>NC_059472.1:74336876-76836876 GCF_018139145.2 Gymnogyps californianus | reverse complement strand
GAAAGAGAAGTGTTTTCATCTGATCAAATATCCACATTTTTCTACAAGTAATGAAAAGAATCTGCTATCACTTAGAGCTAGCCTCTAGAGGAAAGTCCATACTACAAAGCAGCCCAAAATAGTTATCACTTGTACATCAAAGAAATAACATCAGAATATATAATAAGGATTGTCAATAGTAAATGTGATATTTTGTGGCCATTAAACTGTAATATTAATGTACTAAATCAATGTCACATATCCTTATAGAACTGTATTCTGATAAATCAAATTAAAACTGTAAATGGGCTCTCTTGAATTAGGAAAAAATAATTGACTTATGACCCAAGTGTGTTTTCTTTCCTATGTCAAATTGGTCACTGCTGATTTCAAAACTTGTGAAAGAGAGAGAGGTCTTAGGCAGTGTGATACTTAGATGATTCTGAAAATGGTCTGTATTTTCAGATAGCATGCAGAAGTGGGGTCTGCCTGAAAGACCTGAGGTTTCTTATTGGCACATGCAGCTCACATAGGTCCACATCTACCAGAGGAGCTTGATTCGAATATGACCTAGCAAACATGTTCTTATATTTTATTCCATTATTCTCTGATCTGTTATTCTAAGCACATTCAAAACCAATACCAGTTATTTGTAAAACAAAAATAAGTTTTGAGTTCTTAGTTATTAAAAAAAAGAAAAAGAAAAAGAAAAAGCTTTGTTTTCTTTGCTGTTACCAGCTATACTTTTTGTTGTTGTGACTGAGACATTGTTAGGGCAATTTATCTCACTTTAGGAAAAACTCCAAAGAATCATAAACTTAAATACACTTTCTATACTTATTCTGCTGTACATTTTCATACATGAAACATCTTAACCAGACCTTTGGAATCTGGAGTTTATTTCCTATAAAATCAGTATTTATATTTAGATCAGATTTACCCAAACACTTGTTTACTGTACCAGCACAGTCATAATTTTATTAAAACTTAGTGTTACAGATGGATTACTAATAAAGTAATTCTAGCAAGCAACCAGAATATTCTATCTTAACAAAAACATTGTGTCTTCATTTTATACCCAATAAATAAGAGCAATATAAACTTTTTGAGTAATAAAATAGCTTCCACACACTATTAGACCCACCATTCAGTTCACCTATATTTAAAAAACTTGTCAGGAGTAATTTTTCCCATTTTGTGTTTCTGTAAATAAAAACCCTCAACCCTCTCTAAAGTCAACATCACCATAACTCTCTCTGTTTAGCTAAATCTCCTCCTGGAAATGCGGGCCAATTTCACAAAATTTAATAAACAATTTAACATAACAGGATAAGACTGAGGGAAAAATACTTCTACTTCTACTTCTTTCACATAAAAATCTAACCCTAAAAGTTTCCACTAGGACATGAAAATACTTACCATTCACATTAATGGGAGGCTATATATCATTAGCACTAGCTGGTTGCTACATGACTCACCTTACGGTTTCTTACTTCTATTTTTCCAAATTAATCAATGCAGAGATGCCATAGACACCATATAGATATAATTTATATGATCTTCTGAAAAGGTCTTCTGTGCTTCGTCCTTTAGTGAGTTAGAAATTTATTTTGTTAACTGTTGCATTCCCTTATTCATTGATCCTGTTTAAACTACTATTTTGCTAGAGACATAATTCTGCAGTTGCAATTCACTTATGTTTTCTCCTGGCAATGTGTTGTAGCAGAAAAATTTGGATAAAGTTCATTTCACCGTACTATTCCCATTGTACCTTTGGAAATCAGTCCCTCATATTTCTGGAAGATAGATGTATGAGAATAAGGTGTGGATCTTTCACAAGGACATAAGCGAACAGCATACTGAAATCCTGGTGCTTACTTTAAAATTACAGGTTTTCTTCTCTTTCTCTCATTTTAAACACATTTTAACATGTTAAGCAGGCTTCACTTTACTTTGATTGCATATCCTGGAGCTTAAAGACACCTTATTTTGAATCCCATAGTAGGAAAATGGCCTACATTTTCCTTTCATTGAACGTAGCTAACAATGTGAGAGAGTAATTCAAAATCCATGCTAAATTAACAAGAAGTTTATAATCTCTGATGATTCTGCAGCAGTGAGATTCTCTCCAACTAATCGGATCACCTGTCTGCGAGAGCCACCTGATTATAATTATTCCAGAACTTCCTAGGTATTAATGAGGAGAATTTGTTTTAGCAGGCCACTAATGATTAAAAAAAAACTTACACAGAAAGAATGTCATAATCAAGATGAAACGGTAAAAGACCAAGTAATAATTTTGTACCTGAGTGACACCCAACTTAGGCATATTTCAGTTATCCAACAAATTGTTTGTCAGGCAAAACAGGCATGGGCCACCAATAGTATATTAACTAACCTTCTCAGCTTACCTTTGTGCTGAAAAGCTACCCCAAGTGGTTAAACCTGAGAAGGAAGCAAACGTGGATGAGAAGACATCAAACAAGATTCAGCCAGCACCTTCTGAACTGTCAGCAGCCTTAGTCAAAGAAGAATGATGATTTCTGTGTATACCTGTGTGTATGTGCACTTCCTGAGAAGATGTGATGTGTGCCTGTGCCAAAGCTATTTATTCACAATTTTTTTAAGTAAAGAAATGAAGAGAATTATTTACATTTTTTTCCTTCTGCTTTTGGAAAAATAAGGCTGTATAAATCCCTCAATGTATTCAGCTGAGATAGATATAATCCAATAGCTCTGACGGAATTTAATTATAATAACATCCTAATTGAAGGTAAATTAAACAAGACTATGACCAAGTGCTGTCACACTAAATGAAAATTTAAATTACACCAGTAACAGACAGCTCTGTCCTAGAATTATGACCTAAAGAGTGTGACATTTTGGTTTCAGGTAAATCAATGAATGCTTCATGAATATTTTGAAGCCTTCCTTGATCTATTGTAGGCTAAATTAAATCTAAACTTCTGACAGACACTGAGCAGGAGAGCAAAGTGAGTTCACTTTGGAGAGGAATGGAAGGAATGGAAGGGGGAGTTCTTTGTTCAGGAGATGTGATGCCCTCACAGCTTGGGATTTCCTCCGGTCCCTCCACCGATACATACAGAGGTGCACTTGGCTGGTATCAACTAATCAATCACTCTCCTACTGTGTTTTTGAAGTATCAAAGGAAATATTTTTTGACAGGAAGAGCATAGATCTAACAGACCGGTGAAGCTTACCGTCATTTCTCCTAGGCCTTATTTTTGCCACCGTGTTTATCAGGGAGCATGCTGCTATACCTTCCCGAGGGAGCACAGCCGGTGTCCCAGTCCACAGAGGGAACGGCTGTGCCAGCAGCCAGCCGCCCACATGCTATGTGATTGCCCCACAGAGATTGTGTGAATGGAAGGAGAGACTCAGCACCTCCACGGAAATTTTTGCCTCTCTCCCCTCTGTCTTGCCTCAAAACACAACTAAAATTACATCATTTTATCACCATAGACATATCTATCACAATTTTATCTTGTAACAGTTATAACTCCCAGATCCCCATAAATCCCTTTGCTTCCTGACATGCAGCCTGCACTATCCCCCACACTGACCCAGAAAGAGCTCAGGCAGTTTTACTGACTCATGCTCTCCTCATGATCCCAAACCTGGGTACTTTTTCACCACCACCACCCCCAAAACAAAAACCCTGATATGAATTTGTTCCAGTCTAACTCACCAGTCATGTCAATCCCTTATCTCCTTCCTGCTTCCTCAGATGTCTAGAAAACAAGCCTCTGCAAAAAACCAAGCCCTTCATCAATACAGCTTGTCAGCTGTGAGCTCTGTGACTGCATTTTCCTGCTCTTTAGCAGCAGATCTTAATATCTCTGAGAAAATGACTGCACAACTAACAGCCTGTATTTTTCATCCATCCATAAATGCGCAGCTGGCATCCTTATGGGATTTTCTATTATGCATATTCAGCCTAGCATTTTCAAATCTTCAGATGGTCTGTATTATTTCTTCCTATGGGGAAAAAATATTGTAGAAGCAGAGGGCTGTTCTCTTAATCCCCTGGATTTAGCTAAGGTTAGCTTTGGGATTTGAATGGAAAGGCTTTTCATTTGTATTCACTCCTATCTTCCATGGGGTCCCAGAATCTATGTGGTTGCTGGTAAAGAAAAAGTCTTAGACTCACTTTAGGAAGCATGGAGCCTCTCTTCAGCTAGGAGTTGTTGAAAACACAGGTTCCAGCTGACAGTTTAATATTATGTCCTAACTGCCATTTTCTCAAGGAAAATTGCTTGTGGAGTGTTAGAGTCAAAGATCCTATTGTTGCAACCAGAGGGACACAAAAAAAGTGGGAGCTCATTTATCAGTTTGTTCCAGTTTTACTCACTTTTGTTTACTCATTTAGACAGCACTGTCAAAACGGCGTCTTTCTGGAGATACTTGCATATTTAATACTTGTGATTAAATTTTGCTCTTTTGCCTTCCTGAACTTTCTAAGAGTTATGTTTGGCAGCACAGTTTCTCATTTCTGATGATCTCTTCATAACTAGAGCACCTCAGAAATGTTCACCAAAATAATTTGATGCGAAACATTTCTTTTTCCTTTAGACAGATAATTCTGTCTTATTGAGGGCCTGTCCTGGAATTTCATTAATGACTACCAAGAGAAAGAGGGATTGTCAAAATCTCTCCAACTATATGTAACACTGTATTTGCTAGAAGCACAATAAGTTATGTTAGAACAGTTCCTAACACTTATGAATCATCATTTCCTAACTCTGTGTTGCTGGCTGGTTCTTTTTTAACAGATGAATCTAAGATATGTCGTATATGGGGATCTGCACAGTTTAATGTCAGTGGAGATCAATAACCCATCCAGAAACTAATAATCAATACAAATATTGCAGCTCAGAAGAAGTCATTAGCCCTTTTGTTTTCCATATAATGGGATAGATAGTAATTAATAGCTTTTAAACAGCGATTTCATTTCCCTCTCATGGCCAGCTGGAGCCAGAATCACTTTATAAGCCTGTGTGTCTAAAACCCAGCGATTTCTTTTATTTCTTTGACTGAAAACTGGATGCTCATAGATTTGTCTAAATTCTGAGAAGATTTTACGAGGTCTAGAAGAATTAGAGGGTAACTCTGTTGTCTTTACACCTGCTGACTTCATTGGGAATGACTTGGAACCTGAGCTGCTGAAAGAAGGGACACCCTGTGGCCTTTGGGTCAGGCTTGGGGGGGATTGCAAAATCTAAAAGTTAGATAAAACAACATCACTCTTTCAAATGCCTGACCCAAGGAGAAGAATCTAAACCTATAAGTTATCTCCTAGGCCTCCTATATAATGGGAGAATTGGATGCCTCTGAATGGGATCCCCAAAAGGCCACATATTCAGTAGAGCATCATCTAGTCAGCCCACTTGGTGAACAGATATATAGTGTGAGATAGCATAAAAGCCTAAGACTCAGGATTTGTCTTTGAATATTGCCCCTATGAAGACTCATGCAGGAAAGTAATATTATTTCTACCATGGCCCTGAACTCTCTCCTGAAGGCAGGAGTCTATTTCCTTCTTTTTAGTGGCTTGAATTGGCCACTGGAGTAGGAAGCATGGCCATTGGAGTAGGAAGGTTATCTCCATTTCTGCTGTAGTCTACAAGTTGCAGCAATGAATCAGGAAACAGGAAAGGATGATTCATTCTGCTTCTTCTGCAAGAAGATATTATGAACAAATATGGTCGTGAGGCAACCTGCAGAAACTGTATGTTTTAGGAGAAGGAGGATTTCTCTGTCTCAGCTGAGGTATGTCCTCTGTTGCATTGTCTTCCTGGTTCAGAGTTTTCAGTTCTTTGTTACATCTCGTAAGAGTACTGTTGGGTAGAAAATTCCACGAAATTGATTGTAGCCTTTAATTGGATTATTATTTCACCCTGTTGGGCTGAAGAAGATGCCAGTTTGCCTCTTTGCAGGTAGAGAAAAGAGCTGAGGCTGGTTTCTTCAGGAAGACTGAAACCAGTCTCAGTTTTCCTTAATGAGTACTCTAAGGAGAGGGGGGAAATTCCTACCCCAGTATTTTTAAAATAAAGTGGAGGCTGCAATTGCGTTTTTGAGGAATTTGGATTTTGTTAGTGTTCATGTGTTTCTAGAATATGGAATGAGCTATGCAGGGAACAGAGGCAGACAGTCATATAGTTTCTTGATCCTGATTGGGTTGGCGATAAATTGGCAGGATTGTTTTGACTGTGATATCTCAGACAGAGTGACTTTACTGTAAATATTGAAGAACAAACTGGTAGACATTTATGTGGCATTTCTATTTTGCAGCTTGATTTCCAACTTAAGACCACCTTCTGCATCACATTGTTGTTCAGAGATCTGTAAAGCAGTACTGGAAATTACCTGTGAGTGCTCTTGATGACTTCCTATTTTATTACTTGCTCATCATCCAATTTTGAGACTCGAGCCAGTAAAATGTTAAAGTCATCTATCATAGTGTTTATGACAACGTTAAATGTTAAGGGTAGTTAAAACACTGGGGCCCAATTATCTGCATATGCTGTATTAATTCTTATTTTTTCTTTTTTGTAATTCCTGGGATCACAAAATCAGCTATTTGTACTCAGTTACAGAGTGAATGATAACGGTAGAAACGCTAAAACTGGCTATGATGCCAAAGTTTCCTTAGTTATTAACAACCCCCTGGTTAGAGCCAATGGAAGGTCAGGAGACTGATTCAACAAATACCTTGTTTCCTGGAAATTGCAAAGTTTGGTGACCAGTGAATTCAACAAATGGAGAATTACCATCGTTAGGGCTCATGTGTAGTTGTATAGGGCTATATATATAGTTTTACTGAGATATTTGCATGGCCAAGCCAATCTGGTCCAAGAGTGTGCAGGCACTTTATAAATGTGCATTTCTAAAAGCTCAGTCCTGTGATTGCAAATTTCTCAGGACTGCTGCAGGAAGCTGAGAAGTAAATGTCATTTATTACTAGCAGTTACCAACGCATAAGCTTAGTGGATGCCTTTTAGATATTTGCAAATAGATACATCTGTTTTCAAGTAACCAGGTGTCTCCAGTTCCCCATTAACATGTGTTTAATAAAAGCAAATTGCCAACAACATACTGATGGATGTCTTAAAACTGTTTTCTTAGTATGATTTAGGCTTTTCATCAATCTACATTATGAGATGACATTTGCACATTATACGTGTGCTAAATGATAACCAAGTGCATAATACAGCCTGTGCTCTATGTTGCTTAAAGGCCTTGTTGTTCATTAGTTAATCATTCCATTTCTTTTTGAGCACTTCGGACAGTCTGGAGGAAAAGTGACTCTGTAACCTTGTTTGGAAATAGATTTCCCAAAGTTAAGGGACTGCCTGTTCTAGCAACTCTCAGCTGCAGGAAACTTCACTGAAGTTTTTTCCTGTGATGTGTTGGTTTTTCTGGGTTTTTTTCCAGCTAAAATAACGTATTCAGCCCAGTTCTTTATAAATGCTTCCTGTTTTACCTGTCTTTCTTCTGGGAGAGGAACGAAGCATCTGTCAGCTAGAAGGTAGCGTCTACAAGGAACTGCAAGGGAAAGGGTAGGCAGGTGAAGTGCTTGACAGCAGTGAGAAAAAAGCTGGAAAGTTCGAACATGGAAGCTTTGATAGTATAAAGGGACAGTTTGTTTTCAAAGTGGAAGGAGAGCTTATACATACTCTTAGTTTGCTATTATATCTATTTTATCTGGAACCTGGATGAATTTTAAAAAGAGATGAGAAGGTGAGCAGAACAAGAGATAAACATACGTCTCCTCAGTGCTATGAGGTCTATCCCAATTGACAGAAGTCATCTCTCTAATTACAGAGGCAATTGCTAGATGGAAAGCTACTTCAACTGAACAACTGATTTTGTATGATAACAGTGACAGTCCCTGTCCTATTAAAAGCCCTTTCACTCTACTTCCTTTTAGCATTCTGTCTCTACATTATTGACATTTAATCACCTTGAATAAGAATGATAATTTAACAAAGTGACTTGTAAAAGCTTATCCAGGCACATAACAAATTCTGAGACGTTGCGGGACTAACTCTACATTTTTTTCCTGCAGAGCAAATTCCTAATGAAGTCAGAGTGACTTCTCTGCTTTTGGATGAGTGTTCAGTCACTTCCTGAAAATTTAGAGGGGAGGTAATCATCATAAAGAAGTCTTTATCATTATTGTATACCACTTTATCCCACAATTTTTTTTTTTTTTTTTTAAAGCAACCAGTAATCCCAGAGATTCTAGACGCTGGTATTTCCAAAAAGAGTATGGGATCGTCTGCCCTGAGGTGGAACAAAGTACTGAGATACACAACTGCATGAAGCCTATGGAGAACTATTTGACAAAATAACAAGTTTTGGCCATGAGTGGGTGATGTTTTGGTAACTAGTTGGAGGCTAATACAGCTTTATCAATCAGCATTCTCACTGTGAGGAAATGATCAATACATATCTGATTATAGTAGTCTTAATTAAACCTTTCCTGAAAGTGCCAGGATGCCACTGGCCATTAAACTGACCTTTTTTTGTTGTTTAATAGATGGGAACATACCTTTGGACAGACCCAGCCTTAGTAAATTGGGTCTACGTCCAAAAGAAGAGAATGAATTGCTGCCATAGATTAGAAAGTTGTCTCTCTGTGGCAATGCACAGACCACAGTGGAGGGTTACTTGCATGCTGACAGAGTGCTCCCTGACATGGGCCAAATCCCAGCCAGCTCTCTAACCAGTCTGCCATTCTTCAGATGCAAAATATATAACGCACACACACCAACACCCTCTAAAATCCTCCTGCTGCCTTCACAATTTATGAAATAGTAGTGTCTGACTGGGATACAAGTGCCAAGTGTTAGGTACATATGTTGACAATAAAATATTTAAAGAAAGGTTTCATGAGCTTGTACCTGCAGATATGGATGTTACTAAGGGGCACAAAGGAGACTATAGCCCACTTCCCCCTTTTGCTTTCTTCCCACTAGCACCACCCATTTAGGTATATTTGCCTCATGCCCTGTTAAATAGTGGTTGCACGACCTCTATACCATGTGCTGGTTGCAAAGCACTATCTGTATAACCTCCTTTCTTCCCAAGGAGGTTATGATTCAGTAACAAGGTAGGGGAACTTGATAGCATACCAGTGGTTCTACTTTTCAAAGCTGTAGCGGGTTGACCCTGGCTGGATGCCAGGTGCCCACCAAAGCCGCTCTATCACTCCCCCTCCTCAACTGGACAGGGGGAGAAAATAAAATGAAAGGCTCGTGGGTCGAGGTAAGGACAGGGAGATCACTTCACCAATTACCGTCATGGGCAAAACAGACTCGACTTGGGGAAAAATTAGTTTAATTTATTACTAGTCAAAAATGGAGCAGGATAATGAGAAATAAAACAAATCTTAAAACACCTTCCCCCCACCCCTCCCTTCTTCCCAGGCTTAACTTTACTCTCGATTTACTCTACCTCCTCCCCCCTGAGCAGCGCAGGGGGACGGGGAATGGGGGTTTGGGTCAGTTCATCTCACGTTGTTTCTGCTGCTCCTTCCTCCTCAGGGGGAGGAGGACTCACACTCTTCCCCTGCTCCAGCGTGGGGTCCTCCCATGGGAGACAGTCTTCACAAACTTCTCCAACTTGAGTCTTCCCACGGGCTGCAGTTCTTCACGAACTGCTCCAGCATGGCTCCCTTCCACGGGGTGCAGTCCTTCAGGAACAGACTGCTCCAGCGTGCATCTCCCACGGGGTCACAAGTCCTGCCAGCAAACCTGCTTCAGCATGGGTTCCTCTCTGCATGGGGCCACGGGTCTGCAAGTCCTGCCAGGAGCCTGCTCCAGCGCGGGCTTCCCACGGGGTCACAGCCTCCTTCAGGCATCCACCTGCTCTGGCGTGGGGTCCTCCACAGGCTGCAGGTGGATATCTGCTCCACCGTGAACCTCCATGGGCTGCAGGGGGACAGCCTGCCTCACCATGGTCTTCCCACAGGCTGCAGGGGAATCTCTGCTCGTGTGCCTGGAGCACCTCCTCCCCCTCCATCTTCCCTGACCTTGGTGTCTGCAGAGTTGTTTCTCTCACATCTTCTCACTCTGCTCTCTCTGCTGCAACTGCAACTCCCCTGTAACTTTTTAAAATATGTTATCACAGAGGCGCTACCACTGTTGCTGATGGGCTCGGCCTTGGCCAGCGGCAGGTCCTTCTGGAACCTGCTGGCATTAACTTTATCGGACATAGGGGAAGCTTCTAGCAGCTTCTCACAGAAAACACTTCTGTAGCCCCCCCCGCTACCAAAACCTTGCCACGGAAACCCAATACAAAAGCACACTGGTGCTACTTAGCACAGAAGATCTGTAGTTTGCACATTGAGTGTGCAGGCTCGTCTTGCAGGTGAGCAAGTAGAGAGCAACCAGTATGTTGTATGTTTGTGCTCTTGTTTAGTAGGCCATAGCTCCCTTGTATAGGAGACATAAACAAGACAAGAGTCATTATGACTCTGTGCTCATAAGGCTAGAAATATGCAATTTATAACAATATCCTGGAATGGTATCACAGCTGGCATTTCTGTAGATTACCATACTAGACATCTGTGTTTTACCTGTTTTTTAGATCATGACTTCTAGAAAAATGTATCTGCCATCTGGACAAAGGAGTATTTGAACCTTTTTTTTTAGAAGAGGAGAACTTTTTTGTTCATTTCTTTCTTACAAACTCCCTTGAAACTTCATTTTCAGTATGTTCATTGCCTATATATTTAGCTTTTTTCCCTCCATCATGAACAAAATATTATTTAATCTCTGAAGGAAAATATTGAACTTGACAGTTGTGAAAAATATCATCTTTGAAATTGTTTGTGGCAATGATGTCCTGAAATCTGGCAGATTAGCCCATATCCCCCTAGCTGCAGCAACATTTGAGCAATAACAGATGGGGACGGTATAAGGGCAAATTATGTCTCTCTGCTTCTGATGATGTTTCTATAGCTTAGGATAGAACTGCAGGTCTCTTTTAATGGTTAGAGAAATCATCCAGTGCTGCAGACAGATAGACATTTAGAATACCACTTAGATTTATTAACAGAGGAACGTAAACTTTCTGCTAACACAAGAACGGAACTCTCAGATATTTCCCTTTCACTCTCCTCTTTGTTTAGATAAGGGGCTATCCTATCACTATGAATAGGATAAACAATTTTATCTTATGCCATTACTGTTTATAAACAAATGTGGTTTTTTGCATGTGCATGACAAACCTTTTCTGCCCACATCAACCTCTCCCTAAAAGAGGATGTGCATAGTCCCATTAATAATCATAGAATAGGACAAATGGGACAGTTGTAACATTGAAAGGAATGTCAAGGAGTTTATCATCAGGAAGCTAGAAACAGAGGGCTAAGTATGCAAATGGTTCTGTATATGGCACAAGTCATATAAAATGTTGAAAACAGGTACACAAATATTCTGCAGTTGCCCTTGTTTTCTTCCAGTTGATCACCGTTTTCCTATTGTGCAGCTACTGTTAGAATGATACAGATCCTGGCCCAAGCTGTAATTGAAGTGAAACTCCCAGCTTTTCTTTTGATTTGTACAAAACGTTAACCCATGGAGAGTAGGTTATGAGAGCAAAACAAGGAAAAAGGGAAGCAGGAAAAAAATAACACGTTTGGTGGTTGTTTTTTTTTAATAAGTCAAGATTTCAGGAGAGTTTTTCAACTGTTAAAAATTTTCATCCTGTTTTCTGATTCCAAAAGGTATTTCCTGCTCTTCAGTCATATAAAATGTGAGGCAGATGATGGTAGCAATAATATTATAGAGGGCAGTTGTCTTTTTCTCACTTTTAACACTGCTGTAATGAGGATGATAGAACGAGGTAGAACTTATAAGGAAAGAAAGAAGTTAAAGAGATTTCCTCCCTTGTTTTCTTTAGGTAAGTCTTGTGTTTCTTCTAAAACTGATATATAAAACAAGTGGGAAGTACATGATTTCCTGCAAACTCTACCTCTTCACATTGTGACAAGTTTCGCCATGTGTAGAAGTTTACCTTATGCATCCATCCCTCTTTTTAGGATAAAAATCTTGGTATCCGTTTCATTAGATCAGAGCAGTAAGCTGGGATTCGATGGCTATTCTACGAAGTTCTTGCTTCCATTCAACAAACTAAATGAGCAAAATAGTGCTGTCAGTGACTCTTTCCAAAGTAAGTTTTTAGTGTTTGTCGCTCATAGTTAGTCTTTAATATTGATGTGATGCTCAAACAGTAAGAGGCTGGAATTGCATAGTGCACCAAACACACAAACTGCATGAGAAAAACAAAATCGTAGTCTGCTTTGTCTGTGGCAGTGTGTTGACGCTGACAGTATATTTCAGTATTGCCTAGCATGGGAGCAATTGGTGATATTTTTCCTTCTTCTTTCTCACCTTTACCATCTCTGAACGCTAGAACACTAGATACGGCTAGTATACGCCCTATCATTATTTAAACATAGTGATAAGGAAATACGCATTATGGACTCTTTTCTGTTATGTGTCCGAGTGTGACTATAGCAATGTTTTGTGACAATTTAAAAATTTCACCTTTCAGTTTTAATTGCCATCAGTGCGTCTAAAATATGTGGGGATAAGATAATGCTGAATACCCTGATGTTCCATTAAGTATAAGAGAGTACTGTGTGCACAAAGTATTGGTACTAGGCAGTGGGCTTGGGAGGAAGAAACTGGCAGATGGGTCAGAGGAAAAATAACAAACATGCACTTCAACCAAGACAGAAGCTTTGCATGCTGCTGAGGTTAAGGTCTGTTTCTTAGAGTTCTGTGTCTACATATTTTGTTTCTAATCATCTGTACAATTTACCCTCTGTTAGCACCCATATAGCTGCTCTATTTTCTCCGTATAAAGCAGTGACGACACCTTTCATGGTAACAGGTTTTTAAAAAAATGAAAAGGAAGACATTTTGCCCCCTGGACCTTCCAACCTGTTACTGCTGTCCTTTGCTTTTTTTGTGTTTATATACAGTCCTCCCATGCACCCTAAATTTTATTCTGTTTAGTCAGCACTACAAGCAGCTACATTCAGCCTGTTAAGAACAGATTTTGTTTGCAAGATTAACATTCAAGAGGTGGGTTTGGAATATTTTTTGGCCTGCTTTTCTAAGGAAATGCAGCATATGGAATTGCACTGTCCATCTGCCAGCTTTTCAGTCTTCCACTTCTTCTCCTGCAGGGATGTTTATGCCTGCTGGCCAAGTTCAACCAGGATCAAAGACACTGAATTCCTTAAGATCACTGAAAATTGGTGGTGGATAAAGGAGAAAGACTAGCAGCATCGCTGCAACCCCCTGACATAGTGGCAACATGGTGAAACCAACAGTTATCTGATCTGCTTGGCCTGCTGACTAGCACACATATAGTGGCTGTTGAATTAATACACGTATATCTGCAAGCAGATCACAACACATGCCACCTCTTCCCCAGCTGGTTACTACGTGACTCAGATACATGCCACCTCAGGGAGGTGCTAATAATACAGAGGGGCTTAGAAGGTGTTCAGATAGCTGGTATTGTCACAGTGATGCACATAGATGAAGCAAAAAAACTTAAAATCAGTAGGCAACCAAACTTCAATTGTTTTGCTGCTCATTATTTTCTGATGGTCTAATATGCTTTTCAGAACTTCTTGGGAGGATGTGGGCTACAAATGTGCTTGCTGTATCTGAGTAAGAAGGAAGAATATCTCTGCCCATCTTCCAGAAGGCAGGAATCACAGCAGTTAACTGAGACTATATATGTCTCATCCATTTTATCATTTGCCCTTTTGTGTCTTTTGTTGATGGTTTGTGAAAGTTGGAGCTCTCTTAAGTGCTATGAATAATAAGAGATCATTTTCATCATAGGGAGTGCCTGTGCATGGAAGAATGTTTAGCTGTGTTAGTAACTGGAAGTAACTAGAAGAGTATTTGCTCACCAAATGGCAAGGAATATCTGCATCCCTTTACAGGAAGTGGAGCAGCAGATTATCATTTCAAAATAAAACAAAAAGGCTGCTCCCTATTTTTTTGAAAGTAAAAACTTTAGAGCCATGATTGTCAGCCCCTGTCAAGCCCACCTTGGCAATGATCTGCCAGTCTGGTTCCAGGTAATTTTTAATACAGAGATTGCTCTCTTCCCGTCTTAGAACTTAAGGAATTCTACCAACATCGTGATGTAGTTCAAATGCTGTAGTTTTGTCAGATTCTTGTTCCTTGTGTTTCCTCTGTTCTGGTCTTAGCTTGGCTGCCAGCTCTGACCTTATTGCAATTCCTTGCACCTGTCCAAGGGCCCTGCACTGGCTCTTCTCTTTGGCCTTATTTTTCATCTGAAAATATGCCCTGTTGCTTAGTTCCTCTGATTCTCCAACCTTTAGCCTGACATGACATTTGCCTTCAACTAATCCCTTCAGTAGTTCATGTAGACTCTCTCAGTTTTCCTGAAGTCCAGGTCTGATTACATCCCTAACAAACCACTTAGGCGGGAATACTCAGTATTCTGGTTATAGGTCCTGACCTGTCCTGATTTCATCTATCTGGCCTCACACTGAGCTTTGGTTGGTCATCACTACTGAGAAGGCACAGAAATTTCATGTCCTGATCAGGGCCACAGACTTTATGGGAAAGATGGAGGTGGTGCTACAGCTGAACATAGAGGCTGTAATGATGAAAATCACACAAAAGAAAAAAAAGTGGATAGAAAAGAATCAGGTATTAGGACATGGGAATCCCACAATATTTGCATTGTTTCCTTTATAAATGGAAGGAGAGAGGAAGAGAGTTGGTTTTCATACCCGATCCACATTTTTACATTAAAGTGGCAGCTACTTTTATGTGGTATGTTCTAATTTTCTCTTTGGAGCTTTCCTGACAATATCTGATTTATTTATGAGATTTCAGCAATGATGTTCTTAAATCCAATAGATTGTCAAGAACAGTGTTATTATTGGTGGCAACAACAGTTTTGATTGTGATAATTAATTTAGAAATTAAACACGTCAATAGTAATTGTGGAAGGGACATATTGCTATATTTGATACATGTCTTGCAACAAGGAACTTGGTTTTCCTTTTTTAGAATTAATAACTCTGCATGTGGGAAAAAAAACTCACTTCTTTCCTGTAAATACAAACAAGAGGAAAAATCAATGATTTCTGGTGATTTTCAAATTGCTGCAGATATCCACAAAAAGCATACCTTTAATGTCAAGAAAATGCAATTAAAAAGACTCCAAAAAATAAGTCACTCTACTCTTAAAAGTCATGGTGACATTCCAAACAGTTAGAGGAACAAAGAATTGAACCTGGCTCTAATTCAATAGTTTTCCCAGATTTCTTTTTTTTTTCCTTCCCCCCCTGCCCCCAGCAGATGCTACATTTCCTGAGAAGGTCTTGTCTGTTTTTAGTTCAATTGGCCAATTGTTTCATTCCGATGTGCAAACACAATAGCTGGGAGATAGACAGCCATCAAACAGGGTCCATGTATTCTAAAGCTTGGCTTTAGAGAACATCAAATATTACTTCATGATTCCATTTTAAATGTAAAATAACTGCTGAGTGATTGCTTTTAATATTGTAGTTGGAATACAGAAGTAAAATGTTACATAGTATAAAGGGATTCAATATTTCATTATTAAAAGTTACCTATTCTAACGTTGGAAAGTAGTTATGTCTGTTATTCCCTTATTTCTATTAGACGAGTCATATTTTTACATAATCACAAGAAATAATGCCTCTGGAAAACACTTCTGTATATGAGGGAGCAAATTAGAAGCAGATGAAAACCCTATTGTGTAGCAGTGACACCTCTGCCAGTTCTGCCTCGAGTGCTGTAAGAAGTGGTGTGCAAGAAAACTCACAGAACAGAGGCAATTAAGATTGAAAGAGAGAAAAGTTGAAAATTACCAGACAAAACATTGCAAGGTCAGGATGCCAAAGCACATCAAGGAATGTTAATAGAGACAAGGATGTCTGAATACTGACTATAGGGGAATTTTGTGGCATTTGAAAGTAACATGTCTAAAAACATGTTGAAGCACTACATGGTTCTTGGGATGTTTTTATATCATCTCAGAAATATTTAGTAAACTAAATCATCAGCAAATGACCTGTAGAAATAAAAGCTGCAGGGAAAGAATATTGTCTGCGACTACATTGTTTTGACAGTATTAACAGCAGCACAAACACAACACTATGTAATTGTTTGTTAGGGAAGCATTTTGTAAAGTATAAAGTAGCCTTTGTATGTGAACATGCAAAATGGAGGGCTGGAATTTGCAAGGACACTTAAGCTAGAGATTCTCTTCCCTTTTGCTGGAGGAGAAGCTGGGTTTTTTTATTTGTTTGTTTTCTGTTATCATTGTTTTCTACTCTACAAAAGCCAAACAAAGCCAGAGTTCCTTGAATTCCACTTGCAAGGGTCTTAGTGTTTCTGTGTTAGTTTTGGCTCCACATCAATCTGTAAGTGAGACTTTTCCAATTTTCCCCCCCCCACCAAAGCCCACAGAGAGCCTCTTCCATACTGCAGAATAACTAAGCGCCAAGAGATTAAGATATTTTGTGTGTTGAGTGAGAACCAAGTCAAGTTTTTCTTCTAAGACTGACACTCCTATCAATGCATATTTAATTGTTAGCATAAAGAGGAGCTATTCCAACATCGTACAAAGCCAGTTCTACAGCACATTGACTACAGCTCCTTCCTGGAATTTTGGAGAACTGAGCTGGATTTTCTACTATGATACAGATACAACAAGCACTGTCCTCTCATTTGACCAGAAATTTCACTTTCCAACTGAGAAAACAATGATGCGATGCAAGTTCAGTAAAAACTTTCGGTTTGAGACAGTAGTTTCCAAAACAAAAACCAAGCAAACGTACCTCAAAAAGCTTCCTTCAGATAAGTCTAACTAGCTGTAATCTGGATGAAGACTGAGAAAACATTTTTGCCCTCATATTTTTAAAGATATGCATGTGTGTTTGTAAATTCATTCATTTATTTAAATTTCTCGGGCCCAGATGACAGGCATGTCATGAGGCATGTGCTATAAAACATTTCAGGATGCAGGCTTTGATAATAGTAGTCAAACCAGTCAAAAGAATGTGATCTTCAATTTCAAGTTTGTTAAGAAGATGTCTGCTCCATTCATGAGCTGGAAAAGCAAAGAATGGTTTAAAACCTGTGTGACTGCCCTAGCTATGGTCCTGTTGCATTTCAGAAACTGAAAAGCTATACCTGATGTATACATTCACCCCAGGAATGAAAGGTTTCCAAAATGGATCCAGGGTACAACAAAAAGACAAACCAGCCATGTATTTGGTAACTTTTTTTTTTAGATCATTATTAAGAGCAAAACCCAACATATCATTATGGGACACTATGCATATGACTACACAGTTGGATCAAAGGACATTTTTAAAAAAACCAACCAAACAAACCTTGACCACTTGCAGTACTAAAAATTCTCTATTTGGAAATTTTAGCCACTTTTTTCATTGAATGCTGATTTATTGCACGCAAAACTTACTCTGCAGGAATATAACCATTTGACAGAGAAAGGTTTCTAAGATCTAGGGTGCTGTCTGTGGTCAAAATTTAAGGAGAAAAGCACTCAAATGACAGGTACATTTATTTGGCATATGGAATAACTAAGTTTCAGTCTGTGGTATCTGCTCTGGATAGGGGGAGGAATTAAACCTGTGCCTCTTACATCTTAAGTGAGGATCATAGTTGAAACTGTTGCACTTTCTTATTAAGAATTTAGATATTTAAGAATTTAAGTATTAATCTTTGGAAAATATTAATCTTTGGAGAAGGCTAGTTGTGACGTGGTGAGAGGGTAAAAATATTTTTTTTAAGGCGTTGGTTTGATCATAACACAAAATGAAGAAGGAAGAAATTTCATAAAACTTCAAAGAATCAATCTCCCTCCCCCAAACTATCTTGAGGTATATTCTCAAGATTATTTATCACGTTCTTTTTATTGTATTCAACTTCTAGCAGCTCTTATATTCATATTTCATGAGCATTGATGGATTAGGTTATCAATTTAATTTTGCTATGTATTGTTTAAAGCTACAAAATTCTGGCATAGCACCAATGGGTCAGTGATATTGTTAGATAAAAGAGTTTATTACTATCTTAAATAATATAATGTCTTTTATTAAGAATACCAGTATTTAAAGGCCTAAGAAACGAGTAAGAACAAAAAGGACATTTATTCATTGTATTACAGCTTCTTTTAGAAATGCAAAAATGAAAGCAACATGATGCAAGCATGAACAATTAATACATGAGATCATTTCTATTCTGTTCTGTTTTGTTCTATTCTATTCTATTCTATTTAGCAAAATCCATAAAGACAATTGGCAAACACATCAAGTAAAACATTTAAGTATAAACTGTATGGAAATCTGTGATCACAGACTGCATAGGAGCTGGCTAAAAAGAAGAGGAATCCAATTCAATGTATGGATTATCATTAGGAAAAAAAAGAAAAATATACATCAGAAGCATGCTGTTAATGCTTACAACATGCTGAACAACTAGACTGTAACACAGAATTCAGGCATGAGTTGTAACAGTTAAAACCAAGGCTATATGATTTTTAACCCTAACATCAAAATCCTAGTTTCATCATACCTTTTATAGTAAAACCTGCACTTTAATTTTGCAGAACTCTAATTTGGCTCCACTGTTGAATCTTTCCCAAACTCACTGATTTTACAAGAGATTCAGATTTACGCTGAAAGTTGATTAAAAATCTGGAGTTTCTAAAGTGGGAATCTTCCACCAAGACTCTTGTGTTTTGAATCATGCTTGTGAAGTGCAATGATCAGATGTGCTAAGCATTGTTTTCTGATGGCGAGATTTAAGGATCTGTGTTGGGACACTATTTATTTCTTGTAAGGCGAGAAAAATATAGTTTTAGCTCATTCACGTTCATGAAGAGGCACTTCTATTTATTCCATTTAATAAAATAAAAAAAGAGACAGCAATGCAATCCCAGGGCTTTCTAGAAAAAGGTTTTCTGTGTGCAAACCTCTGACCAATACTTTACATATTCCCTGCTAATGTATGGCAAAAGCTTATAGACATGCAAATTGGTTCTTGTGAGGTGCTCTGGTCAAGAGCCAACAGTATAATACTCACTATAAGTAGCACGGCTAGCTGTAGATAAATGAGATGCAGAGCAATACCATAACATCACAGAGTACTGTGAATTCTTTACCTCATGCCATTATATTGAAGGCCATTACTCATGTCAGCTATTCAAAACATTACAGCACAACTGTCTTAGCTTTTACCATGCCTGAGTGAAGCATGACAATTTCAGACAGTGCAACAGAAGTGAGAAACTTGAACATATCTGACTGATAGCTCACAAGATTTCAGCATGCATTGCCCTTTGTGCCACATTCACTAATGCATCCACAGTGCAGCACATTAATCGCATTAGATTATGCATCAGTCCAAATCTAGTGCCTTGAAAGTTTATTTTCACAGGCGAGCATTGAAAAGGGGCTAATGACCTTCTTCAGCTTCATCTAGAAAGGTTATCAGAGGGCACAGAGCAGTATTATGGGACTATTACAGCAGAAGTCACTTCCTGATGTTATAAACCGGGTTGGAAAAAAAAATCCCAGACTAACCTAAAAATCATAGAAGCATAGAATCATGGAATCACAAAATGGTTTGGGTTGGAAGGGACATTTAAAGATCATCTAGTCCAACCCCCCTGCCATGGGCAGGGACATCTTTCACTAGATCAGGTTGCTGAAAACCTCATCCCACCTGGCCTTGAACACTTCCAGGGATGGGGCATCCACAGCTTCTCTGGGCAACCTGTTCCAATGTGTCACCACCCTCATGAGCAAAGGCAGCTCCCTCAGCCTGCCCTGATGTGCCATGTGCCCCGGCCCCTCACCATCTCGAAGGCCTTAGGCTGGGCCCACACCCCAGGCATCAGTGTCCTTCCTGGACTGGGGAGACCAGGAGGGGACAGAGGGGTCCAGATGCAGTTGCCAGAGTACCAAATAAGAGAGGAGGAAAAAAATTTTACTGTTTTTTTTCTGTTTTATTGCTGGGGTTTTTTTAAATTGTTTGTTGCCTAATCTTGAAAAGAACTCCTACTGAAGCAGCTAGAAAGGACCTTGATGCTGAAGGCCATTGCTTCTTCCTGGCAGAACTGCAGTCTTCTGCTTCTCCAGAGGAACAGCTGTCTCTCTAACTTCCTTGCTTCATCTGTTGCTATTCTTCGTGCACCACCATGGAGGGTCTGGCTGCGTCTTCAACCACCCATCGTGCAGCCTTCTCGTCCTCAGACTGAAGAAACCCCACCTCCAGGCCCCAGGGACCTCAGTGGCCATCTGAGGGATGACTCCTGTTGCCCTCGTGCAGCCGCCTCGTGGAAGCCAAGTTGTCTCATCGCCTTTTCATGGGGCTCAGAGCAGGGAGATGGCACCCCTTCAGGAGGGGATGGGGTGAGGGATGAGAAAGAAGGGCTCACACCACCCATGGCAATCAACAAAATAATTGCTGATTGCTGGGAGATGTTATAGGTGAGCCCACATGATGGCCAAGCGCGGAGGCTGGGCCTCCCAGCTGATTCCAGAGGCGGGGGCTGGGCCGATGGTAGGGCGCTGGCCGGGCGCTCCTGCGATGCTGCTGCCATGGCGTCATGGAGGCGAGCCCTGGCACAGCATAGCGGTGCCAGGGGAGCCATGCTGGAGGTGGATCCACTTCCATTGGCTCTTCGTCACCTTCAGGTGGATCCACCTCCATAGGCTCTACACCATCAGCCACATGAGTGATGGCCGTCGCTACCATGCAGCTGATGGTGCCCCCCTTTGACACCGCCTCCTCTTCCTCCACGGTTCCTGCATCCACGTCTCTGCTCTCCCATGCAAAGGTGGGCAGCCACCCGTCTTGCTGCTCTGGGACCTCTTGCTACCATGTATCCTCGGAATCTGAGGGCCTCGAAGCTCAGCAAACTGTGGGCCAGCTGCTGGGGTCCCTGTATTTATAGGGCCCAGAAGAGAAGGCAAATGAGGTGGCTCGTGACATCAGGAGGCCACTGTGATGGCAATGCATGTGGCCAAATATGGCTGCTCTGGGAGATGGGGGTTCTGTGGCCTGAAAGATGCCCTACTGTGGGAGAAGGAGGAGGGTCAGGGGGCTGAGGGGCCCTTTCCTGGGGACCGCTCCCCTGTGCCCTTCTACTGCCTCTTGGGCACAGGCACTGCCCTCCACCTCCCCTTGTGTGCTCTGGGCTCCAGCCTCCTCCTCATCCTGTGCTTGGGCTACCCTGGACAAGATGGTGGCAACAGTGACGCCACACGAACCCAACTCCCTGCAAGTGGCGCATCCCCCTGCGCTCGGCAGTGGCTGAGAGCGGGCGAAGCATCCAGACATCCCGCCGGTGGAAAAGGGAGGCCCAGCCGGCCTGCGCAAGGTCTCCCTGCACTTCATAAAAGAATTGCCGATTGCCAAGTGTTGCATGGGCCCTTCTTCCTTGTCCCCCAGCCCTGCCCCTGGAGCATGGAGAGGTGCCATCTCTTCTGCACGGAGCCCTGAGGGAGAGGGGAGGAGAGGTCCTGGCGTCCTTTGGGCTGCTGTGCTGGCGTAACACAAGGAGCCTGTTAGAGGGATTCTTTGCAAGCGAGTATCTTCAAAAATAAGGACAGTTAGGTCCTAGGACAAACTTAAACTGTTGCACATTGCCAAGAGGTATCTTCTACGGATGGTTGTAGGGGAGTTATGGGAGGCCACTGATACTGATTATTCCTGCAGGCATGTTATTGGACTAGCTACAGTCCTAATCTAGTTCGACAGCTGTGGTATGCCTGTCTCCATTTCCATCAACCCCTTCCCTCTAAACTTGTGTTTTCACATAGGTTGTGCTTTCATGATTCTCATGACGAAGCTTTTCTGCAGAGACATAGTGTTACAAGATTTCTAGTTCATCCAGCAAATTTTGGAGTTCTTCACAAATATTATTCATAAAGCATCTGATTTTTACCCCCTGTATGGATTACATCATAAAGCTTACATTTTTTGCCCTGCATAGACAAAATCTCATATAAGTGGTTGTCTTCACACCCTGGCATATTTTCCTCAGACTGTGACCCAACTATGGCTGTGGAGGGGAAGCAGAAAAATAAGTGTATTTGCTGTCTTAATGAGCAACTACAAGAGGCATGGAAAAAATCAGTCTGTACCCCTGCTCTGTCTCCTGAGAAGAGCTCGAGTGGAGGAGTCAGGTTTGTGTCTCAGATTGCCCAGATCCCTGGAGCTGAGAGCAGCTTTCTTCCTAACTCCACCTGTGGGAATCTCCTAAAACTGCACTGGTGCCTCCAGCACCACAAAGGAGAGGCTGTACCAGCCATATATTTACAGTCTGCTTCTGCAAACTACTTTTCTCATCCAAATGCCACCCCTGTTTGTGAAGAAAAAAATAGCATATATGAATTAAACTCACAGATGAATATTGTTTTCTTTTCCATGTTCTTCCCCCTTGGCTGAAAAGAAATCTAAATGTGGCAAAAGCCCCAGGTGCTGTCACACTGCTTGTGTGCTTCCTGTCATTCTGTCCATCAAAGTTGTCTTCATAAACAGGAAGTTGGCAGCCCAATACATTTTTAAATTTAATTTTGGGTTGTGTTTCTATTTTGTGGCTGAATACCAAGGTTTAGTTTAAGGAAAACAGAGTAATAATTTTGATTTCACATAAAGGGTAGCATATTGGAAATATTCTTCATAACTAGACTTTGATTTATGCCACCGGCAATGTGATCTCTTCCAGCACTGAGTTATTAGCAAATAGTTAGTGGTTAAAAATGTCCTGAAACCAGACAGCTAAATCCATTCATTAACTGTCTTTATGTATTTGTGAGACAGCACTGTCAAGTGAATCATAGTTTAGTTCCTAGAATGTTTCAGGCGATGCTGTTTTCTTAATGAATATGCATCTCCACTTGCTTTTGAATGGTAGATTTTATTAACTTCTTACATCCACTTTTCCCCCTTGATGGCTTCTGAATTTGAGAGAAGGAAAGATAAAATTTTTCTATGTTTGCTAGCAGTTTTGAAGCATGACAATTGTTTTATTTGTAATGCCTTATAAGAAGTGCTGAACTTAATGCTGTCTTTGCTTATTAACTTCATCACTCAACTCTTGTCCTCAAAGTACTTGTCTTGCCAAGAAAATCTCTCTCTCTTAATAAGGCAGCAGAAGCAACAGAATTACTAAATGAATTTAAGGAATTTTTCCAAGTAGGCCTGCTCACCTTCTGAAGGGACGACAAGGCTAGCAGGAAAAGGTAGGTCTTATTCCCAGCTTAAATGGAAAAGAGGGAAGGAAACAAGGTGCAAATGGTAAATAGCTGTCAGCAATGGAGGGAGCTGTGTCCTCGGGGGGGACGTATATACACACTGCATGAGAAGATAGCTTTTAGACATGAAGTAGTTACATAATATGATGAAATGCAGAGAGGCAGAGCTCTAGGGCACAATCATTCTCTACTAGCAAAATGCTCATTCATGCAAAAACCATTTCCAAACAACAAATTAACCCAACAGGAATAGAAATTGCAGCTGTAAAGAAAAAAACGCCATACTCAGCATTAAGGTTATTCTGACTGATAACTGTGTGTGTGAGGAGTGTTTCTCTTCAGCTCACATTCCCCATCCATTCAACAAAGTAAGAAACACAACCTTAAACCAGGTGCAGGAAAACACTGGGGAGATTTCTCCCTTTAAAATTTTATGTGTCCTTTTGTATTTTTAACCTAATTTCCTGAAGGAGTAATATTTGTTGTGGTATTGCTGGCAGGATGTCCATTCATCCATCCACCTGTTTCATGAACTTTCCCTCTCTTCGCAAAAACTTTGGGACCTATTTGCTAGTTTTTATCAAATTTGAAGGAACGGTAGAAGTGTTACAACTCGGTGTAAATTTGTGGGCCGAGCAGAAGAGACCTACCCTTCCACTGCAGAGAAGACAGGCAGAACTCACTGGTCATACTGGTGTTTGACATAAGTCAGCTTAGTCATGACATTTTGTCATTTTTATATATCAAATTAAACATATATTCTTAACCTCCATACACACTATTAAGGTGGACTAGATTGCTGAGTGGCCAGGATGTTGGGTATGATTGTGAGGGGAGAAAAATTAAGAAACTTCTTTGGTAGAGGGGCAATCTTATTGGAGTGTCTAGTGCTCTATGCTCCTTTTTGAAGCATTTGCATTAATTAGTGTTTCCAAGGCCAAAAGGAAATCTGCTGCAGGTATATGAACCAACAGGCAGAAATATATGAGATGGAGTGGAGAGGGCAATTTCAAATTGTAGTTTCTCAAATGTATTTCCAATCACAGATAAGTACTAGTCCCTCAGCAGCACCTTCTAGATATCAAAGCGAGTCCCTTCAGAAACTGTTTCTCTTTCTCTAATTCTGTTTACTCTCCTTCTTGTTTTCATATGTCTAACACAGTGTCTGTTCTTAGCTTTAGGTGACTACCTTGAATTTGCTTAGTTTTCTCACACAGCTTTATTTATCATGCTTTTTGATTCCATGTGTATTTTGAGGGATGCTTCATATGTTTTATTTATTTTTTTATGTTCTTCTCTCACTTCCCATCTCATCTGTCCAATGAACCACACTGTCTCACAGTAGCTATTCTTTTATTAATACTTAATTGATTAAATAATATCAATTTTTTTTTAATCATTTGTGGGTAATACACAGCTATAAAACATGGAAGTTACCTATTTGACATTTTACTTACAAAAATTTTAGCATAAGAGAATGTTTACCATCTAATGCAAATGAGAGGAGAAGCTAATTACTATTTGATATGTATAAAAGGTAACTTCTCTTTGCCAGATATCAGCATCTAATGGGCTAATTTCCATTTCTTATTTCTGCATCAACGTATTCTATCTTTATCAAATCACAACACTGTTGTAAAGGTGAAAATTCTAATCAATCAGGCCTGAAGTGTTTTCTAAATGTGAGTCTAATTAAGAAGTTTGAGGCTCATAGAAAGCAACATGTGATTGTCCTGCAAGTCCCTAGAAAAAAAGAAGTGCCAGGTATGAAATCAGGAGAGCCGCCGTATCCTTTGTATATGTCAATAAAAAACTGAGAATGCGTTAAAAAAGAAAAGAACAAACCATTATAGCCAGAGTATAGAATAATGAAACAAGCCCATCTCACTTTTAAAGATAAATGATGGTTAGGAACATAACCTGTAATAAAATCCACAGGTCTGTCTAACCACCTGATAAAATGCTATTACATATCATGACTTGAAATGCTTTGTTTTCATTACTACTTTATCACTTTACTTACATTATAACTTGTTCTCAAACTGAAATTTATTTCTGTACCCCAATAACATCCAAAATAAGGAAATCTCCCAATTAAATGAACAAAAGCCTTTGTTGAATGACTATCTTATTATAGCTTTCCTTCAAATTACTCACTTTTTAAATGCTCTAGTGGTTTTTAGTAACATGTTATGGTTCATAACGGAACTTAATCACTGAAATAACATGTGTGATGATGCAGTGTTGATGAAAGGTATGATCTTTAAAAGTTCTTCTGAAAATGAATGCAGAAAGCTGGATGATTTACAGTAGCCAGTAGAAGGCTCACTGTCTGAAGTTGCAAGAGAGGGCAAGAAACGTTGTAGAATGTTAGTGAAAGGTGAAACCACCTTCTGTTTCTATCCAATTTATTGAAAATTAGAGATGGCTTGAAGCCAACAGGTCTTAAATTTCTAATACACTCATACATCTGAACTGCTTGGAGGGTCAGCATCTTACAGAGTAATTTTATTAGCTGAAGTTCCTCTCGTATCTAGTAATACAGACTACATAGTGCTTACACTATGGAGATGCTCCTTAACACAGTCTTTACTTTGCTAATGAGATCTAACCTCGTTTTTCTTAAGGAAAGTTTTTCAGTGTTACTTCGCCATTACTGAAATTCATAGTACCAAACTGTGCACATTCTTAAAGTTATTTTCTCCAGTCAGATTGGGCTGATTCTCATTAACACGAATATTACTTCAGTGCAAACGGATTTTACAGTCCTGGATAACCTTTGTATCTCCAAGAGACCCAGACCAAACTGGCTGAAAATGAATGTTGGAACATTCCTCCTCCATTTGAGAAGCAGCCAAAAGTTTTCATTTTTTTAGCATAACCAACCAATATTAAGGTACAACTGATGAAATAAATTCTGGGCTATAGTGACCAAACAAATAAACTTGCAAAGCACTGTGTTTGCTTTCTGATATTTTACATTTTTTTTCCCCCATCCAAAGTCTTGTCAGTCATCACTTTTAACTCTGTAGTTTATGCCATACTTCAGAAAGGCCAGCATTCTATGCATAATTAGACCAGCACTGAAATTCAAAGTCACAATGAACTTAACATTAATTTTGGCACTGACTCATACAGAGATAAGATTTCATCTGGAATAAAAAGAGGGACTTCTCAATGACTGCACATGCAGAAATGAATTTTTTTCACTTCAATCAGATCTCAGGATCTATATACAAGGTGCTGAAAAATAAAAAAAAAATAAATTCAAGAGAATAGATAATAAACCAAGTAGATGTAGCAATTAGTGGTTCTGAGAAGGCCTCTAACTGTTACCATGGTAATATTAAAATTTTCTGGCACTGAACGTGATATATTATCATTAATTTTATATGTCAGTACAAGTCCATTATGATAGCATTGGGGTATAATCTGCATTCTTGGACAAGGGTTTGCAATAAACTTTATCTGAGGGCACAGATTGATTTGATGGTGATCTGGTAATTTTACTGAAGTCTGATCGGTAGGAAGCAAGATGCCACCTCTAGCATTGCCAGGTTTAGTTCTGTATGCTCTCTTTTCATCCATGAAATGCAGTAACAGTGCCCTGCAACTGCAGTCTGACAGTTCACAGGAAAAAACAGAAACACAGGAGGTTCTTCAGCAATGCAAGAGCCATAGTATTGCTGGAACCTTATCAGGCTGAACACAGTTTACCTACAGATAGCCCTGCCTTAGGGTAAACCCAGCCTTAAATCAACAGAAAGAAATGTTTCCTGTGCAAACCTAAAATGCCCCTTACGATTTTCTTGTCGCAGTGCAGGGCATACTCTTACCGACTTCAGTGGGATCAGCTTTTCTTGATGAGTCCTCTCATGACAGGCTTTCATTTCAGCACATTAGATTTATGTACCAGTTAGGCTTTCAGAGTTGTTTTTTTCTCTTGAGGCAGGAGGAACATAGGACACCACATCATAAATATACACAAAGAGATGCAACAGAGGATATTAACTCTTGTTTGAGATTATCCACTTCACTGAGGAAGCTTACATAGCTCTAGAGAAAGTCAAGTAAGTGAGAAAGAGAGAGAGAGAGAGAAGGACTGATGCTGTGAGATACAGAGCATATTATAACCTCCCTGACATGCAGCTGCATTTAGGAATAGGCGGGCTCTTCAGGATCAAACACAGCCACGATTGCTGCATGGACACATGGTAGAGTGAAATTTGTGCAACTAACTTTGTGGAGCACGGCTGTTTAGTAAACCTGCCTTTAAAAGGTGGAGTTTCACATTTGTCTGGGAGCATGACACAGAAAGGATCAAAACAGATGGGAGTTCTAATTTCCAGTGAACTTATTTAAAGTTTAATAAACCTTCAAAGAACAGAGTTTGGTGCATTTGGGCTGTTTAATTCTTTAAGCTTGACGTTGGCGGTTTCTCAGTGTTTGTTGATGGTTGTAGCTGTCTGGTGATCTGCCAAACATAAATACTGTGCAAAGCATTCTTTGAAAGTTCACTAAACAGTTGCTTCTGGTTCATTCTTATATAGTTATTTTATTGATATCCACATGTTATCAATTTTTTTTTCAAAAAATGCAGAGATTAATGTGAGCTCTAATGAGGAGAAAATATGTTCCACCTAAATTTCTTTATCATTTGTATCTGTACAGTGGAATCAGTTTTATTAACCTTGATTAATACTTAATACCTTGCTACTTCAGCAATCTTTGTCATCCTTGCATCCCATAGGAGTGGAGTTTCGATTGCTATATATCACCTCACTGTAATATTGTACCTAATTCAATCTAGAGACAAGTGTGTGAACTTAACCTATTATATTTTTTTCCCTGCAGAGCATTAA
Source organism: Gymnogyps californianus (assembly GCF_018139145.2). Taxonomy (NCBI): domain Eukaryota; kingdom Metazoa; phylum Chordata; class Aves; order Accipitriformes; family Cathartidae; genus Gymnogyps; species Gymnogyps californianus. The sequence goes on along the minus strand of NC_059472.1, from coordinate 76,808,679 downwards.
CATTCAGATTTCATCCAGCTAGGCAGCCAGTGCCATTTGAATACTTACCTGTGCTGCTTAACCATCCTGTGCTGATGAGTTGATGGGAAACCTTAGAAGAGTGTATTTACTTATGATACTTTCAGCACTCATTATCAGTGAAATCCTAATCCCATTAGAATAAATGTAAATTCTATTACTGACTTCAGGATTTCACTTCACGAGAAGAAGTCATCTTGAAGAAGCTAGGACAGGCTTCTATTCTGGACCTGAAGTACACCTTGTGTTAGAAAACAGTAATAAAAAAGCCTTTTACTGGCCAAAAGCACGGTTTTGTCCTCTGCTAAGATGTGGCTGCAAACTGGCAGTTCTTTTCTTAGCTGAAACAGTTCTGTCCTTACTAATGATAGCAAGAGCTGAGATCAAGTCAGAAGCATTGCTTATGAGAATGTAGCAAGCTGAACTTCTGGAAGCACAAAATGACAAAGAAAATATTTGATACTTCTGAACTGAAATCTTAAGGACTGTAGGAAATACAGAAAAAAACTAGCCAGTGGAGGAAAAGACTGACCTTTTCACTGTTTCTAGGAACTCTCTGTTGAGAATCAGATTTTGTTCCTCCAGCCATATCTTCTGATTTACTGGGGGACAGAGACAAGCTTCCAGTGTCTGCACAAATACTGTCCCTTAGTACAAATTGACCTCTACTCATCACTCAGTCCGGTCATACCATCCTTTTATCCTTTGCTTCATTGCACATGTTGGATGACAGCACTGGCCTTCTGGACAAGGCTGCTTAAAACGGAGTCGAAAAAAATCTGCAAGTTGGGCTGAGGTGCAATGATTTGCCGCCAACCAGGTGACCTGTCCAGTCAAAGCTGGCATCCCCTCTCAGAGGATGTACTGGTGGGAATAGCATTAAGGGGCTAGCCAGTCTGTAGGAGACTGTCAGTGATTTTGTTGCTGGAAGTGTCACTCTTTTGGCTCATATAATGCTGCAGGGTATTTAAAGTGTGTCATTTGTTCTTGGTGTCAGAGCCAGTGAAATTATCAACTGTGAATAATTTATGTGAAGAATTCTGGCAGTTTACACCCAAAATTTTATTTCTGTGAAGACTGGTATTTTACACAGATACAAAGCAAAAGAAAGTGTTTCAAATAATTTGTTGGTTCTTTTTCTCCAGCCAATAAACTTAGTGTGTACATACACATATAATTAATCTGCCTGATTCACCAGTAGCACTTTGCTACAAAATTGTATTGAAGTCATTCAGTGGTACAAGGGAATCAGTATCTTCTCATTTATTTGACTGCTGGTTTGTTTTACAGGAATCTGCATTTTGGGTGAGGTTTTCCAAAGCCAGCAGAAGTAGTCTGGCTTTCCAGTTGTGCTGTCGGAAGTAAAACCACTGTGCATTTTTGTAGGAGCAGTATTCCATGGTAAGTTTTTCTTATTCCCACCTTTCACATTCCTTATCTCGAGGTCAAATGTGGTAAAAGTTTGGGTTTCTCAGCGTGATACTAGAAACTCACCTTTCAGAATAATCTTTTCTGAAATGCATTTTAAGATTATGAAAGGTTACAAAAGACTAATGCTTTTCCATGGTCAGCTTTCTTCATGACAGAGTCAGTCCAGCATAGGAAAAGCAGGGATTCATAAAAGGGACACAGCTCCATTATTAGGAAAAAAAAATGTTTATCACTTAATTCTATGCCTTGCTTGTTACGCACAAGCACACACCTCAGAGAGAGGGGGTTTTAAAAATTACAGCTTGTTTCACTTATGGCAAGTCTAAGATCACATTTCCTAGCTACTGGCTGATTCAGATGAAATTACTATCTCTCTGACCTTTGTAGTGCTCTGAAAGAGTGAATACATCCTCTACCAGCTGCCCTGTGTTGCCAAGTTTCTGGATGCAGGGCAGGCCAATTGTATTGTATTGCTCCTTCTGGAGGGAAGGATAAATTTTTAATTTTTTTTCTCTTTGAATTACTGGAACGATGGATGTATGTTGGCCGCCAGCTGGCTAGGCACAACCTTTCACTCTTTACACCTTTATGTCTTTAATACTCTCTGTTGGGCAAAGCAAATGATACTGTCATGTACATCTGTGTATACTTATATGACAACATCATTTAATTTGCACAGCACCTGTGTGTGGAGTGCATATGTGTATATTTATAGGTATACATGTGTGCGTATACAAATACATTTGTAAATTATACTGAAAATGTCGTCCCTGATTAGAACACATTTAAAAGGAGAAGCCTGTTTTTCCCTAGAGTTTAAATGATAATTAAATCTAAACTTTCAGATATTTTGTCCTTAATCTTCATTGGAGAAGGAAAATAGCACCTTACTTATAGGAAAAAGGCACCTTAAGAGCCTTCAATATTTAATAGATACCTGCAAAACAGAAGTGCTTCCCATGTGCAAACAGGCTGCTGATCTTTTATAGGCCATGAATTAGAGTAAAAGGTGAAGTATAAACATTTTTTGGTATTCTTTGGCAGGATCATGCTACTTTATTTTCTATTTACCTTCTAAACCTTGGCATAGATTGCTCAGATATGCCATTCGCAAGCAGTCGATTTTGCTTCGTTCCTTATTGGTCATAATGGCTGGCTGCTGCATTTAGGAAAGTCCTGACATTGATGTTTCCTACTTGAGGGCTGGGGAAAGATCCCAAACAATTGTGTCTACTGATTGGATGTTGCTAATAAGATCATCAGGAACAAACTGGAACTTCCATAATAACATCAACAAAATGGCATATCTCAAGATATTTCAAATCAAAAGGACTTTCATTAGTTACTCAAGATAACTGGAGTCCTACCTCTCATGAGTACTACATTACAAGCAACAATAATGAAGTAGGCATGTGTGGCAGAATTTCAGAAAGATAAACAAAGTAAGTGGACATGAAATGCAGTTTGCTGTGTAATACAAAGGGCAGAATTGTCCACTTACACCTCATTGCTATGTGAATTAAGTGAAATGGGATTCCATAGTTCTCTACTCAGACAAACCTGTATGAGTGAGTGGTATCCATGCGATGCAGCATTGTTTGGCTCAGACTGCCCGATTCCCTTTAGAGAAATACCACTCCACCATCATCAAATTCTGTATTTCAGTTGCAAGAGGGCCTCAGTCTTACATCATTAAAAAACTCTTAGATACTGTCTGTGCCATGACCTAAACAAAACGTTTCAAATACAAAATTGGATTTTAAAAAACTTATTCCAAATGCCAAGTGTGGGCTCTTTGGGATTCTTCTTCCATCACTATTGATTTATTCAGTAACACACCAAGAGAATAGCTGGATGCATCTTTGAATAAGGTTGTATTTTAACACTTTTTAATGTCATGCTGTTTATTCATATATTCCTTCATATCCAAGATTTGCTTCTATTCATTTTTATACATTTTAAAAGGTTGCTGAAAATGCATAGAAATAATGTGTGAAATTGCTAAATGAGGCTATTATTTTCCTTTGTTCTATGCTAATGAATTCATTAACAGTTGTTCAGTTATTATCAAGGGTATTCTTTAGTTGTTAGATTAGAAAGATTTTTATCTTATTCTTACTGTGAATCTGCTCATTACATATCAGACAAAAAGCAGATGATTTCTCCTGCAGAAAAATAACCCCTAAGCCCCCAAAACACAACCACAAAATGTTCTCGTAATTTTCTTGACTCTGATGTGTGTTTGTTTAAGCTCTTCAGTTTGCTTTTTGAGAGATTTTCCAGAACATCACAATGAACTGTGTAAACATGTCAACAACTGTAAACAAGGAATGATAATATCAATGCTGTACTTATAACAAGCAGTGATAATACTAAGATATGGTTTTCCCAGTTCTATCATTCTTCAAATAATCTTTCTAAGGCATAGAATAAAATAGACATCTGTTCTACTCTTATAGATTTACCTACCTGTCCTTTAATTAGTGATAAAATTGCTTATCTTGTAGATGGCACTAGTTTTTGTTGCTTACAGATTTTCAACACTTAATAATGAACATGTTCTTTAAAGGTATAGCTCATTTCATCCAAAAACCTAGAAGTATTTTGAAATCCAGTCATTAATTAATGATGCCTGACGTCACATCTACTTGTGAACATATTACAATTGCACTTCACTGTTTTACCTGATGGTCCCCTATTTCATAGCTGTTCTTATTCACTCTGTCTTTAGATTTATAAGCCCTTCTATCTATGAGCTCTTTGGAGATATGGGCTTGTTATATACTTTTAAGGAACTTGGTACAGGTAGGTCTTGCTTCCTGGTTGAATCTTGTACAGTTTTATGAATTACAGATGACCTTAGTATATGACATAATAGGTGAAATTTATAATACAGGTTATAGGCAACAATTGTCCTTTCTAGAAGGATAATTTGTGCATTACATGAATGAGAAATGCAAACTGAAGAAAGTGAAATGTCTTACAGAATACTGTCTTCAATACCTTTCAAGTCTGTAGGGATGGTGTGTGGAGTTACAGGTGTGGCTGAAGTATAGAAAAGCTGTGAGAAAAACCCATACTGTGGGGTAAGAGTCACATTACCAGGCTTGCATGTGCTCTCATTCTTGCTAGTGTAAAATAATTCTCTAGACTGCTCTGTTTTCTCTCTCTTCCTGTTACACAGCAAAGACATGTACCTTCAGTCTATAACTAGGTCAAATGCTAAATGCCATAATCATGTAAATAACCTCATGAGTGGAAAAAAAGGAAGGTGAGGATTTAGGACAGTCATTATCCTTTTGAAGGCCGTAATGGTGCTTAACATGTTTAAAAGTAATCTAGGAAAATAGCTAAAGCATTCAATACATGCCAGAGTAAATCCTCTCTTCTCTCTTGCAGCAGCTACTGACAGTATAGACGAACCAGCTCCACTTGCCTTACTGCCAATTCCAGCCCCTTTCCCTGGTGGCATTGCTCTTTCCACTCATTCTGAGATGTTTCATAAGGCAAAACAAAGGCTCCTGCCAGCTAGCGAAACAAAGAGTAGCCCCATAAGCATACTGTGTGGAGATACACCGCATAAATACACTGGGCACCCCTGCTAGTTATCCACCCCTTCCCACCCTGACACCGCAGGGAGTATTTGAAGATCAGGAGGAACTTTCTGCCCCGTGAGAAAGTGCTGGGCGTTGTGGAAAGAAGGTTCTTGTGGTACATTACTTCCTACCACGCTATGCAGAACCCACCATGAGAGGTGGTACAAAGGCTTTTATTGCTTGCCACGAGGTGAATTAAAATGTGTCCAGTGGAAAGTATTCAAGCAGTGTGAGAGAAGGAACAGCAAATTCTGGATTCTGTAGTAAGTGACAGAAAACAAGGTTGTTCCTAGGGAACAGCTGCAGTGCTGGGATCCTCTGATTAAATAATTTGCTTGAGGCTTAAGGTAGCCAGGAACTTTAACCGTCATTGACAAATGCCTACTTTTGCAGTCTGTTTTGGCTTTCAGGATTGTGTATCTTCTATAAAAGAGAAGCTACCATTCAGATGAAAGTGATGGGCTTAAGGCAGAAATTACGGGTGGAGGTTTCTGTGCTTGTGTTATGTGGGCAGACAGATGGAAGAGCCAGAGAGGTCCCTTCTGGCATAAAGAGCTCTAGGAGCTGACCATAAAAGATTATGGCTTCCCAAATAAGCTGGGTCAAGTGTGTAGGATAGATCCTGAGGGAGTTTTGAAAGCAGAATGCTGGGGCCTGGCAGGTCAGAAAGGGTATCACTGCAAGAATAAATCAGTGTTGAGCTCCTAACATAAAAACTTGTCTGGGAGTATTCACAAAAGTGATCCATGTGCTTTAGGTATATTTGCTCCAAATTTATATATGCTCTCCAATAAATTTTGAATAAAGATATGATCATAGAGGGTAAATTTTAAACTTTAATGTGCAACTGATATTTTATTTTAAACTCATGCATACTGAAACAATATAAAACATGTGGGCCACAAGGGCTCCAAAACCATTGTTCTCTATGCCAGAGTTTAGACAACTAAATAAATCACACAAGCATCTAGCTTCATTGTTGCAGTTAAGACCAGACATGAAGAATTACTTTATATGAATGTGATGAGACAAAATTAAATTTAAACTAGTCAATAAATTTTGCAATAGTCTAATTTTTCAAGGAATCCTGCCTCAAGCAAGGACCACAATAGGAAAGAGATATATATTTTTTAAAATTTCTAATGCCATTTATCTATTTTCTCCATTTAAAGGATTCAGTGTTTCATCAGCTCTATAATTGCACTTGTCCAGTCAAGAACTAGAAGTAATATTACATAACTTTATGTATCTGCCTGAGCAATTCTGATGGGCAGATGCCATATAAAACTGTCAACAACCTGAAAATTAAAAAATAAAAATAAAAAATACATTTGTCCCAACAAACAAATTCTAAGGAATAACTATTTGCTCATGGACATTCCGTCATTAGAAAACATATGCTAATTTCACTAATTATTCTTGTATATGTAATTTTTTCTTCTGTGCTGCAAATAACATGAGGAATGTCTGCATAAGCAGCTAAGATGTGGTTTGAAAACTGTGCAGTGTTTCTGTGTTTGAATGCGTACTAAGCAGGCTCCATCTATTTTAAATTGCTACTGTTCTCTCTTTAAAGATGTTTGTTCTTCATGACCTTTTAAAATTTTAAAATCTTATTTTATTAGGATGTTAATCTTGATGTGATCATGTCCTATAGACATAGGCTTACAAGTCCATGCCCTGTCAGTGGACACTTCTGACAGAGGTAAGCTCCAGGTATGATTTCTTTCTAATGCCCTTATATAGGCCAAAACTTAATCACCTCTGTGTAAAAACCTTTACAATTATCAAGCATCAGTGCCAACTGCAAGGTTGCTAATGAAACTGAGATTATTAAGAAAGAAAAAAAACCCTTTGGAACTTTGTTTTCAGAAATGTAACCATAACAGACATGGTGCAGTTTGAGGTTTTGCAATCTATTGAATCTTCGAAGGGCTCCACACAAAATGATAAAGGATACTGAATACCAGATTGTGCAGGTGGAAAAAAAAATACTGATGAAACCAAAGTGAGTGTTAGTCCCCTTTAGCAGTAGCAACACTAGACTCAGCCTGTTTTGTACATTCATTATGTTAACATGGCCTATTTTTTTCTGTAACACCTTCATACTTTCATAACTACCAATGTTCATAGCAGTAAATATATTCATGCACTGGAATAATCTCACTGAACACAAATAACAGTTTATGTTACAGCAGATCCTGGGTTGAGGGAGAGATGATAGGCCATAACCTCTGTCCCTCAAACCCACGTGCACACAGGCACACTGCTGCCCATGCATTGGCCAACATCTCTCCGTTCTTTATGCTTTCTCGTCTGTGCCTGGGGTGAATGTAGAAAACAGAGTATGGCAGGCATGGAGGGAACGGTGGTTGGGGTGGGAGAGAAAAAATATCTTGCCTGTTATGTACAGTTGTAGGAGAAGAGAACTAGGAGCTTCCAGGAGGGGAGCTTACAAGGGAGTGAAATAACCAGGTCTTTGCATTCATAATTCCAGGATCCTTTCCATATGGAGACAGAAGTACAGCCTAGGCCCTAACAGGCTGTCGTTATATTGCTCTGGTTTACTTTTGGAAAAACTTTACCAGCAGATTAATGAAAATACTGCTTTCAAACCTGGTTTCCAAGGGGAGAGACAGTCTAGCCTAGTGTCACAATTTCAGTCAAATACCACTTTATAACACCCAGTCCAGTAGGGCAATAATGGAAATAATTTTCTCTTGTTGTAGGCAAGATCGCCTACCATTAGCCTGTTGTAGATTCTTCTGAAATCTTTGTTACCTGCAAGTCTTTCTCATTCAGTCTTTTCAATTGCTTACAGTTTCTGAGGTGAAATGTATGACTTTTTTCATTCTTCATTCCTTAGTGCTTTGCATGCCCCAATGTTTGCACACCAATAGCAATTTTCTAAATGTTTCTGCTTCCCAAGGACCTCTCTCTATCTGAAGAAATTTAAGAAACAATCTGTTTGAACTTTGATGAGTTTTCATCCTGGTTACTTTTTTGTAGGCCTATAAATTTATTCCCACAAATATTTGTTTAGGTGTAGTTATGACCATTCTTCCCTCTTTTCAGCTATTCCTATTTCCAGATATTAGATCTGTGTTGAAAACTACTCACCTTTGTTTTGCACTGAAACTGCTCACTACTTCTATTGGCTTTATATAAATCTTTTCTGTTAGGCTGGAGATTTCAAAGCACTTTCAGTGTTTTTTTTTTAAAGTGCAAAATTATTTAAATATTGGTTTCTTTGGTTCTTTTTTCTCACCCAGCTTTAAAAAAAAAAAGTCTTTTCAGACTATGCATCGAAGTTGGAAATTCATGCCCATGCTAAGGGAAGCATAAGAAACTGTTTTAAGCTTTCCAAACAAAGTTGCAGTGAGGCATAAGCATTTTGTTGTGCCCTCAGCAGGACTGGATTTCATTCTAAGCACCAGAGACCTCAGAGCACTTTGAAGACTTGCCACAGTTTGTCATTAATCCTTGTGTTTCTGCCTCATAGTTTTCATATCCTCTGTAACTTTATTATCTGTATTTCTCCTTCTATATGCCAGGGTTAATAAAATTCATGTGAGAAGTACACTATTTTGCCAGCCAGTAATATCACATTGGCTAGAACAGTTCCATGAGACTTGGAAATGCTTATGAGACCTCTGTTTCTGTGCTCACATCGCAGGCACGTCTGCTGAGTGGGAAATGCCAGCGTCTCTCCCATGGCAATATACTGGGGTGACACTAAACTAGCTGCAGGATCTTTGGAGAGATTGAATAACAGGGTCTTACCACGTGGCAAGCGGGAATTTGCACAGGTGGGAGAGGAGTGCCATCATTGGAGGTCAAATCCGCACCCTGTTTACCTCAGTGTAGCAATACATGTTGAGCATGACAAGCAGAATTGGGCTCAATGTCTAAGTATTGATTCTGCTTGACATTCAATTATCAAGACATAGTTAAATTCCACACAAGAAAAAGTCAGCACAACTAATTAGGAATAATTTTGTTCTACTCCAGATATTGGTCTGGATGATTCTCTCTGCTCTTCGTACGTATTTGCAAAAATATTTATTTTGCTCCATTATGGTTAACCTCTGAAGTCAGAGGTTGGGTTAGAAGTCAGCTGATAAAGAGCATTCCCTTTCTGCTTGGCCCAGAAGAGAAATGGGATTGTTACATTCATGGTACCCGTTGTCTTTCCCTGTGGAAGGTACCATAAATTCAACATCCTTCCTTAACCACAGCATCACAGAGAAGGAGCAGATGGGTTTTTGAGGGAGAAAAATCATCATTTAGCGTTCAAAACCATATCTTTTTTAATCAGAAAAAATGTCTGGAAAATGATGAAAACATGTAAATAGCTAGTTGTTATAATAAAGCATATTAAAACTCCCTGAAGTGAGTTAAGACATTTTATTTTATCACTGAATTGTGCTTTAATATAGGCTCCCATAAAAACTGACTTAGACTTTTACACTGACTTGAGAGGAGTATATGCTATATTCTGTAACCCCTGTCAAATAAAGGTACAAACCTAATTAAGCAATAAATCCATAAAAATTGTTACAGACAGTTAATGAGTGGCTGGCATTTTTATAACAGTAATAGCATATTAAAAAAAGCATTGGCTGTTATAGTATGGCTGGAGTAGCTGTACTGATAAATTAGTCATTCTGGCCTTTCATGACTAATTTTAATCACTTGGAGCTGCAGAGATGTGCTTGGTTTAGAATTTGTGCTATTATTCTTAAATTCAATGAAAAAAGTTGATCTAAGTATCTGTCCATATTTGTAAGATATTAATTGTAAAAAAATATTTAGTTTTTCCTGTTAAAGCTATTGTTCCCAACACCACCAGCAGCTCTGGCTGAAAGAGATCTGGATTTGATACCAGCAAGTTGATACTGAAATCATCAGTCTATAGTTACGAGTTGTCACATCAACCTTTTTTAACAAGAGTCAAATAAAGAGGAACATTTGTGTAGTATCTTAATTTCAGGAATATGACATTAGTTTCACCTATATACTCCGATCTGAGTAAGTCAGGAATACGTCTAAACCTTAGTTCAAAATTTGAATTAAGTCACAGGCAGAGCATTAGTTAGGATTCTCTCCCCACCCCCCCACCTTCTCTAATTTAATGACTAGAAGGGATAGTTTGCTGCTCCTTTTTCTTTCTTTGTTTTTAGGAAAACCTATTAGTTATGGGCCTTTTCTTGTTGCAGGCTAATCACGTTGAACAGCGCACACCTCCTGTTTATTTCCCTGGCAAGCAAGGAATTGCACATACTGCAGATAGTGGAATCCTCATTTCTAGCAGTAGCCAATCTAACGGTCTTAGGGGAGCCGAAGAGTACCATCAGGGGCCCAAAGGCTGAAAGTCAGTTTGGGGCTAATGACCTCTTCTGGGGTCATGAACAGAATTAGGTAAATGAGAGAGGCTGCTGGTAGTTAGCAAGGGACGGAGGAAGGTGGTTGTAGGCAGGCAGAGAATCACAAGCAGCCCTGAGGATTACCTGGTCTCACATTAGACAAGGACTTCACTGTTAAATGGCAATTGTGCTATTGCAGTTTAGACCAGCAAACATCTGTGATGAAACCTCTGTATTGTTCCAGGCTGACACAGTGCTATCTTTCCTAAAATAGTATTTCAGAGGTTGCTTTATGTTAATTGTATGCCTTTAAGCCACTGTTTAGTGGAAAAAAGGATACCAAGCAATAAATTCAAAAGCTGTAAAAATGAATCTGTCATATATCCTATGGTATGTCTATTCCTGCAATGCTTTTAACAGAGAGGAAGAGCCAGGTAGTGTTTTTATTTCTACCAGATAAACATTATATGCAGCTGGTTTAGTTTGTGATCTTAAATATGTGTATGTGACCTGTAGCTGTTGTAATATGCTTAGTAATAATACTTTATACCCCTGCAGCACATTCCAAGTAGAGAAATAAATCCTTTTACAGGCATTAATGAATTAAAGTCTAAACCACTGTTACCTGACAAAGAACCACTGTATTCCTCTTGAAAAAGAATCTATGATATCTATTATTCTAAAATAAATAGTACACAGTTGGTTTATTCATTGTTCTCATCAACTGAAAAAAGCTAATAAACACTATAGGCCAGCTTTATTTATTTCTCTTTTAGAGCAAGGGCCTGCATTTGCTCATGAATGTCATAGGTGAAAATCAAACTTCTGCAGAAAGGTCACGAAGCTTTCAGGATTTGTTAAAGTCTCAAAGAAAATCTTGTATAGGAGCTAACAAATATGTAGGATTTCTCATGTCAAGAAGAAAGAACTACAGACCAAGTCCTTCGTTCTTGAGGAAAAGCAGCTGAAACATTTTATTTTAGAAATGTGTTTCTATATAAATTTCCCCCATAGAATCACATCTTTTTAAAATTGTATCTTTTTTTTCTTTTCCTTGAGCAAATTCTCTCACTTTTCCACCAAATTGAAGTGTGGCAAGAATTTAAAGGAAATTAAGGTTATGAGTTTGCACTACATTATAGTCTTCTACACTTCTTTACTTGTATGAAGTGACGCTGTTTAAAAGCGCAGGTGTTGGGAGTGCGTCATCATATAGCTTACACCACCCCACTGCTTCTGATGCTGTGGAGGTTGAAGGAGGGGAACTAACAGAAAACAGAGAGCTGGAAATTGGAAGCTGAGGTCCTCCTTGGATAAGTGTGTCCACAGGTAGTATAATTTGCATTGCAACTGATGATCAGAACTTACTTTATAGATGATTTGTGAGTTATACCCACAAAAAGTGCGGGTATATGCCAGATATATTACTATGTTAAACACATTAGGGCCAAGGAGGTAGACAGCAAGTTCAAAAGGTTCATTTGATCCAGGAAAGTCAGGTGGTGCTTGACTGAAACGAACATGTTGCCTGCCATTATCATTGAAGTCCGTAGAGGAAAGTTAGCTAAAAGCTAGGTGCAGGGACCCTGTGACACACCCTCTGGGTAGATGATATGGATAAACTTAGTCTTCTCTTATTTATGCCTGCAGGAACTAATCTGGCAGGGATTCAAATAGCTCCAAACTACTCTAATATTAATTAATTCTTCCATACACTGGCTTGTATAGATCATGGTAGCAGATGAAGGATTTCATGGCTTTACCATGGTAATAACGCTGAATTTCATGGTTTGTCAGCTTGTCAAGGATTAACAAGATTGATACAAAATTACTGGAGGATCTGTTGTTGAGTAAAAGAAGGGAATCTCCTCAGGTTTTTTTTAAGATGTTTTAAATACAGGAAAATGTTTTTTGCATGAGCTTTTCTTTTCTTTTCTAGAAATCGGTAATATTTATACTAAAGAGACTCAATTTGTCTCCCACTAAAAAAAGTTATACGTCATTCAGATATGGATTATTCAAATACGGACAGTAAAGTCGGAGAAAGCCATTGAAAACCAATCAGTTCAGACATGGGATAATCAGAATATATTTTCTTTATAGTCATCCTTGGATGATATTTACCCGGTACAGAGCATTTGTTCATGCATGTCTAAGTGGAATTTAATTAGAATTTACCTGGAATGTGTAATTGCCTTCATGAAAGCAGTTTTCACAGGGGCAAATCTCATTGATCTTTATTTTGTACTCAAGAAATTCCTAAGCATACTTTCCAGAGTGCAATTTCAGCCTTTTTTTTTCCTGAGTAGTCCTATCCTCAACTTCACAAGGCATTTAAAAACACCTGTCCACTGTTGAATGGTCCATGCACAAATATTTTATGCATTTCAGTTTTACTATGTCTAGCCCATGTCACCCACTTAAGATCTATATTACAGTACTATCACACAGACTTTTAAATTTTGAAAACACAGTTTTCTTATCAGAGAAATGATGTAAGGAATTATTATAGACGTGTATAGACTGAAGAGAGAACTAATATTTTATTAAGTCTCTTCTTAAACTGTTATGTGTCCTTTCTTTATGTGTTGTAAATCTTAAAACCAATATATTTTTATGGTCTTTCAGTTAATATAATTGCAAAGTTTCTTCTCGTTAGTTTCTGCCAAGCTTCTTACAGCTGGTACAAGCACAGAACATCCTCACAAAGACCATGGCATATTCTTGTATTCTTTAAAATGCATCCATCCAAAAACATTTCTGACTCTAAAAGTCTATCTGTACACTTTGCAGTTATTTATTGTTGGCTAAGGGACCAATAGTTCAGGAATGTACGAGAGCAGGTGTATTCACAACCTGGTTGCCAGATGCTCAAAAAATACTTTGCTTTTGCTGCATGAAGGCTAACTCCATGCTCCCTATGGAGATGTTTACAAGATTTGTAAAGGGCTCACAGTAATTTGGGATCTCAGAAAGGAACTTGTACCTAACTAGAAGGCTGGCCAGGTAATCAGTGATGTATATAGACTGAGAGAGAGTAAATAAGTTGGCATGGGTGGAAGCTGAAACGCATCCTCAGAAGAGGCAATGAGGATCACCACCTAAACTATTTCACTTCTGCATTTTTGCTTTTCTGATCTGCATTGTTTTAATTTACAGACTCTCTCACAGGTCTGTACCAATTTTCTCAGTGAAACAGAGGTAAAGTCACACAGCCGTGCTATGTCAAGCTGGGCCTTGATTAGTCAGCTGAACTCCTGGACATTACAGTGCCAGAAAGCAAGCTAAGGGTTAAAGTACGGATAATCACATGCTAGCGCTACAGCCCATTTCCTGATCTTGTTTACTTTACTGATATGTATGTAGCCAGCTGTCTGCCAAAGCTGTAGCTTTTCCATAAAGTCATATTTATCTGTAGGATAATGAATCAGACAGAAAATCAAAGCGACATTTCAAATATGGCCTCATTAGTGCCCTTGTTTAGTGTCAGGAAAAAAATATCCAGCAAGTTGCTCAGCATTTCTCTTCTCACTTCCTGGAATTATATTTTTCTTGCCTTATTGCCTTTACACGTTGTGTTGAATCTGATTCTAGCCACTAACCTTATAATCCTTAGCTTGCTCTGTCCTTTATGGTTATGGTCTTTGACTGGCTATTTCTTTATTTGTCCCTAAGATTTATTAATTTGCTTCTGGTCCTCTGAGTTGTATAAGCCGCTTACTCATCCTGCACTCTTTCTGCAGAGTTGCTGCAGAATTTGGTGCACAACCCGAGTCCCACGCAGCAGGAGAACTGTAAGAGAACGGTGCTGTTTACTCATATGATTTTTTTACCTCCTCACATAACTTACTATTTCTGTTTACAAATGCACTCTGCCTCTGATCTCCCCAGTCCTGGCTTTTTCTTTTCTTACGCTTCAGAGGTTTTGTGTCATTTACCATTTCTTGCAGTCTAAGAGAGCAGAATCATTTCCTTTGAAGCGATTCCAGATAAAAGCAATTCGCACCTGTCTCCTCATCTTTGTCAGTCATTTGTTGCCACCCCTACCCTGCCACCTCTGTTTTTCTCAGCCCAGTTGGGTTTTTCGGTTTGTTTGTTTTATGGTAATGCATCAGAAGTTCAGCAGAGGAACTGATCTGGACTACAAATAACTTCATTTTATTTTATGTGAAGCAGACCTCATTAGTAGTAGTGTTGCACAGTACTGTTGATGATCTTATACAACAATATGAAAGAACTAGCAAAATGGTGGGAGCCTGATACTGATGAGAAAGAATAACAGTGAACAATCAGTGCAGTAGCATAAGCAGGCATTGCCATCAGGGAAATGGTATGCAGAAGCATCACTTGGTATAAATAGCTTTCTCTTTATATTTTTTAAACAACTGTACAAACTGCTTAAGTCTTGTGGCACCTGTCTTATATAGGTAAGTTTGCAAAACCAGTTAGTGGAAACTGAAAGTTGGATAGCAATACTTGGATTTTTCAGTTCTGAGTTTCAACTCATAAGGGTTTGTTAGCTTCATTTTTGCCTCCCTCCTTTCTTCTCTTTGTGTCTTTATTCTCACAACTTCCAACTTTTTTTGCAGTACATTTCTCCTATATTTTATAATATATCATCTTCTCTGATTTACGTAGATCTGCTACAGGCAGAAAAGCATGGACATTTTTATTAAATGTTCTTGATCTCCCACAAAAGCTGCTTTCTTAGTCATCTTGCTTTATCCTACGTTTTTCATGTCATGCACATGTCCATAAAGTACAATGCCTATGGAAACTGCATGTTCCATACAGTACTTGCCTTCAAAATAACTGATGAGTATAAGACAACTAGATAGACTATCATGAAGTGGAATGTGGAAAGTGACACTATTTCAGGTTTCTTGGATCCCAGGACCTCAGAGATCAAATTCTTGGAACAGCTATACAAGAGACAGGAAAGCCTATAGGACCTACTAGAAAAGTAAAAGCAGGTCAGTTCTTCATCCAGAATGATACTGAATTAATCTTTTTTTTTTTTAATTAAATTGTAAAGAAAATGAAGTTTTATGAATGTCAAAAACCTTTTCGGCTATAATTCTCTGAATTTAGTAGTGGCTATGTATTTGTCTCCTCATTAATTTGAATTTAACAAGATTCTTCATCTAGGAAATATGTCATTTGTATTTGGGAATTTTTAAGTCATATGTTAGGGTATCTTTCAGCTGTGTATGATTAATGGCCTGTTTCTGCATCCAGGTACCTGTGAGTCTCTCTTCAGACTGCTATTATTATGGCATTGTTTTTAAAGTAACTCATCCTTTTCAATCCAAAATTTCTGAAGCATGCATGAAATAATGAATAGAGGTACAAACTCTCCATTTTTGAAAGCACTGTACCTGAAAATTCAGAATACTGTTGGCAATTTGGTAGGAATAATTTCTATTTGGAAATATTCACAAATTAAGCTACATCTTCAGGTGTCATAAATCAGTGAAGCTCCACATAGCTCATGTCTACAATGAAATTGTAACAGGTGTCATCTGGGGATTAGTCCCACTTTATTAATTGCATATAGTGTTCTTCTGACTGTATCTCATTATCTTTTACTTTTTTACAGTCCAGTGAGTAAATATGTAATGATCTGCCTTTATTGCATTGTTTCATTTCTCAAACCAGCTATTTTAGCAAGCAGATTTCTCATGGTCTTCCTTCTAACCTGAGCCATTTATGTATCCAGATACTTGAAGTGAAACTTTGGTTACACTGAAGTCCATGAGAAATTCAGCTTGAAATTAAAATGGCAGTTCTCTTGCTTTTCCTATCTAACGTACAGTATGAGATTTTTAATGATGGTAAACTCTCTCCAGGTGTTTATTCTAATATTTCAAAATATCCATCAGGACTGGAAAAGGGAATTGTATTTTAATGAGATTACGCACACAGTGCTGGGTACGAGTGCAACAATTTTGGCCGACTTAAGGCATGATTTCTGTTCCAGTGTTTCTGTGCATGGTAAAAATCCAGTCCTTTTATGTGTGGGCACAGCCAGGAGTTATATGGGGTAAGACAATGTTTGATATGAAAGCAGTGATACGGTAGCCACTGAGTTACTAAATTGTTGTTTACATAACACTGTGCTGAACCCAGTCATTTTTATTTAGGAAGTACAATGAGATTAACGTAATGACCTTCTTAGCAATATAATTTTTAAGCACTGAGTTCCCAACTGTATATTACTTGCTACTTTTGAGATTCTTTCATACTAAGTTCTTGTAATAAAGGAATTGCTTTCCTTTTCCTTCCTTCCATAGAAATATACACTCTTACCACAATAAACACCCATTGTCGCTTCGGGGTAGCCGTGAATTAGTGTTTGTCAAATTCATTATTTGAAAATTGTTTCACTTTTCCTTATATGACTTATAGTATTTCTAATTTTTTATTGTTCAAATAACTTGACATCATTGTCATTTTTTGTTTGTTTTTTTTTACCATCAGTACAGCCATTTCCAATATAAAACATAAAAAATATATATTTTCTCAAATATTATGAAAAGATCCTTCTTTTGTTGATATTGACCTCCCCTTTTTTTTAAACTGCTAATTCCATTGCCTTAAAATATCAGTGAATCTGTTCAAATAGTTAATTTGAACAGTTTTGGTTAACGTATGTAACTGCATCTTCTGTAGGAACTTTACACTACTGTATTGGTGTAACTTTGTAGCATTTATTTTAATCTCTCATATCAGATAGCATTATTTACTGTGAAAGCACAGCTTGGAAAAACACAGAAGGTCACCTCTAATTCTGTATGATAAGGTATTACATTTGTAACAAAATTATAGCTAAAATTTCTGGTAAGTTGACATGTGGAGAAATAGATACAAAACCAATTTCAGACACAGAAGAATGTAGAACTCAAAAGAGCTATCTGGGAAGAAATACCAACTGTTTATGTTTTACTTTCTTTGACACATAGGGTCTACTGGGTAAAAGAAATTGGATGTAAATTTCAATTTCTGCATGATAGGTTTTTACCCATCAGCAGCATATAAAGTGGTTCACTTTACATCATGGGCAAAGAAATTTGAAAAGCAAGACAAGTCAATCTGCATGCAAAAGTAATTTCTTTTACACTGGATTTACACCAGAGTAAATCTGTTAACTTCATTTGGCTTTGTTCCAGGTTTTGACTAATGTGAGATGAGTAGCAAGCTCAAACTAGATGTTATTAATATGGGGAAGGCTATGCTAACAGCTAAGCGGATATTGTACTGGGTGGAAAATGAATATTTTCACTAAGTCAACGTAAGCGGAGTACCCTGGCAAAGCACTTTGGTTTTTCTTCTGCAAATCCTGGCTGCTGTCACTACACTTTTCAAATAACATACTCGGAGAGACTGTGAAAGTAGAGTAGATTATTTTCAACGCCAATAGACAGAGATCTGAATAGCTTAATTCCCAGAACAGCACTTCTGTTCTCCCTCTCGAGATGCATGGCATAGGAGGGCAACATTAACTGAGCCAAACTGAAGTCATACTGTAAGAGAAGTTTCTGATGATCACCATCTCATCCAAAGATTTGGATTTATGTAAAAGAAATTATATAGTAATTGGAGAAGTAAAAGACAAGTTATATTTTCCATCTCCTACCTCTGGTAGATTCTCCAGTGCTTTAATATCAAGGTTTAAGTAATTGATTGTATTTGGGTTTGTAACGATATTTCACTGCAATTATATTCACAATTAGGTAATTTGGTTTTTTTTTCTTTTTTTTATTACAAAATATAGTATTGAGGAATAAATAAAAAAAAGGAAAATTTTCTGTTTCTCTATATTCCAAATAATATGCCAAATTACCAGTAAATTTTTATGTTATTAATATTTGGTCCTTTATATATTGGGATTATTATTATTATGCTACATTTCCCTATGTACTCTGTAATTCAGAGATTTTTATTACCTCTTCTCAATACTCTAATTTAAGAATTGATGACCACAAAGAATACATAATAATCAAGGTCCAAAGCAAGGAATATGAGCAGTATACTAATAATTACTCACTGCATTAAAAAAATTGCTGAAGCTATAAACTGCTTTTCTTAGAATACAATGTGGTTTCCATAGATAAGTGAGACAGACAGAAAAGAAAATGCTGATGTTTTTGTGTCCTTTTTTTATTTTAAATCAGTAGCATAGGAAATGTTAAACTGGCCATTAGTCTTCACTAAATCTGTCAATACAAGGAAATAAGAGTCAATAGAGAAGGCACAGGAACTTTGATAAATAACCTGGTTTTAAAAGAAAACACACTTTTTCAAGCTGTTCTATTGGGCACCTTTTAAGTTTTATTTTTTAAACAGACTTTTCTTATTGTTATTGATGCCTGCTCAGAAATACCCTGTTCTTTGTCAATGTTTAATTTATCACAGAGAAATTTATTTGGATGTTCTGCTCAAAACAAGCAATGATTAAAGTAGCTCTGACCTTAATTGCACCCAAATAAGCATGAGCAGCATTTTCCAAAACTGTTGCTCAAGTGTCTGATTTTAGGAGGTCAACTAAGATACCATAAAACAACTTAATTTCAGTGGAAGCCTCAGCACTTCCCTTATTTTTTGCACTATTAATGCATCTAAAATGCATTTCCCCTGTAATTCAGTGAGTGAAGATTGGTTGAAAAATCTTACTGCAATAAAAATCATTGCTTCAACCCCTGCAGTCCAAGGATTATGTACATTGTGGGATTGCACCTATCAGAGGGTTCCTCACATCAATCTGCTTTTGCAGTGTTTGTGGCCTTGGGAAAAGCAATGTGTATTTATAAACAATTACGTCAATGGACCCAAATTAAAAGAGCTCTTCATTTACTTTGGTGGGAACCAAAGGTGGTCTCTAAAGTCATCTAGAAGGAAATTTTACCTCAGCAAGAGTAGCACTGTAAGGATAACGTCTTAGAGTCAATACCTTATGTCTTGCAGTGAGTACCTTATGTACTAATCTATCCGAGCAGGGAAATGGAGCCTCCTGTTATTGCAGAAAGTACTCCATACAATGGTTTGTCTAGATAGGTGGGTAGATACATCATAATTAGAAAGATCACCATCAGCTGACATGTGTGAAAATAGGTGCCACCTTTTTGCATCATTATCTGCAAATTATCACGTACAATAAATATTCAGTTGTTATTTATCGAAATTGGCCTCCAGCACACAGCTTTTTCTCATGCAGATCCTAACAATCTCCAGGGGAGATTTCAACAGCAGCTGCTACTTCTAATACTGTAAGCAAGGAAGGAAGATGCTTTTGGCAGTGAATGCGAATGATTAGCTCAGGATGTAATTTGTATCTCAGAATTGTTTTGATAGCTCAGCACTTTCTTGGGTATTTATCTTTCCCCAAATGAAATAACAGTCTTTTCAACTTCAAATAAGTCCTGTCTGTCTTGGAGTTACAGAAATGATATCATGCAAAATTCAACATTGCCGCTGCTTATATATTAAAACTTACTAATCAACAAAATATTTAAAACAGAAATTCAAACTTCTACTTAAATCATCGTTTAAATATTCACAGATGCATGAGTCTAAGAAAAGCACACAAGAGCCATAGTCAGTTTTGCAAACATTGTGATCTATTGTGATAATAAGGGGAAAGAGGACAAAAGATAACTTGGACTATTCAGATGGCAAAAATTCCATTTAAGTCTCTGACTAGTATCTCTCATGGCTGATTTTAGATCTCCTGCTTTGAGCTTTATTGAGTCCTCCAGATTGTTCTTTCAGGCCTACTGAGACAAGTGATTGTCATTACTCTTTGTACACTTGGACAATATTTAGGCCAACTGATTATTAGACCTTGTGACAAAATGTAAGCTGGTTGAATAAGGTGGCTTTTTCCTCCTTTATGCAGGTGAGAGTGGTACCGTGCAACTGAATCAGTGCAGAAAAAGAAGCAATCTCTAGTAGCACAATCAGTAAAGTTATTTCTTACTTCGGACAAAAGAAAAACCAGGAGTGGGAACTGCAACTACGGTAGCCTGTGTTTTTTTCATCTTTACGTGGCCCACTTCATTCCAACTTGCAATCTCTTTGATTCTTCTGGATCTGTGGTTTCTGTTGACCTTTTATTCATGCCTGCCAACACCGTCTTCCTTTCAAAGAAGTGAAATGTTGATGAGGACAGATTTAGATTTTCACAATGGACAATTACCTTAGAAGTACTAAAATTACTTCTTTCTTGATTGACCCTTTTTTTTTTTTTTTCTTTTCTTTCCTGTTTTTTCCTGACCAGCTTTGGCATCGTGCAATAGCATACAAGTCAGGAAGTAACAGCCATGCGGAACTGTCATTGGCAGTTCCCTGTGCTGACTGATAACAGAGAAATAGCAATAGCTTTCTTAAATACATAAGTAAAAAAATTGTTTACCAGGTTTTCCTCAATAAACATTGTTTCTTCAGTATACTAATATTCAGCAGTCCCAGAAATGTTCATTTATGAGGAAAAATTGTCATTCTCACTGCATTTGGTGCCTACATTTTTGGTATCACTTTTTTTTTTCCTTAGGGTTTGCTTCAGGGATCAGAAACAGGATGTTCTTTCACTAAATGATTTTTCACCTGCTGTTGTTGGCCCCGTAGGACTAGAATAACCTTACCTGTTAAAAAATTTTCATCTGAAAGCTAATGATTGGCATTTGTAATTTTTAAGGGATGATTACTACAAACTGCCTTTCAATAAAAAGGGGCATGAGAGGAAGGTTTTGCTTCTTGAAATGTGTAAGTATTACTGTTGACTGTATCAGGATAATTTGTGTGTGTGTGTGTATATATATATGTATTTCAACTTAAATTAGGAATAGCAGTGGATTCTGAAGAGCTCTTTGTTGTTTTGTCACTTGCATAAGGTTTGATAGAGGAGGTATTTTTGTCCCTAGAGTGGTAGTCTTGAAAGACTTTAAGCCTCCAGCTCAGATCAGAGGCAGGAATGATAAAATATACTTTAAAGTTAGGTTTGGGGTTTTTTTAATTCTGCTTTTCATGTCTGTAATAAATTAGATGACAGCAGTACCTAATTTTTGTAATATACACAAATATTTTTGTTGTGTTCCAAAAAAAGTCACAAAAATGGAATGTGTCATGCATGTGAAACAGTGGCTCAATTATATCAAGCAAACGATACTAGTGGCTGTAAGATATAATTCAGTTCCCACCAAATCTAATAAGAGAACATATAAGTTAAATCTGACTACATGCAACCATGTATTTCTCTAATAATCCTTTCCTTGATAGCTGTGATGGATAAGGGTAGAAGTAGAGAAGAGCAATAGCTGCAAAAGTTCTAGCTGTCCTAAAACTAGTTGGCCTAATTTTAGTGGCCTAAATTATCTCTGCTTAAGTGATATGCTTTCTTAGGGCCTATAGTTGAACAGTATATCAAGAAGAATTGCTAAAGAAATGTACATTGTGTATGCTAAAAACCAAATAGGATAGCTCCTTGAATTATTTCCAACTGGGAAATAAGAAAATAAGTTTAGGAAACTGATTCAAATTACTCTGTCATGTCTTGAAATAAAATGCAGCTGTATACCTAAATAAGGACCAATCTCAGTATTTTGTTACGTAAGGAGTAGCATATCAATGATTACTGAATAGAAATAAGTGTTATAAGAGATGTAAGTAACTTTAATCCCTTCTGTGATCCGTCTGCTTGTTCTTCATTTACCTTGACAACCAGCTTAAGTAAATATTTTACAAGATAGTGCAGCAGTCCTGATGCACTATCTTTCCTGGAGGGGAGGGAAAGCTGCAGAAGTCCCTACGGATGCAGCCTGCAATAACCTGCGCTGCTTTCATGCTTGGGCTGAAAGGAGAAAGTGTGGAAGAGAGAATGGGCTTCTCTGTCACTCCTACCAGTTCTCCTGCACAATGCATACTGATGTGGCCACCTGGACACCTAATGGAGAAAACCTCGTAGCACTTAGGAGTGTGAAGCATCCTGTGGGTTTGACCAGACACATGGCTTTCAATTCCTGCCTTTTGCATGTGGGCAGGAAGCAAGACCATCTTGAGAAAGTTGATGAGAAGTTAAGATACAAATTTAAAACCATAAGATTAGAAGGACTTGCTCCACAGAACCTACCTTGTCATTTGAAACACAGTGACAAGTCTCACCTCATCAACAGCCCACAGACAATCAAGGCAGAAAAAAGTTACTCAGTTTCTGAAGGCTGATGACCTTCTTATGAGTTTGTTTGTTTGTTTCCCTAAATGATCTGCATTTATCAGATGCTAACTGTTATCTTCTCTTAGTTCAGCTTTTTTGTGGGGTTGCCTTATACATGGAATTGAGCTGAAATTTTGAGCCAGATACTTCATCATCAACTGTAGTGTAAGTCTAGAGATGTCTGTTGTTTCATTAAGTAAATTGCTTAGGTCTTTTAGGCCAAACTAGACTTTGATCTATTAGCATTTATTGGCTCATTAGATCTGGTAACCCTGGGCAAAGGATCTACAACAGTATTGAGCTTTTGGTTCAATCACATTACAGTTTTGTATCCTCTTTTGAAAGGTTGTTGAGTTCTGCAAAGGTTTCTTAACCCTTGGTCTATTTGCTGTTATACGCAAATGAAAGATTTTTTTTTTAATTCTCTTATTATCAGTAGCTGGGCTACAAGTTCAATAGCAACTCAAATAATCATGAACCTCAACACGTGCAGATCAGTTCTTATAATTGTGCATTTCAGTTTTTCTTTGAAAGAAAACAAAAACCAGGAGGTTGCCTTTCTTTTTTAACATATTTAAATCTCCAAATATTTTGTTCATAATTAAGTACGTCTGATAGAGTTTCTAAGGAAATATCCCCAGGAAGGACTTTTCAGAATTTACACTGTCTAATTAGGAAAAACTCTTTTCTTCTTTCATCTGATTTCAGACCGAGGTGACCATTTCAGTTTGTGGACAAGATCAAAATCCAATTAAACTTTACAGCCCAGCCCACCCCCCCCTTAGGCAGTTATTTTGATTTATTTTTAAGCAATACAATCAGAAGTCTTGAGACGCATGAGATTAAGTAGAAACCTTTTCCTTCTTTTCAAGTCTGAACCAGAGGGAGGACAGGAGACTATATCCTAACTCATGGACCCAGGGACTACTCCCAAATCCCTGAATCTCTGACAATAGCCAAGGTCCTCCTGGGAGGAGACCCACTGATGCACACCGGTGGTCTTCTCATCGCTTGACACACATGCACTCACACAAGCATACACAGTTTTCATGGAAAGGAAACCAATGCGTGGGCCACAAGGATGTTTACAACATCCTCCTGTCTATTTTCTGAATCACTATAACAAGCAGGATACCCAGCCACACCTTAAGTCATACATGCTACATATTTCATGTGTAATACATCTACTTTACTATGTTTATTAAACATGTATAAGATATATAGTAGTTTATCCTTGACTAGAAGACATTAATATGATATTATGCTAATCAAAGAAGAAAAAGCACAGCTTTGTGCTAATCTGTGGGTAGAACATGTAAATGCTCTAGCTTTCTGAGTTGGCATGTATACAGACTGGGCACCGTAGGTGTGTCTGTACATGATACCTGCAAAGCTAAACTGTATCAATAACAAAATCATGGCAATAGCTCTGGAGTATGGTTGATGTAATTTTATAGAACATTTAACAATAGACTAAAACTTTTGAAATATGGGTTAGACTAACCTGAGTTGAAAAAAAGACTATGTGAAGTAGATATGAATAGACAATTGCAAGAGCTGCTTCTTCCCAAGATGATGTGTTTAAAATAATCCTGTCTTACCAAGTGGAAGAAGATAATGATAGCTGCTTTGTAATAACGCTTGCTTTGATTTTCACAAGAAAGTGTTAACTCAGGGCTTATTTGTTTTCTGATGTGCAGATGTGCAATTTACTTGAAGCAAATTCTAACAAACAGAACTGTTCAGGGAAATATATCTCACAAAGGTTTACCTGAAAATCAATGGGTTACTAATCAGCTTGTTCTTTCACCCTAAAAAACAAAAAACAGTGGAAGTCTCTAAAGGTGGGGGAAGTGGTTCTTTCAACTCACCTTCTGAAAAAGTGAAGGGGTAGAATAAAGGGATCTGGCTGTATGGCCATGCCTGAAGTAGAGTAACCATTGAATCGTTAAGATAATCATCTGAGCATAACCAAGTCTTTTGAGATTCCACTCTTTGATGCAGAAGTTCCAGCTCTGAACCCGTCTCTCCCTCTCCAGTTGCCAAAGGCAAGAGATATGCTATGGTGCACAGTTCTTCCAGCATCAGTCAACTCATAAACTGGTTAAAAAGTATTATAAAAATACAGCCTTTTGTTAACATCCTTTTTACTCATGAAAGTGTTGTTTCTTTCAGAGTTTCCAGCAGGTTTTACAAGTGTTAGTGTCAGAGCCCCGTAGGCCAGTATTTTAAAGTTAGAGCCTTAGAATTCTAAAATAGCATGCTGTAATATATGAGAATGATTGAAGACTTTTCAGCTTTTTAGTAAAGAAAATTACCTAGAGATTTTTGAGTACTGGTAAGTAATGAAATTGAACTGTGGCAGTTAAGAAAAATGTTTTTAGGCATTGTGTTATATGATAAAGTAGCTGCGGTCACTAGGATACATATAAAACCTCTAACTGCAACTGCAAGGGATTGGATGGATTGGTTCCCTCGTTAAGGTTCCCTTTTCCCATTTGCTTTTCTGATCATGTCTGAGGAAAGACAAGAAAGGACCCCTCTTTCCTGTGTGGTGTATGGAAAGGCGGGTCTTCTAAGGGACTAAACAGCATTGTGCCCAGGTGGTCTGGCTCTCCTGTAGCGTGAGAGGGTGAGGAGGTGCAAGGGACATGCCAGCCTTCTGGAAAACACTGGGGAAAACAAGAAGCCAGTGGTATGGGATGCAGAGCTGGAAGGCACCTCTCTTTCTCTGTGTAGGTGGCATAGAGCAGAGCCTCACTGGATGGTGAAAGGCACAGTTCGTGTCTGTTAATCCAAAAATCTACATGTCAGTATCCTCCGTTTATACAGGAGACAAATTTGTTCTAAAGGGCTCTCTCACAGAGGGAGTTAATGCACAGTGTAGTATTGAACACTGTGCAAAAACCATAGACAGGTTTGTTCCTAAGGCTTGCCTCAGAGCTGCCTTTAGCACACAGTGTAGTGTTGAATGCCATAGAAATCCACATATAAGATTTATTCTCAGGGTGCATCACAGTCTCTAGCATATAGTGTGCTTTTGAGCACCATAGCAAATCTTAATTTTAGACAATCATTTTTGTCCCCAGGGGGAGGCTTCAACTGAGGCTGGAGCCACATACAACATAATAGAAAGACAAAAAAAGGGTGCAGAGAACCCTCTCTGTATAAGGCCCTGAATGAGACAGGAATTATATTAAAGAGCAATCAAGAATGGCATCCTGTATCCCAGCATACTTACACATCACACTGCAGTTCCACAAGGTGCAGAGCGCCCATCTGCAGGTGACACAGAGGAGGCCTTCTCCAGTCCCTGCTGCTACTGTCATTTAGCTCATGTTCTTTGTATACAGGTACTCTTCAGTGCTATAATTCCCTAACCCAACTAAAAAAGCTGGATGGCTTGCTTTGGCTGAAGGATTGAAGTGACTCAGATCATAGCATCATAAGATGATTCACATTGGAGGGGATCTCTTGAAGTTATCTAATGCAACCTCCTGCTCAAAGCAGGATCAGGGGTCAGATCACACCTGGTTACTCAGGGCTTTATCCAGTCTGGTTTTGAGGGATGAAGACTCCAGTAAGCCCCAGAACTGTAACAGGGGAGGAAGCAGGGTCAGAACAAAAGATGACTGAGGAAGGAAGGGAAGAGGAAAAAGCAGAGGAGGTAGTGAACCTCTTTTTCTGGCATATATGCAGCGAATACAAATACACAGAAAAAGTGCACATTGCCAATACTGGCAACTGTACAAGGTATCTCCAGTGAATAGATAATACCAGGGTAGAAGGGAAAGGGCAAAGTGAAACCTTTCTCTAATAATTACTTTAAATTAAAGTATGCTAAATTGATGAATTCAAGATGAGTGATAGGTCTCTGTTATGCCATCAGTTATATTCATGAAATAACTGATGTATTTTAAGCCTAGGCATATGTATTTATGCATGGATATGTAAAGAATAATACATGAATGATGGTTAAATTTAATGTCTGACTTATTTACATAAATCAGTGAAACTCAGAGAAGTTATCTAGAGTGCACACAATAGGGAAGTTTATATGAGAGCAGCCACAGAACTGGGTAACTGAGTAGATTGAAAAGCTCTGCCTCAAGTAGTTAGCACTTGACGCTTAGGCTGCAAGGAGTTGGTTGCAACAAAGGAGAGAAAAAACATGCAGAAATGATAACATACAAGTATAAGGTGAAATGAAGCATTCCAGAAGGTATACATGATCTTTAGTAGGGCAGTAAGTCAGAGTACAGCTAAATATGAGATGTACTACTGTGCTACAATTCATCCTGGATGCATAATTGTTTTACAGGAGATATAAATAATTTGTTGTTTTATAAATGTATGGCGGATATTCTCAACGTCTAACTGAGGTGCCCTGAATCTTTATTCTTTTTCTTTTGATTCGAGAAGGACACTAGCCAAGTTATGTATACATTTTAATTACGTCTCTAATCTTAGGTGATGTTTTACAATTATACAGCTATCAATAAACATCTTCTATGGGTATGGTATGATTTCTAGTAATTTGCTTATAGGTAGATCTGATACTGGCTAAGCCATATTCTGTAGGATGCAGCTGGATGCCTAGAGGGAGTTTTGAATCCTCAGAAGCTGCCTCTGACATTCAGCTTTTTGCAAAATCAGGCCATATTTGACAAGTTATGGAACAAAAAAAGAAAAAAAAAAGCTCAAAAAACAATAAAAGCAGCTCCATATGTGACTTTTATGGTAGACCTTACAATGATGGAAATAATAGTGATGAGATGTGTTAACTTGGCAATTATTCAAAAAAATCTTTTAAGACTAGCGAGAAAGTTCACGTAGCAAAGTAACTATTGTGATAGGAACCATCGCAACTAAAAGGCATTGGCAGAATGATTAATGGTATGAAAGGATGTTAAGAGCTTAAAAGGATAGTTTTAGTGCCATGGACTTTAATTCATCTAACCATGGCCAGTTCCAGCAGGTAGGTATTAATTAAATGCACACCAGTTGCTACCTAACCTATGAATTTGTAGTATTCAGACGCTTCTTTTTGTGGCGTCTAAACTTTGCCTGGCTTTTATGAACCATCGTATGTGTAATGACATTAGTTCACCTAATATAAATTTTCAGGCTTTCCTTATTTTCCTTGCATTAATACTGTATGAGAACTAATATTGCTTTCTTGAGGAAGGCAGGCATAACAAATATCACTTAGAAAGTTCTATTGGTAGTTATTATTATCAAAAGCCTAAGGAATATGTTGAAGATTAAATAGTGAAGACAGATCACACCATCCAAGCAAGAGTCATACTAGCCAGAGACTCACAGAAATGAGGGTCATCATGTCCTCATCCTCTGCCCATAGGCAGAATCTGCTATTCATAGCTCATGCCATGCTTGACAGGAGCTTGTCTGGCCTATCCTTAGAGATCTCCAATGATGATGATCCTAGATTCTAGAAAGGTCCTACCTTTACCGGCCTTTATAGTTTATCGAGATACTGTCTCATGGACCACATGTGCTGGCTTTCTAGGATGCCAAAGCTGGTAAGGAACTATGGAGATGAAGAAATATCTCAGTGTCACTTTCCACTGTGCTGCAATATCAGCATGCTGTCATTAGCTGCCATGTAAATCAGCAAATGTAACCATACACTTCTTTAGTTTTAAAGATCTGGAAGGGTCACACCCCAGAGAGAAAGATTTTAAAGCCCAAGCTGCAGCATTTTAAACTGTTTTATAGAAGTACGTTTTTGCCAATTCAAAGGTGTAGTCTCCAGCTTCTTTAGTACATTCTGAATTAATAACGGGGCTGTCTTATACCTTTTCTTCCTCAAGAGAAGAACAGGAAAGCATAGAATGACTGCCAAAACTCACTGGCTATATGGACAAATATGTCATCAGCTCAAAATTGATGCAAAATGACTTCATCCCTTGAAGGGAGGGAAGGTAATATGTTTTGGAGTCACAGTCCCTAACTGAGCCAACCAAGCCAATCAAGATTAATGCTATTTGCTGAGCTTCAGGATGTATATTACTCCTAGGTAATTGATAATTGTAATTCCACCAACTCACAATGAGAAAGTAAGAACATGCCATGTTTATAGTTGAAATACGCAGTTATGAACAGTGTTCTGCCCCGTTTTGGAGAAAGAGAACAGGGAAAAGCCAAACCAAGAGTGATCTACCATGCACATTGCTCATAAAATATTGTTTAAGAACCAAAGAACATCTGCTGAAGCCTCTGCGTAATTGTCAGTCCATACAGAAACAGTTTATCAGGGCTGCTCACTAAATTCCCTCATGTTCACAGTTCCAAATTGTCGGTAAATCTTAACATTGCAAGAGACTTCTACGAACAAGCATTCTTTGTATGCTCCTACATTAGTCATGGTAAATACTACTTAACAGTTGATTTTACAAATATGGCACATTGCAGTGTAAGTATGATGTCTTACAAATCAAAGGCAAGATGTGTCTTATTCTCAGAGGCTCAGAACTGGCTGCTGGCGTATTATTTTTTCATCTAAATTCAAATTCTGTCTTTGTCATGAGTAGCAGTAAGCAAGTTGCTTATTATTATTCCTATTAATTATTTACATTACAGTGGAGTACAGAAACTCAAACTAAGATCAGGGTCTCACTGTAACTGGTGAAATCATACTAAGAGGCAGACGGAGGCAGTTCAGAACTGCTCCACATCAAGGATGTTCTAGGAGGTACCAGGGATCTAAATGCCATGTCTTCAGATCCTTAGCAGAGGGCAAGACACGGTCCCCTCAGGACCTAGGTAGCTTTGTAAGCCAGCGAGGAGACCACAGGCAGGACTTATTCTACATTCTTCTAGTCTTCTTACATCCTTTCCTATCCTTTTAAAAGTTGTTGCATCATAAAGAAAAAGGCAATGTAATTTTCCGTTAAAAATAAGTAGTATGTAGGTATAGCTGTAGTGTACAGTCCTCAGTCAAGCCTGCTTTGAATAGCTATTCAGCAGTCGTTGTAAGGAACAAGTCCTACTCCATATCTTTTTAGTACATTATATGTCTATACAACTACCTATATCTTCCAAGATAAACATGCACATATAACTTTCAAAAAGCTGTGAAAACATTTTGACATTTCCAGTGGTTTGCCCAAAATATAGTAATGCTTCTTTCCATTACAAGTGCAGTGGTACAGAAAGATGCAGTCACTGCTCACTTACCTCTACTTCTAGCACAGATAATGATGCTGGTCTATATGTGAGTACTTGGTACTAAACTGTGGACTTTGTAATAACACCTGGTTTGAAAAACTTGTTTTCTCAGATTCCTTTAAAATATACCAATTGATAGCTGAGAATTCAAGTTCAAGTGGCAGAAAAATGGTCATCATCCTTACGATCTTGTGTTGCATGTCTTTACTGTACCATCTTTGCTGGAAAGTGCAGTCAGTTTCAAAATTTTCCAAGCATTTAATGTTTTCCAATGTGCTAATTACGTCATTTGTTCATGACTTAAAATTACTTCATTTTACATATACCAAAATACATCTTAGGTTTCAAAAGTGTTAACTTACAGTCTAGTCATTTGCAGTATTTAATTGATCTTTAATGAATTGCTGCTTTTGGTAAAGGCCTCTGTAATGATGCTTCAGAAGGCCTAAGTGTAGAAATTTCTCATCTTTTTTACACAAAAAATAATTTGGATTAGAAAAGACACCTGACTGACAAAAGTGACACTGTGATTCTAAAATATCTGCTAGAAACATCCGCTTAACATGGTGGTATTCCATCTGAAAACAAGGTGAGCAAATCAAATGTTATGCTGTTCTTTTATTTTTTGTTACCAAAACCTGGCCTTGTGCTGGGCAAAGAAATTATGAAAGAAGTCTACACTGATATGCCAGTTCTCTAGCAATGGGGAACATACATCAATGTTAAGCATTAGAAGATCCCAAATGCAACTGTGACTGATGCCTAAGTTGTACCTGTACTAAACTGGAAACAGCAGATTTCAGATGGAAAGGAGAATAAAACCTCCTTTTGTATTGTATTTGTAAAGCACTTGGATCTCTCTCCCTCTGCATCTATTTTTTTGTTTCTAAATTATGAGAGGCATAAGAACTTATTTTTGTTTTTAATGATGAGTCTTTTCATTGATTATTCTTGCTTTTTATACGGCTGCCTCGGTAAGGAGGTACCAGATGAGAAAAAGAAGTTTCCAATGACCTTTCCTGTCCTGGAAAAAAACCCTAAACCAACCTGCTCATGATTTGTCATCTTGTTTACAAGTTAGCTTAGCTTTGCTTTCAAAAGGGAGAACAGTTCACTCCTTTTATGATTTTATAAATTATGTTTGAAGGCAGTTTTTGTTTCTGTCACTTGGTGCAGCTGTGCAGGGAATATGTTGGAGAATTTGATATACTATTGACATTATTTTATGAAAGCAATGTCAGGTTTTATTTGTGCAGATGATAGCTGAGAGACCCAAGTGACTGTCAGTTATTACTGGGAACATCAAAGAAAATAAGCAGATGGGAATGAAATACACCCAAATATGGGACAAAAAAGTTATGCCAATTTGTCGTACACTGTGTTGAGAAATAAGGCACTTAATGGCATTACAGCTTTCCAGACCAGGTGCATTCTTTTAAATTGGCTAGTTTTGTTTAACCAAGGGGAAAAAAAAGAACAACAAAAAAAGAACAGTTCTCTTGAGAAATTCTTCATACTGGGATACCCAGCATCTCTGCAAATGTTTACCCTAAAATGCTGTGAGAGAACAGGACAGATGTTCCAGAGCACCCCAGGATAACTTTATTTATAAAATGTACAAAATGAGTACCTGAAACATCAACATCATTATTATATGGATGGCATACAAACTGGAAAGTACCGATGTTTTGGGATGATGACTTACTCAAACCCATTTTATATCTTGCATGTTCTAGAGGTGGCAGCATGTTCGACACTTCAAGGATCTCTCTCAACTCCTCCTGCACGTTCTTCTGAGGATAGATGTACCCAGATGCTATTCAGCTGTATTTTTCAGGAGTTACGGGTAAAGAATGAGATGCAGCTCCAATCTGTAACTGAACAAGAAAGGGCAGTAGGGTCTATGGCACTCAGATATTTTCTAGTGAGCAGCTACACCTGTAGTCTTGCTCTGCTTTGGCTATGCTTTGTTTCTACCTTGTATGGACACCGGAACGAAACATCACACATCTTCAAACATTTCTAGTAAAGACTCCTGGTTGTTGATCCTGCATTTCACTTCAGATGCAGCTGCCTTCTTTCCAGCCACTGTAATGCCAGTGTACAGTAGAAGTAGTCAGAAATGCAGTAACCTCATTCTTCTTGGATGTATCTTCAATTCTCCAAACATTTTCACATTGCTAAACCTTCATATCTGTGTATAAAACCCATAGATTACTGCAATAAAAATTTACCATTGAAGGCACAAAATATGTTTTGCCCAAGCCTGTGGCAGTGGAAGTGCTAATGAAAAAATTGGAGCAACTTGTTTTTGTTGCCTGAACAAGAAAATTCTTCCCAAGAAACCATAAATACATAACAAAAATTATCACCCCAGGAAAGCAGCTGGAGTAAATTTTCAAGGTAAGTGTCCAGTCTTATTCATCCTTTTTAACAATTTTCTTCAAATAATTTTTCAACAGTGATGAGTTGTCACTTGCAGACATAGTGATGATACACAGCTGTTTAGCAGATCAAGTGAAGAGAAAGGAAAGCAAATGTGATGATGTTTCAGATACTGTAATGAAATCTAATTTGGTCATTTTTAAAGACAAAACATACTGGAATAATGAAACAAAATAGTTTCTATTGAAACAATAATATGTTTTTGTGTGAAATAAATAGTATTTACAAAATGCTGTTGAATATATTCAGATTTAAAGAAAACACGGCGTTACTAGAAAAACACGTTATGTGGGTTACCTTAAGCATAGCATTCAAATCTCATAAATGAATATTAAAAAAAGGTATGAGTTGCATATACAAAGTCATATACTTATTTCATATTCATCTTACACTTTTTTCTTCGAAACCAGAAGTACCTGAAGTATTTCTTTTAAATATGAAATCTTTCATCCCCTAACATGATGGAAGAAGCTGACGTTTCGGAAAAAGTATTAAGTATTGCTGGACTGGACTTGGTTTATAGTTACAAGTAGTGTTGATGATAACACTCTAAGGTCAGAGAACCAAAAATTGTACTAAAAGTAATTAATATTCAGACCTAAATGATGAACCAGATTGACGGAATAATGATGAATACAAAATTCTTGAATACAAAATACAACATTGTAAATATTCTCCATTTTGGCTTAATTTATACAAAGTAGAGACTTGCTGAGCATCAGCAAAATCAAAATGTAAATTTAATCTGGCATGTTTATAGCTCATGACTTATTTTATGGGATCAACAAGGAAGTGTTTTGTTCTTTTTAACTGGTCACATGAGGCAAAGCCAGCTGTGATGTAAGATATCACAAATTTATCAAAGCTAATAGTTTTATATATGCTTGCATGAAATCTGAATGTATATTACGTATCATCTGCAGCTTATCATGTCATCAAATCAACCAGTTGCAATTCTGACAGTTGCTGACAAAATTATTACACATAATACAGACTATAATACAAAAGTATCCTCTTAATATTAATAATCTGTGGAATTTCTGCAGATGTGGTATGTTACTATTGAGTATATTCTGGCTAAGAAACGATTGTGTATATTAAAACCACAGAACAGTTTTTGTTTGGCCGTATTGTATTTCAGCTTCAAGATTTTGACCAACATTAGAAGAAGAATAAGGGCTAGTTTAAAATAAAGTATGTTGACCTGACTAGAACAAATAGGCCACATCTCTTAAATGCCATCAATATGCATTTAGCAAAAAGGTAATGCAGTAAAATGAAGAAGAGGTAGATCAGGATTGCTGTTTCAGGATCATTCCAGCTGGGAACGACTGATGCACAGAGCAATCCTTCCATATCCCCTGTCATCTAAAGGATGCTTCCTATAGCAACCTGATATCCCCAAATGATACCTCTGCCTTGTGACAAGCCTCAGACCTTGCAGGGAAATCCTCTGTCCAGTATCAGCTATTGTATTAATATGAAGGAGATGAAGCTTGGGAGAGGGAAATGGCAGAGTTAAGTCAAGCTGGTGAATACTCAGACAACCATGTTAAATAATTTGTCAGAGAGAAGATGAAGTATGTTATTTGCTGAGCACTTATTTTCAATGTTTGTGTCTCCTTCAGTCACTTGTACACAGTTAATCACTTTGATTATGTTTTCAAAGGGCATTCTTTTCAGTTTCCTAATAGAAGGTGAGACCTGGTACAGCAGTGATACTCAAGAAAGCTGATACTATATCAAGGAACAAACGCTGCCAGAAATAAGATGGTATGTAGAAGATGCTTATAGATTCAGGAAAGAAGATCAAAACTCTCCATGATGGTTAGTAACTATCAAAGGCAGAGAAGGATCACAAAAAGAAAGCATTTCTTCCAATCAGGTATTTCAGTCCCAGCACTGAACAGCACTACTTCTTGATACGGGGAACGTGCAACTATGCGAAGAAAATCATCTGTTGTCCCACTACCTAAATTCATCGAAGCCTAGGATGCTCAGGGTGGCTATGGCTATTGCTTCCAAAAGGGTGTAGGAGGGATGTTTAGGTCAGTGGTACCTGCTAGGGGAGGGCCATCCTATCTAGTGTCCCTTGTCCCTCAATTTTCCTGTACCCCCAAATGTGAACAGAGTGACAGGACTCTGCCCACTGCTCTTCCCATCTCAGCTCTACCCCTTCTAACAGCCAGCATGTCTTAGGCCTATGGCTGTCAGGTCCTTGAGCAGCAAAATGTCACTGTCTGCTGAGAAGCCTGGAGTTGGCTCTGCCAGCAACTAAATCAGGAATGTGCGAGTTATCAGCATTTAGAGCAGATGTTCAATCTCAGATCTTCAGGGGGCCTGATACAGTGCTTTTCCAGCAACCACCAGAAGAATGCCAGTCTTTAACTTCCAAGAATCAGGTTCTCTGATGAAAATAGCTCATAAAATTGACTAGAAATGCAATCTCTTCACATGGATGAGTGCTAAATAAGAGAAAAAAATAAGTACAAGAAAACAAAGAAATGGAAAAAAATCTATAAGCTATAGGGCACATATTCATAAAATCAAAAATTGTTAATGTCAGAATGTGTTAGGGGAGCACCTTGCACTTCTTGACTTTTGCTCTGACATTTTACACTAGGCTGAACACAAAATGTTCAGGGTTTTTTTTTTTCTTACCTGACATCGAAAGTATTTTCAGAAACAAACAAAATACACAGTATTTCTGCAGCTGGTGTGCAAATAACCTTTTTGAAACTGTAATATTCTTGGCATTTTTTTGAATTATAAAACCATCTTCAGACTGGATGAAAAATGAGCAGCTCTAAAAGAACAAAGTTTGACAGCCTGAGGCCATGTTCACAGAACTTTTCAAATATGCGGCAGAATGACGAATTTGCAAAACAGCAAAAAAACCAAACTACGCCTGAACAATGAACAATATTTTGTCCTGTACTTTGCCAAATATCACCTCTAACACTGGCTGAAAAATTGCTTCTTGAATAATGCATTTGGAGAACAAATTATGTTGCTCCTCAGATGTGCTAGTTAACATTTCTTTTATTATTCAGCCAGCTACTCAAATACTGCTTGTCAAATGTTACAATAACAATCACGTATGCTTTTCAAGTAGTGATCAGTCACTTCTAATTACTACGTAAGCCCAATGTGGGACTTCCCCAAAATCAGATCACTCTCTCTTTTGATTAATTCACATCTATGTAGCTTTGTGTGCGTCACATATAAGATCCTCAGAACCAAAAAATAATCAAAAGTTAGAGGACTAATAAATTTGGTAGCCATGTGGCAAATTTTAATAAGAAACTAGCATCAGCTGTCCTTAAAAAGAACTAGGAGAAATGTAAGGGGAAATAATTTTAATTTTTGGCTAGAGTGATTTAGATTGAGTATGTGGAGGAGGAAGGCAGAGATTAATTAAGAAGGTATAAGAGGCTGCCTCAGGACGTTGTGTATTTTCCTTCCCAGAGGTTTGGAGAAAGAAAAACATACCTATCTGGGCATTTGGGCAGAGAAATTATAGGAAATATGATGTGGAGAAGGATTTACAGGAGAATATGATGTCAAGAGAAAATCAGAAACGATCAGTGAAAAGGAAGAAGTAAAGAACAAAATTCAGATCCTTCAGCTGCTGTTTCACTAAAAAGCTAACAGGAGTCTCACAGCAAAAGCAGAGGGTAGTCTTGACTGTTTATGAGTTTTTCTTCTTTTTGGTCATCAGAGAGAATCATTTATGATAGTGAGATTCTTTACAGGACTAGGCAGTGAGGTCTCACACAGTCTTTTTGTTAATTCATATGAACTGCAATGATTTTTCCAAGAGATGTTCTTCTTTTGCATTATAATTCATTTTGAGAGGTTGTTACAAACTAGTTTGTTTGAGCTAGATCTACT
Organism: Gymnogyps californianus; assembly: GCF_018139145.2. Classification (NCBI taxonomy): domain Eukaryota; kingdom Metazoa; phylum Chordata; class Aves; order Accipitriformes; family Cathartidae; genus Gymnogyps; species Gymnogyps californianus. Next base: position 76,772,530 of record NC_059472.1, on the reverse strand, counting down.
GCAGAAAGAGTTGTGAAGGAGCATAGGAAGATTGTTCCCTCAGTGCATTTGGAAGCAGTAGGAAATGCCACACAAACAGATGAGCAGTTACAAAAAGCAGAAGTCATACAGGAAATTGATTTTTATTGTACAATATCCTATGGAGTCCCCTGCTGGGTTTGCTTTGTGAGGGCTTGGCTGGACATGCAAAGTTGTTTCATTTTTGTTGTTATGGAGAGGAGTATTTGCTTTCCAGAACTGCTTGTGCTGTTTCCAGTCCTGGAGTGGTTCAGAGACACCAACCTGTAAATTGCAGTGCTGTGTCCCTGACCCTGCACTGGGCATGGAGATGAAAGCACAGGCAAACAGAGCAGTGCTGCTCCTATGGTGCCTTGCTTACAAGCTTAACTTCTTGTTTTAATGCAGATTAGTATATCTTTATTCCAAACGTCACAAAATGATATATTACATATCTATGCTCCTGGTCAGTCAGGACTCGGCTTCTTTGTGAGGTGCTTCAGTCCACTGATCTCCAAGGGCCATCATTTCCTTTCCTTTGTCTATTATTTTTGCCTACTCCTAGCTGTGGCAGTTTGAATGCCCAATACCCTGGCCTGAGGAGTTGAGCTCCTTTGCCACACAGTTCTTGAGTGCTTTTGGGAATATTTGAATGTTGGGGGTTTTTTTACCCTCACTTTTGGCCCACACAGAGTTGTCTTGATCTGGAGAGCCTCACACACGGTATTCAGGCGTTGCTGCCTGGCAAGTCCCAGTGAGAGGAAAGGCAGAGCCAGTGCCCGCTGCCTGCCCCGCTCCTTTGAAAGTCTGCTAGCAGGGAACAGTAACGGGAAAATCATCACCATGTTTAGGGGCTAAAATCCTGCCTGGCCTTATGTAGGCTTCTCAAGGAAAGGGATTGCAGCTTCTCTATGGCCTTTTCTCCCACAATGTGCTTTCCATTAGGATTTGGCAGGATGTGGCCCTTCAATTTTGCAGTACATCAATTTTCCTAGTAGTTCACTGAAAGTGAATCATAAATAATACAGAGGGTTTGTGAAGATAGATGCGTTAAAGTGTTTAGATACAACAGTGGTGAGCAACAAAGACACAAATACAGTAAATAATGTATTAGATTTGTACCAGATTAATTTCATATTCTTCTGCAAAGTTGGTATTATATAGACTCATTCAGGAAACCACAATGACACTTGAATCTATGGAGCAGACTACTGAAGCAGCACAGGTCAAAATGTTCACAGAGGACCCTGTAAGGGTTTACACGAAAGGTGTAACTCACCTCACTGGCCAATTTCTGCCAGCCTTACTCAGGATAAACAGTATTTGTCCCTGCAAGTGGTCTTACTGCAACAGATGACTGTGTGGAATAACATGCCATTTGCTAGTCCATTTGGAAGAAACAGTTTAAAAAGGACTGAAAACTGCTTGTAAAGGCAGCAGTCTGGAAGATAGAAAAGTGCTTGATAGGTCCTTAGAAATTTCCACACCCTAGGAAACATTTGCTTCTTTTCTCCTCCTGCATATATAAATGCAAGACAGCATGGTAGAGCTGCTGGTAGCTCCGTTCCTTAACTGAGGTTCATGGCTTAAGGTTATTTCCACCATGCTATACAGTTTCAGCAGCACTACAGAGCTACTTGATCTTTTTTCTGTGTTACTTGGGGACTAAGTCATCAGCTATTAAAGACTTACTGACATCCATTAAACACATAAGAAGGATCTCAGCTGGAACATATTTAAAGCCAGGAAGATTATCCATGTTTGTGCAACTTGACATAAACTACCTTCAGTGGTTTTAAAAGAGATCAAAGCTCCTAGGTATTTCTGCTTCTAGAAATGTGTTTGCCTATAGTCAGAAATGTGTCTGATACATGGGAGATGCACAGAGACTGCTTTTTAAATCTTTCTCTAAAACACTAAGAAAGAACCAGACCAAATCATCAGAAATTTTCTGGATAACCATCATATATCTAACAGCTGGACAGCTGCATGATGCAGTTACTGGTTAGATCCTATCCTGACATGAATATTTTTTCTTAGGGGACAAGTCAACCCATTAGCTCCTGAAGAAAAACAAAAACTTAGCTCCAAATTCTTGCTTACTTATAGTAAAAATTAGCAATAAAAAACTGTAGCTAGTATTTTATTACTCTTCACATGCTTCATATTCCAGAGGCACTGAAAAACAACTTTTTTTTTCCCCATCTGAATTCTAGCTCTGAGAATTTTGATGAAATACTATAATAGTAACAGAATGGCATAGGAAATAAAGCAAGAGGAGGATACTTGTGTGTTTTACCTTTGGGGAAAAAAATGGGTCAAGGAGAAGCTGGTGGTTTTGGGTGGTGAGTCTGAACGATAATGGAGGTCTGTAATCAACAAATTTCCCCTTACTTCAGCTCTCACTGAATGTCAAGAGCAGGAAGGCAGAGGCAGAAACCTTCCAAGAAATAAGGCAGTGAAGAGTAGCAGAGCACAACCTTGGTCTCATTTCTAACCAGTGTTAGCCAAACACCCCATGTAACCTATTCCAGGGCTTGTAGTTAAGGGCTCTTGGCTTCTATTCCTCTGAAGTCATGAGTGGTCTCTCATGGCCTTGAGAGTTATCACTGTAAAAACTAACCAGACTACATCTGTTGAATAATCCGTGTGCAAGTATACAACTGTATTTAAAAATATATTAGACGGTATGCATGCAAAACCTCAGCGCTTTACTGGATTTATTCTCAGCAGATGTATGGAACAGAAAAAGCACATGGGATGTGATCCAGCTTGCTCTTAGTTGATGGAAAGATCCACATTGATTTCCATGAGCTGCAGGTTAATCTAACAGTGCATTAGAATTTCGGGGCTTGCTCATACACTGTAATCAGCTGCTGAGTAAAATTATCTTGCATGGTCAGTTTTGATGCCTGGCCTGCCCCTTGCCCCCTTCACAAATTATTCCCATTGTTCCTGGTACACCTTCAAGGAAAAGACTCACTGTGCATCACCTGCATGCCCACCATATGGCTACTGAGAAAAGCTTCCACAAAATATGTGTTAGCATCTCTTGGCAAGGCAGAAAAGAAGTTGCATTCAGACTTGAAGAAAAGTCGTCATCTTTTTTTTGGGGGGGGGGGGGGGTGTTCATCTGCTTTGCCAGATAAATTGTTCAGCTATAGGTCATCCACGTGGAAACAAGATCCCGTAAGTGGGGATAATGTCGGCAAGTTGCATATATTCCAGTCAAGGTAATAGCAATACTGCCTGTGAGCTGGTTTAATGTATGAGAGCGGGGTGGGGATTTTCCCCCCCCAAGACTGACAAAGCATTCTTAAGAGACACATGCTTATTTGAGTAGGTCCATCCCTTCTTCTTTTTTTTCTCTGGACATTTTTTGAGACACTTATGCATGGCTGCCAGATTTCCAGAGGTAAAATGATACATCAAATTCTAAGTGATAGGAGAATAGCAGTTTAATTTAAGTGATTCACTACATTAATTTTTATTTCAATCATATGGAAATATAATCTAGCCTGGGAAATATGTGAAATTGCTCAGGGTCACAGAATAACCCACTTCATGTGCAAGTTAGCAAGGTACAAGTTACAAGTTAAACATCCCTCTACTGTACAATCTTTGCATATATTTCACTTATAATTACTGTTTCTGGTTACAGCAGCACTAGGCAAGCCATGATATAGTTCCATCTAGGAAAAAAAAAAGTTATTTTCCAATTTTTTCATGAGATTATCTGTCACTGCAGTGTTTTGTCATTGCTTATTTTGGCTCACTCAGTGTGCCCAAAAGTCAGAATAATAGATTTTTTTGTTCAGGAGAAGACTTTCCTCAGGGTAATACTTTGCCTTTGCTGTGTAAAATCTATAAAATGCCTGCCCAGAACAATACAATCAATAAAACAGGCACTGAACTAGGGATGGATAATAGTATTTTCTTTTCAGTCTAGGAAGAATAAGAAACAAAATAGCCATGCATTTCTATGGCATGCACATTTGTGCCTGTGGCTGCCTGCGGTATTTGATGCTAACTGAAACTGGTTGTTTTTTTCCCTGAAACACACACTTTGCTCCATTCTCTTTGGAGTTTTGTATCTTCTTATACTCCATCCCTGGGATCCAGTAGAGCAATTGAACACCTGCCCATCAGCTTCATTGCAGAAGAATGAATGAATGTGTGGATTACTAGGATGTATCACTACATTACCTTTAGTTGCCGCAGGTATTTTTACAATGAGGTTTCCTTCAAGATGTATCAAAACTTGCAACAGAATTTTGGAGCTGCAAACGAACTACGAATGAGCTTGAGAGTGAAAGATTTTGTGAATGTGTCAAGAAAGTTGGAAACAAAAATAGGAAGAAAGTGGCAAGACAGGTGCTTTATGTAGACTTCAGTTGTCCAAAAGTGGCTACCTTTAGGAGGAAAAGCTGTAAAGTAAAACTATTGATTACAAAATCAGCTCATTCTTTCAGGCAAGCAAACACACCCTGGTATGTTCTAAATATATCAAAAGCTAAATCCCTCAATGTGGAAAAAAGAAACAAAAAATGTTAACATAAACACACAAAATGGACTGTGACCTGATGGAACAGTTATGAGTAAGGAGCTTGGTCTTCAGTGTGCGAGGATGCACAGTTATAAACCAGATACTGACAGGACACACCGGACTTTATGGTTGAAACCATGACAAAAGGCTTTCAAGGATACAAATGGCAGTTATCCTTCATGTGTCTGCCACTCTAACCTTTAGAAAGATATCACCAATACAGGAAAGGGGGAGACAAATGGGATTTTTCTGCCCAAATATATGCCTTGATATGAGGTTATTAAAGAAATCCACACAACCCAGTGAGGTAAGGAGATGCGGCAGAGCTCAGAGAGTGACAAGAACCATTTAACAGCTGGAAGCTCAGGAATCCATGCCAGCAAGCATGGCCTGCTTAGTCACTAAACTGCCATGAATTTTCATTGCTTTCAGCTGATTCTCTCAAATTTCTAATAGCTTTGCTTTATATCTGAGCCTCCAGCCTCACTTCTCGGTTTTGTGATATAGTCAGAAATATATTTGAGGAAGGATGGAAAACCAGCTTCTAGGTTCAGGGGAGTCAGCCTTGATCCACAGAGTTTTTATAACATGCAGAAATGCAGTATGACAAAGCTGTAAGCATGATGCTTGCATGGTGCTGGGAGCACTTGGTAGGTGAGATGCACAACAAACAGACCTTTCAGAGGTAGAGGTAACAAGTCAAATATCAGGAGTGTCCATGTTCAGAATTTGTGGACTGACTTCTTTTTTTCAAACCGTCAGCATAAGAAAAACCCCAAATCTGGATTCTTTTCCCAGCATTCGGGATTCTGGGCTTTTTTTGCAGCTCAGCTCTAGCAGGCCCTGCTGCAAGTTATTTCACCTCATCATGAGTCGTAGACCCTAGCTATAAATTGAGGTTAACGATAAAACTCAGGAAGGAGTGGCTTCACACTGAGTGTGACCAAAAAACATTTCTGGCCACAATATCTAAAACATATAGAAGCTTAAGAAAGATAATCCTAAAATGATCAGATAAAAGAGATGCACTTCTGGCAACCTCAAATCAAAAGGGGTGGCATTAGCAAAGAGCAGGGGAAAAAAAAAGACCAAACTTCAAGCAGAGCTTGAGAAACTGTCTTCTGGACATGTCATACCGTCTCTGGAAGGTGCCCAAGGGGATTGCCTTTCTCCTGTATTTAGGGAAAATTTTTCTCGCTTGTCATACAGATAAAGGCACATTAGAGCAGGCTGAATTCAAAATGACAGTTTATTTTGTGAGCGTTTTGAAGGTCAAGTATTAAACATGATATCCAGAAGCTGGGCATTACACGTGAGCCTGATTTCCTTCTCTGGTAGTAAGATGGAGTTTATCTCCAATAGCTGAGATCATGGATAAGCACGGTATGTCAGTGTCATAGTTTAACCCCAGCCAGCAACTAAGCACCACACAGCCACTCGCTCACTCCCCCCACGGTGGGATGGGGGAGAGAATCAGAAGAGTAAAAGTGAGAAAACTCATGGGTTGAGACAAAGACAGTTTAATAGGTAAAGCAAAAGCCGCGCACGCAAGCAAAGCAAAACAAGGAATTCATTCACTACTTCCCATCAGCAGGCAGGTGCTCAGCCATCTCCAGGAAAGCAGGGCTCCATCATGCATAACCCTTACTGGGAAGACAAACGCCATCACTCTGAATGTCCCCCCTTTCTTTCTTCTTCCCCCAGCTTTATACGCTGAGCATGATGTCCTATGGTATGGAATATCCCTTTGGTCAGTTGGGGTCAGCTGTCCCAGCTGTGTCCCCTCCCAACTTCTTGTGCACCCCCAGCCTCCTCGCTGGTGGGGTGGTGTGGGAAGCAGAAAAGGCCTTGACTCTGTGTAAGCACTGCTCAGAGTAACTAAAACATCTCTGTATTATCAACACTGTTTTCATTACAACTCCAAAACGTAGCCCCATACTAGCTCCTGTGAAGAAAATTAACTATCCCAGCCAAAACCAGCACAGTCAGGAAAGAGTCCACAAGGCTTCTGTAGAGAGAAAAGCTGCCTTGCTACCCCTCAGGAGTCCCAGGAGGATGCTGTCAGGGCCCTGGGTGCTTCCCTCCACCTCCTCCTCCCCAGCAGTTTAGGGGCCTCACACACAGGCAGCGTCCTGATAGGTGTCAATGAGCACAGAGACAAAAAGTGATCTGATGGAGTTAATATATTTGTCTTCTCAAAAAGCCTTTGAATACATTTTTTATTAAGGGTTATTAAAGAAAAAAAATTGCCATGGGACTGGAAGAAAAATTGTTTTATTGACTGATGTTTATTAACAGGTAGGAAGCAAAAGGTAGGTGTTAAAGATCATCTTTCACAATGGTGAAGGATCAGCAATGAGGTCTCCTAAGGATCAGTGTTGGACGTGGCTTTATTGAATAACACCATCCATGACTTGGAAAATAAACCAGCAATGAAATCTCAGAATCTGAGATGATGCTTAGATTTCTCAAGCAATCAAATTCCTTCAAAAGGACTGCAGAAAATCCCTCTTCAGTAAAGCTTGATTCCATCAGTAAAAAAGTGTCAGATGAGCTTCAGTGCAGCCAAATGTAAGGCAAAGGGAAAATAATCTAAACTCTGCTTACCTGAGGCTGAACTTGGTACTGGTAGTTACAGCTCAGGCCCTTGGAGCTGCCTCAGCATATTGTGCAATGGCAGCCAAAAAGGCCAGAAAAATTCTGGACATCTTTAGGACAGTATGAGGAAAAAACAGAGGCAATCATTTTGCTACTGTATAAAAACTCAAGGCACCCTCTCTTGAGTACTGCGGCCTAAGAAGGACACAAGAGAGTAAGAGAAGGTGCAGAAAGGACAACTAAATGATCAAGAAAGTGGAGCAACTGCCCTATAAAGAGAGACTAAAAAGGGTAGGACATCAAACATTTATTAAGAGGCAACACCTTTCTATAATCATAACATTCTGGATTGGTGTATCTTCTAAGGAGTAGAAAACATGAAATAAATGCTCAGGAATGTTAGAGTCCGAGTGGCAGCACCTTTTAATGACATCAGAACCTTTGTTATCACCTTCAAAAGGGGAATTAGTTTTTTTTCAAAATTTTGCCTGAGAGTTTAATGAAACTATCCAAATGAGAAAGTGTCTATCCTATATTTCTCCCTACTTACCATAATAATATCATACCAAATTAAAATCTGAGAGAGAGCACTCATGTTTTATACCCAGGTACCTTAGTTTGCTAGCAGAAGAACAAGCAGGCAATTTTCTTAAAACTAAAGAAATTAGGAAAACACCATTCTCTGTATCTTTCAAAGTGCATTTTATTCTGGCTTTGCAGGTTTAGCCAACAAAATGTATGAGTAAGTATGGAGTCTGCTGGAGCTAATATTTCAAGTTGGATTCCTAAATGCAATAATCAGACAGACACTACAGCAGCATAAACATACATGAGTAATTGGAGAAAACAAAAATGATTGCTGTGACCAAGAGAAATAAGCCAATGTCCAGGCGTGGAGAAATTGTCACTTGTCAGAATGACAGCTGGCAACTTTGGTTGTTTCTGTTTTTTTCTCCAGCCAAATTGTCTATCATTCTGGGTTTTATATTTTATAAGGAATTGCAGCCAAGGGGGATATATAATATTTGGCCCAATTTTTCTAGACTGTTAAGACAGTGGATCCCTTGCCACCAAAAGAACAGAAAAAAAAAAAACAACTTTAACCAGTGGCTCTTGCAGGGACCATTAGGAACTACACCTGCTAAATGTCAGGGACAAGTTCTCGGTAATGATATGGAAAATTATTTTGAAGTACAGAATGGAAACTCTTTTCCTGAGGGACCTGATGAGCACCAATACTTAATGCTTCTTGGATCAGAGGGACAAATTCAGTGTTACACCTGTGTGAGAGAGACAGGTCAGACGGATGGTAGACCGAAGATTTAGGATCGTTGCAACGTGCATCCATGTTTGCAACTATTTGGGGCTAATGTCATCACAGAGGTGGTTGCAGGGCATTAGAAGAGACTTTTGAAACAAAGGTGGAGCTAGCCTAAAAAGAAATACAAAAGAGGCATGAAAAGTAGTAGTCGAGGAGGAGAAACCCTGAAGTGGCAGCAGCCCCATGATGGAGGAGCCTCCCCAAGGGCATCATGTATGGCTGGGGCCTGGCAGCATGGAGCAGCACACAGGACCCCCCACCCCGGGGTGCCCGGGGCCACGAGGACTTTTTCACCAGCCCCTGCGTTTGTTGGCAGAGTCTATGGAGCCGCAGGGGCACACACGGGGCTGGAGAGCCCATGTCAGCCATGGGAGAGAGGGGAGAAATGGGGAATGGGGCAACATGCCTTCCCCAAACAGAGGATGGGGGCCTGCCACCCGCAGCTGCAGTGGGTGCAGATGTGTGCAGATGGCGTGTGTGCCCACAACAGTGTGAGCACGTGTGCGTGTGTGGGATTAGAGCTTTTTGTGACTGGTCCTAGAAAAGTGTTTCAAAAGTTGTAGGTGTTTATTAGCATTTCATAAGTTGTAGATTGCCAGTTAATTATGCACAGCTAATAAACAAATAAACCACCTCTATCCTGATTTGGTCAAACTATGTGAACTGAGCAGATTTTTCCCTGTGACAAAATTTTGCTGAAGAACGTATGCAATCTATTGAACTAATTTGGATCAATAAAGGTTTAGGTAGTGAATATAAGCATCTGCTGGTTTCTGGATTAGTAATTTGGGGAAAAAAAAGATGTGCATAGCTGTATTACTGGTGCTTCTGCTGTGTTAGCAGAACGGCACAGGGTAGAAGGGCAAGGCAGGAAGGAATAAGGGGTCAACCCTGGCTTCCTGCTGGTCCCAACCATGGGACAAATTGGCTAAAGTAGCTGTGAAAATCATAATCCCAGTCCTTGGGACAAGGAACAGATAGGACTTGTACGGTATGATGGGGGGAAATTGTATTCTGAACTAGCTAAAGTGAAGAACAGTATCAGAAAACTCACTGTTTGTGCTCAGTGTAGCTATTTGTGTGGCAATTAGTGACTGCACTCTCAGAGGCGAGTGAGGCAATTATAAAAGGGGAGGGTGAAATTTGGCAGCTGAAGGGACGTGTGACTGGTTATAAAGAAAGGCGGACGTGTTTACAGGCAGCTGCTGAGTGTGCTGAGGCTGGAAAAGCCTGGCAGGCTGAGAGGCCAGTGCAGGAGAAAAAAGGGGAAACAGGCACACGGTAACAGGTCTAGGAAGCCTGAGTGGCAGTTCCTGCTGAGGACTGGGATCCAGAAACATGGGGTGGACATATCTGGAAATCAAGCAAGGATGATGATGAAGAGTGCAGTATGGCACCTATCCAAACACAAATGGTACCCCAGGAACTGTAAGGTCCATATCAAGGGGTGTCTGAATGGCTTCATACATCCCCCATGCTAATGGATATTATAGTGACCCTTGCAAGGAGAGAAGAGGAAGGCACATTTTTGTTTGCATCTTTACCAATATGATGAGAGCATCACCTTCAGCTTCCTCTGGGGCATACATACGGCTAGGCAGCCCTACACCACGACTGAATGGAGCAATGCAACCATCTTTGGATGACCGACTCTGAAGCCAAAGCAACCGTCACCATCACCACAGTCTCCAGTAGCAAAGCTGGAACTGTTAAAATGAGATTACTTTCCACAAGATACAGGTTTGGTGCGAAAATCATGCAAGGGAGGTAAAATTTCCCTAAGTGCGAGAGCTACCAACACCACAGAATTAAACACCAAGAATAAATCAGGAATAATTTGGCAATGTTGGAGAAGCAATCAATAGTGACAAAAGGAAACATTTTTAGGGAAAAACAGTTTAATAACAGTGGTTTTGGTTAGATTTAGGAAGTAGGTTGATTGGGCCGATGCAACAAAGCCTTGGTCTAATTTAAGGTATATTGTGATCCTGAAAGAGTGATTAACAAGACCTATGTAAAAAAAACCCTGGCCATCACCATTGTGGGGAAGAGAAAGAGGTTATACATGGGTCTTCAGAGTGAAGATATTATTCAAATGAAGTTTAACACCACCACAGTAAGGAATGATGTTGTACTATGATGTCAAGGTCACAAAAAGATAATTTTGAGGAATAATGAAGAGCTAGGGGATTTTGTGAAGACCAAGAGAGCTGTCAAGTACTCTCAGTGCTTCAGAAGACTCAATGTAGAAACCCAAACGGGAAATCTTCAGGCCCAGCTCCAAGACTTAATAAATTTTATAGGCAAAAGGCATCAAGTGGGGTTCTGCTAGGAGGTGTGCAAGCCATAAAATTAGAATTTGGATCAGAACAAAAATTGTTTGATGCCATCACTACAGCAGTTTTTGATTTGGAAGGAGCAATACATGATTCCTTAGAGAACTTATCACGCTGTATAATACAGAAACAACTCAGTATGGAAATGCAGGTATTTATGTCTCAAGCACAGACAGGGCAGGGGCAGGAGGCATTGGACCGACCACCAGAGAAAGGTAAGTAAGTCACCTGCCTTATGTAAAGTTATGAAACAAGGCAGGTGTCAGCTGCAGGATGGGTCTGGAAAATAAGATGTGCAGGAAAAAGACAGTTAAGTCTCCAATAATGTTGGTTAAAACCACTTTTACCAAAACACAATGAAATTATTTGGCCCACAGTGCCCTTAAGGCCATGATTGTGTGTTATCTGTTATGCAGGTTGATATAATTAGTTTAAGAAATTGTGAGGTGTACGGGAACAGAGAGTGGCAGTGTATGCAAACAACGTTAAAAATGATTTGGTTAAACTATGTGAACAGGGCAAATTTTCCCACTGACATTCATCCACTCCAGTTTTGAGGGTTGTTTTGAGGTTTTTGTCAGAGACAGTTTTTTTTTCTTTAAATTCTATCCATGCGTTGTGCCAGTGAGTATTGTGATGCAACTGAGGAAACAAAAAAGGAAGGAACACAGCACTGTCTCATTGTGCAGGTCGGGCATTAAGCACACTAACATTTCTTCTCTTCAGAAACCTCTGGTCCACTTTCTGATACAATCAAGAAAATTAGGTTACCTCCGAGTATGCAGCCCTGATCCGATGCCTGCCACACATGTGGACACATGCGCGTGTGTGTGCATTCACACACTCAATCTGAGCAGCAAAAAGTTGTTCCCTTTGGAAGTGATGAGTGACCCTTCCAAGAGCCCAGATGCAGAGAAAATGACTGCATGTGTTTTCCTTCAGGTTATGAGACAACAATTTCTTTTCCCAGGAGGTATCTCAGCATTGTATCTGTCATTTTCCCCCATGATGGTAGCAAGGACACAGAGGAGTAAAACTGAGTTTTGGCCTCGGGTTTCACTTTTCTTCCCAGGCCTTGTGACTAGCCAGTCTGAACTTGGACTGTTGCATAAACAAAGGATGTAAAGTTCTTGCTCTGTACATCCAAGCTTATCCTAGCTGTAATGAGATGAAAATGCTTTCTTGACTTATGTATTTTATTTATATTGTATTGCCTTTTATCTCTCATGAAGTCCTGTCTTTCCAGGGGGACTGTCAATCATGCGTTTACAATGTGACGAAAAAGGGTACTGTTATTTTCAAGGATTTCTCATAAAAAGCAACAGTTACAAAACACCATGGAGAAGAAGAGAATATTATAGTTAAATAATCAAACAAAATTTTAAAAATCCCTCTCTCAGTATATCAAGGTCAGCTGAAATAACTGCTGTGAATTTAGGTTTAAAAGTAGATTTTCAGTTCAAGCCCTTTGTCCACCAGTTCCTTAAAATAGTTTTCTTGTACAGAAGCCAAGGTTTGCCCTCAGTTTTGTTTTGTTTTTAACTGCATAACATTAAAGCTTGTCTTACCGAACTTTTTCTGTCTGCTGCCGGTGGACTATCAAAATGCTGGCTTATAGACTGGGCAGGGCAAGCACATGAGTCAGTAGTTTGTCCAGGGATGCAAACCTGATAGGTGTAGGTTCATTGTCACCGTACAGCTCCAAGACATGCATTACAAAAAGATACAACAGCACATTATTCAGTGTGTAAACCTGCAAAGGAAATGTATTTCTTTGAATGCTTGAAACCTAAATGTGATTCAGATCGCAAGACTAGAATACGTAGCTTAATACTAAATTTATTTCAAATCTAGGGTTCCACTTATGTCCCCTGCCCCCAGCCAATGTTGTTTTCACTTTACAGAAGTGAAAGGGATGCTGCCAAATGGCTGCAGAGGATCTGGATGCTCATATTGAATAATCAGGAATAAATACTCAATAGCAAAGTTAAAAGGTACAATCTATTTTGTTGTATTTAATTTCCTTTTATGTTCACTTAGCTTTAGATTATGACATATAATTCAAATATAGTTCATGCACTGTATTAAAAAAAAATCGTAAAATGTACTTTTGGCCAGCTTTCAGTATTTATAAAAGACAGTTGAATAAATTGTCCTTTCTTTTCATCTAACAGGATTTTTCATGGCATTTTGTTTCTAAACACAATTTTACAATATAGCTTTCCCTTATGCATAAATCTGGTGTTTTGATTTTTTATTATGTATGTCTTGATCATCATAAATAATTTTAACTTTCCTTTGAAATCTCGTAAAACCTACTGATCCAATTTCTGTGGTGGTCCAAACAGACAAAGAATCACTGGTTCATGTGAAGTTGTGCCAGTCTATTTCAGGAGAGAATTTGGCCAGAAAGAAATTAAGCCAATTTTTTTTCTATGTTGTTTTTCTAAAATGATCAAAATAAAGGGGGGGAAAAAAGCAATTTTATTAATCGAACATCAAAGACTGACTTTCAGTTCTAATTAAGACAACAAAATTGTTGCCGTTCAGTAAAGCAGAATTAGCCCCTGAATGGAGCTCTGCACCTGCACTGTTGTGTGCTGTGTGTGTTTCTTTGGTAAGAGGTCTTGCTCCACCCGTGCACAGCCCGAATGATCTTTGAACCTCCTGTTTCTACAATGCAGTCCACGCAGTCTCTCATCATGTTCAATTCCTAAGAAAAGTCTTTAAAAATAACTCCTTGGGTGTGCTTCATAAAACACTCTCCTCCCTGTTCGCTTGTGCTTTGGTCATTTCATTCTTTGCCTCTCTGTCTTTTCCATTCAAGGCATTGCAACCTGCTCCAGCTGCTCCAGGCCACCCAGGGGACACGGCCATCTCCCCAGCATGGCGCTCACCTCCCCTGGCTGCTGTGCCAATCATGGGATGCTATTGGTGTCAGCTCCCAGGGTAAAACCCATCAGTGTTCACCCTGAAGCGCCAGCTGGCACAGCGAGAAGATGCACAGAATGAGCCATACCATGAAATAACCTTTAGAAAACAAGGTAGCATTATAATGTATATACAAGAAGAAAACCAACTAAATGCCAAAATCACAAACAGAGCAGGATGTCAGGCCCTTTGCGTTATGCAAACTCTTGGGTATTTTCAGTTATTATTAACATAAACACTGTCGCTATCATCCACCCTGGCCCTGCTTGGGGATGGTGGGAAGTTTGTCCTGTTGGTGGGGGTCACATGATATATATACATATATATGTACTGTGGGGTGAGGGAAGATGGAAAACAAAGCCTAGATCTGGAGGAGAGTGGGATGTTCTGTTGGCTGTATATTGTTTTCTCCAGTGACACCAGTTGTAGCTGCCTTTACAGTTGGATTAATAAAGTAGGTTTTTCACCCCAGAGGATTTTATTTTCCAGCTAGTTGTGAAATCAACTTCCAACTTACGTGTGGAAGCATCTGTCTGTCCTCTATTCACTGTCAGAACGATTTACAGTCAAGTGGAGCAAAATCTTCTCCCAGAACAACAAAAAAACTCCCCTCCCTTAACTTGACCCTAATCTGGAATTATCACTATAACAGTCTACAACTTTTCAATAATTGCTCCAAACGTGGAGCTAAAATTAGCTTGCCTGGGAATGTGTGGCAAAACGCAGCTATGTCTGTCCTTCATTCACTAAGGCATTGAAATATTTCCCCAGAAGACAAGGATTCAGAGATGAACAACTGTTCATTCCACTGAAAAAAAGCCCAACATCTGCTTCATTCTAAGGACACTGGTATTTGCATTTGAAATTACAGTTAAATGGAAAGTGTGTTATTTTCTGGCATAAAACCTAGTTCTAAAGATGTTGCAATTCAATGTGCATTCTTTTTCTGGATTCTAATTGTGCTTATAAATTATCTTCCCATTTTGTATGAAATTGTGAAACTTTTTACAGTATCTAAGTGGTAGTATGTCTCATAATGAGCTGTCATAAGGACAGATCCTTTCCATTTTTCTATGACACTCTTTCTAGAAGAATCACCCATTTTAACTTTTTGTCTGTCAGTTTCCTAGTTGTTTGACCATGCACCAAGGGGGAAGGAACATGAAATGGATTGCATGCCAAGAATGGGACCTCTGCCCTGACAAATAGCAGGAAATCAAAAAGAGTCTCCTCTCCTGCAAGCTTGGTCAAAAAGCTGTGTATAGAATAGCTATTCTCTTGATTGGCATAAGAAAACAATGGGAAATGAATGCGAGTGGAAGCCTTTATCTTCTCTGAAATATTTGGAGCACTTCAGCATTTAAATGGTGGGTGCATTAAATACATCCTATGAAAATATGTTTCTTCTTTGTTGCAAACCTGCTGACTGGTCATTTCCTTGATTACTGCCTAATTCTGACATCTGTGAGAAACAGTGATCCTTAAGAATCTAAGTTTTAACACATTTTTAAGTAAGTTTTCTCCTATATCGTATTAGAATTGATGCCCCCCATTGCCTTTCTAAGGTGTCAGAACATAAAACTGTCAATACTGGAGTAGCCTAGAAGATTCAGGTAACCCAATGTCCTGCATCTGACCATAACAGATGCCTGGGAAAGAGTAGAGGACATCAGATCTGTACAGAGAAGGCTGATCCAGTAGATGTATTTGTTACTGAAAAATCCATTGTGGCAAAGTATGATGTCTTTTCTGTACCCATGGAAAAATACTTGTTCTGTGGTTTAGGTCCTGAGGGCTGCAACAATAAATGGTGTGATTTGTGTTTCTTAATCTCGTGGAGGCAAGAGACTTCTTTATGGAGATTTTCCTCTCCACTGCTGTCGGTGATCAGTGTGCATGACAAATTGTGATTAAAAAGTGTCCTCTAACTGCAACAACACTTTCCTTAGGGTTTTACTTCCATGTGGGATTTTCCAGTGAGATGGAGAAGGATACAAAAAAAGATTTTGCGCTTCAGCAGCTTAAACACAGTTTCCAAGTAATGGCCATTTTTTAATGAGAAAGTGACGTACTGTAACTTCAGGAGTGGTATTTCTGTGTTTGTTTAGTGAATGGATTGACTTTTGTAGAGCTAAAATAATTTACACAGCATGAGGATCTCAGTGATGGTATACCTATTTTTGTACGTTAAGAACTCCTTTATATTTATCTAGGGCTATTCTTTCACATGCCATCAAATGAAGCCCTACCTCCTCCTAAACCCTGGGTAGAAAAGAACAGTTGGTATCTTGTCTATCGTTACTGCCGGCTAGAATTTGTTAGAATTTTTATTTCACCCTTTTCCCATTCTCTGTTTATTCTCCTTGTACCTGTTTACCTTGCCTTGCATCTTCATGCCATTTTTGCTCTTTTTTTTTTTTCATGCTATCTTCTCTCCTTTTTTTCCACAAATCATCCTAAATACACAGGTAATCCATTAATACTTGAGCTTTGAACTTTTGAACCAAAAGTGTGTGCTAAACCCTTCAGCTAGAGACAAAACATGTTTCCTGTCGCTCTTCTGTCCAGAGAGAGTGCATAGGCAGTCTGTACAATGCATGCATATAACTGAGATTCTTTGCACTGGAACCTTAGGTGGTGTAAATCAGCTTTTCTATTCTACAGAAGTCAAGGGAACTCAGACTAATTTGCACCAGGTAGGCGTTGTTAATTTTATTGCAATTAAATGCACTATATTTCTAATGCTAGAGGAAGTTTTCAAACACTGATATCCTGTAGTTTTCCACAGAACAAACACTGAGAGCAAAATCAGGGTCTGACCCTTCTTGTGAGACTTACATTTTAACCCATCCTTTCTACTGCTCCAGCAGTGTGAAAAGGTCTGTCCTCTGTCCCCTCCAACCCTCATCCCACATGTTGCTCTTATACGAGCAGGCTACCTCATGCTTAGCCCTGTTTGCACATCGAACAGCCACAAACCCAATGTGATTCCCTGTTGCAGTAATGGAATACACATATAAAGTAACTCCTGCAGGCGCTTACCAGGTACGTTGAGGGACTGTAAAGTGGACATTATTAGTGAAGCATCCTTAGATCTTATTTCATCTGGCAAACAGCCAGAGCTTTACATTAGTGATCTTAGACCAATGTTAAATAAAGAATTATGACTGCTGGGGCTAGCAGGGATGAAACAATATTTTAATTAATTAATACTGAATTAATATTTGACACATGTCTGTTATCCTCTTTGTCCTCTTTATGGTGAGTCCTTTGGACAATTGAATTAGGTTTGACATGTATCTAACTCACATCAGGAGTACAGATGGATAAAAAAATTTAAATGCCATAGTCAGTGAATTTTGCCAATATTTCTACTCTTGACTGGTCACAACCACTACTGCATTGCTTTATTTATGATAACTTAAATGTAAAAACCTTAGTGTATCAGCTGCTGAGAAAAGCTTCATTTAACCTTTCACATTATTTTGAGTCAGCCAAATAGTACATTTCTTCTCCTTTATCACATGTGACCTTAACCTGTTAATCGGCTCCCACATATCCTTCCTGAAGGAGAGAGAATTGACCTTTCAATGTAATATGATTTTATCATTTTGCATCCTTTGATAGAACTGGAATACAGAGTAAACCCTCTCTGCGGACATGATTCATCTTCCTCTGATGCTGCCAGGGAGCTTGGTACCTTATTTTGTAAGGATAGGACATATGTAATCACAGAGGAATGATAAGTAAAAATCTCTTGCATACGAAAGTGAAGAACACATTATCTCCCTTAATCAGATCTGGCTTTCATGTGTTCACAGTCTTCTGATCCCACAGGGACTCCTCCAGAGATACTTGTTTGTGTAGCACAACACACTCTTTTTTGAAAGATTTGATAGATGTATTTCATTCTGAAAAAGATTCTTTCCAGTGAAGAAGTAAAACAAAGAGGAAACTATCATTATATGGTCAATCCATTCACTACAAGTGCCTGACAGCCTTTCCTCTTTGTCTTTGTAGACAGGTGGGCTCAACTTGGTCTGCACATTCTTCCTGTGAGGAAGCCTATTCCTTTCTAACAACTGCATAGGAAGCCTTGGCTCCTAGCTTAAACACCTTAATCAGATTAATTTCATTCAATTAATTGATGTAGTGTGAAATTGATGTAGTGTGAAAGTGAAGGAGGAGAAAAAACTATACGCATTAATCATTGTCCTGCTTTCCATCCCTCTCTCTCTTAATTTTCTTCCTTCAAAATATTTCTTATTTTTTCTTTTGTTATGGTTGCAGTCTGGCAGGGAGAAATGTATTCTGTACATTTAAGCGTTAAAAGATCTAATTTTTAAGAAGTTTATGCTTTGAGTCCTTTGCTTATCTAAATACATGGTAGAGGCTATACAGATTACTCCTGCAGCTCCCACTTCTATCTGGATTAATACCAGCGCCTTTTAAAGAGCAGCTCATTTAACCAGCTCTTGTTTTAATAGGGCAGATACCTCAATTTATTTTGGCTGCCCTTTTTTTACAATTAATCTCTTGACAGGGGACTATGGCAATGCTTGGGTTTTGATGACACTCAGGTTGGTGCTGACTCCCTTCTCTTATCCTTTTTATTTTTTTAATCTATTGATGGAAACCATTACATTACAATAAAAGTTTACTGTTGGGACAACTTGATCCTGTTGCAATTTTCTTGTTTTCCTGAAGCAACATAGCTATTTTAAAAACAAGCATCCCAAACAAGCTGAATAGCACAGTGAGAGGTTTTGCTTTGCAGAGGGGGGTGGTTTGCACAGTTCCATCAGCCCTTAGAGAGGCTTCTCATCCTAAGACACCAGACAGAAATGCAGGTATTGATTCCCAAGCAGGAAAATAACACATTTCCAGGTTTGAGAGGTGAAAAATCAAAATAGAACTGAAGCTGGCCCCATAGATTTTCCTTCCCAAATCAGAAATGCAAGCAAGTTTGCTTCCTAGGGTATATGCTCCAAGTGCTCTGCCAAGAAGTCTCCCATCCTGAAAGAAAACAACACGTAGGGAGGTGGTGATGGGGGGAGTGGAGGGGAGGGGATCCTCAAATGGTAACTGTGCTACTCAGCAGCTCTGCTTTAGACAGGCATGCATTCCTGCTTCTTTTCAGTATGAAAACTGATGAGAAGGCTTATCATCTTGAACATTTGTATAAAATTTTTGGCTAAGTTAAGGAACCAACTTACTTTTAGTGCCATTGATCATAGTATGGAACAGGTCGACTTGATTTAGATTTACCAAGGCCTGCTGAGTAACTTTGACAAGATTTCTTTTGGGGAATGGTTTACCTGGGCTTGCCAGATGCTTTGCCTTGCCTGTCCTTGCCTTCCTGAGAGCTTCTGGCACCTGCTCCCTCAGAGACAAAGAGAGCAGTAGGAGGCAAAGGATCTCTCTCGGGAGCAGAGGACACATTGCAAGTTTGGAAACTGTTGGGAAGGACTGGGCAACACTTACTCACAGCCTGGAAGGTGCTATTTGAATTAGCTCTCCAGCATGCATAATCTGTTAAACAGGAATACAGAGAAAAGTTGCCTGCTGTTCTATTATGTGATGGTATTTGAAAAGAATTTGATCAGGTTTAACCTGTAGCTCACTTCTGCTGCTTTAAGGATTTCTGTGTCCAGAAATCTCATTTCCTTGAAGTAATTCCTAGTATTTCTTTGGGTGATTGGATAAATAACCAAACAGTAACTAACATTTTAATCCAAACCACTTTTTAATCATTCTCTTCAATTCCCAGGAGGCTGGAATCATGACAAGTCTAAGAAGCTGGCCAGCTACCTGAATTAATTCTATTTGATATAAAACAGGAAAAAAAAAAAAGAGAAGCTCAGGGTTTATCATAGCTGCCAATAAACTTCTCAGCAAGCAGTATTGTTCCAAATCACCCAGTACCTCCAGCAAAATAACTTCCAAGAAAGATGTTGCTAGATGTTCCTAGATGACTGTTAAACTGGGCAAGAAGGAAAAAAAAAAACCAAACCACAAAAAAACCCGAACACCAAAATCAAAACCCCCAAAAATCCCAAACCAAAAAAAAAAAACCCAAACCATTCAAGAGTTTGCCAGAAGCCCTGCTGAACTGTTAACCATGAAGAAGAGGCCAGTACTTTCCAAATATAAAGGAACACAGCACAGCTTTGCAGAAATCATAATTGTGAATGAACTACCATTCTCCACAGCTGTGTCAGAACTGCTGTGGGGAAGCTGGAAAGCCTGAAGATGGATTTATTTGCTCACATGGACTTTTGTCAGAGAATTCTCAGGGCAACCCAAGTGGTCTTCACCAGGATAAGGTGGTGGGGAAAAACCTGGTGTATATCTTGTGTTTTACTGCAGTTGTTCTTCAAATCGGAGCATAAACTATATCCAGAGGTAACACAGGAATCTTTGTACTTGATAATTCTTCCTTGCCAAAGCCACAGCAATGCTTTTCAATTAACATTGAGCCTATTGCATACCACAATGCAGAAACTTGCTGACGGGGGCCATTGGGGTTATCTAATGCTCCTGGTACAGGTGCATTACTTGCATATTTGATACAACCTTCTGTCCCAATGTTGAAGACAAAGAAAAAATATTTAGGCGGTAAGCCATCAGAAGCAAATAAAAAGCTATGGGAAGGTAAAAGAGCACAGCAAATCAAGCTTGCTTATGAATAACAGGTATTTATAACCTAAAGACAACAGAAAGAATTCTCAGAATATGAACGGTGTCACATGGAGGAAAAGAGATTTGTCAAAGGCTGTTTACCATTAGTGAATACTGAGTGGGGTTAGGTGGAGCCAATTCCAATAACTTACATTTTTAGATTAAAAAAAAAAGTGACCAAACTGTTCCTGTGATCCTATAATTGTAAAATAGAAAGAAGAAAAATGCAGTATACTTTCTTGAGAGGAATTAAGGTGACCCTGGAAGCAAACTGCCTTTATTTTACTGATCTTTGAGAAATAGCCCATTTGTTTTAGGCCTTTTTGCAAGGCAAGGGAGGGGAAAAGTAGCCTAACAGAAGTTTCCAAAACTATTTGAAAATCTATTTCAGCATGTTAATAGACTAGTGAGGGAAGTTATACACAGTCTTGAAAAATGATTTTTACAGCACTCATCCTACCCATTGCAGCTGATAGACACTTTAAAACTCTCAGTCTGTGATTCAATTAAATAGAAAACTAGAAGTAAGAGTTTTTTGGCAGGGAAACTAAATTATATCAACTATGTGAATCACTTGTCAGGAATCTAGCAGCTGTTTTCCTGAATTCATGGACAGCCAAGGGAAAACTAAAGCTGTGAGAGTTACAAGCTGCTCACCAATTCATCCATTCCTTTACACAGGAATAATCTGAAACTCTCCAACACCCGCTGGAGTGAAAACTCATCCGTGCCAAAAAACTTTCCACAGGCAGGCTTCAATAATCTGCCTGCAAGATTGTACTTGAGGTTCCTTAAAGAGGGTACTAGGATACGATATTAGCAGTGAGCTGATTTGTCTCTTCAAACTATATTCCACTGCTGATGAGTATGGGGAGCAGTGAGGGAGGTCCCGACTCGCTCAGGGGAACAGGCTGTGCCTTCAGGAGCAGAGGGGAAGGAGTGAGGGAGGGGAGGGAGAAGCAAGTGCTGAGGTCCTGCTGAAAGCAGGAGCTCCTAACTGTGAATTTGTGCCATTAACTCCACTAATCCACTGGATGCCCATGAAATAACCGCCCAGCCCATTGCTGCTGTGGACCACAACGCCAAAATATGTACACCAGAGGTAGCAATGCTCCAAGGGACAGCTCTGGAGTTTTGACTTTATGAGCTAGGGCTTACCCTGAATGGGGGTAAAGAACCATTGACTTCCAGCGTGGGATAACTGTTCCATGAAATACAATGAGATAACCTGTACACACCTCAAAGCTTCAGTACTGAGTGGCTTACCTTAGTCTCTAGAAGTGGTCTGTGTACCCAGGACAATTATTCCAGCCACACAGACAAGATTTCTTCAATCAATACCTACTGAATTCTAAGCACCTTGAGTTCAGCTGACACACGTAGTGAAAATTGCCTACAGCAATAGTTTCAGAAAGCCAGTAGTTAAAGGTAGGTATATGTATATACATATATATATGTTTTTGATTACATTCAAGGACTGTATACAAAGACCAGATTCGTATTTTCCCCTCTGAATAGACTATACCATAACTGGGTATGATTCATACCTACCAAATGCTCTCCAATGCCTTCAGCAGTTTAAAGGGGTATTTCAGCCGCATAAAATATAAGAAATGTCTTTGCCATAAGTGATTCTCTTAAATTATGTTGTGTTTTCTTCTTGCATACGGGTTGGACCAAAAGCATGCTGAATGCTTGTAGTTATCAGCTGATACACAGACCATAAAGATCTGCTGTGATATTTTGATATTTTTCTAATGTATGCCAAATGGCTGGATACCACAAATATATGATGCACAGAACAGAAATTTAAAGCCACAGTTGCTTTCCAGACTCTGTTCCTGCAATAAATCTGGGGCTTCCAGGGGCCTAATTACATATTTTAAATGAGGCATACACTTAAATGCCTTGCCAAGTCAAAACCTTTTTCTGTAAGCTCTCTTGCTAGCTATTTTTACCCGTTTTCTAGCATAATGCAAAATAGATCTCCCACTTGGGTGCTCTGATATACAGTGAATAATTAGAGCTGAATGGAAAATAGAAACTTTTTTCAGGAAAAATGCCCCCCCCCCCCTTCATCTCATAATATTCCAACAAGCAACTACAGTAATAAAATTAACATTTATAATAACAGCAATGTAAAGCAATATATAGAAATGTACAGCAACTAATAGTAACAATGCAGAAACTATTTTTAATTACCATCACCTTAAGTAAATGACTGGCTCTGTGAATACTGCTATTAATTTCCACAAGATAATTCATTAGATAAAGTATATTTACTCAGTGGGAGCAGTGGTGTCAGAATCTGACCCCAGTGGGTTGGCATTCTAATTCAATTTGCTGACTGCCTGTACTGGTAGCATTTTAAATGCAGGTTTAGAGTAAATAAGCCAGCAAGTGAATGCTTTGTAATAATTGGAGATTGTTTGCTGATGTCAACCTTTATTTTTTCCATTATGATGTATGCATTCAGAGAAAGTTTGGGAAAGAAGAGAGTAAATCAGTAACATTCTGTTGCATAGCTAATTACTCCACTCACTATTTTAGTAACTCATAGTGAATACATTGTATGGGTATATCAGTGTGCAGTGGTGAGCTCTGATGTATTATTACCATAAATAAAATATAGAATTGTGTCATGGTTTAAGCCCAGCCAGCAACTAAGCACCACACAGCCACTCACTCCCTCCCTCCATGGTGGGATGAGGGAAGAGAATCAGAAGAGTAAAAGTGAGAAAACTCATGGGTTGAGATAAAGACAGTTTAATAGCTAAAGCAAAAGCCACGCACACAAGCAAAGCAAAACAAGGAATTAATTCACCACTTCCCATTGGCAGGCAGGTGCTCAGCCATCTCCAGGAAAGCAGGGCTCCATCACGCGTAACCCTTACTTAGGAAGACAAACGCCATCACTCTGAATGTCCCCACTTTCTTTCTTCTTCCCCCAGCTTTATATGCTCAGCATGCCGTGATATGATATGGACTATCCCTTTGGTCAGTTGGGGTCAGCTGTCCCAGCTGTGTCCCCTCCCAACTTCTTGTGCACCCCCAGCCTCCTCGCTGGTGGGGTGGTGTGAGAAGCAGCAAAGGCCTTGACTCTGTGTAAGCACTGCTCAGTAGTAACGAAAACATCCCTGTATTATCAACACTGTTTTCAGCCCAAATCCAAAACACAGCCCCATACTAGCTACTGTGAAGAAAATTAACTCTATCCCAGCCAAAATCAGCACAAATTGTATGAAAATATACATAATAAAACTTTGGGGTTTTTTAATCCACAGCTTTTTCTGGCTTGATTCAAAGCCTTCCAAGTAGCATCGAATTACTGCATGCTCCAATGATTAAGAAGCAATAGGAGAGAGATACTGTTTTATAAAACAATAATTTTGTATACTGAAAAGCAAAGAAGCATATCTTGCAGGCAGCATAAAATAAACCACTTATCCTTACCAAAGATTCTGAGGCTAAAATTGTGGTATTTCAAACAAACCTTTTTAATTTTATTTCCTTTTCTTCCTCTCTCTCCCCCTCCTCTTTTTTTCTCTCCATTTTTTCTCTCTTTCTCATACATTCACTCTCTTTTTCACCTTTTCTCCTCCCCTGTATCTTTCTGTGAAAGTTGATTGTCCATGGAGAAGAATTCATAAAGGACATTTAACATTCTACAGTACAATTCCAAATCATGCTCGTACAAGTTGACCCTGTAGTACATTTGGCAGATTTTTCAAAGGAGGTTGTTTTATACAGCTGTGGCGGTGAACCTAGTTCTTAGTTTCTTATTAGAAAAATAATTCCACTTCTAAGTGGATGATCTATCAGAATGGAAAATGAGTAGCTTATCATAGCAATGAAGAAACCGGATTTTGGCTGAGAAAATAAACAGCACACCTGTTATTATCTTCATGCTATGAGTGCAAGTTAAAACAGGCGTCTGATAGTGAATATATATTGAAATTATTGAAAGTAGCTGTGCTTAGCTGACTGAATCTCAAAGGTAGTTAGAGCAAAAAGCTAAAAGCTAAGAAAGTTACAGCAAGGAAAAGATGCAAGAAAAGAAAATAAAGTGAGTTCAATAGGTGAAAAAACAAAGGATGATGGGAAAGAAACTGATTGAAAAGTGATGGCACCTTATTAGGCCCATTGAAATTTTAGAAGACAGGGATGTTTGCCAAGGTTACCATTAAGGAAGGTTGTCAGAGTTCATTTTTGCTTTGTTCTTTTATCCTGCTCTGTCACAATGTTCAGGTGCAAAATGATGTCAAAGAAGATATTGAAGGATTGGTTCCAAAACAGCTGAGTAACTGAATAGTGCGCCAATGTTTCCTCCATTCTTCCCCTCCTGTATTTTAATCCATTTACTGGCTTTTTTATTCTTTTTCATTTGATTTAGATTGCTGTTTCTTTAACTGTATTTCTTATTTGCCTTCTTTTTCAATGCTTTTTCTACAGCCTTGTTTTCTTTTCTGCTTTCACCTACAATCTGTATCTCCTCCCTTTTCATACTTTCTAGCACTACCCTCATAAACAGTGGATACTGCATTAATATGAGTTCCCAATGCCTCCGCTGCTCACCTGTAGCTTACCTTTCTTTTCTCTAAGCATTCCAGTTTCTCCTGTTACAGTTTTCATGAAGCTATTTAGTCAAATGAAGAATTTGGGGACTATTAACAGCTTTCAACAAATTATAGTTGGGTGATCTGTTTAATGAAAAAAACATTGTTGGTTTCGTATTTTTCACAGATGAAAAAAGCTCCTATAGAGGAATACATCCATTTGTGGTTTTATGAACCCACAAACCTCGAGAGAACATTGCTAAGCCACACAATGTCCTTGAATGACAAATTTTGCATTTAAATCTCTTATTTAGAGGAAAGCTATATAAAATGAAAAGTAAATAGAGAACATCTTGTTACCTAAGTTCCTGTGGAGAATCCAACACATTCTTTACTCCAGAAAATACAAAGGGAATAACTTCTGCCCGTGAAATGGCAGCTGCAGCTGCCATTGCTTTCAGTAGCTCCATGAACCTGACAGCCCAACAAGTTCCTGCAGAAGCCCTACCTTGCAAACTGCCTTGACATGGACTGAGTCTGGCAGACTGGCACGTTAGTTCATTGTACTTTTGTCATATGAATATTTATTTTGTGAAAATTTTTAATTTCCTAAATAAGTCTGGTTTTCTCCTTTTGGGGGAACTACATCCTTCCAATTTCTTTGTGCCTGTGTCTGTGGAATTTGTTTGAGGACAGCTATCTCAGATAGGGACTGGGGCCAGCACAGAGGGAGAGAAACCCAGCCCATCATGTCTGATCAACTCAGTCCTTCTACTAAACCTCTGCAGAGGAAAAGTCACCAGGCAGCATCACTAGGAATGCTGCCAGCAGGAAGAAACAATCAAATAACCTCGTCAGCAAAGGCATAAAACCTGTTTACTACTTCTTGGGTGGGGCCAGGATTATCAAGGCTAAAAAGGTGACAGCGGTTACTGTCTTTAGTAAGTCATGTCAGTGAACACAAGTTACGTAAACTGTTCGGCTTTTCGTCCTTCTGCTCTGTACTACTACAATAATGCTACATATAATATCAGATAGAAAAGCAATGTGTCGTAGATTGTACATGCGGCAGTCTGGCCACCTAAATCCAATATTTTTGAGAAGAGAGTGGCAGGAGAAAGAGGTAGACTTAAAGTGTTGAGAGGCAGTAGTGATGGGCAGCAGGGAGGGGTTAGAGAGTGAGGAAGGCTAGAAATATTCCTTTGGTGGAGGGGAGGTTATCTATGTGGGTGTTACATATTTTCTGTTTATATTGTCACAACCAGACAGACTGTCTTGTATCTGGCAGGCGATGTGAAAAAAGTAAATTAAATCCTTTTTTGAATGTATCACTTTTATTTTGTAATTTTTTTTACTACCTTCCTCCCTTCCAATTCTTCCCAAAGATTTATTGTCCTCAGTACACAATTTATAAAGTTTCATTGTCCATGTCTCAGAATCATGCTGTGTTACCTGCTGACCTTGTCTACATTTCAGACACTTGTCAAAAGGAGATTTTATCATAGAGAACAAGACTTGATTCTTCTGCCTGAAAGCAATTCAGGGAGGGGGGAGGGTTTTGATCATATTGCAAGGTGGAATATTTCCGGAGTGTGTTGCAAAGCGTGTCTATCATCAAACCTGCACCAAATCTTTCTCTTCCTGCTCAGCATTTGAACAAATCTGTCAGCTGCCCACAGTATTTTAGAAGCATGGATAATAAATTTTGGATGTTTCACATTATTTAGCTCCACAGATGTAAACAACCATTTTGACACATTGATGGGCTTTTACACTCTATAGGAAATTGGAACTAGCATTGGCTTCTTTGCATAACATCCATTTTGCATTAAAGAAAAGGTATCTTTATACAAGTGAGGAACTTAGCAATCTTCAGCTGTTTTCATCCTCCAGTTCAAACGACTAACAGTCAGATATACAGGAGTGTAGACACAGGTGTATACACACACATACATATCTGCGCAATGATACATTTATTACACAAGTAATGAAATATTGCACAATGAATGTGCATATGATCTGTATCTTGTTATCTTACCCATTTTATCCCAGGACTTACTCAAATAACCTGGGCAATTTTAAAAAGCACTCATTTTATAAACCAATATGAAGTAGAATTTCTCCCTTTCATTACATGACCAACGCTGAAGATATCTCAGTGATCTAGATTCCATCCATATTTAAAGATAAGTCACTTATTTAAAGGTGTTTCATATTCATTAATTCTTAAGGTTCCCTCAGAGCTATGCACAAAAAATCCTTGGCAAAATCCTGGTCCACTCATTATCCTGAAATTTTGATAGAAATTTTAACATACTCGTCATTTTATCCATGGTGCCAAAGGCATCTAACTTTACAAGTGAAAGAATAAATTAAATCATTCCAGTCTCAGTTAAAAAAACCCCGAACACAAAACCAACCAAATGAAACCTTGTCTGAACACCTCTGAGATATTTTGTGACCCTTAGAGGTAGCATGAGCAGAACGGAGAGCAGTATGGAATGCGATAAAAACTTCAGCCAACCTCATATTGTCCTGATCTATCTAACTCTTGGTTTGGTCCCTCTGATCACATCACAAAAACCTTTAAACTGTAGCACACCATCAACCATTTTGTGTTTTATAATTTGCTATATTAGGATTACCTCCAGGGGATTTATCAAATAGAAAATCTTGTATACAAAAGGTGACAAAGGTAGGCAGGTAAGTCAGTCACAGGGAGAAAACACAGATACCTAATAGCCTTTTAAGCAAAAATGTGATAAGAAACAAAACTTGGATGTTAAAACAAAAAAAGTAAGTTGACAAACTCAAAGCAGCACAGGAAAGAGTAGTCAAGTTTAAGTCAAGGAGCACAATTGAAAAGTAACTAGGTGAAATCTTATACCTGGTATTATATGAGTTAAGACCAAAGTTCTACTAGTTCCTTCTGACTTTATGAATAAGTGAACCCATGCTTAACTTCAAAACTGTTAAGTAAAAATAATATGCACTTGTATATACTTTCAAGACTATGAATAAGCTTTAAAAACTGCAGTGAAACTGCAGATGTTTGATGGACATATTTTACAGACAAGAAAATTGAAGTTCAGTGAATAAATTGATGTGGTCAAGACCACGTGACAGACACTGACAAAAATATGGCACAAAATCCAAAACCTTTGCTTTAACCACTAGTAAAAATCAAAAGTTTACAGGAAACAAGAAAAAACAACTCAAACCATGTGATAACTTTTGTGAGCACCAAGGTTAAATTGTGGAAGATATAATATTTACTTGCCCAAAATAGATAACTTCTTTAACTACCGTGTTATTATTGCTATTTGTTTTAGAATATATATACACACTAGTAGTTTTATGGTGATATAATATACTACAATATAAGAGGGCTGCTTGTCTGGGCAATTTGAAACAGAATGGTCAAATGATAGTGGTTAAATAGTCACTCCATTCCACTGCAAATGAAAAATTCCTAAAAGCATTTTTCCCTAGTTTCTTCTGAGATGTTTGTCTGTCTAAGTATTAGGGCTGTAAGTGACATGTCTATTAGAAGGCTGGTGCTAATTTTCGTCACAGCTTGTTGACTAGGATCGTTTGAAACACACGTACCCTGAAGCAATAATGCATTATGATTTCCTTATATCCCGCTTTCTTCTTAATACTGGACATTCAGAATTTTAAGTGCTTCTGCATGTCCTGCCTGTATGAAAGTAGGAACATGTATGTAGTTTTAAAATAGTCATGCTTTTGACACGCTTAGACTTCTGCACATCTTCTATATGAGAACTGAGAAACAAAGATAAATGGTATGACAAAAATGCAAAGTGTTCAGTGTGATATTGATACAGGCAATTAAATGGTTTATAATGATTTTAAACAAAAAGTACACTAAATAACTCCAGCCAAAGGCTTTTAGTGCTATTATAATAATAAAATTACCGTCTGGGCTACAGTTAGCTAAACTCTGACAATACTTCTGCACACTCCCTCCGTCCTCCTTCCCCCTAGCCACAAATACATGGTATAAAAGAGGCTGAGTGGAGTAAGCAAAGTACACAGTAACCTGAATTTTTTTTTTTTTTAACAAAGAAATGTATGTTCCATAATTCATTGCTATTTATTGAAGTTCCTGTTCTGCCACACTTAAACAGACTGAGAAATATTTCCCCCAGAGTGTTTTCCTATATCTTTC
This sequence comes from Gymnogyps californianus, assembly GCF_018139145.2. Taxonomy (NCBI): domain Eukaryota; kingdom Metazoa; phylum Chordata; class Aves; order Accipitriformes; family Cathartidae; genus Gymnogyps; species Gymnogyps californianus. The sequence goes on along the minus strand of NC_059472.1, from coordinate 76,743,372 downwards.
AGTGGTGCTACTTATTGTACAAGATACAACACAGTGGAGGAAGGGTGGCAGAATCAAGGGTATATTATTTTCAGTAGAAGATTTTTAGAATTTCATATTCAGTGTCTAATCAGTACTCCAACTCAACCGCCAGTAGCTTTCTGCCTAATAGAGACAGCAGTGGGCACTTTCTTGGTGTTAAATTCACATTGAAAGTGCAATACTGCATATATTGTTCTATATATGGCACTTGAGAACACAATAACCATATAAGCGATTTCTGCTATACTTTGGCAGAAGGATGGGGATGAATTGAATTTGTTTCAACAGGGACCACTTTTGTAATCCCTGTTCTCACTAAGAAAATAAAAACATATTTCTGAACACCTGGGGAAATCACCTAAAATGTACATACATCCTGGAGTCTAGAATCATGATCACAGTTGCCAAGTAAGTACTTTTTTGGAATATAATAGATCTGATTATGGTCACTTTTCTGTGTGGATAACTGGAAAGAAACGGAGGAATGCCTTTCCTAGGGGTTCACTGTAAACACAGCATGCTGAGTAGTCTTTTTTTTCAAATCACTGTGGGCTAGGCAGAACTGTAAAAACAGCTTAAGAAAGACATGTTGCACACATTTCAGTATATTTAGATTCAAAATACTTTTTTCTTTGGACCCCTAACTACAAGATAGCATTTCCTCCCTGTTACCTTCTTGCTCTGAATGAATGGTAAATGAGGGGTTTTAGAACCAGCCAGAAAACGGAATTTCCATCCTACATAAATTTTGGAATTCCAAGCAATGTTTCAAAAAATTGCCAAGAAATAGAATTTTCCATTAAACTAAAAGGTTTTATTCCTGTATTGACTTTTCTGCTACACAACACAGGAATATTGACTGGAGAAAGATACATTTTAAAAGGTAAAACTGAATCAGGGAGTAATGAGAGAAGTAATATTTTCTTGCTTTAGCATGCTGACTGTCTGACCAACATGCACTCCGGTCTTGTACAAATAGGGAAGTGTCATTTGGTTTGTGAGGCATTGGTGACATAGGATTGAAAAAAGTCAAGAGCAGGACACCACATTAAGTCAATAACTTCTTGCATCAAGCAAGTTATAATTTTCGTATCTCCCTCATAAGTCATTTTAGATGTGTATTCTGTTTTGCTGAGCAATCCTGTAAAATAATTCCATAAGCAATCACTAGTAAGATTACAGCTCTGAAGGGTTCAAAGATAAGATAGGCAAAGGAAAGTCAACATTTTCTTTATAAAAAGTATGTAGAGGTTTTTTTAGATATGTATGTAATAAAATAGTATTTCAAAGGGTGAAGATAAGTCATATCAGTTAAGAGTAAAAAAAATCCAGAACATTTTCTCTTTTATGTTTTTGCTTTTAGGAGATGTAGGAATTCAACGTTAATGTCTTCTTTCCATGAGAAGGAATTAATGTTATCTATATGCCCTTTTTCCTTTTTGACAATATCTTACTTCCCTGGAGGTTTACATTAGTTTTTTCATTGTACTGTGGCTGGCAGCCACTGTATCTCTGAGAAAATAATGTCAAACTGCTAATTACCATGAGCAGTATCTAAATAAGCTGATCTGATCTGTTATATTTCAATCCCTTCTTTCTGAAACACTAGCTGAACATCAGACTGCTCCATTCTTTAAGTGCCATATGTATCTCCTTTATTATTCACTGGGTCTGTCATACCTTGTACTCATATTTTGCTTGGGTAGAACACATGCGAATACAGGTATTTTGCAACCATAACTGTGCCTTTTTTAGTGATATATGGAATTGTCTAATCCAGTTTGCTCGTGATTCTGTCTTTGCATCACAAAATTCAGTACAATTACTTTTTTTGTGTGTGTATTGAGATGGACAGGAAGAAATGAGAAGAAAATAAGAGGGGAATAAAAAGAGGTATGGTGAAAATTTAAAGCTATTTCCAATCATGAATACTTCCTGCTAAGATTTCATTCCCCGGAGAGATATGAACAAGACAAGTATTTTGATTAACATCAAGAATATTTCAAGCAGCATTATTTACAAAAGTATGCAGGGATGACATTGCATAGTAATGAAGTAGAAAATCATCAGTGTTGATATGGAAAAAGTATTATTGCCCTTCTTTCTTTAAAATAATAATTCCTATATTATTTTTCATTGACCTATTATCATGCCCTGAGACAAAACAAAATAACTTTTCCACAAGAACCTTTAGACAAAGCTGCAAATGAGAGAGAAAATTTTCAAGATACAAACTTAAAGCTGGTCTCAGATTTGGGCACTAAAATCAATAAACTAGTTTTAAAATACAATCTTGTCGGGAACTTTTGACTCTTACTATTTGAAAATGCAGAAATTAATAACGTAGTGGAATTAAAAAGACATTAAAAAGTGTGATGACACCACTTAATTTTCATTATTTTCCTCAGGAAACTGAACACAAAAATAATTTGAGTAGCTCTGAATATACAACCCTCAACATCCAAGTATAGATGTGAAGACCTAGCTTTTCAGCTTCTCTCGTGTCCAGAACTAACTGGGATTAGCTGCAGCTGGACAGCATATCCCACACAGTATGCGTATGTTGCAAAAGCATGTATGCTTATACTTATGGGCAGACCTCTATCAGTAAGCCCTTCTCTCCCACCACCTCTCCTCTGTTAGCAAGTCCTTATCTAGTAATCAGAGAATTAAGTAGTCATTGAAAGAACGGAACAGAAATGTCAGCTTGTTCTCTCCAAAAATGGTACAATCAGCAGATCAGTGTCTTGCAGAGCTACTAGTACTGGCACACTGCAGTTCACTAATGTACAATAGCAACTTGATTTCCCTCTAACCTCTTCTGAAATCTGTACTGTTGGGTATTTTTCCCATTGTCCCTACTTTCAAAACTCAAAGAAAATTGTGTAAAAAAAGGAAGAAAAATTATTCTAGGGCTGGAGAAAATGTTCCACAGAGAGAATTAAAGAACCCAGTCTGTTTAGCTTAACAAAAAGAAAATTATACCCAGTTAAGACTAACTCACTGACTTCAGCTCAGGGGTAGTTGAGTGAGGCGTAACATCTCATTGGCTTCATATCAAAGGATTAAGGGATCCCACAGTCCCTGTTCATCTCAAGAACTCTGGATCATTGCCAGATAATGTTCTTTTTCCGCCTGCCATGGTGGCCGTATACTTTGCAACATATTTCCTAATATAAACATATAAATACAGCTGAAACTTATCATCTACGTGTCAGGTAGATATCATTCATTCTTTGTGAATCTCATACCATTACCCATCAGATATCTTTACCCTGTCACAGCATGCATATATCAGGTACTCACAAAGTTTCCTTCTCTGATCCTCCACCCCACCATGCACCTTATAATCAGTTCTGTGAATTGCCAGCACAGTTATGTTTCTACTGGGTGTAATCCCAGGGTAGAACTGATGGGGTGATGCTGCACAGTGGCAGAAATGCTGACCACTTCTGTCATGACTGCTGTAGTATTGGGACTTCCATCCTGTAAGACATAATATTAAACAAATATGTTTATGACAGAGAGAAGCTGGACAGAATTCAGCCCTTAATGTTATAGCAGTGCCTCCTACTTTAATGATTGTCTAGTACTACCGTATTGCTTGTAGAAAGATCATCAGTAAGAGATAATTTAATCATGTAAGAGACTGAAGTGCTGAGGGAAGACCAGGAACAAAATGTAACATCCTCCTGTAGTCATTATGTTTGTGCTAAGAATGGAAATCAATAGTAAACCTCTGGAAGAAAGCAAGTCTCTTTATGCCAGTTATTCCCAAGCTCGACGTTAAACAAGTGTCACTAGAGTCAGTGAGGTGCTCCTTTCTCAAATGAGTAGTCAATATAAGTCTGTATTCTTCTTATATATAAGTCTATATGCTTTCTGAATAACATGGAGATGCAACTTTCAGACACACTCCAGTTAAAGCTCTTCAGAATATTCCCCGGTCAGAGTGAGCTCACTGAATGATTTAACATGGACACACTTTAACATGTACAATTAATGAACAAAGGGAAGAAATCAAGCTTCTTATTCAGCTAAACTTCTTTCCAACCATATTTGAATGATAATGGTCCTCAGAACTTGAACACTTAAGAGCTAAAACATAGCTATTATGCCACCATTACGGCAACACTACTGGTCAGAATAGGTTAGCTAATGAGTTCATAGTTTCTGTCACTGAGGGATTTTAGGATCAGACTAGCCAGATGTCTTTCTGGAAAGGTCCAGGTATAGTTGAGTATTTCGCTCTTCACTGGTTATATGGAGAACCTAGTAAGACTAGCTTCAAAGCCTGTCAGGTGCTAAGATTAAGTGCTGTGATATCCCCATCATTGCGACACTTTTATCTTCTTTTTTGTTTTCTTTCACTTTTTCTTTTATCTGAACTCCCTTTTTTTTTAAATGTTTTCACTTGGAAAATAATATATAGTTCAACAAAATCACTTGCTCATTTAAAAAGACCCACAAAATAGGTCTAATCAGCTAGCTTGACTGAGATGATTGTAATCAAGGTCTGCACAAGGAAATTAGATGAGCCAAAGGACTTAATGTCATACCAGAAATCAGTGAAAATGTGGGGAAGAGAAACCAGCTCTTAAGATTATCTGTGCTTGAGCTGTTTGAGTGCCCAGAACTGTAGTATGGCTGCGATAAGCAGCAGACCAAACAGGATGGAAGAAACTAGTTGGAGTTAGTTGTGCAATGGGCCCCGGAGGCCCACATATCAAAATGCTCTGATATGGCTTTCTGGCCACCCATTGTCAAACATTTCTATTTTTCATGGCATGTACTTGGAAGAGACCTGGAAGGGCTGAATACTTTGCTCCAAAGTAACTTTATTACAGTGTAAACATCTTTTGAAGCAAATCCCACTAAACAGACAACATATATCTGGAGAGAATATTCTTGGAAAATTGGAATTGTAAGTATTTTTTTCCAGTTTGCTACTGTAGGTTTTCTAAAGTAGATATTTCCTTCATAGGTCTTTCTACTTCCCATTGTTTAAATAAAATATGATTGTCTTTTTTATTTTAGAAATAATCCAATTATGGAAACTGTTGGAGTATGGAAATGCAAATGAAACAGTGGCTAGAAATTTAATTTTCCCCCTCAAAAGCTTAGAAAATTCTTTTGTGGGAAAGGCATGATTCAAATTAGCTCAGTAGTAATACATTTTAAATTACAGGCTGCATTTTGAAGATGCCACTGTTCAGCTTTTAAGCATAAACTCATGCAAATGCCAAGATGACATACAGTAACTGCTTAATTTTCATTCACAATTGTCTTGAATATATAAAAGATGGAAAGCAGAATATTGCACTTATTCTTTTCATGGTAAATTCATTATGTACTGTAACTATGTTTTAAAGTGTGCCCTGTTTTAATAAACACACAGTCTCATTGAGTTTGCTATGATCTTGTCATTCTAGTAGGGCAGAAGTATTCCTAACTCCTATATCCTGAAGACTGATGTGAAAAGGCAAATGATATATACCCAGTCTGGTAACTTGATAACATCTGATTTTTTCGCTACAGCCCTTCAGTCTTTAAATTATGACATACAGGCTTCATTTGAAAAATGAATGCAATATATAAATTTTATGTCTGATTAAATGAGAGAGAGAAAAATTATATCTCTGATAGCAAAAAAACAGGTTACCTTGTTCACATACAAATCAATGTAGTAACTATTGCTGCAACAAATACTAAAAGTTAACTTTCTCTTATACATAAGTTTTGATGTGCTTACAACAATTTCGTTACATCATTGGTGTATTAAATTAGACCCAAAATGACCATCCAAACTTCAGACTGGTTTGTGCATGTCACAAAAATTGGGCTTAAAATGTCATAATTATATGGATTTTCAATAAGCAATTTTACATGGCTTCTTTTATCTTCACTCAAAAACTACATGTTCAATACAGAAAAAAAATAATTTTTAAAAACAAGCAAACAAACAAAATAATTGTTTTGAACCTCAGAAAATCATTAGACTGAAGGAAGATTTTCTTTTATACAGCAATTCACTTGCTCTAGCTCTTTAATTTACCTATGTTATCACAGAGTAAGTTAGAAAGTGAAAGAGATTTTATTAGGCTCTTTATGTATTGTTAAATGTAATTGGTGTGAGTGCATTCATCTTCAGAATTCATGTTTTCTTGCATTTTCAGAAGTCTTCTTTAACGATTTATTTTGCATATGTACTGATTTGTGACTTTCTGAGAGGAAGAGTTCATGGAAGAAAAATACTCAAAGGCAAAATCAATCTCACAGCTGATGAAGAATATTGCACAACATACAGCTGGTATTTTGCATTATTTAGAAGACAGACTGAAATTCTGCTGGAATTAATTTTTTACAGTTGATGTACTGATAGCCACAACTGGAAGAGGATCCAGTATTTTTGTTTCTTTAACTTAAGCCTATAAGTACGCAGAAAACATCGAGAACCACAAAGTTAGGATTTAAAGCCTCACCAAAATTTTCACAAAGACATACAAATACTAGAATTTGAATTATCACAGTATTGAGTTAGATTTCATTTACTCAGTTAGGCCTCAGTTCTCACTGTTTCCCAGACTTTCCAAATCTGAGTTAGATGCAGTCCACTGGACTTAGAAACTTCAGCAATCAAATTCTGCCTGCCAATGAGCCCAGTATTGTTCAGAGCACATAACAGTTTGAGTCATGAAGGTCAGATCCTCAAAGATGTTAATTCTCAGCAATGGCAATTAAGGTACAAAGCACTTTTAGGAGTCTGCACCTCAGTTTCTCAAAGCACTCAGCCTCTCTAACTGGCCAATTTTTCCCCCATTTACTGTCTTTTTCTGCTGTGTCAACATTACAGCAGTCTTAAAGGCCAACAACTGAACTGAAATGGAGAGCAGCCGACCATTCTTAAAACTGCTATTTTATCTCCTGGAAGAGATGAGATAAGCTGACAGGCTGGTCATTTGCTTTTCAATAGCAATTGGAATAAACATGCAGAAATTTGTGTGTGTTTTTTGGGAGGGTGTTAGCTAGTTCTTTCACTGTTGGAGCTTTTGTCTTTCTGGATCCTTTTTTATTAAAATTCTAGGAAAAAAACCCCACACAGCTGTGCCATTCATTCACTCTTGTTATCTTCTTATCTCTTGCTTGTTTATCAAAATGCAGAGATCACTCGTGCCATGGCAGCAGTGAGCAGAACCCGTGGAAGCTAAGCAGGTCGGGGTCCATAACAGCACCAGCAATGAAATGGCCATTCTGTTAGGGAGAAACTGGCTGCTGGTCTCAGCTGGAAACTGATGCTGCTTCACTGTCAAGGTCAAGAATAGGACAGTGTCCTAGCAGCAAGTGATGGTCAAATGTTATTGGAAGAGGAAGAAAAGGCACTCAAACCTGTAAGATTCACAGCCTCCATTCCTAAGAGAAAGGAAAAAAAGCAGCAGAGGTTGGTAATTTCCTCCTAAAGGCCTCATCTCTTTACTGCAGCTGACATCCTAGAGTGTGCTGCTTCCAAAGAACTCAGCTTTTACAAATTGCTATAAAGTGGATGAAGTTCATCCCTCACAGTGATCACAACCCCATGTGCCCTTCTATTTGCGTCATACAGTTATTTTCAGGAACAACCTCAAACTGATCAAAAGTGAGTATCAGTCTGGGAAGGCAGAGACTCGTGTGGTATATGTGTTCATTTTCCTAGTTGAAGATTAAAAAGGATTAGGAATCCAGGTATTCTGGAGAAATGTGCATATTCCAGGACACCAGGGCAGCTTTGCCCCCTTGACCATTGAGATGATGTTCCTCATACTCTTGTACATGGAAAGAATACCCCTGAACATGGAAAACAGTCTGTTTTCTATAAGGGGACATACTTATCTAGTAAGAAAGGCCTTAAACAGAGATCAAGGGGAAGAGAGAGTGTGAGTGACAAAAGTCCATGGGTAAGTATAAAAAGAGAAATTTGAATAAGGGTATCATGATTGCTTGAGTGTGAAGGGATTTGGATTGTTCAAAATAAGATCCAAAGAAAGATAAAAAAGGAAATAAAAGGTCAGACTGCTTACTTGTGTATCCTAATGCACAGTATACAGGGAAAAAACAAGGGATTTGACAAGATAATTAATATGACTGAACGACTAATACTAAAAGAATACAATTTGTTCAGAAAGACAAAGAATGACCACAGAACTGTGTTTATTGCAATCCTAAAAGAGGGAAAGGGTTATATAAAAATTTGGTAGACTTCAATGCAGAGAGAGAACTTGTAGACACTATCTAATGGGAACAAGGATTAAGAGATAAAGCCTAAAGGAAAAATACTAGGGTCATAAATTAACCCTAGGCAGAGAGATAAAAAGTGTTATAGGAGATTAACTTGGTTAAAGTAGAAAATCCTCATTGACTCCACCCACAAGAAGGAATTATAAATACTGTGAATACTGGATAACTTACCAAAGATGAAAACAAAAAAGCAGCAGGAACATGTAACCACATGAAAAAAACAACAAAAAACCAGGGCACGGAATGAGGTACAACTATCAAGCAACTACTTTAGAAAAAAGAACTAATTCTATTATTGACTTACTATAATAATTTCATATTTTGAAACAGTTCTTTAATTTGCTCTGTTAATTGTAAAAAGGAAGATCAAAGACTACTCTACTCAATAGAGAGGAAAATATTTTGTAGGTGAATTTGAGCATGAAGGTGTTTCATGCTTTTTTTTTCCTAGCAATCTTCACTAAACAAGCCAGCTGTGATCAACTGACTAATAGAATTAAGATGGTATCTTCCCAAAATATTCTGAAGGAGATGATCAAATAAACTGTTTGCAGCTACCTGGAAAATAAGGAAGAAGTGACATGCAGATGGCAGCCAACATGATTTTTTTTTTCCTAAGAATAAATTTTGTCAATCTAATCTAATCTAATTTCCTTCTGGACAGGATGGCAGGCTGGGCGGAGAGGAGAGAAGTCACTGAGGTCATTTATCTTGGCTTTAATAACACTTTTGATATTCTCGCATGATCTTCCCATAAATTATACAAGAAACACAGTCTTGATGAACTTCTTTTAAGGAGGATGCAAAACCAATTGACTAAGTATCATGGAAGGATATGTTAAGTGGAGTCATGCAAGTTCTCTCATTGCTTATCTCCTCTTCAATAGTTCTATTAACACCTGAATGTTGCAATGGAAAACGTGCTCATTAAATTTGTAAACAACATGAAGATATGATCTGAAAGAACAATATAGGCAAATACAAAGTACAACTTCAGAGCAGGAACAATAAACTGCTACAAATGTAGGATGGAAGAGAATTAACTAGATGACTCCTGTTCAAAAACATGTCTGAAGAGGTTATAGAGCATCATAAACTGAAGGAGTTTCACTCTGTTGTTTAAAAGGCAAACATCTTATGAGGAAGTATAAACCAGAGCACGTCATGAAGTAATCCCGCTTTACTTATGACTGATAATGTTTCAGCTGAAGTAGAGCACTGTGTTTCAGAAAAGGGATGGGCACTAACTGGAAATAATCCAGAGGTCACAGTAGGTCACAAAGTAATGAGTTTAAATGCAGCAAAGAAGATTCAAATTGGATATTGTGAGGTATGTGGTAGCAAAGATCTCTTACCATTATCATACACAGAGATTGCCTAAGAAGGCTGTGGTCGATGAAGGTCTTTAAGAAGACATTAGAAAAGCGTTTGTCAGGAATGACACTGGCAGAGTTGATTATGTCTTGGAGCAACAGGATGAAGAAAGGGAACACCTGAGGCCTTTTCAGCACTGTGCTTCTGCAATTCTCTGTGGTTTTCTGCAATTTTCTCTAACGACCTGAGTTTCTTGCTCTACCTGAGTCTGAGTCTGAAAGTTGGGTGGGTTGGCATCAGGGGTGGTTTACCGGGAAGCTTTGCGTAAGAGTAAATAATTCTGACATCTGCAGTTTTCCATAGGTATAAATCTAGAATTGGTTGTTGCAAAGGGATATGCATGAGCTGAAGCTGTTACTTCAGGCAGAACTATTCATGAGATGTGTCCTTCATATTTAATTTCTTGAATTTAGCACACAACTGTGTTCTCAAATATTTACCTCACATAAACTCATCTCTAAGACATTTTCATCTATAGGCTGCAAGCAGAAAAACAGAGAACATGATTCAAAATCTAGCCCTATTCATTTTAACCCAGAATGGATAGCTTGAAATTGTGTGCCCCAAGGGACTATTAACAAAGATAGTATTCAAATTAGATTAAAGCTTGCAGACATGTTGTGAGTAATGTGTGCCCATTTCCCACAAGATTAAGCTCTTCTTTTGTTCCCAGTAATGTATGACAGCATGAATTAATGCAGGTATTTTATTACACATGTGGAAAAAATACCAGACTCATCATTTATCTGCAATGGAAAATACACAAGATCATGTTTACTGGGTTTGCAAGCACTACTCTAGTTATCATGTCACACACTAAAATAATTTCCCCCAAAGGCTTATAAGTTAATTAGATCTGATTTTTCGCTCTCTTTTTTTTTTTTTTAGCTTTTTTATGAGTGGAATTTACGTCTGTACTAGAACAGGATAAATGCAAAATGAATGAAGAAATATTTAAAGACCAAATACAAACCTATTTCCTACTCAAATTCAGTAGGATTGTGCATTTTCATAAAATTTTGATCATATTGTTGTTCTCTTTTTACTAATACCAGATCACTCTATTAATTACAGCAGCTACATAGTATTGTCTGTAAGAATGTATATATTCTTTCTCCAGTGTGTTCTCAGAAATCAACTATAGAAAAGTATTTTAAGAAAAGGAAAGTGAGTTGCTTTAGGCAAAGCACCTTTCTCTTCCCATTAATCAATTTTCCTCCAGACTGAAAAGGGGTTTTTATTTCAGTCTCTGCTTAGATGGATACTTGATCCTTGTAGTATAACAGCATCTAATAGTTAAACTCAATATTCTTGATAAAGTGGTAATTACAGCAGATTATTCAGGCAAAGCAGAACAGAAATCCAGATTTTGAAACCTTGAAAACTGCTGAGAAATGTAACAATTTCTGACAGCGAAAAAAATGAAGAAAATCTGAAGAAAGGAGGAAGTAGGTCAAAAGGACTGTAGCATTTAGACCAGGAGGATTAAAGCCATAAAGCTCTGCAGCATGAAGGCCTTTAACATTTCTTTCTAGAGTGAGAAGCTATCATTTTGCAAGCATGATGTGAAAGCAAACTGAATATTACATCAGGTTTTAAGCAAGAAGGAAATGGATCATAATAATATGAAAATGTATCAGCTGCAAAACTGTAGGAGACAACTGGTCCATCCAGCTATAGCCAGTTCAAAGTGTTTCACGGGTCAGTGTCAGATACAGAGAACAAACTGCATAGAGCACGTGCGTAAGAAACTCTATTTTTACTTCCTGTCTTGCCTCTTGGCCTAAATCCGATTTAGATCCGAGATGAAAGTATAAGCTTTCAATTTATGTCCACTAGTAATGTCTTGTACCTTGAAGCTCAGAGGCTTCAGTAATAATTCTTGCGGGCATGCAGAGAGAAGAGCGGCCCAGAGCAGCTCCTGTCTGACGTTCCATAAAGCAAGAAACCCCCGGTAGCATTTATTTGGGAAAAAGTATATAACTGAGTGGGCTGGCATGCACCCGCCTTTCAGCTGAATTACAATTTTTGGAAAAGATCAATGAAGATTTGGTTTATACTTCAACTTGGGAGGTAATAAAACAATGACTGAGCCATGGGAGGAGCAAGAAAAGGATGTGGAATATGCATTTAGGTTGTCCTGGCACAAATTTCAGTCCCACATTACGTGGCAGGTGAGCTGGCAGGACCAGTGCTCCAGGTCCCCATAGTGAACAGATACATGATAGTATCAGTTCTCTTTGAGGACTCATATGATACTGATTTCTTTTTAGACTGGTGGTACAAGTGCAGGGTTTTTTTTGCAATGAAGTGATATAGAGATGCATCTGGCTGTGACACCAGTGATGTAACGCTGAGAGCTTTTGGTTGAAACTTCACAGAGAAACAGTGATTCCAGCAAGGCCTCCCAAGACAATGCTAAATACAGGCTATAATTCTTATACCATGAGAAATGGGAACGCTCACAAATGAGACCTTGCAGCACTTCCACTGGAGTTAGTCTGGGCCAAACTGCTGACTCTGCCTGCCCAAGACAACAAAAACTGATTGGAAACACAGAAATAGAGGAGCGAGGGGGAAGAAAAAATGTAATTAGTGGGGAACTACATTTAAAACAGTTCTAAACTGTGAATGAAGAATCTAACTGAATAAATAGATAGCTCTTTTTCCCTAATAAGTACTGTCTTTCCCAAAGAAAAATATTCAGAAATATGTTCCAGGAACCTGGCACATGAGAAATATTATTTCGCAAGGTTATCCCGAGGGATTTTGGTTTTGTGGATTTCTGTGTGGGATCCCAATTGCTATTATTTGTCACATTTTCAGAATAAAATCTCAGATAAGATTTGCAGTTGGTAGTATCTAGGTGAATAGTAATGTAAATAATATAGGCTACTGAGAATTTTCTATAGGAATTACTTAATTACACTTAAACTTTTGGGAGGGTGAGGAATGTAAATTTAGAAAAAAAACCACAACAAACTATCTTCAAAATTGAAATAATACTTCTTCTTTGTTCAGGTGACTGTTAAATTATGCTTTCTCAGTGTGACACATTGCCTAGTAAAAATAATACTTCAGGCTTTCCCTTCTCTTCAGTCAGCTCAGGCCTACACTACTCATGATGCGGTGCAGGTTTCCCACTGAGTGCCATCATAAGAGGCTCATGAATGTCAATGGATCAGACACCAGCCAACCTCTACCTGAATTCCAGTGAGGCTATATAGCTCACAATAAAAAATTAAGTTCAAGATTGAATGATCTTGTAACAGAGTTCATCTCAATACAGTCAAATGAAACTTTTTAATGCGCAAATACTGAAAGTTTCCATTTGGAAAAAAAGCTTCAAGATGAAATATTTAACCATTACTACACTGAAATTTTTAGTAATTGAAAATTGTTTGCGGGGCTTGGCAAAGGATATTTTGGGGGATGGGAAAGGAAGCTGCAATTTCCCTCACAAACTATAGGTTTTGATAATTTCCAATAAAGTGCTATGGCAAAATTCATCAGAATATTCCAGCTAGGTATATTTACGGCCTCTTTGGGAAACATAAACACTGAGATATTATGGAAGTACTCAGCCTACTGATGGAGTGTATCCTAACAACTGGCAAAAGCAGTTCATTAGGAACTGGCAAAACTTGGTGGAATACTATCAAACTTTTCTATTCGCCTGCCATTTAATATAAATATTTTGGAAAGCAATGCTTGATTTGAAATTATTTGGGATATGCAAGAAGATACAATATGAAGAACAAGTTAATGCAATTAGCTTCGGATCTTAGGGCTTTTAAATCACTAAAATCTGTTAACAATTTTTACTGTGAGACTGTCAGAGAGGACAAATATTCAAGGTCATTTACTTTGTCTGTTCCCATTGAGTATGTCCACATCCTTACTGATGAATAACAACATTCTAAAAATAGTAGGAGCAGCTGTGAATTAACTGCACAATTTTTAAAGAGAAGAAGAAACTGTTAACAGCCAATGTATTTGCTAAGCAAAATCTAATTTTAAGGGTTATTTTTTCCCTCTCTGTTATAGCATAACTTTAGCTTCACGCTTCTAGACTAATTTCAAAATGAATATGCCTATTTCTTAGCTATGAATATGGGGCCTTATAAAAACTGTGGCATTTTCTGAAACAGTTCTGGCACAGTTACATTTCTTCAGAAATTTATCAATTCTGTTTGCATTTAATGCCATTTCCATATCATAATAGGTTTCAGCAAAAAGGAAATCTAGTTTTGCTATGAGGGCTGCTGGTCATGTATATTCCAGATGAGGAGTATTTGAGACTCAGTAACCAGAATAATTTTCCAGTTAAACAAGAGCACTTTGGAACAATGGAATAGCTGCTGCCTAAGGGAAAAATCATCTACACACTCACTGTAGGAGTTTGAAGTGAAAATCCCCAGCAGAAATGAGGGAACAAAGAACCAGAGTGTCGAAAACTGGTTCTTCTGGACTCTGGAGCTCATGGGTAGCAAAACACTGTTCTCTGAATGAAGGAAATATTATGAACGCTGGACATTGGTAAGCTCACGGGAGCATATTGTAGGAGCCAGCAGATAACTTATGACTAGAAAAATATGACAGTACAGAGGTCATTGGGTGCAGGAAAGAGGAACTGCAATGCCTCTATTCTTTGTTGAAAATCTAAAGAATGCTCAAGTTTAACAAAGACTCAGAGGAGGAGAACAGCACAATTCTTTTCAATATCAGATTTGACCTTGATCTATAAAGGCAGGGAGCCACATGGCAATGCAACAGTGTGACACACTGCAAGACCCCATGCCATGTAGTTCTTGCTGATGGTCACTGCGAGCTGTACTTGTTTTCTTTTTTAAAATCTGTGTATCTCCTGTGCTTTGTCCATGACTAAAATAGGGCACAGAAGTTCTTCTGCAATGTGTGTATCCTTACTTTTTTCCAACACATGTTGCTTATGTGTTTGATTGTAAAATAGTGCATTGGGTTGACCTTGGCCAACTGCCAGATGCCCACTCAGCCACTCTCTCATTCCCTCTCCTCAACAGGACAAGGGGAGAAAATAAGATAAAAAAGCTCATGGGTCAAGATAAGGAGACAGAGGATCACTTACCAATTACCATCACAGGCAAAAGAAACTTGACTTGGAGAAAAAAAAATATTTTATTGCCAATTAAAATAGATTTGGATGGTGAGAAACAAAGACAAAACTAAACCAACATCTTCCCCCCACCCCCTCACCCTTTTTCCCAGGCTCAACTCCACTCCTTCATTCCCAACTCCTCTCTCCCTCCAAGTGGTGCAGAGGGGATAGGGAATGGGGGTTGCAGTCCGTACATAACAGCTCCTCTCTGCTGCTCCTTCCTCCTCACACATTTCCCATGCTCCAGCACGGGCACTCCACAGGCTGCAGCTTCCTTCAGGGCCTATCCACCTTCTCTGGCATGGGGTCCTCCATGGGCTGCAGTGTGGATATCTGTTTTGACATGGTATTCCATGGTCTGCAGTGTGGATATCCGCTCTGCATGGTCCTCTCCACCAGCTGCAGAGAACTACCTGTTCCACTGTGGTCTTTCCAGAGGCTGCAGTGAAATCTCTGTTCTAGCACCTGGAGCACCTCCTCCCCACTCCTTCCTAGTGTTCACAGGGCTGTTTCTCACACTTTTTCCCTCACTCCTCACTACTTGACAGCGTTTTGACCTTTCTACACACACTTTCCCTGAGGTGCCCCATCCACGGCTGAGGGGTTCAGCTGTGTCCTGCAGTGAGTCCACTGGAGCTGGCAGGAACCAGCTGTGTCCTGCATGGGACAGCCCCAGCCTCTCCTCATAGAGGCCATCTCTGCAGCCCTCTCCCCATTGCCAACATCTTGACACCTACACCCAATACAAGTAGCCTTTAAGTGACAGCTCTGGAGGAGGATGTGACTAGGGAAAGGAATGAGAAGACTCATTGGTGATGGGTAAATAGGATAATATTGCAGCTGAGCTTCAAGGCTCCATTGGAAATGGCATGTGTTTAGGCAGTGAGATCAAGCAGCACAATTAAGAACTATGGCTGGAAATCTCAGAAGCACGAACTGCCCATATTAAAAGGTTGGTAAAGAAAGGAAAATTATAACAGCAGAAACAGAAAGAAAGGGAAAAAATATTTTTTAAAGAAGTTCTTAAATTCCTGTTATCTTCAAGGTCTTATTTACTTATTTTTTGTGTTTCCAGCAGAAATTATAAATACAATGTATTTCATATGCTAAAATGCAGGATTCAGACAATGAAAACACAGCAGCTTTATTTTGAACTCTATTAATCCCAAAGTACAATAGCAATCAGGGATTCCCTTGTATTTTTTTAATCCCCTGCACACTTTTGGTGTAATAAACTGCTTTGCTGGCTTGTTTGTAATACATCTTGTGTTACATTCTGCAGCCTGAGCAATTACTGAACTCATTTAAATTCTAAGATAAGCTACTTTTCTCCCTTTTTAAGCGTAGGGTCTAAAGGAGACATTGTAAATACTGGGGATTCTGAGGGTTGTGAGCTCGGTGAGTTTTCTGAGTTTACTAAAACTTTCTTCCATAATTTAAACTCCTTTCTTCAAAAAAAGCATTCAGTTTAAGCATAACCTTTTTTCCCTCTAAGTGCTTAATCCAAAGCTCATTGAAGTTAGTGGAAAGACTTCTGAGTGCTGCATCAGACTTGAAATGGAAGTCTATGCCCTCTATTACTGACGAAAGCCCTGCACATACAGAGCTACCCAATGACAGCTATTTAATGTACTCTTTCAACAGAATTTCACTTTGTATCTTCCACTCCCTGCTTTTCCCCACGCTCTCTGAATTTGTTTTCCCCTCTGTCCCTTCTTTTTTCTTTCTCATCCTGCTTTTGTCAGATTTTGTTCTGTTGACTCATTTTTCTGTCACCATATCTCTACGTGGGGAGCAAACAACACACTGTCCAAAAATAATTTTCACTTCCCACTTCCCAGGGCTTCAGCTGGTTCAGGAACAGGCAATACGAACTTGCTTAATACCTCCATCTTAAGGATTTCTCACTTGTGAGTAATAATGAATTGATTTAGAATGGTTTTAATCACAAGCCAAGATTTTTAAACTTGAATGGGTAACCATAGGCTTCTAAACCCACATTTAATTACCTAAACAATCACTGATTTTCAAAAGTCCTGAGCATCCAGCACTTTTTAAATGTGGTCTTACTCTCAAGAGCCTAGATAGATTTATGAACCTAATGTTAATTACCCGAGTTAGATTTAAGAACCCAATGTTAATCACCTGGGTTTTAACATTGATGGTGATTCTACCAAACACTTTTTAAAAAGGATACCTCCATTTATCCTTTTGAACTCCTTATAGAAGTGATTTGTATGCATGAAGAGAACCAGGAAATTTCTATATTCTGAAGTCTGAGTCTGCAACTTTGTTGTTTTTTTAATAAAGTTCTCTGTGTGGCACGTCGTATTTAAAACACTGCTAAATGAGTATAGCAAGGAATTTTTTTCTTTGATTTTCACAAAAAAGAATGGGAAAACAAAGTGAATCACCAAACCATGCTGTATTCATAACCATGCAGAGGAAGTTCTCAGATACAATGTATCTCCAGCAGAAAAAAATGTATATACTGGTTGTGCTTCCAGTAAAAATATTTGAGTTGCATTATTCATTTTCTTCTTACTATTTTGCTTTAGTATTTCAACAGAGTGATCTAAATGTGTATACTTTTTAGCAAAAACTATAAAGCATATACCAGAGAGCATGATTTAATACTTTTATACTCCATACTTTTGTCTAAGCAAGATGCATATCAGTAGATTTTTCAGTGTGTGAATACAGATTTTTCCGGGGGGTTGTGGATCCCACTAAATAGTCAAGCATCACAGATATTCACAGGTAAAATTATGGAAGACAGAACTTGGTAGAATTTGCTTTTCTTAGTCACCTTCACCCTTTGCAGCCTAGAGAGATGGAGACTACAGGTTGCAATCACTGTCCTGGCAGATGGGATTTATTGTTGCTTTATGGGCAACCAGGACCAGCGCATTCCTGCTCTAAATGTCACAGCCTTTCAACCCTGACTAAAAGGCATCCCGTGATGATAAGAGTGTTACGAAGGTACTATAGATTTTTATTAGGGAGAAGATGTGCTTTCAAGAAGAGATGCTTGTGTGTACAGTAACATGGGGAGAGGGAGTAGACATGTCAGGGCCCTCCCTGTGTGGCCCCAGGGGATCTGCAGCCTGCCCCAAACACGCGGGGTGGGGGGGGTACGGATGTGGGTGACCAGCCAGCCCTGCTGGGGGCAGCCACAGAGCCTGAGGTAAATGGCCAAGGTGGAGCTGGGTGGGAATGGGCTGCAAGACACCCCTCGGGGCCTCCCCCCTCACACCCCCTCCCCCCTCAAAGCTCACACCATGTCATGGCCACTCCGTGCCTGGCCATCTCACTCCCCAGCCCCAACCCATCAACTTGGCATCCCAGCCAGGCCTCTTCCCAGTTACCTTTCTATGCCTGTGCCCAGCATTGGCCCCAGTCAGGTCAACCCTGGTCCCTAGTTTTGGTGGGCTGACCCTAGCAAGCAGCCAAGTACCCACAATCCCTGGCTTAGGGAAAAAGTTGCTGGGAAATCCCCCATGATTTACCCACAGGGGTCAAATATGGAGGTAGGGAGAGGGCACACTAGCAGAAAGACCCGGCACATGGCAAGAGACCTGTAAGGCTGTTGTTTTCAAACTAGTCTGACTCTTCTTCAAAAAAGAGGGATCACGGCATCTGGCTGTATGTGCAAATACCCCCTGATTTTTAGTGAGAGGAAGATATTTGTCAATTGAAAGCTGAAGCAGTAGTGGCACACTCTTCCTGCACAACATGAGCTGCTGTCGCAAGGTCTGTATACATGGAGGTCAGCCAGGATAGTGCGACTCTTTAGATGTGTGCTACTGGAAAAGTGCAAAGCACTAATTAGTCTGGTTTACTTTAGCTGTGATGAGGCCTGAGACAAAGCATTCCACTTAACGAGCAGCAATTAGAAAGTCCACTCACTGGGTCCATGCAATCATATTCCATGTTGTATGTGGTTTTTTAACGCGAATCCTTGTCTAACCAGAACCATCAATCCTTTTAATACAGGCCACTGAAGAGAGTTAAAATTAATTGGAAACAGAAGTTCATCACCATCATCCAAGGCAATTGTTTAAAGAAATTGTTGAATTCTGCATCAGCTGAACTGCTGAAGCTAGGTCCTCTAAGTAGTGAGTGATACTTTATTGCAGCCTACAAATAAAATCTCCCTTTCACTTGTCCTCCTCACAGAAATTCTGGGTTTGTCCTTTGACAGGCCCAAGAGAAAGGACCACAGCAGGTGACTTACTGCTCTTCCACTGGAACTACATAATGACGTTTCCTTAACTATCAGAGTTTGGCTTCCTAATTCAAAGCTAAATGCATCTAGTAACAGCTGGTATCAGACCTAAAGTTTAAAATATTGATGGGCGATGGAAAACCATGTTGAAGATTGTTTGAAGCACCTTTAAAATGCCACCATACAATAAGCTGAGATTCCTCTGTGCTTCAAGTATTTTCTTAAGATCATTTTCTGTTCCTGCATTTAGCCACTGAACTTCATTTAAACCTCACATTCTTTCTGCTCTATAAATTGTACATTTCTGCTGTAAATTCCTTGAAAGCACATTCAGAACTACTGCAAAAGTTATGAGCAAGCATGGAAGCAATCTGTTGATGGACACTACTGTTTTACTAATTTCAAAATTAGTAATGGAAGAAAGATATTGAAGAAAACAAAATGTTGCTTTGACTATAAGGAAAATGTCTACACCTTTCCACTTTTAAACACTTATAGCATTGACCACAGAAAGCTCATGAGTTAAGGAAAGCAGTAATTATCAGGTTTTGATGTTCAAAATTATATTCTTGTGAACAAGCTATTTTCTTGTGGAGTTCAGCTGAAGTCCTCTCCATTTTCAGCAAAAACATCTGTCTGGTAGATTTTAAAGCAGGAAGCGACCGTTGTGATTCTCTAGACTGACCTTTTGGGAAGATCAGGCTGGAAAACTAAATTAAGACTGTCATAACTATTAACATGAAAAGAATTATTTAACCTAGTGTTTCGCATTGTAATGGCCATGACCTATATATCATTCAGGTGTATCGGTGAAATATTGAGGTCTGTTGGCAACGTACTCTTGTATTCTTCATTTCATGCAACCCTTTCTTGTACTGTACCATGTAAGCAGCAGAGACAAGCATAAAGATTCTGCAGATTATTTCATCATGAAACAGCCCTAACTACGGTAAAGTCACATAGGGATAAGATAATAATAGACTATACATTTCAACAGCAATGAATGGTGACAGGTTTTACATTAAACAAGCCCTGTGAAAAAATCTCCCTCTGAAAAGAGAAACAAAGTGGAGAAGAATTTCTCCTTCATGTCTTTTTTTAATCACAGCTGCCAGATTATATTCATTAAATAAGACACATATTTCAGGTAGCTGATGGATATGTTTCTATTTATATATGCATAAATCAGTGTGACATTTAGCTTTAAAAGATTCACAATACTCAAAGGTATTGTTTTAATTATATAAGTGATTTTTTTTTTTTAATCTGTTGAGGTGATCTGACTTATCCGACACATATAAAAGAAAAATCTGAAAGGAAACCTGGCAGGAGTTAGAGCTTATATTCAGCACAGGAGGAGCTAAGGAGTGGTCAGAAACAAAATGGACAAATCGTGACTTGTAGATGAGAAAGCAGTTTCCAAGAGAACATTCCAGTAGTGACTCCCATATAAAAGATGAACAAAACAAAGGTGTTTAAACAGGGAAGGGAAAGTAAAGTATCTAGCGCATGTGACTTATTTTACAGTACCCACACAAATTACTAACTCATCTTAGTTTTTTGAAGGTGATAATCTTTCTGAAGAACTGCTGACTTCAGAAAACAGTGGGAAAGTCAGTATATCTGAAAAGGCTGTGATAAAAATTAGTATGAAAATTGAATATTTGATCTTAATGTCTCTGTCCCTCAAACCATATCATGTAGAAGATGTGTAATCATTTTAATTTCTACCCAGCAGATTACATAGAGGTATACGTTAAAATTTGCATACTACTGCAAAATAAGATAGAATAATAAGCAAAAGAAAAGTGTAGAAAAACACTAATAATGAATAATATCTGATTTGTCTGTATCCAAATGGGAAAACACTATGTCCCAACAGTGAATACAGAACAGCACATTAATCAGGAATGAGTCTAATTGAACTAAGTCTGAACAACACAGAATTTCTGTGAACACAGCCCAGGAGTGTTAGTGCTTGATAAAAACAAGTAAATAAATATTTATTTTTATAAAAATTGCTCCACTCCTTTTAGCATTCAGTCTTTCTGTAGCAGTCTTCTCTGTATTGTGGAGGGCTACTGATACGTCTCTTCTCCCAGCACAACACCTCAGGGTCAGAACTTGCATGACTAGATGCTGATGGCTACTTTTAATCAGCATATAAGGAGAGAGCTGTGCTGATTAGCGAATCCTAATGCCATTATCCAGTGAAGCTTCCAGGTGAAGTTCACCCCTGTGCAAGAGCTGTAACACAGTGTCAGGATGCATTAAATACATCTAAAGTGCATTGACAAACAGATATCATTAATCATGAACAGCAGTCTCATTAAAAGCATCAGCCTGCATTTCTTTTCTAACACATGAGAACTCATGAGCCCTTCTTGTGTTCTTCTTCATTATGCTGAGATTTATGAAAGAAAGCTATTATACTAGCTTTCTCAAAACATGATTATTATTTTTTACACGCTGATTTTTCCTCCATGTTCTAATGCGAACAGAAAGATTACAGCCCAGTTCAGCTGGAGCAAGAATGTCACTATTGTTTCTAGTAGGAACACCTTTGTCTTATAGTAAGACAGACATCAAATACATTATATTTTATGGATTTTGGGTGTTATTTTGTGAGATCACGTGTTTCATCATGGGAAGCTTATTATTATTCTGTTCTCATTAACATTTTGTTTTGCACTAGAAAATCAAACAAAATTCATGTAAATGTAGTTAATTCTTGTTGTCACTGTTCAGTTCCTACCTTATTGCTCTCAGTGACAAGCCAAAATTTAGTATTTCTGTACAGTTAGGTATTCAGCAATGACCCAAGAGAAACGTCAATCCTTTCTGACTCTGAAAAGCAAAAAGACTGCAAAGGCAAAACATTATGCACCTTTCAGGCTTGCTTTGTCTTATCAGTCACAACAATATGAGGGGTATTTATTATTTGTCTTAAAGAAACTTATTTTTCTCTGAAGAAGTAAAGCTTCATTGGTAAGTGATGTTTGCTGTGGAACTGTTCGCTTGTAAAGCTCTGGGACCTGGCAAAGAAATAAGTTAAAAAGCCTCAAGTCAGTTTGCTGCGTTTCTTTTTGTAAAAGCAGTTTTTAAGTAATGCAAAAGAAAGATCATAGCTATGCTGAAAATACTTGGAGGCCAGTGCTTTGAAGATCCTTTACTGTAGTTAATCTCTCAGACTGTTGCTGTCACTAGCACTCTTTCTGAAGCATTTCCTAATTAGCTCCCTGAAAGTTCAGCTTCTTGCCCTTCAGAGAGCAGCAGTGTGGCTGCTGTCAAAGAAGGAGCCACTTAACTCAGGGTATGATCCTAATAAAAATTCTGTCTTTCCAGAAGCATTATTGCACGTACCTTTTTTTTTCCTCCCTACTTTCTTTCCTGTGTTAACAAAAAGGACACAAGAGCTTGGAGTCCACGGAAACCTTCCAAGCAATTCCTGTTTAAAATAAGCATTCTGGCTCTGCTCTCACGTACATTGTTGTGATGACTATGGAACAGTGATCCCTGAGGTGGGTCGTTCCTCCTTGGGAATAGTTTCACGAACCAAGCGCAAGAAGAAAAGCAAGGAGGAGCTGTGAGCAACTTTGCTCCTCAGGCTATGGTTTCCAGCATAGTTTAAAGCAGCCCCAGACTCGGTCTGGTTTCACCAGATGTTAGAATTTTTTAATCTCAGAAGGGACTGTTATGATATCGCATGTGAGGAGAAAGAAAAAACACCTCTGTGTCTTCTGTTATACAACTGCCACAGAACAACATCACTCGATCTACTCCTGAGTATTCTGTTTTGATATTAGATGATAGTATGAGGCAAACAGTTTCTTATCCAGTGTAATTGCCTCCAAAGTATTTGCAAATGTTGATTGATTGTAAAAAAAAAAGTATAAGAAAAATATTTTTTTAAAAAAACCTTTCCACATGAGATTCATAAGATTACTAGTCACGTGGCTAGTTGCAAAGCATATACCTAATAGCCAAGGATAGGAGAGGATGGATTCTCTTTCTGAGATAGTTACTCTTTGTTCAAAACACATAAATATTCCTTAATATATTGAAATACTAAGCCAGAGTGTGACTCAGTGATTCTCTTGCCTAGAGGTTGGAAGATTTGCCTTGCTTCCAAAGACCGCTTAACTATTTAAAATACAAGGTGGAACATTATCATGAAAAGGGACTGAGATTAGCTCAGGGTCCTCTATGCAGGGTGGCCAACCTTTCAGTCTTGAGCTGCATGTGATTCAGAGGCAGATCATATAGATCTGCCACACAGCTAGCAACAGAGGGACTCTGTCGTGGGAGCTGCCAGATGATCCAAAATCCCAGCAACAAGAGAAAGCCAGCCAGCAACAGCCACTGAGTCTTGATTCAATAGGTCACCTGGAGTTTGCAGCATGCACAGCATGCACAGCAATACACAAATTGCTAATTTGCCTTAGCAAATTTTGGTGTGCTGTTCATACGACAGGGAAGACTGGGCAGCCCATAGCACAATAGTTTGGACATGCTCCTGTGAGATGGGTGGTGTGAACTTAACTCATCTCAGGCAGAGAAAAGAATGTCTCTCTCTTATGCAGGTGAAGTGCCTAACTAACTGGGTTATGCGGCAGAAAAGCATTGGTGTGTCTGTATTTTGTGAGCTAATCTCTTATTTATCTGTGCTTCCTGGAAGAAGTGCATGAAAGGGAACGTTTGAATCAAAAGGTTTGTTCTACTCAAAATGGATTTTTCTTTTTTTTTTTCTGGATGCTTCTTTTCAGCAAGAAATAGTCAGATTTTGTCTATATTTGAACTGACTCCCACTCTTCCCTCCCACCTATCATTTGGCTACTGGACAAACAGATTTTCTTTTGGCCCATTCTCAAAAGAAATTACTAAGGTGTTGTAGCCATAATCCTGAAAATCCTGCTGTCCTGGAGGCTGAACTCAGAGGCTTTTTGAAGCCATAACATTGGGTAGAGAATGAGAGTCAATTGACTTTTTATGTTGCTGAAACAATATAAAAGGAATGTAGCACTGCTCAATTATCCAGTCTGTATCACTGAGATTAGAATGAGAAAAAACATATTCATTTATGGCATGTGTGAAATTAATATCTCTGTACAGGCTTTTCTCAAGAGTAACAGGCAAAACTGCTTTGGACAGTGTAAAATAAACATAAAATAAAAATAAGGTGGGTTTTGTTTTGTTTTTAAGTAATATGTGTACATTCATACTTTTTACATTTTCTCTTTTACTAACACAGAAGAGCTGGATCCCCTATAAATTCCTTAAGCTATACTATGAAATCTCTGTCAAATCAGCAATAGAGAATGAGTATCTTCTCCTATCAAATTTTCTTACACTAAATTAAGTCCAGAAAGATCGCTTTTTAAAGAAGATTAAGAATGGTGAAAATCAGACATTTGTATTGCCTGTGTAACGGCTATACATATATCAGGCAAATCCTGACAG
Organism: Gymnogyps californianus; assembly: GCF_018139145.2. Classification (NCBI taxonomy): domain Eukaryota; kingdom Metazoa; phylum Chordata; class Aves; order Accipitriformes; family Cathartidae; genus Gymnogyps; species Gymnogyps californianus. Next base: position 76,718,881 of record NC_059472.1, on the reverse strand, counting down.
AGCAAAAATTATTCTCTGATTTCTTCCTCTCCTTTCACTACTTGTGGTCTTGTTTTGCACCTGTTCAGCACTTATCCTTACAGATGCATTTAGCTATCGTTTAGGCACTTGCAGGAGCAAAATGAGAACAGATGCGTCATAAGTACAAAATATGTGCTAAAAGGACAAGCCGTAATGGGAAATCAGAGCTGAATGGGAGGAAAAACAAAACACGGCAGGATATAGAGGATGCAGACCTAAAATTAGCATAGGGTAGCTACATCGAAAAGACAAAATTCAGCAGATAAGGGCTCCTGGTTTATTGTCTAAAATGTGCCTATCTGCATTCCCAGGGAACAGCATCAATCTGACTTGATTTCTGAATAAATTGAGCTCTCAAGCAAAATCCCTGTAAAAGAAGGCAGCTCTATTTTTATCACTGTGACCTTTTTAGAAGGACTTTAGGGAAGAAGGAAACAAACTTATCTAAATTCCTACTACCCAAAGTCCAATTCTGCTTTCCTATCTATCTGCACAATGTTGTTTGCCAGTGTTTTATAGATATCCAGCACTGAGAATCTTTGAAAATTCACATATCACAACAGGCTTCCTTACAAGTTTGGTCTTGTCTGGTCTTCAACCGGTCTTTAACTGGTGTTAAAACATTATGTAACAATCTAGATCCCAAATTCACTGACGTTCGTTAGTGGCTTTTGTTAGCTTTGGATCAAGATCTGAATTTAAAGAAATAACCTTATGAATGTGTAGGAAATTGCACAAAATCCATAAAAGTAATTTATACTAGCTATATTAGATGTATTAACTGCCACAGTTAGGTTTTTTGCCTTATTATACATTTCCTAGGATGAGAAAATCCTGATTCAATTAGGAGCTTTACTGGGACTGCTAATACCTGGCTTGAAATAAAGAGTGAATATGTATTCAGGGGATGTGTTCTAGAATGAGGGAGTGGGTGCTATGGATAAAGGATTTTTATACAGCGAGTGTTATGTTGGGTGGGTTTTGGCATTTGTGAAAGCACTGTAGCATAGTTAGATAACTGGCTGAAGCAATCAGAGAATTTTTAACTTCTGTCTTTAAGTGTGTGATACCGGGGGACTGGAAAAGGCAAATATAGTGTTTATTCTTAAGAAGAAATTAAGACATAATGAATTTTAGACAAATCATCTTAACTTCACCTTCTGGGAAAATTCTGAAACAATCGATTAATCTATTCATAAGAATTTGGAAAATAATAGAGAAATGATACAGTGGTCAGGATATAGCTGTGTATACCAAATCATGTCAAATCAGTCTATTATCTATGAAATGTTAACAGGGGTGTTGCATAGAGCAGGACCAGATTAAATCATATACATGTTGATTGTATTAAGGTTTTTGATACTGTGTCAAGTAATAATTTCCAACACATATTTACAGAACATGGTTTTCATGGAGCTACTCTAAGGAGAGTGCAAATATCCCTAAATAACTGAAGTATAGGGATCAATGATATACCAGAATGGAAGGATGTATCAAGTGGGGCTTCATGGGGATCCGTCATGAGTATGAAACTATTCATATTTTCATTAGAAATGACAGAATACTGAGAAAGTGTATTTCATTTGCAAGTAGCACGAATGAAGGGCTGCAAAAACTTTGGAGAGCAGGACAAGAATTTGAAAGAATCTTGCCAAAAACAGAGAAATGGTCTGGAAAAACAGAATGAAATTCAGTAATATACACTTGTAAAGTTTATGCTTAGGTAGGAAGAATTGTATGTACTACAGGATGCAGAAGTGTGCTGGTTTTGGCTATATGCTGAGCATGACATCATATGGTATGGAATATCCCTTTGGTCGGTTGGGGTCAGCTGTCCCACCTGTGTCCCCTCCCAACTTCTTGTGCCCCTCCAGCCTCCTCGCTGGTGAGGTGGTGTGAGAAGCAGAAAAGGCCTTGACTCTGTGTAAGCACTGCTCAGTAGTAACTAAAACATCCCTGTGTTATCAACACTGTTTCCAGCACAAATCCAAAAGACACCCCATACTAGCTACTATGAAGAAAATTAACTCTATCCTAGCCCAAACCAGCACATTCTCCACCCCTTATTCCATACCATATGATGTCATGCTCAGCATATAAAGCTCAGCGAAGAAGAAGAAAGGGGGGACATTCAGAGTGATGGCGTTTGTTTTCCTAAGTAAGGGTTACGCATGATGGAGCCCTGCTTTTCTGGAGATGGCTGAACACCTGCCTGCCGATGGGAAGGGGTGAATGAATTCCTTGTTTTGCTTTGCTTGTGTGCGCGGCTTTTGCTTTCCTTGTTAAACTGGCTTTGTCTCAACCCATGAGTTTTCTCACTTTTACTCTTCTGATTCTCTCCCCCATCCCACCAGGTGAGAGTGAGTGAGCAGCTGTGTGGTGCTTAGTGGCTGATTGGGATTAAACCACAAGAAGACGACTAATTCAGGAGCAGCTTTTCAGAAATGTGGTTATATCCCAAATTTCAGCATGTGGTAACAATGTCAGGTATTTGCTGTGAAAAACATAGGAGTGATAATTGTTAAATAAGCAGGAATGTAGTCCTGAATACCTGGGAAGTCATCCTTCTCCTTTATTCAGCTCTGGTAAGGCAGTAACTAGAATGACCAGAGGTTAGAAAATGGGATCTACGGGGAAACAGTGAAAGAAATGGGGCGGAGAACAGAGAGGAATGCAGTGTTACCAATAGCCCAGTGGTTCAGCCGCATGTGACCCAAGGTCTAGCTTTGCGTAGCATGTCTGGGTGACTTTGGTTCTGTTTTACTAAAAAGACAGTTGTTAAACTGTGAAAGTACATAAGTTAAAACCACGCAAGATAAGAAATGTGAATATACAGAAGTGAAATTGCTGAGATGCTAGTGACTAGTAACTCAAGGACTCAAAGGGGAAACTAATGACACAAACCTGAGAAAAAGGTAGAGAATTAGGAAACAGCAACCCAGGCTGTTCCAAGAAGCAATGGATGTTAATACTTTCCCACCTGACCAATAACTGCCTAGCTGACAGAGATTCGTTAGGCATGGTGAGGATATTAATGCTGAGCTTGGTAACCGCATGTATCAACCAATGAACACTTTTTATAGCCCATTACATGAGGTATATCCTGCTTGCAGAGTCCTCATGTGCATAGTAAGAGATGCTCAAGGAAAAGCAGCCCATTACATGGAGGGTTATAGCAGGAATACAGTAACACCGAAGGGTTGATGCAAAGAAGAAGGGGAAAATCTCTTCTCCAATTGTCCTGGAGCAGCCAAAGTGGCTTTGGATTCTCTATTGCTAAATGTCTTGGCAGAAAATCTTAGACAGACATCTATGAAGAATGTCATAGCTACAGCTGATTTTGTCTCAGAGCAAAGAGGGGACATGAGGTTGACTTTCTGCGAGCCTTTGGAGTTTCAGGAAGCTTCATAAGCAAACTGAAAGATGGACTGAGATTAGGCTTAATGTGATATTGGGAACACTGCGTCAGGAGAGAAGTCAATGACTGTGCTGTTTCCCAAGGGCAAGGCATGTCTGAGTCTTGTGACAGTTCAATGTTTAGCTCATCTCACAGTTCGATGTTTAGCTCATCTCAAGAGAAGGAGGTGGAGAATAAGGTCATTAATTGCAACTGGATTATAATGCTCTACTCTATGCCTTCCCTGATTACTATGGTTTATTTTGGAGAGAGGCAGAACAAACAGAGTAGAAGTACCAGAAACAGTCATGCTGAGGAAACATGAAATTCCACGGGGGATAATTCATTCAGGCTCTCCAGTTACTTGGTGTGGACTGTACAAAAGCCTGGCTGCTGGTGATTAGATGTCTTGCTGTGCTCAAACCGGTTTGGCTAGCACTAGCTCAGGTACACACTGCAGTAGCATGCAGTAACCAGATACTAGATTGTATCAACATAATTTGGTGAATTCCATTACAATCAGTGGAAGCTGAACAGGCTTATTTTGAAAATTGTGTCAGTAATAATAAAACAACCCCCTATCAAAAGGTTTTACCAGGGGAAATTAACTGGCAAACACCTGAAGACAGTGTGTGTGAATCAGCATGTTGTTGGTTCAGTAGAACCGTGCCAGCTAAAGATCTGTTTAAAAAATTAAATTCCTGACATAAATTACAAGTATTGCCTAATCTTATTTTAAAAAAATGGTAATTATATTTCACTCCTACAAGCAGTACGATAATTGGGTCCCAAAGGTCTAGAATAAGGTTAAACAATTAGACTGCATTTGCAAATGAATATATCCTGATTGGCACTTGAAAGGATAAAAGGTTTATTTGAAGTCATTAAGATTTTAACCCATGATTTCATGAAGTCCACATATATCAGGCTTAGTGCTAACTTGAAAACATCTCTCCAGATACCTCTGGCCCTTGGATGGAATTTGAGCAAAGGTGTCCATCTAACTGTAGCAAGGAGTCCACTGAGCAATCCAGCTGACTTCTTGTTTCAGTGACTGAATATTAGGATTTATTATTAGTTGGTAAATTATTGATTATTGGGTCAATATAACTTGAAATTCAGCTCAACAAAACACAACATTTATTTATCACAGCAATTTTAGAGACAAGTAAACTGAAACAAAGGTAGATTTATGAATCCACCAAAGGTCACACAAGTGAGTTAGCAGCAAAACAAAGAATAGGTCTTCTGAATGCCAGCTTCCAGTCCAACATCTGCAGTACTGGGTTTAAAACGAGTAGTACAGAGAAACAAAGCAGCCTGACAGGACAGGAAATTGATGGTAAATGATACAAGAAATATCATTATAGAAGTAATTTTGTTTCTTGTGTGTGTCAAAGTCCAGGTTAAATGCAATTCAGAATGATTTCTGGCTCATCTATGCAGAAGTGTGGTCCAAGCCAGTAGTCTATGTCATTATATACACTTGGCTACAAAGTGATGAGGCTGGTGGGGGAAAAAAAAAAAAAAAAAAAGGAATTCAATTATATCACAACTACTGATCTTTTCAAAATTTCTTCAGCTATATATGGAGATTTATCTCCAATACGGCATAGACATTAATTTTAATGGCATTCTTTCCTCACTGCATTAGCTTGATTTAAAATGGCAACTAAAGTATTTCTTCTAGCAGATAATTTGAGTTAATCTGTTGAATTATGCTTTCAGTAGTTGTAAAATACAGAACAGTAAGCAAGACATGGCAGTGGATAAACCAAAACAATTGTATAAAAATCTGTAACTATGCTGCATTACTGAAATAGAAGTACAGGACATAGATTGCAGGATATTTCCTTTTCATTGATTTTGATACCGTGGAATTTCTAGAACTCAAGAACATACCTTAGAGCATAACCAAAGCCACGCTGAAGGCTGGACTTAGACCTTGTTCTACAGGAATTTACAAGTAGTAAAGGGAGAAGAATTAGAATTGCTTGAAAATATGAAGAAGAGTTTAATTATTCACAGATAATAATATCTGTGTTTCATAACCAGCAAATATAGAACATATTTAAAGTTTTAATTAACTCCTTATATAGGAGTTAAAACATAAAAAGCAACTGACCTTCCTGCTTAAGTGGAAACAGTTTTGTTGTAAATAGTAATATTATGGATGCAAAAATCTTAAACAGGATTAGAGGAATTCTTTCATACCTTGGTGAAATTAATTGCCCACACTGATGGTATTGATACATCATGCACTCCTACAAAGAGGACAGTAGGATTTTTTTCAATATGCAGCTGTTCATAGAGCTTTTCCCCAAAAGTTAGTCATCTCAATTGTGTGGTCTTCATATACATTAGGATGAGAAGCTGTGTCCATATCGAGTTGAAATAAAAAGTGCTTACCTACAGAGTAGTCAATACAACTTCTCCGCAACACTGTATCCTCTGCATATAGCCACATAATACTCTCCAATTTATTGAACAAGTGATGTCTGAAAAATAAATCTGTTGTTTGAGGAAATTCAGTAAGATTTTTTTTAAATGAAGTCTAGCTTCATTTAAATGTTCCAAAAGGAGAAGAGAAAGGACATAAAGATTAGCTCCATAAGTAAACCAAACAACATAGGAAAAACTCTTTAGAAAGTTGTCAACCTAGTTACCATGACTGTTGTTAGGTTTCACCATTAAACAGGGAGACAGAAAGATCTTTGGAGTATATATCACACAGTGTGAATAGTGAAAGTAATAGGTAGATTTAGATATATTCTTACCCTCTGTGATGCCTTCCTTCCTACTTCATAGAAGCAAAAACCTCCTTTTATAAAAATCTTCTTGGAGGGTTATGTATTCTTTTCAGCCAGAGACTGATGGACATATATGCTTACTCTGTGTTTGGTGAGATTCTGAATTATTTCTCATGGACATGTCAGCCAGGCTGCAGGACTTCCACAGTGCTTTTGCAGGGACAGTGCTGACTGGCAAGGCCACATCTCCACTCCCCTGACACCAAACATATGCACACACCAACTGTTTAGACCCAGTTTACCTAGTAATCTTCTTAACAAAGGTAGATGAAGGCAGAGCTTTTCAGCTAAGTATCTATTCTGTCAACAGACAAATTTAACTGGAAAAAATCCTAAAAATGTCCAGGAGCTGGGTGGGATAAAGTAAAAACCCCTGTTTTTTCAGCCTGGTAGTGCTGTTTAATAGGCCTAACTGAGGGCAGCTACTTCCATGGATAAGCATTTGATGAGAGAGCTGCAATCCTTGGTTCTGGCAGCAGCAGTTTTTCTTGCCTGCAGTTAATTAGTCCATGTGAGGAAGATGTGATAACCTGCTGATACAAATCAATGGCCTCAGAGCTTGTTCTGGAGGTCTTGACCATAGCTCTGTATACCTGAATTTAATCACATATGGTGTGGTCATCTGCACAGTGTAATCCTCCTGCAGTGCTGCTGCAGATATCTAAGGGAGTTTTCTATTCAGGCCAAAGAAAAGCTGTGTTCAAACTGTAGGAAGTTCCTCATGACTTATTACAGGAATTGATAGCCCTTTAGCTAGAAGGTGGGTGAACAAGTGTTAGGCAAAAAGGATTTCAGGTGTAACCAGTTTAAATTGGAATGTCTGCCTGCTTGACTCAGGAATATTACTGGGAAAGTTGATGCCCTGCCTTGTGAGTATATGCTTCAGGGGTGTCATGGACTGAAAAATAGGACAGCTGCTGTGTTATTGCATTGCTTCACTATGGTGGTTACAGTTTATTTTCAGTAGAAATTGATCAGGACTTTGTTCTTTATCATTAACTGTCTCTCTGTGCTGCTTTCCCCTCGAAAAAGGATGATTTAATAGGTACAAATATCACAGTGAGAAATGGGACAGTAAGAGGAGCCAAAACCAGTTATGCTAGTTTTGTTTTCCTTCTTCAGTCTCTGAGCAACCAGTAAAGCTTTCCTAGGCACCAAATAACTTGACTGCCTAAGGTCTGATTTTGGATTTGACTTAAACCCTTGTATGCCATTGACCTTTAGTAAAGCTGAGATTCCTAAGAGCTAGTTTTGTATCACTTCAATGTCTAGATTTGTTAGCAGACTTTGAATGTGTCAGCCAGGATCCTTTCTCTTGGATAGTCCCTGCAAACCTTGAGAATGGTCAAGCACAAAGAAATGTGTGAGACAAGTCTTGAGGAGATTCCTGGGCCCTACATCTCCTTTGCTGTGAGTTTTCTCCTACTTTCTTTTAATTATGTTTTTGTTTCCCTTTAAAAAACAAAAAAAAAAGGAAAAAGAGTCACAGCAGGTGAACATTTTTGTTTCCAAGAAAGGGGGAGTAAGGTGAAGAAACCTCATAAAAACAGAGCCTTGAGTGAAAAGTTCACGTTGATGAGCAAAAATCTAAACCCCTCAGATTATATTTGTCTCCAAAGAACTGTACCAGGCTTGAAATAATTCCTGTCTTCCCTTGACCTTGGCAGGTTTACAGAAAAAAGCTACACAATCTGGAGAGCTCTAATGCAGGTCATGTAGGAATAATTCAGAAGCTCTATTTAAGGAACATATGCTGCATCCACTTATTTCTAAGAGACGCAAGGATAAAAACTTACCATCCTGAAGAGAAAGAAAGGGAGAAAAAGTATGATAGTGGGTAACAAACTGAAACTTTCAGGAAAAAATACATCACATTAAATTCCAGCAGGTATCAATTTTTTTCTTTTTAGAGGAAACACTGCTTAAAGTAGCAGTAGGTAGTGATTTATCATTTTCAAATATGGCTACTGTTCTTTCTGTTTGGGAAACAAGAGTTCTCTCTAACAGAAGAAAGATTCTGATCCTTTGTACATGTACCTAAATCGAGAGCAGTTGCTCAGCAGGAAATAGCCATGCCAGGTTTACATCACCATATACAGGATTTGATCTGTTCTGTTTTCCTCCCTGTGTAGAACTACTAAGGAATGGTGAATACTGACTGTTATTTTTTTCACTAAGGAGTGTTAAAGAAGTGTAATTCCAGCCACTACTGGATTAGGACAAGGACAGTATGGGTAAAAGCGATCAGAGATTAGAATATCAATATCCATAAAGAGCCTAGGTTTGTAAAGCCTCCTCGGAAAGACCTTGTGCAATGAGCTGCCTTCTGATGTGTGTGTGAATGTGTCCTGAGGTAAGGGTGTGACCTATACAGACAGAAATCTTAAGAAGGGTGGGGAAAATAAACTGGGATTTTCCACCTCGGTTTTTCTCACCTCTTGGTTGTATGATTACAATCTCACCATGTTTCCATGAAAGCAGCAATGCCCACAGGAAGCCGTGCAGTCTCCAGACAGCCGGACAAGAGACGTTGTAGGGTTGAAACAGGTTAGAAGGCAAGACAAAGTTTGAAAATGAGTTTCAGAAGTCACCAAGTACAACAACAACCTGTGCCTGAGAGCATTCTGTGATCCATGCAGCGCTCCAGCAGCAAGGCTTGGCAACGCAGGCAACAGAGCCGAGTGCAGCGAGAAATGTAACACGTTTAGATGCCACTAAATGCAGCTGCCTTTGTTTTGAGACACAAAGGCTTTACCTGAAGGCACTGTAAAAACCGTTCAGCAGTATCGCTGTTGTCTGTCACCTAATCTGAATCATCACAGTCATCAGTGACTCTGTGCTGTAACTGGTACTTAATGGGCTGGAAAAATCAAGGGAGGATTGGTAGGCTCATTCTACCTTTTCTTCAAGTTCATGCAGAACACAAAACACACAGTTTTTCATCTTATTTCCAGTTGCTACTCTGTGTGTTTCTGAAGGACAAAAGCAAGTCTTACTCATTATATTATTTGTGTAGCACATTTTTTTCTGAATATCTTTCATGCCAAATAGTGATTTTTAATTTTTTTTTAATTCAGTCATACATTAGTCATTATGCATTTACTTTGTTTTGCAGACATACATGGGAATGTGTACACATTTATGACTAATTTTCAAATCTGAGGTGTTTAAGCAGAGACATCAAAGACTGGCTTAGTTTGAGACACCATTATGGAGACACAGTTGTTAGCTAGACCACCTTTATACAGTTAGTTGAGATCTTTTTTCCATACTAGCCAAATAAATACATCCCTCAGTGCAATAAAATAAGTTCAGAATGTGCACGAAGTTTTCTTGTGTAGTATACATATTTTGGCTCTAAAATGCTTTATATGCACCACAGTTAAATTTTGTTATGAAGGTTTTGTTTTCTTATCCAAAAAGATTTCTTGCGTGGCTGGGTTAAAGCTGGGTTATGGTCTATTAGTGTGATGGATATCATGCTCTAAAGGTAGTGTCTGGAAACCATTTGTGTAAGTTTATGCAGTGCCCAAGGGTGACAGTTCAAAATTTCTTAGCAAAACAGCAAATTCATCTTCCCAAAGTATGCTCTTTAGCCTGAGTCACCTTGTCAAACAGGTGACAGCAGATGAAAATTCACTGGTGTTCAGTTCCTTGCCCAACAAAGTCATTGGCTCTCTTTGCTGCTTCAGAGCTCAGAGCAAACAGGCTATTTCTTTTTTGCAAACCTCTGCAATCCTACATCGTCAATAGTCATAACACCTGGCTCTTTGACCATCAGCGGGTTTCTGCCATATCTGCCTGTTGCCAGGGTCTAGGGAGAGCGCTGGAGGGAGGTAGATCCATTATTAACATAGATTAATGGGAAGGGGGAATTAAATGTAAATCCAAAGGCTTTTAAGCATGAGTGGAAAAACCATGCAAAACCTTAAAACTGTAGACACAGAAGAAGCCTAATGAGAGGGGTGGACCTATAGCTAACCTATTTTACTAACCTTTCAGCTCAATTTTTCTGTTGGAGAATGACACGTTCCTTTTAATACAATTCCTTAAGCAACCTTGTGAAAGAGAATAGCTGTTTTTTAACACAGTCAGAACCTATATGTTCTGTAACATGAAGTTCAAATTGAAAAGAAATTGGAGAAGTATTTACTAAGTCTGGTCAGAAAGTATTTGCCTTCAGTTTTGGCTGTGTTTTCTTAACTAGGGCTTTCTTTTTTATGGAAAAAAAACCCCGAAAGCTGATTTCAGTAGCAAAACACTTTACTTTCCTCTCAGATATGACATTTTTTGTAGAGGACACAAAAAATATGTGGGTATTTTAAGGAAAATAGTGTACAGAACTGTACGGGAAAAGGGTGATCCAATATCTTTCAGATATTCTTGAGACAAAAAAGCATGATAACTTAAGATGCTCTTTTGCAAGGTGTCAGTCTAAGAATGAGATGCTCCTTTTTCAAAGTGTTAGAGATTTCCTCAAACAAAATTGTGGACCAAAACCTGCTTGTTTATTGAAGGGCAAACACATCACTCGTATAACTCCTTTATGAATGATAAAGGGGTACGTGGGATAGATTCATCCACAAATTTCAGAAGGGCAACTCTATTCATCTGGATGAGAATTCAACCTTGTATGAAGCCAGAATATAAAATGATGGTACTAGGAAAAGTCAGTAGTAATGGGATATTTCATCTTTTCCTTTCCAAGAGATTTTTTTCTCTCTAATAAATCCCAAGTTCATTTAAACCGCATAGCACTGAGAGTCACAAACTTATATTGGAAAGTTAAAGTATTAGAATGTGGATTTGCCAGATAATCAAAAGAAGCTCTTTATGGTTTAAACAAAATCAATGAAAAATACTTTAATAAGCAGTCAGCAGTTTTAGTTTCAATAACTTGCCAGATGTTACTGCATACATATATATTAGCTGCAAAATGCAGCCTGGATCATTCAGAGACTTAAATGAGCATTTGCCATGGGCAGTATGGAGAAGCCGTGCACTGCAGACTACGTTGTCATGGTGGTCTTTGCATGCCATGATAAAACAGAATCAGAAAGCTCCCCTTCTCATCACCTCATAGATAAGCTATCCCCTCTTCCTTGGCTGAGATGCATGGAAATCTGCCCTCCCTTTCTGTTTCTACATCTAGAAAATGCGTGTGTGAGAGTAATCACACATAAAATCAAAATTTATTGTTGTGTAAAGGTCATTTACAAACCTAAAAGCCCTGGTTTGCTGCTATAAGCAGAGTGTGGAAGAGACTTGGAGGGTCAGTCTCCTCCTTCTGTGGGAAAATGGTGAAGTGTGAAACTCATTGTGGGAAATCTCTTCCTTCAGAGTAAAACTGTAGACCCCAGGAGTATGACCATGCAATAATAAATTAAAAGCCCACTCAGTTTTCTACCTTCTTATCAGCTCTTCTTGTATTTCTGCCAGAGGTAGTTCCACTGTAATGAACCTGTGATGAAGGAGCAGTCTGCTTCCATCTTCTCCTTTACAGCACTTGCTTCTGACCTGTTTGTAGCACAGAGCATCAGGAGCCAGCTAACAAAGTCAGTGCAAAATTAACAGCTGCACTATTGTCATAAGATTATAAATAGTCACAAGAAATGTCCCTTGATCTCCTCAGAGCTGACCTGGGATGAGGAAGAGTTTAAGAGGTTAGGACTTTTTTATTTATTTGGGGGAGGGGTTTTAGTAGTCTGAATTGTTTTTTAATCCATTACAAGTGTTACTGAAGTCTCCTGTCGCTCAAAGGGATTAGAAAGCAAATATTTATCTCTGTTGTTTCAGTTTGTTTACTTTGCATTTGACTGAACTTTGGATATTGCCAGTTTCACAGAAAATGACTACCCACTGGCAGGAACGGGGAGCAGAGATAATAGTGATTCCAGCTGTCACAGTTCTCCTGGGAAGCTCTGGGGAGATGAAGTTGCATTTTGCCCCTTTTTATGAGCTGGGCCCAGCACATTAAAGAGCCATTGGGACTCCCATCAATGGCTTCTATGGTTGCATGGGCAACCCTCCTCCGGCCGCACCACTGGGAATATCTGCCCTATGCTCGTGCCTCATACGAGAGCAACAGCAGGTAACAAAGACGGTGGGAGAAGGGGGGGAAACCCCTACAGACTCTCCTAGAAAAAAGGCTAACATCAGCACTGCCTCTTTGGCTTCTCTTGTTTGAGGAGCTTAATGACTACTTTATTCCAACACAGCAAAGCATTTTTCACACAGACTTAACTCTGGGTGCTGGCATAATTCAGTGGAAATCAGACTACTTACATAAGGGCACACTTGTAGAAAATAGCTTAGAGATATCTTTGTGTCAAACCAAAGGCAAGCTTCTTGATCAGCCAAATCCTATTTGAAATTCTCAAAGCCTTGTAGACGGTCACAATAGGAACTGCTCAAATGTCATTTAGCGTGGCACTAGCCACATAAAAGTGCTGCTGTCTCGGAAGCAAACAGGAAACAGGAGGTTTTCTAAAAGAATTAAAGTAGTAATAAATAACATCACATTCTTGGGATACTGCAAGGGCAAAGACGGAGAATGAGTCACTTCCCATTTACAGGAATTATTGCAAGGAAAGAGACTTATTGTATCTTCATTCTTTTTTTTAGAGTCTTCATGTGAAGAATCCAAAGCTGCCTACTTACAAAAGTAAAGCTAGGTGTGGCTGGAAGGCTTGGAACGATTTTGGCTGAAAATACAAAAATCTTAGCAAGTTCTGCAAAGTATTTCAGCTGGAATCTCCTGGAGCCGTACTGAACACTTTGTATTCCGGCCATCTGGCCCAAGCCCACCTAACATTCAAACCGAGCTGTATTAATCAAGAGGGAATTAAATTATTTGATTCGAAACCCAGAATATTGAGTATGAAATGAAAAAACAGGCAGTTATAGACATACAGCTGATGTCTTTCTCTGCAGACATGCAGTGCCTCACTTCAGCGGACCTATTCATGAGAGAGAGCAGCAGGTTTTAGATATATTGCCACATCTGAGAGTGTTGTAAATTGAGGCAGCTCCATTGAAGTCAGTCACCGCATAACTGTAAGGTGAGACAAGAGTTTCCTGCCACCTGCATGATTAAAGGACAGCCACCCTGTGAGTACTGAAGTCCTAATCTAACACTACCCTCAGCAGAGATGCTGGCAAATATGACAGTTGTGGAGTTTTTTGAAAAGGAATATACAACTGCTAATTACTATCTTGCTGACCCTATTAAGGTGCTATAGCTGTGCAGAAATGTGAGCAAGGCCTTAAAAAAAATGCCAAAGAAGTTTGCTTGATGCACATACAGCATTGCTAATATAGAGATTTATTCTGTTGCCCATTAATTGGGGTTCCTTGATGTTTTAAAGGGAACATAAACATGCATTTTTGTAAAATTATGTTTGGGTTGTTTGCTGGAAAAATTTTTTTGTTTAGTTATAACAAAAAATATTGAGGGGAATAGAATAATAAGTGTTGATGTAAGTTTGAGTAAAGTGCTTGAGATAGCAAATAACAATTGTAAATTTATCTATTAACTGATGCGGTTATGACAGGTTTAGGGAGTGAACAAGATATAAAATAAGATACGAAAAGATATTGAAAGGAGAAGTTCTTTGGACCATTTGTCAGAATGGTTTCCAGTATGTGAATTCATTATATTTCTCTCTGATTATGTTTAGATAAAAAGGCAAACTATTTTGACCTTTAGCAATTAAAAAAAGGTAACTGTCTTTCTGTCTCAGTTCCTACTTAACTAAACCTTTGACTTTATATAATAATGGTAATATGGCGGGTCAAAATTAAGCTAGAAGATACAACTGTAATTTAGCCCAATTGAATAATAAGGTAAACATGGCAATCATGAAACTTTATGGATGCAACTTTATTAAAACTATAATGCATCTCAGTGCACAAGGACGCACGAACAAGATGATGAAATCCTGTGCCAGTCCTGCGTATTTGTTTAATTAAGGCTGAAACAAATCTTTTTTCCCTTTCACACAAATATTGTAAAAATAGTATATTTCTTTAAACAAAGTGTTATTAAAATTAACTAAGAAGCCAGCTGGATTCCTTTGCACAGTATTCTCTTTAACACAATTGCTTCCCTCCTTCACGGAGGTACTGTTTTTAAAACATGAATAAAAAGGTAAGGCTTCTGAACAAAAAAAAAATTACTCAGAATCATCTTTCACCCCTCTACTGAGTGGAGGAAGAAATAAAAACCTGTATGTTATGTCTGAGATGTGCTATATACACAGCTTGTTCTGAGAGCTGTGCTCCGTGATAGCATCCTGTGTGTGCACAGCACCAAGGCGGAGAGCAGTCTTATGTAAACCCAGTGGCAAGGTACTCTACATGACATCTGCTGGGACTAAGACATAAACAAGCAAACATGCTAGTATATGGTTTGGCATCTGATTAAAGCAAGAGTTTAGAAACCACCTGAAAATCCTGCTGAGCTTGTGGCCTTTGTCAAACGAAAACTCCCCAACAGTAGTGTCAGCGCTCCTCCAACTACTCCCCAGACTGATACCCATGTCTGCTTCTACAACGTCACTGAACCATAACAAATGACAGCTCTTCGTAAATAAATAATGGTAATACTCCAAAGGCTTGCCTAAAGCCAGCTGCCACTGTGAAACTAATATAGCTCTGCAAGGAGGACTATGAGACCTAGAAAACACGCTGAGATGCAGAGCGCTCAACCTAGCAAAGAGAAGGTTAAGAGGTGATTTGATCACAGCTTATAGATATATGCAAGGAGAGAAGACCTCTCGTGCCAGACAGCAATTTGATTTAGCAGATAAGCTGGAAGCTAGATAAAATGAAAATTAGACAAACTTAAAATTAAAACGTGTGCACGTTTTTCACACTAGTCTAGTATTGGAACAGATTTTGAGGTATGTGACAGTTTACCCAGCTCTTCAATTCTTTAAATCTAAAAGTAGCCTGTCTTCCTACGAGATGTGACATCGTTCAAGTGCATTGCCATTAGGCAGGGCACAGGACTCATTCAAAGGAATTTTATGCCATGTCTTTACGAGCTTCAAACCCAATGATCATAAATGTTTCTCTCCGGCGCTAACATCTGTAAATGGAATTCCTGCCCTGATGAAGTCAACAGCAATTTTCACCCTGCTTTCTGTGGGAGCAGGATTTTATTTCACAAATGCATAAATGTTTGCAATTTGTGCTCTTGCCTCCAATGGCTTAATATCACCTAACTATATTTGGTGATTGCTTATCTACTAAATTACAAAGTGACGCTGGTGATGCCTCTTAACCACTACAGAAGCTGATTGCCTGTATGCATTGTCCATTACAACTCATTCCTTTTACATGATGTTCATCCTCTTCCTCTCCCCTTACTGAGATATATGTCAAGACGTTGGTGAAGATAAGAGTGGTTCATTGGATCTCATATAAATAGCTTGTAATGGAATACATTTTACCTCAGAACTTCTGAAACTGTGTTACTATTAAAAATGAAGCATGCCCATTAGGTTTACTGACTTTCTGGTAGCTTCACCTGAGATCCAGCTAAATCTCTGAGATTAAAACTTCCCACTAGTTGGTTTGCTCTTGACTTTTACCTCACAGTTCATGTCATTTGCTGTTCTGTGAAGTTCTGAAGTGGTTTTTATAGAACAAAATAGCCCTTCAAGGCAAAAGCGAATGCTTGAAATAATAGACCAAAATATTCATTTCTGTAGGTGCTAGCTAGGAATAATGTGAAGGAACATCATTAGAAAATGTAGGATGCTTGTGAATGGAATCTTTCTACCAGTAAGACTATTATTACTCGCAATTAGATTAATAAAGCTATTGACTGATTACCTAAAAGGTCTGCTTTTTTTCCTCCGCCTGATTACCAGGTACATGATGGATGAGGCAGGCATGCACAAAGCACAATACATGATTAATCTTTGGGTCTAATGGGGTTATTAGTACTGTGTCAGTACATCAAACTCACACATCCATCTGCCTATCAGAATAGATTACACACTCTACGGCACTCAAGAGACAGAAAACCGATACTAACTGATAGGCCCTCAGGACACCTTTAAAGTCTGGCATAATTCTCCTCCTGCCACTTAAGTTACGTTAGCCTGTAGATTTATTTCTTCAGGAATTTGAGAGGAGTAGAGGAAGAAATGAAAAATTCCATAAAAACATGAAGTCCATTCTGCCTAGGAAAGGAAAAATCCTTAGTCATAATTTTTATTATTTTGAGGAAAAATAATTCTGAGAGGAAGTGTTTGCAGAGTTGTAATAAGATCCATCACAGATCTATAATATAAGCAATATGAATGCAATGCCTTGAAATATGGAAGCAATAATTACAGGATAAGCAAACAAAAGGAAGAAGCTTGTATATTTCCTTACTCCTATGTTTTACCATGTGTAAATCATAGAGGTGATTATTACACTTAACAGAAAACCCTGACATATATTTTAATTTGGTATTTTATGACTGTTGCTGTTTGACATGCCATGTAAAAATAAGTGTTATCCACTTTAGGCTTCAAAACACTGTCGAGATGTTATACTGGAAACATACGTGATCAATGCAGTTTTTGCATGTACTTTAGGAGAGATGGGGTATGAATTTAAGGTGTAAGACAGCACAGCAATGCTTGAGCTAGAGTCTGTTATAACAGTGTTAATAGTGCTCCCTGGGAAGAGTGCCATAACTCGTAATCATTTTGCTTCCAGTTCAGCAAGCTGGCTTAAGCTGGGCCTTTGAGTGCTAACTCATGTTTCTATATATGGCACTGCAATGTGCCACATGCTTTAAACGGAACTGCTAGATGTTGGAAGGGTAAGAGGAGAAAGGATGTTCGGTTAGACACAAGACAGTCACAGTGTCAAGTCTGCTGTATGTAAGGTGAAAAAGCTGACCAGAAAAGTAAGTAGAAAGCAAAGTTTATAAGCAATGAATTGCTATTATTCTCCTTATTTTGACATAAAATCTGAGTATGGGAATTTTTTGTTGAAACTTGATTTTTGTTATTCTTGAAAATGAAATTGATTGTTGACTAACATATTTATTTTATTTTTCTAATGAGAAAAATAAATTTGATCTCTGTAGATCCCCATGCTGTGTCAGAGATTACAGGTAGCTAATCTCTGTGCGTACTTTTTTGGGTGACATTTTATTTTGGACGACAAAGTTGTACCTTCTTAACTTCCTAGGTAGTCTAATGCTGAAATTAACTGCGTACATACGTTCATTTCTTATTGGTCCGTTTTAATAACATGTTATCATTTCAAGTGTTTTTCTTTACTTTTAATAATTACGACCAAAGAACATTCTCTTAGGTGTGGTATTTTGGTCTTCTGGATCAGATATCCAGCATAAAATTGGTGAAGATGAGTGACCTTTAACTTACATACATACATCCTAAGTTCTGAGAGTTAGTCTAGTTGAGATTTGATTAATATTAAAGATTATCACCCTATTTGTTCTTGCTTTTTTTTCACTTCTTTTCTTTGCTTGTATTTACAAAGGCAATTCCTATACCATGTACAATCTGGTTTAGCCATTTTTATACACGTTTTTCACTTTGTGGGCATTACTGAACATAAGTGAAGGATGCAGATTCAGGCTTAAACACTGACATTCTTCCCGTGTGCAATTTTGGAGGTGCTTGTTCTGCTACACTTGAATTTCAGAACTGCTTCTCTAGTTATTCAGTGCAGTGAAAGCGGTGCATTAGAGATCTTGGGGAGGAAAGAGGAATGAAAAAAATATAAAATTTATACATTCCCTTCACAGTTGATATTACTTGGTGCACCATATACTGAATATATCCTGCCCACTCCCACCAGTATTACATTTACATGTTTCTTTATTGTGCGTATCACAGTAAAGATACATGGGAATGGCATACTCTGTAATATTTGCTAAAAGAAAAATTATCTCTCATAGTCCATCATAACAGTTGTTTTCACAAATGATGAATATTATGGATACTAAATGGTACATTTTTTAATCTCAAAAAGCTATTGCACCTATAGCTGCTTTTTTAAAACAAATTGTTGAGAATTTCTCTGTCTTTGTCTTCTTCACTTTGAGCTGTCAAAAACACAATCTTTACAAACTTTGTCACTTGTCGCCTGTTGATCCCAATGTGGGGTATTGACTAAAGCTAAGTGATTTTATTCTTATTTTATGGAAACCTAAATCAAATGAAAATTAAGTAAAGTCCTCAGTGTCACAAGATGTCTAGGGAGATTAAAAAAAAGATAATCCTTCACAACCCAATGGCAACATTCATACTGACTTCCAGTCTTTTGGAAATGTGTTGTGAAATCTATTGACAAACTTAGTGCATTGGAGCTGCCATTCCATGATTTCACTTTTTTTAAGTGGCAATTTAAAGAAATGTATTCTTGGGAAAAAAAAAAAATCTGCTTTTTTACTTCACTATGCCGCCATCTGAAAGCAATTTTCTAGGCTTCTTTAAAATATTTTGAATTGCTGCGTGGGGAGTAGTTTCTCTCCTGTTATTTCTTTAAATGAATTTCACTGTACTAAGTCAGGAAATGATCACTTCAAGTTTCCCAAGCAGCCAAAAAGCCTTTACCTCTACACAACAAAATAATACTTTCCTTGCTGCTGTCTCAAAGCCCTTTGCAAACATTGAAGTCCAAACAGCTCTGTGTGAGAGAGATAAGTACAGGACCATAATCAAATCCATTACCTATAAAGCTTTACTGTTCAGCTCTGAGTAGAATTTCTACAAGCCAGCAGCTGCAAATTAAAGGTGATCTAATTTTTCATTCTATTAATTCCTGTATATAGTATGCATTGACCTACTCACATTTAACTTGCTTTTATCCATGATTGTGATGTTATTTTAAATTATCACTTGTGTTACACAGCAGCTGGTCCCCAGACCAATGGAGAGTACATTTTCTGGTGACTGGGTAGCAGAACTGAGGGATCCTGAACTTCCTGTGGTCATTCCTAGCCTTTCCCATATCCATCAATCTCTCTCAACATCAGTCACTACAAACCCTTTTTTGCTTTCTTTCTGGCCTGATGAAGAACTCAAGTCAGATGTGATTTTCCTTCCTGCACCAATCTCATTGCAGCTAGTAGCTTTCTCTTTTTTCTTTGGTTTGTTTTTTTTTCTCCTCAAAAATTGTTGGTGAAATATATTGTGTATTGAAAACTGCAAGTACGGATCGATCAAAATTATATATGAATATTCCAAATTTGAGGAAATATTAAAAAGATGCAAAACCTTCACAACTTTCAGTGTTCCATTTTGACAAAAACTATTTTTAGTTTTGCAAATGCAACAACTTTTTAAAAAGTAAAATAGATATTGGAAATTAAATTCAACATCAGTCTAAAAAAGTACCTATTTTTTTAAATTCTGCTAGGAGTATCATAAACATGATCCCTTCAGGTCAAAGTGAAGTGAGCCAAGGGGGAAAAAAGTCATTATTGTACATCTGTAATATAGTACTGCATATCATAGCACAGAACAATAAGCTCTGTCTACTCAGATAGATAACCTTTCCTAGCTTTCTTCTTTTGCACTGGACTTTCTACTGTAGGGTTTCCTATCTTTACCACTGGAATTAATTTGTCTAGACTTTAAGTCCATTCAGTAATAGGATCAGTGAATCATAAATGTTTCCTATTATGAGTAATTTTTTCCATCTTTTCTGATCATCAAGGCATATATTAACAGAAGAGTTCCCGGCTGTTCGTCATATTCATCTAATCCTTTATTCTACTTTCTGACTTAAAATTTTAAAAAGAGAGAACACTAACTTCCTACTTTCTCACTCATTTTAGGGTCACTGGGCTCATCAAATTCCTTTCACATCTGCTTGTCGCATGATCTCCAGAAGTACAGAGGAATTCCCAGCCTCCTGCTGTGGGTTCCAGTCAGGTAAAGAAAGGGCTTTGCTTTCATTTTTGTCCTACCTGACCCTGGCAGCTAGCTTGTATGTGCACATATTTCTTGTTTTGACTCTTGCATGGTTGTTCCAGGTTTTTCCTGTCTTTTTCCTTAATCTGGAGAATAGCAAATCCATCTTGTTTTGTGGTATGTGTATGGAGCTTTTGTTGTTTTCCTTTATCCTTCTGCTGTTTCTCCCTTGCCAAGTCACTTCCATCAGGACTGAAGTAATTTCTGATGGTTGCAGAGAGAGAAAAAAGTTGATGGAGAATTAAGTTGTGTTTCTATTCAATCCAATGAAAATGAGCTGATCTGGAAGAGCTGCCAGCTCTTTTCCTCTTTCATCACGTTCTGCCCCCCATGCTTCCAACTCAATAACATTTGTTTTAAACATTTGCATCTAAGAGAATTTGGGGACACTTAATGAAGGTGCCGGTAACTTACAGTTGTGGTCTCTCAGGACTTCCCCCACACAACCTCTTGCACAGTAAGCTGTCTGGTAGCCTAAATGCATGGCACTATATCTGCAGTCAAAAGCTGCCCGAAGTCTCCTTATTAAAGGCAAAAGGAAATACATGTACATGATAAATTTTTGGAAGACTATCTGGGGACTATGCCATGTCCAAGAATGGTCACATGCCCAAATCTCTCCTATCCTCCCCTCCATATGAATACCTGAGCTTACAGAGGACCTTTCAATGGGTATGGGGCAAAGGACTGTGTTGCTGAGGGTCATGTTACTGGTGAGGGGTGGGGATTAAATGCAATTCTGTAGAGTGCATATTCTTGTGAAACAATTAATTGCCATTGAAAGCATTGAGTCAACATCCGTTGAAATCAGTGGACAGATCAGTGGGCTTTTGTTAGGTCCTGCATTATATACCTTAACTTGTAAATGTTATGTTAGACAGGAGATTTTTCATGGTGTGCTTTTTTTAAAGCTAAGGGTTTTTTAAATCCATTTTTCTTTGTTGAAACAGCCTGTAATCTCGCCCCCAAGAAGACTTGTGTGCTTTCATTTTGAGTCCACATATTATTAAGCACAGATTCATTTTAGTTTCATAAAACATTAAATAGTCTTCTAGATAAAACTGGTTTTGTTTCCCACATGTACAGAGCTGCTTGGTTGTCATAACAATGAAAGCCAAAATAAAATATGTGAAGTGTAATGAAATCACTCAGTTTATTTGTAGTGCTAATGTCATTATTCGGTTCAAAGGATTTTATTAAATCATTGAAAATTCAGGAACAAATGATGAATGATCTAGGAAGACCTGTTAAGTAGCAGATGTGACTGAAAGATTGACACACATGATGCCAATTAAAACACAATACCATAGCTCACTGGGGAAAGCTGAGATAATGATGCAGCCCAAACCTAGATTTACTCAATGCTACTTTCAGCAAAACTGCTTGTGAAGCCAATAGGAGTTTTGTCGGTGCTGGAAATACAAGATCCATCCCAGAATGACTCGCATGGTCCCAAGCCAACAACAAACTTGTTGGAAATAAGACTTCTGATCAACACTTTGTTCATTATGACGATCTAGCATCTTTCATTTATTAGTGTGTTGTCCCTCTAAAGCCAGTGAGATTTTTGTCATTTGGTTTAACCGGAGCAGGCCAAAGCTCTGTTTCTGTAGCCCAGCTACTGAGCAGGCTGGCCCTAAATTGCCAAAGTGTGTAAGTTTGTGAATAGACCCATTGACTTCACTGACATTGTTCATCTGCCAAAAATTAAGAAGGGGAACAATTCCTTCTTGGCACAAACGTTGCCCACGCATGCACTTCCTGGCTCCCAGTGAGCACACAGCTTACTTTCCACCATGCTCTGGTGCACCGAAGAAAGCCAGGCTATTATTTTGTCCTAAACATTCACAGCTTAATTGAAAAAATGAATTTTCTCATAAGCTGAGATAAAAATGTGTCTGCTGCCAGGTGCTAATTGTGTTTAGTGACACAGCAAGAGGGGACCAGACTGCAGTGGCCCTTGCTGAACGTCAGCAGGATGGGAGTGGCATATAAGAAACTTCCTCAGCTGGTATACTTACTCAGGGATGCCCTGCAACAGGACACTTTCATTCTTCTACCCAAAGAAAGTTTGCACTATTTTTACGAGGGACAGTCTGTGACCAGAAAAAGAGGACCAAAGAGGGAAATTCAAAGGGAATGCAATAGCCAAAGGGGTAGCTATTTCATTCAAGTTACTTAAACCTGAACAAATTTCCACTTGTGCGCTAAGGGCCTGATATAAAGCTCACAGAAATCCATTATAATCTTTCCACTGACTTCTGTAGCTTTGAATGAAGCCTTTCTCACTCTTTTTAAACTCGTTTTCCTATCTTCTTTGCCTACTTCTAATTCAGCTGTGAAATCACATCCATTACAAGTAGCATCAATCCAAAAGTGTAATTGCCCTACTGTGGAAAATGGTGAGAAGAGATTAATTAATATCGTCATATCTCATATTTTATATAATGACTTTGTCATAACTGAAATTGTCCTTCTCTTATCATATTGTCATTTTCTCCAGGTTTTAACTGGGTTTTACACTTGAAAAGGTCAATTATGGTAACTTTAAAAAAATACATTAATCTGAAGATGAACAACTGACATTTAACCTAAGTGATGATGCTCTGCTTTTTAACTGTGAGTCTGATTAATTTAAAACCAATTTGGATCCATTCTTTGCTTCATTGCCCATGCAGTGAAACTCCAAAAATTTGACCCAAGAGAGTATAATTCAAGACGGAATAGATGCTTAGTAGATATATATGTCTCACTCATAAATTCTCTAAAGTACTGGAGCAAATGCAATTAAATTAAGGGAGTCCTTTTTTTTTTTTTAAATTTAGTTTTTTTGTTACTGTGTGATACTTCTAGGTAGAAAGAAAACCCAAAGCTTGTTTCCTGAAGAACATCTCCCTTTGATTTACTGACTCTGCTTTGGCAAGTGTTTGCTTCCATAACAATCTACCGCTGTTAAGTGCTGGTACTGAGTAAACTCCTTTTAGTAAAACCATAACATGTTCTAATTGAGCCTGAGCTGGAATGACAGCACCATAACTCTGTTTTATCAACTGACGATCTATTTAAGGCTTTATTCTGACATCATTGACTGGGAGTAGTATCCTTGCTGAAGTCAACTGAGCAGTTTGTAAAATACGGGAGTGTTTGAATTGAGCAGGCACCTCAGGATCCATTGCTTCTGTATCTGTTTCTTTCTTACGTACCTTGCTGTGGAGCATAGTAATCTTTGTTCATCGTGGCCATCTGGAAAATAAGTGGGGGATGAGAGCGATGGCTTTTTGGGTTTTGCTTTTTCACTCTGTTTTTACTGTTTGCTGGTTTTATGCAATGTACAGGTATGAATCATAGCCATGTAGGCCACCACAGTTATTTTTCTTCTCAACTATCTGAGCCTACTTAGCTGCCTTCTCACCGGCTGCTCGTTCTACACCTGCAAAAAAAAGTCCTTCAGCTTCTCCTCGGTGTCTTCCTGCATCTTCCTGGAATCCCCAATGCAATGTTTCTCTTCCAGATAGTACACATCCCACAGAAACACTTCCTAAGGCATCGATATTTCCTCATTACGTCAATTTGTCTTTGCATCTCTCCTCTCTCAGCTACTGAACACGCATTGTCGTCACCACCTGTCAGGGAACCTGTGTGAGCAGTCTCACCAGGTTGCTTCAGCCTGTCCTCTTCCCTCTTTATGGCACGATAAGGGATAGCACACACACACCCATCAGCAGCAAACCTTGTTAGCTTTGAACACTAGCCTGTGTGAAGTGACAACACAGCTGAACACTAAAGCTGAGGTGTGTGCATCTTCCTTATAATGAACTTGTCACTTGGAAGTTACAAACAAGGACAGGACATCCAGCCATGTTCTTATAGGAAAAGAAGCCCTCTTTTTACACATATACTAACTGATTATTTTATCACAGTTTGACATGATATTCAGCTTTTATTCAGAGAAATATGCAGGTTCTTACTGTCCCACCAGCTCCCTTGGTCATTCCCCTCAATAGGAAAATGACCAGAGAAAACAAGGAGAATGGCACAGCTCCATTCAATTCGGTTCTAGGATATTATGTGGATTGCTTTTATTCATTTATTTATTCATACCCTTGTCTCCCAAATATATCCCAGCAGTAAGCTGCCTAGATCTCATTTCTAACTTTCTCACAATTGCAAAAGATTATATGTCACTCAGAGCTGCAGCTGTCCCAGCTCTCTTTTACTGAATGACCCACAGTCTCACCTGTGGTAGATTTACTGCGTGCATGCGAGTTCAAGCTCTCCGGCACGAGACAATTATGTAGCAAGTTTGACTTGGATGCAGTTGCTCCAGCTTCTGTGTGCAGAGTTTCTGTCCAGATATTCTTTAAGAAATTGCAGCTTACTCTCTTTTCTCAGCTCATTTTTTTTCAGTGTCTAATTTTGCTCTCTATTTATCTGTGTACTAATGCACTCCAGGATCCTGTTCCACACTCTTGTCTGTCTCATAGGACCACTGCTTAAGTCTACAGTGTCACAGAGCAGCTGGTAGTATTTAGTGACCTCCTGCTCTATTAGATGGAAATTGATTTTCCTCTCCCAGGCAAGTGAAAAATCCATAATGTGCTCCATCAACTTCGTTTGTGCAGTAGCACTTGCAATTGAAGCTATAGGGGAAGACACAGCTCTTCAGACATCATAAACGGCAGTATCTTTTCTGACCATCAGAGTAAGCAGACTGCGATAAAGCAGTTCTCTAGCAGTTTGCAGAAAAACTGGTAAGGACCTGATGGATGAGGTTTCTTTGGCAATGTTTGTTGCTGAATTCCCCCGATAACGTTTCACCACTGTGAAGTCACCTATAACTAGTTATATTATGTGGCCACAAATAATAAAATCTGCAAGTACTTGCAAGCCATAGCCCCCAAACTTAATTGGAGAAATACTACCCAAACAACAGTGCACCGGTATGCTTCTACGGGTAGAAAGGAGAAGCTGAGATTTTCTTTTGGTAGCAGCAATCTACCTACTCTGCCACAGAACTAATCATATAAAAATCAGTATTTATGACAAGTATTTGTAAATAAGTATTCAATACAATATGATCAAGTAGTGCCACATCTTTGGGAACTTTCAATTACTATCAATCTGGGCAACAGTGCTTTCTGAGCACTCCCTCACCTTAGGGGTGCTGTTCACGAGTTCAGGGTGCATATTTTCACCTCTGGGTTTGAAACTTTGAAATTAATTCCTGTTAGATATATGAATGACCAAAAATATAAACTCTCCAGCTTTACTGTAAAGCTTCTTTCCCTGACCTTACTTTTTCTCCCAGCAGCTCAAAACCAATTAGTAGCTGAGGAATATGTGCACCCAGATCCAATATAACATACTTTTATGTGAGGAGAGGGAATGGAGTGGAAACTTGGTTGACATAGCTCACCTTGATGGGTGCTTAGCTGTACGAGGTGTTCAGACACCACAGTCTTGGGTGCAGTATAAGAACCTGCATAGAATACAATCAAGCTAAAAAGGAGTGGAGTATATAAGCACATTAACACCAAAGGGAAACTTTTTCCAACAATATAAAGAACATATTTTCTGAGAACAACATCCTCTTGGTTTTTATAGCAAGCTGGATGGAAATTTCCAGGCAGATATACTCACGGTAAAAGAAATTAAAACAGACATTCACATGATAACTATTGAGGACAGTCACACAATACCCAGACTGCAGTCATAAACCAAGTAGGAGTATTGTTTAAGCATAAGCAATTCCTTATTTTATCATAATTGCCAGTGGAAACAACACCCACCAGGGGATAGAAAAGAATATAGGGAACTGGTAAACTGAAGTTTGAATTCATCCAATCACCTCTTGTGCAATCTAGATATATGATATACCCTCAAGACGGTTAATGGTAGTGTATTTGCATGTAGAATGAGAATATGAATATCCCTCTTCTTTATCTCACAGAAGATTTATAAAACATCACCTAAGCTGTAACTTTCATGAAAGATAATAAGAACAAAATGTTATTAAGGTACTATCACCAGTTCTATTGTGTTTTCATTTTATCTATTAATGACCACGCTTTCTTGAAATAGAGACAAATGGTGACATTGTGGGAATCAGGCTTTCTGTTGAAGCAGGGCACGATATGAAAGGACTGCAACCATTGTCTCATTCTAAGTGTTATGTCTTTGACACTCAAGTTTTCTGAAGAGGCAAAGCCCGTGGGGGAGCCCTGCAGAGCTGGTAGTTCCTAAGAGGGAGATCCAGCTCTATCATTCTGGAGTTGCACAGAGGCAATTACGCAAGCACGACTGGCGTGTTAAAGACTGGACAAAAACCAGAGAGGGAATTGTGGCGGGCATGAAATTCACAGACTCTCCTGCTTTTTAGTGCCCACTGTATCACCTCCAAAATTACTCTTTAAAAATATGTGTGCTCATGAAGGTATTTATACATATAGAGATGAGTATACATATGAGATAACGTAGGCATGGACTAATTAAGTCCTGTGTGTATCTGGAAGGTCATATCTATGATTCAAAAAAGTGTGTCCTTTACTATCTGAATTAGCTAAAAGATTAAAATAATAACAAAGGAAAGTTTATTAGGATTTTGAAATGGATTAAACTTCCAAATTCATGCCTGAAGAAATTACTTGAGTTAAAAACCAGTATATCACTACTTTTATAGTCTATCTGTGAAAGTCGGCAAGAAAATCCCTACTGGATGGTACTACAATGATTCATCTAGCGCAGCATTCTGCCCTGACAGTAGCAAAAAGAGCTGTTAGTCAGCAGGGGGAAACATATAAGCCTGGGCAGTTTTTCAAATCCATTCACTTGTTTTTCCTGACATCCACTGTCATTGTATTAGGCACGTCAGATAGTACATGCCTCCATATTCCCTTCAGTATCTGTTTATAGACCTGTTCATGAGTTTGTTCAAAACTCTTTTGCAACCACTCGGTCTTCTGCCTCTACAACCTCCTGTGGCAGCAACTCCTAAAGTTCATTATTTGCTCTGTAAAGAGGTATTTTATTTATCTGTTTAAAACTGATGTCCTACTAGTTTTAACAAGTACCCCTAATACTGCAAGATGGGGTGAATAGCAGTCCTGCAGTCACCCAGTCCACCACTTTCATCATCTTGTAAACCTCAGTCAACCTGCCTACACACCTTCTCATCAAATTTAAGACTGTTCAATCTCTTCACATATGTTGGATGCTTCACCCCTTGATCGTGTTTGTTGCCCTTCTCTGCTTCCAACTCTGCTACATCTGTCTTGGGATGTGGAGACCAGGACTGCATAAAATATTCAAGGTATGGGTGCCAAAGTTGTTACAAGGCAAAAAAGCCCTCTGCCTTGTTCTCAAAGTCCTTTCTGACAATGCTCAACATCTTGTCATCTTCTGTTGGCTGCTGCTGCACATGGACTTGATCATTTCAGAGAACAATCCATGGTGACTCCTCAGCCTCTTTCCTGAGTTGTCCAGTTTAATTTCAGCAGCAAATGTTTTAGATTATTTAACTGCAGTCTAACATGGACACTTTTCTTTTTACAGCTGAGATCAGAACTAGTGCGTGTCCTGGTGTGTGTCCTCTGCTCCTCCCACATACCCCAGACTTATGCAGAGAGTTTTCCCCTCTTTTCCTGATGTGGCTAGCTGCAGGAATTAGTCTTGCTCTATCTAATCCCCTGCTGCTAGTTTTCTCTGCCTTGCAGTTCACCAATTCCTAGTACTTCCACAGAGGGGGCGAGGATTAAGCCTGCTGTTACTGTTGCATACAGCTGCAGCTGGGAGCTAAAATTGACCTTTCTTTTCTTTGGCCTTTTTCCCTCTCTATTTACTTCTCTTCCCTTCAAGCACAAATCTGGAGTAAGTAGAAAAGAAAATATTGTCTCTTCCAGGGTAAAAGCTGTGGGATAAGTGCTCTTTTCTCCCCTCCTGCCATCTGGGCAGAAGTCATGTCTGTTATGGTTTGTGTTTTACACCTGCTTGACATGCACCGAACACTGTGCTTCCCTGAAGTGCACTCTTTCTTTCATTTGCTCTTGGGAGATTGATGCGTTCCTAATGGAAGGTGATGCTTTAAAGGTCCTCTCTACCCATTTACAGCTACCTGTTTTTTGGTTTTAATCAGATCAAATACATTACTTCTGTACTGAAGGAAGGTAATTTGAGGCTTCTGCTTTTTAGACTTTCTTTTAGAGTTTGCCCCAGGGCCAGTAATAACAACACAACAATACGTTGTGTATTACAGCTGTCTCAAGGTTAAGATGCTTATTCCAGAAATCCTGTTTTGAAATGTCACAATGTTTTGTTATTTCCAGCAGTACAATGCAAATCCACGACAATGCCTTTTTAAGGGACTAAGCAAAGTATATTACTAAAAAAAAAAAAGAAAAAAAAAAAATTTCCTGCCACAAAGTTCCAGCAGGCAGGATCTGTAAATGTCTTCTCAGATTTCCTGAAATCAGATGGACAATGCCTCTCCTATTTGTGATCCTGCTCAGATAAGAAGAAAAAATTATTCTTGTTCAAGAGAACGTGTATAAATAACAACACTTATAGTACTAATGAAAATAATGGAATTTGAAGACAACAAGCTTCACTGAGATGAATTTGAAGTTGCAGTCAATGTTTGACTGCACTTCTCCATATATATATATAAAAGTGTTAAATGTTTTGTATCCAGACCAGTTCTTGGAGTAGTCCCCCATATGAATCAGCTCTGCTAATAGAAACAATGGGGCAAAACCTCATGTTAAATAGACTTAACTCTGCTAATTTATAGCATGTATCAATTCAACTTGTCTCCACAGGAGACAACTATCCACTGCATTTCCTCATCCACCTTCTACCCCTTTCATTTCAGTTTTCTCATTTCTCTCCCTTCATCCCCCCCAAAGAAGAGTTATAATTTTAATATAAACTTTATGACTTTGAAGAAAATCATGGTTGCTACATGAAAAAATCATTGTTTGTAGCCGTATGATGGTTAACAGTCAGAACAGGTACTCTTATTATTGCATAAGCTAAAAGCCAATCTGTAACACCAGATACAGGCACACTGTAGGTAAATTCTGACTCTGTCCCACAAAAAAAATGTAGCAACTGTAGAAATTAGCCAGACTATTACAAGAATTTGCCATACTTAAATATTTTTAAAAATGGTTGTTAAGTTGATCAGGTTATTTAGATAAAATACCAGTGATTCTATGACAACAGTTATCTGAACCTTATGCCTGTTGATCTCTACTTTGCAAACTTTGCTTGGTTGCAGCACAATTTCAAAATACCTGAACTTCTGTAAAGCTACACAGTTAGGCAATATATTTGTACAGGTTTTTTGTAGTGGAAATTGTATAATTTTGTAATATGATCCACACTAAAAGGAAGAGAACCACAACTTGGCCTATCATCTGGGATGTGTCATCATGCCCCAGTTTCAAAATACAGGTGACCAGCCTTTCAAATCACCAAGAGACTTACCACATGTGTCAAAGTACTGTTGTCTGTCTCACATTCAACAGCCACACAGTTCTGTTTCCACACACAAGATGTTCTGACACTGTTAGAAGAAAGGGAAAAGTATGTTTGATTCACGAGAAATTTACATTGGCTTGCACGCCACCTAAATAAACAGCCCATTTCTGGAGATAAGGGCACATCCATGCATGGATATATAGATGCTGCATTCCAAAAGAAATGCCAGGCATGTTTATCTCTAAGTGTACTGAAGTATTTTAGGAGAAAGATAGATAGACAGACAGACAGACAGATAGTCAGAATGCACAAACAAGACCCAGCAAGTGCATGGAATTTTGGGACACCATTGTCCTGGTTTCGGCTCGGACAGAGTTAACTCTCTTCTTAGTAGCTGGTACAGTGCTGTGTTTTGGATTTAGTGTGAGAATAATGTTGATAACACTCTGATGTTTGAGTTGTTGCTAAGTAGCGCTTATCTTAAGCCAAGGACTTTTCAGTTTCCCATGCTCTGCCAACAAGCAGGTGTGCAAGAAGCTGGGAGGGAGCAGAGCCGGGGCAGCTGACCTGAACTAGCCAAAGGGCTATTCCATACCATGGAACGTCATGCCCAGTATATAAACAGGGGGGAGCTGGCCAGGAGGCGTGGATTGTGGCTCGGGAGCTAACTGGGCATCGGTCAGCGGGTGGTGAGCAATTGCATTGTGCATCACTGGTTTTTTTCTTTCCTCCCCCCTTCCTTTTTTTGTTATATTCCTTTTCATTACTATTATTATTATTATTATTATATTTCATTATTACTATTGTTAGTATTATATTTTACTTTAGTTATTAAACTGTTCTTATCTCAACCCACGAGTTTTACTTTTTTTTTCCCTTTCCTCCTCCTCACCCCACTGGGAGGGGGGAGGGGGAAGCGGTTGCATGGTGCTTAGCTGCTGACTGGGGCTAAACCACAACAACCTGCCACCACTTGTCCTGTAAGGCAGAATAGATTAAATAATAAGGAGCACGACCTGGAACAACAGACTGAAGTCCTGTACATGGTAAAATCAATCTAAGCCTATAACAAGGCACACGGCTTCACAGCTCCAAGGTTTTTTGAACTACATTTGAAAGCACCTTAAATCTGAAATTCATGACTTGAACTCATTTCTTTAAATTGTGTGAGGTGGTCAGAAATATCAAACCCTTTATTCTTCCTTCCTGCCTTTGAAAAGAAGTCACAGACTTTTTATTTTCTTTGTAATAAAAATGTCTTTGCAGATGTCTTCAGGATTCTTGTTAAAACCTGACATTTGGATATCTTGTCCATCAATACGAAAGTAATTTCCAAACTGTTTTATTCAGAGAAACATGCTATTTTCATAATGTTCAGTTCCTAATTACTAGTTAAACATCCAAGCTTTGATTTTAAGACAAAGTTAGCTTAATGAAAATGATATATTCTTCAAAAAATATTACTCTGAAAAACTAACAGTTTCTTTTTATTAAAGTTCCAGATGTGCTAACATTAATAAAGTAAATATGATATTTAATGAAATCACTACCTTTTTTAGCTATGAGCACCGTTAACCACATTTGTTGATAAAGTATTGCTCCTGTGTATCAGAGCTACTTGAATCAGAAAAAAGGTGAGCAGTAGAGTAATAAGAACCAAGAACCTGGAATTAATAAATATTCTTGTACCTCACTTTCAAAACAACAGTTTCATATTTATAAGATGCAGATGACTAGCTCAAGAGAAAATCTAACAGTTTTTATGAAAATAAGTAATCATGAATATAGGAGTCTAATATTTGGTATGAAGTTCTGAAAATGCTGGTATTCTTTTTTTTTCTTTTCTTTTTTTTTTTCTTTTCTTCTGAGTACTCTGAATATTCTTATTCCTGTAGGATAAGAGACTGAGAAAAGGTTTAGAACAAGAAGTTAAACATTGTCTTTCACTCAAAACCCACCCAGATTTTCCACTTTTACAGAGGCAAAAAATAAAAAGTGAATGTGACATACTATTATTTCTTCACTATCTTGTTTCCTAACATTTTCAGTGGAAGAAAGTAAGAGAATCATTTTGCTAATGGAAGAAGATGAGGGTAGTTTAAAATATGAGAGAAAGTAGGGGTTTTTTTGCATTATTTCTTAATGAAAACTGCTTGTCAGCAGGTTTTTTGGCTGTATTAACTAGAATATCCATATAAAAACATTTTCTCAAGTGATTTTCATCACTTTTACATTTGTATAGTGTTGCTTAGGATATGTTGACTGCAATGTCTTTGTGCTAACTGAAGACCATTAGAGACACTTAGTTCTCTTTGTTGATTGTGTAGAAAACCCACAGTCCTAAATTAGGCTGTCCAATGTGCAGGTGTCACAGAGCACTTGGGCAGCAAGAGTCTGACTCCTGCCCTTGGCCATAGCTCTGCCCTCTAATCAGGTTTACTTGACTGCTTTAATTTATGACACCTGAGCACTGAGATATTGGCCTGCAAGCAATTCTGGGACGACGTTTAAATTACCTTTTAATTTAATTTTAGGTTCATGGGTATTTCAGCAAGGAATCTTAAAATCCTTGAAAAAATACTACAGCTAAAATGGAGGTTTATGCACTCAGCTAGAGGCAGTGCTTTTTGGATGCAAGAAGGAAATTGAGAAGGGCTCAGTATCTTTTGAAGGAAAGATACAGTTTTTCATGAAGGCTT
Organism: Gymnogyps californianus; assembly: GCF_018139145.2. Taxonomy (NCBI): domain Eukaryota; kingdom Metazoa; phylum Chordata; class Aves; order Accipitriformes; family Cathartidae; genus Gymnogyps; species Gymnogyps californianus. The sequence continues at coordinate 76,686,522 of NC_059472.1, read as the reverse complement.
AGTATATGTATGTCTTGCAATGTTAGTGGACTGTCTTTGCTGACCAGATCTCAGAAAGAGCCCTACGTGATTTTCTCAGGCACACAGTAATTTTGGCACATATCAGAAAAAAGCTTCAAATGCTGAAGGCTATTAGAAATGTATTTATTCAATAATATGTAAAGTGAGTGAAAAAGTCTGCATAGAAAGTGTTCTGCTCTGTATAGCAGGGCTGCACACATTTTTCAGAGTTGCACAATACTTCGCTGCACAATTTCCATTCAAGTCGAAGGGGCTTGCGTGTGCCTAATTCCCAGAAAGCTCACAGAAAAATTATTCTAGGGACAGATTATACAGTAGGTCTTAACAGCAGTAATAAAACCTGAGTCATTAAAATCTATACTCATAGTTTGGCATTAACTTTTCATTTACCACAAGACCTTGGACTGTCTCTCACTGTTTCTGCTGGAAATAATTATCCCTGGTCACAGTAAGAAGTTTCAGCATGATGTATTTCTTGTCTTCTACAATGTGAGCTTGTTAATGCTTGTCACTGCTGCATGTAAGACTTATATGACTTTTTTACTGCTTTTATTAAAAAAACACAGCTTAAGATTGTCATTTTATTTGCTTCAAATGGATTACCCTTATAAGACCTCTTTCTGTGAGCACTGACTAGCTGTTGTTTCCACAGGTGGGTTATGGCCAACTTAAAAATAAAGACTCTAGGATCCTTTGAAGCTGAGGAAAAGAGCAACTCCTCCTTACATTAGCTCTAAGTGAGCACCAAAGCAACAGCAAACACCTGCTTGCAAGGTAGGCTGTTCTCTGTAGCCTTCTCTAACACCTTATTTTATGTGACAAGTCACTGATAGCTAAAGACACTGAGGAGATCTTTAGGATATCAGGAGAATAACCAGCTGGAATTGCTACTTTCTTGTCTATCTCAGGAAAGATCGGGTATTTGCTGAAACTGAGTTTCCTTCCCTGTCTCAGGTAGGCATCTGCCCATGGTAACTGGAAAGCTTCATTTTCCAGTGTCACCTTTTTTGAATGTTTTTGGTTCTGTGTTATTCAGGGTGTTGCACCTCAGAACAAACATTTTTCTGGGATGTTTTATGTCTTTTTTGGAGAAATAAAAAACATATGGCAGATTAGGGGACAGCTCACTATTATCCTTAATGCGTAGTGCACCCCACCTTCAGTGGTGTTCAGGAGTTTCTTGTGGACTGTTTTCTTTATCAGCTCTCTCCTTGAATCAAGCTTTGGCTGCTCTTTCACATATGGATAAGGCTTGGGTTTTTGTTTGTTTGTTTTTTGTTTTCATATTGATAGCCTTGTGATTGTCTAGATATCCTATTTAATCCTTTTTTCCTTGATAGCTTTTACTTCCCCCTTCACCCTTCTCCCCCATGTTCCTGCTCTTCAGCACTTTTTCCTGCCTTTTTTCTGCTACCGTTCTCTTCTCTTCCCATGTTTTTGTTCCTTCTCCAGTTTCAAGCTCGTTTCTTTATTTTCGTGTCCTGCCCACCGTACATTAATACTGTTTCTTTAAATGCAAGGAAAATGAATTAATGATGTAACTGTGCTTCAGCCTGTGTATATTTATATGTATGCATAAAAGTTATGTATTAGCAGTATCATCTAGTATGTATATCATGGTGCTAAGGTGTTACTGTTTACAGGATGGTCGGTGTAACTTACTGAGGCATGGTTTCTCCTTCAAAGGTTGCCAGCAATGCCTAAACAATTCTTCTGTCTTGCCCCTTTTAGGGCACTTTGCACCCTAGCAGCTATAGGACCAGAGGTGTGGGGAATGCAGAGCTGCTATGCAAAGATCGCTGAAGGACTGAGACCTCTCTTGTTCTGGCCGCTGAAAAAATGAGAGGAAACGGCACAAGTTTGTGCCTTAGCAGTCTGTAGCGTTGCTAGTGTAAAAGCGCTCATTTGCAGCATTGTGGGGTTCTCTGGAACATATGCTCTTTGTGAAGCAGGGAGGTATGAAGAGATGATAGAGGATAAAGAAAACATGTGTCTCCTTGATCTTGTTTTTTCCACCATCAGAAAATTCCCCTGACAGCTTCAAACATAACAGTAAAAAGAGAGTGTAGTTATTTAAGGGAGAGGAGGCAGTTCATTTGTTGAAATAAACAGAGTAGGGAAAGCAGTAAAAACTTAAAAGCTTAGAATGAACTGAAGAATTCTTAGTTGTTTGGTTTTGGTTTTTTTTTTTTTAATCGTTATTCCTGTTTCATTGTCCTTTCAGTGTAAAGTTACGGCTAGAGTGGGAAGGGTGGGGTTGCACTGAACCTGATGTTCGTCAGTGAAAACTGATGACACTTCAAAAAAATTTCAGTTCTTTGCAGAGATAACTTTAACTAATGTGGTGCCTTGATGCCTCCACTGTCTCATGATTGCATCTTCCATCTAAAGTGTGTTCTAATTTACTCTGTGCGAGATATTCTGAGCTATACAGAAAGAGCCTATGTAGTTCCTACTCCAAGTGACTGTACTCTGCACAGGCAATGAGTTAAATGTCTCCCGTTAATTAAATTGATGGTACCTCCAGCAGTTCTTCTAGGAGCCAGGGAGAGAAGCACCAAAGAAAGGTGGTGATCAGGAGTAGGATGACAGCATGTGGTAGGTAGACAATTGACTCCTGTGTATTTAAATGGCCTCATCAGCAAGTTATTGGCTAATCTAAGATGAAGAACCTACTTCTTATTTAAGTAAGTTTAAGTTGATTGCCACTGGTATGCTCCCATGAAGAAAGCTAGGTTCAGAGTAGTCAAGACTCTCGACAAAATTTCTTTTTTTTTTGCAAAGTCTACAACTACACAAATTATGGCATATATCTCTCTAACACGTGACAGCTAATAAAATTGATTATCCTAGTGAAAAAAAGTATAGTTGGGGATTGATTGCTTACAGAAATATTAATGAGAATTGAGTTTAGTACTAATCTAATTCCATGAGTTTTGGGAAGTTGGTAATCTGAACTCGGGCGCCAAACAAACAGTTGTTGGTTTTGGGTTGTGTTGTAACTCCCACAAACCCCACAAAATGGGTAGAATAACTCTGCTACCACTGAAAATCTAACTGCCAGTAAGCCTGAACTGTACCTACAGCATATACAGGATATTCATTCTGGCTTTGCTATTTTTTATTATTTCTTTTTTTTGTACACACTCGTGTCATTATACTAACCATTTTCTAGTGAAACAGGTTTACGTTCCTTCATCTTGATGTTAATTGGACATGTTGCAAAATTTTGTCAAAGAGAAGGAGATAATTAGAATGCATCGTTAGCCTCTGTGATGCCTATATTCACTGAACTGTAGTTCCCTCCTTCTTTACAAATTATGGCCTTATTTATGGATGTCTCTTCTTGGGCTTTTCTCTGTGATGTTCTCAACATATCCCATCAGTTACAAAATGGTTTGAATTTCTGTTGACTTTTCAAAGTCTTGAAAGCACTTGGTATCTCATGGGATACAGGCTCCAGAGCAAAGTATAAAAACAGACCTACCTTGTTGAGCTAGCTAAAGCACAGCTGCCTGAAATCATTATACTGTGCTTCAGTAGGTACTTAGCTCCAATTTTCTCTACAAACAGTGCCGCATAATCCAGATATGATACATGCTGATCTTTGTGCCTCAAGCAGCCCAACCTGCAATTCCACAGCACATTTTGGAATGTTATTTCTAGTCAGAGGAAAGAAGGCAACAACAGCAAATACAGATACTAAAAGGATTTGCAGAACTGTATTTCTTAGAATGAAACCTCTTGTCTGAAGTCGAAAGTATCAAACTTCACAGGATTCACAAACTACTTTCTTAACAGTCTCTGGGATTTAGGTTCCTCAGGAGGATGAGTGATTCCAAGCAATCTCCAACTTTCAAAGGAGTAACGCAGCATTCTCCTGGTGGTAGATTCTTGTTTTTCTTGCTGTATGATCTGAAGAAAGGGATTTCTTTCATGCTAGAGACTTTTTGCAAATGTTACAAGAGACAGTCCTTTCTCCAAACAACTTAAATCCAGCCTTGACTCAGTTCCCTCTTATACTTTGATTCTTTTAGTTTACCTTAGGCAAATAAATGTAAATAATATAGTAGATCAATATTTCTGAGGAAAAACACTGAGCTTGACTGAATCTTAGTGTATTGACTTCCACACCTAATTACGCTACTTAGCGGTAAACAACCTCTCTTTTATGATGTTAAGGCATAACATGCAAGTTTAGTTCTCTTTAAGAGGCAAACTTGAAACCATCTTTCCAGTATTAATGTAATAAACATCTTTGAAAATTACTACTATAAATAAAAATAGTATAAAATGTATAATCATGAATATTTATGCAAGTATGTGTTCAAGAAAAGAAAAACAGTGAGAAGGAAGTGTTTTGGAGTGAGGGTTTTTTTCACATGTGAATAGACCCCCAAGGAAAGCACATCTTTTAATTCTACCTGGCATCACTTAGCGTCTCTCATCGTTCAGTCTGGGGCATTTTTGACACAAAAAGGAGATGACTGAAAGAGGGACAAACTACAGGAAGGCTGCTGCAAAGAGGTAAAGATCAGCCTCCTTTTCGTACACTTTAGATCAGGCAAGAAGCAATGAGCTTTGGCCACGTCGGGGGATGCAGGTTAGGCACTGGGCTGGGTGAGTTCCTCTAAAGGGTGGATGGTGAAGCACAGGGAACCATTCCCCTGGGAGGCTGCAGGGCTCCTGTCACTCAAGGTCTCTAACAGCAGTTTATGCAAAAGTCTGCCAGAAATGCTGCTGCCCTAAAATGGACTTGCTGACCAGTTGAGATTCCTGGAACCCAGTTTTTCTTTCTTCCCTTTCCTGTATGCTTCTTCTCTTCATGCATGGCTGATTACTATTGCACGCTACAACCTTACCTCTGCCTTACAGCAGAAACCAACCTGCCAAAGTTGGAGTGAAAATCTGGGACATCACAGATTACAATTGTCCCTTTCAGTATTTGGACTGAAAAAAAAAAAAAAAAAAAGTATTGATTTCTTTAAGTATTTTCCAGAAATTTCATCTTTTATAAACAAGTCATAAACTGAAAATTTGGGGAGTATGCATTGCTTTTTCTCTGAAAAAAAAAGGCTACATCCATTCCCCCAGTAGGATAGAGAATAAAAGTGACAGCAAGGCTTAAGTGGTGCTAGCTGATTTGACATGAAGGAGGGACAGATCTTTCACAATGTTCAACAACATTTTGAACTCTCTCTAACTTTATGAGAGTTAGAAAGAGATGGGAGGTAAGGGGGTGAGGGACAAACAAGCAAAGAAACGCAAGCCCAGAGAATCTGTTAAAGAGGAAAGGATTGTTCACCTGACAGAGAGCTGGAGGTGGCACTTTGCTGGAAATAAGAGAGGATGTGAAGTTTTGCTTTTGGTGTGCATGCAACTGTTTCAGGAGTCTCCCAGTCTTCATTCCTGCTGCAGCTTCTCTGCCTCTGTCAGTCTGTAATTGCTCAGCTAGATGTACAATCTCCTCCTCCCTCTAAAGTTTTCAACAAAACTCACGGCATAATAGCCTGGACAAGGCAAACCGGGAAACCTTGCAATAGAGCAAGTGCCTACAAATAAGGTTCACACAGGTAAAACATATATACCCTCTGTCATAAGAAGCAGCAAAATTCCACACTGTTTACATATTAGGAAAAGAAAAAATCAGAACAGATGAAGCTCAGTGATGGAAGTAATGTGGAGAGGGATTGTAAGGGAGCACTAGGATCAGTGGTGTCATACTTGATTTATGATTGCAGTAAAAAGGCATAAAGAAAAAAGACCTGAGGGGGAGAGTAGGACTCTAGACAAAAAGAAAGAAGGTGAAAGGATAAAGAACATGCAAAAAAAGTAGAGTTCGTAGATTCATTTTTTGTCTGCTGTATACTTAGATACATTCAAAACTTCAGCAACCAAATCTAAGCTGGTCCTGCTCTGAGTGGTGGGGTTGGACCACATGAGCTTCAGAGATCCCTTCCAACATAATAATTTCATGAACATAATGAAACAAGCGCAAAAGGTATTATCTATGTGTCAAGAACGTACTGCTTATCCCTTCTCTTTGTTACTGGCTAGCGATCAGCAAGTCCATAATGTTTACCTAATAACTCTTCTTTTTCTTTTCATGTTTAGGTAGCACGTTTAGATGTGCTTTCCACTCCCTGAAGCTTGCCATGTATGCAAATGACTGCAGAAGAACAATGTTAACCAGAACTTAACCTGCCCTGGCCTTGTGACTAGAACTGATCCCATCTCACAGCACCAGGGCACAAGACAGGTAAGTGCAGACACTATTTCCATGTCACTACTGTGTGCCACGTATTCTTTCACAGTTGCGCAAGGTTCATCCTGAGGGGAGGTTGGGGGGATTGTTTTTGTTTCACTCTCGTGCTGAATTTCAGCAATGTGGAACATCCTAATTTCTGGAAGTATGTTAAAATCCTCACTTAAATCCTTCTAAAAGTAAAGATTATGAAACCATAACCTGTGGCCATTATGGCAGGCATTGAAAACTAATGGAATTGGCCATATTCTTACTTCTTTTGTATGAGCAGCATACAAAAATTGTTTTAAAAAGGTCATAAGTGCTTGTCAAGGGCACCCTGTGCTTGAAAAAGGTTTCTTTTGTCTAGTATGAACAAAGCTGGTGGCTTGGAAGGATTGAAAATACACAGGTCACAACAACCCCTGCGCTAGGAGCTCAACCATTATCCTGAGAGGCATAGTATAAAGTTGCAGGTGCAATAAAATGCTGATACAAAGCTCCCATTTAAAGCAAGTAGCATTTGGTCACTAGGAAAGTAGTTGGCCTTGCACTGGATTTATTCTTCTGAAGTAAGAGAATTTTTATCACTTTCTGTTTCATCTTGGAAAGGGGGGTTAACGTTTCATGAAGGAGATAATGAAAACCACCTAGGAAGTCATCAGACAAAGAAACTTCTAGAAGCTGCATTAAAAAAATTTCCATCCCTGCTTGCCTCTTATATGTGTGAATCACCTTTTTACCACCTCCTTTGGAAAAATGACAGATTTAATACGTGCTAGATCTAAGCAACTGAGGTGTGTGTAACACAGAAAAGTGTGGAGGGAGATTTCTTTGAAATGAAACTGCTCTGTAGAACAGAAAATATTTGAACATAAATTTCAAAGGAACGTTTGGGCAGATAATGGGTTTGGGCTTTGCAGGCACAGCCTACTAGTAATCAGTATTGTTAACTGACACAATATGATGTAGGTATATGGAACTGAAAATAGGTACATTTACAGTTCAGGCGCTGCTTTAGTTAAGGTATGCTAAGATTCTCCTTTATATTCTTCTGTTCTTTAAGTTGCATACATATTGTTTTAGACATTGTTAGAGGGTGAGAAACAGAAAAGTTGGTTCCCAAATAATATTTAACTTTTTAGATAAAAAACATAACTTTATAAGGCAACCAAATTTGCTCCTTGCAATATCTAGTAAAATTTTAAATCTCTAAACTCTTTAACTTCTAATGTCTCTCAAAAATAATAAAACTTGGGTTTAAACTCTAATTTTCAGCCTAATAAACCATATTATTTCCAACTTCAGCTATAGTTTTCAGGTTAAATTTCCACCCTTGCCAAACAACCAGTCAATTCCTGATTTAATAAGAAAGAGATTTAGCATTTCTGATGTTTCAGTTCCTAAAGCAAGTATTTGGATTTAGATACCTGAAATACACTTTATGTGAAATCCTGGGAAATGGAACAGACATGTTCAGTGTTCCAGGTCTTTGTAAGGATGTACCTAGATTGCTAGGATCCATCTGACTATGCTACTTGTACGGCAATCTTAATTTACATTAAAATATTTGTAAAAAGCTTATGATTAAGGATTAACTAGTCAATATTTTTCCATGCTTTGCTTGTTGAACCAATGGTAGCCACTGGGATCAAATTTTTTGAGAAAGATATTAATTAATAAGTATATTGATGAGAACAGGAATTTTGCTGCTTTTGTTTTCTGACTGCTTTGTTCTTGGCTGCTTTTCTACCACTGCTTATAAAGTAAAAAGATTTCACATGATACAGAAGTTGAGGCCTGAACTGTTTTCCCTGAAGGAAAAGTTAGGAAGCTGCAGGAGATGACACATTTCACCTTGGAAAAATTCTGTTGTCTAAATTAAGTTTTCAAACAGAAGTAGTTCAGTCACACAAATAACGATATGCTCCTATTCTCATCCTAAATGCTTGTTAATACAACTGTGTTCTATATTGCCTTTATTTGGTAGCTTATCCAGTTACCTCAAAGAGCAAATTTCAAAGTTGAAAGGGGAGGAATAGTCACATTTCTTGTGAGGCCCAGGTTTCCTCTGGACCCTTGCATCTGCCATAGGGTCAGTGAGATTGTGGGCATAATTCTGGGAATTCACAGTTTGTGGTGTGGTGGCAAAGTTGTGGATTAGGGAAGAGGATGGACCTCTCTTAGCTTCCCTGGGGAGGCTGTGTGTGCAGTGATAGTGTGTTTGTTGGTCATACTCCTCTGAGTAAGAGAGGGAACGGGTCAGGTGAACTCCCATGCTGAGTATGCCCAGGAGAGGAAAAGCTGTAACCCACAAAATGTGGTAGCAGGGAGAGTGACAGCCTCAGCGCTGAGGAAAATTCCTGGGAACTGGAGGCCAAGGCAGATTTTTCTCCAACCCAGCTGCTGAGTGGACAAAACACAAACCTGAGAGAAAGGAGCTCTCTTGCTCCAGTGTGCAAGAGAGATGGTTATAAAATTTATTTATTTCTATTGTCTTTAGACTTGCTGGCTTTTTTCATTTAATTTTCTCCCTCATTTCATACTCTAATAAGACTTGGCTTTTAAAGCCTTTTCTTTGGAGGACTTGTAATGAGAAAGGCTTAGGCAGATCCACCACAGAGTTGCAGCCAGCTCAGAGGCTTGTCATACCCATATAATGCAATACAGAGTTGTTTGTGGGCAGACAGTAACAGTTTGGTGACTTTCAAACTTCATGGGAGCGCATTTGACTTGTATACAAATTTTTATTCCTGTTTAACAAAATTACATTACTTTCATTGGGGTATACCAAGATGCTTCCAGGTTGGTGGATATAATGTGAACTTGTACGTGTATGCAGATGAAGTCTAGAAATAGTAGCTGTTTTCAGGACATTAAAAATCTTTCCTCTTAAATCTGCCAAAGACTTTTGGGTGAAAACACACTCTTTTCTATCACAATGCCTGGAGTTATGAATGACATGCAGCCACTGCATCGAACATTGGAGTAAAGGTTATTTGACAGTCAGCTGCAAGGGAAAACACTGCTTCCAAATATTGTATCGTCGAATTCAAGGATGCTTGCATTGTGCTCATTTTTATAGCTTTTTTTTTCCCCCTCTCCAATCAGCAATGACACCCTAGGGTAGTTCTGCTTGAGGAAAAAGTCACGCTCTTTGGGGTCTTATTACCTGGAATTAACTTTAAATCAAAACAAGCCACCTGCAGCGTGACTACTCTTGAAAGTTCTCTGTGTATTCATGTGCTACAGAATAAAACAGTTCATCAATTCAGCCTTGTTATTCCTCGTTAAGCCACTTCCCTTTATAACCGTACCTGCAGAACGCTGTATTTCAAATTAAGATTCAGAATTTTGAGCAGAGATCCCACAAAGCATTGCTTGGATGTTAATCTGCATGTGTCTGGAGACCAATTCTTTTTCTTACTGTACAGGTAATCTTCCATGGAAAGCACTGAAATTACAGAGTTTAATTATTTTTAAACCTAATTCCTGTAACTCTTCCCTCTTCACCGTAACATCCATCTTCTTACTTTAGGGTGCCATTTACAGAGTGCCAAAAGGTAGTGGAGACAAAATATCAGTCAGTGCTGTAGTCATTGCACTGCTTTGTCTAAACAAGTTTCTGCAAATATACCTCAAGTCATGGAGTGAACTGTGAAGAAGGGTGTTCCTGGCCGCTACGATGGCTGCAGCTTAATCGAAGCAGATGTTCTTTCTTGAGTATCCTGGAGTGGCACCATTTATAAACTGCTGCTTCGGGGCTCTACCAAGCAGCACTGAACAGAGGAGGCTAAAAGCACTGCAGGCCTGACAGGCTGAGCGCGTGAGAGCATTGTTCTGGACATAAAGCCACTTGCCTAGTCATCTCCTCAGACGTTTGCTGGGAGACCTACCCTGAGTAAGCAAACGTGCACCGCCAGCTCTGTCCAGGAGATTGTTATGAATAATAACTACTAACTGAATCACAGAATCGTGTAGGTTGGAGGAGACCTCTGGAAATCATCTAGTGCTTAAGCCAGGTCAGCTAGAGCAGGTTGCCCCAGACCGTTTGGCTTCCCCAGGCTTTTGGGAAACCTAGTTGGGTTTCTGAATCTCCAAGAATGGAGATTCCACAACCCCTCTGGGCAACCTGTTCCAGTGTTTGACTGCCTTCACAGTAAAAAAGTGTTTCCTTATGTTGATGGAATTTCCTGGTTTTGTGGGGGGTATTGTTTTTTTTTTTAAATCCATGTCCATTGCCTCTTGTCCTGTTCACATCACTGAAAAGAGTCCTGCTCCCTCTTCTTCACTCTCAACCATCGGATATTTGTACACATTGATAAGATCCCCTCTGATCCTGCTCTTCTCCAGGCTGAACGTTCCTAGCTCTCTCAGTCTTTCCTCATGCAGAAGATGCTCCAGTCCCATAATCATCTTTGTGGCCCTTCACTGGACTCGCTCCAGTAGGTCCATATCTCTCTCGCACTGAGGAGCCCAGAACTGGACCCTGCACTCCGTGTGTGGCCTCACTAGTGCTGAGCAGAGAGGGAGGATCACCTCCCTCGACCTGTTGTCAACATGTTTCCTAATGCAGCCCAAGATGTTCTTGGTCTTCTTTGCTATGAGAATGAGACCCAGTTTGAGGCTAATAGACCTAGTGTCATAATTGTGGTGGAGACGTGAGATTCCACAAAAGTGTTAATATTCATAGTTATAAAACTAGGCAAGACTGGCCAGGTTAGAATACCAGAGCAGGTGCCATTAAAACCTCACCTGTGCCTGTCTTTTCCTGCCTCTTTCCTATGTATCTTAGGTTTTCAGGTCCATTAACATAAAGTGTAATGCACTGCGAAGTTGAAAACCTTTATTCCCATTTGTGGCGTGTTACAATTTCCTTGAAATGGGCAGGAAGGAGTTAAAAATCCATTGACTGTCACAGTTAGATGGGCTTTTAAGAAAATTTCAAGTCCATCCTCCTGCCCCAGAGATATTCTTCATAACTGTGTCATTCCTGATGTGCTCTTCTAATCTTTTTGTAAAGACCTCCAGCGATGGAGACAGGAACTTTTCCCCAGGCAATCTTTGCTACTGATGTTCCAAAACCATTACTGTTACTGAGGTCCAGCACCTAATGAGATTCTTCTTTGACACATCTTAGGCCCATTATTGTCTGTCCTACCAACACCCCTTCCTTGTCACCAGACATGTTAATGTACTTGTTTATTTGAAAAGCATATATTTATGTTTTATATTCTCTTCCTTGATACTTCATTTAAGCTAAAGAGTATACAGAGTCCTAATTAGTTTTTAACTGATAGGCCCAGAGCTCCACCAAGCTCATAGTACCTAGTTAGGCAACAGCATCTGTTTTAAAATAACCTGCAGTCCTTCTATCTGATAGAGATGTCAAACCATGTTGCCATGTAAGGTATGTAAAAGATTAACTGCCCTCAGTCTATGAAAAAGGAAACAAAGGAAAAAGAATACATGCAGTATTTCAAATCTGAATAAAGAGCTGAAGTAAATTAGGTATGGACTCAAACACAAAGTGTTGTCTTTAAGACCTGTATGTGAATTGTGGAAATTAGAAATGGGATGGAAGATATGAATTATCAGCTGAGCACTCCAAAGTGCTAGGAAGAACATGGGGGCTAGAGACTTTGGACTACAGAAGCTGGGAGAAAGATCATGGGGTGGGAGGGAAGATGAGAGAAAAGGCTTTCTTAGCAGGCAAGAAGTGATAACATCTTTGTCATAAGAGGGAATGGCAGTATTGGAAGATCCCACATTTTTAAACACAATTTATTTCTAAAGGAAACAGTTATGAGTTAAAAGAGATGGGATTTCCTGAGCCTGTGGGGAGGGAGTCCAAGTCAACAATCATATCACTCAGGGTGCTTAAACCATCTTTTAGCTTAAGATGAGACCAATCAAATAATGTAGGGAAATGTGTGAAAATTTGATAGAGATGTTAAACAAAATTTCTACTTTAGCTATTTGCAAATACTGCATTTGCTCTAGGTTGAGCTATCTGTACATGAATGTATGCGTACTTTTATTAGCCAGACTTCGAAATGGTAACTACTCCTGAAAAGAAAGATCACCTTTCTGCAGAGTTGCCATTACTATGATGACTATATTTTTATACTGTCCTGGTTTCAGCTAGGACAGAGTTAATTTTCTTCCTAGTAGTTGGTATAGTGCAGTGTTTTGCATTTAGTATGAGAATAATGTTGATAACACTCTGATGTTTTTAGTAGTTGCTAAGTAGTGTTTATACTAAGTCAAGGATTTTTCAGCTTCTCATGCCCAGCCAGCAAGAAGGCTGGAGGGGGCACAAGAAGCTGGGAGGGGACACAGCCAGGACAGCTGATGCAAACTGGCCAAAGAGCTATTCCATACCATATGACATCATGCCCAGTATATAAACTGGGGGAGCTGGCTGGGAGGGGCAGATCACTGCTCGGAAACTAACTGGGCATCGGTCAGCGGGTGGTGAGCAATTGCATTGTGCACCACTTGCTTTGTATAGTCTAATTCTTTTGGTATTACTATTGTCATATTATTATTATCATTGTTTTTCATTCCTTTCTGTCCTATTAAACTGTCTTTATCTCAGCCCATGAGGGGTTTTTTTCCCAATTCTCTCCCCCATTCCGCTGGGGGGCGGGGAGTGAGCGAGCAGCTGCATGGTGCTTAGTTGCCGGTGGGGGTTAAACCATGACATATACACATATAAATATATATTTGTGTGTTCTATAGGATATATTATTTAGGAAATGGTCTTGTAGATTTACAAATGTGCCTAATTTTACTTCAAGAGAAGTTATGCTGAAGTAAGGATTGCAGCTTATTTCATTAGTATTATTTTCAAAGACCAGGCTAAAGCATCAGATAATATTATTTCAAATACTCAAGAAGTCTCTACTGTATGGGAGGTTGTGTCTGTGGTAGTCTACCTCAAGAGAAGCAAAGAGAACAGATATGTAGACTGAACACAATTAGATCATAAGTCTTCAAAGGAAAAATTTTCATCTCAAATTTTGAAACTAAGAAAACACTTAAATAGTTCTATTTCCAAGAATAACTCTTACCCTAAAAGTTTTTGTGTCTAGAAGCCAGTATTTTAGACAACGTGAAGTACCTTTCTTAAAGGAAAGATCACTTGTCCTAAAACATGTATAATAAAAGGGAAAGTTCTGATTCTAATGAGGAGGTGCAGAAGGGCACAACTAGGCAGTATGGCAGTGGTGCTAACAGGGCAGGCATTGCTTTTTGCAAACACCAACCCTGACCATTACTGTTGCCTCTGATTTTGCACTTGACAGCAGAAGGACAGCATGTGATGAGCAAAATTGCTCCTGGCTTTTTGAAGCCTGTGTTGGAAAGCAGGGATATCACAAAAGAACTAGAACTGTTTCACATTATGCATACATTAATTCAAATAATGCAAGTAGAGCAATTACAAGACATAATCTAGCCAGCTGAAAAGCTGTATCTTAACTATGCAGTTCTAGCTGAGGTATTCCAGTCAACAAGCGTTTAGCTAGAGGCAACTGTGCCTCAAAACAGAACAGTTTTCCAAAATTAGTTTTGAAAAATAGGCCCTTGGGAGGTACTTTTTTAGATACTTCGTGATTTAAATAAGGCAGCTTGTAAAGGAACATCTATTGCCCCAAGATTTGCCTATACTCACAAAAGACAGAGCTGCCCTATTTAGGAAACTGGAGCCTGTGGCATATTATATGAGTTATACATAATTTAACCTTTTAACAGCGTATTTTAAATCATCCACATAAAAATATCTGTACAGTCACTGCAGAGCAATCACATTACTTCTAAAGTCATCTTTAGACCTACTTTTCTTTTATCCTGTTTTCTGTAGACACTAATCTTGATTTAAAGTCGTTATAAAATTCTCCATTTGAAATCCATGGTAAGATTGTTTTTGCCGAATCATTAAACCTTTCCTAATAATTTTGGTTTTGGGATAAGACGGAGAGGTCTCCACCTCATTTCCCATACATTTACAAGAGAGACCTGAGTAAGGAGCATGGGAGACAGACATAAACAAAGAGAAGAAAAAAAATTCTAGTTGTTTTAAACTTCCATGAAATGTTGACTTTGGTAAATTTTTATACCTAGTTGAATGCTGAGAGTACAGACCATCCTGTACTTGTTCTCTCTCTGCAGATCATAATCTGGTTCATATGTTCTAATACTGACAGTTTGGTGGGATTTTTTTCTTAAAGTTGGTTCTTATATGTTACAGGATGTGTTTATATCAACATTTTAGCTCAGATCAGGAGCTTACTTTTGAAGCCAATTTACCAACTGTCCCTGCTTGTTGTGCTTTGCCACTGCATGTGCTGTATTCCTTTAAGAGGTAACTAAACCAGAAGATGCACACTTAAGACACTCCAACTATTAAGACAAGTCTAATTCGACACCACACTAAAGTTAATCTAAAATAAAATACTTCGACATGCATATGAAGTGGATGTCTGCACCACCTGCTTTGTTCTGTAGAACTGCTCGAGTTGGGCTACAATGTACAGACCATAGAGCTAATGTAGATATAGCCAGAGTTTGTCTAAATAAATAATCCCTTCCTGTGGAATATTTCTACCTCTGGACACTTAACATTTATACCAGTATGAAATCTTTACTAGTTCTAGAAGGGATTTCCTTAATAGGGAGACAAAAAAATTCTTCTCCATGCAAGAAGGACTGTAGGCACAGAGAACATAATTTTGCTCTTGAAGATTTAAACACAAAGTAAAAGAACACCAATCTGTACTGGGCATAAAAGTGGGAGCTGAAAGTATTCTGAACGGCATTTACTGAAGATGCAAGTAATAGTACTGTGTTTACGTCTCAAAATTCATATATGCTTTCAAAGGAAAGAAATTTAAGGAATGACAAATCTGAGACAGCCAGTCACTTGTTGATGGATTCCATGTATTTATTTACATACTTCACAACTCTCTGATTTCATTGAGTATACAAACTCTGTATACGTTTCCGTGCTTCTGCCCTGCATATCAGTAGATGGCAAAATTTGAGGTTCTCTAGAAAACAGTCAACTCATCAGCACAAACATTTAGAATTCATTACATGAAACAGTGTTTTACCTTAAGAGAGAACGTGGATTAGGCATAAATTTGCAGAAGTCAGTCTCTGCCTTATTAATGACGTGATCACTTATGCACCTTGTATGATATCATCTGAGTTAACCTAACTTTATATGTTAAGTTTCCTCTTCCAGATCAAATATGAGAATTGATTAGTTAATGCCTTTCAGCACCTTGAAAAAATACATGGGACTTATTTGCTATCTTTCATTATTAGAAATTCCAACTATTGAAGATTTGTGTGATTCAGTGGACTTTGTCAGTATCTAATGAACTTGAAGGACTTAATTTTCATTATTACTCTGTCATACCTCCAAATCTGCTAGCGATATTGGATCTTAGTCACATCTCAGACATACAAAAAGATCTTTCCTAAAGCTGTAAAGAATGTTAGTTAATGCATGAATCTTCCTCAAAGATCCTGCTACACGTTCACTGTCTTTGCTCTCTGATATCCCCTGCATTGACCAAGCTTCTCTGGCTGCTCCAGCTGGCAGCACGCAGGGGGTCAGCAACTGCTCCCCTCATTTGATGCTCTTGTCTGGATGTTTACTGAAGCAGGAATGATGAGCTTTAGAGAAATCTTCATTGCTGAAGGGAAGCTTCCCCACCCCTCCCCAGCAAGTCATGATAAAACATGGTCAGGAGGAAATTGGAGTACCTGACAGAATGAAGTAAAGGATTTTGGATACAGAACAAAACTGCAAAGCACTGGCTGGTTTTCAGGGTAAAAATCGATCCAGATATGTTACACTTAAAGAAAGGACTGAAATCAATCACATAGCACTAGCTATAAACCATAATGGACATGTAAGA
This sequence comes from Gymnogyps californianus, assembly GCF_018139145.2. Classification (NCBI taxonomy): domain Eukaryota; kingdom Metazoa; phylum Chordata; class Aves; order Accipitriformes; family Cathartidae; genus Gymnogyps; species Gymnogyps californianus. The sequence continues at coordinate 76,670,325 of NC_059472.1, read as the reverse complement.
GATGTTTATAGTTTTAGTTAGCGCAAAATGTAGAAAAACATTAAAAGTAGGATTTAGGCAGAGCTTTTCACCTGGATATGGTCCATTTCAGTACTGTTGTATTATGTGATAAAGCTCATCTACACACCCACAGAGGAGCAGACAGACAACGGCAGGAGGGGGAGCCCAAATAATCCCCTGCTGGGCTACTCCCAGGCACATCACAGGGGCCATCAGCCCAGCAAAGGTCCATCTGCAGAAGCCCAGAGGAGCACAGGGATGCACAATGGCAGGGGGAACCCAAATGAAGGACTCCCGAGGAACGACCACCTTGTCCAGGCACCTCCCAGGGCTGTCCCAGGAGAGACATCAGCTCCAGCATCCAGGTGTGAAACACATCCCCATGCGTCATGGGGAGCAGCTGTCCAGTCACCTTTTGAACTAAGGGTGTTGCTGCCTATATATATCTATATATCTTTATATATATTTTTTTTATATATGTATATTCTCACTAGTGGTCCTCCATCCTGCCTAGCCACAGAGGGGAGCAGGATGAGACCATTGGTGGTGTTTATGTCCATGTGGATACTCCGAGTTTCTCTCTGTCATCTCTGTGGCCAGCCATATCTACATGTATATACACAGTGTATATGTATACTTTTGTGTGTGTGCCTCCTGGGAACATATCTTCAGTATCAATACTGGTAGACCTGGGGACATGGAGCAGCAGCAGCCTTACTCCTCTTGGGCTGTTGGATCCAGCATGACATTTTTTCGTCTAACAAATACCTTTTCTTCTTTCTGCTGATAGCGATACAGGAGTTAGATCATGAATATAGTTAGACTGCACTCTAAGGTATTATTCATGCAAAGTATTAATTATAACTTAAAACCTGATATCTTTGTTTAATATTACATAATTTCTTATCTTGCAAAAAATAAAAAAAAAACCACCTTGATCATTAGCCTTCATGAGACGAGGCAAGGAAACAGAAAGGAGGTATGGCGCTCTAGTTAGAGTTTGTAGTTAAATTTGGCATGCAGGAGTAAAGCTGCTCCAACTTTGGACAACAAGTTTTCTCTGAAAAAAACCTAACAAAAAAGTATATTGTTGAGGGGTAGCTCCTGAAAATAGACAACATGCTCAACTTACACCTTAATGAAAGATCTAGGAAAAATCAGGCTGATTTCAAGGCTTAGGCAGGAGTAATATCCCAGAGAAGATAGCTGAAGGATGTGATCAGTGACAGTCACTCTGACTTACTGTTTTACAGTAAGTTTTGGTTCCAGTTACGCTGAGGAATGGAACCTGAATGTTTTCATCAATCAATCAGATTTGTAGTGCTTTTCTCATATCAAAATGGTCGTGGGGATATAAAATATGGGGAGATACATAGTGTAACTCCCACCCCTACTTCCACTAAATGTGTTAAAACTCCCTTAAGTAGATCAATATATAGCAGGTAGTCTTTACACATCAAAATGGTTTTTTAAAACTGCCTAATATCAATTTTACTACATAACCTATATGTTATAGTGGTAAAATCACCTTTCTGTCATAGACAATGAGAGCTCATAAGGAAATAGCACATTTAAGATAATTAAAGTTTACTTTATTTTAGTCTTCCTGTTAGCAGAGGAGATAAAATAGGGACAGGTGGCAGCATGAGTGGATTAAAAAAACAGCCATTCATATTTGGAAACTTATTGTAGCTTAAACTTTACTGATAAAGTCACTTCACAGGCTTCACTGGTTTTATTTGTAATGAACAAAGAACATCCTTTGCACTTATAGAAATTAAAGATAGTTTTGTGGCAAAGGTTAAACAAGTGTGTGTTTTCAGGATAGGTGTCCAAGTTGCTTCCGAACTCCTCAGTATGGATTCACTACTTACAGGAGTCTGTAATAAAATGATCTTAAAGTGTCTGTACTGTTTGAAATCGGACAACGAAATGGAGGCCTGGAGAGTGGTGTCTTATCAGTGCTGCAAGGTACAGCTCCCTCTCTTCAAGCTGGCAATTACTTTTAGCTACCATTATGCATATTGAGAGATCTTTAGTTTTGTAAAAAGTGCAAGCAGGGAAAAACAGGCCCTGAGGATTTTACCTTGACTGAAGTATATGATGTCTGGATATGCTGACATACAATAGCTACCTCCTAATAGTGACCTTGTATTTAACATGGGAAGAGAAAATGTGATAGCAGGTGGAAACTGTATACTAACATTGTTTCAAAATCAGGTTTTTGAGAAGGATCAGTTAGGTTAACCTGTAATAAAAATGTAACTGTATGACAGATTTCACTTAAGTCAAATGAGTAACACGGTTGGTGTAAAAGATTATGGTAATCTAAATACAGGCACAATTATATATTACCAAATACAGTTAATAAAATGTATGGAAAATGAATGAGTAAAGGAGGAAGATATATTTAAGGGTAATTCTCTCAAATTACTTTTCCCAGGCTAGTGTTCCCTGGGTTTGTTCATTGTGTTCTGACAAACCAAAGCAGTAGACAGTCTGGGAAAGTGGAAATGGGTAAAAACCACTGGCTGATTTGGTACAGTGTTCTGTGTTTTCCTGTTGCGCTGTTACCAGCAGAATGCTAAGCCATGGTTTGGCTTGACAGTTTTCTCCTAGTTATCTTTGATGAAACTCATCTGGTCCATGGAGCTAGAAAGAAAGGGGTAATACTATGACTATAAAAAATAAATATGTAAAATACAAGGGAAATGAATACCACGGTAAAGTGGTCTGGAGAAGGAAGAACAAAAGAGATTCTGCTAGTAGTCCTCAAATGGATTGAGCAGCATCTTTATATTATGTACCACTGCTCATCTATAGTTCTACCTGTTTTCCATGTATGGTTTCAAATTCTTGCTATGTGTTATGTGTTTGCCTCCCAATTCCTAACAGAAATTACATGATAAGAGAGTGTGTATTTGATTCATCCCTCCTGACCTGGATTTTGACAGAAGAGGGAGCTATTTTTAACTTGGAGTTTAAGGAGCAAACGAAGAGAGAAGGAATAGATGGTAGGTTTGAAACTTGAAAAGGCAGGAAAAGGGGATCAGAACTGAAGGATGAAGGTTTTCCTTACAGTTGCTCTTTATTATATCTTGTAGAACAAAGCATTTTAGGATTCATATTATACCAGGTCTCAACATCACAATTCGCAGTAAGATCAGAATCACTCTATTGTTTCATGAAGTAAATCTACCTTACGTCCCCCAAAATGCACATGAGTCAAAACATGGAAAATGGGAATGTATTCTCCTGCCAGATCTTAGAAATATTTTTCCCACTCTCAGTTGCTATGGAAAGCTACAAATTAACAGGCTGGCACCAGAAGTATTGAGGCGGGAGAGGAGTTGCAGGCCACTGGGCTTATTCCCACATAACACATTTGGATTTCAGTGAGCAGAGAGCACTCCTGAGCTGCAGATCTGTGGACTGAGAGAAGGGAAGGAAGGTCCCGATTCACTGTTTCTTGTCATAGTTCTGTTTCTCAACCACTACTTGCAGCAGCTTTCTTTGTGAAAGCAAGTGAAAGTGAAAAGCAAAACAAAAAAGAGCTACTAAAACTTTTATATCTGATCTCTCAAGGACTGCTAACCTCTAGCTTTTAGGCAGTTTAAGCCAGCACTACTGTCCGAACAGAAAATGATTGCCAGGACATTATTAGGTGCGAGTGCTTTAAAAGAACCGTTATCCTTCAGAGTTAGTCCTGGAGTGATATATTAATTACACAAAGAAATCTGGAGAATCATCACTGGACAAAGAGCGAAGTTTAGAGAATAGTCTGCACACAATTTTAATGAAACATATAAGAAACCATAAAATTGCTGCCTAAATGTAGTTAGTGAGAGACCAGAATAGAAAATTTTCTATCAACAGATACTGTAATTTTTGGTCATCTTGTTTTGCAGTGTTTCTTACCTGTTCTTGTGAAAGTATGGAAGAATAGTAATTAAACTTAGCTGAGGGAACAGGCTGAAGTAGCTCCAGTTGAAGCTCTTTTTCCAGGCAGGATAGCAAGTTACAGTATTTCTGGCTAAAAATCAATGACATTATATTGTGTAATACAGTAGTCTATGTCATCATCCATATATGAACATCTATAAATACTTGAATTGGATTACTTGTGCCCATCTTACAATAATTTTGGTCAGCTGAGGACTGCAGACAAACCTCATTAACTTTCCAGGTGTTGTTATGAATCTTGCACGTTATAAGAAATTCTCATGGTTCTGTCATGTCCTGTGTCATTCTTTGCTCTGATGGTTATTCCTAGGAGCATGCCCTCCAGAAATGGCCCAGTATCAACACGATTGTTTTTATTGTTTAGTCTGTGACCTTTACATTTCTAAATATGTGTATCGGTATTGCTTACATATGTCCTTATATCCCTAGGAATGTTTCATGTTGAAGGGCTATTGCATATGAATTTCTTTACCTTGTGGCCAGAATCTATCTTATGGCTGAGATGTCTTTAGTGGTAGAACCAATCCTTTTTTTTTTTTTTGGGCCAATATTGGAAAAATAGTAATCAGAAAAGATGCATGTTATTGTAATGCCTTCAAAAGCCCAACCAGACTCCCTTGTGTTAAGTCCATTTGGCCCATTGCTTATGTCATGCACAGCTATATAAATCCATGTTTGGTTCCATGGAGGGTATTATCACACTTTACTGCATTAAGCTATAATTTCCCAACCTTGTTCAGAACCAGCCTAGGAATCTGAGAAGATTTTTAATGGACATGCATTATTAAGACCCTAATAAAAGTCTGTATCTTCTTGTTTAAAAGTGCTTAATTACACTACTATTTTAGAGGAGTGAATTTTTCAATAACTCTATCTTGCCAGAAATACTGCATAATTTCATGCATTACCCCTGTGTATTGTAGGCAAAGCCATTGCATTTCTTTTTACTGTGTATAAATGAAAGCTCCACACTTTCTTTTAATCTCTGTTTTCTCCAAATACTTTAATCTGCAAAGATCCCTTCAGATCTGCAGAAGCTCATGCACCTGTCACATCAAATGATTTTGGTCTGGTTTTTTTGAATAACATGAATCCCCCGGACACATGCATTGCAAAAACGAATGCAAGAAGGGCTATTCTGTTTTCATTCAACAATTTCCATTCCTATTTCCCAGGGTGATAAATTACTTTGATATCAAACTTTAATTATTTTTTTTTCTCTGCCAAATGCTTTCATATTACTGAAGCTGATATGTTTGTACTTTGGGACACCAAAAGACTTGCTAATCCTGTTGATGCTTTATTTCTTGGGATTTGAAAAACCTTTAAATGTCTCCTGCAAAATATAGTATTATCTTGTTTATTTGATTTAAATTTGTGTAAGTAAAATAGTTTTTAATGATGCGATTTAGTAATGGACAAGCACTAAATGATTTGGTTCAATTTGCATAAGCCCCTAAAAGCTTTTGGACACTTGTTCAAGTTAAATTCTATCATTACGAAATGGGAGGCTCTAACAAGAAAAGATGTTGGCACATGCTTGAAGCCATTCCGCTTTAAGCTAAACTGCTTCCAGCAAGAAGCAATCTCTAATGGGTATTTCTGTTGCTGAAGCAAGACCCTGTAACATTCTGTTTTTTCCTGAGTGGTACAGGATTACCACTTTCATGGGAAATGGGGCCTAAATTCCCAGCAAAATTTGGAAAGACAGAATTGTGAAGGGACATAATCTGAACAAATTTATCAAAATTTGCTAAACATTTTCTCAAATATCTGAAGTGGTAGGTAGGAATTTCCTACTCTGGTAGCTGAACTAGATAAAAGCTGTTAGCCTAGATCTTGTTTCTTTAATCTTAGCTAAATCTGATTTTGCCTATTACTTTCTAAATGCATATATAAGATGTAAATGAATGGGGAAAAATGAGGGGAAGTGTGTATTTTTTTAAGGTATGACAGCAATTAAAAACAATTCTTTATGTTTTCAATTAATGAGGCTATAAGACTGTGTATTTCTGTGTATTCAAGTTCTGTTCATTTGTCTTTGTCCTTCACTGTGTCTGAAGTTTCCTTGTGGGATGTAGGCAGATATCTTTGAACAATTCTTGAATCTTGTTCCAAATCTCGCTGCTCTTGCCTTTATATTGGTGTTACATTATAGCAAACCCTATGCCCATTTCTCGGTTTCAGATCTTTAAGCACTGAGTAGGGGTTATGTGGTTCTATTTTAACAAAGACATCCTTTAAAATTCCCCTTTCCACTAAAATAAAGAATATATTGAGTGTGCTTGAAGGAAGGAAGAAAAAACAAACAAACAAGAAAAAGTGAGCCATAGTGAAGGACTGGGAGTTTCTGCCAAACCAGAAACCGGTCTTTGTTACTCTAGCCCATACAGGAGGTAGCACCATCTCACAAGCCAAAGATGTCAAGACTTGCTTCAGCTGTTGCAGTCTATGTGGTGTATGGAGACACTGAAAGCCCAGCTTACCAAATTACCCAGGAATTCCCTGCACGCAAGAGCAATCCCGGGGCAACAGAAGCAACATAGAGTCACTGACGTGACATCTATCTGCAGGATAAGGGTTACTTTATCCTGCATGAGCTGCTTTACTATGGAGCTGAGGGACTTTTTTAAAGGTGCGACATTTTCTGATAGAAAATAAACCGGAAAATTCCCATAAAACTTTGCTCAGGGTGAAGTTGTCTTTAGCAGAGAAATTCCTGAGAAAAAGCAGAGAGACAACCTTAAGCAGGGAATGATGTCAACCATCCCTTTGCATAAATGATGGGATTTATGTGGTCCCTTTTTGGCATATCATTAGGACAATAAAGTGGTTCCTTGAGTGATAAATGATAATGTAATGTAAAAGCTAGAAATACCACATCAAAATATTATAATACATAAAGACGTAGAACTCCCCAAATCTCCCAAAACTAGAAGATCAGGCAGTGTTTCCTTCCTATAAACACTTCATCTACTCATGCAGTTTATGCACATTTTATTTAATGAGTCATCTGAGTTTGGGAAGTGAGATTCTCCTCACTTGTTCATTTGGAAGTGACTGTGTCCAGTTACTAAACACAGTGAAAATTTCATATGTTTTGCCTAAATACCCTAAGTTTAAATAATTCACATTATTTCATCTTTTTTTTTATTGAACTTCCTACTAGACTTGCTACTTCTAGGAGTTTAGGCTTCAAAACAAGTTCAGATCTGGAGTTGCTGTGTTTAATTGCTCTTTGATGGCCTCTGCTGTCCAGGTGTAGAAATAGGCAAATTAGAAGCGATGTTAGTGAGTGAGCCAGCACAGGGACGTATTGTACGTATGTGTGTTGTTCATCCTCTATCTACTGCGGAGTAGAGGTGACATTTAGTAAATCATCAGCAGTAATACCATAGTAATGGAGGGAAAACTCGGTTTGAGCTGATCCCACCAACCTGCCTGGCTGGGCTGGATCAGATCCAAATGTGGATGCAGAGCTTATGCAAAACCAAACCAACCTACTGATGTTCAAAGTTTTAATTCTCCCTGTAAGCTAATTGCTGTCTCACTTTCCATCAGCAATAGAAGTTGTGAAGGGGATTATAGCCATTCTCAGGATCATTAGCTGTTGCATAGATTTTTATTTGATAATATACTGATGCAGTTTATTTGTATGTAATATCCATGACCACTGAGAAGTGCACTGAAGTTAAAGGGCTACTCATACACTGAGAGTGGCCTCCTGGACTGGTGTCCCTTCTTTTCTGGCTTGCTACTCGTGACATCTTACTTAACTTCATTCAAAGTGTGTTGCTCTTGTCTGGCTTTTACATGCTCTCCAAGCTCTTTCCTTCAGTTTGGAAACAAAAGAGGGATTAGAAGAACTCTGATACAGTTTCCAACATCTGGACTTTGAGTGCCCTGTAATGACTTAACATGCTCTACTTCAGGGATGAGAGAAAAATAGATTTCAGTTCCAGGTCTTTAAAACACACAAATATAAAGTGTGTGCATTCACAAAGTCTTTAATGTTAAGATGGGAGTGAAACCATTTTTTGGCAAGTCTAGCAATTGCCTGTATATTTTTATCTCAGCTAAGAGACTATTAATGAACGGATTCATCAGACACTACAAAGATATTTTCCGTTCACTGAAGTGCCCCACCGAAATTGTTTATAGTCCAATTCTTTTGCTTGTAAGGGGAATATTGGTCTCTACAGTATAGTTTAAAAGAATATTTTACATTAAAATATCAGCCTTGACTTCCAATTTTTTTTTTATTCTTTTTTTTTGTGACTGGAGGATCCAGAGCAACTTTTGCTTTAATAAATATATTTCAGTTAACATTTAACAGTTGATGTGTATGGGAACTGAACTTAATTTAAAAAAAAAAAAAAGAAAAAAGAAAGCTAGGCAAAGAGCAAAACAAACCTTGTTATCATGCACCCTCTGTCTTTGATTGACTTTGTTACAATGCGCCCTCTGTTCTTGATTGAGTCTGTTCTTGCAGTCCTTGCTCACATTGATATAGTCATTTGTTAATCTAAGGAACAGCAATGCACTAAGGATTACTTGTGCGTTTGCTGCTGGGAAAAACATCTCATCTGAGGAAAGACTTACTTTTCAATCCTTCACTCACTGAGAATTGAATTTTTCAAGTGTAATAATTTTGATCAGATTGGTGGTTTAGGAGTTCAGATCAATGGTTTAAAAGAAGTCTATTTTTCAGAAAGTGCTGAAAATGTGAACTCTGGAAATTGGGGATTTTTTTCAATGGGTTGCCAAAATTATGGCAAGTGGAATTGCTACTTACTTGTTTTGTTTTGTTTTTTTAAATCCACACAATTTTTTGGCCAGCAGCCTCTGTCAGGTGCATAGGAAAACACAGGAGACAGAAATCTCCTAGTGAGGGAGCAGTGCTTTTTTGTTTGTATGTGTTTATCCAGCATAATCGTGGTTTAACCCCAGAGAGCAACTAAGCACTGTGCAGCCGCTCCCACCTCCCAGTGGGATGGGGAGGAGGATCGGGAAAAAAAAAAGGTAAGACTTGTGGGTTGAGATAAGAGCAGTTTAATAACTAATGTAAAATAAAATATAATAATAACTAATAATAATAAAAATATAATAATAATTGTAATGAAATGGAATATAACAAAAAAAGGAAAAAAAAGAAAAAAAATAAATAAAAGCCAAGGAAAAAAAAGTGATGCACAATGCAATTGCTCACCACCCGCTGACTGATGCCTGAGCAGCAATCCGCCCCTCCTGGACAACTCCCCCCTCTTTATATACTGGGCATGATGTTCTATGGTATGGAATACCCCTTTGGCTAGTTTGGGTCAGCTGTCCTGGCTCTGCTCCCTCCCAGCTTCTTGCACACCTGCTTGCTGGCAGAGCATGGGAAACTGAAAAGTTCGTAACTTAGGATAAGTGCTACTTAGCAACAACTAAACCATCAGCGTGTTATCAACATTATTCTCACATTAAATCCAAAACACAGCACTATACCAGCTACTAAGAAGAAAATTAACTCCATCCCAGCTGAAACCAGGACATCCCCTCAAATTGCAACAGATTACAATCTAATGCTGCTAGAAGCGTGTTTAATTCTGTCATTGTTTTCCAACTCAATGGTGTGTAGAACAGCATTGGACTGTTAGGAGAGAGTCAAATCATCTGCAGAACTGTTAGGTTTATTTTGTTATGAATAAGCTTCCTGGGTTTCTGATTCCTATTAAAAATGTTTACAAAAATCTATTAAAGATTGTATAGACCAGCAAATTTTGAAAGGAAGGGATTTGGGGGGGCGTTGGATATGACAAAGTCCGAGTCCTTTTTCACCCTCCAGTATATTAAAAACGTGAATTTTGCCAGCTCTTTTTAACCCTTCCCTCCCCCCAGTTTGAAAGACACTGTTTCCACATTATGAATAATTTCTCCCCTGATTAGTCATATATATTTTCAGCTCATCCAAGTTGCTTTATGAGCTTAATAAATGCATTGTTCAGTTTATATTCTCTGCAAAAGGAACTAGCCATGATGCCTGTAAGCTTGAATCCCTCAAAGGGAGCTTCTTTCATGTTCCCAGTTAATTAAGAGATCTAGTAGACTTGACAAGTTTCACTCATTTGGCAGGAGGAGCTTTTATTTTGCATGAATTTGAAGTTGTTTCTTAAACATCTTCTTACTTTTCTGTGTACCTGAGACATTTTTCCACACTCTGATTTCTTTGAAATCTTTCATTCAAACTGTCATTGCTTGACAGCCCTGGATCTTTTACTCTGTCTCATCCACAAGCACAAGTTACTGTCCCCGATGAGAAGGAAGCCTATTTTTGCTCGTATTACTTAAAAAAACCCTAGACTGATCATCTGAAGTTAAGATATATTTCATTTGTGGAAGTTATCATATAATAATAAAGATCTTTAGCAGCAGAAACTCTTAAATTTAGTTACCTTATTATAAATGAGCAGCAATTTCATTGAAACTAGTGTTATTTCTGATTTAACTGCTGTGCAGCTCTGATACAACTCTGCTGCAGCATTGCCTTTTTGTCTAAACAGGTCACTAATAAAGGACAATGTAAAAGTGAATCGAGTCCCTTTTTAAATACATTTAGATAAATTCTCTACTGCGTCAATGTAGTCTGCCTGTTGTTCTCTAGCATGTTGTTTTGGGAGGAGAAATCCTGGTCCTGTATGAACCATGACAAAATTTGTATTGGTAAAGTATTTCTAGAACTGGACCAGAAACTGTTTAGTAAGACTAGCTGCCACTGTCTGTTTATTAAGCGTACCGTGTCACCTATATGCTTCACATAATTCCAAGCTACTCTTCTTGGGATTACTCACAAATCTTCCAAAAGGCTTTGGGAATAGCCATGAGGGAGTACTCACTAATATGTCTTCATTGTTTCACTGTGGTGTGTGTTCCTGCAATCACTGGAGTGATGAAAACATCAAGCGTATTTCCACAATACGCTTGCAGGGCCATCTACAAACTGGATATTATGAACAGCTTTGCCCAGTCTCATGACACTGCAAAAGATGTAAGGCCCTCAAGCCTATGTCCTTCAAGAGAATCACTCTGAATGTAGGGCCAGTAAGAAAATAATGCTGATCCACCTTGTTTGCTTAATTGGTTGCTATATTCTCCGTGAAAAATATCAAGTGGCTGTGGATAGCGCTGAGCTTGGTTTAAATATATCTATCCTACCCTGCATCTGTGTTAACTCTGGGTCAGTGCTGCGATGTCAGTCCTCATGTGGGGAGGCTGGAGCAGAAAGAATATATGCACGAACTTACACGCTGCTTCTTAAAATTCAGGTATATTTAACACAATCAAGACTCTACAATAAGCTTGGAGATTCCTTTCTTCTTGATGGCTTAATTTAGATAAGATCAGTCTTATGACCAGCACTTTGCTGGGGGACTATTTGATTTATCTAGTCTCTGTGACAAAGCATTGGTTTTGCTTTGCACATTCCTGTGGTTCTGTGACATTCATTCCCCAGAAGTCCACATTTTGGACATTGTTAGCATGCTAGGAATATGACAGATTTGTCACAGAAGAAGACTATTTCCTATGTCAATGTATTATTAAAATTCTAGATTTTTTTTTCTTCTGTTTTTTTTTTTTAAATCAACAGACAGGTAATACATTTGGGGGGGCTGTTTTGCAATCCTTTAATAGCATTGTTCTGTTTTATTAACAGTTGCTGAGAAATCTCTATAGTCAGGTTAGCATTATGAATTGTAACATTGTTTTAGAAATGTTTTAATGTTTGTTGACATTTTTAGAGTAATTTCCATTGTAAAGATAAGTTAATACACTAATGGCTGAGTTTATTCTGAATTACTGAAAGAGATGCTCAGAACAATATCCACGTTAATTTCTCACATTTTTACCTTCCCCAATGAGTTAATAAGATCTAAATTTACATCATTAATTACTTTTCCACATTCAATACACATGACCATAATATGCAATTCTTGAATCTTCTTGCATCTGAGAAATAATGTGTATTTATGAATGTAGCACTTTCACATTCGACTCCTTCATAAAGTACTTCACTTCATAAAACACTAGTGATTTGCTTCATAAAGCATTTCTTCACAGTCCATGTGAAAGCAGTCTAGTTTTGTCTACATTATGAGCCAAGGGAGACCTTGACAAAAGTTTTATGATTTTTCAAGGCCCATCACATGTATGCTTTCTGTACAGCTGTTCACCCACTCTTATCTACTCAAAAAAGACAGTAAATTTTTTTTGTTATTGAAAAATAAGGCCCAATTTGAAATAAGAAAATTAATATAGGCAAAACTAAGATCTTTTTTATTGAACTGTTTGAATTTTAAACTGTATTGAAATCTTAAAAAAATAATATTATTGCAATGGTGCTGTTACCAATTTCTAAAAGCACAACTTCAATCAATTTTAAATTACCATGCTAAACTACTAGGATGCTTTAAATGACATGACCAGACTTAAAAGGTTAATTAAGGTTAAAACACCCTTATCTATCTGTGCATTTCCTTTTACGACTTATATAAACCATATACCTTGTAATATCTCATATTCTCTTAAAAAATATTTATCATGTTTTGCTGCTGGATCTTCTTTACCAAGAGATCTGTGACAATAAATACACTGGAGGGGCATCAACTCAGTTTTCATATGGTCTCTTATATCAAAAATAGAAGAAAATTAAGAGCTTTCCAAATGGTATTTGGGGGAGTACTAAATGTAGAGGGAGGTCATCACAGAGCACCCAAGTTACACATAAAGGTTAGCAAAAGTAGATATGTACCTTGTCAGGTAATCTTTTAGTCTTTATGACCTAAGAAAATCTTGAAGGGATGAAAAGGAGAACTACCTTTTACATGTACATTGAATACACAGTGTGGTGGGCAAGAGCAGAGGAAGCTCTGAGCAGCCCTTAAGGTATTGACAGTAATAGTCAGTCAGTCTTGGGTACCAAAGTATCTTATCACGCACATCTCTTCAGGCGTCCCACGCTTCAGGAGAGGTTATGCTTGTGCTCCACTGAAAGGAGTATTATCAGAATATAGTGCATCCTTCCTTTGGAAATTTTTTAATAAAAGAGGTTTCCAGGTTTGGAATGGAAATGGAAGAGGGAAGAAAGTAAATTTGAGCAAAATAGATGCATGCAAACTTCTTCCACATGTTCCAGAAGGAGCAGTATGACAGCAGACAACTTGCTAGCTGTACAGCTTTTAAACGAAAAGTTCTTTAAAGAGGCCAGGATCTGGTTTTATATCACATCAGTGAGAGTTTTCCCGGTACTTTGAATGTGAACAAGATTTGAGTCATTTCCTCGCTAAATGGCAATCATGAAAATGAAGTTAATAGGTCTCATAATCTCCTATTTGCCAGTATCTGAATACCTAATTGAGGCAGATTCTGAATACGTAGTTGTAAGCTTGTGGAATATAGTAGGGTGTATGAACCTGCTAGTCTTAAATGACCTAAAGTCAACGTGACCAGCGTCTTTTGAATCCTTAAGGCCAGATGTGCTCTATAGTTGCTACTGATCGTGTTTCTCTGTTTGCAGTGCTGGACTAATTGTGTGTCATACGTGAAATTCAGGAAATACATTTTTTGTTTTATTTTCTTACATGAATGTGTCTTCTTATGCTTCGGCTGGTTATTGTTCAAGTTCTGACCTTTGTTGCATGGGTACAGCTCAGTCAAAATAAATTAGCTAGGACTACTGTCAGCTGTACATTGTATGTTTTACTGTATTGTAACATATCACATACAGCCTTGCACCCTTCTGTTTCTGGTGCGGCAGGAATAGTTCCATACTTAAGCGATATGATTCAAGAACACATTTCTGTTAAGGATACCTTCTCCACAGAGAGCAGTTAATGCTCTCTATTCGTACTTCATTTTAGAAGGGAATTGTAGGTACTCAGCATTTTTTTTTAAAATGGGCTTTTTTCAGGCACCTAAATGTTAATATAAGCATGCAACTGGAGTTACTGTGTCTTGCAACTTTGGGTCTTGGCATATTGCTGTTGCTATTGCAACAGATGGTTCCTCCCTGAAGACCTAAAATTCTGAGATATTGAGCAGCACTGACTGAATACGTTATAGAGTTAGGGGTATAAATTAAAGCATACCAAAAAAGCTGCCTATGTATGGTACCACAGCTTAGAAGAAATAATCTCAGCAAAAGGGTATGAAACAACGGTAGATAAATTTTGTTTGCCAAGAGACACAGCCACATGTGGAAAACTCAATAATGATGAATTCTGGTCTGGTTTAGCCTCAAGGAAAAAAATATTTTTCATAACTGTTATTATGTTCCCATGTTCCCCACCATGCACACAGAAACCAATATAATATTTTCCTTCTGTCTGTTTTTCTCACTTACAGTTTCTGGTAAGCATTTTCCCACTCTGGTGATTGAAGAGTGATGACGCCACATGAATTTATGACTCTGTAAATGTGAATGCTGAGTACCACGTGTATGAATTTGATCTAGCAACTTTTCGTCTGAGTAAGAATGGGTTTGTTTTCCTTTGTTTTTCCATTTGTTCACAAAAAAATGATTGACGTGATTTTTTTACCTGGTCAGCTTATGATTTCTCAGCCTAGACTACTCCATTGGTCTACTCCACCCTTCACAAAAAATCCAAACAGGACATAACCTAATTCACGATATAAATTTTAGATCAGTGCTACTGGAGAGCTCAGGCTCTTGTTTAAGTAAAAAAAAAAAAAAAAAAAAATATTGCTGTACATGAGATGAAAAGATTTTGATCTGACAGTATCAAAGAAGCCTTAGATTTCCAGCAAAGCCCTGGAGGCTCATAATAAAAGATACTGCTATTTTTTTTTTTCCTTCTTTCCCCCCCCCTCCCAAAATAGGCATATTCTTCATACTAATTATATTTTTAAACATTCAAGAGATCAACAGCTGCTAGTACACAGAGACTTATGAAATAGGCAGGACTGAAGCAGTTTTAAAAGGCTAGATTGTACCTTCTAAGTGGCTTGTGAAAAACTTCAGTTGTCCTCAATTTATACTCAATGGGAAAAAAAAGTCGATGATGGACTGGATATTCTGTCTGGTCTTAAAAAAAGTCTTGGGAGACTTTGTAGTAGTGAATTTAGAGTGTCATTAAACTTCCTTCTGTTCTCGTAAAGAGGGAAGAAACTGCCCTGAGTAGATTCTGACCTAAGGCAACCTCACCAAGGCTCAGGGTACTTAAGAATGGTGAAGAACCTAATGAAGAGAAATGTATTATAGATCACAAAGTGATTTTGTTTTTTTCCAAATCTTCCTCGTCTGGGTGTCTGTTCAACTTCAAAGACTGTTTGTCTTTAAGACAAGAAACTAGGAATTTACAACTGAAACTAGGGGACTAGTATTTTTATCCCTAGGAATCTTGGAAAAAGAGGAAACTGGCAATGCTTCTGAGGGTCTAGCTGCAAGACTTAATTTCTGAGAAATAATAATAGATAGTGCTTAAGATGAGGAAGGATCCTAGCATGGAAATGAAAGTACCAAAATAATGGCACCCTACTGGGCCCAAGGTGAAGACAAAGAACACACAGGCCAAGGGCAGTCCAGGAGCCGTGTACACGGTGTTCTGGCTCTGTCTCATCCCTGTGGACTGATAAATATCAAAGAAACAAACTTTATAATATCTGTGTAGTGATTACAGCTGTTCATAAAATTATGCCAGAAAAAAAGATGCTTATTTGGCATATTCCTTCAGGAGGAAGAAAAGTCTCAGACTTCAACAGCTTTGTTCCTATATTCAAAAAAAAAGAGGAAATTGTTGCTATATGACCAGGCAAAGTATCAGCCTCTTTAATATATTTCTTTGTTTGCTTGTTTCTCTTTCTTAAACATAAGCATAAATAGAGGTGAAGAAGATATTGTTTCATTGAAATTGAGCACTTTCCCTCCAGCTTGCAGACCTTAGGTCATGATACCAAAAATACCAGCAATGCATTTCTATTCCACCTGAAAACAGTTGCTAACAAAGGCCCACATTCTATCTGGAAATCTCATGGTGTTTTTCAAACAGTGCTCAGTTTAGTAATGAACAATATATGGGCAGCTTTGCATAGAAAAGTAATGGGGAAAAAAAAGCCCTTTTCCATCCACATGACTGTCAAATATCTGTAAAGACTAGTTCAAAGACTGGAATAGGTGGCAGATGCACCTATCTGCCTTCCATTACTCTTTCTAATGATTAGGCAGCAGAGAGGACTATGTTCAAGACTCTAGAGCCTCCTACCCCAAAGACACTAGACTGAGTTGAGACTAATGACTAGCAGCTGTTAGAACATGATAGTATGCTATATTAACAATGGTTTCTGAAAGGTGCAGGGAATCTTCATGCAATTACTGTATATATATTTGGCATCCCTCTGTTTCAAAATGAGCTGAGAAGCAATCCAAACTTTGATTAAACCAATTTATGTCTTACTGAATTCTTGTTGGAGGCTCCCTGAAAGGGGATTAGTTGATATTTGCAAGTTCCAAACACTTGCTCTGTAGTTTAGTTTTGTGTAACCTGATATACAGTCATAGTTGTGTTGGTTTTGGGTTGGTTTTTTTCCCCTACCTGTATTTATTTTGAATGTTATAGGACTTTCTTATGAAATTTATATAAGTGTCCTGGTTTCAGCTAGGACAGAGTTAATTTTCTTCCTAGTAGCTGGTATTGTGCTGTGTTTTGCATTTAGTATGAGAATAATGTTGATAACACTCTGATGTTTTTAGTAGTTGCTAAGTAGTGTTTATACTAAGTCAAGGATTTTTCAGCTTCTCATGCCCAGCCAGCAAGAAGGCTGGAGGGGCACAAGAAGCTGGGAGGGGACACGGCCAGGACAGCTGACCCAAATTGGCCAAAGAGCTATTCCATACCATATGACATCATGCCTAGTATATAAACTGGGGGAGTTGGCTGGGAGGGGGGATCGCGGCTCGGGAACTAACTGGGCATCGGTCAACGAGTGGTGAGCAATTGCATTGTGCACCACTTGCTTTGTATAGTTTAATTCTTTTAGTATTACTATTGTCATATTATGATTATCATTATCATTGTTTTTCATTCCTTTCTGTCCTATTAAACTGTCTTTATCTCAACTCAAGAGGTTTTTTTTCTTGATTCTCTCCCCCATCCCAGGGGTGGGAGGGGAGTGAGCGAGCGGCTGCGTGGTGCTTAGCTGCCGGCTGGGGTTAAACCACAACAATAAGTCAATTAAATTCTTACAACTCATGAATATTGTGTGTCAATATAAAGACTTCAAATGCAGCGCTTAGAGACCAAGGTTTAGAGTGTAAAATTAGTATTTTCATTACATATAATATTAATGCTCCAACTTTGTCACTATTTGTTAACACAAAAAGCAGGTTTTTTTCTTCTGTAAGCCAGTGTACTTTTTCTAGGTATGTCACTACATTAGTTGAACATTCAAGTTATCACACAAATGTAACCTTTCATTTATTGGGTCTCTTTAATGTGGGCACCTTTCACCATGTGCAGAGGCTCTATAGTGGTACTATAGTAGTACTATACACAGTTTGTAAATATACACCAATTATTCACTGCCTGAATACACAGAGCAGGTAGCTAGGAATAACTAGGCTAAGCATGAGTATGCTCAGCATCGCCGGTACAGGCATCTGATGAGTCTCTGCTGCCCAGACAATCATTATTCAGGCGGGAAAGTGTCAGACCCTCCTTGGCCCATGGAATAAGCTGGTTCTTGATCTTTTTGAGTTCTCATTTTTTGACTCATTGCTTCTTTTCAGCATTTCACACCTTTTCATATCAGTATTTTTCTCTGAGTCCCTGAGTTGCTATTAGCGTTTCAACAATTTTACTTCTGTCTTTGTTTTTATTTTTCTCAAGAAGAATATCTTGGCTTTAGCCTATATTCTCTCTCACAGATCAACATTTTTTCAGTAAAGCTGAGCTAAGGCCACATAACTGTGCCATACAAAACTGGGCCATGGGCTACAGACAGCTAAACCCCTATGTCACAGATTGCATAGAGTGCAAACACAGTTCTGCTGGAAAAGTTAGGCCTTCAGACTGAGGAGACAGGTATTGCACACACTTCTGAGATAATCTTAAGGTCAATTACATCAAGGGTAAAGTTTTCTGTTTACCTACATACTTTGGCTTTCACTTGATGTAATGAATTCTGGAGACAATCTATGGATGCTTAAGTGAAGTACATACATAGAACAGAGGAAATGTGTCATCATTAAGGTCTCCAGGATGGACAGTTTGTTTATCTGAGAAGTTATCATTTCTTTTAACTTTTTTTTTTTTTTTACCCTAGTGGCTGCCTAATACTGAAAAAAACCCTCTAATATTCTTGGCAAGTGGTAGCTGAAGCATCAAAAATATATTTGACAAATGAGCACAATGTTAGTGTATGATTATTAATGCGAAATTATTTGATGAAGAATTGTGTGTCTGGAATTGGTTGAATAAACATTTTTTTGGAAGAAGATTTAAGGTAACACTTTCTGAAGACATACTTCCTTAAAGTTTAACCTCAGTCACTTATACACCAGTTTAAATTGTCTTTTAACAGCTATTTAAAAGTGTTTCTGAAGGTTTTTTCCAGAATATAAAGCTAGATAGCAGTTAGATTTGCTAGATTAACCTGAGAGTTTAGATTATACAATACTGTTTGTTTTGGGCACCTACTTTGGGCATAACTACCTTTGCATGACCTGAAATATGAGACTGAAATCTAGCTTTCTCCCAAAATCTGAGAACAGTTCTGCATCTTCTGCATCAGCCATGAATAACCCTACTCTACCTAGTTCATATTAAAAATATTTACAAAATACTAATGTTGAAAGCTGGGGCTGTTATCCACTGTCTACATTCAGCAATGAAAGGCCCATACATAACTAAATTTTGTTTACCTGCATCCTGGTTTTGGCTGGGATAGAGTTAATTTTCTTCTTAGTAGCTTGACCAGTGTGTTTTGGATTTAGTATGAAAATAATGTTGATAACACTGATGTTTTAGTTGTTGCTAAGTAGCGCTTATCTATCTAAAGGATTTTTTCAGTTTCCCATGCTCTGCCAGCAAGCAGGTGTGCAAGAAGCTGGGAGGGAGCATAGCCAGGACAGCTGACCTGAACTAGCCAAAGGGGTATTCCATACCATGGAACATCATGCCCAGTATACAAACAGGGGGGGAGTTGGCCGGGAGGGGCAGATTGCTGCTCGGGCATCGGTCAGCGGGTGGTGAGCATTGTGCATCACTGTTTTTTCTTGGGTTTTCTTTCTCTCTCTTTTTGTTATATTCATTTTCATTACATTTATTATTATTATTATATTTTATCATTATTATTGTTATTATATTATATTGTATTTTAGTTATTAAACCGTTCTTATCTCAACCCACGAGTTTTACTTTTTTTTCCGATTCTCCTCCCATCCTACTGGGAGCGGGGAGGAGTGAGCGAGCGGCTGAGTGGTGCTTAGTTGCTCGCTGGGGTTAAACCACAACAACCTGGAATCTGTGACTCTAATTCTCTTTTATTACTGAATTCAGACTGCCGCAGAACCTGTAGCAATACTTTCTGCCTTTCTTTGAAATTTTCTTGTATGTTAAATAGCCTCCCTTATTTTGCATGTCCTGATTGAAATAAGATGTTCTTTCACTGTCCTCAGGAAAAGGAAAGCAGTAGCCTTTGTGACTATGTGCTAAAAAAGAGTGGGAAAGCATTTAGTTCACAGCTTGCAAATGTAAAGACCTTTTTTTTTATTCTCTGCTCTTTATTTTGTCATATTGCCTGCATAATTCTTGAGTAACAGCAAGAAGACAAAGTAGCTGATCTCGTTTTTTCTGTTAGTGCTTGATGTTCTCATTTTTGTTTGTGACAGTCACAGGCAGAATCTCCACTGAACCGTTGAAATATACTTTACAGACAGTTTTGTGGAGAGAAAATACAAATATTGTGATAGTGATTTGACAAGAGTTTTAACATTAGACCAATCAATTTTTCTATGTAAATGAGTACAGGGTAAGCTGAATGGTTGTTGCTTCAGGGAGGAGCATGGTATGTTTTCATTATATGTGTAACTTCAGATCATCTGTGTTTACCCCAACTGCTCCTGGCTGGGCACTGAAGAGAACACCTTCCTGCACCCGCTTGAATGGACATGATACACTCAGGACAGCCTGCTGAGAGTGTCTCTCAGTGATTCCTCTTCCCTTTTATCACTAAAAGTTTCCAGGTTGTAAAGCTATTTGCCAAATTCTTGCGTGATTGACATTTACACTTGTCCTTAAAATTGCATGGGTTGTCATTATTTCTTTCTGAGGGAAGACTTGAATGTCACATTATAAGGAGATGCTTATACCACATACAGGAAAGGGTGGTGCAGATATTGACATTTTTTAGTAAACAGGGAAAGGGCTCATCTGCTGAGAAAAGATAGAATAGAAAATATTGCATGTCAAATTCAGTTCACTGCTCTGCGATTTGAACACTGACACATCCTAGGGACCTTGGGATCAATAATATTCATAATCTGATTTCCCAGAATAATTTTTTCTCATACGCAAACATCACCAAATCGGTTGGCATTTACAATTCAGCACTTTTGCATAATGCCAGAGAAGCTGAGCAATAATTAAACAAACTTTCTCTCTCCTCTTTTTTGACCTTGAGAATTGATATGAAAGAATCTGGAATGGTGGATCTCTGTGGTGAGTTCCTGTTTAGCAGCAAAAGCACAAACTGATCTCTGGTCTAAGCCTGTTAGTCTCTCTGTTCAAAGACATTAGCATTATTGGATCCGAGCAACGTCAGTGCAGGAGCAAATCTTGTTCTCGGGACATCACAAAATCTGAATGATGGTGCAGAAGAAAACTCTGACAAGAATGCAAGTTGATTAAAAGACCCATAGGACTAAATTTGAGCACCTTTCTCTGCCATGAATACCTGCATTTTATTAGCTTGAAAAGTTGTGATTTTCTTCTTCAGGGTAATAACTGCATTTCAGACAAGAACAAGATGGTAATGTTGATCTGTCTAGGTATAAGCTGTGTAGTAATACAAAATCACATTTATATGTAGGCTAAAATGAACCTCGTACATGTGTAGATACTCTAACCTCTCCTTTGACTTGACATTATTATTTAGATAATAATGTCATCCATAGCACTTTCCATATTTCTGAGAAAATGAGACTTCCAGTCTTTTGGAGAATTTTTTTTCCCCCCTTATCAGAGATATCCTGTCTAGGAAATCTATCTAGCACTCAAGGCCTAGCTAGACTGTTTGTTTAGAGCTAACTGGACTTTTCAGAGCAGTAGTGTTTTTTCCCAGAGGATGAAGTAGTGCTTTGTGAAGATTGTTGCTACCAGAGCTAAAGCTGCTCTAAGCACAAAAGCCAGCTGCTCTGGTACATTACATGGAATCTGCTTAACTTCTCATTCTAACATAGCTGATTTTGTCTTCTTTTCTTCCATCTGAGAGCCTGTTCCTGAATCTCTTGCTTTTTAGAAAAGCTTTCTAAGATTTCTAAAACTCAGAAATTACATTTAAAAAAAAAAAAACAAGCACACACACGTGAAAACCACAACATCTGAGATCTAAAAAGTTCTTATTTTTTTTAAATTTTGGTCTTAAAACTCTCATGTACCAATTAAAACACTTAGAACAAATATAGTCATGGATAGCAGAGCCTGAGGGACAAATGCCTCTTGGCTTGATAAAGTTGAATTCTTTTTTTTTACATAGTGGAAGGTCAAATAAAGAATTGTTGCCCTGTCAAAAGGCAACAAAGAGGGAAAGCACTGTTCGTTCATTAATGTCTTGAGGTATTGCTAAGACATTCAGCAATGTCTTAAGGCACAAAATACAAGTTACTTTAACAAGCATTGGGTTCACTATTATGTAGCATCCTGCCCTCAAGAAAATGAGTCACTGTGGTATATAATTATTACCTTAGTCTGACTTCAGGTTGCAGAAAAGTGTATTTTTTATGACAGTGGGAAGTTTCAGCACTCAGACATCCAAGAGGAAAATAAATTTTCTCTTACTAGGGTTTTAATTTGGAAATTAAAACCAAGCCAGTAGAACAAGATTGAGGCTCAGCTTTCCAAAGCGATGACCCTTCTTGAAGGACAAATACTGTTTCTCTTTAGAATATCTGCCTACATGGATCGTAATCATAGACCAGTGAAATTTTGAATGCTTTCACCAGTCATTTCTTTTGAGGTAGCATGTGCATTCAGTCTGTCTGCCCTTCCCCTCCCAAGAAGCATAAGTCAGAGAATAATCCCTGTTGTTAATCAGTTCATTTTTGTTGCTTCTGACAAGATGAGGAATAACCCAGAGTCCATTAAATGACAAGACCTAGGTTTTAGATGTACTTTTTCTCACTGTTCTTTTTCATTTTGTACTTTGAATTCACCCTATTTAGGCTGAGGGGTTTTTGTGGGGATTTTTTTCTCTCTCTTTTTTTTTTTCTCTGTGACAATGGTATATAAAATTATTTTTCTCTAGGTAACTAAGGTTAAGAAATAATCCAGAAAGACTCTTGCTGTCACGGAATCAAAGTTGGTGGAGTGCATCTTATTTCAGAAGATTAGTAAGGAGAAGGGAAACAATAAAAGAGTCCTCAGAAAATAGTTTTCACTGGTTGAGCATACCTACAAAGGCAGGTTCTATACAGTCTTATTTCAACAACTGATTAGTAACTGATTAATTCAGAAAAAGTTGTCACAGCTTTTGGGTGATGCAGTCAGTTGTCAACTGTTTTCCTCAGCTGTTTTCTAAGGTACAACATTAATAAATCTGATCTTACTCCGTCTCAGTCAGTGGAATTAATAGGAGTTTATTCTAGGCTCACAGGTGGCTAAAGCCACAGGAAAATTGTTTCATATCGTCTTTCAGATGAGAACAGAGCTTCAGAACTCATCTTTGGTCATTGGTCAAACTAAGCCTCAGGTTATTTGGACATTTGGTTCACAGATTTTCTCAACACTATTTATTCAAGAAGTCTGTAACCTGTTTACAAGCCCAGCTGGCAGAGGATGAGCCTTGGAGTGAGCTCTGGCACGTATATTTTTCTCTCTTCAGTGGTACACAGGTTTGTAAAATGCATGCCAAATAGTTCTGGTTTCTATCCCAGTATCTGGTGCTTCAAAGACCCGGTAGTTGGAGTGAATATGTGTGAAGAAAGCTCCTTTGGATCACCATGAGGTATGTACCTAATGATTTCTGCTGGATGCTGAAAAATCACACAAAAGAGCTATAGCACAGAAGTGCAGTAAGAAACCTATGTTTAACATAAACTTTCAGAGAGGAGTAAAATCAGGCCATTTTGTCAAGAACTTAGTGTCAATGTAGCTGACTGATAGTCAAAGAATCAGTGGACTAGCTAGGCAGAAAGTTTTCATCATTCTCATCATCCCATCTATGACTTCTAAAGAAGTCAGAGTTGAACAACGTTTTCAGAAGTGGAAAGTTCCTAGCAACTCCCATTGCATGTGGTAAAAACTAGCAGAATCAAGGACTGCTCTGAAGGAAGTATCGGTCAGAGCTGCAGTTTACTTAGTTATATAGTCATGTTTACCTGGTATGTATTTTCCCATTGTTTCTACCGTTCCAAGTCTTAAGAATATACCATCTACTTCCACACCTAAAAGCAGTAGCTTACCAGCCAAGTCTTTCAGCTGAGGCACTTGACAGCAGCTAGCTCTTGTACAAGAGGCTTAGTCATTACTGTAGTGCAACATCTAAGAAGAGTGTTTACTAATTCTATGAAATCCATGCATCTGCATCTGCATTAATTCCTCTTAGAAGGGGAATCTCTTTGTAATAAGCTAAGGATCACAGAAAACTTTGCATGTAAACCCAGAACCGCCTCTTTCCTAGAAGTATTTCTTTGATTATGCTGCATTAATTACATAATACGTAACAATTAGGCATAAATTAAACTATCAGTGTTTTTGAAATCAGACTCCATTAGTCTCATCTCACTCTTCTGGAACACAGCACTCGCTGAGTTAGGACACAAATGCAAAGAAAAGTCAGTTCCTCTTGTCAGTACTGGCAGTGTGATAGTTTAAGAATGTAAGGTTTTTCATAATCACTTTTAAAGTTGGTCTGAGCTTCAGGGTATATAGGTCAGACATCTTCAGAAATGTTTTCTAGTATGATGAATTGAGCCCTGTGAAACTTCAGAAGGACCATGTAATCTGAGAGAGGAACGAAGTAAAGAACCTAGAGTTTGTCCAGCTCAGCGGCAAGAAAGATATCAAGTTCTAGATTCTTCCAGAAGACTTGAGATCAGCAGGTGCTCTGGAGAAACAGCAGAAAGGCTAGACAGATTTTTTTTTTTAATAGGAGGGAGGAGCAAGGGACTTGTTTCCAACCCTCCACCCAAATGTTCAAAAAAAGCCCAAAGAAACCAACAGCAAAATCAGTGGTGGTATCTGTGGATTAGGTACTTATTTGCTCACACTTTACCTGTATAGCTGTGTACTTGGAGTACAGTGGTGTACTGTTTTTCCCTTGTATAAACTGAGTTACCTGAGGCATTTTAGGTAATTTCCTAAAACAATTTTCAGTCAACTTACTTGCACTTTATATCTACAGATGCAAAAGATTATACAGCACCTCCTTCTTCCCTAGACATCAGACACACTCCAGATTAAAGTTAGTATTTCTGTAGACAAAAACACCCATCCATGCAACATAATAGGTTTTGGTGGAGTTGTGGTTCAGTATGCACATCCGACTGGATCCCTGGAGTATCTGAACTGCCTTTTGAAAGAAACAGGGCTCATCAGTTCTGGAAGCACAGGATGAAAGCAATTGCCTGTTTAACAGCACAGAGAATACCCTCAGCTCAGTGCTACATCCTGAGAGCTGTCCTTTGGGGAAATTAGATAGTTATTTCATCCAGAACTAAAAAGTCCCACCGGCAAGAATGAGAACTCTTACCTTTACAATAAACTGAACTATCAGTGAGAAAATTAATGAGAAAAGTCTTACACCTGACTCATTAATTTCCTTTCTAGAATAATACAAAGTTTTTATCTACAACCTCGTCATGACTCACAAAATATATTTGCATCTACTTGGGAAAAGGAGGTGTATTGGATTTGCGTGCCAAGGCGTGGGTAGCGGGGGACTGTAGGAGTGGCCTCCATGAGGAGCGGCCGGGGCTGTCCCATGCCAGACACAGCTGGTTCCTGCCACCTCCAACAGACCCACCGCAGGGCACAGCTGAGCCCCTCAGCCACGGGTGGGTGCCTCAAGGAAAATATCTCTAAGAAAGGGCAGAAAATTCTACACAGACAGAGGATGAGCAAACAAAAGGTGTGAGAAACAGCAGAGGGAACACCAAGGTCGGAGAAGGAGGAGGTGCTCCATGCTGGAGCAGATATCCACACGGCAGCCCGTGGAGGACCCCATGCTGCTGCAGGTGGATGTGCCCTGAAGGAAGCTGCAGCCCATGGAAAGCGCACACTGGAGCAGAGGAAAAGGGTGAGGAGGAAGGAGCGGCAGAGAGGAACTGTCATGTACTGACTGCAACACCCAAATCCCCATTGCCTCTGCAATGCTGGGCAGGGTGGGAGGAGGGAGAGGAGTCAGGAATGAAGGAATGAAGTTGAGGCTGGGAAAAAGGGGATAGATGAAGTGTTGACAACAAAGTCTCTTTGTTTCTCACCGTCTACATATATTTCAATTGACAATAAATGAAGTTAATTTTCCCCAAGTCAAGTCTGTTTTGCTCGTGACAGTAACTGGTTAAGAAATTTTCCTATCTTTATCTTCAGCCATGAGCCTTTTCATGTTATTTTCTCCCCCTGCCCTGTTTGGGGAAGGCAAGCGAGGAGTGAGAGGCTGGGTAGGCATCCGGCTGCTAGCCAAGGTCAACCCACCACAGGAGGGTTGACAGATGTTCCTCCAAACGTCTTTGCAGGAAGATAAAGCTTATGTCTTCCTAAGAGTGTCAGTAATATGAACAGAATTCTTTCTTGCACTTGCTATACAAAACACAGTGGAAAACTTTTCTGTGATCTTTTACCACCTAGATTCATCCTACTTAACTTTAAGCATTTAATTGAGGCATCTAAATTAGAAGCTTAGTCACCCTAGTCAATGAAAAGGAACAGGTGCCTTCAGAGGATGATTCAAATCTGTAATTGGACAAAATTTCACTCTGGAGGTGTTGGGCTCTCACCATTGATTATGAAAGAAGCCACAAAGTGTATTCTTAACAAGGTGTTCCAGTTAAGTGCCTTAAGTTAAGCAGGATGAACCAGGGCATCTGTGGCTGAGGATTTACAGCACTTGATCTTTCTTCTACAAAAGGAGAACCTGGTAATAACACTTTATAATCTGCTTTTAATGTATTGCTCACACTAGCCATGCAGTTTATTCTAACCTTTCATACACAATTGAAATGTCCCTTTCTCCTTAGTATATGAAACTATTTTAACATTTGATATTTTTGGACTCATGTTTTAAGGTAGATGCACATTTTATTGTTGCAGTTCTTTTTTACACGTGCTGTGCTTCCCAAGTAACATTTCTTGCAGAGAAAAGCATTACCAAAATGAACTAAACATCATTAAAAATGGACAGACGATTAGGAGAGAATTAAGTGTAGGTATGCATTTTTAAAAGCCAAATGACACAGTTTGGGCACTGAGCAATTATTATATAACACCTAAAATCATCCCTCTTGAATTTAACTTTTGGGTAAAATATTAATTTCATTTGTTTTCGTGCCAATTCTAGCAATCATCACATAACACTAATCCAAAACTGCAAGTTGATGGCACATAGACGAACTTTTTGTTAGACTGATGTTAGTCAAACTATGGGTTTAACTATTTATGAGTTAAATAATGCCTCCTTTCAACAGTTTTCCTTCTCTCCTCCTAAATTGGTCGTTGTTGAGATGATGCTCTCCTTCTTGAGTGTACAGCAAAGAAACACAATCAGTTCCTGTTAAATGAAACTTTTCTTTTGGGTGATTTTAGTGACTTGGTAATAAGGAGCAGCTCTGATCAAGCTCAGTCAACATGCCTGTTAGAGTCACTTCATAAATACAGCAATTGACATGATTGATAAGAGGAATCTGGGCAGCTGGGAAAAAAAGCTATAGTTCTCCAATGAATTTGTAATGACATTGTTATAATTTTGGGTTGTTCCTTTTTTTTTCCAACTATATTCTTCATAACCATCTTCAGCTTCCTGTCCGTCTGCCTCCCATTGTCCACTTCATTTGTTTAGTCCTTGTTGAATTTCTCAAACTTTGTATTTACCTCTATTCCTGTACTTTTATGCACTTTCTCAATTTTTGCCTCCTAGAGGATGTTGCATCAGGGTGCTGCGTTTTCTTTAACAGCAACACTTATTTTGAATTATCTTCTTGCTATTGCAGGGTGCCAGGTTGCTTTTCCTGCTTAAATCTCCACATATAATCAATTTCTGCAGCAAATTATCTTGTGGGTTTTGGTTTTGTTTTAAATGATGAAAACTATATAAAAATGGGTTAGAGGAAACAGTCCAGTCCTTTGTGGTAGCTTGGCTTCTCTCCAATGCATGCTCTCTGTGGCCTTGCCTCTAACTCATCTGGTTTGTTTTCAGGTTTTCTCTAGCCAAAACATTGCAACAGGAGAGTTGCAGTGGATACACAGAAAATGAACTTTGTACAAAAAGTGCAGAATCCTCCCCCAACCTGTCCTCCAGGAAAAAAGAAGTAAGGCTAGGTTATCTGCTGGTAACTTTGTCAGTATCTTTGACATAACAAAAATTTTACATGTAGCAAAGGAAAAATAAAAAAAATATTATATTCATTACTGTATTTTAAATTAAGCCTTATCTGGAGCCATCTTTGTTATTGCTGAAGATAAATATCTCAATGTGAGACATAGGTACTAAGTAAGATACATACAGTCATACCAGAAGTGCTCAGGTATTGAGGTAATAGCTAACTATGTTGACTGTGAGATTTACTTATATTTTGGCAGCTGGAAAAAAAAGCGTTGCTCATGAGCAGTCTTATTTTAATATACTTAATGTGAGGGACGAGCTGGTAACTATTATTGCATTTTGTTTTACAGTCTTACCAGCCACTCACTTTGGACTGTATGCTTTTGAAAATACTTGCTGTTCTGCTACCTGGGTTTAGCTTTAATTGATATAAAGGGACAAATGGAAGTGCACTTATGAAGAAAGATATAATTACTTATTAGAAACATGAAAATGTATACATTTGGTTTGTAGAACTTCAGTTCTCTGTTTTGAGTAGCATAATCTTTTTAATAACATTAAAGAATACAAAACCTGGAGGCCTGTTTTCTTATTGGCCTTTATGGAATTAAGCTTTTTACCCAATGCTTTAAGACTTATTTCTTTTGGAATTTTTACTGAATTGAGCTCCCTGACTCTCTGATTTCATCATTGATTAGCTGATATCTTGCAAAAAGGCCATGGCTATATATTAAAGACAGGAGCCACAACTTGAAAAGAGCCACTTAATTCAGTTTTTGTCCCAGTTGTGTACTCTAATGAGGTAATTTGCAATATGTATGATATTAAAATGAGCTAAATCAGCCCTCTGAATCTGACAAACCAATGTGGTTTTGAGAGCTGATTGTGCTCCAAAATTAGGTGCTAATCAGTTTTTCAGCAAATGTGCAAATGACTGTGGAATTCTGAGGCCATTGAACAAACTCCTGATAATG
Source organism: Gymnogyps californianus (assembly GCF_018139145.2). Taxonomy (NCBI): domain Eukaryota; kingdom Metazoa; phylum Chordata; class Aves; order Accipitriformes; family Cathartidae; genus Gymnogyps; species Gymnogyps californianus. Next base: position 76,641,637 of record NC_059472.1, on the reverse strand, counting down.
AAACAGCAGTACAAACAACTTCTACAGATTTTGAATACTCATTTTCTTAGATGAGTATTTCATCTAAGATACAAATACTTGTCCAATAATATAACATATAAATACATATCTTAAAATGTATCAGGGAAGTGGTAAGGGGTATTCTGATGAAGGAGGATGTGACCAGTCCCTATTTTGCCAGTGCAGTCACAGTGATCACAGCCTGCTTACTGGTCACACATACAACGCCGGAGGGCCTCTTAGCCATATGTTACGGGTGCTTACACAACCTTGTATGCTGTTATTTTGGAGTCCCCTTGTTTGACTTGGAATCATGATTCTGCTAATAGTCCTGATAGTCCTAAACCTCACTAGTTGATAAAGAAGTCCAAACTATCAACAGCTTTAATCATGCCATGCTGAGACATTTTTGTACGAATTTCCTTTTGTTCCATGAGTACAAGAAGATATTCATAACCATGCAGTGTGATCCGGCACATTTTATAAATGTTGCAGGTTGCTTGAAAAATGTCAGGGTTTTTTTCCCCATGATTTTTCTGATGTAGCTGTCTTGCACCAGGCAACACCATTATATTTTCACTCTATAGCCCACCTCTCAATGAGACTAACCAGTCACACATACTCTTCCTGCTGGCTGAAAGCCTTTACCTTCACCGTGTAGTTGGCTTATGCTGTCTAGACTTAAAAGTTGCTTCTTTGACACTCTTAAAAGAAGAATCAAAACTGAAAAAAGCAAATTACAGCAGGAACAAGTTGTACGAGCACTAAAGCTTTATTGTAATATAATGAAATTCTATCATCAGGCAAAGAAAAACACAGAACTGATATGAAAAGCAGTTTAAAACTCGTGTATCATCACTGCCTTTCCTCTAGTGATTACAACATGAAAAGAGGTGTAAGAATAAATTTGCATTGTTTTTTGTGTTCTTGGAACAGAAATTGTTTATATGAATGGCTTCTTGAGGAACTAATAATTGACTTGGGGGGCTTAAGAAGCAAAATTTCTCTGGTGCAGCTGCTGTGTCATTTTTAGATAAGATAAGGATTAAGAATACAAATTGCTTAATAAAGAGAAAAATCTTTTCTGTTAAACTTGTTTTACTCCCTCCTGTCACAAGGGAAGCTGAAAATGGTTAGGTTCCTATTAAGAAAAAATTCTTACCCATCTTAAAACACATTCCTATGCCAGGAAAACAGCGTGCAGTTTTCAACTTCTTGTTGCATGGCACTAAGTATGACCATGTTTTACCCTTCCTGGCGGATGAGACCAAAGGCCTACCTATATCAGTAGATTTCCTTTAACAGTGATGAGAAGCAGATGTTTGGAGAGAAGTTCAATATTCCGTCCTTCCCCAATGTAATATATTTCTAGCTTCTATGATGCATCAATATGAGGACCTCTGAATCAGAGGACGCTGCTGGATCATTGTGTTTAAAAGCATCAGTAACTTTAAATTTAATTTTTCCAGCCTCCCTCTTTGAACCTTTTTTTATGTTTTCCCTCTAAAACATTCTGTGGCACTGAGTTCCACAGTACAAGCTGTATGAAAATATATGTCCCTTTGCCATTAAATACATGCCTTAAACCTGATAAAAGGGTCATTGTGTGCTTCTTACTTCTCATATTATGAGTAATAGTGAGTTATGATACCACAGGCAATCCCGGACCCAACCGTGGTTTTACAGACCGGTATCATATTCCTTCTCAGTTCATTTATTTCCAGAAAGAGGAATCCCAATGTTTAGTTTCTCCTCATATAAAATTATTCGCTAGGGGGGTCATAGTTGGTCCCCTTCTATGTTTCTTTTCTAGTTCTATTTGATAGCTGGAGCAGCTATCTGAAGTCTGTAACCAACTACTTCCACAGCTGAACAGAAGCCGCCAAAAAGAAAGCCCATTCAGATCTGAGATCTACTTTAGTTTTCTGTTTACTGAAATAAAATGATGGTAAGAAGCAGCTATTGGCAATGCTGCTTCATCTTAAAGTACTAAAAAGTGTAGTTATTTAGAAAGATAAACTATTGTTTTTCAAGCTAGTTCAATACCCAAAAAATTATTTGTCACAGGAGTGGCAATGGGAGAACTTTATTTTTATGCTTTTGAGAGCTGGGTACGTGCTGCAAGATGTTTGTTGTGAATATTCAGTAGTAGTTTTAAAGAAATTGACCTCAGTTCCATTTAGCCTCCTGTTGCTTCTTTGACAGTCATTTATCACAGGTATGTTGGCAAATGTCTTTGTTTCCTATTCTGTTTATTAAAACAGCCTGTGCCTAAGAAGAAATTGTGAAGTTTTAGAATTAAAATTTTGAATTCATAGTTATAAGAATTCACAACAGGAAACATCATGGAATAATTTCTATCTACTGAAGTGTGGGATGATTTATTGAGGTTGGTTAATGTAATAATTTAACTACTTCAGGTCCTTGTCAGGAATAAAGGAAGGAACCTTTTAATATTGATATCTTGCACCTGCTGACTTAAAGGTGACATTGGACTTTTTTCTTGGTGTTGGTGTTCCATTATTGGCTCTTGTAAAAGTATGAAATCAGACTTCTTATTCAACAAAGAGGAGACAAATATCAGTGTTCTGAAAGGTTTAACGTCCAAATGTGGAGTACAGAGACACAGAATGAAGCTTGCAGAATGTCCTTTTGCAGAGGACAGGGTGCTGATACCAACATATTCTTGCCACAGAAGGTTTTCTTGTTGCCTCCCATCTGTTCCTTTTAATAAAAATACTGCAAGAAAACATTGCAGAAGCCATCCAGAAAGGGGCTACTGAGCACGTACTGATCACTCACGCAGGATCAATTGTAGGATGCATCAGACTTGCTTCTCGGGTACAACTGATGTGTTTTTGAATCCCTGCCTTTTTTTTTCTAGATGTCCAAACAATGACAAGGCAAGAGTGATGCTTTTTAAAAAAAAAAAAATAAAAATAAAAAAAGCTACTCAAATAGATAACCTAAATACCATTGAAATCTGTTGGAGAGCAGATACATGTGTAAGAGTCCTGCTCTTTTGTTTCTTCCGTATCTCTACAATTCTTTCACCATTTGTTCAAGTAAACACAATGAAGGAAAATGAAGTTCACTTCAGTGTATGTAAATGAACAGACAGATGAAAACCTTCATAGAAACCAAGTAATGTTCTAAAAAAATGCCAAAAATGGCTTTGTCCTGGCATAGAATAGATCTTGTTTCTCTGAAAAGGGTGTAACATGAACCATGACATTTAATAAAATATTGGTGTTCTGTTGTATCTTTTCAGGTGTCTGAGACTAGCACATCCATTGCAGCCTAAAGGACTGTGGATATCTGTGTCTCTCATGAAAGGATAAATCAGCATTCAAGGGAAATACAGCATTTGCCTTCCAGTCAGTCGGATAGCTTTGAGGATCAGGCAGTCATGAGTCCAGAAGCTTGAAAACAAGGAATAGCCATAAGGCTATCTCAGAGCAGAGTATGGAAACACTGAGAATCCCTTGAAATAATGTCTGAGAAAGTAGTCCTAAGCTAAAGATTTTCATAATAGAGCTTCAACTCTTGAAAAATGGTAACAAGTTTTTGGTTTGCTGGGGCATGGTTTTTTTTCAGTTTTAGAGTGAGACATAAGCAAATACAGCATAGAGTATGGTTGTGTTTGTTTATCCTCATTGGATGGGAGGTAAAAAGACATTTAGGAGGCTAAAATGCATTCCTAGTTAAAAAGCAGAAGTCCTGTTAATGTTTTTAGGTCTAATGCCCTGTTTTCAATTTTTATAGAGGAAAGGCATTAAAGGAACAAATAATTTCTTTAGGGACTTCAGGAAGATTTGTCATTTTAGGAAAAACTGAAGTGTCTACCTCATGATGCTTTAACAGCACTACACTGGCTCCAGCTTACTTGCAAGATCTGGGTTATTGTTGTGGTTTAACCCCAGTCAGCAGCTAAGCACCGCACAGCCGCTCCCTCACTCCCCTCCCCCACTCCCAGTGTGATGAGGAAGGGAATCGGGAAAGAAGGTAAAACTCGTGGGTTAAGATAAGAGCAGTTTCATAAATAAAGTAAAATATAATACTGACAATAATAATAATGAAATATAATAATAATAATTGTAATGAAAAGAAATATAACAAAAAAAAGAAGAGGGGGAAAAAAAAGGAAAAAAAACCAGTGATGCACAATGCAATTGCTCACCACCCTCTGACCGATGCCCAAGCAGCGATCCGCCCCTCCTGGCCAACTCCCCCCTGTTTATATACTGGGCATGACGTTCCATGGTATGGAATACCCCTTTGGCTAGTTCAGGTCAGCTGCCCCGGCTCTGCTCCCTCCCAGCTTCTTGCACACCTGCTTGCTGGCAGAGCATGGGAAACTGAAAAGTCCTTGGCTTAAGATAAGCGCTGCTTAGCGACAACAAAACCATCAGCGTGTTATCAACATCATTCTCACACTAAATCCAAAACACAGCACTGTACCAGCTACTAAGAAGAAAATTAACTCTATCCCAGCCGACACCAGGACAGTTATAAATTCCCACAGTAGTTCTACCAATGATTTCTCATTTGGAAAGCAATTTTCATTCATTTTCCTGTAATCTTTCCTCCATTTTTACCTCACATTCTTCATCTATAAATGGGTTTATTCTTTAACTGCCTTTATACAACTTCTGTAGATTTCAAGAAAAACGGAAGCCCATCTTAACTGAATCCGAGGTCTATATACCAAGTGTGACTGAGACAGTTTCTGTACTTTGAGGACAGATAAAATTCTGGTCATACTTTGGCAACACATACCTCATCAAAGCAATTGACATAAGGTGGAATGGCTGAAAAATGGCTCGTGATTGTCGTGGACCAGACCCCAAGTCAAGGAGCGTGTTAATTGAACACCTCTAATGTGCTTCTTCGTAGGAAATGAGGACTTAGGTGCAGAATCATATATTTAAAAAAAAAAGCTCAAGGTCATCTCATGACCTTTCTTACAGCTAAAATGTCTTTTTAAAAGAAAGAGAAAAAGAAAAAAAAAGTAATTTAAAATCTTATACCTTATATATTTCAATTTCAAATTAAAAAAAATTTGGAATTTTCATTTCAATATATACTACATTCACATCTCTTTCTAAAGTGTGGAGCGTGTGAGCAAGTAAAGGACAAGAAAAAGCAGAAACTTCATTTACCCAGTCTAGTATGTATGGTCGCTCAAGTCAGATGGTGTAGGTTTGCATTTGCAGATACATTTATAAAATGCTTCAAAACCAACTACAGCAGCAATATACTATTTCAAAATGGCTTTTACAGAAGGTTCAAACACCATGTGTACTTTGTCAGAACTGCCTTGTTTTGTATTCCCTCTTATTAGTGGGTTACTAGTTTAAAAATTGTCAGGGAAATGAAATCTGGAAGAGCTGTCAAATTTCAGAAAAATGCCTTGAGCTGAATTCTTTGTTTATGTGAAATACCATGGCATGAAAAATAAGAACTGCCAAAGAACTGCCAGCATTTAAAGGAAATCAAGGTGTCAGCAGAAAGAAATCTGTTATCAATAAAATTTCCATACTAAAAACACAGGATGTGTTTTCAAATAGTGTCACTTGAGGTATTCATACATAAAAGGTAGTTTTCCTTCCTTAAAAAGTTGTTTGTTGTGGCTCATTTCATTGTTATAAACTCATTGATGTGCAGTCATTTCACTGTAGTTCTTGTCAGAAAGTTCAGCAGCTTGCTGTTACTCTGGGCTTGCCTGGCTTCGGTGACAATTTCCAAAGCCTCCTAAAAGTTCAGTTAACGGCAGATAACTCAGCATCTTCAGCCCTAAACGAAAGGTTTCTGTCTCTGCAGTCAATGGAGAATTGCAGTCATGTGCAGATATCAGTTTAGCTTATCCCAGACTCTTCATTTAACAATAAGACCAAAAAAGTTAAGTAGAGGCAAAGTCTTAGAGTCAGGTAGTGATAGAATTAAGATTGTTACAGCAATAGAAATTTGTCTCCTTGTACACATGCAATAAGAAGCTGTCTTTAATTGCATGATAGACTCAGCCTTCACCTCATTCTGAGGATTCCTCCACTGGACTCCTACTCCAGCTTTCTCAGCCAGTCTTTCCCCTTGTTCTCCATGTCTAGGCATGAGTTTTGAATGTCTCATATTCTAATAAATGTTGCTTTTCCATTTAATTTCAGGGACTTCTTCCTCATTGTCCCTCAAGCCAGCAGGGAAAATACAGATTGAGAGTTGCCTGATATGCTTACTGCCAGACTCAGGATCTGCAAGAAAAGTCCTGCTCTTCAGCAGACAAGCAATGAGGCTTTCTTAATCCAAAATTCATCTTTGATGAGCTTGCCTAACTGATAAGACTCTACTCAACACGTGTGAATAAACTGTTTTTTTTCAATATGATTCTAAAATGAATGAAATTTATAGGCATAGACAAAAAAACATTGTGGGTTGTTTTTTTTTTTTTTTTCCTGAGGTGGTTTCATTTTTTTGAGTACTTGAAAACATTCCATTCAAATTGTGTTTATATAATAATATTATTACTATTAGTACATACTGTTTATACAATAATGTTATATGTTTTACAACACTAAACAGAAGGCCATGTCTAGCATGGGAAATGTTTGTGCTAATGGCTCTAGTCTTGGCAAAATTATAATTGATGGCAATAAAGTCTTATGAGAAATATTAAAAAAGTTTAAGAGGCAGTCCTACTAACACCATTGATAATAAGTTTTGGTTACAATCTGTTTCTTCACCCCAACAGCTGCCCAGGAGTCCCTTATTCTGAGTTTTGCTTTACTCCTGAGCTCTAGACAATCAAATACATTCTATGTTTATTTGTTGGTGCACGTTTGTGTACCTGAGTGTGACTTGCATTTCCCTTTCAGATCTACTAATTTCACAGTTTTTTGTAGTATTATCCTGTGAACTGAACACTAAAGTAATTTTCATGTTTAAGACTGGTACTTTCTGGTGGAACACTGCTCTGAAGAGCCAGATTTGGATGGGTTTTTGTGATTTTTTACTGACTCCAAAAACATTCTTATTGAGATCAATATGTTATTTATGAGGTGAACTATGTCTGACCAGCAGCTTTAGAAATTGGCCTGTGTTTAAAAACCTTCACTTCTGCTGGTACTAGCCTATTACTTTTTCCTAGAGATCTAGCAACATACCACCTGAACAAGAAATATACCTTACTGTTCCCACACAGAAGGGTCAACCCTAAACTCTAGCACTTTGCACCCTGAGGCAAAAGCTTCCATGAAGATGGAGTCAAACAGCTGATTAAGTCTAGGCTCATGCTGGGAGTTGCGTAAACAGGGCATCATAAACATGAAGCTGTCAGAGGGCGGACTAAAAGTGTGCCAAGGCAGACCTAATGTAATAATGAAGTCAAGCAGACTGATAAGTGTCTGTAAGCACAAAATTCCTTATAACTAAGCGTTTTCCCTTGAAATAGTTACTTCCATGTTTACGCATTGAAATGTATGAATCATTCAAAAAAAAAAAAAAATAAAAGGAGGGTGGTTATAGGATTGTATCCATCCAGAAGATTATATTCAATCTCGTAATCCTCAAAGGTGGCATTACCTCCCCACCCACATATGCACACACAAAATTAAAAAAAACAGGTAGAATAATCTCATCATCGCCTCAGATTTTTTTTGCCAAATTATTCTATCAACACGTATGCAGCATTCCTAAGTTTAGAACATGACATTCTGGATTCTGAAAATAATTTCTGGAAATGTTTTGACCTGCAGTACATAATTTTGATAAGAAAAACACATATTTTAACAATTTCCCTAACCATGTATATTAAATGTATTTCAGCTGCACAGTGGACAGGCGTTTTTTGCCTTTTGGAGGGCTGGACTTTTTTTTTTCATAATGCATGTTATGAAGTCATACTGTTTTTAATATGCCTCTTTTAAAAGTTACATACTTTTTCTCTCATTTCTGAATAAACTTTTTTGCTGTAGGTGTTACGCTTAGGGAAGTTTTGGAAGTTTACTGTACACCAGGTGCTCTTGAGACAAGATAACTCGTTTCAGACTTCTTTAAAATGTTTTGAATAAGATGATTGCTTACCAACTGGAAATATTACAATTTCATTTCTACGGCAGAATATTTCTGTTAAGCCTGTCTGCCTGTCAACACTATGCATTCTGATCACCACTTTCATTTTATCTTTATAAGCATAACCATCACTATCAAGTACTGTGGCAGAACCATTTAAAGAAAAGTGGGAGAAAAAAAAAAGCCTGCCTTTAAACCAGTATTTGCTGCCACTCCAAAAAAAAAAAAAAACCCAAGAAAATCTAACTACTATCCTTCTTTAACTTTGTACTAACAAGTTATTACTTGGTATAAAAACAATAGTGATTTTTACATCTTGAAATTTCTTCACTATGAGCTCTCCAAAATATGCAGTATTTGAACTATACTTTAATGTTAGCTACACCCTTTCTGCTTTTTGCCAGTGGTTGTTACTAACTGAAGTAGGAAAAGAGAAGTGGAAGCATGGTGGTACACTCTCTCAAAGATTAAATTTTCCGAATCTTCATCAGTCTTTAAATACTGAACAGCATGCGTTATTGGTTCTTTTTGGTGTCTTTAATGGAAATTAATGGTTTGAGAATAAAAAAAGAAAATTTCATAGAAATGGTTAGTTGCGGAAAAGCGGCATAAAAGGGAATAAAACCGTAAATCAGTAATCTTGTGGGAAATGTTGTATAGCTTATAGATAAGTTTTGCTGGTAGTGCTACCTATAATAAAATTCACCTAGACTTTCTGTCTTTTCTTTCATCACAGTCCTTTGTTTCATTTTCCTCCGCTATTGCTTATTCATCCCATCACATGAACCACTGATTAACAGGACGGATAAATATTGTTTTCCATTTACTTTTTCTAGTCAGGCCACTATGTTGATGTGTCTGTCCTATCAACAGAATTTTAATTCTGCAAAAAATCAGATATATCCCAAATGAGAAAACTAATTACAATTTGTGCAATAAATGAAACTTTTTTTGCTCAGTTCCTGGGCTATTCAGAAGCTGTATGGTTCTGTTAAGCCACAAAAGGCTCCATTTCATTTTTTTAAAATAACATAGTCATGGCCCTCTGACAAGAGTATGTGGAGTGAACAGTAAAGAGGAAGCTGAAGAGCTCTTCAGAAAGCGTATTGAGCTCCATGCTTCCTTATCCTTTTGACTAAACCAAATTGTGGCCTAAACCCTGTGCTAGGCACTCTATACTGCAGTGAAATGAATCTTTTGTGGCAGTTTCTTTAGCTTTCTTTTAATTCTAGCATTACAGCCTTGCTTGCAACTATCCATATATACTTATGTCTATTTATATATATGTATGTGTATATATATGTAGGTGTGCGTAGATATACACACACATATGTAGCATGTGTAGGGCTTCAAACAAGAGGGGACAGTAGAAGCAGCACTCTGTTCTTTGCTGTATTTTATTTCACTCTATTTCTTATCCCAGTGTCTCCTGTTCTCAAAGTATTACAGATTTTCCTTAGCAATGCATAACACCAATACAAAAGATATTAAGAGACAGAGCTTGAGAACAACAGGGTTGTTCATCATATCTGAGTATACAAAAATTAATTTGGAAAGGACACAGATACTTGTAGATAGAAAATAATGCATTATACTTGAATCCTACAGTAGTTAGTTAAAAATAGAGACATCTAAACTGCCACCAATATAGCTGCAGAGTTAACCACTTCTTGAGATGAATGGCTTCTTTCTGGATGAAAATGTCATCATTTATACTTGGTTCTTATTTTTAAGGTTATCTATGCCATCATAAGCAGTAAGAACATTTTTTGCTTCAGTGAAAGCTGAGACTCTAGGACACACAATACGATAACATTTTTTTGCTGGAGATTAAGGGGATAGAAAGGCACTACCACTTAGGTTTACAAGTGATAATTTAACTAAGGGTAATGTAACTGTGTATATGTGCAAATTTGTAATTTAAGTCACTTTCCCTCAAGACATCTTTTTAGTGAATACTTTCAAAGTATGCAATAGTGATTCCATTTAAGGGCAAATATTTCTTTATTATACAAAACAGTTTGTATCATGTTGATGTCACTATTTTAAAGAAAATAGAAGTTTCAAAGTTTGGTATTATTGTCTGTGATAGATATCTGTCCAAACCAGTGGTAAGATTCTGGGTTTATATACATACATAGCTAGTATGTTGTTAGCTTGTTGTTTTAACTTGGTGTTAATCCTTACATGAATATTCATTAACAGATACCTAAGATATAGTCACAACTAAGAGGATTCATATTATCTCATTAGCATTTTTTAATTTGAAATTCTCAGACCTTTTTCTGCATTACTTAATAGAGATGTTTTTGAGCTAGGACATTTACCGTTTTTTTGAATGTATTGTTTCTTTTCCAACATATCTCTTTTCTCTAGTTATTTCTTTTAAAAACTTGTTAGCTGAAAGGTTTGTGTTGTTCATGTCTATTTGTCATATTAGATTCCCAGAATCTCATCAGAACCATGTCAAATTACATCAATCCAAACTGTGTCCTGGGCTTCTGATAAGAGTGCTATAGGAAAGGCATGGCTTGAAGATTGTTGGAAGACAAATAGCTTTATCATCATCACAGAAGTACTATAAGAGATGCAATAATTTATTGAAGGTTCAAGCAATGTGATTTTTTGTTGTACCATAGTAATCTGAAACTTTCAATAGCCTATGCTTTACAAAAAATGTACAGAACACTGGGCTTAATTTTATAGGGATATTTGTAACCCCTGCTAGGGGAAGGATTCTCTTTCTCCAAAGAAAGATGGTAATGAGGTAGAGATAGCTTTCATTCTGGCCCCAAAAAAGAGCCAAATACTGAAACAGGAAATTAAAAAACGCTCCCTGAAGTTAAATATGTTACAAGATATTGCTGCCCTAGCTATAAGGCTAGGAACGTAGCAAAATTGCATCCTCTGGCTGCACAAGCTCTACCAGCAGATCTTCTGGCATAGATGCAGATAAACCAGGCAGAGTGCCTTTCCGCTTCCACATTATGTAGTACATGACAAAAGACAGTCTATCAGAAAAACGTACATTATCATATGCTGCTGCTGCTACCGTTACACTCAGGCACCTCTAGAGTTTGGACAAGCCTGGGCACGCAGAGAATGAACGTTTCTCATTTCATCCCTGGACTAGTGAAGCACAGAGACTAAGTCTATCAGAACCAAAGAATTGGCCTGTTTCTTGAAGTGTGCTATGGCTTTCTCTGGCAAAGTTCATATCTTTCAGAGAAGACTACTTAATTAATTCCTTTTTTTTTAGCATTTTGTGAATGATTGAAAAGATCTGGCAGGAGATTTCATACAGTGCCCTAAATTTTCTCATGAGGAAGCAAGAGCTTTGAAGCGACAAGTCTAATTTTTTTCTCCCACCCCCCCACCCCCCAAGGCTACTTACTGTTGCGCCAGGCTTAACTTGCATAAATCCCTTAAATGATTCAATATCCTTTTGGGACTGAGATTAGAAATATTTTCAGGCTGCAATTACCAGCTCTTTGAGGGAGGGAAAAAACCCAAGATATGTTCCTGAAAGTTCTTCTGCAGTGACGGGCAGCAATGTCGTCTCAGCCAGTAGTTTCTATTTGCTCAAGCGATTCACTTGGTGAGAATGACACCTTATCCCGTGTGTATGATCTTACTATTCCTTTCCCGTATGTCTTGTCCTAATGAGCCTCCTAGCCAGTGGTACACAGTGTAATACACTGCCTTTTTCATATTGGGGTTTTATTGATGCTCTAGAGTAAATTATATTTAACTGCTGTTGCAAATCTGATGCTGGGAACATGTTTAAAAAACAGTTTATGGGATTCCCTAGCAGTGGCTCCATCTAACTCTGAGAATTAGAAGATTGCCTCCACTGTATTGAGTAATAACAGAAAATGGAATTTCCTATAGGTCAGTCCAAAATACTGGCCACCTGTACACCAAAGCTCTGTCAACTCCTTTGAGTAATTCTCATTGGGGATTTCCTATGCAATGTTGTTAATTTTATTGTGAGTCTTACAAATATTGGTGTTTTTTAGCCCTAATACTCAGAAGAAAAACTTTAGATATATTCAAAATACCAAAGGCGAAGAAGTATCTAGCATTTATTGATTTTTTTAAAATCTTATAACTTTTATTCCTATTGTGACTTTAGTGGGACAGACTAATAGATTCTGAAAAAATAAATATCAAGCACATTGGATTCCCAACAGAGTGGTCTTTTGGACTGTCCCAGTTTTAGCTGGGATAGATTTAACTCTTCTTAGTAGCTGGTACAGTGCTGTGTTTTGGATTTAGTGTGAGAATAATGTTGATTGATAACACGCTGATATTTTAGTTGTTGCTAAGTAGCGCTTATCTTAAGTTAAGGATTTTTTCAGTTTCCCATGCTCTGCCAGCAAGCAGGTGTACAAGAAACTGGGAGGGAGCATAGCCGGGACAGCTGACCCAAACTAGCCAAAGGGATATTCCATACTATAGAACGTCATGCCCAGTATATAAACAGGGGGGAGTTGGCCAGGAGGGGCAGATCGCTGCTCAGGCATCGGTCAGCGGGTGGTGAGCAATTGCATTGTGCATCACTGGGTTTTTTTTTTTCCTTTTTTTCCCCCCTCTTCTTTTTTTTGTTATATTCCTTTTCATTACTATTATTATTATATTTCATTATTATTATTGTTAGTATTATATTTTACTTTAGTTATGAAACTGCTCTTATCTCAACCCACAAGTTTTACCTTCTTTCCTGATTCTCCTCCCGATCCCACTGGGAGCGGGGAGGGGAGTGAGGGAGCGGCTATGCAGTGCTTAGCTGCTGACTGGGGTTAAACGACAACATGGACCCAACACACACCTCCCTTGTATCAAAAGGACTCTCTTTGACTTCTGTGGGGTTTGGCTTAGACTCGGGAAGCCATGTGTATAATCATCAAGGGAGTGAGAGGGAGCAATTTCACATCCAGAGGGACCTTGACAGGCTTGAGAGGTAGGCCTGTGCGAATCTCATGAAGTTCAACAAGGCCAAGTCCAAGGTCCTGCACACAGGTCGGAGCAATCCCAAGCACAAATATAGGCTGGGTGATGAGTGGATTGAGAGCAGCCCTGCGGAGAAGTACTTGTGGGTGTCGGTTGACGAGAAGCTCAACATGAGCCGGCAATGTGTGCTTGCAGCCCAGAAAGCCAACCGTATCCTGGGCTGCGTCAAAAGAAGGTGGCCAGCAGGTCAAGGGAGGTGATTCTCCCCCTCTACTCTGCTCTTGTGAGACCCTGCCTGGAGTACTGCGTTCAGCTCTGGGGCCCCCAACATAAAAAGGACATGGACCTGCTGGAGCAAGTCCAGAGGAGGGCCACGAAGATGATCAGAGGGATGGAACACCTCTCCTATGAAGACAGGCTGAGAGAGTTGGGGTTGTTCAGCCTGGAGAAGAGAAGGCTCCGGGGAGACCTTATAGCACCCTCCCAGTACCTAAAGGGGGCCTACAAGAAAGCCCGAGACAGACTTTTTACAAGGGCATGTAGTGATGGGACAAGGGGTAATGGCTTTAAACTGAAAGAGGGTAGATTTAGGCTAGATGTAAGGAAGAAGTTCTTCACTGTGAGGGTGGTGAGGCACTGGAACAGGTTGCCCAGAGAGGTTGTGGATGCCCCCTCCCTAGGAGTGTTCAAGGTCAGGTTGGATGGGGCTTTGAGCAACCTGGTCTAGTGGAAGGTGTCCCTGCCCATGGCAGGGGGGTTGGAACCAGATGATCTTTAAGGGCCCTTCCAACCCAAACCATTCCATGATTCTATGACATCATTCCTGCTTTGGGGCTCTGTCAGGTACAGCCTAGGTTTAACATATCTGTGTTTCCTACCTACCACCTTTCTAGTGCCACCACGGCTGCAAAATCTGACAGTAAGGTTCAACACAGGGAGGACTTCTCTCTTCTCAAAATATGTCTCTGAGGTTATGTCTTTTCTGCCAAGTTAGCTCACATTAAGGTAATGTAGTCTGAATGGCTGCACCACAGTGAAATAATACTTGAACTACAATGTCCAAAGTAGTGTCACTAGTTCACTTACAGCTCTAAGACCTTTTACTGACACATCTCATCATTTTTATTGCTGCAATAATATGATCTACATTAGAAATTCTTTTGTGCTAATACGGCGAAGAAAATTTTCTGTCCTGTTGGATACACGTGGGAGTTGAGAGAAGGCATTAGGGGTGTGATAAAATTTGGTAACTTTCATGTGCAATGACACAGCACTGTCGTCTTTTTAAACTATGATGAGATCAAAATTCAGCTTGTATCCCTGGACAGGCCAGCAGACTGAGTAAAACAGCCACAATATGCTCACATTTGAAAGGGTGTATGGACTTTAGCTAGGACCAACCCCCAAGCTGTAACTTGAGTCATCTTTAAAGCAAAGACAAGATTTGGAACTGGTCAGGTTGGGTGGATAGATCGAGTTAGTTATATTGTTAGACTCGCAAAGTTTGCAAGTTATTTCTGGCATGCTACATGTTATGCAATGTTGCCATCAAATATATTACGTTGACAAGGAAGGAAAAAATTAGTTTGGGAAACAAGCATGAGCATTTGGCTGATTCTGTGGAAACCCCAGCTCTTTAGTGCGCACAGTGGGCTTTTTGTCAGTCAGTTATTTTTTTGATTGCAAACTGAAGTTGTGAGGGACAGACTCCAGTGAAATCATTATCTCCAAGCTGGCTGTGAGACAGCCAGAAACCCCTCAGGCAGGGAATAGAATTCTCTTTTTCCAGTATAAATTTCCATAGTTTGCTAAATAAATTATGAGCTACATTGGCCCACAGTTCCCAGACTCTTGTGCAGCTCAGTCTGATACCAGGAAATTCATGAATAATTAGGAACTAGCGTTCCTCTGACTCTATGTTGATGCCAAAATTCCTATTTATTTTATTGGGAACAGGAAAAGGTCTTTTTCACTCAACTCTGCTTGCTAGTAAGGAAAATCAAATTTCTTCTAAGGCCAAAAATGCACTAGCAGCTCCATATTTTTATGGTAACAACAGTAGATAAATTTAATGTTGCAGTTCTTCAGTTTTGCCAAATTGTCATCTAAAGCAACAATAAGAATATGAGTCCGGTTTGTTCAGCCAATTTCTGAAGGTATCATAGAGGTTAAATAACAAATACCTAATGTTTCTGCTTTGGATGTTGTTATAAAGGAAATTGGATAAACACTGGAACATAAATCAAGAAAAGGTGCTAGAAAATGATGCCATCAGTTAGAAAAATGTGCCATACTAATACCTGATCTCTCCTCTTACTTGCTGAAAGTAGAAAAGAGAAAAGCATTTAGTGTCTTGAGTAGTCCAGGCACTGATTGATTGCATCCCATAATGCTTTCTAATGTATCTTCTAGAATACCTTATAAATCATATGCAGGCTTTTTCTCTTTAAATGCTACTTTATCAATTCTCAATTGCTCAACTTTCAAAATAAAGACAGACAGGGTCTGAGTGGTTGGGGTTTCTCTTTCTACTGAGGGCCTTGACTCTGTTCAGTATTTAGGCGCATGTATATCCTGAAGCAGGTGTGCAGTCCCATTAAAGATGTGTGATTAAGTACCTTTGTGAATGAAGACCATTTTTGGTCTTTCAAAACACTGTGACATTTGGTGCATGTTAGAAAAACATCCTACAGGAAAAAGGTCACACAAAGAAACAAGGAAAGCAGTTCTTTTCATGAATATAATTATGAGCTTGAGTTTCAAAGCCATGATACAGTGAGTTTTACATGGCTTCACATTTCACTGCTATTGTGTGTGTGTGTGTGTCTTTTACACTTGTTTCTGTATGCAAGTTGACTAGAGAGTTGTAACCACCCTAATGAGCCCCAAATCACGAGAAAGCTGTGAAACTCCTCTGCTGTGAAAATTGTGCATAGCACAAACTAGAGAAGGCAGTTGTTCTTGTTCCACTCTGCTCTTTGCAAACCTTTTCTTTGGCAAAAGGAGACGGGGGGATCTTGAGACGTCTGGAATGTAGAGGCGGTGTTGAGGAGCACCTGGATCTCATGACAACCAGTGTCTGAACAGAATCTTTAATCTCTCTGATCAGTGTAATCCTGCTGAAAATTCTTCATCCTAGTAAATAAGTGTAGGAGTAGCCCAGTATAAATCAGCTTTTCCCATCAAGCAATAAAGAAAAGAGCAAGAGAAGATGACAAAAAGTAGGTCACAGGGATAGAAAGAGGGAGCACATTTACAAAGAGAGAAAAAGTAACTAACAGGCCTTGGCCACTCAAACGTTATCTACACTTCTATGATGTTCATTTTGATTTATTTCAGGCTCCTGGGCACTGTCATCTCCTTCTCCCAACATGCAGTTGATTTCAGCGCTATGTTTTCAAACCTGGAAAACTGTTCAAGCTTGGGTCTTTTTGTAACTTCTTGTGGGGAATATCTTGCAAAGCCTTCTTTAGGCAAGAGCTACACCTTGCATTTCTTCAAGCATAGATGCACACAGGCTTTTGAAACAGATTTGGAAATATATAGTGACGGTGAAGAATGTTGTAACTCTGGTAGAAAGCATGGTTCAGCAAAATGTTGATAATTATGGGGTTTTACAGAAGCTGTCAATCTCATTGAATAGAGATGAAATAACCGCTTTTATTACTCACTCTTTTAGCCCGCTTTTTAAAAGGATGTAGGAAATAAGGCTGAGAGGTTCTGTAAAATAGCAATAGAGCAAGTCTGTATCTGAGCCAAGAAACAAAGTTTAGGGCGCCTTCTACTGTTACCTCCCCTCCCACCTGCTGATGAAAGAAAGCAGAGCACTACATCTCAGTTAGTATTTGGATCTGTTTTAAATTGCAACCAATTGATAAGCTATCCTTCTGAAATACACCAGTAGAAATTTCTTCTGAAAATATTCTAATGTTACATTTCATATATGGTTATTATAATTTAAAATTATATTCTGATTTTCTGTATAGGCATCTTTTGATGTTCTCCTTATTTTTCCATCCAAAAAAATGTTATTCATGGAATCAGAAGTCATAAATGGAAAACAGCCTATTAGATCACTCAGTCCATCTCCCATCAAGAGGAAAGGCTAATAAACATAAGCCAATTTTTTATAAATAGTCAGCAAGAATGATGCAGAATATTGTAACCAAAGCAAGTCCATGTGTAGCATACAGTAGTCACTTTCCTAACTATAATGACAGGGAATTTCAGAGACTGGTAGGAACCCTGTCTTAAAATTCTGCCCTCATTTTCTAGCTAATGTGTGCATGATTTTCCAGCTTCTGATAGAAATCATCTCTCCTTCAGATATGATATACTTTTCCTGCCACTTATTTTTAGGGCTTTGAAGACCAACATGAAATGGATTTGAAAGTATTTCCAGAATCTGACTTCAAACTGAATGATCTACCCTTCAGTATGTGACCAGATTGAGCTGAAACCTGCTTATAATCTAGTTCAGAGTGCTTGTCATACTTGCAGAGCAGAACCACGATGGTTGAGTTCCTCATGGGGGCTATGCATGGGGGAGCAGCCCATCACACTGCGGTTGCAGAGTTACTGCTACCTGTGCCAATGTCACGCGATCCACCCAAGTCTGTCAGTTGCCTCTCCTGATGTAAAGCTTCGGTGGTCTTGGCAGTTTCAGTCACCATGGTGCAAAACCAGTTTCCCTAGAATAAACAAGGTCCTTACAGTGGGAAGGAGAGGGGAACAGAAGGAAATGGGATTGTTCAGCATAGTTCAAGAATAAAGTGCAGCTTTTTAAAGCACATCTGTCCAATGTAAACTTCCCCGTGATGTGACACTGCTTTCCTGCTAAGTTATTGTTGAAAGGATTTACATTTAATGGGAACAATGAATAATCCTCTTCGTTCTTCACTCATCTTGTCAATGAGCTCATGTACTCTGCAGGACTTAGGGCTTATCACAAAATATTAGCGGATCAGGGGACTGCAGGGATAAAGTGACTGTCACGTTCTGCTGAAATTAGAAAACACAGAGCTGTGTTGAGTTGCCAGACCTGCTCATATTATCAAGACTGAAGGCTGGTACCGCACATAGTGCTGTGTCCAGCCTACTCACAGCAAGACTCACCGCCTTGGTTAGTATGCTGTGTTCAGAAGTGAGATCGAAGTCTGAAAGTGAGGTTGGAGAGTGAGGAGCTCATTCCTTTCCATATTGAACTGGCATAGATCAAGATTAGTGCTTTATAAATCACTGAACTGACAACAACATAAAATAGATGAGACAAAAAAGAGAGACCATTGCTGATTTTCTGTTATGTCATGCTTTTCTCCACTAACTCTCTACCTCTGAAATATGTATGTATTTGAGAAGGTGAGGATTATTGGACACATGTGGTGACAGTTTTCCCCAAGGTCAGAGCTGATACCAGATGCATTGTGTGAACATGAGCAAGATTTCATCTTCTAAAAACTGTCAGATTAGCACCATAGGCCAGAAAGAAATAAATGTGAAAACATTAAGTAACAAAGAAAGTAGCCTTTTTAGATGCTTCATGATACAAATTAGTATATTATTTATGTCAGGCACAGTAAAAGTACAGCATTGATGCCTTGCTTTTTTCTATTTTGTTAAACATTGGTTCAAGGACCATGCCCCAGACCACAAGTAGTTCCATCTGCACTGTTCTCCCGACCGTGTGCCATGTGGAATAAGAATTTCATTATATTTTCAAAGCCACTTTTTTGTTTTTAGCTGGGGGACATTATGGTCAATTATTTTTGTTATCCACATCTGGCCACAGCGATATTAATCTGTGACATTAGTCACACACAACTGGATGCAGAGGTCTGTTGGCATTCTGGTAGAGTAGAGAACCTGCCTTCTTTAAGATCTGTGGCTCTTATCTCCCTAGTTGGGTAACATCTGACACATCTTTGATGCTCTTGATGTTCTCCAAGCAGTTCCTTGCAGACAGATATCCTCGTCTTAACTAACAAGTTGGACAGCATGCTTAACAGAGAGACAAAAGATTACAACAGCAGCACAGAAGCTGAACTTCTGCCCCTTTCTCTTCTATCTGACATATTCTGTGAACACTAATTTCCACTTAAAAATCAAAAGGAAATGAAGTAGTCTTTCCAAGCAAATCCTCCCATCATGGAAAGGGACCCACTGATCAGGGCAGTAGAGAGCCCTGTGACAGCAGTAGCCCACAGGGCTTCCTGGTGCTTACAGCATCAGCACTCCCCTGCCCCACGTTGCAAAGTCAGCCTCTCTCCTGCTGAGCATCAACACTGTGAGTGATTCATTGAACACAGTAGAAATAAAGGAAGAAGTCAGAGAAACTAAAAATAAGGAGGAAGGAAAAGAGAAATGTCAATATTCTCAGCATCATTCCCTAACAAAAGACTAAGAAGAATAATGATTAGCTATAAAAGTTAAGCCACTCTGGAAGGAAAATAAAGATGTTGTGAACTACTGTTCCAAAATACCAGATCTTTGATATAAAAATGATAAGTCTTATGAAGAAAAGTGCTTTTTAAAAAGATATTTAGGTTTCTGTAAACTGAAGAGCCTGAAAATCCCCCATGGCAAATGAAAACTATATAGTGATACTTGCACTTATTTATTAACTTCCTTCATAAGTTTAATCCTCTTTGTGCATATTTTCTGTACAGATTTTTTCTTTAAATTATAAATGCATTCATTTATAAAATTGTAAGCACTGGAAAATATTTTATGTTTTGCCTAAAATATTCACAATATGCTCATTTTGAAAAATTTGGTTTCCTGTGCTCATATGTTCAATCACAAGATCCACATTTAAAAACGTCCTCAAGGGTATGAAAAATGTTGCTAGGTTGAAAGAAATATTCTTCACAGAGTGTACAGAATTTGTTCAAACCAGCATCTGACAGAAAGCAAGACTACAACTCAAGAGTGCTGTGATTTAGAAAATCAATAGAAAAAAATCAGGTAAAAGACACACAGAATTACAGTGATAAACAACAGATTGAAAATATGGGTGAGATCTCAGAAAAAAACCCAAATGTTAAGTAATCTGAGCAAGTACACAACTACAGATGATACAGAAATCTTAACCACACAGAATTAACCTCTGGATTAATATTTTCTAAGAAATGTGTGTTTTTAGAAAATTGAACCATCTTAAGGAGGAAGCACAGTTACATGCTAAGAGTATTAAAAAAAAATAGCCTGAGAGAGAATGTAAGTGCTAAGAATAAGTGAAATGTGAGTCGTTACATCAGCAGAAAATATAAAGTAAAAAATTCATGCTAGTTTGAAATGGGAAAGTATCTGAACTTAGTTATTTTATTTTCCAGTTATTCTGAAAGACAGAATGAACCCTACAGTACAAGGCAAGAGAGATGTTACAAGGCATATAAGTGTGTAGGTTGTTTAAAATAGTAAACGCACATTGTTTGTAATAGTCAGCAGCCTTAGTTGTTTGCAGACAGTGGTCTAAAAGTTTAAGAGTCAGCAAGGTACCACTCACTGTGCAGGGTGAGGAGCAACACAGCTGTTTCACTGTTAAAATTTTACTTTAACCTGAGAAGCTGTAGTGCTGAGACAGAGGACTTACAAATAACTTTGGAGAAGGCAAGCTGCCACGTCCTCTGCAGTTATTGCAGGCAGTGCTCATCACCAGCGCCCAAAGGCTGGATGCAGGAGGCTAATTACTGAAGCTGTCAAGATGATATGGGAGATGCAGATGTCACAAGAGCCAACTTGGAGAAGACCCGGAGGGTTCAGTAGAACATACAAACATCTGTCACCCAAACACCTTCAGGGAAAGAGTCACATCCAGAGACCCCCAATCTCAGCTGAGGAATGCCAAGCAAGCTTATATTGCTGAACACCAAGCAAAACAAGGTTTAATTTGAAAGTCTCCATTAGCTGGTGTTCCAGTTTAAGAAAATTTTTGAAAGTCATCTTTCAGCTGTAGTGTTGAATATCTCCTAATATGTTAATGGCCTCTTCATAAAGCACCTTTTCAACAGTTCTGCATACGATAAACTCTTTCTTAAATTGACACAATCCCCTATCAGTATCAGGACATAGAAGTAAATTTTACTTTATTGGTGTGGAGATGTGTATGCATGGAAGCTAGATGAAAACCCTAGAGAGTATATAATTATCTCCATTCAAGGAACGAGATTGCACTATCTTACACTTTCTCAGAAACTTTCCTACAATCATATTGATTATAGACAACATTTGAAATGATACCTGGCCATAGGTTTTGGGCCAACCACCTTTCCAGCAGTCTATTGTATATGAATAATTTTGGCATATTTAACATTTGATGCACTGTTAAAACAAGGAGAAAATGCACTGATTTCTGTTACTGCATTTGTTACACATTTCATGCAAGTTACATCTATGAGTTATTTATACATTATATTTCCAGTAATTGCTACGCATGGTGTGATCCTCTAAATCTGACAGTTTGTTTCTGCTCCTATTAGGGAGACTGAAATGTCTTAAACAGGAGCAAAACAAATACTGAATGACGAATATCAGACAATGAAATACCCTTCTTCAGCACCAACTTTAATAGATGAACAATTATTTGTTCTATTATTCTTGAAACATGCTGGATTTAACAAGGCAAATTCACTGCCTGTTGTTTGCAAGATCTTTTGGAAGAATTTTTCAAAAAACATTGAAAAGCTCTAATTTCAAATACAGTGTCTTCTGTTGTACAGCTTATATAAATCAATGCTGCTGCCTGAGGGTATCTAAATAAGTGGAAGTCACGTGACTATTCAGAGCTGGTAAACGCAAGTTTCATTTCATTTTAATCACATTTCATTCTTTAAAACTACTCCATTTTTTCACATCAAAGGGTAAGATGAATGAACTGCTTGACATGTCTATCCCTGTTCTTTAGTATAAGCATTGTAATTGCTTGGTCTCTATCTATAATTGTATCATTTAATTGATGTTATAAAAAGGGGCAGTTTTGGCCTGTGTGTTGTCCCATTTGACTCTGTTTACCTCAAAGAGGAGAGAAGTGACAGGGATGAGACATGGATTTCAGTTTCTGCATGTGCACAGGGCAGATCCTCAAATAGGGAAGCTCAGAAAGATCCAGTGGGAGGAAGCAGTAGGAGATGCACATGACTGGGGTATACTCCTACTGGCATGTACTCCTAGGAGGACCCGTTCTCTCGAGTTCAGAGAATCAAAGATGAGGAAATTTATTTCTTCTGTGCATGTCACAAGTGCCAAAGAGTCAAGCATTGGAAGGAGTGTGCTTTGATAGAGCAACATCTCTCCAAGACTCTCCTTTGCCACTAGGTCACGATACGGTTTGGCAAATTCATTTGCTTGGAAGGAGATTCTGTTCGTCACTTCATCTGCTGTAGAAAAATAACACAGATTATATGACATAATCTTATGATATAAGGAAAGAAGAAGAGACTCACAGAGCCAAGATACTGAAAAAACAACATTCTCAGCAGATGAAAATGATGTGACAGTTGGTCTCATGAGGGAATTTGCCTCAACAGTCTTAGCCAATATGTTAGTTTGTCCCTGTGATAGCTGAAGTTGCTGTTTTGCCAGCTTCTTAACCTCTCAGAGATGGCTGAATCTCAGCGCTGATGGAAGTGAATCCAGTTTGTAAAATGCTGTGAGATCATTTGGGTTGAAAGATGCTATATAAATATGATTTTTTTAAATAAATGTACTGTAAATTATGGGACAGCTTTGATTTACAACTACTTAAGGGGTTTTAAATGTTACATTTCATACAGTCACTTTGACAATTTGAATGCTAAAAGACTGAGTAGTCCCAGAACAATACAAAGCCAGAGGGAGAGAAAATTAAAGGCCTATGATTTTTCTTTCTTTCTGTTTGAGGATAGGGTTCACCAAACCCCACATTTAGAACAAAATGGCTTTTTCATTGGTCAGTCATTTCAGGAAATAAAAGCAATTAAATGGCACATTGATTTTAAATTTCCTTCTTCCTCTCTTCAAGTGTACCTTCTCTGGGAACTAACAATGAAATACTGTTATTTTACATCCACTTCCAGCTATGGCGCAGTACTTCACAAACCATGCTTGCACAGCGTTATGCAAGGTGGAGCCCAGCAAATTAAGCTGACCTCATATTCCCCTTAAGCAAATAAAGTAGTGAGGGGTGAGATGTCATTTTAGGAATAATTGTGTGGGGGTTAAGCTAGGGACAGGCAGTTCAGGTAGCTTAAATGTTGTGTTGAAAAATCTGTTGGAATAGATCTTCTAAATAATGCTGAGCACTAGACTTCAGCTTTTCTCTCCTGTAGCAAGGGAAGTATCTATATGGACCCTGCCTGGATTAACCATAAGGCCAGAAGAACAGCTATATCCAGTCCAGCAGAAGATCCCTGTCGCCCAGCAGCCTGTCTCTGACAGCACCCAAGATCAGACACTTAGGGAAGAGTATAAGATTAGGTAAACTACATGCTCATATTCTCCCAGTCTCCAACAATTTGCAGCTCATATTTGAGCCAAAGGCGGTATCTTTATCTTTAATAGTCCTTGGTGGACTTTTTCATGAATTTGACCATTCACTTCAAAACCATATAAATACTACTATCCACAGTATCCTGCAATAAGCAGATTAGGTAGCTAGTTCATGCACTAAACCTTCAGAAAAAAAATGCGCTTGTAATGTGAATTTTTACTTCATGCAAATAAAATTAAACATCTTATAAAGAAGGTTAAGGTTCATTTATAGGCAGAAAAAGTTCTTCAAAATATGATCCCTTTCATGATGTTTTCTCAAACCCGTTTGGACTGTAGGAAGAAGCTGGTAAACTGTGTATATGTCACAAAGCAGCAATGTAATACATTGTTCAGCACAAACTAACAGGGATACTTGCTTTCAGGTAAGGATTCCCTTTGTTATGAATCAAAGAAATGATATTTCTTTTTTTTCTTTTATTGGGGGGATTGGCTTACAGTCAAGGAATACAATGTTGAATTTTAGATGGACAATAACTATAAAAAAGTTATAATCAGATTCATTTTAATTAAGTTGATGGCTTTAACTGTGAAACTCCTTTTCCGTTAGAGTGTTGTTTGGGGTTTTTTTTTAAACAACTCAATCTAAAAACATTCTTTGTCTTTTGTTCTTTTTGTGATTGTATTGGGTTTGCGTGGCAAGGTTTTGGTAGCGGGGAGGCTACAGGAGTGGCTTCTGTGAGAAGCTGCTAGAAGCTTCCCCCGCGTCCGATAGAGCCAATGCCAGCTGGCTCCAAGACAGACCCGCCGCTGGCCAAAGCTGAGCCCATCAGCAATGGTGGTAGCGCCTCTGGGATAGCGTGTTTAAGAAGAAGGGGAAAAAGAACTGTGCAACAAACTGCAACTGAAAAGAGGAGTGAGAATATGTGAGAGGAACAACTCCGCAGACACCAAGGTCAGGGAAGAAGGAGGGGGAGGAGGTGCTCCAGGCGCCGGAGCAGAGATTCCCCTGCAGCCCGTGGGGAAGACCATGGTGAGGCAGGCTGTCCCCCTGCAGCCCATGGAGGTCCACGGTGGAGCAGATATCCACCTGCAGCCCGTGGAGGACCCCATGCCGGAGCAGGTGGATGCACCCAAAGGAGGCTGTGACCTTGTGGGAAGCCCATGCTGGAGCAGGCTCCTGGCAGGACCTGTGGCCCTGTGGAGAGAGGAGCCCACGCTGGAGCAGGTTTGCTGGCAGGACTTGTGACCCTGTGGGGGACCCACGCTGGAGCAGTCTGTTCCTGAAGGACTGCACCCCGTAGATGGGACCCATGCTGGAGCAGTTCGTGAAGTACTTTAGCCTGTGGGAAGGACTCACATTGGAGAAGTAGGTGGAGGACTCTCCCCCGTGGGAGGGACCCCATGCTGGAGCAGGGGAAGAGTGTGAGGAGTCCTCCCCCCGAGGAGGAAGGAGCGGCAGAGACAACGTGAGATGAACTGACTGCAACCCCCATTCCCCGTCCCTCTGCACCGCTGTGGGGGAGGAGGTAGAGAAATTGGGTGTGAAGTTAAGCCCGGGAAGAAGGGACGGGTCGGGGGAAGGTGTTTTTAGATTTGTTTTTTTCTCATTATCCTACTCTGATTTGATTGGTAATAAATTAAACTAATTTCCCCAAGTCGAGTCTGTTTTGCCCGTGACTGTAATTGCTGAATGATCTCCCCCTGTCCTTATCTTGACCCAGGAGCCTTTCATTATATTTTCTCTCCCCTGTCCAGCTGAGGAGGGGAGTGATAGAGCGGCCTTGGTGGGCACTTGGAATCCAGCCAGGGTTAACCCACCACAGTGATGAACAAAATTTAACTTTCCTTAGATATAAGTGAACTATGATCTCTGGTTTATAAAATACAGCTTCCAACGCATTTGCTTCTTATGTGGATGCACCCCTGAACTCAGTTCAGTTGAAATGCTGGAATGCAGTCATAATTTACAGACTTGTGATGGAGACATGTCTCTCTGCATCTTCAACCGCGAAGGTTGCTCTGTTATCAGGTATGATACCAGCTGCACTCTTGACAGCCTACTTTGGGGTATTCACTTCCACTGTAGGTAGACAGCTCAGATGATTAAAGAAAAGCTACTGTGTGTGAGCTGTCAGTAATCAAATCCTTCATATGCCCTTAGTGAAGAAAAATAGATTTTTAAATTCAAATTTAGATAGGAGGAAATGAAAAAGGAGCAAAGAAATCCCCCATCTTCATAGTCAGAAATTCAATTTTGGAATTGTTATTTGTGTTTCCTCTCCCATAAGAGAGAGGGAAAACACAGTTATCATCAATAAACAAAATAGTAAATCCAAGGAATTATACAGTACTCTTCATCTCAAGACCCTGAGCAATTTATAACCATTAATTAATTAAGCCTTGCAGCATTTCTGGAAGGAATATGCAACTTGAATAATGCATTTCTCAGGGTACCCAAATTGTAGGCTTTTTGTGTGACCCACAGGTTAACTGGAGAACTCTGGATCCCGTATATCTCAAGACCTAAGATGTTAATGTATTTTTAAACTCTTCGAACTGCAGTGATATAGTCCCACTGTGACGCCTGCCCCACAGAGGCGGAGGAAACAGAGCACAAACGGGTGTGTGGTTATAGCGACTGCAAAATAATGGAGAAGGAAAGTGATGGGAATTTAGAACTGATTGCACTTTACTTCACATGCTCAGAATTTATGCTCAGAATTTCATTTAAGGTTTGGTTGTCAGGTGTGTTCTTCCAGAGAATTTCTTACCATGCAAAGCAGGCCTGTAAAATATTGTATGATGATTATACATGTCCCACCTTCATTAACACCTTCCATAGATATAAGGTATAACACAGCTACTTTATACCTAAGGGCCACAAGTACTTTTACAGATAACATGTTTGCTGTATCAAAACCCCAGTCTGGTGTAGAGTCTGCTGTCACTTATATGATCAGTAATCTAGAACAGCTTTGGTAAAGTCGTTAAGTGGGTTCAGACCAGCACATATGAAGCCTAGTCCAAATGTAAACTGACAATATGAAATCATAATGGTCTCTGAGAGAGAGAGAGGCAGAAAAAATATGAATATTTGTGGCCTAAGTACCAATGAAGGCTTGCAGTAAAGCACTTTCTGATGCCCACTCAACAACTGGATTTTTTTCCTTTCAGATATATCCAAAGCACAAACATGCTTCTAAGGTTCTTCCAATCTTTCCATAAACCTAAATTCTGCTGCTGATTTCTAAAATACTTTCTTATAATTTAGAGTACTTAAAAGACTATAGATCCAAAAGTGTACAGAGAGATTCTCTGAGCTGCTGTCACAGTAAAAGTAGACATCTCTTTTACTTAAAATATTAATTCTATCTGATCTATCGTCAGAATTTGAATTAGAGTGTTAAATGATATACTGATGATCAGTTTGTAGTATTGATTTATAAAAACTTGAACTGGCCTCTCAGAGGCTGACAGAAGGGAAGATTTATGTCAAAGTACTGCTGTTCTAGTATAATGTATGCTAACCAGGAAGAAGACGACAGTACACTTTAAACAATGTGCTGATTAATACAGTACAGATAACAAAAAGGAAAAATAAAGCAAACTGGGAAATTAAAGGAGTGATCTGGATTCTTCTCAATTTAGAAACATGACACTTGAATGGGATTTTCTGCAGGTTAGGAGAAGGAAACTATCCTTCTCTGTTTTAATATCTGGTCCTCACCAAAACTGATTAACCAAAGGAAAGCTCTCATATTCTGAGGAAGTGGTCAAATGTTCCAAGGTAATTAAAAGTGAAAACCAACAAAAAAAACCCCAAACAAACAAGAATGTTGACTGTTTATTAGCTCATTATTTAACAGTCCACCAGTACATAAGTAGACGAGATAGATAATCAGTTGTGTTTGTTCTGTTCAATAGATCTCCATTTTGCATGAATCCAACTATGATCTGTAGATATCTTGGGTTCATCCTGTGATAAACCTAAGATTTTACTTTTTCCTTTAATGCATGTGCTAGCTACATGCATGGCTACATGACTATGCTTTGTAGAAACATTTGCTTGAAACTGTCCTAATGCTAGCATACTTTCATATTAAGTCATTGGTATAGAATTACTGCATCCAGTCTAGTCAATCTATTTGATAATCCAAACATCATCCATCGTCCTGATTTTATTATTCTCAAATCTGGATACCTTCTCTGCATATCCAAAATGATACCAGCCTCTTGGCAAGTGTTTAGTATGCTCCTGTCCCCCTCCCCCAGTTTTAAACTAAGACCAGACAAAGAAACGCACGCACATATACTTCGAAAAGGTCAAGTTCTGCCCTCAGCGACAGCAACATACCTGAATATAGATTTCAGCCCTAATGGCTGCTGTCTGTCAGACTATCTGGTGACTAAAAATGGCAATAATTTCTCCCTTTCAGTTGTTACTGAGTTATAAAAAACAACATTAGAACAAGAAAAGTGCTGCTGATGAGTGAAGTTTTGATTATAAGGACATAAATATGTTCTCATTGACCTAAATACAAAAGTAGTAGAAAAATAGCCACAGTGAGTATACCAACACAGATGATGGTTTGTGGCTTGCACAGAGTATCTTCTGCATGTATATCCTATAGAACTTTTGCATAAATAGAAACAAACACACATCACTGTAGCTCCAATTTAGTCTGAAGTAGACCACTTAAAAAGCCACCACATCATGATATGGCTGTGACTCAGTTAAATCACCATCACCACAAACCTGTGTAGAAGACATTTAATCACTTCCTTTATGCAAATCTATTAACTGACTTGGTTACATAAATGTTTTTGTTCTTGTTATTGTTGTTAGTTTGCAAATTTGAATATGATTTATTTATTTACCTCTCCTTAGCTGGTTGTCATCTTGCAATATTGAGACAGATTTAGGTTTTCTTTATGTCTGTGTTCTGTAGAAGTTTTTGTTCTAAACCAGTACATTTCCATAGGACTCAGAGCACCACGCGGACAAGAGACAGCCATGCCCTCTGCTAAAATGAAGTCATACAATTTGTCAGTGCTTTTTCAATTAAAGTCAAAATAAGCAAAAAACAAAACTTTGTGGGTCCTTTTTTATTTTCACTGGGTCTATCATTTATGTATACAAACCTTACAAAGTGTCAGCTAGGGAAAAAATGTTGTGAATACTCAAAAAAATCAATGTCTATTTTCTTTTAATGTCAAGTAAAATAATATGTGAAATGCATCTTCTGGAAGTGACTCACAACAGGTGAAAAAGGAACTTCAAATTCAGTGAAAGAATTAGACATGTAATCTGAAACTTGGGGCTGTGAGATGAAACCAAGTGGAAAGAAGGGATGCACAGGTCTGATTCTTGATGGGGATAAATTAATGAAGCTCCTTTGCAGTAGACCTATACCAAAGGAGAGCAATGAGGAATGCAATGACATGATGACATATGGGGTTTGCTATATAAGTTCTTTCTATGAAAGATTTTTCTATGGAATTTCTCTATTGCTTTGTATTCTTCTGTATTCTTCAAAAGAAATATTTTAAAATATGGTTATGCTACTATTTTATTATTGTTATTTATGTCATTATTTGTATTATGTACTACCAGCAATCTCCAGCTGGGTTGGGACATCACTGGTTTCAGGCACTTCAGGTTTCATAAACCTGAACTGATGGTTTTCATTCATAAGAGTAGATCAGACAAGAACTCTATTGGGTTTTGGGAAAGGTATTTAAGACATGAACAGAGTGAAAAATATGGTGTTCTGCAAGTCTAACTCAAATGTCATTATACTAGATAGTTTGGGGTTTTTTACTTTCAGCTGAGACCGGAGGAAAAAGGGCAATAAATGGTAAGCAGCTTCAGCTGAGGACAAGAGACCTTGAAGGAGAGAATTGGAACGAGACTGTTGACAGAGTAAAGAATATCCAGAGTAAAAACTGTGTCTTGGCAACAGAAAATGGATGCTTCTCTGCTCATCCAGTCCTTGCTATTGCTATGCTGTCTCTACTCACTTCTTTCTAATATTCTGACTGGCAGCTTTTAGAAATTTTTTCTGGGCATGTGATTGCACTATTTTTGAGGTAGGCTGTCTGGAAAAGCAGACTGCACAGTTTGAAAGGGGTTTCTTGGATTTTATTTCTCATTCACAGAGAACAGTACCACTGGTAATATCGGAGTTGTGAATATGGATTCCTGATGACTATTTGTTTATGATTAATGTTTTGTATTTACCTCCTGTTGATGCATCTATAGGTTTCAAAGTGCATTGCCGCCAGGATGCAGGAGTAGCTCAATCTGCAGGTAGTACAGCTGCCTGGGTGCTCCTGTACTGCTGTGCATCTACCCAGAATGCACACACATGAGTGCACGGTACTTGCCTGTGTACTGTGGCAAGACCCTGAGGTTCAGTAATGGGGGTCATAAAATGCTTTAAAAAGGATTTTGGAGTGCCTTCAAAAAGTAAAAAAAGAGAAGTCTTCCACTCATGAAGTCTTTGTTTTCCAACCTCAATGGGATGTTGGTGCAGAAAGCTCAGAGAAAGAGGATGAATCCTGCTGCTTGAAATTGTGTATGATTTGGGTCTTATATGGTCAAGAAACAAAGGTAGTTGCCTTTAGAGCTTGTGTGTGCATCCTGGCATCATTTTAGATATTTCCATTAAATCCATGGTGCTGTTCAGATTCTCCTGTGTATTCACCAACAAGAATATTCTTTTGTTTCTCTTTTCATCAAACCTAGGTAAGCTTCTGTAGGGTTGTCCACAGACCCTGACTGACCGCAGGACTTCCTATGTTTCAGACTTTGGACTTTCTACCTGATGCCTCCACTATATATTGGTGCTGGAAAATTAAGATGAATGTAGCCCCAATATTTAAATGGCTTGGTGTTGTGCACACACTGTCTACACGTCATGGGGGAACTGAAGCACAGCCAATATCACCAATATTGTAAAATTGAGGATTTATTTAGAAAAAAGACTGATATTCCTGAAATTGCCAGAACCGCATTTTCTCACCCTTAGTAACTTAGCTGCAGGAAAACCAGAACAGTTTTTGATCAAACTTTGCTGGGGCTGAAAACAACAGATAAAGACCAAAGAAAAATTTAAAATTAAGCAGGCATACTGTGAAAAAGTTACAAGCAACTGAAAGAAGGGTAATAATGGAAAGCGTTGGCCTCAACATATATGTTGCTGCCGGCTTCAGACATACTCTAAAAAAAACCCAGATAAACAGATAAAGCCACTCAGACAGCTTTGATCTCCACCTGGGCTTCCCCCAAGTTCTCCGAGCTCTAATTGTGACAACAAAGAATTGTGTTAGTTTCCAATGTGTCACTTATCTGAAGTCACAGAAACATTATCTTTACTCAGCAAAATGTACTTTGCTTTTGAAAATCACTTCATTGAACCAGATGACATGCTGCTGGCAAGACTAGATGGAAAAGGATTTGATGTGCACAGTATCTAGTTCTTCAAAAATGCATATAAGCTCACTTATTTCTATTGCTTAAACAGATCCAAATATTTCCCATTCACAATAACATTTGAAATGTGGAACAGAAAACATAAAGCTTCAGCTTTTGCCAGTTTTCATAATTTGATGTAAACCCCTGTATTGCTTTCCTTACCAAAAATAGAAAACACTGAAATGATGTGCATTACAGCATCATGGATTTGTCAACAAGCCATGAAATCTTTCATTGACTTAAACAAAGGCAGATTATTTGGTATGGGTATTCTTTAGGCACAGTACTATTTGCCTAAAATTGCATAGAGCCTGACAAGCAATTCCATAGAAACATAAAGAAGGAAAGAATTTATAATCATAATTATGAAGCCATGCCTCAGAAGATGATCGGTCCTCAAAGTGAGTTGCAAATTGGAAAAAGCAAATACATGAAAGGCATATTTATTGATTATTTATTTCAGATTGTGTATTGTCATACACAAAATAATTGTTCCTTAAAGTGTATCTGACAGTAGGAGGTCAAAGTTTTTGTGGTTTCTTTTATAAACTATATTTGTGATAAAGGCTTGCCACAGCTGATAAGAAGGAACGTTGATAGGACCTTAGTACCTAGAAATAAATTCGGCCCTCTTGTATGGAGTAGCGTATTTCATGTGGGAGAAATAGTAATCTATTTTTAGTTCAGCTGTACTCCTAAGAAATGCACCTTTCCTCCCACAGTAAGAACTTATTGTACTTTCACACCTCAATGGACTGTTAGTAAAACATTTCAAGCACAAAATCCAGTAAGATTCAGTCAAGTGTATTATAGACTTGAAAGTCACTCACTGAAAATTGCAAATGCTTTATATGAGTTAGTTAAGTTGAATTCCTCCCTGATTAGTATAAATACTTCAGCTCTTCCTTCTCATTCTTTGGTCAAATCCCTTATATGCAGTACAAATCCCTTTTCAGTTTGTTTCTTTGTTTGTGTTTTGTCTTATGACATTAAAAAAATAATTCATTCAAATTCTGCTTATTTAGCAAGTTACATTTCCAACAGCGTTCTGTAGATAATATGCAGCTCAAGCTAAGCTTTCGAAAATCATGTTGTATCTGACGAATTTTATACAGAAGTTTTTCCACTGTTATGAATAATATTCTGTCCACAGAAGAAATTAGGCAGTTAGTCTTACCATTGAAAAAAACCCGGTAACATCAAACACTTTTCATCATATAACCTCTTTCTGAATTGCTTATAATGTGCATAGTAACTATTTGAAATGAAAACTTGTCAAGATTGCATCAAGTTGTTTTTTGGGTTTTTTTAATTATTTTATTGAAAGTAGTTTGTCCATTGTGAAGTATACAACAATATAGTTCTGTCAAAATTTAAGATATCCTTAGCTGTTTCTTTGAAGAGAAGCGACTCCACACTTTGGAAGATGTGCTTTTGAAGCTGGCACAAGCATAATCCTAGAGAGAGCGGTAAGATAATCAAACAAGATTTGGTCAGGCTGCACTTCGAGGAAAAACATCCATTTGCACAAGTTCAGTAATTGGCAAATTGTCCTTGCTAAAGTTTTCTTGAGGTTTACCCAAAGTCAGACGATCTGAATGATCTCACCTATACTAAAAACAGTACCAGACTACATCTGAGCACCAGCACGCAATCAGCTGTGTCCTCTGATAACTCACACTCTTCCAAGAAGTTCCTAAGAATGGGCCAGAGTTTAGCACAGGTCAGGGATGAGTCCCAGATATATAGAAAAGTTGGTGCTACTCTGGCCTGATTCCCCAGCCATATCTTAGCAGGCCTTGCCTGTTCACATGCACATGCAATCCCAATCCACCCGCGGGACCGGGGGAGATGCCTTCATTATTTTCCACGGCCAAGAAGACAGGGAGGAGGTATGATCAAAGGAGAGCCTCTCCTCATCCTGGTGCCCCTCCACTGGGCTTGCTCCAGGAAGCCACTGCCTGGCATGCACTGGCTGGGGAGCCCAAACTGGATAGTGTCCTCCCAGCAAGGTTTCACACAGGCCAAAGAGAGGGGAGGAATCAGCTCCCTCGAGTTGCTCGCTACACTCTAGAGTCACCCACTGTGTGAATATCCTCCATCATCATAGAGGTGCACCGTTAAATTGTGGTTAGCTGCTTGTCCACCAGGGCCCAAAGGTGTTTTTCTGCAAGGCTGTTCCCCATCCAGTCTGTCCCCAGCCCACACTGCTGCAGGGTGTCCCAGCTGCAGGACCCTGCTCTTGCCTTTGTTAAATTTTATGAGGTTTCTGTTAGCCCGATTCTCCAGTTTGTGGAGGTTCTTTTGAATGGCAGCCCTGCTCTCCAAAGTCTTCACCTATGCCCAGTTTGCTGTCACCCATAAATTTGCTAAGGGTTGTTAATGACGACATTACCCAGTATTGGTCCTAGTGTTGTTGGTGGCACCACTAGTAGCCACCTGTCAGTTTTCTACTGCTAATCACAGCCCTTGGTGCCTCATGATTCAGCCAGCAATCAAGCCGCTTGCAGTCCATTTCTCAAGTCCATGTCTCACCCATTTCTCTCACTAAATTCAAAGTAAACAACATTGTTTACCTTGCTTACCTTAGCTTTTCTCTTGCCCACCAAGCCCGTCTCACAAGTGCCAAGCACAGGGGGAAGAATCTCTTCCCTCAACATGCTGGCTGCCCTCTTCCATGTGAAGGAGCACTGCTGACTCCTGCCCAGCTTGCTGTCCACCAGAACCCCCAGGTCTTATTCTGCAAAATTGTTTTCTAGGCAGCCAGCTCCCAGTTTGTATTTTGTTGCTTGGGTCCATATTGGGAACCATTGCTCCTGTACAGGTTGGTATAGATACCCTTTTGAGCTACTTAACTCTACTGGATGTCTGGCCAAAGGGGTATCATCTAGTGATCCATACCCTGGGGTTTCAATTTAGTAGGTCCCCTGACCCACATCAGAACTGAGCCTCATTTGGCCTAGGACCATGGGAGGAAGTGAGGATGCCCGGGAGGATTGTACTCTTGGCCACCTCTGTTCATTACCATCACTTGATCACCTATCCCCATGGCAAAAGCGAGGCCAGGGCAACGCTCTGGTGTCCATTTACCAGAAGTGTCAGGGTCAGGGTTGGCCACGAGGTGACAGTGGGCAACATACCCAGTGGGACTGGGTTTGGGAGGACAGTAAATGAATCTGCCTTCATCTTATGCAACAGTGTCCCATTGACCATATCTCAGATAAAACGTAGCCACAGAGGTGTACCTCTGCATAGCAACCAGCTATGTCACATCTCAAGGTACCCACCCAGGAGCATCTATGCTACAACGGAGGTAAACGTAGTCAGATACACACGCCTACCAAACATGAATGATCCTTGCGGACATCTATAAATGGCTATGCCTGAAAATCTCCACTGACCTGTCCATACCCAGTAAAAGGACATGCTGCTGCTTTCAGCACGGTCCCAAAGCCACTCAGAAAAAACCCTGACTTTTCCACATAACCCCAGAAGCAAGAAGTACAGCTGGTAGATCCAGATTTTTCTTGATTTGCAGGACATAATTTATACAAAGAAATTGCTATAGCAACCTACCCACCTCTTTCATTCATATGTTTTCAACAGTCTGCAGCCCAAACTTTTTGCAGTCTACCACAAAAATGCAGCTTTTGTTGCCAGCTCCCTTACTTGATGCATGCCTTCCCCTACCACCAGTTCCTTTTTTTTCTGGCACCTGCCCCAGTTACCACTCTCTATCAGGGCTTTGTAGAGTCCATATTTGCACATTAGGCAGCAGGCCTGTGCCTCATCTGTCATTTAGGGGCCAGGTCCTCAGACCCTCAGATAGGGAAGGTTCAGGGTCCAGAAACGAAGAGCAGGAGAGGTAAATCTGGGTGTGGACTTTTCCATTAACCACCACCTGGGCTCCCCTCTGCACCCTCGCTTTCTAGTGAATCATGGAGTTTACGGTTATCTATAGAAGAATAGCCCTCTCAATGGCCCCAGTGGATGTCTGGGAATAGCAGGAATTCAGAGGTGCCCTGAGGCGTGTTGGCAGCAACAGTGAGCAGGGTTCTCAAAGGGCAGCCTCCTAAACCTTACAGGCAGGTTGATGTGTCATGAATGGGACAAACAAGAAAGGAATAGATGCCCTTAAGATGTATAGAAAGTAGGTGCCAAGGCCGATGACAACTAACAGAGTTATGACAGGCCAGTTACTCCAGGGAGTAATGAGTTTAATAGCCCAGGTGTACGTTATCAGCTGTGCCATGCCAATTAACCTCAAGAGCAAAGAATGGGTTTGGATGTTTTATGTACTAGTGTAAACATAGCAGGAGAGTTCCTATCCTCAGTAACTTTTCTTTATGAAAACACTGGTTCAGGGCATATAACAGCAAAACCCAGTTTGTTTTGCAGTTGTAATTTGTTGCAAGCCTTGAGGAGACCTGTTAGTCTCAACTTGTACAGTAACTATTCTTTACTTTGTGCACTTAATTGTCCTTATTCTAGTGAGCAAGACTTCACATCACTACCTTATAAAACAAATAAGAATGTAATTTATGCTGGGGCACAGTCTGGAACTTGACTGTGTTCTCTGGAGTAACCTAGTTCATTCCTTCCACAAAGGAAATATACCCACTTCCTAGTGTTTCTCTGCTCTTTAGCCAGTAGTTTGCACACAATTAGGAAAGGGGGCATGTCCCTCTCAACTGGTTAGTACTGGTTAAAGGTAATACTACACCTACTATGTATTTGAAGGTGATCTGTGCTGTAAGTATTAGGAGCTTGTACTCCAGCCTGTTGATGAGTTAAGAAAATAGGGGCAAAAGAGACTTCCAAGTTCAATGAATCCAGCATCCTGCTATTTCTGGCAACCATGGTGACAATTTGCCTAATTTGTTGTTGATAACTATTAAATGAGTTGATCTTTTTTTTTAATTCTTGTTGTATTTTTGGTTTTGGTAATTTCCCGTGGCAATAAGTTCCACATTTTACAGTTAATGAATGGAAGTCTCCTTGAATCAGTTTTTAATTGACAGCTTTTTAATGTCATCACATGTTTCTTTGCATTTGCATTATGAGACAAAGGAACAGAATTTTCTAATTCCTAATGCTGTTCTTATATAATGTACTTTTACCATGTCTCTTTCTTCTGTTTCTTGAGTGATCAGTCCTAATTGCTCAGTTTCTTTTCATATGCAAGCACTTCCAGTCCACTGGTCATACTTTTCAATATCCTAAGAACTAACCTAAGTTCTGCAATGTCCCTTTTGGGATAGGTGATCAGCACTGCACACTCCAAATGAGGTCATATCATTAATTATAAAAAGTCATTATATGCCAATGTTAATTACGCTATTAGTCTTCATGTAACCTAACTTCTTGTTAGACTCCCAGCTACAGCTGCATATCAAGCAATCTATAGCAATTTCCAGGTCGGCTGTAGGAGTTGCTTCCATAAATTTAGAGCCCTCTGAGATGTTGGAGAAGTGTGAACTTTCCTTTTCAATGTGAAATGAAACATTTATTATGTTGATGAGTAAACTACTTGAATTAGGCCTCTCCAAAGTTTCTTTCAACCTCTGTGACCTTTCCTGACTTAAATAACTTAGTGATATCTGCAGACTTTAATAAGTAGAATCACTACTGTCCTACAGTTCTTTTGAAACTATTGATAGACATTAAACAATAAAAGTTTGAGTGCAGTAAATTGCTTGCTGTGTTCGGTTGGTTGTTTTGGTTTGGTTTGGTTTTTAACTGGTCATTTAATTGTGCTCTTTGGCCTTTTCTTCATGACAATGTTGCCACTCCTCTCAAGATTATTTTGTTTCCTAGAATCATAGAATCATAGAATATCTCAAGTTGGAAGGGACCCATAAGGATCATTGAGTTCAACTCCCTGCTCCTCTCAGGACTGCCTAAAACTAAACCATATGACTCAGAGCGTCGTCCAGACACTCCTTGAACTCTGACAGGCTTGGTGCTGTGACCACTTCCCTGGGGAGCCTGTTCCAGTGACCAACCACCCTCTCAGTGAAGAACCTTTTCCTAATGTCCAGTGTGAACTTCCCCTGATGCAGCTTCATTCCATTTCTTCATGTCCTGTCAGTGGTCACCAGAGAGAGGAGATCAGTATCTCCTCCTCCACTGCCCCCCTTGAGGAAGGTGGAGACTGTGATGAGGTCACCGCTCTGACTTCTCTTCTCCAAGCTGAATAAGCCAAGTGACTTCAGCCACTCCTCGTAAGTCTTGCCCTCGAGGCCTTTCACCATCTGGGTTGCACTCCTCTGGACACACTCTAATAGTTTGATATCCTTCTTATATTGAGGCACCCAAAACTGCACACAGTACTCGAGGTGGGGCCACACCAGTGCAGTGTAGAGTGAGACAATCACCTCCCTCAACTGGCTAGCTATGCTGTGCTTGATGCACCCCAGGACACGGTGGGCCCTTTTGGCTTGTTTCTTCTACAGAATCTTATTCAGGACCATGTCAAAGGCTCTTCAGTAGTTTTATTAAATTATGTGAACCAGTTTTCCTTCATCTACCCCTTTACAGATATGTTTAATGAACTAAAAAAAAAAAAAAAAAAAAAAAAAAATTATTAAACAAGATTTTCCTTTGCAGAAACCATGATCGTTTTATTCTACTTCATGATATCCCAGACACTTTATTTTTCTCCCTTGGTAAGCGTCATTTCAACTAATCTGCTAGGTACAAACTTAGGCCTTAATTTTCTAAATATTTTGAAGGGCTTTTTAAAGAGTAAAATTCTTACTATGAACTGGATCAGGCGGCTAATCTAAGAATTCTACTGAAAATATCTCTACCAATATAACAAAATTTAGGTTCCTAAAGAGTAGCATTGATCTTATGGCTTTAATTCACAATAGAAGAAGACTAATTATCCTAGAGAGGGTACTGTGCTAGTAAGTTCACTAACTCAGGTCTTATTCTTTCTGGCATTGCTTGGAATAGTCATACCCCGAGATTTCCACTACTTAAAATGCACTTATCTTTTTGTTTGAAGAAGAAAACAAGGACAAGCAAATGATTTTTTTGAAAACTGTCGATACCTTTTTCCTAATACAAGAATTGATCACACCAAAGGTCTATTGAGCTGAACAGCTATGACCATGGTCAATAGAAGATATCTAAGATAAAGTATAAGAACAGGGCAAGTAAGCAGTGATATTTCTTGAAAATACTCTGCAGCCTTCAGAAATTTGTACTTCAAATTTCTTCAGCTAGATACCATAACTGTCTGTTTAACAACCCTCGATGGAATTTTCTATGATATTGTTCAATCACTCTAAACTTCTGTAAACTGTTAGCATCCACATCATCCTTACTAGCTGGAGATTAGGTGCTGAGTAAGACGGTCAACTCCATACTTTTTAGTTCAGTGAATCTCAACAAAAGTCTATTAAGTTTTGTTGTTTTGCAGAAGACATTCAAACCACTTTACTGATGTTAGAAATGGTTTAGTAAAAGAAGTATAGCTTTTTTCCAGCACAGAAAAGACCTTAGGATTTACAGTGGAATTCTATCTTGTAGGAGGGGTTGCTTCTGCTGTTGTTAATGATTATTTTGCACTTGGCATCAGAGCAGAATCAGTCCATTAAGCAACAAGGCTTCTGCAGAATAAATGATATTATAAGATTCCATGATTTCACCATTAGAGTCAATGTATACACAGAGGTGCTTATACTCTTTTTAGCATCAATTTGCATATATTCCTCCTGCCTGGTATAGTTCCAGAGGTGATTAGTCTTCAATACAGGCCCTGAGTAGCTATTTTAGGAAAGAAGGCAGAAGTCTCTATCACATTTGCAAAGCAACCCTTGTACAAATGGAGAAAGACTGGAAGAGCTCAAAGCTGCACGTTATACTGTAATAACCTCCTGTGTAATTACACTGCAAAGAAATTTTCCAATTGTAGGGTCATGTTGCCATCAACTAGTCTGTGAAACTTTTCTTGGCGCTTTCAGTGGTGTCAAGAATGTCACCTTTGAGGTATCAAGAAGCATTTTTCAGTTATGTAATGACAGCTTTGCTTGGCATCAAAGTTTTGTTAACCAGAATCTCTCCTGTCCTTGCCGTGTGAGTAGACAATCAAATCAGACAGTTCTAGACTTCCTGAAACTAACTGAGATGATTGATGGATTTCTGCCTGTTTGAGGACAACAATATCAGGATAAAGTATGATATAAAAGTCATACTTTAACTATATGTTTCTAAGATTTGTCCTGATTTTTGATGGAAGCAGTAACAAACAAAAGCAAACATTTAGTTTAAAATAAAAGATCCTGACATGTTCTAGAGATGTGCTACCAGCATGATGGCAAATCATTTCACTTCTTTTTCCTTCTAGTTTGAAACCTACAAATTGGCAAAGCTGCTGCTTAAGACATCTTTCCATGTAAATTGCTTTAAGGTAGCTACATGTAAAGGTTCACAGAAAGAATAAATAGCAATTATCATTGCAGACAGCTCAAGCTGAAGAGGACTCTGCACTTCACAGTGGCAATTAAAGAAAGCAAACTTGGTAAGATGGATAATGAACAGGATATAAAGCACACAAGTATCACATTGGAAATCAATGGAACACTCTCTTCAGATTCGATCCTGAAAAGGATGAAGAAACAGAGAGTGTTCAGAAACGAACAATGAGAATTATTGGTATATGGCATACAGAAAACTGTTTTACGAAGAGACATTACGAGATCAAGATTGAGTAATTTGGGAAGTTGATTCATACAAGCTACCCATTTAAACTTATATCACAGAGAATGACAGAATAATTTAAATTGAAGGGACCTTTGGAAATCATCAGTCAAGTCCCCTACTCAAGCAGGGTCAGCTAGAGCAGGTTTCCCAGGACCATGTCCAGTCAGGTTTTAAATATCTCCACAGATGGAGACTCCACAACCTCTCCAGGTAACCTGTTCCAGTGTTTGACAACCCTCACTGTAAAAAAAAAAAAAAAAGGGGGGGGGGGGGGAAGGTGTATATCTAGAGAGAGAGATAGACATAGGTAGATAGGTATAGATATAGATACAGCTGTATCGATACATACACATGTATTTACCTTCATCCTGCAATCCCATGTGAGTAGGAGTGGTATGTGTGTGCAGGTAAGATGAAAAGAAATTTATGTAAGAATTCCTACTTACTGAATCTTTGTTTCTTCCTGCCATTTTATATGTGATATCAGGCAAAGAGGTTATCAGAGGCTGTGGGTTTGCTAAGAATTTATTTTCAAGTTCCAGTATCTATAAAGAGATACTAATTGTCTGAGGTGTATATTAACTATATGAAAATATGATTGCTTGTTTAATTCTTTCTCAAAACATAACTGAGGTCAGAAGCTTAGTAGGATACTAAGCAAAGTCATTGCTGATGTTATTCTCATTTTAAATAGACATTTAAATTGATAAAAGAATATGTCTTTCAGAATCAGATCTAGAATGTTATTCTTTTAAGTTTGAAGATATTTTGGAGAAATACTTCCAAAGACAGAAATATCTTAACTTCAAAGCAGATTTCTCTGTAACTGATTACTGAAGGATTTCAGAACCTTCCCCTAAAATATCAGATACACTTTAGTACCAGAGATTTGTCACTGGATTGTGAAAATGCTGTCTCTGCTCTGTTGTAGTCATTCCTGGGTAAGCACAAACATCATTGGATTTTTCCACAAAAATGTTTTGCAGTATTTTACCATTTCTCTTGATTTCTGTCTGTAAATAGTCATTTTAAAAATATAATTGTAAATTTTACGTAATGTGAGAAATATCCCATGGCCACCTACCAGCACATTTTCTCAGTAAATGACATAGAATGGCTTACCAAATAATAAAATGAAAGTGTACTTTTTTTCAGAATATTCAAAAAGCAAATTTTAAAAATCCTTTTCCCTTTTTGGTTTAGGTTTCTTATGTAGCCAAGTTTATCTGGCCCAAATTAATCTCTGCAGCCTCTCCTATTGTTCCCATATTCTGTTCCGATCCCAGATACATGAACATTTCCCAAAAAACAAATGCCTTGTTTGCAGTGCAGAAAAATA
This sequence comes from Gymnogyps californianus, assembly GCF_018139145.2. Lineage (NCBI taxonomy): Eukaryota > Metazoa > Chordata > Aves > Accipitriformes > Cathartidae > Gymnogyps > Gymnogyps californianus. Next base: position 76,600,625 of record NC_059472.1, on the reverse strand, counting down.
AGAAAGTATCCCGGGGCATTTCTTGTATATTAATTATAGCTCTGGTTGGTTCCCAGGAACAACTGTTTTAGAAACCTGCCTGAGGAAAGTGACACTGATGAAAGAACTTGTATCGAAAATACTGCTTATTAAAAAAAATCAGATGGATTACTTTCAGACAGAAAATAGAATAGTGGATGCAGGGATTTAGACATGATAGTCATGAAGAAAAAAGAAGGAAATAAGCAAGTCAAACACTTGAGACATCTTTAGTGACATAGCAGGAGATACATAGATATAAAACATGTATACAGAGACACACACAAACACACACACATGCATGCACACACACACATATCCTTCCACTTGTTTTATTCTCTAGGTATTGCTTATTATCTTGTCAAACATCATCTGCAAAGATAATACAGCATATTGTGTACTAATCTATCCTCTGGTCCAGAACTGTGCCATGTGGCTTGGTTACATATTAAAATTTTTCCAGAGTAGCCTCCAATTTTTACCTCTGTCTCAGATTTTCAGTGTGCTGTTTGATTTAAAAAAACCTGAATATTCTTATCTGTAGCTGGAGAAAACAAAAGCTGCAGAATCCTAGAGGTAGATGGGAAGTAGACTTTTACTGGCCATCAAACACAGGCTGATAAGAGAAGAGCTCCTTGCCCCACTGTATCATGGTACTTAAGGAGGGCATGCAAAAACCACCGAGTTATCAGTTGGTACCTGGGAGTTATGGATGATGTGGCATAGCTAGACATGAGAAAGATTTAGCTCCACCACTCTCAGAAATTGCTAGTAAAACATTGAATCAACTATTCTTCCCTAATGTAATCATCAGGTTAACTAGGAAAGGTTATCCCTTTAAAGCATTGCCCATTACAACAACCACTAAGAGATTCACCTCCTTTGATACCACATTGTTTATTAAAACAGTGGTCTCCCTGTTTGCAAGGTGATTTGTACAATTTGCAATTTCCAATATAAAGCTATCAATCAGACCCATTTAAACTCTGTCTTGACTGCTGTGTGGTCTTGTGCAAAAGAAAATAGCATGATCTTGCCATGTCATGGCAGATGTAAAAACATAGACTTGCCCAGAAACTGCAGAGTGCAATGCAAAAGGATTATTGATAGTGTGCCATAGGCTCTTTCTGAAGATTTCAAGCATTATATGCTTCACTCGTGATTATAACCATTCTCACTCAGAATAACCATTAGCCTTCATTTTAGGAAAAATTCCAAATCTTTCACAACTGCTGGTTTCCGCATTGCTGGATTAGCACCATTGTTGTAAGATGTTCATTGAGCAGCCCATGAAACCTCTGGTGACAGAAGGAGAATGACCACAAGCATGGTGGCTTACCATAGTCAGTTCTGCTGCAGTAATATGACTGTATATTTCAGGTTAATGCACCTAGCCTGTAGGGGCTTATTTTCTGTAACTCACACAGATTACAATGGAAATATCAGGTTCCCGACAGTTCAGTTTGCTTTTTGTCTAAATCGTTAAGAACAGCGTACTTTTAATCACCTTATATAAGTAAAAAGTTATGGCCCCCTTTTGCTCTGTTTTCACATCCATTCTATGAAACAAAGAGTTCTTGTCTGCTTCTTTGAGGGAGGATGAAAAAGTGCTTTAGTAACTAGTGTTTGCAAAGTTCTAAGAAGTAGAAGTACTAAATTTCAGTCACCTGGATCAAAATAATACAAAAAATTCTCTGTCCCAGAACTTCTGTAAATGTCCCCAAGTATACGCAGCCTTTTATCAAATGATCAAGATAGTTCTGATGGCTTTACTCATGTGGAGTAGATTATTGCACAACATAAATAGTCCTATAGAGATCCCAATGAAACTACTTACGGTTTGCAGTAGTATTCGATGCAAACAAGAGTGTCTACTACCAATTGATAATGAGTAAAGAGGGTCCACTTCAATTTTAATTAAATCAATAGGAGTGTTTTCATTTGCTTCACTAGATAGGTACTTTTCCTTTTTTACAAGCTTTCTAATAGTCCATTTTAAAATATGTTTCTCTCTAGTGAGATCAAAATGCATCCTGTACTGTTGTAACAGAGCACATTCTCACTGCCGTTCTTTGGATCAAAAAGGATTTTCAACGCGGTTGCAGTCATTGCGCTATTTTACAGAGTGTAGCATTTACCATGTTTGGCGCTTCTTTGGTCATTTGTGTGCCACTGAAATAATGAGACAGACACACAGTGTGACATGCAAATAGTAAAGAATGCTTTCCTAAGCTATGGAACAGATAATAATACGCTCAGCCCCTCTAAATAAAAAGCATCACTGTTTTTAACCATGAAAGAATAGGAAGAAAAAAACCCAGATTTGTTACCTTGACTAAGTAGTGTAAGGGATGCAGCACCTCCACCCCCTAGAGAGTTCTTAAAAACTGACAGGCCTTGTAGCTTGCCAAAGCTTCAAACTAATTCAGTACATGGTGGTTTTTCTAACAACTGAAAAAACCCTTGGAACAGACTCATTAAAGTGCATGCAAATATTCAAACAGAACCTTCACCTAGTAGAGCTTTATCTTTAAAATGTAAATGGTTTGCCACTTATGAGGTTAGCAGTTTAGAAAAGCAAAACAAAACCCTTGAACATTTTTAATAAAGATCTACATTATCTGAAAGTGATTGGGATGGATAGTGCTCAAAAGGAAAGAAATGGATGGCTTGTGTATATGCTAATACTCGCACTATTGTAGCTCATATACATTCCTGCCAGCAACTGTTTACATTGTCTTTTCATATAATACTGAGAATCAGACTTGAAGAGGAATTCTTTTATTGGTTTTTAGGGCCACGTCGTGAAATAATGCCTTGAATTCTATTAGGCCACCCATGCAACTTCTCACTACTAGACAACCACCTGGCTAACATTTTTAAAAATAGCTGTATTTTCACAGCCAACAGTTTCTCCATTTAAGGTTAATTATTATGACCCAGAATTTTAGCTTGCAATATATGAAATACAAGGCTACTATTAATCTACTGAGGTTTGCTCATTTCTAATTTAAATAATGGACAGATTTACTCTTCCACAATTGCTGGAGTGAGTCACTCAGTGTCACTGAGGCTGTACACATGTAAATGAGAAGACAATTTGGCCTGCCCTCTGGGCTTTGCAGTCTAGATCTACCTATGTTGCATGAATACAAACCAGTACTGCTTTCCTTTTGTTCAGCAGGCAACATACTATCACAGTTATTCATTTAACAGCCTCATACTATTGTCTGTAGCAAGCAAGTAGTTTCCAGTGTCTTTAGAATAGATTCACACAGCAGCCAGGCTGCAGTTCTTCAGCATAAAACTTGAGGAAAAAACATGCACATGATGAGTACTTTTTGTGTATGATCTCTACGTGCAAGTAAAAATGTTGCAGGAAAGAAGGCTAAGGTTCCTTGAAAGTTTCAGGAATTTTTTAGTATACTCCATGAATACAAATTGCAAGTTCTAAACCTGTCTGCCTATATTATTTTGGTAATCTAATTTAAGGATTTTATATTATATAAGACCGGATTCTACAAAGAGATGGCCTTTAAAAATGTGAATGCACTGATTGAGCTCAATTGAATTAGATTACTGAGAATAGTAACTATAAATGCCTGCAGGAAAAGAAAAAAAAAAACTTCTCCTTGATTTACTTTGTTACAAATATGCTTTTTCATAACTGCGGCTAAAAGCGAAGTCCTGGTTGCATGCTTCCCTTGAGCACTCTAGCAAGCAAGGCCAACATAGGTAATCCTTTAAAGTGGACAGTGATAGATCACTTTCTCTCAGGATAGCACAGGTGATGTCAGCAGTTCAGTGATGGCATCGTAGGACTTCGGACCATTTATGAAATCCATTTGAAAAACCTGAGTAAGACTGTCAGGTGAGTGATCCACACTCACCTCTGTTTTCTGCAAAAACACAGCTAACCAAGTTTGAAGTTAGTCTGGGTATATTTACATGAGCTGCAGGTGTGCAGTATAGAAATCTGGATCCAAAATATGCATGTGCAATATTATTTTAAATTACATGAAGAAATCTGAAATAGATTTTTGAAGCTGCCTTGATGAATTTGATGCAACTCGAACTACGCCTCCTATGAGGCAGCAGACAAGCACAACCCAAGTTAAAACAAAGAGGTTTGGTAGGTTTTTGCGGTTATAGTATACCAAGCCCTCTCCACAACCAGGTATTACAGGGCTTATAAAAAAGGACTCTCTTTCCTTTGACAGATTACCACTGACTCTTTCTTTTCCACCTCTCCTTTTAGTTACATTTGCTAGGTCTTTAAACCTGGAAGAGCCTACTAGCTGCAGCCCCCGGGGAGCTGTTACGTATTCTTGCAATTTAGTGGTGGAGCCTGTGATTTCTCTTCTCTCTATCCACTAAATGTTTGGACTTTTGGTGGTGGTTTTTTCTTGGTTCTTGTCTCCAACTGTTGGTAACTATTTGTGTCTTGATGTAGTTGCTTGGATGTTTTGGAAAAGGATGAATTTTCCCATGGGGTGGTTTGAGGACTCTGGTACTCTGATGTGTTCAGGGTGAGTTTGACAAGGAGCTTTTCCCCAAGTGTTTGCTTTGCCTCTGCTACCCTGAAGCTGGTACTGGAGGTAGCAAGGAATGTCCTCCTGACCTGTATGTGTATAGCTGTTCTTCTTAGAGGGGTTGGATATTTGCTTTTTATTTTACTGTGTGTATAATTTGCCTTGGGTTAAAGTAAACTCCAGGTTAGCTCATGATCCTGCCTGTGGAGTGGGAAGTATTTCACTGTCCACAGGCCTCTGCGGGACTTTCTACAAATTCAAAATAAGGACATAAACCGTAGCTGGTCTAAAGAAGTTACTACTTACCAAACTCTGTAGAAGTGTTTATAGTCTGATGGCTGAACATTTAGGATTGAACTCTGTTGATGCTGTACAAAAGCAAGAGTAGGATTAAATGAGATGTGTTTGGTATGATTGTTTCCTTCTATTGACTGCATCTCCTTTGTATTTTCTTTTTCAGTGTAGTACGGTTTACCAGGTTGGCTTGGATCTAATTGCTGAGTTTTGTCTTGATTTGGCAGGTTCTCACTTATTGTCAATATAATATTGATAGTGTTTAGTTTTGTTAGTTTACAAATACCCTGTAATATATACAATATAAGAAGTCAGAAGGATGTAGAAAAAGAAAGCCAGCAACATGGGCAGTAACAAAATATGCATGTGACCTGTATTTTTCCAGTGGTAAACGCACAGAAAAAGACTGCTTTGTAAATCCTCTGGTAGCAGACTCTATACCCAGGGGGGCTGGGGGGGGGTGGGGTGTTCTGAAATTCAATGTAATTTTCTTTTTTAAATTAATAGGAATCTTGATTTTCAAAACATATATAAATAGGAATTTTAGTTAGCAGAGTTCTACTTACTACACTATGACAGGGCCAGCTATAGTCTTTTTTCATTGAGGATTATATATTTATTAAGCCATTACAAATAATTGGAATGTGTCTGAAGAATTGACTTAAATTCCACAGCCAGTTTAATCTGGCATATGTTTGTGCTGCTGCTGAAAAGGTCATTTCTACTCTTGTCTTTATGCTGGAACTAATGTTCACGTGGCCTCAGCATGAACTGATTAAAATGGTGGAAGGTGAAAATTAAGGAGGGGGGGGAGCGAGGTCGGGTGAAGCTTGTTCAGGATGAGCAGCGGTTTCCTGAAGAAGTTTACTGTGTGGCTGCATGAATGCCAGCCCTGGCTCGTGGGAAGACGGAGAAGGAGCTGCAGGACACGATGGCTGTGACTGTTTCTTTGGGCACTAGCCTCTGCCCGATTTAAACCTGAACCACTGAAAGACAGCATTTAACCTTCTGTTTCCATAGCCTGTGCTATGTTACGCATCTATTCCTCTGCCTCAGAGATGTGACTAAGCTCCTTTGTACTGACCCACTTAAACAAGAAAACAAACAGCACCCAGCCAAGAAGCAATTTCTCTTGCAGAAAAATAAAATGGAAATCTTGATGTAGCACACTATATTCCCCAAACCCATCGACTGGTTTTGCTTGTAACCTAGCAGACAGTGCTCTATGTAATTTTCATTAATTTAGGTGATTTCTGACCATGTCAGTTTTATTTCATGGTAAACTAAACATATAATTTAACAGTCCCAATAAAGGGAGGGTCTGCAGAAGCACAGCTAACATTACTGTGAATCTTCATGAAACAGTGAAGATGGTGTGTCCTAATGTGTTTGGGACTCTAGTTTGAGATAACACTATCTCTGCCTACGGTGTTTATTCTTCTCAAAATGAGCATAACTGAATTTTAGCTCTAAATCCTTTACAAATTACAGGCATCTTCCTTTGACAAATATTTTGGGGTTTTGTTTGGTTGGGTTTTTTTTTACATTTAGACTGAATGAATGTGTGTTCATTTTCTAAATCATAATCCCATTCCTCTCTCCAATTTTTGGGTTGTTTTGGTCCCCTGACTTTAGAAAAACATAATTTCAAAGACCCTGCAGAAGTACTATAAAAATGTACTGTTCCATACATTAAAAAGTACTCCCTTTATCTTCTACCTCAGTGATTTATAAGAACAAAGAAAAATGTCTGTTTGCTACACATGAAAACCCCTGGTGAGTTAAATTTTTCCAGTTATAGGGCTGGTTTTGAGTGATTTATGATCTATGATGCATGGGAGTCTATGATGCTTGGGTGGAAACAAACAACATTTAATAGGCTTGTTCCAAAACCCGAGCAACATAAGTAAGACTCAATATGGATTGCACATGCTACGTGTTGTGGTCAGTATTTAACCTTATGTGTAACAAGACCCATTCCCTTATGACAGTAGCTGATGTCAACACAACATATTCTGACTCACAGAAGTAAATTTGTGGGTTTCTGTGCCCAGTATTCCAACCAGAGGTTTCTTTTATGTCTTCCAGGAAGAACATACTTCTGGCTGTGCTCACAGTGGAGGTGGTGTCAGTATGAACCTGTTTAAGCTACATGTTGTGTATGGTGAGGAAGGGTGAAATGCACACAGTTTTCCTCTGTGCCAGTGTCTCCCAGCTCACTCTTACTGGCATTACAGTGCCTAGTGATGGCTCTAACATAAAAATGCAGTTCTGTTCCAGAATGCCGTGTGTTGCTCCTTAGCCATGGGACAGCCTTTCATCACCATTTCTGCACAAACCAGTAACATCTTAAGTGTATTTTCATCATTTTCCTTCTTTATTTACAGCATTATTGTCATGGTTTAACCCCAGACAGCAACTAAGCACCATGCAGCCAGTCACTCACTCCTCCTCCCCTCCTAGTGGGACGGGGAGGAGAATTGGGAAAAAAAGGAAAACTCACAGGTTGAGATAAGAATAGTTTAATAACTAAAGTAAAATAAAATACTAACAATAATAATAAAATATAATAATAGTAATAATAATAATGAAAAGGAATATAACAAAAAAAAGGAAAAAAAAGGAAAAAAAGATAAATAAAACCCAAGAAAAGACAAGTGATGCACAATGCAATTGCTCACCACCCTCTGACCGATGCCCAGGCAGCAATCCGCCCCTCCTGGCCAACTCCCCCCAGTTTATATATTGAGCATGATGTTCTATGGTATGGAATATCCCTTTCGCTAGTTTGGGTCAGCTGTCCTGGCTCTGCTCCCTCCCAGTTTCTTGTAGACCTACTTGCTGGCAGAGCATGGCAAACGGAAAAATCCTTAACTTAAGCAGATAAGCACTACTTAGCAACAACTAAACCAAGTGTGTTATCAACATTATTCTCACACTAAATCCAAAACACAGCACTGTACCAGCTGCTAAGAAGAGAATTAACTCTATCCCAGCCGAAACCAGGACAACTATGAATGGTTAAATGTTTCTGATTGTCTCTACATACATATGTACACATGTATTTCCCTCTCTCATAGTTACTTGTGATATAGTCAATGAAATTACAGCATGAAACCAATGAAAGTAAAGGCTTTTTCCACTTATCTTGTAGAACTGATGGTTAAGGCTATATCTACTCTTTTAGTGTCAAAAGATAGTATGCCATATTGTCTCAATTGCATTGCACTTTCTTTATTCTTTTTAACACAGCCACACTGAAAAGAAGGGCAGGTAGCACAGTAAATGCATACAGAATTGTTGATACTTGAAAGGTGTGAGGCTGGCTCAAAACAAACAAGCAAATCTTAGTTTATCAATCAGTTTTAATCAGTTTATTCACGCAAAAGCCTATATAGTAGCTTAAAAAATAACAAATGACACATGGCTGCTGGATATTAGCCTGTTCTCCTAGACTAAAGCAAAGTAAGATATTCTGTGGTGCTGCAAGGCTAAAATCAGTGAGCACTTTTCAGTACTCAAATAGGAGGTGCCATGCAAAAGCAGTGTATGATCTTAGATGTTAAACCTTTGATGTACCTTTTGACGTTGATAACTTTGTGATCCTATCACTGGTGTAAGCAATTCATGCTTACAGTTTCTTTCTATGTCTGCATGAAGACACCTTGGGTCCAGTAGAAGTGATCTGCTGAAATGTAGTCCTACGAAATGCCTTAGAGCATGAATGAAGCTGGAGAGAGAGAGAGTTCTTGTATCGATCGTATGAAGTGAACCTTTAGAAGCGCAGCGATTACAAGACGGTAATTGGTATTTCATTGATGATGCTATTGAGACAAGAGCTCAGAATAGAATGCAATTCCACACACATTCTTCATTTGAAAAACTACTGATCGGGAAATAGATTGAAGTGCCTATAGCTGAACCTTGATTTGGTCCCACACTGAATACATGTATCATCTGCTTTTGTTTTTTTGAATACAGTTATCAAATTGCTCTGTATAGATGGGAGTAGTACAAGCATGGGAAAGAATTATCCACTTAATTCCAGCCTGTGAACATGCTCTATATTAACTTAATGGAAAACCATGCTCTCATGTAAATGTTCTCAGGGCTAAGGAATTTAATATAGCTTCCGTACAAACATCCAGGATTCTGAATTGGGTCCCTTGCTTCAGGATTATAGCCAGAATATATGATTATAATTAAAATTTGCTTATTTCAACAATAAAAAAATCCCTTCCCCCTCAACATAGTTGTGATAGAGATTTCATTTTCAGAAAAACAAGACTTTTTAAATGCCTCAATAGCAGATGTTGCTGTTAACGAAGTATCCCAAGGATACATGCATTATGAAACAATCACCTGGAAAGGATGTAAACTGAGCAAGGGAATTTTACTGCAGAGTCATAAATATCTCATTCTGCATAGACTAACTGCTTGTTACTGCTATCTATATAAAACTATGGCTGTAACACAGAAAGAAAAACAAAAGTAAAACAAATTAGCCATAGACACTTGGTCAATGAGAAGAATTTTCAGGGCTAAAGCAAGTAAAACAAAGCTGCAGGCAGGTCAAGAAATCTTCCGACAAGGCAGACCTGACAAGCCTCAGTCTTGAGGCCTTGCAAACTCACTACAAACTACTGGCACTACTGTATTACAGGGCTACCCGGTTACATATGTAATGCAATCACATTAATGGGTGAAATTTAACAGTGAGTCAGGAGAACATGTAAGGACCACTGGCTCCTTAATAAATGAAATGAATAGATGAATGTTTCAATATGTAATTTTACTTCTTGTTAATGGTAAATGTGAAGTCTTAAATTGATGCATGTAATTCTGACCCTATAGTTGTTATTACAGTTGATTAACTCCTTACTGCAAGTCATGATCTTTCTTAAGTCTCTCTGGATATGATTGAATGATTTTGTGTTTTACATCATTAGCACGGCTAAAATGTTTGAGGTGAAACGGAAGTCAACCCCATCTGTATTTCAGCAAATAATGAAATAAATACATCGCACTTCTCTGCACTTGACCTTGTTTATAGGTTTATATGCTGCAAAGAAAGACTGGTCTTCCATGGCCTTTACAGAACCAGAGAGCACTGGGAAAGCAATAAAGAGACCAGTCCTAGTCAGCCAAAAGGAAATCAAAAGAGGATCTGAATGGAAACACTGATTTAATCTTCTTAGCCTCTGTAAGCTCACGGATCCTTCATGAGCTCATGAGGCTTTCTCTTATTCTGTAAAAATGAGTGACATTTCTGTAAGGAAGCTCTACCTCCATACACTGTCTGCTTGCAAAAGGCAGTAGGAAAACTGAGTCGGCATTCTTGTGACTCACCTTGACATGCTTTTGCAGGTTCATACCCTTCATGGCTGTCAACAAGGAACAATACTACATAAAAGCTCTATGATGTGAGTTGTTCTTTTCCACCTTTCATTTTGCCTTTCTTTCCTGTGTGTGCTTCATGGTCCAGGTTCATTAGCTTCTAATAGAAAACTCTCTTATTATAAATTCTTTCAAAACTGCAATGCAGTCAAATAGATGCCAAATCTCCTCCTACATTTTGGGCACATCTTAAGCTGCCAACAAAGTGCTCTTGTTTTGGTCTTCTGTGGTCTGCTCAACTCTTCCACATCAATAATTCCAGATTTTACATGAATTTTCTTAATAAACATCCAGATCTTGGCCTCCATCTCTCACAGGCTGCTTTAGGGACTTTTTTTTAAACCTTTCAACATCCCTTCCATTTGGATATCAACTCTCTCCAAATACCTGCAACCTACTGCCATAGCAGTGGCTCCAGTTCTTGAGCATTCTCTTTGCTAGGACTGTGTATGAGCTAAAAGTCTAAGTTCAGTGTTACAGCAGTAGTCTTGAACTCCACAGCGCAACGTGTTGTGTCTTGGGTTTTAAGCAGGAGACTCACTCTTTCACCTGTTGCCTTGTTGTCCCCCATTGTGTGGCTTCTGGTGCACTATCTCTGCCCCTTCTTGCTCTGGGTCTCCATAAGCTAGGTAAAGGTCATTAGCAGATCTGTCATGCACAGACCAAGTGATGCTGGTTCAGGGAGCCTGAAGCAAAGCAGAGAAAGCTGAAAGAATATTTTAAAGGAAGCCATACTCCCTAAAAGTAGCTTAACCCTGTGAACCGAGGCCTAGATACGATACATAAACTCATATGATACACAAAGGCAGTATACAGTCTTTCTGCAACAAGACATCCATGCCAAGAGTTGAAACTCGTCTCACAGACTACTTCTTACTCTTCCAGTATTTCAAGAAGCATTGACTTCTCTTCAGTCCTATAAATGGAACTGCAGTACCTTTAACTCCATGAGAAATAAATGTATGAGTGCTTCTGTCATGCTTTATGAGACTAATTTAATCTCTTTTGTATGGGGTTAACTCATCCTTTCTCCACAAGAAGCTGTTGTGTTTGAAATAGGGAACTCCTTGCTGAACTCATATGCAAAATGGAAGTACATAGAAGGTGGAAACAGGGGCAGGCTGCCCAGGAGCAACATAGGAACATTGCCTGAGCATGCAGGGGAGGTGGCATGCACCTGTGGGAGGTGGACGATGCCATCACAAGGCTGCTGCCTATCACCTTTCAGAAGTCATGGCAATCAGGGAAGTTCCCAATGACTGAAAGAAAACAACTGCTATGACTATCTCCAAGAAGAACAAAACAGAAGATCCAGGTCAGCCTCACCTCAGTTCCTGGGAAGGTCATGGAACAAACCCTTCTCAAAGCCATTTTTTAGCTACATGAAGGACGAGATTATTGTGAATAGCTAGCATGGATTCAGTGAGGGCATATAATGCCTGGCTAACCTTATTGCCTTCTGCAATGAGATGAATGGCTCTGTGAATAAGGGAAACAGTAGATATTGTATACCTTGACTTTAGCAAGGCTGTGGTCTTCCATAACGTCCCTACAGTCAAAGGAATGAATTCTTGTCTGGATAAGTGGACAATAACGTGGGTGGAAAATTGGCTGAACCATCAGGCTCAGAGGGTGTTCATCAGTGTCACAAAATTCAGCTGGTGCCCTGTTAGGAGTGGCATCCCTCAGGGATACATACTGAGGCCAATAATGTTTAATGTCTTTATTAATGACCCGTGTAATTTTGCAAGTCTGCGAATGACAATGAAATGGAGGGCAGGAGGGGGAGAAGGAGGGGGTCTGATATGCTGAGGGGCAGGACTGCTATTTTAAGGATCCTCCATAAGGACCCATTTTGGTTAGTCAAAATACTTCAAGGTCCTTAGTTTTTAATTTTCTGAAGCATTTTGGCTGAGTCATGATTTTCCAAAAGCAGCTCTCCAAGGAAAGGAAATGTGAGGATTTTATGGAGAACAGCAACATGGGAAAACAGCACGGCAGTTTGGTAAAAGCTGACTCTAAAATAAGCAGCAGAGAAGTTGATCCAGCTGTAATCCCCAAGGAGCTGTACCAGCAAGTACTGATTTGGCCCTAGGAGCAAAGAAACTACCCTCTTCCTTCTCTTCTTCTCTTGCACATGTCTCTTTTACCATCTTTTCTCCACCTGATGATGAGAGGGAGGAGAGAGGAGAGCAATAGTTACCAAGAGTCCTTAATCCTGAATCTCAGGGGAATTGCCTCACCTTATTTTATCCCGTTCCCTATTCTTTTTCTTAGTCTCTGCTAAGAAGAATCTCTTAGATTTAAAAACAACAAAATCTCAATTGAAAAACCTGCGGAAAGACGTGACCTACTATCAAGGATAAGAATACCCAGTGTTCCTGAGCTAAGTAAGTTGGGGGTGAGAAGACAACCTGTTTGGCTACGTTTATAGTTTTATGTATGATATCAGCTTTGCTTGGTTCCAATTAAATCTAATTATTTCCATGTTAATTTATTAATAATGCAGAAGAAACTTTTAAAAACTTTTCCTTTAAAATTGAAGCTTTAAACCAGAAGAAAACATAGGTGCTTTGATCCATCACTGTGCTAGAAGAATGCCCGATCCATTACAGGATGCTTACGCAGATATGAAATGGTACCATTTGCAGCACAGTTTTATTACATGAATTATTTTGAGTCATTTGAGAAATGACTCAAAACTTGAGAAATTTCTCAAATGAAAAAATCTCAATTTCTCATAATTGAGAAATTACTTTTGGAACTTAACGCTCAGCTGAAGGCTCTGAAGGCAGCCTCTGGAGAACTGCTGCCTCTACTCTACTCGCTTGGTGGTTGCCTATGTTTAATATAAACAGCTTCTAGCATACACTGTGGCAAAAACAGCAGTAAAGGATTCATGACATGTAGTTGGGCAAAATTCCAGCCATGCTTAATGTCAGCAAAGTGACTATTTGGGGATCAACACAGTCCCTGGGTATAGAAGACAAAGTCAACAAGTGTTTAGAAGGATAAGTGTGCAAGGTTTGTGAGGAAAAGTTTCTACATGAGAAAAGGATACATCTGTGGGGGAAGGGAAGTTACAGAGACTCTCTCTGAACTGATGACAATCTTTGATTTAGAGATGGAGATCATAATTTAAGAAATATCAGCCAAAATGAGATTGTAAGCAAAATCCCAAGGGACAGCATGGGGTGAGTGCATCTCCTAGGCAGCAGATGTAATTAGCATCATCCTGGCCAGAGCCTGCAAGTAGGCACACGTGTCTCAGGACCGTGTCGGCAGTGGGTGCAGCAACACGATGCTCATAGCAGCTAGACCGAATGCAACGAGCCTCTGGACCCACTTACAAATCTGGTTCTCATGAACCTGTACATAATGGTACATAGTAAGAAATTATTGAACTCCTGGAGGTAGTAACTCCAGGGCTGTGCAGCCACTTTAACGTTGTCTTCAGAGTTGTGACTACATGTTGCAATGTAGCCTTCAGTTCTGTGTGCATATGCACTTGGCGAATGTTAAACACTTGACATTTATAGCAGAATTTGTCCTGTGTTGTACTTTTTCATTTACATCAATTTTGGTGTCATGGCATGGTGGTGATTGAGCAATCTGACTTGCTCTATCCTCACGACCTAAAGAGAAATTTAGTTACTCTTGTAAGTCAGGTTCTGTGTGGTGTGGGCACTTAAAGCCCTCACTTAATTCACTAGGAAAAAAAAATATGCTCATTATCTATCAGAATTTGGGCCTCTTATTGATTGTCTACCCTTCTGCATTTGATTTTCTAATATTTTTCTTACTGCATATTTGAATACTAAAGGATATTTTAATACCACTCTGAAATATAATTTATGGAGTTAAAATTAAGACCCTGCTTCATTGTGCAAAACATATGCAGTGGGTGAACCTGAAGTATTTTCTATTTTAACGATTTCTTTTCATTCCAGTGATACTTGGTCCAAATCACTAAATTCCTCCTCTTGATTATTAGAAGCTTCAGGCCTAATAGTTCCCCAAAACTGATAGAATCTAGCAATATTCAATTGTATTCTACTTAATTCAGTGAGTGGAATATTTGTTTCCTTATGTGAACACATTTTGTGGCAGAACATGCTCGCACTTCTGTGGTGACTGAGCTTGGTGATTCTTTCAGGTCAGGTATTTTTGCACTTGTATCACCTTTTCAGAGATACGTGCTCCATGCACCTTGCTCCTTTTCTAATAACCAGTGCTTACAGTGGCATAAAAAGTGGTGTCAGGGTTGGTGCCAAAGCTGCTGTGGCTTGGAAGCTTCCATGTCCCACCTGTGTGCGTGTGCGTGGTGCTGCTTCTGCCTGAAAAACCTCCCCGAGAGCCAGGAGCTGCTGCCACATTCCCAGCAGCACACAATTAACCCATGGGGAGTTACTGCTGCAAGCTGCAGTCCAGAGTGAGCATTTCCAGTAGAGCTGACTCAGTCTGAAGACGATGAGATAATTCATCGTTTCATAGGACGAGATTCCCCCTCCAGTGCTATCTTCAGTTTAAGAAGTAGGAAGCTGACTGTGATGCTGTAAGTGCCGAGCTGTGGTTGGGAGCATTTGCTACATCTGTGTTCTAAAAGGAACGAACCATTTTTTAGAGTGCAGCGCTGTTGTCCTGCAAAACAAACTGTGAGGAAGAGCAAAGAACCTGGAACGGACCCAATACGAAGGAAGTCACAGTGGGCAGGGCACTGCCAAGACAGGTGGAGCAGAATGGACAATGGCAGGCCACTGGGAGTTAAATTAAAGAAATGGGGGAGGAAGAAGAAGGAAAGGATGCCCAAAAGCTAGTTAGACAGATGGAGACTGTAAGTCAGCAGGGAATCTTCCTGGGAAATGCAAGCACCCTTGCATAAGAAACAAGAGAGCAGGGCTGACACGTAAAATATGTTAGTCACCATCCCATTTCCACAGATCTCTATTATTCTATTTTTTAAGGATTTGGCCAAACCTGCAAGGACATTAAGCAAACTGAGAACAGTTCTTAGGATAAACATTGAGCTCAGAGATTAGAAAAATCAGTATTGACAGTAGCTGTGCTTCTCACACTCTCCAATATGCTACATTATCTGTTCTCCCTCCCACGCCCCAGGCTTTAAACCTGCTTCAACACTATCATAATGGGTTGCATTATATCAGAACAAGAAATACATGAAGATTTCAGGCTTTTGGCTTTTGTGGGTTTTTTTGTTATCCTTCTTTAATAAGCCTCTCCTCGTTGCTTGAAAATGTCATTCTAGCCAAAGATCTTCTATAATTAAAGAGCAAAACTGTCCAACTAATTAGAAGTTTTCTTTTGCCCTCAACATAGCTTTGGGCATAGAAACAGGGAGTTTAAGGAAAACTGCACAGCAGTAGGAGTAACTGAATTATTTAAAATGAATGTCTACTTTCTAAACCATGTTCAGTGGAAAAAAAATAAACAGCAAGATCAGGAACAATGGAAAAACGATAGGGGATTTTCCTTAGGAAAGTAATCAAAGCAAAAGTTACAAAAATCCTCTCTAAATTGCATTGAAACAGCAGGATTTTGTGAAAGTCACTGACTGTCAGGCCCCTAGGGCTTCTGGCCTTGATTATACAATTGCTGCACAGGCAGGACTGGCTGCCAGCAGTGGCTTTCATACGAATTTCCTAAAGAAAATACTACAATAAAATACACATTTAGGTGCTTTTCATTCAGAAGATATTGCCTGCAGTAGAAATCCTTGGGTTCATTCTCACTTTCTGATGATGGAGGGAGAGAAGAGACTTGCCTAATTAGGTACATCTCATCCAAGATTCCCTCTTGCAAATCTCCCATCTCTGATAATGAGGTGTTCCTGCTCCCTCTGCAGGGGCTAAGCAGGCTGCAGTCATAAAACAGCCAGCTTTTGCATGCCTGAGAACCAGGTGAAGGCACAACCCCGGCCATAATCATCCTCCCATTAGTGCAGCATTGAAAAATTTGCTCAGTTGAATGTTTGGGGCAAATACTATTTGGGGTCTTTTAAAACTGCCTTTCTCACTGTTTTTTGCAGTGTGATAATGGCAAAAGCATAAGTTAGTTTATTTTGTGCTTGTGCTGATTGCATTTTCTGGTTTGCTAGGCTGGTTTTCAGGGTATGGGATGGTATGGCATCCTTAGGGACCAGCAACTTACCCTCTTTCGCTGGTGGAACATCAGTGCTATCGATGCTGCTTGGTAGAAAGGAGACAGTTAAATGTGACAGAACAAAAGAGAAGCGATATATAAGCATGCCTGTGCTAGCTGCAGCAAAAGTTCCTCATAGCAAACTTCGAACAAAACTCTGCTTAGTGTGCAGTCAAAGTCCTGGACTGCACCCATGCATTTCAATAGAGTTTCATTCCTTTAATGAAGCTGCACTTCACTTATTTACCTTAAAATACTTATGTGGCTGTCACCCAAGTATTTGAAATAGAGATAACAACTACTCCCCTTTCTTCTTCCTTGGAGACAAGAGAAATGGCTTGATTAATTTATTATAGGCTTTTGTTTGCTTTATGTTTGTATGGATGACTGGGCACAATGTGCTGGAGACTGGGTGGGAATAAATTATCAAAGGAGAGCTGTAGCAGAGCTGAAAAAAGGGAGATCTGTGAATGTTCACTTCACCTGAGGGTGCTTTCCACAACCTAAAGTCCTTCTCCTAGTGAGTTCTGTTACTAATAGGATGTATTGCTGCATTTGCTAACAATTTTGAATTTTCAGGCTGTCTGTCTTCATGTCTATATTTTTCTTGCTGCCATCAATTCTGGCACCCATCACACATATTTTATTAGTTTATACTCTTCCTCATAGCGATCATCACAATTTTTTGTCACTTGAATTCTTTGATCAACCAATCATGTACATACTCTTAGACTTTGCATGAAAAAAGACTTACCATTAAATTCTTATTTTCTATGATGTAAATATAGTATTCTTAGAATAGAGGATAAAAAGGTATTCTTTCTTGTAACTCCTTAGCTGTGACAACTGGAAGAGGAAATTTATTTCTTACTCCCCTCTGTGGGAAAGGAAGAGGAGGCTTCCATTAGAGAATGAAAAGATGCCCATCTCCTAAGGGAGCTTTTAGCTGGAAAAGGGAGATTTGAAACTGGTCTTTAAATGATGCTCAACAATTATTTGGGCCCAAAAAGTGGTGTAATTTTGTCAATAAACTCAGTGAAAACTTCAACCTTGGCTTTGAAGAAAGTCTCTTCATCCAAAGCTAATAAATCCCTTTCCAGTGGTGAACAGGCCGTAATGATGCCTCTACGGTGAAGAGAAGTGCAAACTGGCCAGAGAGGCCTTTCCTTATCACACTGGGATGCAGTGATGGGGAGGAGGGGGGAAGCACCATCACAACCACACCGCTGCAAGAGGGCCTTAACTGCACACAGAAAATGATGTGAACGCTCATTCTTGGCATCCCTGATGCCTCTTTGGAGTATCGTATGCACATACAGTTATCAGCCAACTGCGCACAAGCGGCGTGAGAGACAAACAGCCTAATCTGACACCAGGTAGAGCCTGGAAGCAACTCTGTTAAAAACACTGTTGAAATTTAATGCCTCTGTCTCTTGGGGTTTTATAACACTTTAACGTCCCAAATTGCATTCACCTAAATGTCTGCACACACGTTTCACTGGTGCAAGATTTTAATTGTTTCAATATTCTCCTAAAAGCTGAGGCAGAGAGAGGAACTGGTAACTGCTCAGTGAACTCTCTTGCCTGCTTTCTAAGATAGCAAAGATGAATGATTACTACAAAATGAAATTGTGCAACCATATTAAAACCTAGAGATTTTGTAGACTGGCTTATCTTTGTATTACCCTTCAAATTAGCTTGTGATTTCCTTTAGTTCTTTCCTGCACTGTCAATGGGTTTCTGTTCGCCCTTTCTGATTATTTTTTCAACTGTTCTTGCTCCTGCTCCAATAGACTACATAGTATAAACAAACACTGTAAAATTTAAAAATTTACAAGACTAAGAAAACAGGCAACCAATGAGTTAATTCGGAAGGAGGAGGCAGAAAACAGTAAGAATTTAAAAAAGGTGGAAAAGATAAATTAAAAACAGACTTTATTGCTAAATTTATATAAGTATATAAGAAATGGTTTTTTTATTTTGAGGCAAACAAACCCTCAGATTATGGCCAAAAAAAAAAAAAAGCTAGTAATTTTAGATGAACAACTGGAGATACCAGATAAGGACAGATGTTTTCAGGGACAAGTGGCTAGGACCTTCTGAAAGGTTAAAATTTGATATCTAGATGTTTAAACACTAAATAGTTCTGAAAATTTCAGGCCATATTTGTATGACAGGGTATTATTATTATTTTTGTCTATGGCCTACAAGTGGATTGGGGAAAACTATTTTGGGACACATAAGATTCTCCGTTTTCCACAGTCAGCCTTTCGGAGCTTAGAGACATACCCCAAAATTCAGGATGCTCATTCAAACAGCCATGTAAATTTTCAGTTAATCTATCTCAAAGAACTGGAGATCTACATTAACCATGCATTTGAACCCCTTTGTGGAGAATCTAGGCACTTTATTTCTGATACATTTATTCTTCCCCTTGAGGAGTCAAAAGAGATCTATAGATCTTTTGGGGAAATGGCTTGCTTTATAAATTATTGAGGCATAACTGCAATAATTAGCTGGCTTTTGTCAGCATCATACTCCATATATAGCAGAGCTGCTAATCTCTTACTGTTTTTCAGGGCTTTTGTCTCCTTAGTAGATTATAACTGTATGATTGGTTTTGATCACTTTGTAATGAATATTGTATCACAGTGTGCTAAGCAGACTAGTATCAACATGTTACTAACTTCTTTAGAACTAAAATGTATGTGGGTAGTTTTAAAAGGTATTTGCATTGACTGGAAAAATCCAGTGTTTTCCAAACAATTAGATTCTGCAGATTAGGACAGTCTTTGATTGTACGCGATATTACTCCGATGTTACTGGGCATAGTAAGTCCACGTGAAGCTGTTTCAGTTCTAAATTGGCTCACAAAGACAATTCATCATTGTCTCCATCCTGAGGTGTATACATCCATCGTGTGCTTCAGGGGATGGTAGCAAGTATTTTAATCCTGCTTTACAGATAAAAAAACTTAACAATGAGAGCTGAACAGGTTTATCAGACATCACAGCGCAGGCCAAGTGAAGCAAGAAATGTAGCTATAGGATACTCTGATGTCCTAACCATTAGAAGTATGTGGCTTTCTGTCCTGGTTTCGGTTGGGATAGAGCTAATTTTCTTCTTAGTAGCTGGTACAGTGTGTTTTGGATTTAGTGTGAGAACAATGCTGATAACACACTGATGGTTTCGTTGTTGCTAAGTAGTGTTTATCTTAAGAACTTTTCAGTTTCCCATGCTCTGCCAGCAAGCAGGTGTACAAGAAACTGGGAGGGAGCAGAGCCAGGACAGCTGATCCGAACTAGCCAAAGGGCTATTCCATACCATAGAACGTCATGCCCAGTATATAAACGGGGGGGAGTTGGCCGGGAGGGGCAGATCACTGCTCGGGCATCGGTCAGTGGGTGGTGAGCAACTGCATTGCGCTCACTGGTTTTTTTCCTTGGGTTTTATTTCTTTTTTCTTTTTTTTCCTTTTTTTTTTTGTTATATTCCTTTTCATTATTATTATTGTTGTTGTTGTTGTTGTTAGTATTATATTTTATTTTACTTTAGTTATTAAACTGTTCTTATCTCAACCCATGAGGTTTACTTTTTTTCCTGATTCTCCTCCCCATCCCACTGGGAGTGGGGGAGGGGTGAGCGAGCAGCTGCGTGGTGCTTAGTTGCTGGCTGGGGTTAAACAACGACACCTTCCTAGAAATAGTTGGATAAAGATGGATCTGCATTTTATTTAATTATCCAGACTCAGCTTTTGAGAACTGCTGGCTGGGAAACTAATCCGATTTATTTCAACATGCTAATAGCTGCAAGTGTCTCAGATGTAACTCACTACATCCACCCTTCTGGCTTTTCTCCATTGCTCTTTGTGCTTATACAGTGTTAGTTTGGGTTGGCTTATAAAAACTCCTAGGTCATGTACGTTTTCTCTTCTGTAGCAGATGGTGCGAGGTTTGCATGTTGCAGGGCCGACGCTGCGAAGTGATGATTTTGCTGAGCGTGGCCTCGTAACGTTCCAGTGGTTTGCTTCACCACGCTTCAATGGGCCACAGAAAATAGCTTTGGGCAACCAGTTGGCCAACCTACACACCCTGAAATATCGTAGAGGATAGAGTCAAATGTCAGATATGATGCCCTGTAGCCACCTGATGCATCTGACAAATAAAGATGAGGCCCATGAAACATTGGTCAACGTGTGCTGAACTGAGCCTACAACTTCTGTATCTGGTTTGGATGCTCTTCTAGAGTTGAGCAGACATCAAATCCCAAACGACAGAGCTGTTTGTCACCACCACCTGAACCATTCTTTCAACACAGAAGGCCTGTGAAATGAATCAAAATGCTACACTCAAACTCTTGACAGCATTTCACGCATAGAGCATTGCTCTGCTTAACACATTTCAAACTACAGCAACTGCTAATAAGATAAAAAGCAGTGACAAATCAGAGAATATCGCCTCCAACAATCATGCGTGACTTACCATGGCAAACACATCCTCGCTGAGTAAGGAGAGTGCTCAGCGTCCGTTTCAGGCCTCCTGCTGCAGCCTTTTATGCTTTTTATTTTTATCCCGTTTGACAAAATAACAGCCCTTTATCAGTGCTGATTGCAGAGATTTTGACTCCTCGCCTGCTGGGTTCCCCCTCTGCTCCATAGGGGTTTCCTAATTGAATATTTCCCCTGTGAATAGAAAAGCTTTGAATAAGAACAGGAAAAAAATTATTAATAGTCTTGAAACCTCCCCCGAATCTTCCACCCCAGTCCTCCACACAAGCCCCTTTTCTCTCCTCAAAGTGCAGAATATTCTTCTTTCAGTGAGCAGCCTCAGCTCTTTTTCTGAAGCTAATCGCATTTATTATACACTGAACATTGTAAATGAACTGCAGTAAGAGCCTAACATGAGGAGGAGGGGAAGGAGAGATATTCATTCCAAATAAGTTACAAAAGGTGTCTGGTTTGGTTAGAGTCACCGGTGCCTCATTTCTCACATTTGTGAGTCAAAAGCAAGGAATCGTTTACTGCCTGCGTTGAGACCTGGCATTAAAAATTTCTGCCCCGTCTTGGTGGATGGCGTAGGACTTCGAATTCATCGAAGGATGAATTGTAAACTCTCTTTTCTGGCACTATTATTCCTACTAAAGCACCAGCAGGCTGCATGCTGTGGTTCACTTGAGGAAGGACCAAAAACTTGTGTTTCAGCTCTCGAAGCGTGTGGGAGCTGGCGCTTTGGATTGAGACAGAAGGAGGACTTTATCTGCCAAGTTCTTACCCTGACCATGACAGCTACTGTAAATGTTCACGTTTCATCCTTTCTCATCAGAAGCCACTGCTCAGGTGCTCTTGCTGCATCCCTCAGCGGAGGAGGCATGAAAAGCTGCAGCTTCAAAGCCAGCTATGCAGAGTGGAACCTGCATGGCTTGCCTGTGAAAAAAACAAATAAAAAATGTCAATGAGGCTGTTGTGCACACCTGGCTTCTTCAAAGCAAGGCACACTTTTCTAGAAAAGGGAGGCTCTGCTGTATTGTTCCCTGGGATTTCTCAGCTAAGTGTTTCCTGAGTTTCAGAAAGCTCCCTACCCCTCTGCAGACTACATACATACATACATACATACATAAATAAATGGGGAGGATGTATGAAAAAGGAGGGAACCAGAGAGGATAGATAAGCATGGGAAGGACTTAAAAGGGCTGAAGGGAAATTCTTCTCTCTACATCCTTGCTTCTTCAGCCTCTATGCCATCATGGACTTATTGTTTCTTCTTTTTTAAAGGGGGCTTTGTTCTTCAGATGCTTGTGGAAACAGTCTCACAAAGATATTCCTTGTAATCTTTCAACTGGATCAGCTCACAATAATGAGAAAACCTGACATTTTCCCACTCTCCAATTTAGGCCAGTCATATCCCATCAAGGGAGGGCAATCTGCACATTCTGCTCCTTTTACCCCATCTCCAGTGTTACACAGCCTTTAGCGCCTTTTCCCATATCGTTTCCCCACTTTATGAAGCAGGATGGTGAATCCATTTATCTGTTATCCAGCTGCATGTGCTGCAAGAAGATTGCAGCTGGGAGGTACCTCTCCTAGTGAGAGTAAGCAAAAGGGCACCCCTCTGTACATGTCTTCAAAAATCATCTGTTCTCCTATCAAGTGACCTGCTGTTGAATTTCAGCTTTGAAGCAAAATGATCTTGAAAGGAATGCCTGTTAGGGATAGTTAACTGGACTCTGGTACTCCCCCTAGATCATTAACAAAAGGTTAATTACATTCTAATTCCTTGAACAAGCCAGCTGAAAAAAAGTGGATTTCAGCAAGCTTCCCTATGTGTGTACATTGGTCTGCAAAGCCAGAGCTAGCGCAACAGAAAGGGAAGACCCCGAGAGACCCGAGTCTGCTGCAGATCAGGCTCAGGTGTTTCCAGGCAGGTAGGCAACACTGGATTCTGGTTGCAGGACAGATTCAGCCATCACCCGAGGAGGAGGATGGGCTGGGCAGGATGACCAAGGTGGGGGGGTCCTATGGCAGCAGGCTGAAACTGCTCTGGACAGTCAGGTTTGGGGGAACTCCGAAGCAGCTGAGCCTGCTGCCTCTCCTGTCAACATGAGGGTAGGAGACAGGTTGTGATTGCTGCTGGGAAGCACTGGAGGGAGGCTGCCGCCTTATTCCCCAGCTCTGCTTCTGTCCCTTATCTGAGCAAAGCAGCAGTGGCTCTGGCTTTGTAGGGTGCATGAGCAACAGGGAGAACAAAATCCTGGACATTTAGCTGCTCCTGAGAGCTTGCTGCCAGTTCTGATTGTGCCTGGAAACAGCCCTGGTTGCAGGCAAGAAAAAGTAAATCATTCTTTTGTAAACGAAGCAGTTGTTTGATACAGCTAGGTACAGAGACTAAAGGAGGGACCAGAGCTTTGAATTCCCGCAGGTGCTCTTTAGAGTGGTGTGCCTCTTATGAGGCCCCACCAGGTATGTGGAAGAGCATAGCAAATGTGCTTTGTACTGGGGAATCAATTATGTTGAGTAGCAGAGAAATGGTTAAAGGCCATAGCAGAAGGACTCGTAGTGCTATGTTGCTTCGGTTCTTCTGTCTGTTCACAAGTTGCCCAGTATGTGCAGCATGAGGGAGCGAGCTATTAATAGTTCTGCTCATCATGGCTGCACAGTGAAACAGCATAATCCTAGCACAAGGGAATATGTGAGCCATGAACTGTAAAGCAAAAACTTCAGGCACAGAAGACAGCCTCGAAACTATGTAGTAATTAACAAAAGAGGGAAAGAATATGTTTAATAGAGGCTATTCATGAAGCTACAGAAGAATGCCTCTGCATTAAATAAAATTTAAATGAAGCCTTGCACCTGAGCGAGAGAGCAGAGTGTCCCAGCTCACTCTCAAACTCTATAAATGTTCTTGTGAACAGATCAATTAAAGTGTTTGGCATACAGGTGCCTAATAAATACTATATGCTGGAACATGTTCATCTCATTTTGATACACATCCATGTCTTCATTAGGGTTCACATGTGCTTCTACAGCTATGAACTACTTCTACAAGTCATATGCTTTTAGAAATCGTTGGCAGAAGAGTACAGGCCTGAATTTCTATCAGAAGCATTGACAGAAAATGCATATACATTCAGTTTGACAGTGTCTTCAGATAGTTAGTAATTTCCAGTGAAGTCTGTGATAAAATAGTATGTTTTGGTTATTTGTACATGCCAAACACTTACATAAACACACATCTAATTTTAGCGCGGAAAGTGTATTCACAGTTTCCTGAAATTACCAATGCTATGATCATGACTCTCAGGCAAGAAGAATAAAATCCTATGAGCGCATTCCCACAGAGAAAAACAGTATGTTTTGGAATAACAGTAGCTACTGAAGGCCTCGAAGATAATATAAGTAGGACATAATATTTGAGTAAATATCATAATATTTGTATGAGTATTATGCAGTATATTTATGAAGAAACCTTCTCTGTTAAATGCTTATACCTTGACTAAATCCTGTAAAAAACACTAAGTATATTTCCAGGCATATTTCTATTACCACTTTACAACATTTGCATCACTTTCAGAAGGTATGCAAATGGCTTTAGCTGGATCATCCTTTAGCTGGTATTTCTAACAAATATAATGCCATGGGGCATTCCTCTTGTCAGAACACATTTATTTTATTATCTAGATGATTATGGCTGTATTTTTTCCGCACATATTCTACCTTGATAGTATGCTGAATTCTCAGATTTTCAACAAACGCTTACGATGCAATTACTTTAAATATAATATAGTGTCATTTATCCCCAATTTTCACAGACCTTTAAAATTAAGTTTGTATCAAAACAACCAAAGCAAACAAATTGGTTATGGCCCTTCTACATATGTGAAGATACCAATCTATCATTGATATTGGGCCAAAATACGGTCATAAATGTTAAAAAAGTGCAATAAAGTATGCAAATGCTCATACACAGAGTTTAGAAAAGATAGAGCTGTAAGCTACTTATTTCAATATTTCCATTGAATTAAGAATAACAATTCCAATTTACAGGAAATGTTATTGTTAAAGAATTTGTTTTAATTCAAGGTGTGGAACAAAAAGAAAAAGCAATTTATACTTTAAAAACGGGGAGTTGAATGTGAGCTCTCACCCTCTCAGTTGTCTTATTAATCAAGCCCTAGTGCCATTTCTATTACCGCTTTAACATGAACAGTCACTAGGAAAACAAAATAAGAAGGTATTTGAAATCATGTCCCCCATATCCTAGCTGACTGGCTTTTCAGCTGCTAGGCTAATAACTCATTTCTGATGGCTCTTATTTGTTTCACATTCTCTCAGCTTTCTATTAAGATTTTATCAAAATTGTTCTTTTTATTTTTATTTTTAATTGTAATTTACTCTCTTTCTAAATGCATAAACATTAGAGTTTGAAAAATACCCTGGCTAAGAAGGAAATATATCTGTAGTACAGAGTGCAAACTGTCTTGGGTAAGGTTTATCAGAGGAGAAAGCACAGGATTATGAAAGAATGAAAATTAAGATATAGCAGAAGCAGGGTCTTTCTGAGTCACCATGCTCCTCTAGAAATAGCTTATTTGCAATGAACAGGAAAAGATGTAACATAAGTAATTAATACCAAATTCACCTAAATTTTGTGTCAATAACTTCATTAATAATGTGATTAATATACTGTAACTTTTGTCCTGGTTGTAAAAATGACCATCGAATAATTAATTAATCCTTCTATGATGAATAATAGGCAGGATGAGCCAAATCTGCCTGGACCAAAATCTAGGCAACCTAACTCCAGGTGAGGTCCCGTCAGTAGGGCTATTGTAGATGTCAGTATGGGAGATGCCCTACCTGGGCACCAAACAACCTCTACTTTAATAGATCCCTTGACCTTAAAACCAGATCAGGATGGTTTTGGTCTCCTATCTGGCATACGTACTATAGGCATATACTTAAATGTTGTCATTTTATGGCTATTTTATCAGTTTGCTACAGGTGGTATGAAAATATTGGAAAAAGCAAATTCTGCAATGATATTAGAGCCAAATAAAAGTTTCAGAAATGGAACCTGAGTGTCTGGATCCCACTTTCCATCTAACCATGACTGCAAAGCATAAAGGCTACGCCAGTGGTACTACAAGAAGGCTACATTTCTAGGGAATCCAGTCTCTGGTCTCTGCTAGCCATAAAACATTCCCATACGCCAGAAGAATTCTTTTGAATGTGCCGTGGGGTTTTTCCATATTAATAATACTGCAGGCCTTTAACTTCTTAAACATCTAGTGCCATTTGATTGAGAAGGAGCTCAGTGGAGGACAAATGAGGATGAGACTGTATAGGGCAGCACCTGTGCAGGTGGTGGATGATGCTCGTGTCTGCCAGCATCTGGCTTCGTGCGGCTGCCACCCTCCCTGTGTGCCATGGCACTGCCTCGTGGATGGCTCCCCCGGGGACCGACAGCAGGAGAGGGGCTGGCACTGTTTGGAGAGGAGCAGGGCATCTGGCAAATCCCTTCCGTTTTCTTTCAATGGCATAGCATGTTTTCCAGAAGAAAGCATTCTCCAGAGGAGCACACAAGCACCAAATATTCACCTGTTAGCAAAAAAGAAAAAAAAGTTTTCATGAATTGTTTCAGTAGTGTAGATGTGTTAATGCCTGTAGCTTAGACTGATATCAGTCCTTCCCACATTTTATATACTATCTTTGCTTAGAAAAATTAAAAAAAAAAAAAAAAAGGAAAGGAAAGAAAAGAAAAGCCGTGAAATAAAGTCATGTGCTATTGAGCTTGAGCCAGTCGCTCTGAGTGGGGCTTGTTGCTGTGTGATGTTAGTCAACAAGGGAAGGACAAACACAGAGCTGCTTTAATTACTTGAACTATTCACCTAAAACGCCGGATAAACTGACTCTCCAAAGAGAAGGAAATCACTGTTTTCTCTGCTACTGGAAAGGGAAATGATGAGCTTAAACACAATAATAAAAAGCTTCATTTGCCTGAGGTTTCTACCCAGAATTCCTCCCATGACAGTTGGATAGGGGAAGTGAATATACAAGTTGCACAAAACAGGGATCCCATTTTTGGCAGGAAAGGTACTGCCAGCAGCACCTCCTGCACTCCAGCCTCAGTCTTCTATCACTAAGGGAGAAATGACATGAAGCTGGCGCCTCTGTGTGATAACATGCAATACCACTGTCTTTTTGTCCCAGCATTCAGGGACAGTCTTCCCTACTGGGCTGCTAAAGAAAGTTGAAATCATGAGAGCTGGACTAGCCTTTTTCCAAGGCACTGGAGACAGTTTTGCCTGAAGGCACCTGATATTTGGAGAAGAGACTACTGTGGTCCTGGAGAACTGATAGAGGCCAGTGGGATGCACTGCTTAATTGCTTAGAGGTAAGAAATCAGTCCAAAGGTCTCTGCTCTGCCTTTTATCAGTAACCCCCTGTGGACCCCTTTCTGTGCTTGAGTTCATACCTTTCCTACCCACAGATAGGTCATACTATGTTTTTGCAACTCCTTTATACTAATGCAGCAAACTTTGTAAAACAACTCTCCTCTTCTGAGTAGCTGTGCAGCAACTACCTGTTGATGGAGACGTGTCAGCAGACATCATCAGACAAGGCAAGAGAGAAATGATATGGCAAGGAGACATTTACTTACTGAAAGCCAAACTGCAAAGGGAGAAGAAGGAGTTAATTGCTGCTGAAGTTGCTTCAGGTAAGTGGTGTGTTTTATTTTTCACACAACTAGTTACTGTGGTTTTGCAAGTTGAGGCTGCACCTTCCATAACAGATTATTCCTGGATACTCTAGAAACTAATCAGGAATTAATTTCAAAAAAATACCAAGATGTGGAAAGCTAAAGTCTATTGTCATTGTGAAATCCTGTTTTTCCGCAATATTAATCAACATGGTTCAGCCTTTGAGTATAAATTTTTCAATTTAATTTTTCCATCAGAAGATGCTAGAAACACACATCCCATTTTGGAAATATTTAGAGTACAACACACAAGAAGACAAAGTCAAAATCAAATCGCAATGAATTCTGAAACTGGGACTGAGAAGTTATGCAAGACAAACTACTGAAGCCTACGCAAACCCCTTTGGCCCAAAAAGGCTGCCAGATAGTCTCCTAGGCCTGTCAAATAAAGCCAGAAAGAAAGTTGTGTTGTTGACTTTTTAAGTTGATTGCTGTGAGAACAGAAGTCATTTTCTTGCACTTGACAAAACAAACACAAAAGAGAAAGAGACAGTGTAGCAAAAAGTAGGGAAGCATGTTTTTGTGTTCGTGTTCTCAGGGTACATGGCAGCTGGTCAGTCACAGATGGATGCTCTGGGCTGGCAGGTCGGCCATGACAGCTGTTGCTTTAAACCTTGGCTTGCTTCCTTGGTCTGCAGCATCATCAGGATGGGTTGAATAAATCTCTTTCCTTCCCTCGTTCCTTGCAGGCTAGACCCAAGTGAAGGGGTTGCTCTGTGCTATGGCGTTGGTGCGGCATGATGCACCTCACTTCCAGGTCAGGAGAAATGGTAAGAGAGGGAACGGGACAACGTGGGGGTCAGTGAAGAAGGACATACAGCTATGGGATGATGGAGCAAGAGCTCATGCAGCTCAGAGCATCTGAGCTGGATATCCCAACAGCTGAGGCTTGTGCATAAAGATCAGAGTTATCCAGCCCTGCCAGCCTTATGCCAGTGCATCCTGCAGCAATTCATCACCTCTTTGTTTTGGTCCATAGAGTTGTGTTTCTCTTTGGGTGTGTATATATAAAGCTCTTCAGACTGTTAACTGGTTACTGATATAAATAAAGTATGATATATTGGAGTCACCAATTAGACCTAATTTTTCTCCTTCACTTAAAGGTCTTGACAATACCACAGCCCTTGAAAATTAATAGTTTATTGTGTTTGAATTATCCTGTATTTGTCTCCTCTTTGTATTCCTTCTGTCATTAGTCGTTAGAGACTATCTAATGACTACTGACTACTGCCATAGGTAATGACATATAACACATGATGAACTTTCACCAGCTTCCTACAGGCGAGCTAGCAGGTCGGTGACCTCAATTAATACCAGTATCTTTTTCTATTACACACGATTGCTACTCAGAATCAACCATTTGTTCATAAGATTGCAATCACAAAAGGAAGAAATAAGAAAAATGTAACTGATAGCTCTGTGTTCCTCGCTCCAGATCGCCCCAGAGACAGTTATATACCAAACCTCTATAAATGTCCTTTTCCTCTCCATCTTTTGAATGCTTGCAACCCTTGACCTAGCAATTGCTGCCCTGATGTCACCAGGCAGGACTGGCTAAACGATCAGCATTTTTAAGTCTCAGCTTGGGCCTTCCTAAGCCCTCAGCCACATGGTACGCACCTTTGCAGTGAGGCATGCTACAGTGTGGGATGCCTGATGTGAAGCCATTGCTAAAAATACCAGCTAGCTGTGCTTCCTGGGTGGGAAGCCCCATGAGGAGAAACTTCCTCCCTTGGATGCAGAGCTGTAACTTCTTTATTGCTTGGGGACCACATGAATCTGTGGCAGGGAAAGGGAGACGTAAGGCAGGGACAGCTAAATGAACCCTGTGCTCGAGGTATAAGACATGACATCTCATGCGTTGAATGCTGCTGAACAGAGTGGGGAAATATTTGTCTTCTCTGAGCTCGCAGCTGCCGAGCAAAATGTTTTATTCGTCATTTCTAGCAAAGTCTGTGAGCACATGCTAAAGAACCAGAGGAGCTCCATTGCCTCCAGGAAATTCCGAAAAACTTTTGGATTTTGGTGAAATCACGACTGGGAAGTCCTGAAAGAGATTTGCCTCAGTACATTGTACCAGGGGACAAACGTAACTGTAGTGTGCTTACTTTCACCACCTAAAATGTAATCTATCTCACTGTTCTGGTAGTAATTGTTGGGGTATAGGTATAATCACAGTCAATGTTTTCTAAAACAGATTACACAGATGCCAATCTACATACATAAACAGTGCTACAGCACGGCTAGTATTGAACAAAATAATATTCTCAGTCTCATGTTGGTTTGGAATTGGAACATATTTATTCATTTGTATTATTTAAAACTTTTTTTTTTACACAAAGGCACTCATTAGAGAAAGAACATTCTGTATGGCTGAAGAAAAAGGATCTTTAACAATCTTAAAAATGGGATATATATGTATCTAATGCATGTATGCATAATATTTATATAAGTACATGTGTATAACTATTATATGTGCAGATTTTTAATATGGAAATTCAGGAATGACACAGTGTTTTCAGGTCAAATAGCATGAGCATATTAAATTTGAAAGCACAAACAGGAGCAAAATATAGCATTTGGTCTTCCAAATCTGAAAGTATATTCCAGTTAACAGGAAATGGGAGCCAAAGCATTTCAGTTCTTGGAGAATGCAAATTATCATGTAGCTAATCTACCCTGGGCAAATCAGCTGCATTTCCTAGAGGGCAGGACTTCTCTCTAGACTAAAAAACACACATATTAGATCAAGTTCACATTTATGAGAAAGAAAAGGTAAATTTGTTTACAAAAACCTTTTTTTTCCTTTCCTTGTATAAAAAAGGCAAAAAAGTGCTTCTCATGGTGCTCTTTGTTTACTGAACACAAGGATTTTCCTGCGTGCAGAAAAGGATGTCTTCTGATTTCATTATGCATGCACTTTGCTGAGCTGGGAGTCAGGAGGTAAACAGTGCTTTTCTCTGCTCCTCTAGCCCTGATCCCCAAGACACACGAGGAAATTCTTGGCATCCTTCAGGTCCTCAGGGGCCGCAGCAAAGACGATGGCCAGCCTGCTTGGTTTTGTAGCCTACCACAGATAGAATAAAAATATAAGGACAAACTGGGATTCCTGGAAGAGCAAATCTGATAACCTGGCCATGATGGTAGCAGAGGAGAGATTTGTGCCTCTGCCACACGTTGCAGCCGGGCTGCCCTGCGAGTGCAGGAAGATGGAGATGTGCTTTGTACCAAAACCTGTGTGAACTACACCATGGAGCAGTCCCAATGAGGGATGTACAGCTTCCTCTCTGACCTCTGCCCAGCAAAGTAAAAAGAGGGAAAAACAGCTTCTCCCTCAGTGACTTCAGAGCCCTGCTGATAAGTAAAATAAGCCATCAGTGCTTCAGTTTAACAGACCTTTGGCTAGACATCAGGACAACGATGTTTTCCACAAAGCAAGGCCTCCTTTGCTCTCTTTCTGCAGGTTTTGTGTGGCAAATTTGGGGGGTTTTGATGTAAAAGTAAATCTAGATTAACTTTTCTGTAGAGAATGAGGTTACATAGGGTTAATTTCTGTTTCAGAGAGGAAGATGAACTGAAAAATGCTGAAAGTGAATACATGTATAAGAATTTCTTCAGGGTATATATTCCTCTATGGCAGATTGTGCAGCCAGGCTGTGTGTAAGACTTTGCCTTCTGAGGCTGTGCTTTTTTTTTCAGTTTTATTTTAAGTAGCGTCCATAGAAATCTTGCCAAGCAAGACTCTTGTGCCAACTCATATGCTGCATATGGCCTGAAGTGCTGGGCTGTTTGGAGTTTTGTTTGGGCACAGGGAGGAGAACAACGTTGCTTTTGTTCACACACATGATCTCCGAGTCCTCCCATTTCACTGGGTTTTCAGAAAATGAACATATGGCTTTGGAAAATCCAGCTCTTCGTCTTGGGCTGTGTCAGCTGTAATGAGGAGAGAAGCAGCACAAAACACAGGCAAGTCACTCACACATATGTGTCTAGCACAGGAAGAATACCTTCAAAGAAAGCTGAAGGAGTCGGATATTTCATTCGGGAAGACAGCACTCGGATTTGGGTACTAAACACTGTCATCATCTTTTTCGAAGTCATAGCCGTATGCTTTCAAAATGTGCTGCAGAGGGGGCTGTATTGATCTGTTGTCCATCGTTAGCAAGCAATTCTCACAATCTCATAATTCTCAAGTCAAAAAAATGGTCTTCAGCAGAAAAACAAATGTTCACCTTTATGAGGGTTGGGCTTCAAGCCATAATTTGTCTGTGATGATGCTCAAAAAAAGGCCACAATTTATTTTTTTAACATAAGGAAATACTTTCTCTTCTACCTCTCACCCACCAGTGGCTGAAACTGTGATATTTTCAGACTTGAGAATGCAACAAGTATAGATAAACAGTTGAAACTCTAGGGATTTTCAACCTGATAGCTGGAAATTTTAGCAAGTTAAGTAAAGAAAAGAGTATTATTTAGTGCCTCTGTACACTGCAAAGTGAAGGGGAGCTCTGCTGTTTGCTGCAATAGGTACAGATCAGGCCATCCACTAAATATCACCAGCCCTGCTGTTGCATGCTGTATTAAGAGAGTGAAGTTTGCAAATAAGAGAGAATAAAATTCTTGTCTACTTAGGTTAACTTCAGTAATTATTTCATTTCTGCTTTTCTTCTGAACTCCCTGACTGAGAACTCGTATCACAAATGTCAAGAAAATAAGCATTTCCCCAGGAATTTCTAAGGCTATCAGAAATGGGAAGTGCTGTATTGTAAAATCCATTGTCATTAAACTAAAGCTCAATAACTGATAAATCCCACTACTATGCAAATTTGTCATCCCTATATTGGAGGAAAATAGTACTTTGCTAGCCTGCTTCAAGCCTTGCCCGTTAAATGAACAGCTATAACTTGTTGTTCCATGCATGGTATCTTCATAATTTCTACCCAGTGAACTTAAAGGGTGGACACTTGAAATGAAAATGTAAATGAATGAAGTCAAGTTCCCAGCACCAGCTAGGCAGTAAAAGACAGACGTAGTTCTGAGGACTACAAACCAAGATCAATGAAATTTCAAAAGTACCCTGAAATTGTTTACTGCCATTAAAGCACAAATGCCTTTGACGGGATGTGAAACTAGAGTATTAGAGGTCTGCTCTTGTTCCAATGTCTCTTAAATGAAGAGAGCTTTTTATATGCTGCACTTTTGTTTCCTTTTATGTAACGGATTATTCAGAGCACTTTCTTTGGGATAGAGTTTGTCAGTCACATGGAAGTTATTTGATTTCACAAATACATTCACATACCAAGATGTGTGCCTTTTATACTGAACATTAATGCAAATACATGCACTCTACCTAATTCAAGGAGATGCCATTCTGTTAGAGCTCCCATGCTAATCTGCAGCTTTGCTCTGGCCCCTTTACACAAAATCAAAGTGAAGAAAAGGTAGGAAGATGTTCAAAAGTCCCTGGCAATAGGAACAGGGGAACTCCTCTGACCATGCATGACAGAAAGCAGCCATGAAATTGCCCTTTGAGAACTCCGTGCAAGTTTAAACATGGAAATGATAACTGTAGGACCTGACAGACAGGTATCAAAGATTACACAGAGTTTTAGGGCGAGTCTGTATTATGTGGGACAACCCCAGGGAGATGACTGGAGTTCAAACATTCCCAGAGCTCTCTAAGTTACATGGCCTCCAGGGCAGACTGAAATGCGCAAGTATTTATGCCCTACTTTAATGACCTGATCTCAGTTTCAGAGTCCTGTTGTTCTGCCTACCTGTGGAAAGCAGGATGAAGCTCACTATGATTTTTTTTTCCTTTCTCCCCATAGGGATTTTCTGGCCAGGAAGAGGAAAAAATCAAACCTGCTGCAGTGTGTTATGTAACAACTTCTTTTTTTTTCTTCAGATGAAAAAGTGTTGATCCTTTTCTTTTTCACAGGCTGCCTGCCCAGCTGCTGGCTTCCTCACTTTTATTACAAAGCTCTACCACTTTAATCTGATACTTTGTCTGTGCTACATCATTCTCTCACTTTAGCTTGTGAAGTTTGTTCCAAGTGGACTTCATTCCTTTTAAGCGAATTGACTGCTTTCAACTTTAACCAGACTGAAGTTGTGATTGTGTGTTGTTTACCCATAGTATGAAGGGGGAAAACTCTTTTTGCTTGGGAGAGATCGGAGGAGATCATTTAGCCTGAACTGTCTCCACTCCCAGGACTGAGACTTCCTTAGGTAAGCTTGCTGACACGTGGAACATCACTTTGTTTACTCATCTGCATTTTTTCCTCTGTCACTTTAATATTCCCTCCCCCTGCCCCCCCTAACTATCTATCAAGGTTATACACTACTGTCCTGAGATGTGGTTTATTTGCTGCTGCAAACAGTTAAAGATCTGTAGCATCCTGTATTATTTCTTCATTCATTGCAGGCACAAGGTGGTATATTTTCAAACAGTTTCACTGTTTTTTAGCTGAGAGATTTCCATCAACGCATCTGCTTTCTATGCAGCTACAAACATTTGAAAACCTAAGGCTTATGCATAGCAGCCAGAGCCACTTCTAAGAGGTGCTTCATGGTCCATTAACAAAGCTGTCATATACAGCTTGCCTTTAATTAAATATTGATAGGGATTTAGTCTTGGTGCAACATTTCAGACGAATATGGAAAAATCCTTTTAATCTGCATAACAGATCAACATGCCGCTACACTGCTCACCCCTGTACTTCTGCCTGGATGAAGCTGAGGCACACAAAATGAGAAGGTTGTTCAGCTTTTGGTGCCAGTTGAGTCCCTACTGTCTTTACTAGCACTATAATTAAGGATGCCAGTTAATGTCAGCGATGGTTTATGTGAATGGTGGTTTATACACTATGGGATTCTAATTCCCATGAGGGGAATCACCAACCTGTTTCACAACAGCTTATCAATAGGGTTTTTTCCTGGGTTTGAATCTACTCTTGAAAAATTAAGAGGTCTGTAAAAGTTTCACAGTTCAGGATCAGCCTTACGCAATTCAATAAATAGATAGTTTTCCAGCTGAATGGTACTCATCCTGAGAAGAATTTCTTTACATGCTGCCTACTCCCATGTGCACGGCAGGTACCCCTGAAGATCACACATCCCTCTGGAACACTCGTCTGTAAGTTAATTGTCTTTGTGTGCAATTGCCATAGCTGGTAAAGGGTCTCGTGACTTAGATGATCAATGCTGTAGTGCACAGGAAAGAGAGGCAACTCCTTTTTTTTAAGCTGTAGCCTGTCTATTTGGAGATTCTTTCACTTTTAGGCCTGCTTTTTTTCATTAGCCATTTAATAAGTACTTTTAACTAGTGAGCTCTAAATTTTTTTGTTGCTCATGAAAAAAAAACCATAATGTGCTGACTGTCAATTTGAGTGCAGTATTTAAGACTTCTTTTCAGTTTTTTAAGAACACTTTTCAGGCCCAGGAGACATTCCACAGAATCAGCAAATTCTGACAAGTATGAATGATTCACTTACACTGTATTTTTCTATTGTGTGGTGCTCATTTCTTCTGATGCTCAATTTTACTGGCAAAATTGTCTTTGAAGAGTACAAATGAGCTACTACCTGGACGTACAACATGCTTTGTATTGTGACTTTGCATGAATGGATTAGTCTACTTCTAACATGGATTTCTTCTAAATTTGGTTTTCTTCACTATATTCAATCTCACTTAAATATTTTTCTTCCTGAATTGATACAGAATTTAATGAAAGAAAAATATTAACAAGCTTTCTTCTATCACTTAGAGCATTTTATTCGCTTCATATCTCATCCATAGGAATGGCATTCTTTTCTCACCCCTAAGCTTATAAACATCAGCCATAGTAGTATTGTACAACATAAGCATAAGGAAAATGCAGCTCTAGAAACACTTAACTATAAGAACAAACAATTTCAAGTGAGTTACTTATTGGAATCTGGTCTGTGAAATCTGGTCCTGGCATTTTGCTCAGGAACCGTTTCGGGCCAGTGGTGCTTGATAGAGGTCCTGTTTGCTGATGTATTTCCAAGTGCTGTTATTACTAGACCGTGTAGTTCTACACCTGTCTTCCTCCAGCAAGGAAACTAGTCTTTTTACAGGAGCGATCTCTAATGCCATGGTCAATGGATTCTAGTTCTTCATGCACTTACCACGTGGTTTTGAGTTGTACCGAATGAACTAATCCTATAGCACTAGGTCTTCTTTCAGGATCTAAGCATTGGCTGGAGGTAAATCCAGCTCTGCAGATGTTTTCTTTTGGCAGGGCTCATATTGACAAAAACAGCACTTTGATTATTGGGAATGCTTCTTCCAGCACTCAGTTCTGAGTTGTTAGTCTGTGGAACCATGTCCTGAGATATAAAAGGTCCTTACTTTATTGCTGAATCCCTGAGCAATGGATAGTCTTCATAACTGTTTCA
The DNA here is from genome assembly GCF_018139145.2 of Gymnogyps californianus. NCBI lineage: Eukaryota > Metazoa > Chordata > Aves > Accipitriformes > Cathartidae > Gymnogyps > Gymnogyps californianus. The sequence continues at coordinate 76,564,548 of NC_059472.1, read as the reverse complement.
AAACCCCTTCACATTTGTGTTCTTTTGGCCTGCTCTGCATCTGGATACATCTGCATCACGTTACATGAAGGAAGAAAAAAAATACAAGCCAAAATTAAACTCAAAAAACCCAAAACAACAAAACAAACAAAAAAAAATCAAAAACCCCAAGATACTCCAAGAGGCAAAGAAAATGGAGTAGATAAATAAATGCTAGTTAAGCATTACTTCGTATTGGGGAGTGTGCTGGTTTTGGCTGGGATAGGACTATGTTTTGGATTTGTGCTGAAAACAGTGTTGATAATTCAGGGATATTTTCATTACTGCTGGGCAGTGCTTACACAGAGTCAAGGCCTTTTCTGCTTCTCACACCACCCCACCAGCGAGGAGGCTGGGGGTGCACAAGAAGTTGGGAGGGGACACAGCTGGGACAGCTGACCCCAACTGACCAAAGGGATATTCCATACCATAGGACGTCATGCTCAGCATGTAAAGCTGGGGGAAGAAGAAGGAAAGGGGGGACGTTTGGAGTGATGGCGTTTGTCTTCCCAAGTAACCATTACGCATGATGGAGCCCTGCTTTCCTGGAGATGGCTGAACACCTGCCTGCCGATGGGAAGTGGTGAATGAATTCCTTGTTTTGCTTTGCTTGCATGCGCAGCTTTTGCTTTCCCTATTAAACTGTCTTTATCTCAACCCACAAGTTTTCTTATTTTTACTCTTCTGATTCTCTCTCCTATCCCGCCGTGGGGGGAGTGAGCGAGCGGCTGTGTGGTGCTTAGCTGCCAGCTGGGGTCAAACCACGAAAGGGAGTCACAGAAATGTTAGGCAAACAGGCACAACGTGAGTATATCTAATAATTCTGCAAGGCATGATGGTCATGTTGCTCTATTTAGCAGCTATTACAGAGCAAGGAAGCTGAAAGAAACTCATAGGAAGCAAAATAGGTGGTAGGAAATTCTTTTCAAGAGAGTTTAAGAATCCTGCCTATTCTGTAAAACCAAATTTTATTCAGTGATGCTGAATAGCACCTGTAAAGTAGAAGACTTTTCAGCAAGAGAGGATGAATATTACAGCTTCAAGAATGTACTGATTACTGCAGCAACAAGAGAGGTTATGCCAGTGAAACTGATATGTTCATTCTTCTGAATCCAAATAATACGATCGTGTGTTGTGCCTCTACAAGAGGTATTTGAGCATGTGTAACATTCACTAATGGGTCTTTATCATCCTCAAACATGTATGGGATAGATAAACAGTTTCCCTATTCTGTGCATGTAGAATTGAAGGGTAGGCTGGATTAAGACACTTGCCCAAGGGCATAGAGGAAGACTGAATCCAACCATTGCTCTTGTCAACTGGCGCACCACTTATAAGGTTGCTGATTAAGTGGAGGGTCCTACATTCTATTATTGGTGATGCTGGTCTGACAAGAAGGATGCATTAGTCCTGGTAAGGTGGCATACAAATGAACCATGTTAATTTAAGTACCATTAGAAACACAAGACAGAAGGAAGAAAATCAATGCTTTGTTTTATCGTAAAGAAAAAATCAATAAGGAAAGAAATGGTATTTTCTAGGATCTCAGAAAATGTGTTGGACAATGGGGAATAGTTAGAGGGAATTAAAACTATTTAATATAAGTTGCTGGTGTCCTTTTAGAGAACGATGGTCTAGAACTATCAGTCTGTAATAAAAACCTGAGTAAAATCCAAAATGTACAAAGTTGTAAGAAGGAAATAGTATCAAGTAGAGGCTGGTGGTTGTTTTTTTTTTAAATAAACTGGCAGTCAGTTGCAATGAATCTGTGAAAATTGCAGAAAAGATGCTAACAAATAAAATTAAAAATTAAACATGTCCAGCAAATGTGAGGCTACATGTAATCCCAAAAAACACAAGGCAGGTTTACATAAGAAAACTGCCAGAGGTCCATTTCTAGTCTTGCTTTTCTGTCTCTTACAGTAGCCCATAGCAGATGGCTAGGGAAAAATGTAAAAATAGGCCAAAAATGGAATAAAGTTTTCATAGCGTTGATTCGTGCTCTTGGCAATCTGCAGTTTAGAGACATCCTGAACCAGAGGTTCCAGCTGGACCATCCTATTTAACAGTCTTTGACATTACTTTCATAATTTTTAAACTGCTCTTTAAAGACAATATTCTCTCAAAATAAATCCCACCATTTAAGTATGTATTATATTAAAAATCAGTGGGTTTGGTTTGCTTTAAACTTGTTTACTTATCATTGGATACCCCTACTTTCTATAGCACAACAAATGCTGAAAAATTGTTCCCTTAACTCCTTCCTCATATAGTTTCATAGTTATCCAATAGATTTCTGTTTTGCCTTGCTCCCTGCATCCAAAAGTAATTTCTTTTGTTAAACTGTTGTGGTCTTTGATATTTACTTTCTCTGAAATATAAATCATTCAATACCTCTAAACATAATTTTGCTCTTCTGTTTATCTTCATAGGTACCTTTGGTACCATACATAATATTTGGGATATGAAATTATGCAGTGTCATAACGATGGTCTCCTATTTTTTTTCTGTTTCTTCCTAATAGTTCCTAGTTTTTCTTTTTTTCTTTTTGACTGCCAGTGACTTTTGTACAGTAGATTTCGAATACCTACCAACAGCGCCTCAGGAGTCTTTCCTAAGTGATAATATACCCGATGTTGAGTCCATCAGCTGTTTGCCCTTTGTTTTAATGTTGATTGTCACATTATATGAAACTTTTTCACTCCTTTTTTCACCCCTTCTCCAGATCTCTCTTACTATGGTGAAAAAAAAAAAAAAGAGCTGGCCCTGGGGAATGCTGCCACTCCTGTCTCTCCCTGTTGTTTCCTGCCTTTTAGCTAGTCTTCTGTATACAAGCAGATCTTTCTCCTGTACCACACTAGTTTAATTTTTTAGCATCTTTTGGTGAAGAACTTTGTCTAAAATTTTACGGAAAACTGCAATTTAGTCCACTTCACTAGTTGGATCATTCTTTGCCATACTTCCATGGACTTTTTTCCGGAGAATTTTAAGAAATTTGTGAGGCATGATTTATTCCTCATTATAACACATTTGCCATCTGTTTATACATTCATGTATGTATTATGGCCTCACATAATTTGCATGTCAGACGAATCAAAATTGCTGATCCATAAGTACTTTTGGATGCCTTTTAAAAAATATGTAACTGGCATTATAAAAATATCTTCTATTTCTCTGACAGAAAGGCCAATATAAGTGGTATACTGCACACAGTACTTAACTGTTACCAATTTCATATTTAAATTCCTTTAGAATTCCTGGAATTCCATTAGAAATCTTAGAATTCTGTTCTGATGGTTTATTAAGAATTTTATTTACTTGTTGTAAAGGCTTTTTTGCTGATATTTCAGTTTTGATCATAGTTTCACAAACTAGCATCCTTTAAAGAAGGACTCTGGCACAGAAATCTACCTAAGGTTGTCTGTTTCATGGCAATAAAATAAGATTACTTTGATTTTTTTCCCAATAGTCTTATGCCCCCTGACTACTCCTATTGTATCTCATTTTCTATTTGGCATTTTACTAGTTTTCTTGGTTCTAATGTTTTGGAAAAAGTTCTTAACAGATTTGAATTTTTAATTGCTTTAGCAAGTGTTCCTCAAAAATCCTTTTTTGTCTGTCATGTTCTGGGTTTACATTTAATTTGCTGGTTTTATATTTTTATATTTTATAACATTTCTGTGTATGTATATAATATAAATATATTGTGTTAATATATCCCTATAATACATTCTGTATTGTATACAATATATTTTATATTTTATTGAAGTTCTACATTTATACCACTAGTTTTGTATTTCCTTCATTTGTGCACAATTCAAACTTTGAAGTAGTCTACTAATTCTGTTAACCTCCTGCACTTTGCTATTAAAACTATGCCATCTTTTTCTTATTGTTCTAGTAATTTCTTCTTGATAGGCCATCTTGGTTTAGTCTGGGCCACCAACAAGATGTCTCTAAACAGTCTTCCTGATATCTGAAAGCATTTTACCCTTTCCAATGCGTCTTTCAGTCCTTTTTCATAGCTTTTTATGTAATTCCCTTTTTTGAACCTAAATGTTATGTAGTGGATGTTTTGGCTTTTTAACTACTGTGACAGTATGGATCATTACTAGGTTCTGTGTTGCTTGGGATTAAATTTTCCTTTTGTAAACTCTTATTGTTCCAAGAAATAGTCTAACATAATATGCAAATCCATTATAACATCTAAAAATTTAGTCTCTGCATCCCTTCTTCTTGTGAAATGTATCCAAATGCTTACCACTGGGGATAAGTGAGTTCTTCTATTATTGACTTTTCTATACTTACAGTATATGTAATAGTTTTCAGCATTATGCAGTCTTTACCACCATCCTGGTTGGGTGGTCAATTATACCTTATGTAACACATTTAATATATACTGACTGCATTTAGGTATGGAATTTTAATACATAATGATTCTGCATGATCAAAGTCTCCTGATTCTTTCATGTTTGATCTGTATCCTTTTGCTCCATTCCACCTTGTTCTTTTTTTCTTTCCTATATTTAGGAAAAACAGTCCTAAAAGGCATTTCATTCTTCTTCTTGGCAATCTATCATAATCTGTCTCCAAATTTAGATAGGCCAAAGTTGGTCATAAGCACTAAACTAATTTTCAACAATGGTTAGAAAAATTGCAGTAATAAACATTACTATGTGGCCCAACACTGCAAGCATTTCTGAGACAATCCTAAAATCATAAACCATGCGAAATATGACAAGATAGTATCTTGTAGAAAATTTCAGGTGAAGTACTGCATTGTGCCAGAAGTTGCATTGAAACTGGAAGCCTCTCACCGCTCTGAACACAAGATTAACTTCAGAGGAACTAGGCAATGTTGGGAAATAAGTTCAGAACATGCAGAATAATTTCTGAAAGAGCACTTCACGGGCCTCCTAGAGGAGATGGAGGATCCTTGCTAGTGCAGTAAAGGACAGAAAAACAGCTGTTGTGTGCTAGATTAAAACTCCAAAGTTGACTATCTTCCCTCTGAAAGGGGACAGTAGTAAATGACAAGAGGAGAGCAGAGCTAGCACACTGTATAGTTGTATATCTGTATCTAAGTGAGTTTGTTTCCTGAACCCACTTCCATCCACAAGATACTTTGGCAATTAATTTCACAGTTCAATATGGAAGGTATGGTCAAAATATGTCTTCATTTGCTTTCTTCTAATTCTGATATCATGAAAAAGGGTGAATCATCATTCTCTATTGAACTTCTTCACGTCACTCCTGACTATCACGTTTTCATAGAGTCATCTCTTTTATAGCTTGAGGAGTCTTGGTATATGCAGTCTTTCCTTGTTGGTTGAGTTCTTTGTTTGTGCTTGTCACATTTTTCTGTTCCTTTCCTCAGCCAACTGTGTTCATTAGGAGATGATGGGAATCAAAACTGCATGTATGGCAGTTCTCCATACTTTTCAAAATAATGCCTAACATTCTAGTCCCTTTTTGATTAGCATCAAGCTGATATTTTCTTAGAGCTATCTATTACAACTCCAAAATCTCCTTCCTGAGTGGTAGTAGCTACTTTACAGTTCATCATTATGGACTAGCTGGAATTCTTTTTTTTTTTTTCCTCATGCTTTACTTTGCTTTACTGATGCAGAATTTCATCTGCCATTTTATTGCTGAATTTTTTCGATACAAGACATCCTCTGCAATGGCTCTCAGTCAGCTTCTGTTTTTACCCCTCAGACTACTTTCTTCCTATTCAATTCCTTTTCTAGATCATTTATGAATAGAGTAGATTGAATAGGCCCCAGCACAGATACTTAATTCCTTCCATTATGAAGGCTAATGCTTTATTCCTGCCCTTTTTTTCCTATGCTTTAGTCCATTATTAGTTCATGAGAATGCCTTCCCTTTTACCCATCTTAGTTAAAGTCTTTTGGGAAAGACCTTTAAAAGCTTTCTCCTCTCCACATCAATGTTATCAGCTGGATCATGTTCATCTACACCCTTCTTGGTTTCCTTAAAGAATGCCAACAGATTTGTGAGGCATAAATATCCTGCTTGACTCTCTCATAGTGTATTATTTTCTTTATATGCCTACTATTTTTATTCTTCAGTATTGTTTTAGCCAGTACATAAGTCAGATTTTCTTCTACACATTTTCACACTATGTCAGGCTTTTCTGGTAAGCGCTATCTCTGGAACCCCATGAAACCCTTAAAGAAGTTCACATTACATTCTTCTGATGATACAAAGGCTGATGTGAGAAATTGCACGTTGTCGTTATAGTTCAGTATTAGGCTAGAACTCTTCCTGAATCCTGAGAAATGGTTGCTGTACTTTGTATCAACTTTGTTCTGAAACCTCCAGTTTGAGATACAACCTTTGATACACCCCTGAAAGAAAGATTCTCCCACAGTGAACAGATACAAAAAATTCATTTAGCTTCTCTGTTATGGCCTTGTTTCCTCCAAGAGCTCCCGATGTAGTTTGTTTCAAAGAGATGTCTAGGTTTCTATTTCCTTTGCAAAATTAAAATATTTTATTCTCCAGTGAGAGGAATCAAGGAATAGAATATGCTGGGTCATCCTGTTACGGTCAGTACCAAGAACATACACGCACTGACACATACATGCACTCTTGCATTGTACCTACATTTCAGATACTGTGGAGGAGAAGGGTGTATGGCATAAAAGGGGGAAGATGGGACGATTCATTCTGTTCTTACTTTACTTTACATGCACACAGGAGTAAATCTGTTGAAGCAGCTGAATAAAACAGATATTGTAACTAAGCCCAGACACTCAAAGAACAACAGTGGACGAGAAAAGGTCTAGTAGGTCTATTTTGAGCTAGAAGTAAAAGCAAGAAACAGAAGCAATTATTTTCTCCCGCAAATGAAAGCCTTACAATAGAGTTCTGCACGCTGCTGGAAGGAGACTTTTTAATGAGAAGTTTCTGTCAAACAGTCCTGATTGATTGAGTCAGACTGAATGCAGCCATGGAAGTATAGCTGCTTCACTGGGATTTTCATAGGAGCTATTTGGGTGGCAGTAGAATAACTGTTACTTGGGGATTGGGGCAGTCGCATAGGATGCAGGAAATCTTCATGTTTATGCTTTACTGCCCTTACAAGTTCCTAGTGAGTCAGTCCCATTGGGTGATCTTTGATGTATGTATTTCCTTCTCCACACTTATGTAAATAATGCTTGATTTGGAGAGAGATGTTGAGGTCTATAAATCATAGATGCGGGGCTGGACAATATGAAGATGCAGCGCTGAGAGTGTTACTGAAGTAACTGTGGCTTTCGAGAATGAAAATTAAATATTCTGGGATGTAATTCAGCCCTTCACCACCAAATCCAATTTAATATGAATTATTTAATTTGATCACAATCCAACTTTCTACTTCTTAAAAAGAATGGGAAATCACTTTACTTGTTATACGTCAGTGATCCAGAAACACTGCAGAAGTCTCTCTCAGATGTATTCTACCTCCTGAATACATCCTTTCACATTCTACCTTTCATGGTGTGATGATCTCAAACAAAACTGTAAATAGAGACAGTAAACCAGAAGATAGGGCTAGTTCAGCAAACTTTCTAACCACACTTTTCTATGAATTTACATACCTGTCGAAAATCAAAGGGTTTTGCAAACACAGTGTGATGATGCTGAAGTTCTAGCCCAACCCTCCCTGTGAAACCTGCCTGCCGGCCCTCCGCCTTCTTCTTGCTTCCCTGCCTTTCTCCCAGGCAGGCCGCCGGCTGCGTTGACAGAGCAATTCTACAGGCAGAGTTGAGACATCTTTTATTTTTCATTCCAGTGAGGTTTTATTGTGTGGAGGAGGGAAAAGATCAGAGAAAGGAAGATGATTTCTTGTTTTGTTTTTTGTGGGGTTTGTGGGGTTTGGTTTTGTTTTAATGTTTAAAGTATGCAAGTCTGGGATGACATTTTCAGGTCTATTTTCCAAATTCTTCTTAGATGACTAGAGCTAAAATAATTCATTATTCCTTTATGCTAGTTCTATTCTGAGTATGAAAAATCCAAGTTGTGATGCCCCAGCAAGTTGGACAAAGCACTCCAGCTTTGCCTGTATTACTACTTCTTTCTCTCTCTGATGCAGCATCAATGCAGCTGACAAAATATTGCATATATCTGTGCTGAGAGATTTGACCTGAGGCTTGTCATCAAGCTCCTACAGCCTTGATATAATTGACTGTTTGGCTTTGACAGGCCTTTTCAGCAATTGTATCAATTAACCCTGGGCACTGAGGGCTCTTCACACCAGCACAACACTAAATTTCTCTCCTCTAGACAAGAACTTAATGGATCATCTAAAGCAGCTTTCTTCCTGAATCACCTACTGAAACCTCTGTTTAAGATGAAGAAGAATTGTGGGACCCATTTGCCATAACTCAACAACCAAATAATAAAATATTTCTAATAATTCAAGAGCCCTTGATTGTCCAGCTGCCAACTGGCAAGTAAAAAGAGTAACATATCTATCCACGCAGCTTCTTTTATCCTGTGGTGTGTTTGGCAATCTTGAGTTGCTAAGAATAAGGGCAAAATGTTATTCTTTAATTTGAACCCAACTTCCTGGCAAATTAATCTCTGTCAGGTACACATCAAAACAGAGTAGCTTTTTCTTGTGTAATCTGAGCACTGCAGCACAAAAGAACACAGAAATTAAATTACAGTTGTGATCTGTGCAATGCAGACTCTAAAAAGCAACGTATAACACCAAACCTGGAAACCAAACATATGAACTAAGGCAGCAAAGGAAGCTGTGAACATATTCTCATTAAATCTTGCTTCTATCAAAAGCACGAGTCAACCGATCAAAGAAATCCCATTAGTACCAAAGCAAGAGCCTAAATACAGACCCAGTGAACTACTACTGGATTTTTGCCTCTGCTTCAGGGATTTTTCTTCCATCTACAATTCACCATGGATTTGTTTAACAGCAGGAACTGTTTGTTTAAAACCTCAGGTGTGCTTGATATTTTCTTTTTCCAAAAGCAGTTATAACCTCTATTTTTCTAAAGAAAAATTAATCCCAACTGAGAAAAAAGCATTGGAAAAGGAAGGAGGTTTGGGTTTTTTTCCCCCTTTATCTCATTCAATTCTGTTTAATTGAAAAAGTAGAAAAGTTCTGAGAGCCTGTTCTTACATGTTTACTCCCTACTTAAGGCTTCACTAGAAAAAAAAAGTGTTTTAAAATAAACTCCAGGCAAAAACCTTTGAGAAGGAGAGTTGGGAGTCTGGGCCATAATCAACCATCTCACTTCTGTGAAAAGCACAAAAGTGTTTTTCACTAGGCTTTTAGCCAAAGATAACTAGCTCGTATTAATAACATATTCGTACTCTGGGAGAAATCCAGCCTAGGGGTCTAGGCTATAGAGGCACCGGTTACCTGCAGCTCTGATCAACTTCAATGGGAAGTAGATGTCTCTCTAGATCAGAATTTACTGGAACAGAAATTCAGCCACAGGATAAAATGAGACTTTTTAAAGAAATTTAATTTACGGAGACAAATGTGACTGCTTAGGGTGGTTGCAAGCTGCTATGTAAGGATCTCTCCAAAGGCCCCAGCCAGTGTTTGATGGAGTAGTGGCAAGGGCATCTACTATTGTGGTTACAACTCATATCAATTGTTAGTCTCCTTAATTAAAAAAAAAAAAAAATCCACAATTGGAAGTGATTGATTTCCAACAGATACAGGAGGAAAATGAAACTCCAACAGAATATCAGGCATAAAAGAGTGAATGGTATGATAGCTTTAGTGCTAGGGAATAACTTACGCTCCCAGTTCTTTGAATGACATTTATATAGAAGTTACTGGTGTAAAACAAAAACTAATTTCTTGAATAAAAGTTCTAGAATTCATCCCAATAGTCCATGAAAATTGTAAATGTGCAAATAAACACCTGTTCTTGAATCTGTCAGGAAAAAGAAATTTAAGTGGAGCCTTGTAATAAAAGGAAGGCAAAAGATGACATGAGGAAAAAAGAATTGCAATTGCCTAAATTTCAGAAATCAAACAGCTAGTGAAACAAGCTCATTTCAGTGTCAACACCTAGATTGCTTTCTCAGCTGATAGCTATTTTGGAGAAAATAGTGATGGGGGCTGAACTGTGGTTAGGAACCAAGTAAAAGAACCGGGCAGTGTTTTTAAGGCATGCTAAGGGCTAAATTTTCAGAAGTCCTGGACATTCATTTGTTTCCACTGTGATACTGATTGCCACATTTTTCAGAGAGTTCAGTGCCCAGTAGGCTGAGGTCCTTTGACAAACTGGCTCCTTGCTATTGTAGTTACTTCCTTGGCTAGCTAGGACTGTGGAAAGGCTTCCTGAGTCTTGAAGGTACCAGATGCATGGATCTTCCTTTTCTTCTTCTCTACTGCTGCTGCTGTTCTTAGGCAGAAGCTGAGGTATAGCTCTCTATGAAATTACCACACTGGTTCAGCAGCCTGAATCTGCTTTAGGAGTCAGTAATCGTGTTAAAGCCGCATTAATTTTAATAATGGGGGAAGGAAGGATGTATTTTGAAAACCTTTGAAGGCAAGAGTTTAACACTCTGTGAGGATTATCAAGTTAGGGCTGGTTGGTTCAGGCAAATCAATTTATGGCTGATTCGGTTTAATATCCTTATATGTCTCCAACAACCATTTTACCCCTAGAGCAAGATGCAACTTTTTCTTTTTTTTTTTGCCAGAGTTTTTGGCAGTTCTTGGCCTATGACCTCTGTTGAGGTCAAAAACAAGTTGAACAGGCTTTGCAGAAGTAGGGACTGACACCTTAGAGCACAAGGCCCTGTTCACATGAAAATTTATTTGGGTCATGTTTATAGAATACTTTCTGGTTAGGGTTAGATTTCACAGAACTATTAGAAGAAAACACGTCTTGAATCCAATCTGTTTCTAAGCTCTGAGCAGAGCTGTAGACGAGCGTTAGATGAGGTTTGCTTACATTTTCCTGCTAGAGTTGTTCTGCCTTGACAGTGGTGATGACCAAGTCCTGGTCTCTTCTCCAACAAAATGTTTCATATGTATAAAGCAGAACAGTATTAAGTGAGAAATTAATTGCCAGCAGGCTGGTGGTTAGGGAAGGTAGAACTATGGGGTTAAATGTCCTCAGGCAGGGGAGGGAGGAAACTTGTAGCTCTGCGTGCTGTTTGGTCCCTGATTTACTTGTCACTAGTGTCACAGGGGAGTTTTTGTGAGCATCTAAGCTGTCACTTTCTTCATTGATCTTGCAAGCACTTAATCCGAAAGGCCAATTATTTACCAGGCCCTGCCTGTAATAACTCTCAAGCAGTACTGTGGGTAGCCAGGGACATTGCATTGTTCCCTGTTATCTTCTTCCAACAAACAGTAAACTCAATCAGAATGACCAACTTGCATTCATTATCACAATTACAGAACACTTCTATTTCTTTCATGTTAGACCTTGTACCATGGTGCCTGAGCGTGCTGCTTGCTACAGTGGTCCTAAGGACATCAGTACATCAAGGCCTGGTGGTAACAACTGAACAAGGCACCAAGTCTTTTGCACAAATGAGCGCCTAAATTTTTGTACACATATAAGGGACGTAGTATACCAGCTATTCAGCAATGCACTCAATATTTTAATATGGAATAAAGTCAACATGGACTAGTAAATGGTGCATTGAAAAGGGAAGATGAAAGAGAACCAGAAGCTTTACATTAACTTCTCAGCTCAGCTACTGACCTGCTGTATGACTTCAGGCCACTCGTTTCTGCTCTCCTTTCCCTTCTTACCTGGTCACTGGAGGATGTACAGTTCTAGGGATACCAGCCAATTCATTAAGCGTTTGTGCAGTGCCTACATATGGGGGACCCAGTTGCATCTGGGGCGTCTGGGTCCTATGTGGAAACACAGAAAAAGAATTCTTCTGTTTGTCTGTTTCCCAACTCAAGTTCTAGCCCAAAGATTGTTTACTCCGACCTTTTATGCCCTGCTCTGACAGCTCGTAGCCTAAATCACGATTTCTAAGCCATGTAACTTTCTTCATTAGAGAGAAAACTATCACCAGCCTCTGTGATTGCAGAAGGTCCTGAATGTAATCTTCTCCAATAATTAGATCTAAAGACAGAACACTTGGGAATCTGCAATTCATGCAACTTTCAATATGTTAAAAATCATAATTTTCCCAGTTTTTAAAACAATGACATTATCAAATGTATATGAATTAATTTACAGGCCTCACTCGGCCTTTAATTTAAAAAGAGCAACAAAACAATCCATTGCTTACCTGGTACCATATCAGAGGCACTTGCTAAGGGACACAGGGACTTCTACAGTAATGTAGGGAAGGGTAATGACAGGAAAGCAAAAGGATTTGAACACCAGAATTAGCAGAATTTTCTTATAGATTGGTGTCTTTAAATCAGGTAACTCCAGCATCCAAGAAGGTGTAAGCTCTACGTGTCTAGCGTAGCCTGGGCATTTGTATGGGTACTGCCTCATGTGGAGTCGCTGGTGTGTAACAAGGCATGAGGTCACAGCACATCTTCAGTGACAACCAGTATAAGGTTGCTCTTCTCAACAAATCCACCTCTTTTTGTGAAGCTTTAAGAATTCAATTCCTTCGTCAAATTTGGTTGAACTTAGCCAGCAGGTTCAAAAAGTAAGAAGGGCAGCAGGATAAGATGTGTATGCATTATGCATGAAGTGTCATTGCAAAAGCTTCAATTTTTACAAACTGGATAGTAACAATGAGAGAAAAGGAGGGCAAAGAATAGGAAAAGTTTGAAGATGTGTTCTGGAAAGCATATCACTGAAGGCTTCGTATCTAGGGGTTTCTACTCAGTAACTTTTGGAGAATATCCCCTAAGAGGCACGATGGTTCTCTGAGTCCGCCAACAGTTATACTACAGGATCAGATGTCTGGTGGTTATACTCTAATTCTATAAACCATGGGAAGAACGCAGACTTTTGCACACATACTGTGAATTCCTTAACTTTCGAATTCTTGACTTGGCAAACTTAATTTCAACATATATTTCATCAGCTTCTCCGACAAAAATGAAAAAAAATTTTAAAAATGGTTCATTTGTGATATAAAGCATTTTACATGTTTGATGATGCAAAAATTGTAGAAGACATTTTTAAAATTATTTTTTAAGGGCTTGTCTTTTTGAGAGATAGGAGTTTATAATTACCAACCATACAATAAATGTTTTTACTCTACACTAATAATATTAACAGAGTATTTGAATAAGAACAATGTCTTTTAAAACATTTTTATTTCATATACATATATTGTTCAGAAAACAACATATGTTGTTTTTCAAATAATTTAAAGAAAAACAGATACTAAACAGTACAATTCCTGTTACGGAAGCTTTAAAGAAAGTTAGAGAATGGAACTAAATATTGGTGTGAGTTACAGTGCTAAATCAGTTTTGACAATAATAGCTTTTATTTTTCCCTGCCTTCCTGTAAGGTACATAAGAATCTTTTTCTTCAGTTCCATTTATTCATTAAGTTTAGTTCAATGTTTAATACAATAAAAGTCAAGAAATCCTGTGAGAACTGAAGAGAGAGCAAAGCTGGGGTTTTGTTTTGGGGGGGGTTGTTCTTCCTCCAGTAATATTAAAGAGCAGTGAAAGGATGAGATCTATTAACTTAAAATGTCAACAATACAGGAACAGATTTTTTTTTTTATAAACCTTGTGATAGCTGATGTTGCCATTATTGAAGAAATTTACTGTAAACACAAATGTATCTAGAGAAACTTAAATATTTTAAATAAAACAAGAATGTAATTATAAATAATAAAGGGAAAAGTAATACTGATGTGTACATCAACTGAATTTCAGATTCTATCTGAAGAGAGCTAAACACAAGCTTAAGAAATACTTTGTTCAGTTTTCCAACACAATGACAACGTAAAAACTAAAAATGTTGGTAGTGCATCTTTTGGCTTTGCAAAAGGGAAGAACAAGGTATAGTATTAAGACTTGTTTATATGAAAGATTGTGTATTTAAATGTTTCATGTTATTTTGTGCATGTCCATGTGTACGTACATGCAAAAACGTTTTGTTACCTCGTTTTGAGCAAAAAGGCACAAATATCAAACAACATTGTGAGCCATGATTAACATCCAATTTCCCTGGGCTACTGAAATTGTGGTAACAATAGGTGCATCAAAATCCATTTATAATCACTCTCGTATCCTGTAATTACAAGCACAAAATACTGTGCTTTGAATAGGCAATTATTTTTTCCTCAGAATGAGCCCATATGCACAGGTCCTGAATTGAATCCTCCTCACTCTCCAAAGGTTTCACTATGCAATTTTTAATATTATTTAACTATTGTGGTTAAGGTGGTAATAACACTTTTCTGAAGTTTATATTGGCAAAACCTCCATTAGAGATGCAACAGGCATGTAAGAATAGAAAAGTGATTTAAAGCGGTAGAACTTGTAGACATCGCGTATACAAAAAGGCAGCATGTATTTCCCTCTCTCTTTCATGGACCTAGAAGAGAACTGTTACTGAGATGGAATACATGCATTAGTCTCCTCAGAGCTTACAGGGCAGAGAAATTGATCACAGAAAGAGAGCTTTTCTGAGTTGTTTTAAACAAAACCAGTAACCAGTCTTCTTTCCCACATTTTGGAACAAGCCTCATTATGAATACTTCTAATTAGGTTATTTTAAATTTAAAAAAAAAAAAAAGTATTTTATTTCCATTTGTTGTGGTTTAACCCCAGCTGGCAACTAAGCACCACACAGCCGCTCGCTCACTCCCCCCTGGTGGGATAGGGGAGAGAATCAGAAGGGTAAAAGTGAGAAAACTCGTGGGTTGAGATAAAGACAGTTTAATAGGTAAAGCAAAAGCCGCGCATGCAAGCAAAGCAGAACAAGGAATACATTCACCACTTCCCGTCGGCAGGCAGGTGTTCAGCCATCTCCAGGAAAGCAGGGCTCCATCATGCGTCACCTTTACTGGGGAAGACAAATGCCATCACTCTGAACATCCCCCCCTTCCTTCTTCTTCCCCCAGCTCTATATGCTGAGCATGACGTCCTATGGTATGGAATATCCCTTTGGTCAGTTGGGGTCAGCTGTCCCAGCTGTGTCCCCTCCCAACTTCTTGTGCACCCCCAGCCTCCTCGCTGGTGGGGTGGTGTGAGAAGCAGAAAAGGCCTTGACTCTGTGTAAGCACTGCTCAGCAATAACTAAAACATCCCTGTATTATCAACACTGTTTTCAGCACAAATCCAAAACACAGCCCCATACTAGCTACTGTGAAGAAAATTAACTCTATCCAAGCCAAAACCAGCACAGCATTATATTTACACTTTGCTTAACGAGAGAAATCATAAGCTAAAGGGGGAGTTCTTAGAACATCAACCAGTAGCAGCAAAAATCTTCTTTAAAAGATGTTTCATAAACTTTTGACTTCTAAAGTTTAAATCTCCCACTGGTCTACAGAGATATTTTATTTTGTATTACAAATAATAAGCAAAATTTAAAATAAAAAAACATTATTTATTTCCCAGCATGCAAATTGTGATTTATAGAAGTGTAGAGTCCTTGTATTGAAGATCCTAAACTCTAAATGACAGAGGTTTTTTTTAAGTTTTGTTTTCATGCATGCAAAGCAGAAAAAATAATGTTGTAACATATCATTATCTGTGAAAAACTGAATAATTTAAAAACAACTAATGAAGACACAATTGTAACTACAGCTTGTGTAATGCTTCTTCAATACCTACCTATCAGTCAACTAGAGACATCAGATTAGTGAAAAAAGAAAGAACTGGAGCGGTATGTGTTCGGTATCCTTTGACAAGTGGCATAAAGAAAACAGAAGAAATAAAAATGAAAAGATGAAAGCAAACCTAGTTTAAAAATAGTTATGGAAGCTTGCCTTTTTTTTATTTTTAAAGAGTTGTTTAAACTGCTTATTTCTAATCGAGCCTTTCAAATACACATGATTTGTTAGAGTAATATGTACCTTGGCTTCGTCTCTCTCTGTCTTCAGACTGACTGCTATTTGAAGGCCTTATTTTATATGGCTGGACTAATACTATTGCACAAATTGCTACCTTTCGAAGGCTGTGATGTGAACCTGCCTGAACAACTGCCACTTTAGCACCACAATAAAAAATACCTTTCATATAACAACTCTCTTCCTTTCAGGAGGAATAATGAAACGAAGCAAAATAAAAAGGCACGACCATCCATTTTCCCAGAGGAGTCATGCTTTGGGGACGTTTTCTCCACTCTCAACTTCCAGAGTTTCAGAGCTGCTGAGCTGAGATGGGCACACGCGGTGCACACCTCCTGCTGCACTGTTCCCCCTGAGCGTGCCCTGTCCTCTCTGAGGGCTCAGCAGACACCCTGTCACCGAAGCCAACCTCGCTATTGTGTGGGGTTTTCTAAACGCTCCCCCTGCTCCCCAATTGCACTGGGGCTCCTCTTCTGCCCCCGCACACTGCCCTGCCCAGCTCCACAGGCTCTCATGGAGCTTCCTCCTCTTTTCTCTCCCTGTCTTCTCACTGAAGACAGGGGACACCAGGGGACACTTGTTTTATTAAAATAGGAAAGACGGGGCATGTTCCCTGCATGAGATCATGTGAAGGGATGCATGTATTAGGTGATCCCCTGGTGTGTGGGGGCTGCATGCCTACGCTGGGGTGAGTATGTGCATATCCTGGGCCTCACTTTATCCATATATTATGCTAAAAGCGGTTGCCTTGAGTGCTCTTAGATGTCCAGATGAAGCATCTGCATAGCTGTGAGATTTTGGTTTTATATTGTTATTAACCAGGCAGACAACCAATTTTAACTTGGTAAAAGATACATCCTATGTTTGGGTTCTTGTCATTCACACCAAGGCAACTCTTAAAAACTATTTTTCAAAATTTCAGTCCCCCTAATCTCATGGAGCAGTTGTTTAATTAAGTTTTTCTGACTAATAGCCAGCTATCTTCAGCATGGATGCCCGCTCTTACTGTCTTGAGCCTGGTCTAATGGAGATGGTCATCACACCAGTTTAACTTAAGTCATTCCTCGCCAGCACCATTTTTATTTCAGCTACTGAGTTCCTTTTTGTTTTCCATTCAACTGCTTCCTAGTAAAACTAAGCTAATTCCTAGTAAAATTAAGCTAAATCCAGCATAGACGATTTTGTGCACGACAGCTCTGATTTAGCTAATGCAAAGTTCTCATCATGCAGACAAGACTCAGCAGAAGGGAGAGCGTCTTGAATGGGATGTAGAATTTGATTCTCATCCAGAGGCACAGTTGTCCTTGCTACTGTTGCCGAGGGGGAGAGCAGAGCAGGGAAACTTGGACCTGTATTTTTATGCTGTATCTATCCTGTGAATAAACAGAAGGACTTCAGCCTCCAAGCTCTTACGTGTTATACCAAAAGTATAAAACTCATATTAGACATTGTTAAAAGTGGCCTTCAAATAACAGATCTTCATGTTTCTCTCTTCTTCTAGTTCAGAATTCACACTGAAGAAAATACCAAACATTTCTTACATATCTGCTGTTTGACCATTTGGACTATAATATATTGCAATTTGATACTATGACACTAATGAAGCAGTCAGGCGTCAGTTCTGCAAGGGTCCTAATGTCAGGTACAACCCATCACTTAATATACCTGTGAATCTAAAGAAACAGAGGGTGAAGTGCAATGAGAAATATTTCAGAAAAAGAAACAAGGGTATTTACCTCTCACTTTGCCAAGAAGGCTAGGATGAGCTGCAGTTTGATGCTATCAAAGTGCTCTAAGGCTTTGCCCTTCTGGTTACACAGCGGTATCTTGAACCTTCAGCCCCAGCTGATCTGTCTGCCATGTAACTAGGTCTGGGAGAGGGAGAGCTCCTACAGAGAGAGTCTTGGATGCTGAAGATCTCAAGATTTTATACCAAAGTTTCACCTGGGAACATGTGAAAATGTCAGATCCATAAATTGGCTTCTCTCTCCTGTTTATCACAGCATTGCCTTCCCAAGTCCCCTATTTCCTTCTGTCTTGCTCTAGCCACAACTAGCTGCTGCTTGACAGCAAAGCTTACAGGCTTTTGAATGTAAATTAAGGACTGTCGTTCAAGTTGTTGTTCTAGAATTAGCAATATGGTGCACTGGTTGCTCACCCCATGGCAGGGTTTAAGCTATATAAGGCATAAAATTACTGTTTTTAGAAAAGGCAAAGATTCAGTTCTTTATTCAGAGGTAACGAGATGATAATTTGAAGGCAAATACTTCTTGATTATTAGTCAGGTAATGAGAAAGGTCTAGCTTAACTCTATAAGACTTTGTCTGGAAACCCCATAGCAATCTGGAATTTCATTTTACTAGTGCAACCTATGGAAACATTTGACTTCTTCATATCCTTCAAAACTTTAGTCTTGTATTTCAAAGTTTCAGAAGATTAAACCATTCTTTATCTGGTGAATATCTGACTGAGAGATATGAGATAGTGTCAATAGAAATAATTTTCTAAACTAGACAGGACTCATAGATGTTTATAGCGAGAACCCAGCAGCCAAAAGAGTTTAGCACCTGCATCCTTCTGTGGAGGAGTTTAAGTGTCTGGGTTTTCACAAATAACAGTCGCTCATGAAGGTACTTAACAGTGAAACATTAGTATCCAGCAGATTTTCATTGCTCTCCTGAGTACTGATACTGCAGTGCTACCATTTTAATGAAAAAAAATCTGAAAATTTTACCTAGCCTGAAAATTTCAGTTACAGTGCCAAGTACTTTGGGAAATCCAGCCCTAGCCGTGAGTAGGGCACAGCAGGCTGCTACAGAGCTACTGTGGCAGAAGGGTTAGCGTAGCTGGGACTGTTCTGGAACATCTGTAAAGCAAAATGCATAGAAGATTATACTGGTATGTCATCTAATGCGGCTTAAAAATGAATAAATACATAAATAAATAACCTTTTGGGTTCCAAGCCCTTGCTCAGCTCCAGAACAAAAGCACCTCTAGCTTTTCTTTTGCGCTTCTCTCCCAACAGTCTGTGTTTCAGCCATCATCTTTATAATAGACCGTTCTGTCCCTTTTTCTGTATCAAAAAGTATAAAGGAGAAAAATGCTATTTAAGTACAAAAGTGTCCATCGGCCATTCAAAAGCGTAAGTAAATATTTCAACTAGCAAATCCTGTACCACTTCATTGCTAGAGGAGGCTAGCAGGAGAGAGTTAAAGCAGAGTAATCTGATGCTGCAGTGTGGACAGTCAGAGACGGGCACAGCCTGCGCTGCCCCGATTGAACGCGGCTTAACCGCCTCCGCCCGCGCCCAGGGCTCGGCTATAGCGCGGGTTTGCGGCTGGGCCCCGCAGGTGCGCGCGACTGTGCCCGCCGGGGACCTGCGCTCCTCCCCAGAGGAGACAGCCTGGGCAGCGGGGCCGCGTCTGCCGCGGCGGGGAGAGCGCCCATCCCCACGCGGGCTTTGCGCGGGCGGAGTACGAAGCTCAACGTCCCGACGAAGTGACGCGCTTACACCGGCAAAAGTTTCAACCGTCGGTGCGCGGGGCTGACCCCAAACGAGCCCGCGGCGCCCCGCTCTCCCTCTCGACAGCCGCTCGCCCTCCCGCTGCGTGAGGCTCCCTTGCCCCCCCCCCGGCGCCGTTGCGTGCCCGCCGTGGGGCCCTGCGGGACGAGTGGGTTTATTCCTCCCCCCCCCCCGCACACACACCGCCGACGGGGAGGGGCGGGCAGGGGCGCTGCGCGGCCGCACCAGGCGCTGCCGCCCCCCGGCGAGCGGCGAGTCCCCTCCCCGCGCGGCGCCCTGCGCCCGGCCCGGCGGCGGAGGGAAGGGAGGGAGGGAGCGCCTCGTCCTGCCCCGTTGCTGCCGCCACCCCCGTGGCCGGGGGAAGCACGGCCGCCATGTGAGAGAAACTGGGGGCCGCGGCGGAGCCCGCCCGCGGGGCGGCGGGGCCGGATCGGCTGGCCGCCGCGCTGCGCTGCAGGCTTTGCAGGTCCGCGGCGGCGGCGGCGGGCGGGCAGCAGCAAGCCGACGCCGGCCGCCCGCCCGCGGCCCCGCCATGGGAGCCGGGCGAGGGAGGAGGCTCGCCGCCCCGAGCCGCCGGCGGGGCTGAGCCCGGCTCCAGCGCAGGTAGGGAGGCGCCGGGCCGGGCCACGGGGGAGGCTGCCGGGCTGGGGAAGGGGCTGGCCCCGGCTCCCCCCCCACCCCCCACCCCACCGGGAGGGGGTCGGGCGGCGCTGCCCGGCCCGCCGGAAAGTTTGGGCAAGCGACGCGGCGGCCGGGCTCCCCCGCGGCGGCCGGGCAGCCCGTGGCGGGCGGAGCGCGCTGCCCCGCCGTGCCGCCGCCCCCGCCGGGCCGCCGGTGAGGGCCGGGGGAGGCGGGCGGGCGGGCAGAGAGGGAGGCTTTTAAATGGCTTTGAGGAGCGGTACCTCGGAGGTGGGGCCGTGCCGGGAGGCTGGAGCGCCTTTGCTTATCGCGGCCGGAGTAGTGTACGTATTTTGGTTTGGGGTTTTTTCCGATTTAGTGTGCAGCGTTTTAAGGACAGGAGCCAGGAGTGTTGCTGAACTCCTGGAGGATGTGGGTTAAATGAGCCTCTGCTGCGGAAACTCTTAGCGGCTCTGCTTTGCCTTTAAAACACGGGGAGAAAGAGGTGGTGTGTGCTTGTGTAGGTAGTTCGGAAGAGAGGTAGTTTGGCTCTGCTCGCTTTAATGTGCTTGTTTTTAGTTGCCTTTAACAGAAATGTGCTCACTGGTAGGTATTTAAAAAAAAAAAAAAACAAAACCAACAGCATACTTCAGACTGAATAAGAGATTAACGAAAATCATCGTGCATGCAGTCAGCAAATAGGGCTCAATTGGGTGATTGTTGTTCCGGACTCTGCTGTGTTTTGGGGAGCTCCATTTAATTCAGCGTGCCTCCATCCTCTTCACGTGTTGTCATTTGAAAGGAAAGATAACCCCTAAATGTTCTGGTTTTTGCATGCACTTGCCTTTGCAAATCCTAACTCCCCGGAGTTCTGCGTGGTGCTCTCATGGAGCCGAAGACGCCCGGTCCGTGTCCAGAGCCCTGCTATTTATAAGACTTGGCAGAGCGGGGGAGGAGGAGGAGGGATGCAGCACCAGGCTGTTGTTTTCTTTTTGCATAAACTACCGAGACAGGTTGCATATTGTTTGAGATGTTGCATCGGTGGAGGGGGGGGAAGAAGTGCAGACGCTGAAGTGTTCCTAATCCTTCTCTTCCTAGGGACTGTGGATCTGTGAAGCGCTTCCCTCCGATGTGAATGCAGTGTCCCCTGTGGGATGCAGTAGGTGATGCCCAGCTCTACTGCAATGGCAATTGGAGCTCTCTCTAGTTCTCTTCTCGTAACCTGCTGCCTCATGGTTGCCCTCTGTAGCTCCACCATACCTGTACAAAAACTGGCCAAGGCTCAAGACAAACAGGAGATAAAGGCGAGCCAGGAAAAGAGGGATCACACATCTACAAGGGACAGCCAGGCAGGCCCGGGGAAAATGAATGAGATCGGCAGGAGCGGGAGGGAGGAGGGTAGCAGGGACTGGAAGAGCAAAGGAAACAGGAACTACTCGAACAAGGAGTCTTGGACTAAGCAAAAGCAGGCTTGGAACAGCCAGGGGACGAGCAGTAAATCCGGGAGCATTCAAGTGCAAGAGCAAAGGGACGCCGCTCCCGAGGAACCTCAGGTGGCTGAAGATTCGTCTCTCCCAGAAGCTGTTGCGAGTGTCACTCCCGAGCCTTCGGAGGAGTACGCCTATCCGGACTACCGTGGGAAAGGCTGCGTGGATGAGAGCGGCTTCGTCTATGCCATCGGGGAGAAGTTTGCGCCGGGCCCCTCTGCCTGCCCCTGCCTCTGCACTGAAGAGGGCCCGCTGTGCATACAGCCCGAGTGCCCCAGGCTCCACCCTCGGTGCGTCCATGTGGACACCACGCAGTGCTGCCCGCAGTGCAAGGAGAGGAAGAACTACTGCGAGTTTCGAGGGAAAACCTACCAGACCCTAGAGGAGTTCATGGTAAGGGCTGAAGCCAACAGTCATTTTGTGGGTCCTTCGCTCGTTTAAAGTGGCGTGATGTTCTTCAGGTGCTTTCTCAGAGGGCGTTCTGGGTCTCCCCCTCCCCTTTTTCATTTCTGTGTTAATACTACTTCTGCGGTGCTGTAAAATATTCCCCTTAAACATGACCTTTCTTGCTCTATGATACTGTAACATTTTTAAATGAGAAGGCTGATCTTTATTAATTCCTTTGGTATTTACAGTAAAAAATGCAACTTGAAAGAATGCTGCTCGGTGGTGATGTGGATTTTATGAGAATTTTCAGCAATACATTTGTTTCCTTATTTAACTGTTAACTGTGAAACTTCTACCTTGCAGGGATTGAGCAGGGTTTTGTGGGCTGACTTCTATTCCTAGTAATCAGTCTGTGACGATACCTTTTTCATAACAGTCATTTCTCGTTTCCTTTTTAACCACTTAAACTGTGCTGCTAAGGTTGTGTAATGTTTGCTTTCTGAGAATGACTATGGGCCTTCTTTTTAATAAGAGCATGGTTTGCAATCTGGATTACAGTGATACCTAAACAAAGGACTTGAAAAGCTTTATGTTTAGGGAAAACCTTTTAGACTAGGGCCTTTTTAGCATTATTGTGCAAGGTCATTATAATTGAAAATGCAACTTATTACAGTGCGCCGAAAAGTTTTGGAGTTGGGACCAATTTCCTGGTTGCTTACCTTGCCTTTTTCCCTTTAGTATTTTATTGTGGCTGAGGTCTGCGAGCAGGCTCTAAGAATTTGCTTGCGAATGACTGTTAGATATAGGGCTGTTCCAAAACCCATTACTGAACACACCAGAGATTTTTGAGCTGAGTATGTTGAGGGGAGTACGAAATCTAGTTTAGGGTTCTGGAAGCTTGAGCCCCTCTCAGGATGAAGCAAAAGAAAATGTGTTTGTGGAGGCTGTAAATAAGTTGCCACCTCTGCGCTCTGCGGTATTTGCATGTTCTTGGAAACTTAACTTCGATTCATAATGTCTTTCCATGTTCTTCAACTTACTGATAAATAAATAAATAAATAAGCAGAATTACTCTCTCCAGAATAAATCACAGTGTTTCCCCTTGCTGTCTTCAGGCAGTAATGTGTAGAGCACTGGTGGATTTCAAAGCATGGCAAAAAGCATTGCATCATCCTCCCTTTTTCCATGGCACCCTCAAGGATTATGTTCAGCTTCAGGGTGACAGTTTTCTACTTTAAGAGGGAGAAGGTACTTTAAACAGTGGCTAGTTGGTGTGACCTTTCCAGAGATGGATTGTGAGATCCTTCCTTTTCCAGCAAAGTTAATTAATTCGGAGGGGTGGCCAAAATAGTGATGCTTCTGCACACGTTCTCTGTAGGTCAAAGTTTTAAAGGCTTCCCCCCACTCTTCATTCACGCTCTTATAACGAGTTGCATTTCTTTGTCTTTTTATATAGTGATGTCGTATTAATGGCTGTAAAGCAAGCCTAAAATACCTTATTGTGTTAAGCATGCAGTGAGAGAATAAAACCTTAGGGCTCCCTGTTACATTTGAACATGGCTGGCAGCCTTGGTAAAAAGGGACTGCTGCACGGTGACATTTACAGAAATGTTCTGAAAAGACTTTGGCTTTCAGCTTTCTTTTTAACCTCATTGAGCCTTCAGCCCTTGT
Source organism: Gymnogyps californianus (assembly GCF_018139145.2). Taxonomy (NCBI): domain Eukaryota; kingdom Metazoa; phylum Chordata; class Aves; order Accipitriformes; family Cathartidae; genus Gymnogyps; species Gymnogyps californianus. The sequence goes on along the minus strand of NC_059472.1, from coordinate 76,540,875 downwards.
GTTGATACCTTCCTGTAATGAAACATCAATTCGCTTACCGCTTTGTGTAGCCAGCTTTGGAAACACGAGTGAGAAGGGATGCCTGCTCAGGATGCACAAGGAAAGTTACCGACGCAGTTAGGCAGTGGAACTGCAGCCTGTTTATTTTGATGTTTGAGAACCTTGGTTTTTAATTGAGCTTCAACGTTGGTTCCAATATTGTGAGCACAAAACTGTAAATGCAGCTGTTTGCCCATGCCACTGCAATCAGTGGAGATGGCTGGCAAAGTAAGGTAGAGATGTAGTCAGGTTGCTGCTGCTCAGCGGAAGCAATTGCAAGTGCAAGTAATTGCACACGGTTTTAAAGGTCATTTTACATGTTTAAAGTTGATGGTCTTAGAGAGGTTACTAATATGCTATCTCTTGATTAAGGTCAGGGAAGGAGTTATAAATGGATAGTGATCTGACTTTCCTCTGTGTCTGCACCTACTGTTTGTGGCAAAGAGTACCAGACATCACTGAAGGAAGAAAAAGGTGACCTCCTAACTTTTAAGTGACATTATCTGCACAAACATTTATGTATAGATGTGTAAATATGCATGCAAGTTTGGGAGTTTGCTTATATAAAATTCATATATGTCTTGGCATGGCAAAAAATTGCCCTGACCAGAGCCAGTGCTAACTCGGAAGCTGAGTGTGCCAGGGAACGGGAGGTTTGATGCATTTCTCCTTTGATTCACAGTCCTTCCTGCAGGCTTTGCTTGTGTGTGTGTATGCACGTGTTTTTCTGTTTTCAAAAAGGACATGGATGTCGACACAGAACAAAACACAGGTGTGGGGGAAGGATGAGGTCTCATAAAGCTGTTTCCATCAGCACCACTCTACTCCCCTGTGGGTGTCGTCAGGCAGGACAGCAGAGGGATCACAGCGTCCATACGAGTGGAACTGGGAGCAAAAGCCTTATTTGGTGAAATGCAATGAGGATAAAATTCTGCACTGGAGCTGGAGATTGCTGAGCACGTGCTCCACTAAATGTTTTTCAATCTTACAGTAAGATTTGAAAATGCAGGCTGACTTATAAAGTCATAGCCTTACAAGGACCATAAATTATCTTCAGAAGTGTAATGTTTGGGAAGGACCTACATTTCTGAAAGTTGTTGCTTCGTGTGTCTGTCTTAGAATTTCTCTGCTACCAAAAGTTGTATTTATTTGTGAATAAGTTACTTCGAAATCTGGAAGTCAACAAACCCAAATGGATTTTGAAACATCTGTGGTATTTTGAGAGCACAGAGAAGTAAAAACAAGTCTGGTATTTTTATTCTTGTCAGCCTAACCCCATTCATGTTCTCCTGAGTTGTGTAAGTGGCAACAAAATACTAATAAAAATTCCAGCACAATAGCAAGTAAGTTTGGGATTATGATTGATTTTTTTTTTTTTTAAACTTAGATGTTTTCAAGGCTCAAGGAACCAAATGTAGATTATATATTTTTTTTTTAATTCAGATTTTTTGTTGGTTTGTTCTTTTGGTTTTTAAGTAAAGTTTGGCATGTGGAAAGGGGGAAGAGAAAGCTCAAATTACTTTGGACCAGAACTTCAATGAGTGCAAATGATTTGTCACTTCTTAATTATGAAAATTTACACTAAGTTGCTGGATAAACCTACTAACCTTACTAAGCTACAGTTTTCTTCATGCCCCACTAGTGGGAAATCTACCTGTTTACACAATGGTATGTTTGCTTTTTTACAACATCTGCAACTCCATTTATATACCTGCTCATAAACTTCCCTTTAAAGAATTCTAAAGAAGGGGGGTTTTTTTGCCATCTGTACTCTATTTTCTACAGGTTTTACGGCTGCCTGGTGAATACTAAGACTTCTGTGCCTCTCGTTGTCTTTCCACAGTCTTTGCATAGGCAGAACTACTGCTGCTATAGAGTTAATAGCTTCATCTGTAGACCACAGAGACGCGGTATCATTAGTCTTCAGAGAGAGGTTGATAGGTGCTATTATTTCCAGTCCAACCTGGTTATGTCAGCTGTGCTAAGCGTGAGTGCTGCTGGGCTGGTCATTTCCCAGATGAACAAGTGGGGTGCTCGTTGCGTTGGCTGCCACTAGGAACTGCGCTTCAGGGAATGCGCTTATGTTGTAAGAGTAGAAGAGAAGAAATGAAGGACCAAATGTGTCTTTTCATTCTGATTTATTTAGCTGTTGTTACATATATACACTGTCTTATTGTCTGTCTCTCTAGTGATGATTATGTCTCCAGGTATTAAGCTGCCATTAAGATGCAGAAAGAAGTGGGGTTTTTCTAGAGTTCCTGCTACATCCTGATGATGTATAAAAAGCAATGCACTACCGTTTGGTCCAAAGATGAACAGACAAAGGTTGACGCTAATGCCATTTTAGCAGCTACTGTGGTTCACTTACATGCCTGAAAAGAGCTTTGTAGAAATAAGCACATGGAGACCTTCCTTAACTCTGCTACCAGTACCCATATTGGTGGGTTCTACAGATGACAGTACTTATTAAAGGTGTACTATATATATTCCCCTGAAATCCCATGATCTATTACACAGGAAGGGTATTCATGACTGCAGTATCACATTAACAGTGTACTCCGTTCGTGAAAGATGTAGTCTTCAAGTGTGTGTGCTGCATAGGATGGAAATGCATTATTCTGAATCATCATTATTAGATAAAGATTAGATCAATTTTGTTTCTCATTCAGTAGTATTTTCAGTGCTTCATTAAATGGCTTCTTGTTCTAAGAATTTTAGGCTTCTGTCAGATTTGGAATTCTAGGAAACAACCTACTATTAGAGTCTGTTTAAATTTTACAGATGAGAGATTTCAGGAATAACATCTGTGTGCTGTCTTGTTTCCTGATTATCATCCAATACTCTAGTTTTTACATCACTTCTAATATTGAATGGCACAGCTACTAAGCGGTGTCCTGGGAGAGGGAATATCTGTTGTTGTAGTTACTAGTCTCCTTGAACTGTGACGACTGGCAAATCTGCATCTTTTTCAAGTCATGGCAAAAAATGTTAAAACCGATTGAAAGCTATAGGTTTGCCTTGTTGAGCCTGATCCTTGGAACTGAGTTCTGGTAGCTTTGATCAAGTAGGATTCCTCAAAAATAGAAAAAAAAATCAGTCCTCCTTAAAAAGCATGTTTTCATAATTTAGTAAGTATTGTTTCTGGATATAAATCCAGAGGGAAAGATTCTTACTATTGACTTGCAGATAGTTAGGACCTCAAGTTTGCTGACACTCAAAATTTCACGTGCGGTTCAAGTGATTACCTGGAATACCTGAGCCTCTCGACTCTGAACACTGGATCAGAAACCTCATCAGCTGACACTCCAGCTCTGCAAGTGAATGTGGCAGTTTATAAACAATGACAGAACAAAGTTCTTGTCCCAAAGACTGCAATAAAAATCTGCAGTACTGGGCTGTCAGCCTCCTTGTAGCGTTTTATAGATGTATAGTGTGGTGTTATCCTTGGTAGGGTGTAAAGCAAAGAGAAAACTGGAAGGGAGTAGCTAGCAAAGGAAGCCTGAAATAAATATTAGTCATAAAAGCAAAAAGCAACACAGCAAGAGACCCTATTTAGGCTTTCTAAGCAGAGGGGACGGCGTGAAAGATACGTGAATGCATAAGCAAATAACAGCCCTGGCAGGTGGGAAGAGAAGTGGCAAAGCATGGATGAGCATTTAGTTGGAGATGATGCTGTGCAAGCATCAGGATGTTTGAACTTTGGAAGTGAGAAGGATGTGAAAGAGGCAAGCAAGCAGAGAATGGATTTGATGAAAAAATGTGATGGGCTGCCTAAGAAACAGGGAGAAGAAACAGATGATCTGCTAGTTAGACATCTGAATGATTCTTCACAGAGAATTTTTTTTTTTTTTCCAGATGTGAGGTTACTCTGCTTTTATTGGAGAAATGCAGCGGGTGGTTGTTTGCATCAGCTGGAATCTGGAATGAAAAAGGGTCCATAAAAAAATGACATCATCCTTAAGTAAACCAAGAATCTGCACAGATTATAGATCTAGAGGATCACTAATAATAACATTCAGCTGCATTTTCATCCTGCGCTCTGAGCATGGATGCCAGTGTGTTTTTTTGGAGTACAACAATGAGATTTACAGTATACCATTTATTTCTCTTTAGCACTCTTGCTTCCCTTTGCCTCCAGCTCCTTGTGTGGTATGAGGACGTCAGTGATGCAGTGTGCAGCACCTGGTCAGGAACACTGAAGAGGACAGCTGGAATTGTACATGTGGCAAATGCAGACATTTGAAAGTCCATTTTTTCCTAAATAGGGCCTTGATACTGTTTTGTTTGGAATTAATTTCATTGAAGTAGGTCGTTCAAGTAATTATCTCATGGTACTCCTATTCTGTAGAGTTCTTCAAAACCAGTAACATTTCAGTAGGTAAAAAGGATGACCTGTATTTTGCTTCACCCCTTTCTTTGAATTGCAGTATCTTTTCAGAAAGTTACAAGTATTGCAAGAATGGTCCAAATATGATTAACCTATGGGAAACACCTGAATTCAAAGGATGTTTTTTTCTTGACTTCTCTTTGAAAATGATAATTTTCAATAAAATGCAACTTCCTGCTACCAAAAAGCTTTCAAACCTGGAAAAAATTGCAATAAGGATTTCCATTAAAAGAAGTTTCATGTTTCATTTAGCAAAATATTTCTTCTTTGAATACAGTATTTTTTGCTGAATTACTTTTTGAACCTCTAATAGAATTAAACCGAATTTAATCTAAATTATGAACTTAATTTGCTGGAAGTTCATTAGAAAAGTGGTAGGGAAATTTTTGCTTTATTTGTGCTAAAAGTCTAATGTGTTCTTGTTCCCAAGATCCCTTTGACTTTCCCATTTGGTGCACAGGTTCAGAGCAGAACCTGTGTTTTTTTCTGCTGTGGTTCTGTAGTTTTGCAGGAGCCCAGCCTTGCTTTCTCCATTATTCAGACCACAAAAAGCATTTGTTTTAAAGTGGAGAGGAAAAAGAGGTGAAGGAAAGAACAGTGCAGTTGGGAAGGCAGGCATTGCACGCTTCAGGAGGGCATTAAGGGAAAGAGTTAAAAGGTAACTGGATTTGTGTTTCAGGTTTCTCCGTGTGAGAAGTGTCGCTGTGAAGCCAATGGTGAAGTGCTGTGCACTGTCTCGGCTTGTCCCCAGACCGAGTGCGTGGATCCAGTGTATGAGCCCGATCAGTGCTGTCCTATCTGCAAAAATGGTAAGTGACAGCTGCAAAACTAGAAGGGGGCTTCTGTCGGAGAGATCCACGTTGCTCTGTTGTGGTTTTGAAAAATAATTCCAGTGTTTTCCTTTTCCCCCAAACGGAGATGCAGAAGAGTTGTGTGTGGATGGTATCTTCCTGGTGTGAGGAGTCAGATCTTCCCTTGACTGGGATGGACTCGATTATGACCTACAGGGATTTTTGTTACCCAGGAGACAATTAGGGTGTTAATACCAGATATTTATGTGACTTCTGGATATAAATTTTGCATGAACTCATTGTGGATATGTTTTATATAGGCACACAAAACGGAACTCAGGCTCTTCATGTTATCCACCTCTCAACGTGAGCAGGAAAAATTACTTTTGTTCTCCCTTCTTATTTGTTCCCTTTTCAGAGATTCTTCTCATCTTTTTTTTTTTTTCCTGAAGCAAATCAAGTGTACCTTATTGAGCTCATTTAATTTTCATAACTAAATGAATTAAACTCCCAAGTTTAATTGAATATTTTTCGTAACTAAATTAGACAGAAAGTCTCTCTACTCCCAGCAAGGCCTTGTATTAGATCAAAGTCCTGGTCTATTTAGAGGAAAAAATTACATGACACACTAGCTCATCACTTATAAAGAAGAAATGATAATTTATTAATAGAAATGAAAGCTGCAAAATCTCAAATGAAATTATATTTAAAATGAAAAAAGACATTTAAAAATATTCAGATAATTTGCAGCCATATATTATTTCTCTAGAATAGGTAGGTTCCATTACATTAGCTAAAACAAACTGATTAAAATTGTGGAAGAGCTAGGGGAGGAGAGAGTGTACAGCATATGCTTTCTGCAAATTCAACAGTAGATGTTAAAGGATAGTTAATTGCATTGGAGGAGTTTCATTTGTATGGGTATAAAAGTAATTGCTTCACATCCCTTAATTGGTTGTTACAACCCTGAAGGAATTTGTTCTCGGCTGTACAGCTTAAGGGCACTCTGCTTTTGGAGATGAGGACAGACATTTTTTGAGGCATTTAGAGACAGTTCCTGAGAAAGGCTGAATTTGGGAGCTAGTGGTGTGATAGCTAGCCAGTCCGGAGGATCCTTTAGCACTTGTTTGATGGCAAGAGCCTTCCTGACGTGCTCACAGGCTTTTTGTGTGCACCACGCTCTGCTGCAGTTCCCCAGGTCAGAGTGGCTCTTGGCAGGCAAAAGGTTTGTATAAGGGATGGAGTTACAAGCATAACATGTTTAGTCTATGTAGTCTTTCCCACTGAATTTCTCCAGTGGTGTTAACACTGTTTGGAACTGGATTGACTTTCCATCGGTGCACATTCTCCCACAAGCATCAACATAATGCACTGTGGTGGCCATCTCCCAGCGGTGGCTTGCCTTTGGATTAAGGTGGTACGGCAGTGTGGGGCTTGGCGTGGCTGTTTGTATAGATCCCCTGACGCGTTTCCCAGAAATGGGGCCTTTTTAAAAAATTGTACATAAAACATGCCTTAGTTGTGAGGAGGCTGCCTTCTCTCAGAGCACTGAAGCTGAATTACCCCAGTTCTGCCTGCAAGAAAAGGGTGATCTTGTCCTCAGCATCTGAATCCCCAGTATTACTTGCGTATTCTTTGGGTATAACCACAAGCTAGCATCCCTGACCCAGTTTCAGACCAAGGTGACCAGAGCTGCCTGTTTCCAGTGGGCTGTACTGTCACTTCTCTGCATGTCAGAGAACCAAGAGTGGCTTTCCTTGTTAGCTTTTAGATGAGAAAAAAAGCCATTAACAATAACAACAAAACCAAGATAGTTCAGAAGTAGCTCGACTTTTCTGGTTCAGCGGCTTCAGCATAGTATCACAAAGAAATTTCTGAGGAATCCTCTCCATTTTGGGAGTGCATTAAAAAAAAAAACACCAGGCCGTTTGTTTTCAGAGCTTATTTTAAAGCATGGGACGTGCACTTTGCAAGGAACTTCAGTGAATTGCTGAATGTTTTTAATTAGATTGGAGCAAAAACCTACTGAGCAGGAAAACCTAGCCTGCCTCATCCCCTCATTTTCAAGCCTACTGGAACAAATGCGCTGTGAATGTGAGTCGGGGAAACAATCATCGCGTTGTGCTTCACGGTTGATCTTTGCAACGATGACATCAATGACATCATGTTAGTGACCCAGAAGATCTTGGGTGATGTACAGGGAGCTCAGCCGCATAACCTGAGTGGTGGGAAGGGTGGAGCCCTGAAAAGTGTACAAGTGAGGTGACTGCTGTCATGATCTGCGTCCTGCCCCTGGTAGAGCAAGAAGGGGTGGGAGGTGAAGTTTGGGTTCTCTACATTTACTAACATTTGTGTGTTAAAAATGCACACAATCCAACTCCGGTTTCCCTCCCTTTCCTAGCACTTCATAACGTACAACATTTTCCCAACTTGCCTGGCCTGCAGATTTCTGGCAGTGAACCAACAGAGTTGAGAGCTAAGCAACTACATCTGTCACTGGTAACACCACATACAAATGCCTGATTAAGAATTACGGAAGAGATCTAGTGAAAGCCTGCCGTTATTAGAAATGAATGAATTTGGTCTCTTGGCAGGTGTGAGACACTGTGCATTATCCCTTGTGGGAAAGAGGGGGTGTAGTTGACTTCCCCAGCCTGATTCTACAGAAGTGCTGGCAACCCTTCAGATGAGGGATGGATAGGTAACTGCACATCAGGCTTACACAACTGCGTGCGTGTGTAGGTGCAGACTTACTTTGAACGTAAGACGTAGTGAATGGAAAACTTGCAGAGCGAAGAACAGTCTTATGTGTAGGATTTAATAATCTTCTATATCACGTCCTAACTTTCAAGAAGGAGCCTAGATACTTCCATAGCTGAAGATGTTATTTTCTTCTTTGTGGGCAGGGACAGGGAGTACTTTAAAGAAGTATCTGCACTGAAAAGTTGTCTATAGAAGGGATAAAAGGTGACACCTCACTGAGAAAATCTTGGGTTGAGGGGAATTTTCCTGCTTTTTATGTCTCAAGTTCCTACAGTTGAGGGAGCTGTTTTGTGTTTATCTTATATACATGCCCTGCAAGGAAGCAGGGTGGGGACAGAGGGGAATGGAGGAGAGGCTTTCTTCTTGTGTGGGCTGACATGTTGAGCTTCACACTTTTGGTAACCAACAGCAGCAGCAACAAGAAAAAACATCCAGAAAGTAACAAGTGTCCAATTCAGATCTCATCCTGCTTTACAGTACTAGCAAAGTAGTTACTTCTGTGGAAGCCATTCCTGTTCACAGCAATATCAATAAGCTCAGAATTGGGTACAGACATTTCTACAGTTCGTATGGAGTGAACCCTAAAGATAATAGCCATACAATTCCCTTTCTATTAGGAAAAGGCTGGGCATTTGTCACTGATTCATTGGGGGCAGTGGGAGGGGGTGGGGGGTAATACTGAAAGTGAATTATCTTGCTAGATTAAATTACCTCGGTTGTCTGTTCAACTTCTATTTCCAGTATTAGAGCCCTAATAGGCATACACAGCTGAATGCTGCTTTGCCTGAAGCATGCAGCCGCGGAGCAGTCGATGGAGTTAAGCGTGGCCCTGCTTCTGCCAGTGTCTTTGCAGGAGGATGAGATTAAACCCGCAGCCCACATGGAGTCTGGAGGGGGAGGCGTGGTTGCTAGACCAAAAAACATTTTGTTGTGAGGTCCCCAAGAGATTTTTATTACACTATATGGCTGAAAGATTGCCCCAGATAAGATGAAGCTGATCCTGGTGCCTTCGTAGCATTTACCTGTCTGTGCGTCAGTGTTGTCTCTGTGTCTGCAGCAGGGAGAGCTGAGCTTCTCCTGTCGGCAAAGGCTTGTAGCTGTGCAGTTGAAAATACAAGTGCTGATGCCCAGGGGGTCTCATGCGTTCTCAGGGCTGTAACGTCCACAGATGTCTTGTCTGTTCTCACTGTCCGTGCAATAGGGAGACTTTACTTTGGATGCAGTCATCTCAGATGCGTTAGGTGGGATGAGTCAGGACCTCATTTCATATTTGGGTTCGTAGTTATGGTTGAAATAGATGCGTCATGTGGTTGAAATGGTTGCCGCTAGTAAGGTGCAGGTCTAACATGATGTGGCCAGAGAGGGTAAATGGTCATGGTTTTGTATACTCGTACTGTGAGGCTGACTCACTGAAACTTCCTTTAGTACCTTTATGTGCAATGACAATGTTTAGGCGTGAGATGACTTGAGAGTGCCTCTGAATGGCAAGCAGGGACCTCCATCTGTGCGAAGGAGCTCTCAGGGGGGCCAAAAACCTGATGAAGGCTGGCAGAGCTGCCTTTTGCGACTGTTTGTACAACGGGACTTTGTCTCACCGCGAGACTCAAATCTATTAAAAAATGGTGCTGGTCGAGGCAGTACCATAGCCCCTATGAGCTGTCGTCCCTCTAAAATCCAGGTTGGGCTGAGGGACCTGTCCGACCATAACAAGGCTGAGGATGTTTATTCTGGCCAGATAAAGGGAAGCTGCACCTTGGCAGCTCTCACGTGAGCTGGCTGTTTGCTCTTCCCTGCAGCCCCAGCTTTGCTCAAGCACCATGGAGAATCTGACCTGTAAAATTTAATGTCCTTCTGCAGTGTGTTTAAATAAAATATGATATGCCCTCGACTGTATATGCCTCAATCTCAGCAATGAAGAAAGAATCATAATGCTGTCCAGGTAGAGGTCAAGGCAAGACTATTGCAAACATCAGGAATTTAGTTGCTGTAAAATTTAAATAAACAGTGCCTTTGATTGTCCTCTCTTCCTCTTTCTATTTTCATTTTAAATACCTCTTTCAGTCATGCTTTGGTAGCTAATTTATATATAGAAAAGAAGACCCAGAAGTTTTAAAGCCTGAGAGAGGTTCTTCAGTCTACATTAAAGAAGGGATTAAATCAGGTGGTCATGGTGGTCTCTTCTAGATGTAAAATATGGGAATCATAGAATAATTGTAAAGTCTAGTTTATAAGATTGAAAGTCTAGTTTATAAGATTGAAACAGTATTTCATTTATTAAAAAAAGGAATTTACATTAAAAAATAATAACCTAATGAACAAGAAAACATTTCAAACTAATCCCAGTTCCACCCATACTGTATGCGCCAATGTGATTTGTTCCCTTCTGATGTTTTTAGTTCAGGCATTTGAATGCCTGTGTATGCAGGGTAGTAGTTGTTCCATGTTTCTGTGTGCATGAGTTGCTTAGCAAAAACTTTGGCATAAACTGCACGCTTTAATAGGCTGTATTTCACAAAATGATTTATAATATGGGACTGTTAACTAGGAAATATTAATGTTTCAGGGGGAATTAATGTTTCAGGGGGAAAAACACCATTAAAGTTGCATGAACAGCTGTATGTGATTAAAATCGCCTACTGAATATGCAGGTAGGTTGAAAAACTGTAGCAGATACTTTGGCAGCTATTTATTGAAAACAGAGAAATATCAGACTTGCTTCTTTTTGGCTGCTTTGGGCATTTAAAGTGGCTTCCAAATCTGGTAGGTGAAGTCGTAAACTAGTTGCAGTAGTTTTTGTTGTTGGTTTCTGCTGTTGATGAAGTTGAGAGGAAGTTCAGTCTGTGTCGTCTTAATTCAGGGAATTCCTTTAACCCCATTTCATCTCTCTGCTCACCTCTCTCATTTTCTCTCTCTACTCTGGGAAAGTTGGTGGCTACACAAGCTACTTGTGCTTCCTGTGCAGAAATCACAGAATTTTCTTCTTGTGCCATTTTTTCCACTTAGATCAGAACCTGTTTAAATGTGCATGGATTACCGCTGCAAACTGGGCTGAGCAAAAACTTGTGCCAAAACCACATAGGCCATGTCATTTCCATGCATGCACACGTGTATGGGATCCAGTGTTGACTTGGTATTTTCATGTTGAGCTGGCTAAGTAGTGGTAGGTGATGTTATTTCCTCTAAGGGTATTTATTTAGTGTACAAGTTATGTTGACTTCCAGGGTATATGATTTTTTTTCCTAATGATAGAAAGCTGTCAGAGGATGAGAAGGATCTGTCTGAAGACATGGCAAAAGTATCCAGTTATAGTGAGCCTAAACTGGTTACCAGGACAAAGCTATTTATATAGTGTATATGTATTTATTGCATATACATATTGTGTATATTGGTTTTTTTCCACCAAAAAGCCAACATGCTTTCAGTTGGGAGTTCTGCTGTCAAAAGGCAGCAGTAAGTGTCCGTGAGTGTATAGCATCCTGTCATTTTGCTCAGACACATGAGGACAATCAGAAGTTATACTAGTGTTCGGTATTTAAAGTAGTACTTTATACTTAAGTAGGAGGATGTAAATAGCCTATTAAAATATAAAAGCAGTGTATCCTATAAGCCTTCCAGAACTCACTTTGCAATATTTTCTCATTACAGGCTGCTATGGTGAGCCCAAGAAGCGTTTCTTCAGCAGTCAGTTTTTCTCCTCTTACCTGATACTGCAGGCTTAACTCATATATCACAGCTAAATTCTGCTGTATCAGTCACTTTCATGGGAACTGCTTGCAGGGGGTGTCACTTTACTGTAGCTTGAAGCAAAAGTCGATGATGATGTGCCCCAAACAGTTGTTTAGCCGTGACGCTCCCAGGTGAGTGTGGGAAACAAGCTGCCAGCTCCTCGTGGTGGAGTCAGGACTTCAGTGTGTCGCAGCTCCTGGGTTCTTAAAAGATATTTTGCTTCAGCTTCAGGAGCAGAAAGATGAAAATGCTCTCTGTGCTGATAGAAAAAAAGAAACACTGAAATCCTTGGATAGGGGGAGAAGAGTAACTTTTCTAGCAACTTGCATGTATTTAAAAAAAAAAAAACGAGAGAGAGAGGTCTGATGTACCTTACGCTGCTCACCACCGCAGTTTCACGTATCTGCCGTCCTGTGTAGTCCTGGATTCTGGTTCTGGTTCAGACAGGAAAGTGCCTTTGTGCTAATATCCGCCAGGGTATTGGAGTAAACAGTGTGCTATTGCTTGATTTGTCTTCCCTGACAGCTTCCCTTTTACACAGAGATGCATTTGGGGATTTCCTTGTTTTCTAGTGAAACAGCTAACCCGTGCTCATCAAAATGAAGTCATCAGTTGCTTTGGGTTTTTGTTTGTTTGTTTTAAGTTCTTCATATAAGAATTTTCTGAGTTTGTATTGCAGTTTTATTTACACACATATATGGAGATAGGTAAGATGTTTTAAAAAAAAAAAAAAAAGTCCTGGAGCTCACATTGTGCCCCCTTCCTCCTCCACACGGTGCCCCCAGCGTTCATTCTTTGCTGTTCGAAGAAAGTTCAGAAAACTAACATTAAGAGAGTTGAAGTTTTTCCTACGTCCAGTCTTGTTCTTTATGCTGTTCATTAGAGAAAGTATTCCCAGTGTTAATTTTGCTCCCCCATTCTGCTGTTGGATGTCTATTTTAATTTTGTATGTGTCACTAATTGAAATTGTGGCAAAGATTAGGGGGGCGTGTATGATTCCAAGGTCTGAAATACTTGTGTGCATCTCGCTGTATGCTATATCCTTGCAATAATATTCCCTATCAGTAGAACACTCTACTATTTGATTATGAGCTCTTAGATTCTGAAACCCTGTCTTGTTCCAGATTGAGTTACCATAGGTTAATGCATTACCCGATGTTAGATGAGCCACTGTCACTGTCCACGTGAGCTCTCAGTTGTATTCTTTGCAGATAATCCTGTTTGTAAATAGAAACTATTTACTAGCTAGGTGCTACAGCGATACAGTAATAGGACTACATGGCTGATTAGTATTTTGCAGTGTGATTAAAAGGAGCAATGAAGAAAGATACATACCTTGTGTGTTTTGCTTTATATTCTTTTGGGTTTTTTTCATTGCTATTTCATTATGTTAAATGAGGCATCCGAGAGTTTGCTTGGCTTTGAGGGGAGGTGGAGGCTTATATTAAAGTGTTGTATGTTAGTACATTGGCAGTGCTTCTCTCTGATGATGAATGATATATTCAAAATCTCCTTTTACTTCTAAGTGCAGTGTAATTTTCTCTGCTTATTTTTCACAGGAAGTTAAGGTTTAGGCATTAAGGAAGATGTGAATTGATCCAGGTGACTTACTGATTGATGGAAGCAGGGAATTCGCTGATTTCGTTAAACTTCATTTCTTAACACTTTGCTCTGCTGTGGTTTGTGCTTTGCAACCGCGATGGCCTTTCCACGCAGCGCAGGATTGTTAATGTGAGGTCTGCCTTAACTCATTGTAACTCCTCATTCTCTGGATATGTGTTAGGTCTTACATGAGCATGACAGCAATCTCAGAAGTTTATTTCCAGTCCTGTTTGAACTATATTTGTAAATGAAGTACAGATCTGATGAAGAACAGGAAAATCTGTTTTCTTTCCTGACATCAGTTTGACCAGGGGCTGACTTGTATGCCTCTGCCTGTGTTTGGAAAAGGGTTCTGAAGAAAGAGGAGTGAGGAGTTCTTAGAGGAGAGGCTAAAAGCTTCTGATATTTTTTATTAATATTTGTAAAATTGCAGTGCTTGTTTTTCTTGTTGCTCTAAGTAGCGTCTTACTGTTTCAAACTACTGCACTGGGGAACTCCCCTACGCTGTGTGCTGTGAGAGTCCTGAATTAAGTCCCTGACGATTACCTTTGCCCAGCAGGTCAAACATCTTTATCAGCTGGATACTCAAGTGCTTTCTTAATTTAAAACCTTGATCTTTAAGTTGGAAGCAGCTTTTACTTTGTGAACCTTTGGATTGCTTCCATGGGGGTAATTATCCATGCAGTTTTGCTTCCTTGAGCATGTTCAGCTGTACAGCAGTGATTAAAAACAAACAACAAAAAAGAACAGTTTTTAAGTAATTCCTTACCTTCACCAGCACAGTTACCATAATGATTAGTATTCCAAAGCTGACTGGCAACCAAAAACTTCGATGGCTGTTTTCATTTAGGAAAACCCTCTAATATTTGGGGGTTTGGGTTTTTTTTTTTTTGCTGCCTACACTGGTGCTAGTTAAATTTTCATTAGATGAGTGACTTCCTACTGGAAAACATCACTTTCTTCTAAATGCTCCATTCTTTTGCTGAGTCTTCAGCTCTGTCTGCTTGTTTCTGTGCCGGTAGCCCTTGGATGGGGGGCCTATTAAAAAGTTGCATGCATAAATCCAACTTACCTTACAGTCTTGCAGGTGATGAGTGGTTTTCTCCTGCATCATTTCTTCTCGCGCTGCAACACATTGCTATTGCACGCTGGTTGCTGACCACCTTTCTTTGAAGTACTTTCAAGCAGCAAGTTACACGCTGTTTATCACCCGCGGAAAAGATAAGTGTATCTTCACCGCATGCTCACCCAACATGTGATTTAATTTTTTTTCTTTTCCAATGGAATTGATCAGGTGGAGCAGTGGCAAGAAGAAAAGAACAAACAATGCATTGTAACAGGACTCAGAATACTGTTTGGTGAATAGTATTAAATAAAGAAGATCTATATCCAAGCAATTGCTTTTGGGCCTCTTGTGTTTGAAATACTTGCTTGCAATGTTATCTCCTTTCTCAAAGGTAGTTTCACAAGAGTGTGATGTTAATTGCTTTTCCCAGAAAAAGTAAAGGTATTACTTGTTATGCTCCAAAATAGTTCCTGTTCCGTTCTGACAGTATGATCTCAAACATTTTGAGTTCCAAAGGGAAGTCACTGGTTAAGCTGGGCAATTTTGAGGGAGATGCACAGTTAGTGAGTCCTATTGAAGACAGAAGAGAGAGAAGGAGTAGTGACTGTTAATGATATCTTATGAAGCCAAGTAACAAGACAGCACAATGGTAAATGAAATTCAGCAAAACCGAATGTCAGGTGGTGAAAGAAATTGCTTGGATATTTTGATGACCATTTGTTAAGATTTCTGCCAAGTGTTTTTAGTTAAATATCAGTGTGAAATGCTGTATGTAAACATCTGTCAGGCTTCATTAAGAAAGGCTTGCATTTATTAGAAGTATGCTATTATATAAAGACTGGTTCCTCCCACCTGATTTGTGTAATATTCCATGTTTGCTGAGCACTCAGTGAGAAGAGGTTGCAGAAGTACAGAGAAGAGCAGCAAGAAAGCTGAATATTCCTCTGTGAGAAGAGATGAGGTCTCTAGTAGTGATAGCATATGAATTAAAAATCACATGATAAAGTGTGGTACTGGGGGAGAGGGATAGTACCAATCAAAATCTTCCCTGTGTTCACAATACAAAGTAAAGAGAAAAGCAAGAAAATCAAAAGGCATTGTACATAATAAGGTCTTTAATGCACCATGTAATTAACCCATGAACACACTGCAGAAGATAGTGCTGATACACAGTTTTCTAGGATTAAAATAAAGATCATATCTTTGACAGAAGGAATAAAATACCTTAATCTAGCTACGGTGAAACTGCTTGGGGTGACATGCTGTAGAGCCTAGTAGTAACCTGCTTATAGGAGTTTATTTTCACATGAGCAGAAACATAACATTATTGTTTTCTACTGTCCACATCTTAGAATTTCCTTTTTGAACTGCCTCTTTTTAAAGCACTTTGCAGAAAAATGGTTAGGCTATCTTGACTTTAGCCCAGCCAAACCCATCCTGGAAGTACATCTACCTTCTTGTTAAGGCAAGAAGACAGACCTAATTAAGAGATCTTTAGAACAGCAGCAATCCTTTTCCCACACAGCCATTGCACAATCATTGTGGTGTGTGCTGGGACACAACAGCATGTTACTCAGTACATGCAGATGATGGAGAAGAGACCTAATGAGGATGCCTTTTGGTGTGGTCTGCTTTCAGCTATTCTATCAAGCTTTATTTAAATGACCTAAAGGTAGATCACCCATAAATTGCTTGTGTAATAGCTGTCCATACTGTCTAAGACTTCTGAGATTGGTCAAAGGACTCCCTGTAGTTATAGTTTGTGTGTGTTTAATACAATCTACTGAAGGGCTAATTGAGAAAAAAAAGGCTTAGAAGCAAATAAATTATAGCAGTTTATGGAGTTATTTGTTATGTCAATGCGATAGAGAATGTGCCACCCCACAATGGAAAGCTAATTATTTTCCTGCCATGGCAGCTTGCTAACCTGATACATTGCTAATGAATGGATTAGATGGAGGTTTGGCAGCCACTAACATGAGCGAATGATTGTTTTTAAGACCAGTTCATGCTGATGCTGAGGTCCAATCCAGGTAACGATTATGACAACTTAGAGGTAATTCTGCATCCATTATTTAGTGTATCTCTCTCTCTTTCTCTCTCTATTTCCATAGATATTTAAATCTAATTATACATGTACATCCCTAAGCACTCATACATACAGCTGAAATACGTGAGGAAGTCTCATTACCTAATTTGTAGCCTAAACATTAAATCTGCAGGTTGGGTTTTGATTTCAGTGTGTTTAAATAAGGTATGTTTTCCTTCTCCCATGGCTGTTGTGTTTTGCTGTGATTAGGTAAGCTGCTAAAACATGGAAGAATCATCAAGTCCAAGCGTTGGGGGAAGCGAGGTCCAGGTGTGTTGCCAAAGGCTGGCTGGCTGGCTAGCAAGCAGGCATTTGTCGAGTGTACCGTTCATATGCCTGTGGTGCTGAAAAATAACCACTTCCTTGATTTTTCTTGCTGACAGGTCATTCAGCAGAGAAGTTTTATCCGTCGTGCCGTTTTCATTACGAGCAGGTGATGTATTTGTCAGTATGAGAGGACTTCTTAATTTCACATCAGTCGAGCGTTTAATCTTCAGTCGTCTTAGTTAAGTTTCTTCTGACAGCTGATTCTTTGCAGTCAAAATGGTTGGAGAGTCAAGTCAATTATCTTGAAACACATGGGTTTGTATTTGTGCCTAGGTGTGACTGATGAGGCTTTGGCTCTGAGGTCTGTTGTGGTGCACGCTCCCTCAGGGTCCTGGTGCTGTCCCCCTGGCTGTGCTGCTGTCTGTGCAGTCACCTGGCTACGGCTGTGCACCAGAAGATGATTCCATGAAAATCCCTGTAGTACCAGCTAAGTGGAGGAGCAGCCTGGAAACCTTTACAGTCCTTGAAGCAAGTTTTGGGGAGGGCAGGAGAAGTTTTCTGGACTCTGGTTTTGAGGACTGCTACCAGAGACAAATATTTGGGATGGATAGTTGACAGAAAGTGAAAATCTCCCCTGACACAAGTCACGTTAGCGCTCCTTGCGGTGGGGGTAGCTATGGATTGGAGATGCAAGAGCAAACTCTGTAATTAGAGTGGCCCGAAGATGCATTCCCAACTGGGCAGCCCCATAAAAAGGTAAATTCCCACCTATTGTCACTAGAGGTCAGTGTTAAAGTAATTTTAAGGTCAAATCTCTTCTTACCATGTAGTGGATTGTCTGTAAATTCCAGGCTGTGGGTGGTTGTGGCACAGTTGGGACTTGCATGAAATGAGTAAAATACTGGGCTTAAATAGTTGGGTTGAGTCATTTCATACATTCTTGTAACCCCTCTTGTTTTGATGGAGTGACTGCTGATTTACCTCCAGATAAATGATGAGATGATTTGATCTGTTATCTTTTGTTTTCCCTCCCTGCTTACTTGCCTGCTTTATAATTAAAAATGTGTTCCTTTTTAAATTTGTGGGTTAGTTCATTAGCAGAGTTCCAACTGAATAGCTGTTAAAATCATTTTCAGCTGGTGGTTAGGAGCAGAAGTTAGATACACAGGTACTGTTATGATTCTGTTGTGATTCGCTGTTTTTTGCACATCAGCAGCTGGATATATAGGAGGTGGTGTCCACGTGTATGAGTGCGTCTTGTGTGGAGTCAGAGACATAAAACTTCCTCACCGAAGCCCTGCCTCTAACTTTAGCATAGGTCCCTTCAATCACCTTTGAATATCCCAGCCAAAGATGGACTGTGTGTAAAAGGCAGATCTTGCTGCGAGTTGAATTTGAGTATTTAGTTATTTTGATCTTTGGAATATGTGTGTTTTGTTAAAATAAGGACTAGCTTTTGATGCCCGTTTTTTTCCTTGTGGAAGTGATGTATATAGATGTAAGTCTCAAATAGCAATATGAATCTGTTCATGCAAGAACATCCAGTGCATGGCCAAGCGTAGCTGCATGTCTGTCTTGGGGTATGTAACGTGTTTGTAGGCTGTACCCATAGAAAGCTTCTGGATAAACTATATTTTTGGCTGCCTGAGAATGCCGGGCCACGGGGGTACAGGAAAAGATGCTGCCAGTTGCTGCGGCTCACTGAGCCAGCCCTAATGTCCATGGCAGTTATGGGACTCTTGAGGAGTTGCTGTTATCTTCTGCCTGTGAACTTCCAGAGCTGCTTGTCTTTGGGGTTGCGGTATGTGTTTTGTTCGTAGCAGATTGCGCTTAGCAATAATTGGCACTGTGTCTAATCCTTTCTGGTTTAGGGCATATTGGCATGGAAAAGAATTCTGTGACATGACAATGCCTGGAAAATAAGAGAGTAGCCTTGTGTGAATGTGATTATTCATCAATATGGTTTGAACATTGTGGTACACATTTGGGAAGGAAAAATAGACTTAATGGGGAAAGGAAGGAAACCTCCCTGATTTCAGGCAGAGCGCGGCGTCTCATGTGGCCTTTGTAACTCTAAAATAATGAACTTATTTTCAAACATAAGATTGTTTGATTATATTTACCTTTATAATTCCAGATAAAACAGTGTTATTTAAATGGGTGTCATGCCTTCCATTTATGGAAAGTGAAATGACATTTCCATTTTGTGGTGTCTCAAAGCCTTGACTTCCCCAAAATTGTTTTAGTGTGACAAATCAGCCTCAGTGATAATTAAAGAGAGAATAGCTTAGCATAAATGCATGTATATGTGCTTTCATCATTTTCATAGAAAGACAGCTGAGTAGTTCCCAGCAGTGAACTCTCAGTGCCTGTTTTCCATAAAGAAAATTCAAGAATACTTAAGAATACCCAAAACCCAATGATTTCAGCCCTCACGAGATGCACCCACAGGAATACCAAGCTGCTGGATGAGTCAGTATAGATGGGTTTCCATGGATTGTTTGGGAGTTTGATAACATGACACAGATTTATTCAGTCAACCTCCATTTCTGGGGTATTTTTATTAGGAAGGTCAGTGATCTGTCTGAGCCTAATTATCCCATCTGGCGAGTATGCTTGAGGCACAGAGGTTTCCTGCAGTTCATGTGCACAAAGAAATGATGTGATTAGCATGTTATTTATTCAGCTCTGACTCCTCAGCTGAACGGAAAGGTATCTGCTGGCAGCTGCATTGCCCAGGGTAGCCTTAGCTGTGGCTCTGGGAAAGGACTCGAGTTTGCATCTCCAGCTTTATGAGGAGAGCTTCCTCTGCTGCTCTGGTATTGGGAGTCTCGTTTTCATTCTGTTTTTTTTAACTCATTCTTTTAATGGTCTCAGAGGACAGTTAAAGGCTGTGTGTTGATTCAGAACTTCTTTTCAGTTTTTCAGAAGTTTCTTTCATTCTTCTGGTACCACTGAAATGTTAGGTGGACTTTTCAGAAAGACCTCCAGGTCTTCAAGCTGCAGCATCATACAGCTAGCATTGTCTATTTTAAGTCTTTATACGGACCTCCACATGCACAGTATGTAGTCAGCCCAACCATCTCCAATGCAGTTCAGCCACATGTTGCCTCTGTAAAGCGTACAAGTAGTGTTGAAGAACACTGGTGGAGCAAGTACCATGTCCATGGTCATGCACACACAAGACATGGATGAAAAAGAAAATGAACATGTTAACTCTTGGGTTATATACTAGCATACAAACTGCTGAACGCCTCCATTCTTTCCTAGGGCATCCATTCAAAATGCCAGCCAAAATTAATATAGATTACAGACAGTATATTTAAACTTTCACCAAGACTATGTGCAAAACCAAAATCTTCAGAGACATCATTATTAATGAAGCCATTCAGCCATATGCAATAATATAGATATATATTTTAAGACATCCATTTCCATGCTTTGTAATCCTATTTCAGCTCTGAAAAGAATGTAATATAATTCTTGCTGGAAAATGTTTGAGATAAATCTATGAATTCAGTCAAAGCTGTATGTCCTTTATCTGCTGCTAAGCTCTTTCATTAGTGGCTCTTGACAAAACAGTGCTATGTAAAAGGTGACAGTCAAACTGATAAAAATCCAATTTTCTTTGTTTAACCAGAAACAGGTATGCAGTCTATGTATTTTCTCTATGAGCTTTGAGACCGCTGACGGGATTGAGATAGGTCTGTAGCTATCAGGTTTGCAGCTTGAATTCTGTCACTGGCCCACTAGTATGAACTACACCTATTAGCAGAGGCACAGAGCAAAGCCATGCCAAACTGTGATTAAGATTATATGCACTAGAACGATTAAAGAAAACAAAATATTATTGTATTTTGCTGATACATAGAGGTTTTGAAAAACTGTAATAAGGGAGGGAAAACTCAAAGGAAAAGCTTGCTTTTTTTCTTTTCCCCACATCTGTCTAGAATAATTTCATAAATGAGTCAAACAGAGTGTGCTAGCCCTTGTTATGTCTGTGTTTGTAAACATGCAGACTTGTAGAGAGAGTAAACCCATCTCTTCTGGTGCTGCAATGAAAATGTGGGTGCTTTTTCTGGTATAATCACTGGAATGTGAAATGTTTCAACAAAAAGCTTATCATTCCTTTGTTTGGAAAATAACTCAGAAAAAGTCTGGGATACCTTGGCTATATGGAACAAAGTAACATTGTTTCCTTTCCTGATAAATTTGATTTGGTACACTGGTCCAGTAAGCAATTATAATTGCTCAAAGCAATTACAGTTCCAGATATTTCTCGATCATCTAAGCTGATCTTTAATTCTGCCAACATCTTAGTTCAAATAGTGCTTAAGTGATTTAAGGAAAGGAGATGGAAGGTATCAGAATGAGGAAAAAATGAGAGAGAGGAATGAAGAGGAAGAAAGGTTGGAGAAGGAGTCAAGGAAGATGGGAGAGGGAGAATTAGACTATGGCACACTGAAGAAAAAGGTTGTGTACCCATAGTGAGGTAGGCAAGAGGTGCTCTTACTTGCAGTCTGATGTATGTTCTTGTTGTCTGTGTTTGGGGGAGAAGAATATACCTGGCCGCAGGGTCAAGTCCAAATGTTTGCAAGTGAAGAATTAGGGAGTGTGAGGCATGGAAAGCAGAGCCGTGGTGGCCGTACATTCTGCACAGACCCCACACCTGCTTGGCTGACTATAACCCTGCAAGGCAGACAGGAGCAAACTGCATGGTGCATGCGTCTCTGTCTTCCCTGAATCCGTCCTGCACTCCTGCGAGCATCAGATTTATTTCATTGTTTTAATCATCCTCAACAAAGTCATCCATCAGCGTCTTAAAACTTTCCTCCTAGGATAGGAGCTAAGCAGCCGTTTTATTGATGAGCTTATTGAGATTTTATGTGCGTCTGACAGTGGCTTTCATCACAGCACGGTTCTGTTGCTTTGGCAGGAGAATTTTATCTAAAATGTACGAAACAAAGGGGGGCTTGGCACAGCTAAATGTTTATTAAAAAAAGGGAAGTTGGTGGTAGAGATCTGTAGTCAGTAGAGGCACGTGGTGTTCAAGAAATAGAACTATTAGCTGAAAACTCATAGGGGTTTTTTGGTTGTTTTCTTTTTTTTGTTATTAGTTATTGCCTTTAGTCATAATAGATTTTTCATGACGTTGGAACTAATTGTAAGCAGCAGAGGAACTTAAGGAAAGATTGAATAATTTCACTTCTGAGTTGTTTTTCCTGGGTAAACAGACATGATGGTTTTCGTTGTTGGCAAAAGGTTTCAGTGCTGCAGGTTGTAAAGATACCGTTTTGTCTTTTGCAAGCACAAAAATCACAGGGAAATTGGTCTGGTTTTTTTAGGCGAGTGGAGGAGAGGGGACAAGCTGTAAGATGCAGCCCTACATGTAAAGTATCCTTTAAGTTCAACATCATCTGCAAATTCTGTGTGATGTACTTTATGGACTCCCAGATTTTCAGTGTCTAGGGCAAGCATCCCGAGCGTGAGAAACGCAATCCCCTGAGCGTGGGACCCAAGGGCGTCTCATCCAGTACGAGTCCATGATGTCCCTATGCTCTGTTGTTTGAGGGAAGACCATGATGCCCAGTTCTGTTTGTCACCATCAAAGCTGGTGTCGGCTGGAAAAAAAATATTGAGGTTTGGGGAATGATTTGCTTTTTCTTCCTCTTTCATTTTAAGGAGATGACGTCCGTTTCAAATGGGAAGTGCTGAAACGAGCATTTCTGATCTGTCTGGTGACACTTGGAGCTCATGTGAAGTTTTTGGCAGTGATAATGGATTCATTGCTTGGATGAAATGACTCCCTCCCAGCTGCCTTTGCGTGGTTTTATGTTTGCTTGCATAAGTAACTCAAGGATTTGTAGCATAGTTTTCTTGACCAGATCAAGCAACGTATCATGGCATCTCAGCGCCTCCTTCCTCAAACCACATGGTCAAAAGAAGTCTCTTGCTTAGAGAGACTTCCAGTCTCAGGGCAGCTTTCACTATGTTTGCGATTGACTTCTTTATGTTGGCAATAGCACTAAAGACTCTGAATCCGTGAACCAGGACTAGATTAGTTAGTAATTATTATGTGAATGAAGAATAAAAAGTAAATCCCTGCTTTAACAAGTTTACAGTCTAAATGCATATTTGTCATAAGGAGTATGTTGTTATTTTTGTAAACACAAGTCTTAATGCCACAGTCCCCAAAATATCAATTCCTAAACTATCAATTGCCTATCCTGTACACACAGTGGTTTTCTCGCCCTGACACGTCACCTTTGTAGCCACAAAACATAGGGGATTTGGCTACTGCTGAAGAGTGTGTATCAAGTATGGAGAAAAAAGGGATCATTATTATTATTCATGAATGGGACAATTCAGTACAGTGTATTGGGAATCCTGTGCCAACATGAAGTTTGAAGGTACTGAAAAAATAGAGAATAGCATCAATCATTAATCTGGAAGCTTGGCCAGTGAACGAAGCAAGGAACCTTCAGGACACCTTTAAAAGTAATTATTATTCATTGACATGCTTATTCCAGTTTAATAAGTTTGTTTATTTGACCCTGACTTCAGTTTCTTTAATTGCTTTCATTAAGCCACAAGGAAGGTGTAAATGTTTAAGTAAATGAGGAACTTACCACTTCTTCGTCCAATCTGTTTATTAAGAAAGTGTGTACTCAGGCATTTATTAGTGCCATCAATATTGCCTTGCTGCCTGGTTTATTTGGGAAAAAAAAAGTATAAGAGGTATTCTTAGATAAGGATTTACATCCAAATGAAGGTGAAGTGTCTCTCAGGTTGTTTTCTTGTTTAGTATAATTTTAATTGCCAGCCTTCTGACTCACTGGTTTGGACTGTAGCCAGGTTAGATTTGGGTCATCCCCTATTTAGTGTTTTCAAAATAGGCAGTGCAGGTGTTGAGTCGTGTGTACACTTATAAATATTTCCTGTGGGCTTCTGCTATGTGCAGTTGTGCAGAATGGGATAATTCAGATTGCCATTGTAACAATTTTACAGATTTTATTTAGCACAACTGCAAGGAAGGAGTTCCTTGTCCTGTATATAGACATGTAGATACAATGATAGAGTTTTGAGTTACCAAGTCTGATTTGGCTGTGTTGCACAGCTTGTGGTCATGCAGTCTGAACAGATTGAAATTAGGATAGACTGTTTTCTAAACTTATCCCTGGAGAAAAAGGAAAAAAACAAACAAACAAAACACGAAAACCAAAGAAGAAAACACCAAGACAGGACAACAGCACGGCAGAAGGATCCTGATCTAGGACAAGGTCTTCTGTTGCTACCTGTAATAAACATCAGCAGTTGCATTTCACCACAGAAAAAAAAATGAAATGACCGGCATCACTGTATTACATCTGCTTTACAGTAAAGACAGAGTTGTGTTACTTTATTTTGTGTTTCTTGATAACGGAAAGGCAGCTGTGAGGTGAGAAAGCAGACAGTACTTGCTCTGAACAACTCACATCTTAAATAATTGTGCAAGCATCAGGAGAATGGGAGAAGGAAGAGGGTGACACTGAGTCTGCGCACACACTGTCTTGGTGTGTTGAAGGTGCTCTGTAACTCAGTACATCTTAGTGCTGAAGGTGTTCAAGGTATTGAACTATTCGGAAGATCTCTTTTTCACCTCTGCAGCCTGTCAACAGCTGACTTGGAGTGTGTCCCACTACAGGAGATAGCAGCGTCTTTCTGTGTCTCCCACGCTGAGACGTGGATGGCTTGGAAAGGTTTAACTGGGGAGAAGTCCCTCTACCCTTCCTTTGAGCAAGGCTTCAGGTTCCCTGCGGTGGTGCCCGGTGTTCTCCAAGATGTTCAGGGCTCTCCGTTTCCTATCTTTGGCCTGCAGTTTTCTGCACTTTTCAAGCTCCTGCTCACCCACAAAGATGTGGTGGTTTTTGGGGCAGGAACCCCTTTCCCTTCAGCTCTTCACACGTGGTTTGCTGCTACCTCCTCTTCTGGCTTCCAGGCATCCCGGCTAGCAAAACAGGGTGAACCTTAGTCCCAGCAGCTCGTGTAGCATGAAACAACTGGCAATGGAGAAACCAACGCCCGAGAGAAATCGAACGGGACTGCAGAGGGTGTTTGCATGTACGGCTGGAGCCGAAGGCATGTGCCGCTGCGGTGCCGGGGGGAGCCAAGCCATCCGGCAGCGCTCGCCGAGGAGCGGCTGCGGCACCGGGAAGCTGCCGTCACGCAGTGCAGGGTAGAAGCGAATCATCTATAAACCGCCTTGCGGTTTAAAGGATATGTATTAGTACATGGCAGTGTGGTAGTCGGGTGTGCCCGTCAGACCGGTCGGTGACAACTTTGTTAAGCTCCGGTAGAAACGAGGACAAAACCGGCAGTGGAGAGTTGGCGCGTCAGAGTTGTCATTCGTTTTCTCTGGAAGTCGTCTTTAGTTTACTGATAATTAGAAGATATGTTGACTCATTTGCCTGTGCTTTGAATCTAATGATTATTTGAAAAGGAAATAAAGTGACCTCTGAGCGAGGCAGTGCTGGCTGCTCTAAACAGGGGGTTGCCACTGCGGGAATCATGCACCCAGCCATAGGTTTAGGATTGCACATCTGTCTTTGCTGCAGGTTTAATGTAATTTAAAATAAACGGGAAGATTGAAGGGTGTGGGGCAAAGAAGGAATGCAATGGAAAACTGGATGTCATTAAACTGAAAAACCCTCTGTTAGAAAGTGTGCAATCTTTGATGTCTTGGTTGTTTAGATCACATAGCATTAAAAATGGGATTAAAAACATGTTCATTTTATACATCATATCTCCACCACTGCAAGCACTTTCAAGTTGCAGTCAGTTAAAGAGCTTTTAATGATAATGACCCAATTATTTTTAAGACTTGGTAGTAAACATATCATGTCGATATTTTAAGGGTTTAAATTAATGATTTCAGTTTTACAACTTGGTAAAAGCTACTGTAAGAAATAGGCATGCCGTATGAAATTCCATTGGCCAGGCACCTCTTAATCATACCCTAATCTTGTTACAACAGGAAGCATTAATTAAAATTGGAAGCCCGTGAGTAATTATTTCTTTCCTTGCAGTTTTCTTTGAATGGCATTATTACGTTCAAATCCTGCATGAAGGTCATGGTTAAGGTGGTTTAAACGTCAGTGAATAGTTTTCAGTCTTTCAGAGGCGAGGAACCACAAACTGGTGTTTTCCTATACAGGATGCTGTCACAGTTGCACTATTCTTTATTTTCTTTAATTTGATTATTAGAGTTTCTGATTACTTCCTTAAAAGGGGAGGAGGGAATTAAAATGGATATTTTATAATTAGTGTAAGATGACCACAGACTCTGCTAATAGTCTTTTGGGGATGATAGTGATTCTGGACAGGTGATATTACAGTTATCATCTCCTCTGTAATAATTGCCCATATGCACGTGCCCAATAGTAATACTACTCTGACATAGTTTATCCCTTTTTTTGAGTGTTGAGGAGCAAGCAGCTCTATTCGTTGCTGGGATCAGACTCCACCGCTGCTCCTGGCTGCCTGGCACGACAGCCCAAGAAAGTCCTGAGCCTCAGTCAGACCTGTAAGATAATCTCTTGAACCAGGTGGACTTGCTGCTCCTTAAAACAGCTGCTGTTTCTCTTTTAGGCAAAGGTTCAAGGGAAGGGGCTAAAGAACTAAGAACGAGTTCATCTAAATTGTCCTCCTGTTCTCTTGTGTGCGGTTGGTTTTGCTCCTGTACAACACTGTTGAAACAGAGGTACCCGACACCGTGTGAGTGAGAGAGGGCTGTGCTAGCTACGTGGAAAAAGAAGGCTGCGCTTACACACTCATTTATTTTATTTTGTAAGGGGGGCTGAGCTCTTGTTTGGTGTTTTCTGGCTAGCATAGTGTTTTCTAAAAAAGAAACAAAAAACCCCAACAAGTCATGATTAAGCCTGTAACTTTAAATTTCATCTTGCAGAAGAAAGACTTTGTCAGTCTTTTTCTGCTTTCCTTTGCTCTGAGTTTTCATGCCAGATGAACCAAGGTTGTTTACTCCTGGTATCAAGTATTCAGCTTGCACCGTGGACAGGTGAACGCTGACAGAGCTGAGCTCTCTTGCAATAACGGCTTTAAAGTGAACGATGCAGGGTGCAGTGGCCTGAACGCCCTTCCCACGGAGTTTGGTGTTCCTCTTCTCAGGCTGTTTAGTGGACAGCTAGAGCGTGTGTATATCCCTACAACTTGTACACTGCTTTAGTGTTAGAAAAATTTCAGTTGTTTCTAAAGGAGCATAGTACAGCAAACCCAGATCTTGGCAAGTATGTAAAAGAAGAAATTACTGTCATTGGCAGTCTTCTGTTTGCTACTATATTTTAATATTATAGCCATATACATATAATTTTTTCTCTGATTTAGAATATGAAGTAGAATACTGTCTTTCTACACTTTCTGCAATGTAAACATACAGTGTAATATATAGTAATTATATGTACAATACATTCTATAATAATGTACTATATAATATACACAGCATACAATTATATATATGCATGTGTGTGTATATATATACACATACATGTATATGTGTGCATACACATATTCTTAATTTTGAAAACCCTGCTCCTGCAGTGAGTTTTGGTGTAATTTCAATACCTCATTGACAAGGACAGGGTATAAATTGTGTATAAAATCATCTACTTAAAACAAGCTAATGGCAGGATCACAGCTTAGTCCCCTTAGTAATGTCTCCTGGTACGTATTCTGTAATTGCTTTAATTCCTCTATCCTAGCTTTCTTGAGCAGAAAATGTGACTGAAAGGCTGCCATAATACATGGTAAATATATTTCAGTCCATGCTTCTAAATGGGTAGGTGTCCTCCACCAGTCTGTTTTAGTCATTGAGCTGTAATCAGAAATTTCAACTTGTTACAGCCTGAGGTGACAAATTTTTGGGTTGTTTTTTGGGTTGTGCCTGTTTGTAGGTTCTGGTTTGGCCTTGATGACCACCTCTCGGTGGTAGCCTAGGAGTAATGAATACATTCTTAATGATGGCACCCACCAATATATATATGCGCTAGAGACATTGTTATTTAAATTTAAAAAAAAAAAAAAAGAAAAGTTTGATATCATGGATGACAACTTTGAAATACCAGAGGGGAACTAAATAATTCTATGAGTGATTTGGCAAGAAAGGATGCAAACTCATTTCAAAAGCTTCGGGCTACTTTGGGATCTAGTAGTACACACAACAGACCTGGCCACCGTATGTCTCATCCTGATCCATTTCAAAGCCTGATCCGATTGTTCTCCGCAAATTATCTTGTAACACAAAACAAGTATCTCTGCATCAGAAATTTCCCGCTGTGCCAGGCTGTGTGTCTGTGACTGTTCAGAAATACGCACCCCCTATACCAGTTAGGCATCATTGCACCTAGCAGATTTATCTCCCTCAGGCTGGACACTGTTAGCTTTACTTCTTCTCCATTTGCGAAGGTGCTTGGTTGTATGCTGAAAGTTTAAGCTTGCCGTCAAAAAGAAAATACTTAAATTCTTGCCCTCATTCATAATCATATAGTTAACAACTATGCAGCAAAATAGCATTGGTCCGCATTCTCAGCAGGGCTCTATTAGTGCAAGTCATTCAAGCTCATACTTGAAAGTCAATGGAGATAATCTGATGTATAACAGCCATGGATCTGGCTCATTTTTCACATGCTGTGAACACTGCTAAACATGTTCATACAAACCTCTGCTTAGCCACTGAGTTTCCTTGTGACCGTGGAAAAAAGAGATTTTAGAACTTCTGTATGTTTAAAATGATGGGAATGGAAATCTTTTTCTCTTCCCTCATCTGTTTTTTCTTGCTTGACAGTGAATTATGGCAGAACAAGTTTTATTATACGGTAGTACATTGTATCATGGTTAGGGTCTCTGATAGAGCATTAAATATTACTATTCTGTATAATTTCCAGTTAAGCAACTGTTCTTACTTTTCAGTTGCTGTCAATGCTGGTCCTCTGTCCGTATATATGTGTGCATAGGTGCTTCATTTCGTATTGCACGGATAGGTAATTTTAAATTTCTTAATAATTTGAGCGTGTGTGTCTGTGTGCATGCCACCTTAACACAGAAACAACGATATAAGTTATGTGTATTATTGTCGTGGTTTAACCCCAGTCAGCAACTCAGCACCACGCAGCCGTTTCCCCCTCCCCCTCCCAGTGGGGTGAGGAGGAGGAAAGGAAAGAAAAAAAAGTAAAACTCCTGGGTTGAGATAAGAACAGTTTAATAACTAAAGTAAAATATAATACTAACAATAGTAATACTGAAATATAATAATAATAGTCATGAAAAGGAATATAACAAAAAAGGGGGGGGAGGGAAAAAAACCCAGTGATGCACAATGCAATTGCTCACCACCCGCTGACCGATGCCCAGTTAGTTCCCAAGCCATGATCTGCCCCTCCTGGCCAACTCCCCCCTGCTTATATACTGGGCATGACGTTCCATGGTATGGAATACCCCTTTGGCTAGTTCAGGTCAGCTGCCCCGGCTCTGCTCCCTCCCAGCTTCTTGCACACCTGCTTGCTGGCAGAGCATGGGAAACTGAAAAATCCTTGACTTAAGATAAGCGCTACTTAGCAACAACTAAAACATCAGAGTGTAATCAACATCATTCTCACACTAAATCCAAAACACAGCACTGTACCAGCTACTAAGAAGAGAGTTAACTCTGTCCCAGCTGAAACCAGGACAATTATCTAAGATCAATCTATTTATTGAACAGAAGTTGGGGGGGTGTGTGATCTCTCTTCTGAGTGGCACATTTGAATGTGACTCCAGTATATTCTCAACAGTGCAAAGCCTAGGTAGAATTTCATTGACTTGATATGTTCATTGCAAATGCAGGTTTCAAATACATATAGAAATTATTACATCAAGCAGCAGTACATGTTCCTATTTGCAATTAATCAGTTTTTTAATTATCATAGCCATATATAACATATTAGTGAAGTAAAAAAGCTTTGATGGTGTGAGTTTGGGAAGCCAGGTTATTCTGTTCTCCCCTTCTTCCCACCCTCGTTAAAAAAACCCTTCCCTCCATTTGTCCTGTGTCCTATTTGACTGAATATGTAAATGCACCCTAAGTCTGACATCTTGTTTGGTCTTTGGAATCATCAGCACTGCCCATACTGCACCATGGTCAGCATGAGGACAGGCTGCTTGTGCCACGTGGTCTTGTCAGGAGAAGCCCAGTGTCCAGGGTTCATGGGGAGGGACAGATGCCCCTGTGCACGGTGCTGGCGTTCATGGCACACCCAGGTGCAAGGCTGTGCTGGATGAGTAGGGAGACGGGGTCCTTGAGACACAGCATGCTGCACAGCAGTGCCATAAGCTACAGCTACCTGAAATGGCTCACAGAGCAAAAGGTTTCATCCTTCATACTGTTAAGCAGCTAAGCAAAAACCCTACACAGAAAATAACATGCCCTTTGAGGGATCTCTGGAAGTTTAGAGCACCAGAGAATTCATACTTGACATGACATGACGGTTTTCCAGCCTGTCAGCCCCTTGTGCTTAAACGTACATGAAATTACTGTAACTCCTGTCAAAGTGACCTCTGTCACGGCCCTTTGTCATTTTACAGTATAAAGATGTTCTGTATAAGAACATCAGAAGGTCTTGCATGGCAGCAAAAGTTGGAGTGCCGACTCACCTGAGAGGCATGCAGGATAAGCGGAGGTAATGCAGAAAGATACTGGTTCTGCAGCGGGATCGCTCGCATTGAATGAGCTCGCAGGAGGGGGATTTAGGAAGCATTTGGATGGCCGTGGGCCCTTTCTTTGGGAAGGCGTGCGTGCATGGTAACACCTGGTGTGTTCATCCCCGTTCGTTGGCCAAATTTCATCTTGAGCAGTTTTTGTTCCTAAAGTATCGATACAGTCTTGCTGATGTCACTGTATCTGCTTTGCTCTACCCTAGAGGCACCTGTATTTCAGTATCGGATGAAATAATCTTAATAGGCTTGTATTTATAGCTCATATGGAAGTGACTGGACGCTTAGGTCCATGGAAGATGCTTTGTAAATTTATCAATATTAAGTAGAAAAGAAGCATGTGTCCACGGGATTTTTTTTTTTACAAATCTTTCTCATATAATACCTGTTTTATTGCAAATGTGGTTTTTTTATTTTTTGAGATGTTTTCCTACTAAAACTACTTCCTACTTCTTTTTTTCCTTTTCCACAACTAACCTCCCTTGTTCAATAAAAGCAAAGAGGAAGAAGTGAAAAAGAAGTAGGGGGAGGCAAAAAGACTTTAATTTTCAAAACCAAAAAAGCTTAAATTCTCTTTAAGTTTTTCAAAAATCTTTTTTGAATGGAGGGCTGCTTAGAAGGAAGCAAGCATGAAATATTTTTTCTCTCATATTCCACATAGAAAAAGAATAATTTTCTAGTATATTTTCAACATATTTTTAATCATCCCTAGCAGAAAATTTCTTCAACGCATCAGATCATGTCTGAAGTTGATGTTTTAAAATACCCTTTCTGGTCTTGTACTCACAATTATGGTCTGAAGTTATTTAATTGTTACAAAGTCCTGCTAGTGACATTGCAACAAGAATGTTGTGTATAGACTGTGATATGATAACAGCGTTACAGTGATTTATGGCATTAAATATGGCACAGGTTGAGAAAGTTTTGTGTGTTTTCATAGCAGCTCTAGGCTTCTTTGTGTCAAATGTCTGCCTGTAGAGCTTAGGATAGTCCATGGCTTTGAATATGTAACAAACCCGATTTTGTGCTCACATTGGCTTCTGGTGGTCTGAAATACAGGGTAACTTGTAGCTCCATTCATTCATTTTTTGAGGTTTTGGCAAAAAGAAAATGGAAATATTATTCTGACAATGAAAATGTCTTCTTGCAAATGAAAGGTGAACCTTTTCATAAAGGATTAATGCTTGGGTGAAATTGGTTTAGACTCCATGATGAGCAAAATTTTCACTTTTTCACTTTTTTTTGCCCTTTTGTGGGTCAGTGAATTTGTTTCCCCTCTCAGATATAAGTTCATGGTGGAGTATTTAATAGACTGAATAAAAACCCCTACAAAGCTCAGATTTTGTGAGAAAAAATGGTGAGATGACTGCTGCTCTGGGCTGCAGCTTTGCAGCAATAGCTGATATTCACTATTTACTCCATGAAGGAGCTGATAGTGAAGTCTCATCTCAGGCCCTTATAAAAAAAAAAAAATTCGGTTCTGGTGCCACTGTCTCACTTTCAAGGAACCAAAGCAGACTTCTCCACAATCATCTGGTTCCTGCTAAAAGTTATGGACCCACTCAAAAAAGACATCTGCAGTATTTTTAGCTGCTTGCTGCGGGAAGCTGCAGAGCCCCCCGTTCCTGCGTGCACCTGATTCACCTCTCAGGCTGAGTCTGCCCCCATCCAACCCACAGCAGTCATTCCTGTCTTGCAGAGTTGAGGTATAAAACTGATGTTCCTCATCCAACATATGGGCCATAAAAGCCCATGGGGAGGGAAATGAATCCATTCTGCTCACGTACCTAGTCCTTCTGCTTGCACATCCTTGCTTTTTACAGTAAAAGCAAAAGTTTGGCTACACAAACCTTCCTTCTTTAAATCTCTGGAATGGAAATAGCCTGAAAACCTGGTCTTTTTTTGATTAAAGAACTTTCCGAATCCTTCAACAGCTCAGTAAAGCTTTTACAAACCGAAAATCAGGAAAATAGCCAGGGCAGGTTCTCCAGAGCCCTAAGAACTTGCTACTAAGTATGTTCTGACGTATTCCTGCACTGGGGAGCAATCCTTATCACACATTTAGATAGTTTTGCAACAGTTCTGTAATACCTTTGCGATGTGTGGCAGTTTGGGACATAGGCAAAGGGTATTAATTCCATTATCAGAAGAAATTAACCTTCCCATCCCCTGGTTATACTGGAAGGAAAGAGCAAGCCCCAGCTGTGTCCTGCAGCTCCATTTAGGAAGGATCCTTCAGACAGAAGGATGGTTCCCCGTCCAAATTTAGATGGCTAAACTTGGTTCTTACTCGAGTTCATCCTCCAGTGTTTTTGGTGCTCTGACTCATTGTATATTTTGCTTTCTTATGTGCATTAAATCTATGCCAAAAGAAACTTGAAGCATTTCTATTAAAAGATTGCAGGTATCTGTTTGTGTCCTCCTTAAAAGTTCACAGGCTGCAATTAATGCAAAACTGCTCTGAAAGATGCTTTACAATCTGCTTGGTCTATGATTTCTGCCAGTACCATTACTCTACAAGCATGAATTAGGGAACATCCAAATAAATATATTTATAATATACTAAAATCATAGATTAGCAATGTCCAAATGCCCATAATTATTCACCGTGTTTCCTCGGTGTCATTCTTTCTGGGAGAGGAGATTTGAGTCCTCCTCAGTTGGCTGAACTTCAACTTTGGAGTTAATATTTCAGTTTATATAAGTGTGTGCACAGGTGCATGAATACAGCTGTTTTCAGCAACATGACATCAGTGTTTTGGTTTGGAAGCTTCATGTGCAACTTCTTTTGTTAAAACCTATGGGGAATCTTTAGGCTTTGGATGGTTTAGAAAAGTCAATTGAAAGACAGGAAAAACATGAGCAAAAATGTGGATAGTCACCAGACGTTTGGTGCCTAAATTAGCAGCTCATTCTCAAAAACTGTGATAACCATAGGGCAAAAAGTCAAAGAGCGAGGGACACCCGCAACTGTAAGTGACACGGCAAACTGGATGGAGGGGGGGGGGGAAAGCTCTTTTTAGGTATTCAATATGCTACATATTTGGTAAGCCTTTAAAAGAAAATGTTAATGATCAAAAAGAAATTATATGAAGAAACTCTGTATTACCCCAGTGCTATCAAATGAAGTCAATGTCTAGCCCAAATTAGAAACATGGAAATTTCAAGAACCCAAAGCTTTCCTGAAAAAACAATAGACAATATATACTGTATGTTTTTCTAGATTTCCATTAGAATCTTAATATGACTCTTTGGTTTGTGCTGGGGGAAAAAGGACCAAAAAAACCCCCCTTGGTGAGATGCACGCTTACATGTTGCTCTTGGGAAGCACCAAAGCGGTAGCAGTATTTTTGAGTCTGCCTTGAACATACCTGGGTATGGTAGGGACAGTCAAGATGTCGGGACTAGCTTTGTTATCAGTGTTCTGCAGGAGTTCAGGAGATGTGTGGGTGAATTCATGCAGTGTGCACTCCTCTAATGATATTGCAGCATCCACGATGAGAAAGCAAATTCCTCTCCATGACGTGGTATTCTTGAAATCGATGTGCAGCTCGGTGTACTTGCGGTGCCTGTCTGCGAGAACGTGATACGGTGCACCTTTCTGGTCAGGTCTACTGTCTGTACTTGAACAGGCAGCATGAAGTTGTGTTATTGCACAACAGATGGGGTCCTGCAGCTGTCTCGGAAATCAGGAGGGGGTAAGGGCAAGAAAGAAAATAAGGTAAATCTGACTGGAGCAGGAGGAGATGGAAAGACTAGAGGTGAAGACGGAAAGATAAACCGAATGAGAACTTGGAGCTGTTTGATTACAGTAATTTTATTTTACAGAACGAAGGTATTAAAAGGTAGGAAAATTGCGTATAAGGTGTTACTTCTTGTGTGTATGTGGAAGGTGGGAGACTTAGATAGTAAGAAAAATAATGTGCCGAGGGTGACGCTGGGGACTGCAATGCACACAGACTTGGCAGTGGCGTAGATTTGAGAAAACTCGTTTAGATGTGAGATGCTCATGCCCTGATAGCTGGAGGAAGAAGGGTGCTCTTAAGTTTGATTTTTACTACGTGAGCTTTTTTGAAATCTTTCTAACACCTTGGGCCTGGTTTCCTGAACATGCAGACATGCACATGTCTGTGTGGGACCCTTGCTTGCTTGTTTGTTTGATTTCCTCACTCTCTTCTTTTTCCACAATTTCTTTTATCATCCCCATTCCTCCTCTATTGTCGAGTGGCTAAGGTGCTCTATTCTCCTAAGTCTATGTGGTTGAGTGCCCTGCACAATCTTCCTGCACTCTTTTCACGGAGCTCACATTTGAAAACTGAACACAGAGCAGAGGAGCATCTTAAGGGGAAAAAAATAAATGTGGTGGAGGTGGAAGCTTTTCTTAATAGAAAGCAAACAAATAAGAAACCAAGCCATAGGAAGTCTGGCCATAATGGGAGTCGAATGTGGTCAAATATGGCTAGGCAGTCTAGCCCTCTCCTTTAGACATTTTTTCTCACTTTTTAACAGCCTGGAAATGGAATCTGGCTTTTAACCAGAAACCTGTGTTAGAAATGGTCTTTTAAAAGCAATGTTGTGTGCAGGAAGAATTTGGGACAGATTAGTTACTGGGAAAAATAAGTGACTGAGTGCGGCTTTTAAAAGCTCCACTTTGAAAAGAAGTGAAGGCGAAGGAGAGGAAGTGCCAAAGAGATAAAAAGCAAAGTTTTTCTTGCTGCCTTCCATTATATATGACATTTTATCCTATTTTAAGAGTTTGCCCCTTTCTGACTTGTCAGTGTCTGCGTTCAGTCATTACTTGTCAACGCAGTTTCATTTAATATGAATAAATATGCCATAATTAGCTAAAATATGAGCCTCGTAATTACAGGTGTAGAGTTGTTTTATTTGCTAAGACTTTATGCCCAGGGAAGAAGATGCAACATGCCAAGAAGGCTTAAAATCTGAAATCTAAATTTATCAAGCTGATTATTTAACCATGATTAGGGTATTTTGACTTAGTCCTGGTATCCTTTGACAGTTCTGGTGTTTGCAGCAGTAGCCAAAGATGAAGATGTGTTTAACTGTATTTTTTATTGCTGGCATTTTGAAGAGCGGTTGCTTCTGTTTGCATATGATTCCCTCAGAGAATCTTATCTTTGCAACTGGATTATTTTGCCCTGCTGCTGGGATGTTTTTACCTGGAGCAGTGTTCCTAATACAGTAGAAATCAACTGACACTCGTGCTTGAGGGAAGAGACTCCTTGATGTATTTTATTCCTTGATGTAATTTGCCCGGAATGATACAAATTCTATATAAAAGTTTCCATTCCAAAGTGCTTTAATCTATTTTAGAGCATTTAAGTGGTCTTATTCACAGCATTATGGTCAAGACTTCGCTTAAAAATTATTCTGTTTTTTATTGTGATTGCAATTTAGAAATAAAATGATCCTTTGTTAGCCTGTAAATAATAATACTGGAAGCATTATTTCCACATGCACGTTAGATAGCAAGAGTATATTTAATGGTTGTTAGAAATTGGTTAGTGTCTCTGTACTGCAATTTTAAGAAAAATTGTCACTTTCATCTAAAGGATTTAGGTGATTTTCCCTTTTTCAAAATATAAGGGGAAAAAGTGTATTAAAAATCATTGCTATTCTTGTGCTTAAGAAAGTGAGCAGATCCTCAAAATATAAATGTATAGACCTCTGGCTAATCTTACAGCATGTAAATCCCAAGTTATGGTTTGAAATCCTTGGCTGGAAGGCATCGTAAAGGAGAAAATCCTTATTATCAAGAACTTCAGCTGTTCGTCCTCTGAATAACACCTCTGCTGTCTCTCACATTAAAAGAACTAGTCTAGCTCAATGAAGTTATTAGGTGAAGGCTCAAAGCAAGCAAAGGGACGTAGGTGCTTTTTTGTACACGGCAGAGTACGACTCTGGAAGTCATTGCCACGGTTTCCCCTGGCTGTCAAGAGTTTGCATGGATTTGAAAAAATGGTTAGATACATCCATGGAAAGAAAGTCCAAGAAAGCAAAATGGAAGGAGCATGGGGGCCAAGGCGTTCTTGTGTTCATTCCTGGGGGGATCAATGTCTTCATCAGTGAACCGGTAACTGGGAGCGTGCAGTTGATTTCCACAGTTTTGGATGGTACGAAGCTCTTTTGGGTAGTCAGATGCTGTACCAGTGGCAAACATCTCCAAAAGTAGCTCACAAAATGGAGTGGGTAAAAAGATAACAGACAAGGTTCAGTGTACGGTGATGCCCACAGGGTAAATAATCTAGACAGTGCCTCTGTGCTAGACTGGGAAGCAGCAGTTGCGGCTCAGCAGTGGTCACTGAAAGGTCTCTGAAATCACCAGCTCAATGTGCAGTGGCAGGCAGCAAAGCCAACAAAATATTGCCCATAATCAGAAATGCTGTCCATAATGAAGAAGGATAATGAGAATAAGATAGAGGGTGCCATTTTTTCCCCACCAGCGCACCCACGTGTGAGCACTGTGTGCCGTCCTGGTCTCTGCACCTGAGGAAGGCTGTAGCAGACGTAGAGAAGGTGTGGAAACAAGCAGCTAGAACGCTGGAGGGGATGGGGCTGGCTGACGAGAAGAGACTGAAAAAGCTGCCACTCTTCCTTTTGGAAAGAAGGCGGAGGAGGGGACACATGAGCAAGGTTTATAGAGTCACGGAGTCTGTGGAGAAGCTGAAATATTTGCCAGCTCCCCCAGCACTACAACGAGTGGCTTTTTAGTGTTTGGTGGATACAGATACGTATGCAACTCAATCACTGCAGAACCACCTTGTTAATTTTTGAGTGTTAACCATGTGTGGGTATGTTTGTGTTACTAATGTTAGAGCCCTGAAAGCTCTTCTGACTGTGGTCGTTCTTTGTTTCCTTCTAACACATGTGTGAGAGAATTCATTTATGTTTTAACTTTCACTCACTGTTCAATGAGATTTGTTACTTCATAATTTAGTAGTGATGTCAAATAACTAACACTTAGTATTTGGACTGTCAGGCAAAGCCCTAAATGGTCCTATAGAAGGAAAAATGTTGATCACAATTATTGTAATTAATTTCCAAATTAGGATTGGGGCTCTAACTTGCAAAGTCCTATGCAAAAAATATTTGCAAGAAACAACCTCAGCCGTGCAGAGTTTACAATGCAATAAGCAAGAAAAGGTACAAATAAGAAGGGAAGGAAATCAGTGTAGATATCGTATGACTCTTAAGCTGTTTGCTGTGTGTGGACTGGATCTTCTGTCCTCCAGTCTTCGTGCATTCTCCAGTGGAAATGAGACCCCTTAAAATTCCTCCTCTTCTGACCACTTCTCCATCCTCTCTTGAAAACCCACCCAAAGCTTTCATTCCACAAAGATTCCTTACAGAACTCATTTTTTTATGCACGTTAATACACGGATTTCAGTAGCACATGCATAAATTACACACATACTTGAAATAAAGAATGAGAAAAGAAATTACTAATCTATTAATGGCTGTAGACTTTACAAGTACGTGTTATGCTGCTAAAGCTTCTGGTATCAAGTGCAAAGGGAATATTTGCAAGTTAAGCCCCTGAGCAAGACAGGAATAAACCACACCTTGCAAAAGGGAGCGAGTCAGAGGAGCTGGTGGTTTCTTCCTCTCGGGCTTGATATTCCCCCTTCGTTCGGACATCGATTCTTCTCCAGGAAACATCCCCTTTCCATGTCTCTGAATCCCACATATTTTACAACACTTTGACCCACTCTGTAATTAAGAGCTCCTCCTTTTAATTTAGTTTTGTCTTCTAGGGGGTTTCTGTAAACTAATAACTTACATTCCACGCCAGCTTCCCAGGTCTTCCTTACGCTTACGCTGTGTATGCGGCAGGTGAGCAGTGATCATTTTTATCACCGTAGAGTAGAAGAATACCCCAAAGACAAATGAAGTAGCTAACATAGTAATCATAAATCAAGCGCTTAATTGTTGGTTGTAGGACATTTTGGAGTAATAACTTCATTAGAAAAGTAAAATGTGATTTTTAGTTTTGCCGCTTTCATTTTATTTACTACTCTTTTTCTAGTGCACTAATCTGAGTTTTATGAAAATCAGTTCAAAGTGTCTTGGGAATCATTTACAATTTCATAAGGCTCTGGTTTTGCCTAGGAGAAAACAAACATAGCTTTCAGATAAACATAAAAGCACCAGCTGTTTCTCCCCCAGAATTTTTTTTTCCATAATACTTGCCTTTGGAGATAATTTTACAAGAAGAAACACATAATATGTGGAAATATTTTAAGAACAGGTTTACAATAATTCTATTACTGTAAATACAAAGACTAGCTTTCACGCCTCAGTAACTGCTCCAGCGGTCTGATGTGTTGGGAAAAAAAAGAGAAGAGAGATCTAGGAAGCAGCCCAGGCTACCAGTGCCAGCTTAGCCATCTTGGGGGCCATTGCCTGGAAGCCAGTTTGGTTTTTGTCAGGACAGAGTTTTCTGGACTGTTAATTTAGTGAAAGGCCTGATCTGATGTCTTACTTTTCCCAGAGCATCTTTGCTGGAGCTTGATGGCTACTCCTGTGAACAGGAGCTTCAGTAATGTTGGTAGTGCCTGCATCCTCACGTGCTTTTGGCTTAGTGGTAGGACATTTAAATAGTTCAGCTGCTGACTGGGAATATCTTGTCTCTTCCTTCTCAGAGGAGCAGACATCTTTGCAACCTCCATTATATGAATTTTGGCGGCTTAGATTGTGAGCTTGCATTGGCTAAAAACAGCGGGCTCCAAATGAGCCCTGATTTCTTTTGAAGCTGTGTCTGTATCCTGCTGTCTGACTGGGATGAACTGTTGCATCTTCCTAGCCAAAACAGCCCACTCTCTGACATTACAGTGGATGGCTAAATATGCAAACTAGATCCATTGATACCTCTTAAAAAGTTGCAGGGGTAATGCTGAAGGAAACATTCGGCTTATCATCATCATCATCATCACCTTACATTTCTTTCACTAGACCCTGACCCAGCTGACATCCATCCATGTACATACAAATCTGGCTGCTCTAAGGAGATTGACTCCTTTACTGTGCTCTTCCCAATTTCACACGCCTGTGTAATGGAAAGAAAGAGTGTGCGCTAATAACATCACAGGAGAAGAGCGCTGCAGTATCAAATGGTGGTCTTAACTTCGCAGCACATGGGAAAATAAGTGCTGGATTCAGACACCAGAAATGAAGAAGTTGAGCGATAGTATGTGGAAGATTTCTTTTGGGTAGTGCATATCCTTTTGTCTGCCCCTGTGAGTGACATGCACTTTCTGTGCTGCTGCACTTCTCTGAGATGAAAGGATTTGTATAACTCACAGAGACAATCTTTGCATTTAACAAAACCAGTTCCAGTATCTTTCGTAATTCATGTCTCTCACTTCAAATCACCTGTCTTTCCATCTGCACAAAGAGATGATCCCTTAAAATCGTTTTGCCAGTCACCCTGCCTGCTTTCCTGCTTGCAATCCCACTAATTTGGTTTCTTCCAACAACAGTGGCTTCCTACTCTTTTGCCTTTGCAATGAATCACCCTTCCGTCTACTGGTTTCCCACTCCTCCTACCCCAAAGCATCTCTGTTAGCCAGTTGTTGATTCATGAGTTGTGTAAGGGTGATGCAAACGGAAACAAGAGTGAATTAACTTCTCATAGTCAGTGATGCATTTCCATGTTGCAACTTAATATATTTAGATTTACTTAGTACCCGGTTGCATTTCTAAACAGCTGTCTTTAGACATGGTCCTAAGTTGAGTATGTGAGGTCTCCTCAGGAATGGGCTCTTAAACTTGCAGCTCTGGCTTGTTGACAGTTTCTGATTAACAGAATAATAACTATAATTTGGTGCACCCCTTCTTATCCTGAGTATTTCTATGGTCCAAATAGCTATGCTGTTTTAGCATCTCAGTCTTTATTCTGTGCAAGACCTTGATAAGGTAAGAAAGCGGTACGAGCCCATGTCAGAAACTGGGCTGAAACACGAGGAGGGCATCTGCGTGCTGGTGAAGGGGACAACCTGTAGACCAGGCTCGTGAAGTGTTGTGGCAGCACCTGTCTGAAGGAGGTGTGATGATTTGGCCCCTGGAGGTGCCTCTTCCTTTCCCTCCGTACACGGGGGCCGCAGACGGCTGGCTCGGACCAGATCCCTCGGGTTTAGGTGGCAAAGTTGGGTGCCGAGTGACTTATCCCCAGGCCTGTGGCTGTCGAGGAGGAATGCACTGGAGTAGGGACCGATGCCAGACTTTCCCCGGGTCGCATCCTGGCTGGCCATGGGAGCAGAGCTGCTCAGGGTACCAGGGGCAGGAAGGGTGTGCTCTCACAGCAACATTTTTCTGATCTTTTCTCTTCGGCTTCCTGAACGGGTACAAAATACAGTCTTTCCAAAGCAAAGTCTCTCAGTGCTGTGTTTCATAACCACCAGGGGAAAATCATTAAAGGGAAAGAAAAGGTAAAATTATTGATTCAGCAGCATGGAGGGCAAAGCATAAACTCTCTTTTGCTCATAAAAATACTGTGATTTTTCTCAGTTGCAGAGTAACTTAGGTGCATCTTAAAGTTGATAAAGAATTTTTTCTTAGGAAAACTTAACATCTCTGTTCTTTACAGGTATATTCACAAAATATTAGTATCATTTTAAAACAACCAGCAATTACAACTGTATATTTTGTAAATTTTCACACGTGAAGATAGTAGTAATTCATTAGGACTGGTGAGTAAACAGGTTCTTCAGTTTCTGTTCTGATTCCCATGCACTACACCTGTTCTTTAGAAGTACAGCTTCTTATTTCAATCAGTGAAGCTAACAATGCATGGCAAAGGATGTTGTTAGAATTCATTATATTTTAAAGTGATGTATGACATGCCGACAATTATAATTCATTTTTCAGCATAGATCCCTGTCACTTCTATCCCTGTAATAAAGGGTGCTATTTCTTTATTTTTAGGAGGCAGATTTTTGGCAACATTCTAAATAAGAAAGGTAGAAGGGGCAGAGAAGGTGATTGGTCTTCAGTATATATTGAAGTCCTTTGTGGAACTGTTTTTTTTATGTTTTAAATAACAGTTGCGCTGGGATTGGTCTCGGCTGGGTTCTTACCTTTTGTCATGTAACTCAAAGGAAATTGATAAAACGAGCACAACATTGCAGATACAGTCTAGAAACTGCCACAGGACCTAAGTCTCTGAGTAAGAACCTGAGCAGTTCAGACGTGACGGACCACTTTTTATGTTATTGCACAAACTTTATTCCCTCCAAGAGTCTCAATTTCTGTTCCCTTTTTCTGCAGCTGCCAACATTGCTCACAGCTTGTCTGTATTGAGAGGGTTACACGGGTCTTTGAGACCCCAAACTGCTGCTCCTTCAGTGGAGATGCCGTTTTCTAGGTTAGTGTGTATCACTTCAGCAGCAGATTACCTAGAGAGAGAAATGCTAGGTACGTCTGTATGACTGCAACCAGAGCAAACCAACTCTAGTGAATTTGGATGAGGAGCTGGAAATCTGTCTGTGTAGGCAAGCCCCTAAGGTCATAACTAAAACAAAAAAAACCCAAAGCATCGGTTATGATGACAAAACCCAAAATAACAACAAAAAAGCCAAACCAAGCCCTTATAAAACACCTAATTTTGCAAGGGCACTATTTAATTGGGAGAGTTGTCACTGTCTGCTGTGATAGTCTTTCTGGAATTGAATGATGCTACATTCAGTACTTTGATATAAATCATTCTCAGTAAGAAAGATAACCCCTGATTTAACAGCATTCAGTGTATTTATTCTAAAATGGGGTGAAAAAATGGCTGATGCTTGACTGATAATGTTTTGTTGGTTTGATTGAATAATTGCTTGTAGCAGTAAGTAGCCACTGGCCATCCTTGCGTACCATATTCTCGCTACCCAGTGTTCTATAGTGACTGGAAAAATATACTCATTTAGATTCTACTTCATTGCCAAAGCAGCATTATACTGTACTTTGGTACCACTTCAGCTTTCAATTTAGTTGAAGTTTTTAGGGATTTTTCTATAATAATTCTCAAAATCTTTTCCTTCATTAGCGTCCTGCATTTAGTATGTGTTTCAGGACACATACAATCCTGTGCATAACCTAACTAACAGCGACCTAATAGCTAACTAATAGCAACCTAACTAACCTGTCTGATAGATGCTACAGCCTACCAGTGCTGCAGTGTTTTGGCTAATTAAAATGTGCTTTTAGTTCTAGCGTTTGCAGCAGGTCTCTGATGCATTAAATTACCGGCCTGTAGTGCGTGCTTTTAGAAATGCAGAGTCTATTTAAATTTGCATAATAGTTTTTAGGATAACTTGTTGAGGATCTTTCAAAAAAGGCATTTCACACGGCTTGCTTAGTCTGAAGCATAAGCTGATGTTTCCCAGTGCAAAGAAGATGACTTAGTGCTGAGCAGGTCTTCTACCAGGCCCCCAGTAACTGCACTGAGCCCAGCAGGGTCACTGGGATGAATAAGCAGCTTAAGAAAGGGAAGGATTAGCCCCGTTAACCTCAGCAGCAGAGCTTTTAAGCCCCCACGCTACGTGTGCTGGGGCAGGCAGCAGCTCACCCCGGTGCAGCCCACACCATGCTCCACCACCATTGTCAGTCCATCTGTCCCCGCAGTGCCTGGCGATGCTTCTGCAGTTTCTGTAACCGAGGGAACATTTAGCAATGCATCTGTTTGTTTTCTTAGACGTGACCTTCCTCTCTGGGCTTCAGAAATAGTTTCCAAGCAAGTAGCTGATGCTTTTGCTGCGTACCTCTGCTCCCATGCAGCTGCTGGGTTCCGCTCCACTGCAAGCATCTCTGCAGGATGCTGCACTGCAGGGCATCTCCTGGACCCAAACCACGCTCCTCTCTTCCAGGCCAGCTTTAGCCCAGGCTGGTTCACCATCTGGCCTGGCCGGTGCAGTGGGGAGCAGAGAGCTGGGGGGAGTGCAGGCAGGCGGCTTTCTGCGAGCGTAACATCAGTGAAGACCGGGTCCCAGCAGGCAGGGCTGCAGGTGAGCTGGGCTGCAGGTGAGCAGCACCAGCCCCCGAGTGTTTCTGTTGTCTGAGGCATCTGACGTGAGTTTTCCCAATGCGTTCAAGCCTGGTGCCTCTAATTTCCCTAATCATCTGGGTGGTGACTGAGCTGCGAGAAAGCTGAGCACAAAATTGATGTACAGCTTGCCGGCTTCTGAGTGTTTATATAATTTTCTGTAAGATACACACAATGTTCAGCTCATGTCTAATTGGTGCCGTTTCTGGGTGGAACACAATATCCCTTTACAAGTCACAGGACTTTTGAAAATCATTTTAAGTAAAGTATTCAAGTCTTTCTATATTTTCTCTGATAAAGGAAGTTGTTTGATGTAGTTTATGGCACTCGAGCCTCCTATTTAATTTGGCCCTTTTATGCTCCGAGGCTTTCTGTTTGGCTCATGCGGTATTGGATTGTGTACTGTTCGATGTTCCTTTGCTTCTTTTTGTTCGGTACACAAAAGCAGATATCTGAAATTCTGTTCTCTGAATACACATTAAAATCCAAGGAGACAGCAGCGGTGGCAGGATTATGGACAGTTCCCTTCCTGCAAGCAATTTCTATCTGTGCAAAAGTAACTGTGCAGCCCTGGTGTGGGTAGCATTTGGCATTGTCATTCCAGGGGTGCTAACGTCACTGCAAAGTGCAAGGCGATGGAGAATCAGAGTTGGGAAGAAGCAGTGGTGGAAAGGATCAGTCCAGTGGCCGTCGTGGCTTTGTTTTGTGTTCTATGGGATTTTTGGACACTCCTCC
Organism: Gymnogyps californianus; assembly: GCF_018139145.2. Taxonomy (NCBI): domain Eukaryota; kingdom Metazoa; phylum Chordata; class Aves; order Accipitriformes; family Cathartidae; genus Gymnogyps; species Gymnogyps californianus. The sequence continues at coordinate 76,496,625 of NC_059472.1, read as the reverse complement.
AATTTCTAGGACTGGGGCCAGAACAAAACGTTAATCAACAGTGCTGTCACACATGATAAATGAAAAATTAAAACAACAGCACTTCATCATAAACAGGGCTTGTGAGTCTCATAAGCAGAATATTAAAACCCAGCTCTAAGTAAGATTATAGCTTGTTTTATCTTCTGGATTAAAGCACGTGCACACACACATGCGCACACACAGAGGCACACTTAAGACTACAGCGAATGCCGGAGCTTTGATACCCACTTTGTCACAGCAGTGCCACTGAGGACATGATCACCTCATTTAGTTACAGGAGAACTTCATTGAGCTTTCCTCTGTCTGTCCACTCACAGCAGATGCTGCTATACCCACCCTTCTAAACTAGGTGGCAAAATGTTATTTTTAATTGTTTTGCCCTTGGCAGATTTTCTCCCAATCTGTCAGTTCCCTGTGTATCTAACAAAACATGACCCTAACAGAGGGAGGGGTTTTATTATTCTTAAAAGCACCAAGGCTCTATCTAGCATGAACGAAATGCTGCTTTCATGAATGGTAGCACATTGCAAACACTGCCTTTTTGTTACTTCCCGTAGCAGCTAGGTAAAATCACAAAATGGATGAATACCTTTATTTTTCTTCTCCCTGTCATATATATACACATTTACTGGAAGTCTGTTAGGATATTTGCCATGGTTCTCTGGCTGCCAGTATCTTAAGGCACTGATAAACCACAGAAATAGTACATGGTTCTTCAGGGTCCCAAATTGCTCTTAAAATTGGGTCTACCTGAATCCTTCTTCTGTAATTGAAAACTCGCTTTTGGATTTGGTTCAGTAGTGTCCAAAGGTACTGAGGCAAGTAAAAGGTTGCACCGGATTGGGAGCAGTCAGAATCGTGACAGCAGCAGGGGTGATGAACTTATTTTTGTGAGAGAATGAGAGTCTGCTATATTCCTAGTCACAGACTATTGCCAGCTGCTTTTTGTGCTTTATCTTCCGAGCTGACGTTTCGCAGGAGATAGATGTATTATATATATATCCGCATGAGAGGGAAACAAAATCAAGTCAGGGAGATACAGACCCTTTAGAAGAGATTAGAGATTGGAAGGGCACAAAGTAGGTACCGATACCATCTCTGGAGGAAGTGATTAGATTTGAGAGGGATGAGGGAGGTAATGCCTGCATCTCAAAAATCTTGCTGCTGCAGTGCTATGTGGCAGAGCAGCCTTATTTTGTCTCGCCATGCTGCGTTAGCATGTTTCAAAACCTATCTCAAGTATCTCAGCAGGTGCGTAAGGGACTTTGTGTCCCAGTGTGCTGGGAGGGAGGCACAGCCACCCTTTATCCATGGTTTGGTCCTTGGCTGTCCTAGCTCCACGGTGTAACTTGAAGCTGGGGTGCAGAAGAGTCCTTGATTTTGTGCTGTGGCATCCCAGGTCATCTGCAGCAGCAGGCAGCTTGAAATGCAGGCAGGGAGCTTGTTTACATCTCTTCTTCCTGCTCGGCATTTCATTTGTCTCTCTGGCACCTGCAATAGATCCTGGAGGAAGTCTCAAAATGTCAGAAAGAAGGAAGATCTGAAAGGTGGGAGGGAAGGCTTCACTTTCCCTGGCATGTTCCTGAAATTACTGAACAACAGGAACACTCTTGGTGTACATGGAGGACTGTCAAGTAGCATTGCTGGAAAGTGAAACTTTCCTATAACGCAGAAAGGCAGCAGCAGATTTGACTTGAGTGTAATGAAACATTTGTTTCTGTAAGATTTTTATCTAGTATAAAATTCATAGTGTCCTGAAAATGTCAGCTCAACTTTTTCATCAGTGGTCACAACAGAAAGGCAAATGTCAGGAAGTAGGAGGGAAATGGGAAACAAAACAGGGAATATCACTGTGCGACTGTACAAGTCCATGGTGTTTCTACAACTTGCGTGTGGTGTGTAGGTCCAGTCCTCACAGCCCAAAAAGGAGGTAGCAGAACTGGGAGAGGTCTGGGGAGGTCAGCAGGGACGGTGGGTGTGCAGAACCGGCCTTCTCAGGCTGCAGGTAAGGTGATGGGAGGGAAGCATGGTACATGTCTTATAAGCTCATGAATGACACGGCAAAGGGTTGTTACTGCCTCTTCCACTATGAGGATTTGGGGATACCAAGTTTAAGTAGTGGGTGGAAAGCGTCAGACAACAACAGAAAACTGTTCTACCCTGTGTGCAAGAGCTGTGGACCTCCTTGCCACCAAGTACTGTTTATATGGGTTCAGCAGGATGTTGGAGAGGTTAATCATAAAGAAATCTATTAACTCCATCCATGAACTCAGCACACAAGAGCCGTTTACAAAGTCTCTGATTCAGAAAGTGCTGGAAGCTGGGTACATGTGCTTGCTCTGTCCCCGTATACTTCCCCATGCATCTCCTTTTGGCTGCTGCAGGTGCAGGTGGACCTCTAATGTCACCCAGCACAGCTATTTCTTGTATAAATAGTTCTCAAGACTTACAGGACAAAGTGTAGGATCTGTCTTTTCATGTTGTAACCATTGGAAATCTCTCCAATAAATTTGAAAAAAAAGTAAATAAAAAAAATAGGGGCTAAGATAAACGTTGAGGTTATGTCATTTACGAAGTGCTCTAATGCCACAATGATGAATGCCATAAAACTGTCGGGGTAGATGGGACTGCTATCAGGTACCTTGGAAGTGACCTATTTGACTGCTGCAAGGAGCTATTAAAAAGGCAGCTATTAGGAAGAGGAGAAGCTTCAGAGAGCCTCTTGCAAGGTTGTCAAGGTTACAGGCGTTATTGCTTCTGTAGGTGAGTGGCTTGGATATTCTCTGCTGATAATTGGTATCGGCTGTTTTCTTCCGAGATAACAAAATTTGCATTTTAATTAGATTGTTGCATTTGTCAACACTGAAGCATAACATATAAGTCATTGGAAGCTTTTGACAGGACCAGTGTAAGGACTTTGAAAAAAATTACAGTAGCAGCATTAACCCCAATAATATTTTTAAACTTTTTTAGTTTTTAAGCATTTAAGGGGTGAGGATCCTGTTATAAACTCTCAATGAATTAACCACCAAATAAGCTGTGGTGGGTTGACCCTGGCTGGATGCCAGGTGCCCACCAAAGCCGCTCTATCACTCCCCTCCTCAGCTGGACAGGGGAGAGAAAATATAACGAAAGGCTCCTGGGTCGAGATAAGGACAGGGAGAGATCATTCACCAATTACTGTCACGGGCAAAACAGACTCAATTTGGGGAAATTAATTTAATTTATTGCCAATCAAATCAGAGTAGGGTAATGAGAAATAAAAACTAAATCTTAAAACACCTTCCTCCCACCCCTCCCTTCTTCCCAGGCTCAACTTTACTCCCAAATTCTCTACCTCCTCCCCCACAGCGCTGCAGAGGGACGGGGAATGGGGGTTGCAGTCAGTTCATCACATGTTGTGTCTGCCATTCCTTCCTCCTCAGGGGGAGGACTCCTCACACTCTTCCCTGCTCCAACGTCGGGTCCCTCCCACGGGAGACAGTCCTCCACCAACTTCTCCAACGTGAGTCCTTCCCACGGCCTACAGTTCTTCAGGAACTGCTCCAGCATGGGTCCCTTCCACGGGGTGCAGTCCTTCAGGAACAGACTGCTCCAGCGTGGGTCCCCCGCGGGGTCACAAGTCCTGCCAGCAAACCTGCTCCAGCGTGGGCTCCTCTCTCCACGGGTCCACAGGTCCTGCCAGGAGCCTGCTCCAGCGCGGGCTTCCCACGGGGTCACAGCCTCCTTCGGGCATCCACCTGCTCTGGTGTGGGTCCTCCACGGGCTGCAGGTGGATATCTGCTCCACCGTGGACCTCCATGGGCTGCAGGGGGACAGCCTGCCTCACCATTGTCTTACCCACGGGCTGCAGGGGAATCTCTGCTCTGGCGCCTGGAGCACCTCCTCCCCCTCCTTCTTCCCTGACCTTGGTGTCTGCGGAGTTGTTCCTCTCACATCTTCTCACTCCTCTTTTCAGTTGCAGTTTGTTGCGCAGTTTTTTTCCCTTTCTTAAATGTGTTATCCCAGAGGTGCTACCACTGTTGCTGATTGGCTCGGCCTTGGCCAGCAGCAGGTCCATCTTGGAGCTGGCTGGCATTGGCTCTATCAGACATAGGGGAAGCTTCTAGCAGCTTCTCACAGAAGCCACTCCTGTAGCCCCCCTGCTACCAAAACCTTGTCACGCAAACCCAGTACATTTGCCTTTCTAGTTCCTTAGATCCCAGTATAAATGTTGCTTTTGGAAGCTAGGATTCACTGTTTCGGATGCGGGGAAGCCGGGAGCTGCATGCCAATCTGGCACTCAGTGTGAGAACTGAGGATTTACACTGAACTCGCTGCTTTGAGACATCGCTGAGATGGCAGCAACTGTGCCTTAGCCCTAGGAAAGAAATCTCTGCTGATACCAGCATGGTATGGCTCAAGCAGAGTCTGACAGTGCCAGTATATACTTCAGGAAGACAAATGATGTCGTGGTAGATTTCAAGCTGCACTCGGAATTGGTACAATATGTCATATTGAATATTCTGCCAGATTTAAGAGTGATAATATGGCAAGATCTTCATCTACTGTGAAAAAGTGCAGCACTGCTGACTTCCTTAGAGCTATATAAGTGTATACAGTTGCGGGTGGGGCCCAGGAGGTTTATACTATAGAACAAACAAGCTCAAACAAGCCACTGCTGCATTGAACGAGCACTGGGTGCTAAAGTCAGGCACAGTAGCGGTGTTACCAAGCAGGAGCTCAGAAAGCAGGCAGCCTGCTTTGTAGACCAAGGAGAAGAGATTCATTGCTCCTGCAACAGCAACATCTAGTCAGAAAGCCCACCGCTGCTTTGGAGTTGGAACAGCCCTGATTTACTTGGAAATGCTTTTCATGTGCTAAGTCAGGTAATTTTGCAAACTTTTTAAAAACTCAGAAATTTCTTGCCCTTTGTGATGGGAAGCTGAAAATCTTGCTAAATCAATATAAACTGCCCAGTTTTAAGTAAAGCAGTAGTTTCAGCAAATGCTGTGCCTTCAGGGCAGTTTATCCACTCTGAATGTGGAGGAGACGTGCTTCTGCCTCTCTCTGCTAAGGGACAATGAGGAAATGGCACTCATGAGTCTTAACACCAGCCTTTGTGTGCCCGCTCTGCCTCCTTGCCCCACTGTCTGCTTAAAATCTTCGATTCCTCAGTTTCCCCACTGTCCTTTTAGGCAGACAGAGAATCGGATCATTAGCTGCTTCATCAGCACCGTCCATCCGACTGGCAGGGGCCGGGGAAGGGCTGCTGGAGGCGCTGGTGCCGCTGGGGCAGCCCCGCACCGAGGGTCCCACCGCTGGTGCCCCACGTATCCCCCGTCACTGCAGGCTGGTCGCCTCGGGCCAATCCAGCCATGTAAGCCTGGTTTCTGTGTCTGCTCCTCAGAGGAAAAGGAAAGGGATGAGTGTCACCGGCTCGGTGGGAAGGGAGCCACAGGACACCAAGAGCCAGGACTAGCTTGTACAGCTTCAAAATTGAATGAGGTTTGCGGTGAAGCTCAGTGATTTTTTTCCCTAGAAGAAGTCTGAGGGTTTGGAGAAATGATAAAAGGAGAGTTGTGGAATTATTTTCCTGTGTTTGGACACTATATTGTACTGACATTTATGTGCATGGTGTTGCAGTAATACAGTCAGTTCAGCCTTTTCATTGATGACCTTTTCTGTAACATTAACCACAATATTGTGCGCACGCGATATTGCAAAGAAAAAGATGAGGCAAGGATGCCAGTTGACTATTGCCAGTCTAAGAACTACATAGGATTTGCAGTTACAGTAATGACGGGTGCAAATGCAGAACCAGAAAATAGGCAATTTTCTATAGAAAAGTTGCATGATATTAAAAAAATATTTGTTGCTGTCATTTATTTTTGTAGGGTCCCTTTCTCAAGTAGATGGTTATTGCTCTTCTGTAGATTTACCAAAGCAATGACTTTCCCCCATATTAAATAGTTTAACAATTTAGGGCTAACTTGTATCTGTAATAACTTTCTGATGTAAGAAGGACTTGTCACACATGGCATTAAGGTGCTGCTAATTGTGAATGGAGGCATTTACATTCTGAATCCTGGTGAATTATATTGCGTGTGTTGCACTGTTTTTACCTCATTCCCTGGTTGGTTTTTATAACCAAGTATAGCCTGTAACATTTACTTTCCCAGAACAAAGTAAATCCTGCATAGGGGATTAACATCACTTTTGTTCCTCTTGTGCCTTTTACATAGTGTTTAAATTTCAAGTGGTCTTGTAGGTTTCATAGAAATTCTCAATGGAAAGTAGATTCCGCTTTTAATATTTTAACTCTTTATATCATACAGCTTTGTAAATCATGGGGCTATTACAGGCCAGCATGCAAAATATTCAGGTATCTTTACCTAATGTGCTGGTGAACCCATCTTGGGACGAAAGTTTATTAGGTGCAAGAAGAATACTGTATTTAACTGAAACAGAATTATCTAGGTTAGAGTTGAAATCTTTTACAGTTCCACCGAGGACAGCATAGTTAATAACGCTACTTTATCTGCCAGTGTGCGGTGGGACCCAGGAGCATGTCTTCCACCCCGAAGCCCTCCCTGTGTTGTCCAGCCCAGTGATACTTTGCATGGACAGACTGAGGGGGCTGCAAACACAAAAGTATCGCAGTAACATTAGGTTAGTAAAGTAGGTAATTTTACGTGAGATATGCTGTATTTTGCTATCCGTTCTGCATTCTGAGCCTCGAATGGGGAAGAAGCCACCCAAAACTATGGAAGAAGCCACAGGTTAGAGATACTTGTCAACAGTCAGTCCTAAAATAAAATACTGGCTTAAATATCCAGAGGATTAATGGGTACGACTTGGTGAAGTAAATTTCTGCAAGTCTTGCAGGTCTCTTCTAGAGGGTAACTGTTCAGTGAGGAAAGGCCTTTATTATTGTCAATTTGGCATCTAATTCTCAGGCTGCTGTGTCAGTACACAAACACATAACCTGATCCAAAGAGATAACTACTAAAATTGATTTGTGAACTATTTGGTTTGTGCTTTCAAATGTGCAGCGTGCCCCTACCTTTGGTTTTCAGAGGAGGCACTTAAAAAAATAAATACATTTCTTTAGAAGAAGCAGCCATACTCTTTGGCTTAGGTCTTAGAGTAGACCCCTGGCAATGAGCCTCATCTGTGATTTATGTACTTGTGTGGCAAACAGGTTGGCAGTCAATAAGCGTTTTGCACACCCATATTCTTTGAAGAGTTTCAGCTGTATGAGATCGATATATGCTGGCCCCTACTGCACATCCTACCCTGATGGATAGTGGTACCAAAGTGTTGTTGAGCGGCCAGGCTCTGCCTGAGCAGCTGTTGTGTGTGCTTAGTGAATGGAAGGGCCGAGTTCCCCTGAGGACACGACAGTGTTTATAGATAGGAGATGACTGGTAGGGTTTAGTGCTGCTTTACAAGTGCGTGTGGATTTTCAACACAGAAATAGACTTCTTTTTTAACAGAACTGTAGAGAATACAGCACTCGAAGCCTTGTGCAGCAGAGAGATGCGAGGATGTCACCTTTTGAAAGAACCAGATTTGTCTTGTGAACATTGTGCTCGTGGATTGTTCCCCTGCCTCGTCCTTGGAAATGAAGTTATTTTGGTGTACTATAAAAAGAGGTGTTTGTAGACTTGCTGATTTACATAAAATGGAATATTTCGTTTTATACACGAAAAGTGTCTTCATTCAGAAGAGGCTGGAGCTATTCCATTCTACTGGCAAAGGACTATGTTCTCATGAAATGGAAAATAAACTAATCTGATACTTTGATTACTACACAAAATACAATGCTTGTTTCCAGTGGAAAAAAAGTAGTAACATTTATAATCAGCTCTCTAGTAGCCTACAGTAGCACTGTTGCGTTATCAGTAGCTGGCTTTTTCTTTAGCTTAAATCTGTATTCATCTGCGTCGTCAGTTTGTGCCCAGGTCTCTGTCACAGTTGCGTGTTTCACAGAAAGGCTTTATTGCACCTTCCCCTGTGGAGGGCAGGACAGTCCGTACTGAAAACGTCTAGCCACATCGGAGGGCAGGGTCCTTGCTCTCTTTGCTGCTTTTATGCCTTGTGCGCCATGCTCACGTTTGTTTAATGTGCCCAGCGTTACTCACTTTGTGTTAGGTTTTCTGTGCTCGAGACTAAAACTGAACTATGCTGGATTACCGTGTGCTATGGGTATCGCATAATAAACTCTTTCCTTTTTTTAGGCCCGAACTGCTTTGCAGAAACCGTTGTCATTCCAGCAGGCCGGGAGGTGAAAACTGATGAATGCACTATATGTCACTGTACTTATGAAGAAGGCACTTGGAGAATTGAACGGCAAGCTATGTGCACTAGACATGAATGCAAACAAATATAGGAAATCTACAAATCTAAGTACTTTTCATGGTTTTTATAAAATATCTCACAGCAGTGAGCACCCTAGATGACCCAGGGAAATCTGAATGAGAAGATTCTGGTGAGGAGCAAAGAATAAAATATTGATATTTTGTTTTTCAAAGTAACATAATACTGCAAGGCAAAGAAGTGCATATATTTAAAACGTTTGGACATAAGAATACCTGTCTTAATAAATGTGTTATTTTCACAGTGAGTACACTAAAATACACTCTATAAAATATTCTATGTATTTCTATAATACCATTATAGAGCTTAAAAATAAATGTTTTATATAGACAATACAGATTAAAGTACTGTATCGTTGCCTGTCCTGTTGTATACATGCACCATGGCTAAAACATTACATTTCAGTTCTAGTTTCATCATATGAGGGTTTTCTTGGGTTTTTTTTGGTTTGGGGTTTTTTTTGCTTATATTCAGTTTAGTGGGCCAGGAAAGAGCCAGCATATGACAAAACTTTGATGTTCTTGCTTTTGAAAAAAATGGAGTAGAATATGCTTTCAGAGAACATGTGCTTATTTATGAATATTGCTGTAGTGTAGAGGTGGGTCAGCTCCTTCTCTTAGTTCCACTGGTGCATATCTACTGGTCCACAGCCTAGATAACTCGGAGCAGTGGGTAGTACAAAACTGGTCTCTCATAGCTGTTGTTATAAAAATTTAATCAGATAAAACAAATTCCTGATATTCAGTTCAGACATCACACATTTCAGCAGGACAAATTCCTCTGTGACATAAACAATACAGCATCACCCAGCTGGTGGAAATGATGGTAAGTAACCACACGGCATCATTAATGTAATGCATAATGGATGTGGAGAAGTGCAGCTTGGAAGGGCTAGAGCAGCCAAACAAGCCTCCACTGATGTGGCTCCACGTTGTTAATCCGTGGGTAGGAGAGCTGGTTAGTAGCTGCGCCATTCCCTAGACCCTGCTGTTGCCACCTTGCTGGTGCTGGTTCAACTTTTTGGTTCTTTCTGGTAGTCTGTACGGGGTCTGTGACACTGTGTTGAGGGGAAAGGTTTTGAACCAGCTCTTTGAATCCATCGGAGGATTTCTAGCACAGAAGCTGACCCTGACTACATGTGAGGTGAATCACATCTCCCTGCTTCAGCCATCAACAGCCTTTGCTTAGATTCATTTTGGTTTTAGTTTAGTTTATCACCAACTCCTATGTTACATCTGCTTTGAATACCTGTTAAGGCAACAGCTCAAGAAAACACTGTGGCAAAGTCATGCATGGTATTAGTCTAGTCACAATAAGAATGGGAGAGGGGAAGACAGATTATTGGATTTAAATAGTTTTAAATCACACAAAAATCAAGTAAATAACAACTTTCCCTGAAGTGGATGTGCACCTATGTAAACATTGGACTGGAAATGCTGTTCTCCAGTAGCTGGAATTCCTAGCAGGGATACAGGAAATATAGCTGGGTTGTCACTCAGTCTGCTGTGTAGGGTGTACAGAGTACAGATTATTTTTTCTCTTGGAAGAGGGGAAGAAGTGTTTCATGTCTCATTTGTACCTAGACCGTAAGTACACTTCCAGATACAAACATAAATACCTGATTTTGCCGTTTTATAAAAAGAGTACCTCATTCATTTTATACCTCTCATTAACACAGTGAGATGCTGCTTACTTGGGAGTAAAGGAGGTATGATTTTGCTAAAAATTATATTATTTTAAGTATACCTATCCATTTCATAAGATTCAGTAGTCATATGACAGAAAGCTAGCTCCTAAATCAGTGGGACCCCTGCCTCATGGCTATGTAGGCTTCTGCTTACTGAAGTCAAGTATCTGCACAGCTCTGAGAAAGTGGCATGAGTGCCAGTGGTCTTCCATGCATGTCTCCTTGAGATGAGTGGAAGTACCCACGTAGGAAGCAGCTGTGCGACATGAGTAAGAGCAGAGAAGGTGGACTTGCAACTCAGTGTGGGATTGCCTTTCCGAATAGGCTGCTTAGTGTCTCTTTCAGAGACACATGTGTTTTCAGTGAAATTATGAGAGACTCAGAATTTGTGTCTTTCAATGTATGGCCATAGTGTTTAAGTTTTTGGAAATCTCACCTTGGACTAGTCACCCTTTGCTTCTCCTTCACTGGAGGTTCTTGTTAAGCCTTACACTGTTTCCCAAGGCTTGAATTTTGGGAAGTTCTGTCTTTATTGAAGTAGTGAGTGCAAAGTTAAAGGATATTTTAGCATGTGTTTCTAGTATAGCTTCTATAAATATTTTCTGTTGCACACTTTTTCCAAAATATTTTTCGGTCTTTCAGTCCCGGTACCAACATATTAATGTCATCTTTACGGTAGTAATAGGTTGGTCCTTTCCCATTTCATATTAAATTTTCTGGGCAAATTCATCTTGACACCCAGCTCTGTGGGTGGTTTCTTAAAGAGATTATATTTTGAGATATAATTATCTTTATTTTTGAGAAATAAACTCCAAGTCTTTTGAGATTTTTTTTTTTTTTTTTAAAATGTAGTGAGGTAGAAGTCATAATGAGCTTTGGACCTTCTTTATGCTGAGATCACTGGCCACCTCCAGCTTTGGCCTGTAGTATTACCACATGAGAGCTCTTTGGTTATCCCCGAGATGGGGAAATGGGCTGAGTGACTCTTCTTGGGCAGATCTCACCAGCCTCGCCCAATTGTGGAACCACAGTTGGCATGCAGTGTGTTGCAGGTTAACCCTTGTAGGTGGCTAAGCACCACACAGCCGCTCACTTACTCCCCCACCGCCCACCCCCAGTGGGACAGGGAAGAAGGAAGAGTAAAAGCAAGAAAACTCATGGGTCAAGATGAAAATAATTTAATAAGCAGAGAAGTGGAAGAAAAAAGAAAAAAACAAAAGTGATGCAATGGCAATCACTCACCACCTCCCATGGGCAGACTGGTGGACAGCCAGTTCCCAAGCAAAAGATAGCTAATCTTACCTAAACCTCGTTCCTCTCCATTTTACTGCTGAGCAGGACGTTATATGGCATGGAATATCTCTTTGGTTAGTTCGGGTCACCTGCCCGGTTGTGTCCCCTCCAAAGCCCTTGTGTACCTCCACTCTACTTGCTGGGGATGAGAAACAGAGAAGACGTTGACGCTGTGCACACGCTGTTCAGCAATAGCCAAAATACTGGTGTGTTACCAGCATTGTTTCGGTCGCAAATCTAAAACAGAGCACCATACCACTTACTAGGAAGAGTAACTCCATCCTAGCCAGACCCAGCACACGGTGATACCGTCAGCAACCCCAGCACAGAGGCAAACACACCGAAAGACCCTGAGAGCCAAACTCCAACAGGTGACTGCACCAAGCAGCGTGTGGGCCTTCGGCAGTGGAGTTGGGGAGCCGAGATTTGCAGCCTGCTGCATAACGTCACTTCACATAGACAGAGGCTTAAAACAGAAACCTTCCTCTCTCTTCATAGGAGTGGAAGATGAAAATGTGGAAATTCAAAGATTTAAAGTTAAAAATTAGCCATTGTGGAATGCAGTTGGAAACCGTTCACCTTTAAACTAATTTAATCTCTAAGCAAAAAAACAGAACTGCTGTTGTGGCCACATGTACTTAACTAAATGTTATGATTTGGTCATGTAATATACCTGTTCATATTTAACCTTAAAAAATAAGAGAAAAGCTATCTGCATCATTTCCAGTGAACCAGACTCCCGAGAATATTGGCTTCCCTGCTGAAGCCTAGGTACTCAGCTGGTTTTTGCTTCAGTGCAAACAGTATTATGCATCCTGCATACAAGGAGTTCTTCAGCTTTGCAGGTGGGTTGTGTCTATAAAAGCTGTATTTCCGGACACACGGATAGCTCATGAATAATTTTGTATTTGAAGGTCTGTTGCTTGGATAATAAATATTCTTCTCAGATGTTCTTATGTAGCTGCATTGACATGAATATGAGATTTATGCTTCTACTTCACTTGCTTCTGCTTATTTCCAAGCTGAAATGAAGACAAATTAATTCTTGGCTTGGCCTCGTCCATTTTTGTAGGAGTGCACTATACATGAATTTGGCTTCAAACCTGTGTAAGTAGGTGCCTGAAGAGATGATATTCTAGATAGTTTCAAGTAATCATGAAATTGCACAGTTAGTGTGCAATAAGATTCTTTATACTACTCATTTAAACCACAAAAATGGAAGTGCTGGTATTCACTTAAATACTTGTGCGAGATTTAAAAGGGAAAAGGGGAGAAAGAGGAAAGACAGGAGATACGAGACAGAGGAGCTGAGTGTTACGATAGTAATGTTCAGAAAAAGAAAAACATAGCTACAATGTCATATGGGTATTTCATAGGGAGATTTTCGAAGAATATCGTAGGAACAGTAAATGAGAAATGTATTTGGGCACAAATTGAAATACAGGAAATTCTAGATGGAGATGAAAAACAAAATTATACAATAAAGGTGATTGAATACTGGGCGATGTTGCCCAATGATGTCGTGGAATCTCCGTCCTTGAGGATGGTCAAAACCCGACTGGACAGGGCCCTGAGCAGCCTGCTGTAGCTGAACCTGCATTCAGCAAGGTAGGGGACTAGATGATCTCCAGAGGTGTAAAATTGAAAGCCAGGTTTAAATGACATTGAATTAAAGTCTTTAATACAAATAAGAAAAAGATACGCTGAAAGCTTCCCTGTCTTTGGAAAACAACCTTCTCTATTCTCATATGGTGTAATATAAACTATACTGTCATGATTGTAAAGTATTTGATGTTACTTTTGATGGTAACTTTAATATCTAAACTATGATAGCTCCATAATAGGTAGGAGGCTTTGAAAGGCACATATTATTTAAGAATCTAGTGCAATCCAACTAAACGCTCCATTTATTCCCCTTACCGAGCAATGAATTTTCTTCACAGCCTGTGTTACCATGGGTTTTCTGTCTGCAAACATACACCTTCTGCCCTGTATTCCTGCTGCATCAAAAACAAAACACAAACTGGGGAGACAGCATTGAACTGAATATCACAGACTATTTTTCTGACTATCCAAGAATTCAAATTTTTCATCACTTTTTGATAAAAGTAAGTACTACTTCAGAAAGTTTATAACTTGTTCAGTTTTGAGAAGACAGCCACTCCTTCCCAGAATCCTCTTTCCTCTTAAAAAGTACTTATGCTCAACCACACTGAAAATGTAAATTTTCAGTCTTTTGAAATGTCACATTAAACAACTCCCATAGCAGAGAAAAAATAAACACAACCTAGTATGTTTTTCCAATTGCTCATACATAATATGTGCCTCATTCATTTTGTATGCTTTTAAAACAAATACAGGAAAACTCCAAACTTGTATGTCAATTTTCAGTTACAGAGAAGTCAAAAGTTTTTATTGTTTACCTGTTGAGGCTATGTGGAAATACTGATATGGAATATTAATCAATCAGTAATAGGAAAACACTGACATAACAGCACAAAAGCTGATGTTTAAAAACAATTAACTCTCAACTTACCAGAAATATTACATTGTTCATGTTAGGTTCATTTGGGGCTATTAACTAATAGTAATGCTATTTCTGTAATACTTAACAGTTTCCTGCTTTTAACATGATCATTGCTTTTAAGAAATATACAGCATAATTAAAGCTATTGTTGAAAAGAATAGGCAGACTATAGTAATGGAATAGCAAGTTAGTCTTGTTGAATATGTATAATCTATCGATCATTGTCGTGGTTTAACCCCAGCCGGCAACTAAGCACCATGCAGCCGCTCGCTCACTCCCATCACCCAGTGGGATGGGGGAGAGAATCAAAACCAGTAAAACTCGTGGGTTGAGATAAAGACAGTTGAATAGGACAGAAAAGAAGAAAATAAAAATAATGACAATAGTAGTAATAATAATAAAATGACAATAATAATACTAAAAGAATTAGACTATACAAAACAAGTGATGCACAACGCAATTGCTCACCACTCACCGACTGATGCCCAGTTAGTTCCCAAGCAGCGATCTGCCCCTCCCAGCCAGCTCCCCCCAGTTTATATACTGGGCATGACATCATGTGGTATGGAATATCCCTTTGGCCAGTTTGGGTCAGCTGTCCTGGCTGTGTCTCCTCCCAGCTTCTTGTGCCCCTCCAGCCTTCTTGCTGGCTGGGCACGAGAAGCTGAAAAATCCTTGACTTAGCATAAACACTACTTAGCAACAACTAAAAACATCAGTGTGTTATCAACATCATTTTCCTACTAAATCCAAAACACTGCACTATACCAGCTACTAGGAAGAAAATTAACTCTATCCATCCCAGCCAAAACCAGGACAATCGTAAATGTTGAGTTTGCCACTTTTACATTCATCAGTGATCTTGTCAATTTAGTAGAACTCAAGAAGTTAGCCTGCTTCATGTTTCTTTGGCAAAAAGGGAAAAATATCACATAAAACAGTAAGCACTCCAGTTCCAGCAGGATATAGAGCAGTGCTGCACATTTTGAACAAACTGCAGGACCATCTGCAAAAGTGAAGTGTGCTGAGTGTTTCTGTGTGCACAGATTTTACCTCGTGGCAAAGAGGTGAATTCATGAAAAATGGTGAAAATAGGAAGGCAAGTATCAGCTCACACACACTGTGGAAAAATACCAAACACATAGCAGATGTAACATGAGGAAATGAAAGCAAGTTTAACATGCAATTATTCTGGGCTGCGTTCAGCTCTGGGGCCCCCAACATAAAAAGGACATGGACCTGCTGGAGCAAGTCCAGAGGAGGGCCACGAAGATGATCAGGGAGCTGGAGCACCTCTCCTATGAAGACAGGCTGAGAGAGTTGGGGTTGTTCAGCCTGGAGAAGAGAAGGCTCCGGGGAGACCTTATAGCAGCCTTCCAGTACTTAAAGGGGGCCTACAAGAAAGCTGGAGAGGGACTTTTTACAAGGGCATGTAGTGATGGGACAAGGGGTAATGGCTTTAAACTGAAAGAGGGTAGATTTAGGTTAGATGTAAGGAAGAAGTTCTTCACTGTGAGGGTGGTGAGGCACTGGAACAGGTTGCCCAGAGAAGTTGTGGATGCCCCCTCCCTGGGACTGTTCAAGGCCAGGCTGGATGGGGCTTTGAGCAACCTGGTCTAGTGGAAGGTGTCCCTGCCCATGGCCGGTGGGTTGGAACTAGATGATCTTTAAGGGCCCTTCCAACCCAAACCATTCTGTGATTCTATGATAAACAAGGAAAACTTTTTTCCATGGTTTTATACACAAAGAAATTTCTTTCTTCTGGCTCCAACCATGCAAGAGAGTAAACCTAAAATATTTCAGCAATGAAAGATGTATATTTTTATATATACAGCACGTATGCATTGACAAATGAGAATTCTTTTCTTGGTTAAGCCAGCATAAACCAAAAGTAATTTAGAAGCCCAGGTTAATACTGTTAACTGAGATCAGGATTTCTTCCACAGATTGTACCTATAATAAAGCATCTGTACTTGACTGCAATCCGTGAATGAGAGAGAATGTTCACAAATACTCGTGTAAAGTGCTTTTGTTCATGGTAGGCAGAATTAAAGACAAACCTTTATAACCACTTACTTTACTTTTTCCAGTAAGCCTTAAAAGGTGTGCAAACATACTTTGTGAATTAAAGTGAAATTCACCTATCAGGAGGACCAAAAAACATTGTTTCTATACTCTGCTAAAATCCATAAAGGTATGCATGGAGAAGGTGGTCAATATTCTAATGCGTATAATACCCCAGTGAAAACTACATCAGCTTTATTATGCTCCCTCAAAGCCTAGATACAATTATATAAATGCCTTTAATTGTTGGTCTGCCAACCAGAGCTTTCTGTTTCTGATGTGGAACAGGAAGGTAAATATGTAAAAATGTCAAAATGCTGCTTAATCTGTATTGCTGTTGCCTAAAAAAGGTGCATTCATTTCAGAGGGTGATTCTCAAATTAATTTGCTGTCCATACTGCAGGAAGTTCCATGTGCTGATATTACTTGCTATGGTGGTTTTTTAACAAACAGAAACACAGTCTGTATTTTCACAAAGACAATACTGCATACTATGTTCTCTCTTTAGCCATTAATAATTAAAACTAATGCTAACTAATTTAGTGCTGTTGTGAGTGGGAAATTATGGAAATAACACATGGACGTGCAGTGCTTCAGCCTAATGTAGCAACCCAGTGGTCTGTTCATTTCTAATTACCACACGAAAATAAGGAATAGGTAGCCTTTAGTCATTCTATGGATTACAGTTAAATAGAGTTTAATTTCTTAACTGCTAAACATTTTTTAACATGCTCTTTCCCAGCTATTTATTTTCAAATGGCATTTGATAAAAAGAGCTATTTTATATATTCTGCTAGTTATGCTGTTTATACTAGTGTTTGCGCAATAAACAGTGTCACTCTGTAGAATCCTAATAATGCTTGTTTTCCATTTTTTTCAAATGCCTTAGTTGTATAGTTTTATATAAAAGTTACTTTAGTTCATTCAGACCAGAAAGGCAAATCGTACAGTCTTAATAGTTACTTTCACATGTACTGTTTTTATTTTTTTGTGTCCTTCACATCAAAATATAATATATTTGGAGCTTCAGGCTCTGTCACGTAAACAGTATATTAGGGGGATGCTTATAGTATGGTATCCGAAGATAATAGATCATATTGAAAAATTACTTCCTAGGTCTAGCACAGTATTTCTTTTTATTCCTTTTTTCAGAGTACAGTTCCTGAAGACATACATATTTAAACCTGTGGTCCATATTTGTGCTTGAAAAAACAAACAGCTGCAAACCCCATTTTCTAGATAGAACAAAGAGCTAAAAATGGCCTTCACATCTAGCTCATTTTTATACATGAACTAGATAGATAGGAAAAAGAGCTAACGAGAAAAAGAGTATAAACACTGTAATAGTTATTAAAAACTTCACAATTTGCATGGAGTATGATCTGCAAATACAAAACAAATAGGATTTTAAACAGGATTCTGTTACTGAATACCAACTTAAAATAAGGCTGTTAATGAATGACAATGACAAGGAATGCGTTGAGCCAAACACTTAGTATTCTCAACAGTCTTACAAAAGAAAGAAGATGAGTGTCATGAAAAGTACCATGGTATTTTATGTTACTGTTTGTTTTCTTCAGGTAAGAGCAAAAGTGTTATGCTCAACGTTGTATCTTTAAAGGTGGAACAGATGACTGACCCAGTACGTTCTTTGGGAAGAAGTTACCAACCAGTCAGTAGTGATACTATAATTCATCTTGAAAGAAAGTTTTTAGGATGTTTTTGCATTTGAGGCTATATTGCAACATTCGTGACATTTCAGTGCTGGATGTACACCGTGAGCTGTTCACTATAATCCTCTTAACCAACAACTGAATGGACAGGTAGATGAAAGCTACAGTATAGACTCCGTACACCAGTCCGTGTCGAGAGGAGTTGAGGTCTATCAGCAAAGGACTAAGTATGCAAAATACCTCTACTTCTGTATTTTCTTCTTGCGATTTAAATAGTTGTCTCTATTGGTGTTAACCTAGCAGATACTCTAACGACCTTAAAAATGAAGTAGTCCTAAGTGCTATGACTTAAAACATTTTACCAATATGCGGATGAATCATGATTTCTTAAAAACAAGTGTATTTTATTGATGTAACGAAAACAAACTGTACACATTTTAAAAATATTTATTAATATTACCATGTTAAAATACATAAGAGCTATTGCAAGAGTGCAAATCCTTCACCCGTTAGCACTTTGTTGCTCCATATATCAAACTGCTGTCACACCGAAGACAGTGAATTCCATTGCTAGGATTGTATGATCCTGGGCTGCATACAACTATGGACAAAAAAACAAAGGAAAAAATATGGAATTTAAGTGATATTAATAAAAAAATATTTACATTTGAAATGTTTAGAATGCATCTTTGTTTGGAAAAAGATCAGATTTTTTCCAGCATTCTGCTAGTTGACGATGAAAAAATTGGGTATATTTTATACGTCATCTATTTGTTACACCATATTTTTCTCTTCATCACTTTTCACTCCATCTACTTATAGGGGATATGTCCATCATTTAACATTTTAATATGGCCTATATCCAATAATGTTTTAAATAAACTGGTATAGCTGCTTGTATAAGTAATACAAGACAAAGTAAAGCTGAAATCTAAGCTCTAATAATTATTAAGTAGTGCAAAAATATTACATCAAACCAGAAGTCTGTGTATGATGCAGAACAAGTGTTCTGAATGAAACATTTTTTTCCTGTTGCATCATGATATGCCATTTGATGAAGTCTGTACAGTCATCTGCAGAATGACTTCATCACAAAAGACTAACAGCATTGTGCTCTTGGCGGAAGAAAGCAGAATTTGAGGTATTTGGTTATGACTATCCTGTATCATACTTCAGTTTGGCAATGGTAGCCTTTCTTTAGGATAGATCTTTAATTAACAGCATTAGTATTCAGTATGCAAAGGTAATTAAGACCTTCCTTCCTTTTGCAGAGTCGGCACTTACCTGGTTATTGGGTTTTGCCTGGCTTAATAATGACTTCTTAGTCACTACTGCACAAACCTTCAGCAGGATTTTCAGTATTTGGTTTGGTTTATCTTCGTTTGTTGAGGCTGGCAGGATTCACTTGATCCCCAGTGGCTGTTATTAGCTTGCCTAGCATTTTTTGCCACTGCTATTGACTGAAGAAGGTTTTAGAGGTCTTATGAAATGTAAGAGAGAAGGAGTCCTCTGCAGATGATGTCAAAACCTTGCCTTTTTTGTACATTAGTACAGGCAGACTAAGATGGCTTTATGGGAAAGAGAAAGCTTTACAAATACATGTAACTAAAGGCATTTCCAGCCTTTCTGTCTGGAAAATCAATCATCTTGTGTACCAGAGGAATAATTCTACTCTTTTTATTGAAGATTATAGGCACACTTCTAGCAAATCCTTCAAAAAATTCAGTTTATTTAATTGGAGCAAGGTAGACTTCTCTGACAGTGGGATGAAAAGTTTCTCAGAAGCATCATCTGTTTGCTATCTAGCAGAAAGCATGAAAAAGAGAAAGGAATCTGAAGCAGGGACCTGTAGCTTGTTTAGCCAGCTGCTGGAAGGTGTCTTTAACTGGTAAACTTAACTTGTTCCAATCTTGTCAGTAAGGGAAAACTCCTATTGGTATACCTTCACTTTGAAAGTATAAACATCTTAGCAAAATATTCTGTCTTTACAGCGTATTTTATATACTTGCCACTTCATACCTCACAAACTGAAATCTACACATCTTAATTTGTTCTTGTATCCTATAAGCTAACTAGTATTTTGCATTCTCTTCTGATTTTTAGGACTATTTCAATATTCTCTTGAATAATGTATTTCCTTTTGAACTTCCAAGTTACTATGTTTCAGTAATATAAATAATCACCATACTGTGAGAAAGAACTGAAGAAAACCAAATTAGAACTGACTATTCAGTATCTAGTCTACTAAAAATACCACAGAAATCAAGCTCTGCAGAACAGTAATACAGGACAAAAAATATTTCATAAAGCTAGTACAGGGTATGATGTCAAATTGTCTCTCCAGAGAAGCCCTAAGAAACATATGACATTTTGTACTGTATTAATCTCACAGCTGCATCTGATTTAAAAAAAACTCACAACAACCTAAAACAAACAAACAAAAGATTTATAAAGCAGAAAAATTATATTTAGAAATTCTGATGATGTGAAAGTGACTCAATTGCCTATGTTAAGTAAAATTTAATGGTGGATCATACCTCATGTAGCTTTCACCAAAATATTTAATTAACTTATCCTGGAATAATGTGCTTTATTTAACATAAACCAGGGCTTTAAAGGCAGAAAAACATTAAAATTAAATCATATGAAAATTTCTAAGATGTTTGTACTCATCAATTCTGTTTATTCAAGACTGCTTTACAGAGGCAGAAGACTAAATTGAATTATTAATCAGCAGTAACTCCAGGTCTTTAAGTCATCGCCTCTACAAAATCACTCAGTAAAAGGTTCTGCCTGAGGCTTATCTGGTACCTGATGAACAAAATTTTGATATGTTTTACCACCAGTGTTTTCTGCCAAAAAGATTTCTCTAAAGATGATAGATACATCACACAGTGACTAATCAGGTTAACATGTTTAATTGACTAATTCAGAAAGAGATTTAGACTAGAAAACGGGAGTAGAAGGTGAGACAATAGCTCAATATTTAATGCCATTTTAATATAAAAGCAGAGGGGGGAAAAATGAGGGTATAGTATGATATAAAAGAACATGAGACTGAAGCATGGGGAAGAAAATAAATGCAAGTTCTAATACAGGAGATTTAGATTGGTAGATGATGCAGTAAGTGAAAGGGTTATGCTTAGTGCACAAATTAGTGTGAAATAAATGATGCATTGTTCACAGAGCACTGCACAAGAGCATGGAGGAACCAGAACTACTAGAACACTACATGAAACTAGATATTCTAAAAATAATAGAGGAAGGAGAACAGGTGTAACTGAACATCCAGCTATTTTGCTGTACGAGAAGTAAAAATAGAGTAGGTTTGCTTATGAAACCTGCAGAGGATATGCATAGGTTTTTTTTATTTCTCCATGTTCTTGGGCCTACTCCATAACCTCTTCCATTCTGTCATATCCTTATCAAGACCCGGAGACTAGAAACAGTTGCACCATTCAAAGTTTAATGTACTTAAATTAGAAAGTCTGAGTAACATCTGTTTCCATGTTCCAAAATAGAATTGGCCCATGAAAGGGTAACACAGATGATAATCTGAGGTTTGCAATGTATCTGCGGTGATACCCTATGACTGGTGCTAACCTATGACTGGTAAGAAATAATGTATTATAAATTTTTCAGAAAAGGAAAAAAGAATCCAAGAAACCACAGAACAGCTGAACAGACTTCTACACTATGTAAAGATTTCATGAATGAATGCTGAAACATGCAGGTAAGTGGAAAGTAATACAATTTGATATTGTTTTACAATGAAAATAAACACGTAAGTAATTTGAAAGTACCTGATATGGCAGCACTTTTACAAATGTAATGAACTACAGAAGACTACGATTAGAATGAAATTTAAAAAAGAATGATGCTTAAAAGGGAAGTTGGAGAGAAATTGCTAAAGGGATTACTCACGAGCTTGCTCTTAGACAGACTTTACTAAATATTTCCACTAACAAGATTATCAGAAAAAGTCCCAACGAAGTATGCTGACCACAAAACTGGGAGAAGCTGTGAATAAGGACAAGATTTAAATAGGCAGGAAGAAATAAAAGAATGAGAAAGGCCTGTATATTTGTTTGATTAAAGAGGACCGTGAGCATGAGCAGTCACAATGAAAAGGGCAAACATGGTACTGTTACATCATTTGAGAGAGAGGTTCTTAGGACCGGAAGAAAAGCACTAATGATGTAAAAGGCACTGGTAAGAGCTCATCTGAAATACCACGTTAAATTCTAGTCACCCCCGTGCAAGAATATTGAACTCAAAAAGGACATGTGAGATATAGGTTTGCTGATTGCAAACTCTTACAAAAGCAGATAGAAGGTAGTTGACTTGTTCTGACTATAAAATAGGAGACAAAAAAAATCTACTTAAGATAAAGGGCATTCTCTCCATCAGGGCAAATGAGTATGAACTTCCCATGAATTAATTTAGATTGAAAGCTTGATCTTCTAACTACAAAACAAGAGTACCTAAAGAGACCAAAACTCCCAAATAGTTCTAAAAAGGACCTTAAAAGTGTTTTAACTGGATTACAGGACCTGGTTCCTGCAACTACAAGGGAAACTACTGGACAACCCAAGAAACTGAACTGTGCTGTACTTCCATGGAAATGTGTTTATCAAAATGTTTCCAGGAGTAAGTGCATGTTTCAGAAAAAGCCCCTCCACTAACAAAGATATAGGGAAAAAATTTTACTTTCTATTTAAGTAACAGATCTAGGGATTTTAGCAAATCACAACTAATTCTCCCATGTTAGCATGGTCTCCTGAGAACTACTGCACAAAGTTTGAGGCAGTGAAAACAAATGTAGAGAACCTACAGTGGACAGTAATCAAGCTGAATAGAGGTCTTTCAAACACAACTAAAAAGACTGAACTTAAGGTGGTTTAGTTCAATGAAGACAATATCAGAAAAAGAAAATGGTCAGAGCCTTCTACGAATTACAAAAGCTATTTCAAAGACAAAGTTAGCAGAATCGTTTCCAGATTTCCTGAGACAGAACAAGAAGTAACAGGTATAAACTACATCACGGGAAATTACACACGTATCTTAGAAAAAAGCTGTCCAATGGTGAGGATGTGCAGTACTGAGTTATATTTCCTTGGGAGTCTATGTAGTCTTCTGAGGTTTTAAAGATTATGTGGGATACATCTGTCAGGAATAACTGAAGCTCATATCTTGCCTTAAGGTAGAATGATAAGTAGAGGATCCTTTGAATTTTACTACGTATGATACGGTGGTTTGGATTCTGAGAAAGGAAATTACTAATTTTACCAAGAGGTCAACTAAGGAAAAGAGTGTATGTTTGAGCATGCTGACAGAATGACATCCTCAACTATGGGAAGCAGTAATCAGTCAAGTTTCAGGGCTGACTTTCAGATTCTTGGATACCTCAGACGTGAAAGTTTGCCCCTGGATCTGCCAAAGAGGTGTCTGTTACGATCCCAGCTGAACAGGGATCAGCTTCTTGGGTTGACACTGGTGTAGGGCTATGTAGTGTTTCTGTCTAGTGCAGGAGGTAAAGGAGCATGGCAGCTAAGAAAACAGTAGTATTTTTTACTGCTTATGTTAAACAGCCACCAGAGCTAAGATGAAAGTTGTGTTTTGAAGGAAAAAAGAATACAAATTAGTTTAGAATGGAGTAAGATATTCTGGGGAAAAGCCCAGAACAAAACTGCAGTCCGTACAAAACAAATCATCCTAAAGAAGACGTGCTTTTCCTTGAAATCATGTGCAACGATATTCTGTATTACAATAAATGTAATAAATTTGATATTTATATATATCCCTTCCAGATATTTGTCACTTTTTGCTGGAAGACATGGACCAAAAAATTTAAGCTCCTTCTGATGAAGACAAAAAATTAGGAAAAACGATCACATATGGAAACATTTTGCATGTCCTGCAATTTTAGAGTTGTCTCTGTTTTCTTCCATATTTTTGTTATTTCTTTTCAAAGTGTATTGCATTCTGTAAACTGTAATTCAATATGTAATTCAGTGTTTTCTTTCACCATTTCTAGGTCTGTAGGGAATCATCTCTGTCAAAAGCTTGACTACAGATTTATTCTCTATGTGTCTTGTCTTCCATTATTCCCTTTAGACTTCAGGCTCAATATTTGGGAATCATATGAATAACCTTTTATTGGGCAAAATGCAGTCTGGCAAAGCCACTCTTTAAAACACCGATCCACTCCTTAGCATCTAAGGAGAGTAATATCACTCGTCTGAATATGAGGATTGACAAAAATAAAATTACCAGAATTCATTCTCCCCATTTCCTTATTCTTCCAAATGGGTCACAAATATTTACAAATTCAACTTTATTTTACAAAGCTACACAGAGTGATTATTTTATCTATTATTCTTACTTTACTCAGATCTGGAATATAGCATTTAAGTTTGTAATTAGATGAAAGCATTGCATTATTATGCCCCCTTTTATAAATTTAAGAACAAAAATAATTGTCTTGTTTGTCTTACCTTAAAACAGCACTTGAAACATACCTTGTCAGATTACAGATTTTCTATGCTAATTGCAAAAAAACCCACTGCTCTCTAGAGGTCTGAACTTAATCTGATTGATTTTAATTTAAATCAGTCCATAGAAATTGTGGGTCTGGCTTAAAATCTACAAGGTCTTACGAAAGTTCTACCCAAGTACTAACCTGATCTAGTACTGGTTACCTTGACAGACTTGACAGCCCAAAAGCCCAAATCACAGCCCAAAACAGTATGGCATAACAATTTTATAAAGTTAAATAGCAAAGTACTGAGTTCAATCAGAGCAAAAAACATTGTAACAGTATTTAATACTTTGTACGATAAATGAATTTGTCACTTACCACAACACTTTGGACAGTCTGGATGTAGTAGAGCATTCATTCCGTACCCTGGATAGCAGCGATCAACCCATACCATTTGCAGAGTACCTTCAATGTAGTATATTTCAGGCAACGGTTCAGAACTTTTCCTGCTAACTTCCACTTGTTGCTTAAAAAATCTCTCTATAAGGTGTTTTGCCTAAATTGAAACAAATAATATTTTTTCAGAATCTTTGATGGAAAGAGATCAGACTACAAGAAAAGACAAAAGAATGTGAGTATGAGTTAGGATTAAGATTTAAAGGATGTACCACTAAATCTTTTGATTGTAGCTGAATGGAAACAGGAGGACAACCTGATATTCTTGGATATGTTGGTTTTAATTTAGATAATTATGCAATGTCTTTGAAAGTGTTCACGATTATACAAATAGAACTTAAAAAGCTAATCCATGGCAATTTTGCCTACATAAGACATCTGTAGCCCAACATCAATAGACTTGCAGCTTTCCCATCTACATAGGTACTATTATTTAGGCCCACTTGTATTTCAGACATACTTTCCATCTTAATTAGCTATTTCTGTTCAATAAAAAGAAAACGCCAAAGCTCTCCTGAAACCAAGTTAAATAAGGGGATTGTTATTATTATTATTATATGAATCAAATATAATCATGGAAGACTAATTCCCTTACTCAAAAAGATTTGCACAAATACAATCCTAGATAGAAAAAACATTCCTTTCAATCAGTGCAGAACCAGCAGCACAGAATCACAGAAATGTTAGGATACAAGGGAGCTCTATTCCATCTCATCTACTCCATCTCCCTAGCCAAAGAAGAGAGATATTTTTTTTTTTTAAAATCCTTTGTTTTCTCTGGAATTTTGGACCATTTTTTATGAAGTGTCTTCCACTGGAATATTAAAGATTTTAAGTCATAGTAGTTAAAATTTAAAATGTGACTTCTAACTGGCTAAAATATATAAAATATGTAACAAAAAATAGACCCATCAGCAATCTGACAAAGTCTAACAGTAAAAAGTATGAATGCTTCATATCCAGACAGTGCTTCATTTGTATATAGGGATTACTTATATATATATATAAAGCTAAAAAGAAAAAGCAAAAAAAATCCTTTAATAGTCTTGCAAGGTTCAGTACACACACAGATTGGCAAAACCAAATTTATTCATGCTCTCTTAATTTGATCCTCTTGTCTGTATGAAAAAGATGAACTTCGATCATGAGCTTTCCCTACAAATTTAGGATTTTTTTCAGTGGACAGGATGGAAGCTGCTTAATGAGTACAATGTTATTTTAGACTCCCTCACCCTTCCGCTGGAAACCCAAAGCACGATTTGCATACCTGCTATTTCTTGGTATTCCTCCTATACTTCCCTTCCCCTTTCTCCTTTCCCCTTTAAGAACCTCTGAATTAACAGTTAACCTAGTAAGCAAGACTCTGGCTTCTAGTTCGCTACTGTAAAAGCCAATCACCTTCAAGCAGCTAAAATTCTGCCAGATCAATAATAAAATCACTTTGAAGTGATGGAAAGGCACTGTTATATGCAATATTACAAGACTGTAATATGCAATATGCATTGATATTTATAAGATAGCACATGTTCAAAGTTTCCCAATTGTCTTCCCACTTTTCATACTCTTAATATACTCTCTTTAATATAGACTGATAGTGTGATCTGCCTTATCCATAATGGCAATAGAATATTAGCAATTTTAACTGATACAAATTTTATATCCACTAAAACTTTTATATTGATTTATTAATTTACTAAACCAAGTATGTTTCATTTTTTATGTTGTTATACTTTATTGTGAGCTTATTATGTTAGTTGCCTTTTTATTCTTCCATCTACTGTACCTTGTTTAGTCTATGAAATGCATCACAAGCACTTTGCTGACATAGTCTGTTGTGGTTTTCTCTGTCTAAGGAAGCAACTGTAACAAAACACAATCTGTTTATAGAAGAACAAAGTCAATGAAATCAATATTATTTTTTTTATTTACTGGTTTAAGATTCTAGTCAGTTCTGATGCAAGTATTTAGGACTTTTTTTACCATATTTCAGATGTCTAACTTGCAATGTTTTAAAGAAATCACAGAGCTTGTCTTCTTATAGGTATTACACGTCTATGCCTAATTTTCAGTATACTTAAATAATTTATGGGAACTGTCTTTTATTTGTAAATTCTAATGGCAAGGAAATATATAATTCTGGACTCTTCCCAGATTTATAAATATCTGAATCCTTTCAAAAGAAATAAGCTACTCCCTCTCTAATTACCTGCCTGCCGTTGTGGTTTTATGAAGACTCAGGTTTTAAAACAGTCGTCCAGGAACCCTAACAGTGCAAGCTTCTGACTGTTTCTGCAGTGGACTCAAGTTTTCTCTCAAGAACAATCAATCAATCAGGGCAATATCTAGTGCTTTTAAAGACTTTTCCCTGCTCCCCACCCTGCACAAACACATCAGTTTCTGAGCCTCACCCACTCAACCCTTTAGATTCTCATAGGAATGCCTATGACACATAGAACCAAAGGAAGACTTCAAGTACAGACTGAAGAAAAAGAAGTGTAGTTACATTTTAGTAATCCGTTTGCATGGGTCCACATTCCTTATCAACTGACTAGTAGTAATGAGTTTTGGTGAAGGCCTGGGAAATAGTAACTAAACTGCTGGACTGCTCTCCAGAACTGACATTAGAGTAAGCTACCATATTAACAACAAAATTATCTGTTAACATGTGAATTTAATTCCCTATATTGTAAGCTTTACCTCCCTCTGTCATGGAAGTAATTCTGAAACACCAAATGCTACTTAGAAATCAAAAAGTACTTTCTAGACTTCAAGCTACTTAAGAACGTGTGGTTTACCACTGGGTCCTATCGAAGTTTACATCCACCTAAATCTCTAACTGGAGAATTTCTCCTCCTAATGCTCAAATATTCTATAAAGCCTGCACATTGGCTAAATCTCATTTTTGTAGTCTCAATAACCTTAGAATTAACCTTAACTAACTATACTATCAGTAATGAGACTCTTCAGATACGTCAGTGCTATCAACTACAAATACAGTTTTCAGAGAAACACAACTGACTAATAGTTTAATTGTTTTTATAAGCAACTATATTTAATTTCCAAGAAAATTAAAATTGGAAAGTGGAAAATGAAGCATAACAGGTATACTTAGGAAGGAATATTCTGAGAACAAGTCTCAAGAAAAGAAAATCTCCTTTGGATTGACATGACACTGAGATTTCCACAGTTAATGCCTTTAGTGAAAAGCTGGTAATGGAAACATTTTATGAAAACAAATTCATGTTAAAGTGAAAATGTATTTTTAATAACTAAACTTTATCAAAGGAGGATAACTAAGAGACTGTGAGATCTTCATTTATGTATAAACATAAACTCATTTATGTATAAACACCCCCAAATATCAGATATAAGGTTTTATAATTATTACAATACATAATCACACTCAGTAAGAATCCTTACATATCCCCTAATTTGGTGACATCTTCCCAAGCCACCTAATGGTTTGCTTTAAATCAAGCTAGCTCAATATTTCTGGCAACTCAGTTTTAGCCAGGTCTTCTTTAGGCTCCTTTTGTTTTAAAGAAATGGAAAATTATGAGATCTCCCTCTTTTATTGTTGCCACTTAAAGAAGGAAAAGTACTGGGGTTCATCTCATTTAACTTTAGTTCTTGAAAATTAGACATCCAGCCTTAGTTTGTCATTTGGAAGCTGTTTATAAAGACCAAGGCACATCCATGGAGTGATTTATACACCTGTTCTAGGTGGCTAGATGAAGGTAAACTGGGGAGTTACAGAATGCACTGTATCACTTTCCTTCCTATGTTAGTGTGCAACAAGGGACATGATAATGTTTTATGATTCAAAATTAAAAACATATTGATCTATCCACAGCTATAAAATGTTCTAAAGCTCTTCTGAAATAATGTAAAACATGCACTTTTGAGTAGATCAACTATCTTTTTGCTATTGACATGAATTTCACATGCAATACTTTGAAGCATTTTTCCAGTCAAGAAACCTTATTATTAAACCCTTACAATACTTTCTGCATATAAGCACTAAATACATTCCATTAACTACAAAAATTCTAACCATTCTTTAAAAGCAAGGCAGATTTTTACCTGAAAATGTAAAGAAGATTTCATTCTGTAGACCTCCTCTCTGCATTTTTACATGATGGCATTCTGACTTAATTAATGTAACCTCACAAGAAAGTTCACCAACGAGTTTGTTTAGTATCTGAAACAATGTTTTCTCAAAAGAAGTGTTATGAGAACTGTTGCAGGGAGCTGTGTGATACCGGGCTGTGAACTCATAGTAATTTTTAGGATCAGAATAAGCTGCAGGAAAAATGTGGAAGATGATGAGGAACATATATGAAGTAAAAATAAGAAAAGTAATTCGTGTATTTGAAAATAAAATTGTGAATTTAAATCCTTAATTTATAAACAAAACCTATTTTGTACCCCCAGAGAATTTTTAATGATAAAATAGTGTATGCTGGGCCAGTTGGAAACACTTAAGAGATTTTTACAAGTCAACATTCTTATTTATCTCCATAGGTAAGTCTTACTCTTTATTATTGTAATTTTTTAATTTTTAAACCAACAGGAGATTACAGTAAAGGGATCAGGAATATGAACGCTAAGGTTAAGAAGCATACAAAATACCCTTTAATATGTGGCACAGTATTTCATCTCACACATTATGGCAAGTTATAGTAGTATGTTACATATTTTTTAGTCAACTATCACAGAAGTATTTTAAAGCACTTAAAAACTGAATCCTCTTCCCCAGAGATCAATAGAAGATTAACTAATATGATGAACAGGAATTCCTCCTCTGTGAGCAGGAGTAACTGAAAAATCTTCCATATAGGTATGAAATTTACTTTTATGGATGGATCAGCTATTTCACCTTTACTGCGAAGCTAAATGCATACCTGGGCATCTTTTACAAATAAGCCAATGTACCATAAAATGTGTGTTTCCAGTTATTTCATGATAACCACTCTACCTACCCAAAGCTGAAGACCAACAGAGCACAATGTTAAATAGAAAACAGGAGTAAAAGAATGAAGAACAGGGGTCATGGTGTGGGTATAATCACAGAAATGAGAAGGGGGTGGCGGGAAAGAAAGAACGAAGGAATAGAAACCAAACCAGCTGAAAGTAGCAGCAGAACATCCAAAATACGGTACCCAATTAAGATAGCTCATTAGATCCTCTACCTTGCTTTTGCCTCCTCCATTTCCTTTCCCTTGCTGCTGCATATTCAGATTTTTTTGTATATATGTATGAAACTTGAATTTTGTATGCTAACATTCAGATTTGATCCTTACTGAAGGATGTAAGTCTGCATTACTGATGACTTTTTAACTTTTTCCATCAAAACTGTCTCAAAGAAACTTTTTCCTTTCCAGTTCTGTCAAGCAAGCTAGCTGCTAAAGGTCATGGTTATTCTGTATGAAGGCTACTGTGCCAAAGTAAAATTAATTTACATCAAAGGTTAATTTAGGTTATTGTGCTCTACCATGTTTCTAAATGAGCACTGGTACGCATTTTAAATTCAAGATCAGACATAGTTCCTGCTGAAGGCAATAGGAGCTCTTGCCTACATCTCCACAAGAATAAAATATCCTTTAAAGAAGAAAAAGAGAGCTAGTAATGAATAAATGATGTTGCCTTTACAATCTTTTACTTTATCAAAGACTTTTTACCTGCTGACAGAAGGAAATGTAATCAGAACAGGAAAGAATAAGCTACAAATATTACATCATTAAATGATATGTACTTAAAAAACACAATCAGGTAATAATTAAGGCATTAACGTGTGAAATAAATCCGTATGGCTGTGCTAAAATTAATCTCATAAAGAATAATTCAGTTTAAAATTATACTATTTTAATGTTATTAAGGATTACTGCCTATTCAATTTGTTACATTTCATTACGTTTTATGTTTCTTTTTTAAAAAGAACTGTATTCATAAGTTTCTCAGTCAGCCACTGAGCTTCATTTAAGGCTCTGTGAATGACATTAAATGAACTGCCTGGTAGTAACTAATATTAAAAACAATTTCCCAGAGAAACAGAATGTCTTTATCTCTGCAAATTAAATTCTAAATAAGCCTACTTATTTAAAAATAGCAACACATATTTTAAAAAATAAAACTTTTTCAAGGCAACAACACACTTACCTGGATTGATAACTTACCATAAATAAGATATTTTATTACAAGGTTTTTATCAGGTTGCATTGCTGTTAGCTTATAAACAATGGAACAAGTGTAAACTCCACTCAGGTTGAAGTGTTTCAATATTAAAGTTCCTGTTGGTGATATTTGCACACTGCTATTTTCTAGTAAACACAATAATGAAATAAATTTAGTTGTCATCATGAGAAAATGCAGAAAGTAAGGGTCCAAATGGTTATTTACTGTTAAGCTGTGCACAAAATAATAATATTATGGATTCAGCTGAAGGCACAGGACTCAGAAACTGAAGATGATAGGGTGTCACTCAGTTCAGCGTTACACAAGTACGCCTTATTGCTGCTGTGTTTTTAAGAATTGGTTGACAAAGCAGTCCTAGAAACCTGTTTTTATTTGATCTCAGACATCTATTCTCTCCAATAACCACTTCCAATAGCAAAAAACTCCCAGAAAAAAAGGACAAAGTGGGAAAATAATCTCTTTTTATACCTCTGTATAGTCAGACTACTAACCTTCCAGTCTTCAGGAATTGCCTCATGAATTAACTGCTGGTGGTGTTTAACATGCAGTAAACTTCAAAGTAGGCAAGACAGGAAGTTCAAGTTAAGCAAGTACTGTATAACAGACCTTCCAAAAAAATTATATGTATATGCCAAAATGAGAATCATGTATGTTTAAGACTGTAAAATAATCCTTCTGTATGGAAAGATATGCATTGTTATGGTGGCCAAAGTCTTAACACAACTCCTTAGTTCAAGGCAGAGAGGAAGTAGGATCTTACTTCAAAGGACAAATCATGAGCATGGCTCTTTAACTAGGCTTTTAAAGAGAAAGGAAAGCACTGCTTAAGGTCAGATTTGGGCACTGATAATGAGCCATACACTTGTCCCATGTAGCCTGCATGTGGGTTACATGATGACAGTTGATGAGTCCTTTCCTGACTTGAAAAGTCCTCAGGCAGTAACAATATAGATACGGGTTTCTCAAATAGTAATATGCAGCCCATCTTGCTGTCAAAGAAGACCTTGGGAACCACGAGATTAGAGTCGACTATAATACATTTCAAGGTAAAATACTCACTTTGATAAGATATTTTGAGAATGGATTTTTGTTTCCATTTTCAGATGCCAAAAAAAAAAAAAAAACTTTTTAACATCCTAAATAATTTAGACCTTTTATGTAGATGAGGGAAGCTTAGACAATTAGTGTGGTGTGAAAGCAGCATATTTTTAGACTGAAAAAATCAATGCTAAGGACTTGAGATCTATACTACACACATCTTAGGGCTTTTACTTCAGACCAGTCCTAATCTGGTTTTACAAATTGAGCACGCATTATTTCTCAAAGCAAACCTTTCCAGTTAGCTTCATCCAAAATGAATCCAGTTTGTGCACTCAAAGACCAGACCACGATCCAAGCAAAATGTGGTAAGTGGGTACAATCAAGCAATTCACTTCAAAGCTACACTCCTATTCAAACTAACATGTTACTGTAGATGCACACTGATTTTCCTGGTATGCAATTTTAAGAAAGATATTGGGGAAAAATAGCCTGATTGAAGTGCATCTTTTGCCATACTTGGCAGGAGGGTGTAGGACAACTTTGTTCCTCAAGAAGCCATGTAAGCTTTTAATTAACTTGATTTTGTCATATATATCACTGTGTTTAAAAAAAATTCAAGTGCTGGTAAAAAAGAGTACTATTAAAAAGACTGAAAGTGCAAATTCTTTGACAAGAATGGTTTGGGATTCCATATGAGCCTAGGCTCTCACATTAATGGCACACTGTCTTTCATTTTTGCATGATGAAGAGGTTTTTAATCTAATGATGAACTACTCAGGATGCTAAGTCTATAAACTAGGATGTCATTTGCTACTGTATGCTGGAATAGCTATCAGATTAATATTGTCAGAAAAACAGCACAGATTTAAGAACTATAGTTCTGATCTTTGACATATGCAACTGCCCTGTGTGGGCCAAAAGCAACACCGTTAGCTGACTGGATAGCTGGAGCACCTTTAAGATATATCACAGACAGCTTTGCTATACTTATAAAATGCATTACTGAACTGCAAAGATGACAAGAAGTCTGCAAAAGACAAAGCTTGGAAATCCAGTGAAGAGATCTGGTGACAAATATTTTTTGAAAGTACATTAGCAGAAATGGAAAAGTGAAGTAAATTCTGATGGATTGAGTCACTGACTTTTTATTATAGAATTTTATCCTACCTTGAACAATGAATGCTTCATATACCAGAAAAGATCAGAATTTTTACGTAGTCACCATTAATTATTTTAATGGTATGTCTGTGTGTAAAGAATCTCCTTTTGGATCATGAAATCAAGAGCCTGTTGTGTTGTTGTTTGTTTCGTTTTTTTCCCTAGTGTTATAAAAGAAAACATACTTAAAATGCCTTGCTCCTTGGGATTATCTGGATGAATACTGCCTACTCAGATGAG
This sequence comes from Gymnogyps californianus, assembly GCF_018139145.2. NCBI lineage: Eukaryota > Metazoa > Chordata > Aves > Accipitriformes > Cathartidae > Gymnogyps > Gymnogyps californianus. The sequence goes on along the minus strand of NC_059472.1, from coordinate 76,463,428 downwards.
TTTGGGTTCACAAAATAGACTGTTAGCTTTAAAACAAAATTTTAGAAGTGATTAAGCTATCCACCCTTTTCTTAAACCTAATATTTTTTCCATGTTATTCCTCTGCAGCAGGTTCAGTAACACAGGTGAGTACGATTTCACATCACATTTTGTGCTGTGAATTACATCATATGATTTAATATGCCTCTGTTACATAGGAGGCATTTCACACGTATGATGGACAAAAAGCAATGTGATCAAGTTCAGTGGTTCCCTGGAGTCAGTGAAAACTGGCATGATTTAAAACAGAAGAGAAGTTCTTTTTTAACTCATGCTAAGAGAGGAAGCTAGACCATTTTCCAGGATCCTCAGGAATTAGAAGGATGCAAAACAGAGCTATTCCTGTGAGAATTATGTTACGGACACTAAATCCCTTAACTTTCCATACCCTTGTATAATTATATTTAAAACTAAGTGTTCCTATATTTTAGTTTCTCTGTTTACTAAACTTAAAGCCAACAGATTGATTCTCCTTCCAGTTCTTTCAGTGCAAAAAATAAAGTTACTCCCCATTTAGCTGTTCAGAACACCATAAAAAATGCTGGTTTATGCAGTAAAACTTTAAGATCCAGAACATAAGAAGCAATTATTTTGAAGGTTTTTTTTCCTCCACTTAAAGTATATTTTTAAAACCTCTTATTCTCAACCAGCCCAACAGCTGTTTAAAAACTTCAAAGTACAATTTCCAGATCTTAGTACAAGAGAGTCACTATGCTAAGGGAAGAAAAATGACTTGCTAATTTTAAAGTTGTAATGATTTTAAATTACATTTTGTGCAGTATTTAATTTTTCATTACTCTTTCAACTGCACATAAGTGGACTGGAACTATCTGTGAACAAAGCTGCTTCTTCAGAAAACAGAACTGTTTTTTAATGGCTACAGAAAGAAAAGTGCTTACCGCTCTTTGTGAGCTTTTACTGTAGTCATGATGTTTGATGTATATAGCTAGATAAACTTTTGGGGCACAAAACACCTTCTTAGGGTGTGTGTCAAGGGCTGGTGTGCCTGAAAGAGAATCTGATTTTTCTAACTATATCAGATAGTACAATGAAAGGCCCTCTTCCTACAGATTTTATGCTTAAATAATTGCATTTATTCTGAAGCATTCCAAGCAACAGTATTTTGTTAGTCTTTCCTAAAACTCAATTCACAATTCTACATTTCAACTGAAAGGATTCTTTTCTTTCCTACAACCACACTGAAAAAGTATGAAATAATGTATCAAGCAAGGTTTATGAATCCTAATTTCCCACTGTTATGGAGATTTGCTATGATAGATATTAGAAGACTAACTAGTCACACCAAAACCCAGATAATTTTTACCACTTAGAGAGGATTACGCCCATTCTAAAAGGAGGCCAAGTGATCAAATTCTTTTACACAGCAAACATTTCATGAGCTAGAAACTTTAAATAGCTTTTTGTCTGTTTATACTTTCTGTCAGTCAAAAAAAAGAAAAAGAATGTGACAACAGCCCTAGGAAACTAAGAAGTATCTTTGTGGTATTTACCCAAAATTGTGGTGGCTGAAGCTGAAGTCCTCTCATTACTGCTTTTTAAAAATAATTTTTCTAAAACCTCTCTCATCTCTGTAGAAAGTCATGTCAGGAAAACACAAGTTTTCTTCTCTTACTGAAATGTTTTTTGCCTGCCTGCTGCTGATTCTAGTACACCTGAAGTTGCCACAGAGCCAAGGACCCCTGCCACCATAGCTTTTTTGCTAGTGAACCAAGGTTGGCATAGCAACTTGGGATACTACTGAAGCACTCTGCCTGAAGAGATTTAAACCCATCAACTGGAAGAAGTCTGAGGTCTCCATGGTTTTCTGTTCTACACCGTTGAAACTGCAGTTTGAGTAAACAGAAGCCAGAGAAGTGAAACGGGCAATTTTTGTTAATTGTGAATCAGGAGGTTGTCTTCTGTCTGATCAGATTAAGCTCAGTACTTAAACACATGACAATATACCCGATACTGTGTCTGTCATGCATCACAGACTGGGCATCAAAATGTATCAGTTACAATGCAGGACACTCAGCTAACCAGAATATACCCATTCCAAGGGAGATCAGCAGTTTCACGTAAAATGACATAGCCCACAGGCTTAAGTACAAGCAAAACCACCTATACCACTGAGGCAAAGAACGCTAAAAATTCTGAGGGCGAAGTCTGTTACCAGATTCAGAGCAAAAACACAGGGTAGTGTTAGATATCATATAAATGTGAAATGCTCTACTATGAAGGTTGGTGTGTAGAGGATTAAGAATGAAGGATCACTGTAGTGTAAATGGTTATTTCAGATTGTGTAACAGGAAAATATAAGACCAAGGACAGAGTTCTGATAGACGCTAGTATAGACTAAGAGGAGAGGAAATAGGATGTGGAAACACTGCCATTGTAAAAGGATGAATGGTTCATAACCTAAATTGTAAACTAAAATAAGAGATTAAACAGGTTTATAAATTCATCACAATGCTTAATGTTCTTTTTAAAAATGAAATTACACTAAAGGGTAAATGAGACATATATGGAAGGAAACAAAAAATAGAACTCGGGTTCCCTGCTCAGACTTGGAAAGATATTGCTGATGAGCCAGTCATGATCTCTAAGCAATCCTTACGATATGAGAAAAATAACATATGTACAAGTAGCCCAACATACTCCATGAAGAAACAATGATTTGGGGTTTTCATGCCATACTAGCAGATTAGGACAATGATTTCATTAGAGGCATCTTTCTGAAAAAGAATGTGTTGTGGTTTAACCCCAGCCAGCCACTAAGCACCATGCAGCTGCTTCCCCCTCCCCCCTCCTAGTGGGGTGGGGAGGAGGAGAAAAAAAAAAAGTAAAACTCGTGGGTTGAGATAAGAACAGTTTAATAACTAAAGTAAAATAAAATACTCTAATAATAATAATAATTGTAATGAAAAGGAATATAACAAAAAAAAAAAGAAAAACCAAGAAAAGACAAGTGATGCACAATGCAATTGTTCACCACCCGCTGACCGATGCCAGAGCCGTGATCCGCCCCTCCTGGCCAACTCCCCCCTGTTTATATACTGGGCATGATGTTCTATGGTATGGAATATCCCTTTGGCTAGTTTGGGTCAGCTGCCCCGGCTCTGCTCCCTCCCAGCTTCTTGCACACCTGCTTGCTGGCAGAGCACGGGAAACTGAAAAGTCCTTGGCTTAAGATAAGCGCTACTTAGCAACAACTAAAACATCAGCGTGTTATCAACATTATTCTCACCCTAAATCCAAAACACAGCACTGTATCAGCTACTAAGAAGAAAATTAACTCTATCCCAGCCGAAACCAGGACAGAATGTTTAAATTCTCCATGAGCAGACTAACCAGAAGTTGAAACTGGCAAGGGATGTGAAGGGCCAACAGAAACACATGCAATTGAGGAAGGGCAATAGAAATGTTGGCCCCAGGCTGAATGGGGCTGAATGAGCTAGTGACAAATGACATGGAAAACTCTGAGGTACGCAGTGCCGCGTTTGTTTCACTCATTCCTAGCAAGGGCTGCTTTCCAGCCCTGTCCCAGGCTCTACCAGAGTTTAGGGGAGATGCTACATGGAGAGAGAAGTGTGGTGTTAGGGCCTTACTTAAGTGAGCTGCACTTACATAAGTTCATAGACCAGAATGAGATATAGCTGAGGATGCTGAGTGAGCTAATTAATGACTGTTGTCTATTTTTATGGTGATGAGGTCCCCAATGACCAGAAAGACCCAAAAAATACATCCATCATAAAAATAGGCCAGGAAGAAGACCCAGGAAATCACAGTTCATCCATCCTCACCTCAGGCCCTGCAAAGATGCCAGAACTGCTGGAAGTCATTTCCAGATGCTTGAATGACAAGACAGTGATTGAGATCAGGCAGCATCAATTTGCCATTGGCAAATCATGGCTGACCAGCCTGAGTGTCTTCTGGAATTAAATGACTGCCTCTGAGGATGAAGAGAAAGCAGCAGATGTCATATACACTGTAAGCCTTTAGCAAGGATTTCAATATGGTCCTCCGTCACATCCTTGTAGCCCAACTATGGACATACGGACTAGATGAGTGGAATACAAGATGGATGAAAAACTGTCTGCATCATCATTTTGAAGATTGGTCTACCTAGCAGCCAGTTACGAAGGCCTTTCCTCAGGGCTGATAAAAGCACCAGAACTGCTTAACGTCTTTACCGGTGACCTACACCACAGGACTGAATGCCTTCTTGTCCAGTATGCAAAAGACATCAAATTGGTGGGAGGGGTGATACACTACAGGACGTTGCTGCCATTCAGTGGGACCTTGCACGACTAGAGAGGTAGTCTGCCAGAAACCTCATGAAGCTCAACAGTGACAAATGCAAAGTCCTGCACCTGGGACAGAATAAGAGCCGCAACGTATGCTGCTGGGGACCAGATGACTTGGGAGCAGTCCTGAAAAAAAGTACCTGGGAGTCCTTGTGGATTTTAAACTGAATATGAACCAGAAGCACACTTTTGCAGCAGTGAAGGCTAACTGTATACTGGGCTGCATTAGCAACAGTATATCCAGCAGGTCAAACAAAGTGATTATTCTCTCCCTACCCGGCACTCATTTGGGCACTCTGGAACACCGTGCCCAGTTTTGACTCCTCAGTACAAGACAGATACTAACAAACTGGAACAAGTCAACAAGAAGGTTTCTGAGATGATTAGGGAGTTGGAGCATAAGACAAGAGGCAAAGAAAACTTGGATTTTTACCCTAGAAAAGTCTAAGGAGGGAACTGCAGTCCTTCACTACCTAAGGGGAGATACAGGGAAGAATAACCCATACTTTTTAAGAGGTGCACCACAAAAGAACAAGCAGCAACGATGACAAGTTGCAATAAGGGAAATTATAATTGAAAATAAGAAAAAAAGAGGAACAGGTTGCAGAGAAAAGACAGAAAATCTCCAAGGACAGAGATTCCCCAAACTCAAGTGGTCAAGGCCCTGAACAACTTCATATCTGAAGGTAGCCTGGCACTGAGTAGGCAGTTGGGCTAGATCACATCACCCATCATCCTATTATTCTGTCCTTGCAGAATGCTCCCAGCTGTGTCTCAGTGCCGCAAAGAATGTCATCCTCAGCCTCTGTTGCATCCAACACGCCGTGTTCCATCTAGCACTCTTCAGAGATGGCACCGTTCTCTACAGAGACTTGCAAATGTGTTTTAGTTTGGTTATCCCACCCCTTCCTTTCTGAAAAGTGAAAGTTAATTTACATGATATACATACAAACACTCACAATGTATCCTCAGTTACTTCTCCATTTACATTCCCACCTTTATAACCTTCATGCTTCCTTGGGGGGGAGCAGGGGAGAAGGGGAGAGGGTGCGGGGGGACATGTAAGAAAATAAATCCTTACCTGAAGAAAGACCACCACCTGGTCCACTCCACTGGAATATTGGATCAATCAGTTCTAAGTTTCGCAGATGATTTGTCAGACATAAAATACGTGGACTGTTGTGATTCAGCTTGACATAAACTTTGACTGAAAAAAAATTATCATTAGCATCAAGTATTTATCAATAGTATCCTAACAGTGAGCTATTTAAATTTCAAGACAGTGGTTCAACAATGATCACGAATGGAGTTCTAATTTTGGGACTGGTTCTGTTATCTCTACCATCAAAATAAAATACCAAATAGACAGCAGGTTTGTTTTCTCCAGAAAATAAAATTAAGATAATTCTTTCTAGTTCTAGGCTTATCTGGTTGTGTAAACAAGAACCACAGTGCACTGTAACATCCTCCTGAATGGATTATGTCACTTAGTAGGTTCTCACAAGCACGGGCTTCTGCAGCGTTCTGTCTCAATTGATGTCCAACACACACATGGAGGAGTGAAGTTGCATTATGTTGGTCCAGGATACTCAGATTTGAAAGCTTGCTGTTTCCATTCTATTAGCAATTGCCTTTTACCAGTGCACTATGTATTTGCTTAAAAAGGGTTTAGTGTTGTAGCTCACTAAATGGTGAGCTGCCTCTTGTTTAATTCAGAAATAATGAGATAGGAAGCAAACTGAGTAAGGTAAGGATTTACTTAGTCTTTTCCCACAGTAAAGCAGGTGTGCATTTCTTGTATGTGATTTGTAGCATATAGGTGCTTCTACATCTTCAATTGTTTCTAAAAACTACAATTGGTGTAGTCATAATCACTTTCATAATATGTAGGATTTCAGTGTGTACAATTTGTTTTATTTTCCTTCCCACTGACATTCTGCAAAGCATTTGTCCTCTTCAGAAGTATGAGATGCTAGATATTTACGCTCTAGTGACGTCTAAACTTGAATATACCATGCTCTGTATCGGGCTACCCTAATGCCACTGAAAAGCTACAACCAGTATAAAACATTACAGCTACTACAACATTTGTGATTTGGAGAATCTGACTAATAATGAAAACTAAATCAAATAAGCAAATTACCACAATGTTATCTTACCATTGACTATTTCAGATTCCCTGCAAGTGGAAAAAAATTTAAGTATTTGTTGCAGGAAAGGATTAATGCTCAGAAAAAGTTTTCACTTTTCCATTACAGCAACTGGCAGTAATGCCACCACAGTTTTCTCTCCTCTCCAAGTATGATTGTTTGCTTTCATTAAAAAATGAAAAGCCACTTACATTCAGATTACAGTATTAAGTTGTTTAAACAGAATAAAGACTTAGATATAACATTTAATACATGAGAATAATTTCAGAATTTTGATAGTCTTAAGATCAGTAGGTATGTCCCACCCAGCTAATAATCAGTTTTTTACAGTAGCTTATCCTACAGAAAACAGCAAAGTATGTATTTTCAATTGTACAGTAGTATATCATGGAAATAAATGTCATTTACAGGTGGTGTTTCAGTTTTTAACCCTGAAGCATGAAAATTAATATGAATTCTACATGTTAATGCAATTGCCAATATGATTAGTCTTCTTCCATTGCAAATCCTTAATACTTTTTCTCAAAATTTACTAACTAACTGGCTTTAGAGTAGTCTATTGGGGCAAAATTGTGTACATTGCATATCTCTCCCACTTCACATTTTGTTTTTTATTTCCTCAAGGTCGCTTTTTTCTGTCTTATAGCAATATGAAAAAAAATTACATATCCATAATAAAAAGTAACAAAATGACGGTGTCTTTATTATCATAACCTGCCAAGATGGTAAATTCTGTCCCACTACTGTAAATTTCCATGACAGTTTTGTAAGCATGTATCTGTCAGAAGGGCATCTGACAGACAATAATGGCTGACAAAATATCTATCAGGTATAACCTTATTCTTCTTGCTTTCAAAATAAAGTCTTACTCTTTTAATTAAAGTTGTTTGCTGTTTTTCTTATTTGTTCATATTCTCTCCATTACAAAAATATTTACCGTAGTGATCCAAAAAAGAACATTTATGTCAGGTATTTTAAAACAGCAGGATTTTAAAAGCGCAGGATTGTATTTAACCAAATTTTGGTGAAAAAAAACCTCAAAATAGAGATGTTGCCCAGCATCTCAAAAGAACACTGGAGTCAAATCTAGTATACTCACAATGGTCTGTCCCAGAGAAGGTGGAAACATTCTTTATTAATACTAAATTGTTTAGAAACAGAGTTGGGATAAAACATTTTAATCATGCCTTCTAACTTTCAAATTACCCCGTGCCATTCAAGTAGTAGCCATGTTTACAGACATGAGTCAGAATCAGAAGAGAGAAAAAGTACACTAATAGGATGAACCTTCAGGCCACTGAGAGCCGTCATTTAACATTAAATAATATTATAAGATAAACTACTAAGAGAAATCTTTAAAAACAAATTATTTCCCAGAATTGTTTCACCTCTGGACAAAAATTGGTATGTCTAAGAATTTGTACCAAAAAAAGGTCAAAAAATGTTGTCTTTTAGCTTTCCCCCAAACAACAGAAGTATCACTTCTAGATATGCTACTAGTAAAGCTGTTACTAGAAAACACACATGGAGAAAACTATGGGGAAGAGTATTACCAAAACCAAGCCGGCAATGTGCATTTAGAGAAAAAGCAACACGAGTAAATATATGGCAATGAGGAACAGCCTAGTCTTTAATTTAATTTTCAGATTTTCCAATAATTGTTTTGTTTAATGAGAAACAAAAGTGATAATATTATATTCTGGAGTTAGATGGATTTAACTTAGAAAGCAATTAATTCTTAACTCTTCTTAATTTTTGTTGTAGAATATAACATAAACTTCAAGCTTCAGGTTGTGTGTACATAACAAGTAAGATGAAGTCAGAATACCTACAGTGGAAGAAAGCAGTATTTTGGAGCAAGAGTCCTACAGCCAGGTGTAAGAATACACAGAACGTTGTTATTGTTATAACAATTACAGAAAATAATTATCTCGGTTTCATAAAAATTATGAGTAAGAATAAAAAAAACTATAAAAAATAAATTCCAATGAGAGAAATACATTCTGTGTGATGGCCTATTAAGTATACACAAGTCAGTACAGAACTGTAATTAATTAAACCACATAAAACCATTTAAAACAATTCAACAACAAGGGATATGATAAAGAAGGGCCTTTTCTTGGTAAAACCAATATTTTCACTAAAATTTGTACATTATGTTTAAAGAAAAATACCTGGAAATATGACAGATCCCACTATTTTTAAGCTATTGTGTCTTGGCCCTGCACTTCTTAAAAATCTCTTTGAGGGTTGAACTGTTAAAAGATAAAACAATGACATTAATACAACTATTTAATTTATCTGAAAAAGCAAGCAGCATACTTTAGGTTAATCTACACCCTTTAATAGACTTGTTCTTCAATGGATATTAAGTTAACATCTGCCTAATGTCTTACACAATGCATGACTCATTAAGGCAAGAAAAACAATGGCAAAGGCCTGCTACCAGAAAAACCATCCTCATTTTGAACAGCACTTAAGTTTACATTTAGTTTTAAATATATTCATGTTTTACAAAAGAACTGTCACATTTTAAATTAAGATTGTCCATAATGGGGAAAATGGGGATAGGCACTGTCCAAAATGAGGATAAAATTAGCTGCATTGTTATGATACCCTCAGTCGGGATGTCAATCAATGTGTACACTGACCGTTAATGAAGTAATGAACTTGAGTTCTGTCAGGATTGTGATTTTCTTAATTTCCACATGAAATGAAATATAAGGTTTTTTATGGCTATTTTAATGTGCATTTCTTCTATTTTAAATAGAAATTAAAAACATGTTCATAAAGATTGCAAAGCTTTGCAAGACATACAAGGCTTCTGAAAGAAAACTGAAGCTTCTTTTACAGAGTTTCCAGAGATACAGCACTGAAGCCAGCAGAAGGATAACAATGGCTATTAGACCTCTCAGCATTTTGTGTTCTTTGTCTCCACCTCCTGCTTTGAAAGAACATGGGTTACTGGGATGCTTGTGATTTCTAATTCTTTTGGGGAATCTGGGGAAGAAAGTAAATAACAAACGAATAGAAAGTCCTGAATACAAAAGACAGCAATAAAATACTGAACATATCATCAGTAGCAATTATTTTATGAAGATGGGCTAAATAATTATGTGGCACCAGATCAGTACTTGTTGCTAACTTAGGTTCAATGTTCAAAAACTAAAAGCAACAATAAATACTCTGGTAAACTGGTTATACGTTAAGACATTTGTTGGGGGCAATGAGAGAGATGGGGTCGAGTCCCAGTTTTGTTTTGTTTTATCTTGATTTAAGCAATAACAGGAAATCATCAATTCACCCCATCTATATACAAATGGTAATTGTACTTCTCTACAGTGTTGTTATGGAAAACAGAAGCAAGGCAGATTCTCCAGCTATCAGGAAAAGATAATCAAGGTAAGTTAAACGAACTGCCTGTACCTGTCACTTCAGAATGTAAGCAGAATACGCCATTGAAAATACCTAGAAAGTAGGAAGAAATAAAACCTTGCTTGAGGAAAAAAAAAACAACTGAGAGAAGATAAGAGTAGTCTTGTATATGATGGATTTCTGTGATTAACAATTTAATTTACTTCACAATATTTCCTGACTATGTACCACTTCCACCACTTTGTTTGAGGAGCAAAATTTTTCAAATAACTTCATTTTCCCCAAAGACCTCCTAGAAGGATTGGAGGGTTTTTATTGAAAAACAAAATGGATTAAAATTTTCTCACTGGAATATTTATGTTAAGTCTTTTAGAATTCTGCTGCACTGGCAGAAACAAAACTAATTTTTCACTAAAATTCAGCTCCCAAAAGAACATGATCATATTCTCCATCGACAAAAATCAGCATATGCTTTGATTTTAATAAAAGCATACTAACTTATAGCAAATTATAAATCCTACCTGACAAACAGCCTGTTTTAAAATTCCTTCTGTCACTATTATCTGTCCACATGGTCCATAAGTATTTTATGAACTGTCAAGTTGATTTAGGTATCATAATTGGAAAGGAAAAACATAATCCACCAAAACCAAATAAATTAATGAGAGAAAAACAGAAAACAACAATCATCTTATACAGAAAGTATTCAAAGTTTATCAAAAGGCAACGGAACAAATGCATCTAGGAAAGGTAAGCACTACAAACTGACAAGGTATGAGAAGATATACATATCTTTATAGGATGTTTAGGCACTACTTAATCAATGCAAAAGGAGAGTAATATTTTTTTTAAATAATAACTTAAACCCGAAGATGGAGCTCTTGAACTGTGTATTTAAAAAGAACTAGAAAAAGTGGAAGCAATATAGTTACTGAAGGAAAATAATGTAAAACTCCTGGAATTACTTTTTTGGTATCTTCAATGACATTGCATGCTAGATTTTGAGAAAGTCAGCTTAAATGCTCTTTCATGTGTATACACATTTCACTTGCATAGCAGCCATTTCAGTCAGTAAATGTTTCTGTCTGCATATGAATCCCAACTCTCACACACTCTTTCCCACACTTTCTACACTGCCTTTTAAATTTTTTTTAAACCTTTTTTCAGGTTTCCTACTTGAATTCCTTTGCTCTCCTCCTAATCACCTGGAATTTAAATGGCACTTCCTGCAGCAGCCTCTAGCACAAATGATCTTCCCATTCTCACTCTCTATTTTAAGAGTGCATGTGATCAGGTTAAAAAGACGCTTTTCATAGAAAAAAAAAGTATCAAGAGGTCTTTAAGTCCCACAGAAAGAGCAACAAAAAACAATAAAGGACAAGGGAACTGCTTAAACTGCATTTTAAAGTCATTAAAATATTATTGTATCCCTTCAATCTGAACCTGCACTTAAGCAGCGGGAAAAACTGTTGCACTCATTTTTGAGAAAAATAAATGAGATTTCTGAGTTAATTCCCCAAATTAAGTTTTTAAGCAGCCCAATGCACTAGAAATATATAGGGTCTGATTCCTCATTCACTTGTACTTCTTACAGGCATAATACAAGGTGTGAGCACCAGTTCCTTTTTCAGAAGAACACAGATGAAGAAAAATAGTTTTACATCACTATCAGACATATGGAAGTTTGGGGTAATTCACCCCCAAGTCCAGGGTGATTGAAACTTCCCAGCTGCCTGAAGAGCCATTCCCGAAGACTGGAATTCAAGTGTACATTTGGTATGTAAAGTATCTATGTTACTTGAGCATTCATCGGGTGACTTTAAAATCTGATAGAGTTAAATTCAACAGCTTTACTAATTTATGCCACCGAAACAGGCCAAAGATCCTGCAGTAAGTTAAATTTAAGTGTAAAATGCTAACACCCTGTTTGATGCATTTAAAATCTACTTGGCAGATGTATAAATTCTACCCAAACACAGAGAAATTGAGTTCACATATTTCTAAGGGGTTCTGCCTATAGGGGGAAGAGTCTCAGCTGGAGATCAGAAGTAGCAGGTGGACTGTACCTGCACAGACAAACAACCCCTCCTGCTCCTCCCTGGTCGGAGGGAGTTACAACAGTGCCAGGTAAAGAGGGGTCCCTTCCCACTTGCTACCCAAAGGAGGAATCCGGGTAGGTTAGTACTGACCGAATAAGGATTCGTTCCTATGCCCATTGAGTTGAAAGGGAATGCTATTCACCCACTTAAAGTTTCACATCAAGTATATTCTACTATTTTATAAAATATTTTATTCCAAATCGTTTCATCTTAAAATGAGCATTACAGTTGCAAAATTAATCATCTTCACAATAATTCATCAGAAAATTAAATTTGGGCTGAAAATTGCAGTGGCAGGAAACAGAGTTTAAAATGAGCCTTAAATAATTAAACAATCAATTTATTAATTAATAAAATACTGTATTACTAGAATGTTCAATTGGCATAGTTTCAATTCATTTATTTAGAAATGAAAATTCTATGAAGTGATAGGAAAAGACTTATTTAAGTTATGGTAATTGCTAAAAGTTTTTTCAAAGTAATTATGTTTTGAGATAATTTTTGTAGAGAGATTTCTGCACCAAAAGAGTATATAAATAGCAACGCTACTTAAGTTATTTTTGCTCAATCATGCTAATAGTCAAGTGTTTTTCTATATCCAAGTATTTTAATTACAGCTGGCATTTCTAAGCTGCCTACTGATGGTAAGTGTTGTGCAGAAATATTACCATTTCTATTACTAGTCATATGAAAGTCATATAGGAGAAAGCGAACTTCAGTTTCTAATGTCTCAGTTTAAGTTTAACCCTTTTGACAAAAAGCCTGCAAGATATGAACAATATTATGTTTTTCAAGTAGGCCTTCACATTTCCTTTCTGATAATTACACCACTAACACATTTCATAAGTTAAAAAGGAGACTTTTTTCCCTTATCATATAGCAAGCTAAAGTTAAAAATGTATCTTTTCAGTAAGATGGAAACTTCCTTCAGGTGGCTCAGAAAGGTCAAATGTAATTAAGACATTTTAAGAAACATGTTCCACGTTGTCCTCAAAAAGTTTAATTGTTCACTTAAGGAAAAAACACATAAGCCAAAACTGTCAGCATTAGTAAACAAAAAACAAAACGAAAAATCCTTAGAGAAAAAGGTTCATATTCTTTACATCAGTCTGAACTCAGACTATATTGATAAACACCCCAGTGCAATAAAATTGAGGTTAAGTGTCTTTTTGGAGTTGATGATGTCTACTATGCCTACTAAAACCAAAGACAGAAGAAATACTATGACATTTCAGTGAATATATACTGAAATACTGCACATGATTTTCCCTTTTTTGTCAGAGTAGAAGAACTTTGAACTTCACCTCTGATCTTGCTCCTGGAAAAGGCCTTGACTTTCTAAAGGAATTAGTAAAACTCAATCATAACCAGATCATGGAATAAGAAGATCTGGTACGTATGCACACTAATGTACAAATTAAATAATCTAATTTAATACTATCAAAAAGCCTAAGTGATTTACTACATTCAAATTTCAAAACCTCACTAGGAAGCAGAGACTGTCATTTCAGGCCATTCCCAGTCTTGGAGTTGAGAGGCCGTACAACTGAATGTCCCAATCAGTGACAGCTGACAGCTGCAATTATGCGCACAGTGGGTACACCAGAAATGTACAGTCTTGGTATCCTACCACATAACTATTTCTGTACCTCAAAGCCTTCAACAACATGATGCAGCTCTTTTAGCTGAGTACCAACATTACCAGCTACTCACTGCCCATGCAACTCGCCTGTGGTGTTACAATCCCTCAGGCATGCAGCTTCGTTGGTACATAGGAAGGAGAAACACCCCTCTGCCCAGCACTCACTGTTCATTTTTGAGGAAAAAAAAGATTTCTTAGATAATCCTTTAGCTTTCCTGCATTCATCTCCACCTCCACATGTGGAAAGGAAGTTTAATCCCACTGGTGGATATGGTGGGTGAAGACAGGAAAAGTGCTAGCAGGTGTAAAACAAAACCAAGAGGGGAAAGCTGGATGTTAAAGGGCACAGTTCCTGTATTATGGAACAGCATGCCCCAGACAGCAACACAAACTTAAAACTACCAGGCTGCAAAGAGGGTCACATACATAGCGACACATGCACCTGCTTTGGTAGAACAGTGTAAATAAATGCACGAGGGCAAGGACAAAGGCATAGGCAGGGAATGAACTCAGGAAAACCTGTAAAATTCACACCCGATGCTCCAGGCAGGGCAGGGACGGGAGACAGCGAGGTTTCGGAGCTGCCACCACCGCCTTCCCCGAGCTGCGTGTCCAGGCCCTGCCGGGAAGGGGCAGCCCGTGACTCGACCCCGCCGTCCCGGGACCTGCCCGAGGCCCCGGGTGTCGCCGGCCTGAGGCGAGAGGCATCCCGGTGACTGCCGCCGGGCGGCGCCACCCCACCGCCCGGGACGGTACCTGCGGGGGGTGCCTGCAGCAGGACGAGCAGCAGGAGGAGGAGGAGGCGGCGGGCCGGGAGGCCGCCGGTGGCGGCCGTTGCCCGGCGGCAGCCCCGCGCCCTGCCATGCGCCGCACGCCACATCGCCAAAGCCCCCAGCGCCTCTTCCCGACCGCTCGGGCGCGCGGCAGCCGTTAGCCGCTCCAAACGGCCGCCTGGCGAGGCGCGCGGGGCAGGCGCGGCCGGGCGCGGTGAGGCGAGTCCTGGGGGTGGAGGTGGCTTCGCCGCCTCCGGCCTTCCCTGCCGTGACCTGCCCGGGGGGGAAGTCAGCGGCGGGGCTTTCCCAGCCGCAGCGCCAAGCCCTGCGCTTGCATCTCTGGCGAAGGAGGGGAGGGGGGGGAGGCTTTCACATCCTCAAACCCTAGGGAAGCATCTGCAGCTCCATCCTTAATCGTCCAGCCGCCGGGTTATACATAATTAATCCCAATCCATTCACGCACCAGTACGCCCGCACCTCCGCTCCAAGGGCAGCTCCTTTGAAACAGCCAGGCCTGCGGTGGTGCAGAGTTCACCTGGGGGTGGCCAAAGGTACAGTGAACTGGCTTCGTGCTCAGTGCAGTCGTTCCTAAAAAATAGAGAGCAAGGAAGATTCCACTGCAAAACCAAAGAACTGTGCTGATCTAGTCACTGTCATGAGCATTTACAGCTGTGCTGCTCAGTCTTTATTGCGCTGCTACAAAAAGGCAATTAAGAAAGTGTCTGGAATCCCTGGACATTTGCATGTTCCTGTGGCGTAAGAGTATTTAATTTGTAGTAGGGTAGAGAAAGGATTTTTTGAAAGAAGGGGGGGGGGGGGGGGGGGTGGTGAGTTATCTGGGAAGCAAATAGAGTCCCGCAGGAAAATTTCACTGTATTGGAAGATTTGGTATGTTGTTACTGTACCAGAGAAGAAAAATAGCTGTTTACATCAAAGAATCAAAAAGACTGCTCCACGGGAATCCTGAAGCAAAGTAAAAGGCAGACATCTGGTAAAGAGGACTGGCTTAGACATATGACCAGCTCATCCATGTTCTTCTTTAAAGCACAGATCACTTCTGAAAATTGACAGCAGAAATAATTCAGCCTTACTTGGCAAATTTACTTCCCAGTATAATCTGAACAGAATCCCTGTCAACAAAATCCAAGATAAAGCTTTAATTGCATTTCACTCTGCAAAATGAATGCAACAAAACGTGAGTCATCCTTGCAATGTCTTCCATCCTGTGCCTTGCCTGGGTCCCATGTCTTTGCCTCTCCTGCCATCTCTTTCTAAAGCTTTCCAGGAGAAGGTAAGCAGTGGGGGAAAAGGTCGGTCTGCAACACTGGATGTTATTTCTACTGTAAAACTGATTATATCTGGTATGGAGATTACTGAGTGTCAGTAAATATAGACACCAGTATGGCATTTTAAAGGCTTGTTACTGGCAGAAGTCAAATTTTGGAAGTATCTTTTCACTAACTTGAATGTACGAGTGTGATAGGAAGTGGACACAAGATGTGTCAGACAAAAGAGTTCTGTATTTTCATGGTGTTGTCTTAGCCTTACAATGCCGCTACTGCATATACAATGTTCTCAACTGTCACTTTTTACCCATTTTAGTTCTTGTGACCTATATATGAAAGCTGTCTTAATAAAGAGGGAAGCTTTATTTATTTTTTTTTCTGCTCCATCAGCAAACTACTCCAAAAAACCCCCACCATGATTCTGCATTATGGAACACAACTTTTTATTACTATAAACCTGTACAGTAATAAATGTTAGGTCCATCTCTGATTTCGTGTTAATCAAGAGCAAGTTAGGAATTGAGGGAAGTTACATCTGTGTGAGACGACTAACATAAATGAATGATCAGACTCAGTGCCCTAATTTTTCTGACAACGCCACAAAATAAAAGTCCCCATAGTGTGAGTTGAGCTGTCCGAATAAATGTAGTTTGATTTTTCTGAAGTGCCAGACCTTTGCAGATGGCACTGAATTCATGCAGAGAGGACCTCTGTAAATCAGACTGCTTTTGTGTTGATTGCTAAATGAATACCATTGAGCTTGGGATTAGGAAATGAGTGCTGCATACTCTGAGCTGAGACATTAATGGATTTGTCAACCTGATAGAACAAATGGCAAAACTCTGGAGGTAATTAAGCTGAATGGAGAACTCTGATGTCAATGTGATTTACTTATTCCAAGTAATAATTGTAAGTTTTCTGGATTTGCATTTATCTGTGGTTGTGTTTGATAAATTTTGTTTGTGTTGAATCTGGGTTTCAATTTAATTCATATTTGTGATCTAGATACCAACAGAATAGCTTATTTTAAAATACTTCAATGAAAATACTGTATAATTCTTAGTAAGATTGAAAACTCCTTAATTTTGTCTCTACTAGATGAATAAGTAATTTGTAGTGCCATTTCAAATTGCTATGTGTGTCCTCTTGAAGGACTAGATTACTGTGGTATGCATGAACCATGCTTCACACCAGGAGACATTTCATTGTGAGGTGGTTTCCATCGTTACCAAGCAACAAAAAAACTCTCTACTTATTCAATGGCTCTGTTCTTTTTGTACTATATTTGATAAATCTCTTTTCAGGAAAGAATTCACTACTTAAACCACTGCCTTGCTCTTCATGGTTTCTATGCACTGATCTTCTGGAGGATGACCTCTGGTTTTACTGTGGTTTGTTGGCTAGGACTTCAGAAACTTGGAGAAACAGGAGCAAGTGGAGTCTTCTAAGTTTACTGCCACAAAAGGACGATAGGAGAGAATGATTGTGGTTTCCCATGGAGCTGAAAGGCAAGTGCCTTTAAAAAGTCCACCTTGTCAGTTGAACCAGTTCACAAGATGAATCGCCAACAGTATCGAAGTCTGTTAAAGAAGATGTGCATGCCTGTTGTGAGAGGTCCTGAGAACAGACATAGCTTTTCCAGCTTTGAAGAGAAAAACAGTAATTCTTTCCTTAAATTCAATCCATTCACCCCTCCAGTAGGGCCAAATTACCCTTTATTCCCACACTGGGATAATGTGCCTTTAGTAGATCCCTGCTCAGGTTTTGTGAGTCCAGGAGCAGATGCTGACTGCAGCCCAATGTTGGAAGAGCTATTGAATCTCTGGTAGACTACAGTGATGTGAAACCTCACCAGCGGGTCCCTATCACAGGAAAGAGAGGCCAGCCTGCCCACAGGAGGCAGATGATCCTCCTGGAGGAAACCAGCTAGGACAGAAGGTGGAACTCCAGGGCTGTGTCAGCTGCTTCTGTAAGGGCACAACTCAAAGGTAAAGCAAACTACTATTTTTATTTCTTAATCACCAAAGAAATTGGTCATGCTTAACAATAAATAAAATTAGTTTCTGAAGTCCATCCCCCAAGGTCCTGAAAGAACAACCTTATAAAATATATTTGCACTTGGTATTTGAACTGAATATAACAACTGCAGTAGAGTGTTTGTATGATTCGTTGTCCCTGCTGTAGCAAAGAGGTACCAGTCAGCAAATTCTAATGAGCATTCTAATACTAAAACAAAAATAAAAATCTTTTAAGGTAAATAATGTTTTAAAAAATCTATTTATGTAAATTGTGAAGTTATATACAATAGTTCTAATGAGCACTGGTTTTAATGTAACTCAAAATAACAAATCACTCCAGAGTCGGGAAATCCCCTGGATATTTCTGTGTCTTTTAGTATTTCCTGACAAGTTGCAGTGCAGCGCATTTAAAGACCTATTCCAGTGTCTAGTTGATCAGAGAACAGAAGTTCTTTAGGACTGCCATCACATGTTGGTCAAAGTACATATTACCCTCTTACTTTATATCAGTGTGTTACACATGAAGTTGGGTCTGATCATTTTGTATTGATTACAGCATCAAAATGGAAATTCACTCTTTTGAACATGAAGCAAAATTGGGTTGGTGGTTACTATTCAGAATTTTCTGATGAAAATTCTGGAAAGCAGAAGTATCTACCCAGGGCTTCTGAAGGCAGACATAATTAGCAGTAAGCAATATGGTTGAATTGTTATAAAGGTTAAGCCAATTCCAACGGTTTTCATAGAGAAATGCTCCTTACAGCTAGAACAAAATTTCTGTGAACTCAGGCAACGTGCACGTAGATGAGGGGAGGCATTTCTTAGAACATTGTAAAGAAATGTAAATAAGCTCCTTGTTCCATTTTACTATACAGAGATAACACTCTTACTTCACGGTTAGCTATACTTTGTCCGTGTTACTGTCACCATAAAGTCTCTACGTGCTATAAATTCAGGCAGTGTTTTTGGTTCCTTGTTTCTGTCCTCGAACTTTGCATTTTAAATCACTTTAAGCTTACTGCAGTCATATAACAGAACCCAAAAGACCCCAAGCAACCACAAGGGATAAAAAAATAGACTCCATAACTTTCCTTTTTTTTCTTGCTCACCCCATATAATTTTCACTCTGATTTCTCAGTTACTGTGTTCTCCATTTACATATGAAATTAGACCTCAGACATCAATCAGAACTGATCAGCTGTTTTTTTCTGCAAGCCTCTGGAAAAGTGAAGGGGAAGGAAGATTTGAGATATGCAATTCTATTTGACCATTAATTTTTCCAACGCAGAGAAAAGCAGACAGAGACAGAGACAGAGATACTCTGGCAGATAGAGACACACCTGAAATGAACACAGACAAAATCTGAAACTGAATGTCATCAAGTCAGTAACCCAGGTTACAGTCAAGAAAGTGGTCTGAAATGGAGAGTAGTTCCAGAAAGCAGATAGAAACTGGTGGCTTTCTGGTGATTTTTCGTTGGGTAAAGTTCACTATTAGAGTGAAATACTGACTCCACTGAAGCTGTCAGTAAAAGTAAAACTTAACTCAGGGACAAACCTTGAAACAGATATAGTCCAGCATAAATTTCTTAAGGAAAGCTGTGCAAATGTTCTTCCAAACCTAGTATTCATTTACAAGTTTTCCTGTGATGCTGAGGTATTAACTACAAATATGTAAATATAGATATAAAAAGTAGTTGAGTTTTAAGCTACTATTTTTAATGAGACTGCATAAACAAATTCCAGATTTCAGCTATATGATTCAGAGCCCAACTACCAACCCCCGGGCACATGATGTGATGAAAGTTGCTAATCTTTCTAGATATCAGTCTGAAGACATTCCACAGCTAAGTTGTTTGGGGAAGTTGTGCTTGAAAGAGAGATCAGTCAGGCATTTTGCAAGCAAATTCTACAGTCACTTTCTCCACTGTGTCAGGGATGAATGGAAAAAAAACAGACAGAAGCAGCCTTTGAGACAGATGAGCTGAGGTATATAAAACATCTGCAGTAGACAGGAGGTTCTCTGTTGTGAGATGTAGTGCTATGGCTTTGGCAGTCAACAGTGTTGCTTTGAACTTCCCCAGCAGTCTTTTGCATCTACTGAGCAAAGCAAGTTTATTGAACAGTGGGGCTCTGTGATAGCAAAGCAAAGGTGAGAAGCTGACAAAGAAGTTTGTTCTACGACTGGAGAATCAGAGCCTGCCAGAGAAGAGAGACAGCTGAAGAGCTATTCTTCATGTATTCTTGCTTGGTATAGGGAAGGTGCTCAGTGCTAGAAGACAAGGTTTTTAGGAAGTTGACAGTGTTTGCTTGTAGAGTCCCCTTCTCTCACTCATATGACAACAGAATTTTGTAACCTTTTCTCAGTGGTCTCAAGTTTCTTTGCACTGTTTAGGAGGACCTCAGAATTTGACCGTGCAGGTATATTTGTACCTGGAAACCTGGTGACGAAGCCCTCATATCCAGTTTGTAATTATTATTCTATTTTGCATGTCTTAAGACAGAGACGGGCATGGGGATTGCAGAAGGAACCAGGGTATTTGATAAGTCTGATAAGAAGCAGAGATGACTTCTTTCCCCTACTGGAAGCTGACACATCTGTAGGCACAGTTTTCTTCAAAAGCTGGGAAATGGGAAACACTGTAGAGTTTACCTATAGACTTGATAGTAACCCTTTTCTGTAAGAAATAAGCACTTAACTCATGCCACTACTAGAGTGGCCGTATTTGGATTTGTCCAAAAGCCCAGCTAGCCCAGTATTCCATCCAAGACTGTGGATAATTAACAAAGAATGTCATCATACTTCCTCTGCATATTTTCCTATCATGTGATGATCTGTTGACCAGGGATTCGTGACCAGGAGATGGTGTTTGTAGTTAGTAGTCATAGATTCATAGATTTGCCTTCATGAATATATCCATTTGCTTTTTGAACCCATCACTTAACTTCCAACCCTCTATTTCGAGGTAATTTGTGAATATTAAGCAACAAAGTCCTAAGCCCAGATAGGTTACCTCCAGGTCTCTCTACCAGTGATCTCCATCCACCTGGAAAATTGATCATTTACCCCTTCCCTCCTTCTCTCATCTTCTAATCAATTATTTATCCATGTGAAGATCTTACCTTTATTCCATTGTTACTTTAAGAGGCTCTGGTGAAAAATTTTATGCAGAACTTGTTGAAATACTTGTGGTCGCATTATACTAATTTCCCAATGGCCTTTGTATAGGAAGAGTTCCCTTCCCAGTGCTTCCTCTCCTGAAGCAAGAAGCATTTTCTCCAGAGTAATCATTACTCTGGAGAAGTAATCATCCAGCAGTAATCCAGGATTAAGCAGCATGTTGAGTGTGAGGCATATCAAGGTAGGATTCCAGCCTCTCCTACCTTTCAAATAATGATAGAAAATGACTGTAGGCAATGCTGGTGCAGCCCCAGTTTGTAACATAGGTACTTAGTGGAGATAAAACCTTTTACCTGCCTGCAGAAAGAGAAAGAAGAAAGGTTAGTCAGAGGCAACAACATGTAAAGCAAAGAGCAAAAAAATGTGCAACTTGAAAAACATCAAATTAACAATTCAAGGACACTCATAAATAACATGCATAGCTCGTAACTATTGCAGCATATAAACAAAGTCAACTAAGAATGAAAAATGGCCTACAGTAGGCTCAAGACTATCATCTGTGCTATTAAATAATTACCCATAACACAATGAATTGTGTGATAGCATACTGCCTAATAAGCTAGTAGGTCATCTGGAAATAATGCATAAAAAGTCAGAGGGCTGAGTGCCATTGAATAAACCAACTGTGGTTTCACTAAGGATTTGATTATTTATCATCCCTACAGTTATGTATTTCACTGTGCATTTGTTTTTCACTTGCCCAGTAGCAGAGTGATGCTTTGTTTATTCAACGACTTCGTTCTTTCTCTGTTGCTTCTTTTGTTGTGCATGTCTTTCCAATATAAACTGATGGTTTTTATGCTTATTTGTAATTAGTTTTCGGGGGGTGATTTGTAGCCTTTTCTTTCAAAGGAGTAAAAGAGAGAGAAGAAGTAATATTAATGGGTTATATTTATTTTCCATATATAAAGAGAAGTAGAATAATTACCCAAAGAACTAAGCAAAAGAATCTGGAAGAGTTGCCTGTAAACCTTTCATTTGGCATTGTTATCTCTTGCTGGGCCTACTGAAGCCAATACTCCTACTGATTTTAAAATATAAGAAGTCAAAAACAGTGCACAGTTTTCGAATGACAGGGAGGTGCAGTGAAGCTTGTGAGACTGCTGGTTTTGTGAAACCTCTCTGCATATTTCTTTATGTGGTGACATAAGAATCTCACTTTTTCCTTTAAAAACAAAACAAAAAGATGTTCTGGCTTTCATGGTTTCTGGGAAACAGCTTAGAAATATGAATGAGTACATCTTCAGTTTCTGACTCGGAATCCAAACCAGAAATTCCCTAAATTCGTTATCCGTCACTGAATCCTGCTTTGTCAGATTAGGAGACTAGTTTAAGTAATAAATTGAAACTGACAGTATCATTAAACTTGTCATTAGTTAAAAGTGACAAAGTCAAGACACTGAGTTCCCAACTTGGACAAGAACAGATCATGCCATTTCCAATCCTGTGGACTGAGCAAATCATTAGCAGCATTGAAACCTCCAGGAAGTTGACTTAAAGAAAAAACTATTGCAGTTTTTATGCTAGATCTTTCCACTGAAAGAAAAAGGAGAAGTGAATATTAGAAGATTAATTATCTCAGCAGTAGGACAGTAGTGTCAAGATGGCAAATTACAGTATACAGTGCAAGAGCAGAGGTCTCTAGAAATTCGTATGTACAATTATCAAAGCAAATGTAAAATTATATACATGTCCTCCTAAGGACATTGTAGCTGACATGAGTGTTTTACACATACAACACAAGGAATAACAGTTGCAACATTTAGCTCTTTAATCAATGAACCAGAGGAAGACTATTTTTATGGAACTACTAGGGCGTATGGATGGATATATTTGAGCCATCTACCTCTTTACTGTAGAGGGCACTAGTACATGCATACCTATTAAGTAATTACAACATTTCAGACATAAAACTTAATGGAAACATTCCCATATGAGTACAAGTAGTATATTTGCAGATAGCGTGTAAAGTTTACACAAAGCTGAGGCAATGAAGATGCAGCCACGATCTTTACTGCAAGAACGTTACCTGTTTAAGAGACACTTTCCAAAATAATTGTTTTAATTGGAGAGTGATTCCATTTGAAAGCTCTTCACGGCACAAAGATCCACAAATTCTGTCAAGCTTTTCAAAAGCAGCAACTTAAAGTTATAGCACACTGTGCAAAAAGCTCTTTTAAAAATCAGGCCATGTTAGTTCAGTGTCTACATATAGCATTAGGATACTAAACTTAATCTCTTTTACTGAAAGCTGTGATTTTCTTTTAAACTTCGTCAGAGTGATTAGTTCTGCAAGAACTACTTTTGCATTCTGCACAGTGGTTTCTAACTTTTAGTGTTTGAACTATTTTCTCCAAAGTATACCTAAAATTTCTACAAATAAGTAGGAAAAGTAACTCTATTATGAATTAGCCTAAATTTGCTTCATAAAGGCCTTCATATGCATTGGAGGTTTTTAGGGGTCTGGAAGTAACAAGCAGGTTGAAAACTACTTAAGTAGTACATTCTTGATACTAAATAATAGTATCCAGTGTTCATAGAGTGGTGTGAAGGCTGTATGGCTGCCTACCCCTTTTACTATAATATAACAAAGTATATTTAGAAATACACCTTTTCCAAAGTCACCAAAAGCATTATGCTAGTTAATGGCACAGCAGTTTGGATGATAGTCTCATACATATCCCTTACCTTATTTATGGGATTATTTTGTGGGTTTTATCCTGATTCCCTAAGGAGACAGGTTGTTTCCGTTCGTCTTGTTTATTTATCTATTGGTTCTCCCCTAATAACTTTTAACCCCATTGGCCAATTTCTGCCAAATTTGACAGAGATGTAAACATCTCAAGGATAATTGCATCCCTGCAAGATTTTTGAAGATTGAAGTCTGGGGAGAGGAAAGACATAAATAAGTGTTCCTCTTGAGGGAGCTGAAACTCGGGCATTATAACATCTTTCTATTTCGCAACAGCTCACTTGGTTATCAGCATGTGTGTACTAGCTCACCAATCAGCACATATGTGACTCTACAGTAACTGCAGGATATGGCCTCTTGGTGGGTAAGCCTGATGTACAGGACTTGGTCAGGGAGAGCTCAAATTATTGACATATGAAGTTGGGAGGATGAAGGAAAGAGAGAAATATCTTTAGGAAATCGGTCACTTACTGCTCATGGAATAGATTGTTTATTGCTTTCAGGGTTGACAAAAATTATGTAACTGTAGAAATGCAATATGTAGTTACTAGTTTGGGTTGCATTAGCAAGCTTTTATTATTACGTTAGATAATTTGGATACTTTCCTTTATAGTTAGTACTGTACATGACAATATGTGAAGTAGGCCAAACCATAGCAATGTATGTTGTGAGATTATTTATCACTTACTTTCATCTTCCATGTAATTTAATGTATTTCTGTGGAAATTTGTAATTCAGAGTGTAATTCAGGTAACTGAACATTGGTGCATCGATTTTTATGGGAAGCCATGAATTGTTTTCATCCAGTTTAAAACAATAAGGATTGCTGCAAATTGATTAACACAATAGGAAGCTCTTTCTTTCAGGTTGGAGAACTCCAGTGAAAGTTGCTCCTGTTCTACCTGACCAAAACAATATTTTTGCTTTTTGTATGGATCCTGATCTAAAGGCAAGTGTCTGGTGCTCTCCTTGTAATGACAGAAAACATATTTAAATCACTTTTTGTTTCTAGTCTGCTTTCCATTCAACATACTTTGGCAGTGATCACAGTAGTGTAGTGACTTTTTCATTTCTTCATCTATTTATATTGAAATAAGCACTATATTTCAGGTAGCTGTATGTTAGCATGACCAGATTTTAATGGTGGCTATTTCTCCAATAATTTTCGGTTTTTGTACTGTTACTCTGGTTAAGGCATTTAGACTGTAATGTGAGACTGATAGTACCAATGTCAGTTATGTGTAACTGGAGACAGAGTTAGAGCAAAAATACCAGAATGTACAAAAGATACTAAAACTTCATGCTTGGTATAAATACTCATATATTTAATACTTAGGCACTGCCTTATTTGGTGCAAGTCACAAACAAATAAGTAAATTAAAAAAATCAATGATTCCATAGTGCAAGTCTAATTAAGTCTTTCCCATACTGAAAATTAATGGCATCCTTCATCCTTTTACACTGACGAGACTATTCATAGTCCTTAAAGTGTTGCACATGCTTAAATAGTTCCTTAAGTTGGACCCCTTTTGTAGCAATGAACATCATAGAAACACATCAGGCATATGTGAGGGACTGCAAAGTGCACTTGCTCTGCCATTTTATAAATAATACAACAAATGGAAAGCTACATTCTTGAGGAGTAGAGAGGCAAGGACATTCTATTAGTTTTTAAATTTGTATTCACTGTATTACATTTTCCTTCCTAAGTAAAACTCCTCAGAAATGGATCCATTCTTGATCTTAAGTGCTGGCTGGTGAAGTATGTGAAATTGCATGTTTCACGTTCTGATGCAAACAAAGAGAGTAAACTAGGAAAATGCAGATACATACAGTTCACTCTTTACAGAAGCGATCATAGTATCTTATTTGGTGATAACATTGCTTTCTGCCATGGATTTGTTTTCTCTTAGGAGTCAAGTGATCCTTCTGCAAGGTGAAGAGAAGAAAAAGCAAGGGACTATTTCTACAAGTCAAATACTGAAAGTGAGACACCATTTCTTTTAAAAACAGTTTTTGCTTGTGCTTTGCTTCATTTTTTCATCTTCTGTTTGCTACTATGCACCTTTAGGTAGCAGGACATATAAGACTACAAACAATTTTTCTATTACTCAGAACTTCTGGTGTTTTAACAGCATTTAGCATAGGATTAATCTCATGAACTCTAGTTACCTAAAAACTTGCATCCAGTCTGTGCCTTTCATCTCCACTTCCTCTATAGGCAGTGAAGAGAAACTGGAGTTTCCAAAAGGGCATTCTGTACATCTGTCTTCAACGCCCGTCACCGTGATATGACTGGTGTCTAATTTCTGTTTATGTCTCGTCTCACTTAACTGATTATTCAAATTTAGACAAAATAAATCCCATCATCACTGTAAGATTATTGGAAGATAAACTCTTTCAATTAGTGAGACAGTTTTAAAGAAGATAAGCCTGTGAAACTGTACCATAACTACTTGTTCCCCAACAAGCAACATATAATTCCAGGCTTTTCATTTCCTTTTAAACTAGAAATGTACACCTTTGTTATTTTCTACATCCTTCTTTGTCACATAATTCCTTACTATCTAGCTACCGACATCATTCACTAATTATTACATGGGAACTTTTTTCTCTTCTTTTTTATTGTTGATCTAGAGCTTATGAAGAAGTTGCTTGGGATAATATGTTACCTTCCAAAATCCAGCCTCCAGAATCAACAGTGGAAATGTCGGCTGATCCTGTTTCCCAGTGTTTCACAAAAAAGAGATACAATCCTGAACCTGAAATAAGCCAAGTCAGTGAATAATTTCTTGCCAACTGGTTTTAGGATTTGCTAATGAAACGTAGCCTAAATTTTGCGTAGGTCATACATATAAACCCACAGCAATGTTTTCAAATAAAAAGAATCCCAAGTGAGCATTTAAGGTCATCAGCACACTCCAGTAATTGCCTCAAGTGATTTCGTATTTTTTCCCTCCCCTGTAAATTGGTACAGAAGATATGCATGCACAGTACCAAAGGAGAGGACAAGGATGTTGATGAAAAATTGGTTGATAGGAATGATGCTGTACCATAACAAATCTCATGTTAAGTTAGTTTACTTGTGATTATTAACTGTAATAATTATTATTTTTACTAAACTAAAATTCAGTCCTGCAATTGGTTCTGATTGCTGCATGAAAATCTATTAAGCCAAATTAATTAGGTAATTTTGCCTTACAAGAAGCGTCTAATTATGATCTTAGGTTGTTGGAGGCTTCTGGGACAGATTTCAAACAAGATCTTTTATCTCTCCACAGAGACCTGTTGATTTGTAAATTTCATTTTTTTGTGAATATCATGGTCATCTGAACACTTCCTTTATGAAGTCTGCGTACAGTTAATTATTTCAGAAGACTAAATTCAGCAGCATTCTATAACTAGAGAAGTTAAGATATTCAATCAATAACTAGACCAAAGTATACTCTAACATGCTTCTGTGAGAGAGTTAAATATAAAAAGCAGAACAGAAGAAATCTGTAAAGTGAATGATTGTCATGACTTCATACATCTAATGTTTTCATTAAGACATGACACTTATGAAAACACCACGGTAATCATACACATGTACAAACTCAAGGTTTTATCTACTGTCTGTAGAATCCAAAACAATCACCTGTGCGTCAGTGTCTTTTCTTCACTCTGTATTTCACCTATTCTGTTCTATCTCAGAGCAGAGCATTTTAGATGAGCCCCGTAAAGGGTGACAGGAGGTTCAGAAGGGCTCAGATAAGAGCCAGGTAGAGATGGGGAAGGAAGGGTTGGTCAAAGCAAGATGTGAAAACTAGAACTTGCCTCCTTTCCAGGCCATGAGCCAGCAGGTTTGCTCAGGCAAACTCAATGGACAGGTGTGCTACTGGGCACAGTCAGGCATACAATGGGAGAGACAGGTACCTCTGCAGGGTGGAAGGGAGATAGAAAACGCTATCATCATGGTTTCTTGAATGTTGCTCTTTCAAAGGAATATAGATGTGGACAGTGAGAGCAGCTTGCAGGGACAGACCAAGAGAGAAATTCAGACCTGATGTTAAATATTCCCATGTTCTCAAGAATTGAATGAGAAGTGTTACAAGTAGAGAAGCAGTTCATTTTTAAAGAAAACTTGCTTACACTATCCTAGGAAATTGACTGAAGTCCCAGTACCTGCGGATGAAGATTAAAAGACAAGATTCTGCCTGCTGAACTGGGTCACGTAGCATATATGCCAACCTAGTCATTTACCATGGTCTTTTACCAAATTCAAATGAGCATCGCATCATTCCAAGAGCAAAACTTTGACTTGTCACCACCTCTCTTTTGGGACTTCATAAATATTCTATCAGAATATTCTGTCTGGCGAAAAAAAGGTGATTGATCTATGTTGTCTTTAACAGTGTAAGCTGAAGCTCTTGAACCTGTCGTACCCCTTGGTATACGTAAGTACAATGTCCCTGGGTTGTTTCTACTTTCTACATTTTTGATTAAGCCCAAGCAATCCATCTCTCATTTTCTGAAGCAAGAGTTGTAGATGGACTATGTTATCTAATCTTAAGGTGTTTTCTGGTGCCAAGGGAGGGCATGTGCTGAGTCTCCTCTGCTTGTGGGTAACTCCAGCCTTTTACCTGTAAACTAGAAATCAGGATCCATTATGTCCTCTTTGGAAGAATATACCAGTCTGATCATGGGCATAGCCAAAAGGACAGGAGGTGACACATTTCTATCTTATTTCCATTCTTCCGAAGCCTCCTCTTTGCACACATGTACTAGAGCTGTCATTTGTTATGTGCTGCAAGTTCAGCAGATGATTGCTTTCATCTTGGGACATGCCAAGCACACAGGGCAGTTCATCTCCATGTTTTTTCTTGTGGACCGTTTTAATAAATAACTAGAATTTTGGAGCATGCAGTATATGGTTCAGCTGCCTCCACCAGCTGTCTTATGAATAATGTACATATCTTTGATTTCCTTTCTATCCCAACAGTGGCTGTGGTGCAGTAAATTTTGAAGACATTGACAATGCCAATGTAGACTTAATCCCACTTAACCACGTGCAAACTTCAAAGCCTCACTACACAAGCACTGCACAGTATGTTTCTCTTATTAGCATGATTTTGATACTGCCTCTTGAGTTCTTGTTACTTGGGAAAGGGGAAAAAACAGTTAAAGGTCTGGTCTTGGGCCAAAAGAATGAAAAAATTGAGGGGAACGCTCCTTATTCTTTTTAATAACTTGAATGAGGTCTGTTAACAGAGGAAGCACAGTGAGCTTTCAGATTCAAGGTTGAACTTGAACTTGAAGGTCCTTTTTAATAACTGAGTCAGTAGTAAATGGCCTACAGTGGTAACTGCCTACAGTGGTCAGTGTAGGTCTATGTAAATCTAAGAGATCATTCAGCCTAGATACACAAAATTAATCAAGGAAGCTGATACAAAATGAGCGGAGAGATGTCTACTGAGATGATGGTATAACAGATTTTATCCATCTACTTGTGTTATGGTAAGCTTAAATGCAACCTGTTTTGACTAAGAATGAATTTGTCATAGAAGGCCTGATTCTTTATTGTATCACATTAGTGTTATAGTTTCAGGGAAATTATGCTCCTAACACCATGCATCATGCTTTTCAACCAGAAAAGTTGATTAGGTTTTTTTTCCATCCAGGAGTTGCTCTGTGGCCCAAGTGACGCAGCCATCCATCTGGTACAGAGTGGTCATAATGGACTGACAGTAATTGACTGTTGGACCAAAAGCTACCCTTAGTGTGCCCATCCTGGGAAGTAAAGGCTGCCTGTGGTAACACCAATGCAGTATACTGTCTTGATATAATGAACTCTTCACGATCAGCAGGCTCTGACCTAGGCTGGGATGGAAGTCAGAGTGTACTCTCCCTCCTGCTGTTAACCTTGCTAGAATAATTGCACAACCAAGTTTTAAGAACTCGGCAGGCACCTTTCCGTTTTTTTCAATTGAGAAAGGTTGCATGTGAAGCTAGTCTGAGCACATCTACTAGATCACACCCGGAAACACCTGACTCGTGGTTCCTAATGATGCTGAGACTACCTAACACAGGCATTCCTGTAAATGCCCAGCAGCAGGAAATAGATTTGTGTTACATTCAAGGCTCAAGTGGGGAGGACATGGAAGAGAAGGTTCTGAGCTTAGCATGCACCAGGAATTTCTGCTGATGCCATTCTGAATAGAGTCCTTACTTCCAAAAAAACTATGTTTATTTTCAAACTATGCCATACTTTCATACTTCAAATGCTTCCAGTTCTTTAATATTAATGAACAGGTCTGTTGGGTAGAAGTGCATGTGCCATTGTTTGATGGGTGGTATGACTTGAATATTGCCATGTTAAAAATGGGTGATTTTTAACTTCAGTCACTAGATGGCCTTTGATTTTGCAAAAGCTCCCTGAATGCCATTAGGAACACCTTACTTTTAGCTAGATCACAAACTTTGAAATTCAAAGGTTTTCACTTTAAGCCTTTCCTAAAGTTGTCTTTAGTAGCTTGAGCTGGTATTAAGCATTTATTTGCAAACTTTTGAGAAAGTAAAATGGTAAAAGTAACAACTTAATGGGAAGAACTAAAAATGATAAAAGAGGAAAGAGACTGTTCTGTTTACTTAATCAGATTTTCTCTTTGCATAGGCCCTTCCTTTCTGTCCTTTCAGTGGTTTTGCACATTCCACATTTGTGAGGAAACTACAGAGGGGATACTTCACTGGGGGAAGCAGAGGGAGAGAAGCTGTAAAAATATTGCCCTCTCTGTTCTGAAGAAAAGGCATAATGCTGGGCCTTACTCACATATGGCAGAGTATGTGCTACACATTCCTAGTTGCTGGGAGCTGCCTTGGAAGTAGCTGGAATTTCTGAGCTCCACCTTAGGTCTCTTCATTACTTACATTAGTTTCAGGGAGAATGCATATCCTTTTGCAATGCATCACATGCTGTCACACATGTGTGGGGAACAGCACATCATTCTTCACACAGCCTTACTCATTACAGCAGTAGGTTCACAGGCAAAGTAAGGTGCTAAGCATTGTAAGATGGTAAAATTTGGCCCATATTACTGCAACCAAACATATTAATACCAAGCTTTTATGTACATAATGCACGATTCTGATTGTTTTATCTCACCTCCTGCACAAGTAATCTGATTTCTCACAGCCTTCATCTAACTTTTAACGTCTGCTTGAATTAGAACATAAGATAGTATAAAATGTTTATTGAGAAATGTGCTTTAAAAATACAGAATGCGTAGCATACAACATAGTGCTGAATAGAGATTTCTGAGTTTGTAGGGAAGTTAGCAGAGCTATTAACCCTTAGTTCTGCCATGTCATACTGCTTTTGCTGTAGAGCTTTGAAGAATAGAAGCTGATGTGTACACTGTGCTGCAAACAGACAGACATCTTGTATGGAGCTATTTGCAGCATATGGTATCATGGTGGATTTATAAGTTTGAGCAACAGGTTCTGTATTACCTTCTCTGGTATTCTCCATGTAACTTTCCTGGTTTTTAGTGAGTGAGGTTATAGGTTTCATTGATTGCTGGCAACCAGGAGACCAAGATCTCTGAGACCTAAAAGATTCTGACATCTCAAAGCTGTGAAAAACTCAATTCCACCTGAAAAAATTCTATTAAGTTTTTCATATTTATTCTCTGTCTATGATTGTCAGACATCAAGATTGCCATGATTTTAAGCAGAAGAAAGAAGAAAGTCAGAAAGAAGACATAAAAGTGATCCCTATAATTTTTTTTTTTTTTTTTTTTTTTTTTTTTTTTTTTGCTTTGTGTGTTTGCCAGTAGTTCTGGAAAGACGTGTAAAGGTATTAAGGCTGCTAGACTCCCACCAAAATCCTTGAGAAGTTAGATATATGCTTTGGATTTAGAAGCCTAGATATGCTTTGTAAGTCTGTAAAATGTAAAAATCTCTTTGTAGATAGTCACTTTCACTCTGTCATGGACTAGCAGTTGCACTTCCTGCCTCTAGCGCTTGGGCAACAGCATCGGCGCTCGGGCATTACTCCGGAGTGAGACACTATTCTTCCCCAGACCATGCAAGAAAGTGGTTGCCATTCAAATTATTAGCAAAGCTGAAACTAGCTAAGAGTCCTCTGTCATGTAATTTTGCAGAGACAAACAGGAAGAGTGGTGAACCTGGGCATGTTTTGTATGTTACCCTTGCGCCCACCCTCTCTTCCTTTTGGCAGAACAGGAAACCATCTTCTGTTTTTCTTCTTTTTTCTTAAGGAATTAGAAAAAAGATAAAAGTCATGACTTATGCTGCAGTTGAGCCTAAAAGCCCCTAGTATAAGATCAGTGTTGTGAAAAGCTGCTGTGCATATACCCAGCACTCTAGATAATACTCTGAAGTCCTTACTGTGCAATTTGGAAGTTTTACAGATGGGAATCCAGGTGCAGTGTGATTACGTGGTTTGCCAAATCCCATTGGGAATCTGTAGCACAGTTAGGAATGAAACTTCATGTATCCTGAGCCCTAGCCTGTGCCTTTTTTTTAACCAAACTCTGAGTTTTAAGCTGTTGAAATGGTGCTTTGCTGAAACCTGGTTTTAAAAAATAATAGCACAAAATGATGGCCATAGTTCTTAAAAGTTAGGCTGAGACACAAGTGAAGACTTAGGAATCTAAGTAATTTTTTATCCTATTTTTCTCTGTGGTTCAGACATGGAATAGCTGTGGGAGCCTTCACCACATGTAAAAAGCCATGTCATAAGTGTTGTGATTCATTTAGAAGTGCTAACTTTATGAATCTGAACTTACCAATCAGAACTATGTTTGTGATCTGGTGGCAGTCTAGGATGATCAGTGGGCATTTCCGTAAGGGAGCTGCGGAAGTACTTTCCTAAGGTCAGGCTCTTCATCTTCGCACTTGACCAAAGATCCTGGATGGTAATTCAGTTCCTCTCATTCTCTTCCAGGCTTTCATTAAAGCCTGTCTTGGGGGAAAGGGATCAATTACATCATCTCTTGAGGTCTGTTCCAGCCCTGGAATGTAACATCATTCTTAATATCCTTGGTTTGTGTATGCACTCCTGAATTTGCTTCAGGATGAGCTTGTGTTGTGGTTTAACCCCAGCCGGCAACTAAGCACCATGCAGCCGCTCGCTCACTCCCCCCACCCAGTGGGATGGGGAAGAGAATAAAAAAAAAAAAAAACCTCATGGGTTGAGATAGAGACAGTTTAATAGGACAGAAAGGAAAGAAAATAATGATGATGATGATAATAATAATAATAAAAGAATTAGAATATACAAAACAAGCGATGCAAAATGTAATTGCTCACCACTCGCTAACCGATTCCCAGTTAGTTCCCAAGCAGTGATCCATGCCTCCCAGCCAACTCCCCCCAGTTTATATACTGAGCATGACATCATATGGTATGGAATATTCCTTTGGCCAGTTTGGGTCAGCTGTCCTGGCTGTGCCCCCTCTCAACTTCTTGTGCCCCTCCAGCCTTCTTGCTGGCTGGGCATGAGAAGCTGAAAAATCCTTGACTTAGTATAAACACTACTTAGCAACTACTAAAAACATCAGCGTGTTATATCAACATTATTCTCATACTAAATCCAAAACACAGCACTATACCAGCTACTAGGAAGAAAACTAACTCTATCCCAACTGAAACCAGAACAACTTGTTCTTCTCTTTCATCCTCAGTTATGTTGCAATGTATGCCTAAAAGCTGGAATCTTCTATCATTTCTTTGCCAAGGGCAACATAGAAATCTTTAAAAAAAAAAGAGCCAGTCAGAAAATTAGGAAGTTGTTGTGAAAGACCACTCTGAAAATGTCTTTCTAATGCAGTCCTTTTTCACCAACAGATCTCCAAAAATTTTTTATAAAACTTATCATGATCTCGTTTTACAGCTCAGAGTTTTGAACTCTGACTTGATTATGTCTGTTTTCCGTGGTTATTTTTTCTTTGTTTCTTACTGATTTGATTATTAATTATTTGCTCATAATATTTATTTATTTGTGGAAGATGAATACTGCATTTGGTTTTATATGTCACATAGCTAACCGTATATTAGGTAGGGAAGCAACTGAGAGCTAAAGAGTATGTTTTGTGCAGCCAGCCAGGCTTTCAAAAATAGCTCAGCAACCACACATGAAAACCAGAATTCTGAAAGAGCTCACATTCTGGGTGCACGTTGATTGCTAAGCTCCTGTGAAAATCTGGCCACAAACACCACAATGAAACTTTTAGGTGCTGAGCACTTTTAAAAATCTGATCCCCTGTGTGTAACTGCTGCTCCAACCCAAATGCATATCAAGGAAGAGGAGGACAGTCTGAATTCCAAGGAAACACTGTATTTTCAGCTCCCTTGGGCAAGTTACACAGGGGAGGAAACTTCGCAGCACAGCTACAGTGACTTCCAGGAAGGCTCAGACTGCTAAATTCTCTGGGCACTTTTGAGAGGCTCCATGTTATTAATAAGTGAAAATAAGTAATGACCCAATTCATTATTTCTTGTTATTAACAACTACTTTGAAAAAATCTCTTTCTTATTCAGAAGTGCATTTTGAACCTAATAATTTTGAAAACCATAGAGAAACTGGTTTTACTGCATCATATGGATTCCCAACATAATCATCTGCTGTTCTCTTTTTCTTAAACAACATCTTTATAGATATGTAATTTTGTATAATTCTCCTCCACCCCTAGTCACCAGCTTTTTCCTTTGTTGACCTCTTCCCCAATCAGCTGCTGAAAGAAGGTTATGCTCTATGTGGTATTTTAGTTCTGCAGGTGTTTTAAGGGTCAATGGAAAAAAAGCCTCCCACGCTGGTGATGGGGATTTCCTCTGTAGCATTCATGGGCAGGGCTCTGGTAAATGCTCAGTCTGACAGACACAAATAACTGTCCTCCTTGGCATTGTTAGAACTCCCTTGCACCCTCAGTGAGTTAGCAGTACTTCCTGTAGTAATAGTGTAGCACACTTAGTGCATTCCAGCGTACACAGCAACAGTTCATATCAATCGAGTGTTATATCTGACTCGTGCTTTTCTCTTTTGTGTGTCTTTTGTATTATAGCACAGCAACTTCCTGATTTTCACTGTGGTAGTTATTGGAACCTACCTCTTGAAATTTGACAAAAGCAGTTAGGACAGAGATTATGTTTTCTTGTTCCACATTAAAAGCCTCTGCCTCCAGAATTAAGTACAAATCTGGCAGTCATTAGCATTTTAAAACTTGCTACTCATAATTCATCAGCTCTCATAATACTCAGTAGAGGGCAGTGTTTACACAATACATGTGCATTCTAACAAAGTGTTACTTAGCAGCACTTTTGAAGCATCAGCTAATTCATTGCCATAACACTGGTAAAGTAGATTATAGTATTAGTTTTTGAAAGACTGAGGAGGCTGAAGTGACTTGTCCAAGGCCACAGAGGTTGTCTGTCAGAGAGAGGACAGGATCTGACCAAAATCCATTTCTGGAAGCAGTTGATTGAAATGGGAACTTAATACATACAGTTTCTAGGAAGACAAAGTCCTAAGTGTTTCAAGTCCTGCAGTTCTTGCACAAAGCTATTCTCTGAAACTACCCTTTATTCTTGGTTTCTCAAGCATATTGGGCAAAATGCTACTATCACATCAGTATATCTGTAGTGACTTCAGTCATATTTCTTCAGTGTAGTCAGCTTCCAACTGACGGTCTGCATGCATCCCTTATCATTTCAAGTTACCACAGAAACCTCACAGGCCACAATTAGCTGGGGACAGGACCCTCTGCTGCCTTGCACCTTGCATAGTCATTTTCATGGGCTGCCTAAGAGCTTTCCCACAATGTATCTTTTCTTCAGAAACTGACAGCTTGTCCACCATGTATGCCTTTTTAGTGATTTTCCAGTTTGAGTCATTCGTGGGGTTGAGGGTGGGGGATGCTGAAATATCCTACTTTGACCTTTTCCAAATGAGATTTTATTGCTGACTTGAAATGCTTTCTTGTTTCTGAAAAATATTACCCCGTACTAAAAAGGGGATTTTAAAAAAGTTGAAAGCGGCATAAAACTTTGAAATTGTAGAAACAAAATGTTCCAGTTCAACATGATTCAGAATATTTCTGGTGAATTACCATTTTGATGGTTTTATCCTTTTAGAAATGCCATATCCATTTGTAAATACCCATTCCCTATCCTGCTTTGATGGCTGAGGGAGAAGGGTATGAAATGCAACCCAGAATGCTCTGTTCAAAAATTCTGTCAGTCCCATTCTTCGCTCTGCATGGAGCACCTTGTTTTGGCTTCATAAGTTCTCTCAGGTATATTCTTTCCCAACACAAGAGACTGTATGCATTGAGTTTCCTGACATAGGATCATGTCTGAAGCATTTTTACCACAAGTTATTCTGCTTGGCAAATAGGATCATGGAGTAAAGGAAGGGCCACAAATGTGTGACATGTCTTCCTGGAAGGGAATTTGAGGTGGAAGCCTGTTGCGAGTCTTATGTACCCGTGAGAAGTGAGACCCGAGAGGCCTATTTTATAATTGCAGTAATCAGAAGAGCTAGTTAATGACTTAATCTGGTGATCTAGTTCTATGAGATTTATACAAGTGTTTCTAAGAAAGAGTAAGATGTTAGGAACTCTTTGCTCTTAAGTGCAAGGTAAGAATCTACCAGATTGCTTTCACTAGACAGAATTTTTGCACAAAGAACTTGGATACCCCAGTCGCTCAAGCTGAAGTGCTAGATCCAAGGTTTTCA
Source organism: Gymnogyps californianus (assembly GCF_018139145.2). Taxonomy (NCBI): domain Eukaryota; kingdom Metazoa; phylum Chordata; class Aves; order Accipitriformes; family Cathartidae; genus Gymnogyps; species Gymnogyps californianus. The sequence continues at coordinate 76,427,131 of NC_059472.1, read as the reverse complement.
AGAATTACAAATTATTTGGGGGAATCTTGATTTTGCTCCCATAAAAACAGCTGACATGGAATCTACGTGGCAAACCTGGGCATCCAATGACCTGGAGACACCCTAGACCATCACTTCCAGCTGCTGCTTCAGAACAGTATGGATCTCCTGCAGGTTCTGTGCTATAGGGGGTTATCTCAGATACCTTAAGGCATCTCAAATAGCTCTAAATGTCAGCATGGGTGGCCAACTAAATTAAGTCCATGCTGTTTTTCCTGAACACTACCAGGAAATAAAAATCTTCAAAGACATCCCGAGATGGACATACGAAACAGAGGCACACTAAAGCAGAGGCACTCAGAATCACTACATTCCACTTGAAAAATCTTAGAGCCTGCACAGATTCAACTGTCAATACTGTGTGTTTCTTACTGTTGGGACTAAGAGCTGCTGGCATGATAACAAGGAAGTGTATGAACAAGAGAGATGTCATGGTTACAGAAAGAAAGCTTGATGACGACAGCGTAACCACAGAGGAGTTTTGTATGTTGCCCAGTGGTAGCCTGGTACTTAGTTGTTTTCTTTAGCAGCAGCAATCTGGTTTAGCAGCTCATCAGAGAAAACACACAAGAGCTAGACAGCATGATCCAAAAACAAAAAACCAAAGGGGTATTTTTTTAACCTCAGTTTCTTCTGCTTTATCACATACATAACCGCAGCACATTTTTGCATCTTCTTTGCAGGTTCCCAGGAGAGCAGCTGCTTTACTGTAGTGTAAGCTTTCGTACTATCCTGGTACTTTTAGCTTCTCTCTGCCCATCTCTCTTCTCTTTCAGAGCTACATCCTTCCCACATGTTATGAATATACCAAGTTCTGTCAGTCCTTTCTAACAGACAGTCTAGAACAAGTCTTCATCTTGGGTCATCTCTCAGGCTTGATTTTTGGGTCACGTTTGGCCATTTATGATGCTTTTCTCTTTTCTTCTAGTTTTGCAAGTTTTAAAGGTCAGACAATTGTATCAATCAATCAGATGCTTCACAGTGCATAATGTATTCTAATAGCTCCACAGTTGTATAGTTATTATGTGAGTTAACTCCAAATAGGCTTATAAAATGTTGCAAGTTAATATGGGGCTTCTTGTTGTGATCTCCTTCTCTGTGACGCTCATATAATTTCAAGGAAGTCAATGGAATTTCTTTATTACATGTGAGAGATGTATCTTGGTATGTGGCACATCACCAGGATAATAAAACTCTGTTCACATTCTGGCTGATTCCTTCAAAGTGATATCACATTTTCAGGTTTGGATGAATGCATACGCTTATACTCACACACCCAATGTCCATTGTGTCCCTCAGTGGGATCTCTGCATATGCAGATGAAATTTTCTACAGAAGTACCTAATCTGCATGTAACCTAACAATTGTCTACTTTGACATGAAAAAGCAAATTTGTCTGCAAGCCGTTTTGGCCAATTCTGAAAATATGTTCAACTGCTGTACTAGATTTTCAGGCCTACTTGTTACCCCTGCATGGCTGCTGTCAAGACAGAGAGCAGATTTCTTACTTGCTCAGCCAACTACTTAGCAATTCCCTGCAGGTAACAGCTTCCCAAGTGCTAAAAAACTGCTGTACTGATTCTACAAAGTCATCTTCTCTAGAGGGTCATGTACTGGAGCATGGCCCAGGGAGTATAGCTGTGTATGAATGTATGGGTGAGTGCAAGGCTACTCCAAAATAAGACAAAGAACTAGATGGTCTTTCTGCTAACTATGGGTACAAAGACTACAACATATACCACCAACGCTCCTGTGGCAAGTATAGTTCACCCACAGTCCTTTGTTATAACTGTGGTAGGTAGATACAGCATTTTGTCATTACCTCTGCTATTCTGGTGAGGAATTTCAGAGCCAAGTTTCCTAGTACACAAGTCAAAGAATTTTCTGATAAACCACGACTCGCACATATGTTCAGTTTTGCATCCTGTGCTGAAGTTAGTTGCAGAGAAGTAGCTGATCAGCTGTACTGAAACTAATAGCTCTATGCACTTTATAACTAAAGGAACTCTTTATTTTTACCCAGAGTACAGGGGAACCAAAAAAATACCTCAGAGATTATTTTAAAGGAGGCACTGTTATCATTCATGCAATCTGAAGACCCACAAAGGACTAATGGAGGCAAGGTTTACAATCCCAAGTATTTAGTTGATTCAGTGGATGAAACAGCTTGTCATGAACTCTTATCTCCATGTGTATGGGCAGTCTGGATATATGTATAATTCAGCAGTGTCCTCTTTTGAGCTGTCAATATAGAACAGTACTGATACTCTCTGAATAACTTTGTGCTGCAAAAAAAGCTGTCATACTGGGGGTTTAGATTGTTTTATTTTTAATCTTCATGGATTATCTCTCTGAATTTATATTAGTACCTTCGGGTTTTTTTTCTTTAATTTCGTCCATCTCTGCTTCATCTTGCAGCAATTGCTATCAAACTTTTCTGTTGTGCTACCTCAGATAAGTAGAATTCTTTCCTCTGTCTCTTTAAGGAACTTTCTTTTTGAATTTCACATTAAAACTTAGCATCAGTATTAACAAAAGGCTTTAGTTTTCCAAGGTGTGGCACATACTGTCTCAGTCCACTGGTGTACTCGAGCTAGAATTTAAGTTGATGTGTCTAAGTGTTAATGATATTATATATACATGTAAATACATTCTAAATAAATTCTAGGGGAAATTTAGAGAACTTTAGAATCATTTGGGAAATCGCTTGTGTTTTGGGCCGTGAGAAATGACAGCTGTTGGCCTAAAGCGTGCTACCTAAATTCCATATTTGAAGCAGGAACCTAAATATGAGCTAAATCTGTATCATGTTTTTAAAGAATATTTCCTTGCTTTTTGTGCTCTATGCAAACCCCATGGCCCCATTTTTTCTTTGAGATTAAATGTTGCTTGTGATCATGAATATCATACAGATATTCAACCTAAACAACGGGGGGGGGGGGGGGGGGAAAGGAAAAGTCACTAAAGAACTCACTTTTGCCATGTCTAACCAAAGATTTTGGGTCATCTCATCAGCTAGATCATCATAAAGTTGTTTCACTGATCTTAAAGAAGCTATGCCAGTTCATACATTCTAAGGACTACTCATTATATTATGAAGAGGTTTTACCCCATCCATCTTTGATAAACACTAGCTATTTTAGAACTGATCTGTAAGTCATATTTCAAGCCTATAGTCATTTAATTTAGCCTTTCTCCACCCTCCATCCCTCCTTTAACTTTTTCCTTTAGCACTCCAAATATCCGTGGATACACTGGCAAGGTTCATTGGTCAGTAACTCACCCGGCAAATTCTAATCTTCCATCAACAGCCCCATCAATAAATAATTGCACGAATGCATAGGTAGGTATGAGGTATATTTCTCAGCTTGTTCAGAAAGATTACAGGGAAGATCCTAATTGCATTTATTTAGTTAAAGAACAATTAAATGTTAAGCATGACATTCCATTGGCTTAAAAAATACAGAACAGTTGGGGTTGAATCCCACCACATTATTGTCATGCTAATCTGAAATCCTTTTGAGGTTTTAGAATTTTTCTGGAACGTTGTAAGGTATGTACTGGAAAGGTACCTTAACACTGAGGTAAATCATGATTTCTAAATGTGGATTATTTCTACACTGGGAAATTTTTTCTTTAGCTACAGTCGCTAAGTCATGGTTTAAGTGACTTTTTTTTTTTTTGATTGATCTGTGTGTGTTTTGAAAGAGGCCCATGAATGTCAAAGTTAAAAATTCCCAAAAGAAAATTGTGTGGTGGTGTGTTTCCAAATTGGTATTGGCAGACTTATGAAATGAGTATTTGCTGTACAAAAATAGTTGTTAAAAATGGGTGGGTTTACTTAGAATGCAGTGAGAGGGAAAATTGTGCCATGCCCCCACACCGATGCAGCCCAGGACCCTGTGACTATGAAATCATCATAGCCCCACATCACTATTGTGGCTACCTCATGAAATGAATTAGTAATCTTTATTCTCTCTTGCTCTGCCATACAAGGCTTGTTAAAACTGTGGGCTAGTGTAAGTATTTAGGTGTCTAACTCTTGTTGGTTTCAAAAGAGCTGGACACTTCAGAACAGCTGAAAAACCCTTTTCCTTTTGTTAGCACAAAGAGCTTCTGACATTGGCAAAGGGCCAACCTAGCCTTTCTCCCAGTAGCTTCAGAATAGCTTAATAACTATTTGTTTCCTCTCTCTCCTTTATGATTTTGTGTTTTAGATTCTGATTTCTTGTTATCCATAATGATCTAGGACATGGTGACACTATCCCAAGTTTCCACATTTTCCTGAGAAATTTATTTTCCATTAAACTGTTTAATTGGCCTTAGGATTCTGGTCACAACACATCACACTTCTTTTTCAGCACTGCCAGTGAAAAGTATCCAGAAAAGACTTGAGGAGCTTTAGGGAGCTGCCTAGCTTTTAAAGAATTCACCTTGTCAAGTGTTTCATCATTGTGCAAAACGCACTGACTTCCATTTCTGCTGCCCTCCATCCATTCACCTCTGCTCTTTTTCTCTTGTGGTTATACTTAGAAAATAGACAGTCACCTGTAGTCACAGTTTGCTGTTGACAGGGAAGGAAAAGATGCAACAGAGTCCTGAGTCTCTATAGGCTAATAAAGCTGAACTCGGAGCAGCCTGATACAAGACTAACTTGCTTGTAAATGTCACAGACAAATAAAAAGGCAAATGCATCTTAGCAAAGATCATTGACAGACTTCAGACAGATACCAGATTTCAAGAGCAGAAAGACAGGCGCCACTGTGATCTAAGAAAGGAAAACACATCTGTTACTTCCTTTTACTTTATACAGGTGTTACTGTGGGTGTAGTTCATAGTGGATGAATTTTCTTGGTTTTTAGTGGATAGCAAGAACAGGGTTGTCATTCTGTGCTACTGGATACTTTCGAGAACCAGGACAGAATCCCCTGACTTTTTTGAAGAAAGATGTGTAGGAAACAGCAAGCATAATCATACCCAGACATTGTAGACCAGGTTTTACCACCCTTTTTCTGAGCTGAGTGGTGCAATCCCCTGAGGGTAGTACCCCTGGTTGCAAAATTGTAACAGTCCTATTTTACTTTCTCTGGGCCTACTTGTGGAGTAAGATAGTGTTCACTGACTTAAGATGGAGGATCGTTGCCCTCTATGAAACTGCTATGTAAAACTATTAGGGATGCTGGGAATCTCCCTCCAACATTAGTTAGTGATGCCCATAAAAGAGAGATGTTTAACATTTGATTCCTTCCCTTTGTAAAATAAATGATAAAAAGTCCTGCTGATTTCAGTGGTCACAGGTCAAGCTAGACTGTAGCGGAGAGGTGAAGAGAAGAGAGGTTATTCCTGGAATTTGGGGTCAAACTACCCCAATTCACCTCCACATGCTTTCCATGTAGGACATGATCTCATTCTTACTGTTTTTAAAATGGTGAGCCCTTTTTTTCTGTCTTTGATCATTCTCAAGCCATGACTGTAATAATTTCTCAGAAAGTAGCAAGTGATTGCATGTGGTGGATGTTTTTATAGCTGCTTTATTTGACATGTCTACAATATACAGTCAGTCTCCTGAAGACAATTATGGGTATCAGAGGGAGTCTCTTATCTACTGCTAACATGGTCTAATAAATGTTCCTGTCAAAAGTATCAGCAATATCAGATAGACCAGACAGCATGCAACCACTTCTGTACTGTATTTTTATTGCATGGAGCTTCCACAGTATGTGGGGCAAAATCCTTTATACCTGTTTTAAGTATTCTGAACTCAACAGGATTGTATAGGATATAGAACAGAAGAAATAAGGTTTCTTCATCTTCGAATATGAATAGTATTCTTATATGTCAAGCTTTATTGATGTATTTTTATTGTATTTGTATTTCCAGGTTATCCCAAGGTGAAGTCAGAAAATTAGGTTTCAAAGAAGTCCTTTAGTGCAATTAAATTCTGGCAGCATTGTTTAGCTTTTGCATAGGAAGGAACGTTTTATGTGGGTTTTTGTGTTTTGTTTTGTGTTTAAATTAACTGTCCATTGCTACCCAGAAAACACAAATCCATTTGCACCACGAGTTGTATGAAAATTCATTGGCCTCACTGTAGTTAATATAAGATAGTGCTAGATTTAGTTTGATTTTTCAAGAGAAGGGTTGCACCCTTTCATCAAGTTGCTTTGGAGATTTCAAAAGGGATCTTTAGGTTTGGAGAGTGAGTGAACATAAGACTCTCTGGTCAGTTCTGTGTCAGCCCTGCTTTTGATTGGGTGTTTTGCAGCAGAGGGGCTACACTAACTTAGGTTGTAGGTATAAGATTATTTATAGTGCCTCTTCCTGTAAAAAGATTAGAAGAGTATCAGAAGTCTAGCATAAATTGTTCCCTCCCAGACTGTCCCCAGCATATTTTCTAATGCCCATCCCAGTATTCTGTACCACGAGGACTGGGCATCTAAAGCAGGCATGCCATGGTGCCAGCGAAGTGTTTTTCTAGGCTTGAAAGCCAAACCTCCAGCATCACCTCCAGGCACCACAGGGCCTTACGTGCTTGAATGCATTCAGCATGCTCATGGCAGTTCTCCACAGATAGTGTGCAGGTTAGTTGTGAAGCAACGGTGTGTGTCCAAGAAAGGCTGAAAAGAGGCAAGAGGCAGAACATACCTCTCTTACAGCTGCTGTAGGGGTCTGTCTTTCAGCATGTTACATATATCCAGAAAGATTTAAAATAAGATTTAAAACTCTTAGGAAGATTTGCCACCATTGTTCTTAAGGGGGCTGATTCTAATACTATGGAATATTGCAAAATGTTAATATTCTCTAAGGCCAATGAGCGTAACTGTTTATGAAGAAAGCAGTGAGAGGGAAGAAGAGGGAATGTTTAGCAATATGAGAACATGTTTTAAAAGTCTTTTTTTCTGTGTCTTTGTGTGACTGCAGATACATAGCAAAACATGGAAGCTTGTCTTAGTATAATCACCAGGGACCTTTTTCTCAAGTGGTGACTCCAGTTAGTCCTCAGAATTCTTTCAACAAGATAGAATGAGAAACTATTACAGTTTAGAAAGTGTCAATCCTTTTTACCTGCATAACGGAGAGCCTCAGTGTCTGACAGTGAGGAGGAAGGAAATGCGTGAAGGTGTGTGGATACTTTAAATACGGAACAAAAATAAAATAACATAGAAGTGGGTGTTTGTGGTAGTCCTTATTACATTATTCTCATATTTATGACTTACTAGCGTTGACAGTTGAAACCGTATTAAAAACAAGAGGAGTCGTAAGTCAAAGGCTTGAAACTTGTTCTCTGTACTGGATTGCCATGTTAACTAAGGTTGAAAATGATGCTGTAGCTGTTCCATCCATTGACATAAAGATTTTGTGTGTATATATATATACACATGCACATGTAGACACACATATGTAAATGTATTATTAACTAAGAAATCATTACAGAGCAGCAGCCCTTCTCACCAGCTGTCCTAAGTGTGCCTTGCAAAGATGGTTAAATGTCACAGAGTGAGATTTTAATCTTTGCCAGTAGTGGCTCTGTGTGTAGTAGTGAATAAAAGGAGCCAGGTTATGTTGTCTGGTCTGGAGGCTAATTAAGACTGTGTGGCTTGCATCCATGCTTAGATTCTTCCATGCTTAAACTGAAAACAGTTAAATAGGGAAGATGGAGGGCCAGTACTTAAGCCTTTGTCGTGGCACAGTTTTATTTTCTGATGTTAGTGTAGACAACATGAGGAAGTTGCATCCCTGAGAAAGAGAAGACCAAATGTGAATTTGTAGGTCAGGGAGTTCTACTGTGCTCCAGGGGCCAAAATAGTCCAAATAGTTTATTCTAATTTGGACAGCCTGGCAGCTTGCTCAGAAGTTTCTGTCCTGAGGCCTCCGGTATTATCCAAATCATCTATATTCCTGCTCTGTTACCTCTCCTGCTTGCTCTTCTCCAGTACTGGCCTTCTCCAGGCTTTTGAGGTACATATGTGTGTAACATGTTTGTAAGAAATAGCTTTCTCATAGCCACTTAAGGGCTTTCTGTGAAGGATTATAAAATGCACCAATGGCGAAAGGCCTTTTCAAGAGCAGACTGAAGACTCATTGGAAATACTGAAAGGTAGGGAACATAAACCACAGAGCCAGAAGACAGCAAATCCGCAGAAAGAACTAACATCCCTTAACAAAGGGGTTAGATCCCCAGCAAAAATAATGGGAACTGAGCATCCAAATCCCTGACATTGCTGTGCAAATCTCAGTCATAGAGGATATACAAGCCCTAGGGAATGTGAGATGACAGCTAAGCAAGACAAGCACTGATGCTAAGGTATACCATTTCTCCTAGTAAGACCGTAGCAGATTGTTTATCCTAAAGTGGAGCGGAAAGATTCCAGTTCTTGAAACGTCTGACCTAACACAGCAACTACATCACTTCCAGCTTTCTGTATTGTCATCGTGCACAAATCACTGATACCAGATTTTTTAAAAGAGATGCTCTCATCTAATCAGTTTCACCGTATACATTAAATTAGAACTTAGGTGTACAAGTGCAAAATTAAAGCATATATACAGGTAGGAAGGATGCAACCTGCCTTTGCCTTTTGTGCTTGTCCATTTTGGAGCTACACATGTATACAAGTCAGTGAATATTTTAGATGAAAACATAGTATCTTTTGCAAATTTGGCTTATTATGTCCTGTTGAATTATTATGTACCATAGAAAAGTATTTGCAAGTTTGTTACTGGTTACAAAGGCTATGTTGTTATATTCTTGATATGTTTTGCAAATTTGGCTTATTATGTCCTATTGAATTATTATGTACCATATAAAAATATTTGCAAGTTTGTTACTGGTTACAAAGGCTATGTTGTTATATGCTTGAGAAGGATTCCAATTAAACCTTTCAGGGCCCCAACTCCGCAGTGCAGAGAGAGTGATCTGACTTTGGGTAAGAATGTAGGAACTGTCTTTGTACAATGCGATGCATCATCAGAGGCTATATCTTGAACAGAAACTTAAATTCCATTCAAACTAACAGATGAAAACTGATTACATTTTAAACCAGCAGTGGGCTGAGAACATTGACTGCAAAGACAGATGCCATCGCTTGAGTAAGTTCAGATTGGTTGCTTTATGTATAAAAACATTTTACACGTGCCATAATTAAAGCACAACAATCGAAGAAGATGGGAGCTATATTTAAAATGGGGCAGGTTCTCAGCTGGATAACTCAGCATAGTTTTCTCTGACTTTACAGATTGGTTAAGAGCCAGAATCTCTACATCTAATGAGTGAAAGCTGTGTGTTAGAAATCCTCTAGATAAATCAAAATTGTAAAAAAAAAATGTAAGGATGATTTACACTTCTCCATACTGCTAGATCAAGCTGAGGAAATTTATAAAAAGATAAACAGTGGGGAGGAAAGGTATTCTTTAAAGTCAGTTTCTAGTTACTTTCAGTTTCTCTGAAAACTTGAACAAAGAGCAACAAGCTCTTGGGCTTAAAGAGCAAACGGAAGGGAAGTGCTTGTATCCAAACTATGAAGAAGTCCCTCATTTCACTTAAAATAAACTAATTAAAACAACAAAAACCATGTTTTCAAACTTGTTTTCCCACTAAGAAGTTCTTTTGATTTTAACAAATCTGTATTTTGATCCTAAAATTGTAAGATAGTATTTGTTGAAACCTCAAGGAGGGAAAATTTTTATGTATTGAAACAGAAGAACTTACAAAAGTAATAATTAAAAAATAGGTATGTGACATTCAATATAAGGCCTATTTCTGTTTCTACTGGCTGCAGTAGCATTACTCTTGGTAGTAAAGACAGAAGGGGATCCTTGCCATCATGTCAATCCTATAAATAGCACCACTTGATTTAATCTGAACTCTTCTGGATTCATGTGATTCATGGTATGGTGAACTGGTTATTGCTATTTTAAAATTTTCTGACTCTTCCACACTGTCTTAAAGAGAAATACCCCCCCCCCCCCCAAGAATATCCTTTCATTTGACACTGTGGCATATGATATAAGGTATATGATATTAAGTATATGAAAGAGGGTTGCTATTAAAGAATCTCGGTTTTGCCTCCAGTTGGCAACCAGTGAACAAATACTTTAGTTCATGGGACAACTTCTGCTTTCCATCTGTTAAATGCCTTGCTGAATCATAGATGTTTTTAATCTATACACGGTGTTCATAAAGCAGTCAAATTTCAAGTCACTAAAAATCATTTTTGGATCTGTTCCTTTGAGTTATGGCATCGACACCTAGATGAACAGGAACAGAGTTGGCTTCCGGTGTGTAGTAAAACCACTGAAAAACAATGCTGCCGTGAGAGAAATGGTTTCCTGGGTAGAATTGAGTTGGTTTTCCTTCTACTGTCTTCTAAAGGCTTCGGAAAGTATAGTCTTCTAAAGCAGAGCATTTACACCACGCAAAAAGCCACTACATTTGCAGCTTGTTTCACAGAATTTCTCTTTAAAACCAGCAGGCTTTGGAAGTTAAATGATTTGAAGTCGTTTTGTGTAAAGTAGTTGTTAGCATAGTGACCGTGCTTTTAATATGATCACTTCAATGTACACAGTAAATAAACATGTCTTCAACTATTCTATTTCTTTCTAAATATCTCTAAATAATATCTATATATTTTTTGTATGCAGAGTTACTAAACCCCTTCAAATACTTTTTTGCATTATGTTGAATGGATTGATCATAAAGAAACATTTCGACATGGAAAAATAGGCTGCAATAGAACAATTATCATAACTCTAGCTAAAGTTCATATTTTTTTAGACAAGAGTCTTTTCCCTCTTGCTCCTTTCAGAAATATGCATTTTAAAAAATTGGTTTCCTTTGGTTTGTTTGTTATTTTATTCCTAATGCTTCTCATCTGCCATCTAGTAAAGGTCATAGAAATATTAATGTACTTCCAAAGCTAGAGGACCAAAAAGCTTTGCTTTCAACATAGCTTAGAGTATGGGGATGCAAATTGCAAAAAATCAGTGGCCTGTATCTTCTCACAGAATTATTTAGTAATGAATATACCAAGTGAAAGAGAAATGTCTGTTGGGTAAACAATACGCATAAACAACTTCATGGTAGGAAAATAATATGATATAAGAGGCTGTGGTGATCCTAGCCTGAAATCTTGAAAATGACTGGAGAAAATAAGGTACTTATAGAGGAGACAGAAACCAAAAGCATATAATAACTGGAAACTTTGTTTTGTTTCGCTGTAGATGGAAGCATTTTTTATTTAATAAAGTACAATTAAAAATAGAAAACATCGTGACCAAGTAGAGAATTTGTGTTGCTTTCAGAAATTATTTGAGAGATAAAGTATGATTTACTTGGAGAAGTTTGGCAGAGCAGAGGAGAAAGCAAAGTTTAAGTAAGTGGGGTATTCCCCTCCACTGGTGGCTAAAAGCTTCTTTTTTCGGGTCTCAGCATCTCTCAGCCACTGCTGTCTTTTCTGTCCCCCCAGCAATGAGGGACTCAAGAGGCTTGTCTTACACTTTAGAACAGAACTCTGTGTTTTCCCCAGTGTGTGGGAATACAAAGGAGCCCTGCAAAGTGTGTATCGAGCCATCCCAGAGGAGATATTGCTCCCAAAATACTGACCTATCTTGTTCTGAGGCAGGACAACTAATTATCATCTCATCCATGGTCCGTTTGTACTTAGAAAATGTAATTGCTGGCTTTGCAGTAAGGAGTGAGGGCACCCCTTCCCTTGCAAATACTGTTGCGTGGCATTTAATGACGGTAAGAAGTCAAGACTGTGCCTCATATCTTCTCTGAAAAACAGCAGCTCTGAGATCAGCCTGAGGAAATGTGTCTCAGTAAAGGCTGAGAAGGAAAATAACCACCTAAATCATCCCCTCATTTACTAAATTTGATTTTCATTGGGGGTTTCTCAAAGAAATAGGAATCAGGCCTAAGTGTAGTTGCTTATGGGACCAGACAAAGCCATTGCTGCTGCTGTGTGCTCATTACTTAGTCTAGTAATGAGCATATGTAGTAAGTTTATGACATATATATATACATGTAGGCCCTAAAAGTCAAAGGCCTTTAGGCACCCACGTTCCACTGACGTGGTTTCGTTTGCCTGTGTGTGCAACTTTGGCGCATCACTAACTCAGCAGCTGGGTAACATTAGAGCACCATAAGTGGTGTTCCTTTTACCATGGCTTATACTGCAAGCCTCTGACAGTGTCCTATCTCTGCTGCCATTAAAAAGATAATAGTCAGGTTCCATCTTTAGATAAAAGGCATTGTATGGCTCCTTGTTGTCACTCTGCATGAAACAAATCTGTATGTGTAAATTACGTGTACACTCATTAGTTTAGGATTTTGCCGTGAATTTCTTCAGCGTTCTCACAATTGGAATACAAAAGGAAATTTCCAGGACTTCCTAATACAGATCTAAACCACACAAGTAGCAATATGAAGGAATTCAATGGAACTATTCACATGAATAAAATTACATTTGTGCAGCTTTTCTCATCTTTGATGTGGCCCTTTGATTCAAGAAATTATCCCTATGTAACAAAGTCCTTACAGACAAAGCTGAGCACAAGCACATTGCTGGCTCTCAATTTTAGAACAGCATACACCTTGCTGAATCCTGTGGTGTAAACCTTCTCGTTTATATCAATGACCACTAAAAAACCTATAGATCACTCGCTCAACACCACTTAAACTAGTTAACTATTTCATTGCTGACAGGAAGTCTAACAATATGCAAATATTGCAGTTATTCAGTAAAGCAAGGATGTGAGTATTAAATCCAGACATTTCCTTCAACAAGAACCTTTCAGTATTCAGTGAGTCCATTACTTTCAGTTAAATAAAAAATAGTTCTTAGACTTTCTCCTTAAAAACTGAACTAAGTTTCTTACAGGACCTCTATGCTTTTTGAAGAAAGAATGTCCAGTGTATTCTGCACAGAGTAAAAGTAAAACTCTCAGCTGATAAAATTACTTGCAACTTTCTATCACGTTCAGTTCACCAGTGACTGCCAGTCAATTCAGGATAAAAAGCCTACCCAAGATCGGAAAGAAGTCCAGTCCAGTTAACCAGGCACAGACCTGAGAGTTAGGGCTTTCCAATTTACCTACATCATGCTCTCAGTTCTCTTAACCTTCATCTCCTCCACACACACACTCTTTTAGTATGGGGATAAGAGCGCCTTGCTTTGTAAAGAAGTAAGAAAATCAAGGAGGAAAAGGGATAGACAAAACCTAAGTGCTCTTACTATTATTCTGTATTGAAATTAAAATGCGAGCTAATTTCTTTTCCTGCAGGCTCCACATTGCTCTTGCTATTTCTCCATTTGTCTACTTCCAGCCCTAACCCAAAGAGCTGTTAGTGTGACATCTCACAGAACTTCCTAGGCTCATTTTCGTATTTTTTTGGTGACAGCCTTGCATGGGACAATTAAATAATTTGGGTAAGCAGTCACCCCAATCAAAATATTTTCCAGTTAATTAGCAGATCAGGTATCAGTGAAAAAAGCATATAATTGTATTAGCCACCATCAGTTTGACACAGTAAATATGCTAGTATGTACACATCTCAAATAATGACACAGTCAGCAGGCTGTAAATCAAACTAATTTACACTTAAAATGATTAGAGAATAAAGGACAAATGACTGGAATGACTGAAGATTTCGTAGAAGACAAGCCACATCACAAATATAAGTGATTAAAAAGAAAAGTCTTAATGACAGCCTTCATAAAGCTGCCTAAATGCAAGGTAACTCGAACTATTTACCTTATCAGTAAACTGGACAAGCTCCAAGCAAAAAAAAAAAAATTTTTAAAAATGCAAAAGTGTCCACTGACTTCAGTGCTATGTAAATCAGGCTGCAGCATTCTAATGGCTAAAGATTAGGTGCACGGAGGGCAATATATACCTAAAGCAGAAGTCAGGTGGGATTTAACTACTCAAATCAAAAACTGAGATTAATTCTCCTCCCTGCAATGTACATCAAGCTGCACAACTGCCAGCGCATCCTGAAGTTGACCCTTTGGCCTGAAAGTTCCTGTAGACACTGAGGCTGTGTCCACACTGGTGAATTAAAACACATCAAGGGCCACTTGATGGCACTTGGATCAAGGAACGGCCAATATCCGTACTGTTAACTCGATGAGACTCCAAAATAAGGACGCCAACGGTAAGAAGAATTGGTAACTCCTTCCAATTTCCGAATTTATGTCTGAGATGTTTTTGGGTGGGTGGAGAAGAAAGCTGTTCAGCATGAACCAAAAATATGCCAGACACCATGCTAAAAATCTAATAGTATAGCTGGTCCAGTTGTACACCTAGGAACAATCCCCAATGGTGTTTAATTTGCTCACATAGACACAGCTGCAGAAATTTGCTTCAGAACTTGCACAGAATTACCTGACACAGTGCATACATAAGCCAGATCAAGTTCCAGAAACCAAAAAAAACAATAAAGAAACAGTTTCCCCAAGTAGCCTGTCCCCTGGGAATTAGGACATGTCCTTGGGAAGAAGAAATATGGGTAGGATTCACAACTGCAATGGGAATAAGATGGCCATAAGCCTTAGAAAAGAATCATGGAGTCATAGGAAAATGTCGTTTGGAGCAGAGCTCTGGAGGTCATCTATATAAACCCCATGTTCAAAATGAGGCCAATGGTGAAGGCAAAGCATGTTGCTCAGGGCCTTGCCCAGCTGTATTATGAAAAATCTCCAAGAATGGAGACTCCACAACCTCTCTGGACAACACGTTCCGGTGCTTCCCAACTCTCCCTGTGAGCATCTTTTCCTCGTATTGTCTTTGTTACGGTTTGTGACCATTGCCTCATGTCACTTGGCATTGCACCTCACAGAAACATCTGGCTCTGTCTATTCTGTAACCTTTCTTTGGTTAGTTGAAGACTGCAATTACACCCTCTCATCTGACTCCTTTTCTTCAGGCTAAAGTGACCCAGTTCCCTAGTCCTTAGATGGTGTGCTCCAGCCCCATGTCCATCTCTGTGGCCCTCCTCTGGACACTCTTCGATTTGCCAGTAGTAACATCCCCTATCTCCATGCAGCTTATGGTTTATCCAGCCTTGTTGAATCGGTTAAGCCAGGAGACTACTGATCTTCCATACCACACAAAGGAGATGTGGGAAAGAGGGAAGAAAGAAAGGAAAGTAGCTTCCCCAGGTTGTTTTTGATTGGAAAGTCTCTTGTGGACTTCTTTTTGTTGTAAAGGCTATAATCCTTAGTAAACAATAGGGTTTTATACAGACACAGTAAATATGCTAGTATGTGTGTGCATGTGTGTGTACATAGATATATGTGTGTGTGTGTGTGTTTATACACATGGATACACATATGTGTGTATCTCCCACTGGCTGGGTTAAAGTGGCTACACACCAAGTGTTTCAGACAGCCCAGCTGCAGGTTTTCACCTGTGCCTGCAGTTCCCGCCTCTCCTTAGGCACTCTTTGCCACATTCGCTTTGCCTAAATTAGGGATGTTGTTTCCCCTATGAGATGGGGATACCTCAAAATTTGACCCTGCGCTACCTTTAAGGCACTTACGCTCTTTTTCTGGTTTGTCCCCGAGTGACTGCTCATTGTAAGAGAATTTACTTACATATTCATTTTTGCACTGCCCCGGGAGCAATACGTTACCTTGCAACCCTAAATCCCCTTCCCGAGAGGCAGTTCTGTAGCATGGATGCTATTTTTCAGCCCAGGACAGGGTATCAATTGACTTGCAACAACTAACCTGCTTCCATACATTGCTCGCTGGCAGTGTGCTATGAATTTCCTTTATATCAGCTACTCCTCACTCTAATTTACCTTTCAAGTGGGCTAATGAAATGCAGTGCTACAGTCCAGCCGTATTAAAAAAACGAAACAAAACAAAACAACCCACCACCCCAATTCTGGAGTACTGAATAGCAGAGAAAAAGAATCTAATGTGACAGAGACAGGCTCCCATCATATTTGTAAAACTTTCCCAGGAAGGAAATCCTGTCAACTTTCAAAAGTTCCTCATCTATCCAGACATTTCAGTTAGAGCTGTGTTTTTGTGTATAATAAATTGCTTCTAGTTGGCTGAAAATCATTTTTTAGCTCTTATCTCTGTGATCGGTTACCTCTGCTGTTCTTTAATGGCCTTCACCTCATTATGCAACTAGTCATTAAAAGCTTAGTATCCAGGACAATGGTAGCTTATGTAAAGTGATCTATGAGAGCTTTATATAGGCTTACCAGCCGCAGCCTTAATTTTACTCATTCGTCTTAATTTTTTGTAATCATTTTTTGTAAAAAGGGTATAATGTCAGGCATGCTTCCCTGCTACTGACAGATCCAATCTAGCAGATAATTACCATAAGGAAATTGATGCTTTAGTGTGCAGGGGAGAATTTAATTTACTCAGACATCCTACAGTACAATGCATTCCAAAAGATATGAGGATTTAAGTTTTTAAGAAATTAAATTTCGCTATTTAACATGATTACTTATGTTGAACATCATTAACTAGCTTTTTTTTTAACCGTTTGATATAATTACAAGAACAGTTATTTGGTCTAAAATCCAAAGTCGTCTTTAAATAAGGGTTAAGGATCCATGAAGTACAAAAAAGAAGGTTGCATTCTTTCTCTCCCCTTCTCCAACACCAGCCTTCCAGCAACAGCATTAAAAAATCTATAGAGATTAACTGAGGCAATGCATGAACTATAGGGCTTTTTCCAATGATGTTTTAATAGATCCTTTGTTATCAGCCCATTCCACCTCAACTCCATCCGTCAGGAAAGCCTCTTTAGTCCTATTCACAAATACAAATTGCTTATAATGTTTCAAAAATGATAGAACCATGAAGGAGTTGCTGAGATCCCAATTAAGCAAGGTGATTAACTTATGTTTAATTTTGGGCATTTGATTACTTCAAGAGAAATCCGTGGGATTTAGAATTAGATTAATTTAATTAATCTCTATAAAACTGTTTACTCTCCATGAGAAAGCATTCTTTCTAACTTACAGCATATATAACTTGCAAGCAGAACATACAGAGCACAACCAGGAAGGCCCAAAAGGTTGGGTCTTTCAAAAAATAAATTTTTTAAATCCTGAAAGGCCTTCCTCTATGAAGTCCAGAAGCTTTGCTTTGGTTACTGAACTTCCTTATTAATAATGCTTCAACCAGAGAATTAGAGCAATGGACTTTTGTAAGCCTGCTCTTTTTTCTTCTTTGTTTGTTTGAAGTTTTGCTAAATATTTTAAGACAACTTTTCCTTTTTTCCATTTGTCATGAGGCTGTACAGAGAACAAAAAAATACAAAACTGTCAAGAGTGTATGACAAGTATCTTTGAGTTGCAGGATCTATCAATAGAATTTGAATAGCATCTGCAGCTACCTCATCCTCGTAACTGTTGCACAAACAGAGCTAATCCTGATTTAAAATATTTTCTTAGGACACATTTTTCATTCTGGATTGAAGTGCCCTCTCCAAGGATAGGAAGCCCCTATCACATGACACTCTAGAAATGATGCTGTCCAGAACGTTGACTGACACCTCATTAGGAGCACAGTTAGGATGGCAGGGTCTTTACTTTAGTCTGGAACTGGAGAAAGCCCATGGGCTCCTGACCACCCACGGTCTGACAAGCATTTCTAGATGGTACAGAGCACTTTTGATCAGACAGTGTTTTCTTATTCTTTATTATTTAAATAAAAGACATTAAAAACAAAGAAAATTATTTCAGTAGGGATAGAATAAGGCCAAGTGTTGGTGCCTCAGATAATCTACTCAAAAATAGCTTCTCTCTGTCTTTTCTTAAAACAGCTTTGTCAAAGGCACACTTTTCATATTTGCACAAGAGAACTTAAGAAACTGTAAATAGGAGGAGGGAATTATATGACTCAGTATTATTTCTAAAATGAAAGGTAAAACCATGCCATTTTTAGTTACAGCCATAGCTACATGATGTAATATGGAAAGAGCATAATGTCAGCAATGACATCAGTGCTCGCTTCGAAGTAGTTGTTTTTTAGAAGAACTGCACTTGTAAGAATACCCCAAAATGCAGAAAAGGGCCAGTCAATAACAGCGGAAGCACAGAGGATATGACAATGTGCTCTTACGCAGTCTGAAGGGACTGCACGTCACTGGAATTAACATCTCTCGCAGGTCACAGCTTACCTGGGGGGCACGGCTAACAGGGATGAAGGAAGCGAGAGGGAGCATTGGTCGCTATAGCAGATATTGCCTGCTGCAGTGCTCTACTCGGATTATTTCTCTTCCAAGCGAGTAGATCCACTTACACTGGAAAATACTTCCTCCTCAGTTTTTAACCATAATCAAGCTTCTGCTAGCAAAATTCTTCTACACAATTTCTTAGGACGTTAAAATGAACAGAAAAGCAATAGTTTAAAAGGAATTATTTCACTTTCTGAAGCTTGCCAAAAGTCCACCAGCTTACATAAAAACCCCTTGCTCTGAGAAGAGATCCTGCCTGGTAGATATTTGCCTAAACACTGAGCTTGGCTTGTCTGTGCTTCAGAAAGGGGGGCCTTGGCAGCTGAGGAGATGAGCAGTTGGGGGAGGTACATTTATCATCTGTGCAAACACATGTGGGCCCCTCTCCCACAGGTGTTTGCAGTCTTTAAGAAATCTCAGTCCTAAAACTTTCAAAATAAGTAGAGGAAGAACTATGACATTCAATGGGTCCTCAATCAGTATCCCTAATCGTACTTTCTGAATCATTTTCTACCTTAGACAGTCTGGACAGGAACTTGGCTAGTGCATGACATCCTAGCTGTGCCTTTGCCGGGCACTGCATTGCCTGCTCTCAAACATGTGATTCTCTATATGCACCTTACAAACTTACATGTACAGTATCTGTATGGAGCACAGTGCACACCTATACGTACTTACACACATTTTTACTATATATATGTATAAACATATATATAAAAGTATACATAGTGTAAAAAGTATATACTTTATACACTATATCTATAAAGAAGTATATAAACACACACTTCACCTGTTTACTAAGGCATGCACAGATGCATGTTGCTGTCAAGTCCAACCCAGCAGCCTTTGAGCCTAGGAAATATTCTGCTCTTTTACAAGACTCTTTTTACAATGATTTTTTTTTCCATCTTACACCATCCCCAGAGCTGTGAAAAAGCAGTGAGGTTTTTTTATTCTGTTTTGTGGGGGGGGGTTGATACAGAGAAGTGTGTTTTCCTTTCCCCTTATACTCAGAAGACAGTTTTACCTCACATTTCCAAAAAGTTGTAGCTTCATGCAGAGGCCAGGCACGGAAATTTTTAACCTGAAGGGTAAAAGTTTGAGCAAGCTGTTTAGGTGGGTGACCGAGAAGAGTGGGTTAGAGTGGAAATTATTTCACAACATTAACAGAGACACGTAGGGGGATACCGCTCCTGTAAGAGACTGGTTTATTAATGAGAATATGTAACAGGGTATGCTGTACCCTTTCAGCATCTAACAAAACCCCTAACTTCCACTGCAAGACAATCAGAGACCATTTTTTAACCTGGTGAGTGCCCTTGTCTTGTTTCTTCCTTTTTTTTTTCCTGGCTAAAAGAGTGAGCAGTTCGATGTCGATTTTTTTAGTCAGAGGAGGAAAGATGACATCCCCTACACCTGCACAGAGCCAAGACCGGACTCCCAGGGATTTCCCTGGGAGACACGAGTCTCGCCTCTCTGCCTGAGGTCTTTGGGCTCCTGGTGTTCAGAAGACATCAGGATATCGTTCATGAAACAATCCAACAAAGTAAAAACCCGTGGTCCAGGATACTCTTTGGCTAGAGCCGCGTGAGGCAGAGCCTGTCACTGCACACTGCGGGAAGCCAGGGGCACGTCCGGAGGGAGCACTGTTTTGGGTGGAATACGGATTTGAAAGGCAGATTTGGAAACTATGAGAAAGTGAGTTGCCTCTTGCTCAGGGGAGAAGGGCAGACAGCTTCTTATCTTGCTTCTTTATAAGCAGACAGCAAATACGCTGGCTCTAGGATAAGCTCCCTCCCTTGGTGGAAATGGCAGGCCTCCCTCCTGCCTGTCTGCTATACCACAGCCATACATCTCACCCTGCAGGGCCCTGGCTCCTGGGGAAGTGTTGGGACCAGCGCACAGCCATGACAGTGACATTTCACCACCGCTGCCTCCAGGGCAGTACCACAACTGAGGCACTGTGAGACCACCTGGGCTCTCCTGCTGCCCTGGCGGGCAGCCATTTTGCAGCAGTTACAAATCCTGTGCTGATATTCACCCCTTGGGGAAGTCCCTGTAAAATGATGTCAGGGCCCCGAGAGCACTAATGGGTCTTAATGGCCCTAAGCAGCCTCATCTGGGGCCTTCACCCACCCCTATGCCCACAGGCCAGAGCTCCATTGCAGGCACCCAGCCTGCCCTGTGCTGCTGCCCCACAGCGAGCTCAGGTCTGTGGGGCCTGGCCTCCCTCTGTACCAGGCCCCAGCAGGGCTGCCCCTCGGAGGTCTGTGCCCCGCTGAGTTAGGCACAGCCGCCATCAGGCCCTGGGTGGCCTCGTCCTCCACAGCTGTGCAAAGCCAAGGCACAGTTTGAGGTGTGGCAGGTGAGTCCCTGCCAGCCCTTGCTCAGGTGTGGTGGCACTGGAAAGCAGATGGTACGAGGCTTCATCCCAAGCAGGACAGATCTTCAAGCTGTCCAAAGGTAAGCTTTATATTGCTTTTTTAAAGTATGGGGCTGTGAAAAGGTTACTTAAAAGTTAATATTAAGTTAGTCTTAAAAAAAAAATTAAAAATTACCCTATAACAGATTTTTCCTTAAGGCTTTCTCTGAGTTAAATTAATTTCAGTTCTGGTTTTCTTGTCATTAAGTAAATGAGTTTGTGGCTTTTGATTTAATAATTATGTTTTATTATAGCTGAGGCTCTCTAATATAATAGAGGATGGGTTGGGTTTTTTTCTTCAGCTGTGAACCCTGTGTTTTTCCTGGAGCCTACCGCAGAAGTCCTGCCAGGGAAGTGCAGGGCAGCGCCACCATTTTCCAAAGAGGCGGCAGTCGCCGGCCCCCATTCCCTGAATAACTACGCGTGTGCTTACCTACATCACGTTAGAGGTTTCTGTTAATTGCAATAATGTTGCTTGTTCCAGTAAACATGTACATAAGCAGGCCTAGCAAATGGCTAGATAATCCCCTTGTCTGATATTTTGACTTTGCTGGAGAGGGGTGGCCCCAATGAGGCTGCAGGGTTGCCTGAGGAAGGGAGCTTTCCCAAGTGCTGGGGAAGCTTGAGATTGGGAGCTGTTGCTGCTTTCCTCCATGACATTATCAGCACAGCCAGGCTGACAAGCCTTCCCGTGCCATATGATTGCTCCAGGAAAAGCCCCCGGAGTGGAAAATTCAGCTGTGCCCCACATTTGACGCAGCCTTCATCCCTGAATTGTAATTACTTGTCTGCAAATTCCCTACTCAAGGAAGAAGCAGTAAGGGAAGATCGAGGTTTGGGGAAGGACAGGAAATGAGCACGCTGACAGTGTGGGAAAGATTGCAACCGAAGCGGCGAACCTTGACAACTTTGAGAAAGAGGGCGATGCGGTTGGAAAATACAATGACTGGAGGAAGAAGTGGAGATGAGGATAAAATGGCTGGTGACAGCAGGGGAATGGTAAAGGGAAGGGGTGTAGAGGTACATGTGAGTTAAGGGGCAGAGCACAAATATCTGTTTGTCAAAGAAGAGAAGCAAGTGCCTGGGTGTGTGAACAGGTAGGAAAGGATAGGTGTATGGGGGTATTAGGTAAAAGTTTCTTTCTACTAAGGGCAAAGCCAAAATTCCCATGGCTTTATAAATAGATGGTCTTGGGTTTGCAGAAAAAATAAGAAAAGCTATGGAGAAACTTTACTACTACTGAATTAATTGATAACCATTGATTGTAGAGTTGGGTAAATACTAACCACACACATTATCTAGAGACAACTCTACTGAAAAATTTAAGAGTCCCTCCCCCCCACTCCCCAAACCAAAACAGAAAAAAACCCCAAAACTCCAACCTCACTAAGTTGTCTGACACGTCATGAAGCTAGGCACAGGAACTGGTTTGGGGTTTGTTTTGTTTTCTGCTTTGGACGTTAGCCTCAAGAGGTGGAGGAAAAGAATATCATACATCTAGGAACTAAAACTGGAAGAGACTGCTTCTGTCCCAGTAACCACCATACTGTTTGGTATGAACAGCTATAGTAACTTGTATGCTTACTGTTCTGAACTCCGCCAGCTGATATGAGCAGTGGGTTATTTGATTACCACCTTGCTATTTTTAAGTATTCTTTTTCATGAATCAAAACAAAGGCTATTAGGGACTGATTAGTCTTTTCTTCTAGGCATGCACTGTAGTTAGGAGCTGGAAAAAGAATTGTTCAGATAAACTGCGTGACTAATACTTGGAAGGTAGACTTACAGTGTTGTGGCCTAAAGCCCTACCTCTTCCTCTTCCAAAGACAGGACTTTAAAATGATGATAAAAAAGCCTCCTCAAGAGAAGCCTGTCCTTATTTAGCATTCTTACATCCAGTTAAATATTCTGATTTATTTGTGTTAGAACTTGATTTAATTGCGATGTGGCCAACCAGCAGAAAGGCTGTTGCTGCCTTCAGTGGGCTTGGAACAGGCCCGTTTGCTGGCAGGTAGATCAGGTACTTGAACTATGTCTGCATTGAAATCACAGCCAAAGGTATAATATCACACTATGATACCAATTAATAAAGAAGACTGCCCAGCTAGTTTCTCACTAAAATCACAGAATTCAGGCAATGAAATCCCTGGAGCAGTCAGTCTGCTCCAAGCAGTGCAAGTAAGTGCTGTGGTTTGATATTGAGTGGGTGAAAAGGAATCAAACTAGTGGATTGGTAGCTAGGTGCTAGAGAGTAGATAGGTAACTGCTTAGGATAGTTCTTCCATGGAAAACTCAGTTATTTTTAAAGTAAATCCATCTTTGTAGCCAAATAAAGGAAAAGATAAAAAAATGTACTAAAATTCTCCTTGCTTTTTATTTCTCCTGCTACTTCCCTTTTATATGGGAATTCACTCACACTTACATTCACTTTCTTCCTCTTCTATAAGCAAATTGATATCCCAGTGATCTGTTCTTAGATGTCTTATTTCAAAGAAATTTCCTGTAAGTGAAGTAATTAAAATGAATCATCATAGTCTTCAGTTTGCAGATACCTAAAAGCACATGGAAAGGTTTCTTATGTGAACTCAAGTTGATAGTTTAGAGCTTGATAAGAAAGGATCTAGTAAATGAATGTTTAATCATTTTATATTTCGTAGCTATTGAGATTTCTCCCCAGCTTGGAGACAGAGGCTCCAAGTTTGGGAGACATCTTTTGACCCACAAATATTTCCCTAGTCCATTGAAAATGGAACATGGGATTAAGACAGCTTTAGATACAAATTGACCTACGGTCTGATCAATAAGGGACTTTCACCAGAGAACAGGTTCAAGTCCTCACAGGTAAAGAAAACTTCCACATTCTGAAAGAGTCCTGTAAGCATTTAGTTAAAAGTAAGGTTGCTCACCTTCTGCAGAAATGCTTGGCTTAGATCCCTAATTCACAACTAGGTAGTGTATTCTCAGGGCAGGGGGAGACGTTTCTCCTTGTAGGAAAAATGCCTCATGTTCTCTTAGCTGGGGCTGTAGCTGCACTCCCCTCCTTGGCAGTTTTTGCGTGCTCTGGACAGCTGCTGATTCTTGTGGGGTCCCATGCTTGAGCACTTAACATCTCTGCATGTATTGTGTAGGGATTTTGAGTGCCCAAGTCAGAGCAGTAAACTCTGCTAGATTGCAAGGTGAATGTGTCAGTGCCTTTGTCCTGCCAATCTAGCCTTTTGTCCGTATGTCCTAATTCTCCATCTAGGGATAGAAGTACTTTCTGGTATCAGGTATTTTTTGGAGAGATCCTGATTCCTTCCTGGGGGCGTTCAAACAAAAACTAGACTACAGATGTAGGATAAATGTCCCAGATGATAGTGACTCATTCCAGTTAGGTACACAATGAGGAGTAGCATGCAGTTTTAAGTATCAGTCATTCGTATCTAGTAATGAATATTTCTAGTTTCAAGATGACTAGCGTAAGGGCATCTGTGTTTCATTCTAGAGCAAAGAGAATCAAAGGAATATAAAAGACAAGAAAAAAAAGATATATTTAGCAATAACTCATTTGTGTTCATTTGACTATGAAAAAATTACTTATTTATGCAAAGCACAAATGCCCAGGGCCACCCAGCTTCACAGCTGACCTAAACTGGCAGGGCTTCCCATGAAGCTGTTTTGATAAGCACCTTGCCTTCACATGGGATGCTGGAAGGGATCATATGGGATCGAGCTAGTTTTCATCCCTCTGCACCAGAGTGCCAAAGAAAGCCTGCAACTCAGCAGTTCCCTTCACATCAGAGGTATCCTAGGTTGGAGTGGTGCCAGCAAAGTACCTCTGTTGTGCTGTCTGTCCAGCAAAAGAGGGGCCATGGCCGGAGAAGTGCTGTATAAAGAAGATTTCTTCCTACTAGCAGAATCAGTTGAGCCCAGAGCAAGCTGTATGGACTCTGTGCACTGCACTTGGGATGTGCTGTGCGTGATCACAGCTCTAGCTCTGCCTTGATTCAGTCAAGCTCAAGTACCCCATGCTACGGTAACCAAGTCAGCAAAACATCAATTGATGTGGGCTGTACAGATCTGCCTGGAGTCCCAGGGGCAGCCAGAGCAAGCCTGCGCTGGAGTTTGTGCTGTTGTTGTGGCACTGCTAGGCTGAAGCTGTCTTGGTTAGGTCAGTCCATGCTAGAGGGCTGTATCTCCATCTGCAAATGCAAACATGCCCTGTGAGTTGTTAGAGGGGCTGACGAGCTCCCTCATACCAGCAGATCTGGCTTAATGACAGTTGTTCCTCCCAGCCATATTCTAGCATGATCTGACCAAAGGCCAGAGCCTGCACTGCAAGCACACTCAGGTGTGCTGGAGACATATTGCTGTATCAGAATGAAGTGTACTCTTTAAGTTTTCTTTTATTATCTCAATTTCAGTGTTGAAGAAATCTAAAATTTTTGTTTTATCTCTGAGATTTGGCTTTCTTATTTGTCATTGTGTTTGTTCTTGGTAAATCATAGGAATAGAAGCTCTTGATGATGAACTTGTCCTTCCTAGCTTTTAAATACAAGTTTCCTCAAACTGCCTCTCTTTTTCAGATCAACTTGACGTAAGTTCAGAGCTCATAGTGAACAGTGTAGTGGTTTCTCTCTGTATATATTGAACAGGAGAGAATTAATGAGGAAAAGCATAGCTAAAAGTCTTGCTGGGACTTTTATAGATACTCTATCTAAATTTTAATAGTAGAAATCTTTCAAAATTCTGCTACCTACTGCAATTCTCACTACTTCCTTCTTTCAAACAGCCTGATATATTTCTAGAAAAATCTTTCCCACCATATTTTTCACATACACTTCCTATTCCAAACCGAAAAGAATGCGGCACAGACTTCTTCTCGATAAGTGTGTGCACAGGCAAGTTCCTTGGCCTCCCTTTTCAGGGAAATCTCTGCCTTTGTTTAAAAGCACATGTTCTCTGAGCAGATAGTCATTTATGTTTTCGGGGTGCCATCTGCACTTTATCTGGTAATTCCAGGAAGGGATAAGGTACACTTAAATGTTTGTGTTAAACTTTCAAAACTTTAACATATAAGAGTGTCAGGTTGTTCTGTCAGTGAAAATTTGAGATTTTTCCACTTACAGAAACTGATTAAACTGCATTTTATTCTAGGGGTCTGTAATCAAGCTTGATTTTTTTTCGTCCTGTAGATAAGTATTAATGATAACCAGAAGTAGAACCAAACAAAGAAATAGATTCATATCTCGGCACTAGGAGTACTTGATCTGAACCTAGCAGATTCAAACCCTGTGGTCAAGCTTTTGTCCTTGGTTAGACTTACATTTCGTCCAGAGTTTCTTGGTGCTCTGTATTTATGATAGAAGAGTGATAAGAACCTCTGCCTCTGACACTGACCTACCTCTGCAAAGCAGCTGTTTAAAATAGTTACTCTCACAGCACGTGATTTGGGGGGAAAAAACAAAGAATGGAATCTTATCAGTTGAGAATTTGATTTCTTTTATTTAAAGAAGGCTTTGCTGTTGTTGAACCTATATATGCATATATAAATGCAATTTCACAACGCTTCAGACAATGCATTTGTTGGCTTTAATGCACTGAAAAAATGTGATTTAATTCAAAGGTTTTTTCTGTTTATGAAATGAAATCATATTTCCCTCTTCTGTGCGTTTTAATGTCCACCCTTTGCAGCACAGAGACACTTTTCAATATTGTGATTTTCCTGTTGTTAGCTCTCTCACTCAAAAAAACTACTGTATGTGAGAATGCTTACTGTAAAATAGAGGCTATTGAGCATCATCATATTCAAGAATTAGGCATGCCTATATAACAAATGTCTTTTAGTGATCTGATGATCATTACTGTTGCAATGGAGGAAATTACTATATTCCTTACTCAAAACATTCCTACGAAGTCAAGCATGACTATCAACCGTACATTTATTCGTGCAAAAGAAGCCTACAAAATGTAGGTGTTCCCCTTACATCAGCTTATATCCTGTTGACAACTCAAATGACACTAGGCCCATTTATTAGTTTCTAGTGGTTTAACTGACAACTTTTGGTCTCATAAAATGTACTATAAATACTATCTGTAGCACAGCTTTGCTGTTCAGTGGTACACCAAGTGTTCAGATGGTTGAGAATGCTGTTTCCCAATGGGAAATGTGGCATTTGGCAATCGTTTATTCCGGTTTCCTTTGAGGATATGAAGGAAAGGTTTTACCAAAGTAATCCCTGAGTAAAAAACAAGCAACAAAATGATTAATACCAAAGCAGTGAACTATGGAATGAATGCTAAAGTGGAAACTTTATTATACCTTAAAAGTAGATAGGGTGATTGCATGCTTCTACCTCTACTGGGAAATATGTTTGTTCTTTCCACACACAAGGTTGGTGGGAAAATTGCATGGGATTGATTTCATGAGTTTGGAAATGAGCCCTGGTGTTGAAAATGACTTCACAGCCCCAACTCTGAACTCACTTGGCAGCGTGGATGTAGGAACCTCTTGCTCCCAGCGAAGTCAGTCCTGCCAGTGGTTTCAACACAAAGAGGGTTTGGCTCAGAAAGGACAAGTTGTGATATAATGAATTCCCACCGTGGAGTGAAAAAAACTGGATTTGTTTTCATCTGGAGCAGGACAGTTTGTAGAGAGGGAGTTAAAAACAGCCTATGCACTTATTCCTCTTGGTTCCTCTAGAGCTATGCTGCTCCTATCTTGTCAGGAAAAGCAAGGAAATGAAGAAAGACTGTAAAGTGCAGGTTTAGCCAATGTAAGATTAACACATTTGCTGAACTGTAATCTCAGTTTTCCAGTACCTAAGTTTACCATGTTCCTCATCTGCAGAGTTTATAGTTGGTCTTTTTTATTTCTTGGCCTCCTTCTTAAGGACATGAGGGTTATGGGGCTGTGCTCTTACACCACCTTAGGCAGCAGGCAAACTGGTTGGTGACTTTCAGCTAAATTTGATGTGATGTAGGGATCACAAGTATATTAAGTTCCTACCAGTCTTTCTAGAGAATTCATGTCTGTATGGAGAAAAGAGCCTGCACTGAGAGAAAGCAGAGAGAGGTTGGCCTCTGCCTAGCCTAATGGCAGAGGGCAGGTGACCAGCCAGTGTGTGCATATTGCTGGGCTGCCAACACGTGTGTCACTGGAGGCAACCACCGAGCACACCACCTCCCTCTCGGCTAAGTGTGCAAGGGATGTGGGAAGAGAGCAGCGGGAGGGGAGAGTGACAGAGAGGCACATGGGAAGGTCAAGGTGGCATATGGGGGGCTGGGGTTTGTAGGAGTGGGGCACGTGCAGAATGGGGTATTTCATTTCAGAGGAAACAGTGCTTCATACTCAAATAACTTCTTTTTTTTACATCTAAACTAAACATTCTGTTTCTTTTTCACAGGTTCTTTTTTACATGACCTTTCCCTGCCCACACTCACTAACCAAGACTCTGACAACATGGAGTTAGCAGTTTGGGTGGGCTGTACATTTTCCTCAGGAAGATTTTAACCATCACTTAGAAAAATGAATTAAAACTCTCATGTGAAGGTGCAGATGCAATGAACTGAAACAGTTAAATGCTGATCTCAGAATAAGACATGAGACCACAAAACCATTTTTTTCAGCCTCAGAATAATAGCCTCCCTGCTGAACCAAACAGAAAATGTGTTGCCTGTGCAGATAAGAGAACTTTACAGTACCTTTAAAACTGTGATTCAGCACACTGAAGTTACTACTGTTTTACAAGAAAGTGCTGACTCATTTACTAATTGCATGTCGATGGCAAAACAATCAAAAAGTGTCAATCTTTTCCTCCAGAAAAATTTAGACATTACTATCGGTAGCGATCACGAGCAAAGAAGGGCCAGAAATGCCTTTTGGGAAGGCAAATGATTCTGCGCTCTCCAAAGCTGACTGGCCCATGTTGGCAATTACAGACAACTTTCAGTAACAAATCTGATTACTGGTAACAAGAGAGGTGCTTGTTCTTCTCTGGTTCTAGATGCTTGGTCTCTTGCAGTGTGATGAGGAAGGTCTTAATTTGAAAGGGATCAATCAAACTTTGAATGTCATCCTGAGGAACCATTAGAGACAAAGAGAGAAGGCAGTCAGAGACAGGTTGAAAGTTATTCCTTCTGCTGTCTCATGCTTTTTAAGGCAAACTGACAGGTTAGATCAATGACCAGCTTTTTTTTTCCTTCTTCACAGCAGCAAAGAGATAATGTCTGTCCCTGCAGAGATCTACTGAATTCAGTAAATGTCTATAACAATGTATTTGTTAAGGGTTTTTTATGTGAGGCTAATACTTTTCCATCAAAAATAACATGCTAACTGAGAGTTAATTTTGTTCAAATTTCCTAACAGTGGATGCACTAAAAATCAAGGAAATGCCAGTTAAGCAGTCATCAGTATTTGGACAGTCAGTCCCAATTGATGTAACATTCAGCATTGCACTCTGATTTTATACAGGACAAGTGATACTGCACTTCCAGCATATGACCACCCATGCTGCAAACCTCCAGTTACTTTCACACATGCCCAGATTGACTCCAGCTTCAGTAATGTGAGATGTCATATGGAAACATGGGCTTACGCTGTGTGAACACACAGTGTACCTGGAAGTTTTGAGCTCCATGTTCAGATTGGAAAGCAGTGCTCCATCACCTGTGCCTTGCTTCCTGATTTCACATCTCCTCAGTGTTACTGTTCAGTAATTTTGAAGCCCTCCTGTGGCCTCCTTGACTTTTACTAGAGAATTTATTAGAATGGATGCCAGAGCAGCACTGCAGAGAGATGCTGGCTACATATTTCTGGGTTTGTAGAGTTGGTAAGGGCACTTTCTTGAAAATGACATTGTGTCCATGTGAAACATCTGCAATTCAGTTTGTGTACAAGGATGTGGCCCTAACTAACTCCAAAAATGCTTTGGAGAGAGATGAGCTTGCTTTTATAGGTAACTCCTTTGGCTGAAATGCTTCAGGAATCTGAAAGGAAAGACACAGGTTAAACTACTATTGATATAACCTTCTCAAATCTCTCAAGATGGAAACAGATAGTGAAACTGCCTCATGCTCCTTCTCCAAGAGTTAAATATTTACATCAAACCCACTTCTCTTTCTTGTAAATTAAACCAAGGCAGGGCAGGTATGGAAACCATGAGCAATGACCAATTTGCAAACATCGCTCACATTCTTCCTCTAGACCAACGTATGTACCTCACACCCAGGAAAACTGTCTCCGCAGCAGACCTGGGCAGTGGATTCAAAGTGCTTGCTCTGCATCTCTCAGAGTAGGGCCCAAACTTGCATTTTCTGTATTCTAGCTGAGCAATTTATTTAATATGTGTAAAATGATCCTACTACTGCCGTTTGTTCTTTTGTATACGACTCGCTGTACTAAGAGCTGGTGACCTAAAAGTAATATAAATCCCACCATGGCTTGGCAGGAGTGTAGTGCTTAGCTGCTCAGAGGAATCGGGACTCTAGCAGTTGTACGGTGTGCCTGGAGATCAGGGATTTGGCTGGAAGAAACAAAAGTACCTGTAGGGTTAGGCAGCTGTTGAGTGGAATGGATACCAGTAGCACATACATGCTGGATTCACGTGTCCCAGTACCTCTTGTGAATCTGGCCCAAAGCTTTCCTACGTTGCCCTGCCAAAGTGCCTCAAGTCTAACCAATTGAGAGATGAGAAGCTAGGTCACTTTTTATGCTTTTTGCTTACAGTTCCCTGAAGGGTTAATTAGTATATAGCAATAATAGCTCCTTTGGTCTATTTACAGTACTTTTCATCAATAGAGCCCAACATTAGTTTTAGGGAAACTAAGGCAAAAAGCAGATATTTGCCCAAATTCACACATCTAGTGAGGCTTAACACTAAAGGCAGCTCTGCTTTGTGTGTTGACTTTTCTTTCCACATGCCCCCAAAGTCTGACTTTGGAATTCAACACTTAAAATTTGCCTGTATTGCACATTCCCAAAGACTTGTAGTAGCTAAAAATGAGAAATACCACAAAATATTGCAGAAAAAAAATCTCTCCATTGAAATTGGAAGGAACTTGGGAAGCAAATTCATTTGAGCAAGATTTTAATCCAAAATAAAAAAATGCATACTTTCCCATGAGTATGCATATGATACATATTTGTAGTTGTTTAATTGTATGGCATTACAGAGCCACATGATACAGTATATAATCACCTAACCCACTGTAGGAAACACATAAGCAGAGGACAGTCTCCATTGGAAGTATTTCACACTCAGGTATTTGGTAATACAGACGTAGCAGTGTGTGCGCTCTCTGCATTTGGTTTTCAGGGGGTCTATTAAGAGACAAGACAATGGGGAATCGTAGCCCTCCTCCATGTGCTCAGGAGAGACACAGAAATATTAGTCTAGTATTAAATCTGTAGCATAGTGACTTAATTTTTTTTGGGGGGGGGGGGGGGCGGATGGGATTGATTTGGAGCTGCATCAATGTACTGTTTCCATAATTTATTTTGAGAAAACTTATTAAGCACTGATTTTCGAATCTGACCTGTAGCTAATTCCTCAGGTGTACGGCTGTAATGAAGCTTATTGCATCATGCCCTTGGTCTTCTCTTCCTATGGCAAATTTACTTTTTTTTTTTTCTTTGCCCATCATGTAACATTTCAATATTGTCTCTTTAAATACGTGAGTCTGTTGTGGTTCTTATGATGCTTTTAATTCTGCTAGCTGCCATGAACTGCTCTAAACATCAACTAAAGCCTGATTTTTTTTGTCTGTGCCTTGAAAACAGTTAGTTACAGCCCTGTGGCTTCTGCACATTGTTTTTATCATATAAAGACCTAAAGGTACAGTGTATTTTCTCCTCTAGTGATCTGCTACCTGGCCTTTTCATTCTCTCTTCCTTTGAAAAGCTTCTGCCTCTGCTTCCTCCTGAAGATGCTTCCTCCCCACATCCCTGGCACATAGTTTCCCACTATGCCTTGTAGCATTGGATCTGGTGCAGGAGGCAGTAAAGCTGCTGTAGGAACAGGAGAAGCTGCTGCCAGCTTCCTCGCTGTGGAGGATCCCTGCAGAGAGGGGGATTCTCTGAGGAGAAACCGCAAGCTCTCATGGCTCCCTCTGTGCCACACAAGCAGTACCAAAGGATGTAGCTGGATGGAGAACCCAGCCAAATTTTATCTTGTTGGAGGAATATCTGTTTGAAGTATAATGCGGTGGTAATTCAGGATGTACCTCACCCTATTGAGCTGCTTTTGGCTGATGCCTCACTGTTGAGTTTTGCTTTCCCAACTGTTTCACATGGTCTCTATGTGACACTTATACAGGCAAAAATGAGGTGTTGCTCGCAAAGAGTTTCCAGAGCAAGAGTAATGGGGGGTTTTGTTTCCTGGAGATTAGTTTATAGTTGGTGTGACTCAACCCTGATAAGATCAGCTTATAAGAGGGTAGCTGATCATGATTTCTGGTTGGGTTTTTTTATCTTAAAAAAAAAAAAAAAAAGGTCTATTTTTGACCCAGAGTGCTCTTTTATGGCTTGCATTTGTTCCTGGAGAAGCCAGAACACTATTGCAGTCAACAGCTGAAGGGTTAGGTTTTAAAGGATGAGTCTTCATAATCTGTGTATTGCCTTGTCTTTGCCACACAGCTCACTGAGGTGATACTGCCAAAGTGCTCGTTTACATACTGTATCTATGGTTCAGAGAAAGTCTGCACCTGAATGTCTCTGGTCTGCAGGTCACTGGATAGGCTTTTGCTTTCTACCTCAAGAAAAAGAGCTGCGTTCAGAGACAAGGGAGTAGTCTCAAGCTACGTAGGACCGGTAGCCAGCTACTCTCAAAATCCAGGCTAGGGCTCCTTCTTCCTCAGTGTTGCTTCATGTAAGGCTGTATGTATGAAGTAGGGAGGTTAAAGGTCCATGTGTAATGCTGAGAGGAGGACTCTTAGACTGGGAAAAGATTGAGTGAAGTTAGTGCAGAACTCTGTTTGTTTCAATGGGAGCACTTTCAGGCTGAGAGCGCCGTCACAGCCAAATTTTGCCAGTATTGCTGCATTAGTTAAGGGTGAGAAACTAACCACAGCACTGCCACATATGTATGCCAGGGTGCTGCAAACAACCACCACAATCCTTTTTCTAGCAATGAATGTGGTGTAGAAGGAAGGCAGTTTAGGAGTGCTAGCGTAAGAACTCTGTCAGCAGAGGCTGTTTCTAGTGTGGCCAGGGGATTTACAAAATGATCAAAAGAATTTTGGAGAAAGTGGTTAAAAAAAGAAAAAATGTGGATTTCTGTTGCTGAAAGAAAATATTTATGTGCAAAATGTCCATTTCTGATGAATATTTGGAGCATGGAGTAGGTGAGAGAGAATGGCTGGAAAAAGGAAAAACACAACATATGAAAAATTCCAAATTTTGAAATCTGTTATTAAAAAGCTTTTGGTTTGTGGCGGGGTTTTTTGTTTATTTGGTTTGGGTTTTTTTATTAGTTCCTCAGCAGGAAAACAGTTTTCCCAGTGAGGTCTGTAGTTGAGTGGTACTGTGAGAACTGGCATTAGTTATGTGATACATATAGTAAATGATGTTTAAGATATGCTCTAAAAAGCAACTTCAAATTTAGAGCAATACGTACTTTTTGTTATAACTACCTTTTCCCTTTGGAGATAATAAAACATTGCGTTCATAATTAAAAGACCATTCAGAGATGCATAATGGTTCAAGTCTAAGAGTTGCTCAGTAGACGAGGGTATACTCTAAAGTATTTACACTAAAACTGTTGATGCTTAGGAAGAACAACTTTTTCTGAGGCAAGTCTGAATGTGCTCCCTACCTAGCAGGGTGCAATGTTCAATGTTCTCTTCTCCCACAAGCTGCCCACCCAGATTATGCGAGAAATGTTTGAGCGCCTTACTATATATAGTCAAGATTTTATTCTCTCATGCCGAGGTTAGTGGGAGGTGCTGAAACCGAGATGGGGGAGGAAATGAGCCGTGTGGGAGTGAGCTGGTGCATCCTGAAGCTGGGAGGCACTGGGAAGAGATGGGTCAGCTTTGGCCATAGCATCCAGCAAACCTGTCAGTGGGAGTGCAAGGCAAAGAGGTGGTGCAAAAATAAGTGTTGCTAATACTTGTGTGGAGGTGGAGTGGGGCGTTTGCTTTAAATGAAAAGCTTGAGCTATATGAATGAAGCTGCAGAGGAAAGGTGGGACTGAAAGACACGGGTTAGAGGAAATTGTGAATATGCTTGCAGCTCCCCTTTGTGAGCTGGCAGAGCATGTGCTGGGACAACCTCCATATGGGTTGTGCAGGAATGACGTAGAAAAAGTCATATATTCCAGTAGCCATATGTGATAGGAAAGTTTCCATGGCTGAAAGCTTTGTCATGGCTGGGTTAATCTGTTACTTGTAATAGGTGTTATTGTTATAATCTATATAGTTGACCAGACAATATTCCTCAACTCTGAGAACTTTCCTCCCCTCAAGTTGAAAGCTGGTAATGGAGAAAGACACAAATTTCAAGTGAATGCTTTCTTTTTTTTTTAAGTTTTTTTTGTTCGGGGTTTTGTTGGATTTTTTTAACAAAGTTTTTTTTAAATTAAAAGTTTCTACCTGCACTAATGATTGATTCTTACTTGCACTGAGATCTCCTAGCTTGAAGGCCTGAGTGCTTCACAAACAGGTGCAAAGAAGGAGTCCCTGCTCTGAGCATCTCTCAGCCTTGGAGCCTCAGAGACAAATGGTGCATCTACTTTGGGGGGAAATGAGTGGTGTGTTAATATTTTTTTTAAATAAGGAGTTTAAAGTAAAGACACATTAAACAGTGAAGTTGCAGGGGAAAGCTAATACAGCTTTGAACGAGACCTGCAATTTATTGTCCCTGTAGATGATAAGTTAAGTTTGATGGCTAACCATGACCACTGAACAAGGATTAAAGCAACTACATAAATTGGCATGTGCTTTTCAAAAATAAACTCTTTTTCTCAGGCAGATGCGATCCCTTCTGTGAGGAAGGAATGTGCATCATCTTAATTTTACAATGGGAAAATGCTTGTGGTCACAGAAGAAAAGCTAAGTGAGGAATTGGACACAGGTTTTTGTAGCTGAAAAACCTTTCTTTGCTGGTTTCTCTTAGAATTTGAGGAACATTTGTGAGTTTATATATGAACCAGGCTCTGGTTGGTTGGGTAGTACTCACTTCCAGCTCAAGGAATCTTAAGCAGCTTTAGGATGTCAAGCAGGCAAAATTTACGTATCATTCATATTTCAGAAGAATACATGTGACTAGTATATTCATTAGGTGAATTTTTCTTTCAAACCCAATGAATGAAGAAAGAGTTGGTGTATTGGACAAAACACTATGTTTTGGAATTAGAAAAGAAAAAAGGAAAAGTAGGGTGGAAAAGAGGAACTATTTTATTAGGCTGCAACTTGCATTCTTTATTTGGCATCTATTTCATTATCTCCTATTTCCTGAGGATAGCGTAATGTCCTCTCTTTTCCTGTTACCCAAGCACTTTACAGAACATGTGTTGCACGCCTATTGGCAATCATGGACACTTTGACATTCTCAGCTTCTTTTTACATGACTTGACATCAGTTCTTTTTCAAAATACACCCCCCACCAGGTGAATACATCTCCCCCTTCCCATCGCTGCATTACATGCTGAAGAACGGTAGATGTTGTCTGCAACAAATTTTAAGGCTACAGATCCATTTGTGTACACTTGGACTGAGCTACTGTCCTTGGCTGTTGCCCTTTTGGAAGTCATAGGGTGCTCTCGGTGGTCCTGGGGACATGGGACAGACTGCGCCTTTCCAGGTGTTACAAGGAAACGACCCTGTTCCAACCTCTTCCCAGGGTGGGTTTTAAACAGCAGATTTAGACAAGCTGTAAGGTCTTCTGCAATCACTGTGGGTGTCTCAGTGTTTCGTGGGCAGTCTGAACAGGTTCTTTATGTGAGACCAAGAGACATGTTCCCTAGCTCATGTCAGGCATATTTCCGTATGTAAATATAAAGCCGAGCTGACATGTGCTCTTAAACCTGCTGAGATGGGTTCCTCTTCACCCTGGAGACCCAATTACCTCCCAAGCACGGGTCCACCCCTGCTGGGCAGCAGGCAGCTCCCTCTATTCAGCACACATGGATCTTGGAAACATCACCAGCTCTGAACTGCTCTGACTCTCCTCTCCCACCTGGTGCTTGGTCACTGTCTATCCTGGACCTTCAGTGAGAGACAGAAATACGTTGTCGCAACATAATACACCCACTTTCCTTTTCCACAGCCATCTATTTCTTCACTGGGAAAGCATGCCCTGCTCAGAGAGTCTGTCATCACTGCTGGCTTGGCTTGACGTTGCCTTACTTCTGCATCATGGCATTTTTCTTTCAAATATGTGGGTTGTAGCTGTGTGGATCCACACCACAGGGACTTCTTTACAACACTTTCTCATAGGTAGTGACCCGACTGAATCATCACTTCTGAGGTCAAAGGCAGGACCACTGAAACTATTACCTGAATCTACCCTTCCCTATCTTTTTTTCAGAGTGTCACCAAGCAGACGCTTAGTATCTCATCCTGTCATCTCAACTTGTCATCTTCTTTGATGTAACAGGGAAGGTACAAGTATGTTATCACTGGTAGAGATCAGTGACTTCTTTTCAATAATCGGTGGGTTTGGGTCAATGCAGGTCCATAGTCAACGTCAGTATTTTCTGACTGATGAAAGTCTTCTGAGTTCAGTGACTCATTTTCTTGTCAGGTTTGACAGTTCATTCTGCAGGGACTCCAGTGCAGGCCATGAAGTGGTCAGATTTCCTTTGTCACTTCCACTCCTGCCTTATGTCCGGACATTTTTCTTTCCGTTTTTCATTATTTTGTTCCACAATGTATATATTGGATTGGGATTGTCGCACACGTGTTCTTTGCTGGTATCCGTTTGCCTTGCTACCAGGGCTTCTTTTCTTGTCTGGACTGAACTAGTAGCTCTTAGGGTTTGTTTTGCAACTTCTTGATCAGTAAAGATGAACTTCTTACCTGGAGTTTCTGTAGAGTAAGGCTTGTTTCTTGTAAGACCCTTCATTTTAAGAGGAGTCTTTCTGGTGTCTCCAATGACGCTGAGTGGGGATCTGTGTAAATGCTAGTGTCCGCAGATATCTAACATAAGTATCTAGTCTGCTTTTTTTTACTTCGGTTTTCAGGTTAAAATGACAAACCCAAAATCCTGTATTTCTCAGATGTCTAATTCTGCCAGTGGTCACTGTAGTGGTCAAACACAGCTACCAGGATTTCCTGCTTTTCAGGCACCAGTCCTGGCAGCGTTCACTACAGAACTGCTATGGTGGTTGTTTAACAGTAGGCCCTGAGCTGCTGAAGACCACACTTCCTGTAAAAACATTTTAAAGAATTAATATATGGCTATCAGATATTACTATGCAGAGCAAGAAGCTGGTGTATCCATAGCCAGAGAAAAATGATATTTTATCTGTAATGTATAGAGCATCTATTAATCAGCAATGGTTCCTGAATTGGTAGTAGGCAGAATTTAAATATAATTTAATATACAGCATTCTACTAAATCCCCCAAATTCTCCCTCTTTTAAGCTACTTTCAGGGAGGAGCTGCAGTGTACACTTGCTTGGGTAAGTCCATACTTTTATTTTGTTTATGTAGATATTAATACATACCTTCTCACTTATGTTTCTTATTAAAGGAATTGATTAGAAGTGAGAAACACTTGCATGGGAATGTGGAGAATGACTTATGATCTTGACTGTTTTCCAAGCAGAATCCTAGGGAAAAAAATTGTTATATTCCATAGATGATATCATATTACAGTATCACATTACGTATCAGTTAAACTAGCAAACCCCTCTTTAAAGTGCCTTACATGTGTATGCTTTTCTTATTAAACACCATCTTGGATATAGAAGTTGTAAAGAAACAATTTTTCTGCCTTATGATTGTAGAGTTTGTAGGATTCCTCTCGCAACCTTGCTGCACATGAAATCTGCAGTGTTTCAAGGCACAGGCCTTAGCTGAGGGAGATAGATTAATGTCATGACGGTAAGGGTGACAGAAATGGCTCTCTAAGAGTACGTCCAGCCCTTGCAGCCAGGGCGGCTTTCACGCCTGAATCCTCCATTGGTTTCTAAAGCAGCAAGTGGGCATGAGTTTGGGATGATCTGGTCTAAGAATAGAGACTGAAGAACAAGAAATTCCTGTTCATCGGAGTTTTCTGTCTCATCTGGAACATTTAGTGCTCCAGAGGAGGGGAAATACTATGGCAATAAGGAGGTGGAGGAGGAGGTCTCTAGCTGCCTACGCTTTTCCCCATAAAAGTACACCAGCTGAGTGCAATGATAGGAATGCGGGAGACCTGAATAAAAGAAACTCTCTTGTCCCTTTTGAACTGTGTAAGCATGGATCTTTGGCTAGAGCACCTATTGTATTGAACAGTGAGCAGCTGCTGCTGATATGCAATTGAGAACTGAAGTCTATTTAGAGAAATAATTGCTTTAGTTTCCAAGATGCTCCTGGAAATAAGATCTAAATTTTTCATTATAGTCTTACCTGGCAAAATACAGTATGTTCTAAACAATAATTAAAAATTCTTAAATTAAAAATTCTTAAAGAAGGCAAGTTAGTCTTCCAGGTTTGTAATGGAGAAAAAAGTAGGAACAAACAATCCTCTTGTAAAGGGGAGAATACTAATTGTGTCCTGTTCTCTCATTGGAGTGAGAAATGGAACACCTGCGCTCGTCCTCTCCGGAGTAGTGCTTGGGACTGTATTTTTCACCTGGAGTATTCTTCCTTCAAGAGAAAAAAGAAAAAGCAAAAAAACAAAGAGAAAGAATCTGGATACTTTTGTTTTTCCAGCCCATCCCACAGGATATGATGTAGAGTGCTTTATTGTCTAAATTTATTCCAGATTAACTAGTGCATTTGGGTAATTCTTTTTTAAGTTGTCCCTTCTTAAATTGCTTTTAAGGGACAGTGCTTTTAAAATGCACCCAAAATTACGAGTAACTTTTAAAAGTGTAGGCAGCTAGCATATTTCTTGCATTTTGCTGTTAGATGCCCTTGTTCCTTTCTTATGCTGATGATCTTCATGATACTTTTTCAGAATGGCAGAACTGACAGTGCACACAGCGGAGGAACACAGGTAAGGCCCTAAATACACAAAAAATCGTTCATATAAATATCATCTTAGAGTCACTTCCTAATACTATCTAATACTGGGAATCAGGACATTGGTTAAGAGGTTGCTGATTCTGAGAATTCATCTCCTGCATTTTATAGTTAAGAATTTCTTCCCTTTTTTTGTACTTCACAACAAAGATTGTAGCACTTGCAATCTCCCTTTGAAGTGTGGCAGCAGGACTAATAATCTTCTCTAAGGTAGTTCAGTTGAAAAACAAACTTCCGTTACATGGCACCCAAGTTCTGAACCAAACTTATATATGCTATGATTTGTATATCAACTAAAAATAGATGGCTTAGCATTTTAGGGCTTCACCTCCTACCTTTTTGTTTTCTTTTTCCCACTCTGTTCCTACTAGCCCAGATAGGTAAGAACTGAGAACTGCAGGATTAAACCATCAGCAACAAAAGACTTATTTCCAGAATTTTAATTTTGTTTGCACAGCTGTCCTTTTAAAAGTCTTTATTTTTAAATGGAAATTCTACAGTGACTTCCTGACAATCCTATCTTACACTGAGTGTTCACCTGACTTTTTCCAGAAGTATGGATCACTCACAGGTCTCACGGTTCTCAGCTGAAATGAAGCCTTGTGAGTGATTTTTAAAAAACACTGGTTTTGCCGAGTGAGTGATAATAAATGTTCAGCCTTTATCTCTTAATCCACTGGCTGATGCCATAGCAAAGATGTGAATATCAAGGGAGAGCGCCAACTGGGCTTCTGCCTCATGAAGCGCAATCGTTCCCTTTGCTGTTTATCACACAAGAGTAGCAAGAACCACTGTACCACCTTCCTCTGTGTGGTGAGCCTCCTGATATGCCACCAGCTGAAGTCTGGTGCTGGCAGGGGCCTTTGGGGGCTCCTGTACCACAAAGGCTAACTGTGGAGAAAATGTTAACATCTGCTCTCTGAATTCAAACATTGCTCTGAGATTCCTTTGAGTGCAAGGGGACTAATCCTGCAACCTTGTTTCAAACGAACCACATCTTCTGAAGGCAAGAAAAATGCAGATAATCTCCAAGTAGACTAGGTAAGGTAAATATATGCCTTACTAATGACACTGGAAAAATAGCCTCCCACTACAACACATCCTGTTCCTGTGACACTGTCTTGGGGAAGGACAGTAACTATTCCTCTTTAGTAATACAGCATCAATATTGAGTGTCAGTGGAGCTGAGGAGTTGTTGCTCACCTGTGTTATACCACAAAACATAATTAAGTTATTGGAAAAAAGGGAAACATAGAGAATAATTGATAGCACATTTTTATGGGCCATCTCAGTTATGAAATAATTTTTCTTGGCTTACCTGGTTTCTACCAATGCACACAGATGAGGCAGATGGCTCACAGCCTGTTTTAAAAATTGCTGGGGAAGCACTTCCTTCTGTGAGTGAAATTAGTCTTCTCAATGACTGAACAAGTCCAAGTCTAGATAGGACAAACAAGACAGAAAATGGTTTGGAGGCCAGATCAGTTTCCCACTGTAGTAGTACCCAGGTCTCCTTTGCCTGAAAGAGCTGAAAAGGAAAAATGTGCAGACAGTTATGGGGGGGTTGTCCTGAACAGGGAAAACTGAAAGGAGGCAGGGTCTTAAACTGGTGACAGGGAGGTAACCTACCAGCTCCTGATCTCTGGTTAGGTTGAAAATCTGTTAGTTTACCAGGTGTTAAACCTGTTCTGTAATTTTTTATTACCACCCCCACCTCCAATTTTTCATCTCTTAAACTGTTGGAACACATTGCAGGGGTGCCTGCAGGGATGGTGAGTTACATCAGCTAACAGTGAGAAGGGTGGGTGGTCAGCATCTTGTAGGTTTGGGCCCTTCTACTGACACTTTAATGATTGGAGGCAGAGAGCAGGTGGAAACCACTTTCACCACAACCTGAATCAGTGCTGACTGCTTTGAGTGATGCTAATAGGGGGCAGAAAGATATAAATCCACCCTGTGCCTCACAACCCCAGTAGCAAAATTGCATCAGTTTACCTGTGAGCTAAGGAAGACTCAAGAGCAGTTAATGTATAAGTAAGCTGATCTATAATTACCCTAAGAACTAGTTTGAGAGCATTATTACTGTCATAAAATGTAATAGCAGTATTACATAAGCACAGTTAACAGTAGTACATCTCTAAATGGTTGCAGACTGCCTCTTTTGACAGCTGTGGTAGAAAATGGATCACTGGATGGTCATGAAACGAATATTTTCCCTAATCAGAATGGAGAGCTTTATTACCCTTATAATTACTTGTTTAGCAGTCACTTATTAATTTTTTTTTAAGTCCATGAGTAATAAAATGGGCCTGTTTATTAAATAACGTTTTAATTAGGAATCATTTTTAACATGTGCCAAGTTCTTAATGTTTTCTCCTATGCAATTACTTAGATAAATGCTTGTATTTCTGATAACTCCATTGACACCATCAGCCAAACTAAGCCCTCCCTGGTATACAGCTCATACAAAATAACAGGCTCCAGATGCCTTAGCTTCCCCCAAACAGCTAATTTTTAACATATTGCAATAGAATATTGCTTATTTTACTAAATAGCTTTTACAGACTCCTGCTAGATACTGTGTATTTACAGCTCATTTGAATTCAAATGTACTATTTTTGCTCTGCTAAATTTCTTATTGGCTGCACTGGAAAGCTTGCAT
Source organism: Gymnogyps californianus (assembly GCF_018139145.2). Taxonomy (NCBI): domain Eukaryota; kingdom Metazoa; phylum Chordata; class Aves; order Accipitriformes; family Cathartidae; genus Gymnogyps; species Gymnogyps californianus. The sequence continues at coordinate 76,385,645 of NC_059472.1, read as the reverse complement.
TTAAACATTTTTTCATGAAATTTCACATTTTCATTAAAACACACCTCAGAGGCAATGCTGACAAATTGTTTTGCAAATGTCTACATACTATTTGGCCATGCATAAAACTTGTTTAAAACATTATAAATGTTGATGTAATGTTGAGTAAATATTTTAAGTGTTGATCTCAAAATGAAATAGTCATGATAATTTTGATGAAATGAAAATGTCTTTCTTTTGTCTCTTTCACAAAAGCTGAACTTTTTTTTTTTTGCTTTTTGCTCCAATTTTTTGAATGAGCATCAGCATCATCAGAGTGCCTGCTTGTTTACACATGAGATATTGGCACAGTTTCTTCTCTTGTCCTGAGACTGAAACTCTTGCTCAGGTCAGGAAGAGAGATGGTTGTCTTTTCACTAACACGAAACGAGTAGATCAAACACCCTGTGCCTTTTTGTGCAAGTAAAGCCCTATTTGGCCAGGTAGTGCGCCTAATTTTGGTATATGTATTAGGCTAATGAAGTATACGTTCTGGTAATAGCATGGGACCTACAGATTCCTTGCACAGTGCCAGCTGATTTTAGTAAGCCTTTGCTGATTTATGCTCACCAACAATTTTGCTCTCTAAAAATATGGTTTCCACATGCTTATCTATTGCTTCCCTGGCTCATCTGTACAGGTTTGAGGCTAAACTGGCCAACACAGATAGCAATATAAATTGTCTTATGAGACTTAGTTTCAAACATGGGCTTGTATTTCAGTCCTTTGTCATTTTTAGGAGTTTCAACCTTGTGTCCCAGAGCTATCTGGAACACTAGCCATTCAAAAGTCAATGCAATTTCACCAGGACAATTTAGCCACTGTGAGGCATCCCTGTATAAGGGATACCATGTGTTCCCTGCTTTTCCATTAAAACCTTTACTTTGGGATTATTCTAGTATATGCTAGTTACCATTTGTCAGTAAATACTGGATGCATAAATCCTTGTTTATAAGTTTAAACCCAGTTTTGAAGGAAGATTGAAGTGGGCTAAGGGCTCAAGCTGACTGTAAATGAGAAGCGCATTCTGTTCTGAAATGAACGTTTCCGTTCACTCACAGGAACAAAGGAAAGAAAAGAAGAAATTGTCCTTTCCTCTGGAAAATTTCTACAGTATTTTTCACCATATGAGATTATCAGAGATAAGAACAGAAATCTGTGAAAGATCTACATTTAATTTTTTTTATTTATGGATTTTGGAGGGCTCGAAAGAGACCAGTCTTAACTCACATGTATACCTCAAATTCTATACTTCAGTCACTACGAGAACAGGAATTAAAAAAAAAAGGCAAAAAAAAAAAAGTTAAAAAAAAGGTTAAAAAAGCTAAAAAAAAAAAAGAGTCCATGATCCTTATTCCTGCGGCTTGTTTCCTCTCTGCTTTTACTTGGGTTGAGTTCTAGCCAGTCTTGGGTGGTCAGTCTCACCATCCCATATGACCTTGCTCAAGTTTTCTCTGCTTACAGTTGTATACCATACCTGCTAGTAGAAGCTCTGGACCCAATAAAAGTATCTTTGATTCTCACAAAGGTAATTAATTGTGATTGATTCTCCTTTGACTGGCATCACTTACAAGTGAAGCCTTGATTATATTGATATTTCTGTGTGGTTTCTCCCAGTTTATCTCATGCTGAAGGATGGTGGAATCGAATGCACAGTTTTCATGTGCTTAGAAATGGGATTTGAGATCCGTATCTGGATCCTGGGCCTTTGTTGGCCTCATTGGAAATTGTCTGCAACACAAAGATGTTGCAGTGTTGAATTAAAATGGCAATTCAGAAGTTCCCTAGACTGCTGCCAGATAGGGCAAATATTATTGTCTCTGTGTCATGCTGCCCAATTCCCAGGAGTAAGAAAAACACCATCATGTTCTGGTATCATCAGGGCTCTTTGGAGGCTTTCTAAGTTGACTCAGAGGTTAATCAACCTTAGTTTTAGGGTAGAGCTGGAGTGTCACTTGAGTGCAAAAGCCACAGACGACTTGGGCAGTGTTGCTAAACTTCTCAGAACAGGATCCACCCAGGTCAGTGCATGAGGTGGGAAGCACCTCAGGTCTGCTTATGTTGACTAGCTTATGGTCCTTCTCTTAATCAGTCACATATATATATATATATAGCCTTCTGGGAAACACAAGCTGGTACCTGATAGTCACAGCCCTGAAATCTCCTTTGATAGTTTAGTTTTACCCTACGATGTCTGCTTTTTTCTGACAAAACACAGCAGAAGTTCCTCCTCTCACTCTGCTTCCTGCTCTCCCTACACAATTTTTTATCTGATACTCCTTGTTACAGCTATGGGAGACCTGGGTTCAAGTTCCCCATCTGCCTGTAGGAAGGAGCCTATATTTCCTGTAAGAGAACATTGCCAGTTGATTGAACTGCTGAGGTATTGATCATTCGGGGTAATGCTGTCTCTGTCTTGCCTATTAAATCCTAACAGCTTTATACAAGTGGGGAAGAGGCTTGAAGCTAGGTCCTGTAGCTGAGTGCTTTTCATGACTCCACAGGAGTGTGTGGGAGTTGTAGGGATTCAACCAGCAGGGTGCACAAGTAAATCTAAGTTTGCTCAGACAGAGGAGAGATGTCTATGTGGATGCACAATCTGTGTGCATGGTCTAACTGCTGGCTTGTGGGATAAAAGCAGGGTGCTGACTTCACTGGGGAAACACAAACTGAGGGGATGCCAGACTGAGGTGGCAGATGAGTCTTGGTTTGAGACCCTGGATAGTTCTACCAAGATACCTAAGCATATAACAGCAACACAAATGTCGGTTTAAGACCTTTTGTGCATCAGCTTCCTTGACAGTTGGATCTGAGGCTTGGACCCTGCCTGTATCTGACCTTCTTCTTCCTCTCTGAAAAAGCCTCCTGATGTGAAGATTGCTTTATCATGACAACCTCAACTCGACTGAGTGTTTGGAAACGTTCTTTAGACAAGATAAGTTTCCTTTTTACAAGAAAAAAAAAAAAAAGAAGAAAGAAAAATGAGGAACACTGGTGCACTAAGGATTAATAGAAGCTTTTCTACTTCATCAGTTTTAAAGTCTAAGAGGCTGCTACCATGTCTAGCTGTTCTGGTTTCAAGGAGAGAGTCAAACAATGCTTGTCAAACTTGACTCTGAAAAGACACTAGCTTTTTCTGTGGTGGTATCCCTCAGTTTCCATTGCACTGGCTTGTCCTATTTTAAATTTGTAATGAAAGAAAAAATTCTAAAGCTGGTAATCATGCGCCTTCCTTGTATAAAAACACATCTTGTTTTTATCATCAGTAATCTGTACTACACAAGAGCTCTGACACATACATTTCAGGATAGATTAGGAATTGCCTGCTGCATTTACATAACATTAAAATCACTGTCTAGATACACAAAATAAAATGAATACCTTCCTGATTCTCTAGTATGGGCTTGCATGAAAACGATTTTACCTTGTTTTCATTTTTTTTTTCATGAATGCAACAGCCCCTCTCTTTATTTAGTAGGTTGGAAGAGAAGGATTTGATAGCTAAGTGAGGGGACACCTATGTAATTCATTTTTCTGGCAGACTTGGACAGCATACTTACTGCATTTGAAAAAAAATGGGGGGAAAAAGTGTTGCGAAAAAGCGTATGGAGTGTGTGACAGCCTAGCCCTATCTGACTCCCCATCATTCCTTGCAGCTGCCGGAAGCCAACCGCTCGTCTTTCCAAACCACAGGCTCATGTGGGTAATGATATGATTTCCTCTGTCTTGTGTTTTGTGTGTGTGCTTCAAGAAAAGTAACCCCCCCAAAACTCTACACACCCAGTTAATCAAGACAGTACTGGCTTCTCTCATCCTACTGAAGTGATTCTTGCAATGCTGGGACAAGCAGCTGGAGGCTTCATCTTCTGTCCCAAGCAGAGTGTTTGCCATCATTCACGTTTTTCTTGATTGCTTTGGGCTTTATCCTTCATCTCACTACTAAATAGTGCCCTCACCAATTGAAAAAAAGGAAGTGGAGTTCATATAATCTGGTTTCAGACTAGTATAAAATCTTTAGTATTTCACTTTCTTGGGAAAATCATTCACATATTGCAAGAAAAAAATGCAAAATCAAGACATTTTTGTTGCATTTATGATCACTGTTCCCTATGGAGGACCTTTAAAATGCTGCCTGTATGTCTGTAAATTTTGGAAATAATAGAAGTTTTACCAAGAGAAGTAAGGCTACACTAATGTTGGAAGTATCCATATACTGATTTCTGATGATTGGAAATACCATACAGTTTATTCTTCAAACATCCATCTTGTAGTCCACATGAAGCCTTTCCCAGTATGTTATAACTATAAATTTCAGTGCTTTTATGACTATTAAAAACAGGCTGTTGGTTTTAACTTTAACAAACAGTAATTCTGGTTTCCCACAAGGCCATAAGTGAGAACTTTGAAACAGTGAAGGAAAGGGTAGAATCAGGAGCCGGTCTCACTGAGGAGCAGCATGGGAGAGAGAACAAAGATTCTTGCTTGAAAAATAAATTGTTGGATGGTGGAGGCAAGTTTCAAAGGCCCACTGAATGTCAGGGCTTACATTTTGATAGGCAATGAGAGATTATAGGCCAGAAAGGACTCAACCCCCCCCAGATTCCTTCCTTTTTTAAATGATAGAGTGAATAGCAGATGAAGGTATCTAGGAAAAGATTTAATTTGGTTAAAGGGGCAGGCAAGCATAATGATCTCTGTAGCGATATTCTGAATGAACGTGACTGCAGCTAGATGATTTTTGTCATGATTAGAAGAATATTGCAGTAATCAAGATACAAAGGGATGAGAACTTGGAGTTAGCTGTTATAACTGTTGGATGTATAGCCGAGATCATTTTTAGAAATGTTCTAAAATAGTTTTCAAGTATTGGCAATAGTCTGAATGTGAAAAACATGAGAGAGTTCTGAGTTGAGGATGAGGTTTTTGGGTGACAGTCTGAGTAAAGAGACAGGATGCTGATTTGGTGTACTATGATTCAGAAGGAGGTCGCAGTCAGAACTCGAGGGAGAGGAATGACACCTTTTTTGGCACTGTTGAACTTGGGCTTAGAGAAATATTCACAAAGACATGTTAGAGAAGGCTGAAATTTCAGTTTGGACAGAAAATGACAGAAACCAGACAGAAAAGTCTGGTTGATAAGTCTGTCAATAATCAACATGGAATTGTTAGCTGAAATTGTAATTGCAAAAGCACGTTGCATCTTCTTATTTTGGAGGGAGAGGTGGGGAGAAGAGGTCTAGGACAGAGCCCAGAAGCCTCCTCAGAAAAAATGGTTAAAGAACAAGAGGGGCTTCCAAAAAGCATGATGAAGCTAGGAGGAGAACCAAAAATCAGCACTAGTTTTAAAGTCATCAAGAAAAAGGAGATTATGTAAAAGGATGCAGGCAGGACAAGAAGGAAAAGAATAAGCAAGTTCTGGCTCTGAAAATTGGCTGGAAAGTGACCATGAGAGATTTTGACCAGAACAGCTCGGGGTGGTGGGGAGAATATCACTATATCCTTGCCCATACTGATAACACTTCACAGGCATCTGGTTTCAGCCAGTGTGTAAGACAGAATATTGGGTTAGATGGTCCTCTGGTCTGACCAAGTTCAGCTGTTCCTAATTTCAGTGGAGTAAAAGGTGCAGAAACTAGATTAGACACTCTAGGGTGGAAATGGAATACAGGAAATCTTATCGGTGCTTGCAGACAGTACACTCAATGTGTTCAGATATGAAGGGGAAATGTAGGAGGTAACTGGACAGGCAAGGGAAGTCAAGGATGGGAGAGACTGCTGCAGAAATGGCATGGGAACAGGGGAGATGGATTATACAGAAAAGTAAAGAAGGGAGTGAGAATGGGTGTGAGGGAGATGGGGGGATGATAGGGTGGTTGGGGTTACTGGGAAAACTGGAAGAATTAGAGGAAAATAATTGCAAAATTCCTATGCCTGTGGGAGTGGTAAAGGAAAGTTGCAGGACATGAAGGAGGCAAAGTGGTGCTATTGGGAGTGTAGAGGTCATACTGGGCCAATTTGCAATTGTTACGCCTTTGCAAAAACAGGAATAGCACAGTGAAGTGCGATTGAAGTAATCTGTTAGTTTTCACCCCTTTTATTAATAATAATGAAATTAGGCATGCAATATAAGGAATGACATGCACTTACAACTTGCAGTGCTTTGGTCAAACAGTCATACACAGAGGTGACCAATTGCTGCAGTGGCCTCAGAATAGGTAAAGAAAGTGCAATTCCCTCAATGCTTTCCCACTCACATTGTGGGGTGCCGGATGGGTTCCTCTTTCTACGCCCCCACAACAGCAGCAGCAGCAGCAGCAGCAGCAGCAGCAGCAGCCAACTTTCCTTCCACTCAGTCTCCACCTCCCTTGTCAGTGGGAGACTGGGTGCGTAGATTGCTTAGTCCTGTGCAGTCTCACTCAGAGCTCAGAAATCCAGGGTATAAAAGGGATTGACGAGTGCTGGAGGGTGTGTAGTATACTTAGCAATTCCACTGGAAAAAATATTTTGGGGGACTATTTCCCCCGAAATGGCCTAAGTGATTTAGGAAGCCTATGCCACCGTACACTGGCCTTACTTTAGGTGGTCTGAAAATTCCACCCTGGCAAAAAAATGGCAACCTAATGGCAACCTAATCCTAACAAGAGCACCTTAATTTGCCACATAGCAGTCAATCAAAACTATGTAAAATCCACTAAGATCTCAACTCACTTGGGGAATACAAATGTCAATGTAGTGGCATAAATGTATCGGATGAATTGGAAGGTGTTTTCACCTGGCAGTACTGGAGATTGAAAATTGAGGTTTCCCCTCAAAAGCCGAACTCAGCAGACAGCTTCTGACTTTGGTTAAGTATTACTGCAGTACGGGAGAAATGACAACCCTAATTGCAGTCCTTTAGAGGGTAAAAGTAGCTTTTTATTACTTTACTTAGTTATGCACTTATTCATAAGATATATTAAGAGGTGTGTATGTTCATGAATCTTTTTACTTCCTCTGCCTTAATGTAGTTAAAAATCTTAAGTTACTTTATTTTGTAAAGCATTTCCATTCTTAAATTTTCAAAACGTGACAATGCTTCTGATACTTATTTCTTTTCCAAATTCTTCATGGGAAAAAAAAGGAGCTGCCAGAATAACCATAAAGGGGTTTTGTTAGTTTGTTTGATTTTGTATATTTAAATAGTATTCTTAACTTTGTTTCCCTATGCATTTTTCCTTGAAATATTACAGTTTTCAGACTGCGATCTACTAGGCCAAATTCTCACTTAGGATAGATCAGACTAGCACTTTCACAGCTGGCTAGTTTGCCTTACTGAAGTGTGGAATTTATTTATGTGATAGGGTTTGGGAGTGGCGACTTTGGGTTTTGTTTTTGGTTTTTTTTTTTTACTAATAATAACCTGTAGCAGCAACCACAAGAAAAACAAAGTGGCAGGAAAAGCTTTTGTAGTAAAGGATTTCTGCATGTATTTGGAATAAAGAAGAAAAAAGATTAAAATTTGCAGATTCGGAAAATGCTGAGGTTCTGAAACAATGGTCAAATTCTCATCTCCTCTCTTATTTCAAAGTCAGGCTATCAGTTGCAACTGAACAATAGTTAGGATGCAGAGCTCAAAGATATATAATCACAAAACAGGTCCCAGGATTCCCTGGATGTTCATACCTGTTGTTTAAACATACACACAAAGAAATACTCCAAGAAGTTATAAATAACCAAAAAGCAGAGAGATGTATGTGGAATATTGACTGCTTCAGCTGAGTTCAGCAAGCACCATTGTTCTCTGATTAGAAAACTGGGTCATATATGTGGATGTTTATTAGATTAGCTCAGCAGATGTGAGTGATAGTATTTCTGAACCTCATATGCAGCATTCTACATGTTCAGTCTAGCTTTTTTTTAAAACCCTGAGCCCCACAACTGTTGAAGGTAAGCAAGAAAAATGTTCTCATTTACTATATACCCACTTTTATCCAATTATGAGCCAAACTTTTCCTCTATGTAAGAATAAGTACTTATTGATTTAAGAAGAAACAGGCATATTGATCCAAAGGGAAAATACACTGTATATGTTGATCAATATTTACCTTGCAGAACAAAACATCCTGATACTCACTTCAAGGCATCAATATATACATATTACTGCATGTTTGTGTCAGTAAGTCAGGTAACTGGGCTAGATTTCCATCCAACAGTATAAACTCTCTTAATGATTATTTTTCTAGTCAAATATTAGTCTCTAAAGGGAAGAAGGAGTTAGAGAACCAGAAAAAGAATAATTGTTCACCTCCCTTGAGATAAATAATACTTTTCATTAAACTCAGCTGATGCCTATCAAGAGCCACTAGACTGATTATATAATATAAGCAGTGAGAAGTCCTCCGGATTCCTCCTAAAAGTATTTACCTGTACCAAGGTAAAATTGGAAATCTAAGCATATGTGTCTGAAGATATTTAGGTGCCTAGCTTGTAATTAGTTCAATGTCAATGAACTTGTACAAGAAGGAGCTGTTTCCTTTTAATTTCTGAAGACGGAGCGCATCTGAGTTCCCAGAATACCTTTAAAAATTCTGAGCAATCCAGACATCACCGGCTCCTCTCTTTCAGCCTCGCCACAGGCCAGGGGTTTCTTCTTGCTGAAATTCATTGACATAGAGCTAACCATAAATTACACAAAGATAAACTAATTATAGCGTAATGGGGCAGTCGTGGTACACATTTTTTTTCTCTGACATTTCTTTTCTGTCCCATAATAGCTCTAACACTGGGTTAATCATTTTTATTTAAATGTTTTCTTTATGGCTAATTTCACCCTAATATCACCTGTCTCCATCTTGAGTCTCCTGAGGCGCTCGCTATGAAGGACACACCCAGGGAAGGGGCAGGCATGGGACAAAGAGAAGCTGTGACAGCTACACAGTTAATATGTATTCTTGACATGATCAACTCCATAATAACAATGTATAATACATGTTGCTTCAGACCAGAATAAATAACGTGGCCCTCCCTTCAAACCGCCTTTATTGTCTCCTCCTCTAAAGAATATACCTGAAAGCGGTGGATCCTTTCTGCATGACCTTGCCCAGGTGGGGCCCTTCCTAAGCCTGCCCGTAGCTGAAATTCATGTTTAAATTCTCATCACCTTGTGTCTCACTCACCTTTCACCTTGTCTCTCACCCTTGTCAGAGACAAGCCTATCCTGTCCTGTCCTGTTCATGTCCATTCAAAATGCTGGAAACATCATTGCCTTAGCACATGGGAGTTCCTATCTACTCCTGGCTCTCCATCCTCGGTTTAATCTAAGATTTACTTACTGTACTTCTGCTGGGAAGTATCCCCAGCAGGGTCTTGTATCCCCGACCACTCCCCAAAGCCTGCTCATTCTCTTTTCAAATCAGCACTTTCTCTGGTTACTTGTGGGGCTGATGGAATGATGTACCATCCCGGCTATTTCATTTTCTCCCTTGAACCTGTTCATAGCTGTTATCCCTACAAAACTTGATAACAACTACAATGATGTTGCGCTTCAAGCCCTGGCCTACTGATTTGCCTGATAATATCTCACTGTTTCCTTGAGCTCCCTGAGCTGTGTGCAGCTGTTGGTTATCTGTTGTCTGATTAAATATAAGTCATGAACTGTTTGCACGCTGCCACACATGATGGAGTCCTAGACCCTGAGTGGCATCTGCTTGTTTTCAGGTAATGTCAATAATAAAAATAATCTGAAGTACAGCTTTTTAGAAGCCCAGGTTGTAAAAAGCTGCTCACCTGCCAAATGTGCATGCCTGCACCCAGATGAAGGGAAGAGATATTATGTTCCCTACCTATGCTGTGCATCTGCTGCAGTAAGCAGCTCTACACTGGGAGTCAGACAGCCATGCCGGTATCTTCAAGCTAGCATCAGTGTGGCTATTTGTCTTCCAGCTCCCTGGGTTTACATGGCAAGGTTTTGGTAGGGGCGGGGAAGCTGCAGGGATGCCTTCTGTGAGCTGCCTCATGTCGGACAGAGTCAGTTCCAGCCACCTCTAAGACAGACCTGCTGCTAGCCAAAGCTGAGCCCGTCAGCAATGCTGGTGGCACCTCTGTGATAACATATTTAAGAAAGGGTAGAAAATGCTGCGCAGCAGCTGTGAGCAAATGTGAAACAGCCCTGCAGACACCAAGGCCAGTGAAGAAGGAGGAGGAGGTGCTCCAGGCGCTGGAGCAGAGATTTCCCTGCAGCCCATGGAGAAGACCATGGTGAAGCAGGTTGTCCCCCTGCAGCCCATGGAGGACCTCAGTGGAGCAGATATCTACCCTGCAGACCGTGGAGGACCCTATGCCACAGCAGGCGGATATGCCCTGAAGGAAGCTGCACCTCGTGGAGAGCCCATGCTGGAGCAGGCTCCTGGCACGAACTGCAGTCCGTGGAGGGGAGCCCATGAAGGAGCAGGTTTTCTGGCAGGAACTGTGACCCTGTGGGGGACTCAAGATGGAGTAGTCCATTCCTGAAAGACTGCAGCCCATGGAAAGGATCCATGCTGGGGCAGTTTGTGAAGAACTGTAGCCCGTGGGAAGGACCCATGTTGGTGCAGTTTGTGAAGGACTGTATCTCATGGGAGGGACCCCTCACTGGAGCAGGGGAACAGTGTGAGGAGGAAGGAGCGGCAGAGATGAAGTATTATGAACTGACCGCAAGCCCCATTCCCCATCCTCCTGCACCACTCAGGGGGGAGGAGGTACAAGAGTCAGGAGTGAAGCTGAGCCTGAGACGAAGCAGGGTGGAGGGAAGGTGTTTTTCATTTTGCTTTTTATTTCTCACTATCCTATTCTGTTTTTAATTGGCAATAAAGTAAATTCATTTCCCCAAGCTGAGTCTGTTTTGCCCATCATGGTAGCTGGTGGGTGATCTCTGTGTCCTTATCTCGACCTATGAGCTTTTTCATCATATTTTCTCCCCGTCCTGCTGAGGAAGGGGAGTGAGGGGTTGGGTTGGTGGGCAGCTGGCAGCCAGCCAACGTTAATCCACCACAAACTCATACCTGGCTTGTCATCTGGCCAACTCAAAGTGAAGGCAGAGAAGCTTGAGTCTGCCCTGTAGAGATGCCCTTATAATGGATTCCTTTATCACACTTCCTGAAATTTTCAAAATGTTTATGGTGTCCTCTGAATACCCTTGTGAAATAAAGAAGTGTTAACATCACCATTTTCTCTAGAGAACTATGGTGCAAAGAGACTGAATGGTTCACGCAAAACTGCACAGCAAACACTGTCCAAGCCTCTTGCTTGTAAACTGCAGCACTAATCTCTAGAGCTTGCTTTATTGCTCTGTTTGTTATAGAAGAAACCTCCCCCTTGGATTCCTTAACAGAAAGTCTTAACTGCTATTAAACAAAAAAGGTTTCCAACAAGTGATGGAGATCACAATGGCACTCTGACCACAACGGCACTCTGACAACATAGCTGTCATCATTAACTATAAATAAGACAATCCAGAGAGGAGATGTACACTCTAAGCTATATTGAAATACATTGGAATAGGAAGGCACAAAGATAAGGAATATAGTTTACTTAAAATGGGTTTGTTTCTCCAGACTCAGGATATTTGGCACATGTGTGCAGCAAGTATCAGAAGTTATAATTCATCACTAACTATATACAGCGGTCTTAATGGACACTCTCCTGAGCAAGGTGGGGCCTGTAGAAGACAGCAGACCTCATAGACACCAGTGTTGTTTTCTAGGGCCAAATGAGTGTACTTATTGTCAAGCTGAATTGAATTTTATTAATAGAAATGTTCAGTGAAAGCAAATCTCTCACAGAATGAATACTAGATTCACTAGAATGTGGATATTCTTGCCACTTTCTGGCAGTTCAGAAACAACATTATATGATTCACATAATCAAATAAAACAATTGAATGTTAAACCGCCATGTAATGCAAATGTTCAGAGACCTTCACTGAATAATTATCAGTAATAAATTAACTTGGAAAAATCAGAATTTCTTACTGAATTTTTTGTGAGCAGTGAAGTTGGATCAATCATTCAAGTATTAGTAGTAATAATAGTAGTAGTTTACTCTTCCTGAAAATCGAGCGTAACATACTTCTGAATCTTTCTAATCTGACTTCATTAGAGCTTTATGATTTGAAAAAATAGCCAAGAGACCTTAAGAGATGGATTTAAAAGAAAATGAAAAAGCAAACTTCTATGACCAATACATTGGTTCATTAACACAACTCTCCATTGTTTCCTGCTTCTTAGTAGACAGCAATGAAATGACAGCAGACTTGTTTCATTTCACCTTTGCCAGAAAATCAGACAGATACTTACTTTCAAGTTTTTTAATCTGTCCATATGTATTTTTTGGGAGTAATCAGAAGAGTAGTTGAGGAAGAGGATGAACTATCCATCTGCCAGTCAACTATCATTCTGAATTTCTAATGTCTTCCTTATTAAGTCAAGATTAAGGCCATACAAAAATGGACCTACGTCTTTTTCCTATTTCCAGCTGCCTTCTCAGGTAGGATTAATTTCAGCAGTAGTCTCTCAAGAGAAACATTTGTCAGCTCTTACACAACTCTATTAGTGGAGAAATGCCTGATTAACAATGTTGATCTTGGAATAGATCCAGTGTCTGACTAGGCTCAGGGACATCTTCATCTCTGCCTGGGTAGATTAGGTCCTAACCACTATGATCTTTACCCTGTAGACAGACAGCCAGAGCACCTGCATGATATAATATGTGGGGGGGGGGGGGGGAATTCTTTGAACCTCAGATGCAATGGATAGCACAAAGGAAGTGTGATAATCCCACTTAGTTCAGCCCTTTTTATATACCTAGAAAAGCTTTATCCCTCTTTTCCAAAAGGAAGATTACTTGAGAAATTTTAACTGAAGTACAGCTATAGCTATACTTTATGCATTCACAAGTTTGGAAGGGATCAGTAATAGGAGAACTAACATGATAGAACATTTCTCTTTTTAAATTTATATGTAGATTTAATGATCTCGGAAAAGCAGATGATTGCCTTTTTCTAATCACAGGCTCTTGAGATCGTCTTGTCCAACCCCCCCTGCTCAAGCAGGGTCAGCCAGAGCTAGTTGCCCAGGACTATGTCCAGCTGGGTTTTGAATATCTCTACAGATGGAGACTCCACAACCTCTCTGGTAAACCTGTTCCAGTGTTTGAACACCCTCACAGTAAAAAAAGTACTTTCTTGTGTTCAGGTGAAATTTCCTTTGCCCATTGTCTCTTGTCCTATCAGTGAGCACCACTGAGGACAGCCTGGCTCCCTTTTCTTCATTCCCTCCCATCAAGTATTTAGACAGATTGATAAGATCCCCTCAAGCCTTCTCTTCTCCAGGCTGAAGAGTCCCAGCTCTCTCAGCCTGTCCTCATACAAGAGATGCTCCAGTCCCTTCATCATCTGTGTTGCCCTGTGCTGGACTCGGCATGTTTCCCTCATGTCTGATCAAAGAGTTCTGGAAACCTTATGCATATGTATTAGTACAGAAATGATTGCGGTCCTGTTCTGAGGCATTTTAAGTAAGAGAAATATAACTTAATTTTAAATTTGTAACTCTGACTAAAGCATTTCTGTTCTCACTTTTAACATTGGAAATCTAGAGTAACTATTGGGCTTCGGTAGCTGTCTCCAGATGTAACTAGAAGTTGAATTTTGTGTATATTCTATGTAAAACTTGCTACAGAAAAGAAGCATAAACTAGACCTATCATTTAAAATAGCTGAAGCAGCAAAAATTTTTTCCATAGGCCATAGAGGGTATTTCAGAACAGAGAGCCAGAATTTTGGTTTCAATTACATTAAACTAAATCCTACATGCCATGGTTTTATATGCAGAGTAATTGCTGGGCAGTCTTCGAAGCAAGAAGTGTGGTTCCTGCAACTCTTTAGTTGTATCCTAGCTGAGGCTGCTGTTGCTGACAGTAGCGCCTTAGTCTTCTGTAGTCAGAACTTTCTTATTGTAGAAGGAAATTGTGTCCTTCCCTGCTCCCCTGACACACAGGTATTACTGTATGTAACCAACTCCCTGACAAGACTGATTAGCCTGTAGTCAAAAATGTCCCATTTTGCTAGATAGGCTAGGCAATTCACGTTGCCTGAGAAGACAGCAAATTCCTTGGAAGAGCGACACCTATTAACTAGCACCTCTGTGCACTACTTAAACATAACTAGCAATAATTACAGTGTGTCTACCCTATAAAATGGAGTGGTGGTGTGGCTGGTTCCTATCTCCACCATACTTGTCCTGTAGGCAGACCCACTGGCCAGTTGTTCCACCGACAGGTTCTTCAGGTTACCAGAGCCATCTGAGCAAAAATGCCAGCAATCAGCTGGCCAAACAAGGAGGTAACAGAGTGGACGCGAGTGAGAGCTCCTGGATTTGTCCTGGGTCCACGTTTAGCTTTGGTCCAGATATGACTGTGAGCAGTAAGTTTTAGAAGGGACGCTTTTCGACCAGTGATACGATACAATGTGTGGGACTGATGATGTCTTTGGTACACCCCTTCCCAAGTGTTTTGTGCATGTCTGCATGTATGTGTGCATGTGTACACCCATAACCAGAGTGTTTAATTCCACTAAAATTGTAGATACATATGAACCTGAGATGCTCCTTGCTGAATAGCAAATGTTATTCAACTTCATGGTTCCACTTTAGTCGGTCAGTCATTGGTCATACAGTATGTACGTGATGCCAAAAAATGTCTGCAGTCATATTCAGCCTATTACATTCCCTTACTGTAAAATATTCTTCTACCTTTTTTTTAAAAAAACTAAAAACACTCTCTTTGCATTTACTATTCCTAAAATGGAAAGAAGTTAACAAAGCCACTGATGACAAACTGTTAATTTTTCTCTCCTTTCACGTACATACAGATTAAAATCTCACATATCTGATCAGCTGTCATCCACATTTCCTTGCATTATCACAACAATTATTTATCTTGTGTTTGTTGTAGTGTCCATAAGGCACTAAGAGTTTCTCTGGCCTCTAGATAAGAAGCTCCCAAAGAAAGAATTGAGAGGCTGAGGTATAGAAAACAAGGGGGGCTTTCTAATTGTACGCAGCTGACTCAAAAACAGTAGTACAGTAGAAGTCAGTGGAAAATACACAGACTGGAGAGAGCAAGGGACTTGTAGTTGAGTGCAAGGAGGCCAGTCAGTGAAGAAAAGTTACTTGGGAAAAAAGCCTAGAAATGCTTATATGTAAACCAGAAACGAGAATGATGGCAGAGATCAAGTAAAGGACAGTGGGAAGCTGATGTAAGGTAAGTTAGGAGAGAGGTGAGTAATAAATATGTTGCAACAGTGGCTGAGGAGTCAGCACAGCGATGCAAAGAGGAAAATGACGTGAACAGATTGATGGGAAAGAAAGAAGATTTTGATGGTGATATTTTGTATATGTCAGTAGCACAGGTGGTATTTCCCATGATGTGTAAGGGGAGGAAACCATGGAACTTCGAGATGCTTTTGAGGTAAAAGCAGTAGAGCTTTGCTAAAAGGTGACAGAGTTCTTTTCTGAAGTTAAAAAATCTGAGACTACAGTTTAATGGATCAAAGACAATAAACAAAGGAAGATCTATTAAATGTTAGACATTATGTGGGATGGGAACAGCAATCAGTATTTCCTATGTTATACTGAAATAGCTGCTGATCAACTGTTTAGTGTGAGGTCCGTGATATTTTCTTAAGCACTGCTGGCACTGCAAAGTATGAAGAGCCATCTGAGAGCAAAATAGCATTGTGGGGGGTTTCTTGGGGCGGGGGGACTCGGTACGATAAGGATTGTGAAACAAAGCTGGTCACACTTAGTATTATAGTAGAAATCATGGTTTGGGGGAGATTTCTGGCTGTACAAAAGAACATCCATTACCCTTTTGTGCCTCTGGAAATTTACCACGCTTCAGGTGATAAATCTTCACCATCCTCATCTTGATCAGAACTTCTGTTTTCCAAACTGAATGAGAACTACTCACCTAACAACTTCACAATCCTGCAAGCAAACCCTCTGGACACTGTGCCCAGGCCATTCTCTGAAGAATTAGGACTACAACATAAATCTTGCGGTGGAAAGGCAAGAGGAGCACCTGCCTGGCGCACACCAGCTGTTGTAGCGAATATGCATGCTCTGTGCTTAAAACTTTTTTGTTGATTCTCAATTTGCGAAACTTTTCTGTTGTATTTTTGTATTTACTTATCATCACCTGCCTGGTAATGGACTGAAGCAGCATGAATGTGGCATGCTGTCTGTTTTGAGGATTCAGGTTGGTAAGACTGCTGCAGGAAAGCAATAAATGGGAAATGGTAATACACAGCAGTAGAAACATTGTACCTCCTGCAATAACAATTACTATATGTATTTAAGAACAAATCTGAAGGAAACCATTCGCTGTGCAGCCTTGTTACATGCTTCCCACAATAAACCTGATAGCAATGGAAAAGTTTCTTTAGTAGATTTAGTCTGAGATAAGATTTAGCTGGCAAGGAATTAGACAACTGTAAGACCACTTGTTTTTCTTGCTATACATTGCTCTACCTTATATCCTTTACAACCCACTTTGGCTCATCCAGAATTCCCAGTAACGTCAGTGGAAATACTGCAAGAAAAGGATTGTAGAATCTGGCTCCTCAGGCAAGTGCCTAAGTGTATATCTGCAACTATCCCTTAACAGATCTGCTGGAAGTAGCTCTAGCCTTGGTGAGCATCACTGGGACAGTGGAAGTCTCTTCAGACTACCCACCGCTGCTATCCCAGCAAGAAACTTGCTGTACGTGAGAGCAGGCTGCCAGCAGTGAGCTCAGTGCTGCCGTGACTATACCGCTAGTAATTCTCAAGGGTGTCAGCCATAGAAGTATCTTCACAACGTCTTTGAAGTCCTGAGAGCTCCTATGAGCTGTTAACAAACCTAAGCGCAGCGAGTTGCAGAAAATGCTTAACATCTCACAAGATTTGACTTCGGCAGGCTCAGCTCACACATGTCCAGCAACTTGATTCTGACCTTAAAACTCTTATTGAAAGTTTAATGAGAAATCGCAGTGTGAAATCTGCCTTTAAAAATATGTGCCAAATCAGCTCCCCCCTCATAGGCTGGAGCACGCTCAGAGCTGCTGGCCTGCGGGCCCTGCGGCAGCTGGAGCACAGGAGAGCAGCAAACAGCACCTGAAAGCGCGGTTCCTCGGTGGAGTGTCGGTCCTTTTACTTCAAAATATCCGGACGCACGTATCTGTGGAAAGTTGCTGCATTCCCTTGAGTTAACCGGCTTCCGCTTTTCAAGAGGGTGGTTGGTGAAGCTCTCCCTGCCTCTATTTCCCAGTCTCGCTGAGGCAGAGCTCTTTGGGATTTCCTGGAGAAAGGTACTAACTGCTAAGCGTGTGGTGGCAGCTTTTTGTGGATCGATCTTTTTTTTTCTTTCTTTCCTTTTAATGCTGGGGTGTGATTCTACTGATCAAGTGTTCTAGTTTCCCTGTATGCAAACCTTTTGGAAGACGTGGGGGGATTCTGGAACAAATAAGAGGAGAATTTGGCTCTGGGTTTCAACCCTATCAGATCCATAAAGTCTGCTTGTAAGTTGTAGTAAAAGGAGGGTTCTGCATCTCTGTAAAGACACAGTGAGAAAAATGAAAAAATTGAGGAGCTCTAGGTATACCTAGTTCATCTCAAGCGTACCCAGACATTATCCTAGCTTGTGAAGCACACAGCAATCACATCTGCAGAGCTTCTCCGAGGGAAGGAGTGCCTGAAATAAATCCCCAGGTACAGTCTTGCCATTTCTGTTCTAAAAGAAGCCCAACTTAGCACTGGAGACCTCATTTTGTTGTACAGTATAAACTTTTAGTAAGTAGCAGATGATTTCTGTTCTGAAAAGCTTGCATTATAAGGCCCTGATCTTTCCAATGCTTACATGCTTGCTTAACTTTGCATCTCTGAATTGTCCCTTTTAAGTCAATGAGATTACTCACATGCATAAAGTTATGCCTAAATTTTTCGTAATATGAGAGCACAGATAAAGATAGGATGTGAGAAAGGAAGTCTTATTATCCTCGTCTTGCAGATGAGGAACTGAAGCACAGCAAAAATGAGATCCTGATCCTCCACAGAGTGTACATGCGCTTAATTCTTAAGCATACGAGTAATTTCCGTCAGGTTCACCGTGCCCTCTGGACTGAAGCGTAAGGTCTGGATTTCAGTGACTGTGTCTGCCGCCGATTTTAAGTAAGTTACTTAAGTTCTGATCCCGCGGTGTTAAATTCAAGTGCTTAAAAAGCACGGGACACGCTTTCCATGGGATGCGAATGACCAGGTTGAGATAAAGGAGGATGATCTGACCCCTTTAACCTTTGCACTGAGGCGTTACAGGTGGATGTCTGCGACTGACGGCATGTGACATCCAGCCGTATCGTTGTGTCTGGGTGCTGCCTGCCGCGCCGAGAGACCTCAAAGTCCCGGCGCCGCATCAGCCCGGACCCGGCAGCGCCCGGCGGGCCGGCGCGGAGCCCGGCGCCCCTCCCGCGCCTCCGGCTCGGCGCAGCCGGCGGGCCGCCCCGGTAAAACACCTCGCCAGGTACAACCCCTCCGCGGGGGCCGCCGGCCGCCCCGATGCCCGCCCGGGCGCGCCGCCGCCACCCGCCTGCCGCCGTCCCGGGCGGCGGCACCTGCCGGGGCGGGGGCGCCGGCGTGCGCGGGTGCGGAGCGGGCGGGCGGGCGGCCGCGCGGGGCGGAGGGCGGGCGGGAGCGGCGGGGGAGGGACCGGGCGCGGAGCCGCCGCCCGCGGGGCAGCGCCGGCACATGGAGCGGCGCCGCGCCGCGCCGCCACAGCTGCCGCCCGCCCCGGCCCCGGCCCCCGCCCCGGCCCCGGCCCCGGCGTAGCAGGTACCGCGGGGCGGGGGGGGTCCCGGGCGGGCACCTGCCCCAGCCCCCGGGGGCGGGCGGGGGGTCAGCCCCGAGCGGCTGCGGCGCGGGGGTGAGGAGGGGCCGCGCGGAGCCGGCGCTGCCGGGGAGAAGTTGCCGGGAGCGTAAAGTGGGAGACTGCGGAGCCCAACAGGCAGGTCCTCCCATCCCATCCCATCCCATCCCATCCCATCCCTTTCTTCCCCTCCTGCCCGTCCCACCCGCTTTTTTTTTTTTTTTTTTTTAATTTGAAAACATTGCGCCGCAGTTTGGGTGTAATCCAGGCGTTTTGGAGCGCTGCCTTAAAATTTCAGAGATGAGTAGCCGTAAGGAGCTGGCCGAGAAGGGGTGTTCATTGATTCAAAGGGGAGGGAAGCGGCGGGGCGGTGGAAACGTTGCCCCCACGCAGGAGCGAGTGCGGACCGGTCTGTTTTCGCCTCCTCGAGTCAGCTACAGCACTTCGGTTCATTCGAAGCCCGAGTTCAAATTGCTTGCGTCTGTAATGTGCAGAGGGGAGGCAGGTGTGGAGGTTGTAAAAGCCATTAGGAACTTGTAAAATTAGCAGCCCCTGTGCGCTTGAGGGGAACGGCGTTAGAGGAGAAGTTGCTGACTTGCGAATAGCGGTGCCACCAGAAGTTTTCCTCCTTGCGATACAGCCTGTCACAGCTCGAGGTTTTCTTTCACCCTGCTCCGCAAAGTTACCCTCTCTGTGAAGGGACGGTTTCGCTCTGTAGTCGTTATTAAAGAAGATGCGTGTAGTTAGAAACTGTATGTGTGAAGAAACGACTTCCTACTGCAGCAGTCGATTCTAAGGAAACTTTTAATTTTGTGCTTCAAGAAGCCTGATTACTTCTTGGATTACTTTTCTACCTTGGTCTAGAAGGTATGGTAATGCTGCCAGACGTTGTGCAAAGCATTCTGCTTCCAAAATTGTTAAAAGTTAATAATACTGTGTCAGAAAAAAATTTGTAGCTTATGATTGCAAATTGTCACAAAAAAGTGATGTTTGGTGGAATGCAAGAATTTTTAGACTGGTATGGCCACTGGCTTAAACTATGTAAATTATTGTAGAGGAAAATAATGTTGCTTCTTTTTTCTTTTTCTCTTTTTTTCTTTCTTTTTTCTGTTTTGGTTTTTTTTTTCCTTGCACTGAGTCTGCTTACACACATAAGTGCAAGTAGTGTTTTCGAAGGACTTTGTGTGGGGATCAAAAGTTAGAATGAGAGCTTCCTGACTAGGTATTTTTCTTTTCAATAGCTAGATGCTACCAAGGTTACATCCATATGCATTTACTGTCCAGCCATACAAAAATACCCAAATGAGATAAACCAGGTATCTAATCCTGATTATATTTCATGCATTCACATTAATAACCCATTTGCTAGACTCTACTAGTCTAGTTTTAAAATTGGAAGCTGTAATGCATTGTAAGGGCCAAATCCTTTAAAGGACGCACTCTGTTAGCTTCAGCTGACTGCTCACATCAATTGTAACTCACATGCATACTGGAGTACCATGTAGTATGACTCTGTATTAAACATTATAAATGATCATTGAAATGTAAAGAAAAAGCATATTAATATATTGCATTTAGAAATAAGTACTAAAATTCCTTCCAAATACTTGGAAAGACTTTATCTGAATCAACTAAGCAGGGGCATGTTCTGAGTGGCTTGCAGCACTGCTCTCTCGCCTTGCTAGTGAATCGCATAGTTTAAGGTGTTCAGAGTCTTAGTGAAAGAGAAAAATCAAGGATGGGATGGCTTTCTTATATTAAAATGTAGTTGCTTCTGAATTTTCCAAACCAAATTTTTGCCCTTAGGTAACTTTGTTTATTCTTTCTCTTCTCTAATGAGGGAAATTGTAAGTCAAAAAAGTGAGAATGGATTTGTTCATGTTACCATGAAAAAGCCCAGTATCCCTCTTCATGGGTTAATATAATAGTAGCATACAGTAGTTCATAGTATGTCCCTTTTCCAAAAGGTGTCATCGCTCGCGTGCAGAAGCTTCTTTCTAATATTGACGTGCTCTGCTTTGATTTTAACTTATAAATGTTTGTTTTAAAACTGAATAAAAAATACAGGATATACTGCTTAGACTGCCATATGCCCCCACTCCCTCAGGATACCTCAATCCTTAGCAAAGCTCTACCAAGTTTTAGTTTGATGGCTGTATGCCTTATTGCTTTATCAAAGCCTTTGAAACTGCTGCATGTGGACACGAGAAACTAAGTGCAAGACCAAGAACTCTTAAAATGATATCTGTCCTTAGCAGAACTGTGTGGGGGAAGTGTCCAAAATACTGCAGAGCTCTGCACTTTCCTTAGTTCATGTTTCTATTATCCCAAACTCGCTTCCAACCTTAAAGATTTTCTCACAAATATTAATATTGGTGACTATCCATGTACCTTTTTTTGTGTGTGTGTAAAGTAGCCTAAGCTCAGAACTTGATATACTGCAAGTTTATAAAAAAATAGAAATTATATCCCTAAATGCTAAGGTAAATTTAAGATAAAAAGCCAAGGAGAAGGCAGGTTTATCCACTGAGTGAGAAGACTGACCGGACTGAAGTCAATGGAAGTCCAATGCTGGACATCCTCAGGAGCCAGGATTTCACACCTAACGCACTGATACCTGCAAGAGTCCTCTACCTCCTGGGTACGGCTTCCAGGGGAAGTGACAGGAACACAGAGGCATAACGTGGAATTGTATTGACTGTCCTAATTCCGTCAGGAAGGACTGGTGGACCCTGATAATTAAAGAGGGATCACTAATCTCTCTGGCACAACGTAATGATGGGAAGACAGGGCAGAGGACTCTTGTCTCTTTGCCCTTCATGCTCCCAGTAACTGGAGAAGCTTAGATGCTGAGCCTGTGTGCATCATTTATCCCAGCTGAGTATTTCTCAGGGTAGCTACCTAACTCCAAGTAAGCAAAGTGAGTTGGTGTATTTTTAGTAGGTCCCATACTTGGGAGTTGCAGTAGAGAGACAAGCTGTCATACACCTGTGACTTTCCACCTCAGCTCCCAGCTGCCAGTGCTCACTCTGGGAATGGTCTGGTTGCATGTTTCCTTATATAAGCATGAATGACACCTTTGTCATTTGTGGTACATGCAGTGTACAATAAAAAATGCAATAGACTCCATCTCGGCATTGCTTTAGCAGTTTTCCTTTCCCTTGTGGACCTTAATACCAAAAACCTGGTCTGCTTGCCACTTCCACTGCATAGCAATGCAGAAATGTAAGTGGAGAATCAATCCACAGAGTTTTACAACAATGCAAAACTTGTTTCTCATCATTAAAATTGGATAACTCCAAAATGAAGCCAAAAACATTTCCAGACATATTTTATTTGCGCTTAGGTACTTCTTACACTAATGCCACAATCTTGCAGAAAACAGGGAAATGGGTCCAGTCTGTATTTCAGCAACAGAAAGTAAGGGCATAATGAATTGTATGCTGTTCTAGCAGATCATTTTTGGCAACGTTTTCTTAAAAAGTCCAGAGGATATCAAAAGTCATGGATCACAGCCTAATTGTGTGGCTCTTTGTCAGGAAAAACTTCCACTGAAGACTTGTGGGATTTTTTTTTTTCCTCCTGTTTTATGTGCAAGAAGAGCTGGGTCCATAGTGAATTTTATTGTTTTTCAGTCAAGATTCACATATGTACTTGATTACATTTTGACCAGTCATTACTTTCTACTATTATTAAAAGTAATAGAATTAGACCAAAGAAAACACAGTAAAGTAGTAAAATGTGGTGTGGCAATAATGGGATCTTTGGAAAAAGTTGTCATCCTTACGAGCGTAAGGTGGGATGCGCTGCTGGCACTGTTGTGGGCTCCCCCGGAGTTCCCCTCCCAAGGGACAAACCCCACTTTTCTAGGAAGTATAAAATCACACAGAAAGAAAGGTTTGGGAATGATTTTTTCTTCTCAGAATCCTTCCCCCAAAAAAAGAAAGGGGAGGGGAGAAGGCTACGCTGCTGGACAAACACTGTTGGGTTAAATGCAGTTGCTAGATACCTTCAGAAGGATACCGGGAATACATTATGTCAATTGAGGAGTGGAAGGTAAGGACTCTCGTCAGTTTTTCTGGGAGTATGATTCTTTGGGAAGTGTTTTTAAATGCTTGCAACCCAATGCAAGAGTCAAAAGAGGAAAAACCTATTCCTCACTGGTATTTTTTTTCTGTAATCCGAAGATTTTTTTTTTTTTTCTCTCTGCGGGAGGGGAGCAGCATTTAGAGACAAGTATGAACTCAATCTGAGGCAAGATAGGCAGCCTTGGTCTTGTCAGCTTTATGGCAAATTTTAAACAGGAGCTACTTTAAATACCTTCCACTCATCCAAAGTAGCTGCAGGAGTTTTATCGCTCTAGTGGCTATCCAGCAAAATGGACTGACTTCAGCTGGGAAACTCCCTGCTTCCAAGGTCAACTCTGGTTTGTTGTCCCTACGTCTGTAATCTGTACATAAACATAACTACAACTTGGAGTCAGCAAGAGCTTTGTTTGCTTCCTAAATTTAAACAGAATTATGTTAGCCCCCGAGGGTATGTTGTGATGCATCTTTATTAAAAGCCCAAGAACTTCTGCCTCACCCTTCTCCTTTAAGACACACTTTCCTCCATGCTTTCAGCTGGTGAACAAGAATAGATAGCAGGTTTTTTTGCACTGAGCAGGTCACTACCAACACAGTGTGGTGACTGCAAAGGTAGGTCCTAGTCCTGAATAGATACACGCATGTTCTTAGCTTTATTTGTACTATTGCAAATTCATGGGGATAGGACAGTGCAGGTTTGGGACCTGCATGGCACGCTCATGCTTCTTGTATAAATGCCTCAAAAGGCCATTCAGACTGCAGTTTTTGAAGAGTAGTCACACTGAAATTGTCATATTTTTTTAAGCAGTGGGAACTGTCCACTTCTTTAACTTATTTTGAAGTGTATTTCACGTGAAAGATTTACATTTCTTCTTCTGATCCCAGTTGCTCTAGCTTTCTCAGTACGAGAAACTTGCTCTGTAAGACAGATCTGATTCCCCGCTGCATTGCTTCATTTTTCCGCTTGTGTCAACTCACTGAGAACAGTGGAGCAATTGCAATATAAAGCTGGAATTGTCCGTAGTGGATTGGGTCCAAAATATTTGCAAAAGCAGAGTGAGTTAACTGAAACATGTAGTGTGGAAAAACTTGCTAATTCATTTCAATTATAGTAATTTTAGGAGTTATTTTTAGATTTATTTAGGGGGGGGGGGGAAATCACACAGATCTCTAATATGCTTATTCAGGCTGATAATGTCCTTTAATAATCCGTAACAGCTTGAACAGTTTGAAGGGAAATTAGGAAGCAATTCTGTGATCATGAAGCAGTTATTGAAACCTCCTATAATTTGGACAAATCGACTACTGATATATTGTTGGGGATACTTGGCAATAACAATTCTAGACATAAAGGGATCCTTTTATGTTTTCTCTATTGCATATTTAGATATGCTGTGCTAAGGACATCCTATGCTTTTTAAATCATATATATATATATATGGATACAAAAAGTCCAGTTTTGCATCTGCTGCTTGCCTTGTCTCAAGTGAGAGCCCTGGAAGAATATTCAAGAGCTCAATTTGGCCACTTGAGAATGTGCTATGTTCTTAGATTGAGTGCCTTAATTTACACACCTCACCTTTTTTTAGTCAGTTTATTTATAAGATAGAAATGTGTGCGTTTTCTTTGTCATGGTGAATTTATTCCACTTTTCTGCTTGATTTTTAGTGAATAAAGGTGACAGAGTTTAATGAGTTAATAAAATGTGGCCTTAATTAGGAAAATTACCTTCATATTTTTCTCATATTGTGGAAACAATTTATAATGACTCTCGTTGCAATTCAAAAACTTGAAGGAAGAACCTTTTTCATATTTGCAATGATATCCAGTCCAGTAATTTGCACACAAAGTCAATAAAAGAACAGATTTTTTTTATCTCCTTTAACGATAAATTGTTACATGAATATAACATGCTCAAACACAGTAGAATGCTAAGAAGAGTGCATATGGAAAACACATACGTGCATACAAGATGCACTTTTTATAATTTGTCATTGCTTTGTAAAAGAATTCCTGAAGAACTGTGGATTATGTAGGATCTTTGAGACAACTTTTTTTACACCCTCACAATTGTTCACTAACACGGAACTTAATTTTACATGTACCAGACATATAAATGTTCCACATCTGCACTGTTAGCAGAGTTCTTTTCTTAATCTTGTGTGTTGAATTACAGTGCTTCCTTCATTTTGCAGACAGGAGCTCTCCATTGAAATTTGACTGTATGCTCATAATTGTATTGTCAATTCGTGTAGTTAACCAGAATTTACACTAGACAGGAAAAGAGAAATGACTGAATAAACTAAACATCTCCCTAGACTTTGTAGAAAATGCTGAATATGGAATTAGTGTAGAGGGAGAGAAATTGATCCACTTAGTTTTAACCTTTTTTCTGTTTTAATGCCATCCTTTAAAAGACCTGGAGGTTTGGGTTTTTTTAAAAACAGAAATGGAAGGACACTGAAGTGCTTATTATGACTCTCAGTTTTTAGTTTTCAGAAAGGACCACCCCTCATCTTTGTAGTTATTATTTACATTGAGCTGTGTGATGAGGCGGAAATTAAAAATAGAATTAAAATGGTTCTAAAGTAGAGTCATTCACAGAGATTGTGAAGTCTAGCATATTAAATTACAATAATAAAGCTAATTATCAGCTGCTTGCTGAGATATTGGATGCTTTTAATTAAAACTAGTTTGTAGGATTCTAGCAATTCAAGTATTTCCACTGGTTGTGCAATACATACTACCTTTTACCCATGTTTAACAGCCTTCCTGTTGTGTGTTCAGTAGTATGTAGCACATTCGTATGTGAAGTTAAAAGTCTATGAAAAGAAAAAAGACCATTAGGTCTTTTGTTTCAAAGGAAAATAAATGTTATATACTTTTACAGGGGTGTCTTTATTCATCTCCTCTCTTGGTTGTTGATTCAAACTCATTGACTTCAATGCAATGTTGATTCAAACTCAATGCAAGAGGCTTGGTTCTGCCAGGTCGAGACCCTCTGGTGCTATTAGAAATGCAGCTGTATTATCGTTCTGCAGGTAGATGCAACTTCCAACTTAAAACCAAAAAGACTGATAACACATACATGATGATACATATCACTCCTAACCTGTTGTTAATGTGCAAATTCTCCTTTCAGGTATGTTAAGAGCTATAGGTGTTCAACTGTACTGTGTTTTTCAGGCTGCAGCCTGGTTTTGCTTTATTAATTTATTTATTAAACTTCTCTTTATATGTCATGGGTGGTTGAATCTAGGACCCATTTTAGGAGCTTTGCTTCAATTTAGGTTGTAAAGTGGGTTGGGGTTTTATGTTTTTGGTTGTTGGTTTGGATTTTTAGTTTGCTAAAGCTGCAGCCTATGTGATGAGGAGCCAATGAGACATGTCAAAGACCACAAAGACGAGACGTGCTCACACACGAGCACTCCGTTAGGGCCAGCTGCTCCAATGACCTGTGTGAGCGGTCCCTTTTCCTGCCGCGGGGCTGCTTGCACAAGCCGGGGTTGTGAAATCGGCCCTTTCCCCGCGGTGGCTGTGGAAGCAAGGCTGGGGTTTGCCTCTTTGCTTGTTTGTTTTATCGCAGTTAACCCAGAGCTGCCGCCGCTGAGGAACACGTGTTCCCCTCTCTTTTTATACTTGCAAAAGCACCTGCAGAACACCAGGTCCCTTGTAGAAGGTTTCTTCTCCTCCCCTCCAGACTTCATGAGCGCTTATATTTTCTGCTCTGAGGCTTCATGGAAAAGGGTACCTGCCCCCGCGGGCTGCACTCAAGACAGAAGTGTTCCTTCAGGGACCTTTCTGTCTGCTCAGCGAGGCTACACCTACAAATAGTCAGGAAACACGCAGCTGGAGGTGGTGTACGTTTGTGGACTCCTTGCACGGAGGTGGTGTACGTTTGTGGACTCCTTGCACCACCAGAGGCAGAGCTATCTGTAGATGGAAGGACAGCTCTGAATTTAGGTGTGCTGGTGTAAGTCCAAAGTGGCTCCACAAATGTCAAAACTTGTGATTTCATTTCCATGCTGTAAGTGAGGTCCCATTGTGCTCAGTGTGAAGCACGTGTTGTCCCAGAGAAGTCAGTACATACATAGCCTGTGAAACAAAGAAGATGGATTAAGTCATTCCATTGAATTATATCAATGGCCCAATCTTGCGATCTTTTAATATCCTAAGAGAGCAGGGTTTGTAGAAGGACTTACACGTTTTTTTGAATTGATAAAACACTGTATAAATGCTAAGCATTCATTTTCCTGACAAGGAGGTTTACTTTTAAATTTGCATTGTAAAACAGGAGATGAAATAATAAACCAAGACTTGCAAATAATTAATTTGCTGTATTCTGAAAGATTAGAAAATCTTGACCTTGGAATGACTTCTTCCTATTTACACCCGGAATCCTAAAAGGTCCCGAATCCACTTCTGGTTGTAATTGACACCAGGTATAAATGGAGCAGTACCTCAGTGACCCACGGGGCATATTTTGATATATTCTTAAGACATAGCACAAGTTATATTGCAGAGAGAGTTGGAAGGAGGGAAATCAGTCACATGTAAATTTTCTTTGGGCTCAAGGTGGTAACCTGGACAAATGCTGACTAATTTAAATTCAAAATTTTTGTGTGAGCATGGTCAGTTAGGTGCTTCCTTATTTAAAACAAAATCAACATAACCATTCAGGTTTTTTGTGTGTTGATTATTATCAGCTTAAGATTGCAACACTTGATTCTTTTTCCAAAGCATTATGGTAGCTTCATCTGTGAATCTGGTATTTGGAGTCTGAAGAGGAAAACGTACAGGTTAGAGTTCTGTGTCTGAAAAGACTTGAAGAAATAGTTTTATCTATTTTGAAGGGAGCTTTGTAGCCCTTTCAATAAGGGGCCAAACTTTGAAGCTATTTGGATTCCTAAATAGAAGAAATATCTGTTATAACCTAGGTGCTGATCCCTTTCCTGCTATAAATGAGAGCTACACACATTCAGCATTTGAGAGCAAGATTGCTTTGGTCAGCTGCCCACCCAGCTTTTGATTTCTAACTTTAGGCTCCTAAATTAGCTGCTAAGCTAAATAGATGCAACTGTATTGAAGAAGACAGTGAAGTCATACACACTTCTTATGCTAGTGATAAATTTGATTCTGTAGATACAACTTACAATGAAAAATTGCAAAACAATTCTCTTTCTTGCCAAAACGGACAGTTATTTAAGGTTTCATGTCATAAACATTTCTAAATTAGTGTTCTTTTAGATAAAACTTTGTAAAGATCTATTAATTTACAAATTGATATTAAGTAGATACTTTGGTGCAAATCCTTATATCCGTACATAGGGCGCTCTTGCTTTCCGGGAAGTCAATGACAATGTTTCTGCAGATTCTAGAGCAGAGGAGGATAGGGAGGAAAAACAGGGCATAGTTTCCTATTCATAGATTTACCATACCAGAGGCAAAGAGGTAAATTCTACACTTAGCACTTAAAATTTAGCCCAAGACACGTTATGCCCAAGTCCAGTGTGAAAAACCTTTTAACAGTCACAGAACCAAAACCAATGCACTGCTGTAATTGCAGAATTGGAGCGGGGGGTCCTGTCATGTATTCTTTGCTGATACAGAGCCTAAGCTGAAGTTAGCTGGGATTTCATTAGTATTTACTAGATACCACAGGATGCTATAGTGTTAGAGTACAATTTTCCCCTGGGACGGATTCAAAACACCCTTTAGGATTTTTTTAAAGTTCTTTTTTTTGCTTTTATCGATTTGCTTACTGTTTCTGGATCTTAATCTACATTTAGGAACCATGCTTAATTGTTCTAAGTAATCATTGGGGGAAAAAAATCTTTCCCTCATCACTTTTCCACCAGTTCTATTTTCTCTCCATGTTTCATCCCCAGGAAATGGATCAACTTTGCCAAATGTCCTAAAATCACCTAATTAAACCCTGAAGTCATCCCTTTGAGACCTGATGGCATCTGTTTCAGGACAGGCAGTCATCCAGCCTCACAGAAAGCAAGCCTAGGAGTATTCCACTAAAACCAATATAAACCAAACTGTACTCCAGTTTACCTCCATTAAAAAAAATAAAACAATCTGTACTCTAGTTTACCTCTCCATTTAAGAATTGGGAAGTGTTTTCAAACTGAATTCTGCCTGATGGCAGCAAGAGGCAGGAAGGAATACAGCTGAGAAGTGTGCTACTTAAGTTGCAGAAATGCTGAACATAAAGGCTTGTCATACCAAAGGCAGGCAAATTCAGGAATACAAAAACAGATGAAATTTTCTCCTTTGCCACCTCCTCCCCTTGTCGCTCCCAGTCCTGCTGAAGCCCTAGCAATAGGGAGAAGGCAAGTACAGTCAGAATAAAGTGCCCTTCATGAGTGTGGCTCCCTTCTGGTGGGTATTTTCTTGGGATGTTTTCTTTGGTTGGCTGGGGTTCGCTGTACTCTGTGGAAAAATGTGTAGTAATCAACTGATTAATAGTAGCCAGGTGACCCTTGAAGGCAGTAATAGATGCACGGGCATTTCTTTTTTTCTTCCTTTGTGTTCAGTCATGCTTGCAGGAGAAATAAGGGACTATACCGAGCACTTGTACCATACCACCTGCCATAAATACACCACGTTTCCAGTAACTGAGCAGGCTACCATTATAGGGTTTTCCCTCCTGCAAGAGAAGCTGCATTTCCCACTGACTACTTCATTAAAAATGGACCTATTGAAAGCTCTTCAGTCCCATAGGAACTAATGCAAATTGTTGAGTGGTAGGTGGCTTTTTGCGCTTTGCATGGCTGTAGTCATTTCTGAGAATTATATATAGACATTAAACAAATTGCTTGTCTGGAATTAAAGTTTAAGAGCAGAATAAAGCAAGACAGAGCATTATTGGATATTAAGCAGTGCTATGGTACGTGTGCAACAGGCAGAATGCTCTGCGAGACTACTAAACTTTTTTTGTAAACTGCATAGACCAAAATCTGTTCCCCAACCTATCTGTCTGCAGTCCTGCAGTCTACACGCTCTGTTTTTGCAAGTCTAGCACGGACCTGGTGAGGGAAGCCAGCTTTTGCGGGGGGCGGGGGCAGCAGTATATTTGATCTCAGATGTACTGATGACATTCAGAAGCAAGTGAGGAGACCATAAAACTTATGAAATGAATAAATATGACCACGGCTATTACGCTTTCCCACTGTAGCTTGTTGGGTAGCAGGTTGAAGATTTGGGGCGGGGGGGTGGGGTGGAATTATGGAAGCTGGGCTGAAAAGATTAGGATAAGGTTTGAACCCTTTCTGTAGGAACTCAAGCTACATCCTCCTCTGCTTCCAACCCTCGAGAAAATGCATCTTCTTTAGTTCCAGGAAACAGGGTTTATGGGGCAGGTACCTCAGTTATAAGGAACAGCAAAGAGCCAGCTCCTCTGCTTGGTAGGATGTGAAGCCAGCCACACCAGCTAAAGACGTGACCTAGCATACCATGGCTGAACAAAGAGCTTGTAGGCTTTTTGTCCCCTCCCCACCTGAGGCTACCTCAGCTGCCCACACTATACTTCAAGGTGGGGACTAGGTTGTGCTGGGACTACCTGCTCCGGCAGCACATCTATTATCCAAGGGGCCGCCAGCTGTCTGCAGCCGGCGCTCGAGCCCTGGGACCTGCATGGTCCCCTTCCGACTGAAAACCTGAATTTTGTTTCTACCCCACTAACCCTCCGCACGCTTCTCCCTGGTGCTTGTGGTCGCTGGTTGCTGGCTCCTCGGAAGATGGTGTGTCGCAAGCGGAGGGCAGGAGCTTCCCGGTATCGCTCACCACGCTGTGGAGCCAGCCATCTGTCAGCAAAACAGGAAGGCACGGGTTCCCTTTCCCTCCTGGGCTCGTTTCGCTATTTTCAGGAGCTGTACTTCTCCCCCGTGCAGCACCGGGCTGGTGCGGTCTGAAGGAAGGGCTCCCGGGCGAGCGAGGGGCCAAAGCCTGAAGCTGCTGCTCTGCCCATCTGCCGCGGCTGGAGGTGTATTCATTATTAATGGAGGTAGTGGCGGTTGCTGCTCAGATATGCAGCCCTGCCTGGGTAAATGAGACATTCTTCAGCAAATTGCTTCGTTTTTTGATTGCTGATTGTACGCGTGTCACCAAGCTGACTCAAGGTTCATCGATGCATGCTCAGTAAATTAGAAAGAACATAACTATGGATCAACCAAGAGAATGAATTCTGTGCCTACAATGACCCAGGGCCATTTAATTTTCTGCTTAATTTTGTTGCAGTCAGTTTGCATTTTGGGTTATTATGCAGTAGGAAATTAACAATAAATAACAAATTTGGTCCTCCTGTGCTTGTAATGATATTTTTATAAATCTTTGTAATGCTGTTTTTAAAAGGATCAAGGTCTGTGCCAGTCTGATACTCCAGCAAGTATGCAGGGAGGAAATAAAGAGAAAAATACATTATTCTTCCCAGATAATCTTATAGTTAAATAGCAAAGGTGGTTTTTTTTCTTTCCCCTTCTTTCTCCTTCTCTGTGTGTGGGGGATTGGGTGTTTTTTTCTTTTTATCTGTGTGTGTGTGTTATTTTGCATTAACTTAAGGCCTTTCCTCTCTTCTCAGATAACTTGAGGAAAATGGAAACAGATGAGGCTCAAGATATGTCCCAGGTTTCAGGTGAGGTCCTTAACGAATACTTCTACAAAGAAAATCCTAAATTCCTGCTCATCTTTCTAGCACAGTACAATGTTTTTCTTGTTGTCAATAAAATTGCTTTGGGTCTTTTTTAAAACCAGAGTGGGAATTGAGATATAATTAATGATATCACTTGATATCAAGCCCAACAGTGCATGGAGTTTTTAAAAGGAACTGGGTAAATAAAGAAGTCAAGGGAATATAGAAGCATAGATGTAATTTTGCATTAAACCTGTGGCAGTGTATCCCTGAAGCATGGTCAGGTGCACATTTACACTCTTTCTTCTGGGAGCAAAATTCTGATTGTTACAAAATAAATACAGAACAAACAAAGTTCACCAGGTGGGAGGGGGCAAATACTAATTAAAAGCAAACAAACTGTATTTACCACATAAGGTTATTTGACTTTTTCCAGAGCATTCAGTTTTACTTATAAATATTTAAAAAAAGAAAAAAAAGGACTGATCGACATGAGGCTTTACGCTTGTAACTGTTTTTGTCCAAGATGATAATATTTCCAAAAATTTTTAAACAGCAGAGAAATTAGGTTTCTAAAACTTGCCCTGTAGTGGCCTGGATAGGATTTTGCAGTTTTACCCCATATTGATATTCCTATGGGGGGTTTTATTCTTAACTTCCTTGGAAATTGGCTCAGCAAGATAATACGTATTCATACTGTTGTGCCTCCGCAGTTGAAAAAGGACAAATTAGTCTCTTTCCTAGTTTCCCTGATATGTTGGCAGCTGCAACAGTTAATGGCTTTCAGTTTTCACTTCTAGTGTTCAGCCTGGAGCACAACAGCCCCATGACCGAGGCCGCTCCCGGCAGATACCTGGGCGTTTGGCTTTTTCTCAAGAGGCAGCTCTTGGGCACTGCTGGCTCAGGACCTGGAGGCCAGCTATAGGAGATCATGAAGGTCTGGGTACAGTGTCGGTGGCTAGGTTACTGGGTTTTCCTGAAATATATGAACACAATTTTTTTCTTTTTTTTTTTCCTTCCTCCTTTCTAAAACTGTTGAGGAGTTTTCTCAAAAATTGGAACCCAGAACTTTTAGTGTCATCTGAAAATTGAAAATCAAAGATATTTTCTGTCTGAAAGAACAACAATATAATAATCCTTCATGCCAACAGAAGATTATCAGTTACATTTAGTATAGGGAAGTCATTCCTAGTCAGCCCTGTGGAGGAACGTTGCACTCCCCTCCTCAGGTAACAATTTTAAAATTGTAACTGGATATACTTACACATCAATGTTTTGTCACACACTGAAACGATTTGTAAATGAAATAAAACCTGTCCTATACATGGTGTGCTTGGAGCATGTGTAGCCCTAGCAGAAAAAGCAGTGGGGTTTTAATCCTTTATGCAGACAGAGCACCGTGGATCTTCTCGGAGCAGTGAGAGGCGCTGTGATTCGAGCCCAGCTCCTCTACCTGCTGCAGAAACCCTTTCCTGCTTGCGTGAGCTCCTTGGGGCAGGAGTGCTGACCTCCTCTTCCTCTGCAGCAGCACAGGCTCCCCTGGATATACCACAAAGGTTAGGTGTGGGTTCTTTACAACAGCATTAATTTGAGCTCCACACCTGCTACCTCTTACCAGAGCATTGCTTTTTTTTCCTTTTGACATGGAGAGGAGCGGTGTGGGAGATGCTGCCTTGAGTCAAGGAGTGGATTAGAAGGTCACACACGTTGCCTTCCTTATGGTCTGCCTCTCCCCTCGAGGGAAGATTTGCAAGAAACTTTCCATTTTGAATGTTTGTGTATATGTAAATATATACATAATGTAAGCATATCTATGTATATAATTTGTAGCTCTCAAAGTTTTCCAGGATTTGAACCACTGTAGTACTTTCCAGTTCCCTTTAGCTTTTCTAGCAAATCATGCTGATGAGAATAGTACTCTTCTGTGATGAGAGAGGGTTCTCTTAAAAAAAAGAAAAAGAAAATCAGTGTAAGAGGAATTTTGCCTCTGATAAGAGGTAGACCCACATAAGGAGATTACAGAAAAAAAAAAAATCTGCTTTGAACTCTTCCTGCTGTTCCTGTCACTGAGCATCTGGTACTTTCTGTAAGCAGAGGCTGTGAGTTGTATTGGGTTGTTAGCTGGATGTGTGAACAACTGGCCAAAGAAAGAACTTGCTAATTTACTTTCATTTATGATCTGAGTTGTGTGTGTGAACTCAGCCTTCTGGAAACAGGAGTTTGTCAGTTTAGGTTCCACAGATATTGGCTCTTCGTAAGCTCTTACTAGACCTCAAAAGTAGAGGATCTGAAGGGATGTTACCTACTTCTTTCTCATAGGCTGGTGAATCCAGAAAGGAGTTTTCTCCCTCTTCGCCTCCTCCTGGGGTTCTACGTGCTTCTAGGATGCTTCCTTGCATGATGAGGGAGCTGTACTATATATTGGGAACCAGTTAGACAATTGCACAGTTTCAGGAGTGTGAGATTGTCTTGTCAGCCGAAAAACACTTTTATTTATTTCTCCTGCTCTATGAGTAATACTTGTCAGGTGTAGCTTACTCTCTGAGCCTATGGAATTAGGTGACTTGGTTCACTAGCACACTTGGTTGTGTTTTAAAAAAAAATAAACCAAAAAATAAAAGTAGTTTGGGGGGGTTTCTTTGGGGTTTTTTTTGTTTTGTTTTTTAACCCAGAAATAAATTAGGTCTCTCGAAACAGTCTTCTCAGCTCAAAAGCAGTGTTTTGTAGCCATGTGCTTTATGCAGCTGTAGCTGACTCAGGTGGGGCAGGGGTGAGCTGGGCCAAGAGAGTATAAAACTAGCATGAGTGAGCCAAATCCTGCGTGTGCACAGGCATTCCCGCTTCTGGGAATCCAGGCATGGCTGGCTCCTAGAGGAACTGAAATACTGTGTGACTAGCGCAGAGTTCACAATTTTTATTTTTCTCCTGAAAGTGATA
Organism: Gymnogyps californianus; assembly: GCF_018139145.2. Classification (NCBI taxonomy): domain Eukaryota; kingdom Metazoa; phylum Chordata; class Aves; order Accipitriformes; family Cathartidae; genus Gymnogyps; species Gymnogyps californianus. The sequence continues at coordinate 76,351,062 of NC_059472.1, read as the reverse complement.
TTTCATGAGGCAAGCAGTTGCAGTTCTGAAATGAGGAGAGAGCTGACATACATTTAACCAAACGGTATCCGGCACCCGTACAAGAGTCAGAAAACACAGATAATATCTCACTTAACAAGCAGTATTTTTCCTGCCTTTTTTTTTTTCTTTTTTTCTCAGTTCTAGGGCCTAACAGTTAAGGAAGGTGAAAAAACAGTACAAATGTTTCCACATCTAACATAAAAAGATCCCCTAGCACCAACCAGGCTGTGCCGTGCTCTGCAAAAGCAGGAAGAAGAGTTTTGCATTTGATGTTCTTGCTAGGTCCTGGGAAGGTGGAAATGAGTGTATCCTGGGCTGGTATCTCCCACCTGAGAGCCTGGCTCCTGTCCCAGAGCAACGCTCTTCTCACTGGAGGTTTGAGGTTCTACTAGTGAAAAGGGGATGTGAATTGGGTTGTGACTTTCATCCAGAAAAATGCATATGTTGCTTTTCTTGCATAACTTCTCCAGTGATTCCAATGTTTCCATAGGAAACAACCCTCAGGTATTAAGTACACCCAACATTAGTTTGTGAAAGGATAAAAAACGAGATTTCTGTAAGAAATCCTGCCCTGGCTTTCTTCTTAACAGTCATAACTTGAGCAGCATCATCCTGGCACGAACTGAATTGCTCTCAGAACTGAATGGAGATGTTAAAGAAACACCAAGCTATGGACTTTGGTAGGAATAAAGGATGCATAAAACCTTACTGGGCTGGGCACTTTGTTCCCTTCCTCTCTTTCCTCATGTCTTTAACTATATTGCTAGGGCAGAGATGAGAAAACTCAAGTAGAGAGAAGCTGAGGGTCTTACCAGGCACTGTTGATAGGTTAGGCACTTCTCTGACAATTTTCATACAGAAATGGCAGTGTTTGGAAATCTGAGACCATCTTTCAGAGCTTCAGGATGAACTGGGGGAATGTATGATACAGCCTGCAGTTGAAGTTATCTCCATTTATGACTTAACCAAGGGCACCATGAATCAGTGGCACTGCCAGAAACAGAACTTCAACTCTACAGCTCCCTTATCTTTTTCATTTGATATGTCAGGTGACTCTTTATAAAAAAATAAAAAAAATTAAAAAAAGACACCCTCCCCCCCAAGATTAGATTGCATTGTTTATGCTTCACTTCTTATTTTTGAGCAAAAATATAAAATGGGAATGGAATAAATCTATGGTACTTTGCTCTGTTATGTGACATTTTAATAATTTACCCCAGTACTTGCCACTAGGTGGGTTTTTTTTTTAGCTCCATCACTTCGACCAGTTATTGTTCTGGACGCGCCTGTTAGAAATTAAATGGGAAACCGTTCCCTCCTTTCCCCCACCCCCTTTCCATTTCTAAATTCATTGGCAAAAGGATGTTATTGAGATTGCATATCTGTAAGATTACCATGCAGTAGTGAACTTATCATGGTGCAACAATTTAGATGTAGTTAAGGCATGAAATACAAATATCATGCTCTAGAATCCAAGACACAGACCTCAACAAATGTATTTATTTTAAATCCACTATTTTTACCCTGCCTTTTTGCATGCAGGGATTTCTCAATCATGTGTAACAGGAAGAAATCAAATGATATTAAATGAGTCATGAAAGCCAAGTTTACTAAGTTTTCTTAACTGCAGTCTCCTGCAAAGAGGGACACGTACCAGATCTCCGGCTTCTGCCCCACCAGGTCCGTGAGGCTAGTCTGATTCAGGCCACCTGGGCAAATGGCTATTAATTTAACAAGTAGAAAATTGATATCTGTTTAGTGAACCAAACAGTTCACCATAAACTGCAAAAGTACTGATCTACTAACAGGTTTCTATTCCAAAAGACTGCTTTGACTTATCTTCAAAGCATCCTACTTAGCCTGCTTATTGTAGGATGCCTAATTACACACTAAGAAAGTTTTGATTTTGTTTGCTACCTGCTATCTCATAGGTCTGATATTATGTGTTTATATTGGTTTGTAGCCAAAAAAGCCTTCAGGTTTTTAGGGTAAGTGTTCTTCTGAATCTAGACTAAGTCAAGGCATCAGCTTCCGTTGTTGTAACTGGGAGTACAATTTGAACCTTGGAAGATGCAGGTGGCTTTTGATTACTATTACTTTTTAACAAATTTCTTTAACCTACATGTAGTGTCAAGAGAGCTGATTCTGACTAGACTGCCTCTTGCCCTCTGATTAAACTTCTGGTTTTTTGTTTTTGTTTTGTTGGAGGGGGGAAGTGTTGAAAAAGCTGAAATATTTCAGCTGTCTCTCCTCACCCATACATCCTATCTGTAAGAGATACCTCAGCTTGGCAGGATGGGACTTGCGTTGGAAAGTTGCTGGCAGTTCTTTAAGTTCCTTACATCGTATAAAAATAGTGCAGAAAACTACAGGAATAACTAAATAAGGAGCTAAACAGTGAATGGCAAAAACTGTTTTAATGAACTTACTTCCTGCTTTTACTTTCCTCTGCTGTAAAATTCATAGTCCTTCTTTTCCATTTACGCAATCCACCTTCACTCTTGCACTCGCATCTAGTGGGTGTGATTTTGCCCATTTAAGAATACCCTGCAGAAGCTGGAGATGGAGGGGACCTTATGAAATCATCTAGTCAGTCCCTCTGCCAGTGCAGGACTGTTCCTTCATTACCCTCGAGTCCTCTGGCTGCAGTTTTAGATGGTTCACCTGATGCTACTCCCACCACTCCTGCTCAGAGATTATTCCACAGTCTGATAGACGCATCATTAAGAAATGCAGTCACCCGCTCGTTTCGTTCATTTAAACCTAGATTTGTGCAAACAACCCAAACCAGCTAATTTGGAGGATGACTTAAACCTACCTGTCATTTCCCCGCCCCCGTCATGATCAGTACAGATCAGAAAGCACGATGCTTTGCTCTATCCAGGAGGTTGGGAGGAAACCGTTTTCTTCTTTCAGGTCAAATCCATAGCTGGCATCACCAGATCATTGTCACTTAAATAAGCTATATTTGTTTTAATTTTTCCTTTTCTGATAAATGATTTCAGAATTAATTAATGTTTGTGTGTTAATGAGGGAAGTCTCATTAGAAGAAAACCACTAATTGGCTAGGCCTTTGTGCCATGAAATTACTGCCCTTGCTGGTGTGCTGATTGCCACGGGATGTCTAATAGATTGCATTGGTGTAAATTGGTAACTTCTCCATTTTGGAGACAAAGGTCTTATGTGAACATTACTGAGTTCAAGTCCTGCTCTGGGCCTATTCCATTCTTTGCTATTAACGCAAAGACCAGCCTTTTAGTAATAGTCGATGAAACTAATCACTTAGATAATTCTTTTGGTAGTTGTTTCCAAGGCATGCTTTTGTTACAGATGTGTGAAGTCATTTTAAAAGAAGCTCTGCAAGACAGGGATAGTACTGTGGGCAGGACATGCACGCTGTGACTGAGAGCTAAACCAAGAAACCTCACCATTTCTGGAAGTGCAATACTTAGCAAGAGAGTATTATTTTCCTTATTGTATTGCATTCGGCACTAAAACAGTTCCATAATACTTATAACACACTAAAGCACCAGACTGTTTTCTTCTGCAAAGCCTTGTGTACACAAGATACTGGGGTTTGTTTCCTCTTTACAAATAAGAGACCATAAAACCCTTGAAGTCATGTTTTGACTGACCTCTGCTAATTGTACATGTTTTAGGAAGTCCTTGGAGGTACAGGCACTTAATTACTTGTAGGCACAAGGACCAGCCAAAGCTTGATCTGTGGGTATTAGTGAAGCTTGCTGAAGATGTAGTTGAATTTTTAGTTGGAGACTTTATTTTTTGGGTAGTTCTGTTAGAGCCCCAGAATACTTGTGGGTTAGACTTCACTATGTCATTGAAGCAAATCCGGATGTGCTCTCAAGGAGCATTTGTGGAAGAAAGAAGAGTTTTTACAAAAGATGACCATTTGATAACCTTTGTAATTTGTCAGCCTACGTTGGCTAAACTGGATCTTCTGAGCATAGCAGCTGAAAAATATCCGTGTGTGTTACAAATATCCAAAATGGTAAGACTGATAACTCTGTATCCAGACTGCAGTAAATTTGGAAGAGACATTGGCCATGCATTCTTTTCACAAATATAATTCCCCTGTATTCAAAGGAAACTTTCTCTGCAGGACAGCAGGTTTTGGTCCTAAGAATGTCATGCTTTTAGTAGTGTGTAGGTTTTTTGTTAAGTTTTATTTGGTTTGTGGTTCCTCTTGTGGTATTATTTGAAAAATGAGGCTACTCTGATGACTAACTGATGCTACTTTCTTTACTACTAGGAAAGGAAAGTCCTCCAATTAGTGATGTCCCAGATGATGCAGATGAACCTATGCCTGTACCAGAGGACCTTTCCACAAGTACTGGAGGACAACAGAGTGCTAAGAATGAGAGAGTCTTGGGTAAGATAATTAGTCCACTCTGATAAGAAATATTAGTACATAATATAATATGCCAAGAATGTTAAAGTACTGTGTAGCAAGCTGGTATACAAGCAGGTCCTGTGCCTTTTCGTCTTGTTCAGCACAGGATTACTCAGGTGCTTAGTGTTTTTTGTGCAACCTTCTCTTTGGGAAAGGCATTTTGAAGGACAGCAAGCCTTTTCATCCGCAGAGAAGTTATAAACATCCTACTATTTATCTTATTTCTAAAGCATGACTGATTGCCTGAAATTCTCCCCAGGAAAGATGGTTTTCATTCTGTGTAGGACATGGAATTAAATATGTGGTTCCAGGTCAAAATTATCTGAACTCAGATTTGATAAAAATTCAGTAAACTCTCAGGTATTTTTATTATTATTTTTATTATTATTTTTATTATTAATATGAATGCTATCTTGAATGTTATCTGCTATTCAGATTTCTCCAGAAATGCCATATTAGAACACACATAGTATTCATATGTTTCAGATTCCAATATCTGATCTTAATTTACCCTTGATTTTTTTAACCGGGAGAACTTTAGAAAACACTTGAATTTTGTTCTTCTAGGTAAAAGTCCACAATTGATAAAGTCTGTTGGATTAAAATAAATTATTGTCCAGAGATGATTTTGCAAAATACTGATTCTTCTTAGGGATCCCAGACTCCACACCAAGGACTAGCAATGCTGCTGACTACTGCATGCATCAGCTCACATGTAGTCCACTAAAAAGACTAGATGATATTACTTGAGCACGATGCTTGTTTACTAGTAGGAAAAAAAAAAGAAAAAGAAAAGAAAAAAAAAAAGGCACAATGACTGCCAGAATGCTGTGATCGATGCCCTATATGATAAAAATATTTCAGGAGAGGAGTGACTATCAAAATATGTTTGTTTATCCACGAATAAAAGTATTGCTCATCATTTTTACATTCCTATTGTAAGAATGAGGGTCAGGGTGGAAGACTGTTTACATAAAGATTGCAAGTGCCTTGAAATGTTTATTGTCTAAGGAAGTCCAGTAAAGGACGGTAGGTGGAAAGGGAGGCACAGAAGGCAAAATAACCAAGTCAAGGTAATACAGCAGGATGGTGTCAGCATTAGGAATAGACCCTACTCCCAAACTCCAGCACTAGCTAGTAGACAATGCTGCATCTTCACTTTATTTACCACTTGATCCCCTCTTACCAAAAATGTGAGCATAAAGTTCAGCTCCTACATGCACATTGACATACCTTATGAACAAATTAATTTTTAAAAATGCTTTTTAATAATCTGATCACTTACCTACTGCTTTGTTTCTCAGTCCAAAGCTCTTTGGACAAAATCTTGCCTTTACTGCTTGCGTATCAACTCAGTAAAATGAGTTAAGCCTCCATTCTCCGACAGTAACTAAACCCTACAAAATATTTAAGCCTTGATTTAAAAAATAATAATAATTTTTAAAAAGCCCTTGTTCAAACCCAAAGAAACAAACAGGATTTTTGATTGCATTGAATTTACTTCACCTCGCAAATATCATACAGAACCAGCAAAGATGAAATTTATGTTTGCTGATGATGTAACGATTCTCCCAACAGTTCAATTATATATCAATATAAACACATATTAGAAGTTACTGTAATAAAAGAAGGAGAAAATATTATCTTTGGTGTCCTAAATATGATAAGTTCTACCTGTTGTTCTCATTAGTTTTACTTTGTGCACTCAGCAATAAATTAGATTTTCCATGTCCTGACTTCAACATTTTTTCTACAGCCACTTTCTCTACCCATAGCTCTTTGGTTTTGAAGGGTCACCTCTTGTAATGAGACATTTACGATAGTCAACAGAAACAAAGACAATTCACAGTACTCTGTTTTATGGATGATCTTAACTGTAGGTATCAACTCTAGCGCTTGCAATGTTTGTCTTTTCTGTAAAGCTGCATACACTTTTACCTCTTCTACTGCTCCTTTTTCTAGCCCTAAACTAACCTTTTGAAAACAGTATACTGAAAAAATTAATTCCCCTTTTTTACAAAAACGGTCTGAGCACATGCCCCAAACGTATCAGGAGCCTTATGATTGCTATGCACATTCTGGATCATCATCAAAAGAAAATCTGTTAGGGTTAAACCAATGCCTTAGGAGTGGTGTTTGGCCTATATGATCCCATAGATGTATTAAGAATGAAGGGGACTGTCTTTCTATGTAGGCAGTGGCATGGCAGTGTAGACAGGCTTGGTGTTCAGTGCAACGCTGTCATCTCTAAGTCCTAAGATCTGTTTCTCACATCTATTTATCACCAAACCTAGGTAGAAAAGGATAATCTGAAAAAGTAGTTTGAAGAACGATAGATAGGTGGGAGAGTATTGTAAAGACCCACTGATATTATATATATATCTCGTAGCTGGGAGATAGACTGTGGCATATGATAACTGACAGGCGATGCACATGAGCAGATATGACCAGGCGACAATTTTTCTCTATATGACTTTCCTAATGTCCCATCTGCTTCCTTCATCAAAAGGGAATCCCCTATGCACTTTGCTGTATTTCAACATATGATTTAACGTGCATTCCACTTAATCTGTAACGCCCTGAGAGATCAGCTGTCCATATGGCATGCACTGAGGAAAGGTAATGTGAGTCAGACATTTATGGAAGAGGGCCACTAGGCTCTGGAGAACTTTTTTGTACATGTAGTGTTATAGAGGTAACAATGGAAATTGCAGGTTTGTTAAATGAAAAGAGCAAGTATTTACCTCATCTTACTAAAATTAGGTGAGAAATCTGTTGTTAATTTTAATCAGCCTGTGAGATAGAAATGTTCAAATGACCGTTTGCTTACTCAGATTTGTAGTAGCACTTCATGAAACCTTTAACCCTGGAGTCAAAAGTTTAATTACCTTTTTCATCAATTTAGCATTTTAAAGGTCAAAGATTAGGGGAAATAAGCTATTTTTAGAAAAGAAAGATAGGTTCTAGCTCCTCCACGTGTTTTCAAAATTCTCCTTTCTTGCTTCTTCCAACCCTAGACTGAGACTTGAACATGGTGCTGTAGACCTGATAGAGAGAACCATTTGAAACACCTCTCCCGCTTTGAGAACGAAGGTGTAGTAGACTTCCAAAGTTAAAGAACTCAATTCACTTGTCAGATTTTAGTGGGTGTCTTCCGATTTTAAGTATCTCACTTAAAATGACTAGAGAGGGTGCAAATTTCATAAGGGAGGTGTCCAGAGGTTCATGAAATGTATGCTTTGACTTGCGTCCCCAGACAGAGGCACCCAAGATGTGAGTTGCTTCTGACCAATGCAAAAATTATAAGCGGGTGTGAAAAGGTCATTTGTGGAAGTAAAGTAATCAACAGTTTCTAGTAATAACCCCAGGCAGCACAGCAAAGCAGAAACATATTAAAAGACGTGTTCTGGTCACTGCTATGTCTCTTCATGTCCTTGATGAGCTTGCTATGTTTTTAATGTTGTAACTCCCAGAATGCCACTGTGTGTTGAGCAGCTTCCTCCTGCAAACTTCATTTTTGCTGCTCTGTCCACTAGATCTTCTTCCTTCCTTGTCCTCTTCTCCACCTCAAATTTCCTTCTCAGGCTGATCTTGCACCTATAACTTTTTTATTATTTTATTTTTTCACTGTGCTCACCCACCTGCTCTACATCTAGCTTTTCTAGAAAACACAGGGAACATTTTCAGACAAGAAAAGAGCTAGATTTTCACAGCTCTTTAAGGCACTAGAGACTCTGTTTTACCATCTCTCCTAAATATCCTTTTGAAATTTTGATCTAAGTTATTAAGAAATACACATCCCACTGAAATTCCATTCCATTAAGAATTAGTGCTTTGCACCCTATTTTGGATAGGCAGCCCTATTTCCCATGCTAACCTATAACATAGGAGCTGATTTGAAATACCTTCTGATTCTTACTGTCCCCGTTCAAGTTTCAGGTTAAATGTTGCGTCCACCTTTTGTGGATAATCAGTACTAAACATCTTGTATGTGGTAGACAGTTGCAATTTAGGGCTGTTTCTGCCCTGGGACTGTATCCTAATTCAAGCCATGTGTGGGAAGCTCATGATTCAGTGAGCTGTAGGTCAGACCCTACTTCATGCAGAAAAAGCCATTTGCTCCAGTGGTAGCATTTGCCTAGAAAGGCAAGCAGTACCTTCCTTTATCCATAACTGCCTGTACCGTAGCTGGCCATCGATGGGTAAAAAACAAAAAGCCATCTCACAGTGTTACTGGCCTCAGAAAGAGGCTGTGGGCTCACCATTTCTGCATAGGCAGCTGTCTGATGCTGAAGATGACCATTTAGACTTCCAACACAGAAGTCAAGGGTTTCTCACTGAAAAAAGTGATCACCACCATAGTCACAGATTACAGTCTGGACCTGGAATATATAATGCGTACAGCTGTTATTCTTTCTGAGAGGAAGAGGTGGGGAGAACTCATCTTACAAAATTGCGTTGAAACTGTTGGACAACTGACAGAAGATGCCCAAAGTAACCAGTCAAGGTGATCCTAGACATCAATAGAAGACAGATGAGATTTATATGAAGTTAGAAACTCTCTGTTTAAAATAAAGGACACTAGTATGGGAAGAGAAGTTAAAATGAAAGAGCTTTTTGACATTTTTCTCCTTCAGTGGGAAATGTCAAGTGACTGACGTTAGCTCCCTCCCACAACCCAGTTATTGAAGAAGCCTGTGTAGCTGCAGAGCCTCGGTGCCTGGCATCACTGGGAACCTGGCATTGCCTCTGCATCCTGGGGTCTTCCCTCCCGGCCGTGGGCATTCAGAGCTGGTAACCTGCACAAGTAGCTAGTTCCTGGTGCAGGCAAGTGTCCTCCCTCTGAGCTGCCTGAGTGCTTTATTTCCTTAAAAGGAGCTCAACCATTTGAGAGCACGGACACAAGCATTGCTGAGGGGCCACCAGGCCAACCACAACAGCTTGCCATTACATAAATCTGCTGCAACTCACACATAGCTGGGTGGAGGCAGAGCAAAAGAGTGGAAAGGCTGCAGGCGGAGGGGAGAAGGGAGAAAAGCCAAAAGGGGAAGTGCCCCACCCCAGCTTGCAAAATCGGTCCTGTTGCTTGAGACAGGTCCAGCTCGCTGCTGCCCCGGCACTTCTGCAGGGCGGGGAAAGGGGCTGAGGAAAAAGACTGCCAGAGCTAAACATCTTTGCGTGCTCCTCCTGTAGGAGTTCAGTGGCTATGAAGGCAGTGTGTGGTGTATGAGTAATAAAATGCACGTGTGGCATGTGTGCGCGTGGACACGTAATCTCTCAGAGAACTAAAGTAACCTGGAGGGCTGTGTAATGTGTTTTACTTGCTCAGGTTTCAGATGGACAGCTCTGCTGCTCAAAGGTATGACAGTGTGTAGGAGCTGATGAGCCTTTGTAAATAATTGCTGATAATTGCTGTCTCACCTGATGTAGCCCTACAGGCTCTGAGAGCAGAGAGAAAATTTGTTTCAAGATGGTTTGGGGAGCTTTAAGAATTGTCTTTAACCCTCCACAATGAAACAGGGCTTGAAAGTCCAACTGAGGAGGCTTCTGAAGGAATTGAAAAACTTGTAACTAAAATATTTTAGGAACTTTTAAAAATAGGGAAGTTGGGAATCTCCCCTCGTTTGGTCCGAAGCCCCTATTTGTAGCCCCAAAGTACCAGTCCGCAGTATGGACTGGTATTGCATGCTCTGAGACCCTGCCAGTATGACTTACCTGTTTTTAAGGGGAATGCAGGAGATATTTTTGTCAGGATTATTTTCATTTTGTATGCAAAACTCTTCTGGGAATTTTTATAGAGGAGGATGGGGGTGGTTTAGTGGGAGAAGGCACGTGACAAATTTCATTAATGCCCTTATATATGCTGTATGGGATATACGGTATATACCAGCCTTCAAAGGTATGTTTTGCATGTGCATAGTGTGAAACAGTGTGCTAGAGTGAGGTGCAGAAGACCCAGGTACACGGGGCCGTTGGGAAGCTGAGGAATTAGCCACACTGCCAGAGACAAGCTGTGCTTAATGTAATGACTTAGGACTTAGCAAAATGTGCACAAATTTTCACAAGGTCAGTGGAAAACAGCCCTCTTACTGAAGGCAAATTCCTTTATCAAATTTAAAAATGCTTGCTGCAAATAATGGAAGCTGAACATTTTCAAAACAAACTTGCAAGTAGTTTCTCGAAGGGAGGGTGAGCCAGTCTGGAAAGGAGAGCTGCAGCAGTCCCAGCATAGGCTGTGCTGTGTTAGCGCAGTTAACTCAGCCCATGCAAAGCCAGGGCAGAGCCACTGTGTGAGCAGGCACGTAAAAATTTGTCCTCTGATGCAACCGGAGTGTGTGATAAAATCAAATCCTTGAGAACAGAATTGATCCTAAAAGACAGTTGTACTTTTCCAGTGATTTCTGTTTACTTTTGCAAGGAATTTTTTTACTCCTGGCCCGTTTGGTAGAAGTATGGGTTCTGTTGCCACTGTGTGACAACATGATGTTGCAGTGGGTGGTGAAGCTATGATTTTTTTCCCTTATTTCTCCAGAGCTGTGTAGCTTGTGGAGATGTGGCCAATTTCATGAGCGTCTGCTGGGTACTGTTGTGTTTTCAGAGGGGAACATCAGTGCAAAAGCCAGGGAAAGCCTGGGAGCCGTGCCAGTTTTGTTTCTTCAGCATTGAGAAAGTGGCGAGCGTTGTTTGAACTGGAGAGATGCAGTGTGTTTAGCTGTGTGGCTTTTAGGTACGGATACTGAGCCTGCTGATCTAATCTGCAGTTAGAGGAAGTTGTCTTTATCTGAGCAGAAGAGATGTGCCTCAGAGATAAGCCCCATTCTAGCTCGGGAGTTAAAATTATCTAGCAGGATCTCAGCCGTGGCTGCAGCACAACTCAGAAATACAGGGCTCTGGCTGGAAGGGGGACATATTTTAAGCTGGGGAGGACCTCTGTAACTGTAGCTTGCTAAACCTCAGGTTATTTTAAGGGAATGACTCTGCATCAAAAGGTTGGATGGACCTCCCAACACCAGCCATCCCTCTATTCTGCATTATTTCTTGCTTGCTTTTTGTTGTAGGCTTGCTTTTTCCCTTGAGTAAGTTCTCATTCAACCCGAGTGCTCTTCGGGAGTGCACCCTGAGTGAAAAGCTTAACCGCTGGACTGAGACACAGTATGGGCACCGCCTGCCTCTACAGAGGTGCCGTTTCAGAACAAGCTGCTGGTTTGATTTTGTTCAACCTCTTCTCACATTTCTGTAATTGCAGCTCCCACTATGGTGCCTCCCTGGGAGGAGATGATTTCTGGCTGCAGAGGACCTGCAGTGATGCTCTCCCCTCAGGTGTGAGCTCCCCAGGCTCTGTCCCACAGCAAAACATGCACACACAGTGTCACTGTGGCTGCATCCCCACATTAGAGACCTGCAGGGAAGGATTTACAGCGTGGCCATGCCACCACAGATTTCCCCAGTGTAGAACAAGCCCTTTATGGTAAAGAGTAGGGGATGGAGGGAGCTCCTTTTTGGAGCTGTGGTCCTAAAGCCGGGAGCAAACACCACTCATTGCAGCAGGACAGGGATTTGTCCCCGAGCCTTTCTCGTTGAGCTCACTATGTGAGGTTTCTTGAAGCCTCAGAAGATGGTCTCTCTGGAAAAAGCTTTGCCCCACATGCAGTGGGTAGGTATGCCATAGCAGCCAGTGCAGGCTCACCCTCAGCGTGCCATTTATGGTGAAGAAGTGTGACCACAACAAGCTGTTAACTTGTGAAGATGGATCAGCCAGCACCCCAGGATTTTGGCCTCCAGCAGCAGCTTGTTGGAAACTCTGTCCTGCCTCATCTAGCTGCCTCCCCGAACAAGCAAGCCAGCAGAGCAGCAGCCCAAAAGCAGGTTAGACCTGCAGCCTGCAATGTGAGACACTTTCTGCTGCTCCCTCCCTCCCCAGTAAGTGAATTCCGTGTCATAAAGGTGTGCATGCAGGGAACATAATTCCTAGTAAAGTAGCCCATTTGGTGTGTGCTTCTCTTTCTTTGGTTTTTACACATTTTTAAGTTAGGAATAGTGCCTAGTTCTTGTATCCATTGCAGTTTAGGGACATGTTTCCCAGAAACATGTCTACGTTATAGGCATAAAAAGAGAACCCAAGAAGGTATCTAATCTATTGTTCCACCATCAGCCATAGTAACACCACAGGCACCGAATGGGATTTTTGGAAGTGAGTAACTCCTACTCCTTTGATGTAAATAAGTTTTCAACCCTAACGTGCCAAAATCCATGCCTAAAAATGGGATTAAGAACCCTATTGAAGGTTTGCAGAGAATTAGTAAATGCAGAGCAAACACAGAATTACTCTCAATTTCCAACCAAAACAGGGCTGATCCAAAAAGAAAAGTTAAGGTCCATGTTTTGCTCTTTGGTTTTCACTTTCCATTTCCCCCATTTCTCCTCCCCTAAAGATAGTCCAAAATTATCTCATTTTAGAAGCATAATAAATGTAGCAGAAGTGGAGAAATGTGACAGAATTAATTGACTTCCACTCTTCCAAGTCACATATCAGAGTTTAAAGAGGGGAGAAAAAAAAAAGAGAAGAGACTGAAGAGTAAGGAGAACTTTCACATAAGCCAGTTTTTTTTACCCTGGAAATGTTACTTCTGAGGAAGTGGCTCTTACCAGAGTTTTCAGTAACTTCTAGATTATTTTATGGAATGACGTAAGAACTCGCCTGTTCCATGACCCCTCCCTCTAAAAAAAAAAAATAATTGAAAGCTTTAAAAGGAATTGCTAATTCCTTCATATAACAGAGAGTATCTGCACATGATTTTGCCCTCCCTGCTGATTAAGTAATGTAACAGAAATGTTTAATGCAATGGAAAGGTGGGTTTTAACTAAAGTTGGCGACACTTTCAGCTTGTGTTGCAATTAATAGAAGAGGAAATATTCATTCTCCATATTTCATCATTTAAAAGCATCCTGTATTTGTAAGAAGCTGTGATCAGCCAACATCCCCGCTATGGATTTGAACTTCCCAAATCTTTGGTGCTTTTTGTTTTTTGTCTAAGCTAACAGCTTTGCATTCTGATTTCTCATGACAGCTTAGGGTTTTTTTGGAGGGAGATCAGTCCCTTCTCATTCACAGTACTGTGCACCTCAGCATTATATGGACTGAGTTATTGAGCCTGTTTTTTCCTGCTGTGAATATGTGTTGCAATGCTCGGAAGTGGTGGCAGTGGTTGGTGTTGAAGCGGGATGGTTTCATTAGCACCGAAATGGCGACTGCCAGCTATGGAACACTGCCATGTCTGCATCCCTCGCACTGCATCTGGGTTTCGGAGATATCTTTCCGGGTCTTTCCATATGAGAATTTATTTTCAGGGGAGAACAACACATGCACATATAGAATTCCCTATGAAAAATTTATTCACCTTATTGTGGGGTGGACTGAGACCCACTGCTCGGTTTTTGTGCCCAGATTTGCAAAGGGAAAGAAACGCCTATGTGGCCGAGGGAAGTGTCGAATTGTCCATGATCCATCCTTACCCCTGACCCCCAGCTGGCTGTATTCACAGTTCAGGCTGTGAATGTCTCTGTCTCTCCTAAGCAGAGCACCCTTCCTGGTTTCCCCAGGCTGAAGCCATGAGTGAAGAGGTGAGAACATCCCTTCCGCACTGACATGGTGCCTTCCTTTCTGAGTCGAGGTTCGTCCTTTTTCCTCCCAGAATCCAAATCGTTTTGTAACTGGCACCTCCAATCGCTGGACATTGGAGGGGAGGTGGGGAAGCCCTGATGGCCAGCGTGGTCGCTAGGACTTTGTCTGCTGCAGATGTGGATCTATAACAATTTATCTAGAAGTCAAATGGGAACTAGGCTTTTCTGGGGAGGGGTTGAGCTTCCTGCCCATTTGTCCACATAATGGCAAGTAGAAAGAAAAATGAGAAATTGTAATTGTGCTAACAAAAGACTTCAGTGGCTTTGGAGCCCAACACATGTAAAAGACGTGGAAGGAATAATGGTAATGAGTCATTATCTCTGGTGTAGCAACACATTTGTTTAATCTTGCTAGTAGATCCTAGTAAAATTGGTATCCTATCATGGGCTTATTGTGGTGTTCAGTGGAATTTTTTTTCTCCTTGCAAAACCGACTAAAGAAGTCTGATATTGTTTATTCTGTAATTACACATTAATGAGTCTGTAAGTTCGCTATACAGTGTAACCATTGCTAATAAGCTCTTTCCTGTGTGCCATGAAAGAGACTGATTTATACAATGCACAATTTAGCCCTTGGTGTTAAGGAGACAGTGCAAAAATATTTTTCATTTCTAAAACCTTTTGTAATTCATCTCTTCTTTTTAAAACTCCCTTTGAAGTTTGAAATGGCAATGTATTTTCCAGCCAACAGGAGTCATTTATTCTATGTTCTCTCTTTTACATGTGTAAATGCACACATATACCCACGTACATACAAAGCTAGGTCTGTCAGCACACATAAAATTATAAGCCTGTAAAATCAAATTCCCCTGTATGTATGTATGTGTGTGTAAAAAACTAAAAAACAGCACACGTATGTAAAAGAGCATTTGTCTTGAAAGCTGAGCTTTTCATTCTTTTTAAGAGGGAAAGAAAAGACCTATCAAACATATACTCTGCAAAATAAATGCATGTCATAAAAATATTTTTTTTCAAACCTAAAAGAGGAAAAGGTTAGTTCCTGCTAGTTTGTCTGTATCCCTATAAGAAACCTAAGTGTAAATTCCTTTTGGGAAGTGGGCAGCAGCTGAGGAAGACCCACTTGTACCCGTTGTGGCTTTTGCAGTCTGTGTAAAGCTGCAGGGCCGAGGCGGCTGTGAAGGCAGATGGGGTCATGGTACTAGAAGGACCACCAAGGAGTTCATGAAGATAGAGGGAGCTGGTGAAAGGAGAGAGAGAGACATGCAGCCCTTCTCAGTCCTTCCCGCTGGTGTTCCTTGCCTGAGGCGATGACCTGGAGAGGCTCTCCTGCCTGCCGCTGCTGGCTCAGCAGTGAAGGGGTACATGGGCTCTCAGGATCCTCCCCCGCAGTTAGCAAGTGCTGTTCCTTCCTGTGTTTGGATGTTTTATTTGCTTAATTTCTTACAGTGTTATTCAGGTAAGGTCTGTAATGGAGAGTGAGGGATACGTTGATTTTCCAGAAGATTCTTTTACAGTCCTATACCAAATTTAGGATTGCACAGTGAAGCTTTGGGGAACGTCTGGTCCTCACAGCAGAGGGATAGATGGCTAACGTATTGAAATAATCTAATGGAAAATGCCGATATAATATCTTGTATCTCTCATTTGAGATACAGCTTTCCACTAAAAGCTGATGCATGCCTAACTCGATCACTTTCTTAGAGATGCTTCAGTAGCTAACTGAGCTAACGACTACAAAAACACGATTAAAAGAACCACTGTAACAGAGGTAGTGATGGACCTTTCTGTTCTCCTGTCCCGGAAAGTGACAGTGATATTCAGGGAATCTCCTTATGCACATCTTGGGGAGCTACAGTGGAGTGCAAAATATAACCCCTCACAAAGGCCAGGCTAGTTGAGCAAAATGCAGTCCCCGGCCTTCCTGTGTGAGGACTGGTGTTTGCTGTGCAATGGTGGTTTTTTTCACCCCTCTTTTTTACCCTCAGTGAGACAGAGCACAAATAGTTATATTAGTTGCATACTTTCTGAGAACACAGTGATCCACACATTCTGGGCTGCGGGTTGTGTTTTTCACATTCAGGCATAGGATGGGAGTTCATCAGATAGCAATGGGGAGCTCTAGCAAATAGCACATTTGCATCAGCAGAAACAAATTTCACAAGACTTGCTGGGAAGGTTTGCCGCAGCATGCCACAGTCCTGCACTACTAACAGCCGCTGCACATTCATTCGATAAAAGATGACAACAGAAATTGAAACTTCTAACGTTCTCTTCTACAAACACTTGAGAAGCACATTACCTGGAAGGCGTGAGCCTGTGGCTCACATCAGCTTTGCTGGGACTCCATGGTGCCTTTGAGGTAAAGGAATTCGAAGCTGTGGATGAGCTGTGCTTCATTGTCTTGGTGGCAAGGAGAGCTCTCGGCACTGCTCTGATGCAAGTGACAATCCTAATGTCTAACGGTTTCCAAAAGGCCAAAGGCCTGCCAGTAGGATACTGGGATCACTGGGATTTGGGTGCCTTATGTGCTCAGAAATATTCAGCCAGCACGATTTTGTCTTTTCGTGTTGGACAAGGCAGAAGCAAGTTTCCTTGAGATGCTCTCCTCCAAATGAACAAAGCATCATTTGTCAGTCCCATATTTTTGTCTCTGGTTGCTGACCACTTTGCCAGGTACAGGTTAATTTTCTGAAGACCAAGTCTGCACACTTGCTGCAGCCTCTGACAAACTTGCCTGGCCGTGACCTGGTTCAGCCTATATAACCCAATAGCCCAAACTGTATTTCTGGATGTATGTGTTCCTAGGTGGTGGAGTTAGCAGGATTTCATTTCCTTTCTTGACCTCACACTGTATTCCACAGTGCAGCACGGCCACAGCACAGATATAAAAGTTTACCTTAGCTAATAAGAAATAGCAGTTTCTGTAGAGCTGCTTTGCATTTTAATGGGGAAGATTTTTCGCACTTTCCATTTGTCTCACTCTTAGTCCAGCCACACTGTCTGTGTGTTAGTATGAAATTTAGGTGCATTATGTATCCTGGATTAAGTAGCACTGATGCACTCTCTCTGGCTTGGTAGCAACAAGGAGTTGCAACTTGGTAGTTCATGGGAAAGAAGAAGGTTTCCTAATGTGTAACAGCACATTAGGACACACATTTGGGTGCTTCTATGCTTAGAATCTTTCGTGTTTGGTAAAAATGCAATGCAATGTCTGCAATATTTGAATTTGCAATATTTGAAAAGTGCTTTAAACATAAACTGGGCAGATGCTTTAAAAAGCCACAAAAGGATTCCTTCAAGTAAAGGCACTTAGACTGTCTAGGACACACAACTAGGAGCAGAGAGGAAGTTTGACAGAAACTTTGCCTGTTAGACACTTTCAAATATTCCATAAATGCTGAGAGGGCAGGAAATGCCAACGCTGATAGTCTGAACAGATCCCCAACCCTTATGGGAGGCCAAGTTTTGATCACTCTCTGAATGCCTGGTGCCAGTTTTCACAGCACAGATCTTGTTCTAGTTGTGTATAATTACATGTCCTCTGTTCATATTAGCTCTTACTGTTTATGTAAGACTGGGAAGGGGATTAAATTAAGCTTTGGGTGTTTCTGCTGCCATTTCCCTCCAATTGTTTTGTTATTTTTATCTATTAATTTGTGTTGTGGCACAGGGTTTCTGGAAAGGGAACAGAGCTCTGTTGCTCTAGGCACCACACAAACACCAACAGCACGCCCCAAAGAGCTTACAATCTAATTAAGGCTGTATATACATGATTGATTAATTAAGCCTTACAAGTCCTAGCCGAGGTAAGTGTGAGGTAGGGCACAATGAGATGTAATCAATTGTGCTGTGGAATCTAAACCATAAATAGTATTCTGGAGACCAGAGAGCAAATTTGTTTTTCTAATAGCTACAGCAAAATAGTCTTGTGTGTTCTTCCAGGGTGCAGTGGGATTGGTTTGGTTCAAAGTACTCAGCTTTGTTTTAAACAGTGTGTCTCTTTAGCTTGAAAAGTGAGATTGAAAAATATAAAACAATTAAACATAAATAAATGAAGGATTTGGTGATGGTACATGAAGGAATAAAATAAATATTGGCAGCGAATGATTAGATCATTTTGGGAATCAGGAAATAATTAATTTCCTGACTTCTAATTAGTCTAGATCTTAGTACAGAGGAGCAATTCACTGTATCGCTTGGACTTTTGGAAAAAGGGGAGGGCTGATTTCCAGCTCCATGCCTGATTTGTACAGGCAGGAGTCCCGGGTCGTGCCAGTGCAATGAGTGGAATTACAGCCTGGTGCCAGCGTGACAGAGCAGTGAGTGAAGCTGCTCCTGGGAGGGTGGGCAGCTGAAGATAAAGTTGGGATATAAGCCCAAATTTCAGGGTCAAATCCATACTCTTGTCCAGGCTTTTCTTTTTGCTGAGAAGTTTCTGAAGATCTTTTGCATTACAAAAAAAAAAAAAAAAATAGCGATTTGTTTTTGGAGTGAGATTTCACACCTCATAACTGAACATGTATGAGAAGCGCTACAAAGCTGAACTGGAGATGACACAGTTTTCAGTATTTAGTCATTTCCTACAAAAAAGTTACAGGCTGAGCCCCTCTCTTGTTTCTTTTCTCAGACCACTGATAACTTCTGCCATGCTGGCTGTAGTGTGGCGGGAAACTAAAAACTGGTTTGGATATTTTAAACAGCTTATGCTTTTTTTCTTGAGGTAGTTGCCTTTGGGATTTTTACATCTCTCTTGGAACAGAGAGGTAGCATGGGAAAAGGCCAGCTGAGGAAAAGTATCATTCCTTTCCTGCTTCTGCATCATTAGTCTGAGGAAGAAAAAGCCTGCTTTTTGACCTTGACCAATCCCAGATAAGGGAGAGCTGGCTGGGGCTCCAAGTACTTGATATCCAGTTATTTTATGGGTGTAACCGAGGTTTATTAGGCTGGACAATAATTCTACCTTTGTATAATTCTGTAGGACACATCACAGATTATGGGTAGCATTTTCACAAATACCTAAGTAATGCAGCCTCTCGAGCTACAACTGCTGCCTGCCCCATGGTCCCTAGTCACCTTCTGTGGGACACATGCCAGAAGGGTGACCAGTGCATGGCCAGATTTCAGCCTCATGTGTTAGGACACTTGAGAGGCATGTCCCCAGATGTAGGAATCACTTTAGACAGCAACATAGCTTTTGAGTTTCTCCATTTAAAAAAAAAAAAAAAAAAGTCTTATCCCCATTAAAAAAGAATTGAAAATGTGCAGATAGGGAAGTAAGGGCACATGATGGATTAAGTGCCTTTCCCATGGCCACACAGGAAGTCTGTGGCCGAGCTAGGAATTAAACCTAGATTTCCTCAGTCTGCATCAAGTGTCCTGTCCCTCTTTGAGGCCATAAAATTTTGTTTGTTATCGAATTCTCTATACACTGAAGCAGAAGGCTACTGTTTATGAGCAAGAGAATTATTAAAAGATAAGTACTATTTATAATTGGTGAGAAACTGAGAATAGTTCTGGACCAAGTATTGCCCATTTCTATTGTTATTTAATGTTCTCTTTTTTCCAAGTTTACATCAGCATAAAAATCCCCTTGTGGTATTGCTCCTTAACCAAGCAAACTACTCATGCCTTTCCTTATGGCTAGGATTGCAGCAGAGGCCAATGCTTAGCTGTTTCCAGGTGTCCTGGTTTAACAGTAAGTAACATTATGACTGGCTTGACAGGAAAATGATCATATTTCTGCCTCTTTTTCTTGACATTTCTCATCCAAAATCAAATAGAAAAATTGCGTCCATTTGTTGTGGAGAACATCCATAGCTAAGTTCTCTCTTACAATACTCGTTTGACTTGACATAGCATTGTTTCTTGAACAGCTGCATGACTGGTTTTTGTCTTTGGAAATGCTGAACTAAATCAAGAGGGGCTCCACTGAAGTTAAAACCAGACCAGAACTAGTAAAGCCAGAAGAAGGCAGGTCATGCCCCTCAAACCCAAAATATACACCAGCCCATCTCTGTAATAGGTAGGACATGACAAGGTAGGCAAAACCTTCACAATGGTCATAGTCCCTCTCACATACGTGTACATGGGTATTACACAGCTTGGTCACCCTGCCATCCCTAGAAAAATAATGCAGCGTATAAACTATGCCACTGTGAACTAGAGGTATTGGTGCTGTATCTGTAGGGGCGTGGAAGAGCAGTCAGAGTGCAGGATGGGATATGCAGTGCAGGTCTCCAACAGTCATAACGTCTAAGGGACTGTTGCCGTTTGCAAGAGGAAACTGCTAACTCCTTCCTATGCAGGTAAAGTCATTTCTCCTCTGTCCCACACGTCCCAAAATACATTAACTTTAGCTGAAGAACTGAACACTGATCGAGTGGTCCAGAAGATATTTCCTAATTCACAGATAAATGGTAGGGAAAATAGCTGAGCCTGTTGATATTCTCTGTGCAAGAGTGTTTCAAAGAAAGTGAAGCCTCACTAATACCCATTTCTTATCACCTCCTGACAGCCTCCTTTGTGGGGGAGTAGCCACAAATGGTTTTGAACGAGCTCTTCCAACAGGGTAGCTTTCATACAGTGATGAACAAATAATTATACCGCAGTACACCTTTGTGTAACACTCCTGTCTTCATTTACATGCGGGAGGATTTCACCACTATCTTCCTGAGAAACTACAAGATTTAGGTAGCCACTGGATAAGATAAAGACTGGAGCTTGACTCTAAAGGGATGCATAACTGTTAGTGTGGTGATATTTATAGAGGGTCATTTCTCAAGTTTTTACTTTCTACTCAGCCCTTTATCAGACAAATTCTTGCTGAAAAGCCCCTGAGAAATGGGAGAGTGTAAAAAGCTGGGTCCCACTCTGTTCTTAAAGACGTTCATGTTCTGCTTTGTATCTCTTTTGCCTGCAAATGGAGAAGAGAAAATTCTTCATGTGAATTTCAAACATTTTCTGCTCCGGCCAAGTTTCGTTCTGAACGAGCGCGACAGAATGGTACATGATCTCAGTGGAAGGACTTCCTAAGCTGTCTCCTCCATCCACTGGCAGCCGGGCAGGATTGCCCAGTTAGGCAATCCCTACTCTGCTTTAGCCAATTTCCTTCTGTACTCTTCCATCACTCTGTCCTCCGTGGCTGCCTTCAGCAAATAAGACCATTGCCTAATCGAGCCTTCTCACCCTGAGGCTAGGCATTTTGAGGCCTTTTCTTCATGTTTGATTTCCCTCTTTTCTTTCTGAGAGTGATTTGAGGAGTCTCTCCTCTTGGTTGATATGAAAATAAGGAGAAGGGTGGTGGTTGGTTCAGGTTTGGTGAAGTCCAGCCACACACAGAGCAGCACAGTTTGGTAACTGTCTTAAAGTAGGTGGGAAGGGGAATACAAGTCAAGTGGGCGAAAGTCGGAGAGGAATAGTAATCTAGAAGATTGCTGCAGAGGCAGAAAAGGCTAAGCCTATATATTTTTTGTTTGTTTTAAATTTTTTTCTGCTAAGCCACCAAGTATAATTCCTGGTCTGTGCTTCCCTTTCTGTCACTTCTCCATAATTCTTAGCATTTCAGTTGGGCTGCTGTCTCTCGGCTGCTTCCTCTTTTCCTTCTTTCCTATATTTCATTATTTGCCCTTCTTCCTCTTCAAGTGCTTTTACAACAGAGTGAGGAGGATGTGGAAACCCGGTTACAATATGACACACAAACTGCAGTGTCACAACTGCAGCTCTTCGGTTTCACCTCCGGGAGTGCGCAGAAGCAGGTCAGGGTGGAGAGGCAGGAGTGGGGGGCTGAGGGAAAGAAGGCACAGATTTATAAATAGGGAAGAGAAATGACAGAAAGTCACAAGGTTTCCAGCTTGGGAACTTGGGATAATGGCTTTCCACATAGTTTAAGATAATCCCAAACTGAATCATCACCGTGTCCTTGAATGCAAAGGAGAGATGGCAGTCTGTACCAGTCCAAGGATCTCCCACAATACTGCTGCCACAGAGAAGATATAGCCCTGATGTGTTTCTGAACTTGCCTGTAGAGACACGAAAGCTGAGCAGACCTCTAGGCCTGTATTGTGCACAGCTCATAGCATTGCCGTTTCAACAACAAAAAAAGAAAAAACCAATAAAACCTCAAAGGAAAAATTATTCTTAGTGCCCGTGTCTGTGTGTGAAGTAAACCTTTGGAAGATGCTGTGGATGAAAATGAGGAGGTGCTGTAGCTTTCTTGAGATATCAGGCAGCTGGGAAAACTTGCTCCCACAGACTTTGCTCCAACTACTTCCTAGGGCACCCATTAATTAGAGGTGCTCTTTCTCTTTTCTCTTCTCTTTTCTCTTCTCCTTCTCTTCTCCTTCTCTTCTCCTTCTCTTCTCTTTTTTTTGTCTGGGGTCTCCTAGAAGCCTTTCAATTCAGTTGATTTAAATTTACATCATAGCAACTGGTGTAGGACTTGCTCCAAACTACTAGGCCGTGACAGATGCTAAGGAGATAAACAACTGTGGGTTAGGAGGAAACGGGTAATATGTCCAGACTGCTCTGTGTGTTTGTGGAAGGAGTTAGAGGAACAGTAGATAGAGGTTTCCTGTTAAGCCGGACAAGGGGGAAGCTGTGATGTTTCTCAGCTATGGCTGCGATTGGACTCAAGTTCAACAGCATTCTCAGTGTGGGTTTGCTGTTTCTCCACCCCCCATGAGAAGATCAGGTTGTCTTAAAAATCTGAATACCACTGAAAGTCAAGGAGACTCCCAAATCATTTAGATACTTCAGAATTGCTCTCCACTGCCACACACTTGCTTGCAGTCTGTGGGGTGCTGCGGTGGAACAAGGGTTTGGTAGTCTCTTTCTGCTGCAGATTGGGAAGCAATGCCTGAACCGGCTCTGAGCTTTGAAATCAGAATATGCCAATACATGTCCTTTTTGTTAACTACTTCTCCACTGATCAACTTACAGGTTATGGCAAACAGAGTTTGTGAGGATCTAACAAATGCCTGCCTGCACATGCATGCTAAATAGAAGGTGGTCCTGATTTTCAGAGGTGACTGGATGCCCAGAATTCAGATATGGAGCTTGAGACAGTGGTCTGATTTCTCAGTAATCAGTGTTTTCCAGGCTGATCTGTTTTCTGATGATCTAGTTTCATTACTGTCTGAAGTTGGAGAGCCCCAAAACATTAGTTGCTTTTGTAAAAATCTTTTGTCGATGGACAAATGTTAAAATAATTGGCAGGCATATTGAAATGAGTGGAAGAGTTTAGAGAAATTCAAGCAGTATTTGAATGCTGGTTAAACCATATTAGATTATTCTGCTCTATACCTCAGCCAGAAATGAAGGCCTTGATGGAAGAATTTCTGTGGTCTGAGTTATGTAGGTTTCTTCTGTTCATAATAGTCAGTTTTGGGCTACTTATGACCATTTAGTCTAGAGTGGTGCTATTGGAGACCATTTAATTCAACAACTATTATTTTGAAAGCCTTTTCCCTTGAAGCTTTGCCAGCAACATGTTGGCTTGGATGCTTTGTTGATCTATCCATGTTAAGAAAACGGTTGCATTTTGATGTAAGATAGTGATACTCAGCATGGTGATTGTGACTGTTTGAAGATTGTGATCTTCACTGTGTTTCCAGTGAGTTTCAAATGTCAAGTTACTCATTCAAGAGAGCGGCAAAATAATTTTGAAACACCATTTTACTTTCTCCAGCCTTAAGCATTGCTGAAGATTTGTTCAGAGTTTGAGGAAGCCTGAGTGGATTGCCATATTGGCCTTTTTCATCTGGAGGCATGATGATACCTGCACCAGAAACCCAACTAAACCTCAGCTTGGAGTTCCCTTCTGTGGCACAGTTCCTTTCTGATTTTGGAGATACCCTTCAGGACACGAATAGAGACTCCTAAATTCAGTATTTTCAAATCACAGCTGAGGTGTGCTTGCAGAGCAGAGCTAGGAAGTTCAGCTAGGATGCTGTTCCTGATGTAATATCTTTTACATATAGAAAATTCTTTAGCCTGAACTTCTGTCATATTTTTCCCCACATCGTTCTGAGAAACTGGGATTTTTTTAATAATGTCTCCTTCTTTTTGAGTCAACTGTTGCAGAAAGCTAGTGAAATCTAGGTTTTTCTCTTAGCATTGTGTTCAAAGACCCAAGGAAACAGTATACAGCTTTGCAATTGTTAGATGCATCACAGAAGAGGCATCCAACATCAGGGATGACTTCTCATAGCACTAATACAGTTAAGGTTGGATTCTGTTCAGGGAAGAGAAGGAGGGCTTGTTTTTCCTGAGGTAAAAGCAAGGAAACAGCAGGCATGAAAAATGGCTAAGGAAAGACAAGAAGTCTTAAAAATGTGGACTGAACTGAGTTTGCAGACTTTGAGAATGATCCAGATCTCTGAGTGTTTGAGAGTCTCCCAGCATCATTTGGGGTTTCTTGCCATTTCAGCACAGCGAACTAATTGCCTGAGGACTCCAGGTCCCTGTAGCAAAGCATTGGCTGCAATATGCAGTGGGAAAGAATTAATTTTGTCCTGACATTTTTCTCTTCAGGAGCTATCTGGTATGTCCACATTCAGAGAATTTCTTTAGGATTTGTGTAGAAAAATTTATGCCTCTTCCCCAGAAGATGTAGATTAGGATTTCCTTTCACTGGACTGTTGAGCACACTGTAATCAGGTAAACAGCAGTTTACATTGCAAAGCCTTCTGGCAATATTTCTACAACCCAAAAAGAAAAAAACTTCAATAGCCTCGGATGGATACTTCTACAAAAATAACTGAGCACTCAGGATTAACAGATCTAAAGCAGGCTACCTCAGGATTACCTTCTTTGCACAGTCCCAAGAGAGATCAGCTACTTCATCACTCATAAAGCGATGACTACATTTGATCTGCTTTAGTCTAAAATAAACTTTCAGTATCCCTGGCTTTTTTTTCCCCCTGTCCAGTGAGGGGGACATAGAGGACTCTGCTCTGCAATTTGTTTTCTGAGTAGGCAAGATAATAAAATTGTCATAAACTAATCCCTCTCAAGTGCTGAAATGGCTAGGTTCCTCTCCATTTCATCCTTCGACCTCTTCTCGAAAGAGGAGACTGACAGTGCACATCCTTGGCACAGCACCCATAGGCACCTCCCCAAACCTAAACACAGCTGCTTGGTCTAATTTTAGATCTACTGACCCTTTGACAGCTGGGGAAGTATGGACACTTGCGTAAAATAGTGCTCAAGACATCATGGTAGCTAAACAGTCCCTGGTAAAAGTCCCCATGTCCGTCTCACTGACAGCAAAGGCACAGCACATCAAATGTTCACATGGGTGGACTTGCAAGGGCCTGATCCTCAGCCAGGGTTGCTCTGTGCCACTCCAGGGACAAAATTAAAGATGTGTAAGCAGCTCACTGAGCTGGAGCATGAAAAGGGGAAGGTGTGCAAGGGCTAACTTTGCATTCAGGGCAAGGCAAATTTAGGTGCTCTGAAGCAATATACAAAACAGTTCATCTCCCTGCCTGTCCCTGGGCCACCCCACACACCGCGCTGGCTGTACGGTGAGCCTAGGAGCTGTGTCCTCCCCTTCCTACCGCAGCCCCAAGGACACTTCATTGCTCCCAAGCAGTAGCTTTCTTCTGCAAGGTAACGACTGCTGTCTTCAGCTGGTACAGGTCTGACTAATACCCTCTGTATGTGTTCAGATTTCACAAGGTTTTCTCTTGGTCAGGTGGGCTTAAAATTCCCCCTCTAACTACAGTTCACATCATTTGTACCTAAATGATCACCTTAAGTCTGTAGCTGTGCTTTACTCGTATTTCTGCATCTGTTAAGCCCTTTGCTTTGGCTAGGGATCCCCACAGTAACCCCCGGGTTTGCAGCAGGGTAAGGACAACTTCCAGCCATGACAGCATGGCTTCATGCAAGAACCTGCCTGTCTCTCCCATCTGTGAGGAGCTTCTTTGGTCTCCCTGTTAAATCTCAACGTAGTCGCTCCTTTTCTCCAAAACACTAATCTTTGTGGGTGCACACTCTTTTCACCTTCTCCCAGGCTGCCACGTGCGGCTGCCATTAGCTAGAATTTCATTGCATTAGTTGAGGACAGGTTAACACCCATGAATTTCACCAAAGCATGCTTTGTGGAAGGATTAGAGAAGGGGGATGCCTTATAAATGTTAGATTATCATAAGTCTGAGGCTCTGCTTCTCTTGGGTAACTGTTGCTGTGTGGGGAAAAGCATAAGCCACAACATTTGTGCCTATAGCATTTCTGGAGAATGCAGCTTCACCACAGGTGCCAGACTCGGCACCTAAGCATGTGTATCCACACAGATATACCTGTGTGAGCTGGGAATGTTTTCATATATGGTAGTGGTTTTACCTCACTGTTGTGTATTTTTACTTGAGGTTACTTTGCTTTTTAAAAAATTCTTGCTAAATGCCCTTTTGCTACTTCCTCATCCTTTAATGCCCACATGAAAAAAAACTGATGGAAGCAGAAGAGACAAAGACATTGAGGATGAGAAGCTCTGTTCTTGCCATTGTTTGTCAGCAAACTTTTCCCTCCAGTTTGAAAATCTTCCCAGCTTACTTCTCAAAACAGAAAAGTGTCAATAAAGTCTGTTACCGGCAAGCCTGCAGCAGTTCCCTTAGCTTCTCCATCATGCAGCCAGTAAAAGACGCAGAGCACTTTGTACAGAGGAAGCATGGGTTACACATACATGCGGACCTTGAGAAATAGGTTTAGCATGGCTTTTCTTGATAATGCTCTTTCTCTCGCCTTTAAAACTTAGTTTTACTGGTAATTCAGATGACGAACATCAAGCAGCCAGCTAGTTAACAGTCCTTTGAAAAAACGACTTGAATCCAGTACAAAATGTACCAGCAAGTAGCACAACAAAGACAATAAATATGAACTAGATCAGCCCCTTGGCATAGTTACAGATCGTTTCCTGCTGAAACACAAATTCAGAAAGATACGTAAAAAGCACCTAGCTTCAAGTGTGCGAGTAGATTTCAGGGGCATTACTTGAATCTGTCTTTAACCTGTCCGTCTGTATGGGTACATTAGAGGATTCCCATAGGTAACTAACGGGAGGTTACCGGGAGTCTGCACCAAGCCACTTTTTGTGCCTAGAGAGGACATACTTTGTTGGTTGTTTTGTTCACTTGTTTGCATTCCCTACGGTTTGATCTCATTGCAGCCCCCGGAAAACCATGTTGTGTTTTGCAATGCAGTGAGCACAGCTCCCTGCTCCTTGCTGCTGAAGCCAAGCCGTGCACGCCGGCGGGCACTGGTGCTGGCACGCCGGGCACCTCCCCGCAGGCAGCAGTGGGGCGCCCAGCAGTGGGAGGAAATGGCAGTCGCGGGCGATGACATGGGTGGAGCTCCTCACACCGGTTGTCCCATGGGAGATATAGCTTATCTGGGGGCGCCTGTGTTTCTGGAATAATATACATTTGATTGAAAGCCAAAATTAGAGTAGGGAAGAAATTGGCTGCCAAGGGCTGATTGGCACTTGGAGTCAAAGGAGGGGCAGCACGGACCCTGCAGGGAGGATCTCCTTATCCGTCGGCACCAGTCTGCTCTACCTGCAGGTGTGCCCCAGTGGTTCCTGCTACTACTCTTCTTTCTGTTATTTTTGTTTCCCTTTAAAAAGCCAGCTGAGAGCCTCTCATTAAGAAGCCTTCATTTTTATCTGTTGCCCCATCTTCACCATGTTGCAGCCTGTGGTAAAGACTTCAGCTCTCTTGAGCAAAATGATAAGGTGCCAGCACCGCGTCGCTGGGCTGCCTCGCCGGCCTTGGATGTTCGCCTCCCACCATGCTAGTGGTCTCTCTGTTCTGTCACACAGTGAATGCTGGGTCCTGTTTTAACAGAAGCCCTACATAACAGCTTGTGCAACATGGGCTGCATACAGCCCCTTTTATTTATTGATGTGTTTCCTTTTGTCCATAGCAATTAAGTTGCATTGTAAGCTCTAACTTTTTAGGCAATTCTGAGCTGCCTCTAACTTTCAGCATTTTACACAGGTGGACATGACAAATGCTTGATTAACTGGGCAGTGCAGTGCTATATGTAGAAAGGAGAGGGCAAAACAATGATTTTTAAGAGCACTTGGATGCATCTGCTTTTTCTATAGCTAAATAACTAGTTAGTTTGAATCAGTCCCACCTATGTTGTGTTTTGTCTTCTGAATTTTACTGAAGAAGGGCTAAGGCCATTGCATAACTAATTATGGTTGCTCTGCCCAGACCTTTTCTTGGCCTTTTTTACACCTACGTGATTCTTCATGTCATTTCAGAAGCTCATAAGGGAAAGATACTATTTCCCATAAGGGAAACATAATTTAAGTTAAAGAGTTGGTCTTTGTTGTTGTCAAGCCTAGCCAGTAAATACTGACTCCTTAAATATTCTGTGGACAAACAACTTGCTTGTGTGCCTTACATTTCAGAGAATGGCATCCTTCACCCATAGTGCTCTTATGTGGTGAGAACAGAGCTGATGCCACAGTAAATGACCATGATGTAAAAAGAAAAGGGGGAAGGTCTGGATTTCAGGTCATAGCCAAGTGCTAGAATTTGGTACACTGTAACAAAACAAAATAGCTGTTATGTCTTATATCAGAAATAACAGGTGGAATTGCTGGCAATGTTCTGTTTTCTGGTTTTTGCACCTATGTAAACAGGAAAAGATCCTGGCTGCTTTTGTTGACACACGTTGGCATGCTGAGGTGATTTATTTTGGCCTGATGATAGGGGTTTTTTTCATCTTATTCTGCCTTTTTAGCAACATTTTCTATAATTTGTTAGAAAGGATGGTGTTAAAGGTTTTTGTCCTTCTCACCATAACAGTGCTAATCCACTGTTCAAATCAGCCAGGTATTGTTGCAGCTTCATCTGTCTGCTGCTTGAATAGTTATGGTGCCTTCATGAAAAACTCTTGTTGGACTTTAAAGCTGCCATTTAAACATCAACGAACATCCCCCAAATACTTCTGATTTGTCTTGGAATAACAAATGAGCCATTCAAACAAAAAATTACATGCACCCAAATTATTTGAAGCAACTTGAAGAGAGGTCTTTTCTTTGCTGTTGGCTAAAAAGTACAAGCAAGACATTGCATGGGCCAAAAATCAGATTATCGTGGTTATTTTCGAAGAAAGGCTAAAGGATAACTTCTTAAAGGCAGGTATATGCCACAAGATACAGTTAAGTACCTACTGTGATAAAAGTTCTAAAGATGCTCAAATCCCATTAAAAATCGAAGGGGGTTAGGGAACTCTATTGTTAAAATGCCCCAGAAGCTTCAGTGTGATTTATTTTTCTTTGTTACTCTCTAAATTCCTCTGATAGCCAGGTCTTATGCTTTTTTCTTCTTTAAAAAATCCCACTGGAGAACAATATGATTTGGGAGGTGAATGCCTCCTTCCAAATGGGATTTTGGCCCAGGTACTTAAACCTGTGCCGGTGCCAAAGTCTCACAAAACTGAAAGGATTTTACATCTGGGAGGGAGTCCCATAGCTATAAGACAAGGTAAATTGGCAATGGATTGAAAACAAATTACTAATTCTTCATATGCCTTTTTTTCCAGCTGCCTATTTCTCTGTCCTTTAAAAGCCGCCCTCCACGTCCTGTTTCCCAGGAGGTCCATTTGGTTTCTCCTTTCTTCCCTCTACCAACTCTTTCACTCATTGCAAAATGCCTCGCTTCCCTCTCCACATTGCTCAACTCTTTCCAGGGAAGTGTGACTCTGTTACCTCGCCCTCCATCCTGCCTTCCCGACTGTTCCAGCCTGAGTCTCATGCTGAGCCAGCTACACTGCTCTTCAGTGATGAATCATATCATCACTCCTTTCCCCTTTGACATGTCAATTCTTTTTTTTTTTTCCCAAAGACTTGCATAAACCACCTTTAACCATAGAATACAGAGCAGCCTTTGTACATAAATTTCAAATGCTCTTCAGAAAATCCTGAGTGAAGCTCCCAGTAAACATCAGAGAGTGTAAGAGACCCACCCAGTGCCCTGCTTTTGGGTAGCTTTTCCACACTCTGGGTAGGTAAAAAGGGGGCGTGGGAGAGCTGTCAGTTCAGTGGCACTGGTGCAATCCACACTCCTTGCACAAAAAAAAGCGTTTGGATTAAACTCCCCTGAATTGCAATAATGTGTACAAAGAGAGTAAAATACAGAGCCTTTTAGGGTCATCTCCAACCAAACTGAAGTAAAGCAATTAATGAGTAATGTCTTAATGGTGCTAGAAGAGCCAATGAGAAATTATTACCATGAATTATTGTAGAGCTAGTTAATGTCTGCATGTATGTGTACATAGACACGGATGTGCACAGAAATTATTTTTACAAAGACTGTATCGAGTAACTGTCTGAGAAACCTGTACAAATGCTGAGTATGTTCTTTATCAGTGCATCTGAAAAGTCTGATTCCCAGGTATTTGTCACATCATCAGTGCTCCAAGAGTGATTTTCCCCACTATAGCAAGGGAGGGACAGGAACCTCTCTCACAAAAGAAACCAAAAACACTGTTGATTTTTATTTTCAGCCTAAGTCTCCAGAAAAAAAATTGTATAGGCTGCCTTTGCATTTCTCATTCAGATTTAATAAAAATCTTTAGTATTTCAACTGGAGCGATTTCTCTCTCCTATTATGTCTCCTATATCAGTGGGGCTTTTTTCACTAGTTTTCATCTGGAAAACAGGTTTGCAAAAAGTGCTAAGTTTGAACGTGAAGAGATTTTCTTTGTCAATTAGACCTATAAAATCTCCGTGAGGACCCAGGGCAAAGCGGGTGGCCTCACCGTCCATCAGCTCTCACTGGCAAAGTGAGCTCCGCACCTGAACCGAGCCCCTGCCGTGAGCTGCGCTGCCAAATGGATGTGCTTGTAAGGGCATCCTGGATGCTCGGCCTCGTCTGTGTGGGGACATTCATTGAGCAGCACAGCTACGGCAGTCCAGGGGCAGAGCTGCGGAGAGCTTTAGTGAAGATTGACTGGATCAATATCCCTATCATTGCTTATGTCAAGTAGTGAACTCCATCATTACTTGTATCAGTGTGCTCATGGCATGTTGATTTGCACGTGGCTACTCATAATATGCAGGGTATAGTGTGTTTGTGCAGCTACTTTTGTGTAGATACATTGTGAGGACAAGCCTTAGAAATACAAACAAAAAATATGCCAATATACATAATAATATATATCTAAAATTGAACTCCATCTTCTTCCATTGTGTAAGACCAGCAGGCGTGCAAAGAAAACAATGCAATTTCACTTTTTATAACTGCAGTGACTAGAAACAAGGACGTATAAAGAAGAGATCTCTGGCACACAAAGAGGGCATGTTGGCAAAAAAATCAGTCCTGAGAGGAAGCTTGCACTGTAGGGGCCTGTGGTTTCCCTGGGGGTGGGAGAAGGCTGTGTTAGGTGCTCTGCTCCCGTTGACCCTTTCAAGACACTTCAGCAAAAGTTCCTCTTGACTTCAGCAGGAGTTAACCTGCAAGCAAGGGGAATACCCAAGAGAGGTTATGCATTTAGAAAACATGATAAAACTTGTTGGATGCTTTGGAAGAAAAGGGCATTTTTACAAATGGGAATTGTTCTGGGCAGGTCAGGATTCCCCTGCCAACTGTCCTGCTGCTGTTCCTGCTTCACCCTAAACTGCTTGTGTTGCTTCTGTGATGATAGTTCTGTCATTCTCCTAGGTATTTCTCTTATAGCAATAATGCCATCTTCTTTTATATTTACTGCTAGCAGTACCACAAACCAGCATCCTGTTTGCCTTCTTTATTGCAGCTGCATACGGGGCAGAAGGCTTTAGGGACTTTCATGCAATAATTCCCAAATCTTTTTCCCGTAAGTATACTGCAAACTCAACTCACTACAGAGCATTTCCATCTAGTTCCTACTTTTATGATTTTTGTTTGTCATTTCGCTTCTCAGTAATGTACATTTGTCTGCATACGCTACCAAAGGGCTTAAGTAGTCTGATCTTTTTGCTTCGTTCACATGTATTCTGTTTTAACTTAACATAAAGCCTACTTCAAAAGCCACCTTCTCCAAATCCCTGGCAGGCAAGGAGCCTGTAATTGTTTTGTATAAATATATTTACATTCAAATTATTATTCTTATAATTAAGAGAAAAAAATTGGTGTGTGAATTATGGAAAATCTGTCATATGCTCAAGCCAAATAGTTCCATTGCTTCCATTCTCCATGGTGAAAACAGCAGTATAGGGTTGTAGTCCACTAAATTTGCAAAATAGTGTAGATCACTTCTGTTTAGCCAGTCATACCATCTTTGTAAATCACTGTTTGGTCATTGATTTTTTTTTTTTCCATACCTCTAAATTATTCCCCTTTTTAGGGCATACATTTTAAAGGAAAAACTGCTATTTATGATGTGCACTCATTCTGTCTTGCATATGATTTCTATTAAAAATGCAATATTTGAAAAATCATTAAAATGCCTAGATTGGTAGACCTTATAAAAGGTGTCTAGTCAAGCAGCATTCAGAAATGTGAACACCTTTACGCTCAATGTGTTTCCCAGTAGGATTTTGAGTCATATACTCTTGTCAGCCACATCCATGCAATCCTCCTGGGACACCTCAGAGGTTGCAGGGTGTAGCAGAGAAGAGTTTGTCAAACCTTTCCATTTCAAATGCATGTCAAAGTCTTTCATCTCTTGAGGTAATTATTCCCCGTAGCTTAATTATGTCATTGCTACACCACCACTTATGAATAAGGCTACCATGAAACTACTGTTCCACAAAAGGAAAAGACCTGGTCTTTATTGGGTGAAACATACTCCTCGTGTATTCAGCTAGCCACTAAAGTAAATGCTGTCCTCTTTGGGGTGGGGTGGGGTGAAGGAAGAGGTTTTTCACTGAAAGGAAAGTAAGATTTGGGGCAACGAAATGGTCTTTTTCAGCCTAATGAAGAACTATTTTTTCACCAAAATCATCAGATTAGAAAAGAGGGAAATAACTGTAAAGATGATTTATTCTGCACAAAATGTCATACAGTCTTGTGGAAAGAAGAGGAATGAATACTGGCATTAACTGATCTGAATCTTGGCCCTTTTCCATAACATTTAGGTTTGCTGTGTTCATATCAGATCAAATTTACCAACCTATGTGTTATCAGATGTAGTGAGGCTATGCCAAATCTATACCTGAATTATTCTTCTAGCTCCAAGCAATTGTCACCTATGGGATTATAACACGAAGGACTTACCCAATAAAGTCAAAACTGTTCTCCCACCCACATTTGTTGATTTGACTGTTTTTTAATAGTAGCTCATGGCTGTAGAGATCCTCTCCTCTTACTCAGTGATCCTAATCCTGCTGTCCTAAAAACACGATTATCACTCCTATAATTTCCTGTAATGCTAGTTCTTGTCCTTCAATTCTTCCTTCCATCCTTCCCCACCCTGGTTTCTTTATCAGTGTTTGTACTCTTTGCTTTCCCATTGTCCTTGCTTACCCTATAGGACTGCAAACCAAATATTTGGATTCAGTACAACCCTCGGGATCTTCCTGCCAGGTGGAGAATGTTACATTTTCAGTTCATTTTCATCCATTGTCTTTGATGAGTTACTTTCACAATTGTTTTGGACAAATCCATGGGAAGTGGATTCATTTTAAGTTTCATTCCATTTAGCCTGAATTGTCAAAATGAACATTACAAATGCAAAAATTTCAAAGTGACCTAGGAACAGACTTGTAATGTTGTTTGGGTTCCCAGCTCCCTGGATGCCTTGTATTTGTCTTACTGATACTCACTGTTTATTGCTCCATGTGTTACAAACTCATTACATTGCCCATAGAAATGTAGTTGTGTTTGTAGCTTTTGTTATTTAGGTATATTGTACATGCTGTTTAGAAGTTATCTATCTCCTTTGATGTGATTGTTTCTTTGCCACCATATTTATTCTGTAACAAAACTGAGTGGCATCCTGTATTGTTTTTTTCAGCCGGTAATATTAAAATAGAGACTCAGAGTGATGAAGAGAATGGGCGTGCCTGTGAAATGAATGGGGAAGAATGTGCGGAGGATTTACGAATGCTTGATACCTCGGGAGAGAAAATGAATGGCTCACACAATGGCCCAGGCAGCAAGGCTATGTCAGGAGTTGGAGGCATTCGACTTCCTAATGGAAAGCTAAAATGTGATATCTGTGGGATAATTTGCATCGGTCCCAATGTGCTCATGGTTCACAAACGAAGCCACACGGGTAAGGCCTGCCATAGTTTTTCCTTTAGTTGACAAGAATTGGCCACATATTAGGAAATAAGACTTATTTTCTGTACCATGCACATGTTCCCTCGTGTAAGATAATGCAGCATCAGTGGGCATTTGGAACTCGGTTATTTTGTTACGCCATTTTGGACAGCACAGGAATTGAGATTTCTTCTTGATGGAAGTCCATCTATTGGGCTAGAAATTACGCAGTTTGTTTGGTTTGAAGCTACATGAAAAATTCAAATTTAAAAAAACGGTAAAGAAGTCTTGTTTAATTTCTAAGAAATTTCTAAGAATTGCTGAAGAAAAACCCATTTGTGGCTAACTCTGAAATTGACCCAGTTCTAATGTTTCCAACAATGCAACAAAGCTCATTATGGATCAGTGATTATGAAAGTGATTCGCAAAATAAATGTTAAGGGAACTGTACTGGCAGTCTTAGTAAAAAAGGGATTCATTTTATGTCAAATGTTTCATGAAGTAAAAACAAGTATTGTCACTGGTCAAATCTGGACTAAAGGGTTTCCACTAGGACACTAAAAGAGACATGCAAAGATGTTGTGCTCCATAGGGATGGCTTTTCATTATACAGTGCTGTGAATCTTCTTGCCTCAATTTTCTAATTCTAAATAGTCTCAAAGAGTGCAAAAAATGAAGAGGCTGAAACAAATGAAGAAGTAAAGACCAGGGTGAGTCTCATCTTACCTGATATAAGCTGTCTAAAAATTAGGCTTCCAATGTAAACTCTAAGGTCATCCATAGTCAAAGGAGAACTGAACTGTACTGTTGTGCTACACAAGTTACTTTGAAAATAAATAAATAAAGTATTCAGCATTTTTGCATGAATATTCAAATGAGGGGGAATTTTAAAATATTTTTAAGGTAAGAAAGACCTGTCCAATGGTTAGATTCCACTGAAATAGTCGTGCTAGTGAACACATAGATACTTTCTTCCTCCGCATCCCCCCAATCATGCTTAAATGATTTCCCCAGAATTACTATGGAGTGAGATTAGCAAAGTGTTTTCAAATTGTAATGGAGAGGATCCATGAAAAGACCCTGAGTGTCATCCATCCCCCCCAGTGCTCATGTCTGTCATTGTAACTGTGGCTGTTCAAGCTCTGGAAGGGTGCGAGCTGTTAGTGTAACGTGGGTTAGCCACGTTCAGAAGCAGTGCTGGTGATAGTTAGCAATGCTCTTACATTGCCTACTTCAAAGTACTCTTCAATTCAACATGATAAATCCCTCTGTCAGGGAAGAGCAGATAATTATCTTTATTGGAAAAGCCACAACTAGTTCTCAGAAGAGAGACTGCAGCCTACTTCCTAGATATAATAAAGTGCTTGTTGGTCGATTGTTTCCTTTTGTTTTTTTAATTGAATGTTAATGTGATCCTTTAAAAGTTGATAAAATGTATATGGGAAATGACTTTGACATGAGGCCTTTTAAACAGACCCATGGGCTTGAAGAGGATGCTGTAGCAGCTGAAATAAAATGTTGCGACTTAAAATGCATTTAGAGGTAGAAGTCTTTGTGCTTGCTTAAGGAGGCTGCTGTTTTATTAAAAGTACGCTGTTGCTGC
Source organism: Gymnogyps californianus (assembly GCF_018139145.2). Taxonomy (NCBI): domain Eukaryota; kingdom Metazoa; phylum Chordata; class Aves; order Accipitriformes; family Cathartidae; genus Gymnogyps; species Gymnogyps californianus. Next base: position 76,315,187 of record NC_059472.1, on the reverse strand, counting down.
TTCGGAGGAGCTGTTTCAGGTCCCTGAGGGTCGGAGGCAGTGTCTGCACCAGGGCTGAATGGCCTGTGTGGGGGGACACCTGATTTTAGGGAGGTGGTGGGCAGAGCTGCCTTTGTTTCTAGCGCACTGGTTGGTACCCGGCAGGCTGAGTCTCCGGAGGATGAGCTAGGCTGCCTGTTCCCAGTGGCAGCGTCCCCGGGGGCCACCTCACTGGTTTCCCTGGCACTGACCTCCCGCTGCCCAAACTCCCTGCCTGGCAGAGGGACCCATGTGCCTGCCAAGGGTGCTCGGCGGGCTACCACACAAGGGCTGTCACTCCGAGAGTTCTCCGCCCTTTGCAGAGCCCTCCCCTTGCCAATGGGACCCTCTTTTCAATCAGGGAACGTAGTTAAAACCTACAGTGGAAGCACCCCACAAGCTGCACATCGGTCAGCAGGACCCCCTTCTTTTACACTTAATAAAACTGAAGAGTGTGAAGTTGCGCCCCTGGGTCCTTCCATGGAAAGAAAGCCTTTGCTTTCCCTCCCACCTCGCCTGCAGCTCCTCTCCTGAGCAGCCTCTTCGGGTGAGCTCAGGCGGTTTTTCGGGGGCTGGCAAGGGAGTGGAGGCTCGGAGCTGGTAGTTTAAATTAAAGGGACGTCATGGGGAAACAGTGGTGACTGCTTTTCCTTTCAGCTGCGCTGTGAAAATTAAAGTAGAAATGGGATATATTATTACAGACATTTAACCGACTATGCCAAAGCCCATTTCAATACATGCCTGGTGAAGGAATAAGCCTCACAAATGAATTACTTTGCTGCTAATTCATGTAAAACCTGCATATGCAGTGAGGTTTCCTTAAATAAATATTTGATAAGTGAACAAAACTCTAGCACACTAAAGTGCCAAAATAAAATGACTGCCTGACCTGATAAAAGGCATAATTACTTTTAATGAATACACCTGCCAAGTGCAGATATGCAGAGCAGCACCTGATATTTCTGCCCCCTCCTGTCTGCAAGCAGCTGTACAGCACTGACTGCTTCCTAGCACCTTACCTGTTGCTCCCGTCTGCAGAGCGAATCCCACGCACAGATGCCCGACTCTCCTCACTCTCCTTCCCCAAGGCTTTCAGTACGTTGATTTTCTCCAGCTTGCTGCTGTCTTGCTTGGTGTTTAGGAAAAAGGAGATCTAGAAAGGAGAGAGAAAACCCCTCCTGCTCCCTGGTGCTGAGACCTCAGGATATAGATTCAGGCTTCGCTTGCTCATTGTGCACGTATTAGTGTGCATGTGTGTGCACGTATATATGTGCATATATATGTGTGTGTGCATTGGTATATATATTCCCTCCTTATATGTACACTCCTTTAACTTAAGTCACCAGTTAGTTCACTTATGTCTTGCTAGTTGGGTCTGAATGTCTCAAATTTATTTAGAAAACTAATGCCCATTGAAGAATGAGCATTAAAAAAAAAAGAGAAGAAAGAGAGCTATGCACATCTCTGAGTATTAGGTGATTTTGTCATTATATTGTTTAAGAAATGAGAAAGATTTCAATTAAGAAGACAAATATTCTTCACTGAGTAAGTAGTCCAGGGCCCATGCTCCCACTAAGGCTTGCAAATCACTGCAATGGTGGTTGATTCAATTCAGGGTCCCATTGCAGTTTTTGCTCCTGGGCCCATATTCGTCCATAGCTACACACCGTGCGGTGAAATCCGCCCAGGATAGACATGTGCTGTTCAGAACTGGCGAGAAAATAACACACAAAGCTGACTGTTTAAACAAAAGATGCATTATGTATTTTTTCTTTCCGTCCTGTCCCTTCCCCATTTTTGGGGGATAGCGCCTGACCCTGTAACCTTGTATCAGCGACCGTCTCCATCCTAGCAGGACTGGGAGCTTTGCTGGGCTCACAAGGCAGGCGTTCCCCACCCCAGTAGCTGCAGCATGGACAACCAAGGGCCGGTCAAGCTACACGTAGTTTCAGGGTCTTTCAGTGGTGGTGTCGTTTTCCTTGTACAGCAATGTGAGTGCAAGTTCCCTTACATTTGATCCCACTGTAAGTTTTGTAGAAATATTTGGTATGCAGCAGTCTCGTTTGAAATGCTCCATCCGTCTGTCTTCTCCACCCAGTGCAAGGTTTCACCCTGTAATTGCGAGAGCTGTAGGCTGGAGACACATTTCATTCTTGCTTTGCTTTATATTTCATTCCTGGAGTACCTTTACAATCCTTGTTTTCTCCTCTTACGCTCCTCTGAGTAAAAATAACAGAAATGAATGCTAGCAAAGCTGTTTAGTAAGAATTAACCATTTCTTCTGAATTTGTGTCCCCCATGACAAACTGACTTCTTCATTACTGTTTCAGTCCATTTCTGAAAAATACCTTCCACGCTGAGTAACTGCCCCAAAGATTAAGAGGTAAAGCAGACAGACTCTTACCTGTTTTCTTGTTCCCCTAACAACTACTGGGCATGGCTTATGAAGTACATTGCGAAATCCTGTAAGACTAATGCTGGCATTTTTGTGGGCCACCCCAGTTGAACCAGTTGCGGATATAGTTTAGATGAATGCAGCTACTTGATGGACGAAGAAAGTGAGCTCATTTGGCTTCACAGGGACTATGCTGACCTGCTTGAAGCTGTTTGACCAATGAAAATATCTTGCCATAAAATAGATTCATTTTACTGTTTGCTGAAAGCTAAAGCTGCCAGCCCTGATGGTAGCGTTTGCAGATTTTTGGGTTGGGACTATGCTGCTGTCTAATTGATTTTCAGCTGTTCTACTGCATTACCCAAGAGTCAAAAATGATTGTGCTGCACATATATGCACACATATGGACGTACAAGTTGGTCCTAGATGTGCAAAGTAATACATGATGGTTAAGTGAGAGAGAAGAAAGAAATGGTTTAACTTGTATTTATTTTTTTTATATTTTAAATTCAGCACTGAAATTTTAAATTCAATATTATGGTTATATAAAGAAAATCAAAACTAAGAACAGGTCATCTCCGGGCTGTTTCTAATATTGTTGATGCATTTTAATTACAGATTACATTTATACCTAAGAGAAACAGAATTGAGCAAATGAGTTTCAAAGGCTGGTTTGACTTAGCCGAGGGCTACAGAGAAACGGGCATGCAGGAGCGGTTCCTGCTGATGAAGTGCTCTCATGTATAAATTTTCCTTTACTCCTGTCTGGTACAACTGGAAACATATTTTATTTCCCACTGACTTAAGAAAAGGCCTCATCTATCTTAAATTTAAAAAAACAGCTAAGCGAAGAAATGAGCATATTGATTTTAAACAGCACTAAAAAGCAAACAACAGCCATATTAATTTTTGCAAAGGCTAGTTGATTCGCTTCCTTGGTAACAGGCACCAGTTTAGAAAAATCAAGGTTGTGTCTCTTCAAGTTTTTTCCTGTGTCCATCCAAAGCGTAGACCAGCGGACCCCATTTGTGCAGCTCCTCTGTTCATACCTTACATAGAGAAGGGCTGGGACTTTGGCATGGAAGTACAGGGCTTCCTTTGCACTGTCTTAACTTACGTGATTTTACTCTCTCTCTTTTTCTCTCTTTCTCTGTCTCTTTCCTGATTCGGCTGCTTAGGGACAGACAGGTAATGGAGAAGAAATTGAAAGGGAAAATACAGGGAAAATGTAAATGAAAAGAAGTTATTATAACTGTTATAATGAAGTGCCTTTCATTTAAATATAAGAATGTAACGCTGAAATGAACTTGTGATCCTGAAATGCATTTTTAATGAGTTTCCTTTTTATTTTGCTGCTTCAGTGGCATATTTTAAAGACCCTTTGAAAAAAGCCACATTAAAAACCCCACCAAATGCCACAACATGCAAAATTGGATATTGGTTTATTCCAAAACTGCTGATCAGGAAGAGTGGCTCTTCAACACAAAATGTTGCAGTCACTTTATTTAAATGAGTTTGAATTTGCATTGTGATGTGCCATTCTGATTTAGAAAAAAAAAATTAGATTTTCAGATCAAATTGACCCAGCCAGTGAAGCATTAAGAAACTGGCAGGTTTAGTCTGAAAGCCTCATGTTATATCAAACCTGCAGCCGGTGGAAGTCACAGAGCAGCAGTGAGAAAACAACTTTCTCACTGAAATCTTTCTCTTGTTACTGCATAAGATTTTTTGTTCTCACATATTTTCTCCTTCTCCCTGTAGGAGAACGCCCTTTCCAGTGCAATCAGTGCGGAGCCTCCTTTACACAGAAGGGCAACCTTCTGCGCCACATAAAGTTGCACTCGGGTGAAAAGCCCTTCAAGTGTCACCTGTGTAACTACGCCTGCCGTCGCAGGGATGCTCTCACAGGACACCTGAGGACTCACTCGGGTAAGGGAAGGTGCGGGACTGTCCAGGGGCGCTCGTCACCGCACCCGTTGAGGAGACGGGGGCGTTCGTGGCCACCAAGCCTGGGAGGTCTTCTCACCCTCGGGAGGCGAGTAGCCCCATGTTGGGGTTAACCAAGCTGTGAGCTGGCCCCAGTGTTTTAGCAGCAGAGAAATGACTAAACACATCTCATGCTCATGATCCTTCACCAGAAGAACTGCTTTTTCCCCATACTTCTTGGCTGATTAAAAGTTTCTGTATTAGGGTTTCATCTTACAAACCTCATGTGAGTAATCCGTTTCATGGAACTACGAACATGAATTAAAGCTGATGAATGTTTTAGGGTTTGGATGGCATTTATCCACATATAAAGATAATATAAGGTCTAAACACAGTAAGTTTTAAGTCACGAAGTCTCAAAAACCTCCAGTCTGGTAGTGATTCTCAACCTAAGGAGTGAATACCACCTACAGCATTTAGCAGCAGTTATTTGTTGCACCTTGTTATTACAAGTACTTTGAAAGAGAAAGGGTGGGGAGGAGGGAGGGAGAGAGTGGGAGACAGATAATAATCTTCCAAAAAAGAGGACTCTGCTAGAGTTTTTCAGTGTTTTGTCTCAACAGTAATATGGAGATCTGAATAAATATTTTTGAATAACTGCACTTTTCCATTACCACGAACCTCTCATTGTTTGACAGAAGCCATAGTCACACACCTTCTGTGAAGCAAAACCGATTTAGCACCTTTAAAGTGCCTTTAAACTTAGTGTTGTCTCATCCAGTTTCTCAAGCTAAGCCGGAAATGCAAATTGTTATTTGGCTAGGAGACCTCCAAAACACATTGCTGGAACTGACACTGGTAACTTTACTTGCGAAAGTTGTCTTTGGGACCAAGTTCTGGGTAGCAGAAGGGGAGCTCTCACAGTGACATTTTTATGTTGCACAAAACTAAGGAAATTCTTCTCTAGCACACACATTAAATAATAAGATCCCTAGTGTTGGTCCCACATGTCCAAAATAATTTCGACTTCTGCTGTTCGGTCCTGGCCGATTTCAGGAAAGCACATCTTTAAAATACTATTTTGCCCCCCTCTCCCTTGCTGTTACTGATTTTCACAGCTGCACAATTTTAAACATAATTTTTCATATATACGTGGAATTACACCTAGACACTTTTGGCAAATTCTGAGAATTCCATAGCTAAAGAAACAATGCATAAACTGTAGATTGTGATTAGTTCCTGCAATTGGCAAATTGACATCAATACATTATAGAACAAGTTGGATGTCTGAGTCTGATTTTCACCTGAGAATTTGTAAATAAAGTTCAAAAGTTAAGCTGTGTAACCATTTAAAATTGTGAAATCACATGTAAGGTGACAGTCTTGTCACGCTAAGACAGAAAATTCAGGTCCAGAAGTCCATGAAACTGTACCGTTACTGCGAAATTCCTGGAACTACCTACATCTGGATTGGTGTAATACAGAAAAAAATTTTGTCATGCCATTTCTCTTGAATTTCCAGAAGCAGAAAACATGTGAAATCTAACACTGTCCTGAACGGGTTGAGCTGGTTCTGGTTACATCAGAACTGACATCCAGCCGTGGGCAGGTGTCTCTACCTACACCACCAGTTCCCCCACTGGCAGTTTCTGTGGGAGCTAGGCACTAAAGCAACTACGCTCAGACCTTTGAAGGTGTCTCAGTTTCTAACTTGTGTAGATGTCGTTTTTGAAGATTTAATGTTGCAGTCCTTATCTGATGTGAATCATCTGAAATCAGCTTGCAGCACCCACAGAATTGGCCTGTTGATGTAAAGATATACAACTTGTTTTCCATTAGTGTTTTCTTTTTTTTAAAATTGACAAAATCTTTCTTCAGTTCACCACAGCATGGGTTTATTTTTGGGGTGGGCTTTTTTCCTGTTGTTCTTACCATTATTAATATGCTGTTGAATACCTCATCTGAATCTGTCAATTAATTGTGTTTTCTCCAGTTGGCAAACCCCATAAGTGTGGATACTGTGGTCGCAGCTATAAGCAGCGCAGCTCTTTGGAAGAACATAAAGAACGCTGCCATAACTACCTGCAAACCATGAATATCTCAAGCAGCCTTTATTCAGGTAATAAACGTGTCCGTTTGGGGATTAACGCTGTCCTGTCACGTACGCAGAAAAAGGAGCGCAAAAGGAACACCATTTGTGGCATCTTTTTCATTGGGGAGGCGCACACACACCCCCCCATATGTATGATATTGCATCTGGATTTATTGTATATTTGATAAATATTTGGCTGTTGTCTCCTTTTGTTTAGCTCAAACAAAAAGTCAAACTCAGGCATATAGCAAAACACTTGCAAGACCTGGAAAATTTCAGTTCACCATCTCAAGACAGTATGACTACATCATCTTACTACCTTTCCCTTTTGCTTGGAGTCCTATATCGCAGTACTCTTGTGGATATATTCCTAATAAAGACTTAGTATCAGTGTTCTAGGTAGGGCTGCAGAATATTCTGCATTGCACATCTCCTGCCCTTCCCAGGCACAGCTTAAGGGACTTACTTGACCACTGGGACCAACTCATCTAACAACAATGAGCCATCTGTCTTTGATTTCCCTCTTCCAAGCAAGAGGACATGAAGCCAGAGGCATTTAATTTAGCCAGTTTGACTGAGACAGTCCAGAAAGGCTAATAATTTGTTGACAGCCTTCTTCCCAACCTCCCCTTTAAAAGAAAACTGGGGGGAGGTGAGGAGCTGTTGTGCTTCTCTGAGAGACCAGTCTTATGATGAAGGTAAAGTCCATTTCCTGGAGAATATAAAATCTAAAACTATGCCCAGAAATAGAGCAAGCAGATATTGGGGTTTGGATTTTTTTTTAACAAAGATCCTAAAGATCTATATGGGATTGATCACAGTAAATAACCATACAAAATCCCCTTGCATGTGCAGTTTTAGATAGAGAATATAAAATCCAGCTTCTGTGGTGGAGTTTAAGCCCATCCAGTAAGTTACATTTCTTGCATACCTTTTTGATCCTGTCAGTATATTTGTTTTGTCAAATGACAAAAATAGGAGGTTCTCTCTGACGTATTTGCAGTGATGCCTCATTTAATATTTTATATCTGGACAGAACCTGAATATGTTTTTACATGCTATCAAATAATGTAAAGTATATGCACATAATGATAGCAGTGAATACAGCTGAGATGCTTCTGGCAGACAGCATGTTAGAGCAGCGCCCCTTCTAATTTTATTGAGGGGCTGGAGAATGTATAAATAGAAAAGCTCAATGTAATATACAGTAGGCAGCAATATTTATTCCTCAAAGAGGCGATAGGATTTAGAAGCAAATATTCTGTCTTGGGATTTGAATTTTCAGTGTCTGGCACATGGATTTGAATGCCTGCACGCAGAACATGAAAATTTGCGTGAATGAGTAGCTGAACTACTACTAAAGTCTCAGTAAGCAAAAATGTCCCGATGAAACTGGTGTCAGGAATCATAAACTTCAGTAAGAAATAATGCGATTTTAGAGATGGACCTTTGTTTATAGCAAATCATGACAGGAGAGTTTACAGTAGCTTAGGACTGAATATCTAGTATCTCAGTGGGATGAAAACTCAGGGAATTCATGAATGCTTTGGAAGAATTACTTCTTCCTTGCATATACTGAAAGTATCATATAAATCCATATTTGATATAATAGGAGTGCTTTTGCAAATTAGAAAAAAAAATAGAGGATTAGCTTTGGGGTTTAGACCTTGTATCCAGCCAAAGACTTCACTCTTAAAAAAATTTAGTACTCAGTTAATAAATCAATTCTTTATGTTTCTAAAAAATGAAACTTTCCTGCATTTTTTCTAGTATTTTGCATTCTAATCTATTCTACTTCACTGCAAACATACCATTTTGCCATGTTTACGTTATTTCCCTTATAAACTCGAAGATGAAAATGTACAATGAAACAGCTGAGAATGAGTAGGTGTCCTTCTGGGATTTTTAGTGCATTCTACATTATATCTAGAAAAGCAAGTAGCTATACTACCACTGTTCTTATAATATTTCAGGGTGTGATATGGAGCTATTAGAGCCATAATTCAGGCCCTTTCTTTTTTTCCCAGACTCAAAAAAGTTGGTACAAAAATCTGCTAAGGCATCTGATTTGACATTCTGCTACAGCGGGATTGCTTTTTACAGCATTTTTAAAATACTTTGTGCAGTATACATAGAAAAAATGTCAGTTGAAAGGACCTAAACTTGTAGAAGCTTTCCATCAGCTTGTAAATCTAACAAATATAATTGAGAAAGTACTTAAATAAGGGAAAGATCCAGCAGAGAGGAGTAAGGAGGGGAACAAGAGATCGTATTTATATTTTTAACTTTTGTTTGCTTTCTTTAAAAGAAGGAGATTCAGCATGAAATTAGGAACCTGCTGAATTTAATGGCAAAATTCTTATTTTTAGAGGACTAGACTCTCACTGTCCATGTGAAGTTCTTCTCTTAGAGATATTATTTGGAGTTTTGCATTTAGGTTGAATGGAAGTGTGCTGAAGTCTTACCAGGCCCATATAAAATAACAGAAGAAATAGTTTATGAAGTTTAAAAAGGGTCAATTACAATTCTTCAGTCACTTGTGGATTTTCATTTGGAAAGATAAATTTTTTTTTTTTTCAGTTCACAGACACCAAATTACAGAAAAATAGTTATCAGGTTGGTAGCAAATTTCAGGGGGTTTCGGTTGCAAAGGCTGGAAATTGGTACGTAATTCAATTTGCCCTTTTTTTTTTTAATAGCAGTTTTAAAAATTTGAAAGTTGAATACATAACTTACCCTCTCTTGAAGTGATTAGAAATGGAATGTTATTATATCCTAAACAGATATTTCTTGATCATTTCAACTTTTAACTAAAAATTCAATCTTTTGTTTCCCTGTTGAATGAGCTGCTTTAAAACATTCTCTGTCAGTCTCTTCCTGAAGTGGTATCTGGAAGCCTTAGCCAGCACAAGATGCTGGTGTGCGCTTGTTCAATGATGACTAGGTACCATCGATGCCCTTTACTCTTCTGCACCTTCATGACCAAATTCTGCCCATATCTTGCATTGGTCACAATCTTTAGCGTCTTATGGGGCTGGGGCATAATTCCATGAGACTGCCTGTCACTGTCACTGTCACTGTCACTGCAGTATGTGCTGCTGCAGCAGGGACTCAAGAACCTGTTGTGTACTCGTCAGTTTGCTATTGCAGAGTGCTGTTGTCTAGGACACTCCACCTGCTCCTTCCAGTTATCCACCAGACCCTGACTTCGCATCTTTCAGGAACAATGAAACTTTCACGATCATCCTTTTATGGCAGTGGTATATTGCCAAAATAACATTGCATAGGAACGGCGTGTTCTCAACTATTGAGAAACACCCAGGTACCAGAGTAATGCGTTCTGTGAACCAGTAAATACAGTGGTAAAACAAATTCTCAGCAGGCACAGAAGGCAAAATGTAGTGGAGTGGTGCACCTAATTGAAATATCTTGCAGAATCAAAGTCTAAAAACCATCTTTTGCTTCTCCCTTTAATAGCAACTCACAAGTTCAGGAAAAATATCCATATCCTACTAGCAGCTAAAAGTAAAATTAACCCCTTTCTCTCCTGTCTCTGACCTCCCTTGCCAAAAAAAAAGGAAAAAACCAAAAGCCAGTTGTGCTGGGATGTCACTGCATATCACCTTTCCTTTAGATGTTGGAAGTCAGAAATACCTTTCCATACATTTTTCATAGTCATTGTTTTGACAGTGCATTTTCATACATCCCTTCTGTTTCTGCAGGAAAGTACTGAAGTAAAATGTAGTGTAAGTTAAATAGTTTCCCTTTCCTAGAGCCTCACAGCTAAGCTCCTTTCTATTCTACAGTGTCTCAGCAGCAGCAGGAGGTTGGGAAACAGGTTTGAGTATTGGAAATCAGTGCTCCACTATAGATGTGACTTTAGCAACTTAAATTGTCATTTAAAGTCTAAAATTGCATCAAGGAAGTATAGAAATATTTAATAGGGGAGAAAAAGGGGGTGGGGAGAAGGGTTGGTGTAGCTTGCAAATACATCTTCCACTGCTGGAGTTGAGAAGTTTGTCCACTTTTCCTGCTAAAGAAGCAATATATCATACAGGCGGTTCCACTGGGAGAGGTGCAGAGGGACGGTGGGGGGTGACAGCGGGAGGATGGAAAGATGAACTGCTTCGTGTCCAGTATAACGTTAGGACCTCATTTACTCACGGAAATGCAGAGTGGCTGTAGAACCAGGGTGGAGTGATGACGTGACATACAGGCAGACGCCTTGCAGTTGCAATCTCATTTTTGTATCCGAAACGACGGAAACATAACGTGTACATAGATCAATCAGCGTGAGGGACTTTGTTACCAAGAGTCAGAATCGTCCTGTGTCTGCAGTGGTGAGCTCCTCCTTCCAGCTGGTTGGGAGCTAAAAGACATTAGCTGAGAAACAATAACCTGAAGACAATAGTTCCATTAAAATGGAACAAGCATGCCTAACCCTTCTGATGTCATTTGATTTCAGTCATAAAAGAGGAAACTAACCAGAGTGAAATGGCTGAAGACCTGTGCAAGATAGGGTCAGAAAGATCCCTCGTGCTGGATAGACTAGCAAGTAACGTCGCCAAACGTAAGAGCTCTATGCCTCAGAAATTTGTTGGTAAGAGTTAAACGTTTGCTGTCTCCTAAAAAATAAAACAAAACAAAACCCAAAAAACATCTCACAGGATTTTTACATTTGCTTTATGATTTTACTTGTTTTACTAAATTAGCAATATCTATCTATAGAAGCAGATACAGCGATGTGTTGGGGGAAAAAAAAACCAAACTTCTCCACCATACATTTCTGCATGTTTAATTTTCCACATCTGGAGATCGATTTTGAGTCTTTTTCCTGTCTTTTTCTAATGCTTATCAACCAGATCATTACAAGATCTGGACAGGCTCTTGAAGTTGCTTTAAGAACCTGAAGATAGGAATAGAAGTTTCCTATTGGGAAAGCATTTGACCACGCTTTCAGGGTTATTTTATTAACTTTTTGGATGACATCCAGATCTGGGCATGTTGGTGTTTGTGAAAGCATTTGTGAATAGTTGAGCATAGGCTGGATAATATTCTTCACCCCTTCATAAAGTCTGTATACTTTTACAGCCCAAAATGATCATGGAAGTAAATAAACCTACGTTTGAGAATAATACCTAAATGAAAAGATCTTTGGGTACATTCTATAAATGATGCAAAAACTTCATGCCCATTTGCACCAAGTAGTTTTTGTCTTAACAATGAAAAAATGGAGGCTACACCTATAAAAATGGAGGCTACACCTATATTGTTTGGTTTGGTAAGCCTGTACCAAGTAGTGGTTACATCGGTTTTGTAATAGACTTACAGACAATTCCTTGTCAGCTAGAGTTAGTCTTAAGTGAATAAAAACATGGAAGATCAGAGGACAGCATATACTCATATCTAGTTAGATTCTTTTATAATTCTCTGCACATTCATTTATAACATTATTCTATAGGAGACAATCAGAGAAAACTGAAGTCTTTGAAAAAAAAACACACATTAAGAAGGTCTTCAGTCAAAAGTCAAGGCAAAAAAAGACCAGTTTATGGGACAGAAATTCCAAATATACCTTCTTCAATGAGGACACAAGGGTGAAAGGAAAATTAGTATTTCTGAGCCAAGGAAAGGGGAATCATAGCTACGTCAGGAGGTGCAACAAAAGGTTTGAAATGAAAGTCCAAGATTGTTTTCAAGTCCAAAGGCAACAATTCCAGGAGGTAGTCAAGGATAAGAAATGCTTATACTTATAAAAGGACAAAAGTTGTAGTAGAGGTAGTTACCAAAAGTATATCAACTGTGTGAGGCAAACCTGATCCGTTTAGACACTCTAGTAACTGATTGCATTAGGCAAAATACTAATTCTGTGAAAGCTCCAGGAAGACCTGAAGAGTTAAAATTTAAAAGGTACTAGCAAGTATCCTATATGCGATGTATCCGTGGGTGTGGACTAGCTTTTTTGTTCTCCTTTTCTCTCTTCACCCTGAGAAACAGTAAAGACAGCCAGTTTAACTACGAGTTTTAGGAGGGCAGAGTTTCCTGTCAGTTAGTTATTCAGGGTGCGGTGTAGGAAGACAACCTACTGACAGCAGATATTTATGGAAATTTGCTAACCTTCGAAAGGACGAACTTTTCTGACAAGAAAATGCCCCCAAATCCTTTCCTTTCCAATCCTCACCTGCTGCTTCATGTAATAGGTACATTCTTGATTAACACAAGGTTGGGCTGGCTGGTCAGGAGAGCTTTAGGGTAATAAAACATGTTTATTGCTCCTGTAGATTACCGTGTCGTCCCAATCCCCGTGCTGAATTCCAGGGAGAAGGAGCAAATGGCATCCTTCGCATAAGGGAAAGACCGTCTGCTGATTCACTTGTTTTTCTCAAGGCTAAATTCATTACCTTTCCAAAGCGAGATTGTTCACCAAATTAAGCCAGTCATCTGTAAAATTCTCTCTGTATTCCAAACTGGAATAGCTCCCAGACCTGAAAGCAGAACTGGGCCATCCAAACTAGAGAGTGAGAACTGCAGGCAGGGTTGACACATGTTTATCATGTTAAAACAATAGGCAGCAAAGAATAGAGAGGAGTTAAAAACAAAAAAAGAAAAGAAAAGAAAAAAGTGCCCACATGCACTGAGTGCATTTTTACTATTTAGGTACCTGCTGCAGAGCCCTGAGCAGTGCAAAGCTTGAAGTGCATCAAACCATTAGCAGTTTAATTTACTTACACTCTAATAACCACAGAAATGAGCTATCATTTTTAATGAGTGCAAGTATTACCTGCATTGCTCAGATATAGAAATGATACCTGCCTACCTCAAGTTTGTGTCTGTTTCAGACGTTCTGCTTGGAAACAAATTTTTCTTATGAGCACTTGATCCTCTCAGTCCAACTACCAACTAGTTATGCTACATAAAGCAAATACTGCCCAAGAAACAGCTATGAAAATCATGCCTTCTGGGTGCCCAAAATTTTGTGCATAATGAAGACCAGTCCCACTTTTCAGTGGTATACAGTGCCCATGGAATATAAACGATTTTGACCTCATTTTTGGCTCCTTGAGTCAAGGGTATACGTTCATATTAGGAGAGTTTTTCTATATTTAATTCAAGAGTCTTTCACAATGCCTATTTTGAATCTTAAGCCTCAAACTCTGCCTGAAAACTACAGCATTAGAAAGGATAAATCTGGAAGAAAAAGAATGCACCCCAGTAGAGGGGTGCTCAAATTGGCAGAATAATAGGGAAAGGAAACAAGAGGAAGTAGAAGTTTGTGCAGCGCAGCTAGAAGGTGCCTGTACCCTACGTCCCTTATAGGAATTTACGCAACGCTCAGAGTGTTTCTTTCTCTGCTTGCAAAGCATGGACAAACTAGTATGAAACCATATCTTGTGGGAAATGTAGACAGCAGGACTTTCTACACTTTAGCCCCATCATTGCAATAGTGTCATGCTAGAAGTTTTCTGACTTTGAATAGTCAATTTGAGTAGAAACTGGGTGGGAAATAGTTGATAAATTAATTTGCAGATCTTCTGGTAAATTTTCCATGCTCCTATTAGCATTTCTTTTAGACAAATTAGGACTTTCCAAGGCCTACCAGCAAATGTCATGCTGATTAGGAAATGGTGACAGCACCTCATAGAGAGGTTTGTGGCTTTCAATGAATTTCCCAAGATCTGCAGAGCTAGAAAATCCATCTGGACTGTAAACAATGTGTTAGTGGTAGTCCCTAGCAACCTGTGGGAATTTTTTACCCCTTTGCATTTGCACAAATTTATTAGGGGCCTGATAATAACATTGATGGTTTACACTGTTGGAGAAGACTGTTCAGGTTCATAAGATCAGCATCTGTGCATTTAAATAGTTTCTCTCACTCCTAACTTTTACTTTCTATGTTTTGCTTAGTCCTATCTGTCCAGGAATTTTGAGAATTTGTAGTGAAACTCAGTGCCCAATGCTAGAGTATCCAGCTAGAGATACATTAGTGGTGTCTGATTTTTAAAAAATTAAGAGTCCCCCCTTACTTTTGGCATCCCAAATCAGAGTCGAAGTTACAAGTAACAAGTAATCTTGCTCTATATAGGGCTTTTTACCTCATAGGAAAAATATATTCCAACTACAAATGCACTTAATTTTTTTCCATGGTTCTTGGCTGCTCCTGTAGATGATAACTTTTTGACACAAAATTTCTAGGAACATGAGTAGCTTCTGGTAATGTCTCTAATATGGCTTATTTAAAAAACAAGGTGTGGGAGGGAGGTGGCAATATGAAAAGTTAAGTTTTTGTTGATTTTTCTCTGGAATGACATACGACCACATTGCCAATGTGGGTTATTTGTAAGAAACTGAAGGTCTAAAACTAAAATATACAATTTCCAGTCTAAAACTGTAAATTTTTAGGGAAAAATATTGATAATGTGCTTCATGCTCTGAAGCATGAAGGCCAGGCTCACTGTAACTGTGCTGCTACACTGTCTTCACTAACCACAAAGGCATGCCTCAGCTCACTGTAGGAGGCAGATGAGGGAGTCCAGTTAGAAAGGAGAAAGAGAGGATGAAGCACTCGATCTGTAGGTCTCATGAGTCCCCATATAATTATTTCCAGAATCTGTTTTCATCCATTTGCTTTTCCAAAGACCTCAAATTATTTTGCAGGTTAAAAAAACCACCAACCAACCATTTTTCTGACCAGCTATGTTAGAGAGCTATGAATACCTCAGGTGAATTTCAGAGGTGGATTTGATCAACTCTTTTCTTCCATGTTGCTGTTTTATTAATCCATGATGTTCGGTTCCTTAACTATGTAGAAATCAACCCTCTAACTCCTGACTGTTTTTCACTGCAGGTGAGAAATGTCTGCCCGATCTTCCATACGATGCCACCACCAACTATGAGAAGGAGAATGAGATAATGCAGACGCACGTTATAGACCAGGCCATTAATAACGCCATCAGTTACCTGGGGGCAGAGTCCTTGCGTCCCCTTGTCCAGACACCACCAGGTGGTGCTGAGGTGGTGCCTGTCATCAGCCCCATGTACCAGCTCCACAAACCTCTCGGGGACAATCAGGCTCGCTCCAACCATACAGCTCAGGACAGCGCAGTGGAAAACTTGTTGCTGCTTTCCAAAGCCAAATCTGTCTCCTCCGAACGAGATGCCTCTCCCAGCAACAGCTGCCAAGACTCAACAGATACAGAAAGCAATAACGAGGAACGCAGTGGTTTAATTTACCTGACAAACCACATAGGTCCCCATGCAAGAAATGGCATCTCGATAAAAGAAGAAAACAGGCAATATGATGTCTTGAGGGCAGGTACTGACAATTCCCAGGATGCTTTCAAAGTGATCAGCAGCAATGGGGAGCAAGTGAAAGTTTACAAGTGCGAACACTGTCGAGTCCTTTTCTTGGATCACGTGATGTACACGATCCATATGGGCTGCCACGGGTTCCGCGATCCTTTTGAATGCAACATGTGTGGCTACCATAGCCAGGACAGGTACGAATTCTCTTCCCACATAACTCGAGGGGAGCACCGTTTCCACATGAGCTAAAACTCCTCCGGCACAGATCTAGCCTCAACAGCTGCGTTACTGGAGCTGCACGAGCCACAACAGCAACAAAGCACAAGTCAGCTGGACAGTAAAAGTAACACAAGAATCAGAAGTTCAGCTATCTTCTCCCACGAGAACAGCTTTTTCCTTTTGGTAGCATGCATTGCAGCTCAGTTTTCTAAAATGAGTACTAAAGTTTTTACCGAAAATGTTTGATCACCAAAAACCTTTAGTAATGTAAGTAGGAGCTTTTGTAGTCACATAGCTGAAAGCCCTTCCCTTAACTGATGCTTCTTGCAAACCTCCCTTGCCAAAACTGTTAACCATGCGCAGGATGCACCACGCGGACGAGGACACAGCAGGCAGGAGTGGCCGAGCTTTCTCTCTTAACACCTTGAGCGTAGGGCTCTTACACCAGATGTATGTTTTTTGACTTCCTGGTATTATTTGACTCTTTTGGAAAGATTAAACTCAACTAAAGATGGAGGGGCCCATCTCAGATGACTTCACAGACAGCTGGGGTGGGACGGGCCCCCCCAGCCAGAGGGTTCTGAGTTGCTTTGGCAGTAAAAAGTAGAATGTTTCCACCTGCAAGGGTGCTGCTGGTATTGACGTCACGGCATGCCTTGTTTGTGTCACTAGGCAGGTGAGCAGGTATGTGAAAGATGGAAGAAACACCCTTGTAATATACTCTGTGAAGTATGAATTGCGTTTAATGTATAGAAAAAGGGTATTGTTGGCTCTTCTTTGAATAAATGTTTTCTCTCCCTATCCAATAAAACCCCACTTTTCATTAAGCAACCCCTCCTCTCTCTGCATAGACAAGTTACAATGTATTTAATTTTTCTTTCTTTCTTTTTTAAGTTTTAGTTATTTAGAAAAGTATGATGTACAGTTGAGAAAAGCACTAGCTAGAAATACGTGTGGGGAAAGTCTCCTTATGCACATTTTTCATCTTTTTAAACTGCCTGGAAAATATCCAAATGTCCCTCTCTTACACATGAAAAAAAATCCCATTTTACTTGCACAGAAGATGTCCTCTTGTAGATTTTGTGGCTCTACTTGTTAAGTGTTGCACTTAATTACTTTTAAAGCACTGAGCTGAATTAAACCAGCCAGTCGAAATGTGTAGCCTTCTCCTTTTTTCCTGGCACTTGCTGTTTAATGAGGGACCAAGCCCCGCAAATGTGCTGAGAACCCTGGCTTCCTAGTCAACAAATCATTTCACCATATGCTTTAAGTTACTTTTACTTCAGTGGAACTAATCTTAAGTTTAAAAAAATGGTGTTTTGCTGAATGGAGACCAGAGACTGCAGCACTTTGCAGTAAAGTCCACCAAGAGCTTTCTCCAGGTGGGTTCTGCTGCAAATATTGTAACTTCAGTTAGAATAAAAACTTCTGTGATGAACAGATTTTAACCCCAAACACAGCTGATATAAAAAAATACTTTTTTTAAAGCTTCTACTTAACTTCCTCTTCCAAATAGTTCATTCCTCTCCCTGAACACCCTTGTACTTTAAGATTGGGAAAAAAAGACATTTTTGCAGCTGCATAAAAATCTGCCCTCGGTGCTGCAATACTTCCTGGGCAACATCCGTAAAAATAACCCATCTTATTGACTTAATGTATAAATACTTCCACTCTGCATAATAAATGGATATTCTGCAATAAACACAATCATATAACCAACAAGACTAGCAGTCTTGTCATACAGTTACACGCTCTCCATTCACAAGTGCATGCAAGCACATATATTTATTATAAAAGAGATTCGATGGAACCATGAATGCTTGTACCTAGGCCAATTCGGCCTGATATGTGTAGCTATATTTGATATACATTTCCTATATATATATACTATTATAGGCACGCAGAGTTCCTTCTTCTGCTTTCACTTTTGCAGGTGTAAGTCAGGAGCAACAACACTGAAGTTAGAGGAAAGATACTGATGAATTAATGAATTACAAATATATGCTTTTACAATCTCACGTCTTTTCATGCCAACTGTAAGACCCTTACTTCATACGACACGTGGGCACAGAGGTGTTTTTGCGCTGAAAGTGCAAGCGTGCATGCCTGTTTAAGTAGCTCTGTCACCAGATGTGAATGCTGTGTATGAACATCCATAGACTGATGCATATACCCACAACAGTGAAAGCAAATTACTTGTACATGTTAGGTAGGCTAGTACGTACAGGATGGCCAATGACCCGCAAAAAAAAGAGTAGTGTAAACTACAGGCCCAAAGGTGATCCCCTCTACTCTCACATTACTACTCAGTTGTCTTAAGAGACATTATTGCTTGTTACCTTCCAGCCCAAGACACTGTGCAGGGCGTGAGCACACGGAATCGTCGGTCACTTTCAGGCCCCCACTACGGTTTTGTCGTCAATGCCTGCTACCCATTCAGCTTCAAGACAGACTGTACCTGGCAACGAGGTATTACCAAATATTTTGTATAGGAGTGACCTGAAGAGGACCTTCAAGGGGGGGGCTTACGATGATGAGTTTCCTTTTTTTTTTTTTTTTTTGAATAAAGTTGAAATGGGTTCATTTTTTCATAGCTGGTAGGGATACATTCAGCTGTTACCCCTCCCCGCTTTCGATTGATACCAACCAGGAAGGGACAAAGTAATTTTCTAGCCCTGCTGCAATGTCCTGTGTGAAGTCAGCTGTTGGCTGTACAGAAACATTCTGCTTCTATTGCTTGTACACCTCTTTCCTACTGCTCTTAGATTTAGGCCGCTATAGATCCCATGCAATAATTTATTTCAACCCTTCATTTTAAGATACCCCAACCTATACAGGGGAGGGAGACAGAAGCTTACTCAGGTGGTTTTGTTTCTTTGCTTTTACTAAAATCCAACACAAATAAAGCCACGTTCATTAACCGTGTAAACAAGCATAGCTCCAGTGGAGTTTAAGACTGCCTTGAACTCAGCTTTTAAACGTGAATTCTGATTACTGGGTGGGTTCACTGCCTTTGCAACATCTCTGTGCACACATGCACGTGTTTGAGTTTCTGTCTCGCTTTTCTTGTTGACATGCACATGTCCCATCTGTGGTTTTGTGTATCATTAATATTTTATATACATACGTATGTGTATATATATCTAAAATG
Organism: Gymnogyps californianus; assembly: GCF_018139145.2. NCBI lineage: Eukaryota > Metazoa > Chordata > Aves > Accipitriformes > Cathartidae > Gymnogyps > Gymnogyps californianus. The sequence continues at coordinate 76,296,083 of NC_059472.1, read as the reverse complement.
GTTCATATAACATGATGATGCACTGTCAATCGCAGTGGGTTTGTTTCCTGGGTCTGGAGTTTTCTTATTTATACTATAACAGAATATGTTGATGTTGTATATTAAACAGTACAGTAGTATAAGTAAGTATATTAAGACACAGTGTATCAGAGGGCATAGTCTAAAGGCAGGAGCAAACAGCATTCTCTATTCATGAAGGGGCTTTTTTACGTTTGCTTTTTTCGGTGTTTTTTTCTTTTGCACAAAATCATCTTCAATTTGTTTAGAAACAAGTGTTTCAATAATTTTATTTATGAACATATGCAAAGATGGCATGAAAATAGGATGTTGCGTGTGTACATCGAAACAAACTGTGCCCTTAGAAAACTAGTTTAGTGAAATCTCCCTTTTTCTCTTTTTTTGCTATGGTGCAATACCCTGACATGGTTTAGCTGAACCCTAAAACGAGTAAATATGGTGAATAGCTTTAAGTTTATATCTGTTTTAAAAAAGTAAAAAATAACCGCTTCTCAGCCCTTCCCCAGACACTGCCTTTTCTAATAGAAAAGTTGTATTTACACACTTTTTTTTGCTGTGATTTTATATTGCAACTTCATTTTTCTTTGAGAACATTGTATTTAAAAAAACCAAGCAAATTTCATAAAAATTGGAAATGTTATTAAATTATGTCTGCAAAGTGAGATGTATCTTTTAAGACAAGAGAATATGGTGAAAACCCCCAAACCGCAGAACATTTGTCACTCTCTTAGGGGGTGAAGAAGTAGTTCGGTACAGCTGGAGGCCCTGGGTGGGGGGTGGTGACTGGGGGTGGCGGGGGGGGGGGCAATGTATGGTGAGATGCAGGTAGACAGCTCCGCGGGCAGCGAGGGAGCGCTGAGCATCGCGCAGGGCCTCAGCCTCTGCTGCCGCACCTGTAGCCCGCATCACGGCGAGTTCATCCTTGCTGTCCTCGCAACCCATCTTCTGCGGCCAAAAAAAGTCACGCTGTGTCAGTCGCCCTGCACTCACCAGCTACGTCAAGCAGCCTTGCTAAGCCAGCTGCAGCCGAAGATCAAGGCCTAAATGGGCTACCTCTTATCCAGGCTGTGCCTGGCCACAAAACTCACACAGCTCCGGCGAGCAGCTGACTTGGAGAAGGTTGCTTCCTTTCCAGCCCTCTCCTCTTACCTTTCCCTCCCACCAGCCAGGCGAAGTCATTACAGAACACAATTACTTCTGCATGTAGAGTCATGGTAATTCAAAATAAAACACGGAGAAATTATTTCTACTATTTGCCATAACAAAGGTGATTTCTCTGCGGGTGTCCCCGTTTCCTTCAGATTCCAGCACAGTAAATTTCACATCACATATTTAATGCAAACAAGAATCACTGTTTTGCTTAGAGAAAGCACCGTTTATAAAGTTTTGAGATACTTCCATTTGTAAAACTGTATTATTATGAACAAAATGAGATTTAAAAAAAAACCCCAAACTCAATGGTATTGCAATCAATTCTTTTACAGGTTCCCAAAATCTAAATTTTCCTTAAGTTACTGTGATACGGTTTCATCATAGACTACTATTCTATAAGAAGGAACCTTTTAACTTCCTAATTCTTTTGTTCACCGTCATAGCTAGTTCTCAGTAAATGAAATGAACTACAAATTTCTTTTGCAGTGGGTGACTCTTCTGCAAAGTAAATATGGTCTGTTAAATAATAATAATAACAATCACAAAAATAGACCAAATGTAATATTCTCAATCAATGTTATTAAATCCTTGAACTAAAGTAGAGACATCCACAGATTTAAATGCAAGTCTGTGTACCTAAAAGTCTATCCTGGGTATCTATCTATTACGTTTCAGAGACTTTCTTAAAATCATCATGTTTATATTTTTTCCTACTCCAATAGCTTCATTAAATTACATCAGAAACTGTTGTAGGTGCCAAGATATGAACTGTTATACAGACACAAACATACGACTACCGGGGTGAGTATTTTCAGCCTCAAGTCCCCAAACAGGCTTCCCTGTATATAAGCTTCCCAATCCGTATATAAGCAGCTCAACACCGAAACAGTATTAGGATGTGCTCAGCAACCAGCGTTTTCTTGTCAGTCTTTGAAATCATACACTGAAACACACAAGATTCTTTTAGTAGATATCAAAATGAGAACTCAGAGCCAGACCTGGAGCACGCAGATCTGATAATGTAACAATTTCCTATTTCTTTGTGTGTGTGGGGGGGAACCACTCAACATCTTATTTGGGGAAAAGGGGTTAGAAATGCTCCTGACTTTGCCAACATACTGAGGATATTGCACTGGTTTTGTCAGCTTGTGAGACGGTCAAAAATAAAGGAGAAGCTTTCACTGAAAGCTTCAAGTTTCAGCAGCAGCAGCGACAATTTGAAAGCTGAAAATGTTGCAACTGGAAAACCAAAATGTTTGATTTCTGAAAGAACTGTTCCTGCCTGTCTTGTGGGTCAGAGCTCCAGGGCATCCTTCCCTGCTGTGGGCCAGCCAGCTTGTGTCCACCCTCGTGAAACACAGTCAACTTCTTGTCTGGAAGGAAAATGGTGCATGAGAACAAATTCTGGTCCGAATGCATCATGAAAGAAAAAAATCCCTCAGACCTGGCCTGTGGAAGGCAACAGAAGTTTTAGTCTTAACAGGAGGTCCATTATCCCAGTTTCTCAATTTTAATTTCTGATGCATCTTTTTTTTGGCTGCACTGACTTTGAATTTTCAGGGCTGCTGAACATGCAATTCTCGTTAAAGTCACTGGCAGCTGCAGACATGCAGTGTTTCTGAAATCCTGCCATAATTGCCAGAAGATGGGTATTCAGAAAACAGGAGGGCCAAAAATTTGCAGAGTTTCACTGAAAATGGGATAGACGGGAGCGAGAAATCCAAAGCCGGGCTTCAGACGGCAGGAATTCATCACATTTAAACAAAAAAAGGATGCCGCGAACGTGGCTGAAACCCCGCTCCTGCTAAACGAACAGATCCCTGTTAACTGCAGCGAGACTTTTGCCGCATTTAGCATTACAACATTTTATATATTTATTTCATGTAAGGTAAGGTCTCACTGCTTTAAAGCCCGTCCCAGGACACAGAACAATTCCCGGTTTTATCTGTCCCGACCACACATATGAAACATGTGAGTGATAGAGGGCAGCTGCTGCTGTTGCTGCTGCTGGTGGCGGCTGCAAATCACACAAACCAACGCCTTCCTGTCCCTTGGGAGAGAAGTGAAGGTTCTGGTTTATAAGCAGTTAGAGAAGAAAAAGAAAAAAAAAAAAAAAAGAGAAAAAAAAAATCTACACCTTGCAGCAGACAGTGAGCCTGGGGCTGGCAGGGTGAGGAAGTTAATCAGCACCGAGCAGGCTGTTCGGGATGAGGCCAAACAGATGGCTCGTCTCTGAAACGGCAAAACGGGAAGCAGATGTGGCCACCGCTTCTCCCCATGCATAACTGGGAACCAGCCAGTTGGTGAGGAAATTTGCATAACAAGGATAATTTGGTATCAAAACTGTCCCTAGAAGTGATCTGAATGGATCTGGGCACAGTTGACAGTTTTCACTTCTTGTTTCCCACTCAATGTTCAACCAGATTAAATTTTAATTTTGAACCTACTGTTTGCCTGAGGTTGCTCTCAGCTATCTTCTAGGGAAACCTGTAATGCAGGCAGGGAGGACTCGGCAGGTCTCTACTGAAGCTGTCGGGGCCAAAACTCTGATCTCTCTTTAGTCAGCTGAAATTTTAGTGACTAATTTCAGCGGGCTCTGATTTTCAATTCAAAGTCCATAAACTTCACGTCATCCTGTGAACAACCAGCAAAACCAAGCCTGAGCTAATATCCTCTATTTCCATGCACCGAAATTCGTAGAGCCTGGATACGGGTACACTACAAGCCTGGGCTAACGCCCTTTGTAAGCTCCTTCCTTACTACCAAGAGCAGAGCCAAGAGCCCCAGCATCTTTCCCCGCTGCCCCGGGGGGCCTCCGACTGCAAAGCCTCACCAGCCTGTCAGAGCCTTTGCACCTGCCAGTGCTGCGCAAAAAAACTTTACCAAAAAACCTGGGAAAATAAGATGAATATTGAGGGGGCAGTTTAACACGTAGATATGAGGTACTACAAGTAAAGGAGGGGTTTCTTTTTTTCTGTTCCTCCCTATTGTGTTTCAAAGGACATAGTAATGTCCATTTGACTACAGTTTTTACTTTATAGTGTTCCTGTTGCATTGACAAGGATTAAATATACTGCAGCCTTAATACATCATATATATTAAAACGGAGATCCAAAGAGCTCTTAACATTAAGGGAGGTTCAAATCCGGATTCAAACACTCCAGTTTTGTTTCACTGATAGTTGTAGTGTACAAAAAAGGATCTTTGTCGTCTTAGGGAGATTCCTGCATGTAGCCATGGAAGAGAATATAGGCTCATTCTCCATTGTGTTGGAGAAAAAGAAGAGGGAGTAAACACTTGCTGAAAACATATATTTGCGGGCAGTAACAGAAACATCGTTATATGAATTTTACTTTTTTTTTGCACAGCACATATGCGATTTACCTCCCCACCTCAGAAGTCCTACTCTGAAACATTCACAAACTCTTTATTTTTGCATTACATCCAGTCACTTAGTTCTAGACTAATAATATATATAGTATTTTATTTGCATAGTCTAGCAAATGCACATGGGAAATGCACTTAACACACTTACACTTGTATGTAGGGGGTTTTTTGGACTCATTAAATATTGGTACAAATTAGAATGATTACTTCTGCTTTGGAAACATCTGTCTCGCTATCCCTTTGTAAATGTAAGCTGGCTGAGACACAAAACAGTTTTATAAAGTCTAACGCTGATGTTATGATCGTACCTGACGGGAGAATTTCTACTGCAGTAACCAGAGTAAACCTGAATAAGTGAAAATAATCAAGGTGCTGAAGAACAGACCCTGCTGTTCATGCACGTACAGCATGCTGCTTCTCCCCAAGTCACAACTGCATTGCATTTTACTGACCTTTAAACAAAGATTGGATCCTGATCAGCAGAAAGAGCAGAAATACACAAGAAGAAAAGCTAGAGTGGTTTTAGGAAGACAATGAAATGCATTTGTTAATAGACTAAGAAGTCTAAAACTAAGCGTTTTCAACAAAATTCCAAAGCCCAAACCCGGAGAAGGAGACTGTAGGCATCTGCCTGAGTTTCGTTAAATAGTTCTTGATAGCTGAATCATAATTTGGTCATTGAATGTAGGGGCAAATGTACCAGAAGTGATAGGAAGACCAGAAGGGAAATGAAGGGTGGTAGAAGATTGGGTGGAAAAATTAACACATCGATTTCAGCAGTGAAGAAATTACTCTCTACCATAAGGGTTATTACCACAGAATTAATAAAAGCCAAAACCAGTGCATTTCAGGGGAAAAAAAAGTATTCTACCATTCTTAATAGTTGCATGCCTTTTATACTACGGAAAAGTTGGCCTCTTTTCTTGATTATCCTTAAATCTAAAATCAATTTGTGAACTAAAACTATTCTTTGTTTGGATTTTAGCAACTTCCCCCCCTGCCAAATGCAGACAGGCAATGCAGGTGTTCTCGCTATACATTCATACTTCCTTTTTTCTTCAATACCTGACAAAGCAGAGAATCACATAATGTAAATCCCTTTTAACAATTCCTTTCATGTTGTCATTAAAGTTAAAAAAATTTCTCTTTTCTTAATATCCCAGTCTCTGGAGACACACAGTTCTGGAGAATATCCATTTTTGTTTCAAATAGAGGAGGTGTGTAGCTCTGTTGACTTGGGGGTGATGGTGTAAGATTACAATAAGTGGCAATGACTCTGGACCAAAAAGGAATATCATTTCATCCTATTATCTTTACATTTATTCTACAGTTTCCAAAATCCAAGATACAATTTCTGAAAAGCTGGTAAACAGCAGCACTACTGTGAAACTATTATATCCTTCCCCTTCCCTGAAAGGGAAATTGTAGCACAAAAAAACCCTAAATTCCTTACGCAAGATCATGCAATGAGTTTTTGACAAAATCAGGATTGGTAGCCGGGTCTTCTAACACTTGCTTACTCTCCAGCCGCAGACTAGGCTTCCTCTTCAGTGGATAGCAAACTCAGGAATCCGTATTTGCAGACCCTCGCACTAACTCCTAAGAGCTGTAAAAAGGCCACAGGTCTAAGAATTCAGGCTTTAGATTACATCAAAGTGTGTATGTGTGTGTACTATATGCGTATACACTGTATGTGTGTCTAATTCAAAATATTCAATAATTTTTATATTTTTAACCAACAGTTGCCGGTTTTCCTTCCACTTCTTCGTTACTGAAAACATCTTACGTTACCTAAATTTACAGAATATTTTGACCAAACATACAAAGATACATAATCTTGTCCATGATCAGTTGTTGAAGTTAAACAGCTTTTGCCTTGCAAATGTCTTTAAATGATGCACAGATAAAAAGGAAAACAATATTGGGAGAGGGGCCCTCTGTCTGATGTACGGCACTGCGGGCCCTCACTCAGTTCTCCTGTGGGCACATAATGAGCTGCTCAAATAACAGTTTTATGGTAACCAACCGATTTAACAAGTTGGGGTGCTTTTCTAAGGCTTAAAAACACAATGCAAAATCACTCTATTTACCCTCCCAACTATCTCAGGAAAAATAAAAAAAAAAAACAAACAAAAAACTAACAGGGCAATAGCCACGTGAAAATATTATGCTCCAAAGAAAAAGAAACCTATGATGGCTTTAGTTAGCAGGCTAATTTACAACAGAAAATAGAAGGCTCACTGGAAACTTTGCACAAATACCAACGTGCAAAATAGAAACATCAGATAAGCTGTGGAAAGAGGGTGGGATTTCCAGAAAATAGGGAAGGACTTGTTACACCCTCCTTGTCAAATTTTGCAGGATCACCACAGCTTCTCTGGAGAAACAGTATGTGCAGAGGGGGAAAGCTAAGAGCTTTCCTTTTGGTTCTGCTTCTCCTATATAAACTGCTTGCCTAATTTCCTTTGCAATTAGAGAAATATTCGACTCAAAAAACCATCCTTTCCACATCTTACTGTGCTGTGTACTTTTGCTGCTAAGCCTCTGGCCACTTCCATAATTTTATATTATGAATATTATAGCTATATCAATACCTTACTTTTCCTCAAACCCTAGGTTGCACTAATATTAAGCAAGGTAAAGTCGCCGGGGCAGTGAGAAGAGGGAGGATGGTGCCCTTCGGCAGCTCTCAGCAGAGCCTCTCCAAGAGGCGCGCAGGGCCGGAGGGCCAAGTCCCTTCGCTGTTTCACGCCATGCCAACATGGGAAGTTACACAGCCCGTCTTTCTCAGTGTTTTCTGAGGTCATCCTTGGAGCTTTTTCTCCAGAAAAGCGGAATAAATGCTTTGTCATCGGTAGGCTAGCAGGGTCTTGCCTTCTAAGCTCTCCTATCGCGACTGCCTCCTGACAGCACGTCAGTCAGAGCCCTTCCCCAGCATCTTCAGCCTGTGACGTGCCCTGCTGAAGCCCATCGGCTCCTCGAGTGTCCGAGCTGCAGCAAGGGCACGGGACGATGCAGGAGGAAAGCAGGCAGCACCCCAGCCCTGGCCCTTAGCCATCAGACAGCCGCCTCAGGGGCGTTCATCTGCCTCCAGTCTTAACCAGGCACCTCGAGACACCCCATTTCCTCGCGAGGGATGTATTCAGCCCCACAGCACACCTTGGCAAGTTTGCTAGCGTGTAGTTAGAAAGGAAATACCTAGAAGAAACAAACACACAGAGGTTTGGCGGCAGTGGAGAGGGGAAAGTAAATTTACACAATATAAAAATATATTGGGGGGGAATTAAATACGAAAAATAATTTCTTCAGAAAAATTACACTTTGCTCATTCTTGGCTTCCTTAGACTAAGCCTGCCTCTGCATCAGGAAAACACTGGGAGGAAAGAAGGCAGATGTAAAAAACACTGGCTTTTGCAGTTGGCTTTCTAAAAAGTTTTATTGCAGTGATAAGGAAAAAAAAAAAAGGAATAGCCATGTACAATCAGCATACAAAAAGTGGGCCTGGATACAGCTCCTACAAAGATGCATATTTCAGAGAAGGGATCTATATTTTTTTTAAGGTAGCCTCATATGAATTTCAATTTTAACTATGTATCAGGAAAAAATAAAATAGGGATTTTGGATTGACTTATGGAAGTCTCAGAAAAATACGTAACAAATTCCCAGACCCCACAGAGTACCTTAGCCTGCTTTAGACACAAAAATTAAGTACAGGATCCAAGAGCGCACCTCTCTCCATTCAATAGGCCGGACAGCTACGTTACATGGCGTCATCCCAGACGCCAACAGGAGACTCCTCCAGTGGTCACCCCTAGCAAGATTTCAGCAGCACCATGTTCAGACCCACAGGACAGAACAAGAGAGAGATGTGATCCCCATTTCCTCTCTCCTCCCTCAGACGACTGGTCTTCAAAGCGAATGCTCCCTTCGAAAAAGGGAATTGCAGCGGCATACGGCTTTCCCCCCGACCATCCACGCTGCCGCTCTGTGCCATTGCCTTTCCAGGGATTTGCCGAGCGGCACTACCACGTTGAAGACCGAATCTGTAGTCCAGTAATTTGTTGGTTCAACAAAAGGCATGGCTGAAACAAGCTGCCTGACTCAAAGAGCGTACGCTTCCTGTTGTTGGCAGAAAGCGAGACTTCGCGCTGTTCCCCCTTGCTTCCTTTAAAAACAGTGCCAGGAATTGATGTAAATTGGCTGCAAAGCATCTGACCCACAAAGCAGGGAAGTGAGAAACCGTAGGACTCAGGAAGATAGAGCAATATTAGCCACCTATATCTAAATATATATGTTTTTTTAATGTACTTGATCAATGATCATGGCATCAGCGATTTTCACTTGAAATGTGCTCAAGGGGCTGAAGTCTTCAGCAGCTCCGGAGAATTCTTTCTCCAGAGAAATCACTCGAGTGGTTTCTTCAGTCACAAAAACTATCTACAGTACCGACCACAGACGGGCATGCCTTACGCTGCCCAGACGACTCAGTCGAACATTAGCAGAGGGGTCACCCAGAAAGTTAACTAATTACCCAGCACGAAGGAGTTCTGTCTTCTGGGACTTCTGTCAGGTGGGTCAGGAGAAGGCCCCTGCACCGCTGGGGTAAGAATGGTGTCAGATGTTTGACCCTGTTACGACAGCACTAACGATTTTTACTTGCGAGGCAACGTGAAGAGAGCAACAAATGCCATTTGCTAGCAACCAAAACTCAAATGAATTGAGACTGTTGAATTAATTGGACTCAGCTCCTGTTGCCTACCTGTGATGTATCTACATTTCAACACATTTTCAGGATCTTCAGCCTGGGAGACTGCTCATATCTGCTCATTGACTCTGCTATTAAAATTCCTAAGGCCGAGGATCAGTTTCAACACAAATGCACTGTATTGGGATTTTCACCTCTTTTCCCAACACCAGTGTAATATTGCAGCCTGAGACACAAGGTAAAATTAATCTTTAAAAATCCTATCTTTGTTAAATAGGGAGTTCTAGAGATGTCAGGCTGGTTGTCACAACTCCCTCCAAAATAATCTTCTTAAAAATCGAAGTCCCCCCAACGAATCAACAATAATCCTTAATAAAATGCCAGTAACAAGTCATTAATACTGGATGATTTTAAGTGACAAAACAAGGAAACGTAACTTCGACTGCGCTTGGGCTTTCCTTAAGAAATTGGGTGGACTTCTTTGGGAAAAGATCTCCATCTGGTGGCAGGCTATAGAAAAGATCAAGTCAACACAACAGAGGTGTTACTTTCCCTTGAAAAGACTGCTGTTACGAGAAATGGAGTGGATTTGTTGTGGATAATTTTTTCTCCAGAAATTTCTAGACCTTATATAGGATAGACTGAGCAAGGCATCTTTTACTCTTGCTAAGTCTGTCCTAAACGCACGTCGAGCAAAAGCATTTGATCTCGCCTGGCTCACGTATCCCGTCGCACAACTTCTCCCTGCGGACAGCGCTGTGGGCAAGACATCCCCAGCCTGTGGATGAGGAGAAGCAGCAGTACCACTGCCGCCTGCAGCTGCAGGCAGATGTGTCCGGGACATTAGGACTCACCTACCGACAAGGGCTATATCCCTCTATAGCGATATAAATAAGGCGGTACTCCTTTTCCACTGCTGTAAGGGCAACAAGACTCTTAAGAGGTATAATATCGTATGGGGATTATGTTATACAGATAAAAGGTAACCTTCCCTGGTATAAATTACCCCTACTCTGGGGTCGCTAGAGGAGGGGGTTGTACTATCATCGTAACTGTCTGGGGAGTTGTACTATCATAACTATTTGTAAAAGCACATGAGAAACAGTTTTCATGAATGAAACTACAACGGAGCAGTCCCCAGCATGCTCAGGTTTTTCGCTTCTGAGACATTTACAGACAGAGCATTAGTACGTATTTTTAGCAGATGACAGCAAAAGTTTCTGAAAATTTGATCTTGAGTTCTCTTGCATTTCTTTGACGCAAAACTTCTGGTTTTGGAACGACTTCTGATATCACAATGTTTCAATTATCACATTTAATTTTTTTCAGTCAACTATAAGACTTCCTGTCATATGACAGTAAGGCACCACATGAAACAGGGTGGAACCTTTTAAATTTATCATTAAAATCATTGAAAAAATCACAAGGGATATTCAGAAAATAACAGACTAATCACAGAACCTGGGAACAAATTACCTGTTACCTCCTCCCTTGTCACTACAAGCGTATTTTCTGCCTCTTCCTTCTCTCCAGTTGTACCTATGCCAGCCCAGAGTTTCTGTGACCTTCTTGAAAGTGGAGTTTTTCTTTTTTCTACTTTTATGCCATCACTGCTAAATGTATGCTTTTATATAACATTAAGCCATCAACAGATATTCAAAAAAATATCATCATTGCTTCAAGGTGTACATGTAACTTCAAAGTATACATGTTTGTTTGCATCTTTACATGTAATCAATTTCCCCACAACACTTTTCAATTTTCTCTGTTGATTCTTTTTGAATTTGCTCCCTTTTTTCTAGGGGTAGCTGGCACCAGAATAGCTTGCAGAAACCAGCTTCCAGAGTTCATGCCCCCTCTGGAAAAAAATTCTCCATAATTTAAGAAAAATCAGGAGTCTCTATAATTCTACTTACATGGCTATATTCTTTGCTATAATAGATCTATATCCATTCTGTAGCACAAATAATTGGTATGCAAGAAATACAATATATCAAGAGCATTCGAGCTCCCTATGTCAATACCTCACACCTCTTCTTATTTCTTTTCTTTTCATATTTGGAAAAAAAAATCCATGGGTGACATAATAATGAAGGCCAAAGTTCTCCTTCTTCAGAATATTGAATTAAATATATGAGCACAAGCTATTTCATGACAAGTCTTGCAAGAAATTTCATTGGTTACATCAGATCTGCAAGGATAAGCACTCACTAGTTGTAACTGGCACAAAATAAAATTATTTATTTGGAAAAGGAGAAAACAGACTTGTAGGTCTTAATCACCACTGAGTAATATTTCTAACTGGTGACACCTATTAATCAAAATGATTCTGTGTGACAGGTTTAGGTGGAAGGACCACCCCAACTGACAGAGACATCCTTTCCTCTGGCTTGTAGGTAAAAAGTCAGCAAAAGACAGTTTTACTAATATCAGTAAATAGAGTGAAAAAATCATAGAAGCTACTCTAACTTTAAAAGCAGAAGCCTAGGCAATTTCATCTCTCATTACATTTTAACTCATAGTACAGAACTCGAAACCTGTAAGAATTGGGTAGGAATTTTCACAAGCCACTGCCTAGAATTTTGTGATCTACTTCTAAAAAAAAAAGCCGGTATTATTTTTTTTCCTGACTGTAAATAGACAATCACTCTAGACGGTCTTTCAAAGCAATGCATTAGCAGACCCATCATTTAGTTCCATGTGCCCAGGTGCTTCCACTTTACAAAGCCCAGTGAGAATTTCAGATTGCAGTATTCCAGTTCCAAAAGCAGGCAAACTAATCTGAAACTGGAATTTTCTATCGGCACAATTTAAGGAAAGCCGCAGCTCCTGGAAGCTTTTCTCACGTGGCTTTGGTGAAAAGCCTCAGAACAGCCCAGCTGTATTTCTAGCGTGGATGTCTGATTATGCTGCATACACCGGTAGCCAAAGGAAAGTGTGATATGTTCAGAAGTACGACAGAAGACAAGGTGCCACCCTGCCCGTGAAGTCTACGAACAAACTCAACTCAAACAGAGGGGCACTCTTAGGCTTAGGGTGTTGTCAGGGAATCTGAGAGACCAAGCCGCACACATCCGAGTCAGGGTGAACTACATGGTTGCGATGCTACAACCAAATCCCCGACAGCAGCAGCCTTGCCCCTGCTTGAGCTTGCACAGCTGAAGGTTCCCCTTTTCTGCTCCCCTCCTCCCTGCCCAGCTAACGACTCCAGTCATGCCCGGGTAGAGAAATGGCAGTTGTTCCCTTTTTCCCTGGTAACCTACAGTGAGGAAGCACTGCATCATCTCTCTGCCAGCCAAAAAGCAGATTCAGGGTCTTTTCAGCACCCCTGCAGCTGTCATTCACTGTCCTCGACCCTCAGCTTCTGAAAGAGAACAATATTGCCTTTTGCTTGCTGCTGCATCTTTCTCCGCCACGAGAAAGCAACCTAATATTCCTCTAGAACAGGTAATGTGCCTTGGCAACATGGAAATATGAATACAGGACGTATCTTACCTCTGTGAGTCTTTTACAACTCTTGCATGATATTTTTTGAAGATAGAAATTACTAAATTATTGTAACACCAGTACACAGTTAATTGTAAATCCATATTCAAAGTGCAGTTATAGACAAACAGCAAGGCCATATCAAAGAAGATTTCACACGGGTCTTTCCTGCAGCAGTGTCAATGTTTTCATTGGTGACTTAAGTGACGGAAGAGGGAGGCTCCACTGCCTAACTTTGCTGTTGAAACCAAGCTGGGAAAGATGGGAAAACACAGCAACTTCAGAACAACTTTGCTGAAAATGACCTACAAACTGAACAGAAAAAAGAAACATCACGCCCCAATGAAAATTTCACCTATCTTCCACCCTGGCACCCATGTTCAGTCCTTCTACTCTGCTCCAGTTTCATCCCTTATCACTGATGAGCACTGTCCTGTTCGGGGTATCGCAACGCAGGAGCGATGTGAACCCACAGAAGTGATCAGAAGTCTAACCAAGAGGATGTTATTAAAAAGAGCAGAAGAGTGACATTTATTTAGTCTAGGTAGTATTGTAATGCCAAATGATAATAGATCTCAACTCTTTTAAGTACCTGCTACAAAGGGGATGCCATGTCTGTGAGCAATAAGGACAGGATAAGGCACAACACGTTTGCATTATAGCAACGGAGACGAGGCATTGAATTTTGCCCGTCTTCAATCTTGCTAAAGAAGAATCCAGGCAAGAAAGCCATTTTACTAACGGTTAACGTTAAGTATTTATCAGATTGTGTTTGCATAGGAGCTTACACTGTATACAGGAAGTCCTGAGTGTGATCGTATCATCACTGGTATGAGTATTGTATTGGGTTTGCGTGGCAAGGTTTTGGTAGTGGGGAGGCTATGGGGGTGGTTTCTGTGAGAAGCTGCTAGGAGCTTCCCCTATGTCCGATAGAGCCAACACCAGCCAGCTCCAAGACGGACCCGCCGCTGGCCAAGGCCGAGCCCATCAGCGACAGTGGTAGTGCCTCTGGGATAGCGTATTTAAGAAAGGGAAAAGAAGTTACTGTGCAGCAGCAATTGCAGCCAGAGAGAGGAGTGAGAATATGTGAGAGAAACAACTCTGCAGACACCAAGGTCAGGGAAGAAGGAGGGGGAGGAGGTGCTCCAGGCGCCGGAGCAGAGATTCCCCTGCAGCCTGTGGGGAAGACCATGGTGAGGCAGGCTGTCCCCCTGCAGCCCCATGGAGGTCCACGGTGGAGCAGAGATTCCCCTGCAGCCCATGGAGGACCCCACACTGGAGCAGGTGGATGCCCGAAGGAGGCTGTGACCCCAGGGGAAGCCCGCGCTGGAGCAGGCTCCTGGCAGGACCTGTGGACCTGTGGAGAGAGAGGAGCCCATGCTGGAGCAGGTTTGCTGGCAGGACTTGTGACCCCGTGGAAGGGACCCACGCTGGAGCAGTTTGTGGAGGACTGCAGCCTGTGGGAAGGACTCTCGTTGAAGAAGTTTTTGGAGGACTGTCTCCCATGGGAGGGACCCCACACTGGAGCAGGGGAAGAGTGTGAGGAGTCCTCCCCCTGAGGAGGAAGGAGCAGCAGAAACAACGTGTGATGGACTGACCGCAACCCCCATTCCCCATCCCCCTGCGCCACTGGGAAGAGGAAGTAGAGAATTTGGGAGTAAAGTTGAGCCCAGGAAGAATGGAGGGGTGGGGGGAAGGTGTTTTTAAGATTTTTTTTTTTATTTCTCATTATCCTACTCTGACTAGTAATAAATTAAATGAATTTTTTCCCCAAGTCGAGTCTGTTTTGCCCGTGTTGGTAATTGCTGAGTGATCTCCCTGTCCTTCTCTCGACCCAGGAACCTTTCATTACATTTTCTCTCCCCTGTCCAGCTGAGGAGCGGAAGTGGTAGAGCGGCTTTGGTGGGCACCTGGTGTCCAGCCAGGGTCAACCCACCACAGGTATGAACATTCAATAGTAAAAATGGTTTAAGTCCAGAAAGAGACCAAGGTTTTTATAAGTACTGAATGTTTTAAAGAACAAACTAGGCAAAACATGCACCAGGAATCACAAAAATTAGTTCACCCTACATGAAGTGAGAGTTTGATGATTTCTTAGAGTTCTTTCCAGACCCGTAAGTTTGTGATAATGTAATTTTGGCTTCACATGTATAAGCCAAGATTATATGAAGTTTGTGACCTAATGGGACAAAAACAAGTACTAGAGATCTATTAGTACTGCAAGTGCTTCTAGCTACAGCACTGTACATGACTGCTTTTCTGCAGATAAGATAAAGAACGGTCATAAAATATTAAAAAGGATAAGAAATCTGGTCTTTGGGAATTTTGCATCAGTATTTTCACTAAGCACTGCAGTTATGTGAATTGTTCTGCTGAAGGCATCCATGTTGGGTGCAGGTGTGAAGGTTTTGGTAGTGGGGGGGGCTGCAGGGGTGGCCTCCGTGGGAAGAGGTCAGGAGCTGCCCCATGCCAGACATGCTGGTTCCAACAGACCCATGGTGGAGCAGATATCCACACTGCAGCCCATGAGACAGCCCATGCTGGAGCAGATGGATGTTCCTGAAGAAACTGTGGTCCATGGAGTGTCCACACCAGAGCAGAAGAAAAACATGAGGGGGAAGGAGCTGCAGCGACAAACTGCTATATACTGACCGCAGCCTCCCACCCCGCTGAGCCCCATGGCGGCAGGGTAGGAGAGCTGGGAGTGAAGTCGAGTGTGGGACAGCAGGGAGGAAAGGTGGTGTTTCAATGTTTGGGTTTTTTTGCCTCTCACTACCCAAATCTATTTTAATTGGCAGTACATTAATTTTCCCCAAGCCGAGTCCGTTTCGCCCACAATGGTAACTGGTGAGCGATCTCCCTGTCTTTATCTCGACCCACCAGCTCTCTCATCCTGTTTTCTCCCCCCATCCCACTGAGGAGGGGGAGTGAGTGAGGGGCAGGGTGGGCACCTGGCTGTTAGCCAAGGTTAACCTGCCAGAGTATCTCTCTAGGCAAGAAAACTACTCACGAGCCTTCTTTCAAAACTCTCCCAAGCCCGACCTTTCATTTCAATGTCAAAGGAAGGCACACTGACGAGTTTGAAGACAAGTGCAAGCATTGTTTGTGTATCTACAGTTCAAAGCATCTTCTAAGTCTTAGTAAATGCCAGTGCTCACCAAGACCAATCCCTCACTGCCATCAAAATTATAATTTTAATAGGAAAAGTGGGGTTTTGTTTGTTTGTTTGGTAGAGTTTTTTCCAATGACATGTTGGCTTGAGAGTAGTTCTGGAATTTCTATTAGAAAAACAGAATCTGCCTTATTTCAATAGGACAATCTTAACAATACTCTTAGAGTCCAGTCTGGTTTTCATCCACTTGCCGTTAGCAGATGAAGATCATTGCTGCTTCATCAGCTTTTTACCTACTTGTGTTGGCACAGTTTCCTATAAATGAAAATTCATCTGGGGATTTCATACTGCTCTGAGACAATTTAGCTAACTCAAATACAAAATGCACTGAGAAAATGAAGAGTCTGAATTGCCTTGATTATTAATAAGACCTCACTTTTCCAGGACTGCAATTATTTACCTTTATTTAAGAGAAACCAAGAGATTGTGCACCAAATGTTACTGAACCACAAAACTAGAGGAGAGTCCTGCATTTCTTCTTACAAAGTTCATCCAGCCAAAAAGAATAAATAATGAAGCACACAGGTTTCTGCATACACTAAACAGATCCATTAAAGTGGATTTATCTGCACCATTTCCCTTAAATTACAATCATGCCCTACTTCTGTGCAATTTTCTGTATTTTGTGAAATTACGTTACCGGCGATCTAATCTCTTGTTTGGTGGCACTGTTACAGCGGGTTATGAAATACATATTGGGCTAATACTGGAAGTCCTGCTGACTTGTGAGTCCTGCAGCAAAGCCTGAATATTGCTAGATGGCTGAAGAGATAGTCGTATTACCTGCATCATTACTAAGAAAGAATACACTTTACCTAATGTTCCCTTTCACTATTTCTGCGTGTTTTCTAAAAACAACAAAAGCTCGCTCACGTAATTCAAGAGGGTGCTGAGTAACGTAAGAAGTAGGAGGAAGAATACTCCTGTCTGGTGCTGTGGTTCTACCTTTTCTCTCTTTCACAAGCTCCGCTTTGCAGAGGACAAACGCAGCGGCACAGCATTCCTCCCCCAGCCCTCGTCGTCTTAGGGGGCGTTTTGTTCTCTGTCACCATGCGCGTTCTCACTGGTCCTTTCAGTAGAGCCATTTCTATTAAAATATGAATATTCAGATACACAGATGAGCACAGAATGCTCACATCGCATACCAGAATAATTCCCAGCATAAATAAGGCAACCATTACATTATACATACGGGTTTTGTTACCCTTGAGCAACCCTTAGGTTTTACTAAACAATTAAAATTCTCTGGGGTTTTCATTCACTTGCCTGAGAAAAGATTTTAAAGAACACGTTTTCATTAGCGCTGGAGAGATGTTTGGAGAGAGCAAAAATCTTACCTAGTACATGTTTATAGCTCTCCAATACTAAACTTGTAAGAGCAGATTTAATCTCATAATCTTTATCCAAGTGGCACAAGAGTCAATCAGTTTGGATCACATCACACGTTTATTCTTACAAAATAATCTAATTATTCTACCTTCACTATTTCAAAAATTAAGATAAATTCGCATAACTGAATTTTTACATCTGTGCAAAACAATTTTTAATACATACCAGACTTTACTAAAAACATAAGCTAAGAATAGAACTGACTTTTTTATGCTTAAATCAGGATGAGCTCTAAGAAATGCCAAGTATTCCAAATTATTCTGAATTCAGGGTTCACTATAGTCTCATAGCCCCTGTAGTTCCCAAACAACTTTAAAAAAAATGCTAGCTAAACAGCATTTATCCATTTTTAGAAAAATCTAAGTAAGACTAGCTTTTAAGCTCTGCATTTTCCCCACTAGGAGAAAAAGTGCTTTAGAGAAACTGAAAATAAAGCACGGACACCACAGCAGCCAGCTCTGCCACACTAACAAAAGAATCGAAAGGAAAGCTTTTAATTTACTTTCCATTCAGGGGCAGCTCTGTCCAGCCAGTGGGTGAGGACAGGTTATGTGAACCAAAGGCTGTGCATTTCTTTCAGACCTTAGGTAAGAACACCAAATACAAGCCAGCTAGGAATTTTACCATTGTTGCATGAAGATTTTTTTAAGGAGCAGTGGAACCCTGTCGCCACTGGGACAAGGGATTTCTCCTTCCCGGCCACTAGAGCCCAGTCGGGTGCACTCTCAGACTAAGGCTTCTCCCATCTTAGTTTGATGGATGCAGCTGCCGCTGTTTTTGCTTGTGGGTCCAGCCAGGCGTGAGGCTGAGCCCCTAATCCAAAACAGCAGGGACACACACACACACACACACACACCACACACACACACCCACAGACAAGGACACAGAGCAAGCAGTGCCGTTACCAGCACGCACATACACCGCAAATGCGCTCACGTAAATCCAACAGCGCGGCCCCAGCCTGTCCCTCATCTCCAGCCGAACAGGACTGCAGCTCACCAGCGAGACACGCAGGCCCCCGCACTCTCCAGCTTCACAAGGACACCATGCTCACGGAGCCTTCAGACACTGCCACGGGATTTAAGTTCGTCTAATAGCCACGCCCAGACCCTGAGCCCCCTTACCCCGCCACTGGCTTGTATCTGCGCCCTGTCCAGATGCTGGCTTCCTCCTACTTGCCAGTTAGTCCAGCCTGAAGGTTGCTAGCGAGTTTTGTTAGTGAAGTTTGCACGCGCACCGGGATCCCTGCACCACCTGCTTGTAAAGACATTGGCTAGCCCATGGCTGGCCCTCAGATCCCAGAGCCCCTGTGACCCATGGCCTCTTCTCCAGTTGCAGGTGCCCAGACCTCCTGACAACACACATCCACACACGCAGGTGCAGCACAGAAAGCAAGGTCAAGCAGAAAATCATCAGAAAAAGTATTTAATAGGAAGCTGGGATGGACCGCAGTGATGGGGCACAGGGCTCAGTCAGACAAGAGCACTGCTTACATGAGACCGTCCCCTTTTATCCCCCCTTCTATTTTTCCATGCACGTTCTTCCCACATCCACCTTGACCCTTTCCTTCCTCCATTCCTGTCTCTTCCCAAACAATGCGCCCCTAACTACTTTTCCCCATCAGTCCCAGTTTTGCTACATCCCTACCCAAAACTGGTATTTCTGATAACATTACCTGGGTCCCCTCAGCCTTGCATGGCGTTACTGACACAGCACAGTCAGCCTTGCAAGATTCCCCCCAATACTCCCTTCAATTATATGCGAGGTTTGACCATCTTCCCCTTAAATATCAGTGAAATTCATCCGTCTTTCACAGCAGCTATCTGTAATTTTTCTCAGCTTCTCACTCCGTTACTTGCGTTCAGCAATTTCTCGTGTCATGACCAGCAGTTTCTCATGGTCTTTTCAGTCGGCAAAACCTCAGGCCAGGGCCTAGACATCTGCCTGCATAACGTAAGAAGATTTATTTCAAAGACAGAAACAAAACAAAGCGCAGACACTCTAAATTATCATGGGTTTAACACATGACAGCGCTAAAGAAACCTTTCTGTGAAACAGTTAGGATGCAATTATCTACCGCAGCCAAATGTCTGGTTCCAGGTTTCATACAGCTCTAGGTCCTTCGAGGAGACGCTGGGCCGCACGGTTCTGAAGGCACTCTCAAAGTCCAGAAAAGCAATAGGCCGTACTTGGTCTGGCATGATGGTTGCAATGTCCATGGACTGAAGACTGCGGATAGGGCCCAGAGAAGCTTCTCGACAGAGCTGTGTCATGTCTGCCCCAGAAAATCCATTCGATTTCTTAACTATGAGTTCGATTTCCTCTTCATTTAGAGAGCAGTGCTCCTTTGACATCAGACGGGTAACAATCTGCTTCCTAGCCGAGGCTTCTGGAAGAGGAATGTACAGTCTCTTCACTAGTCTCCTTCGGGCAGCTTCATCGATTTCTTGGGGTCGGTTTGTTGCTCCAACCACTAGAATACGATCTTCGGAGGAGGTTGTTGCCCCATCTAACTGGACCAGAAATTCAGTTTTTATTCTTCTCGACGACTCGTGCTCCCCATCTCCACGCTGAGACAACAGAGAATCAATTTCATCAATGAAAATCACTGCGGGCTGTTGACATCGTGCCACAGCGAAGAGCGCGCGGACCATCTTTTCCCCCTCGCCCACCCATTTGGAAGTCAGAGAAGAGGCACTGATGCTAAAAAAAGTCGCTCCAGACTGGCATGCGATGCACTTGCCTATAAGAGTCTTGCCAGTCCCGGGGGGGCCAAAGAGAAGAATTCCTTTAGGAGGACCACGTAACCCAGTGAAGATGTCTGGCCTCAGCATAGGCCAGACTACTATTTCTTTTATAGTAGCTTTAGCAAATTCAACTCCGGCAATGTCATCCCAGTTGACAGGAGGCCCATGGTCCATGATCTCGTGCATAATCAGTTCGACCATTTTTGGTTCTATGTTTTTCAGTCGTTCATCTACAGGCAGCGATGGATCTGCTGGTCCTCTTGCATGAGGTTTACACTGTGCTCCTCCGTTTTCAGTTCCATCTTGTTTTGGAACTGGAGGAACAAACTTGCCAAACGGACCCCGAGATCTGCCTGCACCCAGTGATTTTTTTACACCTCCGTATGACGAGACGGGTGCACGCTGGGGTAGGTTTTGAGATTTCTTTTGCTGATCCACCCACAGCTGTTCTTTTGCAGTTCTAAAACCAGGAACACTGCTCTCTTCATTTCTGTTTCTATACCCTGAAAAACTACTGGTTTCTGTACTGATGGAAGCCTGGCATGGAGCAAGGCTAGGAATTGCCGTGCTGCCTTCATCAGCCAGACCATAAAATGCTTTTCTTTTTCCAGAACTTGCGGACCATGCAGGTACAGCTGACTGATTGGAAAGAGACAAATTTTGTCCATCACGACAGTTACCGGACATTTTCGGAGAACTACTACTTGTCGCTTCTTTACTTCCAAATAGTGGCATTGCCTGGAAACTTGTATGAACCCGTTCGCTTAAGGAGGCTGAAGAGGCAGGAAATGTATCCGAAGTTTTGGTCACAGGAGGCACACTGCTCTGAACAGACTTCGAAGATGAGGGATGCTCAAGGAGATCTGGTCCCTGACTCGCACATTTTGCTGAGCCAGCATGGAGCTCAGTCTCTCCGGCACTGCTGAAGATACCGAGTTTAGGAAGACCTGGAGCGGCAGAGGCACTGACCCCTTTATCAGCTAGTACACAGGCATCTGTTGGTGCCATCCGAGAGCTTTGGAAGTTTTTGCCAGCCTGCATCCTCTCTTGCACACACTTTAATTCAAATACATTATCCGTTGTCAAGGCAGATTGCCACTTGTCACTGTCATTTTGCTGACACTTTGCCAAACTCAAAATGTTTTCAGCATAGTTATTCAAGCCAGTCTCTATGTTGTCAGAGTCAATAATTGCAGAGTATTTCTCTGCGTATTTTTTAAACAGGTTGGCAGCACAGACCTGAGAGATCTCGGAGTTTGCCCATGCATACTGAATATGCAGGATTTTGGCACGGTATTCATCTGCCTTCTGTCCAGGTGTGCAGGTGCCAGAGGTAATAGCAAAGTAGCTTTTCTGCCAGTCACTCAGGTGCACGGTGCTGTGGGTGGGGGTCTCCATCACTGACACTGAAACATACATAAAATACCTGCTGTTATAAAATGCATTTCACAGCTATCTGCTTTGGCTGCTTTCCCTCTTTCCTAAATACATATGCAGGAAAACATACATTATTTTAATCGAGAAAAATAGTGCAGTAGATCTTGTAAGCTATTTAGCCAGTCTGGACACTTTACCATTTTCAAAAAGCAACCAGCTTTGCGGTGTAAAGCCATTTAGACTGAAGTTCTCTTTTCTTCCTTGTTCAAAGAAAGAAAAGAAGAAGAAGAAAAAAAAAAAAAAAAGAGAGTTTGCTTCTAACCAGAGGTCTCCTGGGGAGGTAAGTAGGCTGCAAAGAATGGTAACAGATGGCCAAACAAAAATTGGCCTTGTTAAATTAAATCACCAGTGCTTTCACTCTTATTTGACAGAATATGGCACAGTGCAGAGGACAGATTATATAAATCACTGTCAGAATGATGAAATTTATTACAGTGATGGTAATAAAAATGAAACAATGAAGCTAATAAATAAAACTATATGCAAAGTCTCTAAGGGGAGGTAAAAGTGGAATGAATAAGCCTGAATGTAGTAAACTTTCAGATTAAGAAAATACAGATTCATAGCAAATGTTCAAAACTATTTATTCCACTTAGAACGTACTAAAATGTCCCCATTTTAAATTTTAGAGAAACAAAGCTCTTGTGTGTTTAAAGCAAAGCTTGTTTCTCAGTTTTAGAAAGCAGAATTTGAATTCCTTCAGCAATTTTTTACTTAAAGAAACACGAAAGACGACATTTGGCTACGGAGGAGCATTTTGCTAGACTTGAAAAGATATGCTCATGTTTACGATGTATTTTCAAAGAAGTCTTTCTCTGCCATGTATCATATGCAGAGATATTTCTGGTAGCATCAAGAATTCATTATTTCAGAAGAGACACAGGCACAAGCAAAATTACAAGAAACCTACCACTGCCTCAACAGGGTTTGCAGAAAGCTCTTAACACACAGTAATTCCGGTCTTCTCATCTGTCCATAAGGGGCATATGTCTAACATACGATATGACCGAAACACATCAAATTCTAATTTCTCTTTTTTTAACTTCAGTATCTACCAGGATGTTCCAGCCAGAGAATACTTAAAACAAAACCTGTTAAAGTGGAGGTCCATATATTCTGCGCTCCTTCCAAAGGAGTATGAGTCAACTTGCAATCTTCTTCTGAATCAGCTACAGACTATGTATGAGTGCAGATTAAGGTACAGGTGTAACGTATGTACAAGACTGGGGAGACAGAGCTGAAGGAATCCTGGGGTGTGGGGGAGGTCCCCTCTATTTACTTTCAAAAAGTCTTGCATCAGCGTTAGATAACAGAGAGCACAGTATGATTATGGCAGGAGACGTTACACATAATAAACAATAAGGAGATAAATTATTTTGGTTTGGAATTTTTTGGACTTCAGCCCAACTTTGTAGAGCTGTTTAGAAAAGTCAAAATATCTTTTACCTGCAAATTCAGTGCCTTTACATGGGAAGTCAATTAAAAAAAAAACAACACAAAAATAACACTTCCTCTGAAAAATTATTGTCAACTTTTGCACTGTGAGAAGTCTAACTTGTGCCTACCAAATGAGGTGCAAATTCCCACCATAGTCCATCTGCAGCTGAGCGACAGGTGAACAGCAGATGGAGGGCCGCAGCCTTTTACTTCTTTTCTCTAAACAGCTACTAAACAACGTGCTAAATAACTGTCACTGTGCACATAACTTTTTTGTAACTGTTGAATCAAAAACATCTCATGAAACATAAAAGCTAAGCTCAGAAAAAGTTTAGTAGCAGGCATTTGCTCCCATGAAATATTTCCATAGATTTACATCATTCAGAATATAAAATCTCAAGTTCACCACCACTTCCTAAAGATCTAGTAATCACCTTCGCAGGACTGAGGGAAGGTCATAATAAGTGAACAGTAGTAGCTAGTTTAAAATTTCAGTTTGATTTTTCTTCTTAAGTATCTTCCAATATCATATTCTCTCCCTATTCTAATTCCTATTAGTTGTTCTCATAGTCTTATTATTTTTCCCTGAGAGATAGCCAAATGTGTACGCGGACAGTCAGTTGTTCTTCCACAGCCAAAACTGTTCCCAGATGTTGTTGACGTCATACTTGCCTGTAAGTGTCTAAAGTTGGGCGTTTATCAAAGCATTGACCATAACGAACCTCTGGCATGCAAGTTGCAGCCTCAGCAAACAGAAGGGTAAGTAACTACCTGACAAGCCACGTGCTGGATGTCATCACATTCATACATGAACGTATATACCCATTCAAAACATGGGGAAAGCCCGCTTGCCCATAGGTGAGAAAACCAGAAGGGAAGCACGCCAGCTGCCCAGGCAAGGCTCAGCCCTCTCTGCTGCAGCGGAGCACGCACAGGCCGATACCGTCCAGTCGGCAAGGCGGCAGGGCCCCTCAGCTCAGCAGCCCTCACTGGCACAGCTTCAAGCAGGTCAATCCGCCCCTCACCACACCGGGGGAGGGGAAGCCGAGACTAGAGCCCCGAGGGCTCCCCAGCGGCCTTCGTCCCTCCACACCAGGACGCGAAGGGACCCCCCTCTCACACCTCGAAATCGGCCGGGCTGGGCGGGCCGCCCGTGCGGGCTCAGCCGCGAGAGCGCAGCGAGGGCCCTCACGCCTGAGGGGAGGGGGCGCAACGGTCGCCAACCGCCTCCAACGGCCGGGGCCCGGCGCGCGCCGCTCGGCGCCTGCAGCGGAGGAGGGGGAGAGCGGGGGGGGAGGGGGGCGAGGAGAGCGAGGCACCCACGCGGGACGGGTGCCGGCGGGGGCAGAGGGGGGTCCGGCAGCGCGGCCGCGGCAGCCGCGCGACTCACCCCACGCTTCTCCCGCCCCCCCCCTGCGCGCGCGCGCGCACGCACACACCCACCGGCCACGGCCGCCACCGCCAGCCGCCTCTGCGGATCCCGCGCCCGCTCTGCCCCGGGCCCCGCCCCGTTCCCGCCCACCAATCGGATAACAGGGCTCTGGGAGGCGCAGCCAATGAGAGATCGGAAGGGAGGGCCGAGTGGAAGGGGGCAAGGTTCGCTGCGCCGACGTCATCCGCTCCGGCTTACTGGGGCTCTGGGAGGAATGGAGAGCGAGAGGGCGGGCGGGCGAGGCCCGCACGCGGGCCTTCCTCCTCCCTATTGGCTGCGCTTGAGGCGTACGCCCTCCAATAGACGCGGGATCCGTGCCTTGGTAGGTGGGCCGGCCCCGCCCCGGCCGCAGCGCGCGGGGTGGTGCGGGCGGATCGGGTTGCGTCCCGCAGGCCCCGCAGGCCCCGGCCCCGCCCCCTCGATGGCGGTCGCGCGCCCTGGCGTGGCGGGCTGAGGGAGCTGCGCTCGTTTTTCGGTTACCGTGGGTTGCCCGGAAGGGTTCTCGCACCCTGGCAGGCCTGCGCACGCTTTGGAAAACTTTTATGACGAAGGCTTGGCTCTTCAGCCGAAAGTTGCAGCAGTCCAGAAGGAAAAGGCTAGAGAATTTAAAGATTTTATTACGTTTATCGCCTATCCAGGCCATTTTCAGTAGCGCCAGAAAACGGGAACACGGAGACGAACCGTTCCTGTGAGGCTGAGGAGCGGTGCCCTTGCGTTCATGCATGTTCGGTGACGGCAGGAGCAGCAGTGCCGCGGCTCCTTCTGCCTCGAACTCGATGGCTTGCCCAAAACAGCAGGGCGGCCGCCTCCCGTCAGCACGCCCCGGTTGCCCGCTGTTTGTTCCTCTCCTTTCGGTGAGAAGGCCCTCTGGATGCCCTTCGTTCGGTTTGGAGGAGGCCGGGCCAGCGGAGTCCCGGGATCTCTCCTCAGCAACCGCCCTCTGCGCAGGGCGAGCTCCACGGGAGACAAGTTCCAGGGCAGATGTGCCCAAGCGCAAGCCCCGTCTCACCTGGTGGTCCGGGTGCTAGCGATGGGCACCCGCACCTTCTCCGCACGCAGCGCCTGACCTCTGCGGCCACCTGTTTCATCTCTCCCACTGTGGCACAGGCTGCAAGGCCACCCCAGCAGCCACCGTGGCAGCGTCAGAAGCTGGTGCTGTCTAACATCCTCGGAAACAACAGCTGCTGAACAGGCCTTTTTGGGAGAACAGCGCTGCTAAAGGTCTCAGCAGCAGTAGCTGGACTCTCTGTCAGAGGGACGAGATGAATAACATGATGCCTTACAGGGCAAAAGATGGTGGCCCAAGTGGGTGTATCCTATGAACTGAATCTGGTCGTGGAGTCCCTAGCTGGATTATACCAACCCACGTTCAAATTAGCACACCAATCTAGATGCAAATTAGCACACTACGCTGCAGCTACACCTCTTGTATTAACATAGTCACTTCTGTGTGGGTGAACATTTAATTTCCCGTGAGAAACATTTCTTACAGTTGCTGTCAGGTTTTTGTTATACATCAAGCTTGTTATACCATCAGTGCAGACAGCATATTAAACTGTCTGCGCTACTATGCAAGCTATCATCTAAGACCAAATTGGGCTAACATTTATAGTTTATAACACTGCTGCCATCAAATTTCCCCCAAGGCGTGCTTGCCTGATTTCCCTTGGGTTGCACAGGGGCAGGGAGTGAAGGAGCCTGCAGCTGCCAGCTCCCCCGGGGAACACAGCCCACAGCCAGGCAGGGCTAATGAAATGGGCTGCTGCCTTGTCCTACCTGATGGCGCTGAGCTGCAAACCAAAGCCGAAGCTGGGCAGCTGGTTCCAGTGGCAGATCCAGCTGCAGGACCGTGCAGAACTCTACGGAAGGGTCGGCATCGACCCTGGTTATGGCCAGGCATTTTTCAGACTCGTGTTGCTGAGGAGGAAACTTCGCTCAGGAACTCTCATTTGCAAAGTAATTTGTTCAAAGAACACACAGAAAAAGTCACCGATGGTGAAAATCAGGGCGCTGATGTGACCTGAGTGGGGAAGTTGGACCCCTTACAGTGCATCTGGCATGAACAAAATGGGAAAAGCTTGGTTAAGAGCAATGACGGACAATAGTCATAGTTTTGTTTCCATTTATTAATGCTGCCAATTAAAACCTACATGTCTGTTTAGTAGGCTTTGGGTACAGATTTTAAAGGAACTCGACAGCTCACAAATTATAATAAAAAAGCACTAAATGTCTGATTATTTTTCCATTTAGGTCATACAGACTCTACATATGCTATGTAGATATTATCCATTGATGGTTATTTAATCTGCCCCCACCACCCTGGTCTTCAGGGTTCCCAGTTTTATTTCTCATCTGTTCCTGCCTTTGAGCAATTCAAGTTTACGCATGTCTCAAGGTATAGACTGCTGTTGCAAGGCAACTGCAATGTGAGTACTACTCATCAAATGTGGTATCCTTACAGGAGACAACAACAACAACAAAACAACCGTGAGCAGAATCTTACATGTAAAGGCAAGAGAAAATTAGAAATTTAACAATTACAATGCAGTTCAGTGTATAATATATTAGCAATACTTTCATAAATACATCTCTTCAATATTTCACCATCAGTAATAAAATATATTTATAATCTGTCATTATTATTAAGAATGTAAGTATTGTACTAGCACTCTGCTAGTTTAAAAAAAAAATATGTGTCGTTCCTGAAAAGTTACTTTTTTCCCTCCTTCTCTAGTAGCTGCACTGTCTCCGTTCAGATGTGGATATTCTACTAAAGTACAATTCTGAAATTTTGTAATTATTTTTAACATCAAACAGTATTAATCTGCACAGACTGTATTAGCTTTTGCACACAAGGCACAATAAATCCAGGTTCACCTATTAACTATTCATGAATACAGTATTTCTCACAGATATGTTGCAAAGCTACAGAACAGAAACAGCAGTTATGTTCTTCTTTCAAAATGTTCTTTTCAATGCGTTTGTTCTTGAGTTGATTACATAGCCCAGATTTCATTTTCAGATGACCTAACATTAATAGTCTACGAAGGAATTATCACGGGGGAAAAGAGGGTATGAAAGACTGAATACTAAGAAGGCCTTCACCAATTACATATTCAAATCATCCCAGAATTTCAGAAAAACTAGAACTGTGAACTTCAGATTTCTGTATTGGGCTGGCCATGGGGAAATGTAATTCCATGGGTCTTGTCACTGCTGTTTATTAGAAGATTTACTTACGTCGCTTCTTTAAAAACAAAAATAAATTAACTTTTACAGCATTTATGGTATTTTTAATTAACCCTTATCCTAAATTCTTTGCCAAAAGGAGTTTTGGTATCTGGACAACAGCCTCTTCTAAAACTTATACCCATATGCTGAAAAATGTTTAACTGAATGTCAGTTTTGGCAACATTTTCCCACAAACCTCTAGAGGGACCTATGTCTAATTCTGGGCTGTTGGGAACATTTCACCTCTCCTGGATTTGGATGTGCATCCTGCCCGCATCCCTGTTCTACAGCAGTTTGCGGCTCGCACAGGCGTGCATCATCCACCTCTGCTCTGGTTTCCATGGAGAGGATTTCCACCAAAATCCCCTTATGTTCAGTCTAGTGTTGCCTTACCTTATGCATTTCTTTTCCAGTACTTATTAGTTAGATTTTAATTTCAATTATAGTCACATAAGCCCAAAGCAACTCCATTTCATTTCAGTGGAACTATCCTGGATTTACTCTATAGTAGCTTTGATCAGAATCTGATCTCTTTTTTTCCCTGGACAGACCTGGTTATATATTTCACGCACAAAATACTGCTCTGTTTCATAGAGAAGGTGTAATTCTTCTCTGGCGCCTCGATTCTAGTGTTTTCATAATGCAAAAGCTGTAAAATTGTATCGGTGTGGACCATACGTGCTATGGATGAACATTGTTTCCCAAGTCATGAGAACTGAATAATGTTGTTTTAAAAAAACTAGTAACAGAGAAAGGAAACAACTGCCAGCATTTTCTGCTCTCTTCAGTCTACCAATCTATTGCATTGTGCTACCACAGAAAAGCTTAATTTCATATTGGTTCTGCTAAAGAGAGTGATGCTATCAAAATTTCTGATACTGTAGCTGAGAGTAGTGTCTTGTGGAATGGCTCAGTCACCTGCTCAAATATTACTTGTTTTTGCCAGATTAATTTGTCATCCCTTGCTTCATCTGTTACCTGTGAAATCAATTCCTTAAAGAAATAGTAATCAGCTTTTCCATCTGGGTGGATAACATAGCCTCTGGGTAGCCTTACAGAAGAGCGGTATGCCATTGCCCCCCCAGTCGCATAGGTTGACCTGCTGGAAATGCAGAACTTGGTCAGTTTTTCCTAAGTGTCAGGATTCATGCACATCTCTTATGTAGAAATGGAGAAAAGAATCTTACAGATTATTTTTCTTGGAGTAGCTATTTATTTTGTTCTTATTTACATAGAAATAACTGCCTGAAATTTATGTTTTCAAAATGGCAGAAGTACTTATTAAAGTCAGATATTGTTTCTGACTTTCATTTCACCTCTTTACTGTACCTGCCTTCGACAGGATGAGATATCAATGGTTTGTGTCAAGTACACATTGTTGGACTTTCTCTGAAGGTTAATTGTTTTCCAATATTTTCATATTCCATGCGCCACTGTTAATGGAAGAAAATCACTGATGGGGGCACCAGAGCATGTTTTGGGTCATGCTTACAATGAAGTAAGCAGAATGGTAGCCATGAAAAGAAATCGCAACTCTATTTCACAGAACATAGCTTAGCTATTATTTTCAAGTAATCACTGCTTATAATAACTTGGTTAAAAATACAGAATACCAGGTAGCACATGGCTTTGGACAAAACTCTTAAGAAGGAGCTTTTAAGAGGCCTGATTATGAATGATCAAAGTGAAAACCATAGCCAGCATAACCTATTTGCTGAGGTTTGACAAATGGCTGTTTTAAAAGCAAACCCTTTAGGAGAAAGTAGACAACCTGCCATAAGGACGGTTAGCGTTCGTTTAGTGCTCACTCCCCCCTGATCTGGCTATGTAATGAAGGAATTTTTGAAGTCCTAACTTCATCTACAGAATTACTGCAGCAAGCGTGTCATGACATGATAGTGCCCCAAATCATGACAACAACATTTGTGCGTGCCTGTTTAGATAGGACCTGAGCAGTGTTATAACCAGGTTACTGAACTTCCCCCAACTTGGATTCTTTCTGAAGTCATAGTAATGTTAAATTAATTGGTTATAACACCTCAAAGTTTCATCTGTGAAGAAAGGAGTGGGTGTGCTAGAGGTTAATGGGGACAACGGAGGGAGCACTAACCCGTTTCCATTGGCTGGTTCAACAAATGCTCTTGATTACAAACCGGTAAGAAATGACAGCTCGAGCCCCCATGGCTATGTGCATCCTGGAAACAAGCAAGATGAAACTACAGTACAGAGAAGGAATGACTAAGGTTACAACACAACTTGCTGGCAAGGATTTTGCTACTGCAGCTGGGCTATATAACAACAGGTTTTGTGTTTTTTTCCTTCATAATTTGACTTTTCCACCTGCCCCTAAAATAAAACTTGGCAACACAGAGAAAGCCAG
This sequence comes from Gymnogyps californianus, assembly GCF_018139145.2. NCBI lineage: Eukaryota > Metazoa > Chordata > Aves > Accipitriformes > Cathartidae > Gymnogyps > Gymnogyps californianus. Next base: position 76,266,110 of record NC_059472.1, on the reverse strand, counting down.
TTAATTACCTCCTCCCCACTGGTACTTCACTGCTGTTACTGCTGGTGGTGGTTTTGCTCCCATGTTTTCAGAAGATCAGTTGCCAGCTGTGAGATGTGCTGCCAGGCAAACTTGATGTGGGTGGATTCCACTGTGCGGGAACAAATAGCAAAACGTAGCACAAACTTCTCTCGCAGGTGGCACGGGACCAGGTGAATCTTCTTGGCCTCATTTATGCTTTTAAGAAGCGCCTTATTTAGTTCATTTGAGCCCTGAAATCATTGTAATTCAATGGATATGGTGATGAATTTCAGAAGCAAGTTTGGAATATGTAAATCCCAGCAAGCAGCCAAGCCCAAGTACCGCCAGTAACACGCAGCCCCTTTCTCATCTCTCGGTGCTTTGCCATCAAAGGATTACAAAAAGATGATGGCGCAAGAGATAATTTTTCAGCCACAAAGAGATTTATGGATTAACTGGGGTTTAGAAGCAGTGTTCACACTGGGGCATTTGTGATAGCTGACTGCTTTTTTGTGACCTAAGGTCGTGAGCTATGTAGCTTCATGTAAAAGCATTCGTTATTGCATCCATTTCATTACACTTTTCTTAGATCTAATCAAACAAACGTGGGAGGAAGTTTTGCAATGAACCATACTAACATTTGTACAACAAGCCTTCCAGTCTTCACTTCAGCATGGCTGCTGTGAGAGAGTCTTTTGAATATGAAGATAGAAATCTTACCCTTAATTAAGAAGTAGTTAAGGTAATGTATCCCTGGCATAAATAAGTTTCATACTATCAGTAGAAACCTTAAAAAAGTATTTGCATCAAGTTCTATAGGAAGTGTCCGCCACAGAATCCTACAGAGTGGGGTTGGGGGGGGGGGGGGGTTTAGAAATGTGGTAAACTGACCCTCCCGCTGCAAGTAAACAGTCTTCTGCATGCATTCCAGGAAACAAAGATGTAAGTGTTAAATATTGTGCAGAAAGCCAGAGGGACTTTACATGCATGCAGTATTGAATTTTATCTCCTCCTAGTGTACTTCATTCTCCTTGTGCTCAAATAGTGAATGTGAGGATTTCCCTTAAAGCAGCTGTACGCTCTTAATATCAAATCTCAAAAGAAATAGGACTGCACGGAGGAGTACTGGTTCTTTTGCAGGTTCAGCTAATGTTGAATCAATGGTTTTCCTAGTTCATGTCCGTCAGCATTTGAGGATAAAACAAAAGATGTCATTAGATTTTCAAAACCAGTAGTAAATCGCTTTAAATGAAAACAATGAAAGAAAAGATCCCAAAAATCTTGGGATATTTGTCTGATTTAGCAACACAGGATGAAGTGCTAGCTGCATATCTTTGACAGTCTTTGTTACCCAAGTTAAAGGAACCCGTCTGTCTAACTTTTTTATCAGCAGACCAAGAGATGGCTTCAGCTTTGCTGGGCGGTTTGCCGTAATAGCTTAGGATATACCATGTTGATCTTGAGTGCTGTGATTTTATTCTTTGGGTAAGTATCTTAGCTATTGTGGAGCCTTTACTCTTTCTATTGCACTGCTGGTAACACAGAATTGCAAGAAATGCTGGGAGCATCTGCGCTTTTACCACAGTGTTCCCTTACTGAACACTGACTGCGGTAAAAGAGTCACAAATGGACAAATCCGTCTGTTCAGCAGCGGTTTTGTTACTGTAGCAGCATAGGTCGTCTTGAAAACGTCCATATCAGAAAATATGTCCTCTCAAATCTGCACATTTGTGACTTGCCTGCTTAGCGTTTTCCATATGAAAACAAAGCATAAGGGAGACACAGTTTTGCATTGGCACTGAGGATAAATGTATTATTCTCATGTTTTTGGATCATATTAGAGTTAGAGCTGAACCCAAGTCAAAACCTGTTCTGATTTAGCACAAGTTGTTAGGGAATTTGGATGAAAGCCTGAAATTCATGGCTTAGCCTTAGTCTTCTAGGAGATATTTATGCAGCTCGAATGCTCCTAACTAAGAACAGGACCAACTTTGGTGTTTTGCAAGTCCCCACCCATTATGGGTCAGTCACTGGTGACAATGATATACTGCTTTCTTATCAAAGGTAATCCATCATTAAAATGATGATCCTTGCCTTTAATATGATATGCACAGCACTAACTTTTAGGCAATACAGGCAGTTATATGATGTTCAGTTAATGCCCTTGGCAGGGGTGAGGGGAGGAAGGAGAAAGATTTATATATCTTTCTTCTGTTCTACTCTCACAGCTGCACCTGTGACACTCGCGTGTCACATCAAATTGAAGTTAGGCGTGACTAATCCTCTCCCAGAGCTTTGAGAAGCCAGCTCTGATTGAGTCTGTCAGCTTCAATAAGACAGTATTCTCACCCTTTTGGAGAAATGACTAGCTTGACTTGTAGTCTTCTGCAGAAATGACAAGGAGGCCAAAAATCAACCTTTTGGCATGATACATTTGATGAAATAGTTATAATATGAAAGTCATAGATTATTAGTCCGTCTGCTCAACAGTGTGAAAGGCAAAAAATGAAAAGTTACAGCTAAGCAAAAAAATAAAAAAGGATTTCTCAAGAACAAAGGAAGGACAAATATTTCATACTTTTACAGCTGTGCAGCATTACAGTTCAAGTCCTCTGTCCCTTAGTCCTGCTGTAACTACATAAAAGTTACAAGCATCCTACTTCTAAGATGCATTTTAATACAAATTACAGAAATCACAGGAAGCTTTTTGAAAGAGTGATTTAAAAAGCAAATAAAGCTGCAAAAATAACTATAAAATGTTCTTCATTTAAAAGCTTGTTAGTTTTGTTTTCTTTTTTTGGACCGGGAAGGCAAGCAATGAAAACACTGCTGTTTCAACATTGGTTTCAGCAGAATCACACCTTTATTCTACAACTTGTCCAAAAGTTTCTTGGCTAGGTGTCCAATATTTACCTCCTATTGTAAAATTGTCTTTCCTTGTAGATCTGATTTCTTCCTCTGGATCATCAGGGATGGGAGAACAGATGTAGATGAACTACTGGTCTGATCAACAGTGACAATTCCTGTGTTGCTATGCTCTATTTCACCAGGACTGTTCCTTTAAAGTAAATGTAGAGCGCTGACTAACAGCTGTCTCTGGATCTGCAAAACTAGTGTTTGCTTGTTCCATGTGAGAGAGCAGACTACAACCAACATCTTGTTATTGAGCAATAAAAGCCACAGAACCTATTCCTCAAAATCTTTTAAAAGTTCTTGTTAGGAAAGAAATTATATTTATGTTTCCACTTACTGGAAAAGCTCTACATTCTGTAATCTGTCTGATCCCCTAGCAACAGATCTTTTTTTTTCTTTAATTTTAAACAACATAAATTCAAACAAAACTATTTTCCTATTCCAGATGAATTCACCATTACCTTATTGTTAAAGATTCATTAGCTCCTTCAGCCAATTGCATCAAACTCAGGTAACTGAGGCAACTGAATGACTGAGAAAAGAATTTGTGCAAAGTAGTAATACCACACTACACAGAAGGAGCCAAGATGTGCTTGTGAGCCTTCAGAAAAGCTAAAAGCTCATTTAGGTATCATGTGAACTAGAAAACATCAGTGCTGTTATTGTTATTGCTTGGTGTTCAGATTCAGTGTCACAATCCAGCCCTTTACAGAGGCTTTAGTTGCAAGCCTCTCCATTAAATGAGTTCTTTACCTAAAATAAGACACTGATCCCCTTTTAATGTCTGATTAAACAAGTGAGCCCTCCCAACTACTGCAGCTCTTATGCTCCGAGTGCAGAGTTTTCTAGTTGGTGTTGGGCAAGGTCTCTACGTCAATGAACTTGGCACTTACAGAGATTTTGGGGAATGAAAGGCCAAGAGAGGCAAAAGGATCATGTTCAGCAAGAAAAAGCAGACCAGGGCCAAGGGCAGTTGGGAAGCTGGCCTCCCATGCAACCTGTTCTTACTCATATCTTGCTACAGTTTGCCGAGTCTGACTGTAGGATTTTATAAATGAAAATGTATTCTTTAAAGAAAACAACAAAAAAGTGTTTACTACTCTAATCTTCATCCATGACAGTCATTATATATATATATAAATACATATAAATGGATATTAAATATACACACATATCAAATTAACTTGACAAGAAACATGTAATACACACATACACTCACACATATACAAATGTCTAGGGAAATATATTAAAACAATCATCTTCATCAAAGCCCATCAAGCATAGAATATAACAGTCATTTTGTATGACTGGGTAGACCATTTGTTTGCCTTGACTATATATTTCCATACTCTAATATGCTTGAATTTCTCTTAATTATTTGATTAATTTTTAAAGAAATTGTCTTAAGCTTCTTTCTTTAATCTGCTTTGATCTACGTGAAGTCCCTTTCCTTTCCTTAAAAAATAATTAAGTATATTAACTACGAAGACTATATTCAATTGCAGGTTATTGTATTGCTGTAAAACATGACAGAAGAAATAGGAGGTCTTAGCTGCCTTACCTTCAGCCGAAAACAGACTAGTCCCAAGACAACTTCAGCACAGATCTCAAATCTTTCATCCTGAATGACTAAATGTTCAAATTGATGTGACAGCCTGATGTGCTGAGAAGAGAAAGATAGTATCTATGTTGTATAAATTTGATTCATCAAGAGAAAAGATGTGCTAAATTGTTTCCATCCCTAATCTCTTTTCTCTGTTCCCTCTTCTGATATGTGATAATGTTCACATACCGCCATCTGTTTATGTTAACTTACATCCCGTTTATGACTTCCAGAGACCATATTGAGCCGTTACTATATTAGTAGCTCAGTCTATCTTAGGCAGTACTAGTCTGTTTCTTAATGAAACATTTCAGCACAGTTTTATATGATACCATATTAATAGCAAATAATTGTAATAATTCTTCTTTAGGTTTTCTACCACTGTCAGTTTTGGCTGGGAATGGCTAAAGAGTCCAAAAGTTACTATGAGGAAAGGGAGAGACGCACAGATATAGAGAGAGAAAATGATCACAATTCCAGTGCAAAATAAGCTGGAAAGATATACACCTTTTTAGAATAGTTCACTTAATATGAGAATAACTGTGAAGAAGGGGAGAACCTGCTCACTCTTCTGAGCTGGGTGCTCAGGTTCAGTTGAAAAGAAAGGTGATGGCAGTATAATCAAGAAAATGGATAGCAAATCTCAGCCAACCTGTTTAGAAGTTACTGGGGAAAAAAGAGTGACATTGGACACCAAGCCAGAGCAATTATTTTGAAGCATAGGAAACCAGTGCTCTTCCAAAATCAAACAAATAGGAAAAATACCAACAGGCATACTAACAACCAGCTGGGAAGTCTTAACATCAGTCAGTGATGCTTGCATACTCATACCACATTTTGCTTTCTTCCAAACAGAAAATGAATTCAAAAGCACTTGGAAAAAAAGAACCCATATCCTCGTCAGGTACCTGCAGTACCTTATCCAGTCCCCTCTCACTGGCTATCATCAGTTTAGTGCTCACTACTCTAAAAAAAAAAAAAAAAAAAAAAAAGATAAGACTACAACAGCAACCAGCTATTGGAATTACAGTTTTTCTTCATGCAATAGCCAGTCTACACCAAAAATTATCAGCAGCATCTAAAATGATGTTTAAAAGTTCCTTAGCTTTTATATATTTATAATTGCAAATAATTTTACAAAAATAAACAACTAAGCCCATGTCTTTTCCTGCTTTTGCACTTCACCTTTTTGCAAGTTCAAGGACAGATATCAAACAAAAATGAAACATTTCACTTTGGGCCAGGGTTAGATGTGGAATGTTTCATCTCACAGGAACTTTTTCCAAAAGGGCAAGAACAAGGCAAAACAGAAATTACAGAAAAGAAAAAAAAAAAACAAAACACAACACATTTTGCAATCTTAATCATAGCTTTCTGATGTTTGTTTATTTCTTAAAATAGAAAAACATTGTTTATATTGAATCAAAACATTGCTTCAAAACCTTCATATTGGGCAACTGGTACCCTATGCAACCAGCCAATCTTACTGTTGTTACCACTTCCTCTCTGGTGTTTGTTACATGCATTTATCATCTCCCTCTAAAATTAGACTGAAAGCTCTTTGAGTCAGGAATGAGACCAATAAAATGCCCAATCCTTTCCAAGGCATTTGAATGTTCTGCTAATATAAACAGCATGAGTTTACAGCTATGAAAATTGACCAGAATTATACATACAGATACTTATATGCATAAGTGAATGGAAAACGTATGTGAAATATGCATACGTGCTGTAATGATCTTTTACTGTCTCCTCCTATCCTCATGTTCTATAGCCTTAACCAAACTGATGTCTTTTACATAGCTCCGCAAAATTTCACAGTGCATATACTACGTCTTGGAAATCAAAGCCATAAAAAAAAATCATGTTCGATGAGATGAGAATTTCACAACTGTTCAGCTGAATGTAATCACCAGCTGAATTTAATCAAAATTTACCTGGGTAAGAACTGAATAAAACAAAAATTTAAGACTTGGCTTACTGAGAGCAGTTTGTACCAGAAAACTCCGGACCCGTGCTGTACATTTTATAGCAAGTATTTATGTCCACTTTTTGCACTAAAGGATTTTTCAGGAATTTGAAAGAAATAAAAGCGAGGGAAAATAGAGAACATTCAGTAAAACACAAATCAAAATTCTGATAGTATTTTGTATTCATATCTGGATGCAAGTACTTTTAGGCATAGTGAGTCTTAACAAGTAGCAATAATTTGTAAAGCCACGGGGGGGCACCAAGTGTTTTAGATTATACAGAACTGGAAAGGCGAGAAAGTGGAGATTTAACTGAAGTTTCACCTGTAATAGCTTTGCTTAACCCACTTACCCAAGGCCCTGCACTTTTGAACTATAAGCTATTATCCTGAATTGTTTTTACAAAAGTTGTTGCAACCAAACGTAATTAAACCCAATAAAGTTAAACTTTATTAAGCCTGGAAGTTCCAACTCTGTAAAACCAAAGGGGTTTTAGGTATCCCACCTGCCTCTGTGAGTCCAAGAGCTGTACCCACACTCTGGACGTGAGCATGGCAATAACTCACAGGAGGACACGTGTGGCTTTAGTGCTTCAACTTTTCAAGACAGGCAGGTAAACTGTGAAAATAAAGTCCTGTTTGAAGAACTGCGGGCACTGAAACTAAGGATAGGAAAGAAGGAGAGGTAAAAACTGACAGGCTGTTCTCAGTTTTCCGCTGAATGTGTACATACCAAGCCTGATCTATGGATATTTTAACCCTCCAAATGCTTTTGATTTTGACGTTTGTGTCATGCTGTGTCCCTAGCTCCATTAACTTAAAGTTGACGTTCAAATATTATTTAACCTTTAAAAATTATTTTATTTAACGCTGTTATATAATTTAACAAAAAAGTGGATGTACACAAACCAACTCACATACTGTTTCTAGCAATATCATTTGGACAATCCCTTTACCATGTGGGTTCCCAAAGTGGAATCACATGGACTGCGTTAGTAGCCTGAAAAGTCTTGGTATATAGGAACAGAATACCAGCCCTTCTCTTCACAGTGAAATTAGCAGATTGAAGAAAAGAAGCTTGTAAGGAATTTTTGTGGATCACTATCTATCTCAAGTAAATAACCTTTGCTCTTCGGCAGTGAGGAGGGAAACAAGAAAGAGATCGAATTCATTTGGTTATTCAGGATTAAGGGAAATGTCTTACATATTAATAGGAGCAGTAAACTTGTGAGGCATTAAGATGTGGTCCCTATTTTAAAAAATCTGTATTTGTGTATGTATATGTGTGAATTTATAAATATAAATAAATATATATAAATATAAATGCTTCTGGTTTGAGGTTTAAACTGAATTTTGATTTTTGGGCAAAGCCTTCAAGAACTAAAATAGTTTTTGATTGAAGGGAGCTTCTCTGAAGCATCAGAGTACATTAATGTGTATATGCAAATATGCATACCTGCCTAGCCTTAATCACTTCATACTTTTCCTCCTACAGATTTCACCTCTCTGCCTGCCTTAGCTTGCATCCCACTACTCTCTGAAGGAAAATGCTGTCAAAAGAGTCTTCTCAACAGCCACTTGGACTGTGCCCCTCCCCAGCTGAAATGCTATCTCTGGCATTGCTGTTCTGTACAGTTCCAGTTTCTTGGTCTCTGCTGTTAATTTTTAATGGAATTCATTATCCTTAGCAAAGAAAGAAGGATGCAGTGCACTGATTTCTTCTGGTCCTATGGAGGATTCATCTGAGTCAGAATGTTCATGGGGATCACATACAAAAACATTAACTGCTAAATGTCTCAAATGACTTCCGAGCTCTTTGAGAGGACTTAAACCAACAAGGGCATAATAGATGGTCAAGCAGTTTGCAAATGGGCCATTTACAAATGGGCCCTTTGGGTTTCACATTTATACTGACTCTGACTCTTTGGAATCAGTCCAGAAGACTGTTATTGTTGTTGGTTTTGCCCTCTTTGTACATCTCCTCTGTGGCTTTGGGACTTACCTCCAAAATTTGTATTTTTCTCTCCCCACATCCTTCAGAGATGACTGTCCTCCCCTTTACCACTGCTTTAAAACCTATACTTTGCAATAGGTTAATATTACATGGTGTGTGGGAAAAGAGTGCATAACTGGAAGGTTTGGAAAACAAAAAAAGTTACTGTATCTAAATCCAAGTCACACATTCTCATCTCCCAGGAATATTTTAGTTCTGAAATGCCTTCCTCAGTACAAGCAAATGCCAGGTTGCAGTGGTTATCTAGTCATTTTGATGCAGACCTTAAGGCTGCAAACATAACAAACATCTTTTTCTTAAAATATACTAATAAAAGAGGGAAAAAAAGAAAGAAAGAAACAAATAGTTTTTTGTGCCAGTTTACATCCAGGAAAAAAGAAAAGTTTGTGAATAGATAGTTGCAGATATCTTTGGTCTTCCCTATGGAAGCTTGCTAATCACACAGCAAATATGGTGGCTTCTTAAGGATATGCAGTGGTTTTTCCCTCTATATCATGTCAGAAGCTCATCACTATTGAAAATCTCAAATAATTTTGTAAATAACACGTGGCTGCGCAAAAGAAGCCTAACTAGAAGTCTATAAACTCTGGATAAATCTTCCTCCAGTTTTCTGTGTCTTAGGAGCTGAAGTGTCTTTTTTCTTTTCTAGGTCATCACAGCATCTATATTGGGATTTTCATAAACTCAGAAAGGAATTGAAACCCTAGGTCCCAAATCTCTCAGTAAGGCCTGCATCTGAATGGGCATGCCTTAGCTGCTATTGTATAGCAGTGAACAGGAATGACATGCCCTACACACAGATATGTTGACGTATGAAAACTACATGGTGTACGACTGCATGCTACATCCCAAACATAGGCATCCCCTTCCCCAAGTTCCAGCCCAAGGAGCTGTTTCAAACCTCTGCTCTTCTGCCTGACTCTGTGGCCCTTTCCCTGGGGCAACTCCTTAATAACACAACAGAGAGAGAGCGCGCACTTCTTCCCATTTCCCCAGCTCCAGCCACTCTGCTCTCCACTTGAAGGTTGCAATACCTGCTTCTGCCACTGTTCCTAGGTCTCTTCTCATTCCACCTATGTCCACTCTGTCACCCACTGTAATAAATGCAGCTTCAGAAATAATTCTCTCAACTACAGGGGTTCCCTTAATAACCCAGCTAAAAGTCCAAGTACACAAGATACAGTACCAGCTATTCTCTTCAAGGACTGCCTTTGCCAGCAATGGGAATATAAAAGCTGTTATTTGCAAGATGCTACAACATGTTTAAAAGAAAGCAACTTTTCAAGGCCAAGCACTGGGATAAGCAAAGTTAAAGTAAAGTTAACAAGTGAAGTTAAATTCCAAATTACTTTTCATTTGGAAACTTGTCTATAGGTTTGAAAATATAAACCAGTGTCAGGCTGGTTTACATACTTCATTACTACACTACCAAAAGAAAAGTCATCACAATATATCTGGAAACCCACGATAATTCCTGAGAGGAGAGGAGAATGTGCAAGATATGAAACACATATAATTGTTATTTTGCAGCTACTGATATAACTTTACCAACATGTCTGCAAACTCGCAAGAGATATCTTAAATTCTGCTAGAGCGGGGAGCAAATGAAATGCAATTATTTCTTGAAATTTAAGTTCAGCAGAGAATTGCTGGAGATTGAAATTACTTTTTTGTTAAAGCTGCTTTGGAACCCACTGAATTTAATCAGCGTTCATCTGGGGGGGGGAGGGCCTGCAAGGAGAAACTAACTTCCATGGTTCCAGTTTGACAGATGTATACAGTGAGCTAAATTCTGCACTTAATTACCCCTCTTGCCCTTTCAAAGTTGCAAACATAAGGTCATAACTTATTTTTCTCTGTATACCAGGGAACAATTTAGTCCTTAATGAAATATTAAACATACACTCTCAGTTCAACAAGCCCTTGGAAATCTAGCTGTCTGAATTACCTTTACAAATAAGGGAACATATTAGGGTTTTACTTTGGAGTCAGTATCTTTAAGAAAATCTTGATTGGCTTAGCCTTCCTGAACTGTATTGTCACAGAAAATATAAAAACCTGGTCTTCAGCTATGATTATAGGAAGACAAGCACTTTTGGCTGGACAGTCAGGGAAATGTCTGGGAGACAGGGAAAGAGGGAACTTCTTGAATGTAAATACTGACCTGTGGAAACCAGCCTGATAAAAGGCTGTGTAATTAATATGAGGCTTCCAACCCTCTATTTTCCCAGTGAGAGATTTAGCCCTACTTAAAAACTTGGCATCATATTGAAATAATTGCAGTCTCCAGAAATCTAACCTGAGAGAGAATCCGACTAGAAACTGTAATGGTAGCCTAGTAAAGTGGTAACAAACCTTGTATCAATTTTTCATCAGAAGCATATGTATCAGATTGCCACAAGGATGACAGAACATCAGGATGGCCACTGTTGTCAAAATTTATTTCTGAAAGCCTCATTAAGGATAAAAATCTAATTTTGGTATTTGTAGAGTCAGTTGAAAATTATAGTGTGATAAAAATGAGAAGTAAAGAGGGTACCCTCCATCCCAGAACCTTTCCAAATCGAAAGAGACTTCCTCATGTAGTGATTTTACAACAGTGGAAAAAAACTTTCTTTTAGGAATTGATCTGTTTAGTACCACAATAGAAAGGAATGTGTGTCTGCAGGGAGTTTCGTATACTAGACCAGACCCTTAGCTAATGGATATTTTTGTAAATATTTAGAGCCAAGTCATGGATCTCCCCTCACTAGAAGTTTCCCTAAACTTCGTAAAGATGAAAGGTATGCTTGAATTTGACTTTACTGCTACAAAGGAAGTATATATATAATTTAGACTGGTGCCAGATGTGGTTTTTAGTGATTAAAAAAACCCTTCTTTTTACATCAAGAATAAACTTAGTACTTATTCATAACAATGTTAACAAACTATAAATTGTACACATTCTTTTTTTAAAAAAAGATGTACTTTAAACAGGAAACAAAGAAGCAGCAGAGGTAGCCCAATAAGTTACTGTATCCCTTAATCATCATCTAAACATGCTATCAATGCATGCACATTAATAAAATAAAGAAGTAATGAATAAACATGTTTTTCCACAATAAAACCATGGGTGTGCTCTAGCTTGATTTGAGAGTGAACTATGGTCCCACATAGTAGAAATTCCAAATTCCTAGACTTGTCTTCCCTAAAGATTAAGACAAAACAGATGACAGTTTTGATCGTGCCATGATATGAAATGTGACAGTACATGGGGCAAACGAGCAGCACCCCTATTGAACTGAGCTGTCTAAAAGCTGTTGCCTGTGCTTTCTGATGCGTACAGAAGTCATGGAAAGTAGATAGGTAGCCAGCTCATTTTCCCTTGCCGTCCCACCACAGGTTAACCAAGAAAGCAAATTCCAGTCACCTTGCGGATGTGCTCCTGCAGTCCCTTGACCCCATAGATCCTCAGCACGAACCAGAGCTTCAGGGAGCGGAACCTCCTGCCCAGGGGGATTTGCCAGTGCTGCAAGCCAGGGAGAAGGGAGAGCACCCACGTTAGAAGTCACCATTGCAGTGATACTGCAGAAATTGTACATTCTGCAATGATTTTGAAGCATACCACATTGCCACATCCTACAGGCAGTTGCTAGAGGTGGGTCAAATAATAGTAGAAATGTCTATTCCTGATTAATGCCCTGGTGTGACTGTTTAATACTCAAAATTTTCAGATTAAAATTGGAAAAGGAGGTTGGTGTCAGAATGGAAGAGTCACAAGGCAAATCAAATTTTCTTTGTGCATCCTGAATTCTCCTCGAAGACTTTAGAAAAATAAGTATCTTAGAAGCTCATGTACATTGGCTTGTTTACAGTTGTGGGGCTAGCATCTACAATGACAGGCCCATTTTCCATTTCAAAACAAGCGTTTCTATGGGTTAAAGATTAAAACACATATGCATTTTTTTTTTAAAAATTGTGTTATTCACTATGTTAAGGAAAAAAAAATCTTTAGGATATTTCTTTCTACTGCCTAAACCTTGAGATATTGCACATAAGACAATTTCTGCCTTTAAACAATTTTTTTCAAAAATTAGACTTTAAAGTTTCAGCTTGAGGAATGTTAAAAATTTAGCAAGCTACATCCTTCCTGGAAATAAACATAGGGGTTTGAGGTTTGTGATAGTAATGGAAAATAAAAGTTCTGGAAATATCAGTATATACCAGTAATAGTATTAATTATTACATTGATGCTGTACTTACCCGATAATCTGTTACAAGGCCTGGAAGTTAAAGAAAAAATGTTCACATTGCTTCATCACAACAGCCAAAGCCTTCAATCATTCTAATGTTATTGAAAAAGCTGTATCTTAGCTATCCTGTATGTTTGCTACAAACTTCAGCATCATCAGTGTCAACAGGACCACTAAATATCTAGTAGGATACTTGGCAGCATGCTAAATGAAGGTGCTTGTAATAAGCTTCATTCCTTAGCTTGTCAGAATATACCACTAACAAATTAAACAGTTTACAGGAGAAGAAACACAATTTTCCTTTCTGTTATACTGCAGATATTGTGGAGATGATGGACTAAATACTATGTTTATTATCTTCTTGTAAGGAAAAGAAGTAGTAGATAAAACGGCCAGTATTAATTTTGTTTTAAACAGTTTGCAGAATCCCCAAACTCACTTCATCACTCATTCTCTGCTGTGACATGTCACCACCTTTACCCTAGTGAACTGGTAACACTTTTTAAAATAATCCACTTCTAACTACCTTTTATACTCATTCATATATATGTTGTTAATTCTTCAGCATGTCTAGTAAGTGACTGGAAAATTTCACTCAGAATTGACATCTTCCTGCTTGGAGAATACTATTCTGCATTTTTGCATGGCTTTTCATTTGATGTAGTGAAAGCCCCTTACAAACACAGATTGATCAAGCCACAAAGCAATCCAGGGAGGCAAGTAGAGGGCATTATTAGTTATCTTTTATATAAGCACAGAGAGTCAAGATGCATCTACCTTTTTGAATCAGGTAATTAAATTGATTTCACAGTAAAGGAAACTGTAACATAAAACTGGATTACTTGCAGTAAGCCAGTGACAGAAATTAAATTGACGTAAAATTTAAAGCACTTCTTTAGGCAAATGTGGAAGCATCTGCTTAGCTTTCTTATTCTGCTTTATTACTCTGCAGTGGAGTATAAGCTTCATAGGAAAGTAGGTACTTCAATTCCATGGGAAAGTGCTGTCTAAGTGCTCCTGGAATCATGAACCACAAGGTACTATATAGAACTGTAGCTTCTGAATTTGACCACTCTATGTCATTTACATAATTCTCAGCCTTTATATTTTCTAGGACTGAAAAAAAAAAGATGGTATTTCCTGTGTTACAAGCTCTCTTGCCAACGTTCTCTCATCTATGTAGCCAAAACCGGAAAAAACATGGTCCTTCCTTCCTGCAACATATAGCCATTTGGTTCTTTAACCTCTTACTAGGTTATTTTCCAGATGAAAAAAACCCACACAACAACCAACAATCATTAACCTGTTCCTGGACTTCGGGAAATGAACATGGTTGTCTTAGCTCGGTAACGAGGTAATTTGATAACATTCATATTCTTCTGCATTGTAGCGGCCATTTTTGTTTGATAGCTGCAAGACTGGTAGCAAAGAGAGTAAAGCAACTGGTGATAGATAAATAATCCTACGCTCCTGTAAGGGGCTATGTCTAATGATCCACAACAACGCCTTTCACAAGCTGTGAAGCAGAATGCAATCAATGATTAGTCCTTGATTACAAGCCTTAGTCTTACATCTGTATTTAACCAGGAGGAATTGCATTGTGGGAGCATATGTGGCATTCACAATAGAGTATAAAGCTGCATTCTTCTAACACTGCCATTAGGATTTGACCTATATCCTGGGTTGCCAGGCAAGCTAGTATAATCTTCCTGGTGTGATGATGCAAATCACATAAAATTATAATTAATGACAAAATAAAGACTTTCCCCTTGGGGGCACACATAATTGCCATATGGTTATTAAGAGTAATTGCTCACAGATAGAGATATTTTTCCGCTCATTTAAATTCTTGAGTGAGAGATGAGCGAATTCAAAAATGCTACTTCATTTGCCTTCTAAACCATGATGGGAGTTCTCAGACCTGAGACATACTCAGAAAATAAGACCTTCCATCAGACGAGTCATATTTCCAGGGGTGCTGACATCCCATAAATCACACAGGGATCAATAGGGACTGTAACAGCCTAGCACCTTTGCAAATTGGAATATATTTATTGAAGGCATAAGTGTGGATTGGATTTAACAGTTTAACTAGAGGAATTTGATTTGAAAAGTGTTGTCCAGCTCTTTGGAAAATTGATGTCAAATGGGAATAGAGCATAGAAAAATTTAGCATCACTAGAATGCTAGTAATCAGCTGATCTCTTTGAAATCATTATGTCCAGATTGCATAACATGCTAAGACAGCTTCTGAAGGCAAGACAAAGGCTGAACAACTTACTATCCAACTGGGGAGTTAAAGTTTTCAGGTCAACTAGGTGGGCTCACTGAAAGCACCTAGTTTTAAGAAAGGTTTGATTTTCTTCTGGTGTTCTTTAACCTGGGGAAGACCTAAGGTTCTTGTATGAGCACTGTCAGTTGTCACAAGAACGCATCTTCACTTTCGTTAAGGTTGGATTTTTTCTCCTGAAGAGAAATAATTTTCATGTACGTTAAGTAAAAGCTAGTGACTTAAGTGTATTTGCTATAACTTGTATTTTTCATTTAAAAAGGAAAAAAAACAGTATATTTTTTTTCTTAACAATTCTAGCCTTTGGAGGGTGAACCTCAGCTCCAGAGTTATTGCATTTTCCTGTTTATTGCACTGTTCTATATTTGCATTGCTTAGAAATGTAGAAAAGGAATAAAATGCAAAATTTCTGCCAGTTCAGGGTTAAGGCACAGGAATCCATTTTTCCTAGGGCTTTTTAGGGAATGGTGGAATTCTGGATGGTATTAATTTAAAAGTCAGTGAGGTCATAGCCATAACAGAGATAAGATAAAAAGTACTCAGGATACACTTCTGAACACAGATCAGCAGCAGCAATTCCAGGAAAAATATGAGATAGAGTAAATGGTAAGAACATCCACATGTGATTCACTCTCTTGAGAAAGTTTTGAGGGAACTCACACCACATGTTGACACTGCACTGCTGTGACCTTCTTCACAATTAATCAGTTAATAACCGAACGTGTAAAAACAGGCTTCAGGATGGCAAATGCCACTCTGCAGTTGCTAGGTATGTGCAAGGAGCAGCACTAATCCATTAAGGAGCTTTGTACAGGGCCTAAGATTTGTAAGTTCTTTGTGAGCATTTTGTGAAGAGCTTTCATGACCATTTTGTACAAGATGGATAGTCTGCAATTACCGCCTTCTCTACAATCAATGTAAGAACATGAGAGCAACAGGATAATGTCCCAGATAGCTATCACTCAAAATAGAGCACAGATATCAAACACAGCTCACCCCTTCTTTGCAGTTTCAGGGAGTGTTTGCTCCTGGCATGGGTTTTTGAAAATTTGAATCAGAGCTTGCACGAATAGGTAAGAAAAAAGGTCACAGACTTTAGAAACTCTAAAAACAAATCAGATCTTGAAACCATTCTGGAGAAAGATATGTTGGGGAAGGCAGGTTAAGGGACTCGATACACAGCACCCAATAATATGTTTATCTGACTGCCAAAAGATCATTAAGAATTTTCTCAACACTCCTACAAAGAGTCAGTGGTAAGTCTGGAGCTGCAGAAATCCCAATACAAAAGTATTAATATAATGCTTTATAAAATGGCTTTCCCTCAGTTGCTTTTTATACTAACTAAAATCTCACTAGACATGTGTTTGCACTTTAATAAGCTTAACTCCCTAGGGCACTCTGAAAATGGAAATGGGCTCCTAAACAACTTTTAGGTAGTTTTAAGAATTTCAGTTTTCATCTTACGTCCTTTTTTCCATTAAATATCAGTGTGCAAACAAAATAATAATAATCTCATCTAATTATAAAATTACCAGACTCCTGATGGTGATGCTGCAGGTAAAGAGGTTCTAATTTAAAGGCACCTGTTAAATCTGATCTTTTTTTCACCCTGTATAAAAAAGAAAGAAATCAAATTGAGAAATTTCAGAATTAAAATTTAAGGGATTAAATTTCCACAAGAAGTGAAGGCAAATTGAATGTGTTTAAACTGGCGTATTTCCTGAGCACAGCCTGTGCCATTTTCAGCGCTTTTTCACAGCCATATCAGTACTGTACTTACAAGTAGTTAAGTGTAAGGCTCAGCAGGAACGGGCAGCATGACTGCACGACTGCATATTTAAAAACAGACAAGAAACAGACACAGAGGATCTTTTTATGGTGATAGACACTCACACCAGAATGTGAGACTAGCTGAAGCAATGTTAATGTTTGCAGTCAACAGAAGTTGCCTTGGAATTACTGCAGTACAAAGCTGTGTGGGAAGAGCTGTGGCTTCCTAGACACCATGCTCAGCTGCGGTGGGGCTTTGTGGATGCTGGCCACTGTCTCTCCATGCTGCGGTGGTGGCAGCAGCAGCCACTGGTAGGGACGAGCCACCCAGTCCAGACTCAGGCTTCCCTCTTGTACCACCCTGCCCTTAGCTGGATCCAATATACAATTACTGACAGACATACTACAGCACAATGTGAAACTGAGAAGCATACCTTACTACTGCCAGCTAGTGGGTGGTGTGAATGGACTGAGGTTCAAAAGGCAATGTGTCCCTTTTAGAGAGAATAAGCTGTGTTTTGCCAGTGGGTAGTAACAAGGTTTTCCTGATTTATGCTTCACTCTATGTGTAAGACTGACTCACCTCCACAAATGTTGGGGTTTATAGAGGCAGAAGAAGAAGAAACCAGAAATCAAAAAGGGAAAGACTGCTACATCATTCTATTAGGCCCATAAATATATTACAAAGTAAGCAATAATTATGTCAACATGGGGACACTCTAAATGACAAATGTCCAAACCTTTTATGATTTTCTGTGCATCCGTTTTTTTCTGGTTTTTAACATTTCAATGTAAAATTGTAAATTTCTAAGTAAAAATCTGATTTCCAATATTTTAGTGTGTATGTATAAATGTATAAATACATACTCCCACTCTC
This sequence comes from Gymnogyps californianus, assembly GCF_018139145.2. Classification (NCBI taxonomy): domain Eukaryota; kingdom Metazoa; phylum Chordata; class Aves; order Accipitriformes; family Cathartidae; genus Gymnogyps; species Gymnogyps californianus. Next base: position 76,248,439 of record NC_059472.1, on the reverse strand, counting down.
ATCCACATCTAGACTGTGCTCATAAAACATCTTATTCAAACAAACAAAAAGCCTTCCTCTCACTAATGGTCAGGAAAGTACCAAGGTTAACAGTTAAGTACTTGTCTTCAGGTATGGAAAGTACATAGCTGAAGATAAGTAAGCTTGTGCACATGAAAAATAGTAAAAGATATTCAGAATGCTCTCAATGAAAACAATTAATAACCTATTTGTGAGCTGGAAATGTCCTGTGGACAGAAGGAAGAAACTATTAACTGAAAGCAGGTTTAATTAGGGTAAATATTTTCAACAAACCTTAAGTTGTTCTACTGTAGTTTATTTGGTATGTTTGGTTATTTTGATATATTCGCGTTTCAGTAGCTCATTCTGTATGCAACTAACCCAAGTTACAAGCAATATTATTAGTTGTCTTGTGAGAGCTTCATGTCTTCTCCTGTAATATGCTGTGCTAAACAATGGAACAGATAACTATTCTGCAGGAACATTTAGCTTAGAAGATACAAAAATGCTGTCATCTTGTACTTCCTTGGTGATGTTACTGCTTTTTTAAAAGATGACATCTGTTCCATCTGGGGACTTCACAGGTCTTAATCTGGCAACCATGAAAAACTATCTAAAAGGATTACTAAAATAAATCCAAAGCCTGGACATCAATGCGTATGAACCAGTTGAGTTGCACCTCTATACACCATGTCTAGATTTCACCCTATGTATTTAAACTTCTTTGCAGTAAGTGCTTGCGTGGTCTGGTAATGGGCAGAAGTGGTGTTCTTAACTTTCTTTGCAAATACCCCTGGTTGGCTGAAGAACTGTGAATATATATTTCAAAAATGTCATTGATAAACTAGAATTTTTTTAAGGCTTGATGTTATGCTAATAGACCTACTAAGATCTAGCTTGAGTGGCATAGATTCACATATTAAGTACTCATAATACAAAATGCACAACAAAAGTCCTGGTGAATAAAGTAGTGGAAATCTGTGAAAAGTGACTTACTTGGATTGCACATCTGCAGCTTTTAACAGCCTCACTCTATTCTGTCCATTTTAAATGATAGATACAATAACCAAAAAGGTGACTTCATATTATAAACCAACAGGAAAATTTCACTTCCACCTACAGATAAGCATTTCCTGTAAGCACTTTCCTTCCAAATACTAAAACAACCTTCCCAACCAAAAGTTAACACTTAAACCCTGAAAAGAGTAATAGAAAAGCAAAGATATCAAGACTTTGCAAGATTATTATTTTCACTCTCTCTGAAAGAAGACACTTCTTCCTATTTTCTAATATTCCAGAGAACCAATTAAACAAGTCAGGCAAAACTGACTGGTAGTTTCAAGGCAAAGTCTCTAAAGGACCCTAACATTTGAATATGGAAAATATACCCCTCTCAGAGTGCCTATATTAAATTCCTTTTTATAGGAAATTGACGGCTCTTTTCTGTACATCGAGAAGTCTGAGAATATTTTACAAAAGGTTTATAATGAAATTGCCTCCAAATCCCAAATGACATCAGTGCTACATATTGCACTGAGTAGTGAAATAATTACATTACAGATCTAATGGCTAGATTATCTTAATCAACTTGCAGGGAAAAGAAATTGGAGTGTTTATTGGGGAAAGTGCTGAGGAGCCTGGGTGATTTAGAAGCCTGTCCGTCAATGGAACTCAGCTTAATTTGATTCTAAAATGGTGTTCACTGTTTATTGAACTCTTTCCCTATTATTACAATACCATGGTTAATACTTCCCATGGATCCTAAGAGGATTATGTATCCTTCACAGTTACTTTTTCTCACGAGGTTCCTTCATCCTTTATTATTACATTTCACCTTTTCAGGCAGTGTTACAGTTGATAAGAGAGGTGAATTTTGGACATGGGCCTTAGAAGTAGTTGGATGATGGATTTGGCTTCAAGTCAAAGAGTTTAACTTTAAATGTATACTTCATTCTTTATTAACTGAATAACACCTATACATAAATGCCTTGCTGAAATGAAGCCTGAATGGCTATAGTTGTGAAGCTTTCACTTTGAGTTAGGAGACATGGTGCAAGGTCTCTTGAGATTCCTTGTAATGGAATCTTCCTACGTATGAAAACAAGTATTTTATGCAATGGCTTATCTAAAAAAAAGCAAGAAACAAAATGGAGAAGAATACTTTCCTAAGTCTAAAGTCTAAGCTTTGCTAGGAAGAAGCTAAAATGGCCTGAGATGGGAACATAAACTCACAGACACTGTGATTGTATATACCTTGTTTTCCTGGAAAGCCAGGTAAAATACTTTTAACATAGTTCCATTGGGTTTTCGGGGAAAGCAGAATTAATGAGAAATTAAACTAGTAGGGACTAGACTCTGGCCCCTAATTGTCCTACAAACATTAAAGAGAATGATGGTTTATTGTCTCATTTCTGAGTGGCTACTTTGTTAACAATGTCTTTGAGTGATGAGAAAAAGATGGGGTAAACTAGCAAAGGAATTTCATTGTCTTCCTATTTCCGTATACAGAGAGAGACAGCTAGTTATGAGGTACTTATAAACTGGTGTCTTGGGTTAATCACTGCCACTACTGATGAATCAGGATCAAAATGTAAGCCATTTACTCTAAGGAAAAGAAAAAAAACCCATAATGTCTTGGAATATTTGAAGTGCCTACATCAGGAAAACTATTAAAGTAAAAAATATATTATCTGAATAATGAACATATTTGTGGAAAAGTCAACTTTGCTGAGGATATTAAAAGAGCCGAAGGTTAACCAAAGGCAACTGAGTGATCCCTCTCTCACATTTATTCTTCTTTTAAATAAGGTGACCTTTTTCTGGATGATGTTTTAGAGTCTTCTTTTTAACATTCAGTTTGTCCTTCTTTTTTTCATTTTTGCAAGTATTGTTCTATTATAACTGAAATTAATGTTTTCATTTATTTTGATAAATAGTCTGCATTTACTGAATAGCTGTTTTGCTAATAAGTATCATTAGTTGTGATGCTGGTAGACACTAGGTTCTAGAGATTCCAGTTTGGGACACAATAGGATCATCTATTATGGGATGTTTTTATTACTGCTGTTATTGTTGCTATGATACTTTGCTTTGTTTCAAAGTATGTCTACAGGTTTCTACTTGGGCATCTTTTTATATCAAAATGTCGTCTCTGCTGTCATCTGAGGAAATTGAAAATCAGTACAAAATTGCATAAATAGTCCTTTTTGAAATCAGCTGCTTTTCATTAGCCAAATCCCAAGCATTTTTAGAAAGGCTTTTGAAGAATCAAGGCTCAAACAAAAAGAAATTTTATGGAAAAGAAGAAAAAGCTCTGTTCAGCATGCTGTTCATTGCATTAACATCCTTAAATGAAGTTTTTTTATTTATGTTTTAAACAGTCCCAAAATGGAGCAAGTATGAATCTACAGACTTTTCAGGATTTCACTCTCTCTCTGGAACATAATGCAGAGCTCAGGCCTATTTCTAAATTCTACTTTTTTGAAACTTGGATTAAAAGAGTGAATTTTGTAAATAATTTACAAGAGTTAAAGCTATCCAGAACTCCTCATTTCAATAGAGAAATGTAAATAAATGTCTACTGCTAGAAAGGAAGACTAATTTAACGTGTGATTTTTGTCTCTTGTAATGTTTCCTTTTACTGTAATACTTACCACATAGCAGAGCAGTCAAAATTCACTAGGAGCCATTTGTGAGGATTAAAGTTAAATGAATCTGCAAACTGAGAATGGATAAATAAAAACCAGAATTATGAAAGAGAAAAGGACCCATGATACAGCTTTGCCAAATTGCCTGAGTACACCTTAACTATGAATAAATTCCTGAATTGGGTCTTTATAGATAATCTTCATGCTGATGTCACCTTACTTAATAACTATTGTAGTTAAATCTTCATTTATTTTGGGGATGGAATTCAGGTTAGGTGTGCAGCTAAGCTATTGGTATTATCAACATTTTGCGCATTTGCTAACAATTATACTTTTTAGATACATATGTTATGAAAAAGTATATATCTCAGTGTAAACTAAAAAAAAATCTGCATACTCAGGAACATCCACTGTGGTTCATATCCCAATTTCCAGTAACAATTCACTAAGCTTTCTATTCCCAAGAATGTTAAACATATACACACAAAATTCGTATATAGAGACAAATGATATATTTAGTTCAGAATCTGCGTATCACATTCATTCAGAAAATTACAGCTGACCAGGAAATTACTTTTTTTTTTACTGCCAGGATGTTTTCTTTTAGTAGAAGTCATTTTTTCATCTAAGTCAGAAGAAAAACCAACACAGAATAAGCATTCACAATACATCTTTATATAAATCATGTAAACAGGCTTGTTTTACTTGGCATATGTTTAGGCGTGGCATCAAAGGAAACCCAGGTAGGTAGGACGGACATCGTGTGGGAAAGGCTTCGTCCGTGTTTTGTGTTTTAACAAAGGCAGAAGCCTTCAGCCTTAAAAAACAGAGATGGGGGCCTGGCAGCACCAAGGTCTGCCTACTCCATATAGCACTTTTCTGTTCTCATTTGCTTCTCATAACCTTCCCTGTCACTTGCAAACAATTAACGATTGCTCTCCTAAGAGAAGATTATCTGTCTGTCTGTCTGTTTATCTATCTATACATCTATCTAGCTATCTCCCTGTACTATGTAAGGTAGGAAACCTATTCATAGTTGTTAAATATTTACTCTTATGACAAATGCTGGCCCAGACAAGGGATGCTGTTTCATTTCCTTCAGGAACCAATAACAATAATTTAAAAAATATTCCCCCACAGGAAATTACAACAAGCTTCATTTGCTGATAAAAAAGAGACAGAAAGAAATGCTTTATTTGTGAGGGGGTTTCCCCTCCTCTTCTTCATTAGTCACTACCTATCAGTGCTGTGTTTAAACTTCTGGCTTTACCAAACAGTAATATTTTCTCCACTAACGTGGAGGGCAAGGACTTATCTGACTGTCTGAGGGGAGCAGCAGGAAATTGAAGTATTCTTATCTAAGCAACTGAATGCCAAGTAGCTCAGTGAGGGGGGAAAAAAGGAACAGGAGTGCTGTTGGGGGAGTATTTCATTTGGCACTCTCAGTTATTAAACCCTGTCTGTTTGAGATACAGCTACTGGCGGTATCCTATATGACTTTCAGGATGGAAGCAAAAAATCAGACATAATGAGCTCATTAATTTGTTGAACTTCTTTTCTTTTTTTTTTTTCTTTTTTGTGTAATGTAGAATTAGGGTGTTATAAACATGCCTTTTTGGATATTCAGGAAAAAGTTCCTCTTTTCTATTTTGTAAGACACTTTGTCGATTCATTCCTACTTGCTATTCTGAATGACAAACTTTTACATGCTGTGGTAACTTGCATACTCCCAGAATAAACCAGTAAAAATTATATAAACATAAGTAATGTAATAGAATATACAGGGATTTGTAGTGCAAACTGAAGTGCAGTGTACTCAGAGATTCTAGAAGAGCCATTAACGTTGGATGCATAAGAAACACACAAATTCTATGGAAGAGCAAGGTTTTAGCAGGCTGCTAGAGAAGAAACATTTAATTCACCTCCACTCCATTTAAAAGATGCCTGAATTCAGGGCAGATGAATGCACTCCCAGCATAGGCCGCATCAATATGCATCCAGATATTTTCTTTATTACCTAAAAAAAAAAAGTAATTGAAGGGGAAATAAATTAAACAGCAGATTAAAAAGCCCTATTAATTTGCATGAAACCAAGTGCCTGAGAGATTTTTCTTTGATGTTATTATTTTCCCAATTTAAAATTAAATTAAGAGATTAAATGTTTCTACCATCTGGGTTTCCATTAATACATAAAGATGTATACATAACATATTCTTCTTCCTCCCCACTTCTACTGGAACAGAGTCCTTACATCTCTAGGTTTATCTTATTAATATTAAGCAACATAAAATATTAAATGATTTTGATTTAAGAACTATTATAAAATACACTTTAAAAATATGTATCTAGAGATGTAGTTACCATTTCTATGGTAATAAAACTACCTACTTTAGCAAGAGGAGCTAGAGTTTTAGCTGTGCTCCCCATTTCTAACTCATGAATCACAAACACACATTTCTAAACAGTATTTTTTACATATTGATATATGTGCATGCGCATGCTTTTAAACTATGTGCAGCAAACTTTATTTCAAGGACTGAGACACTTATGCAAGAGCAAGCATTGAAAGGTTAAGAAAGTGCTAGTTTTGATTAGTCACTGAATGGTTTCTGCAGAAATATTTTAGCATATGAGCCTCCATGTATTCTCTGTAATTTAGTATTCACACTCTGCTATAGATCACCTGTATTAATGCACATGGTAGCAATTATGGTCTATGAGTTGATGACTGAAGCCCACATAACATCTTTACACTGGTCACTAAATAATTCTGATGGGTATTTCCACATACAGAGGTATATCATTCAGATCTGCAATTGGGCACCAAGTTCATGCTGGAATTTGCATTCTTGTGAACCACATTTTCTTTTTGCATCAATTTTCTGGAAAAAAGCTAATAAAATATTATTCTAACATCCATGACTTAGGTTTATTTGAAAACATGTTCAAAGTTCAATTGATTATTTATTTTTAAATATACTTGGTTTGAGACACAGCCTTTATTTCATAGGACTACTGCTTATGTATATTAAGAAGAAAATTCACCTGCATGCAGAAAAGCTAGCATGAGACTTAGGATTTGAGTAGTGCACAATGCTTCTGCTGGTCTCTGCTGCACAAGCAGGAACTCAACTGGTGAAACACACGATTAGTTGCTATACCTAAAAGTATTGGTGTCACTATTTTATTAGGTCAGGCCTATAGGAATAACCTGAACAGCAAAATAATCTCTAGTTGCTAAGCAGACTACTAGAAACCTTTTTAGAAAGGAGGATTGGGAGAAACTGAGTCTCTGGGCCTTGTGCTGAAGGGCAGGAAACCTCACAGAGCAAGTCACCACCAGACAAACCCCAGATGTTTTAGGCCTCACCTGAGTAAATTAACAGAACATCAAATGTAGCTGTGTTTCTATGAGGCTGCTTCCAATTGCTTATAGCTATAAATTTCCCATTCTAAATGTACACTTGAATAGATATGGTGGGCTTCTGTTGCGTTTTCATCAGTCAGCAAGTGTGTGGTTTTGACCAAGCCTTGCTGCAGATCAAAGCTTGACACAACAGACCATAACACAGAAATACTTATGAAGAGTCCATGTCTCGGTCACTGTATTAAACACCCTGGCACTTGTCCTGTTTTCTTGCAAGAGGAAGAAAATCGGGGAAGGGAGAGAAAGGATTAAGGAGAATACATGTGGATTTTTGATGCATATTTCCCTGCTTTTTATAGTTGTTAGAACCAGACAGAAAGAAAACATTTGGTGCAGAGGAGAATTAGAGTTCAGCTTTTCCCTGATATTCACCATTGCTCTAGATGCGCTTACAGGTAGAAAGGCTTGAAGAAAAATGTTACAAACTGAAGCACTTAAAGTAATTTTTAACTGACAGTGTTCCAAAATACGCCCCCCCCAAAAAAGCCCTTGAGGCAATGTCCTCTGTACTCTTTAACGGTTTGAGAATGCAAGCTTGCTGCTTGACCTAATATTAGAAAGAAAACTGTAACTGAAGGTCTCATCTACAAGTAGTCTTATTGAATTTGGATACTGACGCTGCACAACGCCCTGGAAATGACTCAGCGTGGCTTAAACTGGTATCTGCAATTTTAGAAAGTAGCAGCAAAGACTTACAAATAGGACCCAGTTCTAACAGTTTGTCAAAGGAGCAGCAAGGTGTGGTTCCAAGTGTTGCACAGAACTGCAGAGCCAAAAAAACAAAGGCAAAAAAATTTAAGTGTTACAGCAAAGAAAATTATCAAATGAAAAAAACTGTCTGCAAAGGCAACAATAAACAGAGAGAATAGATGATATAGGGCAAAATAAATTGATTTTAGCCAATACCTATCTTTCAGTGGAACTTTTGAGAATCTAGGGTTTTTTCCCAAAGCTCCCATAAGCGTCCATTGAGATAGATGCATAAAATCTAATGACACTATAAAATTGACTGATAAGTAATGATGTAATATAGTCACAGTAGTATATTACTGCTATATTTTATATATTTTCTAAGAGTTCCACATGCTTATCATGTGGCCCAATACTAACATCACATACACAATTATCATCAAAATGATTTGCAGTTTATGGTATATAAGCAAGATCTGAACTTGAGCAACTTAAAGGTGCTGGAATGGATCCATTCTGTTGACAGAATGGATCATAAAATGTTACTGCCTGAATTAAAGAGCCACAGCTCTGTAACAGAGACTTGCAACTGATTTGTGCTCAATGGATCTGCAGCCTAAGACCTGTTCACTAATAGTATATGTTCACTATTAGGTTTGCAAGATTTTTTCCCTGAGAAACTTTTTGTCCCAAATTCATCCTAAAATACTGGAACCATTCTTGTTTCATTCTGTTAACGTCTCCTTTAATGTATCCTGTTGCATGACCAGTGGGCCAAAAGCAGAGGCAACATAAATGCTGAAGTTTCACAGCAGAAAGAGAATATAACTAGGTGAAAATAAGCTATGGTAATTTACTGGGAATATGCAGGTAGAATTATAACCCAAAAAAACAACTGTCAAATGCATATGAACTGACAATATTTTATTTTTCATTGCTACACTTATGTTTTAAACACCTTGTTTCATTTTTGTAAGCACTAATAAAGGCTGGGTCTGGTTTTTGACTTGTACTGGATTTTTATATAATAAAAGACACTTTACAGTTTAAATAAGTAAATTAAGTATGCTGGTTTTTAGTTAGAGTATTGAACTACAAAGGAATTAGATTGTTTATCCAAGGTTACACACAAACTATAGTACAGCCAGGAGATGACTATAAATATGTCAAATCCAGAATTTGGGTTTTTATTTTTGTACTTCTGGTTACTTTTTCTGCCAAGTACACTGTCAATGCACTATCTTTTGCTTTCACTGTTTTTCCCTATATATCTGCAACTAGCCACATTCTTCTGGTGGGTGGGTGTGCGCACGTCCCTCAGTGAATTCATGACAAGACCTATAAGAAGACAAAGGAACACCTATATGATACTTGTCCATCCACTAGACCTTTCAAGAGACAAACATACTGTCATAGCAAAACATAGATACAATTATACATTAAAACTCCATATAGTGCATTTTTATCTCACAGCTCCATAATGAGTAGGTATGCAGGGCCTTGGAGTTCACTGCTCTCCCTTGTAGCAGGAGTGATACCATCAGGAAAAGTTTCCAGTGGTTCCTTCTCTGCATTGGACTTCTCTGGGTCATTCAACATGCCAAGTAATATCTTCTATTTCTTAAGCGACTGCTTAGTTTGTCCAGTACAGTAGGTCTTGCTGCTATACTAGAGAATGTCCTCATTGAAGAGCAGCATGCTTTGTCATTGCTGCCTCAGTTGTGGAGCTGCTGCAGGATGGGGATGTGTTGCCGGTGCCCAGCTGAGAGGTGCGGCTGGTGGCTTAAGTGTGTGGGATGGGGTGGACTTTTGGCCTGTTCTGTTACAGTTATCGTGATGTGAGTAAGCACTTCTGTAGCAAAGGCTTTTGTTCATGTTTACATTACCTGATGTGGCCTTATCTGCTTTCAGCTTTCAGTCTCTCTCTCTAGCACAACAAGCTTTCTACTTCTGAGAAAAATAATTTCATGTTATTATGCCAGTAGCAAATTGTTTGCCAAAATCCTATAATCTGTTTTAGCCTAATATCACATTTCACTTGCCAAGTGTATGCTCTTTTCTATTCTTCTAGCTCGGATATTCACATGCTGTCTCTCCTGCATTTCACCGATATCTCGTTAATTCTAGGAGTTCCTATTAGTCAAAAGTTAAATGATGCCAGCTTTTTCAGGAGGGTCTTTTTTCCTTCTTTTTTAAAAGATGATACGCATTTGCACTAAGTATTTCTGCTCTAATTAAACAGACTGCTTGATGGCTACCAATATTTTACCCTTTTATTTGTTCCCTTGAACACTTACCCTCATTCATAAGTTGTCATCTGCTTTCAAGCTAGAGATTTGATTGACTTTTTCACTTCTACCAGTTATTGGATATTGGAGATATTGTTACAAATCATCTACAGTCCATCTTGAAGCAGGTCCTCTACACATCTCAGGACTAAGAGTTGGTTTTCCCTCTGGGGGTTCCCTAACTAGTCCTCCCAATAACTTCTCATGAAATTTTAACATGTTTGTTTATTTTTGCTTTTCACATTTCCCATCAAGTTTTTTTTTTCTTCTTTTCATTCGATGAAATAAAGCAATAACAGCATACTAGAAAGGCCTAGCATCTTGGAAAAAATAATCTGATTATGAGACAAAGAGTTGGATAAATGTGATGGGATTTTCATTTGCAAGTTCCAGATTTTTAGAGAATTCGTGCAAAGTGAGAGATGGTTGTTTTACTACTTATTAAACTAGATTTTTCAAAATTTCTAGGAAATCCCACACTAACATAAACATCCAGTAAAAAGGGCAGGTGGATATGTATTCAAAAAGCCAGAAATTTAAAATGATACATCCCAAGAATATTGAACTAATTCAATAATCTATTGCTAGGGAGGTAAAACCTCTCTTTTAAGTACACTTTTGAACATTTCTGCATCTATATTATACCATATACCTCAGAGATATTTTAAGCTGTTGTAGGGAGCTGAATTTTTCTGTTTAATGGAAAGTACTCAGATAGTACTCAATTCATATAAATTTATGTACACTCTTAGAGGAAGTCATATCCTGCCTTTGTATAGGGCAGACCTGATTAAATGTAGTCATATAAAACCCTGAAAACATTTTATCCCTGACAGCGCACATGTTCTCCCAACTACACAATTACAGCAATATTAGTAACTATAATCATGTTTCATTACACCAATAAAAAATATTGGCTATGGGAAAAGTTATTGTTAAAATAAGAAAGGGACGATACAGTATTTTTTCCATAGCAAGCTTCTAAGAACCTGAGGAGTTTGAAACAAATACAGTTCTGAAAATGAGAAGCACTTTGAATATATAGTTAATAAAATTTTGCTGCTAACACATTTTTTCCCTCAAAATAATCTAATCTTTATCTATACTGGGCCTTCCCATATTCCTGAGACACATGAGAAGAACAGAATAATTACTGTGCCTTGAGGTACGTTCATGATTTCTCTGGAAGTTTAATCATCCTTTGAGGGAGGTTGCTTTAAAAAGATTGCAGGGTATTTTTTCAAAAAGGAATAAGTTTGCTTCCTTTTTTTACTAAGAAAGCACGTATGTATGGAGTGAAAATATCGCATTATTGTCTACCTAAGATGTTCCCACAATCAGGAGAAACCTGCATTTCATCTTTGGCTGAACTACAGATCTACAAATGGGGTGACAAGAAATGGAGGCTACCATGATGAAAATTCTAATTTTTCTATATACATAAAGAATAGGGGTTAACCCATTGGATTGGAAAATACCCAAATAAAGAGTGCACTATAGTCTTAGCTCTGCTTTTATACATATATTTTATGATAATATGGTGTGGACTTTCTGACAAGATTAAAGTGAAATTATCTTGGCTAGTCCAGCAATTGAAATAATGATGGAGATTTCACAACAGAAAATTACACGTTATTGTTATTAGTGTTGTACTGCAGTTAAAGTATTCTCCTTCTAATCAGGATAAGGAGTATGTTGCTTCAATGAGAGATTATATGAGTTCAAACATATGCTTACTTGTTTAAATAATGGCTTATTCTGTAAAGTATACCTCAGTTTCTAAAATAATTTTGTTGTTCTCTCTGCAGGTGTCTAAGCCTCAAAGCTACTTGTTTTAATTCTCAGAAACCACTTAAAGTGACAGCATCTGCTCTTGTCAGGACTCTCATTACCCCGCCTCCGTACTACACAATGAATCTAACTCAATTTGTAACCTGTATAACACTGGCAAAATCACATTTGTGCAAAGGGCGGGGGACAAGCTGCATCACAGAAATGGGACTGATGGCTCAGTATAGCCTGCAGGCCTTACGCTTTTCAGGTTGTGCACTTCAAATTTGACTCAGCCCTGGTTGCGAATACAAAGCAGCTAAAATGCTTGTATCAGTCATCTCATGTATTACTTTCCTGAAATCAAGAGCTATGTCAGGAAACATGCATGAATCTTTATGATGCCTGAGAGCAATGACTCTCAATCTTTTCAACTGGAAGACCTCCTACAGCTTTTGAAAAAGATGTGGACACATTTTGCACAGTTTCACGACAAAGCTTTTCATTTGCAATGAGCTAAAATGAGGCAAAACTTTCAATGTTCTCTTATTGTTTTTATTTTCTCCTACTCAGTTGTTTGCCAGCTTGCACTCATGAGAATGTCTGTGGCTTGAAGAAAACTGCAACAGTTTACTAAACCACCATTCAGTATTTTACAAAACAGCAATCATTCACAAACTGTGGATTAAGGAACATTGCCCTAGACATCTGTACATGTCTCGAGAATGCTTCTTCCAAATGGAAATCTGTGGTCAGGATCTAAGTGTTAACTTCTACTGAAAAGATGGCTCCTCTGTCAGTCTAATTCTGATTTACTGTTTCCCGAGTGAGTCCGGATACAAACAGCCTGCTTCTTAATATCCTGCAGATCATCATTCAGAAGAGTCATTTCAGCTAGAATCAGAGAGATTTCATGCTGGGCCTTTGTTCAGCAGCAAAGCAATCATGTTATAGCAGCTTTATACTGGATGAGGTTGTTGAAGTATATTGTACTATATATATGCCAGCTGCAATATATCAGTGTTGATTTATGAAAGACAGCATAAAGCTCACAGGCCACTTACACACGTTCAAGTGAACTAGGCTTGAATGCAGTGTACCCTACGTCTGAATTTAGCAGTGCTTAACTTAGTGGTCTCCACATTTGAGCATCCCGGTCAACATTCATCCAACCTAGAGGCCTATCTCAAGCTGGGAGCATAGGACCCAACTGAGAAGGGCATTTGCACATGTGCTCAGCCACCGGTTAGTGTTTATAATTAATGAAATGGACATGACTTCAGCACATGCTTTAAAGCTCCCCCTTAACTGGTGGCCAGATGAAGGGCTGCATATCAGCCACACTTGGAAATTGCTCCTCGGTAAATCGTAGCAACTTTAGTGCCTCAACACCTGACATGGTTAAGTGCTTTGTTTGCACAGTCTGCTTGCTTTACTATATGAAAATACCTCTGTTTCAATTTCTGCAAAAGTATTTTGAAAGAGACAAACTAACACAAGTCTGAACTTAGAAATAAAAAAAGGAAACAAAAGTAGAGGTCTGGATACACTAATTGGCAATAGCCTTCACTGAACAAAATGATATACACATTAGTAGCGCTAAAAGATATTGATGGTGGATAGGAATTCAAAGACTCGCTTTAAAGACAATGCCTCTCCCAAAAAAAGGCTGACTGCCAAATCCTATGTATGTGAAAAGCAAATCTATAATTACCAGATTGCTGTAACGGAAGAAAACGTTTCACATCAAGCAAACGCGCCCCTGATTCTCCACTCATCTCTACAAGCAAAGCACTTCTATCAAGTTCAGTATAATGATTCCTCATTTATTCATTAAATATAAGAGGAGAATCATGCCTATGAGGCATTGTAATTTGCTTGTATTTTCTTTTTAATCCCCTACAAAACTTTTTTTTTGCTGATAAGGGAGACTGCATCAGCTTGGATGCAACCAAGATGTCTTCATTAGGAATGATCTCTCTGCTGGTGCAAGTCTCTTCAGGCAGAATTTCTTCTGTTAAACTTTTTGCTTTGATGTTGAATCACTCCCCTTAGTGAAGGATCAGTGAATATAGGGAGACAAGGAATAAAGTGGCATAAGGTGTTTCCTAGGCAATGTGCATATCTTTGTCACCAGAACAAAATAAAATAGCACCAAATTACTCAAGAACAAAAGAAATGGAAAGGCTTTTGAAATCTGCAAGCCAGAAAAGGGAGCACTAATACAGTGCATGGACTGCTGCTCAGCATGACAGCGAATTAACACACCTTTTGAGTTAAGAGGCCAACCGTAAGGATAATGAGATCTAGTTTAATCTAAGCTGACATGTTTTATGTATACAAATAAATGGAAGACCTGGTACAGGCCATATTAACTCAGACTGAGCCTCTGCTGTCTTTGAAAGCCTGTTTTGCACAGCTAAGCAAACAGAGGAAGAAAAACAACAGTTAAATCACCCTTTGTAAAGGTGTCACTGAACACATACAACAGTATTTTTTATTTCCTCTTGCTACACATACATAGAAAAATTAATAAGGAATGAATATTTATGAGGGGCAAGTTGCATTTTTTTTTTAGTGGACAAAAGATGAGGAAAAAACACATTAACTTTGTAGTTAGTGCACAGATATGTGATATAGTGCTGTGCTTGTAATGGTTTAAAATTAACAGTGAGATAAAAAAGTAGGATTCTATATAAGATATTATGAGCTGGTACCATATAACAGAGAAATAAAACATGCCTTATGGCACATCTCCACTTCAATAGGTGCAGCCCACAGAAGAAAGTTCATTTTGGAAGCCCTAGAGATGCTTTGTTTCTCAGTCATAGTCTTATATTGGGAAGCAATTGATGGGATGTGCTTGGTCATCCCAAGGACTCACTGGTTCTACGCAGGCTAGAAATTAGCAGCATTCTGCACATATGAAGAACACTTTTCACCCTAGTCATCCTCATACTGCATAAAAACAGACACTAAAGGTTAATAACAAGAACAGTAAAAAGATTACATTTTCAAAAGAGCTTGGTGAAATTTAAGCTTCTTTGTCCCATTTGGCTTATCCATGACTATATGCAAGCTTAATCTGCTAATTCTTCTGAAAATAGTTCATAGAAATCTACATCACATTAGACCTTTTCAAAATGTTACCACATGAAAGAAAAGAAACAACCATCGTCAGACATGACTTTTCTGAAAAAATTGTGACATATTTTTGACTCTCTTAAAAAATCCCATTTCTAAAGTTCTCAGTTTCTGAAATAGGTTGAGGTTTTTTCCTTCAATATTTCTTCAGTGGAGGCCAGTAAAAACATTTTCTTGGTAGCATGTTATACCCCTTAATAGATCTATACAGCCCATGGTCTATATCAAGTTTTGTAGAGGCATAATGCTTGGAAATGAGCAAAATATTTTGTTGATGCTGTACAAAAACACAACAGAGGTTACTTACTCCATGAAAAAAACAAATGGTAAAATCTTGTTTTAACTTGAAATAATAAGATGGTGTTCTGAACTGACAGGAGGAGTAGATCTGATGAATAAGCAAATACTCTTTTCAATCAGGTACTTATCATAGTAACCCAAACTTTAGAATTTGATCCAATCTAACACTGTTCTGTGTCAAAAATTGGGGGATTAGGAGCTTTAGCTACTGAGATATAAACACATTTGCTTTTGCTAGACTGCTATGGAAGCAGGAATCTCTGGAAAAGAAAGTAGACAGATAACAAGAAATGATGACACCTAAAGCTTCCACAGCCGGATTCCCTATAGCTCACCTGGTAGAGATAAGTCACATGCTCACAAATACCTGTCTGAAAATGTCTGATCTTGATGATATTTGGGGTATATTATGGAGGTTCATTTCTTTGCTAAAGTAGTGAGGAGGGGAAACTATTGTTTCTTCAAAAATACTTAAGTTCGAGATACTGTCATTTAATTTATTGCCTTTAAACTTGTTTTATGTGTAAGTTAGAACCTGAAAAATAAAGAGGCAGTTAGAACTTTTGTAAAAGAGGCAGTTCGGAATTCAAGTGTTAGGAGATTATAACACTGCAGGTTTACATGCAACTACAAAATTCACCTCCATTTATTCAACTGTCTAATAGAACTTTAAGTCCTTTTAAAACATCATTTTTGCTGAGAAGTGCAACCAGCTGCTCAAATTAGTTGCTCCTCCTGCACAGAAAGGTGTGTGAAGAACACTCATGGAACCTGTCCTAGTATTGTAGCTAAACTGCCTATCGATCCTTCTGTTAGGGATGAGATCATCTACTCATGTCAAAAATAGCTCATCAGAAGCAATAAATCCACTGATTTAAATCCAGTACTCACAAAGAATGGGATAAGACCAGAAGCTTTGTCTTCATCCAAAACTTTCTTTAGGGCTGAACCACAGACACTAAATGTATCATCTGAAGAAACATTTTTAATCTTCACACCACCAATCAATGCAGCCCTTTCCACTGATGAATGAGCCTACAAGGAAATGGGCAAGTTTTAAGACAGATACCTTTTATTGTAATGTAAGAAGTTCATTTGAATTTAAAAAGAAAAAAATGCATTTATTTCAAGTAAAGCAATACTTGAGATCCTGGGACTGTTGCTGGTATGTAACAGATACATACCTCTCCCTCTTTTGTATAGATAGACAGACAGACAGACAGACATATAGATACATACGTATGTAAACACACAGACACACACACACACACACACACACTCTACACTAATAGAAACCCTGAAGTATTCTTGAGACCATTGCCATGGCGTCATTCAGACAAGAGTTCAATTAACCTTAGTGAGAGGTTTAATTAACATGTTCACAGTTAGGTAAGATTGATTAAGAGCTTCAGGATTTGGCTGTAAATCAGCTGAAAGACATGCAGATAATCAGCTCGCCTGATAATGATTCAGTTGCTCACTAACATATTTTTATGGCGTACACCTTTGCTGAACTCTAAAAAAATATATGTTATGGTATGGTATAGACTGAGATATTTTCTTACATGACCATTTCTTTTTAGATTACCTACTGACTAAGTTATGGTTCAATCATTCATTCATTTTGTTAGGCAATTAAGGATCATTCCCAATATGTGATTTTATTTATAACCCACTTTATTTGAATTCCCCTTAAATAATATTTTTTAGAACATAAAGCACATCTCAGTAAATAAAAACAAAGATATCACTAAGAAATTCTTATAAATTTGTGAAGTACAATACAATAATAACTCTATTAACAGTAAAAGGTATGTTTAGCCACAAAATACTCTCCTTTAGAGCATGACTAAAACCAAAAAAAGCTATTTTACCTTCCACCTTCTACAATTTCATTAATCATCATTACTTTGAAAGAGAAAACTTCCTCACCTTTTCATATCATGACTATTCTCATTCATAATCTCCATCCTACCCATCTTGTTGGTTCTTGCTAGTGCCTACAAAAGCACTTACTAATTCTATTCTAATCTAGCGTATAATCGCAGAAAAGATTAAGCCAAAACATAGGTTGAACAAGGCCAGATGAAGATAAAGTTTTTGCCTTTCAAATTCACATATACCTGGAATGACATGTTTTAAAGGCAGATTTACTATTAACTTGTATCTCAGCAGTGCCTCCTGTTAAAGTACTTTGGTAAACTAATTAGGCACCAACTTGAGATAATTTGGAAGTCTAGACTTGAAATATAACTTTTCAGGTGGAAAACAATGTGTGTACCATAGCAATACCATACTTCATTCAAGTGTACAATGGAAAGAGGTATTTTATGACTGATTTTATGACTGATACAAGAATTGCAAATAAGCAAACTATAATAACACACTGAGGTTGTTAGCCAGTCAGAACCTCTGAATTGCTTCCTCAAGTCTCGAAAATTGTAGTAAGGCTCTCTGATAATCACAGCCATTTACAATCTTAACATTAAAACTGCCAAGAAGCTTTTGCAATATAACAAATCTTTAGTAACCTGCTGCTCCATGGGATTCCTAGTCCTCAGCAAAGTACTCACGAATCTCGTACCACCCTCAAGGAGAGCAAAGAACCAAACAGAAGTCAGTGAAATGAATGGGCAGCTGCTTAAGGTAGCCAAATAAACATGGCAAAAAAAGGTTGATAAAGTAAATGGCCTGAGAAAATTTGAGAATATCAAAAAGCTACCCTGACTTCTGTCCTGGTCCCAAACAGTCAGGTTCCTACTGTCAGGGGTAGCTGGATGCTCCTCTCAGCTCCGAGGTCTCCAATTCAGTGTCCCTTGCAAGAGGAGCCTCAGCCAGGATAGCCCAGGCACTAAACCAGACAGGAATCCTCTTCTGTTGTCTCCAACCCCCCAAGCAGTTATTGGGGAAAGATTTGTTGACAGTCCTGCTCTGTACTCATTAACACAAAGCAAAATGATTTCAGTGCAATAAAGATTTTCCCAAAATGCCTAGAAGCTAAAATGATCTCCCAAGATATATGAGATCTGAGTTCAGCTTTCTGCTCTGGGTCTCCTTACTGGCCAACTTTTTACCTCCCTTCTAATGCATTCTTGCAGTGTTGTGCTCTGTCAATGCATGGCTTTCTCTCCCACAGAATGGCTTACATTTACTTTCTTTTGTGGATTATTGCCTATGAGTCACACAGGTCTGTTCTTAATGCACAAGGACCGGTGAGCTCTGCAACAATCTGCTTTGAAAGGTCAGCAATATCTTAAGGCAAATCCTTCTGTAAACATAAGATCCTCTGACCTTCAGTAGGCAGGTAGGCCCGTCAGTCCTCATTTCAGGTCAGCCACTTACATGGGACAAAAAATGAAAACAGGTAAAAGGCTTTGTACATCACTGGGTCAGAGTTTTAGCTCTGGGACTGGTGGTGTGTGCAATACAGACCTTAGGGTCCCAGACAAAAAAAAGGAGAAATATCCTTTGTGCCTTTTGAAAACAGTTATCTTTCCTCGTATTTTCTTGTCCTGACTCTTCTCATCCTACAGGTGTAGTCCTTCTTCCCACCAGCAAAGAGCAAGTGTACTTTTAACTTGTTCTCCAGTGCTTTTTAACATACACTTAGTAGTAAATCAAGGTAAGCCTGAAACCTGGCCATTTTATTCTGCATAATCAGATATTACTTTAAACTAAACATCAAGTACTAAGGAAGTTCCTTCTATTTCATTGACATTTAGATAAGAAAATGTCACAGCTATTGAGAGAAACAACATTGCTTGGCCCTTCAGTAGGATTAGTGTGTCAGAAAGGTAGGAGCAGCAGAACTCACAAGACTAAAAATTGCTTTCATTAACAGCAAAAGCCTCTCATGGTCCTGGCCTGCTGAGAATTTAGCCTAACTCAGTTTGCTAAATACCACTCACAGTCAGAAATCAAGGATTATGTTTTCTGTTTTCTTACAAGATTTCTTAGCTGGATTGATACATGGAGATTTTAGGAGGTTTTTTCTTTAAAAAAAATAATAATGTTTTGGGCTTCTTCAAGTACTATGACCAATTTGCTTTATATTAATGCACTAGGTTTGTCTGTGTGCATGCATCTGCACCCATGCATGCAAACAGGGGAAGGATGTATGTGTGTTTGTTTGCACATGTGTATGTAGGAGGAAAATAATGTGTGCAGACATTGACACACAAGCCTAGATGTAACAAAAGATGGTCTAGACTTACTTAACACAACTGAAATTAACACCTTACTCAAGTATCTTTATTTACTTCAAATGAGCTCTTTTTGTAAAGAAGCAATACTTACATAACACTGACCTCTGGATATTTATTCTTTGTATTATGGTAGCATACATGAGATTTCAGCCCACTTATGATGTACAGTAAGATTTAAACAAGCAAAACCAAATAGTCACCAATCCAAAGAGTTTATACTTAATTCACCTGCCTATTGAGATGGCTGAAATTGTTAAGTATAGACCCCATGTTTCCATGTTTTTGAGAGGTACTCACCTGATCAGAAGCATAGGCCACCAGCCTGCCCATGATGTCTGCTTCTGTTAGCTCCGGCTTTTCTGACTGCACCCGTCTGATAGTTTTTGTTCTTGCAGCAAGCAGTGAAATCAGGGTAGCCTCACTTGCACTTCCCTGTGAGACAAATTGAAGGAAGGTTCAAAAGGAAGACATTCCAGAAGAAGAAAAGCAACATTTTCTTCTGCATGAATCTGTGAAGTTGTTAACAGAAACTGAATATGAGAACATGTGCGATCTCCTGATTTTAAGAATATGTGTGACAGCAAGGGAGGAATCTCTATTTGATCTTGGTCTCCTCCTTCCTGATGCCTCTGTCTGCTCTCTTTAATCTCTATGCTTGTTCAGTTTAGGCACCAGCCTTGCAATCAATGCTAGAAAGCTGGACTCACAGACTTAAATGTATGTGAAAAGGCTCTCGAACCAGGCACCAATCATTTGTTAACCAGTAACAATGGGAGAGTAACTGTTGATTTCTGTTACTCTGGATTTCTGCACATTTAACTTCCATCAGAATCTGACTGTCAACTCTCATTTCTATCAAGCAACGTGCATAATTATAACACTTATTTAATATTTAGAGTTACCCTGGGCAAGTCAATTATTGTGGCTAAAAGAGAAAAAACACTGAAAAAGCAAAAAAGTTATGATTCAATATAGCATTTCAATATGCATTTCAAAGTATTAGTTATGTACGTTTTCTTCATCAAAAACACACAGATGAAAAGAACAGTCACACACTATTTCTAAATTGCACTTTGACTCACAAAACATGAGCTTAAATTGTGTCTTGGATACTCTGTGACAACAAAGGGGAATTTTTTGTATCAATTGATCTGTAAATTTCACAAGAGAATACAAGTTCCCACTAATTCTTTTCATGGTTTTCCTCTAGAACAGGCAGATGAAACATGCTCTAAACTACTCTTTTAAACTATAAGTAACAGTTTGTAAACACATGTTCATAAATTTCAATGGTTTTAGTTGTCCATATGCAAGATCGAGTTTTTAGGTACTTTCAAAGTTGAACAATTGTCATGTGAATCTTCCTCTGCCAAGCACATAACAGTGCAATGAATACAGTTGCTTATATTAATAAATATGTCTCAGAAATATCCCCAGTGTCAACAAGCTAATTTTGGAGTGATGTTTCTTATCCTGTACAAAATTCTATCCTCCCTCTGTTGAAGACCTGTGTATACTTACTAATTACAACAAATGTTTAAATATTTGGGAAGTCTTATTTCTTCCCTGGAGGTCGACCTGATCCTACAGATTTCATACATGAGAATGATCCCAGTGAACTCAGACTTTCTCCTAATACTGAAGTTAGCTGAGCTATTTATATGAGGCAAAGCTACCTTCTACACATGTCAACATCTCAACAGTGAATGAACTCAATCCAGCTGAAAGTCAACAGCCTCATGAATGGAGTAAGCAGGAAAAAGGACAGTCCCTAAACATTTACTAAATGTATTGCCATGACAAATATATTTTATCTGCCTTTCCGGCGGTGCGGGATTTGAGGAATGTAGACCCCAGGGTCTGCATCAGAGCTCAAAGACAAGCTGGAGGCAGTTTTGTGCATTTCTTATAGCTGCTGCTGCTGCATACAGCATTATGGCAACTGAGGGAAATATTACAGATACAGAATGGTATAGGAAAACAAATATCCCTCTTGGGTCAAGTAAGGTAGAACTTCCATGTAGAGTCAAGGGGTGAAGGAAATTCTGTCCATTAATTCCAGAAAATGTAATCTGGCAATCTCCCCATTTAATCTTATTCTGCATGTCTGGTCTGTAGCCAGATACTCAGAATACTTCTCAGAATATCTGAACACCGAGAAATCATGCCTGTCCGTAGTTCTCAAAACTCATGATGCAAGACTGTGTGCACACAATTATCTTCATCTTACACATAAAGAACTTTCAGGATCTGATTCATCTTACTTTATCTGTCTAAATAGTTAAATATCTGAGATAAAATAATTGTTAAGGGTCCCTTAGTATTCAGTGGAGAGAGGTAAGCCTATCCAGAAAGCAATAATTCCATCTACTTTAGGCAAATATTCTGGACTGAGATAAATGGTTCCTCTAAAGGTACCTTCTTCTATGTTCAACTTTATCTGACCAAATGTGAGATGAATCTCACACAGTGTAAATTTCCTGATGAGAAACTTCTGTCATCATGTCTTTGTTAGCAAAACTATTTCTGCCATGCTCAGCACAATATTATCTAAGTAACAGTGAAAAAACCACCTGTGCTTCCTGACAGTCCTGTGAGCTAGAATATAATGACTTGGGTCCTGGGTGTCCAGCAGATGTGAGGAATGTTTTACAGTCAAGAACATCACCTATTTTCTGAGAAGCTGGTTGTTTTCCTTTTTTTTTTTTACAAGCAGTATATAAACTTCTAAAGAACCCTGCATAATCAGAAGACCTGCATAATGGGCATATACTATCAGACAATGTTGCCTGAAAGACGCTTTCCAGCAATTCAGCACATGAGAATACTTTTCATTTGTGCAAACCACTGCAACTTACTGTGATGTTCATACAGTTTTTCAGGTAAGTTGTATGTCTTCATAATGCAGTTGGGCAACATAAAGCCTGTGTGCAAGACCTAATTCCATTTCGCATCGGGCAAGTCACTGAAAACAACCTTTCTAAACCTGGGTTCTTCATAGTAAAGTTAGCTCTAGCACCCTTGCATTTAATATGTGGGAAATAATACTAATTATTACTTTTATTAAAATATATATTTAAGGGGATACATGAAAATCTTTCAAATGTATGTGGAGAAAACGGCTTCTTTTTCTTCTTTTTTTGTAATGATAAGGCCCCATAAAACTGTTAGTGTCTTTCCAGGACACGTAAGGAATATGCATATTAAAGAAATGCACACAAATATATAAAAGAAAATGGCTGTAGGAAATTCCAAAGGTTAAGGCATTAATTTGAGATCTCGAAATTTAAGCCCCCACTATTCTGGAGACTGCCTGGCTGGATGGGCAAATGACTTAGGCTCAAGAATAGCCTCAGCCTTCTGAGGAGTGCCACAAGATGTCCTGGCAACCTAGCTGTTCATTCAGGCTGGTGCATAGTCAGTGTATACAACAGTTTTTGTATGAATTTCCTTACACAGAAACAAGGATGAAAAGGAAAGGCCTGTTGCCCAGCTGAATCTTGCCTGCTGATAGACAGCTGGGACATAGCCTAAAGGCACCTGAATCCAGCAATTTGGAAATGCTTTTGGATGTCTCACGATAGACATAGGCTTTTTCACCTTGCCTCAGTTTTCATAAGTCACCTTTTTTACACTGAAGCTTACAGTGTTTGCAGAACCTGGTTTGTAAGGCTCTTCTATTCACTTGGCATGAAAGTCTTGTGCTAAGTATTTTTGAGGAAAAAAACTCTTGGTTCTTCAACTACTTGGCTAACTGACAAGAAAGATAAATCATCTGTGTTCCTTACCAGGCCAAAGATAGGCTGAGTCTCATTTTGTTTCACCCTTAAAATACTTTTTCTTTGCAGAGCAAGAAAACTCTTTAAAATTCAAAGTAGGTACACTTTTCAGCAGTTTATCTAGAATGAACAGCAGGATGCAAGCTTCAGGAAGAAAGTTGCTTTCTCACTTATTTTTAAAAGCTGTTTTTTTCTCCTCTTGAATGCTGTATTCTGCATTAAGTGAAGGATGATGATACCTTTCCTTTTACCGCAAGCAAACAAAGGTTGCCATGGCAAGCAGGCTCAAGAGGCGGAAGAAATATCAGCAAGAGCTGATGTTCATGTCCACCGGAGCTCTGAACTGAAATTTTCTTTCATCTTTTGCCATTTTCACGTGTCATCCTGCACACAACAAAAAAGTGCTTCATATTGACATAGACTTTCAAATGTAATTAAGAGCCAATTTTCACAGGCTCAGTTTTACCCAATACCACAATAATTACTTGGTATTTACCAAGAGAATGACTGGCACTTTCACACGCTCATGTTGTCTTTGCCTCACGCTCTCTTATTTGTATCATTATTGTTTCAAGAGCAAGACAAGAAGATCTGCAGCACAAATTACTTCATCGCAAGCAGGAACATAGAGCCCACTTTCGATTCTTGAAACTGACTAGTTTCTGATGAAAATTATGGGCAATCCAGTATTATCAGCCTGGAAGGGCAATATTTCCTGCTGATAACCATCAGGCATAATTGCTTGCTTTCACTGGTACAAAATAAATACTGCTGAGACGCATGACAAAAGCTTAATTTCTTGAACACAACCCCCTCCCTAGTAACCGTAATGATAAAGATCCTAACAGAGCAAGCAGATGAGTAAAGAGTTATACTGGAAATACACTGGTGTAGGTGCAGCTCCACCTAGGAGAATCATAGCAGTTGGGTTAAATTCATACTTGCCTGGGAAGATGTTGGGAAGAATTCATTGTAATATGCTGTAGGCATTTGCAGCTGAGATCAAAGAAAGAAGCCTCCACTTCTAGCATGTAATTCAGATGTATTTTAGAAGCCTGTCCTAGGATAAAATGGATTGTGCCCTGGCCTCGAATGACCAGACTCCAGAGATTATCAAAGGAGCATGGAACAATTATTTAAAATTCAGTCTTTTTCATAGTAGAGATCTATTTTAGTTAGATTAATAGCTTTGACCAGAGTCTGCATTTGCAGAAGGACCATGCACTAGTGGAGCCATGGCTGACAAACAATATAGCTTTATTATGCATGCAAGTTTGCCCATTTATGATATATTCATTATCATACAGATACGCTGTTCAGACATTGTAGGCTTTCATTAAGCAGTCAACATCAAAGTTTGGGGGTTTTGTTCTATTTTGATTGTATTATTTACTGATAGAACCGTTTAGGTTTAAATTTTAAGCAGCTCTTCATTTTATTATAATATTCCAATATTTCATTTTGTTATATAAGGAAAACTTCTTAAAATAATTTCAACTTCTTTGACAAAGATTGATAGACTTTCTACTACATTCTGTTATTTCTACTTATAGAAGATTCTCTCCTATGTTCTTATCCATTGCTTGATCTCTGACACTTTTTTTTTCTGAAAAAAAGGAAGGCTGTTTTGGAAACTGACTGAAGTAAACAATTGCACATGTATAAGGGGGACTTCATGGAAGCCTTTGTAACCACTTTTCATGATGCTCTACTCAAAATCCTCAGATATATTTCTATTTGAGAAGTTTTTTTCTATATTCGGCCATGAAACATTGCTGCACATTGTTGGTAAGTATGAGCTCACTTCACTTGATCAACAAATTAAAGTTTCCATGTCGTGGTTTAACCCCAGCCAGCAACTAAGCACCATGCAGCCGCTTCCCCCTTCCCCCTCCCAGTGGGGTGAGGAGGAGGAAAGAGGGAAAAAAAAAGTAAAACTCGTGGGTTGAGATAAGAACAGTTTAATAACTAAAGTAAAATATAATACTAACAATAGTAATAATGAAATACAATAATAATAATAGTAATGAAAAGGAATATAACAAAAAGGAGGGGGAGGAAGGAAAAAAAAAAAACAACCAAACAACAACAAAGAAAAAAAAAAAACCCACCAGTGATGCACAATGCAATTGCTCACCACCCGCTGACCGATGCCCAGTTAGTTCCCGAGCCACGATCCGCGCCGCCCGGCCAACTCCCCCCTGTTTATATACTGGGCATGACGTTCCATGGTATGGAATACCCCTTTGGCTAGTTCAGGTCAGCTGCCCCGGCTCTGCTCCCTCCCAGCTTCTTGCACACCTGCTTGCTGGCAGAGCACGGGAAACTGGAAAGTCCTTGGCTAAAGATAAGTGCTACTTAGCAACAACTAAAACATCAGCGTGTTATCAACATCATTCTCACACTAAATCCAAAACACAGCACTGTAGCAGCTACTAAGAAGAAAATTAACTCTGTCCCAGCCGAAACCAGGACAATCCTACACGATTTTTCAACATTATGATTTGAATTTTAAGCCCAAATTGTTCTGTTAAGTTGAACTACTAGCAATTCTTCACAAAGAAGAGTGTTTCAGAATTCAGCTGCTCTGAAAACAAAACCATTACTTTCATGAATGATCCTACCCACCTATGGACATTCTCACAGAGCATCAGTCCTTCTGAAAATCTGAAAGAAACCCATGGGGCAGAAAAAAATATATCTTTCCTTCATTAGTGTTGTGGTATGAAGGTTTTACAAAATCATAAAGTCCACAAACTCATCCTGTATTCTTTTTTCATGCTCCCTCTTACCTGAATGACTCCTCCACCTTGGCCATCCTTCCCAGCTAAAAACTCTTCAGGCAAATTAATCATCTTCCCTAGCCAATCCAGCATGACAGTCTCCAGCTCTGTGCAAGCTGGGCTTGCAGCCTGCGTTGAAAAATAGAACAGAGGGAATAACCTCACTAGAGCATGAAGGGAAATAGGATCTACCAGAGCAAGAATAACTCTTTCTCTCTCTCTCTGTCTTTTGACTATAGAGGAAGAGACTAGCTGACTAACTTCACCAGCTAAATTAGGGACCTGAAGACCATTTTGTGCATGTTGTTTCTAATACTTACTAAAAAAATGTCAAACTGGGCCTCACATAGAACCATGACTATCAAATGTCAAAGCTAGGATTTGCATCTTGCATATTTTTTTTGACATCAACTACCAGCCTCTTTTGAGAACAGCCCATTTCATATGAATGTGGGGGTTTTTAACACAATTTTCCATTCATCCAGATGATAAGAGAAGTAACAACACCGGGTGATAGGCAACAGTCATACTACTTAATGAATCACCAGTAAGTTTGCACTGCTACCACTAATTCTAAATGCTGGTGATTTTTCAAGGGCAAAACTTCTAAGAGGAAATAGCCTTTTATTCCTGGAGTCATTCAGGGTGTCTATGTGAAAACACTTGATTAGTCAAGGAAATTTACCTATAAAAATAGTCCTGTGACTTCACTGCTATTAATCAATAATCTTATTGAAGAATGTTGCTGAAATGCTTAAAATCTTGGCAAGGTGAAGCACCATTATCACATAGCAGTACATACCCCAGTAAACTTACCCAAGAGAAGCCCACACATCCTATTCCACCACACAACATATCTGCAAGAAGAGCTGGGAAGGAAGAGGCTGCAGGGAAGTAGGCAAAAAAGTACGGACTGTGCCAGTGAGTCACCTGTATTAAGGGGAAAATAGTAATTTTTAACTAATGCAGGAAGCAGAAACAAATTGTCACAAAATCAGAAAAGATTAGAGGTTGGGAGCAGTCAACAGTTCTCAACTATCTGGCTGTAACACAGGATCTCATTTTTTAGGAAAGCTTACCTTGTTTTTTCTCAATTTTTCATCTATCTTTTACTCAAATCAGAAATAAATCTGTTCTTGCCCCCACCTCCCAACAGTTCCAAAATCAGAGTTCTCCATTTGTCTGCCTAGAAGACAAGAATTGCATGGGCAGTGGCAGCATGCGTTTCTGTTCAGGGCACTGTTCTAGAGCCTCTGCTTTCGGGGACTCTCTGGTATTTTGTTCTTTCATCTCTGTCACGCGACTGACTTAGCAAGAGTATCTTCAGCGCAGCAGAGGTCCACAGAACTCTCTTGCCCACACTCTGGAGTTATTTGCTAAAATTCAGGCACTGAATCTGGCCAAACAGCTCCTCACCAAATATGAAACAATCCATTCCAGTACCCAATACCTTCTGTAGAAAATTAAACTATCATCTCCCTATAACAAGTTGTGATTTATGTACAATTCCACTTTATATGTACTAATATGAGAACAAGACAGTAACTGCACAAATTGTAGTCAATTGTCTGGCAGCAGCAATATTTAGAATTATCTTATGCAACATCTAAGCAATTTTAAGGATCTGTGAGATACTTGATAGTGCTCCACAACTCCAGTCTAACAAAATTTGAAAACAGGAAATGTACTGCCACACTGCAATGTTCAGTGGAAATAATGTGATATGATATGTTTGGCAAAAACAGCTTTCACATTCAAGATAAAGGGCAAATTTTAGAAAAAAGTGCTTCTAGAGGATTAGATGGACTATAAGCAAGAATTCAGCAGAATGTGTATAAGATCTTTCCTTGGCTGGAAATCCAGAGGCTGCTGAGTTATTGAAGCATAGCATTTTCTTATGCTGTTTCCTTTTCTTTTTTTTTTAATACTGGAATTCTGTTACAACTGGAGGATGGTAAGAGCATACATTCTCTCTTGCCTGAGCTCAGTATTTCCTTACTGTTTTGTTCCGTGTGCCCACCTCTGATGAATTTTACCTTTCACAGTCCCCTCTCTCCCAGTCTGTGATAAGATTTCTGGTTCTGGAGCTGACTCAGGGATCACTGTACTGCACTGTTCTGCATGCTGCAAATATCCCTATATTTCCTCTTCTAACCTTCTTGCCAACAACCAGCTCTTCTTTAAGGGACATGCTCCATGCTAAGGGGAAACTGTCTTAACTCTGGTATACACAATGAATCAGATATCACTTTCTCTACTGTAGTATACCATATATAATATTTTGGATGCCCCTCTCTCTTTCATATGAAAACAGCTCCTATCCACTACAATTTTTCCACTGTCTAAAGTAGCCCTGTACCTGGTATGTTCATGATTTCACTTTTACTGGTCACTAGGTCCAAACCTGCTCAAATCACGTATCCAAAAACAAACCACTGTGAACATTTTTAGCTGTATCTCTTATATCTGGTCAGGATCTTTTTCTTTGCTGTAACAAAGTTTTAGAGCACTTGTGGCAAACACCTTCCTTCACAAATCAGAAAAAAATGGGATGGGACTTGGTTCTTCACAGGAAAACAATAAACATAAAAAAATACCCAATGAACAGCGGTCCCTGATAGGAATTACATGTGCAGACTTTCACTGACGTCCATAATGAGCCAGGGCTGCCACTGTTCATCTCCCCAGCTCTAATCCTCTGTGATCTGTAAGACTTGTGACATTCATCTTGGGTT
The DNA here is from genome assembly GCF_018139145.2 of Gymnogyps californianus. Taxonomy (NCBI): domain Eukaryota; kingdom Metazoa; phylum Chordata; class Aves; order Accipitriformes; family Cathartidae; genus Gymnogyps; species Gymnogyps californianus. The sequence continues at coordinate 76,219,671 of NC_059472.1, read as the reverse complement.
AATCAAGTTAAACTGCCTACTTGCTGGGAGCCATTTGTTTGATGAAACACAGCAGATTCCAGTTGCACCACTCACACAAAGCAAAAAAGCCAAAAGCCCTAGGGCAAGTGCAGCTGCGGTTCTTCCTCCTGCCTCCCCTTCCCCCTTCTCTTGAAGCAGCTGTAAAATTCATTTCTTTCACCATGTTGGAACAGACACACTTAGTCAAATATTGCAAAGAGTGTGACATAATTGATGCTTGTTTTTTCAGCCCTCTGCTGATAAACAGTGATACACAAGTGTCTTGGGTTCAGTAATTACCACTCTAATGCTTCTCAGAGACATTTTATTTCCCAGATTTCTTCCAAGGATGTCTGTCTTCCTGTGGCTTGCTTAGTCTAAGCAACAGTCTTCCTTTACCACACACTAAGGATAGGTACTTCAGCTGAAAGTTCATAGATTAATGGATGCAGTGTGAGGAAAATTAGCGTCTTCAGTACTGCTAGTTGCAGTTACAACTAAACTTGATCATTTTTGGCTCTAAAAAAGGAGGAGATATATTTCAAGAGAACAAAGCAAGTCTGAGAGAGATAGGTGATATTTTTATATGCAGATCCTTTCCACCTTGGCTTCCTGCTGTGAAGATCAGAGTTTAGCTGTTGTTCCCTCAGTCCCTGCATTAATATTAGGAACTTAGCACCATTATGGTCATTATCATTTAGTGAACTGCCCTTTGAAGGTCTACATCCAATTTCACAAGAGGTCTTCATAAAGAAATTTTACCACTTATGAATGCTTGTTTTCCTATAGGGTAAAGACAGCAATGGATACTGCATTATTGCTTTACGCAATTAATTGACCTTTGCTCCTCTGAAGGAACACCATTTTCACATTTTCAGTCATCCAGTAAGTAGCAGATATCTGAACACAACTAACACAGTAAAGATGTCAACATGAAGGAAACAAGAATCACTTATAGGCCACCGATAGCTTATGGGCAAAACAAGGTTTTATGACCTCTGTCACATTACTTATTCTCTCTGAAGAAGCCCAGTTCCTCATTTATAAAATGGAGATAAGACATTCCCGAGTGAAACACTGGAAAAGCACTATAGCTGAAAAATGCTAGATGTACTTATAAATGTTAGTCTTGTCAGGAAAAAGATGGGAAGAAGATTAAGAGAAAATATAATGGGGGTAGATTGTCCCTATAGCCAATTTCAAAAGTCCCTAAAATCGATTACAAATAATTTTAAAGGTCTCTAAGCCAAATGTGAACAAGTCTTCCTGTGCTAAGTTCTTTCCCTACCTCCATGTGTTTATACAGCACCATCATTTTCACACTTCAGTTTCTGTGAGCACAGCTAACAGAGGCAGCCAACAGATGCAGCAGTTTGTGCAGCACTATGCACAGAAGAGGTCCAGAAACCCTGCTCAGGTTAGCACACGTGGGCTCTGCAGTGGTGGTGACGCTCCACAGGGCACAGTCCCCAGCAGCAACTGGAACAACTACCCCTGGCACATCACAGGTCTCAACCCAGACTAAGCTCCCGAGGGAGTATGCAGCTCTTCAGGCCTGGGGTTGCAGGGATGATGGGGCCTCTTGCCAAGGCTGGTGCAGTGGGAGATGGTCTTGTAGCCTGCAGGAGGTATGCACTGCTGTAGGTCTGTGTTTTACACAGCACGAGGAGGTCAGCAGATTGTGCCATGTCAGAGATGACAAAAAGGAGATGATTGAGTGGGTCTTCCCTGAGACATAACACAAGGTATCTCAGATATAAAAGCCTGAACCCCAAAACGTGCCAAAGGAGGGGCAGTCCAAGTCTCTGCTTATTGGGTTGGGAAATGGAGTCGCATGATGGTGAAGGGTAGCAGCTTGAACTACTGGCACTAGGAGGAAGGCTTCTGCTCCACCTGCAGATCTGCAGCTACAGAATAGGTCCAGTGCCCTAGTTGCAGATGGGCTAGGAGCCCTGCTGTGTCTAGTGAAGCACCCAAGCAACCTGAGTGTTGACCCTGGTGTTGACAACAGGGATTTGGGTTTTAAGACCAGTGGGACCCTCTCTGAGGATCAACTCCTAGGAAGGATCCACCTGAACAATTGGGGCAAAAATATCTTTGCAGACAGGCTGGCTAACCTGGTAAGGAGAGCTTTAAATTAGGAACAATGAGGGAAGGACATGAAAATCCACAATCAAGGGAGGAAGGTGGACTGAGTTGGCAAGCAAAGGGCAAAGGGTAATGTGGACAAGAGAGATCTTGAAAATAAGATAGGGCTTGTCGTGTTTTAACCCCAGCCAGCAACTGAGCACCACACAGCCACTTTCCCCTTCCCCCTCCCAGTGGGGTAGGGAGGAGAAAAAAAAAAGTAAAATTCGTGAGTTGAGATAAGAACAGTTTAATAACTAAAGTAAAATAAAGTACACTACTAAGAATAATAATAATTATAATATAATAATAATAGTTGTAATGAAAAGGAATATAACAGAAAAAAAACACCCAAGAAAAGACAAGTGATGCACAATGCAATTGCTCACCACCCGCTGACCGATGCCCGAGCAGCAATCTGCGCCTCCCGGCCAACCCCCCCCCCCCATTTATATACTGGGCATGACGTTCCATGGTATGGAATATCCCTTTGGCTAGTTCAGGTCAGCTGCCCTGGCTCTGCTCCCTCCCAGCTTCTGGCACACCTGCTTGCTGGCAGAGCACGGGAAACTGAAAAATCCTTGGCTTAAGATAAGCGCTACTTAGCAACAACTAAAACATCAGTGTGTTATCAACATCATTCTTACACTAAATCCAAAACACAGCACTGTACCAGCTACTAAGAAGAGAGTTAACTCTGTCCCAGCCAAAACCAGGACAGGGCTAAAGCAGACCCACCCCAAGTGTATGCACATAAGTAAGGAAGTACTGAGAGAACAGCATTATGGGGGGAATAACTTTTCTGGGAAATCAGCACAAGTGGGTGCCTCTCTGAAGCACCCGTATGCTATGGCATAACGCATGGGGAACAAACAGGAGGAATTAGAAGGCTGTGTGCAGTTACAGGGCTGTGATCTCATTGGGATCACAGAGATGTAGTGGGATAGCTCACAGGACTGAAGTGCTGCGGTAGGTGAGGACAGGCTCTTTAGGAAGGACAGAGCAGGAAGGTGAGGCAGGGGAGTGGTCCTTTATGCAAGAGAGCAGCAGGAATGCATGGGGCTCTGCCTAGGGATGAACAAGCCAGTCAAGAGCTTATGGGTCAGGACTGGCGGAGATTTCAAGATGGGCAACATTTGGGTGGGTGTCTGCTACAGACCACCTGATCAGGAAGAAGTACATAAGTATAGCATTCAGACACCGGGAAGAAACCTCATGTTCACAGTCATAGTCCTCACAGGGGTCTCCAACCAAGCTGATATCTGCTGGACAGACAACACAGCAGGGCACAACCAGTCTAGGAGGTTTCTGGAGTGCATTGATGATAGTTTCCTAACATAGGAAACTGTGGAGGAACTGATGAGGAGAGACATGCTGTGGGACCACATACTAACAAACAAGAAAGGACTGATCAAGGATGTGAAAGTCAGGGGCAGCCTTGACTGCAGTGACCATGAGATGGTGGAGTTGAGGATCATGAGAGCAGGAAGGAAGGCACAAAGCAGATCATAACCCCAGGCTTCAGGAAAGCAGACTTTGGCCTGTTACGGGACCTGCTTGGAAGGATCCCATGGGAGACAGACATGGAGAGAAGAGTGGTCCAGGAGAGCTGGTTGATTTTCAAGGATCACCTCCTCCAAGTTCAAAAATGATCCACCATGCAGGTAGTCAAGCAAGAGTGGCAGGAGGCCTTCACAGATGAACAATTAGCTCCTGACAATGTTCAAACGTAAAAAGGAAGCATATAAGAAAAACAAGGAGGTTCAGGTGACCAAGGAGAGGAGGGCTATAAAGACAATGTCTGAGTATGTAGGGACAGGGTTAGGAAAGCCAAAGCCATCTAGAGTTGAATCTGGTGAGGGATGTGAAGGGCAGCAATAAAGGCTTCTGCAGGTTCATCGGCATTAAAAGGAAAGTAGGGAAAATGTAGGTCTGCTGCCAAATGGGGTTGGGGACTTGGTGACAAAGGACAGGGAAAAGGCTGAGGTGCTCAATGCCTTTTTCACCTCAGTCTTTACTGGTAAATGTGCCTTCAGGAATCCTAGGCTCCTGAGATGCATAGGAAAAGCCTTGAGCAAGGAAGACCTCACCTGGAGGAGGATCAGATTAGGAAACATTTAAATAAACTGGGCATACATGAGTCCATGGAGCCTAATGGGATGCACTCACAAGTGCTGCAGGAGCTCAAAAATGTCATTGTGACCACTCTCAAATATCTTTGAAAGGTTATGGCAACTGGGGAATGTTCCTGAGGACTGGAAAAAAGCAAATGTCACTCCTATCTTCAAGAAGGGCTAGAAAGAGGATTTGTGAAACTACAGGTCTCACCTCAATCCCAGGGAAGATGACGGAACCTTGAAGCTTTTTCCAAACATATTAAGGACAAGAAGGTTATTGGGGCTAGACAGCAAAGATTTATGGAGGGGAAATCATGCCTAAGCAACCTGACAGCCTTTTACAAGATGACTGGCTCGGTGGGCAAGGGGAGAGCACAGGATATCGTTAAGACTTTCAATACTGTCTCCCATAACATCTTTACTGACACACTGATGAAATATGGACTAGATAAGTAGACAGTGAAGTGGAGTGAAAACTGGCTAAACTGCCAGACTCATAGGGTTGTGATCAGTGGCATGGAGTCCAGCTAGAGGCTAGTGGTGTACCCCAGGAATCAATACCGTGGCCAGTACTGTTTAACATCTTCATTAATGACCTGGACGATGGGACAGAGTGCACCCTCAGCAGTTTTGCAGATGATATAAAACTGGGAGGAGTGTTTGATATACTGTATGGTCATGCTGCAATTCAAAGGGACCTCAACAGGCTGCAGAAATGAGCCAACAGGAATCTCATGAATTTCAACAGAGAAATGCAAAATCCTGTACCTGGCGAGGAATAACCCCCTGCACCAGTACAGGCCAGGGATTGACTGGCTGGCAAGCAGCTCTGCAGAAATGGATCTGGGGGTCCTGGTGGACAAGTTGAACATAAGCCAGCAATGTGCCCTTGCAGCAAGCAAGGCCAACAGCATCCTGGGCCACATTAGGAAAACTTGCCAGCAGGTCAAAAGAGGTGATCCTTCCCTTCTACTCAGCACTGGTGAGGCCACACGTGGAATGCTGTGTCCAGTTCTGGGTTCTCCAGTACAAGAAAGACATGGACATACTGGAGTGATTCCAGTGAAGGGCCATGGAGATGATTAATTGGAGCATCTGTCATATGACGAGAGGCTGAGAGAGCTGGGATTGTTCAGCCTGCAGAAAGCTCAGGGGGTATCTTGTTAATGTGTATAAACACCTCATGGGAGGGTGTAAAGAAGATGAAGCCAGATTCTTCTCAGTGGTATCCAGTTACAAGACAAGAAGAAATGTCTACAAATTGAAATACAGAAAATTCCACCTGAACATAAGAAAAAGCCTTTTTACTGTGAGGGTGGTCGAACTTTGGAACAGGACAACAGAGAGATTATGAAGACTTCATCCTTGGAGATATTCTGCACCCAGTTGGACATGGTCCTGAACAACGTGCTCTAACTGACTCTGCTTTGAGCAGTGGGGGTGGACTAAATGATCTCTAGAGGTGCCATCCAACCTCTACTATACTACGACTTTGTGATTCTGTGCTCATGTGAGTCTTCAGTATTTAGTATAAACAACACAGGCAGAATCAGAGTTATTATAAGAACTAGGATTTATGTACTTGTACTCTTTGTGTCACAAACACTAACATTTCACACCAGAGGAAAGTTTTGGATAGAACATTTCTTCTTCAGAATATCACTTGGTAAAAGTAAATTTATTTACAGGGCATGTAAATATCAAGAAAAAATCAATTTAGTTAAGAGGGAACATGACATGTTGATGACATAATTGGAATTCAGTGTCCCACTTTCTATTCTCAAATGATTCATCTCTTATTTCTTAATTTGATATTATTTTATTGAATGTTCTCAAGTGTTCAAAGCAAAGTGTTTTCTGTTCTACTTCACAGACAAAAAAAATCGGTTAGTATTTTCCTCCAATGAAAAAGAAAAGGCAATTGTATGTATGAGCAGCAATGAAAGTATTTGCATGTGTTGGACATAATTCTTTTATCTAATCTGCACTGATTTAATTCAGTTGGATTTAAGACTTCATCCACAAATCTTTGAGAAGAGTGAAGAGATTTCCATTGACTTCAGTGGAGCTTTTGCCTGTGAAAGGACAGCACGGTTGGCTCCAAGGGAAACAAGATAAAGTCATATTGGATATCAAATATTTACATTGGTCAATGAAAAGGAATTGGTATTATAGTACACTGACTAAACACATTTGCAGAGCAGTGGTTCCGTGTCCAGTCACATAGCAATCATATCATCTAGCTACATCCAGAGAAGCAACCCAAAATGGTTATTGCAGAGATCCAAAGGAGAAATTCCTTATTAACATTTACTAAAAATCCAGTCCTCTTCAAGCTACTTAGAGGCCTTAGGAGACAAGCATATATTTAAAATAAAAAAGGTTCCATGAGTGGTAAAACAAGAAAGATTCAGAACTGGACAAATGCCAGATGCTTTGTTCTGCATTGTCTGTCCAACACTGATCTATCCAAGGACTAATATTTAGGTAGTAGCCATCTGCCTTAAAACGTACTAAAAGAAGCTGACATTTAGGAGAGTAAGTCAACAGAACAAGTATTGGGGAGAATCCTTTCTAGTCAACTCTGTAATAAAAAGAAGTCTCCTAAGAGAATTTTAACATTTAAAGATCAGCTTGAAGGAACACTTTAGGCACAGCAGACTAATAAAAATCCCATATTATAAAATATGTACTGTGCTTTGCAAGTAGCAAAAATATCACATGAAATTCAAAGTTATGAAGCTTTGCCTTAACCAATTCAAGGGAGAAAAGGGGATTATTTCCAAAAGCAAGCCTCGCATGAAGCAAAAGAATGATTTGATTATTTCTAGCAAGAACAGAAAACTTTAGTTGTGTAAAGTGTTAGATCATATTTAACTATGGATATAAAGCAGACTCCTGCCTTCTAAAAGCTAATCAGTGTGGGTACTTATGTTCGTAAGGTCTAGCTGCACAGCATTCAACCCACGCTTTCCTTAAAGTCTTTGAAAACCTAAATGCAGTATTGAACATTACACTACAGATCCATTTTTCTTACCCCTGGCATAATGATCTTCTCAATGTCTTTAAAGACATCCTCAAAGCTCTCAGGATCCTGGGGTGCACAGTCTGGAATGAGGGGCCTTAGATATCCTGGTTCCACATCTGGGAAGACCTGTCTTTTATCTATCTTCTCCAGGTAATCTGCAATATAGTCCACCATCTCCTTCCCTCTCTTGCGGAACTCTGCAGCATCCATGGGTATCAGAGTTTAGGACTTATTATCAGAAAAACCCTAAAAAAAAAAAAAAAAGTCACTTTTGAAAGAAAATTTTACTAGTCATAAACCTGTTATTCAGATGATTTATAGGATGACTCGTATGGCCTTTTTGAAAAGACCATATGCTCTTTTATTTCTGCATATTAGGCCAATGCCCATACAGTGTTGCATTCTGCTCCACTCCAGTATTAACTGGACATTGTATAGAAGTAAATCACACTGTTAAATCTTTGATGCCTAGGTCATAATGTAGATTAGCTTAATATAAATAGGCTGTATCTTTAGCACAGAAAAGCAGGAGAGGCATATTGATGAAGATTCAGAAATCACAGATTTAAACCCTACTGCTGCTGGTTGACACAAGGATGTGGCATTGTTATGCGGCACATACATAATCAACTCCCTCCTCCCTTATAAAGATTAGGTCTAAGAAAATAGCATGCTGTGTGTCTCTATTATAATCTATAACAACAAGCTATAATAATCGCAGTTATCACAATGATCCACTGTGCTGCCCTGTCATTTTGTCTACGTCTTGCCTCCTGTCTTGCCTCAAGATATAGATTCTTTACTCTTTCACTGTAAATACACATGCTGTGCCATTTACAAAACCTTATTTCTTACCGAGGTTTCAATTAGAATTCACTTAGAGTTGATCCGTACTGTATTTTACAGGAGGATGTGAGGAAGCTCTGTCTGGGGCTGTCCCTATTTCCAAGATGTTGGGCTGGAGCTCTAGGTGTGCTTTGAGCTAGGCAGACACTGTGTGAGCACACTCAAGGCGATATATGGCTCAGCTGAGATGAGCTGGAGTTTACCTGCAAAGCGCTGTGCAAACATAAATTCATATTGCTAGGGTGCCTGCTCCTGCCATCCTGGCCCACCCAACTTTTTTACTGTATGTGGCTGTGCATTTTGAGTGCTCAGTGAATACAAGGTTGAGACCACAGTGCCTAAAAAGTGTCCAAGAGTCCTTATACACTCAAATTGAGTGAGTGATACTGTGTCTTGGGATCTAGTAAGAAAATTGGCAAGTGAAACAAGGATACTCACTCCTGGTGTAAAGAATTACTATGCTTAGTTCACATACCTTCAGATCTTCACTTTGTAAGGAAATAATTATATTAAGCACAATGTAAATATTATGTAATTAAGAGACAATTTCTTAGATATCAGTTATTTATGCTAAGGATTTATAACTGAGGACATAATTTTGAGAAAAGAGAGACCCTTCTGGGCTTTATTATATTTGAATTAGTACTGTCATGTTACAAAAGAAAGACATCATTGATAAACACCATCCTAAAGACATCTCTGCTGCTACAAATAGAGGATCTGGGAATTGTGTGAAGCAGCTGCTGCTGCTATTTAAGAAGGCAGGGTGCTGCTGTAGGTCATGAACCCCTTGGGAAAGCAAGGATCTGCACTGTAGGGACTTCTAGCCACCCAGAGAATAGCTGTTCTTGTTGCTATTTTGTTAGAGTTATATTACTCTTTCTAACCATCATGTAAGTGTTTATTTGGCTCTCTCTATGCCTTTCTGAAAGGGGAATTAGGACCTTTCTCAGATCTTGCTACCAAGTTGCTGGAAACACATTACCAGTAGTCATTATGGTCCTCAGAGGATTCTGGCAGCCAGCTTTGTGTGTCATCTCCCCTTTGAAAGACTGTGTTTAAGCAAGCAGTTTCGTTTCTACTCCTTTACAATCAGGATGATTCCATTTCTTCAATACCCCCCAAATCTTATGTGCATTTTCATTTAACACATGTTTGATTGCAGTTCAAAATTTTAATAAACTTTCTAAATAAGTCAGCGTGAACTGCAGCAATCAATATGCATCTCTCTGTCAGCAATCTAATTACAACCCAAGGCTCAGTTCTTTGGTTTAGATTTTTGCCAGAAGAAATCTAAATATTGTACTGTTTCACTTCTTTTTCAAAGTATCTCTAACTTAACCCTTAACTTATGCTATCATTTCTTTTTTGCTACTCCGTTCATCAGTTCATTGTTATAGCGTGCTCTGAAGAATTTGCATGTGGTAATCTCTTATTTTTTTCTCTGTTTTCAGAGGTGAAAACTGTGAAAATAAGAATTTAACCCATGACTGCCAAATTAATGGGAGTTGCCTGAGACTGAACTGACTCAGAACTTGAGGATTTGGTGTTTCTAGCACTACTGTTGCTCACCACTAAGTTACAGTTATTCCTATGGACTTTTACATATGGGTCAGTTCAGCTGAACATCTCATTCAGTATCTGTGGGTCCAATGAACTGTCAGTACAATGTCAGAACAGATAAGAGTATCTCTATACTACTCTCGAGCTTTACTTTGTATCAATTAAATACAGGGCATCATTTAACATAGAAGCTTCTGTGGATCGCTTGGTCTTTTCCCAAAATATAAATCAAATGGCATAAATTAAATAGCATCATGTGTAAGCTCAAAACAGCTCACAAATACACAGACAAAAATAAATTTACTTTCTCATATTACCACAACAATGATACTATGTTATATAGCTTGCGACCATTTTTCCACCACCTAGATTTTTTTGGATCTGAAATTTCTTTCTATTCCAAGTAATATTTGCATCATCTTGTTCCTATATAGTATGCTGATATAATTTATTGACATTTTTATTATTAGCAGTTTTGACAAAGTTCTTTTTGGATATCAGGATAAGCAAATAAAATTTAGATCTAAACATCAGATACACATTCTGTGGTTTCAGCCTATGACCATGGAACTGAAATTTGTCAACTCAGTTTGACAAAATACACATTTTAATCATCACTGAGATCTTGTTATTTGCTAACTATAGTTCTTCCCAAGAACTGGAGGTCCACTGGCTCATCCTAACATTGTTTTGGCTGCACTATATTTCTGTCATAAATCACTGTTGCAATAGCATTCTCAAAATTCGGGATAAAGAATTAAATTACAGGGGAACCCCACTGTTTTGCACAGGAGAAGTAATTGAACCAGGAAGCTCAAGCATAAAGAATGGGAGGATGAACCATCCATCCCAAATCTGCCATAGTTGCTGCAGTGTTATAAACTGATATAAACTAGTATCTAGTTAACCTCTAATGAACTTTCAATTCAGTTTGATCCAGTGAAATACATGAATCTGCTTCAATCTGAAACAAAAAGTATTTCATTCTTCTTTCCCCCGAAGACAATACTGAGAAATTAAAATCTATCTAAACATCTATCTATTTTTATGTATCCATGCATCTTCTTTCCTAAAAGTCCTTGCCTGAAAATTCCTTACCTACTGTAACACACATATCTCACCAGGAACTGTGAAGGCATACTCCTTGCAGGAACACAGTGGTCATTTAAATTTTCCCTTTCACCTCCTATTTTATATCTGTTCTGTAAGTGACACGACCCACTTACACTCTCATCCCTATTTTTATTCTCTTCCGCAACTGTTCATTACAGATCTCACTTCATCTGCTTGAAACTATTACTTGCTATGGAAGACACATCCAGTAGACTGAATATCTGACAATTGTAATGCTTACCAGTTAGTACCGTAAAAATGCAAATTACTTCACCTCTCTACCAGTACAGAATATTTCTCTTTTCTACCTCTCACATGCATATATAACACATGTACAATGCAACAATACAATGCATAGAGAGCGAGCTTCCCTCTATGTCGGTATATTTTTAAAATATAGAATGTGATTTTCTAAGAAGCAAAATACCTCCGACAACTCAGCCCTTAGGGTCTAAATTGAAAACACTGTTTGAAAGCATCCATATTTTCTGAAGGGCTGAGTGTTATAATCTGTGTGTGCTCGAAATATCCACTTAAGTCGAAGGGACTTAAACTGCAAAATAATGCAGGCTGAGTTTCTGAAACTAAATGGAAATATCAGAGAAACTGAGGCGCTCTCTAAAATATTTAATAGTGGTCTGTTTTCTTGAGGGCCAATAAAGAGTGATAAAGGCTCCATGCTCTCAGGGATCCCACACCTCCCAGGATGAATTTCAGCATATTCAACATCTGCCAGCTGAACCCCAAGTGAACAGAGCACAGCTTCTCAGGAGGCACCCTGCCTAATTAGTAACCCCTACCACTTTGTAAGCACAGTCTGTATTCAAATTCATCAACAGCCTCACTCTGATTGATAAAATACAATTTTACCAAACATATATTATGTCTGAGTACTTTTGTTCCCAGCAACAATCAATGGATATTGTCACCACTGCATACTTCTTCAGATCAAGTCCTACTTTACTGGAGAAGATTGAGTTTTGTTCTTAACTTCAGGTAAAAACAAGAACAATCATGTTAAACCTTAAATTATATCAATGTATCTTTTTTTATTATTATTCCTGTATAAATTGTTTGCTCTTAATTTTGCTGGAATTTGTCACAGGACAACTACACTACACAATCTAAAGTTGACATATCCTTTGCTGCTTTGTGTAAACTACTCTTTCTACCTCAGTGCACTGAAATTAGAACATGGCAACATTTTATTTTAGTGAAGTTACTGAAAACTGTTGTTAGTCTTTAGATTGTACATTCAGTATAATGTTCATTTGCAAACCGTTTTCTACTTTATTTGAAACTGAACCATACAAATGAGCAGTTTATGCACAATTAAGTATTAAATACATTCATAGGTATAATATTATGTAGATAACATTCAGCTTATTCATTATTTCTGTTTAAAAGTATTGGCTATAATTTTAGAATCTGCTTTTTGTATTAACTAAATATAAATGTAAAAGGTATCTAAATACTACCAGGAAATTTATTATGAGGAAGAAAAAGAGAAAAAAGAGGAAAAGGGAGAAAAAGAGGAAAAAGAGAACAAATGAGGAGAGAGGTATATTCGACGTATTATAATTTTATGAGTGCCTGTTCTCCTGTTCATCAAAGTAAAATAAAAACCAGCTAACATAATAAAATCTTTTAGCAGCTCCTGTTATTAAATACAGAAAGGAAGAATGCATAGATGCATTAATAGCACCTTAAACTGATAGCTGCATTGGCTCAAAAAAAGTAATAACTGTGTATCTTTCCAATAAATGAGACAAGTGCACTTTCTATTCTGCCAACTGATTGTTGCAGAATATAATGTAATTTGAAGGCTTGTGGTGCTACAGTGACACCACTGAAGCCATGAGGACTTTCTGCTATTGAACCCAACTGTTTTTGCAGCTGTTGCTACTGTTAAGCTAAACTTCTACTATTGGCAATAGGAGTATTGCCTGAATAAGGACTGTAGGATTAATTTTATTTCAGCATGAGTAAAAAGGAACTGGATCTCCTCTGTACTTCCACCTTTGCACGAGCCAAGGATTAGGTATATATGTTACAGGCCCTACATTTCATTTAAAAATTTCATTTTCCAGTTTGACGTTGCTGGTTTTATTCATTGCTGTCACTGGCACAGAGTCTGCAACTTAGTAATTTTCCCTTCTGAGGTCTTATTATACTGATGGAAAAGTGTTATTTCTGAGGAAAACCTCACCCTAAAAAGTCATGCATTGAATTTATCTTGAAAATTTTACTATTCAAAATATTTGGCAGAGAATTTCTCAAGGTCTGCTTGGTTGTTCAGAACTGTTGCACTTGGAAAGACAAGATAAAAACTTTTGGATACATGGGATTCTGCATAAATGTACATAAACAGTTACAGCTGACATACATCATATGTAACAACCAGCAAACACAAAATGAGAGGTGCACACTACATTGTGCGAACTTAGGTTAAAAAGAAATGCTTTTTGAGTATCCCGATTATCCCTAAAATAACACAGGCTGTCTGTTCATTAGCCGAGCTCCCACTCTTAAGTAACCAATTGTTGCATTAATCCAAGTGTACCTACTTGAATTCAATAACCAGAAAGCTTTAAGGACAAAGAATGTTACTTACAGCAAGTTGGTAAGGTTCTTCCTTCTCCTCTGTCTTTCTCACTGTCTTTCTTTGCTCCTCTGTGACAGCTATAAAGCGCAGAGGATGCAGTTGCCAGCATATATAGGCAGAGTATCCACGTCCCCTCAGCCTATCACAGCCAAGCGCTTTGCATCGAACATGCAGCAGCAGCATCTCCCCCTCCTCCTACACCTCCTCCAAAATACACTTAGCAAAAGAAGCTACCCGAAGGCAGGCGGATCTGACCGAGAAACGGCCATTGCCTACGTTAACTGTGAAGCGGTGTGTGTTTCCTTCCATGAACTCCATTAACAAGTCTGACAGTGAGTGTCTGATCACATGCTCCCAGTCTGTGTTACACACTCCAGGACATTTCTGCTGTGGCTGTTGCTGTAAAAGCAAGTGCTTTGAACCACTTCTGTGAAACATTATTTTCAGGAAAGAAACACAGATACAGTTGAAATACCACTCAAGTGACTGCAAGCTCTGAAGAGGTATACATGTGGGATTAACCTCCTCGGACATGCTGTATCTAACTTTTTCCAGTTTCTCTCTTTCATCATACATATACTTAAAAGCAATAGTAAATGTTCAAGATTTGTTTACCTATTCTAAAAGAAAAGTTTTACGAGGAGTTCTGTTTCCTAGATGAATCCAGGTAACCGCCTGTCATTTTTATTTAGTTCAAGTTTGTTTTAAAAAATACTATCAGCATTTCATAGTCCTGAACAGCTTATAGCCAGGTAGTGTGGCAGGAGATCTGGGACAGCCACTGCTCCCAGACCGGTCTCTAGTGCACTGTAGTGTTACAACCAACCTTTTTGTGAAGGAGGAAAAAGTTCTGGCTGTCATATATTTTAAAACTGCCATGGCTGTGTTTGCTGTTATAATGATATAAGGCCAATTATAATCTGCTACTATTCTGAAAGAGCCTATTCAAAATAAAAACAGGACCTAAAATCCACAGATCAGCTTGAGGCTTTCATTGTGCTTATGCTAAGATGTTACTCTGTGATCTGACTTGCATTTTCAGTTCTTAGGTTGTGTCTGCTGTAATGATCAGTCTATAATCTTGACAGCATCAAGAAATCCCAGGGTCAGTTGCAGCTGGCTCTCAGTTGTTTTCCACCACAAAACAACTCCTAAGTGCACACGGTTACAGCCTGGACAAATTGGGACCACATAAGAAAAAAAGTGTTTTGGAGATTTCTCCTATTTTTTCTTTCTCCCTGAATTCAACTGAAAAGGCTGAAAATTCAAAATATGTTGTAAGGGTACAAGAGATGCAGAAACTGAAGATGTCTCTAGTAAACATAAAGATAACTCAAATCTAACTTCAATGTTTCATCCAAATGGCTTGCAAAAGGTACATAACTTTCAAAGGAAATTAAAAATGGAAATTAAAATTAAGATGGGAGTATTAAAATGCTGATTTAATCAACCACAGTGTTGAAATACCGCCTCAAAGTCATCTGATGAGTTTTTACTTCTCTGCTGTACCTGTAAGTTACCTTAAAAGTTGCTGTGACCAGGCAACAATTGCATTTTCTATTAAAATCATATTTTTTTTATTTTGCAGGAAGAAAAAGGAAATAAAGTGTGAGAGGCACAATAGGCAAGGTGGAAAAAGGGAATTAAATGCCCTTCTAAAAAGCATATCCCATGTCTCCCTATAATTCTAATAATTCTTCTGGCTCATACTACTTTTCATAATTCTTCTCATCAACTGTTGGCAATACACAAATCTTTGCTTAACAGAATCTTTCTGTGGTGGACAAAAGCAAAATCATTAAGTTTTCCGTAAGAGGTGCTGGCTAAGTCAGACCTGCTGAGGCCCTGCGAATTGTTCCAGACCCTTCAGCGTGCTGGCTCTTTCAAAGAGAGGAACTTCTCTTACTGCTGAAACACAATTAATAGAGATTTCCCCTTTACTGCCAAACTGTTTCAAAATTCAAGATACCAGTGTGTGAGAAATAATAGGTGATCCTAAAAAGTTTAAAGGCCAGGGCTTGTTGGTAAGCAACCAACAGATCACATTATTCACAGCTAACACGAGACAGGCTTCAACATGTTTTTGCACATGGAGGTATGTCACCCTGATGATGATAGATAATGATGCTGTGCCCATGCAGTATTGGTACCAATTTATTACTGTTGCTGAACTCTTTGGTTTGCAAACAAGGTGGGAGAGATAACATGTTTGAACAGGAGGCTCCAGCGCAGCACCGGAGAACGATGCAGACAATGTGTTATCAGTCCTGTTGCCAGTCTGTGTGCACAGACATGGATCAAAGCAGAGGGAGTTAAACAGTTCGTACCCACTTTCCAATAGTTTTCACCTCTTCCATTGTTATACAATGCAGATTAGAAATTAAAAGGCCAGGCCTTCAGTCCAGTTATGATTAGATGGCTTTACTCCCAACTCCAATTTTTCCCTCACCTGAATAGCATGACATTCATCTCATGCTAGCCTCCCGATGTGGCCCTAGTTACTAAATTTGGTCAAGATGTGTTTGTGCTGTAGATCACTTAGCCTAACATTATTTGAACAAATCTCTTCTGACCTATAATGTGAAGGGCTTCAAATTGACTCAGATATCATCAATATCTTAGATATTGAGAAAGTAACTTGAAAAAATTAATTAGGAATCATACTAGCACAATATTTGTGCCTGTTTTCAACATTTGGTGGCAAAGGAACAGTCACTGTTGCCTAAGCATAAGAAAAAACAGTGGTTTGTTGCTTAGTATTTGGTTTACTCCTTATCCGTAATTTGAGGATGCTGTTTGGACGCTGCAGGCTTTTTTTCCTGCTTCCCTTGCTGTTGCTCCTTCAGAAAAAAAACAGTAGTAGAACCCTGTCTTTGTCTGTCTTTTTTTCCCAGTATATTCTTCCATGAATGTAATAATACCAGTAATGGAAAAGAAAATTATCTACAAAAAGGAAAAGGAAAGAAAAAAACTCTAAGAATCACTCGATGTACTGGAATGAAAAGTCCTTATATGTCCCATAAACAAGGTCCAAATCTGCATGAGCCATAAAGATGAGACAAGACAGAAGAGAATATTTTAGCAGAAATGTGCAACTAACAATTTTCTGGATAAAACAGAGGGTGCATTTCCTTCAGAAGAGAGTAAGAATTAAATAAAACCTTCAGACACAAATAGATGGATTACTTGCATCGTACGAGGATAAAAACTAAGTCTCCTGCAGAACATAAGTAGACTTTGCAACAGGCAACAGATTAGCCTGGAGTTGAATCTCAGACAGAGCTGACAAACTGGGAAAGTATCTCTCTTATCTTTCATGAATATTTTATGTGTGACTTGTTTTCCCTGTTCAGTTCCGTATTGCTGTCTGTGTGAACATGTGAAAGTAAACCAAAGAAGGATAAAAAGGAACTGCTAACAAAGTGAACATGGCCACAGACTCAAACACACAGCTTCGGAGGAGTTAACGTACCACTTGCTGGTTCGAGGCAGCCTAAGCACTTTACTCTTATGGAAGCAAGCCTACAGAAATGAGAGAGGTTGTGATGAACTGAAAAAGTGTCAACAGAAAAACTGACAGGCTGTGAAGAGTCACAGAGACAGTGAGAGCAGGCTGCAATCACAGTAGGCAGGCTCTTCCAATAGAGAGAGAGGAGTAGCTTCTGCTGCGAGCTGAGATGATGTGCTTACCTAGGGGTGTAGGCACTGCTGGGGCACTCATCCAGCCATACATTGCTCACAGAAAGAATTTTCTCAAGCATTGACCACTGTGAGCCTCACAGAAGCTGTGGCTGATAGATGAACTGCTATCAGGGCTTAAATGTGCTATTAAGACCTCATGTCAGAAAAGCGAATTATAGCAGCTGGTTTATGAATGGAATAGTCCACTGTATGGGTGAAAAGACAGACCCAGGTGAGGCATGAGGAACAAGATGGCTTGAGATACAGAGGGAACATAATGCAGTGCTTGTTCTTATGTAAGTAAGCGATTTTTTTTGATCACTGTTTACAAAGATATCAAAGATCACATAACGCTTGGTCCAGAAGACATTTTGTCACTGGCTGTGATTAATGCATTGTCATGACGACCATGCACTACCATGCACTGCTTGCAATAAGCTTGGAAGAGCATTTGCCACCAATATAAGCCTTGAGTCATTCTTTATGGGATGAGAACAACATTAGAGTCTCCTCATAAAGAGCACGTTGGTGCTCAATTGTCTGAGATCACAGCAAGTACTATGGTAAGGGATCATACTGGTGTTTCTTGCCCTTCCTCCCTGACAGCTTTGTTGCAAAGGTGTCTTTGGCTCCCCTTCAGTCCTGTGCTAACACAAGCACCTTTCTAGAAAAGACCAATGCCAATTTTCTGGAGAATTTATGCTTAATATAACATAAAAGTTACCGAGTACATGGACTTTCTCCAAGAAAGAGAAATTACTTTACTCATATCACAGACCTAGGGCTCTGGAGAACTGAGTGGGAACTGAATCTTCCACATCCACAGGTCTCCCTGGTCAAGGACACACATTCACATCTGAAGCGATGAGTAAGGTAATGTTTGCTACCTTCTGCTGTGGGTTATTGTCTCCGTCTCAGAGGTGGCAGTGATATATGTACACGCCTCAACTGCTTGAGTGCAGTGTGTGATTTTTGCGTAGGAAGATGCATTTACACCAAGATGAGGCTTTCCATTGGAGCCATGTGACTGGTATGCCCTGCTCCTGACTGCTGGTAATACAGTTAGCATAACCAACGCCATTTCCTAAGACAAACGGTCATAAAATGTAAGCGTGCTGATCACGTATCACCTCCGTCTCTGTTCCCCTTTTCAACACTGTGGTTGTCACCAATATGTGATGACCCCCGTTATAGAACAGCCAGATCCCCTGTCAGCATTGTGACAAGACTATTTGCCCACCGAGCATTGCTGCCAGGATGTGGTGACACCCGTTATGGAACAGGGAAGCGTAACAGCACATGAGATACTGCCTATAAAATCAAGCAGCTGCAAGTCCTGCTGCTGGACAGCAAAACCTGTGATCCCCCACTGGTCTGGGACGCATTCACCATTGTCTTCTTCCTCTGAAGATTGAGTGACTCATGTTCTTTTGAGTAGAGTCTGAGTCCAGATTATGATTATTGTATCATGCACTGATTATTAAGAATTTGACCAGAACTGCAGAGGGTCCAGGTGACTAAAAGTCTAGGTAACTGAAGACTCTAGATAGTAAAAAATCTACACTGATTACTAGAAATTTTTTTTTAACTGAAAGTATGATAATTGATAAAAACTTTGTGCAACAATAAGCTACACTAAATGCTAGAAATTGTAGATAACAATGAGCTATGCTGATAATTAAATATTTTATGTAATAATAAAGCTCTAATAGTAACTACAACCCTGTGGCCAGTCCTCATTCTACCAAAGATCCCTAGAAGAACCTGCCTGTCCCTGTAGCATTGGGTGACAGAGCCACCAAGTGTTCACATGCTCCATCCTGCCAACTCCATAAGACCGGCAATCATCTCCAGCTAGGAGGCAAAACAGCCAGCCAGGAAAGATAACAGCTTAAGCTGCTGCAGGTAGCTTCACCACAGCGCAGCCAGCTGTATCCCCACTCAGAACTGCCTGCCATCTGTTCTCCTTATGATACTGTTCACTTCCACACCTCAGATATAGTCACAGCTTCCACATTATCATTAGGAGAGACAGGCTCTCATTTAGACAGGATTTACATGTGACTGGAGGAGACAGGCAGTTAAATAAGAAGGATAGTCTGACGCATTCATTACCTTTGTGCTCAGAGACCTTAGTTCAAGTTCTTGTTTTCAAGTACAGATGCAAGTCTTTGCCACATGCTGTGCAATTCTGGGTAAGTCCTCAGGGGCAGCTTCCATAAAATATTTTGCTAGGAGGGATTGTTATCTTCCAGCTTATTTTTCTGTGTTACCACGTTTGGCTCCAACTCCATTTGGAATCCAAATGGCCTAAATCTAGGCCAGGTTTAAAGTGGCAGCACCTCCCCACCCACACTCTGGCAGAGTTTGTCTCTGGTCAGAGGCACAGATTTTGAACCTCTGTGTGCTAAGGCCAGATGCTGTCAGTCTAGAAGCAGCCTGCCTTTACAGCAGTCTGACATTCTGCATAGTTCCCTGAAAGACAGTGTAGGAAACTTTTGGGAGTTTTGAGATTTCTGGTTTTTTCTTCCTGCTAACTCTTTAAGAAACTATCTCTTTTATTTAGGAGCAATCTTGATTTGCGTAGTCTTAAGAGACATCTCTTCCACGTCTACCACCAGGCTAACTTTTGTCAGCAGAAGTAGTTAAGAAATGTCATTTTTCACTCTTCTTCAGTGCTCAGAGAATACAGAATGCAGGGAAAGTATGCTGAAGGAAGGAGAATAACTACCACATTTTATGTTACATACATTGCAACATATAATGGAGCAAAATACCCTCCCTGCCTATAGCTTCTGCTGAATTCTAGGGGATAATTTTTTCAGTTTCCCTCTTTCAACAAGTCGCCAGTCTAAACCTATTCTTGTTGCCCACTGAAGCAAAAATTAAGAAAACTGCTCTGCATCTACATTCTCTGACTTGTGAATGATTTACAAACAGTTAATATTTTACATTGGTTGCTAATTTTGTTTCTTAATATGTGTGTTCGGCATGTAAAATCACACTAACCTCCTTTCATCAAAATTATGATTTATTTACCGTATCTTACACAATAATAAACTCATACAACCCAGGTCAGTAGTCTACACGTTATGTAACTGCAGTCTTCAAGAAAAATAATTGGAGTAATTAATCTACTACATAAAAAAATAAAGCTTAACTCAAGATTTTTCAACTGCAAGTACAATGCATGTCAAGCAGATTCCAAGCCTGCAACATTGCAAAGATAAAGGAAATAACTCAATGCCATGTTAAACAAGGGATGAATTACATGACCTCCTTACAAAGGAAGACACTTCCTATTCACTGAAAAAACATGAGAAATAGTGTTATATATTCAATGGATACTTACAAAAAACAGTTGGTTTCTACCAGTCCTAGGATAGCAAGCTGTCATGAAAAGCCTGACAGTATTTCTGGATCCTCAAGACAATACACTTCTCTTCAGCTCTGCAGCTTACAGCTCTGCTGGCTGCTACTGCTGCTACCCAGGAAGACAAGCTGTAAAACTGTGGTGGCAAGGTGACCAGAAGCATCCTCCACTGGCATGTGGAAGAAGACTGGGGAATAAGGGATCCAGAACATGTGTTAGGACTCAAAACATTCGCTGTGGCTCTGCCTGTTGAATTTGGAATAGAGATAGGTGGAGCTGTGGGTTTTCTTACAATGAAGCTGTATTCACATCCTCATCGGGCATCTAAATTTAATGAATTTTTTTCCAGGAAAAATGGGCTGAATATTGGGATTGGGATTGAACTGGGAGTGTAGAGGCACCGTGCAGTGAAGCAGAGAATAATGTACAAATTACAGCAGAGGACACAACTTCCTGTACTCAGAGCTCAGCTACACTCCATCATCTAGCACTACCCATTTCATATTCCTCTCTAGGTTTGTCCTGTCAAATACCTGTTGAATACGCCATTTATATTCATACCATTTCCTATTTGGTTGAAAAGATAACCTTCCTGCTTCTTTTCAAATAAATGAATGGTGCTTCTAGGTCTACATTTGTTCTGTTTTCCTTCCGGTTTCCCTTTACAGATACTTTTCTTGAGCAAAAGGATATTTTATGCTGCTTTGGATACAACAAGTTTTGATGCATCATCTTAGTAATTTCAAAGCATCTTCACTACTTATCAGAGGCTTCTGGTGCTAAAGTAACTACCAGTAGTCTGTAGGAACTGTATTTTTTCAAAAGACCAATCCTTTTCTGAAAACAAGTACTGGATTCACTTCTAACATGGAGTAGTGCTGGGCAGTAGAAACTGCAAAAAGATGACAAATCAGTACCTCGTGGCAAGGTCAGCTATATTAGATGTGATACGCTTTGTAATGTAATAATGTTGTAATAACGTGATGTAATAATGTTCAAAGCTTCAGAATAGCGATCATGCTTCTTCACACAAACTTTTGCATTTTATGTACCAAACATATGTACACCAAAAATAAATACTTAAAAGCAATGTGCAGCAAATAGCCTGCATCACAAGTTCTTTTTAAGAATGAGGCTGTGGAGGCTACACTTTATGCTAGGAACAAGCAAGACAAATCAAAGGTGTGTGAATATGCCTTTCCTAGTAAAACAGCACAAACAAGCCAACAGGTCCACCACAGAACCTGCAGAACATTGAGATCATTTTAAGTTTCAAAAACAATGAAACATCAGAGTTAGGGATGATTTTCTAAATAAAAAGGTAACTAAAACATGGGTTTTAACAGCCATTTTCAACAGTGTGATAAATAAGAACAGGTGAGAAAGAAGGTGCTAACAGGCAGTACTTACTGATCTGTAATAAAGTTTTTTATTTTGTAAGATTAATAACACTGGCTTCCCTGTACCACCTTTAATACCTAACTCCTTTTGCTGGCTATGAAATTCCACCCAAGTTTATGTACCCTTAAAATGACTACTCATGAAGAGGTATTATGTCAAAAATTATTGCTCCAACAGGGTGCAATATATTTTTAAGAACTAGATATTAAAAAGGATAAGAAATCTGCTTTTGAAGAATTAGAAAAATGTTGCCCAAAGGAACATCCAAAATAAAGAAAATATTTTAGAGCAACAAAGACTAAGATTTTTTTTTTCTTTTTTTTTTTTAAACCTTTGAAGGAAACATGTGAGGAAGCCACAGTAGTAGCAAATGAGTAGTTCACCACTCAATCTTAAAGTCATTTAAGGACTAGTACGCAGTTAAGTAATTACTGGGCTGAACAGAACAACATTCAACATGGTAACACATTACTGTAAAAAAGTTTGTTTTTAAAAAGGAAGATTAAATGGGCAAAAAATATGTTTTTGTATCTCATTCTTGGATAGTGCTAGAAAAGAAATCACCCAAAGCCAGGAGCATACTCATTAGGATGTACAATAGAAATATGCATCAATAACCTTGAAAAGGAGGAGGTAGAGGTAGGCGTAAGAAGAACCTAGGGTATGGATTCACACAAAAGTTGTGTGCCGTGGGCAGATATTCTTTAGATTAGCCTTATAACTAGCTAAGCTGCTGATGCAGCTACAGAGAATCCTTACACTTGCATATAATCATAATAATGTGTTCTATTTTTTTAATGTGTCTTATCTTTCATTAGCACCAAACACATTTGAAAGGCTCTGGGTTTTATTTTTTTAATTTAAACTTTGCATCATAATAAACGCTATTTTCAGTAGCCTAGCACAATAAGGCACCTATCCCGGCAGGTGTGGCAGGCCTCAGAGCTGTGGTCCTGCAATACTGACTCAGGAATCAACACCTGTGTATGTGCCTGGTCTCCAAGTATCTACAGATAATGGCACAATATGGGCCCATTTAAAAGCTGGCAAGGCAGGCGCATAAGGGGAAGAGTCATTGTCCCAGTCAGCAGTGCCAAGAAAAAATTTCTGGCATGCGCAAGGCAACAGAAAACAGGAGAGAGAGCGTGAGGCACCTGTCATGTCAGCAACCAGCAAATAAAGGACTTAAGAGAGCCTGGATAGATCTTGTAAGAGGAGCTTAACATGTATCAGCATGTGTTTACATACCCACCTGAGTAAAGGCTGTACAGTAGCATGTCATTATCCTCAACAAACATGACAAGGAAGGTATCACTAAATAATTAAAGAAATTCTAGGACATGATAAAAAGAAGGATTCTAGGGACAGATGCCAACATTAAATATAAATTTCCTTGGAGGAAAAAGAATACTGAAGAAACAGAAGATTATGCCAGAAGAAAACCAATCAAAATGCTAAAAAACAGAAAGAAAGGAAAAACATGGGAGTATGTGTAACGTGTGCATCCAGTTAGAGCTGGCTGGTTTTTCTGCTGGCTCAGGCCACATGGCCAGTGGTGAAACCACTCAGGGCTGCGGCAGGGCCCTGCTGCTGGCTGGTGACTGCCTAGGGATGCTTGTACTTGCACTCTAGTTGGAGTGTGAAATGTTTTCTGTTTGAGTATGCACATTCCTTAAAGCTATGCTTATGCTGTTATTGTTTACAAAGCCTTCCAAATATTTTCTATTACTTAATTGGTTAGTTTGAATTAATCAGTTGAATTGGTTAATTAAGATGAATGAATGAATGAATGAATGAATACCAAAAAATTTATTTGATCTCAGGAATTATATTTCTGGGCAATGATGATTCTGTATCTACATTTGTTATGAAGTTTGACTGTATACCCCAATTTATCATTGGTCCTTAATACTAAATAGCATTAAGTTTAGTCATACAGAGATTTCCAAGATATTTGTCTACAATCAAGCCTTTCCTCTGCTTTAATGTTACATTGTAACATTAAATTTTATTTACACATTATTTTGGAAACTTACTGATATGAGGGGGTTTTCCCCACAGATTTAGATCATCAATAGGGTGCTTTTAATTATTAACCTTTTAATATTTAATATAAAGACATTGTCAACGCCTTCTTAGTTTCTACCTTTCATGACACATGTTTCAAAAAGATGTTCTCTAGCCATCATTTCTTTCCAAAGATCCATTCTTCTGTTCCCTGGGTGTTTCCACTTCCTATGCAAATTCTGTAAAATTAACTGGTCTTTTATGCTTGGGCGAAAATATTATCATCTTATGGAACATCTTGAGTAGGTGTCAATAGCCATGGGCAAAAGATACACAAAATATTCCTCTTTCTCTGCCACAAGTTCTCTTAGATGTTAGTTTATCTTTTATTACAGTACAGGCTTACTCATCATCTCCCATCTCAGACCTGTCACTAGCAATCACTACAGTGAGTATTCCTCCTGGTCCATTCTTTCTATGTCCCATCTCAATCACAGTTCCTGGTGAGGTAGAGGTAGAGACCTGGTAGAGGTCTGGTAGACTTCTCTACCTCAGCTGCCTAAAATACATGAAAGCCGCATTACCTGGGGGCTTTTCTATTTGTTAGTAAGCATATGAAAGCTTGCAGTGAAAGGACATCATCCCACCATCCCATTCCCTGCCCCTCCCCCCCCCCCCGCCTTTTTTTTCCTATTAAAGATGCAACCACAGGAACTGGGGAGGAGAGCTAGGAATGTCACGTGTTGAATAGTCAGCACAGAGTCTCAGGAAGCTCAGTAACATTAATTCTGAAGTAAAATAGCATACAGAGGGAGGGTAGAATTAAGCCTCCAAAAATCTTAAGGGCCAAACTAATGGACTTAGTCTAAGCAACCTTGGCGGCACTGTTGAATGAAAACCTGTTTAATAAGTAGTGTAATCAAGAATAGCAAGAAGTTTGGCTCCAATAAGAACAAGTTGGTGAATTATATGAAAAATATTCTAGTGACTTTTGATCATTGTTGGAACAGTTCTGGAATATTGAATATTCTCTCAGATTTTCACTTTCAAAAAGACTTCACTGCCCTCCTGGAGTTTAAGAGAAGATTTCTCTTCAAAGGCACTTTCCCCGTCTTCTAGGGAAGATTCAAATAAGTGGTCGTGGTTAGCTTTCAAAAAAGAACAACATGAGGGAAACCAAGGAAAGGATAAGGGAAAGAAGGAGTAAAGGGAGAAGATAAAGAACTTCTTTCTGTTTTTCAAATTCAAAAGCCCAAGAGGGACTACTCAGTGAAATTAAAAGATAGCAGATTAAAAACAGACAGAAGGAAACACTTTTTCAGATGATGTGTGGTTTAAACTGCAAAAAATATAATTACCACAGGAAGCACTGCAGTCAAGAACTCTGCAAGATTCTAATGGGTTTGCAGATGTGTAAGGATATCAAACATATCAAGAGCAATTTAAAACTGCTGGAAGGCACGTGTATTTCTTCAGGGAAAACTGTCCAAGCATTTTAAAACTGCACGAAAGAATGTGCTAATCAGACTGAGATACAAAGAAAAAGGTCTCTGCAAGACCATGCACCCACAGGATGCCATTAAAGAGATGTCACCTCCTCCTAAATCCTTTGCCTTCATTCTCCCTCCCTTTAAAGGAACAGCACAGAAAGGGACAATATGAGCCCCACTGAAAGACCAGTTCCTTTATGGTACTGTCTGAGATGAAACGGGGTCTGCCAGCCATCTCCCCAGCACGCTGGCATTTCAGCAGCCTTCAGCCTGTCCAATGTATCTGGAAATGTGTATTCACCTTGAAATTCATATACCTGGTTCTATGAGTAGCTGGACTGTTTCTCATTTTCTGAGCTCAGATTGTTTTTAAAAGCAGAAAGCACCATATGTAGTATTTCTGTAATTTCCCATCTCACTTTTTTACACAACTAAGTAGTCATAGTAATGATGCTTGCTTCCTGTTATTTCACGTTAACTGCACCTGCACTGTCATGTGTCAGAGAAAAAAAAAAATCTAAAAACTGTGAGTTTTTTTCATTTAAATAAAACAGTTTTTCAACAGCACAACTGAGTGCAAATGAGGGCAAAACATGGGGAGGTGTTATAAGCAACTTACCAGTAGCATTACTCTGACACTGAATTTATAGCCTTCCTAAACAACACACTCCAGTGCATTTTTTTTCTAGGATCTCTTTTCCATCAGTTTTAGCCTGTTACTTTACATCCTGTCCACCAAGCAGGAAGAGATTATTCCCTTCCTTTTTGTAGCATCCTTCTATGCATTTTAAGATGCTACTATATCCCTTGAACTCCAAATTACATGACAGTATTGCTAACACCAGTGCTTGACGTTACCCTAGCAATCAGACAGTAGATGGTACTTGGTATATAAGAAAAAGAATTTTCTGAAGCGTGAGGAATGTCACAAACCCAAGTTTGGCAAGACTGGCTTGAAACTCTGAAATGCTAATAATAACCCTCACTCAGGGTTATACGTATTCCAGCTTGTACTGGAATGCAGAGTTACTGCTACTATGGCTTCAGTTGTCTCCAGTGTTAAGATCAGAAGAGTCCCATGTCCTCTCTCCTTATACCCCTTTCAGTGACTGAAACCTTTCCACCTTATCTTTGTTCAAACCACTTCAAAACCTTCCTAACCTCTCTGCTTCATATCCAGTCTTGTAAAGATAGGCTGCACATAACAGACCGGGAGTTACATCCTCTATAGAGACTGTTTGATAGGTTACACAGTACTGGAGTCACATCTTTGCCTTCAGGTCAGCCCATGTTCCTACATCCAGACTTACAGCACGACATTTCACTGATGGAGAATCAATGAAAAAAAAAATCATGTACTGCCATTAATCCTCACATCAGTCACCATCTTCTTAGAGACAGAATCTCTCTGTCTGCCTTTGAAACTGCAAAGAATAAAATCAGGAACAAAGTAATACTCTGACATAATACAAGAATAACAGATTAAACTACATTTGACTCCCTATAAACATCCAATTCCTCTGAAAACATACAACCAGGAAGGGTAAAACTAAAATCTATTACACCTTCACAAAGCTCAGCAAACTTTCCTTGAATTTTAAGAACAAACGTTCCTTTCAAAAGCAAGAGGGGAAAAATGGTATAGTATTATTTAGTAGTAAAGAGTAAGAGCAAACTTTTAATTGTACAATGCTCTTGCCAGCTCTCTGACAAAGAAACTAATACTAAAATCCCAATTTACCTTTCAAGTAATGACTATTTACCATAAGGTCTCTTCTCCTGCTTATTTATTTGTTTGTGAATAGACGGAGATACAATCTGCACAGGATCAAGAAAGGTGAAAAATGTGCAACAAAACAGTTGTTGCATTCAAAATATTTTCTATAGGAAAGGTATCTTTGCCAAGAGATAAAACATGTAACCACCATGAGCATCGGTTAGATGGGGAGACGCTCATCAGAGGAACACTGGAGGCCTGTGTACATGCAGAGGCAACGGACTTAGTTGAGCTGAATAACAGGATTGTGATTAGGATACGCTGGAAGTAAATTGAGTTTGTTGTATAGGTTGGACTAATTTTTTTCACTTACAAATGATGGTATTGCAAAATACTGTTGGCCATACATTTTTGCTGATTATGCAATATATTACCTGTGATTGAAAAAAATATATCATTTTTCTTGCCTCAGAAGAATGAAGCGACCACTTTTTGATGTATAATGGAAGGAACAGAATAAGAAACTTATACTAAAGGGAGAATATGGGAAAGACTGAAGCAACAAGGAAATTTCCCAAGGTTGTGTATCAATTGACCATCCAAAGAAACTCTCTGACAACTTTAAACAACCTTTAGCAATTTTCTTTCCATTAAAGTGTAATAACTCACCATCTCAAACGCCATTACCCATCCCCTCACCTACTTGTCTTGGCTCTGCACACTTCCCATGAAACAGAAGTTCAACAGAAGCCATCTGACTGGCAAAGGGGGAAGGCAAAATACATCTCAAGTTTTCTGCACTTTCACAAGATTAACGTGCCAGCTTGCAGCCACCTTTGAAAACTGTCCTGTTCCGTCTCCTTACTCCCAAACATAAGGCTTCAGCAACCTCTTTGTTAACAGTTTTTATATTATCTATCTTCTAAACAGATAAACAGATGAAACTTCCACCTACCCCAGTCCTGCTATTTCACTCTACTAACTTCACCGTATGGGACAGATAGGAGAGATAACCACCTCTATTTTACCAGCGAAGCAACAGTTTTACCCCATTATTTGTACGGAAACGACATAGCTGTAAAATTAGAAATCCACAGTCCACCCCCTTGGTCTCAGTAAATCCCCTATTCTTGCAACAGACATTCCAGTTTCCTCACTTTGCTTTTAGTCTGCTTTACTGGTGGGGGATGCACACTTTGAATGTCAGACTTCCAGGACGCTCTTCCCTCAAGCGTCACTCTCCTGAGGAAACCTTTCAGCATGCATCACAGTTATGTTGGAAACTTGTTTTTCATCACACTTTCATTGGGGCATTTATTCTTTTTTTTCCTTTTATTTACCATTGACATAAATGGTAAATTTATATAACATAAATGGTAAATGCTAAAAATTGGCATTTTACTTCCCTTTCCTTTTCCAACTATGAACAGTAGTTCCAATTTCATCATCTTCTTGCTCTCTGAACCCCACCAGTGTTGAAATAATTTTTGCTGTTCTACATTTAGCCACACATAAAATTGTAATATCAATGTATGGGGATCACTCCAGTCCCTGTGCCACAAACAGGACCTCTACAAGAGGACAAGACCAATGTGACACATGTACAATGAAACCAAGCTACAGGAACAGGAGAACTGAATTTTTAAACAAATAAGAACTTTTTTTCTGACCAAATTTGAAAAGGTTAATAGAATTCCCTTGTCAGCTGGGATTCAGCTCCGAGATTGCCCAGTATGCCATCATTCAGAGTACTGCCATTCCTCCAGACTGCTTCACTTTACCAGCAGTGCCCTTAAGTAAATTTTTAGAAGCAGTTAAGAAGAGATTCTCTTAAAAATGTTGTGAATCACAAAGTTTTGATTTTAAAATACTTCATGAACTCTTGACTATTTCAACAAAATTGGCTTATGCACGTCAATTAAAATAGAATTCCATTTAGCACATTATGCTGCATTTCTAAATGCTCACTAGCTTAATACTTAACAAATTATGCAGGCTTGTCAGATTGGATTATATGGTGAAAGTACAGAGGTAACTTCACTTTCAGACATTAGTGAGTTTATCCTTACCTGTTCGGAGATTTCACTCCTTTTCCAGGTACTTTGGAAACAGGTATTTTCTGTAGTTCCCTTATATTCTCCCGTCCTGTGAGGAAGAGGTCACCAGAAGCAGCTGAGGAATTTTAATCTCAAGAAATTTCCAGGGCTTTTCCAGTAACTATCTGGTCTTCATTGCTTCTGTGCTTGCCCTGCACTTTTTTGTTAATCATTAACCACGTGTAGCACTATGTTCATTAGCTTTATCAGTCATTCTTTCTCAACAAGGGAAAAAAAGAGAACTTGTGAATTCATTCAGTGGCAATTCACAGGCATTAGGATGGGAGGGACATGGGACTTTTCACTTACTCACAGAGCCTCAAGGGAAAATGCACTGGGTGCCAATGAGACATGGAATAGAGAGAGCCAACAGCCCCAGCAGATCCTGCCTCTGCCGATTTGAAGCCAGGGAATTACGTTGACGAAAATGTCTACACAACTGAGATGTCTGGCGGTTCACACTAGAAAGCAAGTGGGACAATTAAGGACACACCAAAGCCAGACCCCCTGAGGCAGCAGCAGCCCTCGCCGCACCCAGGGCCCTGGCTGGCAGCAGCTCCCGCGTCCAGGTGCCTCAGGGGTCGGGTGAGGCTGGCCGGCTGCCCCAGCTGCCCCCGGCACTGCCGAGAGGTGAAACCCTCACACTCACAAACCGGAGGCATGCTCCCCTTGGCGGGGGATGGGAGGGGACGGGATGGGAAGGGAAGGGACAGGCACCCTGCTGCTTTCGGGGTTGGCCTCACCCCGGGTGGCACTGCCAGCCGTTAGCCAGCGCTGCCATTTGCAGCAAGTGCCCCGCAGGAGGCTGGCGAACACCCGACCTTCGCTTAGAGCTGTTTTACTGCTGTTTTACAGGACACGAGGCCCAGGGTGCCGCCCTGCTCGGTTGCCGCCACAAAACAAAGCAAACCAAACAAAGAAAGAGAAAAAAAAAACTTCACATGTTTAACGCAGGACCATGAGACCCCACTGACTCGGGCTGCATTGTGCAGCCCATCCGTTGCTGCCTTCTGCCAGCCTGGCCAGGCCTGGCCTGGCCTGGCCTGGCTGCCGGAGGCGGTGGAGGAGGAGGGTTGCGGGGACAGGACAGGGGACAGGGGGGCCTTCCCTGCCTGCAGCTCTCCGGCATGCAAAACCTGGCTTCCTTCAGCTGTGGAATGAGGCAAAGTCCAGGCTTTATTTCAACTGGCCTGCACTGATGCGACAGACATATTTATCTATCTATTTATTTACTTATTTTTCCTTTTGGAAGACTGATTTTTTTTTTTTTTTTTGTCCTGACTTACTCCAGGATTTAAACCGGTCAGAAATGGAGACTGGGAACTAGCAAAATGGGATTTCATCATCACAAGCTCCTGTTTGTTGGGTCTGTCCTTCCGCTGGAAGGGTGCAGAGCCCCTCACAGGGCAGCAGCTGCCTGGGGGCCTGGGTGAGCCGCTCTCTAGAGCGGGAGACCACCTGGCCGGCCCCTGCACCCAGCCACCCTTTGATGTGTGCTGCTGGGAGGCCATTCGGGAGCAGGCTCCCCGGAGACGCTCCGGGACATAACCGGGGTGAGCGCCAGCATTTGCTCTTCCCATTCTCTCCCTGCCTGACCAGCAGTGGATGGCTGGGGAGAGCCTCGCAGGCCGCCCTGATCCCCCTTGGGCCTGGCCTGCCCGCCCCAGCACAGCCCTTGCCCTCCTGCTGCGCTGCAGGTTTCAGTGAGAAAAAACGCTGGGCTTCAGCAGTTGCATGCCCCTTTCTGTTCCTCAGCTCCCACACAGGGGGAGGAAAAGTTGCATTTTACCCGGGAGAAGCCTTCACAACGCACCCCTGTGCGCCGCTGAACAAAAAGGCCCAGAGATACCCATTTATGCGCAACTTTTAGGATCCCTGCTCCTGACTTGCAAGTAAGCAGTATCTATTCCCAGTCTAGAGCTCATTTTAGAGGATGAGGCATAAGCTTGTCTCAGTCTCTGTCATTTATCACCCTGTTTCAGGGCCAAATGAAGCCGGACACTACCCTTGTACAGCTTCAGGGCCCTGGCAGGCTCTGCTCTGCTGTAGCAGCTGAACCAGGCAGCCCTGCACCCCAGCAACCCTCCTGGCAGCAGGCTGCAGGGGGGACAGGTGTCGCAGACCCTGGAGGCATCGCCTTCTGGGGTGGCAGGGAGCAAATTCCATGCTTTCGTGGCTGTTTCTTTAAGGGCAGCCTTAATTCAGTCGAAGGGAGCCTGCAGTTGATTGTAGTGCAGGCTTTCTTGGACTTTCCTCATCTACTAGTGCTACCTCCAGTTGTTTCTGTATGAGCTGGCCCTCATGTGGACACATGTACTGGATCAGATAAAAAATCTCTCTAGCCCTTGTCTAATACTTAGTAGTAGACATGTAGGGAAGAAAGAGTACAAATATGGGCTGTCAAGTAATGATTCTTCCCCTAAAGACTGCTCCTGGCGCTTGGTGACATGTGGCCCATGGACTTAGACAGTGAAGGACGGTATTTTTGTAGTTAATGTCCATCAGCTGAGTTTTCTCTATCATGACGTTTAAGCCCTTTGTGAACCCATATGAATTTTTGCCATGTGCTACATTTTGTGGTGGAGAACACTAGAACTTACATGAGCTGCCTATGAAGAAATACTTCTGGTTTTCTTGTACTGGGCCCCTGCACACTTTAGGTGATGCTCTGCGACTTTCGTATTGAAAGAGATCGTAATAAAATGTTTTGTATTCTGCTCAGCTGCCTATGTTTTTCTATAAGTCCATTATACTACCCTCAGTCTCTGCTTTCTAGTGGCTGAACCATCTTACTATATTTGATTGTTCCTCTGATCACCCTGTTTGCTCTTCCTTGTCTCTCTTCCATTTCTACTGCATCCTAAGCCTCCCTTCCTGCTCCCATCCTAGGAGTTCCTGCTCCCTTATCCTTTCAAGGACAGCAGCTTCTACGATTTTGTTTGTGGAGGTATGTATACAAGCAAGAGGATGCAATGCCTTCTTGAGCACACTCCCTTCTCTAAAGCGCTCTGTTTTCTAGAGAAGGTCAAATGCTTGTTCTGGCAATTGATTGTAAATACTTTGAGGCATACTTTGTAAGCCTTCACCGATTTTCATCCTTGTTTAGCCAGCTGTTTGCACAAACCACATAGTCTTTAGTGAAAAACCAAATTAATTCTTCTACCCACCAATTCTATAATTATCAATTTATTTTCTTCCATGACTAGCTGTGTTGTGGGATAGTTTTTCAAGAAGCTCTAATTCTCACAGCTTGCCTTGTTTCTGTATTTGTTTTTGTCTTTGGATCTGATTCTGAGAGTACTACAGTAACCTGAAAACTAAGAGTTGGTGAGAGTCATGCAGAGCACATTAATATCCTGCAGAAATTCAGCAGCAAAGAGAAGTATTATGGAGGAAATAAAATACTGAAAAAGGTCTAACTAAATTAAAATATTTCAAAATAGGATGTATCTAGCATTCTTTGTGGGGCAATGAAATTGTACATTTGCAGTACTGAGCTTAGCCATTTGCTTTAACCATTCTCATCATTGTTGGCAGAACCATACTTTTACCTTCCTTTTCTCTTGATGGCAGTTGGACAGACTGTTTTGGAGAATGGGCAGGTTGTAGAGAATAGGTATTTCTCTACCTGATAACCTAAAATGCCCATCCTCACACCTCTGGAGAATGCGTTTCAAAAGGCAAATAAAATGGAAGTCTACGTAGAAGTGTCTTCACAAGTCTGAGGGAAGAGGAGGAGAAGCTGACTCTAAGGGACTGGTGAGCAGCACTTGGGCATCGCACCACTGTCTTCACTGTGTTCCTACTCATACCCAAACCATCACTTGGACAATACTGCCCAAGAGTAATTCTTTTCTCCATTTCCCTCCCAGTCTAGCTCTTCTGAGCTCTCTTTTCTTAAGAGTTATACCTCTGACTGCAGCTGAGCTGAGCTTCAGAGCCCATAAACCCAGGCTGTACTTTGACTCAGAGCTGGCAGCTGTGTTTATAATTTCACCTTCCTGTTCCCCAATTGTGGCACCAGAATCTTGCAGCCAACAGATGGAAAACACCTGATTATAGCAAAGCATACAAACCTGGGTAACCAACAAGTGTCGTAAGGCCCTATTAATCACAGCTCAGTGTCTTGTGATGACCCATCTTTCTTGCTAAAACATCTGCTAGTATCTGTGCAAAATGATGAGCAATTAGAGCAGAATGTCTTCAGGCTAAGAGTTTGCAATGTGAGTGTTACACAAACTAATTTATTTTGAAGTCTCAGATGTGACTAATCGCAATATCTAATGAAAAATCATATAGTTCTTGGACGTAGTTGTGGTTATATTAGGTTTTCAAATACTAATTAAATTGTGCTCCAAGTTAAGAAGATGTAAGATTTAAGATGCAGAAGCAACCCAAATTAAGGCAATGTGGATATTTCAAAGGAAGATATCTCTTTTCTCCATCTGCTGATATTGTTACTGAAGTTTCCAAGATGTTAGACAAACAATGCCCGAGACACAAAGCAATATACAAGCTGGACATTAACAAACCAGATTAAAGCATCACTAAATCAGCAATAATATAAACCCAAAGTCATCTAAAGTTCGACTGACTTGAAGGGAAATGGCTCATCTGGTAATGTTTTTCTCATCTGGTTTTGTGGGTACAGGCTGAAGCAGCAATTTGGTGTTAAAATAAACCTAACTTTAGGGTTCCGTGTATCAGGTTAAAACTGCTGCAGCCACATGCTGTAAAATACTAGTCTGATACAAATTTACTCATAGGTTCAAATGCATTTAATCTGTTTTGCCAGGTGAACTTCATGCTAGAAGGCTTCATGTGGGATCAGATGTCTGATTACGTCTGTTGTCCTGCAACTAATGTAAAAGCAGCACAAACCTTCTCTCAGGCAATTAATTCAAATCTGTACCATATACCCATTTCTGACCCAGAATAATTTTGTACTGGTGACGTTCTGATAGCACGGGTACCTGCTGCTAACGTCTAGGGCCAGATTTCCCAGGTACCATTTTGCACTTGCCACAGCTGTGGGCAGTTCGGACAAACATGTAGGCAATACTGCCCTGCCATTGGGCAGGCTTACCAACAGCTTTTTACCCTGCTGCCTTTTTTTCCATGGCATCTTCTTCTCTGTTCCAAATGTAATATATACAATAAAGTAAGGTGGGGTTTGGGGTTGGGTTTTTTGTTTGTTTTTTACAGGTTTGTGTAGAATTATAGTCCTTGACTTTTAACGATTACAGAGGGGGCCAGTTTCAATGTTAGCACAGCTTCCTTTAGCTCAGCAAGAAATAGGCATCTTCAAACCTTTTGTAAGCAAGCAGTCCCCTTTGTTCAACTCAGTGAAAAAGTAAGTTGCTGCATGCAGGATAGTGAACTCTAAGCACTTTAAGTTTAACGTGCATCTCCAGACAGAAAAATTTTTGGGAATATCAAAACCCCAAATAAGTACTCTGCCTTTATGTGCTGATGAATGAATTTCATAATGCTAACTCATTCATAACATAACTCATGCCCCAGTGCAATACAAACTCACATGAAGACGTAGCATGCAGAAGCCAGGGTGTGACTAAGGCTTGAAGTGGAACGCATTTGATGGCTTCTATGGATTAGCAAGGCAGAAACAGGAAAGGACTGTGTCCAACAAAAAAGTGAAACATTTCCAACATTCTATTATTCTACCTACCAGAAGAATGACCAATCTCCCCGTCCCAAAAATGGCTTTTTTAAGCAAAACCATATTTTGTGCAGATGTGCTTTTCCACCCAACTGCTGATGGACCACTCGAATACAAGGATTACAGGGGTAAAAAATTGCTTTCTGAAAATACTATTGAAAAGTTTTCTGATCCAACAGCTATGAGGCCAATAAAGTGCTTTGTACAGAGTGTACATTTTCAGCTTTATTTTATGACCCAAAAGGTGCTCATGGTATATTTCCTGATTTGATTCTAGCAGCCTTCCCAAATGAATATTGTAAATATCATAGCAGAATATCCCCAACAATTTTCCTCAAACAAAAGGGGTGAACAAGTTCTTTTTTAAATAAAGGACAGTCTGTCCTAATAGGAATCATAAGACAGAACAGCCAGAATAAAGATATCTTGGGGATTCTGTTTTCCTATTAACTCTTCTTAAAGGCTGTTTAATATAACCCACCCCAAATAACCCAGAATTAAGGCAAGAGTTACATGGTGTACAGCTATATCCAAAAGATGACATTCATTCCAATATAAAATGAATAGCATTGTATTAACGTTTATTTCTAATTACAAGAAACAGAATATCAGTCCCTTATTTGTACAAAAATACCTGAAAGATTACAATTAGGTTCACAAGCCAAAAAGCTATTTACAGTATGAAGCAAAGCATATTGAATAAAGGTTTTGTCTCTTAAGTTAATACCTTTTGCATTCCCTGAAACTTTAAACTTTATTCCATTTTACAGTCACTAAATCTTGCATTGTGACAATATAATTTACGATAAGCAAGTCTTGCCACTGGAAAGGTGCATTGATTGGTCAAACTGTCAGGTATTTAGTGCAGAAAAGATAAGACAAAACATCTAAACTGAGGCACGTGTTTCTTCAAGATTAATTAACAAATAAAAAGTTTTTTGTACTTCAACACCTATCGTAACATAACTTAACTAGTAACCTCATTACCAAAATGGTTTGGCATTTTCCTTCTCAACATATTCAAGATTGCTACATGAAGTATTTATTTAGAAAATAAAATCACAGGCAAAAAGATAAAAATTCAACAGGCTCCAAAACAACCCTGAGCATCCCCTTTACATTCATGTCATTTAAATACAAAAATAAGAGTCAAATGTCCTTCAGTCCTTGGTATTCTGAGCTGGCAGCCAGCTGAATCTGTTGGAAAACTAAGGTGGTATTGACTGTTTTCCAGCAGAAAGAAGACAAAGCAGTGATCTGCTTAAGTAAGATTGTTGCCACTTTGAAGGTGGTCACTTTCTCAAAACAGCTCACTTTAGCTGGGAAAAGTACAAAAGACTAAGTCAACCATCTACATACAAAAATCATGATTCATAGTCAAACTTTTATTCTCAATTTAAATAAGATGCAAGGTTTTTTTTATAAATATGAAACACTGCAAATACTATCCGCCTACTGGGAAAAATGCATGGTTGTCACTAAGCTATGTAAACAGAAAAACTTAAAACTACAGCATAAATGGTCTTATTAAACTGGTAATGTAGTCAATACAAGTATCTTTTTTCTCCTAATAGGGGCCAAATAGAAGCATGCAAAGTGAAGTCAGACTTAAGTTAGCTTAATTTCAAGGTTTTAAAATACATTGTCTAGAAAGCAGGAACACTCATTTCACTATGTACAATTAAAAAAAAAAGGCTTCTACTAAAAACAAAATCAAGTTTCTTCATTTTTACTATCTAGACATTAAATGGAAAAAAAAAACCTAAATGTGTTCTGTAAACTAAAATACAGTGTTTCTATACCATTGACATAGTTATAAGCTGATATGGACGACTCAGGCAGGTTATGGTTTGTCTTACGCTATTCTCAACACTACATGAAGACCTAAAGGTGTAGGATTGGTTTTCCTTCTTTACCCTTTCAGATGGCTAGGATTTCAAACCCCGTGGCAAATATTAGTAAGGATGAACTAGCCTGCGCACATCATTTACCATCTTAAGAATGCTCCGTTCTGCACTACACTCTGCAAGTTCCCAGAGCGGAATACTTCTCACAGTGGCTAACTGCATGGAGTACTGGCAAGTTAATTCAGTAACAGTTCCTGCACCAACCGCGTTGCTGAAAGAATGAGATTTGCAACTGGAGGATCAAGGTGGGACTTGTCTGACTTTAATACTGATTTATCATCAGAAAGAGTTATTGTGTAAGCATTAAATAATTGATTTAAACATTAACAATAAAGTAGTTCTGATGACAAAGCAGCACCAGAGCAGGATACGTACTTGTCTGCCATAGGTACTGGCGTGCTTTAGCGTGTATGACACAGGGATCACCAGTTACCTCGATGGATGATATTGTCAGCAGCTAGTTCACAATCAAACGTGTTTCCATTCCCAGCATGTTCTTTCTCACCATGTAAACTTTCATGGCCCTACAGAAAGCAGGAGGGCTACAGTTCTTTTTATGCCCTATTCCCCAGGAGAGCTTTGTGTCACTGTAGCTTTACTATATGGAAAGAGCTCTTGGAAACAGTCTGAAAATTCAAGAAGCTATAAAGCTAAAAACACTGTTTTTTTGTTTTTTTTATTTTGTCATACTAAGACTACCTGCAGAAGAATCTTCTCAGAAAAAATGGTGGTTTCAAATACAAGTGTAGTCATTCAGTCCTATTCTATTTAGTAACAGTAAGTTTCCTCAGGAAAACAGTCAAAAGGCTGTAAAAAACAAACCACCACTCCAATAATAAAAATTTGTGCATAGAATCTAATACAGTCTTTGCATGACTGGATGCCACTAATATGCCATCAACATACTACAGCCATTATGCTACAAGTCAACAGTTTTAAGAGTATGTATATGGTGGTATGTTCTTTCAGAATTGTATCCTCATTGCTTCTTCAAAGACATCTGCAGATCATTGAACCTCAGGTCTCCAGAGAAGTTTTGAGACACACGCGCACGCGCACACACACACACTTTTCTTGATTTTCTTCTAGATCCTTTTAGGCTGAAGCATTCCATACATTTTAGGGTGCAGATTAATACCCAACTCCTGCATGAATTTTAAAAGCCACATCAGCTCCTAATATAGGCTGCATACAATATCCGAAACAAAGTAGGAGTGCAAAAAAAGTGATCAATACAAAAAGTAAACACACTAGTCTTAATTGTCAAGATTATTCCAGGGCAAGAGTTCTTTTCAAAGATTTCTCTTCACACTTGTTCCTGTTAAGTGG
This sequence comes from Gymnogyps californianus, assembly GCF_018139145.2. NCBI lineage: Eukaryota > Metazoa > Chordata > Aves > Accipitriformes > Cathartidae > Gymnogyps > Gymnogyps californianus. The sequence continues at coordinate 76,181,591 of NC_059472.1, read as the reverse complement.
CCCAGCCAAGATAGTTTCCAGTTTTGTTTCAAATTTACTCATGGTTTTACATACCCTCCCCCCATTTTTGGGATGCTGGGACACTCAGCAGCAATCACTCCTAGGTGTTAGACAAACCAGCAATCTTGGTCTGTTGGCACCTGTCGAATCCATCCCTTTCAGAGTCCCAAGGTGCATAATATTTTTATTTATTTTTACCAACTTACAAATCTGCCAATTCCCCAGTGTCAACGTTCTTTTACAATTACTCTTCTAGCAAATCCAGTCTTCAGTGAGAGTCAGATTTGAGGTCATAAGGCCACTCGGATGCAGTGGTGTTTGAGTTTGCAGGGCAAGACTCCTTTGTTTAGTTGATAGAATTCAACAAGCTGGATTAGATCACTGAATTTGGTGTTCCCGTCATCCAGGCTGAAAAATATCTGTCCATCTTCTTCACACTGGGGAAACAAAACATCCTTTTCAGGTTAGACTGCACATGAAGAGGTGCAAGCATGGCAAAACATAAAGAGTACAAGTGTGTGACGTAAGATAAACGATGGGCACTGCCCAAACAGCCTAGCGCCCAGAGATCTTCATGAAACCATGCACAGCTCTAGAAAAGAACGTACGTTAACCCAACTTGAAATGTTTTGTTTATGAAAGTGAAAGCTCGTGGGCAGAGTAATTGAAAGTTGTAGAGACAGCACTGGTCTTCATTACATGAAACAAAAATACCCCAAAAATATTTGTTAGCTGTTTGTAAAATTGGCAGGCAAAGCAAGGGAAGAGGGTTTGGACCAATAAAGAGGTCTACGTGATCTTAAACTTCTGATGCTCCTTTTGATCAAGACAAAAATCAAATAGGTTCTCGACATCTCAGTGTAACGTTATTTTAAGCTCAACGTTATTGGATAACCTCCAGAATAAAACTTTTTAAAGTTTCCCTAAGTTATTCTAAGTTTGCCTAAGTGATAGGGAGACAACTGCCACTGTTGTTGCTGTCAGTCACAGAGAACAAGTTCTGTGCATTATTCCTATATCTAAGTGACTTACACTAGTTTTCCAGGCAATGTTAACAAAGAATTTTAATCAGACATTTGACAATTCTAAAGAATGCTTGCTAATCTACCTGCTAATGGAAACATCCCTGTTAATTACATCAGTAATTAATAAGAGGTCTCTTCAGATGTTGGCAAAGATTTATGATTTAAAATTTCTTTTTTTGTGATCAGTATCAAAAATGATCTACTTACCGGCAAGATTTGAAAATGCTTTATTTTTTGATGATGGCACAGCGTAAGTACAAATGCCTTTGGATTGCTTTGGCTGTCCCGGAGAAGGAATAGTCTAGGAGAGAACATTTTTAAGTACATACTGAATACCACAATCCATTTCTCCATAAATAATCAGAACTACTAAGTCATTTTATGCTATTGCCTAACTCTTCTTTAGTTGCATTAACAGGCGATTCCATAACTGGCAATTTGCTTTCAATTTCTGTACCATGGCTATGCAACACTAATAGATGAAGAAACAAGAAGTGAAAGATACATGACAGTAGTTCTTCCCCTAAGAAGGTATGTATGAGGCTTTTGTTAAGGGTCTCTCTAATTGAGCTTTCCATTACTGATATGTACTCTCATGAAGAAAATGTTCTCATTTAACTTCAAAGCAAATCTGGATTTCTGTAGATGGGAAAGTAATACACGAGAATCTGTTCCCACTCTCCAGTATCTTGCATCAGTTTACAGAAACCCACTGTTAGCAAAATTACACTTAAGTTAAATGGCTGCAATTGCACAGAAACAGCTCGATACTTTCTTAAAGCGACTTATCAGTTAAATAGCATCCACATTATCAAGATGGGGAAGCACACACTGATTTTTCCTCTAAAACAGTCACGATATTTTTCCTTCAGCATCGTTGGAAAAGAATATACTTTAGGAGTGTAGCTAGCAACATCATACGCTATGTAACTGTCACTGTTAAGGTGACCCACAAAATTGAAGTCCTAACTCAAATGGTTAAATACATACTTACAAGAGGAGAAAAAAATCTAGTCAAAAAATGTTTCCTCTCCTTGACATTTATGAACTAAGGAAGGAGAACCTCTCCATGCCACAGCAAACAAGAATATACCTTTGGCATAAGGCTCACAGCGGTAATCACTAGTGGATTTGTGAGATGGCCAAGCACAGTACTGGGGCAGGCCTCAAGCCCTCTTAATTGCTAACCACTAAGCCAGGAGCACACTTTTCCAAGGCTGAGTTGCAAGAACTGCTTGTAGTCTTATGAACCCAAAAGAACTTACTCCAGCTCCTCAGAACCAATTGAGAAATGTCAATACCACAAAAATGCACCATCATAACCAGGGTCAGTCCAATACTCGGAGACAGGCATGTCTTGCCACCACCGGAAACCATGCATGGTATTTGAACATTCCTTTTTAGTCCTAGCAAGACCAGATGTGTGGAAAAGGGACCAAAGACTTTACATGTTAGGATCCATCTTGGGGAGAGAGGTCTTACCTGCCCTGTGGTTACTACAGTTCATGCAGGCATCTCTAAATTATCTTTCATCTAGCCATTTCAGATAATGCATAGTACCATAAGCTGGTGGCACAAAACAAAGCTCAGCACAACTGATCCTGCAAGTGTTTACTCAACCTCTGGCAAGCAACAGGCTGTCCACACAAACAATGACTATAAAGATAGATGCATCCTCAACAATAGCTTCCAGAAACAATCAAATGATAGCAGTATCAGCTGCATATATACATTGCTGAACATCTTACATGACCATCAGAAGACTGTTAACTTTCTACCTTCTTTTGTTCAAGAACACAGAGCAGGAAAACACAGGCAAGACTTTTCTGTCCTGAAAACCATGATCCTTAGATCTCAGAGCACATAGGTATCATGGTTCTTTTGCCACTGCTGACTGACCTCGCTACAGCCAAACTAACCAATCTTCACCTTCCACAGTAAGTAAGCTGGCTAGGCACAAATTTAACACCGCCTAAAAGGCATTAACACATTTATGAAAACCCCAAGAAGGATGGGCCACTAGATTCCAAAGGCAACAAGTCAAAATGAGCCCAAGATTGTAAAGAAGATCTGTAGTGTGAGAGAACCAGAAACCCAACAAGTCAGCAGTGCTCCTTTGCTTTCTCAGTCTCTCTTCTCTGTTTGACCTGCTAAGCTAAAACCCAATAGCCTTAGCCCAGAAAAAAACCTGAAACAATAAAAAAATCACTGCTTGATGAATATGTACATGCACTAGCAATTTCTGTTTCTCTAATGTATTTCATTCTTCATAAAGATTAGTGATGCTCCTGAATCAGAAATCGTCGAATAAAGGTTTGAACTTGACTGTCTCCTGAGAAGCCAACATGGAAGTTTCTACCTTAACCCTGACAGCACTGAGATTAGTGAACTGAAGGCAACCATGCTCTTCCCATCCTACAAATAAAGAACTGCTGAATGCAGTTTAAGCAACTTCCTTTCAATAACCATAACTACATACAAATAAGGGAAACAGAGATGCTTAGAAGATACTTAAATCTCAACTACAGACATTTTAGAGAGCCCTGGAACAGGTACTTTCATTTCTTTGCTCTAGAACAGAAATAAATAGTGAGAAATCATCATTAACTGCTCTGATTCATGCAAAAGAGCACAAATGGCTGATTATAAATTTGTGGGCAAATGGCTAGGTACAGCTTTGCCTGAAAAGTATGTCCTCAATGCAAATTACAGGAACGAATTATTTTCAAATTCTAACATTCTCTAAAACTTGATTGCCTCTGTTGGAAAAAATAAAAAAGTTTAAGTGTATGCTTAATATTTTATTTTTCAAATTAAGAGTTAGAACCCACTCCTACAAACACGTACTCTGACTTTTTGAAATCCAGGCAGCTTATAATGGGACTACTCAAAAATCAGGTTACTCAGAAGTGCTCACAAACCTGTAAACCCTTACAGCAGAAGTTGTGCTCTTGTCTATAACGCTTACCATCAGATCGTAAATACTAAGCAACAGGAATACCTACCCATCTACAAGCCCTTGTTGCTTAATAATCCTGTGAGATTCTTCTCTAGAGATTCTGCCGTGAAACCAGTGCTGTGTCCTATGAATAACTGGAGGTGAGAGGGAAAAGAGGGAAAGAGAAGATGGTTAAAAACAGTAACATGTGCGACAGTTTTTTCCACACACTAATTATTTAAACATTTTAAAAGTGGGTATAGTTTTGTTACAGCGTATAAAATATCTTTCATTAATCTATATAAAAAATGAATCAATATAAAAAAATGCACCAGCTGTTGCATCTACTTAATATACTAAGTAGATAGGCATTATATCCATGTATTTTCTGATTTGTAGATGTATGATTAGGTTAACGAGAGAAATCTCTTATAATATTGCCTTTTCATAGCTTCTTGAAAATGGTGGGACTAAACAATTCTTAGAATACAATGTATAAGCTAACGAGTTAGAACCAAGTCTCTTTAACTCTCAAATAATGAAAAGCACTTTAGCTTGTGCTGTCAAGGGTGGAGTTACCCCCAAATATTTGTATGTTTATTGTTTTATTGTTTTTCAAATGGTATTTTTAAATTCTGTTCAACAGAACAGAAACACAGAACAGAAACAGAGAATAGCTGTGTTTCCTCTAAATACGCAATTTCCTATTATTTTAATAAACTTACAGTCTCAAAGAGATGTTCGGGACTCACATTACAGGCATCCATATTTTACATTATTCAGTTATTATGGAATGAATTCTGTTTTGAAGACTCTCATTTTTACTCTTTAAAGATCAACAGATCACTCATTGACTTGCCTTGTCTAAAACAAAGAACTGACTTCTGGATTGTTTTAAATAGAAACATACATGGAGTGTCTGTTTTTATAAAATCTGAGTTTCAAAAGATTAATATTGAAGAAAAGCTTGAGCGCGCCTTCAAAGGAAAACAAGTTCCTCTACTGCATCTGTATGGGTAAGCACGTTAATGACACAGAAGCTACTGATAAACATAAACATTGTATTTGACATCGAGGCATTAATACTACACGACTGCACTCTCTCTCTGTCTCTATATGAAATATAACTTTTATTTACCCACAGAGGCCTCTATACTATGCTTACAAACCAGCAGAATTTACCTGTACTCAGTGTGGAAGGATGGAGTGGACTTTGGCTACCCAAGATGTTCATTCTTGTGCTACGTTTCTATAGAGAAAATGAATTACCGTTAAATCCACACTAAAGCCTCAACAGAAGAGAATTAGTGCACATGCAATACAGATTTAATTTTCAGGAAACTGGGGGCTGGGCAAGTTTAATGCAAGGATGAGAAAAAGAAATGCAACTTTGAAGGGGGCTAATCTACAAGCAGCAGCTCATTTCAGTTGGCTTAAAACACAAGCCAGATGTTAATGATGAAAGCTCAGTATCTTAAAAAAAAAAAAAAAGAAAAAAAAAGAAAAAGAAAAAAAATGGCAGAAAAAAGAAAATCTGATATGTTTCTGCTCAGGCAAAACACCAGGCACTCAGTAAATCAAGCAGTATTTCCCTCCCGTACATAAAGCACCAGCTAGTGCTTCAGTAATGACTCCTATTCCCTAAGAGACGAGCATGTGGGAAAACTTGTACTGCAGCTGTCTGTCCACAAGACACTATAAACAAGTTACATCAGTTTTCATTGCAAGAGGTCCTGCCTCTTGTATATTCTGCAATTAAACTTACTGGGAGCAAGCCATTAGTCAGAGCCCCAGCCTCTTCCATGTGGGGAAGCATTTAATTTGACATATTCCTCCTCAGAGACTGGTTTTGCAAACTGGCAGTAAAGTTCTGGTGGGTCTGCTTTCCCCCTCAACTTTCCTCTGGACACTAGGGGGACAGAGAAGCAGTGGTAGAAGGTTGTTGTGAATGTGACAGTTTCGCTAAAGATGGATATTGACTTTCAGATCTGCATGCTTGCAGTGTGATTGCTTCAGGTCGGAGCTAAGCTATACTGTGACCAGCACTGCACTAACATCATAGCACACTCTGTGTTTTGGCTCTCAACAGACACTTACTAATTACAAAAATAGAAAAGAAGAGAAGATAGCTACCCTCCAAGCATGTCCTTCTTCCAAGGCAGCACTCTGTGCTTCAGCAGGATTTTCAATAACTCTTCCTATTTGCCCCGAAAAATCCATTGCTACTAGTGAGTTTTCAGATACACTTCTCTGAAAAGGAATTTTCACTTGTTTCAAAAAACAGGGAAAGAAAAAACCAGCTTGAGAGTTTCATTTCAAAATGTTTTGGTTTCAGAAGACTGTCCAAAGTTATCCTTCAACAGCACAGAAAATACATCTCATTTTTTTCCCCTTCCAAAAGATTCGCAGACACAAAAATAGATGGCTTTTCTTTTTAGGCCGTAGGTGAGGGAAAGGATTCAATGGCTGAGAATAAAATCTGTCTTGCTCAAGTTGCCCACTTGCCCTATTACTATACTCCAGTCATTTTCAGGGCCAGTTGGGATCCAAATATAGCATCTTCACTTTTAGATAGCTAACAGTCAGCTCTTGGCCCAACATATTTTAGGAAATTTACGTGTTAGTTTTGCCAGACCTAAGTTGGCTTCTGCAGAGACAGCCAGATGTCTCTGTACTGTACATCTCAAAGTGCCTGACGTATCCAAGATTTTTCAATCATGTGGATCATGTAAGCCTAAGATAATGGAGAGCCAACCACGTAAACTGTACTCATGCGAAACGTGAACTTTACATTGATTTGCTACACAATGCTGAATTTACATTTCTTAGCATAAAATTTTCCACTTTTAAAATGCAAAAGCAAATGTATCTTTTCCAACGTCATACATTAATGAGGCAAAGTTCATTACTTACTACTGGAGTGGAAAAGTGTGGAAGCATGGCTTTTCTCTGCTGGGGAATTCTGTAATTCTGATACAGTAGCATTCCATACTGCCAACAGAAATGCAAGCACATTATTATTCAAATATATACCCTAGGAAAAAAACTGTAGTGATTTCATAATACCACTTACACTGGAGCAAGGTGCCACCAGTTTATTATTTTCATGATCAGAAGCTGTACCAAAGCACTTTGCATTGAGTAATAGTGATTGGCAGGTGGCAATCGAGCAGTGAATATGCATGACAAGTTTTATTTAAAAGACAGCACTTTTACAAGCCTGAGTGAAATACACAGGTAATTTCTGCCACTCTCAGCTATCACCATGTTTTCCTTGTAGAATACAAGCTTTCACTTGAGGTCAGAACACACGTATTAACTCCCCCTCTTTTTACCCTCTAGTAACGTGAACTTAAAAAAAAAATCCGCAGAAGACATTCAAACTCGGTTTCCATAATGATAAAAAATAAGAACCTTTCTAATTCACTAGCTCTTTTAATAAGTTTCATCAGGAAATAACACTTTTGGTACTTTTCTCATCCTCATAAAAATAAGGTGATTGAATTCCAGTCATGCTCCTCGTTGAACATGATAAATTTTAGCAACGCTAGTAGCTAGGATGGTAGGAAAACACCTACTCAGTGCCTTCCCTAGAGGCACAGTGCTAAAGTATAGCAACATTGCTTACTGAATGTTCTAACTGAAATGGTATATATAATTTTGTACACAGGGTAATATATGACTATGGAAAGCTAAATCAGTAGGTAAATAAAAAGGAGGTTCACAGCCACAGCCTTGGGGCACAGCCTTAATTTTCCCTGACTGTACACCTTTAATCATCTTTCAGTGTTCCTTAAAAACAAACCCTTTTTTTTTCCCCTAGTGTTATAACTGCCTAAGGGTGAATGTTATATACCAGTATACAGAAATTACTGCCATACAGTACCACTGCTGCCACAGGTCACACTGCAAAGAAAGATTCCTCTGAACGGCCACAGCAAGATGCGTGTCTACGTATTTGGTAAGAATAGCTAATTCTGTACACTGTGAAGGTTTTCCCTTGCCATGCAGGAACATTAGTGCCTTGACCAGTGTAACTAATTTCTTCAGAAAAAGTGGTATCTTCAAGGCACAATTCACTACAATTATCTGATCCTCTGTTTGAGCACCTTCCCCACAATGCAAAATTCTGTGTAAATAGGGAAAGTAAAGGACAGCTGAGAAGAAGCACTTAGAATTGCCTGGGGACTAAAACTCTTACCATAATCGTTAGTGTGTATTAAACACAACTCAAGTCAAGTCAAGTAACTGGAGAGCGGATTATGATAGCCAACAGCGGTATCAGCTCCACAGAAATCAAATACGCATCTTGTAACTGGGGTTGTTTCTTGCATCCTGGCCCATACAATGGCTAGCGCACCCGCTTTTGTAACAACTTAAAATAGGAATTTCTGTACTGCAAAACAGAATCTCTTACAATTAACAAATGAGATAGTATTTGGAGAGCATTCAAAGAGATGTGCTCTGGTTTGGAAGGTGACCACTTAATGGAGATGGAGAACAGGCATTGCGTTTTCATACCTGCAGGCCTAGGAGTCTGATTTGCTTTCCCTATGCTTATAGGGTTTTGCATGATGGACAGTCCGCACAGGGAGAGGAACAGGTAATTGTAGCAAACATACGTCATGTCTTGAGGATAAACAAATGAGATTAACTTTTTTGAAAGGGAGGGGAGGAATAAACAATGCTCATGCAGCAACGGGAACCTCTGTGGCTTCTCCTAGTCAATGCCACACATGGACCAGGAAGCGATAAAACCTCATACTCTTTCTGATGCACCCACTCCCTCTCAGCTCCTTGGACGCATGCTGCAGGAATGCATCTTCCTCAGCAGGTGGGTGTGAAATGCTGGTGGGGAAAAGGGCATTTTGGCAGAGAGGAGTGTGAAGGCTTTGCTTATGTGGGCTGCTACTTAGGCAGGAACGGCGACTCTGTTCATTCAGGACAGAGAGACCAAGTGCTCGCAGTGCCCCTGGGTTACGCGTCCCATTTTGGGCACAGCCTGGCACGCAGCAGCCACCAGCAGGATGCTGGCGCGCTGACCTCAGTGGCTGGAGGGAACAGCCGTGCCCTCGTTTCCAAATCTGAAATTATCTGTTTGCTACAGAGAGAGCCAAAGTTGACTGAGCTCAAGGTTCTCCATCCTATTTTGGTGGACATGTATCTAGTATCAAGTACCACAGTACCACTTTGTGCATGCCTCTATTTTTTATCACATTTTGTATGTTACACTTTGACACAGACTATTAGAGAGTAGGATAACTGCGCGGAAGAAAGGTGGGATTTTCACGGGTAACACATTATCTGTACATATTTCCTGTATTTTTTTATCTATGTGTATATTCCCTTTAATATGAGGGAGGACGTAGTAAGGTACAGAGAAGAACACAGTAGTTTTCAAGGCAGCATCTTCAGGGAAAGATTTAAAAACAAAACAAAACCTCTGCACATTTCCCTACGAAGATCAGGAAGTTCTCTGCTTCAAAGAGTGCAAAATAGTCAACTTTCTCCTCAGTTCCTTCCATGCTGATTTTGTTTCAAAAAAACTGTGAAGCCTCCTACCATATCATCAAGAAATCTCATTGTTTCCTCTCAGATATGAATAACTTTCACTCAGAGACAGGGTTGCTTATTTTTGTTACTTTTTTTAATAGAACCTTCAGAAACCGAAAAAATTGCAAAGGCTCTAGATAGCACTCTGTTCTAGTTGAGATAACCACATACCATTATCAAAACATTTTCTTTAGCTTTATGATAATTTGCATCTACCTTGTTAAGCAGTTTTTTTGATTCATTCACTTATCATAAATTTGGCTCCAAAACTAAAATTATACTTGATTCATATGTGGAAGGAACTGAGCTCAGTCCTGTGCTTAAAAGCTTAGGAGGGACAGATCTACCTCACATTTTGCTCTTAGCTGTATCGTTTTGGAGGCAGATGATGTTTAAGAACATACAGGTATTTTCTCATGAACAAAATAACGAATGCAACTTAACTATAGGTGTAGCTCTATTCACATAGAAGAGATTAGGTACCTTGAGGAGTCGAAAGGCAGTCATCCAGCACGTCCTGCTTTGCTCATCTTCAGCACACAACAACCTCAGTTCCTTAGTTTCATTTCTCACTCTGTTGGGCTATGAAGTATTAGAGGGAAGTCAGCTACATTCAGTACAAAACCAACAACACTGTAAGTTTAGTGCAGAGTAAAGGCAGGTACAGTATTAGTCTAAGAACTGGCCAGAAAAAGCTCACACCACCCTGAATTAAAGCTCAGCAGAGGCTGAGCATGCTTTGAAAGATATCACTTTCTCAGTCCAGTAAGATAAATGTCAGTGCCTGCTTTGAAATACCCTGCAGTTCTGGCAGTTTATAGGAACAAGGTACTCAGAACCAAGGCGTTTGGGTTTGGTTTTTTTTTTTTTAGAACTGTGAGAAGTTTTATAAGCCCCCATTTCGAAATGAAGAACCAAAGTTTCCGTAACTGAAGGTTACTGAAAATCTGCTTCCATCAGTTCAGGATCTGTCCCACAGCTGGTGTCTACTCTCTGAGGCAAACCCATGTTGTCTAGCTCTGGAACGGCTGCTAGGAAGGAGACTACTTCACTGCTGTCAATAAAAACAGCTCCCAGCCTTACTTTCTTCTCAGAAAATTACATGGAGCTTTGAAATACCTTCCAAACCTATCCATCAGCACAACAGTTTCTAAAATCCTCAAAGGCAACTGCTTATTCTTATTTCCATTTTCCAAGACAATCTTCTTCTTTAAATAAATGCAAACCTCTGGCCCACAATAATGGTACAATTACACCCGATCGGAGCTTGATCTTTTGTTGCTATACAGTTTTGGTGCTCGCTGTCCCGAGAAACTTTCCTATTCAGTTAGAGTACTTAGAAAAAAAATTTCATCTGTGAGGTGAACCAAGGCCACCTCACAGGCACACCATGCTTCAGCACTGAGCTGATCTTGCACAGAAATTTCCCAAGCCAAAGGAGCACCAGTTAAAGTGTTAAAAGTGTCGCATAAAACGATGGCAAGATTCACAGGACATGCCTGCCAAGTGAAAGACGTTAAAGATCAAGTCCTCATGACAGAAATGCTTGCAGAGTTTTACATACAAATCCCATTTAGCTGTGGGCTGGGGGGACTCTGAGCTACCAACACCATCTTGAACTTCAGAAGAACTTAATGAGAAGAACTACCTTTATACAAAATCCATACTCTGCAGGTGCATTGTACAACTTCTTGCCTGCTATCAACGAGAAGATATTGCTGTCTTCTAGGTCAGCCAACAATTGCAAATGTCTTGGCTCCTGGGGAAATAATATGTTTTATCACAGGTAAGTTTAAGATTTTGGAAGATCTTGTGGCAAGCTTTGCAGTCTCTCAAGACCAACCTCCAACAGAGGGCAGTGTATGAACACTGTGCTCCTCTCTCAGGCAGCTTGAAGTGGACACAGCATGTCATCTTTTAAATATCAGCCTACTATCACAAGGTGCTTTATACAAGAAGCTGACAAAATACTTATTCAAACACATCACACTAAAAATGGCATAGCCTGTTACATTTCTTCAGAGAAATCTGAAAGTTAGATAATATAAAATATTGTTTAAGGTATCATTTAAACTAAATTCATTAACCGTGTGCTTGGAGAGCGTGATTTCTCTTGCTAACCTTGTTAGCACAACTTCGGTAACCACAATGATGTTGTCTGGCTAGTTTGGTTTTATTATATAACAATGCTATACAGCTATTTTCATGCATTGAGAGCCCAGGGCTTGATTGTCATTTGATCATGGCTTGCTTATCCTTTTCTATGCAATAAAAAAAGGGAACACTGTGTGCAGATATTTAAAAACCAGCAAAAAATACTCACTGTAAAAGCAGAAAATGCTTTCACATGCTAGTACTGTGCAACTTCTTTTTTAATCTTACCTTTGAAGTTCCTTTTGTAGAACAATAAAGTCCTGATCTCCTCAAACACACATACAATTTCTTCCATGATTTTCTACCCAGCTCTTTCACATGCAAGAAACCTTGAATTTCAGGGCAGCTACTGGAATTTAAAAAGTTCTGTTGGAGAGGAAAATGTAAATGAGGATTGTGTCCTACGGATGGATCATAAAATTGTCACTGTATTTGCAGAACACAGAAGCAAACGGCAAATTGCTTTGCTGACTTGGGGTGCACTTTCACATTATGCTTAAACTGACCTAGATGTTTAAACTGATTTATGACCAAAATGGATATTCCTGCTCCTCCCGTTACATCTACTTAGCTAACTCCTCCTGCCACTGACATTTTCCTGTTCTCTGTGTCAATACATAAATCTCCAAAAGCCTAACCATTTCCCTGTATGGAAACCAAAAACCAGTGCCCTGTGTCAGAATTCCTAGTTGCATTAAAACCTAAGTTTTTTTTCCAGTCCTCCTCCCCATCTCATCTAACAGAATGGAAAAGAACAGTCAATTTTCCTGCTATTTGTACTATGAATCCACTTCTCAACTGTGAAAAGGAAAGACCAAAAGGAGAATATATTCTCTCTGTCCAGCTAGATAAACCAAAAGTAAACTAAGATGCAAGCTTTTTTGCATATCTGAGCCAGGCTGACACTACGGAAAACAGATCCTGCTGTTTTTGATGCTATTGTTAAGACTAAAAACACTAGCTCTTAATACAGTATATGGTATCATGAGATGATACTTAATATTCTTCCCTATTTTGTGTGTAATTAAAAACAGCGCATTTGCTCAATGTTTGAGGTGGCCTCAGATGCAACACGCTTAATGACTGCTAGACTGCAAGAAGTTTACCTTCATCAAATTACAACTGTCATTGAAATTACGAAAAATGGTTGTATGTGTTTTTAAAAGGAAAGGGGTATTTAATATAAATGCTTTAAGTAAGATTGTTTTTTATGGTTAAACAATGAACCACAGAGAAGGTACTCATCCTCTTTCCCCCACCCTCTCGCGCTGTTGACCCCCGTGACTTATGCTTCTCCAGGTCTGCACCTAACTGAGCCTTCCCAGAAGCAAACTCTTGTATCTCACAAGGTTGTAAGGTTTTCCCTTCCCTACTGCTTGAGTTACCCTATGTTCAAAACTTTTCCATCTTCAAGAACATCTTGCTCTTTTAGGGAGTCCCGCTGCTTCTGTTAACAAGCAAACTCAATTCTCCACTTACACTGCAGGAAAAAGGGCCGAAGGTGTGAACACCTCTGTTCCTATCAGTCTGTGGCAATGCCTGTTCACGCGAGTTTTGGTTCCCAATTGCAACCTCATTGCACGCGACTTTCATTTTTAATTCCAGAAATTGGTTTGATTTTTGTTTCGTTTCCCAGCTGAGAATGGATGCTAACGTTTCAAATTCTTCTCAGTGAACCTGGAGCCAGTATTTAATGGATTCTGAAGTGGTTACGGGACAAAATGAGTACACTGGTTCAAAAGTCAGTGGAAACTTGTATTTAAACAGAAAGCCAGTGCATATTTGCAAACATGCAACATGACAGAAATCAAGCTAGAATCAGTTATTTGTATGTATACTTTCTTCATATATTTGTGCCTTCTGCTTTATAATTTGCCTGTTATTTGTGGTACTGTCTTCCAGGCATCACAGTCTTATATTCTTAATATAGTACTCTTTTAATAAACTGTGTTTTAATTTGGCCTCATGAGTTGAATGTGCCCCATTTGAGAAAACAACTAAAGTGAAAAAGATTTAGACTACAGGGTTTAGATCAGAGTGCTTAAATTGAGAGGTTTAAGTGAATGAGTTACTGATCAGAGAGGTAGCCCATCCTTCAGCACCATCCTTGGAGGCCAACCAACCATGCCACCACCACAGTTCCTTCATGAGCAAGCAAGAAACTGTACAGCGACATCAAAACTTCAGTATAAACTCAGTGCACGTGCCACTGCCATGGAGATTACACAACTCTACCAACACATATGCATACGGTACACACCCCTGTAATTTAACTTGGGGAACTTTAAATGGGATTACTTTGCAAATATACTACATACAATTTGCTGTAACTACTCGCACTTACTTCTTAGGGAATTATTTTTCTATACAAAAGAGCAGCTAGTTGGCTGAACCATGGGGAAGTTGGTCCTTATTGTTAATTCTCGCCAGGCACAAACATGGGACATAAAAAGCAAAAGCAAAACCTCTCACCATCTCAAGCCCATTTTCTAATGCACACATGTATTTTTACACTTTCTCCTATGCTATGATGTGGAGTATAGAAGAGTACTTCTTGTTTGCTTTTTATAAGGTATATTTGTTTTTCTAGAAATATATCTGCTGAGACTGTGTTAGGAACAACACTAGGTCGCCAAACCAGGTACCCACAGAGTAAGTTGAATATTAATGGAACAAATATGTATGAACATAGCTATGAATACTTTGTGTTTATAACTTACACCTCAATGCCACTGGGTAAGATCTTTGTCAGAAATTTTCAACATTAGTACCATATGCTAACTCGCTACACTGGTCTTTCTCCGACCAGCTATTTCCAGACCTTTGAATTCTCCCTTCCTTCCTCTCAACCTCTCCCCTCCAGCTCCAAAACTTTCTTTGTCCATATGGATAACTTACAGTACCTGCAAAAGTTGTGACTGTGGGATACTGCCATTTGTTTGCTGGCACCAGGCAACCATTTGCTCTGGAAAGAAATTCTAGACACAAAAAGAGAAGACAATTGGAAGTCACATTATATTTGAACACTTTTACATAGAACAAGTGGAATTTTCTTCCAGTCATTAATTTTTTGAAACTATCACTCTTAAATCAATTTGGAGATCCCCTGACACAGAAAGTAATACTAAGGCTTCAAGTGCAGTTCTTCCCTTCCTTCTGCTCACCAAACGCCCATGCAGACAGAATGTGGATTTTTAAAATATCTGATACGCAGCATTTCATAAGTGCATCTTCCCATCGCTTCCTCTTCTATTGAGGGCTTTCAGGGATCTCTAACAGCCACTACTTTCTAGGAGAGGACAGGATGAATGGTCCTGCAGATTGGGTATGCAGTGACTCCTTGCTTATTGCATATTCTGCCACCAAATTTCTGGGCTTCCCTCTCCGTCCAGAAAGGCTGTTCAGCAAACAAGATCTCTGTAACTCCACGTGCCATGTGGAAGATGCATGGCATAGGAATAACAAGTTCTCTCTACCCTCACAGGGGTAAGCTAGATGCAAATGCATTAAAAGAAGTCTCAGGTGGGGATGCTGCAGGATCTCCAGTATGTACACCTTTACCTTTGATAGCACTCTTTCTATCCAAAATACAGTTCTTCAGTGCTGTATCTGCTTGACCCTAAAACCTGCTCAGTCCCTCAGAAGGCTTCAAACGAAGTGTCACTTGCAGACCTTAATTATGAGAAAGAGCTCATGAGTGACTGTTGATGCTTTCATTTGGTTGTTCAACAGCCAGGTTATGCTCAGGGCTTGAAACCCTTCAATCTGTCAAGAGAAAAGCCCTTTGCAAAATCTACCCCTATATGTTTATATTTCAGGGTAACATAACACAGCCCAGTGTTTTTTCTTGTAAGGATAGGTCAGCATACATTCCATGAAATGAAATAATAAAAACTGAATGAGGACACGTGCAATAATTAGGCTTTGTGTCACACGCCCTGCTTCACGTGCTAGATTTGAATAATCTTAAAGCAGACATCTACCTCCTTTCCCCCATCCCACAAACACAGAAGCAAATACTGTTTAACACACAAACAGGTGCTTCTACAGAGCTTTTCGATTTCAGGCATCCAGTACAATATCTCATTCATACTGAATCTTTGCATGACAAAGGTCAGACAGTTTTCTCACTGCTAAACAGATGACTTGACTTCAGATTTATTCCTCCAGTTCCCCTTTTCATTTACCATGTTTTAAAATGCCTATATAATTCGGTACACTGAATTTACTATACACAGCAATTACATTAAGTCATTCTTGAAGTTTTTAAACATTATTTGAAGCATGAAGACATGCAGAAATGCCTGAAATAAAACAATGACTGATTATAACAAGATGAATCACAACAAAAACGTTTCCAGTTTAGAACATTCATCACTCTTCAGTCTTTAGGGCATAAAGAGAAGGGCTGAAGAGGAATCACCCTTCTACCAGGTAAGTTGCACAATGAATTATGAAAGCTAACATTTACTAGCCTCTCGAGTAGAAACAGTGCCATATGGCAACAGCTAATGCAACGGATAGGGAGCCTTCGCATTCTTACACCAAAGGAATGATTTATTCTCTGAATGCAGGAGCCTGGGACTGAATGCCAAGCATTCTGGGTTTTACTCCCAGGCTCTGTTATTAAAGTATACCACATGAAACCAATGTGCTAGCTCCTATGATACCAAAATTTCCGTACAACACTCAGATGTTCATAGGTTATCAGATGGGAAGATCAACAGAAGTGAAAAATTATAAACACTCCATGTACAGAAATGTTTCACACAGTAAGTCAAGGCACAGCCTCTGAAACAAGCACTAGCAGACGACAAATGTACGTGCAAGCACACGTGTGAGGATGCAGCAACTATGCATTAGCATCTATGAAGAAAGGAATGAATTTATCATCTGCAGCAACTTTAGCAATGAGTTTTCATGTAACCTCACGTATCTTTTTTCTTCTGGCACCACAAATGCCCAACTGACCCAAAATCTGTTCTCACCTAAACCACCTCTGGATTATCCTTCTTCAGCTATCTAGATGGGTCGCACCAGCTGACATCAGTTCATGTCAACAGCCTGTTCCAACTTAATTGTTTAGATAAAATGTGAAAAATCATACCCAAATAAGCAGTTACACTGCAAACAGTTTAAAATTACAACATTCAAAGGATCTTACAAATCCAGGAATAAGTATAGCTATGACATACAATACTTTTCAAGCATGGATATACATAAGGACATAGAGAGGGTGAGTTACTATGATCAGTAAAGAAGGCAGAGCACACTAGCACTAAAGCACAGCCATAGGTGAGACACTGTTCAACATATATAACAATAAACTGGAAATTCCTTGTATGTAGTAAGCGCTTTAGGGGTTACCCAGAGAGGTTTTTTTTAATTATTACTGTCAGAAATTAAAAGGTATGGATACTGCACGCTATGCGATCAATTTGCTTCAAACCAAGTAACTTCAAAGATAATGAGTAAATTGCACTTCTGATTGTTTTTCTTAAACCAACAAAGATTTCCCTGTCTTGGTCACTCTCCAACATAACAATAGCCATGTATATTTGGTAACTTGAAAACACTTGAGGTTTTTAGGCTCAGAGGAGAGTACAAGGAATTTAAACATTGGTTAAAATTTCTTTGGAAAGAATTCTGTTTGTTGGTTGCTTTTTTTTTTTTAAATAGATGTTTAAGACATAACAGCACCCAGCAATGTTATTGCAATCCATCCCGCTCTCTGTGGTGTAAACAACCAAGTAATGGGACTCACCATGGGATTTTTGAAAAATTCGTATTTTGCGTAATTCTTCCTGAACAAAAATTTACTTTCACTTCCCATTGTGGACTCGACTTGAACTATGAGCTCATGATCTTCCAAGCACCTCTCTGTGGAAGAAGAACATGATGTTAACACACAGCCAACCAGCAGAAGCAGCGAGACCAACTTCCAAAGAACAGGAGTAAAACAACACAGTGTAATTCCATTGCCTTTTACGAAATTAACAAAACCTATTATAGCTTTCAAACTATACTGCCATGAGGCATTTAAAGGAACTAGGGCTTAAGTATTACAAAGTTTAACATTATACGGCAGTGTTCGTCAAAGATTTCCTACATCAGGGCTTCATAAGCCCAGACTTTTGAGAAAGGAAAGAACGTAAGATTTTTTGTGTGCAGTAGCTTAAAGAATACACACGAACCTCTTCTTTTGGTGCTGGCTGTATGCTGTGGAACTGGCAAGGTGGATAGATCTAAGGGGAAAAAAGCTGCAGAAAGGCCACCACTAGGTCTTGAACTATCACAGACATACAGTGTCCTATTTGATCGCACTCTATAAAAGCAGTTCATTTCAAGGTGAACTTCAGGCCTTTATTGTAGATGTTAGACAATGGGGTTTATTATGAAAGAGGTCATAGGATCTACTTTACAGGAATACTGACAGAGACAAATGTTTTGTACACATGACAGGGCAATTTTCTGCTCTAGATTTGGTTACAAGGTAACTCCCCATAACCACCACTTCTCTGGTCAAAAGAATGGCACATCAAAGCATGAACAGATAGCTTAACAAATCCAATTCACTGAAAGCAGTAACTCAAAAGAAGGCAACTGGGCTAAGTGTGCACTACTGCATGAACTCATTATCTCAGCAAATCTTCAAAAGTTTCCGAGAAAATATTTAGGTATTTTTCAAAAGTCTTAATATTTAGGGAATATTTTATTCCCTTATATACTAGGAAATAAAAAATGAGGTCAAACAAAAAATAACTTTCGCAAAGCTCTATCCAAAATGCATGCGACTTGCTGGCCAAAGAAGTTTGGAGAGTCCCTTCCCCACTTTGTGTTCCTGCATCCTTGCATTCCCACGGTTAAAAATGTCAGGCTGCCACCCAAGTTCTCTTGGGGTGTTTTCAGGATAGACAGCAAGCAGTCATTGGTATCTCAAGAAGCAGCAAGCTCTTGAATGTCACTTGAATTATTCAACTAAGCAGATTAATGTAAGTTCTTTGATTGCAAATTTAACCTATCTCTGAACGACCCCATTGTCTTTTTCACCTGCATTTAGATTGTCAGTCATCACCAGCTCATTGATGACTTCAGCATTTACCATCCATTTGCAGTGTCCAGCCTCGCTACAGATTGTGTTTCAAGGAGTTAACATCGAAGATTTTTCCATACTGGGCTGCTCTCAGATAGAGCTGCTTCTTAGTGCATTAGCCATAACACCACTTTTAAGGGGTAGCTCTTCGACTAATGTACGCGACAATACTGCTGTTGGTAGCAGTTAATTAAGGACATTTTGCTTCACCTGAGCATTCATCACCTAAACCTCCACATTCTCTAGGGGCTTCACAGTTGAAGTCTCAGGTATTGCTGCTGATCTACTGCTGTCATGGTTTTAGGCAACTGGTTAAGTCAAATCTCCTCTACACTGTGATGAGGATGGTGGGCCTATGAGGGTGGAGGGCCTTTCTGTTTTTTAAATTATGCTTCCTCCGAAAAAACATTTCATTATGTTGGTATGAATCTTCATCACAGTATGACCACGTGTCCTGCTACTGCCTGCTTCTGTCATCGCACAAAGTTGTGGTCTTCGTTCTCCTAACGCACTGAAGATTGCTCGCCTAAGGGCAGGGACAAACCACAACCCGTTCATTCTGTCCTGAGGAAATGCAGTATAGATGAACATTTGTCAATTTGTTTTGTATTTTGATCATTAGTTTGTGTAAATATACCCAGTGGCTGTTTCTTAGATGCTTTAGGCAACTGACCTAGATGTATTTCTTTACTAAAAGAAGACCCTTTTGAGATTCTGTGGTGATACTCCCGCTGATTTAATGTTTACATTTTCATTTTGATGGTGAAAGCCATCTTGAAGAAAAGGTGCAGCATTTCACAGCACATGCATGTAAAAAAGAAGCTAGTCCTGGTCAGTTTGCTACTACTTCACAAAAGTTGTGCACTTGGGAAGTCCTTCGTAATTTGCACTTGGTTAGTACAAATGGGACGAACTGCCACTTGACACACCAGCAACTCAACCTCAGCCCTGCTTTGAGCTTCCTGCTACAAAACCAGAAGCACAGATGTCAGTCTATTAAGTTCAATAGGTCAGTCTGTCTTCAAGTGGCATTGCTGCTGAAGTGACCAGAAATGTCTCCTTTTAGTTTATCTGACAGGCTCAACTCAGTCTCCTCTACACACTTCCCAGAAGAACAGGACAGGCTTTTTTTTTTTTCTTTCCCAAAATTGCCCTGTATTATTATCTAAACTTCTACAGAACTGTAGAAGTGATATAAGATGGGAAAGGGAGCTGGATTCCATCATGAACAACTCGCAGGCATGGCCCAAAATTCCCAATTAGAGAATCACTACAAATGACAGGTGGACTGAAGTGTGAAATAGCCCACCCTGTTTTCGTATTTTAGCAAGAGCTGCATCTAACTGTTCCACTTTTAATTCATTCAGATTAAGGCAAATCAAATTCAATGCACATGTAAACAAGAAAATCTATGTACAGAACTATGCAGCAATTCTTTCTTCTAACCCTACATATATCTCACAGCCCTACTACTTTTCTTTCCTGCTTCAACTATATTAAATAAGATGTACAGTCAATTCTGGAGCTGGAAAAATGAGGCTTGTAGGTAGGGATTCTTTCAGTGTCCAGACACGTCCTATCACGACAGTCTGGCTTCATCATTATTATTACTTCTGTTAATGTCCAATACAGATATCTCAGTCCCCATCCTAAATTGATGATAGTTAAGCATGGAGTAGCACATCGGGAGAATACCACATTTTATGAACAGATTAGGTGTATTTCTAGTTGCAAATGAAATAATGGGACCAATTCAAGTTTCACAGACTGCTTAAATCTTGACCACAAAGTGTTTCAGATACTAGTGGTATAGTGCAGCAGGAACCATTTCCACATGTCAAATCTACGCAAGTCTGATGGTAAATTGTCACACCATTGCCTCCAGTGAGAACACAAATACTTTGTGCGTTCCAATAGCTGTTTGAAGTTATTTGCAAGCACGTGTTATTTGGAATACGCTTGACTATGCGTGCAAAGTAAGCAGTCAGGTGAAGGTTCCTTAAAAACTGGGACCTAGAAGATCACCACAATGATAAATACACAGCTGGCTTCAAAAATGTGCTCTTGTCCTCAGTCTGCCCAATAGTAAAAAGATGAACTGGTTCTGCAAACTGAACTCTTTTGGAAAGTAGTATTAGGCAAGACCAGGGGAAAAAAAATAAGATAGTGAACTTAATGAAGGAACTCGCCTCTTCTGTTGGGCTTCAAGATTACCACCTACAGCATTAAGTCAGCAAGGATGTCTTGAGTAAGAAATAATGTCTTCTGGAAACACAGAATTCTCACTGCTTTTAAACCATATTTCTTTCCACACTGCTAAGTATCTATTCACCATTATTTCATACTTATACTAGCAATCTTATTTCTAGAGGGAAAAATATGGAACATCAGACACCTGATAATAACTTCACCTAAGGAGCAGACAGATTACTACCTTGATCTGACAGTCTCTGAAATACAGGGAAGCATTTAAGCTACTGAGAAGCTAGAAATAAGCAGCTGTATAACAAAAAACTCAAACTGCAACCAAAACTGGGTGGATGCATGGAAATTGGTATTTAAAGTTTATTGAATACGTCACAGTGTATACTTTGGTCCCCAAATACAAGAAATTGGATGTTGTTGTCTCCCGTTAAATAAACTCTTTTATTCCCTTTTCTGTCCACATCCTCTCAAATACGTGAAATCTGTATCATTACATCTTTTTTGACACTTTAAATACTGTTTTCTTTGTCTGTTTGCTTTACACCCTCAAAGGCTGCATTACTTTTCACACAGATCTACTGCGTGGCCTACAGAGGACAGCCCTGGAGCAGTCCCTGCGGAACAAAGTCTGGTGGCTGCTGAAGCCCCAACCTGCACACCCCGTTTCTCTGGGACAGCCGGGGGCCCCGCTTTGTGCTTCAGTGTGAAACAGAGGTCCAAGGCAGGCAGGTCTCCATGTATATAAATGCAGCCCGATAAGTATCTTGCTCTTTTCCCATCATTGTTAATTACCAAGTTATTTGTGTGTAAACAGAAGCTTTTGATTTCCTAATCAGCCTCCTGCCCGATTCATTCAGAGATGTCACACACCAGAGTTTGACAGCACAATTAGTCACCATGGAAGCTATTGTGATGTCACAAACACTGAATTGTGGCATCATTGAATGAATCTGGCAGGAGAAGGATGTTGGTTACAAAGGAGAAGGCTTCTGTTTACACAATACCTTGGTAATCAGCAATGATGGGAAAGAGAATATAGAAAAAGAGAGCCTGGTAGTTTAATGAGCATTGATAAAACTGAAAATTTGCAAAGGTTGTTAGAAGCGTGCATGTGGCATATTAAGCTACGGAGGTAAAGATTCTGTAATTTATACCTTAATTCTTCACCTCATCCTATGTCCTCAGAACTGAAAGTATATCACAGACATATACAAACGACTGTTTCATGTTAATTTTTTCACATATTTCTATATTAGGAGAGATAACCAATAAAACCATTAAATAATCAGGACACCCTATGATTTTTTTTTTTTTTTGAGTGCTAGTCTGTAGAGCACTGAATTTATCTGCGTTTAACAATATCGGTTTAGGGCACTACATCTCCAGCAAATTGTCTCCTTTTTTTATTTGTAAGGGTTCTGAATTACATTTTTAGACATAAAAAACCTCTGTTAGCTACAGATAGCATTCACAATTCCAGTGCTGGTGACCGTAGCTTATGATTTGTCTTCCTCTATTTTCTAGAAAAAATTCCCCGTGAAGTATATCGACTAATACTCCAAATGCTACACTTTCTAAAGCATTATTGTATGCTACGTAGAATTATAGATAGCGTATCTGAGCAATATGCAATTGCAAGCTGCACAGCAGAACCCTGCAACTAATCAGTGCCACAAAATAACAGGAAAAGCAAGACTGAATAACATGAGATCCTTTCAGGTACTGTAATTAAACCAATTCACAGTGTTATTTAATTCCCCACAGTTCTTCCTTTTGCTGCCTTCTTGAAACTGTAACCATGACACCTTAATTTCAATCAGGTGGAGGAGCTGCTGCCTGGAGAGCAGATGCCACTGCTGGTCCAGAAATTGCCCATGGATTTGCGGGTGGTGCCACCATTTTTTCCCTGCCTGAAGTGAAGTTTAGCCAACCCCCACCTCAGCATGTCTAGCTTTCATAAGCATTACTGTAGGTATGCAAAGCTGAGTCTGTTCACCCAGGTCTCCCAGCTGGTGATGAGCTGAGCTGTTTCACAGGACCAGTACTCTAAGGATCAAGCTTAATTTGCCTAAGCTGTTTATTTGCAATAGTTTCAGACACAGCAAGGTAGCAACAGAACGCTAGCGTGAAGATTAGACAATTATTTTTCTTTTTTATAATAGAAAACCAGAGGATGGGAAATAAGAGAAGGACTTAAAATGGCTTAAACGCGTAACACATCAAATTGTGACACACAAAAAACACGTATGTGACTTCAGCTAATTGTACAAATAAAAGCAGTGGAAAGAAAACGTTCTGGCTGGAAGCACATTAATATGAATTACACATATTTTATGTTCCCAGGTAACCATGCCACCCCTTTGACCGTTCCCTACCTAATCCTAGGTGAGGGTGATGCTCCACTAGAGTCCAGCTGTTATCATCCACACAATGACTTTTGTAAACGAGCAGCTGACAGAGGTCCCTGGCTGTCATGTCTGCTAGAATCTCGACCACTTTGCTTGTTCCATCTTCACTAAAGACTTTTACATCCTGCAACATAAAGGGTACACTTACAGATCAACAGCTCTGAACATAGGCAAACCACACAGCTACTGTAGAAAAGCATCCTCTTGGCGTGACGGTTCCAAGCACCTTGGCAGCCAGGACAAATGACATGGATGATTCACTTTATAACACTTTCTCTTGATGCCCCCTTGCCCTATTTCTCCTCCCCCCCTCCCCAACACCTCCCTGCACTAAACAAAGATTCAGCAGGGTTAATATGACCACATACACAGAAAAAGTGAGAGAGCAGGTTCTGTATAAAGCTGTATAAGGTAAGCAAATGTGAAACAGTATCGAGAGAGTACTTCGGCAACAGTGGGCGAGAGAAATTACATCCAGTCAAATACACACAATTTTCTTGGCGATCCCATCGGAGGCCTCCGAACATTTACAGAGGAGCAGGCCAAGACCCCGAAGACTAAAAATGGCTCTCTTGTTCCCCACTAACTTTTGATTGTTTCGCCTGGGGAAGTCCCACTTGCAGTTCGCCAGCAGATCAATTAGCTAGCACAGTCCACACGTTTCTCTCCCTGCCCCGACTTCTCTTTTGATCCTAGCTTGAAAGTAGTTCAAAACCGAACGTGCATACGCTGCACATCCTAAATATTAATGGAGATGAGAGAACAAGTCAGGAACCTTCTCCCCACCTCGTGAATTATACAGATGCTTTCCTCTTTGCATTGTTCTGCTCAAGCGAGAGACACTTGCCACAAAATTATTTCTCCAGGCGAACGTGCAGGTCCGAGATTTAAATCAACTCCGCGTTTAAAATGCTCCGCATCCTAGCAAGACAAGGCGAATCTAACAAAAACCTGGAGGGTAATTTGAGATGGAAAATCTTACCTCAACGGCACGTAAAAGGCAGCAGTCAGAAGAACAAGATGGCATTTTAAATAGAGATTGCCTCTTGAGAGAGAGTTTGTTCTCTGCCTCCGCCGACCCTTTGTAGCCTATGGCTGGGCGCCCGGGGTGCCGGCGGTGGCAGCGGACGGCGGTACCGTACCTGTCACGTAGCCCCTGCTATGGGGACTGTTTCTGGGGAGGGAAACAACTCTGCCAGAGCTCCACTCAAAGGGTTACACGCAATCTTTGCGGTAGTGAATCAAACCACACTGTGTAGACCAATCCTAGCCCTCCCTCCGACTGATGTAATCATTTCCCACACACTATCAGACTTCCAAATTATTCCCGCCCCCCCCCACCCCCCAAAAAAAAAGAAATTACAAAGGAAATTTGTTTTTTTGACCACCCACGGGCGTTTGAGACCCCTCCGGCAGCCCCGAAGTTCAAAGGCGGGGGGAGCCGAAACCCCGGCGGCGGAGGCACGCGTGCTGCCCGAGCGCCGGCGCCGAGCCTGCCCGCAGCCCGGCCTGGCAGCGGCTGATGTCATCTGCCTGCAACTTAAGCACTTGAACTTCTCCTCCCGCCGCTCCCCGCCGGGCTGGGCTGGCTCCGGACCCGGCTCCGGCTCCGGCTCCGCTCCGGGCCCCGGCGGGTGCGGGACGCGCTGCCCCCGGGCTGGGTGCCGGGGGCAAGGGGGGGGCGGCGGCGGCGGCAGCAGCGCCGTACGCCCAGCGCCCGCCGGCCGCCGCCGGCGCCTCCCTCCCCCCGGCTCCGCACAAATTCAAGCCCAGCGAGGGAGGAGTTAAAGCCTCATCGAGCCCAAGTGACTCAAACCCGCGCGTTCAGGAAACGGCTTCATCTGACAGCAGGGATGAGCCAGCTCTTTCAGAAGTAGGCTCTGGAGGAGAAGAGAGGAGAGGAGAGGAGGGGAGGGGGGAATCCCGGTTGCTGTAGCTCTGGGGAAGGTATGCATGCCGTACAACGTTACAGCTGCACTCCCACTCCTGCCAACACTTAACCAAGTCACAGGCATCCTCACACGCACACAGAAATCTGTTGGGGGGGGGGGGGGGGCAGCGTGTGTGTGCGCGCCTCCGGTTTTTGTCCTGCGGGCCAGTCTATTTTCTGCAATTAGCACCCATTTTACAGTAAAGCAGCGCATTGTACCCGCGCACAGAGCGAGCTGAGCGCCCAGGCACCAGCAGCGGTACCAGCCCGCCCTGCCACAATGCAGCGCGCTGGTGGAACAGAGGGACGCGAGTGAATGCCCGAGATAGATACCCAACAGAAATTACATCAGTTTGCAACAGGGGAGCGCAGCTCTCGCGTTCCCTCTCTGGACACGCAAGCACACTGAAAAGCTAGCATTCAACAAGACAGAAAGTTGCTATTTTATCTGTTTTGTTTGCAGGAGGGAACGGGGAGGGACTAAAACCCGCTTGAATTTTTTCTAAACTACTTTTCATCGCAATAGATTGGAAAGGAGCGACACAACCGAAAAGGCGGCAGTGAAAGAGTTCCCTTCTACTTTCGGCTTACTCTGTGCACATAACTCCACTTTCTGTATTGAAACTAAACTATTTCGGATGGATTTCCTGCCTCAGGAACCAACTTGGTGACATCATTCATTCATTCATTAGTCACTGAGAAGCACAGCCCCGCGCTCTCTGCCTCAGCCTTCACATGGGAGCCTTAACCAGGCACACACCAGACGAATTGCCACTTTTGCAACACCTGGAGCACAAAACCCCCTCTTTTCCTTCCCTGCAGTTTCGCTGGGAAGGAGGCAGCGATATAGGGCAGGTTGCACCTGATCCTTGTCGCTGCCAAGTCCCAGAAGAGAGGGAAAGCTATTCTGCTGAGGGTGCCTCTCAAGTCCTTGCAGGTGGAAAAGAGAGCGAGCCGTAAGACAACCACCCCACGTTTCCCTGCTCCCAGGCACGGAAAGACTTAATGGAGTATGGCCACTGGAAGAAAGCTGCAGCTGTCTTTTATGCTCGCTCATGCCGTGCTCCCTCAGTATGAAGCAAAGGGGTCACGGGTACATGTCCCACCCTCCCCCTCCGTGCCCAGAGCTTGAGCCGATGCCAGCTACCCTTAAGTACAGTACCAAAGCAGGTACGGGATGCACAACGGCTGTTGTCCGGTGTGCGACTCCGCTGTAACGCCACGTTCCCTCCTCCCGCGAGTCAGGCCCTGCAGGCAGCGCCCCGCTATTCCCGCACCACAGTGACTACGGGAGCTACGTTACAAACGCGGGTACGTTCATTCGCAGGGCCGATCAGCGGTGGGGGTTTTTAACAGTTCCTTTAAAGCCCAGGGACTGGAGTGCAGTGGGTGGACAGCGTGATCGCAGAAATCAGCAAGTTAACCTCACTGACTGTTAATAGTGCTGTGTTTGCTATCAAGGACAGTGCAAGGCCGCGTATCACCACTGACATCACCGATAGAAAAGACTGCATCAGGAGGGGATGTAATAGCCTGAGCTGAACCCTGCCCTAGAGGACGGGAGAGAGAGAAACGCGAGATGAAACCTCGTGCCTCTGCGGAGGCAAGAGTGCACCGGTCCCTAAGAGGCTTATGTGAAAGGCAAGGGGATTTTATGCCCCCACACGCTGCAGAGCATGATGTGTAACCACAAACACAGAAACGGCTCGATGACAAAGCTTCAGCTCAAACTTTCTGACAGCTTCTATGACAAAAGAGGCAGGTAACTATTGCTGTATCACAGAGGGGACTTAATTTAAAGTCATTTCGTCAAATCCAACCCTCTCACATTTCCTACCTCTTCCCCCCCGCCTTCTTTTTTTCAAGGAAGCATCTCCTACTTTAAGATGTTAAGGGCTCCCGATTCAAACTTCTTCCACCACAAACACTGTTTCACTTGCAAAATTGATTTGGGGCTTACTGTCTACAAAGGAGAATGAAGCAGAACTCATTCTGAATAAAATGCTCCAATAATGAAAACACTTAGCCTGAAGACGGGTTCAGAAAGTTAGTCTGACATTTTGCCCTGCATCCCTCCGAGAAATGCAGTGAAATGCAACAGCAGACTGCCTGCAACAGTGATTTACAAAAGGCCCTAATTACGTCAGCAGCACAAGGCACCTTCTATTCAAAATTAAGGTTAAGAATGCTAAGCCAACCAGAGCACTATATTGGCTGAACATTCAGTGCTTTACAGTGCAAAGGAGCAGATAACAGACTGCACCATTGTTCTGGGAAGAATTCTTCCCCCAAGCTTTCTTTTTTTTTTCCTTTTTTGAAAGACAGAAAGACTTAAAAATTAAAAATTTAAAAGAACATTAATATTCATCACTTCAGTGGTTTCATATAATGGGTCGCATATCTTGAGTACCCTCAAGGCTGTTTCATCTTCCAGCCTCAGTTCCTCAGCCTCACTGCAGTATTTTGTGTGCATCACATAACACAAACATTATTAGGAATGAGGACCAAAAAACCCCCCAGTTGTGTCACGGTCACATTACTTCTCCACTCTTCTATTTGTGCTATTTTTTTTCCTTTTTCTGCAAAAGAAAACCTATGACTATACAATTATCATAAAAATTCACACTTTTAAATGATGTTATGCTGAAAATCTTCAGCATCAAACAGATCCAAATTTGCATTCTACAAACTGAAATGAATCACGGTGTGATGTGTATCAGTGCAAACCAACCTTTGTTATCCTGGATTATGATCCCAAACTAAGTATAAGGACAGAGTACCCATTATCAGAAGGCCCTCTGACTGAAATCTAATAGATAAAAGGTTTCAGTACACTTGTTCTTCAAGAGTTTCCCTTTATAAGAGACGAAGATCAGAGACATCACAGAAAGCCATTAAAATACACTGAAGAGTCATTACCAAGAGCTGCACAAACTGAAAATCAGTCCAGCAAGTTTTGACTTTCATCCCTCGATTTCACTCATTTGACTTTCATCCCCCGACTTCACTCATCAAGATTGTTCAGACATGAGAACCATACCATCAGTGAGGTAAACAGAAAGAAAATTGAACTGAAATGCATGTACCTTGTGCAAGTAGGAGGAGCGATATATCGCAGAAGGCACCTATGTACCAGGCAGGTACTTGCTGTTTTCACTGGAACCCTGTTTTGATGAGATCATTTTTCCAAAAGCTTTCTATACTCAAAGCTCATGAGCTCACAAGAGCAGAGTCAGAGTCACTGGAGGAATGGGGAAGCTTTCCGTTAGGATCAGTCACCTCAAAGCTGCTGAAGACTCAAGCTCTGCATGCAGGTTACCCTTGACCTGCTGTCTGCCCAGTTGAAGAGGTAACAAAAAAAGGAAGGGTTTACTTCCTAAAGTTGCAAACCTTTAATAAAGAAAAGCCTCTAAGCACGCTCTGTGCACGCCTGACAGGCAAGCAACTCTGTCAACCACATCTACACACTGGAGCACCCCCTTACTTGCCCAGCAGCATTAAGGCAGCGTTGTAAGACACGGGAATTTCAAGTGCTGCAATGAAATAAATATATAGGTCAACACTATGGCTCTTTTTGCCTCCTCTGTTGCACAGCTCGTGCAGGAAAAAAGCCCTTCAGACAAACAGCAGCAGTAACAGCAATACATTGCAGACAGGATCACTTATATACAAGGCATCAGACAGTACTTCCTTATAAAAGAAAAATAACTGAGTTATTTGATCATTGCTTTTTTCCCTACATATAAACATAAAACCCTAGGAAATGCTGAAGTTAAGGTTCTCATAGCAACATTAACTCTCTCCTCTGGCATATACTATATTTAGGTACACATTTGAAAGCCTATGAACAACAAAGGAGAACAACTGTTGTAAGATCAAGATCTTAGTCTTTGACTTTCATATTCAGAACAGCAATCTTAAAAAAAAAAAAAAAAAAAAAGGACTTAAGTTGGCCATGTTACAAAACCCTGATTCTGTCCCTCTTTGCTGGGCTACTGAATTTTAAACCCATTTCCGAGAGTCAGAGGAATAACTTGACTTGAAGGGGAATCACAGTATCATCATATCTTCAGTGGCCATCAAACATCAATACTAAAGTCATGAGATCTGTGAGGATCGTACCAGCGAGACAGGTTTTGGGAATCGCAGCGGTGTGGGCCGAGTAGGGCAGGGCAGGATTAGCGACGGGTTCAAGTCAGCATCTATATTTGGAGGGTTAGCGCTTCCGAACCCGTCATGTACGAACACCCAGGCCCACGTTCACCCCAGGTAATTTTAGAGAGTTAAATTCCTTCTGAACCTAAGGGGGGGAGATGGAGTAACTTAAGATCTAAAGCACATGACAAAGGCATTTGTGTGTGTCTGCTAGCTGCAGAGGGAATCTAGGCTCCTGACTCTGGACTTCAGCTGGATGCCGTAAGCTATATTGGCTGAATTCAGGCCGCGGTGACTAATCAAGCAAACATGTCTCTCTGCACTATTGGCATAATTACACACTGCAATTGTTGACATTTGAGCTTAAAAAAATAAGCAAAGTGTGTGATGTTGCATATACACAAAGCACATTTAAAGGAACATATACAACGAGCACATTTGGGGTACTATTAAAGTTTAAAACCCGAATATTGTAAAAACAAGCCAAAGCTTTTCCTCCTCTCATTCAAAACTACCTGTGAAAAGGCCTATTTGTTACGGAAACATCAGATGAAGTCTATACTCATTATAGACATTATAGAGCTTCTGTCTTCTCAAAACTTAAAGTACTAATGCCCTCTGTATAGGCTTAGGCTTGTGTAGCAACTGCATTGAAGCTTCTTCAAAAATCTCAGCTGTTTACATACTAAAGGTGTGAACTGTGCAATGTACTTTTAGGAAAAGACTGTACAGAGCATGTTTTCAAGACATAACCACTGCCTGCATGAACAAAAGATTTATTCTAACGTGTGCTCACATACTTAGAGGTTGAAGGTTTGGAAACTGTAAGTTGCTACCCTATAATTTCCATATTTTACAAATAAATAGCAGAATGCAGGTCTAAGTGATACATGCCTACATACAGACAACACACTGATTTTGTGACAGTATCCCCAAAAGCTGTTTCACTCTTTCCCACTTTGGTTTAATGCTCACATGTTCAGATAAATCATTTGACCTGTTTGACATTTTCACATCTTCCCACTCAATTCTTCGTTTGCCTCTCATTTTTAGGTAAAAGAAAGGAAAAAGACTAATTTTCAACCCTTTTAAGAGTAACAATAGGCCTTTATGAATTTTGCTGAAGCTTCTGGGTATTTGCAGGATGCTGGAAGAGAGAAAGCTTGGGAAGCAGTTTGGATAGGCTTTGACACAGTACCAGTCTACATCAGTGGGAAGGCAGCCCAGCAACAGCCAGCCCACCCAGTCCCGAATCTGGGGGTCCAGACTCTTCCTGTGGTCACAGCACTGACAGCTTACATTTTCTTCTTCGCATGCGTCCTCCCCCATCCAGCATTTCCCATTAGTTTTGATTATAAGTCTGTAAATGAGCTCCCTTCTCTCCACACAGCTCCTCCCAATAGCAATTGCTTTTCATGCAAAAATCCTTTCTAGTTTCGAGAACCTTTATGTACGGAAAAAAAGATAGTTACAGGCACTGTTACACTCCTTTAATTATGTAATGAAAGACATTAAGTGGTGTTGCTGGCATTAACCTTTATCTTTCATATATTTTATTGTGCAATTTATCCCTAGATAGCTTGCAATCTTCCTCAGCTGTGCTTACAGAATGCATTATTTATTGTCTGACTTTGCTCCAAGAGAAAGGTGTAGTAGAAAAGTTCTTGCAAACACAATTTAAGTTACTAACAACCCTAGAAAGGGTAATACAAAGAAAAACCATAATAATTTCTTGATTAAAATTCTTAAGTAACCAAGCTAGTTAGTGAGTATTTTAAATTGTTTTGCCATTATAAATTACTCTGCAGAAAAGGAATTATTACCACATCTTCCTTGCTGCACAGGCTTTCAACCACAAGAACCACATTAATTTGAAGCTTGGCAGACAGTGCAACAAGGCTCCAGGGAGCAGCTTCCCATAGGATTTAGAAAAATGGTGCAGGTCCCAAAGACTTGGATGGCTCCTTCTTTCCCAGTAGGACACTGTGACAACTGCAGCTGAGGCACTTGCCATCTGAGTGCCCAGGCCACCCTATGAGCCAGAAAGCTGTTTCAGCATAGGGCCCAGCAACGTACAATTGGCTTCTCGCTCTGATTTACTATTGTCCAACTACAATTTCTACATGGGCAGTCCACAAAATTCCCGTTCCCTTGCATGCTTTCCTGAGGGGAAAGGAGCAGAGACGTTACAGAGCAGAAAAGAGGAACACCATTAAGGGCTGATATGGAGTTAGACTCAGCTCCAGCCCTCCATTTGCATGCACTGGTCCACCCATGTATTATTAGGGAAGGGATCAGAGACTACTTTCGAAGATGTCTTTGGAAACTGAGGATTAGTATTTGAAAATATGTGCATTTTTAATGCATGGGAAAACCTTTGGGGCAGTGACTGTCTCTTATCTGATACAATGGGACCTTGGGATTTTGACTGTCGTTGATACAACAACAGAAATAGAATAAAACAACAGCCCAACAATCAGGGACGATGCCAAATAAGCTATATTTGGAATGTCCAGACCTGACAAAACAAACACATTATTTTAAGAACTGCTAGTTATGAAATTTGTCTTGAACAACTGCAATCCAATTTACCTAGTCTGGTAGCAAAGGCATCTAAGCAAGCGCAAGATGCAGAGCTAGACAGAAATTACAAACTTAGAATGCAATACAGAGGAAGACAAAGATAGACTCTCTTCCCACTCCTGTTTCTTCCTCCCGCCTCCCAAAAAAAGTAATCACAAGGAGTGAAAAAGACAAGGATTTAAGGACTTGTGAGTTTGTTCCCTGGTGCTTGCAAGTGCGGAGTTCCTAAGGTTTTCTCTGCATCCCTGAAGGCTAAAATAAGCTACAAAAATTAATGAAAACAAGTTCTTAGCTGAAGCCCCAGCTCCTAGATCTGACAAGTCTTGCCAGAATTGACAACAGCAGGATAAAAAGAGTTTTCACGACACATGCAGAGGTGCACTAGATTAAAAAAAAAAAAAAAAAAAAAAAAAATCAATTATCTGTCTTTACAAGAGTCCCTTTATTCCCCTCCACATCCCGATGAACCAACACCGACATCCCAGACCAGGCAGTTACACCAAAGCTGCCGGGAGAGAGGGGGAAGCTGGAAACCAAAACAAAAAATGGAACTCTTTAAGAAAAACTCTATAAACTTAATATGCGTAGCTTGATCAGAGAAGAATCAAGTATGGTATATCACGTGGAGACAAAATACAGGGCTACAACCAACCAAAGTGTGAAAATACGAAGATGAGAGCAATTTAGGGCAGTGAAAAAGGTAATAGAAGCTAACAGAAAAAAAGGCAAAACATGGAGAAAGACTCCTAACGAAGACTGGCTGTAACCTCCAGGTACTCAAGGAATGATAACCATTTAACAATAGGACCCTGAAGTATAAATACACTATGAAACTCACAGCCTAATGGCCTCCATGTGCTGAAACTCCCCAAAGCTCAAGCATACCTTGGAAATAAAAATTTCCCGCGCTCCGACAGCATCAGTCGCAACCCACAATCAGTTTTCCCAATAGGGCTGAGTTCATACTGCTCTGACAATAAAAGAGGGGTGCTTTATAAAAGTGGGTGACAGGCTTAACTACAGCAGCATGGCAAAGCATCCCTAATGCCTGGCGTCAGCTGCTTCCTCGCTGTACAGTATTCAGCAATATTGCTTAACTTCCCGTCTCCCAAGCTACCGGCTCTGGAAGCCGGCGATTTCAAGCAGTGAGTATCGGCTAATTGTTGCTGCCTCCAACGTTCAGGATGTTTTATGGGTCAGTTTGTCACACGCACACAATAAATGCTTTTAACAGAGCTGCTCACATTGGGAGAGTATTTCTGCGCAACTGTGTAAGCATCGATTGTGCGGCCAGAATTAACCCCCTGCAGATCTTAGCCCAGGAAAAATTATGTCAATGGGAGAAGAGGGCTCACATTATCGTCTCCTCAATGCGCGTATAATTCCCATTTTCAGCAATTGCTTTAATGGGAAACTGCTCCATAAAACTGCTGTTTAATTTTTTGTAAATTTAGACAGAGGAAAACAATGGTTTTCCCCCAATTCACAATTGATATATCAGAAGTTTCTGGGGCTGATGCAAAATCTGGGGTTATGTCATCATGATTAAGCTAGATATTCTCTCTTGAATGCAGCTAGCCCCATGCAAATTTCACTCCCTTCCAACCTGCTAAGAATTACTCATTTTCAGTGGAAAAAGTGAGAAAAATATTGGAGAAAACCCAAACACAACCATACAAGAGATTTATTAGCATACAGTGTCTAACCACTCTGCCCCAAAACACCTCGCGTAGAGATCCAAGTCACTAAGAAATTTTTCACATCTCTCACTGCTCTGCTTCACTGCTGCACCCATCCATCCGTGCATGCTACGGCAGGACCAACGCACGAGTTTTAACTCCACAGCAAGCACCCCTCACTTATCTATTCTGAGTTCTCTCTCTGGGGCTTGTTCCAGACCATTTTGCACACCCCTTCCTCCTAGTAGGGGCACCACAAACAAAAAAACAAACACAAAAAACCCCCCACATAACCCAACCCTTTGCTTAGCTTACAGGGACAAATTCCCTGCTGCCATGGTTACCACTCCAACTTCTCTTGTCGAACTAGAAATAAAAAAAAACAAACCCAACTTCCCTGAGAACAGACGGCTATATAATGTTAGCTCTCCCTCCCTCCCCTCACTCATCATTGTTAGCCACTAAATCAGCTACATCTGGCATATTTAATTTGGACTAAATAAAATGTCACTAATTAAAAAGACGCCGAACAAGCAATACATGACATTATAGAAACAGAGAGCTTAGTATCTGAACACAGCCTATTAGGAACTGAAAGGATTCAACTAGTTTTTTACCAAAAGCTGAGAAACAAAGGCAACTAAATGGTCCTCTATACAATCTTACTCACAACAATGTCCTCTAGAAGCTCTCCCCTATCGTCTAGGTGTACCAAGGTTTCCAAGCACTAACTCCTGGAGCAGCAGTGGCTCAAATGTGAAGTAGTTAGCTCATTACAGATAGTATTATTTGGCTGGAAGTCTGCAGCCTTCATTCCAACTTTTAAAAAGAAGGTTACTTTGCTAAAGCTACAATTAATAAGATGTTCAGCACACATGCACACAAGTTGCTTTAAAGGACCTGTAGCCACATGCCTGTCTCTGAACAGTAACAGCCTCTCCTCTCCTCTCTCATGTTCTCCACACTGTTTTCAGCAGCCTAATTTGAAGTATCACACACCGCTCCATCCTTCCTCCCTTGCAACTCCTCTCCTTAGCCCATCCCTGATGACTAACATGTCACCTCTCTGCATCTCCCATTGCAGGTCACACCATGGAGATGCGAGCACTGCTTTCTGTTGCTGACCAACACAGCTACCTGTTTGAAAGCAGCTCCTCTTACCTTGACATCAATACACCCTCCTCCCTCAGTGATTCACATCATACTCCTAGACCAGGCTTTCATCTTTGTGGGTACATCATTATCAGTATTCCACTGCCACTTATCAAACAGATTTCAGTGCAAAGCTTCACCGAATCATATAAACCTCATTTCACAACCTTTAAATGTTTTCCATCATCTTTTCTGCCAACTGGTAATCTTTTATTCTAAAGCTGTACTATCCCTTATGATTAGTTGAATAAGCATTTGAGTGATTTCATTTTTAGTGCCTCCAAGGCTGAGGATTTCCCATGAGAACAGATCATCTTCTAAGTGTTCTGGTCCAGGTTCTCAGCATTTATAAATCAGACAACTGGCTCCGCTCTATTTTTGCTGATGTACAAAGTAGAACAGATATTTAGGTATACTTTGATTGCCATTGCTTAATTTCAGTACTATAGATGGTCAAATAAGATTCAAACATCCAACACAGAAATCCCACCGTAAAGTAAATTTTAACAGAGCTCTTACAAGATGTTCAAGTGGATTACGTTGATAATGCTAGTATTAGGCAAGTAAAAAGATTACTCTTCTTAGAAACTCAGTAGTTATAAATTAATTAACAGTGAGCTTTATCTTCATAATTCTAAACTTAATATTAAAGACATAACATAGAGATGATATATTTCAAAATCATCATGCCTTTAACCTTTTTTTTCCATTATAAAAGTTTAAGAACAATTATGGGATCACAGAAGGGTTGAGGGTGGAAGGGACCTCTGTAGGTCATCTGGTCCACTGCCATTGCTCAAGCAGGGCCACCTGAAGCCCATTGCCCAGGACAACATCCAGAGATATCTCCAAGGATGTAGATTTCACAACCTCTCTGGGCAACCTGTGCCAGTGCTCCATCACCCTCACAGTTAAAAGAATGTTGCCTGATGTTCGGAGGGAACCTCCAGTATTTCAGTTTGTGCCCATTGCCTCTGGTCCTGTCACTGGGCACCACTGAAAAGAGCCTGGCTCCATCCTCTTTCCATCCTCCTTTCAGGTACTTATATACATTTATAAGATGCCCCTGAGCTTTCTCTTCTCCAGGCTGAACAGTCCCAGCTCTCTCAGCCTTTCCTCGTAGGAGAAATGCTCCAGTCCTTTAGTCATCTCTGTGGCCCTTTGTTCGACGCTCTCCAGTATGTCCATGTCTCTCTTGCACCAGGGAGCCCAGAACTGGACCCAGTACTCCAGGTGTGGTCTCATCAGTGCTGAATAAAGGGGAAGGATCACCTCCCTTGACCTGCTGGCAATGCTTTGCCTATGGCAGCCCAAGATATCATCAGCCTTCTTTCTGGCAAGGGCATATTGCTGGTTCATGTTCAACTTGGTGTCCACCAGGACCCCCATGTCTTTTTCTGCAAAGCTGCTTTCCAGCTGGGTGGTCCCCAGCGTGTACTGGTGCACGGGATTGTTCCTCCCCAGGTGCAGGACTTTGCACTTGCCCTTGTTGAACTTTATGAGGTTTCTGGCAGCCCCTTTCTCTAGCCTGTAATCTCTTATACAAATAGTGCAGAGTTACATAAATACCATGATATTAACTAAAAGCATAAAAAAAATCCAGTGAAGTTTGATCATAGTTTAGGAACCCTAAACGGGTCTTTTCCTAGGATCTTTCATCAGTATTCTCCCAAGCCATGTCACAGTGGTTCAAAGTGCCCTTTCAGTTAAGTGCTTCAGAAACACTTAAAGTCCGTTTGTCAAAGGCTGATGAACTTAACTGTGTAAGTCTAAATATGAGGTACTGTGCTGAAACCAATGTCACAATTAAAAAATGCTTCCTGATATAGAACTAGATAACATAATGCTAGAGATTTGATGCCAAAGCTTGGATGAAAGAAAATGCTACTTCTTCATTCAGCATCTGCTTCAGATTATTTTGCATGGAAGTCACTGCTGCTCCGAAGCTGTCAAGGCACAGTCAGCTTCCAATTAAGCTATCTTATCTTTGAAGTTGATTGGAAGCAAAGCTCTCTCCTCCCTATAGGCATCCCCCTAAAAGTAGGTAATCTGAGATAATTTCCAAATGTATTTATTCTGTGTTGTCCACCCAATTAAACATCTTGTGCAAATGCAATCAACGAGCCTTCCCTCTAATTGAAAAGTTTATGCAACAATTTTCATGAGGCTCCCATTAAACATTTAAAATAATTGGCTGTATTAGAAAGACATTTATATTCAAATAGCTCACATGCCTAGTTTCTTTGTTTAGCATAGGCAAATGAATAGGAAAAAGATCCCCAGAGGAAAAGACCAAATATTGGGCAAATCTTTTCTTTAAGACAACACTCCCTAGAAACCAATTCTGCATGGTATTAAATGGGAAATCTTTTAACAGTGGCCTTACTACTGTAGCTGACTGTGGAGAAATCAACCATTTCCAAGACTCAGAATGGCAGTGACAAACAAGGGAGTTGACTCTGTATTTTTATGTATTATAGATAACACATAACAGTCATTACCTTCAAGTGTACTCACTTCTTCCCCTTCCCCCCTCCCTAAATTATTGGCAATAAGTTAAAGAAATCCACCATGCAAAGATACCAGTAACTGTATTTCCATCCTGGCACGAATGACAATTTTTTTAAAGGATTTTGATGGCTCTGTATTTACATCATGTATCTTATTTAAGAATTATGCTGAGAAAAATCTAGGTCATTGAAACCTTCTTAAACTGAACCACAGAGAAACTGAAAGAGAATGTAAAGGCACTGATGTCAGGTTTATTTTGCCTTTCCAGAAGCTCACTTTTTTTCCAGATTGACTGGCAGAAGGTAGATCAACCTTTGGACGTCTTATTCTGAAGTT
This sequence comes from Gymnogyps californianus, assembly GCF_018139145.2. Taxonomy (NCBI): domain Eukaryota; kingdom Metazoa; phylum Chordata; class Aves; order Accipitriformes; family Cathartidae; genus Gymnogyps; species Gymnogyps californianus. Next base: position 76,143,869 of record NC_059472.1, on the reverse strand, counting down.
TCTATTTCCATGAGTGAGTTAATTCCATTCCCATCCAAAATAAAACCTTTTAAAAAATGTTGTGCACTTGGCAAACAGACCCAGCTATATAAGAACAACTTTAAGAAGGCTAGGCTTAAAATGCAAAAGTACAACTTAGATCAACATATAACAGAAGATACGTAAACATCTCAGTTTAGGATCCTGGGCAACATAATAATTTAATAGTCCCTTCTAGACAACATTTCACTCTATAAATATATATGAATGTAAACAGTGTTTCTCCTTCTCCTGCCCCCCCCCCCGCTTGGTTTTGGTATTAATCTGAATACTAAGATCCACTTCCTTTAGACTATATGCTTATTGCAGTCTTGCATTTATGTAAACTAGTAACATACATTCAAATTTCATTCTATAGATTTCAAATTACAACACCTACTTCTTCCGTTCAATCACCATGTAGAATTTCTTAGGTTAAATACATAGTTGTACATGTCAAAACTAATTTATTTTGAAGTGAAAAGTGTCCATTAAAAACATATTGCATTAATAATTATAACTGTCAATAATAATTAATTTTTATTAGCTATTAATAATTATTACTGCATTTCTAACTCTGTGTCTAACACAAATATGCTGACTTCAGCAAATGTAACTCTTCATCACTTTTTATTCATTCACATAGAGACAATTCTACACATGGGAAAAACTTTATTGCCTTTTCCAGCTTCCGAAGGTTGTGTCTTCGGATGGTGGTTTAGCATAACCACCATAAGGTTTCTTACTGGAGAAAAATCGATCTTGCCTTTGTACAATGTAGAAAAGTGTCACAACATTTGCTTCTTCCACAACTCTCCCATCTTGTTGCACAAGATTACACATGGCAAAAGTAAAAATTTTTGGCTAGCTGCAGGGTATTAACAAAAAATATTCTGTACTGAAACTATTTTCAGTTCAACTGTTGCTCATACACCCTTCAACATAACAGACACTGATCAGACCCGAAGCGTAACTTGTAAGAAATAAGTGGTTTTGTGGATTTGTTGCCAGAGTTCTGCAGGTTCTTCTTTCAGTGCACCCAGCTGTACAGAAAACAACCCAAGTTTGCTTGGCTCACATCAACTGAGGCTTTGCCAACCTATACACTCTATGAATTTCACTTTTTAAAGCGTAACAAAATAGCTAGTGCATGAACTCAAGCTATACCATGAAAACTGCGTTTAAAGAATAAGTGAAAAGGTGCATCCTGTTCTAGGTGTCATATAACACATTTCCCTTCCACAGACAGTGCCGTGTTAAGCCTAACAGCTTAACCTTCTCTGTAAAGACCATTATTTTTCCATGTGTACAGGCTGGATTAGATAATTTACCAGGTAGCTTCATTCTGGAGTTCAACATGGAAACCACCTTGAGATGACAAATTCAGCTTTTTTAACTAAAATATCAGAGACACATCCTAATGACTTTGATTGTCCTTTGCGAAGATAATTGATTTGGAGAAATTAACCCTCCTTCCTTCTTCACAAACCAACTTATGTTTGTTGCATTTGGTTTTCTACTCAAAACAAGAGCTGAGCATAGCTTTCCCTAGTACAAAATCAGCAGGCAAATCAGAGGTCATTTACTTTCTGAAACGGTGGTCCAATTCCACAACCCTCTACCTCAGAAACTCCTGCTATTACTGTCCCCTATGGGCTTACTGGCTCTTGAAGAAGAGATATTCCCCCCCCCAGATTCCCATTTGTTCATCAAAAAATATTTTTTCACTCACTATCATGTATCAAGTACCAATGGCTAAAAGTCTCTGTCCATGTAAGTCTGTATTCCCTCCGCAAATCTTATATATGTTCATCTATTGAAAATGCCTACCTCAGATGTCTGAAAACTGCATACTGAAGTTAAAACACTAAGGAGACATGTGGAAGAGCATTGACTTTAATTTGCACAACAAGAACATGGTTAGAAACTGATCATTTTTCACAGGCCCTGAACAGATGATAGAAAAAAATCAGCCCTGCAGCTGCCAGCATCTCTCCAGATAAACAGTCTTTGCTGTTTCTTCCAGGAGGAGTAACCGATGAGGAGGCTGGCCATTCAGGCAAATGGTCAACAAAAATTTCCCACTTAGAAACTAGGCCAGATTTGGTCCTAATAAAACAGCTCGGTAACTCAGGGGAAGGAAAGGATCTTCTCCATCACAGATCACTACCTAGCTGAAGGTTTGGTTTGCATTCCACCCAAACTACACAGAGGTGGTAGTCATTTCAGCTGTCACTAGCCACCTCAATCAAAGCACATCTAGTCTTCACTAATCATTCAGGTTCCCACTGTGGTCAATGAAAAGATAAAGAGGCACTTCAGCGCAATTTATCATCTCCTATAGTTTTGCTACCCTAAGATGGCATGAATGTACTCAAAAGGTACTCCTGTATCTCACCACTGACTGGAGATACCCAGACAAGCAACCCAAATGAGAGATTTCATTTTTATATAACCATAGTTCACAGAAATAATTCCCACCGAAAGGCTGTTTAAAGGTGATCATATTTCTTGACACTGTGAAAAACTACGATAAGTGGTTGCCTAATGCTACATATAATGACAAAGAGACCAAGGAATGTAAAAAAAGTATTACCTAAGATTTGCTCAGTAGTAGTATTTGTTAGAAAGTTTTGTTTCAGTTTTACTATGGAATAAACTTGAAGGCAAACAGATACAATTCTGTAAAGCAATTTTTGTCCCTGCATGGAGCAATGCAACTTTGGGTGGGGAAGGAGCAGAGCACACAGTCCCTTGGTCAGACATGAGGCTAATCAAGCAAAATGTGGAATGCAACACCTTCCCAAAATAGCACTTGCTGTTATTAAGTTGTTTTTAACATGAAGCAAGCAGCTACCTGAAGAGGTCTGTGAGCAGAAAGACAGTAAAAGATTGGGACTATCATGTCTACCTCAAACTAATCTGACAGCAGGGGTCTGATAACGTAAGGGTGATTAAACCCAACTCTGTGTCAGAGCTTATGTGCGACTTGTACATTGAGTTCGAGCCAACTGCTGATACAAACATTCACGATACCAAGTCAGACACAAAAAGGTGAAGATTATCTTCAGCAAGAAATCCCAGTATCCTCCTCCAAAGTTAAAGATTTTCATCTCCACTCCTTGCGAGCTGAGATTTGAGAAAGGGCTGCCTATAGCTGCGAAAAACAACTATGCTGGATATGTTCATTAGTCTACATGCCACTTCCCAGCAGCAAAGAACATGCCACTGCATAGCAAATAACATGAAAAGCATGGCCATTCCTACTGCTTGTCTGATGTACGTAAAGACCTCCAAGTTTGTCTTGCATTAATGCACAGCTTTTATAATTCAATACGCAATCAACACAGGTACTTAATTCCAGATATTGGCAGTTCAGCTGCAGCAAACAAACCTAACTCGCAACCATGTTATGCAAAGTCAAATATGTCCTTCCCAAAATACTTTATTATGGTTGTAGTGAAAAAGGAGAATCGCTCAGCATAAGAAATACTCTTCAACAACCTTTCAAAAGATCTGCTAAGTCACTGCAGGAGAACTGGCCTTGCGAAAGTTTTGCACCAATAGTTGCTGTTTTGTACACAAATAATGGAAGAAGTCCTTTCATATCAGGGTTAGAGTTCTGCATTGACATGCAAGTCTAAGCCAAGCAATGTGAGCTACTATCAACTCAGACTTTAAATACCTTCTCTTCAAATATTTCTAATATATTTCTTGAACTCAGTGAGACCTTAGTGGTTTGAAATTCTATTTAAATATTGTCACACAATTAAAGAGAAAAAAAATTTAGTTTCTACTTCCCTACATTTACAGATTTCAAAACAGAGTAATGAAGCAGCCCACCAAGAAAAGCAACTAATTCCTCTGCACTCCATTAGTCCTCCTACTCAGATATTGCCTCTAAGTTGCCCCTCCAGATACTTTGCAGTTATATGTTCAGAAAAGACGTAATTGTAGTAGAGATGAACTCAATTATGTAGAAAGCAGAGGTTGCTGCAAACTCATAAAGGAATGCAGTCACTGTGAATCATGTCTGGCACTATAAACATTTTTTATATTATTTTTGCTGGAATTTTGTTAGGGTCTCCCCTTCCTTAATGGCTGCTATTTGAATGTAGGGTGATTAGCATTTCCAAGACTCTGGCTTAGGGGAAAAACAAGCCCTTTGCACGCACATCATCCTCAACCATTTTGCTAGACAAGAATCAGTTAACCACCGCAGCTTTTACAACTGCATGTTAGAGAAGGCTTGAGAAAGAGGCCAAGAGGAGAAACTGATGTGAGCATGTTTACAGCGTTGTAAAATTTCTTTCACCATCTTCAGAACTACTAGATTATTTATTTATTTAAGGGATAAAAGTAACATACAGAAAGCCTTCTATAAAGTTCATTCAGCTCTTTCATTTTAATGGTTATACCTCAACATACCAGTCTTTCAACTTAGACCCATTTGGACATCTGCTCAATGGATGAACTGCTAGAGACACTCAAAGCCAGCATCTGCTGCACAAGCAATTTCCCTACCCACTGAAAGACTCCATCATGCCCTCGCCCTGTCTCACTTCTTGCAGAATTTCCTGCTGTAATTTAAATCCTAAAGGTTTCTCCTAGACAAAAAGCGACTTCTGGACATTGCCCAAGTGCTACTCCATGCACACAAGAGAGGGCAAGCGGTAATGAAACCTTACAGACACAGCAGCTAGTGCAACCTTGGGCAAAGCACGAAGTTAATTTCTTGTTAGCCAGATCGGCTTGAAGTTCCTCTGTATTGCTTGAAGTGTTGCAATTAAGCACTGCTCTAAGCTATGCTTAATCAGCCTGTAAGCAAATGCTCATTTGTAACTTGCATGCAGTGTAACGCAGAACTAAATGTTCACTGAGAGCAAAGGGAAATTACACTGAAGGTACATTCGCACAAATATAGCTGGCTGCCTCCTGATTTTCCCTTCTTATTAATAAACTAGAAAATATTAAGAAGTGTGTCACACCGTACAAATGGTTAGAAATATACATTCTCTATCCCTCGAGCTGAATGTGGTGCTCTCCTGCCCCCGCAGCTGACGAGCACTCCACTCCCCTTGGAATGACAGCCTCTCTCTGCAGACGATGAAAGATTTGGGATTTGGATTACCTTTTTCATCTGTGCCGTCAAAAAAAACCCCACCACCCCACCCCAACAAACCAACCAAAAACCCCAACAGACTAGGATGCAAATCATGATGGAAAAGCATAAACAAAACTTTCACCAAATAGCATTTAAGACATTGACTGGATCCACATTCAGGAGTAAAACCCAGCCTTGGCGCCTCTTGTGAAGCAGACAAAAGAGGAAATTAATAGTAGGTTCTCAAATATATTTAGGACCTTTTAAATGCTACAAGTGGAATGACATTAGCTTCAAGCATAGCAAGGACATTTTTCAGCCAGACATTATTTGAGTCTGCCTATCGGAGGACACTCATTTGACAAGGCTGTAACACAAGAGGCAAGGCTCAGCCTCACTTGGACGAGCTTTATAAAGCTTTGCCAAGCTAGTTTTTTAAAGAAAAAAGTTCAAAGGTCAGCCGTGGAAAAAAATCCGTAGAACAAACCAGCATACAACACAGAAAAATACTTTGAGAATATCAAACACAAGGTTTTATTTGCCTGACTAGATGTTGTTATTCCTGTAACATTAGCTTTCAGTTCTTTGCCTAATGAAGAGGAGGGTGATCTTTATATATTTAATGGCTATTTCATTTCAAGCTGCTCCATAAATCCATTACAAGGTGTGTGACAGTATTGCAAGCAATCTTTTGATCTTCTCCTATATATATTCATATATATATATATATATACACACACATACTTGAAACACTTAAACATAACACTACTCTGGAGTTTGGACAACTCAGTAAAGAGCATTCATAAACTGAAGCACAACAGGTATTCTTCAATGCTAAACCCGATACCTGACACTTACCAAAGATCCCGTCTATAGCTTGTTCTACATAACTTAGTGCTTGGGGAATGGCAATTTCTGCAAACATCTGTATAGCTATTTATAAGGTCTGGAAATACTGTAGTTGGCTCGCTTTCAGTGGATTTTAGTAAGCAATAGGGAAAATAAGTGTGACCAGCAACAGTATGACAAGCAAGTTACTTCAGAGTAATTAGCTGCTCTTAACAGTTTGCAGGCAAGGACAAGCTCAAAAATGACTCACTGAAGCCTGAGGGCAAATTGTCTGTAAAATTAAATCCTGGTGTTTTACTATCAGGACGCTGTTGTTTAGCTTAGCATACTCTTTTCTGTAATGTTTTGCACCTCATTTGTTTTTAGGGTTTTTTTTAAGTAATGTTTTTTCCTTAGGGATGGCTTGTTCCTATTCTTGTTACCTATTCTGGCAAGGAGAGTAGGGAAATGTGATTTTTAAAGGTGAACCTAAAAGGCAAGAGGAGGAACACGTGCAAGGTCACCACACAGTGAGGCAGCCAACGTTCCCCCATGGCTGCAGGGCACAGGCATTACTCCCGGCACTTGAAGCCGTTTCCTTGCGCTTGGGCCCTCTGCGGCTGCCAAGCGTGCTTCAGCGAGCCTGATGCCTCCTGCAATGGCGTGGGCCATTCGGCAAGCGCGAGGCGCAGGTGGGGATGATATTCCTAGATGTCTGGATGGGCGGTGCACACCGTTGAGATTGGGTGTCTGCATGGTAAAGCAGTGTCCTCATAGTCCATATCTAAATATCTCCAAAAAGCAGAGCAGTTCCTCACCCTGGCCAGACAAGAGATCTAGGCAGATAGAAGGGGTGTCTGGAAAGATCTGGGTGCTTTAAAGTGGCACCTGTTTGGTGAGAAACAAAAGTAGCTTTTAAAGGTCTCTCCCACTTTTACCCCTTTCCCCCATAAAAACCTGCAGAACAGTTTTTGCTTTGCTGTTAATGAAATTTCACTGGTAATAAGTCTGCTGAGACAAAGCTACTCTATCCACATTTCCCAGAAACATCCTGTGCTCAACATGGGATCTCACATCCAAACTCCCAGCTGATAGTCAATCCATTTTGCTTCCGAGTGCTATTCATTTCCCCTCAGCAACAGGAGAAAAACCAAACATTTACGGCATGAAGCACAACGAAGATATTTCCAACTCTGTTGCTTCCTGAAATGCAGCAGGAGAAACTGGCTCCAGTAACCCTGGCAGCAGCAGGGTCTACCACTGGAGAGAACAAGCAATCCTAATGCCAACGGAGAAACATGACATGTAGCTTTTATGAATCAGTGATGGCTTGCCTTTTAACAAGTCCAGATTAAACTCACTTTTATGTAAGTTTTGTTAATGATGTTCAGATTACAGCCAGGCTGAAGCAAAGATTGAAGGTACTTACATTATTTAAACAAAATCACTTTTTAGTACAGTAATTCTGCACTCCTATTAGGAGAAAGAATAATACAATAAGAATTTGATAGCAATAAGACGACTATAAATCAAGAGCACAGAGAATTGAAACTCATCCCACAATGATTTAATTAACTCAGCGGTATTCTTCTAATGCAAAAATGTTATTAAATTCCAACTAACATCCCCTCTGTTTAGGAAATGGAACAAAACCGTATCTGCAAGCTGTGGAGCAATGCATAAACATCCCATTACCATGCCAATGAACTTACAAGTTCATTCTTCCCCTGTGCATCCACACACAAACACCACGTAAGTGAAGACAGACGTTTCAAGCAGATTTCCACTTTAAACGTGGGCACAGTTCACCGTCTAGGTAATTACAGCAAGCCCAAAGAAGCCTTTTTCCTGCTGTGAACGAACAGCATTACTCCCGACACTTAAGCAACCACTGTGCTGATGGTTTGGAAATGAACAAACTAAACACTGGCTTTGCCTTCCGTCCCTAGAAGTAGATGCCAGCAAGCAAGCAAAAAATTGGGCGTCTTCCCAGTCCTGCACTACATATGTCCACAGCATCCACCGGGGGATCACCTGCAGCTCAGCCTTAGGTGCCAGCGCAGCTCGGTAAGGGCTGCCTCAGCTCACCTCAGAAAGGACCTCGTGGTCAACTCACCTACCGATTGCTGGCAACAACATGGTGCCGCAAGGTCACGTAGGATACACAGCACAGGCTCTAACCTATGAGTTGGTGCTTTCTTGCATCTGTCCTACTGGCTAGCAGAGGTCCAAAAAGGTTTCTATCCCAATTGTCTAAAGTTGACCTGAGCTCACACCTCGTGTCCAGACAGCACAGACAGCAAGGAGAGCTGAGACTCAGCGTAGCTATTCCCACTATGCTGAGTGACTCCTTAAAGGCTATCAGTATAACGTTGTCACATCTCTGATTCATCTCAACCATTCACTTACAGTATAATTACAATCACTCAATACAGTTCTGGGTTTTTTTTTTAATTCCCTACTGCACTGATGTTTACACCCAAACCCACTCCTGCCTGCCTCACTAGGCACAGAGAGAATTAGAATTTCTCTCATGTTATGTTTTCCCATTTTTCCCTGCACTCTCAGCCTAATAGCTTCTCAATTCTGTCAATTCCTGATCAAAGCATAGAACAGGTAAGTTATATTCTCACTGTGCCATTAATAAAATACAGCAAGAGTAATGTTGCGCAACAAAAATGTGCAAGGGCAAGTGTAACTAAGATGCACACACAAAAATCTAGCGTGAATACACTAATGCACAGCTACAGACTGCTCAGTATTTACACAAGGCAGTCCTAAAGGTTAATTGTAATGGTGTTACTACTGTAAAACAGCTTTTTAAAACAACTGCAAGCGTTACTGTGTGGCTGAACACCCAGCAGAGCTACCAGCACACGTGCAGGAGGGCAGATTTGGGTCGGGCCGGTCCCATCCCACGGAGTGTGCCAGACCACCCTTGGCCAGGCAACGTGTCCCCCGGCGCGCTGCTGCTGGTCCTGACCATGCAGTCTTCCTCCCAGCATGCTCCTGCTGCCGGAGCATCGCTTACGGGTAGGGAGCCAAAATGCTCCTGGGAGCGGGGCCAGGTTTGTGTCATTAAAAACAAAAAATCCCAACAAATAACATACTTTTGGGTTTGAGCGTGAGATGCCCTTAATATTTCCAGTAATTCATGTTGGGACTGTAACTACTGTTCTGGCACTTTCCGAAAGCAACAACGAAGAAACTCATTTCTTTGTACCACCAAGCTTCTTGCTGTAACAGGCGTGAGGAAGGAGAAACAGCAGCTTTGACTCCATGCTGATCCCGGTCCCCAGCAGACCATGCGCAGGGCTCCAGCTGAAGAGCCTGCAGACCCACCGACTGTGCAGCACTAACGGCACTGAGGACTGCCTGTCTTTAGCTTAGTCCAGCAGACTCGTTACTCTTCAGTTATTCCTTACTCTCTTCTTCAGTAACGAGCAAATGAGACTTTCAAAACCATGTGAGCTCATCCCCCCCGATTTCTTCAGGGGTAACAGGACAACATGTTCGCGTGACCCAGGGGACAAGATGACAAGTAATGCAACGTCTTTCCTATGCTGTCCATCAAATTTAGCTCATTTAGTTCGGGACACTGTTATTTCTCCAAACAAGAGAGGGGCACCCAGGGAAGTGCAAGGCCTGTTTTCATACAGTTAGATCACAGCCCCGCAAGTAGAGGCCTGATCCTTCCCCATTTTTCCCAAACACAACAGCAACTTTCTTACAAAAAAGGCATCTGAGTTAAACATGCCACAGAGCAATCTATGTATAATTTATTAATTTAGCTTAAGAGTCTTGCTTCAAAGAAAGATTTGAGAGAAACGACATGATATATCATGGCAGATACCCATGAAAACCCATATTTTAAAGTTGGGCCAAAGGGAGTGCCCGGATCTAGACCTAAGGAATTGTCCAGATTAATCCAGCTACAGGATTTGGCCTGTAGAGAAAGTGAAGTCCTGTTGACTCAACCTGATCTCAGAATTTATTTTCAAAATGTCTTGATTAAGTACAAAATTTGCTGTCACACCTGCAAAATCTAACTTAGTACATAAAGTTCTCATTATACAAAAGTTCGTATTTTTATATAGCTTCTCTTTTGGAAATCAACATCCTTGTCTTCAAAAGAGCCAATATAAAAGTTTTTCGGGAAGAAAAATAAAAAAATGTGCATCATAACATGTAATTAAAACAATTAAAACTAAGTCATCTGTTTACAGGAGTTCCCTTGAAGGGTAACTAAATCTGGAAAAAAGAATGGCATTAATTCATACTAATTTTTGAATTTAATTTGCTAGAAAAGAGTAAATAAATTTGGTACATCAAACTGCTATTTGGAAGTTTGCCTGGGCTGTATAGAGGGGGGATGTGAGAAATTTGCCCTATTTTTACAGTTGAAAGCTTCATTGACTCACACAAGATACTTTAGCTTAATATCCTGTGGCATTGCAGTGACCTACATGTAATTATTGCATGCTTTTTCCAAAATATTTGTACACAACCAGAAATTATAACCTAAGTTACCAACCAGTTCTTAGTTTATACCAGCAACACAAAGATGGACTTCAATTAGTGGTAACCTAGCTGTCTGATGTTTTCAGCAATCTTTTGGACAAATGTTTGGTCTTGGTTTGGTGTAATTTTCTGGTTTCCATTTTTCTTAGACAAACATATTTATCCTGTTAAGTAAATGATGTTTTAAAAACTTTCAGCTGTCCCTTCTCCCAACCCGCAATCACTGTCCCCCTCAGACATGGGGTGATCTCGTGTTTGTAGGTGTGCATGCGTTTTACGAACAAAGATGTGGGGAAAAGGGAGAGGAAAAAAAAATATCAAACGGTCTTGCAATGCCCCATGGTGTCACCCAGAAAATGTCCTTCCTGCTCCCGCTTTTACCTGCCCTTCCCAGCACAGAAAGTGGGAGCGCTTACATGCTCACAGAAGTCTGCTGAAGTTTCTCCCGGCTCGTGGTCAGGCTCCGTGGTGGGAGGCAGATGGGTGCTACTTGGAGGACAGACACACACATGATGATGAAGGAAACGCTGGGGCATGCACTGATCAGGTAGCTCCTCTCCCGTCAGCCTCCTCCTGCCCAAGCTCATGGACAATGCTGCTCTCGACTCAAGAGCTTTTTGGCAGCTACCGCTTGAAGAGTCATACTTTCTCCAAACACAAGACATCTGTGGTGTCTCGCTCACCACACCAGTAGCTGAAGTAGCTACTGACTCAATAGCACAGCTAGTTGGTACTTTTTGCCCAGGTGCTCACCAGCTGGTTGACTATGTTACTAAAACTTCAGTGGTGCCAATTTTTACAGAACCATGTGCTGTTCACTATCAACGGTCGACATCTAACATTTCTCACCATAAAACTTAGCTCAAAGTGGGCTGTTTCCACCTGCAGAACTGTAATAAAGGACCACAGCACTGAACTCCCAAGGAGCATGTATCTGTTTAAATATGAATCATTTCTTAACCTCTACCACCAGATGTGTTTGGTCACACAACCATATTAGCCCAGACGCTGCCACTGTGGAGGTTGCTCAGTGCAGGATAGCCTTTGAAATGTAACCTAAAGGTTCACAGTTATTTCTAAGTCTCTTACTACTAAATTATGTGTCAGTTACTCAACCTGCCTATGTGCTTAAAAAAACAGAAGTATATACACAATCTTTTAATTTAGGCTTTTTTTCTAAACCAGAGAAGATTATCCAGAGTCAAATAAAAAAACAAAATCTGCAATGATTTCAATAAGCCTAACATTCCAGTTTTACCTCCCAGATTGATAAATTGATGCTCCCATTAAATGACTATCCCATTTGCCCACACGTGTTTTTAGTTTTGTGCTAGTACAGAAGACTTGTTATTTCTCACTGTTTTCTGTCTTCTGGGGAGCAGCTGCGGTACGCTCCTGCAGCCATCAGCTTTAAAAGCAGTATTCAGTGCCTGATTGACAGCAGAGCTAGAGGTGGCATACTGCTTCCTGCTGTGGTGAAATCGGTACCATTACCCAACAGATTTCAGAAAATATATTAAAAAAAAAGGAATTATTCCTGATATGTGCACTTTTTTGAGTAAGATAAAGAAAATGCTTCATCATGAGAAAACAAAAAAAAATCTATCGCAAAAAAGTAAGAAAGGTTTATTACAGCTATTTTTCATTGCTTTACTGCTTTTACCTTTCTTTGCTGAGCCAAGAGCATGAAACAAATGCAGAGCAGTGCATAAGCAATGCTGCAAACCACTTGTTAAAAAAAGCAGTGGCAACTGCATGAAAAAAATAAGGAAAAGTATCAGAAGCATCTTAACAAGAAATGTATGTCTCAAGCTCCAGCTACATGAATAAAATTTTGCATATGAGAAAAGACAACATCCATTTTTTCAGCTGCAAATATAATTCAAGCTTTGTGACCTGAAAGCTCTTTTACTCACTCTTTCATTCACACATGAATCTTTTTCCTATAGGGAACAACATACTGGGAAGAAGTTTTAATTTAGTAAAACTTGGAGAGAGCTGGCATTTCTTTATGCCCAAGGCTTGGCAATATGACATGAGACTCTTCTGTGTTTAACACGACGGGATCTTTAAATTCCTCTTGCATAACCACTACTAGGTTTTATCGTTGCAGAGTAGTATGTTAAAATTATTAAAAAATAAGAATGAGTTGTTCCATGAGGAACAACACTAACAACATTTTGTTTCTTATGAAGTTGTATCAGACATCGCAGTGACTCCAAACTGTTTCACATGGTCAGCAAACAAAATATCTGCTCCTTTCTGAAATCCCCTAAGACTACATTAACCTGGGTCCCTCTCAAGTCCTAGATACGAGCTGACCAAAGGCAACATTTCCTCCATGCCATGCGTGTGCCGTGATGCCCTGTGTGATCAGAGCTGCAGCACTGCTGGCTGGAACTGCTATTTGCCTATTTACCTGCAAACGCTCGAGAGGCATGAAGGGAATTACTTTCCACTAACACCTCATATATCCCACGTAATCAGAATGGCTCATTCCAATCTCCAATGCTAATCCTTGTTTATAATCTGCAAGCAGAGAACCTGAAATTAAGCATCATTATGCTTAACCTTGGTTTGCATTTAATGTTGTATTTATATTTTTCTTAAAAACACAGCTCATTTTCACTAACTGCCAGCCATTAAAATGTGCTGTTGCAGTCCTTTAAGCTTATCACTTATTTTGTTAACCAGTAGTTTATATTGTATCTATGGACATTCATCTAAGCAAGAGCATGTCCTAAAATAATTTACTCAAATTCCCAAACTTTACATTTTTTTAATGGGATGAAGTTGGAAAGATGTATAACATTTCTTAAGTTACTCATTTTTTACTCATGATGTTTAGCAGACTCCATTGAAGGGAACTAGAACTGGATTAAACACAACTAACATCCTATGAGGGGGCGGAACAGACAGATTATTTTGTTATCCAACAACACTCCATGTTTAAAATTGAGGTATTAAAGTTTTCTTCCTTCATGAAGAAAATGAACCTCCTCTTTTTTTGCTTACTTTTGTCCATCAATACTTTAAAACTGGGGGGGGTGTTGTCAGTTCTGTTCCTCTATTCCTTCACTAAAGAGAGGAAAATAATTCATGAGAGAGGAAAAGAACACTTTCCTATCCATCCCTCACCCTGAGCCAGTGTTTCTCATCTGCCTCCAATCAGCTGATAAACTGAAATGGACAGTATATCTTCATCTACAGAAGCCGCCACTAATGTCCAACATGCTTTACCTCCTCATCTCGTACCCTAAGAGCTTTTACCACTGTAATGGATTGTCTTTGATTAAAAACTTCATTAGCAAGCATATCTATGCAAAATAAATACTTATTTAATTTTAGGCTTTCAGAAGGCTTGTCAAAATTTTCCATTTTAAAATTAGGTAAGTCAATTTTAAAAAAAAATTATAAAGTAAAATTTAGGAAAAAAAATCTATTTTTATTCTGTCTTTATAGCCATCTTCTTACATTAAAAGATTGTTTACTTTTATATCTATGTGCTGTTAAACCACTGTTTCTAAATTCCATCAAAAACTGATGCACAGATGATTTAGGGTTCTTAAGGCTTTACAGAGCAATCTTTAGGGTGGCTTTGTTAATTTTAGTAAAACATAAAGCTAAAAGGCACAGAATCCCTGAAACTGGGGAATATTTGGAAAGGTAAATGCAGATTCATCAGCAACTTCAGTTTGTCTCAGAAAGGCAGCTATGCTGCTGTCCTGCTGGCAAGTGCCAGGAGGCAGAACTGCCCCTTGGTTTGTCTCCCCAGAGTCAGATTAGCACTGCCTTGGCAAAACAGCCTCTGTGCTTAGTCGGTACCTAGGCCTCTGATGAGGTCCTGCTAAATTCCCAACAGGATGACTCAATTTTTTCCTAGGGCATTATTTGGTTATCTGTCTTGTACATATAAGAAATACAATAAAACCAATGAAGATGCACTGTGTCTTTCAAGAAAGCAGACAGCTGTTTATGGCGATGTATGGCGATTAAGCAACACAGAAGATGCGAGGGCATACATCAGTAGCTGAACTGTCCACCCAAACCCTTTTATCAGTCAGAGCAGATGTAGGAGCTACTTACAAACTAACTGAGCACTGATACAGAATATCATCATATTTTTGGGTACTCAAGCACAGAACTGTTCTAAGCCAGTAGTCAGTAAGAGCAACCCATCTTTTCATCCCCATGAAAGTCAGCACAGTTTACAAAATAAAGGTTTTTGAGCCCAACTTTAGTCTTCAAATGTGCTCAAGGACTGATACAAAACAAGATGGTTGTTTCTCAGAGAGTGGAGTAGAATAGAGAAGAAAAACTGTTTGCAGTGTCACTGAGGTTATTGCTCTGGACCACACGAGAGCTCGGTCTGTGCTATCTTCACTGCCAAGAATCCAGAGAGCCGCTCAACCAGCTTTCTGTGGGACAGTGCTCCCCTTAAGTCCCATTACAAGGAGCTGTGCCTAGTTACATGCTCCAAGAACATTATTTTGCTTTTTGAGCAGCTTCATGAAAAACAGCAAAATAAAGCAGCACCGTGTCCTAAAAGAAAACGGCTGTTCAGTGTCTTTGTGACACATAGAATATGCAGTATAACATGCACAGATCCTCCTCCAACTCTAAGTTAATTAACTTGACTTCTGAATTAGTAGGTCATTACATTGAATAACAAAATCCCAAAGACATTAGGCATTACTGCTTCATTCACAACATGCACGTATCTGAAAGAGACTTGTTTCATTTTTACACTCCCTTCTTACAAACCTTTTAAAAAAGGTCTGAAGCCTGTTTGAAGACACTCTCTCAGCCAGTGCTAACCTACTCACAGACAAAGCCTACAACTGTTTCTACTTATCTTGAAACTTTCTTTCTGCCTGCAAAAGCAAATAGTCCACTGCTGGTTTGAACACGAATGGATGACCCGAAGCTTCGTCCCATACTCACATGCTTACTAGCAGGTTGACTTTGAGGTAAAGATCCAGGGGCCAGCACTGGAGAGCTTGCGGGGCTACAAAGTTCTGGGAAGGGATTTGGGATGGCCGGCAAAGATGATGTTCTGAATTGCTGTTCTTCTTCTTGAAGACGCCTATAAACACAGAAGCACTAAGCATTAAGAGGAACAAACTGGCATCACTAGACCTGGATCTCCTGCCCCACCATTTATGATAATGATACTGAAGAACAGGAATCAAAACCACTCTTTTTCTAAGCAACTACTATACAGTTACAGCAACTGCAAGTACAAAGTAGGTAACTGCATGTGACAAATGACCAGTCAGGCATCTATGCTTGTTTTGTTGCTTATAACTTCATTACTTGGGTGAGTAACTGAGGTAACTGTGCACATAACATATACAGAAATATCTGTCTGTACTCACTGTTGTAAGCACTAGCTTACAAGCTTAAGCTCTGTGTGCCAGGAAGTCAGTTAAGCTCTTCCAAACCAACGTGAAAGAGGAAAACACAATGGCAGTCACTTGGAGCCAAATTCCACATGGATCTGCAAATGAAGGTGTACCTCTGCAAAGTCTCTAAGCTGAGACTGAAACCAATATTGTCACCTCATTACAATACCACATTCCATCTCCAAGCAACTTGGCATTTCCTTGAGAAATGGAAATGCAAAGACTCAGCTTGAGTAATAAACTGCAATTACACCCTCCCACCTTATGCTAGTTGTACGGTTACTGTTCAGACAAGTTTGCAACTCCTGAGATACACCTCATGAGTCTACATAGGACCAACAGAGTTTCAAGTTCCAGTTTATAATGCACCTGTACGGCCCACACCAATAAAAGGAAAACTAAAGCCTACCAGTTGCCACAGAAAAGCTTGAAAAGATATAAGACCTATTCACGACCACACAGATTGCTTTAGGTTTCCCTACTGCTAGGGCATCACCATTGAAGACGTACTACGTGACTGCAGCAGGCTGGCCTGCAACGCCTTTGCAGAAGGCACCATCTAGTGGCAATGGTGGAAGTTTCCAGAGACAATCAACTAACTCCTGGATTTGAAATGCAAATCATTAAAAACTTAATTTGCTCTCATTTCTTCCCCGTGCTTTCAGCAAGCAGAGCCTTCTTAACAGAGCTGCCTGGGATACAACTGCTGGGTTTGCCCCTTGGCAGCATGTCCCACTCTGGGCACGCTCGCTGTCTCTGCCTGTACCAGAACCCAGGGGCTGATAAAATAACTACTGGGAAATCTGCTCCGCAGGTAACTCTATCCTGCAATTTAGTTGCCTTGGTGTTCCACGAATGAGCCTTACAGATTTGGGTTTTTTCTATAAATAGCAGGTTCCAACCATAACTATAAGCCATGCAAATGACTACTTGACCTGCTTGATTTTTTTTTTTGTGCTACCCGTGTGTGCACTTGCCTACAGCATAGGGTAAAGGATGGTGTAAGATTTCTTCAGCCCAGTATACTTCTTGTACCAGCAGCTATGTAATAGTGCTCTGTATAGCAAGTTTTTGACCGACCTCCATTATAAGAAGTGGAACTACAGACTCAACGCAATTAGAAAGGTGTGGTTTTCTTAAAATGAGAATTCACTATGCTGTGTTCTGCTCTGCCTATACTGCTGCAGTGCATCATTTACTTCATGACTGATACACACATAAAACTGTGCTCTTAAGAGAATTACCACAGTCAACCGTTCTGTTCTGGCTGCAAAAAAGATGCAGCCATCCCCCTCTATGGGAAAGGGATCTAGATAACCCTGAAAGTTTGGCCATTATTTTCTTTAATGATAAACACATGACGTTCTTGTGCGTATGGAAGTGCAGAGTTCAGAAAGGCAGAGTATTCTCAAAAAAGAGTTGCTAAGTTTTGAAATGCCAAAAATAGTTCAAACAAAGTGTTTTGATTGAGATATTTACAAAACGTCGACAGTTACAGTACTCTAGAGAGTGCATTTTCTAGTACAGCCCTATTCAAGGTTAAATATGAAATACTTGTAAAAATGATTGCATCATTAGCTGACTTGCTTGTATTGCAGTTAATGCATACTACCTGTTCATATAGAAAAGCTGCCTGTCTTAAGAATACCACTCCTATAGGAAATACATCAGCATAAAGAATTAGGAACAACCCTTTCCACATCTGGGATTTTTCATTACTTCTCACTTCTTTCAGAGAAGACACTGTTAACTAGTAGGAAAGGAAAACTCCAAATCTCTCCGATTCAGGCAATTTACCTACTCATGCTGACAGGAGCTCCTTTCCTCCTGCTGCCTAAAAAGAAGATTTTAAGAACCTCAGCATCACCTATAGACTCTCCCATCACCACCAAGAGTACTCCACTTGAAGCTTGAATTCAAGCCCCTACCCTGACAACAGGGAGACAGCTTAAACACTTCGTAATGACTCACACAAGGCACTCAAGTGAAAGAGCTGAAAGTGCTCTAGGAAGAACAGTTAAATAACTATGACGTGCTCCTTTTTTGCTTGTTTGTCTTGGACTGTTCAGGAAACCTCCACAAAGAGAGGTACTTTCTGTATATCACAACTAGCTGAATGCACCCCCATCTATCTACATGATCTCTTATGTTTTATAAAACCAAGAAGCTGTCAGTAGGCACCATACCTGAGAGAATAGTTTTTAACAGTTTGGAAATAAATCCAAATATGGACATCATTTCTGCAAATTGGTACCAATGATACGCTTCTACACGTCTGCTACTGCAGGTACCTCAAACATTGATTAAAAAAGGGTGGAAATGTGACATTTTTGCATTTTACAAAATACATAGTCCTTCACCTACCTGGTACATCTTTTTTCCTGTGCAAAAGTCCAGTCTAACACTACTAGGCTCCTACCAAAGTTGATCTCCTATTTTAAAAACTAGTTCTTTTGAAGCTAGTTCAAGACAACTTTAACAAAAAGGAGGCAAGTCCCTTGTTCCTACCTGACTGCCATAATGCGCACTGGCTGAGATCGCTGCACCTTCTGCCTTGGAGACATGGGCTGCAGTGCGCCAGATCCTGAGGACGGCAACTGACTGCGGTTGAGCTGACCATTTTGAAGGAGCGGAGTGGTTTCCGACTGCATACTGCACGTAGAGTATAAACTTTCAAATGAGGAATTCATGTCATTTACCAAAGCTTCTAGGTCCACATCGTCATCTGAAAGACAAAATAAAGGCAGCGTAACACATCTGGAAGTCCCAGATAAAAGAAGTCTGGAAAGACCAAAGACTAAGTTTCAGTAAAGTTATCACATAATTTTATAGTTGTATTTTTACAGTGCAAATTTTTATTGCAGAAATCATTTATTTATTTTAGAGCAGAAAAACGCAGCTAGTAACAGCCAGTGATGGACATTTATTTTGTCTTCCTTGGTGAAAAGCTACTGACACAGAATGAAATATTTCTACTATAGTATTTACTACATATATATAAAACCAGATTTTGGTGGGATTTTTAATAATGCCAATGCTAATGTGAAGCACCACTTCACTTCCTGATAAACTGACATACGTTTCAAAAGTATAGCACTTACAAATACTTCAGTTCAGCTTATCGATGTATCAAGTTCAGACTGTCAAACACTGTAATAAACACTTTGCAAGA
This sequence comes from Gymnogyps californianus, assembly GCF_018139145.2. NCBI lineage: Eukaryota > Metazoa > Chordata > Aves > Accipitriformes > Cathartidae > Gymnogyps > Gymnogyps californianus. Next base: position 76,124,821 of record NC_059472.1, on the reverse strand, counting down.
CCCAATAATTTAGAAGAAAAAAAACAAGACAGTGTTGCAGAAGTCAATAAGTGGAAGACACTCCTCTGCTGTACACGTCGGACAGCGATCATTATAGTTTGTTAAAAAACCCGTCTGTATTTCTACCTATTTTTGTGATATGGTATTTCGAAGGGCAATGCAAGCTTTTAACTGTCACTCCAAAGATTTTATAAAAAGATCTGTATCCTTGTTCTTGCAATGTGATAGAGACACCCCTACCTTAAAGAGCTCAAAGTAAATCAACCAGAGATGTGGTGTGGGTGGTTGGAGGAACATCAGTCCCTAAAAAGTGCACCAACCTTTCTATATATGCCACCTTACCTCACAGTAAATAACTTGTGCTCATTCGTTCCTCCTTAGCGATCACAATTACTCTGCAAGACAACAAAACTCTGCGAGCCCTTTGCACTAACCACTCTCTGAACTCCTATTGCAGAGTACTGTAATTACTCCCTAGCCACAAGTTACGTCACTCCCTATCAGGAGTTCAGCGGGCTGACGAACACACACATCGATATCTGCTTCTGGTTACTGCACAGCCACTGCCTGAACAGCTACTTCAGACCAAATACAACTTTGTGCATCCAAAAATGTGCCCTTATTTTCCAGCTGTATCAATTGGCCTGGTAAAATATATCATTGCTGCCTGCAAACCTCGTATCTTGCAAAACTCTTCGTGACACAGATGGAAAGTAGAGCCAAGCAATGGAGCTAGCAAACACTTACACAGCGCTATGCAGCTAAAATATGCTTTTTACCCCGAATATTTTCTGATACCCATTCTTTTGCCATGTTTTCTAGGTAAATGAACCACCAGGAGCAGCTATTCAGCTTGCAACCAATTACTGCACTTTCTTTGAGATACCATAAACGATTTTGTACCAGTACCACCTTTCTTGAGGATATAATCCGAAACAGCACCACTCAACTTCTGCCCACCACCAACATGCCTCAATAACCATAACAAGATCTGAACACAGCATTTACACAGCAATTGTTTTGGATGCTGGCGACCCCAGTTCTTGGTGTTGGATGAACCAAAGATCTGATCAGAATTAAATAGATGCTGGTCATGTACCTACGTCTGAGCTCTACTTAATGACTTGAAATACTGTGTTCCTCACAGAAAGTCAGTAGGCCCTTTACTAAAGTAAAAGCCACTTAGCCTTCATTGAAAACGTACTCACAGGATTTCTAGGTTTGAACATGCGTTAAAAAAACAAAAAAAAACCCATCAACCCAGAAACAGGTTCCTTCCTTTCATTTCTTTATGGTTAGGTTTATATTCCCTCAGTCTCTGTACTTAACAGCTACTACCCTACTACTAAAGACTCACCTTCACTAGGCTGCACCATCTTCTCTGTCTGTCAGCTAGTTCATGCATTTTCAACAACCTAGACTTTGCTTTGCTTGGACAAAGTCTACAATAATTTTCCTGCTATTTTTAGGGATCTCGAGACAGAGTTGCAATTTAAATTTCATTCCATCCTCCAGATTCTTATCCTATTTGGAGAGGACATATCAAAAACACTTCTTGAGCAATCACAAGGGAACCACAGGAGTAGGAGTATAAAGAGGGAGAGGCTGAATTACAAGGCTTTTGAATTTTATCATTCATCTAAAGTACCAGAGGACCGAGCTGTAGGGTGTCAGATGGCTGTGAAGTAAAAGCTTAGGAGTTGGATGAAGGAGACATAAAAGACAGACCCTGGCCACAGAGTCAGGGAGTAAATTACAGCAACTAACAGCAATTGTTTAGCAGGGTGAAAAGCAGAAAGGGAAGAAAGTCAAGGCGTACATTCTGTGAAAGTCCGTATGGCTTGGTCCCCGAGGGTGCTAATTTATTAACAACTTAGACAAAGCTATTAGTGTGCAAGATCATTAAGTTTTCAGATGATTGTAACATGGGAGGAATGATTAAGAGTCAGCTCTAGCTATCCCTGAATAATCAAATAGGCACAAAGATGTAATATGAAGTCTAATAGGCATAAAATGAGGCACTTCATGCAAAATACTAAGCAAACCAAGTACATAGTTTAAAGCATTGAATTACCATTAGCAGGCTTTCAAGCATATCAATTACACACCTAAATTCAATTTCCAACAGGACAGGCACTGACAAGGTGCATATAGAGCTTTCCTAATAATATGTTGCACCAAAGTTCAGAATCTGGTTTCACTCCTGTCAGCTCCTTTTCTCCGTGGGTGCAGCACTGCTAATAATAGCCCTCAGTCTTGCTATAAAACTTTCGCAGGAGCACAGATCCTTAAGCTTTCTGAAGCCAAAGCCTGCAATCTTGAATTTCATACAGTTTCATCTCTATACAATAGCACTTACTACTAAATACCATTATGTTTTGGAGAGATTTCAGCATGCTGCAATAGGAAACTTCACTGCTGTAGCCTACCATCTGCCAGCAGATGTCTCAGCCTCCCAAGTAATCCAGTATGTTACTTGTGATGGCTCTCTACAGAGCTTAACTAAATAAAAATCAAATAAGCCATCCATGGGATTTCTAAGCCACTTTAACCATTTGCAGGTCTACTGTTCAGAAGGATATTTCATATACAGTGGAATGCTTCAAAGTATCCTTCTCTACCAACCAGCGAGATCCAGCCTCTATCAAGATCATCCTACATGGGGAAAAAAACCAAAAGCTGACAAAACTGATTTTGAGGCGGCTTGCTAGTTAACAGCAAAATTTGCAATTCATTGGGCTTTGAGCCAGCATGGCATCACGCTGGTCCTCTAAGTACACGCACACAAATTTTGCGACTGACCTGGAAGAATCACCTTTGTAGGTTATAGCAGGCAGAGCTGCAGGTAGCTGAGGAGCCTCCAGCTCTCCAGCTATCTTGCAGACATATGCTTCCAGAGATACTGAAGGCTATTTTCCTTAATCTGCATTGAATTCTGCCGTAAGATCAAGGAGTATGAAAGTGGATATTTGAGGTCTGTTTTTTTTCTCTCTCAATTGAACAGCATAGAGGATAGCTTATCACTTCCATGCACAAACATGCAAGCAGCCTTTTGCTTTTGAAAGTAATTTTTAAAGGAAAACACTGGCTAAACCTAGCTCTGACATACTTCTAGTGGTGGACAGGGTACTGGCATTTTTGTAGACTTCTTATACCATAAGAAAATACTTGGTACGTCTGCGAGCAATGTTCTTTCCCAAACTAGAACCAAAGTGCACACATGGCAGCTGTCTGAACTTCATTTTGCTTCTTTGCCCACAACTTGTTAAACTTTGGCTTTGTTCACAAAACAGCTCCAATGGATGTTGCAAGTAATATTTTTGGTAAAGTAAATAATGATTTCAAACACAAGAAAAAAATTAAAAGTTCAATTCAAGGAAAGAAGAAAACTTTGTTATAAAACCTTTATTGAGCTAGTAAGCTAAGCTATCACGTTCCACAAAAACGAAAGCACTTTGAATACCATTTGAATGTTTTCAAGCATACCATGTCCCACTTATCTTTCTGCTTCTAGCCCTTCTCTATCCCCTAGATCCTAATTTATTTACTTATTTTGGTTGTTGTTGGCCTTGACATGTCAAGCTCGGCTAACAGGACTAAGCAGGATTCCACTTATTCTGAAGCAACGTAAAGCTGAAATGAGCCCTGCTCAGCTTCATCCGTGTCAGCCTCCTGAAGAAAGCAGGTATTTCCATGGCTATCAAGGGGCTCATTGCACTGCAGAAATTCTGTTTACTGAAAAAAAGCTGAACATGGAAAGAATCCCGGCTTTGGACTACAGACCAGGATGCATTTCATGTCTCTAAATGACAGTCCAGCAAACACCCTTCCCTTTTACACATGGTCTGCAGTTCATAGGGAATACTATGAAAAACATCACAGGACTTAAGTAAGCTGTGATTTAAGAGGCTTTTAAAAACTGTATACCAACATACGTAAATAATTTCCTTCTTGTTTGCTCATCTCAGAATTTAATTATCCAGCATTATCCCTCATATCAGCTCACAGAGAAGACTGATGTGAGTGCTGCTAGGAATTCAGCAGCAGATTCATAAAAAGGCTATACCACTTTTCTGTCACCATGGAAGTAAGTCTGATACTATATGAAGCCTAACAGCATGTATATAAACAAGTGTTTGATATTACAGTAAGGCAGCTGCTGATTGATCACCTATTCCTATTTGACAGCCTAACTCTGGCAATCAGTTCCCCAAAATGAGTTTTTGTGCAGCATGTTCAAGACCCAGCTTGACAAAGCAAGGAAGCTAAGATATAACTAATGTAAGATTTCATTCAAGTTGAGCTCAGTAGAGGATGATATCGAAGTGGTTAGCAGGCCCTCCTGCACACATTAATTAACCCTCAAGGAGACAGACAGAAACAGAGAAAGAAAAGGAATGTACAGTTGCATATACCCTAGCATCCTGCATTGATGATGCAGTGAAACACTATGTAAATTATAGGTAATACAGGGAAAATACATTTACATTAAAATGAACAGAAGGACTTAACCAGAATTTAAAAGGGAAAAAAAGACATCTAATATACTTGTGGTATCCACCTCAACATCCTGTTTCAAATCTCCTAAAACCGCATATAAGTTATTCTGATTCATATTGGTGACACAACTATGTTTTGCAAGGTTTTTGGTATTGTGGAAATCTCACGTTTTATGATCAAAAATGCAGGTAAGGATTACCACAGTGAGATGTGCACACAAACTCCTTTTACAAGATAACCCCTTATTAAGGGGATCCCTTGCACAAGAGCACTACAGCATGTCCCTCCAGTGCCACGTCCAAATGCTGTTTTGACAGGATTTTTCAGAAATTCCAACCACTAAAACTTTTTGAAAATATACCACTGCTGACAACACACAGTTGTAATGATGCACAAGTAAGTCCACTCTAGGTCACACTCATATTCCTCTGTTACCTTCTCCCTCTGAGCTTCTAACTACATTTGCTACGTTTACACAAATGTCTCACCTCCCCCCATACCCTGTTTCAAGTTTCCACTAATGCCACAGGCACCAGTTGCCTATCCAGACTCTTAATTCTTGTACACTGAAACAGTTACCTACAGCCCCCCTACGGTTGCATGCATTTAGTATTTGGCAGCTTCTACACCTCTGAGAGACGCATGCAACAGAAGGTGGATGATAATAAGCAGATTTCTCACTATTTTTTAGACACCCCCCCCCCCCCCGCGACCTCTACAGCGATGCTGCAGCTGAATGACATCCTCCAGTTCCCAATACCAGCTCCACTTCTATGCAATATCCCCCCTCCTACTTCATTAAAAACTACATACAGATGGTAGTTTTGCACAAGAAACAAAAAGACAGTATAAAAAACATTTGCAAACCCTATGCTTTCACACTGTTCTCCAGGTCCACTGCCGGACCCAATTATAAAAATATCAAGATTGCCTTGGCTGAACGTTAGAAACTCAGGGTTTTTTGTTCATTTCAGGTGAAGGCAGAAGACACAAACCCAACTTTGTGTCCTAGAGACTTCACCAGCTCCAGAGTGGTCACAGTCTGAATTAAAAATGACAAAGCCTGAACCCCAAAACTCCAGAACTTTATGTACCCTGTAAGTCCCCTTATGGGACTCTGCACTGAAGAATCCTTTCCTTTATTACTTTCTAACATTCATCAGCTTAAATGAAATCCTCTAATTTGCACTGTAACTATGGTTGCTGGCCTACAAAATGTCACGTCAGTGTATGTGCAGCTTCCAAAATGCTAAATGGACCATGCTGTGGAAAGAAGGGCAAGCAGCAGAGATGCTGGTCAGTAAAAGAGCATGAAACTGAGACAGGCATCTATGCTCTTTGAGCGCACTGAAATGGCACACACACAAGTCAACAGCGAACTTGTAACTGCTTCAGTATTCTCTGGGAAATTTTTAAATCCCACATGCATCTATTCCCATTTCTGCCAGTAAGGCTGGGATGGCTAACACCAAATGTATGTACATTAATTACAGGTGCTGGAGAGAATTCACTTTATAAACGCCTCTTTACTAAAGGTTCATGGTTGGACTTGAGAAATGTTCTTAAAACAGACTTGACAGATTTCTTGAAATAGGAGAGACAAACTAAATTGAACAAAATTAATGTTGCTAGGTAACAACTATAGGAATAAGCTACATATGAAAGGTGTTAGTCAAAAAATCAAAGCATTAACAAGTAATGGGAGCAACTGGCTATCGATGCCCTACAGAAGGAAGGAATGAAGTTGTACCCTCGGACTAGTCCTTACCACATAAAACAAGTTTCAGGAACTCTGATGGAAAAAAATGGAGGGTTAAAAAATGGAAAATTCAGTTCTTGTCCAGTTCACACACCTAATACTTAACATCATAAAGAGTAAAGATGATGAAAGCTAGGCATTTGGGGGGAGGGGGGTGGATAAGGAGAGTTAGTTTGTTTAATTCCAGAGACAAACTAAGGTAAAGGACATCTCTGGTGAAGATTTTAACGGTTTTGCCCTTTGATGAGGCTGCAATTATTCACAGACAACATTCAGAAGCACCTCCCAGCATGCATGTTCCCATTTCTAACCCAAGAATCATAGAATCACGTTGGTCCTTTTGTGGAGTGGACAGATGTTGATCACCTCAACAGACGATTGCTGTAGGTGGGTATTACCACCACCACTGCTGAGCCCTCACTTGACTCTAAGGCATGCACAGGTGTTGAAGCACTAATGGCATCACTATGAGAGAGGGGTTTGAAACCCAAGGAAAACATCTAAAACATCTAGAATGCTGATTATGCATATACATACGAGCTTTATTACAACTATAATAGATAAGATAAAATATGTAAGTTTTGGCCCGTCCCCGTTCCAGACCCCCACACCTCATTTAGAGAACACAGAGTTGGGATTTAATCTTCCCAATACCCATTTTCTCGTAGGAAATCTGCAGCTTTAAAAAAAAAAAAAAAAAGGTAGGAGAAAAGCATACATTCCTAAAAGAAGCATCAGGTCAAAGTTTGAACCCAAAGTCAAACAGGACACCAGCTGATCCCACGTGACTGACTGGCTCCTGTTGAGTGAACGCACCACACACCCTTGTCCAGCCATCGCTGATGGCGGAGCTCCTGATAACAGCAATTACCAGCAACTGCCAGCCTTTCAAATCCCTCTCTGCACGCCAATGCTTGTAGAACCACTGTTGTATAGTAAGTACTGAGTAAACAGATCACTTAAACCAGAATCCGAGGTTAAGTAGACCTCTGGGAAATTGTCATTCCTGAGTTGATTACAAAATCCAGTCAGAAGATTCATTTTCAAGAAACTGGTAACATCTGCAACTATCTTCTATGAACATCAGGTTCAGCGGTTTCCCTGTACCATTTTCTCATGTCACCTACTTTTAGTTCATTAGTTTAAGAAAAAGACTGAGAAAGAGCTTAAAAGGAAAACATTTGTTTGGTTGGGTTTATCAAGACGGAAGAAAAACCGAAACAGTCTCAGTTACCCAGAGGATAGAAAATAACATTAATTGAGGAGAGAAGCAGCACCACAGAGGGCAGAATGGGATATTCTTTCCAAGGCCAAACCTGGAGTTGGAGTAGACTAATCCTCAAAAAGCCTCAAGAAGGATGGAGCGGTTGCATCGGTGAAAGACGCAATACGCCACAGGGTGAGCAGGCCAGACTGATTTTCCTGACCCAAAAGGAGATACGAACAGAGGGAAACCTAAAGCTTAAGTCATAATTGTGCAAGGAATAGTCATGCACCTATAGCCTTATTGTGGCCCTTTCTTTACTCAGGACAAAAAAGAAAAGGAGAGTGAGCATGAATGAATGCATGACACACAGACCGACCAACCGACCCATTCAAGTCTTAAGTCGACTCTATTCAAGTCTTATCTTCCTGGTAAGGTTAATTGGATGCCTCAGTCTTGGTGCATCACCTCTACAGCAAAACCAGGAAGGAAAGCTCTGGCAATACATCCCCAAATGACGACTACAGAAAGACCATCACTCATCCTTCAAGAGGACATGGTCGGGGTAACATCTGGGCAGCAGAACAGCTCCTAGCCTGTCCAGCCCACACAAAACCAAACAGAAAATACACTTAAGCTTTCCAGATAATGGGGAAAACCATGTTAACCTACTGAGCCATGAAGGTACTTCCAAGTCAGAACTCAGGAAGCACAGTGCTGGATGGCAATGGATAGATGAATTGAAATACTGTCTGCTGGCCACATGGTAAATGTTTGGCAGACTGCATCTTATATTAGACAGTCATATTTACGGGCGAATGGCTTTAAGAGGATATCCTGTATCAGTGAGAGCTGCAATTTGACACAGCAAAGGTCAGGTTTAGTTGCATATTTATTAAGATTACATACTTTTGTATTAAGGAAACGGAATAAAAAGCTTTAAAATACTGTGTGTTTTCCTTATGCTTACATGAATGAAAATTATTATTTTTCAAAATTTATTCTACCGTTTCCTATATACGCATTTCTACCCATAATGCTTCTCTGAAGTTTTACTTAGATATCTTTTTCTTATTGCCCATGTCAGAAAAAAAAAAAATCAGAGTGCAAATCAAATAGAGACAAATAAACAACACTAATAGACAAGACACAGTTCAAAAAGGAGTTAAAAATTCAGACAGACAAGAAGAGCTACCACGTGTCTTACAAGTCTAAAGCTATTAAAGGCAAAGTTAAAAACACAGTCAAAGCATCTATTGCTTTCCTTTAGTGACCTGTGTTCTCCCTCCCTGATTAAACGCCATAATACCCAGCCAAATAATCCCAGTTGAACAATCCCTACAAATCAACATAAGTACCACTGCACGGATTAGTCCCTCCGGTCCTGCCAAGAAAGCCCAAGCTTTATCCCCACTCCGGGAAACATTGTGCGTAACCTCCTAACGTGCTGCTGCGTAGCTCCAGCCAAAGCCTGTAACGCCCTGCCTGCTCTGGCATCGGTGCCGGCAGCTGCTCGGCGAGAGCATCGCCTGCCTGCTCAGGGAAGTCCCCGCCTGGCAGCCAGCAAACCCCAGGCTTCTTGCATCGGGGGTTTCATTTCAAAGCCACTCTGCGACAACTTAAATAAAGCTTTCAAGTGAAAAGTGGTTGGATTAAGCCAAAAAGTCTGTTAGCGTTTCTCTTCAGGCAGCGATGGGTCCGCAGAGCTGATGCTGAAACATTATTATTATTAAATTAGGCGTGTACCTCATCACTTGATACCCGGGTTAACCTTTAATCCTACTAACTTTAAACCATGAGTTTTAAAATTTGCTTTGAACGGGTTTATTGCTGGCTTAGAAAGCATGTTTAAAAGGATGTAATACAAGTTCCAAAAGTTGCACACAGCAATTAATGAATCAGCTATTCCTCCGAGTTAATTAAAGATTGCGTTTTCAGCACATAATAGTTACCTAGCTGTGACCAATGTCCTTACAAAGCAGACAACAGGAATATTTCATATTTAAGGTACTTCTTGTCAGAGTTCAGTTAACAGAACCAAAGTCATATGAAAACGTAAAATGCTTTAACACCAGGGTAATTTTGGCTTCTTTTACCAGTTGCTTTAATAGCTTAGTATTAACTCCAATTGTCATTTTGGTAAATTATCTACAAGAGACTAAACTGGGGGAGAGTTGTTTGGAATTGCAACATTGCATCAAAAAAGCCCCCTAAGAGCCCCTGACTTGAGACTTTTAAATCCAGCACCTGACAAACAACAATGAGCATGCCTGCCTACCTTAGCTTCGCTTCATAGATGAAGGCAGCTGCCATCAAATGTCCTCTTACTGCCTTGGCAGCACCTTGATATAAGCTTTCCCTACATTTCTTTGCCCTACTACGGGAAGAATGTTTTGGGGCATGCATTTAATTTCACCTGCACAGAGATACTTTGTCCTTGAGTCAGCTCTCTATTTTAGGCTCTCCTTTCACACAAGCCTAGCTGTTGTGTCAGAAAATCATGTAGTCCTTTTGGGTGCGGAACAAGATCTCCCCTGGCCCTGCCAGCAAAGGGAGGATAATTTGTGAGGAATTACTGCTGTAACGAAGCGCGAACCTCTGCTGCCTGAGAAGGGAACGCCACAGTCCTGCCGCACGGATCCCCAGATGGCAGAGCATATTGCTGCAGTCGCATCCCAAATGGCGGTGTGGAGCCACTGCTGAAGGCGTCCGTACCCCACACCGCCGATGCGGAAACCAGTCATTTATGACAGCTCTGTGATGCTTCCCTCTGCCGTGACTACACTCACCCCTGGCTCCTGATAGCCAACCTTTTTTTTTTTTTTTTTTTTTTTAAATACAATAACAAAAAAACCAAAACCAAACCAACAACCAAACAAGAACAACCACCCAAAAAAAAAACGCTGGGGAAAAAAAAACCCCACCAAACCCTGGGAAAAAAAAACAAAATCAAACCATTGCAGTCAATCACCCAAGACCAGCAATGATACAAAAGAAAAAGTAATCTGAATTTACCATTCAAATCTTCAATGAAGAGCAATCACATCAGCCTAAATTTATCTAGGCCTAAGAAAAACAGAAATGTATTTATGTTTCTTCTAGACTCACCAAATCAAGTTTCCTTTTTTAAATCAACTACTCGAAGCGTGGTCCTTTGCGATTTAACATCCCGCAGGTAAGCTGCACCGGTTGAAATAAGTCAGGATCAGGCTCACTCAAAAGCGAAAGCCGCAGGTGCGCTATGCAGAAGATTCATCACAGCTCGACGTGAGTCAAAACCAACTTGCCCATTACGCCCATTTTCCTTATGAGACCCACACACCTGATTTTACAAGGTGTGTGCATTCCCGGTTTGGGTACTCAGGGTGCCCCGTGATTTTGGGAAGCCAGCCTGCTGCTCTTCTCCACCTGGTCGGTTTTCACCAGGCTGTGGGTAGAGACTCCAAGCCCCCGCCTAGACTCGCCTCCTTGCACACCCACAAAACAAGGAGGACACAAGACATTTTCCCCCAAGGGTACTCTGTTAACAGACCATCGCTTCTTATGAGGCAGTCTCCATTTCCTTCATCCCGCATGACAAGGATGTCGTCAGTACACTCAAACGAGCTTGCAGGGCCCCGACATCTGGCACTGCACCTCCTGAAATCACCCCCACCATTCCTCTTAGGAAAGGCGCCCCAAAAACCCGTGGGCGCAGGTTCAGTGTTTGCAAGAGGTTAGACAACCTGCTCACCTTGCTCTGTTTCACATCTGAAATACAGCCCAGAAAAGCAGAGAAGACTGGTTCCTCCACCGAAAGCACGCCCACAAATTCATAGACCTAGAAAGCCTTAGACCTAGAAAGAGGCAACGTGTGAACAGGACAGAGCTTAAGGTAGGCCAAAAGTGTCACTGTAAAGCCTTAACGCTCTGAAGGGCTTCTTTTGATGGCTTTTTAACAATGTCAGCAACTCCAGGTTAGCCACTGCGGTAGTAATACCCACTGGTGTCCCAGCAGCAAGTCTTCACTGCTTCAGTTACCTGACTGAGTGATTCTTCAGTGATGCTACCCTAGCCTTGGAGGTGACCTGTATTCGGACTTTAGTACATTCCAGATTCACTCTCTGATGCGTATTTTTTTCTACCTAGTCTCTAAAACTTGTTGTGATCTTCTGAAGAATATTTATGGTTATTCTTGAGGTTAGAAGCTACCTAACCATGGTCGCTGGGCACATCATCCACTTGTCTTTGAGTTGCAGACCTCATAGTTTAGAAACCTGTCAGCTGCAGCACTTTAGATTTCAGAGGGACTTGGAATATTTTACTATGCCTGCGCTCCCCAGGATTTTTCAACCACTTAAGGACAAACCACAAGAACATATACAAAAGGAGTAATTCTCTTTTGCTGTTGAATAGCAGCAAGCTCATAACTGAATTGCAAAGATAAACAAAAAATTAGCAGCCTCCATGAAGCCTTTTTTTATATATAAACTTACAAACGTACAAGCTTATAAAAATTTACAAGTGCATGTATATGTAAACTTGCAAGCAACGTATACCAATTAGGAGCGTTAACAAGACATACAGCCAGTTTAAGACATGTTCTTGCGCAGTTACAAAACCACTCAGACAGTGGTGCTGTAACATACTGTAACATTGCACTGCTTCTAACCTCATGTTGTACATGGCACAAATTACCCGCAATCTTGATTTGGACAGAAAGACTTAAATATTGTTACTGCAATCCTAACACCATTAATGAAATTACATACTAATTGCTTTGGTCAGTAGCACCTTACATACTTAATTACTTAAGCAGCTGCTTGCTGTTAAGAACTCCAAATTTAGCTACCTCTCATGCTATATTTTGATTTTTTTTTTGTTTAGCTGGTTTGCCCCATTTAAGTCTGGGTTTTTTTAGCTGAAAATACAACTACCTTGACAGAATCTTGTCCTTTTTAATAGGCACAAAGAGACTTAAATAATTAACAAATTCAGATTGATCTTTCCCTTGAAGCTTCTTGGCTTTAAGAAAAGCGCTGCAACCTTCTTCATCCTCAATGCAAGAATGTCAGCTGCTTTGAAATTATGCATTTCCAAAGTATCCTCACATGACACAGTTTGCCATACTGAAGCGCTGTCGTGAACCACTTGCAGCACAGTGTTTACATAAAGGCAGAAATAAATACTGTACTGCTTATCACAGTCAGGTAAGTTCAAAGACAGTGATGACCGAGGTTTATTGTTACAGTGCTGCACTGTGGTGAAAAATTGTAGTGCAGAACTGACATCAAATTACAACAGACTTGTTTTTCTACAGATGTTGCTTATTTTATTAAGCTATGAAATTTGATTTTTTTCCTCCCCCCTCTTGTTATGTGAGCTTAATACAAAAAAAGCCCCAAGCTTAGTATATCTGCTTTATAGACAGTGGAAGAAATCAGAATTACAGAAGTGTACCATTCCAGTTCATTTTGGGGCAGTCTTAACACCACAAGATTTTTTCAAAGCTACAGGCACCATAAATAATACAACACTACAATATTGTCTTTTGCTATTCTACACCTCTTTAAAAAATTCAAAAGAATTTTCTTTGGAACGACAACATATTTTCATTGATGTTTCTCAGTCTTAGATGAACCTGAGGACCATCTGACTACAAGAAGAAACAAACAAGCACAGACTTTGTCTCCTTATTTGACAAATATACAACTTAAAGCACAAGCCGCAGCTGCTGCAGCATAACATCAGAATGTACAGTTACCTAAAAATATTTTGAAGTTTTAGTAGTAAAAAATAAATGACAGTTCTTTCTGTTTTCTGATTTGTTTATGCACCTATACATTCTTAACTCTAATCATAAAATAGATAAAAACCCAACACATGGGTTGAGAACAGGAAAGACCTGCACGAAGAGCTTCTGCACTATGTAAAGCACTAGAACCTGCTTCAAAGTTTTCTCCATCCCCAACAGTCCTCCAGAGTGGACATCCCACATGGGCTTCCTTTCAACTTCCAGTGACCTAATTTTGAGAGTTATCTTGCATCAGCTGAAGAGCAACACTTTCTTTTGTACTTGATTCAAATAAATTTCAGATTCTTACTGTCTTCCTCTTTCACCACAGTGGGTACCATTTCATTGAGAGTCACTTATGCTCTTTTCTACCATATTAACCTCTATTGTGTCCACTCTGTCAACAACACCCCTCAATTCTGCCCTCATTTGCTAGCCTGTCTGTTGGCCCCTCCAAAACCGAGGATGCACTAGAAGACTCTCTCTTCCCACATGCTCTCAATAAAATGCATCCTGAAGTAATCTAGATGCCTGCATGAGACATGTCAAGTATTTTGACTGCTGTTTTTCAGGCAGGCATTCATTAACGTGAGAAAAGCACTCACATTGCTTGTATCAGGTCAGTGAATAAAGTGAGGTATGCTAAACAGCAGCATTTTTCCAGGACAACTGAATCTACATACAAGGACCCATTACAAGTATAAAATACTGTAAAGGGATCACAAACCTATACTGGTAATACTATATTCATAAAAGTTTTGGGGATAGATTAACCCTTAAGTTTCCTCCACGCCCACTTAAAAGCTCTTTAACCCACGGCACTAAAAATCTCTCTTCCACCTCACAGATTTGAAACCACCAACTAAATATTATAAAAGTGTTTCTTCTCTATCCCTTCTGTGTCAGATTTGTTGGCGGGGGGCTGAGCCTTCCTCTGTGTTTGTATGGCACAAACATCAAAAGAACTAATTTCAAGCTGGAGCTGAGACACCCGCAACGTTCAACGTTAACCTCTTGAATTCACTGCCCTCACTCTGTATAGGTCTGCATATTTGCCTAAAATACAAGGAAAGGTTGCTCACAACGAGTTCAGTAGAAACGACTCCACATTTCAACTGTTTTTCCTGTTAAAATACCTTTATTTCTAGCCCAGTATAAGCGTCTAAGAATGCTTTTACTGCTGCATTTCATTTCACTTGTCAAACCAGAATAAACTTCCTTCGGAGAAAGTGTTTTTTTGCTATTACAAGTACATTAGGAAGTGTGCCAGCACAGCTGTACCACCAAACCCCTGGGAGACACCAGACCCTGGGGAATGTAAATGGTCTGAGAACAGCCTACTTGAAAGGACATCTTTTTTCAGAGCAAAGTCATCAGCGCTGCAATCACCACGTCCTCTTGCTCAAACACCCTCACTGTAAGAAAGGAGGCATTCACCCGAGTCGTGCCTTCGACAAATTTCTCCCCAATAGTTTCAATTTGCCTTGGAGCCAACAATCTGCCAGATTCATCTCTAAACTTGCTCTTCAGAAAGAGATCTCTCTGTTTTGTATTTCACCAGCCTAACACAGCAGGAGACATGTATCCTGGCCCAAAGAGCTCGGCACTATTGCCATACGGAGGGAGGGTTGACAGGTTTTTTTGATTTGCTTTGTTTGGTCAGTTTTTTAAACAGAAGGTTTATAGAGATACAGAATGGTGGGAAGATATTACCACAAACATAAATACTGTATTAGTAGACATCTCGGCTCCTACAGCAATGAAAATGAATTACATCTCTTTCAATAGTTTCACTTCAGATACATACTAAAACCATCTTAAAGAAACTCCATGGCTTTTCACCATGCTTTATGCCTCAAGTGGTTTTCCCTTATCTTGTTATCCCACATTTAATGCCAATTTTTTTTTTTACTTTTTAGTAAATGTTCCAAGGTCAACTTGCAAGGCTGGTCACTGTTCCCAACTTTGATTTCAACCCCCACAGGCACAAAGAGAAAGCTTCAACTACCCTTCAGCTTAATTCACTGACCCCCTCCCTACTGTGAGTCAAGAATTACGCACTTTCAATCAAAGCACATTTATAGTACTTAGAAGCTGCATTATCTTTCACCACTTCCATGTCATACGCTGCATACAAACAAGTCAATCTACAGAAAGGCTATCCACCATGTCAAAGTAACAGTATATGGTTTACCCTATATATTAGGATACAATCTCATGTATGTTCATATTTCAGTCTTGATTTCATCTCTTCAGAACTGGCTCTCAACTTAATACTGTGAATAAAGCAGGACTTTGTCTTCAAAAATAGCATGCACACTATGAAGCAGATCTCATCCACATACTTGACAGAAGTTTTGCACTAGCAATATCCTCATTTTGCTGATGGGGAAAACGTAGGTAGACATCTACAGCGATTTGTTTCATTCCATGTAACAGCTAATTTGTTGAACGAGTGCTTCTAACTCTTTGCTCCGCTCCACACAGGCACAGTGGCCAACCCCAGCAAGTATTTCCCAACTCCTGCTAGGGGGGTCGTGGAGCGGAGAGCCCATCATTGCTTCTGCACGCTCATGTGAAGAAACGTACACTCAGCAGCATCCTGCAATGATTTCTGCAGTCCAGTTTCATCAAAACCTCGGGTAAGTCCAATTATTCTGAGCAGCTTATAGCTGCCTGAGGTATAGATGGCTAACCAACAACACATGGGAGTCAGGTCTGCTGCTGTCATCATTAACTGCTATAGTTTGCAATCGCTCGTTTGCATATGAGCATAAGAGTGTCTGTGCAACCCCGCAGCGCAGACTTTGGAGGTTTGTTACTCCATGCAACTTCCAAAATGAGTGAAAAAGGAACCATGCCCGCAACAAGCTGGCCTGAGGTCACTCATTGCCTTCAAATCGCCTTCTTTCAGTGAGGACTGGCTGTGGGTACAGGCAGTACACTCCGCAGAGATGCAGGGCTTACAGAAAGCATGTTCCTGTAATCAAACCCTGTACCGTTTTACACTGTTCTTGCTATCTTAAGTCTGACTTCAGTCATGAACCTTTAATCATTTTTTAAACATAGAAAATCATTTTGATACTTAAATAAACACAACTTTGCCACTAAGAAAGCCTACTTTCACATTCACCCAACACCACAGAAATTTATTAGCCAGGTATTTTTAGTGACATCCATTTTTTTGGATATACCACAGTATATATTCTTCTTGACACAACTAAGTTAAGCTATACTTGCTGATACAGACCATGAGCACATTCCAGTGCAACTCGTTTGTCTCGACTAAAGGAAATACGTTCCCATGCTAGAAAAATCTTAAAATCCGCAATTCTCAACTTCCCAGTCATCTGGCAGAACCAATCTCTTTTATAAACAGATTAGAAAAGGCATTTCTAAGGAAGACGATGTTTAAGCTATAACTTGAATTGGGCATTTTCCTCTCATCTGTAAGATGTGTTACATCTTTATGTGACAATCCCGGTTTTCTAGTATGTAAGCTCCTGAAAATTGTTCTAATATGCAGAAAAGGATACTAAAACCTTAAACTAATTCTATACTTGTCCAGACTGCTTAACCTAAATTTGCTGTAATAGTGTCAGCCAGCTTCTAAAATCCATTCAATTTTTAAGTACAAAGCCAACTTTTGTTTAGCATTTATAATTCTTCCTCTAATTAAGGCCAGCTAACAACTGAAAAGGGAGGGCACCAAGTTGTTGAATCATAGGGAATCCTAAAGCAACAGAAGCCTTTGCTGGGAGAACTGCTGTATCACAAATATGCCCCATTTCACTCTTGCAAACGAGTCTTACCTTGCCCTCGTTCTGTTTCTTACCCCGGAAATGTTACAGACTTAAGACATTGCTTGGTTATTTTTTAAATTATTTTTATTTTTTAAAAGAGGAGCAAAGTGAATTTCTGTATTCATTCCTAAGATGATAAAAGCTCTGCTTAGAGGATGGAGCTCATATAAAGGTAAATTAACTTAATATTTTGCTCCACCTGAGGCACTGGAAAGAAGAGACAGAAACCAAAGGTTAGGACGCTTTTATCGTTAGGACAAACAATGGAAGGAAACCAAGAGCTGTACTGCCTGTTCTCCGCCCTCTCACTACTTTGATAGAGACCAAAAATACAACCTTGAAGGTCAGGGGAAAACAAAAACCTAAAAACTGAATACACGTCTCTCAGAACTGTTTGCAGACAAGAGGGCTGCATTGTGTCAGCTATTAGAAATTATCTGCCATCACAAGAGAGATCAAAGGTGTGCGGCTGATCAGAGACAGGACACAAATCAGTTCAGTGTGCTTTAAATGGGGGTGGGAGTAACTCAGGGTTTTATCTGAAGGAGTTAAATGGATTTCATTTGGGGGGGGGGGGTAAAAATAAAAATTATATCTAGTCCCAAAATTGCTAAATGTACTGGTGAACTAAGGCTGTTCAAAGGCTTCTTGCGAAGCTCAAGTCCATTCAATCGCAAGAATTCAGGGAGCAGTTTCTGGCATTACAACTGCCTCCACTTTGCCACACCACTGCCACCACACTCTCGGAAATGAGTTTCATAGGAAAGGGGGTCTTTTTTCCCCTGTCACCTTCAGAAAGCACAGAGATGTACAGTAACACTGTGCTCTTGACACAGATTTTACCAAAGTAGACAGATTTCAAAAATAAAATAGCCCCCCTCATCAGTCACAGTAATTTCAAACATTATGTGCATTGCAGATAAATGGCAATCAATTTCTGATCTATTTATAGGTGACACTCTTAAATGTCCAAATAAACAGAATAGCTTTATTTCAGCTTTGAACACAACAGTCATGAAACCAGATTAGCGCCCTAGAGCTTTCCATGTAATCAGATACTGAAAGGCAGCTCCCTCTCCATTAAAGCTGACCTTGTACAGTGACATTGTACTTTTATCTCAAAAATTAGAGATACTTACACTTTCGAAAATATTCTTTTAAGCAGTATTTCATAACAGGCAGTATAGCTGCAGTGAGTATGGATTGTTTCCATCTCTAAATATACCCTTCCCCTTTACATGTCAAACTGCCTTTGAAATTTAGGATTTGATTTTAGTTAAGGTGTCAGAATTTGAAGTTGATATTCTGATGCTGCAGAGACATTGCTTTTACTGAACAACTGCCATTGTTACAGCATGATTAAAAACTAGGCAATAAATCAACTTTCCTAACTGGAAAGCTCATTAGTACCGAGACTATTTAAGTGCCCACAGCCATGTTTTGACATTTGGCTATAACACCTTCACTGAAAGGCTCAAAAGCTTCTTACATAAAGCCAAATACACTTAAAACTTGCCCCCTAACAGGGAACAATATGCAGAACCCAAGGACGTGCAGGAAGATGGTGGAGTGGCACAAGCAAGAATTCAACTCAGCCACATTAAAAATGTCATCCAGAAGCTATCAAAAAAGCCTTTGCTGATAGTCTTAATTTCTATCCTTCCACTCTACTAACATCTTGATGGTACAAATTTAGTCAGATTACAAAAGAAAACATAAAGGCAATAAAAGTTATCCCAGAAAACATATGAGCTCATCCCAAGATCTTACAGTTAACTTGTATTGATTAAATTAGAAGAGGGCATTTCACATCACTAAGCTCAATTATGGACCATTAACTCAAATAGAAGAAATAAGCCACCTAGGAGGCAGAGGACAACCTGAGTCCACAAGTCTCCCCTACCTGTTGGACAGTAAATAAATCAGTATATAGAGCAATAAAAAAATACTGGAATCTATCGCACTTGGCTGCCTTAGCGATCCGCTTACAGAAAGGATGGGGATGACACAAGTTGCTAAGTAAATACATTTACAGAGGACAGAGCACACTACCCATAGGATTTGGGACTTTTTTGCTCACAAGAAATAAGCTCAGCTCAGGCACCTGGGAGAAGCACCTCATCATGAGTAAAAACTGAGACATTTTTCCCTCTGGTATCTGAATTTCCCCAAGCACACCATTTCCAACAGAAGCATTGGACTCACGAGCTCAAGCCCCAAAAATGAAAAGCCCGAATACCATCACCTCCATGAAGGACTTGCAGGTTGATTTCCCCCAGGAAGCCTCTCACAGCCCATGCAAGGTGCGGTTCCTCTCAAGCAGTCACCGCCGAGGCTGTTGCATCAGGCTGCTGGCAGACAGGCCCTCGGCAAGCGGCCAGCCGCCCCGACACAACTGGAGTAGCCACACCAGCACAGAAAGTATTTGTGCCACCGATGACATCACCTCGCTGAGCTGATATACCTCTGGGGAAGCGTGCCAACAGTAAACAAATACATGATGTGAACATTTGCCTCCTGCTAACAGCGCAGACTCTTGTAACAGATAAATACGTTTATGCGCCTACCTCATGGCACCCCCGCCCCTCCCCGACCGCCCCCAAAGCGTGCCGTTTCACTCAGCTGGTTCTTGTGCGATAGCTGCAGCACTGAAAGAAAGTTTTCCACAAGATGCCCAAGAGTGCACACCCCCAGACAAGAAGCGAGGGCATCCCTACACTATCCCTTGCATTACCTAGCCAAAGGATGCAAAATGACAACTGCTCCAACAGTTAGTCTTAGCTCTGCTTCAGTGATAGCAGGAAATGCACATCCCTTAATATTAAGGACAAAAGTGAATTTAAAAGGACATTTGATTTTACAATTTATTTCACAGTGTCTCCCTCTCCCTATTTGATTTGTGGTGGGTGTCTTAAAGAGACATCACTTTAGGCTTATACTAGTACTAAGCTAACTTGTTCTCCAACAGGTAACAGGTAAGGGGTGAGGGAGGTAAATGCCCTCTTGCTCTGAGAAGGATCTGGAAAGAAGCAACAGAATCCCACCGCCCAGATGCCCAATTTACACGTTCCCCTCCCAAAGCCTTAGACAATTTAACAGTAACAACAAGAAACGAGCTTCTAATCACCCTAAATTCACACCTTGTGAATCTACTCCTGCCTCATGATAACTGGAGATAGAAATCTTGAAAGAGAAGGTGGAGGAACACAATCCCTCTATCTTCAGTATGGAAAAAAAAAAACCCACCAACCCTTTCTCAGACATCATACACCCGTACAGCTTCAGCCCCCGAGGGACACGTATGGTGCATCATGGACCATCACTTTCTCAAGCAAGGAACCCAACTCCCCAGCCCAGCTCCACCTGCTCTCCCAATGCAACCGCTCTGCTCCAGCAACCATCTCCCCTCCAACATGGCAAGAAGTTCATTGCAAACCTGGTAATAACTTTACCATTTTTCCATAGGCCACAGAAGAAAATAGGCTTAAAACTTACTTTGACAGTCACGTAAATAGGAAAGATTAATTTTTAATATTGTAATACTTCTTGCTTTAGGCCTACTTTAAACTTCTCAATTTTTTCTACATCTCCACTTGTAAAAATTCCAGTGAATAAAGGCCCTAAGGCAAACCATGTTACATCCTATACAAAGAAGACAGAGGGCTCCTTCCCTGCACCGAATCCTACCTTGTCAGAGAAATTTACCCAAAGGACACACTGAATACTGAGAGACTATAAACAGCTTAAAATCCCATGCTTGTCAACTATGAGATATTTGAGCTTTTTTTATTCATGTCAGGTGGCTTCAGAGGAACACATTTAATTTTAAATATGTCCAAAACTGAAGATTTGCAAAGCTGATAGTAAAAAGTTGATATATGAAAAAGAAAATTAAAAATAAAATTAAAAAATACAAGAAAAATAAAAGAAAATCCATCAGTCACCTGCAAGTGTTTGTCTGAATATGCAACATTTTAAACCATTTTTAGTCTGTTTCTTCTCTTTTCACTGATTTCACTCAATCTTCATTAGCAGCCTTATTATATACAGTCTTCCTGCTAAACTCAATCAGTTGGTCTATTTTGTCTTCCTGTAGCTCGCTGCAAATCTCTGAAATCATCTGTACTAAACACCAACCTACTTTGTCTTCTCTTTTCATGTTTTTTTAAATTTTTTTTCAGAGTTCTGTCAGCCCAAAGGTTTGGGAACTAATACAATGGGGGAAGTTAAACTTCTACACAGCTATTATGGGTGCCCTCCTAGTAGCTGTGCTAACAAGATTCATCACCAAATATAATGGAAGCCTTCTCCAAAACAAGACAAAGGTACTGTAATGAGCTAGGCAGGAAGCGAGGGCTCCGCTCTCTGTGTAGGGGTAGCCAGTGTAAATCTTTTTGGCACTAATGGTGTGTTTTTTTCTAAGGCTGGACAATGACAACAATATTTATACAAAGCATGAGAATTCATGAATGTCTGGCAGTATTGTCTCTGCAATACAAACAAGACTATCTGTTTTTCACTCTACATTTTCAATTCAGTACCAGCTGGATTCTG
Source organism: Gymnogyps californianus (assembly GCF_018139145.2). Classification (NCBI taxonomy): domain Eukaryota; kingdom Metazoa; phylum Chordata; class Aves; order Accipitriformes; family Cathartidae; genus Gymnogyps; species Gymnogyps californianus. The sequence continues at coordinate 76,103,228 of NC_059472.1, read as the reverse complement.
CAAAAACATGGGTTAGTTCTGATACACCAAATAACCAACTCATCCCAGTCGGATCCCACAACTGAAGCATATCAGAAGTAGCACTGGCTGTTACTAAACATGCTCCTCCTTAGCTACAGAATGAATAACAAAATCGCCTCAACCTTACATGCCTATCCTGAGGCAGATACAAAAGAAAAGATACTAAAAGCAAGTAATAACAACAGTGGTGGAGAAAGAGTGCTACACAAGATTATTTCTCTGGGCTAAATCTCAGGCATCGTAATACTTCATCCAAGCCCACACTCATTCAAAAGTCTGTCCGCATTTACATGGGCTTGTATTTTTTGGACCCAGGCAGTGTGCTAGAAGGGTAGTTTCCACCACCGCTGACATTTACCATCTCTATAAAAGTTAACGTATTAGTTACTAGCCAGCAAGGTACAGGAGAGTATCTACCTCAAGAGCAGGCTGCAGTGCGATTCAAGCTGGCAGCTGCTCTGGATCCCTCCAGTTTCAGTGGGAACAAGTCATCTGTACGTACAGGCAGGAAACTTAATGCCAACTGATCCGCAGCCACAGCATCTTCATTGTCTCACTACAGGCAAGACTTCCCACCATGACCAACCAAGAAAGGCCAAAGCATGAGCCAGCTGTTGACAAAGGGCAGCTGTTGGCTAAAACAACTCATATCACCATTTCCTTTCTGCTGCCAAAGCCACCTGGCTGTGGAGCCAGAGGTACCACAATGTTCGGCTCAGCTCTGTCTGTGAACTGCTGTGACAAAAAGCATCCAACAAGACAAAAAGCAGTCCAACAAGAGCTGAGAGTGCCTCAGGAGAGGAAAGCCGCATGCGAATGCATTAATAAAAGGAAGATAAATCTTTCATGGCAAAACACATTTGTACAGACACCAACAACCATCCCGCAAGTACACACATACAGAAAGTGCCAGAATTGCATGTCTAATACTTCCACTAAAAGTCAAGGTGACAGAATGCATCTTATTTATGCCTGGCTTCAAAATCCTGAATAAGAAGTAGCTACACAATCTCAAAAAGTACACGTCAAGTACCAATAAAAGTACCAAGTACTTCACAGCCGGGACTGGAGTTGGCACTATTTGCTGCGTACTAGAAAAACAAACAGAAAAATGAGCTCCGAGACATGCCTCAACAAAGAAAAACCCAGAAGTACAGAGCAAGATGAGAAACAGCAGCAGCATGGCTGGTAGGTTAAACCCCCCTGAAGTCTGAGAGTAAACAAATTCAGTTGGACTTATGGTTTTCTGTAGCATGGTGTATTTTGCTATCATACTTCATTATAGCAAGGCTGCTCCTAGGCAGCACAGGGAAATCCATAGGATAGACTTGCCTTGCTACTGAGACACATTCAAGGTTAACTTTGGTGGCACGGCACAGCGGTGCGCTCAACTAAGAGGAACAGAGGCTGCACTGCCAGGGCGCTTGGAGAGAGAGGAGAACCAGCAGCATCCTTTTGGACGGGACAGGTAAAATGAGTGCTGGAGCCCATCACCTCTATGAAAGCCCTCAAAACGGCATCTCCATGTGAATGCAAGTGTTTTGACTAAAATCACCACTATGCTCCCCAGCTCTGCCCCTCACTACTGGACAGGGTACAAACGCTGTAGGCTACACACTGCAGAGAACCTGTCATTGCAAAATGTTAAACATTTGTGAGTGCTAAATGTTTTGCCAAGTGAGACGTGGCTGAGGAGGCTACAGTTACCTTCATCTCCACACTCCACTCCTGAAGGCAAAAAAATGCAGAAAAATAACAATACCTATCCCATCCTAAGCATGCTCTCACTTCCTCTTTCTCTTGGTGTTTTTAAAGATGGTAAATAATTGTTTTGATTGTTTCTTCACCTCCTTTCTTAACTTTTCAGAAAATACCACATAGTTTAGACATATTTTTCTTCTCCAAGCCTAGAGTCTTTATTACAGCTTCTGGAAGGACTGCTGGAGAAATACTTGACTTGCTGTTTATTAAATGCCACATCCTGGCTGGCTGTTGTTAACTTTCTATAACTTTCAATAGGTAGCTGAAGCATATCTGTTCCTTTACATCAGTGGATATTAGTATTGTTCAGCTGGACGAAGCTTGCTCTTTCCTATTGCATTTAATTTATGAAGTAGCTTTTGAGGAATAGAAGTAAGAAATCCTAGTTCCTGCTCTCTGCATTCAGTACCTTTACAAGCTTTGCCCAACTAGCAGAATCATTGAAAAGTGAATACTAAATAATAGCTTAGGTATAAAACTACTTATTATTAAAGTAAGCAAGTTTATCAGCATACCTACACAATAAGCAGTTATTGAACTATTTCTAGGAAAAAATACTATTCCATCTGCACTCAGCTTTTTACGTTTCATATGAAACCTGCCTATTTTAAAGACTCCTCACTTTACAGAAAGTATTCTCTGCTCCCCAATCTTTACAAGATATTCTTTTAAAATAAAAAGCTGAACAGTTATAAAGCATCTGCTTGTGTAAAAAGAGTGATTCAGCAGGAAACATGTATTTGAAACACCCTTCACAAGAAGGAGCTTATTCACGCAGGGACAGTTGGCAGGCATATCTCAGTCTCCACTTGAATGCTCTTTTTCCAGTTTGTGTTGAAGGGATTCAGATGCCTAGGAGGAAGCTAATCACCATTTTTATAGGCCGTGGAAAGCAGAGTCTGGTTCAGAATTGCAAGTGCTTGTACCAAAGCTCTCCCAGTGAAAAGCAAAGGGCTGTAAGTTAATGTTCAACACAAACTGGCAAATCTGCTGTGCTCACTGAGCAATGTGGTCAGGTATGAATTGGAAGTGTATACATAAAGTAACGTAGTAAGTACGGTTGCTCAAAGTTCAGCTGCAGTGTTTAAGGCACAGTACGCTAAAGGGAAAAAGACAGGGAGCACCTAACGTGAAATATTTTAGCCAATTCTAATCCTTCCACAATTTCTGCTCACGTTAAATATGTATTAAACCAGCTTTGTTGCAAGCCTATCAGTTTTCCTTAAAAGTCTTGCGAAACACAGGAACAAAAGCTGTAGATCTGCTAGTCAGTATAAGCTGAAGTCAGCAGCTAATGTTGTATATAACTGGAAGCAAAATTTGCCATAGTCTGTTGCAAATATCTTTATCATCAACATAATCAAGACATACCACCAGATTCATTTATTAAATGCAAGCAGTGGTCCTGCAAGTTACTTCTGGATACACGTTTACTCTTAAGGTTTTCATCAAAGTCAGTGGCACCAAAGCTTTAATAGAAAGTAATGGATAACACAGTTTAGTGTAAGAGTAAAAAAATAAAGCAAACAGCTGCCACAGAACTTAAAAAACCCACTTCATGTTAATAATCTAGTCTTCCTATTTATTGTGTGACTAACATGACTGCATGGGAGCTAGTTCAGACCATGTCACAACTCCCTCTGAAGTTCTTCATGTTCTATTTTTCTATGTACTATTCATTAATCAGTTACTGGAATATGTGACAGCTCTTAAAATACTTGTACTTTCATGTTCTTGGACAGGAATGAGTATTTCATACGCTATGAAAGAGTGTAGACGCTCACACTTGGACAGAACAAACACACAAGACATGACATAACATCACGCTTATGGTCACTTCTGTTTTCAAAAAGATATTGAAGCAGCAGGTATCATGCCTGTAAGGCACATTGCTTCCCTCTAACACTGCAAAAGGCAGAAGTGCTACAGCCCAGTGCAGCATTAAAGGCCACCTCTGGGCATTCAGGTTTCAGTTCTTAATCCACGCCACTAACGTAACAGTGTTTCATGGTCACAGGGGTAGGCAAGCAATATTAATAATGTGCTAAATACCTACTTCAGCAACAAAATCAGAAAGATTTTAGAAATATTGGATTTGATTGCTGTCAGTCAGCTGACACAGGAAAAAATCCCAAACAATTTGTGGGTGCAAAAGTGATCTTTAGTTCAGAAACTATTGGGAAGAACATTAACGGGGTCTGTCTTTATAAACAGGCCTTAAACAGCCAGTACCTCTATGAAAAGCATTCTCTTTAAAGATAGCTGTTTCCTAAATTAATTTGGACCAGTTTGCATACAGACAATTGTCTCAAAGCAGCTGAGGCAGAGCCACACATCAGGTGACACTGTATGGATCCTTCTGCAGTAGTACAATATTGATAGAGGAAAAGGAGGATCTGAAAAGGAAGCATTACTCTATAAGGAAAAAGTCAGGCTACAAAGTTAGCATTTTGCCACCAAAATGCAATATTACCTATCTCTTCAATAAATGTTCAGACTTCATAAGCAGCAGCCACACATACTCTCACTCTAACGCATGAACTTAGACCACACAAGATGTGTTCCCCCCCCAAATCCCTTGATTAAAGGCGGATATTTACAAATAGCTTCAAAAGAAGTCACCTATATAGATCTGCTCCAGGATTTGTGCATCCCAAGGTAGGTGAAATTAATGTAACAGTACCATTCTAATATGAATGAAAAACGGAATTTTAAATATTTAAATTTTTAATTTAAATATTATTTAAATTAAAAAAATTAAATCGTCTTGAGGATCTACAAGTCATGAAATTCTAGTCTTGCTACTCTTGGCAAACAAAAGAAGCTGGATTTTTAAAGGAAAAGTTAAGCACGTCATATTTGGTAAATATTTTAAGTAACAACATTCGTGATCTTTTTTGTTTCAATAGCCTTGTGCTGACTGCAATACTATTAGCTGTTGCACTGAAGAAACAACATCTGAAGATGACCTTCAAGGACTTGGTTCCAAACTAAGCCACCATGAACCCTGAGGGTAAGGGGGTTCCCTGGTTAAGATGGCACACTCTCTATTATTAACTATTTCAAAGCCAAAAAAATAAAGCTGAGCTCAAAGTCCCCACTATAATAGCAACTATCTTTTTTTAGGTATCTGAACAAACAGAAATTGGCCAAGAAAGATTTTTAAGATTTATTTTACAATGTCTAGGTTCAGGACTTACTTTCCCCCGAATGAGCTGATTTCTGTCATGCAAAGCAAGTAAACATACTTTTCTTTTCTCCTACTGCGAAAATTGAGCCAGAGCCCTGAACCCTTCTTATAGCAATCAAAGATTTTTCAAATGCAACTTTAACATTACAAATGTTGATTTCAAATTCAGTAATTCCCTCCTCCCTCCTCCTAAAAACAGGAGAATATACCTGCCGCCCAGGCTAGCAATCCCAGTTTGGGCTACAAGGCTTGAGATGCACCACAAGTTCTTCGTGATCTTCATCCATAGCTCACAGGACAGTTGTGACAAAAAACTATTTCTCAGCTGTCCTCCTCCAACCATCCAGAACTACCACTTTTTTTTTTTTTTTTTTTTTTAATCAGAAGGAGAAACAGCAACATGGAGGTAAAACTATCTCTGCATATGCAGCGCCCCGGCTTTCCCCCAAGGAGCCTGGATTCCCACCCACTATTCCTTACCTTGGTGATTCAGAGAGATGCGGTTAGATGGTTCTTGGAAACCCGGTTCCACCAGATCCCGCCGACCATGAGCCGAAGTCTGATCTACATTGTCCTAAAAACAGAAGAGCAGAAAATCTTATCAAAAACAGGCATTCTGTACTCCCTGTAAGCTACACTGCACAGAGCCAAACCACTGATACAAAAAAAATCCCTGCCATACCTCTGAAAGGAGAAACCAATGTCGGAGAACGGGGGGAGATTATAGGGGGACACTAGACTATCACATTAATACAGGTGGCATGAATCCAGAATCAATAACTATGCTGTTGGCTCATCTGTACATCAGTTTTGCATTTCAAACTGGGAAACAGTGATGTAAATGCACTTCTTAGTTTAACAAAAATTTCTTCTTGCGTCAAATTGTGTGGAGGCTTGGGGCTTTGTTTTCTTTAATTCCAAGTCTGTGGCTTAGGGGTTTGTAACTAATTAACTGGACTGAAACAGATTCAGTAGTGAACTACCAAACCTCAAGAGGAATCAGAAGTTCAGTTTAGATAAACATCCATGGCTCTGGATGCCAACCTGGGTTTTTTGTTTGGGTTTTTTTTTTTTTTTCATACTAGAACTCTCACAAGATCAGGTTTCAAGAAGTTTTAACACAGACTGAATTTGGCTAAGTCTAAAATACCATGGTTTCTCACAGAACTTGCCAAAAAGACTACTAGGAGAAAGCAGGAAAATTGACATATAATAAGAAAAGCAAGATAAGTCACACTGAGTTTTAGAAGTATAAGAAGGAAATTTAGAGCAGGTACACAGTTTTACAAAGTTAGCATACCTTTGCATATACCAGTTAAGGGTAGGTATGGAAAAACAGAAGCAAGTGCATGAAGTTGACTACGTTAATATATCAGTGCCCATAAACCGTGCTGCAGTGATATACGTGACTGTATACATGTTCCTGCTGTGCCCGAAGTGCGGGATAAATACACAATAGTATGACCTGCATTTACGTCAAAACACAGGAACCACCTTCACAGCAGATGACGTAATTACGAAAGAGCAATAACATGCACACAGTGAGCAGCAATTCAACCATGTGCAACAGTGAGCTCTCAGCCCAACATTTCCAGCTTACAGAATATAAGCTAATGCTCAAAAACATAATGGATGACGTGTTTGGGGATAAGAACTGTATATAGTTATACAGGATATGAAATAAATTATATTATCTCTTCTTCAGAGAGACTGTCTCAAACAGCAGATACTTGAGCTTTGATTCAAGTACTCAAGCACCGCTCTTGAGTGCCTTCACCATCAGGGATCAATTCAGGAGCCCAGAGGCGTTTATAAGACAAGAGCTGCCAACAGTGGTATGACTAAGGGAGGTCTTTACAAGCAAACAATATAGGATAAGATACATATGGCATCCATCTATCTACGCCAGATACAACTGGGACCACTAAGCCTTCTGGCCCTGTATTGGCTACTTCCCCTTATAGCTCTTTACATCCTTGCTACTGATTTTCACAACACCGGCTGTTGTTTCATGAGCCATATCTAGCTAATCTCACAAGTTTCTGTAGCTGCTTCTTAAGAATCAAGAAAAAAATCAGGCCTCCTGTCAGCATGACTGTATTTGCTTTTACTTTCTTGAAACACGGCAATATTTGTTAGCTCTTTCACTGCAGCTAACTGAATACGTTAGGAACAAGCAACTCATGAGCTCCCGTCTCTGTCAAATCCCTTGCAGCCGCAGGGTATCGCATCTTAACATTATTACTGTTTTTGGAGTGCTAGTCGTTTTCACTGGATGTATCTCATTTTCTCTGGGATACCACATAGCCAGCACTGACCTGGCCCACAACATCTCAATTTTAAATTTCAGGCAGGAAATTTGGGACTTGCAGCACGAGAAGGCCACTGCAGGAAGCAGAAAGCACATACAAAACTAAGAGTCTACTCCCCAGAAAGTTTAGTGTAATTCTTTCAAAGGCTCCAAGGACAACAGGGGGGAGGAGATGTTTATCTAGGAAAAGTTTCAGTCAAAACTTACACCTGAAGTTGACTGCTCTTCAGTTATTTCAAACCTAGTACAAAGGTTGAGAGGTGAACATCGCAGGCATGGAGAACAAAGCAGCAGAACATCCTTCCTCCTAGTGCAGAGCTTTCTTTGCGTGTTTCCCCCCATGCAATTCAACATCATGTATTTTTATCGGGTAGTTAAAACCCCACTGATGCAGTTTAGCAGCATTAGCATTCCACTTCCCAGTAACGAGTCCGGACATTCGATGCATGGATGCAGTTGTGTATTGCCTCTCAGTTGGGAAGAGCAACAGGGCATCCCAACAGAAACAAAAGGTGGAACAAGAAAACCAGTTATAAGCTATTTGTTACACACCTAAATGTGTTTTCAGTTGTCCCAAGACATAAAAGTCCCTAGTGGAAGGCAAGATTCATGCAGTACTATGTAGTAACAGAGGATGAGATGTGGCCAAGATGCATCTTTTTACCTTTGGGTTTCCCACAGCAGTAACACACAAACACTTAACTGAGAAGACCTTATTTCAGGCTTACAGCTGGCTGCAAGCCCATAACTCTTCAATTAAAGCAGATTTTTTTAACTAGCAGTTGCCAATAATTTACAGGAATAAGATTCATCCCCTCTGGAATCACCTTACAGCTGTACCAGAAGATGCTGAGAACCACAGGCCTCATTCACAAAGCTTAAGCCAAAGCCATGGTAAGACAGATCAAAGTCTTCAGAAGCAGAGGTTTCAATGACTAATGATTGCCGGTGCTGCCCTTATGAAGCTGACGCCCCTGCCCATTTCATTAGGTGCAAACCCCTGCCCAGGTGGTCTGCAGGCTTGTCCTGCAGCTTGAGCAAAGCGTGGAAGCAAAGGTTTCCTCCGGGCGCTGAGGGCCAGCACAACCCAGGTGCTGAAGTAAAGCCACAGACGTGCATAAACAAAGCCACACCTGTTAAAGCAATGCGGGCAGCAGAGGAGGAAAAGGTAAGGGCGGTGCGATTTAAAGAGCTCAGGGTAGTTTCACATGACCCTCCAGAATCTGTTTGTGTCCGTTGTGCACAGACAAACGGTGGCACTTGGCCAGCTGCAGCAGAGATCAGACAGACACTGCAACAAGGTTAAAAGAAGAAAGGGGGGGAAGTTATGTAATTGCTCCATTCCAGCAGCCTCATTGCCGGGCTCCAGCCCAGGGCCGTGGCCGAGGCCCCCAGCAAGGTGGGCACCTGCTTTGGTCCATCACCATCCCCCCTGCTGCTGCTGAAACCGGGCTCCCGGTAAGTCATGTGTTTGCTCCGTGTTTTAATCCCCAGCTTTCCCTCCTCTTCCAATAAATGCTCTCAATATGAAATTAAAGCATGTTACTTAACTTACTGTACCATCCAGCTATTGTAGTATTTTTAGAAGCTAGCCGAGCATTAGCCCTCGCTGACTTGTTTGCATGTACTATTTTCCCTGTCAGTCAGCGTCTGCGACCAAGGATGATTTAATCGAGTGACAAGCAAGAGCGCTAGAAGGATCTGAAGCAGGATTTATTTTTTACAGAGCCCTTTAAAGCATTAGCATTTCATATAGCCAAACACACCGTCGTTACAGGTTAGATTTCAGTGTCCTTTTGCAAACCCACATTGCACGACGCAAAATGCAACATGCTTGCATCGCATTAAGAGCCAAAGTCCACTCATAGACCATGTTATCTCTACGTATCAGTAACCAGGACAATCTGGATTTATTTTTCAATCTATAACCAAGCCTTTCAAGTCGCACTCCTTCAACTATGACATACGTTTGCTGCTGTTTGTGCTAGCATGATAAGCATTTCAGTTATCAAAGAAAACATTAAATCTGGTGTTTTAATCAGAGAATCAGACAGCCATATACTATAGCAGCTCTGCTGTCTGCACACGTGGTCTTTAATCACCTCTTTGGCTCCAAGTGCTACTGTTCCCACCTGCAGTTTAGCTCAGAAGAGTATTTATCAGTACGAGACCGCATTATTAGGCTGACCAGCATGTTGCTACTACTCTATTGCTGCTTCTCTCAACCTGGTTCCTCCAGCAAAAATCATCCCGTCAGTCATTTAGGATAATCTTACAGGTAAATAGGGCTCAGAGAAGGGAGGAAGCAGATCCAAAAGTACAAATAATGAAGTATCATCTAAAGTTCCCACCTCCCTCTTTCTTTGCGAAGAAAGGAACCTGACATTAGCAGAGACAGAGCAGCTTTCTCGAGAGGTCTGGAAATCCCCTTTTACTGAAGGCTTCAACTTTTTCTAACTTCAGCAGTCACTGGAAGTTTACGAGATGAAGGAAGGCTACAAGTGGCAGCACAGCTTCTCGGAAGCTCCTGGGAGCACAGCCAGACCGAGGACATCCAGACCACCAAGACAACAGTCCCTGGTTTTGGATTTACTGTAGCTGTCTGCAAACCCACACAGCCATGCCCCTGAACAAAAGGTTCAATTGAGCAAGAGTCACGCGTACTCATGCCAGCAGTCCCACAGCGACAAATTAAGATCATGACATACTTCTGATGTTTGTACACTGTCCAGCACAACAGAAAGTCAAGTCAGACGTGCTGACGGGTCCCACTGCGGTTTAGGAGACTATCAAGGCAGATACGCCTCAGTTTGCACAGAGGCACTCCTGCTGTGCCAGGAGCTCGCTGCCTACCTGGCGGTGCTACTTTATTGCAGGGAGGCAGATGTCTTAAAACTAGTCGAGCGTAAAGAGAAAATTAGCTAAGTTATTACTTGAGCCACCTTAGCTTTACTCTGTGCAAGCAACTTGTGTAAAGCAAAATGAAGTACCTTCTGCTAGCACAGACTGAGGAAACTATTGCAAAGTGTTCAAGTGTAAGTGGTTTCCAAAAAAACCAATTATTAAAATTTACTGAAGAGGCGTCCATCAAGGGCTGTGAAAGAGTGGGCACAGCTCCAGGCTCCAGAAGCAGGAAGGGGATACTTTGAGAAATTACACTCTGTCTTTGTATCTGCAACTTGTTGCTCTTAGATGAAGGACACAGAGGTAGACAAACATTTTTTTATCTGACCCAGTACTGTCATTCTTAATATGCTTCTGGAATTTCCTTAGGCAATAAACAGAGTAGGCAGCATTTCTTCTCAAGACTGCTTCATATGATTCTTCACTTCCCAAACAAAAGACTATTTGCATTTATGTAAAGTAACTTTCTGCATTGTTTTCTAAGCTATGCTCCTTCTTTATACCATGATTTTGCAGCTTTGGTTTACTTAAAGCATCAAATGTACAAGGAGGAGAATAGACTCAATTATGGCAAGTGCCAAGTAGCCAGCTATTCATCTAAGTAAACCTTCCTATAGCTTACTGTTATCCACAGTCATCCACAAAGTTTCTGTTCTGTTCTGTCACTCAATTTTACTCAGCCCTCTGAAGGCAAACACATAGGCTATTACAGGAAGAAATCCACCTGACAGATCCAGACCAATGTTCAAGCTCTAATCCAAACTCCACAGTCTAGATCAATTAGTAATGCATATGACGCTCCTTTCTTAAAAGATTTAAGTCACTGGGCTTCTTAGTGGCTAAATACAGCAGCACAGTCCCCTACCAGATAGCTGTTTGGTAAAATATATTTTCAGCCTGCTGACACCCCAGAGCTTGAGGAAATTTGTCCCAAGTACAGTCGTGAGGGAAGACTCTTGGGTTTGTCCAAAGTCACTGCTTTGCAAATGATTTCAAGTTTACTCAAACACAGTTCATATTTTTTACTGTCTTCTCCTAGAGCTCCAATCACATCTTCCCTGGGCCAATGCTTAACATGTCATAGAAATAAAGAAAAAAAACAGGCTTTGCACACCAGGCAAAAAAACTTTAAAGCACATTCTCAGACAACCCACATATTACATAATTAAAGACCTGTTACTAGGTTTCCTGCCTCTTAACTATAGTCATTTGACTAGGTAAGAGCCAAGTGAAAGGCTCGGTAAGTCAACAGAGTAACCATGAACCTAGAATTTTAGCATTCCCATTGCTAAGAGAGCTTGTACAAACAAGGGCTTAAAATAAAGCCACTTAGCTTTGTCAAAAGTCAGGCTCTCTCTCCTGAAGTAGCAGAGCCACTAACTGCGGGAATCCTTCTGATTTTACAGTACTGGCTGTCAAGACTGAGAGCAATAACCCTAGAGACCAGGAACAAACAAGCCTAGCTTGGGATTACGGGAGTAGCAAAGGCAGCAGCACATTCCTCCCGACACACTGCTGTATGTCCAGTCCTCGGTGCCGCAAATCACCAAAAACATGCAATAACCTGGCAGGGCGCACAGACCTATTGCTATCCACACATTCATACAGCCCTCAGCAGACTTACCAGCCCACCACGCAACATACACAATAGCTACAAGAAACACAATACACCAGGAATTAGCAAAGAAAGAAGGAAAATGAGAGAGACTGACAGACAAGACAGACCTGCGTCCGTGGTCTACGTCTCTGCAGCAGCAGGGAATTTGTTAAATGAATCACAGGAATTATATTACATCCCATGATACAGGGGAAGGCAGAAAGGCTTGCCAGTCTGACCTTGGAGGAACTTCTCTCCCGACCCCCATCTGGGTTTCAATAACCCACTGACCAGAAAGTCCTTCAATTCAGCAAAAAATTGGGCGTTTGGACCCTGTTGTCAACACCGAAACCCTGTAGTGTGCATGCCCCAAGTCAGTGAAGTGTTTCTTCTCCTACACCAAGAAAAAAAAAAAAAACCCTTTCTTAAATACATAGACTGATATAGTCATACAATATACTGCTATAGCTGAGCCAGTAAGTTATTTTTCTAAAGGTGTTTCAGATTTATTTTAAGGCTTATTACCAGTTACGTGACTTGTCATTACCTGCATTGCAATTGCTATCAGGGCAGTATTGTTTCACACCAAAAACTACTGTTACCTACTAGCCAGCTTCTTCCCTTTTTTTCAAAAAAAGCAGCTCGTCGGCCTCCCAGGGAAAAAATAAATAAACAAACAAACAAACAAATCTAATCTGGCAGGAGCTGGACCATGATTAGCAACCTCCAACAGTATCTGGTAGCAGCAGTTTATTCCTAAAAGGCTTTTCTCCAGTAAGGCAGGAGTGAGCATACCATATTAGCTGACAGCTTCAGCAATGCACTTCTACAGCACGCATACACGCTAGCATTACAGATTCAGCTTCTCTAGGCTGGTCTTTGCAAAACTGGCATTAGCACAGTTTTCAATACTACTGAACCCAGAATTTGACAAGAACTATGTCAAATTAGATTTCTCTCACTAGATGCAGTCCTCTCTTAGTAGAAACTAACCACTTCTGCAAGAATTTAGCTGTCTCCCAGTACTCTGCACCGAGAAAATGGATAGTATAGTCCACAGTGTGCACTTTTTGGACCAGACTGCCATTTATTATGGTAGAAGAAAATTCAATGCATCATGGTTGCTGTCTTTTAATCAGCTAGCAAGGAGGGAATCCAACTGACAGGCTTAGAAATGCTAAAAGCTTTGTTCTATTTTTAATGAGACTAAAACCACCGTGGCTGTTAGAGACAGTTTACATAGTTTACAGCTAAAATAGTCTTGAAATACAGAAAAGAAACAAATGCACAAGGTTCTCGGTGAAAGCAATCACTTCTTAGAGCTGTCTTCAGCTAGAAAGCACTTACAAAAATGAAGCAATTACTTTCTGATAAAGTATCTTTTTGCTTCTTTTTTTAAAACATAAACTAGGTTCCTTTTCGTTTCTAACAAAACACCACTGAATAAATGAAGTTTACATTAGGAAATTCTTCACAGTAGAAAATTACATGCTCATATGGAAATTCTGTTTCTTCTGCTGGTGCCCATAGATCCTGATAATGTATCTTTAGCTTGTACTTAATTCTAAGTTAGCCTTACCTCCAAAGCAAGTCACTCACACTGGCAAGGGACTGTCACTGACAAAGCTACCAAAACCCTAATTTACTGCATGTTCCAAGCTCTTTTGTTTTGGTCAATACTGTCTCCACCAATAAAGTCCCTGAAAAATCTGTTTTCTGTGAGAGAGAATTGTATTTACCAATAGGAATTTAACAGAAAAATTGAGTTTTGTTACCCTCAGAAAGTATAAACTAAAGTAATATGTCATATTCCTCTTCTTTTTAAAGAGGCTTTTCAGTGAGATTTTGCATCATTCTCTTATCAAAGAACTGACACTTAATAGACTACACTACTTAAATTGAGCTAAAAGCACAGTAAGACTCTAACGAACTTAGCAATCCATATGTGTTAACTACTATACTGGATGGTGCTCACGCAATCTAAGGGAGTAATGCAACCCATAATGATGTGTTGTTGCTTGTAAAACCTTTAGCCTATTCAAGAATCCTTACCAGGGCCACTTTCTATGTTTTGTCCAAGTTTCTGAAGTGCATGGTCAGACTATATTCCTTCCTCATCAGAAAGATGAAAAGAAATGTAATGGCAATATTTGTACCCAGGAGCTATAGAAAATTTCAGCATGTCACACACCTGCTAACACACCTGTCCATTCTGAGAAAGTGTCTTCAAAATTATTTTCTTTTAGCTTGCACTAATTTAAAAAAAAAAAATCTTCACATGTTCTTTTGGGGGAAGTTGTAACACACAGAAAGAAGGTACAGGATATTTGATTCTTTTCAACCCACTGCCCTCCCCATGCTCAGAACTGTGAAATACAAGGTAGCTCGTCTGTTCTACTTGGCATCAAATCTACTAGAGCTCCGGTTATAGCAATCTACTAGAGCTCCAGTTATAGCAGCGCTGCTGGCCAGCTGCTTCCAAGAACGCTGGCTTTGGGAGTCGGGTTTTGACAGCACCCTTGCACCAAGTGGACGGGAGACGTTCTGCGAACCGCCTTGGACAGTCTGTCCCAGCGCAAGCTAATGATACCCTGCATTAACCTTGGAAGGCTCAATGCTTGAAAGGATGACCTGGTGGACTCTGGGATCTGGCAACAGCAACACATTCGTGTGTCTCAGGCCAGGGGAGGGAGGAGAGAAGGGAAGATGCTACCTAGGTTGCAGGAACTACTATTTCCATACAACTGCATTCTCTTTAAGAATAGATATTCATATCTCTGCACTTTGGGAAGCAGCAACCACAGCCAGATAACCTAAATTACATTTAAGTGTATGCACCCTTATACCTAGGCAGCCCTGAAAACTCAAGACTGATGAAATTCTAACAAAGGAATGAAAGTAGCATGTATTGGGTTTGCGTGGCAAGGTTTTGGTAGTGGGAGGCTACAGGGGTGGCTTCTGTGAGAAGCTGCTAGAAGCTTCCCCCATGTCTGATAGAGCCAATGCCAGCCAGCTCCAAGATGGACCCACCGCTGGCCAAGGCCGAGCCCATCAGCGACCGTGGTAGCACCTCTGGGATAGCATATTTAAGAATGGGAAAAAGCTACTGTGCAGCAGCAATTGCAGCCAGAGAGAGGAGTGAGAATATGTGAGAGAAACAACTCCGCAGACACCAAGGTCAGGGAAGAAGGAGGGGGAGCAGGTGCTCCAGGCACCGGAGCAGAGAGATTCCCCTGCAGCCCGTGGTGAAGACCATGGTGAGGCAGGCTGTCCCCCTGCAGCCCATGGAGGTCCATGGTGGAGCAGATATCCACCTGCAGCCCATGGAGGACCCCACGCCAGAGCAGGTGGATGCACCCCCAAAGGAGGCTGTGACCCCATGGGAAGCCCGTGCTGGAGCAGGCTCCTGGCAGGACCTGTGGACTTGTGGAGGGAGAGGAGCCCACACTGGAGCAGGTTTGCTGGCAGGACTTGTGACCCCGTGGGGGACCCAGGCTGGAGCAGTCTGTTCCTGAAGGACTGCATCCCGTGGAAGGACCCCACACTGGAGCAGTTCATGCAGCCCGTGGGAAGGACTCACGTTGGAGAAGTTTGTGGAGGACTGTCTCCCATGGGAGGGACGCCACGCTGGAGCAGGGGAAGAGTGTGAGTCCTCCTCCCTCTGAGGAGGAAGGAGCAGCAGAAACAATGTTGTGATGAACTGACCACAACCCCCATTCCCCATCCTCCTGTACTGCTGTGGGGGGAGGAGGTAGAGAAAATCAGGAGTGAAGTTAAGCCCAGGAAGAAGGGAGGGGTGGGGGAAAGGTGTTTTTTAAGATTTGGTTTTATTTCTCATTACCCTACTCTGATTTGACTGGCAATAAATTAATTTTTTTCCCAAGTTGAGTCTGTTTTGCCTGTGACGATAATTGCTGAGTGATCTCCCTGTCCTTATCTTGACCCACGAGCCTTTTGTTGTATTTTCTCTCCCCTGTCCAGTTGAGGAGGGGAGTGATAGAGCGGCTTTGGTGGGCACCTGGTGTCCTGCCAGGGTCAACCCACCACACAGCATGAAACACAGAGCAAAGGAATATCATCCCATCTGAATGTGGGTCTGCTTTCTTACACGCAATAGTGCTATCCCTTTTTGTCTTCTTGATGGTTCACGTTCAAACTGAGGGTTTGAACGGGCTGATAGGTGAAGATGATTCTTCACAGCCCCGACAGAGCTGATAAAATGATAAACCTCCCGTGGGGCAAGAGCCACTGTGCTCACACAGACCATTAAAATTCACCGGATGCCAGCAAGCAAAGTAACTCTCAGATTGCTAATGAAATTGTTCTTGAGGTCCTCAAACTTAACATCTGATGAATTTCAAGTGTCATGTTGAACAACTTCATACAAGACTACTTTGCTATCCTTACTTGCTTCAACTATCAGTGATATGGACCTTATCTCTCTGCTTTCTAGCCAATTTGCTCAATTGCTGCAATTTAGGGTGTGCTTGATACCCCTCCCTTCCTTCTCTGAAGAGTGATCCTTGGCACTAGATAAGTAATTAACTAGGTCTAGAAATGGCTGTCCCATCTCATCAAACCTATGATCCTAATTATATTGACCACACACCTTTCTGCTTAGATAAAGAACCATTTACCTGTTACATGGTGCAATCTGCCCCAGAACTAATTGCCCACCTCAGACAAGGACGTTTGTAGTTCAGGTGACTTTCTTTCAGTTAGATACAGAACTAACTCTTTATACATCTCCAGAACAGCAAGCCTTACCAAAAAGGAGATACTTAAGAATCTCAGATATGGGGTAAAGATTTGTACACCTAAGTTGACAGCTCCATAACCTATTAAAAAAACCCCACAGAAATCACAGACACATCTCTAAAGCACAACAATCATGCCTTTTCATGATTAACAACTCAGCATCAGATCTTGTATTAGAACAGACCGTTGTGCTCTCCCCTAACCAAACAGCAGGGTTCCACACTCTCAGAGCAAATCAGTAATGTAATTTATGTAAAGAAAATGATGGTGTGTAAGAAATAGCCTACAATATATGGGTACTTAAAAAAAAAAATAGTTCTTTTGTACTGCTTATATTGCCGTAATAGGTTACTTTGCAAGCCCTCAGAAAAAAAAAAACCACCACAAAGTATTACCAATAAAACAAGATGCCTGTATTTCTGCCTTTCTCTCTTTAATCATGTTTGAATCTCATTTGACCTTCACAGTTTTAAGCAAGTCACATCACCACACCTTTCACACTGATGTTCAAAACAGTTTTCAAAAAAAAAAAAAAAAAAAAAAAAATCAAAAAAATCCTCAACAGGGATGTTCTATAAGACTTCATAAAGTCACTGCCCCCAAGTGTTAGCAACGGTTGGACAATATTTCTAATACAAACTATGCTGCAGTGCTGCCTACATACAAATTGTCAACACAACAGTTGGAAAGAAAAAACAAAAATTAAGCTAGGACTAACAACAGGGGTCATCCTGGATATTTCAGTGCGCCAGTGTCTTATCCCCATTTCTCAAAATGAAGGAAACTTGTTATATTTTCTACATCTTCAGAGTCCTTATCAGAATACGAAAAAGTAACTAGTTTGACTATAGTAAAATCCAAGCAGCTCAAAAGTACTTTTTAGCCTGAGAACTTCTCTCAGTGCTCTGGATACTTTACCTATCTCTGATTTTCAAAAATCTAGGTACAATATGAAATGTGCTTAATTGCTTCACTTGTTCCGGTATTAATATATATGTTTATATATATTTATCTCAATGTAGTGGCTGCCATGTTTTCCCCTCCTTGAGGAAAGTGAGCTAATTGCAAGTAGCTCTACCAGTTATCCTGCATCAAGAAGATGGCTTTATCAGAAAATCTTTATTGACTTAACATTCTCTAAAGGAAGAAAATTCACAAAAGCTCAGCAATTTGCACTTAAATAGTAACAGATTACATGTAAAGTTGCAAGCTCTCCCAGGAAAACCCAATACAAAGTGTAAAACTGTAGTTTTTGCACAAACTGGCACTCGGAAAAAAACCTGCTTGCTAAAAGCAAGCATGTCAATCACCTCTTCATGCTTGGAGGATTTTGTTTTTGTTTTATAACTAGTTGTTCACAGCATAAGTGTGTCAAGTGACCGCTTATTTGGTACAGCTTCTCCCCACTTTTTGCTAACGCCTACTGGACACATCCAAAGTTACCCACAGCACATCTGAACATACACTGCAATGCTTCAATGTGGTTAGCAGCAGCAGCTGCTTTAATTCTGCACAAATCCTCTGAATACTGGGCTACATTAAGGCCTCAACAGATCAAAGAGTTTTCATAACTACCAGTATGCTACTCGAGGAAGGTCTGGTGTGCCAAAAATTGCCAAGGTAGCACATGAAACAAAAGAAGGAAACCACTCCAAACAAGACCTGCCTAGGTACAGGGTCTCCAAACAGGGAGATTTCAACAGAGATTGCAAAGCTGGTCAGCCAGAAGAAAAGTTCAAGAAATCCCAGAGTTATAATACTGCCATGTGCGTAACATTTGATCATGCTGGCTTTAGCAATGCTGAAACACTACAGCTACTAAGCACGAGAACGTTTCTGCAAATGGATTTCTACTGTTCACTCCAAGGAAGATGCAATCAGATGAGCTGCTGTTCAATCAGTATTAAAGTGGCTTTAAAACACCTCTCTCTCTTTTCTTTTCTCTTCCCTTAAACCACTGCTGAAGATGGGGGGGGGGGAATGTGACTTGTTTACTTTGCAGTTCAAGGGGCTAGCAGCTTGCACATGAGCAGCTACCACACTTCAGCTGAGATGGTGATTAACTCCAGGGTTCAGGGTGGTAACTTTTACAGCACAATCAGTATTTATTATACTGCTTCCTCTAGTTTTGAGCTATTCTTTCTAACCCAAAAATGCAGATCTATGGAATAAAGGTAGTGGAAAAGATTCCTGCTGAGATTAAAGTCAAACCAGAGATCAAAAAAACCAAATCGTAGGATGAGGAAAACTTTGAACTAGGCTTCAGAAGCAAGCTGTGGGTGAGAGGAACAAGCCACCTTCTGGATACAGTTGAACTGAAGACCATTACATCTAGCTAAAACAAGAAAGTTAACTCTGGCAAATTACCTGGGAGTTCATTAGCACACCACCACAATACTGAAAGCATGCGTGTAATCTTGCATCCTAATAACGCATGTTATTGTGTCTATATCCCTGTTCCAGAAGATGCTGGTGGGATAGTCGATGAGAAGTTTCTGGTCTTGTGGGTTTGGGTTTATTTTAATCTTCAGAGCAAGTCATGCTCCAAAAGATATGCTGTCAGAAAACTATTTTTCCAACCTGCTCTCATCCAGCATAGCAGTTATGGTTTGCGACTAAACCATCCAGCCAATTCATGTTCAACAGCCAGCAGTTTGTCATAATTTTGAGGACATAAAGGACTCCAGAAAAAACAACATCGCAAGCGATGCCTTTTCCAGAACGTCTTTAGCACACTTGGTTAACCATTTGCTCATATCAGGAAAAAAAAAAAAATTCATGCAGAAATTTCATCAGCACGCATGTAAGAAGACATTCTTCCCATCAAACTTACAACACACCGCCTTATACTTCTGTATGGTCAGAAGTAGAGAAATGGGCACTCTGAAGTCTTAATTTGCATTCACCTTAGAGAACAGGCTCTACAAGTGCCTCCAGCTACAAAGGTTAAGGTGACTACCTCAAATGTTGACGTTAATATCTGGTTTGAAAAATTCTGACTCTGTCATGAACTTGAAAAGAAAAAAAAAAAATCACATAAATTGAGTGTGCATGTGTGGGTGGGTAAACATGCTGTAAGTTGCTTTAATAAATGGGTATCTGCTACATTCAAGAGACTAACTGAAGCGATCTAACAAGTACAAATAACACGAGACACGGAAGAACGTGTATGTAAGATATGATCCTAGAGTTACCTTCTGCAGAAATCTTTCCAACAGGTCGTGACAAGGGGTCATGGCAGTGTGACCATGGCCAACCACTCCTGGCTTGCCAAGGGGTTCCTGCTTCCCTGCTAGTCAAGGAAGGATGAGCCCAAGAGAGGGGCTCTGAAGAAGAAGGATTATGCAGAGGGGGAACAGGGTAAGAGCACACAGAAGGACTGTGCAGGACGAAAGGGCTTCACTCAACCACGTGGCAGGAGAGCCAGAGCCCATAGAGACTGATAGGAAAGAAGGCCCATGGAGGTGGACTAGCCACAGGTACAGTCACTGCCTCCTGACATCATCACTGCCAAGATGTCCTCCAGAAAGAGGCAGTGATCTCCTTCCAGGAGGGCCAAAGTGTCTTCTCCCAAGTTCCCCCAGGCACTACTCTCCATCAGCCTACACACAACCACTCAAGGAAATCCTGGGCAGCTCACGTCCCTGCCAGAGGGGTGGAGGAGACAGAAAACCCACAGGCAGGAAAGGGAGATGTTAGCCTTGCCAGGCTAGGCAGAGTCTCTTTATAATCAATAAAACAGTTCATGCATTTCAAGGCTTGTGTCAGGCCTTACTTCCTGACCTGCACTGCCTCTTCACACTTCATGCATGGGGGGTGGCATCTCTTCTGCAATGGGGCCCCAGGGGAGAGGAAAGGGGAGCATCTGGCCAGGACTCCTAGTGCCTTATGCCCATCCCCACCAAATGACTTGGAGCCAGGGGCACTCGTGACCAAAGGACAGCAGCACTAGTCAGACCTGAGGGTAGAAGCTCACAAGCCACTTAGCGAGGGGGAGCTTCCCCACGCTGCCCCAAGAATGGTTCTGGGGAGATATGGCTGGCAGTAGGTCCTCAGAGAAAGCAGCATGGGAGACAGCCCACTTGGATGTAAACCTTGGGAGACAGAGTAAACACCAGGGAAGGCAGGAGGGTGCCGTGACAGGAGACTGAGCACCAACACCTTGGCTGGAAAGCCACAAAGGACAGAGGTAGGCCAGGAGACACCTGGGCTATTGGCTAGCACTCCCAGGTTCTCCTTTGCTTCTGTCACACTGGCAAGTCCTTCATTTTCCACATCAATGCTTGCTTCCAAAAGAGGCACTCATCATCTTGGAGAAGATGAAAGCTCAGAGTATCTGTCTTGCCTAGGCCAAACATGTCCATTTTTGCAGCTGGGTGCATGGGATGGGGAGAAACTGGAGACAAATCAGCTAAATCACATTTCTGACCCACTCACAAGCAAACAGTGCAGTTCCAGCTGCAGCCAGCCCTGGACACTACAAAGATTTCTGGAGTGGGTTGAAGATAACTTCACATCACAAGTGATCAGTGAGCCAACCGGGGAAGCACTCTGCTTGACCGACAAGCTAGCAAAGCCAACTCATGGACGAAGAAGAACCAGTTGGGGAGGTAGAGGTTGATGGCAGCCTGATGCCATGCTGAGATAAAAGTAACAAGAGTAAGCAAAGGGAGCAAGACGACTAGCAGAATTACAGGCCTGGACTGCGGGAAAGCAAATTTTTGGCTTGCTTAAGGATCTGCTTGCCAGGTTCCCATGGGAGACTGCTCTGAAGGACCAAGGGGCCCAGGACAACAAGCTGATCTCCCAGGACAGCCTCCTCAAAGCTCAAGAATGGTCCATTTTGGCATGCAGAAAGTCACAGGGGAATGGCAGAAAGCCAGGGTGAATGGACAGGCAACTCCTGCCTCAGCTCAAACGCTGAGATGCAAAAAAGGTCGAAGCAGGAAGAGGTTATGCAGAAAGTATATGGAGATACCGCCCAAGCAGAAGAGCTGGAGTAAGCAAAGTAAGCCAAGAAAAACCAAGGAATGCTTCTACAGGTAAGCAAGGGCAAAAGGATGGCTACTATTAGTCTAGTTACTGCTCAATTGTGCACGGGACCCAGTAGCTAAGGACACAAAAGATCAATGATTTCTTTGCCTCAGTTTTTCCTAGTAAAGTTCGTCCTCACATCTCCTAGTTCTTTGAGCATAGTGTCAGCATCTGGGGGACTGAACCATTACTCACACCAAAGGAAGGCTATGGATCACACAAACTAACTGGACCAAGTTCCTGGGACCAGATGGGATGCATTAGAAGCTGCTAAGGAAGCTGGCCAATACCACTGTGAGGCTACTCCCTCTTATCTTCAAAAAATGTTACTGATCAGAGGAGGATCCTGATGACTGCAAAGGCAAAAATCACATTCATCTTCAAAATCGGCAAGGATGAGGATACGAGGAACGAGAAGCTGGTCAGCCTTGCCCAGTTTCTGGCAAGACTATGGAGCAAGTCCTCCTGGAAGTCATCACCAGGCATACGAAGGACAACAAAGCAATTGGTAAACCTATGCTGGCTGTTCCAAAGAACAAGTCATACCTGACATTTCAGCTCACAATTTTATACCATTTATATTAAGGGTCTTATCTCTCAAGGAACCAAAACACTTACACAGATCATGGATCATTGTGCTGCCCTTTGATTTCCTCATACTGTTGCACATGCTAGGTTCTTCAAATGTATAGTTAAAATTTTACAATATTGGACAATCTTATAGCGTTTTGTAATATCTAATTATTTTCATTAGAAAAGTAAGCACCTCATTTGTACTCCCCACAGCCCAAAGCAATCTGCCTCAGATATAGCTGAAGACTGTAGAAAAGTTAACTGCAAACTTGAGAAGGACCTACTGCAACAGCATAAAATTAATCAAAAATACTTCTTTGCCTCCGCTGAAGTATCAGTTTTACAAAAACTCACATGAGTTTTTGTAATGGTCTGTCACTCTCCTACACTAATAGCTTCAAGAACTTCTTCAAGAAAGGTGCCAACACCACTTTGTCAGAAACCCCCTCCTGAACTGTGCAGAAGTATTCAGTATTCTGGGGAACTTGCCAGCATGACAGTATTTACTGTATGACTAATATGCATTAATGAAGCACAAATGGACAACTATTTACTTGTGTTAATAACTAAAGCGCTTTATTAGAGCTAAGGCCTCTAGCATGAAGGATTGCCAGGTTCCCCCATTTGCCAAAATTATGTCAAAAAATGGAGCCAGTGTGTAAGACATCAAGAGCTACAGCCAGTGTGTAGTAGAATCTTAAGTCATTGTTTAACATTCAGCTTGCAAAGGACAAGCATGCTCCAAAACCACTGGCTGTTTCCGAGGGCTTGTCTTTTCATTGTAGAGGCTAGAATTTCAAATATGCACACTGGTCTTACCAGTACGCAAGCCAAAGCTATCTTAAAATAGCAGTAAAGCCTGAGAGCTTTGCTAGGCACTTGTGTTCTACCTTTAATTGCTTGTTGTTCTTTCAAAACCAGAAAGAAAAACACTGTATCTTAATGCCTCAGATTAAAATATCAATACTGTCTAGCATAAAAGGCCATTAATACCAATAATCTGGCCCTTTCTACATGAAGGATTCCTGAAAGCTGATCAATTTGGTAAAATTCCATCCTGAAAAAGCAAAGAACAAAGTCCTCGTTCTGTGCCGCACTCTCCATCCCACACCTCCATGAAGGGAACATACCTGCCACGCTAGGAATGAAAGACACACCTGAAAAGTGGCAGAGTTTTGTGGGAACACAGGAAGAAGTTATAAGAGAGTATTTCAGACTGCCTTATATTAGAATCTGAGAGAAAAATTCTTAGAGGATGCAAAAGAAGCAGGTGAAGATCCTTTTCAGTCATAGTTAGTGCTAGGTGGGCTTGATGTATTTATCCCTAGCTTTACAAAGTAAGTGGCACATTCACCACTGAAGCCATGGTGAGTTTAGGCTATCCGTTCTTGTTTGAATCAGCAGCTTCAGTTCAGGACTCAGCTGCAGCATTATAACTAGATGGTCTGCAGGTATAGAAACAAAATGATCCCTGCCGTGAGACATCACATTAACAATAAAGTTTGGAAACTGTACCCACAGTTTCTTTTTAGAAACAGAAAAATTCTCCTCTCAGAGTTGATCACGCTTAAGCGACTTCATGCAGAATCATAGGATTTTGGTTGTGGGGTTGTTGTTGGGGGGTGGGGGTGGGGTGGGGGGGTGTTCCCCTTCTTTTTTAACTTAAGAAGAAATCGTAAGTGCTTATAAACACTGTCCCTCCTTTGATCAAACAGTCTCTCTTTAGACTGTGTAAGGCAAGAAAATCTACTGGGCATAACTTTTAGCAAGGTCTGTATCTAGATATATTTATTGGAAATACTTAAGTATAAGACAACATTATATCACCAGTCTTTCCCAAGGATAGAAAAGGCCTGTCTGAGCCAACTGGCATGGACAGCAACACTAAGAATTATCCGAGACACAGCACTTCCTTGAAAAGTGACAGCTCCAAATGCACAGCAATCTCATCTTCCTCTTAAAAAACAAAAAAATCTTCCCCAGTTGTTATTATTTACTCGTATGTAGAGCACAGAACATCTGCAGGAGGAAGGTTCATTAAAAACACCCCCCCCAAACTATCACTAACGTAATTCCAGTTGACTATAACAAAGCCAATTTAAAAAAAAAAGCTTCCATTCTCTTATATTTCAGGTTTCTATTCTCTTATATTTACACAGACGTGTGAAATATGAAGCTGTCTTAGGACTAGTACATCAACTTCTCTCTTCCGTTAAGTGAGAGCTGTTACTAACATGAAAACACTTATACTGGTATTTCTCCAAAATAACCAGTTGGTAAACAGCTTGTTAAATATTTACTCATTTGGAAAAGATCCCATTCATAAGAAAAATATACAGGATTTAGTTTGGTGCTGTAGTCTGCTAAACTGATTGTTACTATTACTTCAGAATGGTCTCATGAAGTTTTGTGAGAAAACACCAGAAAATGGTCTGTTTTTATCAACGTGGGTGTTTTTACAATCTGGAAGTGGCATCTTAAAAGTTGCACACAAGTCAGAACCTAAAGAGATTCATTGCTTTTGATTTTCACAGGATCACTGAATGATTGAGGTTGGAAGGGACCTCTGGAGGTCATCGAGTCCACCCCTCTGCTCAAGCAGGGCCACCTACAGCCAGTTGCCTGGGACTGTGTCCAGATGGCTTTGGAGTATCTCCAAGGACTACCTCTTTGGGCAACCTGTGCCAGTGCTTGGTTACCTTCACGGTGAAAGAGTGTTGCCCGATGTTCAGAGGGAACCTCCTGTGTTTCAGTTTGTGCCCGTTGTCTCTGGTCCGGCCACTGGGCACCACTGAAAAAAGCTTGGCTCTGTCCTCTTTGCACCCTCTTTTCAGGTATTTATATACATTCATAAGATGCCCCCTCAGCCTTCTCTTAAGTAAAAAAGTAGTAAACTGTAGATTTAAACATGTATGAAAACTAGAGCTAAATCAAGGGACATATTTAAGAGACTGCTTGTGTATAATGACATAACAAGATTAAAAGATAGGTTCAGGCTACTGTTCAAGCATGAGCAAGAAACCATTAACAGGAAGATGCAAAATTAAGCTGCTTTACTTGTAACTTCCTCACTTGATTTGCAACATCTACATTGTTTCCTCACCACTGTTAGTAGTAATGTAAGTAGTAAACTGTATGATTGACCATTAGAGCACTTCGAGACTTTTTTTCTGGTAGGTTCAAAAATCTTACATAATTGAAAAAAGTGGACCTAGCTACTTGAAATTTCACCTTCAGACTTCACCTTTTGCCAACCAACTTCTGTGTAAATTAGAATACAAAAGTAGAAGTGCAAACAGTTAAGTACAGACTTTCAATTGGAATTGTAGAAAGGTAAACTGGTACACCAAAAAAAGTAATTGATGGCTATTTCTTGTAAGAAGGGAAACTGTAATCAATTGTATAAGAGCTTAGTATGAGATACAAACTTCTCTGACATTATTTTGCTTCATATACAATATTCTGATGACATGCGATAGCAGGGGCAAGTACACTTCCAATGGCCTCTTTAAGAGGTAAGCACCACATTTTTATTTCAATGTCAGTGAAAACGACTGCTTTTGGGACAATTATTTAAACAGATTTCTTTCCAAGAAAAATAGACAGAGGCTAGAAATCCAGCTCCAGTTGCTCTTCAACAAAAAGTACCAAGGAGCATCAACTCTATCTGTAAAAAACATTTGCAGTCTGCACTCAGGGAGACAGATTTCATAACTTCATATTGGAGGCAACGTGTCTTGTAAAAAATTCACTAATGTTATCACTGCTTCATACTTTATGTCTGCTGCAGTCCATCAACCCTCTACACCACATACATGTAAACTGTTAAAACAAGAGCATTGTCAACAAAATATCTGTTGACTGACACCGTATTTCACAAATCTGATGACTTTCTGCATTGGCAGTAGCAACATTTCAGCTTCATTTCTTCATACAATATGTAGAATGATGCAATGCAATAATGCCTCTGGTGTTCTTTTACTCAGCTATGCCCAAGGACTTTGAAAGCCTGCTTGTGTACTCTGGTCCTTCCATATTGCCCTGTTAGCAGGAAAAACTCAAACTCCAGGGCAAATTCTATACAAGCGGCATCCTTGTACATTTGAGCCTAATGAGAATAAATTAAGCTGCTGTTTATTTTGAATCTTAAAAATTGTGTATTGGGTTTGTGTGGCAAGGTTTTGATAGCAGGGGGGCTACAGAGGTGGCTTCTGTGAGAAGCTGCTAGAAGCTTCCCCTGTGTCTGATAGAGCCAATGCCAGCCTGCTCCAAGATGGACCCGCCGCTGGCCAAGGACAAGCCCATCAGCGACGGTGGTAGCACCTCTGGGATAACATATTTAAGAAGGGGGGGGAACCCATGGTGGAACAACAGCAGCGGAGAGAGGAGTGAGAATATGTGAGAGAAACAACTCCGCAGACACCAAGGTCAGGGAAGAAGGAGGGGGAGCAGGTGCTCCAGGCACCGGAGCAGAGAGATTCCCCTGCAGCCCGTGGGAAGACCATGGTGAGGCAGGCTGTCCCCCTGCAGCCCATGGAGGTCCATGGTGGAGCAGATATCCACCTGCAGCCCATGGAGGACCCCACGCCAGAGCAGGTGGATGCACCCCCAAAGGAGGCTGTGACCCCATGGGAAGCCCGTGCTGGAGCAGGCTCCTGGCAGGACCTGTGGACTTGTGGAGGGAGAGGAGCCCACACTGGAGCAGGTTTGCTGGCAGGACTTGTGACCCCGTGGGGGACCCAGGCTGGAGCAGTCTGTTCCTGAAGGACTGCACCCCGTGGAAGGGACCCATGCTGGAGCAGTTCCTGAAGAACTGTAGCCCGTGGGAAGGACTCACATTGGAGAAGCTGGTGGAGGACTGTCTCCTGTAGGAGGGCCCCCACCCTGGAGCAGGGGAAGAGTGTGAGGAGTCCTCCCCCTGAGGAGGAAGGAGCGGCAGAGACAACGTGTGATGAACTGACCACAACCCCCATTCCCCATCCCCCTGCACCATTTGGGGGGAGGAGGTAGAGAAAATCAGGAGTAAAGTTAAGCCTGGGAAGAAGGGAAGGGGCGGGGGGAAAGGTGTTTTTTAAGATTCATTCTTATTTCTCATTACCCTACTCTGATTTTAATTGGTAATACGTTAAATTAATTTCCCCAAGTCAAGTCTGTTTTGCCCGTGACAGTAATTGCTGAGTGATCTCTCCCTGTCCTTATCTCGACCCATGAGCCTTTTGTTGTATTTTCTCTCCCCTGTCCAGCTGAGGAGGGGAGTGATAGAGCGGCTTTGGTGGGCACCTGGTGTCCAGCCAGGGTCAACCCACCACAAGTCGTAAGAAAGATCTCCATAGTCTCAATAAACAACTGTCAATAGCTAAGAGAACAAAGATTTTCAAAAAGCATCAGGCAGACAATGAGGGCCAAAACATAATCTTGACAGCCCTTCCCACATAGGTTTTCAGTCTACTTGGACGCAAATTCTGCAACTGATTTTTTTTTTCATGCTGTGTTTTTTAGGACAAAAGACATTTTATTCATGCAAACACGGACAGCAGCATGTATACCTATATTAACACTGAATATCAGATTGTTCAATTCCAAAGTGGCAGAGATGAGACTAAGTCACAGACAAGGCATCTGGATTTCATAGGGATGAGGATTATGGCATTCACCAAGGTAACTCTGAATTAGAGATATAAGCATCTTTCCCCCCCCCCCCCCGCTAAAACAGAAACCCTCTCTAACCACCTAATCAAAGCAAACAACCCCTGAAAATATAAGAAGCACGTCTCCCAAAAACCCACACCCACTGAGACAAAGCACCCCAGGAAAACAAGTATAACCTCAATATGCCACGGACTTGGATCAGACAACCTCCAAAGGTGTCTTCTAACTTATTGTATCATTTTATAGAAAACAAGGATCAAAGCTGCCATACTAAAACCTAGAGAACCTGTGCCTAGCTGTTCCTCCAGCTGAAGGCAAAGAAATGTGACTGTTGTAGTAACGGCAGTACATCATCTTCACATCCACAAATCTGGTGTCATTAAAGGAGGCTTTTATTACAGTAGCGAGCCTCTAACTGATTAATTCTCTTAGGTATTTAATTCCCTACTCTTGAAGTGCACAAAGCTTCTCAAGTATGAGGGGCAATATTCTGCTCTCTTATCTGGTCAGGAAGACCATTAGAAATCCTGAGGTCCACAGCTCTGTACACATAGGAGAAAGCAATTTCCATTTTCTCCCTGTTTTGTGACCAAGTGCTTGTAGCGCATTTTATGCCAAGTTAAGACGATGAGTATGATGTGAGCAAGTCCTTTCTCTAATAAGAATTCAGCTCTCCAAAAACAAACTCTATTAATTATTAATAAAGTCATGCCTGCATCTTGGTTATGAGAAATAAACAGAAGGCAGAAAATAGAAGATGAACAGAACATTCCCACATGCCCAGAATTTTATCTTCAGAAACTGAGGAAAAAAACTACCCTTTTGTTATATATGTCACTGAGACTTGTACAATTGATGCATCAAAGGGTTAAAGAACTAAATCTTCCCCAAGAGTTCAAGTCACTGCACATAAATACTGTTGTGACTACAGATTGCAAAAGAACGGAAACACAGTAAATCATCCCATTTTTTCTGAGAAATTCTGGGACTATGTTCTGAATTTCCAGGAACAGAAGACAGACACTGCCAATTCTCACTGCCGGATTTTTATTGAAGAGTTTGAGAATTTGGAAAGGGCTCCTGAAAGCCACTAAAAGGTAGTATTGATTTTTTTCCACAAAGCTAGAGATTGTTTCTAGAATGCACTCAGTGTGACTGGTTTATGTGCTAACTCCTGAGAAAGTTTAAAAAAAAAAAAAAAAAAAGGCTCTTAAACAAGACCCAAAAGCTTCTGAAAGCAGCAAATATTGCAAAGAGCCCAGTAAGGAAGTCAGAGATCTACACCTTGCCCATCTCCCCAAAAACAGAAAAAGGAAGGATAGAGGGGGATTGGCAACACGGCATCCTAAAGGATATTCTGTAGTGCATATTCACTTATCCAGGTTCTCATTTCTCTTGCTGTCTGCTTTGAACATAATCCCAAACTCCAACGCATCAATTTATTTTAAACACTGAAGTTACAGCATTAAGGTCCCAACCTTGGGGACTCTGGAGGAATGTTCTCTATAGCCTTCCATTCATATTAAGTCAGAAAATGTACTGAAAAAAATAGAATACTTCTTCACACTCTAATCTAGAGCATATTTAGTTTAACCTTCTTTCAGCCCTTTACCAACACAATACTGGCACTGTAGCCAAATTTGAAAGACAAGTTGATGAAAGCTTCTAAGTCAGATTTAGTAGGGGTGGAAAAACAGATGTTCAGGGCTTTTTTAATGCAAACTTCACTTCTGAGAGAAGGCACAGTAGTTGTGAATGGGCTTCCAAAGCTAGTCTTTAAACCAGTTACAAGCACTTAGGATAGTTAACACACAGTAAGCTATGACCAAAAATAATTAATTAAGATGGTGAGAAAGTGACTCCCTGTTAAGTCACCCGTGTTGCTTTGACGCTTAAGTCTGCTGACTGCCCCAGACTAAAGCCTATTATCTACAGGGTTTGTAAGAGCAAGGGGAAGTACCAAGGAAAATTCACATTCTTACTGCTTATGAACCACTAAAGATACTATTTTCATGAGAAAGTTTGACATCTAGTAAAGAATTTGGAACTCAAAAATGACTGCCTACAATGTCAAGTTTCTCTTATATAGCTCTGCTCTCCCTCAGCTTCGCATCATGACTCAGATGGTGCTCTAAATGAACTGGAAGCATAATTTCACAGTGCATCAGAATTATGAAGTCCAGGCACATCTATTCACATATTCTTTTAAAATCGTAGATCCAAGTATAGTAACAGATTTTCAGGACATCCGATTTCTCAAAGTCCATTCTATTTTTATAGCTGCAAAAGCAGTTATAAAGGAACTGTTATGTTTTTCCTGTTATCAGGAAAAGCATTCAGGTACATTCAACTGATAACTCAGCATATACTAACGTTAGTCTTTCAACTAATTTGAAGTTTCCTGTTGGGGAAAAAATGGTAAGTTGGCATATTACAAAACAGATGTATAAATCCTACAGAGGTTTGTTGGGGATTTTATTGTTGTTTTTGTTTGGTTTTTTGCTTTTCTTTCAAATGAGTAGCATGACTGTAGTAATCACTACTAGTAATGTTTCTCTTGGGAGAAAGAGAAAAAGGTTTCAATGTCATATGATACTCTGTTTAATTATTTGTGTATCTGCAGGGCTCAAAATCATAACTGAATCCTTAGGGTGGTAAGCACCCTATGAAAACAAGAGAAGAGAAAAAAGGGCAAAAAACAGATCATGTCCAAAATAACAAATTTGCAGTTCCATAAAAAATACAAAGCATGCATTATGCCAACCACAACTGCCTGGAAAAAAAAAAATATGAGAACTTCTAAGTGCATTTTTGCCTAGCACCTTTGAATTGAGCTGAGGGGTTTTTTTAATATATTCTTTGTAATATGCCATATTGGCTGCTTAGATACAGCATAATGACTTGACAAACATAGGATCTAACGAAGTGTAAAAATCTCTGCCTTTGTTCCTACAAATACAGCATTCAGCAAATATTGATAGGTTTTGGTGGAAGGCATTTCACTGGTATCGTAGCTCGCCTTTTTTTTTTTTTGGAAACGAGTGCCTTCTCCCAAATATGAACTGGCTATTTTGAGGACAGATGCCAAATCTTAATCAGTATATATTAGTGACTCATTTTTTTCAGCAGCAGGTCTTGAATACAGTATGGTAACAGAGGCTCTGTTCCCAAACGTTAGCAAAACCCAGAGAATTGCCAGACAGCTATTAGCAGTTTGATGAAAAGTTTGAATGCACAATCAATCACTGGCACACAGCAATATGATGCTACAAACTGACAGGAACATGCAGTTTCATAACTTACTATCCGATAAGGAAGATGTAAAAAGGAGTCTGGGCAGCCAGCTAAAGCCATTTGTTCCTTCAAATTTTCTTCAAATTACATCTACTGCTTCACAGGACCTGCAGAGTACAAACAAACTGTCAGAAACCATACTGAAGACATTTCATCAACTTATTATTGAAAACAGTTGGAGGGGGAAGACAGAATAGAGCAAGATGAGGCGACGAGGATTTGCATCAACTTGGAGTAGCAAATCTGCACATTTGCTGTCTGTAGCCTAGAGAACACATTCAACCTGATATTTCATTCAAAAGCCCAACAGAACTATTCTCAGGCTGGATGGCTCCTCCTTTATTTCCACAGTCCAGGCAAAAAAGAAAGCCTCTCTTCACACCTAGACCCTAACCATTTGAAGACTGGCTCTCACCGACTGAGGCTATGTTTTCAATTGTGGAAAGAAAACATTGAAATCTGGGAGTTAATTAAGATGACAGCCACTTATCATAGAATCATTTAGGTTGGAAAAGACCCATAAGATCATCGAGATCATTATGCAGCATTAGCCTTCAACACCTAGTTACACAACAACTTCTTCCCTTTACCCTTTCCCATCTGCCTCTTCTCTCCTGGCTTTATTCTC
The DNA here is from genome assembly GCF_018139145.2 of Gymnogyps californianus. NCBI lineage: Eukaryota > Metazoa > Chordata > Aves > Accipitriformes > Cathartidae > Gymnogyps > Gymnogyps californianus. Next base: position 76,071,508 of record NC_059472.1, on the reverse strand, counting down.
ATGCAATACATCAAATAGGGTGTCCCATGCAAATCTGCATTCAAGTCTTGCATTCCCTCTTCTGAGTGATTATTAGCAGCAACTTCACAAGGTGAGTAGTGTTTCTTTTAAGCATCACTTCCGTGATCAGATAGAGCTTGAAAAGAAATCTACTGCAAACATATTTAGAGATGCATATGGCTAAAGAACTAAAAAAGACAAAAGAGAAGGCAGTATTAAGCCAATGTCAAGAAAGTGATTTTAATGGCTGCTTCATAACAAAGGAAACAAAACTAAGCAAAAGCATATAAATATATAAAGCACTATTTGCTGGTCCCAGCATTTCTCCCAACCAGTGGCATTCAGCTGGAGACATCCCTGCGGTATAAGACAAGGGATGCCACCTCCGAGCAGATGAAAAAAGGGTGACTGGGGGAGAGAGAGAGCAGACTGCAAAGCAGAGCCAGAACTTTTACTCCTACCACAAGCGACCTCCTGTCTTGTTCACTGTTAATTAGCAATTATGTATTCAAAACAAAAGTCTGAGTTTTAAACAGGCTACCCACTGCTCTCTAGTAGGCATGAACTGCCACCAAACCAAAGCTCCCAGCAAGATTTATGGGACAGTCAACTCATGGACAAGGGTAAAAGACATCTTGGAAAAACTGCTCCCAGAGGAGTTGCAGCCTATGGTCCACATAAACCATGCACTCATCGAAGAAGCTTTATTTTATCTAGTTCCAGGATAAGTTTGGCTGAGGTATGGTAGCCTCCTCTTCTATCAGAAAGGCAGACAAACTCCTGGGAGCTTCCTTCCAGGAAGGTGTTACTGGGCTTCTGCAGTTTTCCTGAGGTAGCAACTTTCTGGGATCAATTCATATAGCCAATTACCTTGGGAGGAAACTGGTTTTGGCAACAGCAAGTTTGAAAATCTATTTAACCCAATATGCATAAATCAAGTTGTTTATTCTAGATACTTTTTTCCATAGCATTTACTTAAGTTTAAAACCAAAATCTTACAGGATTCACATTGTGGGGGGAGGCGGGGGAAGACCACCTCAAACATCTAACTCTGTAGGCATGATACCCAACTTGTACTGTTGCTAGTCTTTAAACGTATAAACAGTGGTCTACAGCCATCTAACTCCCACTCCACACCTAAAAGTTTGCAGTCAGTTTTTAAGACTGATCTGAAGATTTCATTGTCAAGACAAGATTTGCCTCATTCGCCCAGTTTGTTCTGGGAGAATTAAGCACAGATTTATGGAAACCTCTGGCTGATGTATGGGGGGAAAAAAAAAAGGAAAAAAAGAAAAGAAGCTTTTCACTTTGGGGAGTACACTCTTCTGTAAGTACATCTTAAGTGAAATTAGGCAAGCCACTGGAATAGATGTTCTGAAGTTGGTACAATGCATCAAGAACAAAGAGAACTGTATTATTAGGCTGTAAACCCACCAAGATTAAAGAAAACTTAGGTAAAGGGATAAGGGAAAAGAATTCAGCCTTACATTGCAACAGTTTTATGTTTATTATCACTTCAGTATTTAGAGAACAGGAAAAAGCACAACTGCTGTAAATTTAACTGTAGGTTATTTAGGACTGAATATGAAAATACTGGTCTTTCTCTCAACGTTTCAGCAAAAGGCACTGATTCACTTATAGCAAGATAGATTAAATATGTTCCTAAACAATACCAGACCAATTTGTCTACTCTAGGGCGTGCTGCAGTTTATGCCACAGCCCCATTACGCCAATGGAAGATCATAAATTACCTCAAACAATAGTTGGAGTCAAGACTGCATAATTTATCAAGACCCATTTGCTTCACTGCTACATTCTTCAGTATTCATTTGTTAACACCGCAGAAACAGAGGAAAGCAATCATCTCTAGATGATATCATTCCTGGTCAGTCACACATTAACACTGATTTAAGATCGCATCTCTTTTGTCTGTCTAAAAGCAGTTTATCAAAGTAGTCCTACTCTAGGAATACAAAAAGCCTTTGCTCACCTTTAAGATCTAAGGCCCATGTTGTACCACATCAACAAGTAATAGATTTTATAGGGACAGAACTCTATACCAATTCATGTGTTCATAAAAATTAGGATTTAAAAAGAAAAAATAAATTTACTTTTTCTTTGCTATTGTCTTTAAACATGATTTTTAGCATGTCAGTTCTCTTCAGAGACCGTAACTGCATACAGACTTACACATTCTTTCCATGCAAGTTAAACAGCACAAATCGCAAAGAGATATTTACGTGCCAAGTTACTGCCCTTTTCCTAAAACGCTTTAGATGGGGGAGGGAAACTCCAAAGGATTGTAAATAGAAAACAAGCTACGTAGTCAATCACTGTTATAAAACTGAGGACATTCAGTGGCGAGAACAACTGTCATGCAGCACCGAGCCAGACAGCCTGTGCACGTTCAAAATCAAGCGACTTCATGTGCTTTTATTGGCTTAAGAGGTCCTCCTTGGACAGAGTCCCTGAAAGAAGAACAGTCACAATAAACCAAGTTTCAAAGGTCGTAAGATTCTGTTTTGGTATGATATTCTCTAGCCTAAAGAATAGTCTATTGTGAGGCGTAGCTTTGATGCCTCAGTCTCTCAAAAGTGTTAAACCAACTCACATCATCTAAACAAAGACTGATATTCATCCCGCATGGAAAACGTTGCAGGTACGCACCTGGAAGATTACTGCTGCTCTGAATGAGTTGTTTCTAGTCACAATCAAATTACCCACCTAACCAGTAGATTGTTATCTATTAACTGCAAATTAAGCCTGTCACCAGGTATGCTTTTTTGATTTATCACTTGCTCTCTGCATATTCCCAGCAGAGGAAACAGTATCTCACCCAGCACTCTGGAAGCACACACAGCCTACGCACCTACAGATACTGCAGTAGGAAGATGGCAGGGGTATGGTCACTCTGCCAATTCAGGAAGTTTTCCAGGTTCTACATGTGCCATCTGTCAAAGTCTTTAAATTCAAGAGAAAAATAATTTCTAAAACGCAATCGCTTGCAGATTAGTTAGGAACAGGAGGAGAAAAAAAAAAAAAAAAAAAGACAAGATTTTAACCTGGCAGAGTTGCAAGACAAGCTCCAGAGCTCTTGAAAACTGGAGTTATGCTCTTTTATGAAAGGTAACTTAACAAATTTGTTGAATACTATTCCGTTTCATGCCCTGGGTATTTCATTATTTTTCTTCTGTAATGTTCTGCTTTCTGTAACTGAATTACTATGGAAGAAGGAGGGGAACAAAAGCTTCAATATAGCCTTAAATTTTGACCTACCTGAAGACCTTTCTCCAAGACCTCACGTTTAACATACAGGTTAAAAATCTTTCCCTCTCTTTTACATCTCTTTTACTGTCTCAGACATTCAGTGTCACCACTTCATTTCTCCCCACACTACAGCATGAGGCTTAGCAGACCAAACCTGGATTTTTATAAGAAATTAGAACAAAGTCTTAAAACAACTGAGTTCATACAATATTCTCCCTAAGACACCTTCAGGACTGTCTGGGTCAAGTCTACTGGACTTATAATTTAACATCTTTAAGAGCCAGGGAAAAAAGACCCTGTCTTGTTGGTCCACACAAAGAGCAACCTGCAAGATCTCAACTGTCCACCCACCTGGCTCCCCACTACTTCATTGCATCTAGGAAAGTGTTTTGGTTCTTTTCTGCAGACCTACATATATATATATGTGTGTATCTCACTGAAGTATGGCTTCAAGATAAAGTAGTTAAATGGATGCATCTAGCAATCCTCTACACCAACACAGGGCATGAGGACACATACACTTAACAGTTTCTTAGTAGTCTACTCCTATTGCCATAGTTACAATGGAAATAAGATTTGGATACAAGCAGCATGAGGCATGCCAGTGAATTTTCTGTAGTTGAAAGACCTGACAGCTAACAGTGTCCCCAGCTGCATTTAAACCGCGGGACCCAGATGTGCTTTTCCATGCAAGGACAAGATCCACACAACTTCTCACAAGAAGGAAGCCTGACTACGTGGGCTGAAAAGGAAGTGCCACCAGATCCCCTAGCTGGCTGGGCCAAGGAGACCAGATCCTAAAGCACCCTTGGCAGCACACACATTCGCCACCAGACTCCATCGTAGCTTCAGCAATCAGTACGTATAAGGATTTCTAAAGCAATTTCCCCTCTTTTGGTGGTGGTTTCATGTAGAGACTGTGTCAGTTTACAAGACTGAGGATGCTCTCCACCCCCAAGGTGATCATTTGGTCAAGAGGACTCAAAGGTTCATTAGTACAGGCTGCCAAACAAATACAACCAAAAGACTCCAACTTCAAACTAATACTGGCAGCTTCCTGCGCAAGGAACAACACAGCATTGCTCTGTTAGGCACTCAGAGGACTGGATTCATCGTCTCAAACCTTTTATTGTCCACTTCCTCATTTTACTCACCCCAAAACACATGCTTGCTTCTCTCCCCAGCTTTGATCGTCCCTCCCCACACCCAGTCTCCAGTTTTCCCACGATAAAAACTACTACTTGGGCAATTTCCCTTCAAACAAGTTCTTTTGCCTCCAAAACACCTCCCCAGACACTCCGGAATGCCACCACTCTCCAACTGCAAAAGATTCAATGACATGATCATTGACATCCTGATGGCCCTCCGAGATTAGCAGCAGGTAATATTTAAGAATACTTGCAGATTTCTCAATTTTTTCCCACTTCCCTTGCACAAGTTGGTATGTGCACACACATTTTGTTACACATATGTACCCAAAAGGCATTTGCAAGTCTATGATATAGAGCAACTGCTTAACTAGAGTAATACTTCAAACATCTTTGAAAACAAAGCATTGTTCTAGTTAAAATTTCAAGTGAGAGTTGTGCACTAAAATGAAAAGCACTGTTCAAAATATAAATCATCAATCAAAAGAACTTCAGTTACGTCCAAACACTCCCACGATTCCATACTAAAAAATCTGGTCTTATAAAAAAGGGAATGTAATTCTCTTTGCCATTCTTAATTGCAAAGCTGTTAGTCTAAATATTACACCTTGTAAAGGAAGCCATTTGCCATTGTAATTTTGCCAGAAAGTGAAGAATCTTGGCAACAGCAATTCAGGCTTTTGAAAGCCAAAACAGATACATACTTCAGAAGAAGCACAGAAGAGCTGATGCCATCCCACTTCAAGTCTTGCCAAATAAAATTAAGTAAAATATATGCAGTTCAGCATTTTTTGGTTTCCTGAAGCTGCCTAAAATTCTGAAAAGGCTCCTCAAGACTCATAGCCTATGAATTCATGTTCACCCCCTGACAGGACAGCTTCACTGACAGCAAGGATAAAGTCCTGGGAGAAAAAGTTATTTGCACCTAGCCCATTTAAGTAAGGATTTTTCCCCTTGTCCCTGAAGGAAGTATTCCAGTTTAAAAGACAAACCTATAATGAACTTTGGAAATATTTATGAAACTCTGCAGTTTCACTATCTCCCTTGATGACTGAAAATCCTCTTCTGCCTCTTAATAGCTAAATCCATAGCTTTGAAGCAGGAACTTTGACAACTAAACAGACTGTACCCGAGTCTAAATGAAATGTTAATTAGACAGAAACTGAAATAAAGAACTATGTAATATACAGTAGACAATCCCATCAGCAAGCCATATGCAGAAGTAGGGCAGGTCCATAGATGCATGACTGGGATAAGAGATGCATAGTGAGGCAGCCCAAGGACAACTTGGGACAGCTGAAAATGCCGTGACTAATGGTCTCTAATTTTGTATATACACTTCCTCACTACATTCTTCGCTTACAGAGAACCAAAAATACTGCCTCTATCCTCTGTGGTATCATTTTCTAGCCTTTTTTTTTTTAATCCCCACAATCTAGTCACATTTCTCATAACACAGAATCCAAAGTTTTGTAATTTTTGGAAGCAGTGTAAATAATTATTTCCTTCTGTTATTTTAGGCTTTTATTATCCAACCTGAAGACTTAGAGTGAAGCTATACAACACTTAAGATGATTTAATAGCTTGTTACTGCCAAGAACAGGACAGACATCCCACTCTCTTCATCAGCCCTTGCTCTGCTTTCTTCCTCCACTTCCTCCCAGCAACTTCATGGCACTCCCTCCTTCTCCCCCTTTTGTGCCATGCATGGTCCTTAATGAGTTCAGCTTGTGTTAATTAACTCATCTGTTTTGCTGGGTTAGTTTTCTGCTAAGGAAGCAACTGCAATAAACTTAGATCTGACAAGCAGCTCAGCTGGCACAATGTGAATGGCAGGAGAGCATGAGCAAGAGGGGAAGGAAACCGCATCACCCCTTTCCAGTGGCAGCAAACTATTACATTGGCCAAGGCAACCTGTGAACTTTCATTTTCTTTGTTTACTGCCATTAGGAGCTGGCAAAACTTTCCTCCTGTATGTGCATGAGAATCACTGCTTTTCAGGCACCTCACAGAAGATAAACATTTCGGTAAGTCTCCAAAAAAATATAAAGTTGCATGTTCTAGAAGGCACTTACTTTCTCCTTGTGGTACAGACTCAACTAAAGTCTGCTTTTGTTGCATACTTACCAAAACATTGCTTTTTGCATCCAACACACTAATAAGCCTTTATGCTTTCAACGTGCCACTGGTGTGAATGGTCCTTCCCCCTGCACAGGGGTGAGATTTGAAAGCCAGTGGCTAAACTACACACAAGATATTTTTCTACCTAACTCCTATACAAACAGAGCAAGTTCATCAGTCTCTGCACAATGCATTTTTGTTGAAGGAAGTCAGATCATTACAGATTCTGGTTGAAACCACAGCTTAATCTACATGCCTACCCCTAAGCATTACACTGGAAAGATTTACCCGACTCACTCAACTGCCCTTTACTAAGGTGACAAGATGGCAGGATGCTCCCCACAGCTATAACTTTTACAGCCTCCTGACAACAAAAGTTAGGAGAGCAAGTAGTTGAAACATATATACACAGGTGTGACAAAGGGACTCCCACATTCATAGAGTAGCAATCTACAGCACCTATACCCTGTTCCCAGCTTCTGTTCCCTCATTTCTCTGCAACACTCCTTCATTTTGGAGGAGAATCTTCCAGAGCATGCAGAAGCCTTTCCTCGCCTTCTGACCAATGCAAAAGACAGAGATATATATATAAAAAAAAGAAACAAAGAAAAGGCAATCTTATCACATGACCCACTGATCAGTTTTTCAAGCATTTTAAGTCTGTTTCATCCAGATGATCCATTCATCAATCATTACAGTTATTCACAGCCTATTTTTCTTTGCTTGCATACTTTTTAAAAGGAAGTTTCCTTCTCGGTAAGATTTATGTAGGGGGCTCAGTAAAGCTTCTCACCAAACCTGCTAGTTTTTGTAACACAGTACTGGCTACAGAGCGCTGACCATAAGACTGACCTCAAAAGTAAAACCCATGCTCGTGCACAGAAAGCTATAGGCAGATATCTATCGATACCATCCACATTCCTCCTTAGGTCTCTCCTGCCTTCCCAAGTTTTCAGGTGGGTTAAAATAATTTTCCTGGATTTAAAAAACCATCATTGTGGAGCAAGGATGTTAGACAGGTTTTTCATTTTGATGATATACAAGGTTTAATACTGATAGTTAACACAGTAAGTGTACATGTGTCACTTGCTGTTCTCTTAGCACAAGATTTTTTTTTTTTTGAAGAGTTATTAACTAGGATTATCAAAAGCTTTTATTTAGACAGCAAGGTTCATGTTTTTAAAGCAAATCAATTGACAGATGCTTTTACAGTTATCTATAATTTATGTCAGTGAATAAGCACTAGTTTATTTACAATGTCTAATACCATATAAATGGTTGAAGCTGGAAGGCAAGTTCAGACATTTCAATTCAAACAGCAGGCTACTCACTAAGATGGTATCTTTTTGAGATACCATAAGAGGTACACTTAAGTGCACAGGTTGTTCTCAATACACCTCTTGTTTGCATGGTTAGAACACTCAAAAAAAAGCCTTTCTGCTTGGCCTCTGAAAAAGTAACACGCTGTGAGCAGAGACGCATTCCCCAATATCAACAGTATGTTAATTCACCCTCCAAAGAATTTTGCGGTGATACATTCCCAAATACGGTTTATTCTAACGAATTCAACTGTTCAAACAATTAAGATAAAGACACCACAAATCAGCTGAAATGCAGCAAAGGAGTAAGTAATAGTAATAAGTAGTAAAAATAAACAAGCAAACCAGTTTTACCTCTCATGCATAGCAGGGTAGGAGTTACCATAGTATAGCTGGTAAGTGATAACTCATTAAAGCCATGAGTAACTCAACCATGTAAGCGAGCCCTGGACTACATCAACCCCAAGCAAGCAGATGACGGTCAGCTCTGCTTCTAGTTCCAAAGAGTGCAAGGAGGCAACTCCAACAAATACTGTATTGCTCTCGAGACAAACAGAAAACCTCTTCTATTCAAGAAGGATACAGTAAAGAAGTGCAAGAAGTGCAAAAGATAACCCAAAGAAGTCTAAAGCAATACATACACCCTTGACTGACTGGAACATAAAAATTGTGCCAGTCCAGCCTAGGGTACACAATTTGGAGGCTGCACTCATTCACTCCTGTGCAATGAAGCACCAGCAGTGCCAGAGTACACTCAATTGCAAAAAAACTATTTGCAGTTTTAAGATACTGATGTCATAGATACCTCATGTGTATTTTAACGCTAACAAATCACAGCAATCTCTTCTTAGAGCAAAGAGACCATTTTGTAATCTCAGATGCACTTGCTGGTATTATGCAACACGCAAGCTCCAAATCCACGGGTGGCTCACAGTTAGCAGCAGGCAATCAGTGCTGCAGCAGCGCCTAACTGACTTTCAGGACACAACCAGAATGTTACAGGTGCTCTATTCTTGAGTACAGGCTGGGAATGTCAAAAAAAAAAAAAAGGGGGGGGGGGGGGGGGGGGGGGGGGGGAGATAGGAAATGCAAAAGTCTTTTACCCCTTTATGCCTTTCAGCCCTTGAAAAACAGTTTCAAGCTGACATCTCAAAAGCAAGTATGTTGACCTACTTGCAAATATACCACCCTGGGACAAACAGGGCATAGCTTTTCCAACTAAGTGTAAACAAAACAGAAAATAAACTTATAGAATAGGTTAATATTTTGTAGAAGGGTTAATGTGTTAATGTTCAACAGAAAGCTGAAGTCTGGCCAACTGATCACATGTTCCATGTGTATTAGTGTACATTTATTTATTGCTATTAACTTGCACCTGCAGAGAGAGGAAGAAAGAGAATATTCCTTCCTTTGTTCCTGAAGGTCACAAGGTGACCAAAATCCCAGCTTAATGAAGACTCTGGTGAGGTTGCAAGTGTCACAGCTTCCATCAGCCCTTTCAAAACGCAGTGTTGAAAAGCACAGGAAAGAAAACTGAAGTAATACCACCCAGGCTTCATAGACTATGTCAACTTAATTAGAATGGTATTTTGGCAGCACCCAAAGATTACATATCGAAGGCTGGGTAGCAGGCCAAATACTTGACTAGAATATTTTGCCAAGCCACCTACATCAAGAGCTACTTCCCTGTTCTTTCAGGGCGCCATAAAGGAAATCTGTTGTTTCAGGCCGTGTAAGACTATTTAACAGAAGCATGAAACAGGGAACGTCACCAGCACTGAAGGTTAACTAGATATATGCGTTAAATGAGAAACATCCCTAGTTAACCTTCAGACTACAGAGCCGCTGAAGGGGAACATTTGTTCTCAAAGGGTGTAGGCTCCAGATGTAGCCAAAGTGCCTTCCCTACGTACCAATGTGTTTTAACCCACAAAACACCTGTACTCCAAGCCTGGAACCCCCACACAGGTCCCATCTGCATTCTCCCACCCCCGGGTTGTCCAACTGGTACTGGCAGCAGTAGAGAGGAGGGAGAAGACACTACATAAACGTCCCCATACACAACATCGTTTTACAGGCCTGCAGTACATTGCCCACAGAAACAAGTCAACATCCAGGCTATGTACGGAGCTGACCACAACTATGTTACAGGATATGAAGAAAGAAAGTCTCATACTCTATGTGGTGGTATGTGTACAGGGGAAAATGTACACCCCTGCACTGTCACATCAGTCAGTGAGGAGAAACAGGCACTCCTTACATGCAGTTCATCTCATTCCATGGCCGCTATCTAGAAGAGGTCAGAGAAAGCTGGGGTTTGGACTAGATGATCTCAAGAGGCCCCTTCCAACCTATACGATTCAGTGAAGCACACCACTGGAGCACCTGGTTCTCTCAATTAACTACAAAGGGAATTTAGAAAACTGGCTCAGATGTAGACATCCATGATCTAGAGGCACAAAACCAGCCAGAGGAATCCCTCCCCAGTGTACAGCAATGTAACTTCAAACTACCAGCATCTCTGGACAAGACTGATAATCATGCCAGACCAGTCCCACAGTGTCCCCAGACTTTCGGTCTCTGTACTGCAGAAGACAAACCTGACAAAGCTTCAGCTTCTCCCAGCAACTTTTAGGGTTTAATTTCAGTCTGTGTGTGTGTGCATATACATATATTATATGTATAATATACATATGCGTATGTGAACTCAATAAGCAGATGAACAGCTTCTTTAGCAGCAGTACAGAACGCAAAATAGAATTCCTTCAGCTGCCATGGCAGAACTCAGCATTGTGAATGCTCCACCTCACAAAAAATAAAAAATAAAAATAAAAAAAAAATATCTAGCTCAGTTCTCTTCCCTGAATTTCCTTTGTTGTTTGAGGCAGAGATTTTGTTCATGCTTTGCTCTTCCAAAAAGTTCTCCTTCTCCCAAAATACACTGCAGTGTAATAAAACTTATCAAAAAAGCAGCAGATAAGCTCTCTTGCAAAAGCCTGAGTATCAGAAATTTGAAATTTCCAACTGCTACTGTTAATTGACGAAATAAAAATTCAAAATAGTTTCTTTTTTGTTCCTTTGTATTTTGATCTATAAAAGCATTCACTCATTAATACAATCAATTTGACAGATGCATCAGCAAACTCTCGATTTTTGTTTCAGCCTCGCTAATTAGCAGTACTATTTTATTACAACCCAGTTCTGCACGAAGAGATGGCTTCACGCAACTGCCTGCTTTACACAAATACTTACCACAGGCTTTCATGCTACTTTCTGTCATTGGAAGAGGGTGAATATTTCCTTCACCTAAGGCCCTGATGCTTACAGATCTTGGTAATCCCTAGCTTGTAATATTCCCCCCCTCCTTCAAATGGGCAGCAGTACCACAGAATTTGCCACCAATGTCTGATACTCTCTCCTCTTTATGGGATTTCTGGTCTGAGGTACACTACACTATGGCTTGGAAACTATCACATTTGTTTTCTGCAACATCTTTGCCTATGTATCTTTTCTAATCCAATAACTCATATAAGTCAATAGCCTAAAATAAGCAGCACAATTTTCATGAGGACTGTCTCATTTAACTAAATGAGAACCTCTTCATTATACAAAACCAAAAAGCTTCCCTCTAAAACACAAGACAGAAGCAGAAGTTCATTGAAGCTGGATGCCTCTCAAGAGCCAGGTTTGAGAAGGCTGCTCCACAGGGAAGAAGTGCCCTCCTCTCTGTGGCAGGGGAAGGTAGCTGTGGTTCCCAGAGAGGCTCCCAGCTGTAAGCCTTCCCAGCGTTGTCTCCTGAACTACAGGCATACTCTGCTCCTGCTGAAGTGCAACAACATGTTGCCCAATACAGCACTCTAGTCAGTCTCAGTGGTGGTACTCAGAACGGTGAAGCAAGCAGCAGGAATAACATGGATATAATTTTTCCCATGACAGCAAGTAGCAGCACTGGCCAGAAAAGATCTTGCAGCTAGAGTAAAGAAATGCAGGGTAGTAGAAAACCACTACCAATAGATGGGGAAGGAGAAATATTCAGCAAACCAAGGAACAACACACCTGAATTTCTCCCATAGTCTGAGGGGTAGAAAGGCATGGCTGTTTTCTACCAGACTTTGATGATAGATCCCTAACAGTCTTTTGATACAGATCTCTGTCTAGCAGGTTAAGCCTTTTAAGGTTTAATGCCTCATGAGATACGTTTTTAAACACCAAAAAAAAGCCTTGGAAAGAGCAGAATCACTCCACTTTTGCACCAAGTCAGAACACAAGCCGTTCCCTGTGTAGATGTCACGCGTGCCAAGAAGGACTAGGCTCCAGCTCCCAGCACTTGAGCAGCACTGAAGTTTTCATTCTCTGGAAGGAAGGTACAACACGTCTGCAGAGCAAATGATCAGCAAAGTTAAGAAATCACCCTGTAGAGTCAGACAAAATTAAGTAAATATGTGATTCCTACTTACTGGAAACCTTCTCCCTGGTATCCAGTGACAGGATGTGTGGGAATGGTTCAAAGTTGTGTCAGGGGAGGTTCAGACTAGATAATTCAGAATCATTTCCTTTACAGAGAGGGTTGTCAAATGCTGGAACAGGCTTCCTAGAGAGGTGGTCGATGCCCCAAGCCTGTCAGTGTTTAACAGGCATTTGGACAACACCCTTAATAATATGCTTTAACCTTTGGTCAGCCCTGAATTGGTCAGGCAGTTGGACTAGATGATCGTTGTAGGTCCCTTCCAACTGAAATATTCTATTCCATTCATAGGAGAACATTCCTTTACACCAAAATGGCTTTATCTGAATGAATGCTCCTAAAGTGAAGTTCAGAACATTCTCTTTAATTTGTAAATTTTTCCTGATATATTAGCAAAAGGTCCACATGCATTATAAGTCAGTTATTTCCAGTGCTGCCTCAATGCCTACTTCTAAAAATGTCCATCTTGGAACACACTCAGAGGCTCTCTTGCCATCAAATTTAAGGAGCTTATGGAAAAAACAAGTCAGTTGAGACACAGTAAATTACCCCTCAACAACCCTATTCCATCTCAAAGCAAGAGTAAAGCCAGTTAGAGTCAACAGCAGTTTAGGAAAACCGGTTTTATTTGACATTGAAATGGACTGGGAAGTTCAGGGGGTCAACTGCCATGCCTGAGGTGAGGGGCCAACTACATCCCACAGCCGCCTCAGGAGCCACCTGACCACCACTGCCACGGCAAGGTTCACAGTGCCCCAAATTTTATACAGGATTCCCACTTCTCATCCTGCAACCTCAGTTTCAGCACGTAGCTCTTGGCCAAACCGCTACTTGCGCTGACCGCTCGTCATTCGCATTGGTCAGCAAGGGACTGGTTAACAGTATGAATTTCACAAGCCCACAATTACAAAACAGATATGAGCAAGTACTCTGTTGGCAATTACAGCTCCAGCTTTATTTTATTTATTCTAGTATAAGAGCAGATGTTGCAGTTATTTGAAGGTTTTCACAACCTTAATTGTTGACCTTAATTGTTGTTAATCTTTCCCATGAAGTGGAGACAGACAGACGCCACCCGTATTTTGTGAAGAAGATAGTGTCCTGCGGGGTATGAGTAATAAAAGACAGTATTGTCTGCCTTCTCCCTCCTGTGTGAAATACAAGGGTATTGGGATTGGCCAGCAACATGGAAGAAAACGAACAGACAAATGACTCAGCTGTTTTATTTATTTTTTTGGAGGATGCATCTGCTACAGGGTTGTGCTGTGACACTGACATTTCTTTCCCCTTCCCAGGAATGGGTGAATCTTCCAAGTGCCAGCTAAGGAAGTGCTGGCTTCTTCCTATATTTAGGCTTCACGACACCTGAAACAGCTGATACACAAAGCACCCTGTCCACCTCATTGAGCATCGCTCAGGCTGCAGTATTAAGAAGCGAAGTGTTGAGTTTCACAGTGCAATATTACGTTTCATAAACAAGTTCTCAGACCGGACAAGAAACCAGCATTTCATTATGTGCTAGGAACATTGCAAAAGATATACGAGAGCTTCCCAGGTCTTTTCCTTTGCTAGTGGGAGGCTTGCCTGAGACTTCTTGCTCAGACGTGGAAATTTTTTATTCATCTTTTTGCTGCAGCACTTGGACACTAAGTTTTCTAACCAAGAAGTACATTCCTCTAACTTTGTTCTGCCAAGTGTACTCGAAGATGTTAACTTGGTGTCCCAGTAACTTGAGAACAGGCAATGCAGAGGAGGGACACTGAAGTTCAGAAATGAAACACAGAACGTACTGACGCTGCAAGAGGCACTCCCTATAACCTAAGGCAAAAGCCCCAGAAGTCAGGATAGTGAAGATCAGTTTCATGTTTATGGTTACCTTCAAACAAATGCCCAGAGTGAACTTGGACATAAGGGTGAACCCAAAGACCAGACTAGAATAGCATCTATCATCAGTTCTACTGCAAAACACAGGAAATCAAGTCTTCCCCCCACACACCTCAAAACTCACCTTAGCTGCAAAAGTCTTCAAGGTTTCTTGACAGGAAGAAAAGATAAGAACCATTTTATTTTAGTTCCTTAAGAGATGTTATGTTTGTTCTTTAAAAAAAAAAAAAAAAAAAAAAATCAGTAAGCCAACCTCCAAAAGTTCACCAGGCTTCATATATACTAAACAACTGCTGACAGATGACATTTTAAGAGCAGCATTAGAAGACTGTAGTAAGTTGCTAGAACAGAAAGAATTCAGCTAAGACTTCTGAAGGAAAACATCAAACTGCCAAGCCATTAATTGCTGTACATACCCTGTCACACCTAAATTGATTTGGACATAGCACGAAAGACGGTAAGTTAGATCAGTTTTCAGAAGTGAGTTTGAGGGAACCAAACTTTCAGTTCCAGGGAACTGAAAAAATCAGGAAGTGACTTCTTTACCAAAAGAACTAGTTAAAACTAGGTAACATAGACATGAATAGTAAATAAGATGGCATGAGGAAGAGTCAATACAGCTTTTGCAGAAGTTATGACTCAAACCTACCCAAGGTGTATGGACAAAGACACGTTTGGACATTATCCCTAACGAGGGACTCTTAAAAGGACCTAAGCTGCTGGAGTTTGCAGGAGTGGTTCCCCCCTTAACACCCAGCTGAAGGATAAGAATTAAAGGTAGGAAAAACAGTGTTTTTTTCCATACAAGGAGTCTCAAGAATGACTGTAGGGGCCATTCTTTTCAATGTATCCATAAGCTCTCTGAAACGTGACAAACAGGGAGGTGACACAAAGTTTGCTGGCAGTATGACGTGTTCAGTCGGAGCTGGAGCTGCACGCAAAGCTTAGTGGAACGATCTCATGATCACGAGCAAATGGGCAACCAAAAGGGCAACGCTGATTTAATTTCCACAAACTCAAGACAACGTGCAAAAAGAAAAATAACCCTGCCTGTGTGTACTGCTGAAGTAAGCGTCAGGAGTCTGAAGTCTTGTTTGAAAGTATCATCTAAGCAGGGGGGGAAGCTGACGATACCTCACAAGGAAACACAGTATTAAGAATTAAGGAACTGCTGCAAGCCAAGGAGAATAATGACAAGTCATTAAACCCAGGGCACACCCACTTCTTGAAAACTGTGGGCTGTTACAACACTAAAAGGGTAAAATAGAATTAGGAAGAATACAGAGAAGAGGAATTCCTAAAGCAGAAACTAAGACCTGGATCATTCAGCATGGAGAAGAAGAGACAGCTGAGGGAGAAGAGGACAGACATCTAGTCAGTTATGGAGGACATGCACGAAGTGCTGAGAGTGTGACCATTCCCTCTCAAAAGAAAGGGGTAGGTAAGAGATCTGAAGTGGATAGGAAACATGAAAAACATTTCCATGGGGTGACTGGACTTATCAATGTGTTAAAATAATAATTTAGGCTAAGCACTGGCGAACGCTTGTCAAGGGACAGCAACTATAGTAATGGATGCACGCTCCAGAGAACTGCAGCACAGCTCACCATGAAGCAGAGGGGCCTAAAAGCAGAGGAAAACTCCTTGCAGGCTTTCTACCTAAGCAACCGCTACTGATGGCCCGCAGACACAAAAAATTCTTCTTGGTTAACCTGTGGTCTGATCCACTACAGCCATGCTTATCGAGAGGAACAGCCAAATCCGTGCTCACTCTTAGGCAGATTATTGCCCTTCTTCCCAAAGGAGAACAACAAACAGAGAAAACCAAGAACAGAGAAACAGAGACAGAACAGAGAAACCGAGATAGCCAGAAGGATTTTGAGGTCACCCAGCAGGCCCTGGGCAGAGGCACCAGCAGAAGGCAGGTTTCTAAGCCACGAGCTCTGTATTCAAGACATTGCTATTCCCAGCTGCTGGCACCGGGTCCCTCTGCTCCAGGTCACGTCCCCCACCAGAGACAGCAGGACAGAGGGCTACTTGCCCCTCAGCTAGGCTCATTAACATAGTCCTTGCACATGAACTAAGTTCGCAATTGAAATTAACATCTTTTTTTTTTTTTAAGTTAATATTCCTGGCCATGAATTGCGGGTGCTAGACATTAACCTAATGGGGATGGTGAAGGAGAGCTGGAGGGACAGCCACATCACAAAGGTCCAGAAGCACAGCCTCAGCACCGCCATGCTGCATCCTCCAGAAAACACTGCATCAATTTAACGGATTTGCACCTTTAACAATTTGGCACAGACCTAAAAACTACAGTTGCTAGGCATCCTCCATGTAACATTTACTTTTAACAGCAAGTCCCACAGGCTGCTGCAGTATGCAGAAGGTAGAATACATCTAGCTTGTGAGTTGACAAGCACATGCCTAAATGCTGGCTCTCTACAACACAAAACATGAACTGCTTCGCCAGGGTGCCTCTCCCACTATTTCCATGGGAATTTACTACATCCAGGATGCAGCATGTTTCAGCTCTGAATACGAGAGGTGCCATATTCATTATGGGCATCCAGGAAGCCTCTTCCTTTGCATTTCAGGCCAGGACAAGAGCAAATCGAAATCTAAGACTTTAAAGAACATGAAGCTTCCTGCACAAATCTGATGAAGTCCTCCCAAAATCGCAACATAAGCCCAACACTGTACTGAAAGCTGCTAAGAGACCACAGCTGAACACGGCCTTGAACGGCTCTTATCAGCTTCTTATTTTGAATAAAACAAAAAGCTACTTTCAAAATAGCATGAGAGTCACAACACAAAAAAGATTCTGGCTTTTTCATGTTCTCAAAATAGCATGCTAGAAAGACTTCTACAAAAATAGAAGTTTTAGGTGCATTTAGCTTTCATCTCGAGCATCAGCACAAGTCTATCCAACGCAGCATTTGCATAAGGCTCCATAAAGCATTCCCTCATCCACAATCCCGCTCTGATGAGCGGCAGAGAATTGGGACCAAATGCAGCCGATCACTTGAAAGCCCTCCAAGACCAGAGGATTCGGATGCTGAAGCGTGCTTGCGCCCACACACCCTGCGCACGAAGAAATTCAGATTCTTCTAACTCGCTTCACTGAAACCCGAGCGATCTAATAGAATGTGGCAGCAAGCAGCATCACCAAAAATAAAACCGTCAGAGAGAAACTACTGAAGTATAAAGTAATGCTTTGTTTCAGGCGCTTAAACGCGCAAGTTATTTTCACTGTACTTCTTGACATAGGAAAGCAAGCAGCAGTAGCACATTTCGGGAACAATATTCCCTTTCTCCTCCGTCCCCAGTAGGCAAACCAGGGGAAAAGTGATTGTCTTCAAACCAGCCCCTCTGCTCCTTGGCTGCCCAGATTCATCCTCGCTGCCCTTCCGCAGAGCGGGGCGAAGCTTGCTCGTGGCGACAGGGAGGGCACCGTGCGGCTCCTCACCTCCCACTCCCTGCCTTCTAGGAATTTCCCAAGCCACCGCTGGAGGATTAGGAGCTGTAATGCCATTAAACACTGCAATATCAAAATCTGAACTAAAGCACACAGTCTGCCTTAAGAGGAGGATTTTTTTATTATTATTTTTTTTTAACCTCTGGAAAAGCGTCTAAGGAACACAGTGAGGAAGCAGCGTCAAAACTGGCAACTCTGCAAGCAAAACAGCCGAGTTTACTTGCACATTGCAGCCTGCCTGCTACTTCAGATTACTGATTGCAGAGCAACAAGTTATTCTCTCCCTAATTGGGTCCCAGTCTAAAATAGTCCCGTTATTTTTAGTATAGTGCTTAAGTATCTAAACTGTGCCCTGTGCTGCCAAAGCTGGCATGCGTCCCTGGCCATACCAGGAATTCCGATATTAAACAAGAACACACACGCTACACATCCAGGCCAACTTTTGTTCTTTTGCGTTGTCTTTAGTGGGTGACTTTAAAGACTTTAAACACTAACAGCCGGCCAAAAATGGCACAGGCTTATGCGCTAATTCTGCATTTAAAGCCTCTCTACCAGCTACTGTGCGACAGGAGAATCAACCCAGCAAGGAAAGCGCGAGGGTTGCAATACCACCGATTAGTTAAAGAAAGAGACAGTCAGTTTGCTCTTAGCAGGGTAGGGCACGGATAGAAGATAAGAATGGGATTATTTCACCTCCGTTTTGCTTGTTATGAGTCCGTACAAGTTCTAGGGCACTGGAGGAGAGGAGAAATCTCAAATGCATCCTGTAACTCATCCCTCTTCCATCCCCTTCCACACTGCACATGCACTATGGATAAATTTAAACTAGTCAAGAAACAAAAGGCCTGTGTTAAATATGTTTACACACAGACACAGAAGGACGATTATATAAGCTCTGTCTCACAAACAATATGCTGCTTCTGCAGAAGAAATGAGATGATCAAAGCAAGACTTGGAAACACGCACAAGTCAGTCTTCCCACCTTCCATCAAAGGGGTGACAACCGTCCTGCAGCATGCTAATTCTGGACCACAGAGAGCAGAACAAAATCTGAAATAGCCACAGGCTGCTCCAACAAAGCCTACCTGCGTCCGTGAGCTTACTGCCGCTCACCTTGTGCTTTCGTCGTAAGCTCGTTTTTGTTAGACCAGGAAGAACAAGTTCCTGTGAGGAATTTACTCTGTCCTTTTATCAAGTACTTTGCAGAAAGGAAGTCAACTCTATGAAAGAGCTTTCAAGACAAGATCCTAACCTGAAAGACGGCTGCCAGCCAACAAAAATTTGTTAGTCTCTATTACCACTAGACCATCTGTTCTTGAAACTGTACGTTCCTTTTCAGAAGGGTTCTTATTTTGTGAACAGTATTAGCGTTGTTCACTGTCTCCGCTCTGTAAACATCCCCTTATCCAACATGCTTCTAGATCTGGTGGTGACACAGGACCAAGCTTCTACTTTATCATATGATTATCTACCCATTTTGGGTTCATTGGTATATTTCAGTACTTTCTATTTTAAACTATTCTAGTCTCAGACAGCAGCAGAAGCACCATATATAAAACCTTACATGGCTTCTGAATTATGGCTGAGCTGATCAGGGGCAACACCTCAACGATGTTCTCAAACCCAAAATCTGACAAAACCAGCTGAGGTGAAGATCCAGCCTTTTGGCACTTGCCCATTAACTGTTTCAATGGGTTGATTCCAGATGAAAGAACTTGCCTTTGTATTTGAAGAGGGCTTTCTGCCACTGTCTGTTCTCTCTCATCTCCAGTTTTTAATTGGCTTCCAGTTAATCTTCAGACCCAAGATGTTTAAGTTTTGCTGTTGCCCATACATAACCAAAAGCAAGCAACAGTTAGTTCTTCTCCCTCGCTATCTAAAGAGGTCAAGCAAAGTCCATTCTTCTGCACTCCACTAAAAGAGCAATAGCCTGAAGACAATTATTCCAATACCAAAATAAGTGAAGGTGAAGCAAGAGACATAAAAAATATCAAAACCCCATTCTATAATTCCACAACAACAAAATAATGATTAAAGGAAAGGTCAGTCCACTCATCACTTTCTCAAGAAAGCTACAGGTAACAAGACCAAAACAAAAACCCCTAATACTAGTGATGATAGGACAGAGGAGAGGGGAAAAAAAATTAGATTGAAACAATAAAAATTGATCAGCTTTCTCTCAAAGTAGCTGGTTTTCATGAAATTCAGTCATGAATATGTTGAACAGTTTGGGTTTTTCTTAAAGCTTCAAACCATTAGCAGTCATTTTTGAGAGTTCATAGTGGATTGACAAGGTAACAGAGGCTGGAGAACGGCAGTGATATCCTAAAGAAGTGGGAGGGGAAAGGAGTGGAAAACAAGAACCTGAAGAATGATAGTTGTTGCTTACTTGCACGTGGATTGCCATTAAACCCATCTGCTAGCACCGGGAAGAAAATAAAAGATCGAACTTAACAAAAACTGATTGTTCATGGATAAGCCAGGTCAAACCAACTCAACTTCCTACTATGGCAGAATAATGTATTTTAGGAACATAGTAGCAGTACACACTGAATCTTGACATGAGCAAAACCATGTCAAAAGATTCAAACCGCATTCTTATGAAAAGTTAAGAAAACTTTGTCATACAGTTATCAATGCAAACAGTCATCTTATGGCAGATTTGAAACTGACTGGGTAACTGCACTGGCATCATTTGCTCAGAGTCGAAAAAATGGACAGACTCTCAAAGTAGCCTGACATAGTGAACAACCTCTGCAGAGATCTGCCCTGGTCCCACACTATTCTAATACTAATGATGTAGATAATGAAGGAGAAAGCGACACTCATTAAACTTGGGAAAGCTGCTAACTTAAAGCTGCCAGCTTGCTCAAAGACTGAATTCAAAGCAAGTTTTAGAAACTGGAAAATTCTTTGTTGGGAAAGAGGCAAATACCATATAGGAATGTATAGAGGAACATATGTGAGAATCGTGAAGCAACAGTTCTGTTCTACTCATGGCTGATACAGCTTCCAGCACGACGCTGTATCCAGTCTTCAGCAAATTTCAGAAGAGATCAACTGGAAAGAATCCAAGCAAAAGCAATAGGAACATCACAGAATTAGAAAAACATGACATCGGGGGGGGGGGGGGGGGGCAGGAAACAGAATGAACTGGAGCTCAGCCAAAAGAAGAGAAAGTAAGGGTCATGATGATCTCTTTCAAATATATGAAAGCCTGCTGCAAAGAAAGAGGGAGGAGCCCGTTCTCCACGCCCACAACTTTCAGAAGAAGAAACAGAAAGGTTTAAGAAGCAACAAAGATGATTTAGGAAAACATTACTGGGTGGAGTGGCAGGGAGGGTGTGGTGTGAGGGCACTGGGGAAAGAGGAAAGAAAAACACCAAGTCAAAATTGCTAAAAGGAAAAAAAAACAATGAGTCAACAGACAGACTGTCTGGGGAGTACATGGAGTTTCCCCATCACTGTCACCAAACTGCTGTCAAAAACACAACTATACTCCAGCTTTTCATTGACTAGTTGACCTCTCTAAAGTCTCCTCTCCAGATCTAGGACTGTGCTACAAGAAAAATAACCTTAACATGGATGCGTTGTCTCCTCTCTCTCTCATAAGGACATTACCCAAAGTGAGAATACCAACCAGCTACATGCCAACTGTAACCTTCAGAGCCGAAATGTCTTAAAAAAAAAAAAAACAAACCAGAAAACAACCCACTGCAAGCCTTATGTGTTAAAGTATCTTTTTAAAAAGTCTAACCCATGTACTTGCCTCTCTCGATACAAGGATCTAACTATGTCCTAACGCTACAAACAAACCAGAACCTGACAACAGAGGGGCACCTGGCCAACACCCTGCAGAGAGCAGTGCTGGCAATTTTGCTCTCCAGTCTCACTCTGGAGGACAAACAGCAGAAACACCACTTTGACTCTAATGTCTGGAATATTTTTTTATGCTTAGCCACAATCTATGAGCTATAGATCAAAATCTTAAGGTTTCACTGGCTGTCAGGTTTCTGAAGGGTACAAGGAGTGGAGAAATTTCTTCCAGAAGAGCATGGAAGAGAATAATCTATATATGGTTACCCCAGCACGATCAACTGAAGTCAGTACTGTAAGGTGCAACCCTATCATTCTGCAGCTTGGCATTAACACTTCCTCAGTAGCAAGCATCTCTGGAGGTTTGGGGAAAAACCCAAAACCTCAATCCCTTCAATTTTTTTTAGCTCATGGATTGTGAGCATTGAGCTGTACCCACCAGCGTATTCCAAACTGCGTTTGCATTTGTTCTTACTATGTAAAACCTCTGGGAGTATTTACAGAAAATGAACTCTGATTAGACATAACTGCAAGCACTATCATCATAGTCAGCCAATTTTCTCTCTCCAGTTCCCCTCCCCACACACCACAGTCTAGCCTCCACCATTTGCATCAATGGAAGTAGCTGGGGACGGGCATTTCACAAATCTCCCAAATCCTCTACTTCTGGGTACAAGACTTATTTTAGCCTTTAACCATGCAACTGGAAGACATTTAAGCATACCACAGACACTTAAAGGAGGCTTTGGAATTTTGCTTTATAACATACAGCGTCAAAAAGACAGTCATTTGCCATCTTTTCTTGAGTATCCCACAGTAAGATGCTGATGCAGGGATAAATACTTAAGGCTAGTTCATGTAGTTTTCCTTAAATCTGACTAGATCTAACCCCCTCTTGTTTTAAGAAGTAGGAATTACATGTGAATATCACAGCAACAGCAAGGAGGATCTAAGAGTTAAGATCAGGTTTCTGTGCACAGGAGGGGCCCGCTGTGGATTTATGGGATTAGCACCAGTGCCCTTCCCTCTCTATCAGGAATGACTGTCCGCTCCTCGCTTTGCATCTTTACAACTGCCGATACTGGGATTTTGGAGTACGAGGCTGACAGTCCACAAAGGCAAAGCACTAGTCACTCCTAAAGAGTGAGAGGGCTGGGAAATGAAAAAGAAGGAAAAATAATTTTTTTTTTTTTTTTAAATAAAATCAATAAGTATAGATATTTTAAGTTAAGATAGTTGAGCAGGCATTGCCATTTCATGGAGTTCAGACGTGCCACCGTTTGCATTCAGAGCAGAAGCATTTTTGTTCAGGGGCCTCACCGTGTGGTAAACTCTGGAATCCCCAGCTGTCCGAATGGCCACCAGACCACAGGACATGGCAAATAAACATCTACTCAAAGTGACACTTGTGGTTTAGACCAGGACTGAAGTCAGGCCAAGTTTTAGACGTGAATTAGCTACCTGTATCACAAGTGGGATGTTTACCAGGCATTGTGGTATAAATACTCGTTCTCTCCCCATTTTTTTCTTCCTAACACTTCCTCCACCTTTGAAGAGGCAGTCATCATCTCTGAGAACGTAATTTCCACAAACTGGGATGTGGAAGCGAACGCAGAGCAATACAGCCATCACAGGCTAAACACAGCCCCCAGAAACAGCAGGCTTTTCCCATATAGATGCCCGACAGCAGCTCCAAGAAAGTGTTAGCATTACTCCGAAAAGATAATTACATCAGTAATCATTTTCAGAGCCATGATCTAGCCATGCTGTGAGCTAAGACACGCCCCCACCCATCACATCATCTTCACTTGAGGGGTGGGGAAGCAGCCTGCTTTGCCTTTTCTCTCCATCACACTAGAAATACCTACATGACTATGGAAATCAATTTGATTCCTTCTCCTCTCACATTGCTGAGAACTGGGTGCTTTGGGAGGGGGAAAAAGAAAAAAGAAAATCAAGTCGATTAAAAAGTTGAGAGTTGTGTCAATATTGCCCTTCTTTGTGCCTTTTCTTCTAGGCTCTCACCACATCTCCTAAACTCTCTCCTTTGAAGTAGCTTTCCCTCTCCCCTCCCCTTCCACTGCTGCAAAACACACATATGAGCAAAGAGGTCACTTAGAAAACGTCAATCAAATCCTCAAAAACAGACTGGAATGGTTTCTAATCTTTCTTTTACAGTAAGTATCACAAAAAAACATAACTATTTTAGTTGGTGTTCATTTACATCCAAAATCCAGGGTAAGTTTACATTCTTAGTTGAATTTTAGGTCTTTAGTCTGTATTCAGTTTTTCCTCCCTAACAATGGGATGGCTCAGTCCTTTCTTACACGATGCAGAAGGGCAGGGAGACTTGCTCCCTGGTGGAAGATGACATCATAATTCAAAGCTTTATAGGTTAGGTCAGTTTTAGAAAATAGCTACTTTGGGCTGCTCTGCTTTGGTTTTTACAAATCCTGTTATTTCTTCATTGACCAGACAAATCTTTAGAGAGATTACAGCCATGCTGCAAAATCATCTTCATTGATTAAAAAAAAAACAACAAAAAAAAAAACACCAACCACATTTGCAATCCAGGCTGCACTAAAGCAACAAGGTTGTAAACAGGCTCTTCTAATAAAAGTGGCAGAAAGTCATTAAGATTAATTTAAGCTACCTAGAGTATTTGGTTAATTTTAAACTGCTAATGGATTTCAGAGGCAGCATCTCGGGTGAAAGTCACTTCTAATACAATCCTTTCAGTCCACTGGTTTTCTACGGACCTCATTCGACATGGCTAGGGCGTCAGGGTAGCACGAGTTACCCCATTATGGCAGTACTTTTAAAAGGATCCCAGAAGACCGTAGGAAGACATAACCTGAAGCGCTCTCCTCCACACACGGCCACAGCCCTGCAAAGCTTCCACGCTACCACCGAGCCCAACGGCACCCTGGCCCAGCCTGGAACTATGGCTCCCATTGCATGCTCTGACACGAACCAGCCCTGCATACGTGACATTGCTGAAAGGCTTCGTCATAAGGTCCCAGGGGTACCAACAAAGTGTTGAATGCCTGTGGGATGCGGCACACATTGAACTGCAGAGGAGATATAGACCTTCTTTATGGTGTCTGAGAGGGGTGTAATACAGTTAATACAGTCAGAGTACACTAAACTAATAAATTTCAATAGAAACCATGCTGACAATGTCCTAATCCTGACCTGCAGAAGGACATTTGTCACCCTGACCATGAGAAGCAGTACACTCTTCCTTTCACCTTTTCCCTCATCTTCCCACGCCACATAAATACTCAACTTTATCTATGGATCAACTATAAGGCCTATAGCAAACTCCAGCATACCACTGAACTACGTCAATGCTCAAAGATTCTTCACCAGCAAGTCTTCAATATCCATAAGATATTCCAGAAACCCTGTACTGTAGACACAGTCTCTACCATGAAAACCTGCTTTAACTCACAGTGTCAGTACAGCACATTAAGACAGTGCAAAGCACAAGTGGCAAACTGGTCTTACTGCAATGTCGTCGCCCTCTTGGCACACCTTTTCAAGATGCTTCCTCTTCTACTTTACAATACTGGTGCTCACCACCAACTCCAGCTCCCTGTACTTAGTCACTGCTGGGACTTCTGGCA
Organism: Gymnogyps californianus; assembly: GCF_018139145.2. Lineage (NCBI taxonomy): Eukaryota > Metazoa > Chordata > Aves > Accipitriformes > Cathartidae > Gymnogyps > Gymnogyps californianus. The sequence goes on along the minus strand of NC_059472.1, from coordinate 76,046,381 downwards.
GTTGTCACAACCCCCGAGATGCATATGGCCCACCCACCCCCCAGAGAGAAATGGGGTGTTTGGGAAGCCGGGAGGAGAGACAGCATGGCCACAGGGCTGCTGGAAGCAGAAGATGAAATTGCCGACAAGCGAGCCGCAGGGAGGCAGCCCTGGCCACAGGACAGGAGGGGGAGCAGCGGAAGCCGCTTTGGGAACCTTCAGTTTTTCTGAACAGCAAGCCAGAATTTAGAAGAGTTTGCAAGCTCCTCACACAAAGCACACGCTTCCTCGCTTGGCGTCAGAGTTACAATTGCAGAATTAGAGGACGCTGGCAGGAAGAGGTGAACTAAGCTACTGGATGAAAGTATCGTTGCCCACACAGCGCAACGATTTATGGCTCAACCATAGATTTAGGCAAAAATTCACTCTGACCACACAGCTTGAACGTAGATCTGTACTGAAACGTTGACTTTCAACAAGCTGCAGTCACGCACAGGAAGAAAGCTTCAGTCCTCACACACTTTAAAAAAATAAATTAAAAAATTAAAATTAAAAAAAAAAAGTAGTCCCATGGGTGCTTCTCTGGCTGGATGAGTCTTCTCTGAATCACTGCCAAAGTCAGTACAGATACGACATGGCTGAACTCAAGCATACAAGTTGGCCAGACATCCTGAGAAGAGGAAGAAACTTGGTATTTGTATGCAACCATGTTAGTGTGCCCATAAAATTACTTCTCATTCATTACTTCCTTCATCTCAATAGCCCAAAAACCTAATACAGCTATGCAAAGTGACTGAAGCATTATGAGTAGCATTTGTTATAAAACCTGAACTTCATTCAGTAGCCAGTACAGAGTGCTCAAAGTAAAACACAGGGTATGGGGAGAACATTTAATACGCGTTTTGTCACTCTCCAAATGACTTTGCAAAAGAAACTGTTTTTAGACGGAGGCAGACCCCTGTAATGAAGGCTCAGAAAAGATCTCTTCCTCAGTCCATCCAAGAGTTCATGTATAACGGAGTTGGTATCCAGCCAGAAAGACTGAACAAGTCAATTAGCTCAACCTTTTTTGTGTTAAAATTATGGAAAAAGCCAACCAGAAATGTTTCTGAAGAGAAACACCAGTCACTGCTATGCAATCCAGAACCCAAGAACCCGAACTCCAGGTCTTCCCAAGCTCTATTTGGTAAAACGAAGGAAAGCAATGACATGTCACCTTGCCTCAAAAATGATTCCATGTTTACCACAGGCAAGAATAATAACTGAAATTACTAAAGAACTTATTTTGGTTTTCAGTTTGCAGGGTGGGTTGTTTTTTTTTTTTAGGCTAAAGCATACTAGCTTTAGCAAGGCTGAGAAATTTACAGCTCTACCCAAGGCAGCTCCTCAAGAGTCACAGCAGTTTATGGGCAAAATCTGTTCAACAGCCACCAAGACCATTTCCTAGTAGACACAAGAGCAGTCACCTCTAACGCCTTTATTTGACTTTGGCTATCGAAACCCCTCTTGGTCAGAGTGGAGCAGCTGAACCAGCTCACCGGCAGCTCTGGGACCGTGAGACTGGGAACAGCCGAGACGTTCCAGGAAAAAACATTTCAGCCGGTAACTGGCCTGAAACAAGTATGTTTTACCACAACATTTCAGGGCAAGTCAACCAAGTCTCCAGTGTTCCTCATAGCACTGTCATAAGTATAAACAACTATTATGCTCGATATTTCTCATAATATGAATAATGATGGATTTATTACCAGTTACTTCCTCAGTTGCCCTGGTTTATGATGATCTTATAATAAGATACAGCTACACATACCTTACATAATCTTCTGAAACTGTGAAGGTGCTATTTTTATCTTCTTTAAATGTACAAGAGCAATAGTAACATTTGTGTTACGGCTGAGTTGCTCAATAAAAAACCCCACCTAGCACTGACACATTTCATACTCATTTTAAGAAAACAACGAACAACACATGTCCATTTTCTTTAAAAAAAATTGTTTTAAAAAGACATGAATAAAGACACCATCACTCAGATTCACATTTCATGGCAGCATATGGATCAGACACAAGGTTAACAGAAGTTCTTTTCCCTAACCCCCCCCCCCTACACTGTAGAAAACTCCCTTCAACAGGTAAACCTTGCAAATAGAGGCAGGCTCTGGAGATGCTCTGCAAAGTCAGGTCTACTCTTTAGCTTGTTTGCTTGTGTAGGTCCATAACATTTGTTGGAATTCAGAGAGAAAAACCCCTATGTTGGGTCTTCAGAAAAATGAGTAGGCTTCCCTGGCCAAGCTGGTCCAGCAGTTTGTTACCATCAAAAGGAGAGGAGACCCATTCTTCTCTTTCCCATTTCTCTCTCTTCCTTTCCCTGTGTCATGTTTTAACCCCAGCCAGCAACTAAGCACCACACAGCCGCTCACTCATTCCTCCCCCCTCCCAGTGGGATGGGGAGGAGAATCGGGAAAAAAAGTAAAACTCATGGGTTGAGATAAAAACAGTTTAATAACTAAAGTAAAATAAAATATAATAACAATAATAATAAAATATAATAATAGTAATGAATAGAAAACTTAAAAAAAAAGAGAAGTAACACCCAAGAAAAGACAAGTGATACACAATGCAATTGCTCACCACCCACTGATGGATGCCCGAGCAGCAATCCACACCTCCCGGCCAACTTCCCCCTGTTTATATACTGGGCATGACGTTCCATGGTATGGAATATCCCTTTGGCTAGTTCAGGTCAGCTGCCCCGGCTCTGCTCCCTCCCAGCTTCTTGCACACCTGCTTGCTGGCAGAGCATGGGAAACTGAACAATCCTGAACTTAAGATAAGAGCTACTTAGCAACAACTAAACCATCAGCTTGTTATCAACATTATTCTCACACTAAATCCAAAACACAGCACTGTATCAGCTACTAAGAAGAAAATTAACTCTATCCCAGCCAAAACCAGGGCACCCTGGAAGGGCACCTCACCTTGGCTGCCCCACTGCATGCTTCCAAGAGCTGACCCCATCCTCTAATCCAGAAGAAAACCAATCCCAGAAAAAACAAGTACGCAGGACAGCTTTCTACCCAGTTAGAGAGTCAGCCATGAACATGTGTAGTGAACAACCATGTTGGCCCGACTTAAGAGACTTAAACGCTCTGACAAAAATGACGTCATCTTTCGGTAGCAGTGAGCTCTCAGCATGGCCCACATCTTTTGCGAAATGAAGACCTGCCTCTCTTCCAGGGGAAAAGCTTCTTCACCTCTTCACGTTGCAGATTTTTCACAACAGAAATTTGTATTTCAGCACTTTAAAAAAGGAAAGAGTTACTTGTATCACTGATGGCTGCACACTCAGTGTCTCCCTGAAACTCTACCAAGCACTGCCAAATTGACATGATAGGCTACTTCATGTCACCTACAGAAATGTCACCTTAGCTCATCTGAATTTTAAATGAGACACCTGGGGAACAAACCTTGTAAGGAAGAGTTGGCCTGTTGGACATGAAGGGCCCAAGAAGTTCTCAGAGACGAATACGAGCAAAACTAAAAGTCAGGCTGTTACAGCACAGGACTCCTTCACTCACTTCACTTTTCAAAATCACCCATTTTCCAAACACCCATCAGAACTCCTGCTCCTGGGAAGAAGAGTTGAACCATTTGCAAAGTAAACCAGGACAAAGTATACATTTACCAAAATTAGGTAAGGCTAAGACTAGCAAGACATCTTGCAATGCCATTCTCCTACCGAAGGCTGTATCAGCAGTACTATTTTCCAAAGGACGCTGGGGAGGGAAGTTACCCAACAACAACTCAACCAGGTGTTGCAAGTGTCATCACACACCTAAACTCATCCCATCATGCACAGCATCAGCTGCAACATTCTTTGCAATACTCCTCTGACTTTCCACATGTTAACAATCTAATCCACCTTTTCTAGCAAGGAACTCCACAGAGATTTTTCCTGACCTTTTTGGCATCGGCTCTAGAACAAAAAATGCATGCCGAATCCAAAACAAGCTGCAGCACACATCAGAGATGCCAGCAACCCAAATAGCATTTGCTCTGCACTCCTACGGCTCATCTCATAGGCTCCTTGCTCAATTCTCCCGAAGCCTTTTACAAAAACACCCCAATGGCTCTTCTGAAACCTTTCAAATGTTCAATGTCATGATTACAGGTAATGTTATATATAGGTAATAGCCTACCAGTAAAGAATATCAAAAGCTATCAGTTCATGAAAATCACGTGTAATCTGTGACATTCTATTTTGATCATTTCTAGAGCACTATAATGGGCTATTTTGCTTGCTTTCCCTTTACACAGCTTTCATTAAGAACCATCATTTAAAAACAAAAACTAAAGCTAGGTGCTCAGCAGCCAGGGAGGAAAAAAAAAACAACCAACAAAAAACCCAAACAAAAAACAAACCAAAACAAAAACCCACCAAAAGAAACACTTTTGGCCTCAACTTTTTGGACTTTAGGATTCCTGGAATGAAATATTTCATCACAATACAAAACAAAACAAAAGACGACTTAATGTTAAAGCTGGTGAGCTTTTTCATAAAGTGGTAAAAATGCTTGCATTCTGTGTCTAGAGTATAGATGCTGATGGCAAATTTGCCTCTAGCATAAGATTTAGCGGCAAATAGTACTTTGTCCTCACAATTGTGCTGCACAGATATCCTTCTCTTGGAAATTGTTTACTACATTCCTTGCTGTGACTATGTACAGTAACTGGAACATCACAGTTAAGAGCTGGACAGGAAAAACAAAAGCAACCTGACCCACCGAGAAAGCGTCTGCCAGCACGTGAGCCATTGTTCTGCAAAACATCAAGGCTTGAATTCTGACATAATCCCCTGACATCTCGGGTGATGTCAGCACGAGCAGCTATTAGAATGAAGAATGATCACCCACAAGACATTAATTCAGGAAGAATCAATGGCCTTGCAATACATACTTCTCCCTTAACATTCTCCTAAATGGACTTTAATACATTTGAGCCAGAAGGGAAAGCAGGCCTTTTAAGAAAGGCTTTGGCACAAGACAAAAATATCACAAGCTTCTGAATTTTTAGCTTTTCCAGCTCCTTGAAGTTTAATTCCACACTTGTGCTTTGATATAATAAAAGCTCCTCATTCCTTTCCAAGGACGCTCAGAGCTTTAACAGTACACTAAGCAAGACCAACCTACAGATTTACCTTCCCCCAGTCCTTCTCACTCCCTCTCCCAATTCCCGTTTAAGGAGAGAAAACATTCTCCTATCTGAATCTGTACCTAGTAGTTTGGCAGAGATGAACATCATGGAAAAGAAGAAGGGGGGGGGGGCCACAAGAGAAAAAAAACCCACCACTTCCCCATTTTTATTTCAGCTCTTGAAAGCTTCTGCTCTAATCCTTTCTAATGTACAACTATCTTGTCCTACCATCCTCCATTAAAATCAAGGTCTGGGAAAATTTTCTAACAGTTTCTCCTCCAGAAAAGGATCCAAATCCTTGCTGCCAGTTAGTTTTGAAGTCTGAAGCACCCTCCAAACATATGAAGCATGCACAGACACAGAGTCCAGTTCCAACTTCCTGACCAAGAATACATTTAAGTGTCAAACTGTTCTGTAACAGGAGCATCTGCAGTGAAAGAGATTTGTGTGACATTTCAAGGATTCCCTTCCCCATGGTTTCAAAACCAAAATTAGCACCTGAAGATGACCTAGAAATAAAGCTAATCAAAGGAAAAAAGAGCTTCTGAAAACTTAAGTCTGTGCTACAAACCAACAACATGAGTTCGGACAGAGCTGCAGCCACTTGATCAAGTCATCAGAAAGGCAGAATTTAGATCCTGGCCATTGAAAGAAGTTTCCAAGTGTTCCTCAAGTGCTAATCTCCACCGTGAAAAGAATCTACGGACTTAGAGATTCTCCCTGCTTATTGATTTTCTCACCAGGGATGCATGATGGAAGAATGATACTGGTGTCATGGAGTATTATCCACCCTTACTTATCTGCAGCCTTCAGCAGCCACAGGCTCAGCTTCACAGCGGCCGCTCAGTTTCTCCGATTTCTCTGTTGACACAAATTCTGCAGCAGTAAGCATAAAGGGAGCACAAGGACCACGCTCTGAGTTTACTTTGTGAACAAATGTAGAAGTCCCCACCACTGCTCAGCAGGAGAGTTCCTTCCCACTGGGCTATAGGTTTATTCCGATAGGATGGCATGGCATTTCCTCTACGGTTTGCCTGCCAGGAAAGTTATTTCCTATTTTTGTCCTGTTGAGAACTAGTAGAAGCTGGCATTGATGGAGGCTGGGAAGAATCAGAGGCTGGTTTACTAGTGGTTTAACCAAACATGTGTTTACAATTACCCCATTCATCATGACCTGCCTGTGTAAAACTGCCTTTTTGGAATTTGCCCGTGTTCCTTGGGTTTGGCCTCCAAAAAAGCTGAAACAGACGCGCTATGAAATACATTGTTTAAACAGTACTGCTGGAGCAACAGAACTGTCCAATAGTTAATATTGTCATCATTAATGCAACTGTCGGGCATTAAGATCAACATAGCTGCTCAACTTGTTGCTGTTGGCCTAAGGATGACAGCTTAGCAGCAGGAGGGTAAGATAATGGGAAAACCTCATGCAGCCTTCCCCTGGAGTCCAACAAAAGAATACAACAGAAATAGGACAGCGCGTTTCTTTCTCAGATACTCTACAGTATCTGCCTGCAAGAAGAGAACGCAGAGACGGTCACGGTGTTCCCAGCAAACTCGTCTAGGGCACTCATCACCTCTGCACCCAAGGACCATGACTATCATCACAGTCCCAAAGCTCTTTTCAGAAATACACTACGCAGTATAATTAAGAGTTGCAACTCCCCTCACCCTCTCCCCAACTCTCACTTCAGGAAAGAATAAGCAGAGTCTGTCCTACCTTCATGTGGTAAAGGGTAAATTTCTCACTGCTGATCCTTTCTCCAAGAAGAGGTCGAACTGTTCTAGCAAACAAGCCTTATCCCATCGTACCTGAACCAGCACAATCTCAAAGCCAGCAGTCTTGAAAGCTGCAAAGAGCTCCAAGAGAGACAGGTTTCACCTCTCTCAGTATCAATGAGGTAGACTTTCATGCCATGTGCCTAGATTATGCCAGATCTAGCCTGGCAATCTACAAGCTTGATACAACCTGTAATTTTACTTCATACCATACATCAGAGAACTACACATTTTCCTCTACCATTTTCCTCTCTCCAAAGTTATGATTTGATATCCAAAGATATAATGACTTACCAAAAATGACTTATCAAAGGTTTCTGAAAGGCTTTGGGAAGGAAAAGGTCCCTCACCCTAACTTACAGTATTAGTCACATGCTGTATTACCCATGCTGCTGGAGAAGGTCTCCTACTCTGCTAAAAAGATCACCCACTTAGAACAACCAATCTTCATGATGGCCAGCTTTTGCTGTAGCCATTCAGGAGTGGTAATCTGCATCTCCCCATGGGTTAACTAATTGGGATGCAATTAGCAGGTTTCATTAAAAGCTCTCTTGGCTTGTAAATGAGCATTAGTGTTGGGTTTTGAAGCACCCACATGATTCATCCTGCCTATATTTTTGTTCAATCCACACCTGAGTCTCTGGTCCTTTCCACTATGGGTTGTTCGCCTGTAAACCCAAGCAGCCACGTAGCCACCACCGCCTTCTAACAGAAAATGACTCACCCACTGCTCAAAACCTCACACTTTCGTGTCTTCTAACAAGTTTTCAAGTTCATTGGCAGCACTGGCTCCTCACCATTAAACAGAAATCGCTGGTCTTTTCTGTTACAGAGACCAGGAAAGACAGAACTGTTCACAAGGCACTACTCTAACGCAGGGCTTGAACTTGCAATGCCTTCAGTCCTGATAGCCATGTCCATTTGCTCTGCATGAACTGATCTGTCTGCGACTTATGAAAGATCCTAGGAAAGCAAAGAGGGAGATGAGTTTTCAGGCAATGGATGCACATCAATGTGAATGTGAAGATCTCCTAGAGTTTCAGGATAACTTGGCACTGGTGGCGACTCACTTCATGAATCCTTCAATCTTCAGTGCTCCTTGTAAGTCCATCGGGCACATCGTAAGTCCAAAAGCTGCTAGAAACCACAAACACCATCACTTTCAGATGAATGTACCTGTATGAAAAATGTAGTGCCTGTCTGTCTCTCACATCAGGTTTCTGCTGAAGAGACAGTAGCCAGGGGAATAAAGCATGCCAGCAAAGGGACTGTAGAGTGTATCCAACCAGATCTCATAAAGTCATGCTATTCTGGTTGTTTTGTCACTGAAGAGATCAGCAGTCTGTTTGTAGACAGGATGCCTCATACTGATCAAGAATTTTCTTTTATGCTGCATTCATAGTGGAATCTGGCTTCCTTGGATAGTCCTCTCCACATCCACAATGCAACAGAGGAGCCTTATTGAGCTAATGGGAGAACTGCTGCCCAAAAAGATCATCCAATTCAACAGATGGCACGAGAATAGGAAAGACCTGGCACAGGACTAGTTCAGAAGTGCACAGCTCAACAAGTATAAAGAAAGAGAAGTCAATGAGGTGACATCTGTTTACTTGATAATACTATGTTTCATAACAACCACTGATTTGGGAGAAAAAGTGATGGGAAACAAGACTACTTTGCCACATCCAAGTTCAGGTTGCAAAGTGCTCTCCTGACCAGCAGGCAGTGCAAGGATAGCAAACCTGTAAATAAAGTTCAATGCTTATAAAAGGATTCCTTGGCAACCTCATTCCTCATAATTCCTTTTAGGAAAAGGATCTCCATTCCTAGATTTCCCTAGGTGAAGAGTCACAACTGGTATATTTTGGACATGCCCAGGAGCAGGTCCAGTTCCCAAGAAAAACAATCCTAACTTCTTAGCCTGCTTTCCTACAGAAGGAGGCTTATGCAATCACACTGTAGCCAAGCCAGTTGGCAAGTTTCATGCAAGCCTGACAGAGGCAGAGGTCTCCAGAATTATCTTTCTTGTTTGTGAAAACACTGGGCCAGGTGGGCACCCATAAGAAACGCTGCACTGAGAACTGGCATCAATACCCTCATAGCTGAGACAAATCCAAAGAAAAGCAGGCTTCCTTAGTCTTAGTTTGGACAGAAATGCTGGCTTAAAATGAAGAAAAGCTTTTCCCTTGACCCCACTAATAAAGTTCACACAGAGGTTTAGAGTAAAAAGGCCAGCAGAAACTGGTAAGGTTTTTGCACCACAGTGTTTGCTGTAACCCGTGAAATTTTTACCTGAGCAAATACTTAAGTGCATCCTAAAAACGCATACCACTGGTCATCAAAAGGCACCCCCTCCATCTCTCCCCACCCTCCCCCCAGCTTCCAGGTGTCTGAAGAAGCACCTGAGCGCATTTCCCACACACACACACTTGCCCAGACAGCGCTCAGCTGGTCTAAGTAAAAGTTTTGCCTAGAAATCTGGCCTCATTTAGCACTGTCACCGTGAACCTCCATAACCACGTGTACAGGGGCATGGCAGAAGGGAGAAGAGGAGCAACAGCATGGTCCCACCCGGTGTGACACTACCCAGGAGCCCCCCGGCTAGCCTGCTGCCACCGCTACGCACGCCCAGGGAAGCTGCCGGTGCCTCACAGTCTAGAGGGACATCTGCTAGTTCAGCGCTGTCATAAAATAAACTCCCAGCACAACACTCTCATGCTGCTGGCAGAAGCGGCGCACGACCCAGCTATGCCTTTCCTCTGCCAGCTGGGAACTCCCCGCCTTGGAAGGATCCCTTCACCAGAGAGATCCAGATACTTTTCGCCTATTTACACCCAGAGCACAGCTGAGAACACGACCAAATATTTCTAAAAAACCTTTGTGACAATTCTTGCTGGAGTCATTTAAGTGCTCACAGGGTAGAGGGCTGCAAATATTTGTTTTATTCACAGAGAGCATGGTATATGCTTAAGCAGAACTGAAATGCAGAGATCCATTTTGCATTTAGGCAGCGCTTTTGGACTACCTAATACAAAACACAGGAATACGCTACTAAAATCCAGGTGTGGCTGTATCTGAGGATGAAAGCCAACTCACACAGTGGTAAGGGAAGGGTATTTTGATTAACAAAACCAAGGAAAACCATCGAAGTACCACAAGATCTTTAATATGCAGCCAGGGCAAACAAGATCTACTTTAAGAACAAATAAAGTCCAAGTGAAGAAAATAAATCAGAGTATAACATGGTAAAATGATCACTGGAGGCAAGCGTCAGGGTCTGCTGCTCCATCAGTTTACCGTTTGCAATAAGGCTACCAAACATTGCTCTTCAGGCTTTGTTGTTTGCTCTACCTCGTGCTGAATTTTAAAGAGTTCAGCTTTGGAGAAAGAAAACCCGAACATCCTTGATATTAGCATGGAACTGTACAAAGATAGCCAGAGGAATATGGCTCTGGAACAGCTCTCCCTCTTCTGCTGCACTGTGAGGTAATCCCTCCAGGAAGACTAACGCTGCATGGGAAGAGCCTCCTGCTGACCCCCTGCACCCTTCCCGCTGTGTGAGGAGCATCCTGCTGACCCCCTGAACCCCTCCCCAGCCCCAAAATGATCATGAAGCACAGCCAGAGCTGCCATTTAAAGTTTCAAGCATATTTCCTTTTTCCATGCAGGTCTTCTAATCTCCATGTGTTTGTGGTGGTTTTTTTTAACCTGTCCTCATAACTCACTCCTTTTAATCCTAGGATTAGCCTTCTTGCCCTTCTCCATACCTTTTCTAGAGCTTTAAGTACAACTAGTCTCTAGATGCAGGAATAGATCGAGTCAGAGTGTTAACGCATCACTGCTACGTGTCCTACAAAATCTCTGTTAAAATAATTGCTCAGCACCTTTATGAGGCAACACAATTTCAACTGTCCCCTAGAAGCATAACTTAAGGTGGTAGCTACCCATGTCCCTCCTATCCCCCTCTCGCTTCCCCCCCAACCCCGAATTCATTCTTTAGTGAAGGGAAAAGCAAACCACATTCTTCGGGGCTGTTTTAGAAAACCTGATCAATGCTGCTTTGACATACCAGCAACACATGTTCCCATTTCAACAAATGGGAACATTTCAGGCAGACCACCACTTCAGATGGAGTGGGGCTCCAGGCTGCTGAATCAGCACTTTCCATGCTGCTGGCAATACAGAGTTATGCGATGCTTCAAAGGAAAGCAGGGGAAAAGGGGGAAGGGGGAGAGGGGGGCGCTGGCACTTAAGCAACAGAAGCGGGCAAGAGGATTTTGCAGGAGTTCATCTGCCAAACCAATCAACTGCAAACTGTTCTTATAAAGATGCCACAGTTTCAGCTCCAGCTCGCAGCGCCACAGTTACACAATGAGAGACCCATGCGTGGCAGAGGCAGGAGAAACCCAGCGCTCCCCCCTATTTCGGGTCTCCTGGGGTAGCGATGAGCTCTCCGGGACGGCCGGGGGAGGCGGCGGCGGGGCGCAGGGCTGCTCTCCCGCACGCACACGGCTTCCCGGCTGCCGCCGCAGACCCGCAGAGCAGATGAGCAGGAAGGTGGCAGCACTCCGGGGTGGCATTTCTGCCAACTGCCCATCCGCCAGCCCTCCCGCAGGCACTGAGCGGCGGGAGGGGGGGGGCAAGGTGGGGGTAACACGGGGGAGTTTCGGCAGCACCGCCAGCAGTTGGCGGGGCAGGTCTTCACCCGCTTCCAGCGCGGGGAGACGGGAAAGCCCGGCTCCCCGGCACCGCTGGGGAGAGGCACGAAGCAGGCGAGCAAACAAAACGCGGCAAGGAAGCCCCGAGCCGGGGGAAAGGGCCGCTCCCCCGAGCCCCGCGGCGAGCAGCCGCCGGCCGCCCCCCGTCCGGCCCCGGGGGCTCCCCGCCGGGCGGCGGGAGGTGCGCGGGGGGCGCTCCCCGCGAGCACGGGGGGCTCGCCGGCGGCCCCAGGAAAAGGAAGTTTGCTCTCCTCCTCCTCCTCCCACCGACCTCCGCCACCGAGGAGCCGGCAAGCCCTCACCCCCCCCCCCCCCGGCCCGGCCTCCCCCGCTGTGGCTCCCCAGGGGCAGCCGCCGCCGCCGCCGCCCCCCCTGCGCGCCCCGCGCCGCCCCCGGCCCCTTACCTGCTGGGCGGCCGGCCGGCCGGCACCCTCCCCGTCGGGCGCCGCGCACCCGCCAAGTTTCGGGCGGGCGCAGGGGGTCGGGGGAAGGGTCGTGCGCGGCGGCGAGGACGGGAGCGCGGGCGGGGACGGGGCGGGGGAGGACGGGTCCTCTGGGCGGCGGGGTGGAGGGGGCACGGGCGGGGGAGGGCAAGCTCTCGGAGCCACGCGCCTCAGAAACAACAGCAAAAAAAAATTAAAAAAAATAAAAAATGAAATAAAAAAATGCAATTAAACAAGCAAACAAAAAAATAAGGCAAAACACACCCAACGCGGACGGGGACGTTCGCGCCTCCGCAAAGGCGACCCCGAGCTGCGGGAGGGGTCTGCGGAGAAAACTTCTGCCTGCCTGCCTGCCTGCCCGCGCCGCTGCTGCCGCCGGCTCCCGGTACTAACGGCGCCCCGCTGCCGCCGCCGCGCTCTCGCCTCGCGCCCAGCTGACTCCCGGCGGCGCCCCGCGCCCCGCCCCGCTCCCGCCCCGCTCCCGCCCCCCGCCGCACGCAGCCGCAGCCCCGGCCCGCGCCCCGCCGCCGCCGCCGCCGCCGCCGCCGCCGCCGCCGCCCCGCCGAGGGCAGGGGGCGGCCGGGAGCCCCAGCGGCGGTAGCGGCGGCGGCGGGCGGCACGGCGGCGCCCCCACTCGCGGGGCGAGAGGCGCTGTGGGCGGCAGGTTAGGAGGCTGTCACGGGGGCTTCTTCTACCCTGTAACCAAAGCTGACCCACAGGTAGCAGCGGCGCATGCTTTTGTTGGGGAGGGGGAAGGAAGGCTGTCTTTTTCTGTAAAATAAAGCCAAGAGAGCACCCGGGGGCATCCACAAACGCGAGACATTCGTGCGTGGACTTTTTACTTCACCTCATCGGCCCACCCTGTTCTCACGTTTTTCCCCACAAAACTGCCCAGGGAGGGTGCCCCGGCTCTCCTTCCTGCGCCCCAGATAGCCGGTGCTCAGCGTGAGCCAGCAGTAAGGTGGACTATGCAGAGAGCTCTGCTGTACTGCTAAACGCCCGTATCTCCCTGGATCCTCGCGCTGCCACCAGCACTCCTACAGACTGCTGCTTCCAACTTTTGTGCAGTGGGACCTTTGGCATTTCACTCCGTGGGTCACCAGAGCTCTACCGTAGCTCCGAGCAATCCTATTTGCAAGTAGCTTGCAAATAACTTGGACTGCGAAAAAGCTCTTTTAGGAGAAGTGAAGGTGCACGGCTTCCCTAAGAGCTACTGTTTTACAGCGCATAGGCTTCGCATAGCCGCCACGCTCCAGGAGGAGAGGAATATTCAGTTCGCCAGACGCAAAAACACCTCTCGTAAGAAGTCGTCAGCACTATAAAAGGAAATCAAGTCCAAGGAGAAGCGGGAGAAATCTCTGGGCTTTTCCTCCTAAGACAGATGCACGTACACTAATGGGAGCGTTGCGGCTGAGCGCCCAAGCTGAATATATTTTGAAATGTAACATGATACCTTCCTTGCTCTTGCTCTTTCTTCCTCCGTGGCTCTTCTTTACTGTATTTTAAAGGAATGTTTTTGTTATCAGCCCTCCCTCTCTGTCCCCGTGTTTCCAACCCTGCTCTGATCTCACTCTGTTCTCACCACTCGCTCTCCCTGTTCGACTCCTCAAATAATCTCTCCGCTTTCCTCGTGTGTGTCACCTCAGCCTCTCGGACACACATATCGCTCTGGTGCCCGCTCGCTGCTCGCCCTCCTCATGCCGCCAGCCCCCCGGCCTCTCCCCGGGACCGCACTTCCCTTGGCCATCTCCACTTGATGCGGTGCTGAGCGTTGCTCTTCAGCCTGTCAGCACTGCTAGCGCCCATCCTGTCCCAGCCCAGCCCGGCCCTTTGGCAGCTTGCTCTGTGCGCCGTCGCTTCTCAGCCCCCAGTTCACCCCTCTCTTCCCACCACCGGGCTGGTCTGCCCTGACCTTCCGTGAGCCGTCGTTCACCCTGATCATTCATTTTGGGGGTCCAGCCTCAGAGTGCTGGTACCTCACCGGAGAAGAACCTGCCTCCTCTCTGCTACTAGCAGAAGGCTCCTGTCCAGGTTACTATCTAGTGAAAAGATGAAGGCAGGTGGTATCAGATTTCTGCCCGAGATTACTCCAGAGGTAAGGAGGCACCTACTACCTGCCAGATCCCACGACCAGCATGGCTGGCATCACAGCCCCGCGTGCTTACTTAAGAAACTTTCTGCACGTATAGATTGTAGAATGATAGAGCAGCCCAGGTTGGGAGGGACCTCTGAAGATCATCTGGTCCAACCCTTCATGGGAAAGGGAGTCTAGATGAGATTATCTAGCACCCTGTCCAATCACATTTTGAAAGCCTCCAGTGATGGGGACTCCACCGTGTCCCTGGGGATGTTGTTCCAGTGGATGATTATTCTCACTGTAAAAAATTTCTTATATCAAGATGAAACCTCTCCCAGTGCAGCTTGTACCCATTACCCCTTGCCAGCTCCCTGTGGCTCCTGTGAAGAGAGAGCCTCCGTCCTCTTGGTAGCCGTACATGTACCTGTACGATTTGACCAGGATTTGTGCAATAGATGTCCGGTTCTTGCTGCTTTCGCAGAGCCCGCTGCCGTGGGCACGGCCAAGGGCTTCAACACACGCCTCTTCTACGTACTGTTTAATGCCATTTGCCCCAGCACATTCTTTAGCTGCGCAATGAAATGGTTATACTTTGTCATCTGTAGTATTTCCACCCTAGAATATCAATTTACAGCCCAGCGTTACAGGGTGTCCTCAAAAAGCGAGAAGTGAAAGGAGAGAAGTTATATAACTGGGCCGGCACTGCAGAGCCAGCCAGCCACCGCAGGATTGCATCGCAGGGATTCCCGCCTTCCAAAACATCCCCCTTCTTCCCCAAAAGTCCTGCTACCGCAACCTCAAAGGCACTTCGCACATTTAATCTCAAAACCAGAGACCACCCTTACAACCGTGATGCGCTGCATCCAACACTGAAGGGAAACTGGAGGGATAAAGCCCAGGTATTTTTCAACCATCATGCAGGCAGCTACCTGGCTGTCTTCCAGCATGCTCTTTAAGTGTGCTCACTGTTTCTCTATATAAGACTGCTGATCCATCAGTTAATCATATTGAGTAAGTACCTAAAATTAACTTTTAAATTATTAATGCATGAGAACATATCCGTTTGCCACGTACATTATTTTAAAGGATGACAGTGTGTATACTGAGTGCCATTAACGTTACATTTTGAAGACAGTAAATTGACTTGTATGGAAATCAGAAGAGTTGATGGATTCCTCTACAAATGCCTTTGACAATGATAAAATGTTCAATTGGATTATTATTAAGCATGTGTCTGTACTTAAATTTCTTTCTAATACATATGAAAATAAGAGACTGCCCAAGTCTTAATAGTATAATATTTTTCATTTTGTGGTGGGTTAAAAAAAAATACACAGGAGTATTGAAAATACTCCTCTGACAAATAAAAACACTAGGAAAGATATGTTTAGTTTCCTAGACTACAGCTGTGTCGTTCAAGACAAAACTGTACTGTCATAAAATTATTTATCCAAAATAGCACCATTAAAACTGTTAAATGTAGAAGTAGCAATGCATCCTTTCAATGGCAGTGAAGGACATACTTATGATAATCATCTTCTTTTCCTTTAACTAACAAATCTCTGAAAAAACCCTACAGTATGCCATATCATGAAAATAACAGCCTAAAATGCCAATATTTTCTCTAAGAAAAAAAATTTGTCATTTTCTGCAAGAAAAAACACACAAGAAATAATGATGGCAATAACGTTCTGCGACTGCGTAAACATTATTCCTGCTCAAGGACAGTCCAAAAAGTAAAGGCAAACATCAGCGCAGAAGAAGCCCCGGTGCCTTCAGGACTTCTGTGCCAGGGAATTGTGCCCAGGAGAAGTTTGTCCCAACTCCCTGTTTTCTTTTTCTTTGCAGTGGTTAAGGTTCGGGTTAGAGAAGACCGATTCCACTGACCTCTGATGGAAGAACTAATGAGACCCCCCGGCCGTCCTCAGGGGGATCCAGGGCACTGGGGGAGAACAGGACAGGGCATGCAGTCCCCTCCTAGCTGGAGAGGGTCTTGCTGCCCCACAGCTACCAAGCTCAGAGCCTGTGGTACAACTGGGCTTAGGACGTCAATTTATTCTCCAATTTACTACTCTCAAAATATCAGGGAAGCCCAGAAAATGCCATCTTTGTCGTTTTTACTCCTCAGAAAACTTACATTAACCTAAGTTTCTCATATGTTAAGGCTTCAGAAACAAGTCCGAAATATAAGCAGAATACAGGCATTCTCTGTCTATTTAGCGCTACATTAAGACTCAAGACGTAATAATAAATGGCTGTTGGAGTTCAGGTACAGTGGACTTGGTTTGCTTTCCACAGAGACTTGAACTCTGCAGGGTGACTTTCCTTTTTGGAATTTATCCAAAGGACACTAAGCTCTACAATTCAGTTAGCTCCAAGAGAGAAGAAGGTCATTTTAAAGTTTTATTAAATTGACTAATGAAAACTGTCTAGTAGATATGATGTTTTCTTTAGAAACATTCTTAGATTTCATATATGTTCTGAGAACGGGCATAATTTTCTTTTCTATTACGTTGATTTAGGAAATGAAAATCCAGTAGCAGAAGATCTGAAGAGGAGAGATCAGAATCTGGCCACTGCTTTCATTCTCAAAGGCACTGTCATGAAAGCATTATATGAAAGTCGGCATTGAGCATCATCTTTAACTAGTAGAATGCACTGATAAAAGACTTCAGTGATCAAAAAAGGGTCAACATGGTCATTATTACCTAGAAGGTATATAGGCAAAAATGCTGACCAACCTTTGAAATGGTAATAAGTTTCCTTTGTCATGGACAAGGCTTTTCACCTTAAATAGACAGGAAGTCTTCTAACACATTAGAATTTTAATAAGGCTTAATCTGGAACAAAACCAACTCAAAATTAATATTTCTGTTGCTTTTACTATAGTTGAAGCAAATGCTTCAAATATAAGTCTTTTTAATGTTAAGATAGGGGAGGGGAAACATTCTTATTCCTTTCCGTCTAAATCCTTCTTTTCCATTATATTTATTTTATCATGGTATGGTGGAGATTGAAAGCTGAAAGGGGAAAGGAAAGCGCTAAGAAAGAAACTAAACATGTTTGTAAAAACATTCACTAAATATAGCTGTATGAGCCAAAGGATACAGATTGTATTTCAATATTCACCAAAAGACTGACATTTTCAAAACTTTACATGTTTTCCCCCAGTATTCACTCAATTCTGTTTTTTACCTGACCCGGCAGAAACGCCATCAAGTATATTAATTTTAGACATTTAGATAGTTCATCTTCTGCCCAGTTGTTATTGAGAGGATTTCTTAACGTTAGCTGAGTATACAAAAGACTTTTTCTATAGTCAGTCTCTAAAACAGTAGCGACAGAACAAGAAGAGCTATGGCATGACCATGACTGAATAAACTCACTGAGAAACAGAAATGAAATGAAATGAAATAGACTGCATCATTGTGGAGATCTACTTTTTGTTGCTAGGTAAGTTATATCTCTCTTTACACCTTTTTCAAAAGGCTGAATAGTCAGGGACATTTTGTAATTTGAGATGGAGTCCTTAAGCTCCAGTGAGAGAGATGTGCTCTTTCTGGGCTGCACAAAATAGAGTGGTTACACACGGTGGTAGAGAGGAAAAGGGAATTTTAAGAGATACTGATCATCCAAACAGAAACAGCATTAAAAAGACGAATACATTCAGCCCACCCTTCTACAAAAATATATCTGTTCCCAGTGCTAGCCCCACAATTAACACATTGACTGATTCAACATTAATAACCATAAATTGCTGTATTCTCTCAGTTCCGATAAAGGGATAAAGAAAATGGGTACTTCTGGACATCAAGGATCTTAAGTGAAATGACATGTTAAAAGTGTTTCGCTTTTTCCAAATCAAAGTCAGCTGCTTTCCAGATGCATAATAAGTTTTCAACTAGGATGCCAGATAACGCTAGATGGAAGAAAAATTCAAAATTGTACTGCAATAGGAGGAGATTCAGTTCAAGCTATACTATATATTCTCATTTTTGACATGAGAAATCGGGATTTATTCAAAACATGTAGTGCTCATTCACAGCTTTGCCACAGAGGAGGAGAGAACGCAACGAGAACTGTCACTCAGAATGAAATCCAGCCACACTACAGTCAGTGGCAAAACTCTTAGGGAGCTTAGCACGACCGTGATTTCATCTCGAGTCTTTTCTTGGTTCCGGGCGGGGGGAGGGAATTAAAATAAGAATGAAGACAAAAAGAAAATCTTCAACGCCATAACTTGCCCTGCATGCTGAAGCTTTTAGGAGCATATTTTCACCACTGCTGTAGCAGGATCATCAAGCTGGTGCAATCCGAGAACCAGAAACATTTCAGCCATGTAAACAAGAAGGGATTACATAGAAGTAGATTTTACCAAGCTGAGAGAAGAGACACGGCAATCTAGCTGTACTGGACCCAAACCAGATCATCCCTCGGTTTGTGTGCTAAGCTGTGTGCAGATCCCAGCATCCTCTGAATTAAAATGCGCCTCTGTACAACACAGCCTTGCAAGGTGTCAGCATGCCTTTTGTTGGCTTGTAGGGCAGGGATGCAGAGCTGAGGCATGCATTAGCCAGGTTCTCCCTGTGTCCTGTAGGCACCACCGCTCTCTACAGCAGCCAGTTCATGTCTCACACCACTCTCCAGTGCAGGCCAATGTGAAGTTTTGAGAGCATTCCGATTGTGGCTTTAAATGAGCAAAACGTAGATGTCTAATAGTCAATTCAAGTCTGGACTGGACTTCTTGTATTTAGACTGCCATTTCCAAAGGAAGTCCTATTTTGCCTTCCTGGTGCAGGACTTAGCAAAAAAATCTGCAAACCAAAATAAACGTACACTGCATTATCATCTAAATTAATCCCTTGTCATAAAGTTGTAATCTCTTACAAACTTTCCGTAGCCAATTAAGCCAAACCTTTCTCGGAAATCAGCTGGCGGGAGGAGATTCCCCTGCTCCATCCATAGCAAGCAGTCGGTAGGCTGCTTATGCAGAGTATTGAGAACTTGCATTAAAATACAAGTTGTGTCTGCAGTGATTTAAAATTATATTTTCTACAAGTCTTGTCTATTTATTCAACTATACAAGAGGAGTAAGCAGTCATTCTCCCGTCTAAATGATTTCCTTTTGTCTGGAAAAATATTTAATCAGCCAAGGAGAGAGCATGAGAATAACCCTGAGGCTTAGCAGTTAGCAAACCCTTCTAGGACAGGAGAGACCAACTTTCACTCTCCAATGTAAGAAAGGTTTACTACGTACTGTTTTAACTGTTATGTACTGTTTTAACTCTTCCTGCTCTTCTCAGTTAATGATTTAATGCAAAGCTATTTAAAAAAGACAGACTGAAAGAATCTCATGCCAGAATATCATCCAACCTGGGGAGAGGGTCAATTTCTTTGGAAGGGTATCTCACTTCAAGCAAAGAAGAGATTTTAAACTACATTTAAAATACACCTAGTATGGGCCATCTAATCTAATTGTAAGACAAAAATGGCCAGATCTGTCATCTTTTCCCAATATCTCTACTGGGCTGAATCTGGTAGGTGTGTTCAGAGAACGCCTCTGTTAGCAGAAGCCACATTACTCATTTGCAAATCCTGATGGGACTTGTACTTCAGATTGTCTGGCCAGAGTAGGCATTTACTGTATCTTTATTATAAAGAAAAACTTGGAGGACAAATTGTTCCTTGTGATATACATCCTTTGTTAAGAGAGCAATCTTTCAAAACAGAAAGGACTGCCCTGTAGTTGCTATCCTGACAAAATGCAGATCTCCTCTCCTCTCAAAACTATTGAAGGCTGTTATTTGTCAAAGGACATCCTTTCCGTGCTTGTCAGATGTATGCAAATAATCTGCATATATTCTTAGTGTGATTTGTAACATTCTTGAGAAGTAAATTTTGGGGATTGTTCATTTGGCTATCAAAGAATGTAATTAGTTACTAAGGTCAAGTTGCCCCTAATTGTTTTCTTCTGATGCTCTATCAGATGTGAAATAGAAAGACAAAGATGTGGTACAACATAGTAGCCCTGACATTCATCTGCAGCAGCACTGTAGGTCCGCAGACAGTGAGGAGTCTAAGGGAGTCTCGCAGGAGCTACTAGAGCAGCTGAGAGGAAATCCACTGCTGCTCCTCAGGAAGTTCTCACCATCTATAGCTGGAAGTTTGGGGCAGGCAAGCTTGTCATCGATAGCCTAAGATTTAGCTATGATTTATTCTATTTTTCTAAACTTGGTAGCATAAAGGTGCACTTCTGCCTAATACCATAAGCCATTTGGACTTCAAAAAGATTAGTGAAAGTGAACAGAAAATTTCTTTGCAGAAAAGACTTTCAGGACAATTACACCTACCAGGCAAGATCAGTTCTTTCTCCTTGACCAAGCACCTTTCTAACATGCACTGCCTCGTGAAGATAGAGATGTGCTGCTGGATGGCTAAAAGGCCTCAGTAGGATGGGGGCTCCAGCGAGGAGGCTCCCTTGAAGCAGGAACATGGCTCCTCTGTGAGCGCGTGCCCACCTCAAGGGCGTGGGTTCTGTTCCATGCAGCCCTTGTTCTAAGATGACAGATGACATTTCTGGTCTTACATTGATCGCTTTGTAGGTTCTCCCTCCTCCCCCCAAAGATCTGGTGATCCTCTTACACTGGTTATTATTTGGGAAACATTTGAACTGACCTTTATTTCACCCATGCCTCAGGGATGAGATCATTTAGAAAATGCCATATAAAAAAAAAAAAAAAAAAGACTTCATTCTGTGAACCACAATGGGGTGAGGATACAGCAGGGATATTTACAGCAAATCAATGAATCTGTCTAATTACTATCCTCTAATTTAGAGGATTTGCTTCTACAGTGGGAGGCAGACTACTGGTGGATTGTTCCTCCGTCTTTAAGACCTAGAGCTACATATGTCATATTGTGAAAATGTGATACAAAATTGATTCTAAAAAATTGCCTTCAGATTACTCACCAGGAAGCAATTGGAGTCAGGCCAGGAGCAGATGGCAACTCAAAAGGCAATCCTCTTCCTCCTCGAGAAGTACTATTACTTTGTACTTCAGTAACAGTACTGATCTAAGAAACCTGCTGCCTTTTACAAACAGTAACAAGTGTAATTTTATAGTGCCCTGGTAGCACGGTGAGTAGGATTTCTCTGCTGTAGCACACGGGGGAACTGATGCATGTGGAAGTTGGGTTTACACCATTCCCATGCCCATAGTTTTCCAAGAGATCCCATTCTCCATCTGAAGAAAAACCAGCATCTCTAAAATCCCAGCGTTCTGCCACAAGCTTGGCACCTGAACATCAAGCACGTGAAATTAAGGGATGCTAATTAGAGGCAGAGGCAAAGCCGTTGGCAAAAAGAGACTTTCCCAAGTCACAGAAGACAGTACGTAGCAGGACCGGGACCCAGAGCGGCTCAGGCCTGGGTTGTGCTCTGTGGGCTCACCCCGTAAGTGAGTAGCCGTGAGTACCTGGCTACTCCTGAAACTACTTGCCAACACAAAGCACCTCTTGGACGAGTTAAGCACTCGTTTAAAGTGGAACTGAAATTCCAAAAGCAAATACCAGCTAGGCGTTATACCCTGCAGCACAGCTGTATACAGGGAACCTGCTGAGATGGTGAAACTCTCCACAAACAGGCAGTCAGTATGCTTCCCTAGTCAGGGCCAAGCAAACTCTTTGGTAATGAAAGGGACATTTTTACAATGGAAAAAGCAGGAAGATTTTCCTACTTCTTACACTGATATAGTAACCAATTCAGTCATGATACTGAAATGTGAAGAATTTCAGCCGAAATGTTGGGGGACGGTATAAATAAGTTAATTTGAGAGTGGGAGAAAGCTTGCATACTTCTCAGACCTTATTCTATACGCAGTGAGGTCAAAAGCAAAACCCTCAAACATGAACAATGTTGGGCACACAGCAAACAACTCTGCTGTAAATTACAGTGCATATCCGCAACAGCAGGTCTTAAGTGGGTATAAACTCGCTATAGAAGTGGAGCTAGAAAAACATATATCAACCAAACATTATCTTCAGGTATATGTTGTGTGAAATACGTGGCATGGTTTGCAAAGCTCACAGTAGCAGTTAGGTAGATTTGGGAACTTTGGCATGATTTGAAGTGGGGATTCAGCTCACAAAGATTTTATTTTGTGCTTATGGAAGGGTGATTTCTCAGGGATTTTTGAAAGTTGACTCTTTCAAAACAGAAATCCTTTTAGAGTGATCTTCACCATGTAGGTTAGCAAAGGAGAAAAAGAAAGCTGAACCAATGGCAAACCACATCATAGGTAACAAAAAATACAAGTTTCTGGAGAGGCAAATCCCTTTTTTCGACTAGCAGTTCAGAAAGTTAGTATGCAAAGAACAAATATACTTTACTTTAAAAAAAAGATGTTTTGCTTTATAGAATTTAAGTAATGTCTTAATCTGAATGTATTTCAATGCTGACACTCATACCCTGACAGGCTACTTTTCAAGAAAGCAGGCTGTATTATATACTAGGATGCAATTCTGGTCCCCGTGAGGTCAAAGTGCAAGTTCAAGTCAGACTTGATTTCTTCATCTCTAAACTCTGCAACACATATTGTATAGTTAAAAGTCACTTTTTATTTTAATTGCTTACATAGTAATATTTTAATTGTTCCTTATTTCTAGGAAACTGAATTGAGATACGTTGAGCTCTTTATGTTTTTTGTTTACTTAAAACCTTCCCACACATTGAGGCAATGAGGTAGGGCACCTTTCTATTGCCATGTGTGGACTGACCAAATGTTAAGAAACAGCAAGAAATAGAAGTATTTCTCCAAGACAGTAAAACACTACCTAATTGTAAGTTTGCAGAAAACAAGCAGTAACTGACCCTAAAATACTAGTACTGAACCTTGTGGTCAGATAGCCCTGATATTTGCAGTTGAATGATCCTTTCATTCAGATGCGTAGAGCACTGGCTGGGGAACATGGCCCTCATCATAAGAAAATGCAGGCATCTGGTATCACATGATAATCATACATGGCTATATAATTTCAACATCATGTCATATGCATTCCTGCTGCATAACCAAGCATGAATATCTCTGGGAAACACCATTACCTGTATCATATGACAGGACAGAGACCAAAGGGCATGCAGGAAAGGGAACAAGAGGGAGAAGGCTGTGACCTGGATATACAGGTAAAAACACTTGACGTGGCCAATATGGTACGGGATGTGCATCCATGTTCTAGGGACTGTTTAAAAGCACAACGTTTTTGAGTCACACCATGTCACAGCAAAGCAAGGATCACATTTAAAGATGAGGCTGCTGGTGCAGAACAGAGCTGATGTGGAACTGGAAGGCACAGTGAAACCCATGCTTTGACAGACATGGGACTTTGTTCATTTAACAGATAGCATTCACATACTCAGACACCCTTCCAGCCTATATTATTTGCTACATCAGCATATTCAGTGTTACTTACACAAAGCAAGTAGGTAAATTGTCTTCCATGACCAGCAAAAATCCCAGTCTCCCTTTCTCCTTGAAAAATACAGAAGCCAGTAAAGAGTAACCCAACATCCTAAGTCCCATTATTTGTATTACAACAGTTCCCAGGAGCTCTGATTGCACGACAAAAAGTCATTGTGCTGGTCAAACAGTGGAAAACATTTCATTAGCTGATAGAGCTATTAGCTGATCTCCATCTTATTAGGTGCACCCCATCATTGAATACCCCATAATTGAACTTGACCTCGAATGCAATCATAAGAAGTCAAGCTGTTCTCACTTGCTCTAACAGGAGGGTTTTGCAACATAGCCGCACTGCTGCAAACTCACAATGCAAACACTAGATTCTGCATTAAAGAGAGCCTTGAATGTATGACAACACTGGCATAGTTGTATCTGTGCAATCCGCCCCTGCTGTATATGAGTCCTAAGGACCACTGATAACAACAGAACTGGCTGGGACAACTTGGGTAATCAGGCCACTAACCCTCTAATTGCAGGTAGTCATGGCAGGCAGAAACTCTGAATACTTGAGGACTCCTATCACCTAATTCTGTCTTAAGAAATTCTCCTACTCAGCGTACAATCCCTTTCTTGAGCTTATCAACCTAAATGATAAAGCAATTTAAGTTACTTCTTGCTCCTCAATTCCTCCCAATTAGAAAACTGTATAGAATTGCACTCCTCAGGTAGTCTGCAGCCATCTTCTAATTTCCAGCCTAAATATATTCACAGCCAATCTTATTTCCTTCCTGCCACCATTTGTCTGTCTGGTCTATTTGTGACTCAGTCCTTATTTATGACTCACCAGTGTGAAAGATAAGATTTGTGGCTTAGCGAGTGGCCTAATTGCCCAAGAGATGATTATATTAGAAACGCTCAAAAAGAAACGAGTGCCCTTCTTAAAGTCCAATTAAGGAAATATGTTTACATCTAAACAACGCTAAATAAAAAATTTAAAATCCATTTGACCTGGAGTTTCCTTGATAAATATTTATGCTGTGTTTGCTAATTACTGCAGCAATTTTCTCCCTGATCCTCTTGTTCAACATGTGCACGAGGAAAAAGGCAAGGCAGTGTCAATTATATGATTATGCTACCTTTCTCTGTTTCATTAGCCTCCAGTTGTGGGAGTGGCCAGTTTTCATGATGTCTGTGCTAGACTGCGGTTCAGATGAGCTTGGTGGAGCCGAGGGTATGTGGGCGACTTGGCAGAACAGCTGGAACAAATGGCAGAAGTTATCTTTGCTCGCCTCTCCGAGGGAGCATGTTCTGGCTTTGGTTTGTCAGCTCTGCCCCATAAAGGTCCGGCTGGAATTTCAGCTGCTTCTGGATGTTAGGATAACGGCAGTAGACAACAGCATTTTTTCAAAATGTGCTTAGATCTCAGTCCTGCAACACACTAATCATGCTGGGATTGAAGGCTTTGCAAGAGCAAAATTAAAAGGTCATAGCCTGTCTGGAGAAGGACATTTTAGTAGCAGTTATTCATTTTATTATTCTTGCAGGACAAGCTAGAGGCTTTAGCGACAGATGAGATCTCCATTGTCCTCAGCACCATAAAAAGTCAGAACAAATGGCCGGTTCTTGCCCCAGAGAGGCTTACATTTGGTGGAGAAATAGAAAACATTTTCTTGGAAGATGCTATCTTGTTTCGTGGCAGTCTATCAAATCCCAGTTTCAGCTTTGCTGTCCACCATCTATTTCATGAATGTTATTTCGGGCTCGATCCTCAGCTGGCACAAATCAAACATCGTGCTACGTAAGTCAGCCGAGCTGTGCTGATTTATGCTTGCTGCGTCACGTCAGCGAAGACAATGAAGTTACGCCAACTGACATCAGCGCAGGGTCTGGCCCTCAGACGCTGTCAATGCCATTTAGTGCCACTCTTCTGTTTCCGCTTGTTCCTTAGTGTGGAGAGATGATTCTGGCTGACTGCAACCAGGAGCCGAGCGCGGCTCGGCTCCCCTTCCTGCACCCAGCCTCCTCCCCAGCTCATTAACTCCCAGAGGAACGGGGGGTGTGGGAGGGGAGAAGATCCGGCCCTTTAGAGGTGGTTCCATTTATAAATATTGACTTTAATGTTAATTTCATGTAGTTGCTTGTAAAAGTCTTTTAGGCTGGAGCAGAAGGCACACTGCAGATGGCAAGGATATTTTTCACAGTTTTTATGGTGGATAACAATATACTTGACATTTTGCTCATTAAATGTGAGCCCTGGTATGTGAGTAAACATGCTAGGCATCTGCGCTCTAAAATTACCAGTGTGAAAAGCAACAACTCAAATGTTTCAGTCAATAAATGTACAGCACAGAAGCAACATTCAGCAACTTTCTGAATGCTGTGTGCAAGGCAAGGACTGAGTTTGCAGTATTACATGGAACACTCTAGAACCAACAAGGGAGAAATAACATATTGCTTTACAGTCCATACTTTGCAGGGAGAGGATTACATCCAAAAATCTCTAAAGTCAATGTAAACACGTGGTAGACCATACCCATCAATTTGTGTTTCTAGAGGAAATAACATGTGCATAGTCAAGCCACAAAACTACGTCGGAAAGAAAGGAAGGCAACCAGAATGAGCTGAAAAGGTGGAAGAGGTGGTCTATGGAGGGAAAGGCAGTTTGCCATTGGGAAGAACAGTAGACCAGGACAAGAAGGGGCAGAAGGGCAGATATGTGGTGCAGTGTGAGTGGTCGTGATGAGTGACCAACCAGCAGGAGATCAAAGAGAACAGGTGCCACAGAACTGGTTCTTCTCCTTTCTACCACGGGAAGTTTTCTGCTCCCCATCTTTGGGTTTTGACACATTCTCAAAGAAATGAAAAAGAGAAAGGACGAAAACTCAGATGGAAAGAAAAGATGGAAGGGTAAGATAGCTATAGGATCTTAAGATAGTACATGCTTTTTACTTGTCTTTTAAACATTTTGGAGATACTACCTTGAGATGGCTGCAATTCTGAGCAGTAGTGAAATAAAACATAACTAGAGAAAAAGAAAATTTAGCTTAGAACATCTTGTGACGTTCACAAATCCAAGGTCTTCTAGAAACCAGTACCATGCAGGCAAAGACAGCAAGTTCAAATTTAAAAAATAAAGGATATCTAGATTGAAGTAAGAAGACGACTTGTGTCTCATAATTTTATTCATGGTTTTAGTATGTGTTTTGGCACATTTCTTCCTGGGAAGACAACCAATTTGTTACTTAATTCTGTATGATGGAAATGGGTGTGAAGAAAGTGAGACTCACCATATGAAACGGTGATTTATTAAAAAAGACCAGGAGGAATAAGGTAATGCTAACTTCTTCATTATCCTCCATCTCTCACAGCAGTATTGGACTATACAACAGGTTTTTTTATTTCCCAATACACACAGAAGTCCTCTCCCTCTTCTCACTCCTTCATCTTCCCTCATGCCTCTCAATTAAGTCTACCTTCATCCTAGTGTAAAATTCTAATTTTCTTTGACAGCTACTGTTCAAGTCATGTATCTTTTCTCCCTCTCCTCCCAAATAAAACTTCTCAAAATATTTTATTACCTGCAGGGAGTCAGCTCTTTGGTATACCACATCATGATTTTAGAGACACTTATAAAATGAAAAAATTTGAAAATCAAGCTGAAATGGGAACTCTGGTGTAAACTTGACTATACTACTCTTGACCATAGTAGAGGGTTCTGCCAACTGAAGCAGCGGATATACTCCTGTTAATATAAGTGGAAATGAGATCAGATCCATAATTGACCAAACTAAAAGAGATTGGATGGATTTTACTCAAAAAAAGTAAATATTCAAAATCTTCGCACCTTTAGACCCATCTAGTCATCCAGTCTAAGAATCCTTATGCTCAAACCACATTCATGCTTTTTTTATTTTTTCTGTACTTACAGAGCAATGAGAACTCGAATGAAAACAAAACCAAACAACCAAATCCTGGATTTGTTACAGAATAGTTTAAGCAAGTGGCAGTCTCACACATCACCCTTGGCAAGATGCAAAGAATTACTGATATCCCAGAATGGGGTAAGTTAATTTGAATAATAAACTGTACATCAGGACATCTTCCTGATATTTGAGAGTTTGTCCCTAAAACATCTTCATTTCTCTTCTTAATTACTTCTTTCTCAGAGGTAGGCCCCAACTCTTTTATATACAATATCAAAGCTAACAGGGATAACTAGCACACTGTAGTTATGAAGTGTCCAGAAATTAATGTGACAGCTAGGTATATAATTTACACTGAAGAAATCAAATACGTAGCAAGATCAGTCTGATCAGATTATTTCTGAAGGTTTAATATCAGATCTGATGGAGCAATGGTCACCATACCAGGTTAGCCAGCTGTATAGATGTCTACGTCAAGGTGTACAAAGTCCTAGAACCTGACGTCACCTTCTTAAAAGGTGTGTGTGACAAACAGTTAGTAATAAACAGAAAAAAGGATGAAGGGAGCAAACGTAGTTAAGTTAAACAGACCTCAACACTGAACTGAGACCCACTAAATAAATACATTAATTCAGTCATACTTTTTTCCTATGAGTCTGATGTTTCTTCATGCAGTAGTGTGAATTTGCAAGTAGTGTGAGTTGAATCTCTGAAGATCCCATTGAAATCAATCACATAAAATCCATTGAAAGAAAACAGTTTTCCTTCCTTGTCCCCATTAGCTTCAGGAACCATCAGGTAGGTCCCCCAAAAACCTAAAGCAACGTCTCATAGTTCAGGTATCACACAACCTTTGCTGATTCAAACATGCTGAATTGGGATTAATAAAGCTTCTGTTTTGTGTTGTGTATCCAGAACCAGGGAGCTGAAGCAAGAGAATTTGGGGAGTGGAAGAAATACATCATTGGTCCCCTATTTGTAAATACGCTACTGCTGGTCCACTGAGCAATCCCTGTGCCTGGAGTAGCTCTGGAAGGCAGGAGGTGTTATGGCCACTCGCTGAGGGAGGGTTTGATGTGAGGAAGGATGACAAGATCTAGAATTTGCGTATGCTATCCCATTTTCCTATAAATGCTCATAATCAGTTTGTTGTGATGAATGATCTGTTTCACTGTTAAATGCTATCAGGCCATAAATCCTCATTCAGCAGGGAATTAATAAGTTCACATGTTCAATATTAATATATTCCTTAGCTGACACCAGGGCATTCAGAGCATGAGACGTTTATTCCAGACAGATAGCAGTGAGATATTTCCAATTATTCCTAACAAGCAGACTTGACATCATGACATAGAATCTGTAATTTAGAAAAAACCATGAGTAGTAAGCTGTGGCGTCTGCTCTGCATTTGTTAAAAAGAAATCCTAGATACTTGTAAGGCAGAACTGCAGAGGTTTTGCTAACTATCAAAAAACAAGACACGCTACTAGCGTGGCCTTTAAATGGTAAATATTACTCACATCCCTAAGATCCTGAGAAGCCTGAACGGCACCGTGTCAGTATCGCGGTGTGGTGTGCTGTGACATAACATCTAACCCGAATAAGGCAACTCCTTTGGTGATAAAGCATTTCTAACTGAGAGCCCAGAGTCTTGCTCAAGTTGCCACATTTAACATATCGCCAAATATCAGTCAATACGGGATTACCATTTACCAGCCTGCAACAAACTCAAAGTACTGCAGCAGCTTGAAATGCCTCCACAAGACAATAGACACATGTTCTGGGTCGGGAGTTCTGGGGTCTGTTGTAATAACGTTGGAAGAGAGATAATGTGGCATCAGAAGTAAACAGTGCAGTCATTCAGGGATCAGCATCCATTCCTGAACACGGCGAGCATGTGTCCTTCGTCCATACCAACACCACCTTTCTGAATTGCTAATGGGAAAAGGTTGTCTTTGGAGTTTTGCCACACAAAATGTGTTCAGTGCTGGTTTTCAAAATGCCTTCTTTTTCTCACCTGTGGTGCTTTTCCATGGCTGCAGTCAGGTGAGGAATATCGGCACACCATAAGCCCAGAGGAAGTAAACAAGGAATGACTGGCGTGTCTCTCTAGGACCGACGGCGTATCCATCTTACCATTGAATTGAGTATGTATAAGGACTCTCTCGTACTAAATATGCATCAACTAGATGCATTTCGTAGATAAGTACAGTCAGTATTTATCACGGGCATTCATTTTCCTCTACCTGGAAGGAAAATGCCTTCAGAGTTTCCGGACAGAGTATCTGGAATTGCCAATTCCATGGCAGTATTTGGTCTTGTGAGAAAGTTGATCTAGCCTGCTATTTTCAGAGTTCCTGAAGAGAACAGTGCTGCAGGTCTGGTGGCACTTAGCACCTGACCGACTGGGCCTTTGAACATAGCAGTGGTGGTACTGGATCAGACCAAGGCCCACCAGCCCTGTGTCCTACCTGTGAAGATGGCCAGTATGTAGATGCTTATGGGAGAGCGTAGCAGCAGGGCAAACACAAAGTGGTATTTCCGTCAGTAGTTCCCTGTTCTCCATGTCTTGTGCCTCAGGGATTCCCCGCATCAGAGTTATTTTCTTTTAATTTAATGTATTTACCAAACACTGTTTGAACCCATACAATTTTTTGGTCTTCATGAAATTCTGTGATTAAACTGGGGAACTATTTATTATGAGTTGCATAACGTAGTGTATCTGTCTATTTCAAACCTGTTGCCTGCTGTTCTTTTTTGATATCCTCTGGTTATTATATCAGAAAAGAAATCAGGCACCATTCCCTGTCCACCTGTCCTCTGTCCCATTACTCATCTCTTTGAAAGAAGGTGGCCTTTGTGGGGTGGATCCCACCCTGAGATGTTAGCTCTGCTGCATCCCTCCCTCGTTGAGGCCTTCCTGCAGTGCTTGAAACATTTTGCACCGGGATGCCTGTGGTGACAGAAGCCTCTTATCTACCTCCACTTTTTCCTCACAGTTACTTCTTAATTTCACACACTGGGAGAAGATGATCTTTCTAACCAGACAGAGCCAGAGCAGATATCACGGAAAAAGAGAAGAGGACAGGAGGGAAGAAGAGAGCTAATTTCAGAAAGCATGCCAGAAATGGGAAAATCTTAGCACAAACTCCCTCTTAGGGGCTTTCTGTATGGCAAAGGGAAGATTGAGGAAATGCAGCAGCTCCTTTTCCCTAACTCAGACCCACAGCTGTGGAAGGAGGCATTGCAAATGCATCAGAGTTTATGAGCTCCCAACATGGACTCTGTCTGCTGATGGGTACCTAAAAAGGGAGTCTGGAATAGGTATCCAGGGAAAACGTGGCAAGATCTGTGCCCTGCAGGGAAACACAGGACATCCAGGGATGAAAACAGGGACAAGAGTATGCACACGGATTCGCCTTGAGGTCTGCACTGTGCAAGGACCTATGAATTAAAGAAGGATGTGGGTTAAGCCATATATCTGCAATGAATTTGCTCTCTTTATGGAAGTTACCATCACTCAGAGCAGAAAGGAGCCTTTCACTGCAGGACCTGCTAGGTCTACACTAACCTACTTCCATGCCAAAGCAAACATTATTCCCACAGGCCCCTCCGCGGTACGTGAGGAGTACAGTTTCAAACCTTCCCTGTTCCAACCACTTTGGGCATCAAATGTGAGACTGCAGGCCTGCTTCTCAGCTGGTTCAGGCTGGCTCAGCTCCTTCAAAATCAGTGAAGCTCCACTGCCACCATCTAATTGGGGTTTTGGCCCAATGTCCAGCCTTCAGCTCTTTAAGAAGGCAAGTTGTGGACGTGTTTACCCACTGTAGATGTCCCTTTTTTTCCCCTTCTGTTTTCCCTCCTTTCCCTCTCCCTGCTGCAGCCATCTCCCCCTTGTCCCCTCAGCTACCAGAGCTCACATAGAGGGCATTGTTAGTTACACTTTACAGGGGGTGGAAAGCACTAAATCATGGCTTAGGAAAATAAAGCTCTTACCCTGCAGCAATCAGAGGCAAGCAATACTTCACCACCAAAACACAGCATGTGCAACAGTGCATTTTAACTGGATTCCAGGGCACAGAAATATTTGCAGCTCTTGATCCTAAATTATACTCATATCCAATATCTCGGATTTTCATATTATTCAAACATAAAACTGTCACCATGTACATTTGGGGCTTAAATTATGTAGAGATGATATGTTATTGCACAGAATTTGTTTGCATCTCTGTGGAAACCTGGCAGCCACCCCACTGCTGGAGTCCAAAGGGGTAGTGACAATTTAGGAAAAAGCTGAGAAACAATCCAAGAAAACAAGCTACGTATGCTTCGTTATCTAATTGCTTTTTTTAATATTGGAGGGAAAAAATCGTGGAAGGAAGCATGATTAAATAAAAACTGACCTTGAGTAATTTGAACGATAGACCAAGCAGCAGCATAGGATTTTTTCACAGGAATTGACCTTCACCCTGATTAGGTTCCTGTTTGGAGTAGAGCTAACTCACGTACGGGATTGCATAAGCTACCTGTAAGCGGTAGCACTTCAGCCTGGGGGAAAACAACTAGTTGTTGCTCCTGTGCAGCTACAGAGCAGTAGAGACAGGCAGGTATGGTGGCCTGGGCTTTTGGTGAGCAGGGAAAGGGCTGCAGAAGCTTAGGACTTGACCATGCCTTCTCCTCCCGTGCTAGCTGCAGAGGTGTGTGCACCTGGATGTGCAGTCACAATGTCTCCTTAGCCCACTTGGGTTGGAAGGAGCGGTGCTGGGGGGCGAGGTAAGGTGAGAGGTGGTGGGGACAGGCCCTTTCTGACCTCTCCAGGTGGCACAGCAGCAGCCAGAAGACATGAGCTCAAACACCTCTCCCTTGGCATGAAGTACAGGTAGGGAATGAATTGTGACCCCCCAAATGTGACCCCGCCTCACCTCTACGAGCAGCACAGCTATTCTCCTGCACATGGCAGAACCCAATCAGTGAAGAGGTTCTCAGGCCATCCACGGGGCAAGCTTGCTGTCTGCACCTGGGAACTGTGTACCAGATCCTGTGGCTTTCACTGCTATATTTTATCTGAGCTGTTGTATCATGCCCAGTGTGAAATTTGATGGGAAATGACTCTGCATGAAGAGTGTTGTGTTTTGCTTGTTGGGGTATGTGTGTGTCAAACTCTGGGAGGGGGGAAAGAATTAAATCATGCTTTAAAATTAAAAAAAAACATAGGAATTTCATTATGACTGGACTTTGATAAAGTAAAAAAAAAGCAAACACAAATAACGTATAAATACCTCTCAACAACATTTCCTCCAGAGCAATAGAAAATTTTGTTAGCTGATCTTAATCTTCATGCTTCTGTGGGAGAAGTGAAAAAGGCATACTGAAAGTGATATTTTTGAGATGCCACTAATAAAAATGCAGCATAAAAGTAGCACCTTAATTCTGTGTTCCTGCTGGAGGACACACTTTTTTGGCTCAGGTTTTTCCTGTCTCTGCGCTCTGCGCACAGAGCTATCACCAAATCCACACTGAATTTCTAAGGCTAGTATAGCTAGCCTTTATCAAGACCAATTCATTTCCCAGACTACACTTCATACAACCAAGTTGCGCTAGCAGGGATCCAGTTTCTTTTTCTTGCCCTCACTTTTCATTTTGGGTGGACCGTACCACAGATAAGCAACTGTCTTGTTGGCTTCCTTGTGGGTCACGAAGGGACAGGATGCCCAACAGGCCAGATGCTACAACCTGCCTGGAAACTCTGTGCTGGTCTGGGGTACCCTCTGACTGGGGCTCCCATTAGTCTTCACTGGAAGAGGTTGTGTGAAATGGAAGCCCATCCCAGGCAACTCTTCTCCTATCCCCGCTCCTGTGCATTTGGGAGAAGGCATTTAGACAGGGCACTGCCTGCCAGCCGTTGTCCATGTCTTGCCTGGTTCTTATCTCAGTCAGTTCCTATTTTTGCACATGCTGTGTTTGGAAAAGGATAGGCAGGAAAGCATGCCCTGGGCAGCTAGGGTAAAGCACAAGTAAGGTAGCTGGTGGTAATGGATGCCTCCAAAATGCAGGCAGAGTATTTTGAGCATGCGCTTACTGAGCCTGCTTCATATGCTCTGTATAACTATTTCTCTCCGAGGGCGACTGCAGGCATTTCTCCTGTTATTGGCCGCCCATACTTCTGTGTTCATCCGTAGCCTCCTCAGATGCCACCTTTCTGAAGAACTTCTTCTTCCCACTAACTTCCCACCCTCCCAAGCATCCCTGCTTAGCGCGTCCTTGCTCCCTGGAATTTCTATTTTGAGGGTGGAAGGCTCCCTGCTCAACCCCGCCTCTCCCATCTTGAAGTTGGGGTTTTGAGGGGACAGGAGGGCACCTGAGCTTCCCTCTGTCTCTGCTGCACCCTGCAGAACCAGCGCTGGGCACGGCAGATCTGCCTGCCCCCTGGTTCTAACCCGTACCTTCTCCCTGGTGGAAAACCCTATTCTCATTGCAGAACAAGAGCGTTTCCACGTCTGCTGCTCTGCGCTTCCCTTGCTTCTCCCCAGAACGAGTGTAACTGTGGGGGAGGGAGGCACAGAAAAAGCACTCCCTTCCACACGGAGGATTTGCAGGCACTTTGTGCTTTTGTTATATAAAATTTTAAGAGTGGATTTGTAAATATTCAGCACCGATGTCAGATCTACAAAGGTGGCAAGGCTCTGAAAGAGGAGCCCTCGGCCAAACATATCAGGGTAAGAAAGGAAGGGGGAAGGAATGTGTGTAAATCTATTAAGCATCCTGTGTTATCTTCCATTGATATTTGTATGTAGAGCACATATATTTGTGAAGTGTAAAACCCCAGTAAAGGAATGGCCTCAGAAAGGTGTCTCTAGATGCATATTTATTTTTTTTAAAGAGAGTACATAGCTATATAACTCTCCAGCCAATTTTTTGTTATTATTTTGTTAGACTGCCTGTGCATTTCTTTGCAGAACAAGCTAATAAAGCTAAGAAAACTGATGACACTGGTGCTTGGACAGCTATCAGAGGAAAAGAATAAAGTATTAGTGTAGGGAGAGAACTGAAACATTTCCAGAACTCCATTAACAGAATGAGAAGTGGTTTCAGAGAAGATGAGCTTCTATATTAGGAAAGCTTTACTTATTTCCTCTGAGATTCTGCCAGTCCCATGGGAGAAAGAAAAGGCAGTGGTGGGGGTAGGAAAAGAAGAGCAGCAAAGAGGCAGGAATTGAGAGGAGGATGTGGAGAAAAATACTTTGCCATTGTTTATGCAGGATAAAAAGGGGATCCGGACTGATCATGAGAAGAGCTTTCTTTAAGCAGCGCCTGCCACACGGTTCTCCTGCGGCTTCCCAGGATTGGGACCAGATGGGAGACAACAGTTTTTGTCCCTCGAGTCAGTGGTGCAGTCTGAGCACGGAGGGATTACACCACCCACCTACACACACCCACACCGCGGTGCAAGCACGGCAGCAGGGATGTGAAGCTGCAAAGAACTCACACACACCACATCCCCCTGCCCCCCGAGAGGGGGACAGGATAGCAGAGCAATAAGAAGTTAGTGGAGAAGTGTCCTTATAATGACTGAGCCGTAGCAGCAGGAACTGCTAGAAGCTAAAGTGACAGCAGCAATTAAAGACAAGAACAGCCAACATCTGTTGATAAGATGTGCTGTTGCAAGTGAGATGTGTTTACAATAGCTGAAAGAGATTAGAAGAAAATTTCTACTCCTCCCCACTTACTCGCTACGTTTGACAGGTCTCTTGATATTTTAAGTTTTAATGTCTTTACTCTTCAGTTAATCAGTTCTCCTTGTTTGTGCAAGTCCTATTCATGACAGTGTGTAAAAGAAAACAAAATTTAGAAAGGCAGGCAAATATGATTGTAACCCCCTCCCCTCAAAAAATGGATGGGTTTGCAGGTGGTCATATTTCTAGTTCACTCTTTGAAGAAAAAAGGGAATTTAATTTCTAGTTGATGTCTTTTATGTAGGAAAGAGGACCCACGGCAAAGAAAAAAGTCTTACAAAAATGTGGGAACCATGGGGGGATAGATGGAAAATGTTTGCTATAGTAATAGAAAGAGAGATCATAATTTGCTGTACAATCAAAGCATGACACCACAATTTACACCTGTGCAACATTGGCCCCTGTAAGCTCTCTCCAGTCTCATTCACTGCTTTCTTCTGTCTTGGTTACCCATGCTCATCAATGTGTTCATCAGACACGGATAAATTTATGGCAGCCTGGTTTGCTGGGATTTTATGCCTCATTTACATGGATGTAAGCCACCAGGCAAGCTACAGTTGTAGCTTTCCAATCAACACATCAGTGCATGGGGCAGGGGCAGGAAAGAAGTGAGATGCAATCAAAATACGATATGAAGTGTAGCAGCTCAGCATACAAAAAGCCTTCCCTTATGCTGCAAAACAGCATAGGCTCCTGCAAACCCAGAACAGAGGATCCCTCTATGGTCACCATGAGGGACCGGACATCCAACGGGGAACTCCTACAGCGCTTGGAACAGCAGGACCCAAAGATAAAACCGTTGTTGCCTGAAACCTATGAGGTTCTAGGCTTCTGATGAAGCATTTCCCACCCAGTCCCTACGATACGTCAGCTGAATACTTGTAATGGCCCTGCTTTTCATCTACATGTTTCTACCTCCCAATAATAAGAGTATTAATTAATTAGCTCTCCCACCTGCCTAGGAAAGAGAACAAAGACAAATGAGGGAGGATGCTGTGGAGGAATGCAAATACAATAACAAAAGAATCAATGCAAGGAAGGTGGGATTTAATATGTGGATTTAAGTCTGTCCTTGTTAAAGACAACAAGGAGAAATGTACTGCTATAGATTGTGTAAAGGAGCCCATCCGAGTAAAGGCGGAACTACACATCAGACAGAGCTGTTAAAGGGAAATTCTGACTAAGTTTTTGCTTGAATGGCTGCTTGAACACAGTGCATTTTTCAGTCCTGCTTCGGTACAGATGGACTGGATTTGACAGCTTCTGGAAAAAATCCATGTATCTTCCTCAATTACACAACTCCTGGGTGACCACGAAGCTCAAGTCTCATGTGGCCTCTGTGTTGCTCATCACTATATATCCTCATAATTTCTGAAATTCTTTACAGATGTCAACAACTCTAATGTCTTCCAGCCATCAGTGAGTTGCCCCAGAATGAGAGGCTTCATTCTCCACCCAAATCTGGAGTTGGACAGCATGAATTTAAACACGAGAGATGGAAGAGCCCCAGCTTTCCCAAGCTCGTTCACAGTTCAGTGGCAGACTACCCAAAAAAGGTAAACAGGGGAAATGGAAAACAGTTTCTTCCTTGTATGATGATTAGTTCTTAGACCCTGCAGACATTACATATTTGTGTTGTGTTGTGGTTAAGTCCTCAAACAACCTCAGTAGTTAGTCATCTAGATTCTGTAGCAATTTTTAGGAACTTCCCACTAAAGGCCTTTAGGTGGAAGGGCATTCCCTCAAAAGCCTCTTCCATTTGTATCTGCTGGAGAACTCTCCTTAACCTCCCCTATTAAATTTTATGTAAAAGAACAGACTTTGTTCCTTCTTATCTTTATAGGAGTTAGAAGGGGGAGCAAACTGCAGGTTTTTTCGCACATTGCATAGGAGAGAGCAGGTCCAGGATATTCTGGTTCCAAACAGACATAATCGTAGAGGCTTTCTTTCAACAGCTATTTATTTTTATCCCCAGCTCACAATTAGCTAAAAGGAGCTCACGTACAAAACCGATGGTCCAGCAGAGGCACTAGCCATAGCTAGAAGGATTTCCTCCCCTGTATTACTAAAAGGCAGTTCAAATCTACCTGAGCAGAAAAGAAAATGCCCAGGAGATTCAAGATCATACTAAAACTCTGAGCATAAAACCTTACCAGTCCCTCTAGACAACTAAAGAAAAGTCCTTTTTCTTTATTCCTGATAACATACGTTTACATCAGATAATATCTCTCCACTGGATCATATGATTTTGGCAGTAGGATAATCAAGGGTAAATGCAGGGCAGTGGAAGGATAATTCAGGCAAAACGAAACAGGTGAGTTTTTCAGTCCTTCATTACCATACACAACTGAACACTACAGACACTTAGAAGAAACTTTAGTATTCAGCTCAAATAGCAAGACCCTATGCTTCTTGCATCCTTGTGCTTTTTAAAGCTGCTGACCCCACTTTAATGAAAGTGCGTAAGGAATTTTCCTTCACTTTCGGTGGAAGCAAGGCCAAACCCTGTGTAATTTACAGAAACAAATCTAGGCTCCCTCATGTTCAAGCACAATTTCTGCGCAGATAGCTGACCTCATTTCCCTAAGCAGTTTTCTGGCAGATGATAGGGAGCAATGTACCCATACGTTCCTCAAGCTTCTTTTCATTAGTGTGTCTATCAGTTTAATATTACATGGAGCAGCATGTTCATTGGGAACGGAAGTGTAACCAACATATAGGTGAACTCTGTCCTATCATGTAAGCCAGGTTATAATGAATCACACATCTGCGACCTAGTAAAACCCTCACACTGTCTACTTTATTTTAAAGCTTGGTTTTGAGGCATATATGCTTTGCATTGTCCTTTAGGAGGAGTAAAAATTGATTGCTCTTTTTATTAGCCTTGCAAAGCTGCTCTCACACCAGGTTCCTGGACAGGGATGGGCTAAGCAGCACTCGGCATGGCTGGGAGGCAGTGATACAGAAATAACTTGGAAGTCTATTTTCCTTCCATTTTGGGGCCATTTCACAGAGGTCTTCACAATAATACTGCAGTGACCTACACTGGCAATTATCAGCTCCA
This sequence comes from Gymnogyps californianus, assembly GCF_018139145.2. Taxonomy (NCBI): domain Eukaryota; kingdom Metazoa; phylum Chordata; class Aves; order Accipitriformes; family Cathartidae; genus Gymnogyps; species Gymnogyps californianus. The sequence goes on along the minus strand of NC_059472.1, from coordinate 76,008,017 downwards.
ATGGATGGTGGATTTCAGGTTTGTGGATATTGTCAGGACATAGGCAAACTTCGTGGTGCCCCAGACATACGGTGCATGTAAAGTGAGCTAAGTCATCACCATGCATAGTTATCTCATTGCTGTCCAGTCTTCTTGTAAGAAATCAATTAGGCCTAAATTTTGATCGAGGTGCAATGCATGCATCTGTGGCAACACATGCAAAAGTGCATGTGAAGTTGCCTGAAAAGACTAACAAGACAAAATATCCCACTGATTTGCAATGGAAGTATTTTTACACTGCTTTGCACACAGATGAATAGAGATGTGGGGGAGAAGAGGTGGAATGATGGAAAGGCAAGCCAAAAGAAAAGTAGATCAGCTTGTGACCTGTGATCTGAAAGACGGAAAGTTATTTTTATTTCAGGAGCATAAAATGGTCACAAGTAGACTACTTTGGTTACTCAGACCACAAGTCATTGCATTAAATACACTTCAGTATAATTTCTTAGCTGTTTTTCTTGAAGGTGGTTTTGAATTTCAGGAGAGAAACCATTTTCCAAAACACGGATGGTAAAATACACAGGGAAAATGGAGAGGTTTTGAAATAATTCACTTAAGAAGGAGTATTTAAATACTTTTTTCTTTCTGAATACATTACCTACAACAGGCATACAGCTCATGGAGGTGAGGTGATTATGAGTACCAAATCATCTCCATTGAATTCAACTGAATTAGACATCCTGCTGGCTGTATTCCTGTGCTTAGACATTTACAGGTTTGGGCTGTTGCCTAGGGAATTGGCCTCATTAGGAAACTATATCATATATAACTGTGGCTATGAAGTAATTTATACAAACCATGACTGGCTATTCTTCTACATCACAGAACAAGAGAAATCCCACTTGTGCCAATTCTTATTTAACTTTGGTGTTAGAACATTGGATGGGCAACAGAGAAAGGATGTGTCACATCAGTTACAACCATATCAATGATAAGGAATTGTTAAACATTCTGTATTTCATGGAGGAAAGCACTTCAGTCTATAAATACTAGGATTATATGAGGGAGTATCTCAGATAGCACATACTTCATTTTATTCAGTGAAAGTGCCTCTAAGCAGATCAGGACATCTAAATAAAAACATTAGTTATGCCAACAGAAGTATGATGTGTGTATATATGTGTGTGTATATATATATGGTTTTATACACACACGCATACATATATCAATCATATTTTTTAATTTAGCATTGATTTAAAATGCCTAGAGACATTTTCATTTCTTTTTAAAAAACAAAACAAAGCACAAACTTTCATCTGAGTCCAAGACTGGAAATGTACAACAATCCAATTTCTATCCAAGTCAGAACCTGGATGGTGTTGGTTTCTGCAGAGCTTTTATACTTGCATACATGCAATGTTTTATATAAACACATATTTTTCAAAAGAATCTATTTAAACTAGGTTGTACTAAATCACTCATAAACCAAATGACATTTTTTAAAATCAATGTAAGAACAACTTTGTTGTGTAGGCAAGCCCTTAAGAAGTGTCAAATGTGGGAAGCAGAGATTGTAGATGTATTTATCTGATAGTGTTAGCAGAGAGGTCTTCAACACTGCTATTAGTTTAGAGCAGTAATTTGTCAGCACGTCTAACTTTTGGAAGGGGTAAGTCTCTACTCAAAGTTAGCAAACCTCTGACTTGCCACCAGACAGAAAAATCAGGCTTTATAGGTTTTTAAACTTGTTAAGATTCCCTTAGCCTAGTACGTAGGCATAGATAAATAAGCATAACTACCACATACTTACCTTACTACCTGGCCTTTACATCCACCAAAACTGTATGTACCTGTTGCCTCAAAGAGCACAACAGTTCCATTTAAATCTACAATTAGCGGGTGCCAGCCTCATTGCCAACTGCTGGATGGGAAAGCTGGTTAATGAAAACAGTACTAATACATAAATATTATGTAAATGCATCTATAATATAAATACCACAATACGGACAGCAGACCTGCAAATGAACATGGAGAGATTTCTCTGTCAACATTATAAGATAAGATCACTGAATGAAAGACCGCTGTATATATGCTTCGTTTTGCCAGCTGTGCTACAGCACGTGCTTCTGGGGTCATATAGCCTATGTACAATATTATGGGGCTTTTGGGAAGTGGCTCACGTGTAGCCTGGTACATGCACAGTGCATGGGCAAACATAACTGTGAGGGAAACGGGCGCATTTATATAATTGTGATTCTTCTGTGGGCATTCAGTGCTGAGCTGTCAGAGGAGGTTTTGACGCAGCAGGTGCAGAGATAAAGGACTTTCTTTTGTAGGACATCTGCTCAATGGGATTACCAGTTGGTGGCTTTCTCTCCTCCATGCACAGTCATATTGTGGCCAACTGAGGGATGGACTTCTCTCGGCATTTACTCTCCTCTGTGTCCAAAATCCTGCAGCTTTACTCTTTTTGATATTTAGCAAGACCTGCCTTCCTCTGGATGCCTGCCATATGTGGTAGAAGTGCTTTTCCCCTCCCCAGATAGGAACTTCCAGATTAGAGTTTTCTTTCCCATATTGTTTCATCAATCGTCTTCTGCTGGAGGAAAGCCAGGCACGATACCAAGGCCTTTGCTTTGGGGCAAAGAGATCTTCAGGGAGCAGCACTTGGAAAGCCTCCACAGCAGGAGCAAGCTGCAATGTGGATTTTGTGCCTGATTTATAATTCTGCCCATAAGATCCTGAGATAATCTAATCTTCCCAGAGAAAGATAGGCTGTCAGTGAGAATATTTGAATTCCACCTATTAAAAAAGGAGAAAGTCCATGACACATGGGCTAAACAGATTAAAGGTGTGGAGAGCTTTGCAGGGGAGATAAGCTGATGAACAGTAGCTTTATAAAGTAAGAAGGAAGCTAGAAGCAGGAAAAGATCTATATGGAGTGGCACTAATAAAAAATAAAGATTTGTTTTAAGGGTTGAATGGGCTGTGGAGAGCTGACCTTAAAAATCACCTTATTTTGGGACTTAGGTATAATTCACAGCATTAACATGTATTGAGCTAAAAAAATCCTAAATTATACAGCTGTTTATCATTAATAGGATTATACTAGTGAATTTGCATTATGACGTGAATAAAACTAATGTCACTAATAACAATGTCAGCACTTCCACCATCTCATTTCATCTTGTTTAACATGAAGAGGAGCAAGGCGGCTCTGAGCCTCTGGTTAGTTTCTCATGCACGTCCTAATCACCTTCTAGATGCATCTTCTGCATATGGGAACCGATTGCCCTGCTCTTCTCTGCTTGTTTCCATGTAACTGTCACCTGTAACAGGCCTACTTGGAAGACAAAGAAGAGAAAAAAAAACCCAAACCCAGAAGCACAGTACTTGGACTGCCCTCTTGCTTTTTTTCCACCCTTCCAGTCAGGGATGATTTTAACAGGTTCTATCTTGAGAAGTACTAAATCCAGAAACCAGTATTTTATGCCATCTGGAAGCCTGATATCCTTGTTTTTCAAATGGCTTACAAAAATATATCTAATTCTAAATACTCACAAATTATGGGCTGCTAAAATCCAATTCGGAGCAGAATAAAAACTAATTGAACAAGGTAAATAAATAGAAAAGCTAATCTATTGCAATGCACCAGGTGACTGAGGGAATCAACACAAAAGTGATGTCTGAGACCTGTTGATGGACTGGAAAAAAGAAGATGTTTTGCAGACAGAAACACAACATGAAAATGTAGAAATGCTTGTGTAGCACCTGTAAAGAGTAAGGAGAGCTGGGCAGGGTGTAAGACTTGGGGCAGGCAGCAAGGGTGTTTTGCAGCAGCACTCGGGAGCAGGCACTAGTGTCTAGCAGAGTGGGGGAGCCAGCAAAGAGGCTCAAGGGGGGAGATGGTAACATTTATATTGCAAAATGCCAAGCAGATTTAAATAGGACAAGAGGTGAGAGCCATGGAGACTGGAAAGAGAGGCTTGATAATAATACCAGAGGAAGAAAAGCAGTCAGATGAAGCAGGCTTTTGGCCAACTCCTCTCCACGCAGGAGAGCAGCAAGTGCAGGGGCTGCAAGGATGCCCTGCTGCTGCTCTGCAGCCAAAGCTAGAGAGTCCTTTGCCTTGGGTGCTAGGAATGACTCCAGTACAAAAACCAGCTTCTCAAGCTTGGCACTGGGTTTAAAGCTTCAGTGAATATTTGTCTTTAGCGTGTGTGTATATAAATGTGTAGATATATATACACAAACACTTTTTGTTCTCTTTCTTTTCAGAGTTTCAGTAAAAATAATCAATGTCATTGCCAGCTATCTTTAAGCTTACTGCCTTCTCAAAGATATGCACCGGTGGTTCCACAGCACATCCACAATAAGTATGGAGGGTGAAAGAAAGGCAAAAAAATATGCACAGTAGAAATTAAAAATAAAATTCAAATAAAGGAAGGACTCATCTTCTCTACCCTGTAATTCTTGGGTGTAATCTAAAATCAAACTTCTGTTCCTGAATAAAAATATTTGCAATACAACTTCTGAAAAATAAATGAAAATGAGGACTATTAACGGTTACATAATGGACAAGAAAAAAGTAATTCTGGCTGCAATTGTGAGGAGTTTTCAAAAACTTGGTGAGAGAAGGGAATTTTCCACTGTCTGATGTCTTAGGGAGTCATTGTGGAAGTGTAGGAGATTTGGGTTGAGAACGTGTCTTGGTGTTGCAACCAATTACAACTTCTAGTCAACCTAATCCAGAGCTGTATGCAGCCCTTTTGCAAAGCTTGAATCTGCTATACTAATTAACTGTTTTCAAAGAAATACATTAGACACACGCAGATTGAGGGAAAGGACCCTGACTTTTATGAATGGGCTAATCTTGCTCCCTGCAAAGGAAAGGGATTTTTCCCACTGCTTCGTCTGGAAGGAGAAATATCCACCCTTACAGCTGCAGCAGACTTTCCAAACCTGACCAAATATTATTTTAAAAAATGAATCATTGATCCGTAAATGCATCCCCAGATGTTCATATTGAATTTGCAGTATTCAGCATGCTGAGCTTAATTGTCCATTCAAATCACCCTAACTGAGGAGTGCTCTGCTGAAGGGAGTCACCATATGCCAATATAAAACCTGGAGTGACTGGAGAATCAAGCCTACGCTGTTTAACTTTACATCGCTATGCATTGCTCTAATCTGAGGGAGAAATAATTGCAAACGTTTTAACTGTGAAAGAATAAGGAGTCATAAAACCTTCAATCATATTTTAATATGCAGTCACACTCTACTTTCATAAATAGGAATTGGAATAATTATAAAGACATCATTTTTAATTGTCACTCATCATTCAGTTGACTCCTTAAGAAGAACACACATTTAATTAATGCCTTAGATTTTAGCGTCAATTACCACATTAGATGTTCTCCCATATTCATTCCATCTGCTGCAAGTAAATACATTACCACTGCACAGTTATACACCCATATAGGAACCTGATCATAAATTTTCCTGCCTCCTCACGACCTATTGTACAGTGAGTGGAAAAATTTGCAAAACATAGGTACAAAAAACAAGTTTTGGCTTGAAATTAGAGATATTTTTTCATAAGCAAAAGGAATTTGCTCAACTTGCAGGTATTGGTTTAGCTAAGAACAATATGTGGTGCTTAACGAAGATGCAGAGCATGTTTAGGCTCTGAGATGCCAGTATAAACATCTCTGGATTACCCAGCACACAGGGTATAGGACATCGTTTTGTTATTTCATCGTTTCAAATCCTTTTTCAGCTCTCTTATATTTTTGATAGCTAGCTTGATTTAAAGACATCAGGTGATTTAGATTTGACCATGTTCTTCAGTAAATTTCACCAACAATTAATTACATTCACCGTTGACTAGTTAGACAGATCAGCATCCTTTTGTCATTTGCTATAAGGCAAAGTCTTCCCAGCCATTCTTGTTGCCCTTTTCTGACCTTTTCCAACTTTTTGGTGCCCTTTATCTAGTGTAAATCCTCAGTCTTTCAGCCGCAGTCTTTGTATTGCCTCAGGCAGCCACAGGAATCTCTCTTCCCTGCTCCAGCTCGGTGTCCCCCAGCTCGCTCATCCACCTAAGGACTCTCATGTGCCTTCTTAACAGCAACACCGCACCTGGAGACCCGGTCAGGTTAGCTGTGTGCCACTACTCCTAGTCTTTGTTCAGGTCACTGCACTCCTGAATACTGCCTCCATGCGATCTGCCTGCTTTATTCCTGCAATATACGGGAGTAATCCCTTGGCAGTGGGAGCAGGCACTACTAACCAGCCTGCCTCACCCGGTGAGGAGCCTGACGCAGGGTCAAGGCTAAGGCAGCCCCCAGTCTGTTGCCCAGCATGCACGCACCATGCATCAACCCCACAGGCAATGGTCATTATGCCGCTACTGGGAAATGCTTATGGCAGCTCGAATGGGGAGAAAAAATAAGGCAAAGGAAGGGAAGGAGGGTCACACAGGTGACCCTAAGTTCATCTGGTCCAAGAAAGAGGCAAGAAGAAGAGAGAAATATCCCAGGTGGAGGAGGATGGGCTGAACAGGCTGATATTGCTCAACAAAACTTGCTCCCTGAGGAGCGTTTCAATACGGACGCTGACTGTTGACCTCTCTTGCACTGGGGCCCTACTTCATGAAAAAGATCAGTTTTACCAACCAGTGTCTCTGTGGCAGAACTTGCAGGCCTTTCACTTCCAATTCCTACTTTCTCACACCCCACCGAGAGCACCGCACTGACCTCTCAGAATCGCCAGCACAGACCAGGGGGTACCGAAGGCGTTCAGCTCCCCGGGAATCTGCCTGAAGCTAACCTGCCAGACTGCTCGCAAGTATTTTCTGGGCCATTTACTGCTGCTCTGAAGTTTTTCAAGTATCCATAGGCTTTAGGTGCAAGGTTGGTACATCCTGGGAACACTAATGCAGGGAGCAGGTAATGACGGTCTTTACCCCAGTGATTACAGGGTGTCAGGAGGGAAAGGAATGTGAGCCCAGATGGCTCCCCCAATTGCCACTGGCAATTACCTCCCCAAACACAACACCAAATACTTGTGTTCATCATAGTTAGCTTCTCCTCTCCTCTCAAATGCAGTTATTTCCTCTAGCAAAGAGTCCAGACAAATGAAAATCCCACACTTACCCATGGTCGTCTATTGAAGTGGCATCTCCAAACCGATAATCTCTATTATGACTTCCCCAGCATCTGCCCATTGGGTGGAATGACCTGAAAATCGGGAAGAACAATGTGCCCCAGGATCCCAGTCAGCACTGGCACTCCTAATTGCTGCCCTGCACAATGGGCTGCTGTGTTACCCGTATTAGGGACTACCCTGGGAACACTGTCATCTTCTGAGTAGTCATCTCGGTCTTTTAAAGTCACCTTAAATAACTAAATAGTATGACTTAAGCATTTGCTCAATCACCTGGCAATTTCCTACATTAAGACAGACTGTACATGTTGCAGAGATAATGTCTAGTTCTTTAAAACAGGGCTGTAACTTATTTCATCTGTCATATAATTTTAAAATAATAGGACAGATTTGGACACTCATTTAAAAAGTAGATGTCCAAAACATTAAAAATAAATACCTATCAAGGTGATATTTTATAGTAATGATGCATTTAGAAATTTTTTATAGGGTTAAAAGAATGTTACAGGCTTGACATGATGGTCCTATAAATGAACATACTGTGTAGAATAAGTACTTTATGAGAGAATGCTGAAAATGGGCATGAACCATGGGTATAAGCAACATACTGACTTGATGAACTTTGTAAAAATTGATCAAGTATTGATTGAACTAATTTAATAAATCTTTATAAATAACAAGTTCAGCCTTATTTGAAAATGCAATTTACTTTAGAAGAGTTTTATGAGCAACTGAATACCACGGACAACAATTTAAGATGAACAGCTATGAAAATGAATGTCTCTTAAGGAATTCTGAAAGACCAGTCCTCCTGAACATTTAGTTTCACCATTTTATGTTGACTTGTTCAAGGGCCAAAACTCATTCATTGACATTCAAGACACTGTCTCCCAAACCGCTGTATATCTAATAGGCACAAACCTCAGATTTAGAGGCAATTCAATCACATTTCACATCCTATGCAAACAAGGCCTTTGAACTAACCTGCCTCCACTGTGTTTAGCCTTTTCTTAAGTAGTAGTGAAAAATACCCATTTCTTTCAGATTTTCCATATCATTCATCAAAAATCTAAGCAACCCCCTGACCTCAAAACACAAGAATTTACAATAGAGCTCAATTGCAGAGGTGCCAGGTCTGGTTACCCATCACTTAGCAGCTGAAATGATATTTTTGTTTTGTTGTTCCTATGTTCAGTTCTTTCAGTTACTGAATGAACCAGAGTCTTATGTTCTTAGTACGTATAAATAACAAACATAAAGCTCTTGTGGAAAATAGGGGACAGAAGAGCAGTAAGTAGGAAGCATCCACTGAGTATTATGCTCCATCTGCTCTTGGAGAGAGGAGAGAAGGAGCTGCTGAAGGAGGAGGAGAGCTGATCCTTAGGGCCAATGCTCCGTTTTAGTACGCAGTCACTGACCACATCCACTGAAAGTTCCGTATTGGGACAGACTGGCATCTAATGTGTCTTCATTTAAATGTTTCTAACTTGATAAAAACAGAGCAAAATCCCCAAAGAGACAGTCTAAAGTACAGGTACAGACAAAGGTGATGTTTCCCTATTGCCCTCACGTGAGTTTGGAAGAGGACTTGTTCTGATGTTCACTTTTCCCTTTCCCACATCTGTCATTGCCTTTTCCTCCCAAATTATGCCTGCATTTTGACCAAGCTCTGTGTGCTCATCTAACTCCTTCTTCTAGCAATTCCTGTAAAGGGCTGAGCAGAAATGGCACAGGAACAAAAGATAGAGTCAGAAAGCAGGAGATGCTATCCAAAAGCCAGGAGTTGCGCATTTCTCCGCTGTTTCTGAGACTCATTATTCTTTCTGTCCACTGCATTTATTGCCATGGTGTTCAAGAATTTCAGCCCTGGGTTCCCATAATGAGCTACTTCTGTGAAGTGCTGTATAAAGGCAGAACAAAGAGATGGTCCTTCCTTTAAGATCTTACCGTGGACAACAGCAGATGGTGATGAGCAGACAGAGGGGGAGTACAGGAAAACAACAAGACAACTGTGAAACTAATTAGGATTGTAAAACTCTGGACAAGTCTGGTCACAATAGAAATATTAGTGGTTTTGGAGGGTACATTATTTCAGCTTCGGAATTAATGAAGCAGCAATCAGAATAAATCTACAGGCAATGTTTTATATGCCCTTGTTTCTGAGAAGGGAAAATCTAGTAGAAAACACCTCAAATCAGTACGGATGCAAACAAAATATGGAACCTCTATATAAAATCAACCCTTTTCTTTCCCTCTTTTTGTTAGCCTTGCATTATTGCAGACAAGCCAAAATACAACTCTGCTTTATTCTATACTTAAGGGCAGTTAACTATCCTTTTCATGTGTTCAGATGTCCTGCAAGGGCCAAATGAATGCTCTGATCTTTCCTTTTTTCCTATGTGGCAATTGTGCTTTTTTGTAGGGATGCTGCTCACACATGATACCAATTTTTGCCACTCCCAGGAGAGTACTTGCTTCTGAAAATCAGCAATGTCCCTGTGTTAATGATGGTTAATTTAAAAAAAGGAAATAGACACCGCTGTTTTTCACTTTAGAAATTACAAACTCTGCTTCTCCTCCCAACACCATTTTCTTTCTCCCTGAGGTATCCACATGCTGTCATTGTCTCCACATTAGTCACGTCTCAGAGATGGCACAATCAGCTGAGAATTTATAAATTGCCTTTATATCTTTGGCTGTTTGGGCTTCAGATTCCTCCCTGGTTCTCCTACGTTCCGTCTTCTGCTTGTGCCATCCGTCACTCGTGCTCCTTGCTGTTATCTTTGACAGAAAGCTGTTCATTAGAAATATCCCTTCCTACAGCTTTCTTTGCATTCCTAACTTTCTTCAAGTTATTAGTCTATATAAAGCAATGTGGCGCTTCTCTCTGATTTATCTCAGTAGGCCTTGGAACCATGCTAATCGCCACGTTATGACTGTCTGTGTATCGGGCGAAGGAATGTGTGGGTAGCATTTGTCTCCGCGAGGAGCGAGTCCAAGAGCCAGCCATAAGGATATTATTAATGTCATGCCTTAGGTTAAAGTATTAGCATGCCTCTTCAGTGCACCGAAAAACGTGCCTGAAGATTTTACCTAATATTCTAGGCTTCAACAACAAAAAACCCCCACAACCCAAGCTCCAGCTTGATTCTACAGTCCCCAAGGCAGTCAGTGACATGCCACAAGAGCCGTGAAATAAAGGTGTGTTTCTAAAGTCAAATATTCACAGAGCACATCATGACAAGTGTGTTTCCTTCCATTCGAACTGGTGTCCCAGCCATGGTGAGCAGAAGTCTGGGTAACACAGATGCAAAAGCGAAAGTAAAAACCTGCCCAGGGAGAGCCACCTTCCCCGCACCGGGCAGGGGGAGACAGTAACCTTCCTGCCTGTGTAGCTTGCGGTTTATGTCTTTGTAGCCCTTTGCAAAGCCAGTCAGCACTAGTTAACTTTTTTTTAATTTAATTTAATTTAATTTAATTTAATTTTATTTTATTTTATTTTATTTATTCTTTTAGTTCTAAGTACCAGGTAACTTTCTGTAGATCAAAAGAAGAATCAAAAAAAAAAAAAAAAAGTGGAACACCATTAAATGTGTGTTACAACTTTTGCCAGGTATATCTGTATTTGCAGTAGTATACTACATGGGAAATATCTTGTTATATGGATTTGAGTAAATGCTGAAATATATATCTATATAAGATATATACAAGATATGGATAACATAAATATGTTAAAATATATATAACATGTAACTTATATACATATATAAATGTTTTTATTTGTGTGTGTGCGTGCGCGTGTAAAATATTACTGACAGGATGGAGGGGATTTATCTCAACCAGCTTTGGCCACCCAAAGGTTAGGTGTCTAATGCAAAATGATTGTCTAAATTGCCTCTATAGTCAATGAGGACCTTAGCATGGGATGACCTCCCCTACAGACTACACAGGACTAGATTTTTTACTTTTAGACAGCTTGGTTCACGTGCAACTAGTACTGTCTGATACATACAAACAAAATGTATAAAATGGACTACTCCAGAGGAATTCATACATTAATATACCTTCTCATATGGGGCCCTAACATTTTTGTACAGGACCAGATCTTTTCAGATCAGCTGCACTGATCAGTATTGCACTGGGAACATCCTCACCAAAATTACAGAAACTGTACATGGAGTAAGGTGCTGCCTGGCATCTGGTCCACAGCGTTCACACAGAGCGAGGCTCCATACTGAAGTTTTGTATACATGCTGTAACCTACATAATATATATTGTGATCCTGGCATCCTCCAGTTCTGTTGAATATCTTTGTGCACAAGCAGGTTACTAGTCAGCATGAGAAAGTCTGGCAGAACAGTCTTCAGGTGTCACGTTTACAGCAAAGACAGAAACAGCTTTAAGTAAAGGGACATCTGAGAAATGCTTTGTGTTATGGTCTATCGTTGCTGTAAAAAGAGAAGATGCTCAGGGTAGTGAGCCAGAGGCCTTTCATTGAACCTGAATATCATCTCTTCAGTGGAGTGAATCAGACAGCTGCTCATGAATCCTCAATTTTACCACCTTTGGGTTCTTCAGAAGCCACCCTGCATTTCTATCAAAAAAGATCAAAGACGAATTAGACAATGGTTCAAAGCTGCGCCAGGGGAGGTTTAGACTGGACATGAGGAAGCATTTCTTTACAGTGAGGGTGGTCAAACACTGGAACAGGCTTCCTAGAGAGGTGGTCGATGCCCCAAGCCTGTCAGTGTTTAAGAGGCATTTGGACAATGCCCTTAAGAACATGCTTTAACCTTTGGTCAGCCCTGAATTGGTCAGGCAGTTGGACTGGATGATCGTTGTAGGACCCTTCCAACTGAAACAGTCTATTCTATTCTAGTCTAGACAGTGAAACTTAGCTTGAGAGGGATACCATTTGTCCTGCCATTTTCTCCAGCACTCTCAGTTTCCTGATGAATGACTCAGCGTGAGCTAGTGTTGGGTTAGCCTGTTCAGTATTTCTGAAAGCGTGCCTCCTGCTCTTGCCTTGGTTGGCTTCAGCAGGAGCGAAGTAGACATTTTATCATGACTGAGCATATACGAATGGCTTTTCTCCCACCTGTCTGTAGAAATGTATTATTTTGCAGTCAAAGAAGAGCTGAACAAAAGTCATCCACAACAGAACTTACAGGAAACTATTGGGAACATCAGCTTGCAATACCTTTTAAATTACCTGTGGACACACCAGGAGGGGTAGTAAATACAGCACTGTGTGCAATTGCCTTCTTTTACATGGAGATTTTTCATGTATATTTGCAAGTCAGTTGCAAATTTTCGGTAAACAGTAGCGAGTATTGCTGTGGATTACTTCCCGAATATTTTTGGTAAATGATTTTCTGGCCTTGAAGGACCTGAAGGAGGAATGTTTTTAGCGATGACTAAAAGGAAGTACTGCGCTCCTAATTTTTTCTTCAAGGGAGGTGGATTTTCCCCTCCCTTTTTACAAGATACTGGTTTTATGGGCAATTACTTGCCTTAGTGCTTGCATATAACACTGTTGTATACAAAGCATTACTGTCTGACCTCCTCGTTAATTATGCTAAGCAGTACAGCTGCTTTCCACTAACTGATGAAATAAAACATAATAGCTTGCTTGCCCGAGGACATTGGCTCTCTGAGTCAAAAAAAGGCAGAAGCGAAGTTTGACCTTTAATCTAGTCTAAAGTTTAGATACATGCCAGTGGTTGTTGGAGATAGGACTCCCACACGTGCTCCGACACTGCTGACTCCAGCGTCTGCGTGGCTGCACAGCACATCAGTAACCAGGGCTGGAGATGAAGCCCTTCTTTCTCCTTCACCAAACTGTAAAGTAAGTGCCTGTGATGCAGGAAGTAAAAATATGGTTCGAGCATTAATGACAGCTCCTGTTAAGGTTGATAAGCTGCTCTATTCTGAACGCCGCTTCCCAGGCACTTGAGGAATTCACGGAGGGAGCATACATTTATAGGTGATACTCCATGGAAGAGAATTTCACCACGGCCTGAAATAAGCATTTTTTGAAGAATGGCTAAGTAAAGCTAAAAAAGGCACCTCCGTTGATGCCATCTGGTGCTGCCCATTAATCAGACAACTATTCTCTTTTAATTAGGGACTAGCCCTGGTAGTCCTTGTTATATCAGTAGCACCACAGACACAGATACAGAGAGCTCTTTATGTTCTTAATTCCCACTTTGGCCTCTGCTACCCGATAATTTTAAAGAGAGTTAGTTTTCCACAGGGGTATTAAGTGATTTCAAACCTTTGCGGCCCTTATCCTTACTCTTCAGGTAGACTTCAGTAAAGTAAAATACTTCTCCGCAGCAGTAAGCTCAGCACTGGATGTTACAGCTACAAGGACACATTACAAACCAGTGGGAGGATTTGCTTTCCATGTTTACATGTGATGAACCTGAGACATGGAGGAACTGCGTTACCCAAACTCACAGTGATTGGAAACTGAGTGCCCCGAGTTCTGCTTTTTGGTCTCTGAAAATGTGTTGCTGAAGAACATCCCTACCTCCGCTGGGAAACAGGGACAAGTCTTTCTTTCCCTCATAACTTAAAAAAAAAAAAAAAAAAAAGAGAGAAGAAATCCTTGTGGTCGTCATGATTACCTGGGAGCATCCCATCACCTAGAAAGAACTGCTCCGTTATTTTGGGGGCTATACTTTGTCATTGTGGTGTCAGAGGTCTTCCAGCAGAGTGAGGGAAAGACTCTTCCTGGGTCCGTTTTCCAGATGCCTCTCAGATGAAGAGGACGATTTTCCTTCTTGGCCCTCTGCCGCTCCGTTAGCTGGGCTGCAGTGAGCCGTGTTTATAGTTCACATGGCTGAAGATAATCCTGACAATACACACAGTATGAGGAGAGTACAGCTGGACTGCTGGGAAAATAAAACATCGGAGGATGAAAAAGCAGAGGAGGTGGGGGTTTGGGAGCTCCAAGCTTTTCCCCCTTCAGCCAGGGTAATCAACACAGTCATAAATTAAAAATTTATTCCAAGACAACACATAAGTTACTCAGAAGTCATCATCATCACAAGGCTCTTGTTCACAGAGTCCACACATAGTTGGAGGGGAAAAAGTGAGTCTGCGAAGGGAATTGTTATTTTTATCAGTAGTTAGTCATTATTTGTGGTCTTTCCAGATAAGAAGGCAGAACATATTACAGTACTTATCACCAACATTATCTGCCATTAGACACAACTGAACTGGATTATTGCTTCTATTTTTTTATTTGTTTACATTTTTCAGCCTCAGAGCAGTTACATAGAACTCAGCTCCATCATCTCCCTTTTTTGCCTTCCTAACTATGTATAAATAACTTATTAAGCAACAGCTTTTTCAGAAATTAAAGAAGTTCATTTTTAACACGTGTGTGAGGCCTTTGTGGCATTAAATGTGACACTGATCTTGTGCGGAAAGAAAATCCTTTGAAATTTGTCTATTTAAGTATAATATAACAATGATACATGCTCCTTATTAATCCAGAATTGAACTTTATGATCTGAAACACTGTAGTATCCATTAATACTGTTTTTTAATGACAGAATATAAATTCTGTAAGGTACAGAATGTACTTGATAGGTTCTTATTCTACTTTAAGGCCAAGTTCAATAAATAGTGTATAAATAACATATAGTGAAAGAAAAGTTACTAAGATCACTGAAGCCAACAGTGCATAAATTTCTGTGACACTCTGTCTTTTCTCTGGACTGTACACCAGTCATGAAATCTCTTCTACTTTTGCCTGTAAATGTCATTTGTTGGAAAAATTTTCTAGCTGGTTTGGGTGAGTGTTATGTCTGCCCATAGTTACTTTGCAAGTTGTTTGCCCTGGTTATTTACTGGCTTTATCATGCTGGGTTATACTGTGTAATTGTAGCACCTGGACTACATGACTGAAAAAGTTTAATAGGATAACGTTCAAGAGCAATTAGCAAAAAAAAAAAAAAAAAAAAAAGCCAGTAAACCAACCACCTCTTACAATTTCAGATCAGATAAATATTTTAAAGGAACAAATACTGTGACCCTACAAACAGCTCAAGTGACAAAAGCTGCTACCCTACAAGCAGCTGTAAGGTTATTTATTCACACATACATTTGTAAATCTTCTCCTCATCATTCAGCCAGCTCCTGGGACAGTCCCAAACAGTGTTTATCAGACCCCTATAATTGTAAAAATCTCTGAGTGTCTGTCCTGGAACTGAGTCTGACAAGCCCCTGATCAGCTTCAAACACCAAGTGTTGTTAACCCCCCCCAAATCTCTACAAAACATGTCCTTCTTTAATGGTGGAATTCCCTCTTTCCCTCCAATTCCCACACACTGTTTAATCTGGGACTATACCCAAGTATAAACTCTAGCAAGGCAAGAAATAGAGACTAGACAGTTACATATTCCTTCTCATATTCCTTCTCTTTAAGGATTGTTATGATGTATGGAAAACCTACTGCAGGCAACTTTTGTCTTTCCAGAACTTACTCACCATAATTTTTCTTTTCCCCCTCAAGGCCCGTATGGTAGATGCATAGTATGACAAAAGTCTGAATTTATTACAGACTAAGTCACGTGAAAAATAGCACTAATATTAAATAAAGACTTCTCTGAATTATTTCTAAAAGTGGTGCCTTTTTTCTTTTTAGGAAATAACATACAGAAAGTGTATGAAGGTACTGCATAGGTAAGATTTTATTGCCAGTTATTTGGGGTAATTGGTAATATATTGACTGGCTTATGAACTTACAAATTTCAATTGAAGTCACTGTTCCCCAGCTCAATTTTTACTGTATTCCAGGTTGCACCATTTGGATACCACTGGAGTGAGCAGAGCACGTTAAGGACGATTTCACCTGGCCCAGGATGTCTCCCCCTATGCTAGTCTGAAAGCTTTGCTTTCTGGAATTGTTTGAGAAACATGAAGAAATCCCAAAACTGAGTCTTCAGTGGTTTTCTGTCTTTCATGTCTATGGCATTAATTACTGATTTGAGTCCACAAAATTAACATAAACCATTTATTCTCTTGAATGTTTTAAATAAATTACTGTACAAAGGACTAAAACTGGGCGAAAAGGCAATGGCTGGCTTTTGAGCACAAAGCGGCTGCACCTAGGCAAGGGCCCATGAGCTAGAAATGCGCAGGAGTTGTGACGGGAACCAAATTTGACCTTTTTATTCGTTCCAGGAAAATCTTATTCATCTGCGACACCAAAAATGTTGCCTGTGCCTCTTTTGTTTCAGCGAGGCTGGGAAACAGGAATAAAGCAGCGGTAGGACAAAAGCTATTCTTGCAGATTTCCCAGCTCAGCTAAACCTGGGACCGACTGGAAAGCCCCCAAGAACGCCTGGAGACTCCCAGCCCAACCCGGAGGCTTCTGGAGCCTTATCCACAAGGAACAGGGATGTGAGGGTCAGGCTTCGAAAGCGGCAGGAATAGCCTTTGGCGTGGTATTTCTGTACTGCCGCTTCCTGCCCGGGCTGAAGCGAGGAAGAGTAAAGTACGTGGCTTTTTTAAGCAAGATTCTCAGAGCCCCAGTTTGGTGTACTCTGCTGACAAAGGTCAGGAGCCAGGCAGCAGAGCTAATGAGATTGCGTGGGATATAAGTCGCCGGTAGACATGGCGCACTGTCCCTTATATAGCAAGCACTGATAAGTGGATAAAAGAGGGTGCCGGGGAGCGGGCGTCAGGGTGCCGGGCCTATTTCTGCAGCGCTTTTCTTGCGGCTGATGCAACCGGCTCCAGGTGCCGTCTGTACCTTGGTTTGCTCTGCTACAGAAGCACGCTGCAAAGGCCTTTTGCAGTCCTAGACAAATGCTTTGATATCTACTGATAAAAAAGATACTTCAGAAGCGATAAGCATTACCATTTCTATAGCACAGCAGTGAAGGATGAAGGAGCACTCGATGCTGTTACCTGTGCCAGAAGGATACTCAATACTGTTACCTGCGGCGTCTAAATCACATCAGTCTGCAATTTTTGTATAAAATTCATGTTTTCGTACTTTTTTTCTGTTTGTTGACATCCACACTACACTGTAATAAGATTTACCTAGAACATTACTATAATAAAACTATTACAGTTCATTTCTATGGTGCTGCTGTTAATATTTAATGGACAATGAGACAAGTGTCCCATTTTATGAGGCAATAATACGTTTCCTGACTGAATAAACTATGAATGCTGAAGGGCTGAATAGTTTTGCCCCTACATGGGAACGTGATTACTGCTAAGGAAAATAGGATGTCTATTGTATTCTCCAGTGTTGTCCCAGTTCAGGAAAGGACAAAATCTCCCAAGCCGCCTGCCAATCCAGTTTGCTGTGTTCAGCTCCCAGCTACTGTGTCTCAGAAACCATCCCATGAGACTTCAGCTGCTTAGCTCAGAAGCAAAGAGCAGCTACCAGATCTGGAGCAAGAACAAAATGGTGCTATTTACTCTTGTCTGCTTCAAAATTTATCTTTCTAAAACTACAGCAAGGAGAACAAGAAAAGTGCCATGCTTTAGTTTTGTTCAGTTTGAAGGAGGCTGCTGGACTGTAGGGTCAGAGCATCATCTACGTCTGACACAAGTCAGTAGAGCTCCAGTGCTGGGATGTGACGGGTAAGAGTTTGCCTAATTGCATGGTACACTCAGAGCCTCCTGAAATGAAGCCAAGATGAGCATCTGTGCTAGAAATTCAACCCCATGATCAGGGTCTTCTTTGTTCTGCCTCTTGCAGAATCCGAGCTTTTATTTTAGGTTTCAACTAAAAGGCTTTTGCGCTTGTTCTAGAATGTTGCAGATGGTCTAAGAGGAAATGGATAATCTTGGACATTTCGAAGCTGAACATATATGACATAAAAATGCAGAGAAACTCAATGATCCATGTTGTCCTGTGTACTCATATGTATATCTGTCAGAACTATAAAAAAGAAAGCCATAATAATTTATGGTGATATAATCCTATGTCACATGTGAACATAAGACTCACAGTACGTCCTCCTGCTTTATGCAGTCTTTACATTTCAGCCCAGACAGTATGTCATGCATGGGCGATGTTTTACCCTCTTGTTTCTGTCTCTCCATGTCAGATAGAGCTGATCAGCCTGACTTGTTATCCTCAGGTGCTAAGGTGTTTCAGTGAATGAGTCCCTCATGGAGGAACCTCATTACAAGCCCTGTTTGTGAAGTCAGTAGGAGCCTAAAGAAACTGTGCATCCTCCAAGCAAAGCCAGTGGTGCAAGAGGCCAGCCTTTTTTTGTGGTCAGCCTTTCTTTCACCAAATTGGTTCCTACCTGCCCGTTACGATGCTGGTCATGACGAGTCCAAGACTCTTAACCTTCCAGCGAAAAACCAAATGAGTAGCCAAACCTCAGCAAGCTCACCTGGTCCTATCTAAAACGAGGCCTGAAGAAGGAGGCAAGCTCGGTCTGATGGGGACTGACCTAGTCACACTAGGAGGGGCAGCGTGGCTGAGCACCAAACGGTCCTTTTATTAGGGGATAGTAAATCGGTAGCGGCTCTGCCAGAATTTTCCTTGTCAGTGTAATTATGTTATTATTTTGAGGAATCCTTGTGGATGGTTGTGGCAGGAAAGGAGGCAGCCAGGTGGCTGCTCTACATGCCATGGGGTGGCCGAGTCTGCCCGCCAAGACCCCATCCAGGGCTGGCAGGGGAGAGGTGTCGTGCACTGGCGGGGATATGGGAAGGGTACGTGACTGGCAGGTAAGACAGAAAGTGGACTGAGTAAATGAAAACCGGGATGAAATAAAATCCTCTGCAGAGTGCCAGCATGGCTGGACCCCGGGGTTTTTGCTTGATGCCTTTCCCTAAATATTATTAAGTATCACAGTTCTACCATTGCTTGAATGTATGCAGTGACTGTGTATAATTATTTCAGATTTTCTAGTAGGCAAATTGAGGTACAGAAAGGGTGAACTCAAAGTTACTGACAATACCAAACATAAGACAAGGTGCCATAGTCTTTGAGCAGCAGTGAACTGAACAATTTCTTTACAGCACACAGTGCTAACGTAGTCACTTATACCCAGGAAAAATAGGCAGATGCTGCTGTTAATTTGAATGGCTCAATTTTTCCTGATCTATACTGGATTTCCAAATGTATAAATAACTCTACACATCACATCTCAAGTGACACAGCCCTTTGGTACATGTAATACTAGGATGTGGGGCTTCCCACTTAAAAATATTTTAAAGTTTACTTTTGCAGTTAAAGGTCATGTTTTAAACAGACTATAGATTTAAGCATATGCAGTGAAATTAAATTCTTCTCTCAGGATCCTCAGTTATGCTTAATGGTTCTTATGCTATTTGGAAATGGAGATTTGGTTTATTTTCTCAGGAAATTTTTACTGGCTGCCAATTATACAGTCTAGGGGAGGGGGGGGGAGCGAAAAAAGCAGTACTTTATGTGATTAGACAACAGGTCCAGGAGAAGTCAGACAACAGAGCACATGTGAAAGGGGACGCATCATCGAACACGGCCTTTAGATTTCAGGCAGTTCATAAACTGACTAATCATCCCTTCGATGAGCTCCATCCAGCACACTTTGACCATGTCTTTTTTTTCTGAGCAGCAAGTTACTGCCTGTGTCAGCATTTTGCAACCTGGCCTGTCATTTTCTTTACTTTGTAGGGAGACAGTTTCCTATGGTCTTGTCCGTGTAACTCTCATCCCCAGCTCTGAAAGGTGAATGCTGAGTGTAGAGGAGATAATACTTAATTTATTTCACAATTGGGAGAAGGAGGGAAGCTGCTGTGTGATGTCTTCTCTTAAATTCCCTGACCTCATTTCTTTTCAGTTTCCTCTCTGAACAGAGTTGTCTTCCACCCAAAATGAAAATTAAAAAGAATAACCACAAACCCTCAGCTCCAAGAATCACAGTAGTAAAGGTAGGAGAATGTACTCTGAGCAGCATCGGTTTATAATTAAACCATTTGTCTTTTACAAAAGGTGTCTAGGTTACTCTTGTAGGATATAGTACTTTTTTATAAGCTGTATTTTATGCAGATCTCCTTTCTGTTGGAGAACCAAGTATTTAAACACAGTCAGTCCCAGCAAATCATCTTCTTTTACTACCATTTTTATCTGATGCATTTGGGACTATGGCAGACTGCAGTGTTCTTTCAGCTAGTGGTTAAGGTGATCACTACATGCAAATGTTCCTCATAAATAGCCACTGGATCTGCCTCTGTGAGGTGCTGAGCAGCTTCAGCCCTTACCAGTATAAAACGGGAGTCTGGCCATTATCCCACCTCTTGGGATCAAAGGACAGAAAGGGCTGAATACTGAGCTGTGGGCATGATTTCTTTCTCCTGCAGTTGAAATGTTCTTCAAGATACAAGGCAGTTCTTACCACATTGATAGTTTCAGCCATGTCCATTTGAAATCACTATTCACCACTTTTTCGTTTTTCTTAAGTTCCAATGACTCGGCAATCGAAGTCACTAGACTGTCCACCACATTAGAGGTGATGGGACACTCCAGTGGGCATTTTACATTATCTGGCACTTTGCCTGGCTGCAGCAGGGTGCCACTCTCCCATTCTTCTCTTGGCTCTTGTAAGGACTAAGAGATTATCGCACAAAACTTCTCAGCCAACCTGACCCCATGGGTCAGAGCCTCCGGGTGGTGTAATTCAGCATAGCCCCATCAAAGCCACCCAGAGAAGACACAGACAATGGTTTGGAGATAGCTCAATGCATCAGTGCTTTCTGCCCTCCAAAACCATCTTATTCTGTCAACCTCAGCTCTTGCCCTGTCTTAACTTGTATCTATTGTCTCCCTGGCTTCTCAACTCACAAGTTATGAAAAACATTTTGCTGTGTTCTCTTCCCTTCTATAGCCAGCATTTCCTAATCGTCTAAGTGCCTCGCATTCTCCACAGCTGGCCTCGAAGACAGTTGCAGCCCCGGGTGCAGGGCTGGGTATATCGGCTATGATCACGATTTATTTTTGGGATGCAGGAGTATGCCCACATCTCAGCAGCTGTGAATGCTGGCATGTGCTGGCGACAGGAAAGGTTTACATTGCCTGGATTCCAGGGTACTGATTTAGAGCGACTCGTTTTGAGGCAGTTGGCCAGATAAAACCCATGCCGACTCCCTCTGGAAAGCTACCATCTAAAACCAATATGGTCTCATCTTCAGCTTTCGGGCAGTGCCCTCAAGAAAACTAGCCTTTTCTTTGGATCCTCCTTCTGTTGCACCCCCAGTTCCTGGTGGGCAGAGGACAATGGGCACACGTTGGCGTCGTGTGTTTATCGGTCTTTTCAAGGTGGAGGACTCCCCTAGTAATGCCAGTGGTGTCAGGCCCACTTCTCCTACCAGCACATGAGGAATCAGAGCCGTACAGCTCAGCAGCCTCGCGTGTTGATGGAGAGGTGATTTGTGGTTTGTCTTCTTTGGAGTCAGCGTCCCTAGACCACACTGAGACATCAGATTATTAATTTCTGACACTTTTTGGAACAGCGACCAGCCCATAAAGCATTTTGCCCTAACTCAAACAAGATATGATGCAATGATTAGGGGAACAATTAAAACTCTGACCATTTTATTTAATGACTGTAGTAATGACAGCAACAGCAGGAGAGTTCGCCCTCTCTGAGCATGCATTTCTTAGTGACATAATACATTTCAAGCCTTAAAGCACCCTTGTGGTTGTGATAAATGAAACAATTCAGTAAATTAAACATTGTTCAGAGAGAGAGATAGCTGGTGAGTGCCAACTGATTCATGTAAGAATAAAGCAGCAGTGATCCTGAAGCTTTGCTTCATGCAAAGCTCTGCTTGTGATTAGGCTTGCTCGTGGTGTAGCGTGAGGTACCGTAACCTGTTTAAGCTGCCTTGCAGGAATCATCTCCGTCTCATCTGCTTCTGGTTCGCCGCATGACAAATGCTATCTCCCCTGCACAGCTGGTAATAGAGACATGTCCCGAGATCGCAGCTCATGAAAAATCTGGGTGGGACAGCATATATTTTAGAAATGCCTGATGCAAGTAAATTGCTGAAGCAAGCCCTTTTTGCATAATGGTTTAATTAACAACCGCCATGTTACTGTGTTTTATATGATTCACCATGCTTATCGGAGGAATCCTTTTCTGAGGCAGGGACCGTCCCTTCCCCTCACAGTTTACACAGGTCTTTCCTCACTGGTGTAAGGAGTGGAGAAGGTCCCTTGCCTCGCTCCTGAGCAGGCAAACTCCTGCACTCCAGCGTGCAAGAACCGGACATGAGGTGGATTACAACCAAAATGGCCTTTGTCCAGTTCTGGAGCCCATCAGCAAGAGCCTGAGGGTGCCTGAAGACGTCAGACAGAGTGGAAGGTAACCCCATGTAACACTGCTGTCCACAATAGAGACTTTGGGCAAAAGGTGCACAGTCAACTTGCTAGTATTGAGTGAAATTTCTGGAAACCAGTGCGATCCTTAACATTTTAAAAGGCTGTTTGTGTCTTGAGCTTTTAAGCTGTGAGGGAATTGGACCATGCCTCTATCTAGACTGTAAATAATTTGCGGCAAGAGCTGTTTTTATCACTGTGCTTCAAACAACACTCAGCATATTGCTGGAACCAATTATATAAATAAATTATATAATACGTCTTTGGGTAACTTAAATACCATGCTGAGCAGTCAGTAGTTGAAAGTTGAAAGATGCCAAAGCCAAATTTGAAAATAGAAGGAGATAAAACATTAGATAATTCAGTCATATTTATTATAGGTTTCCATTTTCTGTAGCAGACTGGTAATATAGAAAGATATTTGTATTAAAATATCATTGTTCTACAGAACAGATGTTTTTATATTACTTTCTCTATTGTGTTTAATAACATATTATATGACATGCTGTAGTCATAACACATTCTTAAAAAACTTCCGCAGATACAACATTTACTTTTGATTAAACAAGTGTGCTGGGAGTTCAGTGTATCCCAGTGTAATTAAATGTTATTATTCTGCTATTTTGGAGCAGTTAATTGAATTGCACAATGGGCTACTTTAAGAAAATATGAAGAATATCTTTCTTTGTTTCTAAAACTTAAGGTAAAGAAATTCACTCTTAAACAGTTTAGTGCTGAATATCCCATACTGTTGCAGTTCAAAATAAATCATATTTCCCTATTTAAGCATAGTTTCTTGATAGTGGCAAAGTGCTAGTTCTCAAAATACAGATTACAAAGCGAGGACCGAGATGAGCAGAGTCTTCGAACATGTAGGAGATATGTTGTGCTGGAGACCCCACTAGTATAAACAGATTTAAATCCGTGGAGCTAGAGAAATGGAAGGTCAGGGGTTTTAATCCTTTCTTATTCAAGGATTCTCTCCTGAGCATAAAAGAGAGGTAAGGTGCTCTGTACTATAAGGCTGCAGGTACAAGGAAAAAAAAAAAGAAAAGAGGGTAACGGCAAGATCAACTGGTTTCAAAGGAAGTGATGCCAGTGGGGGAGAGTGGGAGAGAAGCGAATATGAAATTATCATGAGTAAAGAAGGGAAGGCAACAGCTGTCTCGACAAAAGGTCATCAGTGGCTGGGAAAGGCACCACTTCTTTCTTACCATTGATTTTCAAACATACTGATGAAGATGCCTCTGTATAGAAGAGATTACTGAAGTCAGTCTCTGCTACATTTTGGCAGGATACAGATTTTTGATGCACGTTCTGTATACTTTGAATCTTGATATCCAGAAGGCATTTGACTAAGTAAGTAGAGTGGCGGGTAATGACGAAGATTGTGCCTGGGGGAGATGAACAAGAAATAGTGATCTCTGGGCAAAGCACTGCTTTAAGATTATTAGGAACTGGCACACGAGCACAGCCCTCTGCATCGCGCCCATGGTAAAAGGGAAGCTGTCTCTATTAAGGTTACCAGGTCAAAGTGTCCTTGACGTGGATAACTTGATCATTAGCTTCTTAGCACGAAGTTTGAACTTTAATATGTATTACTTAGCTGCATATCATATAACCTCAGTGTAGCTGTGTGGCAGAGTATCCTTATCTGAATGATTAACGTTAGATCATGACTGGTTGCTAAAAAAAGGTGCAGGAAAGATCAAAACAGTGCCCTAATTAAGCAGCATCCCCTCAAACAGATTTACAGCTTCAAGGTGACTCCTCAGTCCGTGCTCCTCAGCCCAGCAGCAGGGTGGTTTGCCAAAGCTTAGAGGGGAGCAATTGAAAGACAGCAATCTGCTAAAGGCCTGATTCCTGGAAGAGGGAAGAGAGGAAATTGTCATTTGCAACAGCTGGCATGCAGAGAGCCTGAGCCCAAAGTGTAACCAGGCTCTTCAGAGAAGGGGCTGTTTGAGTTATGCCTACCCAAAGCGTGAGTTGAATTCCAGGCAGAGGTCCCACAGCATGTAAAGGGCAAGCGTTGTGCTCAGCTGGCATGAAGGTATAGCCTGGAGATGGAAGTAAGGAGATCATTAGCTCATAACCGAGAAAGAAGTGAAGGGACCTGCCTACTTCTTGGAAAGGGTGCCCTTAGGGAGCTGGGAGAGGTCTCAGGAGAGGTGAGATGGGTGACAGATGGGGTCAGGGAAATGTGAACTGCATCTACAGCTCATTCGAGGAACATAAGGTCACTTTTATAGTATTTGCTGATGAATGGCGAGATTTTACTGCACATCCCGGGCAGTCTACCCTGTGCTGTTAGAAATCGTAAAGTAATTCAATATGCGATAAGGGTGTAACTTGATACTCATCAAGTCTGAAATCTCAGTGTCTGCAAAGAGTCACACCCTCCTGCTTAGACGAACTGTTGAATAATAAAAGCCTTTGGACTTGGCATTCCACGAAATGTGAAATCAAGGTTAAATGTCAGTTCTTCAGTCCAAACAGTTGGGGCTGGTTGAGGTGAGGCGGTCGGTCGCTGCAAGGGGGTAGGGCATGCCTCATAGAGCCAACTGTTTCTTCCCTATTTGTTGAACCAACTTCAAAGATTTTCAGGCAGACTGAAAGCTAAAAGCTCCTACTTGGGTAGAAACTTCTTCTCTCCCCTATTTTGTTTACCTCACTCAAAACCCTTGAATTGCACTTTAAAATAGTTGACAACGTGTAACCTTAGGAAACCACATTCCCAGTGTTCGAACATATTTTGGGGCTTTGCTAATATGATATTAAAGCGTATGAGACATACTGGCTACCATTTGGTCTGAAGGAAACAACAGATGCCAGGTAAAATAAGAATCCAGTGCTGCCAGTTGCAGGGCCTGGAGGAAATACCAGAGATGTCGATGGAGTAGAGGACGGTGATAATTCTAGGCTATGTCTACACAGCTTGTCAAGCACAAATAGGGAAAGTCTGGTGCACCCCCTGACCCCATGCTCTGCATTTGTGCCACCGACTCTACAATATTTCTCAGTCAGCCTGTACGAACATTGCATAAGAAACTCTGAGCTATAAATTGTGTTTGCTTCTAGGTGAAGCAACATCAGGAGCCATGTAAGAAGATTGCTTAGACGTGATTTGTGGCCACAAGGGCAATTGGGATAGATGGTAGTTGCCAAAGCAGTAAAATTTCATCCGCCCTGTCTGCACGGTAGTCACAAAATGTCTTCCTCACACCTTCCTTCACCCACCTGCCTGCACGCCCCTCCATTCTCCCTTAGAATCTCATCTGAGCACAAGTGTCAGAGGGTTGTTGGTGAATGTGGACTGCAGTGTGCACCTGGACCACTCTAGATAGACAGTATTAGACCCTTGGTATTCAGAGAACATCTCCAGAGGATTCTTTCTGGTGAGGCTTCGCATGGAGAAATTGAACCTCAGGTCAGATTTCTCCCCTGGTCCTGGTAGGAAGGAAGTTCCAGTGATGTCCTCCACCAGCAGGAGAGCACACACAAGAAAGCTGTACATATTTTCCCCCATCTCTAGGATTTCCTAGTGGATGGCACCTTATAGATAGTTGTCTGACTGCTGAGCTTTTACACCTCTGCTGCATTTTAGTTTTTGACCTTTCCTCTTTACTTTTCTGCTAGTTATTCCTTGCAGAGGAGGGCTTTTACTTCTCCTTCCCCAGGGTTTCCTCACTGTCCCTCCTGTGAATTCTTAATTTCAAAGGTGTTCTTCAAACACCTTTTGTCCCCTCCTGTACCTAAGTGAAGTTTAAATGTCCTCAGATGAAGGTCCCTACTATTTCTCAAGAGGCGAATGAAACACAAACTCCTGAAGTCTTAAATGCAAGATACACGTGAATACAAAAATTATGGGCAAACCGTTTCAGATGCTGGAACAGGAAGGCTGTTCAGAACTCCTGCTTTACGGAAAAAATAGCCAGAACCGGGGTAGCTATAGCAACGTGTGTATCGTCACGTTTGAGGGAAATCTAGTCCTCATAATGGGTAATCCAATGAAGCAAACAAAGCAGATACCAAGGTAAATCTAATAAAGTTATTAAAATTAATTTAAGATTAATAAAATGATATAAAAATCCTTTGCACAGCATGCAACAATTTTAACTCTTCAGCCTCAGCAAACAGTGTTAGAAACAAACTGTATCTTAGAAACCAACTTCAATTGTCAATCTGATGCTTTATACACACACACACGCACACACATGCACCCACATGCCATAGGCACATCATATCTGCTACCTACATGCGTGCTGCTTGTGCATGTGTACGTATTCTGTAACACTTTTTAAAAGTCACGTTCCTCCTTAATCTCCATCATAATATTGGCTGTGAAATCCTGGCAGGCCACTCTGGTTCAGAATTCGTGTCCTTCTGCTCAAGAAGCAAAGGCCCTTGGGCTTGCACTGGAGCCTTTCCTTATCTGCCAGCAGCACGGGGCTTCAGGTGCAGCCCTGTGTAGCCTGAATCCAGGGACGAAGAGGCAGTACATGCTGGAGTTGGAGCTCCCCCTTTATGATATCGATCGTCTTCCCATCAAATTCACAACCTCCCCCTCTCCCAGAGCTGGAGACGTGCTTCCCAGCGAGCGGGGGATAAGCAGTTCCTTTTGTCTGAAAAGTAGTGAACGATTCCTAAAAGCACAAATTTACATTTTATGATTTTGGCCCTTTTTCCGCACTGTTTCTCATTCTTGGAACTCCTTCCCTCTTTTATGATCCAAGCAGCCGCCCATTTTCATTTAAATCATTCCTTGAAACACACTTTCTCTGCGAAGCCTCCGGCTACAGATGACTGGATATGGCAGAAACAGTGTTTGAATTCAGAACAAGGGTTTTGTTTGAGCAAATTGTTTGGGGAATAGCCACTTTTTATACCGCACCTGATATTCAACAGAGTATTAGCATGCAAACAAGGATTTATTATTCACTAGTCATTATTTCATTATTCTTCTGTTTAAAAGAGATCCAGTCATCTAATCACAACACCAAGGGAATAGAAACATATCACGTCATTTAGCATATCAATTACAGGCCTTAAATGAGGATGAGCAAATAGTCATCGGGAGCAGTTTGCCAGTTTACCTATTCTCTAGAGGGGGAATGAAGTTCTGTCTGCAAACAAACAAACAAACCAACGAGCATTTTGGGGTAATCTGTTTCAATCAATAGCTGAATTGAGTCTTTTTCCAACAAAACTCTGTCATGGAGAAAAACTTATTTAAAAACAGGAAAAAAAAGTATTTAATTGTATCATTTTAAACCACCCTCTTTACTTGATTTGTGAACGGTGTTTTGTCTCTGTATGTTCTCTAAGTTAGTCTGCAGTGCCATATGGGAAGGGCTGCTTTTCACAGTAATTGTCAATGCTTCAATATTCCTAATAACTTTCAGCCAACAGTGAAAAGGCAGATTTTCTTGAGCTGCAGTGAAAAGCAGTGGCAGAGGAGGGAAGAGGCTCTAGGAAGCATTTGGGACAGAACCTCCGTACCCTCTGCACATGCATTCTCCCGTGTGCCCGCGCACGCTCGCACACGTAGGCACGCGTGCACACTGCGGCTCCGCACGCTTCGCCAGCGCCACCGACAGCTGAGGATCTCAGAAGAGGAGAAGCGGGCCAGGGAAACGACCGCCACAAGCCTTTTTGGTCCTGCGTGGGATTCCTTGCACAGAAAACCAGCAGTGGATTTACGTGCTACGCGCAGCAGGCCAGATAATACAGTCGTGGGAGGAATGCCCAGTTGTCTGTGTGGGCGCAGAGTCTCGTCCCCGAGTACCATAAATTTCTCCTCTGATCCACCGAAATTGTGTCGATTCAATCCAAGACATCATTAACCTCGATAATCGTCTTGTCCCTTTGGTCTCAAGGCTCCATTATTTTTCATCTACTTTCTCACTATCTGGAGGCCCAGAAAAAAGGCTGGATCATGCTGACTTAACTGCTCCGTCAAGGACTCAGTGGATGGGAACAGCCGTCCTTCCCTGAGAAGAACCCAGCTGAATAAAGTTAGCAGAACCGTTTGACACTGAATAATCAGGTGAACGCTGATAAGCGCCCTGTGGTGAGACAAAAACATTACGTAAAACAAACCAAAGCCTCTTGCTAAACATTTGTGCTCACAGGTAAGTACTACGTGGCCGCACGCTGTCCATTCATAAGGTGGCACCGGGAGGTCACTGTGCTGAGCACAGCCGCTCCCCTTTGCGTCCCCTTCCCATCAAGACCTCAGGAGCCAGCTGCTGGCTTTGGCCAGGGCTGCGCTAGGAGAGTACTGTACCGCATTGGCCTGAATTAAAGGATCGTGACTATCCCACCTTTCCCAACAGTAAATATGTGTGTGTGTGTGTGTTTGTGTATAAAAAATAGGGCAGGTATGAAAAATACTGTGGAAAAACTGAAAATCATGTCCTCAGTACAGAGTTAAGATGCAGGCTGCCTTTAGTGTAAGTGCACCTTTTCTAGTTTCTTTGCTATCTGAATCTAAACCCACCAGGTTGTTCCCTTTTTTCCTGTGCAGTATGAGCGATATATGTGCTCTATTGAGCATTGCCTTATTAGCACATCCTGCAAAATGATAACCGGTGGTGTAAAGTCCTTGCCTAACATTTATAAACACTTTCTCAGAAGAAACGCCAGGCGCTCCAATGCATTTAATTTTAGGAAAGCAGCTGGTCCAAAACAGTGGAGACTGTATTATTAGTCCCTCTCTCTGGGGCAGGACTGATCATGCTTTCCCATAGAGAGAACGGGCAAACGCAGTTTAGGAGCAGCTTTGGTGTCACGCAGGAGTCTGGTTTTCGCTGTACCAACAATTCGGCTGCCCAGTGAAGGGGAGATGACCAAGCTTGGTTTCAGCTGGCTGTGCCCTGCTCTGGTGGCAAGCTGAGCTTGAGGAAAGGGTTAGGGATAGTCAGAAGGGTGAAATGTTGCATTTCAGGGGGTGCTGGGGTGGGGGGAGACAGAAAAGTAATGCAATTGCCTTTTCTTCAAAATAAGATGAAGCCAGTAATGAATCGTTATAGGAAAAAAACCTATTAATATGAAGGACTGTGGTCTATGCATGCTGAAAGGCAAAAAAATCCATACAGATGCCCTGCAGAGCTGAGTGGTACCAGAATATTCACAGACAGACCTAAGCTACAAAACCTCTGACCCAAGCACACGTTCCTCATCCCAAGTGCAGCGAGGTGGTGCCACCTGAGCCCCTCTTAATTACTGAGTATGCAGAAAGCATATGGAAAACCTCAGGACGGGGAAGCAGCACAAAATGTCTTTGTAGAGCGCCTGTGCCAGTAACATTGCCCTGCATCCTGCTAGGAAGCCAGCCAGGGAGCAACGCTTCAGCGAGAGGAGCTCTGAAAGCCTTGATTCAATTTGTACCCAGCTCAGCTCCACGACTGTCTCTTAGCTGCTTCAAATTACTTTCTTTTTGGCAGCCCAGAAATTAGATGTTAACTCGGAGAACTATATTAATCTCTATTAGCAAGGAGCTGGAAACTAAATAGCTCGAACCTAGGCTTTCTGGTGTGTCAAATGAAGCAACATGCATTTATCCAATCTATAAATCAGTTTGTCTAACAGAGCAGCCAAAGGTAGGTGCCACAAAAATACAATAGTCTAAGCACAGTGTTTATCTTGAAATTGTTTTATGACTTACTTTAAAAAGCCCAAAACAAATAAACAAACAAAATTATGACAAAAACTAGGAACTAACCTGGGAAGCCTAAAAACACTAAAATAATTCAAAATTTATTTATTTTAAGCTTTTCCCCAACGTTACAGATTACAATAGCACACTGCAGGGTTTCAGCTGCTATTGTAGTGTTTCTGTAAGGGAAACTCCCTCTTAAATAGTTCTTATCTAAGAGAAGAAGCTGAATTTCTCCACTAAAATACATCATGCACAGAAAATGCCTGCTTGCCATCTAAACCCATTTCTCTGGTTGAGGCAGTGGCCAGCACCACACGCTCAGAGAAAAAAAGGGCAAGAAGTGCTAAAATGAACAATTACTAAGGAACCTGCCCCTAGCAAAAGTTGCCTTCTAATCACTGGGCAATTTATTGTTATTTATGATCTAAAGCATGGTGATTTATATCCCCTGTAATTTGTTATTCTACTGAGTGCAACACTTGGTGTTTTTTATTATTCATGAGCCTTTTTAAATCTTATTTCTTTGCTGACCTCAATAACAGCAGCTGGGGCAGTAAGTTCCACAAGTTAATTATTGGCTGTGTATAAAGCACCTTCCTTAAAAGAATTGCACTTTGCTTACATTTGCCTCCTAATTTGCTTGAGACTCTCCCATTCCTGCACTCTGAGTATGGCTTCTTCCTCTATAAGGTTCATTATACTGCTTTAAATACATCTTCAAAAATCATTGCTCGTTTGTCCCCTTTGTCAGCTCCGAGCCTGTGCATCCCTTTGTGTGCAAACAGAGTCTTTGTGTGACCATTCGTACCACGAATACTTTCTCCATCAGCATTCCTCTGGCAGGTTTTTACCAAAGGTCGCCAGGTCGCAGAATTGCTTTGCCCTAGCAAGGTGACCACCAGGGTGTTGGTAAACAACAACAAAAATTTAGGAACTCTTCCTAAATTCTCTTCCTAATTAGGAAGTGATCCCTAAGCAGGGTTTTGGATCAGCCACGCTTGCACTGTCTGCCAGAGCTGTCACGATGGAGAAATATATTGTCCCTGAACAAATCCTGCCTGACAGTACAGACTGAAAATAGTGCTTTGCTAGGGCTTGCCTCCCTCCCACGGCCCTCGCTGGAGCTTCTCCCCTCCCACCGCTTCCCCCCAGCTCTCCCACTGCCCCTCAGGCCAGGGGTCCTGTCTGCTTCCCCCCAAGGCACAACTGCCTGGGACAGAGGGCTGGTGCCACACAGATCCAGTGCCAAAACTGCCTGTCCCTTCCCTGTCCCCTCCCTGCATTTCCCCAGGGAAGAAAGGGGGCTCGCTCAGGCTGGGGCACAACCGGTGACTTCCCAGTCCTGTCCCAGCCCAGCATCACTCCACTCTTGCTCAGCTTACATGGGGGTTTAATTTCTCACTTGTGTTGGGGGTGGAAAACCTTCTTCCTACTTCATTTAGCCCCCATGCCTGACCGCGAGCCCTCTCCCACAATGCATGCCCAGTGGCCTGTGCCTCCAACCCCGTTCTGATGCAGAAATGCCTCACCTACCCCAGAGCATCTCCCTGCTCTTCGTGGACTTGAAGAAAGGGCAGCAGAGCAGAGCTGGGATTAAAACCAAGCAGATACGAATGCCACAGAGCACTGTGTTTCTTGTGTGGCTACTTTTTCCATCGCTGCTTGCAATTGTCCTGCCATGAGGAGTAAGTCTGGGCAGATGCTCCATGCAAGGCAACTCCAGCGCAACCACCATTCCTTGTCCCTACGCGCAGGCTACACCCAGCACCAAGGCCCCCCCAAAATGCTTTAGCACAGGAGTACTGCAAAAACCTCGGCCACATGGTTATCTGGTTACCAAAGATGCGAGAAGTGCCAGTGAAAGATGATGGGAACAAGACTTCCCGACTCCTATTGTGCTCCCCGGTGGCTTCTCTGTTGAAAGTCAACAAAGAGAAAGGGGTTCCCATCCCCATCCCCATCCCATCCCCACCATACAGTATGCCTGCCTGCAGTTACTACTGTCTCTACCTTGCTTCAGAAGCAGTGATTAAACAACCCATGAGTATATATTTGTGATGGTATGCAGTAAATCAAATATCTGTTTGGGCTAGACATGTCTGGTCTTCTAATTAGCTTGAAGTATTTGATGTTGACAGCTCAGGATCTCATCACGAGTTTTGCATTATGGTTTTTTTTTTTTCTTTTTCTGTTCTCAGCCCATTGCCTGGATGTGGTGATAATATTTGAAGCCCAACTTTCATTTTTGAAACGGTTGTTCTGAGTCTTCCTGATTGCACTGAAAGGACTCCAAAACTAGAAAAGAAACAGAGAACCTAAAATACATACTTTTAAAATAGCAGAGGTTTAAATTAAGCTCATTAATTTGGGAGAATAACTCCCAATGTACTTGTTATTTACCTGGGCTGACGAGATGAAGCATACCTCTCAATCTCATTTCAGAAGCTCAAGTATTTTCCTGATGTGATTAAATCATGCAAGAAATACCAGTATTCATCCAGAGTCACTGGAAACCCCATTCCAGCAATCCTGGGGAAAGTGGGACAGTAGGAGTCAGGGCATGCCGGTAAGATGAGAGGTGACCCAGCCACCAGGGCAGCCACGGGCAGGAGCAGTGATGTGGGTGGACTCGAGGATAGACGGCTGCGGCAGGCCCAAGGCTCGTACAGAGAGGGACGACAGCCAGCCGAGGGTGGCTGTGCAGGGGCATGGCACGTGTGTTTGCATGTGTGTGTGCACGTGCGTGTGGCAGGATTTGTGGATTTGCAAGGGAGCGTGTCCCCGAGTGCTGGAGGTCACACAGGGGGAAGCGCTTTTCCTTGAGTATTGGGGGAAGGAAAGTGGTAAAAGCCCCTTTCATTGCAGCTTAGTGCCAGAGACTCCAGAAAAAAGCCAGGAGGTGGTGTTGTGCTTCTTTAAATAGGGAGGTTTTATTGATGCATGGGGCAGGCATCCCTGCTGGCTTGGCGGGCAGGGGTGGACCAGTGCAAGGTGTTACAGCAGGAGCAGACACAAGCTGCTGAGGTGGGAAGGGTAGGAGGATGGCGGACACTGTCTGAAGGAGGTGGAAGAAAGAGTCAGTATACCCTAGACCAAACAGTGGCATGGCTGTAAGAAGTGATGTGGTATCTGGAGGCAGGATGGAGGGACAAGAGAAGAGGCACATAGTTATCCAGCTCTTCCCTCATAGGGTCACATCTCCTAGGATCAACCTATGCTGAAAATTCATGTCAGGTTGGGCAAAACCCTTTTTGGACTGTGTGATCTCCCCAGAGCCATGGGACTGACAAGGCATCCCACGGATCTGACCCAGGCTGGAAAGTGCACAGCAAGCCATGGCAATCCTGGCAGCACTGCCCAGCTAGCTGGCCCTGTCAGCAGCATGTGCTGGCTTTCAGCCACCTTATAGCTTGCTTGAACAAACACCTGACAGTCATTTGGGGTGCATCTGAGCTACTGTGGAGGCGGGCACTAAGGCACCTGGGTGTAGGGGAGCAACCTGCGCTGATCAGTGGGACTGTGGGGTAAAACAGATGATGTCCTTCCAAGCACAGTAAATGCAGGACCTGGGGAGATGCTGGTGGGAGACCTGTGTCGTATCCCTCACCCGCACGCAGCTGGGCACCCCGAGCCTCCCACCTGTAGTGCTGTCATCTGGGATGTCAGAGACAGTGACCGGCCGAGGATGGCTTAGAAGATGTAAGGCCACAGAGGCTTTCATTGATGATGATGTCCAGAAGGGTTTGGTTGATACCACGGCTTGGTATCACAGACATAGAGTGATCTGGTGGGGCCAAAGTGCTCATCCACTTCTGGCCCAGAATGTGCTTCCTCCCCAGACCCGGGTGTAAGCTCCCGACAAAGGTCCTTATGGGAACATATATGGAGCAGTCGTTCATGTCTCTGCCTCTTGCTGAAGCTCTCTTGAGAAATAACCCTGCTCTCTCCACCTTCTGTGGAGCTAACAGCATATCCCCATAAGGGGAGCCAGCAAGGTGGCTATGGACACTGGGTCTTCACAGGAGGCAATGCTCCTCAGCAGAGCTGCTTCACAGAGTGATGGGCTGCTGCACTGCGTGGACAAGCTGGGTGAGAGAGCAAGCTGTCAGGGCTTTGCCGGGGTGACACAAGAGCTTCTGGAAAAACCCCACCGTGCTCCAAGAAGTCCCATGCTGTAACCAGCATGGCCATGGATGGAGCATGCTGAAGAGACGTTAAAAAGCCTGCCTTGCAGATATGAGTTATAAAGAAGTGTAAAGGATAGCTAGAAAAAGCCAGGAAAGCTCTGGTACTACAGTGCTGCAGGGAAACAGCAAGTCGGGGGGTACCACAGTTTTCCTTCTCCTGATACAATTCCTTGTTCAGTGTTAGAATGAAAGGACCCAAGCTATCACACCACTCCCTCCACCTAGAAAGAGCTCCTGCTGTAGCCAGCATCATATGTATAATTGATGAAGTATGTTAGAGAGAGAAGTTCAGGCCATTGTGTTCAGGCCAGGACAGGAAGGCTACGAATGCTGACTCAGCAGGGGCTGCCTTTACTCTAGAAGAAGAGGATTTGCCTGCAACCAGCAATTAAGATGTCATCTCTATTTGATACAGCAATCACCTTTGCAAACGCTCTGCAGAGCAATTTTCCTCTACAAATGGACTTCAATCCTATTGATGCAACTATGAGAAGTTTTTACAATATTCAGTGCAAGACAGAACCTGTGTAGCATGGAGGGCGACAGCACCGAGCCTTTTCCCATCTAAGAAAATACCCAGAAATGTAAAAGAAATGCTGTACAATGGGAGCAAGCCTGACCTTTTTCCAGACAGCAGCAACAAATTATCAAGCTGAAAAAAAAGAGAAGCAGTCTTTCTAAGAAGGAAAGTGAGCTCTGGAAACTGAGTAATTTAACATCCTTTAATGTCTCCAGCCAAGCTTGATATCACTTGGAGCAGTAAGGAAAAAAAAGAAAAGAAAAAAAATCAAACCACCTTTAATCCCCATGAGGAGGTCACAGAGTTTATCTTGTCCAAAGGCTTACAGCCTGGTGCGGGGCTACAAAAACCAGCAGGGAGCATTCCCTCAGAAAATGATACATCTTTTCCCCTTCTGTCAGGATTTTGCTTCTTTAATCAGATAAAACAACTTATTATATTCAGTATACTTAGAAAAGAAAGAAAGAGATGAGATTGTGCCTTTTATTCAACTCCTTTAAGGCCTTAAAGAGAACCATAGCAAAACATCCAGTCTACCTTCCTGACCGCTTCTCTCATCTCATAAAAGACGGGAAAGCTGTTTATGTGTTTTCTTTAAACTTTAGCTCAGAAATTCAGGTTCTCTCTCTTTTTTTTCTTCTTCCAGCTCAGGCCTTCAGGCATGCTTCTTGCTGTCTTACCTGATGTGAGCACAGAGGACTTGGGAAAAGCCAACTACCTGTGCCCTGTAGCAGGAGAGCCTGTGGAGTACCACTACCGCTAGCAAAGCGATCTTGCAGGTGAACCCAAATGTGCCCAGCTCTTTGTTTATACACACTGAACTCCCAGCAGTTGAGAGAGAAGCTTTCTTAAATATATGACCTTGCCTCTTCAGCAAATGGTAGAGAAATCTCCCAAGCCACTTCATTAGTCCTCTCAGGACTTTTGACCTTACAGGTCAAAAAAATTAAGCAAACCTTTTAGGACTGCTTCATGCACTTTTAGAATAATAACGGAGGAAAAAAACCTGTCTTGAGCAGAAGTTTCTGTCACAGAGACATCAAAGCTTTTAAGCCTGGACTATTGTAATACAAGATGATCCTAAAAATTGCTCCAAAACAACAGCTTGTTAAGCAGGCAGGTACTTACCTGTAAGGCTGAGCAGACTACAGAGCCCATTTCTACCACAATAGCTACCAGCTATTCTGCTGCGCAAATACGCTCTTCAGCTACACGGCTGCAAGTGAGCTCAGATCTCGGCGTAAGGGAGAAAACACCCCTTCAGTCCTGCTGCAGCAGCTGCCTGCCATAGGGATAAGGTTTGAACTTGCAGAGGAGAGGCAGGGCCACACCTGGGAGCTCGCTGTGGTTGAAGATGAAGTCAATGAAAGTCAATGTTTAGCCCTTTTTTCAGCTTGCAAGTTTTGCAGCATTTCACCAGCATTTCCAAAGGGTAGAAGAGATATAAACTACCCATGAACACATGTTGACTAGGCTTAAACAAGGGAAGGAAGGACTGAAACAGCCTTTCAGCTCCTATTAAGGCTCCAAACCTTAGTGCTAGAAAAGTGATGATCTCTGAATGGGATAACAGCAAGTGTGGCTTGCAGCAGCATAGTGAAAAGACCCTTTCCAGCTCTACATCCCCATGGGAAATTTTGCTTTAGGAAGCTCACAAGCTAATGACAAACACATAGGCAAGACCTGGCAAAAGGGAATGACAGCTCATAAACCATCCGTATACAGCTGGAGCAAAATGCGAGCTGTGTCACTGACAAACTTTTGTCTACGATCTGAGGGCAAGATTTACACTCTCAGGGGAGCTGATTTGCGAAGCAAACCAGGCACGGTGGGGTTTTAACTAATCAGCCTGTGGTAGAGTAGGAGAAGGCAGGCCCCAGGTCATGGAGAGCACTTATGGTCGTTCCTTCGCTCACCCCCAGCTACTGGGACTGTGCTTAGATGAGACCAAGTATGAGCAGGTCCTTGCTGTGCCCCTTTGACTGTCTTCTAATGACCCCTTAGGACCATAATTACTCCAGAAACTGGCCCAGATCCCAGCTGGCTCTAGGACTGCATGTGTGAAAAGGGCTTAAGGCCATCACCAGTGAATCCACTCACTGAGGGACAGCGAGATCAGCTCTGAGGCCACCCTGAAAGGCCCTGCCACACTCCAGGAGACACACTGCACGGGGCTGCTTTTGAAAGGTGGATCCCTGACCTTGCTCTGTTTGTGGCTCCTCCTTCCCGCCATAAGATTTGCTTGAGCATCAGAAAAATCCCTCTAGGAAGCCTGAGCCATCCAGGCAGCTGGAAAGACCTGCTGCCTCCGGGAGGAAGAAAGCCAGGCTCATTCGGTTGTTTTCCAGGAGGAGCCAGGGTTATCCTGGCAGCTGAGCTGGTTGCTTGCCAGGAAGAGCAGGGGAAGCTAGGGAGGGAGTTTCTAAGGAAAACCTCAGCCTTTGGCTTAAAATGTGTGGCGCAAGACCCAGGGATGAAGTTGGGCTGGGAGTCAAGATCTGAAGACAAGAAAATATATATTGATGCTTGAGCAGTATTCGCAGAGGAGAGAGGGGAGCCGTGGACTCTCACTGGTTATGGAGGGGGAGCCTGGAAGGGGTGAGGCACAGAGAAGCAGCACACCACGCTTTTTTAGACATCGGTAATGCTTCTGCATGAGCCTGGGGGCTCTGGTGACAGCAGGGTTTCAACTGACACGGGGCTGGGTCCATGTTCTGGAGATTTTCAAATGAGGCTTTAACAGGTCTGTCTTGCTTATCAGCACCTCTAAGAGCTCAGGGTTCAGATAAGCACTGCAGAGGATGCATATTTAAATAAATGTAGAGAGGACTTTTATTTTTTCATCCATCACTTTACAGGTTTCCTTTTTAACCTCCTCAGGAGGTAAGACTCCTGCTTGTGTGTGTACGTGAGTGCGTAACATCTTCCCCATTCCATCTGGGCTGTGATTAATTTAGATACAAGGCAGTCAATATAACTCATTCTACGTATTTATTTCAATTTCTAGACACGTCATGTACAAAGGGTTGTTCAGGAATATGTCTGTCAGCCTATCTTCTTTCAGCAGCTTAGAGAAGAGAGAAAAAGCAGTAGGAAAGAATATGTGGTGTTTTTAACAGTCATAATTCTTCACGTTGTCCTCTACGGACTTTTTTTTCTTAAGCCTGCTAGTTTATCTTGAACCCATGGACTTGAAAAAACATATCATTAAAGGATTTTTGTTTCTTTTTTGCTTTCAGCAATAAAAAGATAATTGGAGGGGGAAACAACCTATTCCTCTCATGAATAATCTTCAGCGTGGGCCAATGACTGCTCTGTGGTCAGTGGTCTGTTGACCATCGTGGTCTGGCTGTGCTGGCTGTGAGGAGACATGAAATTCTGAAATTCTCTGACCTCTTCCCCAAGCAGTGACGCCATGAGCTCCATCCCAGCTGCCAAGGTCTGCTCTTGCCTCCAGCATCACAGCTGGAAATGGGGCTGCCTGCGAGATGGTGGGAGCGAAGCACATCATGCCACAGCTCAGCGCTGCGCCAGCGGGTGCCTAGAGTAGCTTGACATGGTGGAAGGGACACGCAACCTGCCCAAAAGACCACAACTAGCCCAAACTGGACTATTACTGAACGAGCTTACTTGGATTAAAGTTGTCTTGCGGTTGCAGTTGGTAGTCCTCCACCACCACAGCCTCGTTAGCTCCCCTTCAAGGTCCTCTATTTCTTATCTCCTCTCTTCTTCCTGAAAGGTCCTGTAAGGGGCATCACAGAAGAGGGAGAGCAGCTTTGGGCATCATAGAAGACTTAAATAGCAGGGCAAAATTTACCGTGGGTATAACTAGGGGGCAAGGCGTGACACTTCTGCTAGTGTTACCCACGCTACATGCTTTAATCATGCACTTCTGCAGCTATTCTGTGCCTAAGCTGTCACAGCTGAGAGTGGTCCTGGTATTCCCCAGGTTATTGTGGTCCAAGGTAACATTTTTATCCATTTTAATCTCATACAAGACCATGTGGGCTTTGGAAACCTTTTCTGTAAACTACCTTTAGAGTTCAGTTGTCTGGGCCTATCTGGATTTATAGGTAATCTTCTTTTTTTGGCTAAATGGTTATATAAAGACGACATGAGAACATATTGTACTTCGCCTGCCAAATTTTTGTCTCTTTTTTGGATTTTGATTGAGGTCCTGCTCCTGCTTGTGCTAAAGCTACTAAGAGTTGTAGCAGTTACTGAGATACTCCTGTGCCCAATGCATTTATACGAGCACTTGCTGAGATCTTCTGGCAGTACAGACAACTTAGCACCTTTAATCAGCAAAAAGTGCCTCACAAACATTACCCACAACACCTGTATGAGTCAGCAACCCACCATAAATATCTGCAGTTTGACATCCAGGAAAGCTAGCACAGATGGGTTAAATTAATTGCCGCCTTATTATAATAGCGGCATGCTAGGAGGATCACAACTGCTGCCCAAGATTTGGACCTCGCCAGTGCTTAACAAATGCACAGCAGTTCAGGTACCTCCTCATTCTCTGCCAGCTTTCTTTTGAAACAAACGGGACAGGGGAGGCCAGCAGAGGGGATATCCTGTACAAACAAAGGACTGGAAACCGGGGTATGCAAGAATGAAGTGACTTGCCCAGGGTCACAGAGGAAGTCTGTGAGGAGGCAAAAATGCAGCCCAGGCTTGCTGGATCTCAGGACCATCCTCTGTTCCAAAGAGGGAATCATGGCCAGAAACTGCTCAGAAACCAGGAGGTTTTAGCTCCCGGCCACATACTAAGATTGTGAAATTTTGTTTCCTTTGGGTGATTGTTCCAGTTTCCCAAAAATTGCCACATGCATTTTGGAAGTTGGACTGCTACCCTTTCAGCAAAACACATCGAAAGGCGGGAAAGGGCCGACAGAGGAGCTGAGGGCTCGTTACTGCGGGACACTGTACCACAGGGGAGGTGCACCTCACCGTGGTCTGAAACCACTGATTTACAGCTCCCTCGCAGATCTCCGGCAAGTCTTTACCCTCTATGGGTCACCTATTTCCTCTTCAACATGAACCAGTTACATTTGTTCTGCTGATAAAGTCTTTATCTTTCTTTCTTTCTTTGACCACGTTGGCCACCCTGACCTTGCAAAAATGAGATGAAATACCACACAGGGACCTAATGATTTAAATATGAGACTGCACATTTCATCTTGAAATTCAGATGATCTTATTAAAGTGCGGAGGGAAAGCAGACAGAAGTACAGCCTTTTGTGTTTGGTTGGGCACATGTATTATTTATGATGTAGAATGAATGACTGATTGCCTTGAATTTTGATACGCGAGGCAAATGAAGAAATGTTACCTCTTTATGTGCAATGCTACAGGAAAAGTGGTTTCTTCAAGCCTCTGATGTGGGAAAAGCTGGATTATGGCACATTTCATATGTTTAAGCTGCAGCTGAAAGGTAAATAGGGAGAGCTGATTTAACAACGAGGACCTACAGTCATCTGTGGGGCAAATTCCATTATATTTAACAGTACAGTACCAGAGCTATATTTGCCCAGTATCTGCTGATTAAAACTTCATGTAACCGCAGTGTGGTTACTGGCAGAGCAGTGACCTTCACCCCTGCAACTCGGCTTCAAGGGCCACAGAGCTCTGCAGCTGAATAATAGACTCACGCCTGCAGAAGTCTTCAGTCATAAAAATAAAGCCACTGCTCTGACTTTGTGATTTTCTCATAATGGCCATAAGGACAGCAGGTGAATTAATCTCTTTTTCACACTGCCAGAACGACCTCTAAATTATTAAAGGCAAAGAGAGGAAAACTGTGAATTTGTATATAGTGGGAAAGGACTTGGGTCACCAACTTGCATGCTCTATCAGTAATACCGTAAGTAATCACACTGTCAGCAGGTATTTAAAAATCATTTCCACCCCATTCTTCAAGTTACCTTTCGTAGCACATAAATGGAGAGGCTGACTCCATTTTTAGTGCAACTAGAGGCTGTGAGACCATGTCCTTCCCTTCCCTCCTCTCCCACAGGAGTCCTGACAGCAGGAGCTTGACTGTTTTCCAACCACTGCTATGCACAGTTCACTCATTTTCCTGTTACATATACTGACCTGCTGAGTGTTGTCTATCTTCCTTGTATGTTTATGTAGAGCATATAAAAAAGGACAGAGCACCCACACAGACAGACTCGCACATACGTACTCTAGTGATGTGAGTTTAAATATAACTAGAGTTTGCAAGGCATTTTAAGGTGAAAAGCTTCACATGACTGCTGACTACCCTTAAAAGTTGTATTTCTCCTTTTTTTGCTTAGCGTATACTGTCTGTAAGAGATGACAGCTGAATAGGCTATTCTCTCACAGGATAATGGCTTTCTGCTTCTACATCGTGCCGAGGTGAATTGGAGAAACCCATGTGTGAGCAAGGGAAGGATGCTCATTTCCAAAGCAGAGAGACACTCAGTGACACCCTTCTGCTACCAAAGCTTTATTCTTCTTCTGTAAAACAAACTTAGGCAGACACTGTAAGGGTAACTCTTCCTGTTGTAACGTGTTACAAAAAATTGCGTCTCATTTTATCTGGCTGCTGCCTCTAGATACCAGCAAAACCATTGCCAGTCAATGCCAGACACATGGACTATTTTACTGGCCAACAAAAGTAAACAAAAGCACCCCTCCTCCTCCACCAGATTTTGATAGCCTGATCCAGTGGAATAACTAATACCTGAATAATCTCATTGACTTTCTGCAGCTTTTTGGCACAGCGAGGCACTGGTCACCGTGAGGGCTTTTCTACACAGAAGGTGTACCACTGCGAAGGTTTGGCCACACACAAAATTGTAACTATACTGGTATAGTAAAAATGGTATAATTTCCCTTGGGCAGAAACAGTTATACCAGTATAAAGATGCTTATTTATGCTGAAATTTCTATTTCCATACAAGCAGGCGAATAAGCTGTACTGGTATAAAGCACCTTTGTGCCAGTACAACAGTATCCCCAACTAGTGGTTATATTGGTTTATCTATTTCAGTAAAAAATATCACACCTCTAACGGAAATAGTTGTACCAGTACAAAACCTATGAGTCGACCAGGCCTGAGCAAAAACTTTAAAGACAGGCTCCTTTTTTCCCCCTCAATACTATAAAAAACATCTTAATAAGTAATCCAGCTGGATATTTTTTGAGCCCTGGCTTGGACTACCTTTCAGTGCTCACTGGCAAATGTGGGTCAAATACTCAATAGTCCGACAGGCAGGGAGGCTTCCCAGCATGGTAACAGTGCTCGCAGGGAATACTGTATTTTAATCCTTCTTATTCTGGTTCTTTTCCCTTTTAAGCAGCAATTAATACCCTGTGTGGAGATACTGGTGTGACCGGGGCTGAGCGAGGAGCCGTGCTCACCAGGGCTGGCCGAGCGCTGCGCTGACACAACATCCCTTCTCCTGGACCTGCTGCCTTTGGGGCTGGTTTGGGTTTCCCTGCCTGGCCCCGCAGAACAGCTGGGGGGGACGAGGCGGGAGAGGACGGCGCTGACAGTCGTACCCACACCCCATGGACAGACAAAGGAGCTTCAGAAATCAGGCAGACCAAACCACACGGCAGAAGCTGTTCCCTTAAAAACAGAAAAATGCAACCCTCATCATACCGGAGACCGGTCTCATGATTTTGCGGGTCTGACTCATGATTCTTCATCTCCGATAATTCTGCCTCACACACTTAAAAATAAAATGTGCTCCTAGGCACAGGTCAGGTAGAGCTGGGATGTATTTCTTACAAAACCAGCTTTACGCCTTCCATTTGGTATTTCACTGGCAGACTCCAGTGCTGGACTGGTTTGCTGCTGTGGAGAATAACGTTACCTGCTCTTGGGAGAAACCTCCCCTGGAAAGTTAACCTATTTTTTCTAATGCCACCTTTGATCATTGGTGACAATTTACTGTCCTGGGCATATGAAGCAAATGTGCATTTTTCCCATTTTTGGTAACGGTGGAAAACTTTCTTCTGGTTAAAGGAAAAGGTATGCAAAGGGACCTGGTTGCAATCAGTTTTGAAATCTCACATTGCACCCTCAGTAATGTAACATGAGATCAGCATCCCAAGGAAAACAAGAAATCCTCACCTTTTGTTCCCAGTTTTGGGAACACGCAGCACGTTATTACCCTGGGTTAGGCTCTGTGCAGTCTGTTAGCGCCAGGAAAAACACTCTGGAAGTGAGGTACTGCATCTTGCCGGAGACCACACAAACCTAAGAACAGCTCTTCTGATTCAAGGCAAAAAAAAAGGGAAAAAGGGGGGAGAGGGGGGAGTACAGGCTGTCCCCAAGCCCTTTCTTTGCTTGTGCAATTACTGCACTCATCAAGTTTTGACTTGTTTTAGAATGGGGTTAAAATCCTCAGTCTTTCCACTGCGAAAAGAAGGGTGAGTTGCGGAGTCTGTGCTGATGTAAGGCTTTTCCTTGAGAAAAGGACTTCTCCTGTGCCGGATCACTTGTTGGGAACTTTATTAGCCCAAAATAGTCTCCATTGCCTCCCAAGCGCAGTATGTAACACAAGATCTACTCTTCGCAGATCATGCCCAATGATTTAGAACGTGCAAATGATCTAAAACGATCCATGCTGCCTCCACTCGGAGCTGTCTGCCTGGGCTGCCGTCCTGTGTTTATACAGGGGCTAATAGAAAGATCCTTGTTAAAGCACTCGGGCACTGTTGTAGCGGCAGTATCAGGAACTTTCTCCTCTCAGGTCTTCCCTTGGGGATAGCGGGCAGTATAGCTACAGGTGGGCAGGAAGCCGTAACAGAGATACAGGCTATTTAACGATCAGGGAACTTCTACCATGCAGAAAATGTGTTTTAAATTTAGCAGCTGGATTCCAACTCCCTCTTGTATCGTGTGTTTGTTGGAGATGTGTCTAGTTATAGATACAAGTACCTAGGAATATTATCCAATATTTCATACTTCATGCATTTGGGAGAACAAATAAAAATACAAGGGTACATTAAGGTGTCTGGTATGAAAGCCAGCTGAACAGCTGCTTCCCCTGCCTCTCTGAAGCTTGAACTATACCATGAGAGGTTGAGTTTGTTTCTTATTTGATCTGTACTTACTGTATTTAGTATATAGGCCAGGAAGCTGCATGACTTGGAAAACAGGGCCAAAGTATGACACAGGAGTTCCGAGCTCCAGTTCTGCCTCCGCCACTAACATCTTGGGTGACCTCAGGCAAGTCATCCGACTGCTTTCCTCCCATCCTCCTCTCCTTCTGACTTTTCTAGTTTGTAAAGGTCTTTGGGGCAGGGACAGTCACTCACATTGTGTTTGCACAGTACCAAACACAGCAGGGCTCAGGAGCTCAATTAAGGCTTGTATTTACAAATATAAGTAAATAGTAACATAAATAGAAGACATTCTGCCTGCTCAGCATACTGCTGCTGCAAAGGATTAACCCATTCCAGAAGTCCAATGTCTTCTTGACCGCTTTGATGCCAGGACAAGATGAATAAAACATGCTACTCATTACTTTTAAAAAGCATTTGCATAAAATATATTGCTATATTTTACCACATTTTCCTGTTATGCAAGCCCACCTTTATGTGGTAAGATTTATTGCAAGCTAAGATTTATTGACTTATTTCAGCATGGAAATGACTATTAAGATTGACCTGTCAGC
This sequence comes from Gymnogyps californianus, assembly GCF_018139145.2. NCBI lineage: Eukaryota > Metazoa > Chordata > Aves > Accipitriformes > Cathartidae > Gymnogyps > Gymnogyps californianus. The sequence continues at coordinate 75,963,490 of NC_059472.1, read as the reverse complement.
AGTTTTTAATTTAATTGCTCTTTGATCCTTCAGCCTCGAACATATTTGCATTTTCAACTAAGCATCTCTTGGCAACACTTGTAGAATACGGCAGAAGCAGTAGCTGAGATGCAGTGTCCTAAGGAAACCTGTGAGTTTCTCCATTTCTGGACGTGTCCTGGTGTTGAATTACTGCAGCTTTTCAACCTCACTTTATCCTTACAAGCGTGCTTTTGGGTGGCAATAATATTGCTCCTTGTTTTCATTCCCTAACCTTTCAATCCCGCTCTGAGCATAGAAGAGGTAGAATCTCAAAGGAACAATTTCCAACCTGAAACCAAAACAAGATATATCTAAATCTGTCCATATTCTGTGCTCCCTGCCCACGTTAAGTGCACAGGCTTCATCCACAGGGTAGGGGGATGAAACCTGTGGCCACTCTGCATGGAAATGTGTCCTATCTTGCTCCTTAATATACAGCAAAGGTCTACGAGGATGGATGATTTCCATGGTGTTTCTATGGAAAAACATTACACAGCATCCTTCTCTGTGGAGAAAACCAGCACTAATACGCAACCTAATGCAAAACTGACGATTTGGAAAATCGGTAGGATGATCAGGACTGTAAGTGAGAATGAGGAAGGGGAACAGTCCTCTCCTGGAATGAAAGACCTGGTCTGATTCCCAGTTTGAATCTGGAAAAATTCTCCCTAATGACAGATGCATAGGATAAAACTAGCAAGCTCTAACTTGTATGACTGGGCTTAGAAGAACACTTTGTGTGAACACTGGCCCCAGCAGCAGTAAAGCAGTAATTTTACATAACACAGAATTGTTGCTAAATTATTCATCAACACCTAAAAATATAACTCTTTGCACTTCTGCAGCACTGGCTATCTGCAAATTGCCTCTGACAGTTCCTTCCATAAGCTGGAAAGTTTGGAACATGAGCAGTGAGGCTAATGAATGAGGGGACATGCACTGTGCAAGGAGCCAAACCACTGCTCTGTGCTCGGTGCCGGCTGGTTAGGGAACGCGCCGGGTACACCCACCACCATGGCTGACTGAAGGACTGAGGGCTGGATTTTATCAGCAAAGGGTCTACAGTGGGGTTAGCTGAGTCTGGTCTTGAGCACATTAACCGACCATGTAGCTGTATTAGCAGAGATACTTGCAGTCTCAGGATCTCTTTGGTGACTTCTAAAATCCAGACGTATCAGTAGTTTTGGTGGACCTACTGCTTACCGAGGTGCGTCCTGTCTGTCGTTTGCACTGTTAGGTGCTGCTGTGGAAGTGAGGGCTGCAGCTCTTTGGGTTACATGTGCCTCACTCCTAGGTTTTGTCAGAGGGCAGACGCATCCATTTCCCTCTCTCTTTACCATTACCTCTGGTTTAAGAAGGAGATGAAACTGCACGGGCTACTGGCTACTGGGATCTGGGCACTGTAGTTGCACAAAGGCTGAATCACGAATCGCTCTCCATCTCAACTGCCATTCAGCAGTTGTGGAGCCTTTGCTCATCGCCGTAGCGGAAGCACTCAGTTTGTCATCTTGAGTACTGGCTAAATCAAACCACATTTTGGTTCATTGCAAGGCAAAAAAATAAAAGGTGACACAACCAATCAGTGGTGCCACCCAAACCAGAACCCTCAAGTTGCGCCCCACTTCCCCGTGCCAAGCACTACAAGGGACAGATCCCAGTGCTTCTGACAGAAACTCCTCTGTTGAATGCATGAAATGAGACAAAGGAAACCCATGCATATTTGCACTGTGTTTGCTTTGTTCCTATTGCAGTAAACACAGGTTACGATGTAGAAGACAATGATGTTCCACAGTCTTGTTCTTTCAATAAGGTTTCCTTTTTCAACTCCTGAATTGCAAACTGGACAGTGGTGTTTGTGTATGAATAATGTCCTCTTTCAGCCTGATGTTCAGCTGCAACACCACTATGCTTTGTTCAGGGGGAAACCTTTAGGGCTTCGAGCACAATAATGACCTCAGAAAAGAGACATGGCATGTACATGTTTTTATCAGTCTATAAAAAAAGTAAAGAAGAAAAAAGCAAAAGGAAAAGAAATTGTCTGAAGACAGCATTATCTGGAGCTGGATTTGACATTGCTTCCAGCAGTGACTGCGTATAGCTGTTGTGACTGCATCAAAACTTAGTCCCTGACTTTCTGAAAGTTCCTATTTTACAGGACAAAAAAAGCTACTGTTAAAAATGGAAAAGGATCCAGTGGTCAAGATGCTTTTTTAACTATTCCTGACTTCCTGAAATGATGGAGGAGACTCTGTGTGTGTGTGCATGCGCTCCTGTAGATACGGAGTGAGTGATGGCAGGGAACAGACAATGGAAGTGAGCTTGTTCTTAAACTCTGTAAGTGTGAAAAACACAATATTCCTGTTAAGTAGTTCTATTTTAGCTCTCTTTTTAAAGAGCCTTCAATATTGCAACAAATCAGAAAACTGTTTAAACAAGAAAGAAAAAAATCTTCAAAGCGGCAGACAAACACAGGAGAGTGTGACTTTTATATCTGGTACAGCATCATGCAGCCTGTTAGTACTTAACTGAATTATATTTGTTTAACAAATACTTAATAATATTTAGTAACAATAACAACAACAACAACAACAACAAAGTACCTTTTTGCTCTTAGAAAGGTTCATCCATCTTAGCATACTTTGATGAACAACCCTGGGAATTCAACTACATGGAAACTTTGTCCAGCCAAATGAAGACATCAGCAATGAATCAAACTCCACACCCTACTCAGCAAAAAAAAGAAAAGCAGATCAGAACAGTGTTGCACCAAATCTAGGTGAACGTTACTGAAAAATCAGGAATTTCTTTGTTTCATTTTATCTTTAAAAAAGGAACTCTGTCCTTGCAAAGGTCACTTTCTGCAAGCAGGGAAATGCAACCATTATGGCAGCTATAGCTATAGCAGGGGTATAGCATATTTTATTGTGTGTGCTCAACAGCAACAAATGGAGTAAAAATAGGAATAGTCTTATAAATCTTAACAGAAGTCTCAGAAGCAAAGCACGTTGGTACACAACGCACGTATAACTCAACAGAGGATTAGAGATGAGTAGAGAAACAGTACATGCAAATAAATACTCTAAATATGTAAAAGTTGCTAATTAACTGTTGTAGAAGACAACTATTTTTCATATTGCACCAACAAAGAACCAATCTATGAACATTTCAATCAGATAAACTGACTCAAATCAAGATTTGTGCAGATCTTTGCATTCAAATTAAACCATGTGCTTAATGCTAAGCAGCACCGAACAACAGAACTGCTTCTTTCTTTTCTGGAGAGGTTAGAGGGAAAACATCGCAAACTATCTCGGGGTGGCATTTTCCATTGTTTCATAAATGCATCTCTCGTTCTCTTCCTTTTTCCTACACACTAATGAAGTGCCAATTTTTGGCTGTGGTAAATGTAGCATAAATTGTGCAAATCACTTGTATGAGCTGGGGAAGTTGAATCCTGCCACGTTCGAAACTCTGTAGATTGATGTGCATGTCAAAAGGTCTTTTGGTCCAATACTTTGCAGGACCAACGTTAGCAGGCTGTCTGTACAAGAAAAAAGAATCTATAATGAAGTCCCGTAAGTCAAATAGCTCATGCAGGCAGCCAATATTATTCAAAATTAAGTATCTAATCAGAGCGATTTAATGCTGGCTTTATGGTTGAGTAATATGCTGAGCTCAGTCAAAAAAAAAAAAAGTTAATAAAAACATGTCAAAAAGGAGAGGGGAGACCTACAAATTTTATTTGAGACAGGAGACTAGATTTCTCTAAGCCCTGAACATTGATTTATACCTACACAAGGAATAAAGATACCAAATCCAAATTCTCCATTCAATTTCCCTGGTGATACCACTTTTCACCTCATTTCAGTATCTTACTCAAAAAGACAATATAAAGGACCAGATGAATCGGGCATGTATCAGACTTTTTCCTCTGGTTGAACTGAGGTAAGAGCATGTGGGGAAAACGTAGGCTGGGGAAACTGGCTGATACACTGGGGAAAAGGGGAGCTCACTGTCCTTCTTTCAGTCCTTCAAAAAAGAAACCAGCCTGCAGATTGTCCAGCTACAAGTGCCATGAAAGGACGTGCCAGGGACTAACCTAGGTGGCAGGTACACCTCTAAACATAGGCTGCATCTACACTAGCAAACGCTGTCGACCAATACGAGCAGCTATACAGATGAAAACGCTTGGTGCTGAGGACACGATGTCTTTACCAGACACATTTCAGGGTTTTTCTTTAACCTTATGATGAGCTCCAGCCTGGTTCCACGGACTGAATGCCAATTTGTGCTGGAGCACATCTCCTGAATTCATTTCATCCAGTAAGAACCCCGTTTCCGAGCCCTGAAGCAGGGTAAAAGAAGGGATGAGCGGATGAAGAGCTTCAAAAGTGCTTGCCTGATATGCACTAAAACACTGACGCACGATTACTTCCCACATGGAGACTACTAAAAGCATTAATAGAAAGTTATTATATGGACGGGTCATACCTATAATTAGACTTCATTATAAATGGATTTATAGTAAAATTTCCATTCACTTAGGGTTAAATTAAGCTGCTACCAGGAATTCAACAGCACCTGGATGACAATATAAGAGCATACACAACTCCCATCAACAAGAGAAGGGAATGAACACCCAGTCTAGCTTCCTACTGTAGACAGCTGAACTCCCCCTCCATTTTTAGCTTGAGCTGTGACTGAGCCAGCAGGATTTTTCATAGTTTTTTTGCTGTCACAGTGAAGGTGACATCTCATCTTGCAGCTGTTCTTACAGTTTTTTACCCATGGGAATTCGATACTCAGAAGTTTATCTGAGAACAACTCTTTTATAAACTTTAGTTCTACACAGTGCCAAGCACCCAGAGCCAGTACCTTTGCATTGCAAAGCCTGGAGGATCTTACTAACTCAAAATCCAGTTTTGGATCCCTTACACTGAGAAGTAAGTACCCACACAACGTAATACACTAAAGGTGCATTAGTAAGGAGGGGCTACAGACCCAGGGCCTTCAGGCAACACGAAGAACAAGAAGAAGGAGACCTGCACTGAATTTTGTCTTGCGGCACCTAACCAAGAAGCTGTATTTGGTGCTGGTGGGACTATCTACAGCATTCAAGCTTACGAGTGACTGAATCCTTTCCGGCAATAGCATTTTTAACATGTTAGTTTTTCTGATCTAAAGCATACTGAGAAGACTTTTAAGGCAAAAGAAGGCTAACCAGTCAACAAAGGTGATCTTACTCATCCTAGGGTGTGGCAGAGCACCTTAATTCTGAATATATTAGCTTCCCTAATGAGGAAATGGATCATTATCAGTACTGCATTATTATCAAAATGTATATAACTCTGACATCTTGATTCTAGTTGGTGATTTCTACTGTGTTCCTAGATTATTAGTTGTGAGCCCTTTCCTGGCTTGAGACATTTTACATTAGACCTGAGATATCAAACACAGCATACTGGTTTGCTTAAATCTATCTCTAGTTCTAATTTCTTTCTGTAAATGGAAAACATTTGGCAAAAAGAGTCTTTCAGGCCATGTCAGGTTTTGATTTTGTTTTTATTTGTGGCACTAACAGACATCAATATTTTACAATATATAATATATAGTCACATTAAATGCAAATGGCTAAATATTCTGGTGCTTTCAACATTACATGGCTATACATTTTAAATTTCAGCTCAAAAAAACCCCCGAATCTGCCACCACTCCCGTCTGTGATTATAAAAATGTAAATGTACAGACTTCCTCTTCTTCAGTTTCATTACAATACAGGAAATGTGAAAAAGCATTTTCATTTGTCCTTTTTCAGTTAATCAATTTAACAAAATATTTTCAAAATATGTACAATAACTACCGAAGTAGTTAACATTTGAAAAAGATGCTGCTATAAATACTTGTGAGACAACATACAACAGCCATACGAATTGGAAACAAAGGGCCAACTTATGCATGACCTGAACAAGAGATGACAAAAGTCCTGGTTACTGATATAAACCAGCTTCACTTCATTTTGCAGTGCAGGAATGAATTCTAAATCTTGGACCTCTATGCAGTACTCTGAATCTTATTTATAACCTTCACAGTCTGTTGCAAATAGAGACCCTTTAAGGTGTCTCAATATTTTTAAAGTGCCATGAATGTTACTAGGGTTCAGTATATCTCTGCGTATTAGCATTCTATACGTCATATCCCATAAGTATCTTTTCAATAGACACTGTCTCACATTCATTATTGATTGCCTGCTTTCTCAGAGCTCCACCAGAGATATAAAGTCCATCCAATTTTAAAAACCAATGACTCCAGCATATGACAATTTAGGTCCTTCATAATGTACTATAACTTTTTTCTTGTGATTGTTTTTTATAGATCTTTATTCTTGTTTTCACCCTAATCGCTTACAGCCCTTGTCCAAATCAAATAAGAAGTAAATAGTTTGAAATAGTTACATATTTTTAACAACTTGAAATGAGTATTACTTTTCAGATAGCTAGCAAAGTCTCTTAATTTTGCCCATAAACACAATTAAGTATGAACACGGGACTGCACAGTGTTTATATTCTTATTAACCTGCCAACAAGAATAGTTTATTGGCAACCTTAAATATTCAGAGGCAAAACACAATTCCTTGGCACAGAAGCTTTACAGCAGAGCAACATATTTTCCCCTTAGAACCATTATGCAGGAACACACAGAAAATTAACTACAACTTATTTTGGCTTGTAGACAAGAGAATAAACTAAACTTCTTGATGTTTTTTGCCACTTCAGACCTTGAATGATGATTATGGGTGCATACGGGGTTAGATTTTCCAATTACCTGTTCTTTATACATGATTCAAACGAGCAGAGGGACCTATAACAAAGAAAAGCACATGATCATTCAAGATATTTTTAAACCTCCAACTGTTGACATTGTTAACCAAACATTCTCCTGTGGGGTTGTTTTCAAGCTTGGTCTCTTCATCAGCTCCTTGAGACTACTTAAAGCTTATCGGCTTTTTTCTAGCTGTATCAGTTGGTCTAATGAAAGGTGTTATCCTTCCCTAAAAAACCCACACCTTATACATCCTTAGGTATTACGGTTGCAATTACATGATTACTGGAACATAGGTGATATATTTTTCTGTGAACTTCCTTCACTTTGTGGAATGAACAGAAACCCAGGCTGTGAGTACGCAATATCTGACAGTCAAAATCTGTTCGGTATCGGTTAGCTGTCACTGGCCATAAAAATCAATAGATGAGTCCTTTGCTTCCTGATTGACTGAAGGAAACTCCCAAAGGCTTTGATTGAGGAAAATACTTAAACAAATGCTTATCTTCCTTCCTAGTCCTCAGGTCATCTAAGCATATGCTTGATTTTAAATACGTATGCTAGGGTGCTCTTCCAAAATCAAAGTTACTGAGCTTTGATTCTATCAGAGAGATATACATTAAGGTCACCACAAAAGCTAAACAGGAATAATGTATTTGATCAAGTCTAAATCTTCCATTTTGGCCTTAGTATCCATGGCAGAAGCTTTATTCTTGAGGAAAAAAATAGGTCACAGTATAAATTATTAGCAAGGTGAAGAGTTCAAATTAAATTTTATCTTTCAATTCAAATAGAGCAACAGCATGCAAACGACTGCCTCTCACTGTGCCTGGGAACTAGAATCACTTTATAGGCTCATTTGACTACCTGTATATCAAGCTTGGCCAACCTTTTAGTGGGGCCTCCTGCCCCATTTCCAGCATACCAAACCAACATCAGCTGTGGCTTTGAGTCTGTAATCTCTGTCATTGCACCCACAGACATTGATGATAAGAAACGGTATTTCTTCATTCACAATTATATATGTCTGATTATGTGAGAAGAATAGCCCACTGCTTGACATAAAGGTATGGAACTAGGCCATGCTTCCTAAAAGACACTCAACGTGCCGTAATTCAGATCGATGGATTACTTGTTGGCAACCAACTTCAAATTATCCCAGCATATACTAGGGACTCATTGTAATGGGTGCAGTAATTACCTTACCTGGCTCCTTTGATTGCCAACAGAATGATACACTGCACGTATCAAGAGTTCATATGACTAAATGCCGATGCCGAACACTGGCATGAACGCTTGTGGATACTGTGATGGAGCCAAATTAATTTTTAAAATCTCAGCGAGCAAACAGAAAAGGCTGCTTAGATGCAGCTCCAATCTTTATTGGAAAATACATGAAATCTGTAGAATCTCTCTTGCACTTACCATTAAGAAGTGGTCTACAGCAATCATTTTATCATAAGCAAAAGCCTGTTCTTCAGGTATACAACTTGCCTTCCCCACCTTGTGCAGGCACATTCCCCTGCAATATTTCTACCAAATCCCTGGGTACAACTCTACCTAAAATGAGTAGATGGCATATAAGCTAAGGCAACTTTTATAGCCTCTCTTTGTTGGGTAAGATTTTTAATCCTGCATGGGCTTGTGCTGCAACTATACCTACAGCTAGACACCTAACGGGTTATTTGCATGCGTAGTTACGGTTTTTTCCACAGATAATCATGGTAAATCCCAAGGCAAGTTATACAGACACAAAAATACACATGCAATGATGTACACAATTTCAGAAATCTAGCTAGGTTATTTTGCATTTTCTGAGACAGAAATAGAAAGTTAAAAACTAGACATAAAGATCTTAAGTATGTGAAATTGTGACAAAAATTCCTTGATACAATTTAAGGAAAACACTAGGTCACTTTTAAGACCAGAAGCTCAAGCAGTACAGCTCTATGACCTGAGTTTTGCTCACCAGAATTAGCCAAAATTTGGTCTCAGATCAGCTGTTTATTTCCTAGATCAACTAATTCTCCTTTGTACAGGAGGCAGACTGCATGGCTGGGAAGCAGGCTCCTTGCTAGTGAGACACGTTCACTTCTCAAGACAATTAACCACCAAAGGCACTAGGTCAGCCATCCTGGTTGGTGGCTTTACTTGACACTGTCTCCCTGACTTGCTGTTATACTTTGGACGTGTTAAACACCTGCCAGGTTCCTTCACAGACCATTTTGAAAACTGAAGAAAAAGGTTACTTCCTGCACAGTCGGGTCTTTTCCAGTTTGGTAAGTTCATCCCTTTCCAGTAACATGTCTGCGTCTCTGTTCCCTTTGGGTAGGATCAGTAGTGTAACCACTTTTGGGCAGGTCTCTGAACTGCACTGCACTGGGGACGAACCATTTTACTGAGCAGGCCCAACTGGGCTTGGCACCCACAAGAATTTTCCTTTGGGAGTCTGTGGACAGCAACAGTGTGCAATAAAACAGAAGCCGCTTCTTCAAAACAAAGTATGATTTATTTGCCAAAGCAGGCACAGTACTCCAAGAAATGGATTAAAGAACAGCCAGCAGACCTATGTGCATACTGTCTTACCTATACTTGGCATTTCCCTCAAGTACCTATTTTTGCTCTGGTTTGTTTTGGCTGACCCAATTACAGCCTGTGTCGTGCAGACCCTGACTCTCAGCAAGGCAAGGTCAGCCTGCAGCAATTTCTCTCCTCCCTTCCTGCACAGTGGATCTTTTAACCTTAAAGTTCATGACTTCAGCAAACAGCTGTGTAATCAGGGGTGGAGCGGAGGAGTTGCCTTTTCACAGATATTAATAGAGCTCAAATGTTTGTTGGGATGCTCCTTATCTAGGCAATTGGTTGCTTTTTACGTTTGGTTCCCCTGACAGCCCCGTTTGATCCACTTCCATTGCAAATAATCCCTCATAAATAAGCACAAACTGAGTCATACACAACTAAGCAATGCAGATTCTTCCCAGTTCTCCACAATATTAGCTAAATAAATGACTTCACCATCAGAAGCCCTTGTCCCAGAAAACTCTGAGAAGACAATGGCAGAGAAACAGATGCAATTACTGAACTGGACTACCTACTCTGCTCTCTAGTTGCTGCAACCAAAATCTTCTAGAATGCAAAGCCAAAAATGGCTCTGTGCTCACATCTCCAAATCACGACATCATAGATCTTTGACAGAGGCAGCAAAACAAAGAAAAAAGTTTGCTTCAACCCTGGCACAAAACCACCTGCCAGCCACTGTCTACAAAAAAATCAGTGTTCCTTGGAGACATGTTCTTCAGCTGTAAAGGAAGAAAACCCTGATATGCAGCTATCGTGTATGCTCTCTCTATGGATTCAACTTTTTCTGTCACAAGTTGTCCAACTGTAGCGAAGGATCAGAATTTGGCTCTCATTTAACGCAGCAAGCTAGAAGAGATATTAATATGCACTGGATAGAGTCTTTGAGAAACCTGACAACATTTTTACTTTTATCAGTTATCAAGGGCATGAGATCTCAGATGTCAAAGTGATACGATGTCTTTGGCATATACAAGACTTAGCTTGCATATCCAATATCTGAAAGGACAGCACAGTAATAAGAAAATCACACTCTGTCTTGGACAAAACACTGCTCTCTTTTATTTTCATAAAAGACCTATATAATAAGAGAGGTACTCTTCTGTCATTTCAATGTCAAAACTACCAAAAATTACTCTGTCTTGAAAATGAAAGAAGACAGGCACAGTATTTAGCAGAATACATCAATATATCCAGCTTACTTTCATGGCCTGCACTGGCTATCCAACTGTTTTGAAATAAATCCCCAAGGATATGATAAAGGCTTGTTTTAATGAGTAGAGCTACAGGTCCCCTCAGAGACTTCTGCAAGAGTAATGTAGTTGGAAGAACAAGGAATTTGGAAAGACCTAGAAAACAACTGCATGAAGTATTCTTGAATGTCCAAATCCCATTTTTTCTGTAAATTGGTGAAGTGGGGAAATAAAGGCCTGATCTGGAGTATTATTTCTTCATAATTTGTAGTCTTAGAATCATAGAATATCTCTAAGTTGGAAGGGACCCATAAGGATCAGAGTCCAACTCCCTGCTCCTCGCAGGACTGCCTAAAACTAAACCATATGACTAAGAGTGTCATCCAGACGCTCCTTGAACTCTGACAGGCTTGGTGCCATGACCACTTCCCTGGGGAGCCTGTTCCAGTGACCGACCACCCTCTCAGTGAAGAGCTTTTTCCTGATCTTCCTCTGACACGGCTTCATTCCATTTCCTCATGTCCTGTCAGTGGTCACCAGAGAGGAGATCAGCATCTGCCTCTCCGCTGCCCCCTTTCAGAAAGTTGTAGACTGCGATGAGGTCACCCCTCAGCCTTCTCTAAGCTGAACAATCCATGTGACCTCAGCCACTCCTCAAAATAGTATGCATAATATAGATGTAATTTTTCACATGCAAAATAACTCCACATCCAGATTTCTGTTTGCATGCTGATGTAAAGTTCCCTGAAACACTGATTTGTTTGTGCCATTTGTATGATTCTGTGGAATTTCTGGTTTGTCAGAAACAAGATTTTTTTGGCTACTTTTTAATGTTAAAATTTGATCGTATTTTTTGAATTATTCTAAAGAGAACAAGTAAGCAAGGTTAAAGCCTATTTACACATTTATGGTTGGCATCAGCTAAATCATGTGTTGGGAAAACTACATCTGCTTTTGTACATTCCCTAAAGTCCTTGGATCAAACTCTGTTCTTGGATACTGCCGTGTAATATTGGGATGACTCCACTAAGGCCAATTGATCTGCTTCTCTTTACCAAGAAATGCAGTGTAACTCGAGGATAGAAAGAAAAAATTTTGATCAAAGAGATAAGTGAAGTTACTCCAAAAACCACACTCGGGCAACTGAACATTTAGCCATCTGGGAGATGACTGACCCATAGCTGACTACAGAAGTGAAACACACATCATCCAATTAATGAAGTTCAGGTAGACATTAAAACGACCCCACAGTTTTACTGACAGCTCTCAGCATGTGCGACCAACGTGTAAGTGTTGGGAATCAAGGTCTAGGACACACTATTGAAATTAGGAGAGAATACTTATTTTTAAATTTGCTTCAGGGTCTCATATCTGATCTTTCTTAGGTTCACCTTGTCTAAAGGACATCCAGTATTATCTCAGATTCACAAGAATGAAAAGGGCATGAAAATGCTTTCTGAAACGGTATTCATGCTCTTGATGTTCTCTTTGAAAAAAAAAGGTATTGACTATTCATATGGTTGCATATATGCACAGGCATGTTTTAGTCTTAATAGTATGCTTTAATAGCTGTTCAAAGGTTTGAAATACACTCCTGATCTTTGATTCAGTTAGCGAAAACAGTGCATGTACCTTCTTCTGATGGAAGAAAGAAATGTGTGGCTAGAACAGCTTATAAATGGCTTTCAAAGCACAGCAAGCGTAGGTTGTTTCATCCACAATAAAATATAAAAGTACATTTACCTTTTTTAATTTTGCTGCTCCAGCACCAGAGCGAATGGCCTCCATTAGGGCTTGCCTTGCCTCCCCAGGGTTACCTGTAGCCATGGCAGAGGATTTAGAAGCTGCTGCTGCTGCCAGCTGAGTGGGAGGTGGTGGTGGCGGCTGGGGAGGGGCGGGTGGGATACAAAGCTGCTCTTCCTGAGGGTCTTCTGCCTTCTGCAAGGACAGTTCTGTGTTCCTAAAAATCTGCAGCTCTTCGGAGGCCAATGAGGAGATCTGCTCATGATGCAGTTAAAAGGAGGTGATTAATATCAAGCATGACTAAACTGTAATTATTTGACATTTGATGCACTTTCAGTACCCCTATTTCACTTTGCTTGAATGATGTAAAACACACAGAACTTTTGTTTGCTCATGGAGTTGAACATCTGTTACTACTCACTCACATCACTCAGCTGGGCTGATTACCAGCATCAAGGATTTGGCATTGACTCTGTCTCAGAAACTCAATCTTTATTTACTGGGAGCTCCAGCATCCTGTAACTCTTCTTGGCATGTAAGGTAAGAGAGAGAGTTGGACTTGGTATTCATTTGGAAACAACCACAAGGGTTTTGGAATCAGGAAGATATATTAAGGCTGCAGTAGTATAGCAGTAATATAGCCCAGGAATCTCGTTACTTTTGCAGTCTGGGCTGCACAGAAATAATCTCAGATGACAGGGAGGCTCTTCTAGATCTGAGCTGTCAGACATGGCTTCATGGAAAAAAATGCCATTAAACCTAAAGTTTCCAGTCACACTAAAAAAAAAAAAAAAAAAAACCAATAGGACCAGAGAGAACTACATGAAAGCACTGAGAACAAAATCAATTGATTGCTCTTCCAAGCGTGTTTCTGTGGAATTTCTGAAACTAAAATTTCTGCATGAATTACCAGCTTGGAAACTCATCCTACTTTAAATGAGTGCAGGGGGAGGAGGCAATCTTTCAGACTAAGCCAGCTTTTCCGTCAACTGTCTCAACAAATATTTTTGCCGTTAACGACACTGCTAGTAATAATCATGATAAATTGTTAGTAATTACAATGATTTGGTGATTATTAGGAAATTCAATATCATGTGCCAAATAGAAGGTGTTCAAGCAGATGCATTAGCATTCCTTTCTCAGAGAAACTAAGGCACAAAACTTCTCTAGTGAAAAATGAAAGGATTCATCTCCCATCAAATAATCCACATTCAGAGAGCTCTTATATTCTATTCTTTCACTGTACACACACACACAATATATGGGAATAATGTCATGTCAGATAAAACATGAACATTTGATATAACATGAAAGGGACAGCCCTTTCATCATAGCACATCTGTATCTCGCCCTGTACACATACAAACATGGTGCTTTAACTAGCACAGGTGACATGGTGTGAAAAAGCACTGTATGGTTTCTAGGCAACTTCCTTTAAAATGATGGCAAAAGCTTCTCTGCTGGAGGAAAGTATTCCAAAAGGTCTCTGTGTTAATATACCACCACTTCATTGTCAGAGCCTCTTTTACACAAACTTACATTTATTCCCAATGAATGCAGAATGCAGTTAAGTATGTGTGAAGATGGCTGCTGCCTAGCACGTCCTGCTCTCAGGCTCAGAGGAAGCTGTACCCTACCTGCAGCAAGGGCAGTAAGATATTTGAAGGACAAAGTAATTCGCTAACACAGACAAGAGATTCTTTCTATCTAACGCCAGCTATCTGGATATGTACTAATGGCCTGAGTCATTGCACGAGGGAAATGGGAACCTCCTTGCCAAATACACATCCTTGGCTGGATTAGTGAACTGCGTGAAAACTAAGGCTAGAACAATGCAGGTTTTGGCTATTAGGAATAAGAGATGCTTTAATGATTAGGTAAGTCTTTCAGACAGAAGGAATCATCCTGCTGTAGTGAAAGTTGATGTTCCATCAACATCAATTACTTGCATACAACTTGCATGCACCAGCTCATGCTAACAGATAAACGGCATGCATGAAGAAGCCCTAGTGTGTTTTCAGGTAACTGGGATTGGATGCATACAATAGGTAATGCAAATATATTAATCTAACTGCATACTTCTAAAGTACAAAAAAAACCCACCTAAATGTGAAAATGATGAACATTTGATGTCTTCTATGTACACTCCCTGTAATTCGTTTGGATTCCTATGTACTTCTTTCTCAGCTAAAAGTACACCATTTGAAAGAGTGTTAAGTTTTATAGCAGAGGATAGGATCGGACCCGCTATCTATCTGTCTAAGTCAGATCTGGTCTTGTGTCATATTATTTCCCCCTCAACTTTTCTCTTTGCAGCACAACATTTAGTTTGTGGCATATCTGAGTTTATTCAAAACAGCCAGGAGAAACAGACTGTGCTTAAAAGATCACTTACCATCTTGATTTCTTACCTTTCTCAGCTTTGAGGTGCCACTGTGGCCTCTAATTGCTGCTAGTAGGGCTGAGCGCTCATTCTCTGGCTCAGCATATGAGGGTTTCCTGTGATTGCCATTTAGTGCACTGTCTGAAACCTAGAATATGAAAAGAATAAACCTCACATTGTTATTAGATATTTACTTAGAGATAGTTTGGAAACCCTATTACAAATATTTTTGGCACTTGTACCAGAATGCAAGCTATGGAGACTAATCAGTCTGTCTTCTTTCGGGCCTGCTTTTACAACCCTTACTCACACTGAATGGTGAGGATATGTGTAGATAGTCACGCTGTACTTACAGATGCAGTCTCATATCCCCTGAGCATGAAGTCAGTGGCAAACTAGTATCACCTAGTAATACAAAATGCAGTTTTCTTTCATTGCAGGTATTTACACATTTTCTCCATGCTGTGTGTTCCTGTTTTTACATAACACACTGAAATGCCGGTTTGGCTCTTACGCGAACCTCAATTACCTCTCCTTCATGCTGTATCTCTGCACCCTCTGCCTCTTCTAGCTAGTGCAGCAGCAACGGTGTTGCATAATATACAGGATGTGCAGAATAAGCAGTGGCTTGGTCTGTATTTTGCCCTTATAAATTTTTCAAATGCCTCATGTACTCCAGCTCACCAGCAACTGTACCAGTTATAAAACCTCTGGTATCTGACAGGGTGAATACAGGGCTCTGCAGTCTGAACAGGCTAAAAAAAGTCTCCACTTTACCTTTCTGAGTTTCTCTTTTCCCCCTCCTGTTTGAATAGCTTCCATTAGGGCACTGTGCAGTGATGTGTCTTTTGGAATTGGTTTTTGGACAACAGGTTTGAACTTCTTCTTTGGTCCAAAGATATTGGTCTGCACATTAACATCCAGTTCACTGGTAGCATTAATATCCAGATCATCAGGTTTCTCCTCCTGTTCTGACTCTGTGTTTGCTGCTGCACCATTTAGCTCGGGTGAAGCTTTAAGCGAAGTAACTTGTACACCGTTAGCCGGAGGCCATTTAGTGACTCGCAAAGACGAGCTGAAAGAGGATGGGACTCCTTGGAGATTAGGAGACTTGAGAGATGAGGCTGAATTAGTATGGGTCAAAGTCTCACATTTCTGGTCAAACAAAAGACGTGTCTTTTTCTCTGTTATACTTTGTTTGCTGTTTAAACCATGATCATCTTCTGCACTGTTGTTATCCTTTGAAGAGGATTTAGTAAGTGGGACACTGGCATTCTTTTTATAGAAACTGAGAGGAGTTGCTTGATTTGGTGCCCTGATGTTAACTACTTTGTTTTCCATGCCAGAATTATCACCAGGTGTAAACCTGTGGGATGCTTTTTGACTGCAAGTAAAAATACTTGAAAGTGTTTCTCTTGTTTCTGCTGATTCTGTTTCCACAGGGCTATATTTGGCCACAATAATACATCTTTTTGGTGAAACTTCTGCTTCAGTTTTAACCTCTCCTGCCCCTTGCTTATCTTCATCTTTCTCATGATATTCCATAGAGTCAGACTTAAAGGTAGTTACGTTGATGTGTCTTGCAATGGCAGAGGCAACATATTGACTTGAAGTTCTCCTATGTGGCTTTACAAATGGAAGCTCCAGCTTGTCCTTATTCATGGTTGGGGCCACTAATGGTGTTACGTGAGACTGTGTAACTGGAAGAGGTGGTTCAGTCCTTTCATTCTCAGACTGTCTTTCAGCTACCTGGGTAGTAACAGTTTGTGGTGCTACAGGTTTTGGAGCTGCACGATAGGTAGGTTTGTGTTCATGTTTTATAGTAAAGGGCTTAGAGTTTGTGGTAACTGCTGACTTTTTAGGAAGATGCTCAGCAGAGTCATCGCTTTGCTTTTCCATAGAATTTGACCTCCAGAATGCCTTCACTTTCCCAAGACGAATTTCCTCACTTTCATCAATAGAGGTACCTGGTATGTGCTTACTGACACCTGTGTTTGGGCCTATAAGGTTGCCTAGTTCATCTATCTTAATGGCACCAGTGGAGAGTGAAACTCCTCTATCGAAATGTTTTACTTCAGGTTTGGGAGGGACAACTTTAAAGGTTGTCAAGCCCATTTTAGGTTCGTAGTTTGTCCTGAATTCTGGGCACGATGACACCATGTGGGTGTTGATGGGACTTCTTCTACTTCAATTCTTTTTGCTGGTGGCCATTTGATTTCTAATTCTGATTTACTTTTTTTCAGAGATCTTTCCCTGTTACTACATTCATTAAATGAATTTATCTTCTCTTTTGCTGTACTGATTTCAGCTGTGGCCTTGGAGTGAGATGGAGTCAGCTTAGATTTACATTCCTCAGACTTCACACCATGTTTGGGGGGGGGTTCCAGTCTTAAGTTCTTTTCACTTCTTTTTTCGAAAGAGGATGTGAGAGATTCAAACATATCTCTCCTCTGTTCCACAGGCAAGTGACTGAATTCATTTTCAGATGGTTGCTGATGTATTAGGTCCTTGGATATGCATACAGCTCCACCATCTGTGTGTCCCTTATCAAAGAAACCTGCATTGTTGTTTTTATTTGTAAAGTTTCCTGTATTAACAGAGTCAGCTGAGGTATTTTGTGAAACCCTTGTCTCTGTCTCTTGATTTCCAGCTGAGTTAGAGGTACTAACTTCTGGAGCATCATCTATGACTGTTATTGGAACAGATATGGTAACATCTTGGGCAGCCTCGACTTTTCTTATATGTGGGCTCAACACTTCATTGATGTGCTCGGAGTCAGAGTTACTTATACCATCCAGTGCTGCAAAATACACATACAACATTACATATAGGCAGTATTCAGGCAGTATGACTTTAAATTACACAAACAGGCAGTACAAGCTTAAGTGGATCAGATATTTTAGTTACACTAAAACTAACAGGAATATATTTATGCCTGTATTATAAAAAAGGAGAGATCTGGGTCCTTTTTATTGTCTGGTTGCTGATTAGGATCAGCCAAATATTCCTGCAGTCCTCCTGCTTCAGCCAGTGGGAAACATACAAATGCAGCTGAAAGCAGAATTTAATCTATTGTTCATACCTTATCTTTGACTAACTTCTCTCAGTGATAAACATTTCACCACATGACTCCAAAGGAGAAACATTTCTGAGAAACAGCGAGCAACTCCAAATTATGTTTCCCAGACCTGGTTAGTAATGACAGCCCAGCTGAAGGATTTCCTTGAGCAAGCAAACAAAGAAACAGTACTTGTATTTTTTCCCCATTCTTCTCACCCTTCATTACCAGTGACTCCAGAAGCCTCATTGTGCAAGAAGCTTAACTCTCCTCTCAGATTTGCTGGTATAAATCAAGGGTTACAACACAGAAGGTAAGAAATTGCAGTGTTAGAGAACTCACAGAAATTAAATCAGAATCAAGTCCACTGCAGAAGTACTGAAATAAACATGGGAAGTTTTAAAAGTATTCAACATCACTTGGTGACAAACCATTAACAGAGAAATATTTTTATTCACAGTAGGAAAAAGAGGAGCACAATATGACATTTTATCTCTTCCCACTGTTTGTTTTCATGTTTTTTGATTTTTAACTTTAAAATATGTCTGCTAATGCAGAGGCGGCACTGGGTACAAAAATGTCCTCCCCTTCTCCACTTCATTATGATAAAATACAAACCGGAGGCATTGTTCATTAAACACAGACCTAAATTCATAGCTGATTTAGCTTAACTGAAGTCAATGAAATTATACCAAATTTGGCCCATAAAACGTGTCCATAAACTGCTGTTCATCTCTTTTTGATAGCATACACCAAAATACAATGACAATCTGATAAGCAGCTTGAAAAATATTCAGTGCGAGTCTATAAAGAGCAGCTGCCCCAGAAGCAAAGGAAGAGCACCCACGCTGGGTGGACCACATTCTGCCTCAGTTGTTCCCAGTGATCTTAGTGAGAAATGTGCAGGTGTCTCAGAGTACAGTTTGACTCTGCATCTCCTGGCTATGCCTCTCTCTTTTGTACTTCAGAGGTAACACACTTCCCTACCTTCTAAATCTTCATCCAGGCCAGCCAAAGTCTCCTGGAGTTGTGCAGCAATGAATATATCCTCATTCTCATGCTTAGCTGAAGCCATTTCTTCATCTCTCCTGCTAAATGAAAGAGAAGAAAAGGTTGGGTCTCCCCCTTTTTTCACTTTGCACTGTTGCTCTGCAATACCCTACCATTTCAGCCCCTTTGGTTCCACTGGGGTTCTGAAACTCATTCCCCGAAGTATGAAAAATATGCAGCCTTAGAGACACACACCACCATACCGACACATCCACATCTAGGAAGGATCTCTGTGGTGCCTGAGCATACTCAATGTGCTGGCAATCAAAAGATTAGGATTAATAAAGCCTGTCGCAAAGAAATGGTCTGGCTTCACTGTGAAGTACGCATTTCAGCTGGGCTGCAGAAAAGCAGCACATGCCAAGACGAAGGTTTTGCATATCCATACAATTTTCAAGTAGACCACTAGCCATCCTGTGCACCCACTGTGCCAATATATCTGCACCTTAATTAAATAAAAATTGCATGGTAATGAAAAATAAATACAGTTAAGTACTGCTAGACAATCACTCTGCATCCTGAGGGGAGGGAGGGGAGGAGGAAAGAGAAACTAATCCCTTGAGAGCTGTTTCTAATGAAACATATCAAGGGGCCTGATTTTGCCAGAAAATAACTCCATGGTTTGTGATGAAGTTGTACAATGATCTAAAACAAGTCTGAAATCAGAATGAGTGCCAAGTGTTGTCTTGGCTTATTAAAAGAAAAAAAGAAAAAGAAGATGAAACTAAGAAAAATCCTAACAAAAAATAACTCAAATTAAAAAAATACGTATGGCAACCTGTTACACAACAGACCTTCTGTTTCTTAGGAAGAAAAATCTTGACTAGCAGAGCTTTTCTACCTAAATCATTGAAGCTAGGATTTCACCCTGGGCAATTAATTTTTTACAGCTACCTGTTCCTCACCTGAATTTAAGACATTGTTGTCTGTGACACTGTATCTAAGTTTTGCCCTTGTGATTAGCCTATTGAAAAAATAATCTTCCATTCTAGCCACACTTGAACTAACTCTGGTCAGGCGAAGCAGATTTGCCCTTCCCAAGATCAAACCCTTAATAGCACAGATACAGTAACAGATGACATATTTTTTGTAGTTTACCAAACACTACCTGAAAATACCATTTTTCTGCTGCCCTTTAAGATAATAATCTGAATAAAAATTCAGGGATGTTTCCTGACATTGATTTAAATTATGTCTAACAATGTTGCTTCCTTTTTTGCTATTTTATTGTTTGATTTTTCCCTTGCTCATAGCAGGAGCAACTGAAAGCACATGTTGAAGCATCAGGTATTTTATTTTATTTTACTTTATTATTTATTTATTTATTTATGTAGCATTCACTTCTCCTTTCTTTATGTCTTTTATAGTAGTCCTGGAGCCCGATTCTTCTATTCGCACCTAAACTATCTTGCACTTACAAAGCTGAGTTCATGTATGTGAGATCAATGAAAACAGCAAAATACACCTGCAAGGAAGCCTTCCAAAACTTTTCACATACTCATCCTTGTGTATCTGAACATACAGATGGGATGAATTCAAGATGGCAAGGCTACTTATGTGCCTAAGTGGTTTCCTAAACTGGAATCTAAGACAGAAATCTGTATTGGTTGTTTAAATACAGAGGAAGAGACAGAGTGCTCTGCGACTGGAATACAATTTCTTCCAACATTTGCCATGGACCTGAGCTTTGACAGGCCCTGAACATCCCCAGAAGCCAATGTGGACTGATGATGCTCAGGCTCAGTACCCACACTGCAAGACTCATTGTAAACCGAGTTTTCCCCCAATGGATTAAGAGAAAGGTGGCACAAATCAGTCAAAGTCTCCACTGGAGGCAACTGGCACTGTAAGACTGCAGACCGACTGTACCCTGAAGTGCGCACACACACACAAATCAATGAGATTACTCATCTGAGCAATCTGACAAAAAGATTTAAATTTACTGCAGCATTCCAATTGGGAGAGAAGACTGGCAAATAAAACTCTCAACTTGAAGGTGGCAGAAAGAATGAACTGACTGAATTTCATATTGTTTTGCAGTGGAAAGTTTTATAAAATTAATAAAAAATACTTGCTCTTCCCTGAGTGCATTTTAAAACAATTTATTTGCAAACTCAGGGAGCATTTTCGATGGGAGAATCATTCAAACTGTGCACCAGCTAAGCAACAGGTCTATCCAGTATGGAAGGCAAATATTGCTTTCTTCTTTACAAAGCTGGTCTTGCGGGGTAGTTGTACACAGCTGGAAGCAAATTACTGACACACATTGAGACTCTTTCTCTAAGCTACTGTGAAGAAGTTGTTTCCAAAACCTTGGAAGAAAAATGTGTAAACCTGTATCTATCAGAGAACGAGACCTAATTTCATGAAGGCCATGCAGCTCACCACCTTTTTGGTACCTGATTGTATCCTTCTGTCTATTGCCTGACTGTTCTACAATACAGCCAAAATCTGTATGGCTAAGGTTGCCCGTGCTGGGATTTCTCCAGGAAATAATAGGAACTATTGGCTTGAGAATTTTACGGGCAATTTATCTAGGAAAACATATTTGGGACTGGAACAGGGATTCCTGGGCTCCAAACATGCAGTGCAGATCCATTGCACTGACCAGTGATTCCATCAATGGGAATCTTTCAATGACTCCTTATAGCAAAATTATCTTCTCCTTGATGGGCACAACAGTCAGCAGAGGTCTCTTTCGTTATCCTCTGTGCATTTATGCAGTGACTATACATAATTTGCCTCTCAATCTCTGCTTCAATCTCCTTATCTAGACAACTGGGATAATATCCAATTCACAGATTTTTTTCTGAAGGAAAGAGAACAATGCAGTGAAAATGAAAGGATTCTTATTTGCTCTTACAGAGGGAGCTTCAGAAAAAGCAGATCTTTTCTTTTGCATTTCCAAATTCCTAAAAGAGCTATTGTTCAATTCATCTCCAAACTCACCTACAAAGCAAGCCAGAAGGTACAGATTAATCACAGGGCTCTTCTTAAAATTCTTAGCATTGGGAATTTAAAATGTGATACGTGTTTTGTCAGGCAAAGGTCTGGTAGTTTCCAGTAGCTCACAAGATTTATAAATATGCCTAAGAAGACTCTTTCTCACAACAGTATTTGGGAAAGGAAAACAAAAGGGCCTCTAATTTTTTTTTTTTCATAGCCTTCTTCCCTTCTAATCCTATACACTTTTCTTTTGTTGACTGCTCTGTTTTGGCCAGAATCCAAGAAAAATATGACTTATTCCGATACCATGTTTTACATTCTG
Organism: Gymnogyps californianus; assembly: GCF_018139145.2. NCBI lineage: Eukaryota > Metazoa > Chordata > Aves > Accipitriformes > Cathartidae > Gymnogyps > Gymnogyps californianus. The sequence continues at coordinate 75,941,378 of NC_059472.1, read as the reverse complement.
GATAAACATTACCAGTGGTATTTTCTCACACACACTTTTTTTGACTTAGGGAAGAACTTGATAACCTTTAAACTGCCTTTCTGGTAAAACGTGAGGCACTAAAAATACAGCACTGGTGAGCATTTAGCCCAAACTCAAAATGGCAAACATGAGTGGTTCCTGGAAGCCTGCACACTTATTACTTATGTAGATTAGCAGAGATTTGTGCAAGAGCACAGAACGGAGCAAAGTGACTACTAAACTATAGCCTTTAGTGTTCCACTGAGCTCAGGCTACAACGCATAATTTACTCCTTGGCAGTCATTTGTGCAGTTGGAGACAAAATGAAACTTAACAGCAGCATTTCATCAAATTAGTGCCATGGGAGACGGACATTTATGAGAAAGTTTACATTCTAAGAAAGAGAGAAAATTCTCCGATAAACCTAGCTGGAAATGCTGCATTGAAAAGAAACCCAAACCAGTGGCAAGACAATGGACTTGCAATGACAGAAGCTGCCATTTTGTTATAGTTAGAGCCACTTTATCTGGGGGTCTGCAAATGATAAAACTGACCCGAGTCTCTTTGAGCACTTCTCAGGAGTTCTGGTGAGCCTCATGTATGGTACCAGAGGTAGAGACCACAACTCCCATCGTAACTATTTAAATACAACACAGACCTATGTAAATAGCGGAGAAGGGACTGAGGAAGAGATTCAGTTGTCTAAACTCGGGCATTGGTGCCATTGGTGCCAAATACTGTAGGATATTCAAGACATCTGTCTGGGGCTGGTAGACGTAATACGGAAGACAGAGACCCATATCCTGCTGGGGTGGCAGGGGGCAAGAAGAAATGGCAGCAGACATCTCTCAAGTTAATTGAATGTGACCTGAAAGTCTCACTCATTTTGCACTATGTTTGCTATATCAAAAGACTTGAGAACATGGCTCCTGTGAATTTGTTACTAGCTGGGGAGGGAAGACAGAGCCATTGCAAATAACAGAGTCATATCCAGACAGGCACACTGCGCAGCAGCACACGCAGGGACGTAGTGACTGCTATGAGGCAGCTCAAGGAACATCGAGAGCATTCAGCTTCTCACACGTGTCTTAGGCAGCTAATAGGGACTGACCGACACGGAAAGCTGATGCAGTTACTCCAGACTGGGCTTTGGAGCATCTGGGCTCCTTTCCCAGCTCTGATAGTCTTCTCAGTCTGATGCTGGGGAATTACATTAACCCGTCTGTATGTATCCAAATTTGTCCTCTTCAGAATGAATCTACAATATTCTCCTCTTACACTAATGCTGGAAAAAGAAATGCTTCTACCTTGGGTATATATCAAGATGGGTGTTAAAGAAGAGACAGATGCCGAACGATTTTAAGTTTTAGAAAGTATGGCTGAAGCTTTTTGAATACAACTTTCTATTCAACCAGGCCAGAAAGATGGCATTAGGCAAACTCAAGGTGTTTATATATTTGTTTTTGTGAGTGATGCAGCAAAGTACTCTTCAAAAGTGGAGGTAACTATTTTCCAGATTAACCGATAGTTTACAAAATCTTAGGGATCATTTTTCCATTCTTTGCATTTCTTAGGCTAGATGACTTTTTTCTATTTCCTTCCAAGGAAGGAATATAACAGCAGCAGGAGAGCAGCTAGTATAAGTGGTGGACTTTCTGGTCACCTAAGCTATGACCTGACCAGCGATATTTTCCATTTCTGCTGCCTCCTGTGAACTTGAGCATAAAGTTCTAATGTTCAAATGACCAAAGCCTGTTAAAATGCAAAATTTGTAGACTGAACAGCCAACTCAGGACTGGTTAGATAATAAAGTCACCACTTGTCTTTGATGCAAGACTTCTGAAAGTGGCAGGCAACCAGGAAAAGGAAAAAGCACATGGTCGTATTCTGTTGAATGCCAGATAACCTTGCTTTTTATGTTCTTCAATGAGCGATAAAAAATAAGCTGCACATACTTTTTGAGAGCAAGGTACAGGTATCATTTCCATTCCAAGTTTTTTAGTTTGTGTTCTGTTTCTGGTTCTGTGGGACTGCATCAAACTTACAAAGGTCTTTAGACTGCATTTATATCTGTGCTGAATAAAAATCATCAGAGATTGAACTATTTTCCAACCCTAGAACACACAGGTCCAGTAGTGTCTTCACATATAACACCACCCAATTAAAAATAAGAACTTGCAAATATCGATGAGGAAGAAAATGAAGTAATTTTTCAGCAGCAGCTGGATTTATGGTCCTTTTACAGTCCTCCTCCATGGTTACTGGTCAAAACTCTAAACAGAAAGCAAATGAAAATGCTTTTGCTTAGTATCATTTTGTGTTTTAATGCTAGAAATCTCTAAGCTCGTTACATACCAGGGTGATTTAAGCTTCCAGAGTCCTCCGACATATGTCGGTTCCAGGGTCCTGCTGCATAAGCAACAGCTTGTAGTTGCTGTACAGCTGGAAGCATGCCCCGCTCCCCCCTCCTCGCACGGGCCTCTGGCAACAGCTTGTCAACGGGAAAGCCCACAGGCGGACAGCATTGCCAGGAATAGTAAGGAAAGTGGACTAGCATGATTGAAATCTTAATACAGCCACATCACCTGTGCAATGTAACACTGCAAGTTAAAAGATAGCACAGCGAGGTTAAATAACTTCTCTTGGTTTACACAGAAAAATAAGAAACAGAGCAAGGACCACAGCCTTTCTCTCCTGGAAGCCAGCACTACACCTTTAGCAATCCAAGCTGCTTCCTAACATGTAAAATATTCTACAGCTCCAAAGTGTATGGCATTTTTCCAGTGGATGAGTTTAACAGAAAGGCTAATCTGGATTCTTGCTCTATAATGACTGTGAGTATCTATTACTTAACCATAGTATCATTAGAATCTTCCCTCCATGAAGATCTGCCAGCAAAAAAGTGCATGAGAGTATCTAAATTTAAAGAGTTTTCTGGAACAAGGGGAAAGGGAAAGCCAGAGATAAGGAAGGAAATTAGCCAAACTATGTAAGAAGCAGAGGCTTGCAAATCTGTCAGACATCTGGGTCTTAATTAAGTAATTTTTCATCCCTGAAGTTCTCCCTGTCGCTTTAACCCTTTCTCTACCATCCTCCTCCTTAAAACTACATTTCTGTTTTCAAAAAAGTAAAACATGTGCCTACCCAGCTAAAATAAAACCCATCATATAGAAATATAATAGAATAAAACTTTTCCATATTTCTCAGAGATAGTTACAAGCAAAATGTAATTATATAGAACGTGTTTGTGCACAGACGTATATATAACACTTACATACACTGCTATTTTTCATTACAGTTTTTCTCTTTCCTTCCTGCCTGCCCTCTGCCACTCACTATTATATTTTTTTCTTCCTTTGACCAGCTTCGTCGCTGAACTCTCTCCGGCTACCAACTTCTCTTTCCCTCCTGTCCTTCCCAAGTGGAATACAAAACCCTGTAACATTTGAATTTGAATGGGCTGAAAATTAAGCAGAACAAGTTCATCCACCCCTATCTTTTCAAGCTTTTGTTTTAAACGAATTTATCAAAACCCTAACAGTTTTGAAGCAAACAGCGAGTATTTCTCAGGTTGGTAAATGAAGAGGACTCTTCTCCTCCCAGTAGCTTCAACTATCCCAACCACAGCCAAAGGTAACAAATTCTTCCAAGAGAAAGGGAGGAAATGGGATTATCCCTGTCCAGATCCACAGCATGAACCGATCTCAGGAGGGTTCCCCACCCCCACCCTATGCCCTCCACTAGCTGTACGTGAAAAAATATTCCTCTCTCATGGCTACTGAAACAGAAACTCAAGGGAGGGGAAAATCCCTTTCAGACCTTTGGAAGGTATTTTATCTTTTTGTCCCAGACAAGTCTGTATTTATTTAGCTTTATAACTGCCAGGTTCCCTTTACATTTTAAAATACTTTTATTTTTTAAATATTTTAATACATTTAAAACTTTTTCAAAATTAAAAAAAAGTTTTCTATTTTAAAGTGTTTTTCCTGCTCTGAGAGAGGCTGGTGGAACCACTCACTCTTAAGACCCCTTTTAAAACCCTGATTTCAATTGCTTATAACTTTGAGAAATTACACATCTTTGCTAGGTGGCAGTCCAAATGCGACAATGTATATCATGCCCATGATCATTCCACTATTTTATTTCAGCCAAAATGGTTAAATGTCTTCCAAGAACAGAGTTTGGAGGAAAAGGAGAGCTGCATTCTGATACATCAAATGCTATTTAACGCTCAGTCCTCTGAAAAAAACGGGTCTTATTTTGTCTAACTGGTCACTAGTCTGCCTTGACTCCCTGCACATCAGCTCTCCTTCTCTAAAATAGGATAATGCCACCTTTTCATCTCATGTGAGTACTGTGTACAGAAATGAATTAAAGTCTGCATGGCCCATGGATACTCATGTGATGAGTAACAAAAAAAGAGCAAAAGGAAATTAAACAGTCCTGTCTCCAGAAGAGAATTTGAACTGAGAGTAAATGGTGGTATACCTGCTTTATTAATTGAGCTCTGAAACTTAGAAAGAAAATAAAACAAAATAGAGTATGATCACTTTAACCAGAGACTTTATCATACTGCACAAAAGGGGGGGAATTAAGGTTAAAGGGGGGAATCTAAGGTTACACAAACAGCCTTAATATTAATGTTACCTAACTCTGAGCGCGTGACCTAGCATCCCTAATATTATTATTTTAACATAATTTTTAATGTGTAATTATTTATAAAGCTCCAGACAGTAGGTGTGCATGATGCTTTACAGGCGTATAAAATTGTCTGATCCCTGCCCCTAGGAGCTTGCGTGATGACACCACACAAGGGATGGGAAAGGAGGGGGTATGGGAGGACAGAGTTGCAACACTGAGATCATGAGATGTACTTACTGCTACATAAGCAACATTTCAGCTTCTCTGTGGTTTTCTTGTTACTCATTTAACACTATATATTAAAATTTGGTGAACAGATACATAACACAAAGAAATCAACCGTAAGGAAGGATATGAAGAAAGAGAACTATGTAGTACAGTGTTCAGAGTCAGCAGTTAATATTAAAACATTCACAGCCAAACGTTGCATGTAGTCAATTATTTATATGCGCTTAGCCCTTGCACCTCCAGCTGAGGTCTGGATTCTGCTCCACCAGGCACTGTACAAACATACCATGAGATATGATAGCTGTGTTACGGTTTTTGCCGTAAAAAAAGAGTCAGTGGCTGAAGGGGATATCAGCCCCTTCAGAGAGGCAAAGATGGTTTAACAGGTTAGAGGCAGAGTCAAGGGTAGAACTAGAGTGTTTTGACATTTGATTTGATATTCTACATGCTAATTAATATGTGTATTTGGATTAAGATTGCTTGAACAAGAATCCCAAAACAAAACAAAACAAAACAAAAAACAAAACAAAGTGCACTTGCAAGTTGCTCCCATGTACTGGAAAACAAAACCAGTGAGTAAAGACCCCAGCTTGGAAACCCTGGAACCCCAAGACCTTCCTTTAGAAATTTCTGCTTCTGTGCTCTGGGAACTGAACAAGATTTGAGCTCTGCTGTGGTTGTCATTTCTGCATGTGCAAAGCCCGTGGTACGTGCCGTTTCTGACCCGGCCATACTATTATGCTGCTACGTGCAGACAAACCTATTGCATGTTGAAGGCTGTACCCTTAAATGCTCACAACTTTCCTTGACTTCAGCAGCAGACGAGGTGCAGACCCTGCTGTGATCTTCTAATGCTATCAGGCATTTCAGCTACACAGAGACCACCCAGGCCACCCAGTAAACAATTCCAGGAACTCTTAAGAAAAATGAATTTAAAACTAAACATACAATTAACTAAAGTAAGCAACATGGCAAAATACTCTTGATCTCTTGGAGCACAGGCTAAGCCTCTGGACCAATCCTAGGTAAGAACTGTGGACTTGATTCTGCTCTTCACTGCAGTTCTTCACAGTGCATGTGCAAAACACCACTTCGACTTTCTTTATAGCCTTTCACACTCCAAATATAATTTGTTTCCACTCTAAGGGCACTTCTCACAGCCCACAGAGTACAAAATTATTTTAGTATACAGCATTATAAATTCTTAGGAATTAGTTATTTCACTGGGTGAAAAGCCCAAGTTTTAGTCAGCTTTACAATTTAAAATGACAAGCTAAATAGTTCCATTATTCTTATTAACCTTTTTTTCCCAAGCCTCGGCCAAATTAGTCACTAAATAAAATTTCTGGCTTCAGTGGAGCTCAGACTCAAGGAGGACTCCGATTCACTGCTGCTAACCACTGCTACTTCACAGTAGCGACACATTCTCCCAATTTCTTTGTTCTTATCTTCCTTCTCGAATTTAGTTAGATCTTAGTACATGGACTAGAGGAAGACAGAAAGGAATGAATAAACTCCATGTAAAGTATTCCTTTAAGATTTGTAGCTTATGAAACGTATTTAGAACTCTGTATAGCTTGGTATCAATTATTCACATGAAGTGCACTTTGACTTGTCTGGGAATTTAGGAGGCTGGTTTGGTCCTGAAAGTAGCCTGTTCATCACAAGAACTACATACAATCTCAGAGCTCCCAACAGATTTTATTAGTGCGGTGGCAGCTGTTCTGACAGTGGAAGTTGAAACTGATGTTCTCCAAATTTGGCTGTACTCAAAATTGTACTCAGAATTGATTTACATCCCAGTAAAACAAGAATTTAATACAAATAGGTTTTAAAAATCTCTTTATCTTTTTCCTTCCCTCTACACTTAGGAAGTGGCTTTTGAAAACTTAGCAAGTTGACCTCAAAAGGATTTAGACAAGCACAATTTTCAAAGCTGGTTTGTTTACAAACATAGGTTAGGAGTGCAATTGGATTTACCTTCAAATATTACTGGCACATTCAGAGCACAAAAGTTTAAAAGATATTACTACCAGCATCACTGCTGTGGCAATCTAAGTGGTTCCTGACATAAGATTAAAATAAATCACAAATGTTAAGTTTCTGCTATACCCTAAAGTTGATTTGAAGCAATTTTGCTGTCCCAGAGCCTAAAAAATAAATAGAAGTTATGAAAAATAACTGCACTCCCCAAACAACAACTGTCTCCTATTTCAGTCTAAAACCACTCTTTTTAAATTATGGATATATTAGATAAATACAGAATATTTAGCATGATAAAATCACAGAAAAGATTAAGTTGGAAGCCTAGCCCAACTTCCTGCTCCAAGCAGGGCTAATTTCAAAGCCAGACCAGGCTGCCCAAGGCTTTTGCCTGGCTGAGTTCCGAGAACCTCCAGGCATGGAGGAGATTCCTCGACCTCTCTGGGCAACCTCTTCAACTGCTTAATCACTCCCATTTTGAGGCATTTCCTCCTTATATTCAATTTTTATTTCCATTACAGCAGCTGGTGACAGTTGCCTCTTGTCCTTTCACTATGTATCCCTGAGAAGCCTCACAGTCCTCCTTTTGTTTAGGGAAAGACTGCAATCAGGTCCCTCCTTACCCACATCACTTTCGCAAGGTGAACAACCCAGTTGCCTCCTCTCCCCCTCACACCTCGTGTGCTCCAGTGCCCCAGCCCTCTCAGTGGCTCTCCTCTGGACCCTCTCCAGTTTGCCAGTCTCTCTCTTGAATTAGGGGCCCAAGACTGGACACAGTACTACAGCGCTGGCCTCACAGCGGGACTAATCACCTCCCTGATTGCCATGGGCAGTACACCACACTATCCTTCCAGCTTCCACCCTTTGGCTCAGCAAGACCCCTGAGCAGCAGTCCTGCCAGCCAGCTTATGAAATGTCCTGTTGTCTCTTCTATGTGCGGTCTTTCCAACTATTAAAAATTTTGTGTTTGTGTAGCAAAGGTAAATCTCAATGTAACGTACAGAATATGTATCTCTGGCTGAAGTGAAAGATGGAGAGAATACTGACTTCCAAGAGGGACTGTGTCACTTAATGACCTGTGGTCAATCTTTTATTTGACTAAAAAAACCAGAAAAAGTCCAAAATATTTTTTGCTGATTAGTATTGTTTTACAGGGCTTTGCTTTGATGTCTTTGCTCAACATTATGGTAACTTCTCCCCCTGCCAATGTGCGTGTGTGTTTTCCTAACCAGTTTAGATCCCGCATTTTGAGGAAAGTTGGGATTGCTTAGTTATCTTACAAGGCCCAATCTAAGTCTACTGAAATTAATGAGTTGTTTTTTTGATTCAGGACTGGAATGGTAATCGCAGTTACTATACTAGTCTATCTAATCCTCCAAATAGAGACTGCATCAGGACCTAGAAAGTGTACAAGGACAAATCATGAGAAAAATGTATTGTTGAGCAAGTATTTAAGTGAGGCTTGACCTTGTCCCTGTTGATATTGATGGATAAAGAAAAGCCTTGAGATCATTCCAATAGGTTAAATAGTGACTTTGGCCTAATTTATCCCTAATTTATCGCCCACTGCATGATCCAAGATGAAGTTCTCCCTCAGAAATGTGTGGAAGGAAATAACTAGGTCATGATACATGCTCTTATGAAGGGGCTACAGATTAGCAGCTGAATGGAGAGAGACCAGAAAGCACAGACTTTGTGTCAACTGAGAATTCAGAGGAATTTCTGGCCCCTGTCCCATGACTCTGCAGCATCACACAGAGCGGATCCCTGTCAGTATTACCAGGCCACCCTCCTTGCTGGAGGCACAGCTTCCTATTTGGCCAGTTTGTATTTGCAAAGTCCTATAAATTTTGGGTTTCCTTTGCAGCCCTGCCACCACCTATGTGAGTTTTGGCAAACAAACAGTGTCGGAGTTACTTCTGCTTGAGGCAGTTTCTAGTTAAATTCCAGGTTCTTGTATTTTCTTGCAAAAACTGCAGGAAAATGTTTGTTTATGCAAAAAAAAGGAAAAAAAAAAGGAAATATGCTGAAAAAAAAACAACCAAGGTATAACGCCAGTGGAGGTTAGCATTAGGTGAACATATATATGCATGCACACACCCACAAACCAATCCCCAAAGTTCACTGAATACAATCCTTTTCCACCTGGCTTTCAGTGGCTTGAATTCTTCCATTTTATGAATTTTCCATTTTATGACCTGCATGTCATTTTTCTAGATCAATATATAGCAACATTTTAAGCACTTGATAAGCTACTAGAACTAAAAAATAAACCAAACTGTAACAAAATTATTTCAGACTTCTTGGAGAAATCAACTCTGGAGGGCAGCGGTCTTTTGCAAGAAATGTAACTATGAGTTCAAACAGAAAAGTGACCTTTGCCTGTTGCTACAAGTATGTCACTGGAGGGGATCTGGCAGTGAGCTTTTCACTGGGAGGAGTCACTTGGCATTGGTACTGGTTTATAAAAGAACAGAAGAAAGTAGAAGTTGGTTTCCTTAAATGATTCCCTACAAGGAGAATATGCAAGATATTTTCCAAGAGCTGGTTGCAAATAAATTTTTACCTCTGTGGAGCACTGTTAGATCCCACTCTATCGCAGTAGGCATTCTTTGCAGGGAATGTCTCTGTGCCACACATCGCATCCGCCTCAGCTGAGTCCATGTAGCCATTGACCAGCTTGATGTCTCTCAACTTCATACTGTCATTTTGTGAATCAAAGATACAATGTCAGATGGGGAGCTCACAACACCCGAGTCTTCTGTGGTGTCCTCAGATGCAAAACAGCTGCTTTCTGATGCTGTTTCTTCCACCTCTGATAGCTCCAGAACCGTGTCATCCACTACATAAACATTATCATGTGCAGGCAGCAGGCTCTCTAAATGAAATACAGCAAGGAAAGTTAGCTGAAAGTCATCAGTACATAAATCAAACACAGAGAGATATTCCTTTGTAACTGGAAAAAACCACATGAAATACATTAGAAATAGTAGGATGGAGCTCAATATTTGTATATAGGATAAAGATGATTTGAAAAATGACAAAAATTTTGTCCTTCTTTGCTTTTAAAAAGGTGGTTTGCTATACCTGTCCTGCGGAGTTTGGGTTTTATAACTTTCATAGCAAATCAGTTTCCTTACTTCTATGAAGAAACAACTTTCCAGGGACAGTTTCTTGGGGAATTAGACGGAAGTTTAAATGATGTGGTGCAAGAAATCACTCCTGTTATGGCTTCTGACAACATAATCTCATTATTCTTCTTCCATACTGCCAAACAGATCATGACATTTCCAATAAGAAGTCTATACACAGGTAAAAATGGGCATCATTTCCCAATCAGGACACTGAATTGGTAAACTAGATCTACCGTTGGCCCACTGGGTGTCACTTTATTCTACCACCCTTCAATTTCCTATGCATTAAGTGGGAGAATAACAATCATCTCTTTTTCATATAAAATCTACTAATAAGTGTACAGAAAAGTAGACACTACCATGCTTAAAGCAGAACCTTTTCCAACATTTAGTCATTTATAAAGAAGATCAAGGGATATGCCCTTTGCATGTTTAACTCTATTAAAAGTTGCAAATTTTCAGAGAAGATTAGATGCTACAATTTTTTCATACTCTGTTTTAGTTTGGTTCTTATGAGCTACTTGGGTTTTTGTTTGTTCGGGGGTTTTTTTGGTGAAAAATACAATGTTATTTCCCTTAAGAAATGTACAACTCTAGACTCCATCTTGCAATTATGCCATTAAAGGGGAACTCCAACAAGGTCAATAATTTCAATGACCGAAATTATTGAGTGACTAAAGACAGAATCAAGCCCAAACACACTTCTTTTGATCAAAAGGAATCAATAAAGACTAATCTAAATGTTTACTTTGGAATTATAAGTGTGCTCCATTCTCTTCTTCAACCTCAGTAAGCAAAAGGAAGATTAAACAACAGTTTATGGTCTGATCCTGGAGACACTTGTGGTGAATGTTAATTGTATGAGAAGTCTCAGGTCTACAAGCATGACTAAGATTAAACATACACTTCACTGTTTTTTAGGGTCAGAATCTACAACTTTTTGAAGCACACATGAAGCTACAGCTCAATAAAAATGATCAATGGAGAGAAATACTTCTGTATTATGTTGTATACACGAAAGTGTTTTCTTTAAGTCAGAAAACTGAAAACAACTTTGTCAAAAAATGTCATAGAAATAATTTTGTAAGGGTGTAGCTTAGCAGTGAAGCTTTGAGTAAAACTAAAATAAAAATCAAACCAACATTCTCCTTGACTGAGGTTACAAGATGCCATTAAGTACTGAAATTGATTTCTGACAGCAGAAGCAATAAAATTCAGAGGGTTACAAATCATGATTAAAGTTGTAAGTGCTGTCAAGCATCGATATTAATGATGGAAGATGATCCAAAGGCTCTACTGTGACTTTGGAAGTAATGTTACTTGATTTCTTTGACCTTACTTTCTATAACATTAGCTCTAGGTTCCAGATTTAATCCAAGAGATCATTCCATCTAAAAATGGCAATTACAGGAACTAAGTATGTGTCACTGAACGGATTAGAGTATGCTCATGACAGAACTACAGTTAGGAAAACACCAACGTCAAGGAGAAATATGAATAATTTGACATTAAACACCAAATAATAAATAGACAGTAAATGAACAGGTAAGAATATATGGCCTGCATGGCTTTCAAACAAACCACCCCAGTAACAACCCACCACCAAAGCATTAGTAAAAGCTAGAATATGTTAAAACCAGAACAAAGTAGGATAGCAAAGAGATCAATTTAAAGAGTGGAGTTGAAGAGTGGAAGCACACAGGAAGATTTTGAAGTAATGCACAATGCAGTATACCTTGATGCAAAGAGACCTCTATATAACACAGGCCACATCTGTTGTCACCAGGATGCCATAAATGACCTCCACCCTATAGCTGGCACAGCAATTTGTAACAAAATACCTACTTCCAGTTCCTGACACGAGGATGGCAGGCTTTTCCTCCCTAGCTGTCTTGCATTTCCCCATCCTCTTCTTGCCTGCCTGCAACTATTTCCTGCATCTTTCTGCTCAGGGATTTAGATCCTTTTAGTCACACAGCCCTACTTGCCTACTGTAGTAACAACACTCGAGTATCTCCCTGATGTGATTCAGCAAGCTGCTCTACCGCAGGATCTCGATCCCCCAGCCCATTCTTCCCACATATTGACAAACAAAATGAAAACCAATTTTTTTATTATCAGGCTCCACGTGCGAATCGATCCCTATCTGTTACGTCTGGATCTCGGCAGCTGAATCATCCAGTCCAGTGTAAGAACCTCCTCATTCAACAGCAGTTTTATCCTCAAGCATGGAACTACAGAAAGACATCTTTCTATTCAACTACTAAATTCTCTGTGCTCATGCAAAACCAAAATGTCCCCCTTTCTTCAAGCCTATCCGTTTGTCAAAGCGCTTCCCTAATCTTTTATCTTCACCGAGAAGATCCATTAATTTTTAACACAGTTAATACATGGCACTAAACAGAGCTGCTGGCTGAGGCAAACCGTTTTGATTGCCACTACTACTCGTCTGAACATGAAAGCACACACACAAAACACAACTGCTACGGTTCTGTGTCATGTTAACAACCTTGTTTCAGCTAAGAGCAGCACTAAACCCCCATGTTTTAAAGTTGAGTCATCCTTGGATGGATTAAGAAAGAATCTATTCTTCCTTCTACATGCTTGATTAAGTCTCCACTGGTGCAAACTGAAGATGGATGGGCATTACTGGATAATGATACATGACATGAAAAAAGCCTGCCTCAACTTTACTGAGCGGTCTTGACTCCAGGAGTCAGAAAATACCTTTTAAAACTTTCTAATTCTACACAGAGAACTGGGTAACGTGCAGTAGTAGACATGATTCTGCCTTGTGATTTTTGTGTATTTTTTCTCAGAGGGAGTGCACATGCAGAAAACTACCATGCACTAAGCACAGTGTGATCACAACAATGGCAACTACTGAGGTTATTTGTTCGTTGAATAAAGAAAAATCTCAACATCTATTTCTCTCTTCTCTGTCATGACACTAAGAAGATTTCAATATGGGCTCTGATCTTCAAGACCTCATGTAGACACATGCAGGTTAAGACAGAATTTTCAGCAACTACTTCAGGACCGGACACACAAATAACAATTGCCACAGGTAATATATTATTGAAACACTGCTGTACCTCAGAAGACTGACTGCTTTTCCAAATATATAACAATACCAAGATCTTTTTTTCAGTAACATGTGACCCCATTCCCTGGCTTCAGGTGGGGTGTGATACTGAAAGGGGTGTAGAACTTGGCCCACGGTCTCCAAGTCATACTGTAATCTCCGTGGGACATCTCACCCGCAAGTGAAATCGGACAGTGTCCCTCAATACCCTGCACTGCTGCTTACCTACGTCCTGCTCCAAGTTGCAGACTGTGCAAAGCCCAAGTGAGTGCCATACCAGGGACCTCCCCTGCTTAGTAGCAGCAGCGCTGTCGCTGCACAATTAGGTCAACCACAAGTTACAAAGGCTTTCTTGCGGGAGGGGGTAGAGGGGGACTGGGATGTCTGTTCGCAAGAATGTTGCCAGTCATCATCAAGAGGGAAAGAGGAGAGTAGCTCATCAGTAAAGAATGTGAGCTTCTTGTTTAACACAAAAGGGATCTTGTCGCTTTCATCTCAATAGGCTGTAAGTAATTAGGAAAACACTGAACTCTGAGTTTAGAGGAGTCGTATCTGCACTCGTGCAGTTTGATATTGCATATATGTACACATTACACAGAATGCCAATGATGGGGAGACAGATAAACCTCACCTGGTTTAAGTACTAATCGGCACTTCAGAAATGAAGATTTAATTCAATAGGTGAAGACTACCATGGGTAAAATACTCACTTTGATTACTACTATGAAAATAACAACCACCGACTTTGAATGAGATTAGAATCAGACCTAAATGTTCAAATGATGCATATCCTACCCAGACTTACAAAATCAGTCACCAAAGCCCAAGCCATCACTCCCTCCAAGTCCAATGGGCACAGGGCATAAGTCTTGTCAGACTATAACTGTTCGCTAAGTGCTGTGACCTGCTGGTTTTACAGCACTGCTGGTGGTTTACTGTCACATGCAATAATGACAGAAACAGTATATACAAAAGCATTTTTAAAGAGGTAACAGTTGTTTTAACCCCTACATGGTGAATAATCTGAACTTTGTAAAAGTTTTAGAGATGCAGAGTTCCTCTAATTCCTCTGAATTCTTGCTAAGAGGTTGGTAATTATTTTCCAATTTCTTTCATCACTTGTTCTACTGCCAAAAAACTTTCTTTTCATGGACTAAAATTGCTTTGCTGTAGTTCAAATGGTCTATTACAATGAAGTTGTAAAAAATATTACAAACTTCATGATATTAAAGAATATTAATCCTTATAATGATCCCCAAATTACAACATAATTATTTCACTGACAGTACTTAAAACTTCTAGCAAGAGAACGAAACACTGCTCTAATTATTTGTACTGGCAGTAAAAAGTTAGACCATCACAAAAGACCAGTATTAAAAAAGTGTACATTTTTTCATACACTTGGAAGAAGGCTGGTGGAAGAAATAGGAAAAGAAAACATTTATTATGGCAATGATTAACAGAGATTATGAAAATGGACAACAGAGGATTAGCTTAAGAGTTTTCACACAGGTACAATGTGTTCTGGTTACATTTTACTCATTTTGCTCATTGATCAAAAGCTTGTAGGTAGAGATAGGTGTTAAAAACCATTCAGTGAGCAGTTAAAGCACAAGACAGAATGGGTGGACTTCTATTTATCACAATTAAGACTGTTTTGATCCAATATGCTTCTTAGCATATTTGAGCCTACATGCATACTTTCATTTTTTTTAAATTAAAAGAAACAAGAGAAAATAAATGACCACTGTTATACATTAACAACAGCATGGGGAGAGTGGGGAAACAGATCGAGCTCTGAGGCACTCCTCCTCTCCCAACTCCTGTAACTGCCTTGCAGAAACTGAAAGCGTGGCCAGGAAACGCTGAGGTGAGGAACCACGCTCTGCAGCTCCAGCCCTCCTCCAAAATGAGGATGTAAAGCAGCTTAATGTCGGCTCAGCTCATTTAGGTCATAGAATCACAGAATAATTTAATTTGGAAGGAACCTCTGGAGGTCACCTAGTTCAACGTCCTCCTCAAAGCAAGGCTAACTTCCAGCTTAGACGAGGTTGCTCAGGACCTTGAGCAGCTGACTTTTGAAAATCTCCAAGCATGGAGACTCCACAGCCTCTCTGGGAAATCACAAATCATTCCCTGGGCAATGTTTAATGCTTCTCCCCATAAAGAACACCTTTTAATGCCAAATTGAAAATTCTCTAGCTGCAACTTGTCACTGGTACAGTCTTATCCTTTTGCAGTGAATCTCAGAGAAGAGTCTGGCTCACTCTTCCTTTTCCTTCAGATGCAAGACAGCATTCAAATTCTCCTTACCCTTCCCTTCTGCAGGCTGAACAAGCCCTGTTGCCTCAGCACCTTCACGTACATCTTCGATACCTTCTGCAAGACTCTGCTGCCTCTGCTCTGATTTATCAGTATCGTATTCCACAGAACTCAAAACTGAACCCACTTTTGGACAATGGACACAGATGTGGCTTCATGGCAGCCAAG
Organism: Gymnogyps californianus; assembly: GCF_018139145.2. NCBI lineage: Eukaryota > Metazoa > Chordata > Aves > Accipitriformes > Cathartidae > Gymnogyps > Gymnogyps californianus. The sequence continues at coordinate 75,925,817 of NC_059472.1, read as the reverse complement.
TAAAGGGGAGTAATCATTTCCCTTGATCTGCTGGCTATGCTCTTGCTAGTGCAATCCAGTCTGTGGTTAGTGCTTCATCACTGTAAGGGCACGTTGCTGACTCACGCCGTCCTGCATGTGACTCCCAGTTCTCACATAATGAGATATTTTCAGTCTCCTTCCTAGTCTTATGCCCCACGCTCAGGTTTTCCAACAGGTTCTTTAATTGCAGTCATTCTTACTGCACAAAACCTGCAAACAGAAGTAAATCCATTCCTTTACATGCTAGCCAATAACAAAAATTAAAAGACTCATGAACGACATGTCTCACCAGACATATCATCAGAAAGGTACATATGGAGTATTACTAGATACACTCTGTGAATCTTCAGCATTTCCACAGTCTATCCCAAGCTAATCACAGCTAACTTAGCTACCTAGATCTACTCTCCTACGGTTGAAAAATAAATGCAATGTGGATTCATTTAACCTGCCTTATGAATTTGAGGTAGTTAAGCACTTCCCTTGAGGTTAAACCTGTCTGCTGTTAGTTGATATCACAACACAAAAGTATTGTACCTTTTACAAAAGCTTTTTTGGCAATGGTGTTTCCTACACCAAAGGCAATACAAGATAGGATCAAGCCAGGGAGCGGAAACTGAAGAGTATTCCAGTCCCTCCATTGTTTTTTCCATGTACAAGCGACTGAGAAGGTCTGTGAACTAATGTTTTATTTTCTTTTCAAACCTATGCTGAAAATTATTGTGAAGTCTCTCTCTCAGAACGCTAGGTAAGACTGTCTGCTGGCTCTTCAAAGACTCAGAGGAAATGACCAATTCAAGTAAATGCCCGCTAGTCTCTCCCATTTCAGGCCTTTATTTTTACGATCTGCCAAACAAGCAAAGAAAAATTTCTGAACTAATGCAACACAGGTTGTTCAACACAGACAGGGGAAAATTAACATCTTGGACTTCATTATCGCCATTTCTTTCCCACAATCCTTTCCTCAATGACTGAAAAAGCCTCTCTGAACTCTGCAAAGCCCATTTGACCTATAACGCTGCTGCTATTGCTAAACTGCTTTTCATCCTCTCCTTTTTGGCACTCTCTTGAACCTACTAGTTTCTTGCTTTTATAAAAGCCTTGTTTGGATGCTCTGACAACTCTACACCATAGCCAGTAACCAGCCTTCCTTATTCGAAAGGATCGGATGTCGCAAAAGCAACATGAAGAGCAGAGTGCTCTTTGACAGGAAAAGGATTTTGTGTCAGTAGATCTTTCCTTGATTAACTGGAGAACATCACCACTTGGCTTAGAGAAGGACAGATTTTAAGTCAGTAGTGCGAGTTGTTCATTTCCTTTTATACACAATGAAGTAAGACGGGGAGATTTTCACAACAGTTCCTAGTGTTCACTATCTGATGTTAACAGCAAGCTAGAACGACTCACAAGGTGTTTTCCTGGCTCTAGTTGGTCCTTTACTTAGGTGTGAGGAGAGGGGCAGTGTGCCTAATCCGTGTAGTTCAAAAAGACTACAAACAAGCAGACAACATAGGTTAGCGGAGCAGGATAACATGGAAATATATTTAAGAGCATATAATAGATAGCTCAAGACTTGCATTTCATAAATCACCACGTGTAACACTGGTAACATGCCGTGATCAATAATGGGGCTCTTTGGAGGCCTTTGCGGGAAAGGAAAATCTAGATGTAAAACCAGAGACTGCCCAATATAATGAGCCTGGTGAAGAAATAAACCACTCTCCACATTTTGCTGGGAATTATTAGTCTTAAGTGATAGATTTTGGCAATCCGCATTGTTTACAGAGGTGGTCGGCTTCCATTCAGGCACACTGCAGAATCTAAACAAATGGACTGTGAAGGTGATTTTCATGAGCCACCTTAGAGAACACACTCTATAAAATTGCCTGAAAAGCGTATGCGGTGTAACGATTAAAACCAGAAATTACTAGTGCACCTATGCAATAAAACAATGTTTTATTAGGTGATTTTTAAGACCGCAGAAAAAAGGCCATTTGCTCAGCTTTTCTTTTTATACTTCACCATCTTTCCCCCCCGTGCACTCTGTTCTATCAATTCATTCTCTTCCTTAGTTTGTCTGTTAACAATTCCGTAAAATCTCTACTACAGTTTCCTATTTCTAGCATAATCCAGAGGAGAAAAACATAAAACACTTTTGCATTGTAATTATACCTTCCTTCCCCAGAGACTAGCTGCCAGCAAACTCAGCAAAGAAGAGACAAAAAGACCCAACCCTAAACCAAACACACATACACATACATACACACACACTTGTGGGATTTAAGAACTCTTTCCGTAGTATGGAGACACCATTCTACTCACAGTTGTGTATTTATTTCTGATTAAAAGTGATTTAAAAGTTAGAAGTGTGGAAGAGAATCAGGTCAATCTGTAATAAGCTATCTATTACTGAAACGATTAGGTATTACACACATAAAAATAAAAAATTTTGAACAGTTGCTTTCTATTTATGGGGACAAAGTATACTTGCCTTAGGCATATAAGCACTTCTAGTGAGAACTGCTTCACAAATGAGAAAAAATAGTTTTAGTACCTTCCTAACAATGCAGACTTACTAGGCAGTAATGGCAACAAATACTGGTTTTGCTTAATATCAAAAGCTAAGAGTGAACTCCAGGCTGGAGTGGTGGTTAACAAAATGGGATTTCATCACTCTTGCAGATTTTTTTCTTATCCATCCTCACAGCACCTCAGTCCATTTTGATCTGTGATGTCGCCCTTCAGTTCCTCCATCAGTGCATCTATCATTTTCCCTTACATCACCTTCTATCTTTGTATAGGATAGTATCTATAGTATCATCTGAAGTCAGAGCCCTGAGAAAATTAAATGTTTCATGCACACACCACCTGTCTAACTTACAATTAGGACGGCACAAAATAACTCCATTTAATTGGCCAGAACATGCTTCAGCCAAACCACCAATAACATAAATATCTTCACAGAAGATTTTCAACAGCTAGCTCCAAATTTAGATATGAAAACATTTTCATACACCTCTGTGCTATAAAGACACAAAGCTCTACTCTGACCTCTCTCTTTTGATGTACATTAACTGACTCCTCTTGGACCTCCTGATCAATGGAATACCTGCTTTCCTCTCCAAAGTTCAAAAAACAACAGGCTTTTCAATATACTTTGGCTGGTGGTTTACTTTGGCCATTATATTTGCAGAAATATTTGAACCAAGAACAGCATGCTTCTTTTCTGACTTTAGTTATTATACATTTTACTGCACATTCACACTCGATTTCTCTGCTATCATATTTCTCATAGCTGTAAGACGTCCAAAGATGTCAATAAAAGTATATATCTGAAGAGACACTGCTTGGAGTACCTGAATACTTCTCATCACTAAGACATTTTGCCTTCTGAAATTGCCCAGTGAAGAAAGAGTTATTCTTGCAGAGAACAAAACTGAGGACCAGAATACACTATCTCCCTGAAGATCTTGTGTGATACCCTCCACAGGGGCATCGTACCATTTTCAAAGGACATCTCCTAGGCACTCTGAAGACCAGACTCCTGTGCTGGGATGAGGGCAAATCGAGGGCAGTGAGGCCAGGACAGTGCATGCCAAGCACACTCACCACCTAAAACACTGCCAGGCACCCTGGGGCTATGTTAGCAGCAAAGAGCCACAGACAGGCTGCAGAAGCCCATAAAGGCAATTGGTTGTATGGAAGGATGGCAAGAGACAGACTTCTTTTCCAGTAACACAGACATAGCCAAAAATCACTGCATGGGGCAAGAATCAAATGCAGGGTGTCATGAACTCCACTTCAGGCTCTAGCCATGAGGTTATCTTTGTCAGCAGTGCACACTGAAGCTCTCCCTGGGAGCCCAGTAAGGAGGGACAGGTAGAGAACAAAGTGCTCACAGAAGAGCTCTGCTGTCATGCCAACACTCCTCTTTGACAGCAGATGGACTAGATCAGATTATTTCAGACATAAGCAGAGATGGGAATACTTAAGTCAGAGCTGAATTTGGCCCACTCTTTCATAGTCCTCTTGTGAAGACAATTATCTCATCAATCATGCTTTGCCCTGGGGCTCTTTCCCTATTAACTTGAAATACCAAGAGGAAGAAATGCAAACATGCAAGGTGGTAACTGGATGTTACGCTCTGTATTGATTTGCGGATAGTAAAATGTTAATGGCAGTGTCATCTTTGGTGCTATGGTGAACAGTAGCCTGATGCAAGAAATGGGTCATCATCTGAACACTCACTTGGAACAAATTTTCCCCTTTCATATTTTGTGCTGTTAGTATCAGATTCTGCTTCCACTTCAGCAGTTGGGTTTTGCCACTGACTTCAATGGGAGCAGGACTGGACCGCTCACTGATTAAAATGCAAAGTTGCAGCTATCTCCTGCATGGGATGAATCCCCACAGGGAAAATTTGTCTGCATTTTTATTCATGTGTAGCATTTTAAGACTTTCATTTACACAGTTCATTCAATAATAATGTGCATGCTGTATAATGGGGTACCTGATTAAGCATGCTTAAGTGCTTTGCTGGAGCAGGGCCATTTCTAGAATTTAAGGTTCACTATGATCACACCCTCAAAACAGACAAGCTAGTTTGGACAATTTTTCACCTGAGTTAATGGCCTTAATTAGGATCAGCATAAAAGGTCATTCTTCCTATGGGAAATTTGGAAATGTCTTTAAGTTTCTTTCTTTTTAGCCTCAGTTCCTACAGAAATTACGTTGAGAAGGTCATGCTGTTATAGGTTTATACGTCTGTCTATGAAACCCTCCAGTAACTTTTAAACTGGCTGCCAACTTCTCCTGAATTAGTCAGGAAGGATAACAGTCTAAAGTTCAGTTCCAAAAGTTTCATAAAGAGGTAGAAGGACAGAGCAAGGAGACTTTCCTCATGTATGTGCTGACATAAAAGCTCATTCTCTATTATCTACCAGGGATACCTGAGGGAAGGATGCTATGAACAATAGCAAAGCTTCAACCCAGAGTGTGGCAGGGTGTAGATACCAGAGAACTGAGTCATTAATGTAGAAGTCCAAAAGAAATGCTTAAGGAATTACTTGATGGGGTCTGGGGGAGAAGAAGAAGAAAACAAAGAAGAAAAAAAAAGGAAAAAAATCCCAAATCCTAACAGCCTTTTTGGTTTTGAAAAGCAAGAAGTTGAAGCTTCTGGGATTTTCTCCTCCATCTATTTTTTCCCTTTTTTATCCATTATTATCATCTCTTTATTATCCTCTTTCTTTCCCCTTCTTATGCTTAACTAAAAAAAGTGTTAAAAAAAAAAGGCACCTCCTCTTTTAAACTCCAAAGAACCAGTTATTTTTTTTTTTCCTAAAAAAACTACACAAGGATTGTGTTTGGAAATTTTTTTAGCAGGTGTGACTGGCCACTGTTCCACTTTGTACAGCACAGTTTGTACAGTAATGCTCAAACATTATCTTCATTCTCCTGATTGCTCATAATTTCAGCATGAGATGATAAAACTCTCCTCTCACCTTAGAGTGGCCCCTAATCAGACCAGCACAGAATCAAGCTGGTGGTTTGTTATTACTCTTCACGTTACAGCATGTAAGTTTAAAGACTTCTGTCTTCATTGCTTTCAGTCTGCTAATTTTCTCACAGGCACTAATTTAACTCCGTGGAAAAACCACAAGGAGTTTCCCTGTGCAAGGATTTTTTGTGTAAAAAAATGCAATCGATACATTGCCAAAGCCTTGTATTATGAACAGTGGCATGTATTTAATGTTCCCTGAAAGTGAAGAAAAGCCTTTTTAGTACAATCTGTGCCCTTTGTAAGGGCAGACTGAAGAGAAATCATTTTTTTTGAGGAACATCTGAATCCCATTGATTAGCCTGATGAATACAGAACAGGAAAGCTGCCAGGTACAGAGGAAGCTGGGCATGTCCACAAGGGAGTGGAGCAAACAAGCAAATTACAGTATATGCATGCTTTTTTTTTTTTTTTAAACCAACTGTTTTCATTTGGAAAACTTGGACACTTAAACCTCTAAGTTTCTTTAACTGACTGGTCAGTTAATCAGCATATTGTTCTCATTTTCTGAAGGCAAGCAGAGAAGATTTTTAAAAGTGAAAAAAATTATATTTTTAAATTATAAATAATCAATAAAACGTTCACATACGTTGTGTGGAATTGAAGATTTCTTCTGAAGGGAAAAAAAAAAATCTTTCCTCTTTTTGGGGAGAAAGCGGGATAAGTTTTACCTGGTAAAAAAGAATCGTGTCACTCCTGAGCAGTGATTTAACAAGTCTGAGAGACTAGTAGTACCCAAAAAGGGTTTCAGAATAAAACCAAAATACAAATGCATTTCTGCAATAGTCCCCAAAGTAGTATCTTCTTCCAGCAACACGAGGAAGTGATACAGGCTGGCCCTCCTACAGCCCTTAGCAGTCCGCTGTGAGGCGTTCTGTAGAGCCAGTCAAGTATAAGAGTCTGTTTAGCTTCCAAAATGCTCCATCTCTTATGAGTAAAAGTCAAGTAAAGAAAGTTCTTATCTTGAACTTAAAGCCAGTAGATTAGTTTTTCTTACACTCTTTATAATTCTTTATAACTCTTCATAATTCTTACAATTTAAGAAGTATAAGAATTCTTAAATTCTTACATTCAAGTCTTGACTGTTACACCTATAGACACACCTTATAAACAGAGCTGTTGCATGTGTTCACTTAGTTAAGAAAAAATGTTGAAAATATTTCTCCATTAATTTTCATGTTTTTACAAACTGAAAAAATATTTTCCCCCTTTAGTTTTTAACTTCTTGTCAAGTGAAAAAATTGAGGAAAGAAACAATCATGGGAGAGAAAAGAAGAAAAATGCTAACCTACATGTTTTAAGAATCAGATATCAATAATAATTTTCATTAGATGCTTGAAGTGAAAAAATTAGTTGTTTTGTTTGTTTGCTCTAACAAGTAAGTAGATACTCCCCTATGAGTCCTTCACCGTTTATAGGAGGTTACCATATATTTAGCTACTTTACTTTCAACTTTTAATCACAATAGTCTTAAAAGAAAAAAAAAATATTTGTCTGTCATAGTCCTCCTTTCTCTTTCTTTCCTCGGTCTTCTTTTGTTTTAGGTCTTTGTCCTCCATTACACCCCACCTTTGCTTATGGTACAGTAGGTTGGAAAGTAATTCTTTTATCCATGCCAGGAACCAATTATGGAATCCACAAAAGGAGCTGACAAAAGAGACTCTGTCTCTGCTCTCAGCCTTTTGCTCCCTCAGGCCCTAAAACCCAGAAGTGCGTGTGCATGGCCAGAATTCTCAATTTCTTAGAAGAACGCAGGCAGGCATTTTAGTCAGTGTTTACTGACTTAGAAGTGGTAATAGGAAAAGCTGAGTATGAGCATCTCTAAGGATGGACAAGCACTTTTGTATGGGTATTATCACCTAACTGGAACAGAGAATACAAAAATTTTCAACAGTTTGCTTTCTGTAGCTCCCTGTGCATTGCCTACATTTGAATCAGTAGGATCTTGCACTACAAATTTCAATGCCATTTCAAATACCAACCTTCCAGTTTGATTTTGCCTATACATAATATGTAAATCAAGCATAACTTCAAATTCATACCCAGGATTAAAGTTCTCAGACACACACACACTCACACCATGTGTATGTATTTGGCTGGACACAGATGTTTAGTCCGGCTTGTTACTGATAAAGCATAAGTCTCTCTATTTGTATGGGTGTGACGATTTTTTCATATTCCACTGTTCAAGTACAACAGAGTATGTTTAAGATGCCACTCACTTATTAAAGGTACAGCTCACATAGTTAAACTGCTCTTATTTTGACTAAGGAAGAGGAAAACAGGGAATTTGGTTTCACTCAGAGTAAACATTCACAGTTTATCCACAGACCACTTGGATTGCAGAGGGCTGCAAGGGAATTAGAAGAGAAATGTCTTTACATTTAGTCAGGATGGGAAATGTGAAGCTAAGGTTTATTCCACACTCTATGAAATAGGTAAATAACCAGTTAAAAACCTAAATATCAGGAAATGAGGCTAGAAAGACTATTTGATTCACTGGAGTCCAGTCCCACACTTAATGTAACCAGAAAAAATTTTGTTATATTCAAAGGAATTGTGCTCCCTTACAGCAGGACTGACTTCTGGCTCAGAGTCTGCAAAATCACAGGTATTATTTCCAATACAGGCAGGCAGCAGAGTGAACACGTAAGGGAATACAAAATACCCGCTTTCCAACTGGTGTTACCTTTACCCAGGACTGAGCCTCCTTCTTCAGAACCTTCTCAAGCCATGAGAAAATGAAGCAGATCTGGTGACCCAAATCTACAATTTTCTTATTAGAACTGAACAGGAAAAAAAAAGTCTTTCATGTAAAAGGAACATTCAAGGGATATAAAGGACTCTGTAGCTGATACCTATTCAGTATGTTATCAACTTCTAAAGTAGTTCATTCTTGCTACCGGGCTTGATCCTTTCAACAGTCATTTACCACTTGAAGTCAGAGCATCACAGAAGAATATGCAATAAACAAGGAATAAAGCAGCTGATTCTTGCATAGAAAAATACAAGATCACCTTCCCCCTTCTCCACCTCAGCAAAAGGAGTTTATTACATGTAAGCTCTTCTGGATAAACACAGAATTAATTATGTCACTTTTTGTTCTGGCAACTTCTTATGAATTTTAACAGTGGACTTACAGGTGCTATACAGAAGCTTACCTGCATACTATACATGAGATACCTAAATAAGAAGTGTGTAAACAGTGACAGCAAGTTTTTCTCACTGTCCTTAAGGGAGGATTTCATAGTTTTGCAATGACATTAGAAAACAACATGGCTGTAATTTTCGAGGGATGGAATAAGTTACATTCGGTCTTCTAAAATAACATGTATTTTAGTATGGAAAGTTAAATGGTGCCTACTGCATGTACTAAATATATATTGAGAGTCATGATAGTGACTGGAAGCCAAGTTCAGAAGACAGAACTGCTGTCTTATATACACACACACGGCCCAACTCTCATAAAGAGGCACTTTTATACCGGGCTGGAACAATAAAGAGGGCTTAAAGTGGCTGTAAACATAAATGATGAGTGTATGAGAATCATGACCACAGAGTTTACTTTACAAATGCAGAATACAGGGACAGATGATGGGCATATGATAGATTGCATGGCCATATGTTTAATAAATAAATGCATCATAGGCCTCTGCAATTCATCATACAATTTGGACTGGACGATTTCTCTACCAATCCCTCTCCCTTGGCACTTATTTGAGCACTCTAGATGCCACAGACAGCTTCAAATAGTTCCAGTTAAAAATGAACAAAAAGAGAAATATTTCCCTTTTCCATTCATATATTTAGAATATTCTCTCCATATTTTACCTGCCCAGAATAAGTTTCAGTTGCAGACCAGTAGCAAATTTTCTAAAGATAAAAATGGAATGAGTTCAAAGTTTAGTATTCTACGGCCCCGTCACTGGAAAAGAAAAAAATCCAGCTGCTCAGCGAGAAAGACAACATTCATTTCAATCCTCAAAGATTTTAATCCTAAGGAAAAAAAAGAAAGCATTACATGTAGAAAAGACATTTAAGGACGTTTGGAGAGTCTCTGAATCCTAGATTTTAGTCCCTGAATGACTGAATTGCTGGTAATGAAGTAATGTGTCTGTGAAAGAGGATGGATACTAAAACAATCTGCTCATGCTTTTAAAATGCTAAAACTCAAGCTGATAAACCTTTCTAGCACAACACATCTTTCTATATTGGCACTAAACCTGACTTCCTATGCACTTGTTCTTAAGCACATACACCAGCCATATGCACTCATTTCCACATGTTGGACACAGCTGCAATAAATATACAGGCAACATCTATGCAATATAATAGCCAACCCAACATGCCACCACCCTTTGCAAGAATGCCTAGAGTAAAAATTTCAGCTTACGTCTGGAAGATGCCATCACAGTGGCATCACCTGCAAGTATGATTTTATCTTTATTTTCCTATTTGCGATGAAACTGATTAAAAAAAATCTAGAAAAAAAAATTTATTTTTCTTTTTAGTTGCTGAACGAAACAACTCAGTAAACTAAGTTTAATTTTATGGCATTCTTACAGAACTGAAAATCTTTCTATAAGTGTAGTATCTATTAGCTTAAAATTCACCTTTAGCATTATTCTTACTTGCTACCTACTGCAGAAATGTGACAACATCGGCTCCCTCTGGTGGTCAACATAAAAAAAGTTTTATATGGCCTTCAGTAAAATCTGTGCACCAGGAAGCTTAATCTGTTTCTAATTCACTGGATTTCGTAGGCAGTTGAGCACATTCATCAGGTATCAGAATGGGTTTAATCATAAATTATACATCTGTCCTTATTTCCTAAGAGCACTGAACGTCACTGACATTGGAGTTGTAATACTGGAATTTATTTTGATTTATAAGCTATCTATGCGTTTACTTGTCCTCCTGAAAGGGCTCAATAGTATTTTCCAGTTGGGGGGGGGGCTGTTTATTTGTTTTTCACCCCAGATATCTTACCATGAAGAACAGTATTTGAGCAATGCTGTTTGATAGTGCAGATAAATCCTGAATATATTAAATGTGTTACTAACTCTGGTAAGAGCATTTTGGTGAAAAAATTGTAGTATAGTAGTCAATTTGTTATCAACTTCTCCATGTCATTCTCATTACACTTCTAATGCCTCCATGCTTAAAATAAAAGTAAAACCAAGCCAATGTCCTTTCATATCACTGCTAACCTAAGACTACATCAAACTGACCTAAACTGACATGTCTTCCTCTCACTGAAAATGACAGAAAAACTCCCATTCTCTTCCAGAAGCCAAATCGAGGTGACGTTAGAAATCCTGGGTCAAAACCTGGAACAAGCTGGGATTCCCCAACTGTACCTCAGCACTGAGCTGGTGCTCATGAACCAAACTTCCAGGGAGTTCATGTTCCCATAATCACACTTTGCTTAAACACTTTACCCCCTCGCACACACACTATTAGTGAATTAACAGTTGTGAAACAGAGCATCTATGCAATTCCACTGAACAGATTTGGATTTAATGAGTGTCACTGAAAGTTCTTTCCCACACTGTGTATAGTAATGGGAGGTTTTAAACATGCTAATATTATAATTTCTTATAATTAAGATGATTTCTTATAAAGATGCAGCAATTTTTCTTCTTTTTTTTTAAAGTTCTGTTTAATACTATATATGTACCTGGCACTTACAAAATTGTAAGAAACAAAGGATATGAGCTAGCATAAGCAAGGAATTTTTTTTTTTTTAAATTCAGAAAGGCAGAGCCGGCTAGCTTAAACCGGTCACTAAAATATTTTACATAGGAATTTCACAGAAAATATTAATTCCCACAAACGTATTTTTAGAGGCAAATTTTGCATTTTAATAAAACAAAAAGTAAATTAAGGATAAGTAATGAACTTTTTGAGTTTTCATCAAGAGCTTTTAAGAGTTTGAGCAGACCACCTGAAAAGAGACAGCTTTTCACAGCAAACTTGCCAGCTATGTGGAGAGGGGTCATAGCTGTATTCCTTCAAAGCAAAGAAACTTTTTCATCAAAAATGTAATTTTGTTGAAAACTCGAGCCTCCTTTAAGCTAAACTGGTTTCAATGCAAAGAACTGCTTTTACAATACATTGTAGTTCTACATTGTACTCAATATAAAAACTTTGTTTCACCACTTCATTATTCTGGTTTTATACTAGTCTGAACTCCATGGGGCATGTACCTCTATGGAGTTACAAATAGGATGTGAATAGAGTAATGGGAATGGGTAAATTACATTCTTAATCTTCACATTGTGAACACCTACTAGTTTTTTTTTAAGAGAAGACTTACAATTAAATCATTCTCCTGTCTTAAAAAGCTATTACAAAGTAGCTGGTAGCACAGAGAGTTCAATTCTACTCCACTTTTACTAGAAGACCCTTAGGGTATTAAGTATACTTTCTGAAGCATCACTTAAAACTTATTAACTACATGTCATATTTGTATTAAAAACTGTCAAAACTCTTTTTAGTCATGTTTCACATTATCTGTAGGAATGCTTTGCTTTCTTGTTCTTCATTTTGCCTACCTGGAAAGGATTCAAGATGAACATGATTGTTTGCTTGAGGGTAAAACAATAATTTTTCATCATTTAAATTAGAGTTATGTATTGCAACTCACTCATTTAAATAACATAAATGTCTTAAATCACAGTACATGTGAGGTCAGAATAGTTCTGGGTGTGTGCACCATTGCAACTCATAAAAGCTATGTTTATAGTTTAGAATGATTAAAAATACATGTCTTATGGGCCGTTCACATGAAGATCTTTCTTCAGCACAAAGAAGTTTTTGGTAAGTACAATCCTATAGCTGATATTTTAATTATAACTCACTGACTATTCCTAGTACAACTGTAAAAAGGAGACTTGTGGAACGAGATTTATCTTGAGCAAACAGTGCTTGCGTCTTTTGTTACAGAAATAGAACACACACCTTGATTTCCACAGGATGTCTCCAGCATCAAGATAAAATTACTCATACTAAGCATCAGGATGAAAGCAGAAGTAAAGCCTATGAATCAGTGCATTTGGTACTGGTTCTTAGTATTCCTTTTAGGCCCCTTATAGATCCAACAGATCTTTCTGTTTCTTTTTTTCTCGGCAGCTTGATTGATAGCCAAGATATAGAAAGAATCTTGCACTTCAACTTGACTAGGCCATGCTCAGTTCTAGTTTTGCTCCAAAGGAACAAAACATAGGCAATGAAGGAAAAATAGAATATATATTAGAGAATATAAAATGTTATATCTAGGCTAACAGAAAAAAAAAGAAAAAAGTTTTTAGGAAGTTTTCATTAAATCTTTAGACAGTATTGAAAATAAGACACCCCGTCCCAAAAACACACTCTTTGAAACACCAAATCAAATTAAACCATGGCTCAAAATAAAGAGAATCTTTTGAAAAAGAACAGACAAATGTATGGATAATCTTTCTGAGGCTGATATATAGATTTATGTAACACAGCATTCAGTTCTGGAGCGTACATCTCACAAATGAGTATGAACCACAGCCAAAAATAATCAATAGTAATTAAAAGAGAATGTGCGAGTTCAAAAAGAAAGGAAGCCAAAATCTCAGTCAGGAAAAAAGGTTCTTTTCCAGCAGGGGAGGAAGGAAGGCAACAGTAGAATCAGGGTAGCAGAGGCAACAGGAGGTTCAGAGGTATGAAGGTCATAGGAAGAGGCAAGGTCTGTCAGACGCGCTTGGTGTATGAAGGGAATGATGCACAACAGTAAACTGTTGGGGGAAAAGAGTAAAAGGATAAAATTATAAATATTGTGTAGGTCAGACAGCAGAATGGCTAGCATGCTCAGTAACGTTAAAGAACCAGATGCCCAAAGGAGGTGTAGGTAAGTGGGCACATGTATTAAAATTTGGAATCCCACAGATGCTCTAAGACTAACTCCCTGGGTTCGTGTAAAAGCTAACTCAATCCCAACAGCACAACACCTACTAATATGCAGCATGTCTACAAATTCTGCTTTACTTAGCCTGAATTTTAATTCTCCAGAAGGTAGAAGATAGATGATGTTGAAGATTCAACTTTATTCTTTAGCCTCAGATCAGGCTGGATGAGTAAGAGGAGTAACGGTGGTATAAGCCTCCAAAGTCACACTTGTAAGTTTTCTTGCTTTAAAGACTATCTCTAAGAAAGAAAAGGCTGGGTCACTTGACAGATGCCTTCTGAGGCAGTGCACTATGACAGGCCAGCAAAATTACCTACTCAGCAGCCTGCAGTTCTCAGTTAATTTAGAACCACATGTAAGAAAATGTCGTTTCCTCTCTGTGAGATTCTCTACCCTGTTTTTGCTTCAAGTTAACAAAGTCCAACCGTTAGAGACTATCCCTAATGACTGTGAAAGACTAGATATGTATCTAAGGTGACTGAAGAAATATGACCAAATTGCTTGTGAAACTGTCACAGCTTTTGTCAAGTGGCTTGTATTACCTGTGAATATATCAATGATATAATGAAAAACATTAAAAATTAGGCTCCCTTCTGTTCTTCTTGTTCCTTAAAATTAACCTGGTATTATCCATCAACTAGTAGTATACGGCATCTGTACAAAATAACAGGGAAATGCTTATACCCACTCCTTCATCCCTTTCAAACTTTCTGGTTAAGTGATGATTGATTATTTTGATCTATAGTTAAAAACAAAGACCCGTTCAAATCATTATTTCACTTCTTTAAAGACAGAACGCTTTCCGAAATTTAAAAATCAATCAGTTGTCAAGCCCTTACCCAGTGCGAACCCTGAGTTCACTAGTACTTTATCCAGTGTCAGAGTGAAGAATTTAACTTCAGGATCTCACTCTACAAGCAGGTGAATTGTTTATTCTTTTTCAAACAGCTTTTAATTTCTTACTGCATTTCTTGATGATAGTTCATAACAAGCCAAATAAAGGGCTAATCATGGAGGTTCACAGGCATATTGCATTTATTCTAATGAGCTAGTTGAAAACTTTTCAAGGCAGCATGTTTTAATTGCTCATCTAGGTGCAGCGATGTTTCAGTATGCGTATTCTTTACCTGAGGTAAGTAGCACAGAGCTTACTACTGACTCATTTATTGGGAACTTCACAAGCTTTGTGACATAACCAAACGCCACGCAACAGAGGTGACAATCTCCATTCCTGCATTCCCAAAGCGCAGTCAATCTTAGAATCATAGGCCATGAACAATCTGATTAGTAAGATAAGGAAGGAGAAAGGATCCCATAAACATACCATTTTAGACATAAACACAACATGCAGCTAAGGGTCTACCAGACCAAAAGGTAAGAGGAAAGGTCATGTAAAGAGAATAAAAAGATTAAAGAGCAAAAACTGTGAGGAACAATTGTACTCTTGTTTGCGGAAGAGATTCTTACCATTAGAGTCAGAAAAGCCCAAGTGTCTTACTAAAGGCCTATTCATGAATGACTTACACTCCACATACATAAGTTTGGAAAACTCCGTGAAGAGCGATTACTACCATCCTCTATGAAATGAAAATTCCTCAACATGGGTTTCCCAGAGCACAATGGGACAACTGTGTGTTTGCTGGGAAGGAATGAGGGGTGAGGCACGGTGCCCCACAGACAGTGGCAGATTGTAAGGAACAAGAATTTAAACGCCACATGATCACAGAATTTTAATTTCTGAATGGGAATCTCATCTTGTGAAAGACAAACTACTGCTGACAGTCACCCACTCAGCAAAGGAAGACCACAATCCTCATCAGAGAAAGCTGCTTTGAGAGTGATTTCAGAACAAATATGCCTTTCATCAATAGCTGGCATCAGTAGCTTATCCTCCTTCCCACCTTGTTCTATGAGAAAACACATTTACTGAGGTTAGAGTCAGGAAGATTGAAAATTTTGTTCTTCTCTGAATCTACCGCCAAAGTCTTATTTGCACTGCTTGAGGCATTCTCAGACAAAAAACCCCATCATTGCAAAACTCTGTTCTTATACTGCTCAATCACTACAGTATCTAAGCACCTTTCAGAATGGCATTAGGCAATATAATTAGCATCTGTCATACATGCTGCTTTTTCTCATGGGTACAGCTATACACATTTCTCTTGTGTAAATCTATACACGTGTCTTTACCTAGGTAGAGCACAGCGTAATTATAAAGCTAAAATTGTCCCGCTCCAACACTGATGCTTTAAGTCTAAAATAAGTACCCACTAAGCACTATTCTTTTGCTCTCAGTAAACTGAGGATAATAAAAGCTCATGTTATGTTTCCATGTACAAGCTTAATCAAATCCTTTTGGCTGAGATATTGTGTTTGTTTAAGAGCAAATGATCAGGCTGATAAAATCAGAGCTGCATTGATTAAAGGGTATTTGATCACCAAGGTAGATCAGGAAAGCATTGCAAAATAACAGTGGTAGAAACTCAAATGAAGCAGAAATATCAATGCAAAGAACGCCACAACGGATTTTTAATAAAGAAAACATTGTAGGCAAGCTGATAGTATCTAGCAAAAAAAAAAAAAAAGAAGATTTTAAGTATGATATGATTTCTGTGCATGTGCTGCTAAAAATGAATTAGGGTTAATCCTCAATAAGATTCAGGTTTTCTGTTAGTATGGATCTCCTTAATTTCCTTCTCTCCCCCCCAATAAAACTTGTCAATCTGTATTTCCTCAGCACAGATTTCAAAAATAATGCTTTAGATTTAGCTGGTATCCAATAGCAAACACACAACACTAAAGTACCAGAGTAACTGCTACCTGCAGAATAATTTTGGTAAAGAAAATGTCCTGGAAAAAGATCTTTTGTCAAATTAGCAGCTAATGGAGACATTTCTCTATCCTGTGGTTAGGAGACACCCTCCTAACTTTCAAAGGAAGTGTGTCCATGAGATGCCGTAACGTGCAGAGCTTTGCTGCCTTTACAGGATCTACATGGGTGTGCAGGGCAAGCCCACAGGGAACATAATACATGATCAAAGACTTGGATTGTGTACAAAGATTTAAAGACAGTCGATGGATAAGCATGAAAAAGTAGCACGAAAACACGCTTTTCACAAATACACAAGGGTGTGGAAAATATCGTATTTCTTTGTCTGATAACTCTCGTGCCCCAAAGGGAAGAGCACACAAAGGACTATCCAGAGATGGCAAGGAAGATGTACCCATTAGGACAGGAAGGCCTTTAACAATATACAGCTCCTGTAAATGGTTTAATTTTCCAAAGGGAGACACCCTGTAGTTTTCAACCTAGACTGATAGACCTACTGACTCTCAAAGGAACTCGTCTCTGGAGAGACAGAAAAAAACGTTAGTACAAAAAAACAAACCTGGAGAATTAACACAAGATGACAGATTTTTGCTTCCAGCTGCACAAAGTCACAAGGTTTGATGGTTGTTTTTAAATGCTTCCATACAATGGCCAGGTATCATCCGCAAAACTGTCTCCAAACAAGTGTTTTGTTTAATTTATATTAATTAGTTACACTGCATTGGGCATTTTAAAAGACAACAGGCTGGAAAAAAGGGAAAAAACAGACATATGTCTAGAGAGCAGAGAGGAAAGTCTGGAAAAGCTACCCCTGAGAGTAACCATCAGAAGAGTGGAAATGCAAATACTTGTATTTTCAAACATACGTTTAGGTACCAGCTCTGTTGGTGCTGTAACATCTGCTTCTCTGTAACAGACTGTTGGATCCACAATGTCAGGAGGAGGGTAAGGTGGGGGTGGGGGAATCACTAACTGGGGTGGACCACGAGTGGTGCCTCTAGGAGGCTTTTGTGGCACCAGCCGTCCATCACCTACAGGGGGATCAATTGACTAGTTACTTCATTGCAAGATAATGATCACTCTGTTTATTGCTATTTTTTATACACACATTGATTTTTCCCTTACCCACATTCAAAGTCTCTCTAGATCTAATTCTGCTCTTATTTACCCTTAAATAATTAAGGGAGAAGGAAAAGCTAGGTCTCTTAAACCAACAGCAATGGGACCAGAATTGAGCCCATCACATACATGTACATCACAACTAACAGTTAAAATCACCAGTTTTGGCAGACATAAGGAAGGAGAAAAAAAAAGTTAATTACAAAAAAAATTGAAAAAAACTATGTAAGGAAATGTGAAAAATGTGTTTTATTTTTATCTTCTTAAGTGCCAAACTGCCTGAATTTGTTGACCTCTAGGATACTTTGTGACTATCTTCGTGACTTCCTGAGAGAAAGAGGAAGATGCCTCAGGTCAGTATTTTGAAGTAGGTATCTTGACAGGTTTTTCTGTTCTTTTTCTAAGTAGGTTTTTTATTATTTTGACGTTGTGGAGAAGCAGATGATTAACTTGTTTCTTGCAAAACAGTGTTTTAAGCTATCAAAGGAAATACTCATAACTTTGGCTGGGGGCTTATTTCAATACTATGTGCAATGACTAAATGAATACATGCACCTTTGCACTACACTCTATTAACCATCTGCAATGTTAAAAAGTTGCTGCCAGTTTGTAGTGCACAGACCTAGAGCTATTGTAATTTGGAAAGTCCTTATAAGGAGTCTGAAAGTGCACTGAGGAACCATGACTACTTGCTTGTTCTGCTCTCGTACCCTGCCTTAAGTATCTGCTGTGGTCATTCCTGAAGACAGGTGCTGGCAGAGATGGACCTCTGGTCTGATCCATTCTGATCATTCCTACAGTCTTAGGCTCATGCTCTGGTGCTGCTGAGAAGGGAAGCAGCACCAAGAGGGAGGAAAAAAGATTAAACCATTATGATTTTCTGCTTAGGAGTCACTAGCTTCCAGAGATTCACGACACAATTTAATGCTGGCAAATGTGCAGACCCTTTTTTCCGCTTTGAGAAAACTCGGCACAATACTTCGGGGTCACAATAAGTGACTCAGTATTGAATACTGAAGTGATTTTGCCAGTTTGAGAATATTTTTGATAGGATCTTCTGCTTTGATTCATGTGAGTAACTTGGAATATACACAGGTAGCTTTAATCCTTTTTCCACCATGCAGCTGCCTATTTCTTGCAGCACGTTTTTCCCCTCACTACAGTCTTGCTTTTTTCACAGCTTTTCTCTCTTGCTTTCAGAGCCATCTGTGCTTTCTCATCATTTTCTTGCAAAGGCCCCGAAGAGAGGCTGTTTTACCAACCTTCCCTTGCTGTAACATGTTTTCTTGTTAATGAACGCATTCATTCAAGAAAGTAGCAGAAAATGAAAAGCACAGAAGATAGGGCTACTGTGGGACGAGTTCTTTGTCAGTGTAAAATAATAAGGCTCCATTAAAGTAAACGATACTACAGAATCCTACATCAGCTGAGTCTGGCCAGCAAGCGCTTATGTACACAGTACTGAACAGACTAGAAGTGGCTCTGCTCTGCTTTATTTCATCTGTAACATTCTGAGCACTGATACAAAATAAAATGAACACTTACAAAAAGTTAAAGCACCAAATGTCATCAATAAGTGACCAGCAGTAGGGCAAAGCATGAGGAGTGACAGACTGTGACATCTGCCATGGTTAAAAGTAAGCCAATTTGCTGAAAACTCCTGTGTTATATGGCACAGCGATAACATTCCCCTTAGAGGGTTTAAATAAGAGATGTCAATGGAGTCAAACATGTCACAAGATAATGGACTCCTGCTGCTACATAAATGCTGAGGCATTAAATGTGAAGCATTTACTGAAAATAAATGTTGGAACAAAGCCAAGAGGTTTCTTTCTAAACTGTGAGGCATTTGTAATGTAAGCAATTATGTATGACAGGATGTCATATCTGTATGTCTTAGGCACTTTATAAAACATGAGGTCAAAGGCAGGAACTGAAGTGCACTGAGTGCATTACGGCACTTGAAGAATGATTCTCTTAATGTACTGAAAAATGAGTTCCAATATGTGGGGTTATTATTTCGTATCTTTACCCATCACAAAATCACTTTGTTTGCTAAAAGCCTAATCTTGAGGTCCAGACTCGGGCAAAGCTCCCACTGATCTGAATAAGCTAGCAGTCAGATAACGACAGAGGTCTGGGAGAACGTTTTTCAGTCTTCTTGTATGAGGGTAAATGTGGTGTCACATACAGCTGAAGGCTAGAGTTTCTTTTGTTGTCTCCAGCCATGTACAGCATTCCTTTGAGAGCACCAGTTCTTTTCTTCTACTGATTAGCTAAAGACTCAGCAGAGATTGATTTATAATAAAACTGAGGACTAAATTCAAAAGAAAAACTTCACTGAATATGGTCAGTTGATGTCAAACTGTTGGAGCACTACAGGAAAAGAAAATGTCTTCAGGCTTTAGGAACATGAGGAGATACTGAACCAGGTTGACTGTACTTCAGTTCTAGCAGAACCCCATGGGTTCAGATGCATTCAGTATTGGCTGGCCTATCTCCATTTACTAGCATTTCCATTTACTATTTCCACATTTCCATTTACTAGCAAAACCACCATGACCTTAAAGGCACAGAATAGGCCCAGGGCTAGTGCTTTTGGATATCCAGCTTGTACCAAACATTCAAATCATCTGATGAGTGTTATCTACCTTTTACTACCCTATGGTACTACGAATTGTGCCATTAAAAAGAAGAGGTAATATACAAACACTTAATTCCAGACTTTCATTCTGCAGAGAAATGCGTTTTTTTTCCCCCAGTTACAAAAGTTTCTGAACTCACAGCATAACAGAATTAAGGAGACTTCAAACAGCGAGCATTGAAAGCACATGCATGAGATTACACAGGAGAACAGAACGCCTCTCACCCATTGTGCTCTTCCTCTTGTCTTCCCTGTCTTCTGTCCTGTTTGGCATGGCAGGAGTGGGTGGAGCAGATGCAGTTGGTGGAAGAGGGGCACGCCTTTTCTTTTTCTGTAAATCATTTAGGGATGCTCCTTGTGAAATCTAGCGAAGTTGAAAAATAGGCACAGTAAAGGATATGTTTTGTCGATGTTGTAAATTGCCATTAACAAAAAAAATGTGATTGTCATATGACCTAATTTCTCAGCAGAGTACATTTATAATGAGCATTTAGAGTGACAACAGGAGATTAAAAAGACAGATCAGAAGAGGTATAATAATACTGCACTCAGAGAAGGGACCAGAACTGCAGATGACCAGTCTGGTAGACATTTGATGTTTTTGGTAAAAGGGAACTAGAGAGCCCAACACTCAGCAACACACAGTATGACACTACGTTTCTTCAGACCTTAAATTATGCTTCAATACTCCAATCAGTATGTGTAGGGAATAAACTCTCTCTCATTTATTTTATTTTCCTCTCAAATTCTTGTTTAAGGACTTCTGAGTCAAGAATCAGAATTGAAAGTTTGCTTGCATGATGGTTTGTGATCATACTGTAGTCTATTTATGTCTATTGGACTTCACAGACATACTTGTGAAGATCTGTAACACTTTGGCTTCCAATAATTGCAACTTGCTGGTTGGCAAGCCAAGACTTCATTACTGTTCACATTGCTTTTAAAAATACGAAAAATTTTATTACAAGTGACTTGGATTTCACTGGGTTGCATAGTATTTTCTGTAGCTTGTTGGAACTTAGCTCTATTTCCTTTTTCCGGAAAAATAATAATAAAAACATGTAGGAAAATCTGTTGAATTTTTATATTTGAAAGGTACCGACAACACTAGACAGAACCAGGCTTAGATGAGGCAGAGGGTAATGGGAGTTGCCCGCACATGGCATGCTGTTGACATTCCTCAGTCTTCACTTGCATGACTTCACTGCTCTGTCTGTCCTGATACTCCCCATAGCTGAAGGTATCTAATATACAGAACTGCCTGGTGGTTTTCTAATATTTCAAAGGCCTAAACAATAATAATCATCCTTCCTTTAATCCAGAGGATTAATGAACCCTTAAAATACATTTGTTGTGTGAGATTTCATTAAACAAATAGTAGCTTCACACTGCTTAAAGCTATTATCAGAGTTCAGAGGAAAGGCACTCATTTATATGCGTCCTTTCCTACATGGAGTGAAAACGCTGAGAATAAATTAATTTCATAAAGAGTAGGACACGAATAGAGCCTCCCTCACTTAGCCTTCCTTTTTAAAAGCACTCAGAAGGGTCTTAGGTTATAAACCACAAACATTCA
The DNA here is from genome assembly GCF_018139145.2 of Gymnogyps californianus. Lineage (NCBI taxonomy): Eukaryota > Metazoa > Chordata > Aves > Accipitriformes > Cathartidae > Gymnogyps > Gymnogyps californianus. Next base: position 75,904,134 of record NC_059472.1, on the reverse strand, counting down.
GTTCCCAACTTTCAGGATAATGCTTTAACCACTGTGCCACATGACAATTGGACACTCTCCACCCCTTCTTGGTGAACCTGCATCCTGCATATGGAGAAACTTGGTAGTAAGTGGTAGTAACTTGGTAGAGCACGTTAACCAGGACAAGCTGCAGCTTCGTAGCAAACAGTTTCTATAAGGTGGAGGGGATGGAGGGTGGGAAAGAAAGGTGTCCTGGTCTTACTTCCTACTACCATGGATTATTTCTGCATTTTACATTAAATGTCCACTGGATACAGCGCATGACTAAAGCCAGTGAGACCAATCTAGATAAAGTTAGGCATACCAAATGGGCAAGAACGTTAATAGTAACTAGTGATTTTGCAGACTTCAATTTTGGCCACCAAACTTCATGGAATTTGAAAAATTAGACTTATACCCAGAAAAGAGCACGAGGCCAAATGTTCAGGAATGGATACAGCAAAGTTTTAGAGCTCCTCTGAAAAACTTTTGCCCAAAGTTATGGTGTTGCTCCATATTAAGATGGGGCGCCCCTCCTGATAAAGAAACTGCCTGCCAGTGGTTAGGAACTGACTGCAATTGACTGAAGTTGAATCCCACACCTCCCCCCCATTCTTATAGAACCAGCATGCCCAACATTGAGCTGAACATGGGAAACTGTTCAGTGAAACAAACTCATCAGGCTTTTGTTTACAGAGGAGGAATTACATGGAGGACTGCATTCTTCTCCATGTCTATTTGGGGCAATTGGCAAATAGGCACTTGGAAAAAAAATCAGATTCTTCTGCACTGCATTTTAAATAACTAAAGACATGTGAGCATTTAATACTGTATCTTGATTCTTCAGGATACTACCTTACAAAAAAGAGAAAATTATCAAAGTGGGGACTTCAATTAATCTGACTACAAAGTCTCCAAAATTCAGCAGCTATGGAGAACTTGAATCATCTGGAAGACAGGCAGCATCTGAACTTCCCCGACACTTCACAAGCACAAGCCATGACTTTTGCAGTTATTTAATGGCATTTTGCAGCTTCCACATTCACTCCTGCCTCTCCACACAGAAAGGTCATTTTACTTGAGGACAAAAAAAATGGATGGACTGGTGATTTAAAAGGTAAGTCTCGGAAATCTTGAGAATCAAGGCAGAAAGTAAGGAAACGTGCGTTTCCACTTGAAATGATAGAGATCACTAATCACCCTTCCCCAAGTACCAGAGGAGTGAAGGATGTTAGTTTGGTATAGTCAAATTCCTTAAAGATACAATACTGCTTTAGTTAGAAGAAAGGATCCTCCTTAGAAGCCAGCTTATCTTTTTCAGCTCTATCCATTCTTATTTATTTGAATCTTCTGAGGAACATTAGATAGATGTATGAATGAACACACTGCTACAGCTAAAGGAAAGGCTAGAAAATAGCTAGTGCACAACTGCAATAATGCAAGTTTGTCAAATACACACACAAAAATGCTTTTATTATACTGTCAGCTAAGTGCAGTACACTTCACAAACACCATAAGGAAGATGAAAAGCTTGCTTAAAGCCAGCCAAACTACAATGTATATAAGAAGTGTCTACTTCAAGAATAGGTCATAAAAATTGTTGAAAGTAGTTCTTTAATGCCAACTTCGGTAAACCTATGAGGCTAAACATAAATGGGAAAACCACAACATTCTGTTTCTTTCTTGCAATTGTATATACCAAAACAATAGAACTTGAAAATAATTTGATATGGCTGGCTGCTTCTTTTATAAAGAAATCAAGCCTTAACATTATCTGAAGTAATTTCCTATCCAAACTTTGTTAGAGGAGCCCCTCTCTGAGCATAACAGAGTATTTCCTAGTCTTAGCACTTGTGCTTCACCTATGTAGCATTTTTAACTAGAAGAAATTATTTGATCAGCTTCTGTTAAGCAATGAATACATAATTTTTAAAGATGTTAGTAAGCATTCTCTGGCTATAATTAATAGCATCAACCGAGCTAGAGATGAACAAAGTGGGCCAAAAGGACCTAAGGCTGACAAATAGTGTCACTTCTGTTCCCATATTGATGAGACCACATATGATGCAAAAAACAATTTTCCATTAAATTCATGTCATGGCTTACGTGCTGTTTGAAAAATACTTCCAATATTGCAGACAAAATATCTGAGGCATGTGCTGAATATGTTTTCCTTCTGCGAAAGCTCCACATCTTTATTAAAATTTGAGGGCTTTAGATAAGATTTTAGAATATATTCAGAGCATAACAACAACATCATGGGGAGGTTATGTGTCAAAATTGTGTGGAAAAGTGTCTCCAAGGCTAATGCTTGAAATTTTCAATCAGTAGCATTTGACAGTCACCTTACTGGCAAAAGGTCTGTGGATACTGTAAGAGTGGATGCGTAAATTGAGTCTGAATTTCCTCATGCATAAGAGTCCAGTATTTTCTTTGGGTTAGGTTGCACTGAATATGAATTCATGAAAAATATTAATGGAGTCCCAAGGAAACAAGAGCCACCACCACCAAAAATTCATCAAGCATTCAAAGACAAGGAGGTTCTCAGATAAATTTCCAATGTGAGCTCCACTCCTCTGCCTTACCTCTCCTCTACTTACAGGTCAGACACTGGTTTTGTATTTATCAACCCGTTCCTATTAATTTTTCTAACAGAAATGTTTATCTATGTAAGTATTTGCTAAGTCTTCTGGCAAATACCACCTTTCTTTTATTCACAGACCAAACTAGGCCTAAATGTACTGCAGGTTTACTGCTCCCTACCTCCTTCTGTAAGCCAGAAACTATATCATTAATTTGTGCTCCTCTGTCCCTCTAGTATCTACCAACATTCGCAACCCACTTGATGACACTGACTACATCTCAGTCATCTGAATCACTACTTTGACCAAGACGGAAATCTCACTCTACTGTCTCCAAAGACAGATTAAAGACTCTACAATAGCATATTCAGAAAGCCACACATACCCAAGTCTGTTCCATTAAGGACAGCCCACACACTCTTGCTGTAGACGGTAGAGAAAAAGGACTGGGCTTAATGAAACCTTGGAAAGTGCACATACTGCATCCTTGTTAAATAACAAAGTACTGTAATGTTGTAATTACTGCAGTTATATCTCTACTAGTAAAGAACCTAGCAACTACCAAGGTGTTCCAAAATGGTGATACAGCCAGGTAAAGATCCTTAAGCTAACACTAGAAGCCGAGCTGGACTTTGTGGGCTTGAGGAAAAAATACCATATAACTTCTACACTGGATGTTGAAGGCCACTTTGGTGCCTTCTGGGAACTACTGCCTTTCAAGCAACACGTTTTGCCCATTTATTGAATAGCTGAGGGAGACTTGATACTCTTCAAAGCCTACTGTGTTGGGACACAGAGACCAGAAGAATGAGCCATGTTTTCTTCCTTCTCCCAAGACTGGTGTCTGGGGAGAAGACTGGACATACAAGAGACATGTACTTTCTGCAGGACTGAGAAAGAGCTTGGAAAAAAGCTGGGTGATATCCGCTCAGAAGAACAATTAAGAACACAAGTAAGGAAGAACAACTTAAGAATTGCCATGGAAAGACTTTCTTGGACTTCCACACTAAAAGCAAACACCACCTTCTTGAGTTACCTGGAACAGGTTTTCCCTGAACAACTGCAGGTATCTGTGTTGTAGCTGGCATCCACACTTACTGCAGAAAGCCTAGACAATTGATAGACATATCTAAACAGTTCTAACTGTGCCTTAACAGAAAACCCCTCAGTGGATCTAGTCAATATGTGATTGAGATGTTAAAAAAAAAAGTGCATAGTGTGTGTTTCAAAATTCAAACCACTCTTCCCAATATTTTCATAAACATTACAAGAAACGTTTGTCTCACAGCAACAGATTTTTCCCTTTACTCTCACTGCTATCATTTTGCCACAGAAAAGGAAAAATGGAAACTTGAAAACCTAACGATTTTCCAGGTTTGCTATTTAACAAAATCCTCCTTAAAGCAATGTTCTTCCTGCTCAGACATTGTAGCTACAGGTGATACACGTATTCTATCAGCAATAGGATTATGTCTGGAATAAGGATTGTTTTTAAGGGATGTCCCACAGTGTTTTAGCATATACAAATAAAAAATTGTAAAGCATACGATATAAACTGTGTGAAGAAAGCTCATATACTCTCTTGCTTCTTTCTCCTTTTTATGCAAGATTACACATTAGGATATTTCATTGTTTTATAAAACAACTTCTGTCTAATTTGTATACAAAATGTCTTGTTCAGGGAAACAGCGAGTGATTGTTTGTAGAAATTGTTTTTAGAAGTAAATAAAAAGGACTGGAAAAAGAACACATGGATTCAATCACTGGCATGCCCTGACTAAAAACTGGTTTCCATCATCCAACACTGACTAGACACACACTCTGATATAAGCAAGCCAGGTTCTGATACACCTGCTGGTGATGATATTGTGTGGGGTCAGAATGCCTATGGAATTACAAGAGTGTTTAAATATGATCCACAGAAAAATTCAGAGCTAACTTGTAACTGAACAAACAACAGTATCACTCCAAACTACGTGTGGGACCATCCCAACCCTCTTCACTTCACAAAGAATTTTAAGAAATCTTGAAATAATTAAAATTCATTTTACAAGAAGCTCTAGAAGTAAAAAGAAAAGACACACGTTTTATTAATCAGTTTTAAACTCTTAATATAACCATAACTGCACTGATCCTTTATAGCATTGTATGAAAGACAAGTGGTAGGTTGGTATGTAACTAAGATTTGTGGTTTGAGAGTTTTTAAAAATGTTTTGCTATGATTTTGTACATAACTTAAACCAGTTGAGAAGAAAATATTTTGATCCAAGAGGAGCTGTTCTAGGAAAATCACAGAGATAAATCTTTCAACTGCAGAACAGAAACATAAATCTGTCCACTAAACTTGATGATATAAAAGCTATTCTATCCAGCTGATTCTGCCTTTTCACAGGGCAACAGATGCTTCAACATGCCCAGCACTATAAACCACAAGAAGCCCCAATTGAACATTAATGTGTCTTAAACAACATTTACTCATATGTCTAATATTCCCTGGACAGGTCATATATTATTAGGCTTTTCACTGGCATACACTGACAAATGAAAATTCAGGGAGCTCTCAAAGAAACTGGGCGTATGAGCAATTCATGAGGCTGACCACTCTAAGTTACATTGCATTAAATTGTCTATTCAGCACTGAACTTCTCTACCTTGTTTCTTTATTGGGTAGTACCCCATTTCATTTGATTAAAAACTGAATGTTTAATCCACAAGTATGTTACAAACGGCATTCAAAGACACCAGTCTGATGTTTCCCAAAAACATGTCCTTATGTTGCAGAATGCATTTGTGTGGGTTATTGAAAATGCTTACAAGGATCCCATGCAATGCAACAACATATTGCAAAAACAACATACACAGAGATACTAAAAAATCTGGCACATGGAAACCGTTTTAAAGAGGAAATTATTTGAAAAACTTGTCATTTTGATAAAATGCATAGAAATAACTACACTTTAGAAATTAGCAAGCAGTTTCCCTGGATCGGTCATTTTAGTTCTGTACATCTTGATTTTTCAGTGTTGGATCTCACAAACCTGACAATAAAATGAATAATAATAAACTTAAAGGGAGATTTTTAAATAAGCCATATGAATAAGCATGCTGCGATAGCAAGACTGACATTTGGACAGACTACACCCAACAGCTCGTGTTACACTGGACACGCCACTCTCACATGGAACAAGTTTAGATGGGAGATTCCCAAGCTACTGCCAACATGAGTTCAAGTCCACAACGTAACACCAACTAACTCTTCAAGCAGGACAACTATGTTTGTGTCCTGACACAACACCGCTCCGTATCAGGGTGTTTCCTCCTGACTTTGAAGCTCTGCACTGTGCTCCCTTGTACTGTGTTTGGCCCACATGATGGTTGCACCCCAGCCATACTCACGGCCTCAGCTTCTGAGCTGCTTTGCTGCTGGAAGTGTTCAGGCGCTGTGTTAAGTGGGAAGTCTGGCTTATAACTAGAGTGCAAACTGCATTGTTCTTCTGAAAATACCCTTACCATTAACATTTTAATCAGATGCCACAAAATATTGTATCGTTTTGCCTACTTTTATGCTGCTTAATTTCAAATTAATTTTTTCTCATTATATAATTCTGGCATTAAACAGAGTTTTGTAATGAAATTTAGTATTATCAAAAATCAAGTTGTGACTGCAAAAACATCTCAGTCTTAATAACAGACAAAAAGCTTAGCATTACTGGATTTTACAGAAATTGCTATGCTCTTGTGCTATTTTATTCATAAAATGAAGAAGATGAAAGCCAAGAATGTCCTTGAATACTCAGCTGATTGGCGACAGAAAGCTAAATCAGTTGACGCAAGAAAGCCACTACAAGGTGAAGGGGCAAGCTCATTTTTCCATTTGTTTTTATTGAACACACCCTTTGTGAAAAGTCATGGTCAAGGGCAGTTAAAAATTAATGTCATTCTAATCTTCTTTAAACACTTTAACTTGTTCAGTTAAATGTGTCAGACAGGAAACTATCCATAAACAAATTTGAGATGTTAAATTACTAAGATAGCTGTGATTTCCTTCTTTTGCAAAATCTCATTACTAGCTGCAATATTATTTCCACTCAAGGAAGTCACTCTACAACACCAAATATTTTCACATGCATTGAAACATGTAGACTACACAAGTCTGCGGATGTTTGCTTTGGCAAAGAATTGAACTTCCTCTGTTTCTCTGAATACAATGTAATCCTCCTCATTTATGTCTTCATTTAGGGGGTAAAAACAACAAAAAACCCTCAAACACTTAAAAATCACATTTTAAAACCACCACAAACTGATTTGCTACTAAGATTCATTCCTCCTCTAGAGAAGTTAAACAAAAAAGGCAAAAACCATCTCCAAATTTTCATTTCGTATTTGTGCTTATCTTTCTAGTTAGAGCAAAACAATTAACAGAACAAATGAACATTAGTAAGAGTTTAAAATACATAGTAGGACCTCAGCTCATATTTCTTCTGACAACTTTGTCAATGAGTTTGACATGATCAATGTCACCCTCTTGAGTTATTGCCTTTGGGAAGGGCACTGGCCTAGGGATTTATAAATCATCTTTTCTTCCTCAGTCTCACATCCAGGATTACAGGCTGGCTGATTGGTTGGTCTGCTTGTCTGTCCTTAAAAATCTGAGAGATGTCATGAGCCAACTGAAGATCTGAAAAATTTATTGTGCATCTTTGTCTAATTTTCTGCCAAAAGGATGGGCTGTAGCCTAACATCTGTTACGGCTAGAAAGCGGAAGGCAATCACACAAGCATTTGACCAGGAACAAGGAGAACCATATCCTTTCTACTGCCACTAAGCGACATACCTCCCTGGAGCTGAAGTTTTCCTCTACACTTAAAATTTTCTTCTGTAGAGATAGCCAAGTTGAATTTCTAGTGCTTAGCGCTAAGTCCTAGGCAATCACCTCAGAAGTCTTCTCAATTTAGAGAAAAACATACCTGACTTATTTCCAGTGTTCAACCCTCTTACATCAGCCCCCTCCATCTGCATGCACACAGAATGCCTGGGAAACCTGGTTTGGGTGATAAGTCAAGTGATAGTTTTCAATTCCTTTCCAATTTCATAGAACCATAGAATGCTTTGGGTTTAGAAGGGACCTTTAAAGACCATCTAGTCCATGCCATCCCTTCCCACTGCCCCCTGCAAATTTCCACTCAAGTCTAGTTCCTTCCAGCACTTACAAAGGGCAGCCAGAAGCCCCTACTTCCACAATCTTCAGAAACCAAGAAGAGGGGGGAATAGCAAAGTGGTACCACAGTGTCATTTGGATGTATTACTAGGGACTGTAGTGTAACATGGCTCTATATCAAGCTACACCCCATAAGTATAAGACTTTTATCATCCAAAATTACAAATAGACTCTGCTGTGAAGATTTGTTAGAGAAACCCACCACGGCACTCCACTTGCTATCCACGCCTGGAAGTGTCAGTGACATAGAGCTGACCAGGACTCAGGGCTTGCCTGTTGAGCTATGATATTCTGATTAAGATGAGCACACTGCAAACAAAATGAGGTGCCTATTTCTCCCAGTGACCTGCACCATCCATCCTCTAAAGTGGTGAGAAACTGAAGTGGTATATAGTCAGAGGAACTGGATTTGCATTCCCCTCTCCCTACTTCTATTACTTTTGGGATATGACTGTGAATATCACTCAAACAAAAAATAGCTTCAAGTACCAGAGAACAGTTTTTACTATAGTTGTGATGTTTTTCCTTGCTTTCTTATTTGGCTAAACAATGACCAGAATGCAATGCTATTAAGCCATTAAATTAAACCCAATTTACACAGCACGCATTTACTTAGTTAATTTTTCTATTCTGTAATTTTTTACCTTTTTAATTTAGGACCGAAGAAAGGTGGAGTTACAAACAAAATCTGAAAAGCGACACAAACCCAGTTTCTAAATTAAGCACGTGAAGGTCATTTTTCTTTGCTTACTGAATGCCACTTCTTCAGAAGCCTCGCTGCTTAAAATGATCTTTGTCTATTAACTTCCCCTAAATACCTTGCCCAACAAAGCCTAATAATTACTTGACACATACTTTCTCTTTAATGAGAGTTAAAGCTTAGGATGACATCAGCCTGTCCTATTTGTCTGTGACTTGCAAGCCAGATGAAGTTTACTTACTAAATGTTGCAACCCTGCCAAAATCCAGGGCTGCATAGAACAGTATGTTCGGGCCCTGATGTCTTGCCAGTTTTCAATGAAGTGCTTGACAGAGACCACATGTGGAGGTCAAGTGATACTATCATGATCTCACCAGATGGTAAGTTGTGGTATTATTCCCAAGGCAGGTAGTATAGTCTGTTCAGAAACAGTTGGCAGGTGATCCATGAACTCACAGCCAGAAGCAACTGGATTATTGCAAAAGATCAAGAACGCTATTGATGATGGTGAAAAGACTATTCCAAGAATTTTTCTTGCACGTAACTCAAGGACTCAACTGTCAAGACTATGTTTTCTTGCAAAAAAACAAAAGGATCTATTTTATTAACTGCTATCTTAAATCAGAAGCCCTCCTGTCAAACAAATCTTGTATTCTTGCATGATTATTATGTGATGTACGTTAAATGGTAAAATACACACTGCAAGCTCACCTTGCTTCGGTTCTTGTAGACATATTAAGGATCACCAGGTCACTCTGACTTTGATGTCAATTCAGAGTTTGTATCTACACAGGTTAGAGTGCAGGACTGGACTACTTTGCAGAGAACAACAGGAAAGCAGACCATGGAGGAGTCTTACAAAATTTTGTAGATTACATTCTCCCACCCCTCTACAGTAACAGCCCATGCAAGTCAAAGTGTGAAACACTCAGCACTTCACACAGTCCAGCCTTCAGTTAAAGCAGGTAAGCAATTTAAATCACTACTGAACTGACACTGCTACTACTTCCTGGACAAAGTTGCAAAAAAACCTATTTCTGAAAATGCAATAAAGCCACACAGTGGACTCCTCTTACGAAGCAGCAGCTTTTTTCCCCAAGCTAAAGAAGTAGTATGCTCCTTTCAGAAAAAGACATAATTTTAAAGCAGACTTTAAAATTTTAAGTTCCTCTGGTGCAAAACCTATTAATTGACCGTGAACTTTATCTGAGTAAAGACAGATTCTCAAAGGGACAGTGTAAAAGCAGTCTTACTTCCCCTTGCACTTCTGAGAGGCTGCACCTTCTGGCTAACATCAAAACCTCCACTGAAATTCTGCACTAATATCCTTGTTCATACTGGCTAACTTCAGAACAAAATATAATCAACTGCACTTAATCACTTTGTGACTGAGAAAGCTAAGATTCCTTTTAATTAATTCATCACACTGGGACACCTTACTCTGTTTAAAATTATGGGACAAAAGAGTCAGAAAATAAGTATATTAATTACAAATTTAAAAAAAAAAACGGGGGACAAAAACTCCTGGAAAATAAGTTGGTTGCCTAAAAAAAAAAAGTTGCCTAAAGTTATGAAAATGCTTTCTGAAATTTTGTTTTTAAAATGGGACACATGCTGCTAGTAAATAAACGTGCAGCAACATGAAGTTGAGCATTAGGAGCTCTAAAGAGGATGGGTGGCGATTTGGACTGAAACGATGGAATTTCTTTAGAAGTATAGAGAAGAAAATTCTGTAATATAATATTAAAATGTAACATACCCTTAACTGATAGTCTTTGAAGATATTGAGAAAGTAATCACTACACTGCATGTATCATCTAGCTGTAGCCTTTGATAACTACTTTAAAAGAATTAACGTGTTTGATTAAGTGTGCATACATCAGAATTAATTTTTAGAGCTGTTTTTCTCACAAAAAGAAGTACAAATTACTTCCTTTCACTAGCAGCTTTTTTGAGCCTTCCTAAATTTGATGCTTTACATGACAGCAAGATAAGCCTTCAGCCATCATTGCACTATTCTCTCTTTTTCTTTTAATTTGGGCCTGCATCACTTATCCAAACTAGAGTGTACTTGCTCAGCTAAATTAAGCATCCAGACTGCACAGCAAACATTATCTGATGTTCTGTCGGCTGGTTTCATGTTTGCCATCTGAGCATTGTTTTGTCAGACATGAAAAGAACAAGTCTGGATACTTCTCATTCAGCTAACTGAATGTCATGTTGAAAGCTCTTTAGGGAAAAATGAACAAATCACCTTCAAATTGGAAATTAATTGTTCTGTGTTCTAATTTCTTAGTCACTTACTGCGGTGTAGGGCATTTTAAGGACCACAGACCTCTTCTGCTGCTCACTCTTGTTTCTACTAATTGGTTCCAGTACATCGTGATAATGGACTCTGCAACAGGATAGCACTAGCCATGTTCAGGTCCAGTGGAAATATTAAATAGATAAAACTTTTCAGGTTTATGACTGGTTACAAAGACAACTGTTTCTATAAAACTTAATGTATGTCATCACAGAATTTCATGTCTGTGAAGGGCAACAGTTGGTACATGGCTTTTTCAACAAAAGGCAATTAACTGAAAGTCATTAAGAAAAGCTCCACCCTTATACATTCTTCTTAAAGAAATATTGCCCAGTCCTTTGGGCAAAAGTGGATAGATCCAGGAAAGCAGCACGCCATAAGAGATCAATTTGACTTGCTATCTCCTGAAAGGTACAAATATGATCATTTGCTAAGCAAAACAATAGCCCCATCACTGCACAAGACAGAAGTGTCCCAACAGTTCCTTCCTCAGAGGACTTGCAATCTAGAGAATATCCGGCATGCACCTGGATCTGATATTGATTTCAAATGGAATGGGAACAAGTCTTTCATGCTGCTTTTTATTTTGTCAGTGAAAGGTGCATGTCCAGTAGAGTGCACTGGACATCACCCATACAGGTCCCAGCTACCTGTAATTTGAGATGCATACCTGCATCTCAATATTTTGAGATGCAGCCCAGGGGGGCTGCAAATATGACCCTCAGAGTCCTGTAGGGCTCTTTGATACTGCTGTTACAGTACTAAGTTTTAACATGTATACCAGGCAAGCTGCTTTAGGGTTCATGCTGGAAAATTCTTATTGCTCATACGATTTACTGGCAAAACTTATGGCCTCATTCTGCAAGTGCAAAGTTTTGCACCTATGAGCACAAAACAAAGAGAGCAATGATTGGAAATAGCAATCAAAGACAGCTGTTTCTGTTTTTAATGAGAGACACGTTGCCTGGTTATCAAATTACCAGTGATAAGAAGACCTAGTGAAGTCATTGAGAATGCTGCCAGTGACTTTCCTGGAGTGGTATCAGATCATATGAGACAAATACTTAGGTAGGAATCTCTTCAGTATTCTCCAAAAATAGCTGTACTGGGCTAGATCAAGGGTTCTGCTCAGGCTTCTGTATCAGACTGTGGCAAGCACCTAGAGGACAGCAGAAGAAAAGGGAAGGTATGTTCAATACTACCTTCTCCCTAATACTTTTGCAGCCACCAACCATTTTCATGTCAGGGACTTCCTGGTGTGGTTTATATTTAAAAATTTGCAATGGATTTATCATCCTTGCAGCATTTGTTCAGTCTCCTCTTGAGCCCATGTAAGCTTTTAGCACCCACATCAACCCTTGGCAAGGAGTTCCACAGATCTACTGCTTGCATGAAGAACCACACTCTTTGGTTTTGTGTGGTTTGCCTGTTTTCTACCAGCTTCAAATGCTCTTGTAATGGCTGGTTGAACAGTCAAATCCCTATCCATAGTCTTCATGCTACTTTTTCAAGATGGAAGAATCATGGTTTACTTAAGTTGTACAGTTGTCTCTGTATTAAGCTACTCCACACGTTTGATCACCCTTGATGCCCTTCCATGAGTCTCTTCCCATTCTGTAATATCCTTCTGAAACAAGGGGAACACTATTGTAGTATTTAAGATGGCATAATAAAGCTCACAATACAGTGGTGTAATAAAGTTCTCTTTTTACCCTCTTTTCCTCTCCTAAAATGCTCTGCATCTGATTTGCTTTTTTGATTGCTCTTGAGCTTTGAGCTGACTTTTTTCAAAGTATGTCTTATGATCCTAAGATCTTCCTAACTGGTTACTGCCAGCTGAGAGACCAGGATTTTACAAGGTATGAGGGAAAATTCAGAGTAGTCTTTTCTCATGTATATCACTTCACACTTACCTACACAGAATTTTAATTGCTTTCACCTGCAAGTGCTGCCAGCACTCAATTTCATAAGGTCTTTCAACATTTGTTCTTCATACTCAGCCTTTGTCCTTATTGTCTGGATAACTCAAGTACCAGCAACAAACTTTGTCACTTTACTGTTTTTTTCCAGGTCACTTCTTAATATGATGAACATGGATCCTCAAATACTCCAAAGCTGTTGCAACATTCCACCGCTAGATGAGCGGATCATTTACTCCTAACCCACGATTCCTCTTTTCTTTTCTTTACTGTCACTTATTTAAGAGTAAGATGACCTTCCTCCTTATGGAATGGAGACTTGGTTTCCTTAAGAAATCCCTGGCGAGGGAACTCGGTGCAAGCTTTGTGGAAACCCAGACAGACTGTATCAACCAAATCACACATATCCATCTGTTTGCTGAATGCGTCAAGAGCACTCTAAGAGAGTTGTAAGGCAGGGTTTCTGTTTTACTAAAGCTACATTTATGCTATTCATTATCTTCACAGAGATGCCAACGAGTTAAATTCTCTATTATATGTCTAGTAATTTTTCTAGTACATAAGCCACATTAGGAGGCTTAAAGTTTTCTTGATTTCCCTCATACTTTGCGAACACCAACTCTACTTACACCTTTTTTCTCTGAATTTCTATATGAAAACCCAAAATGTGGCATCGGTAGCATTTAGCAATACTATTCAGTAATATTTTCTCTATTTCTTTGCTCCACATGGTAGAAAGAGACTTAATACAGATACAGTTATTTTATACAATCTTTTCCATTTCAGCTAGCACTGCAGTCTCCAGTGCATCATCTTGAGAATACTTTGCACAGCTGCTGCTCAGACAAAGGAACTAGAGCGTACTCCTTAGACAAAGGAACTAAAGTGCATTCCTTATCTACGTTATTGGACAAGCTTGATGTTCATTATCTGCCTATGTGGGCAACCCTAACCTGTGAAAAATGTAAAGCAAAGTTGAACTGTTTTACCATCCTAGGAGAATAGTAGGCAATTCTCTGGCCAAAGAGTAAGGCAGTGTTTATGTCAGTGTGGTAAAATAAATGATTTTTATATGTCTTTATGAGCAAAGGAAGAAGACCCCATCATACCCATAAGCTCTCAACATCTATAGAAATGCATAAATGAAGTAAATAAGCTTCTAAATAAAATTTCAAACAGAATGACTGGAATAAAAGCCCCAAAGAGAGACGGATACTAAAAGCCTAATAGAAAGTTTCATAATTACCATGCAGTATTTACAGCCTAGTACATCCAAAGTAAGTGACTGCTACATGAATTCGATGTGAAATACAGAGAAATAGATACAATCTCCATCTTTTTTATCTCTCTCTCTCTGTATTAACACACAGAGATAGACTCAGCTACTCTTTGACCTTATCAAAATACTGCCTCATGCCAATTGTGTAAGAAGTCCCCAGCCTCTTAATCTGGCATCGTACAGCAGCACAGTATGCACTCCAGCACCTAATATCCAAACTCTGACACAAAGATATCTCATACATTCTTGACTACCTGCTGACTTCTTAAAAAAAAAAAAAAAAAAAAAAAAAAAAATTTCTTCTTTAAGGCTTACATAACTTGGGCACCTGAACAGTATTCTGGAGAAAGAGCATCTTTAATAAAGATTCAATATCCCTGCCCTCATCACAAAAATGTTGTCGAGAGAGAACACACATTGCCTGAGAATTCTAACAAGTCTGCCACCAAAACTGGAGAAGATCATAGCTAACACTCATGATATTCTCAGTTAATGAACAAAGACAAAGGGACTTCTAAAAATAATATGCACCATTCACATTTCAGGCCTTCTTCGTGCACAAAAAGAAAATCAAACCAGAACAAACTAAAAAGGTGTACAAACCCCATCATTAAATTCCTTTTAATCAACATTTTAAAAAAAATTTAAAAGTCAGTCAAGTGTTCTCCCTCCTCCTTCGGAACAAATCCTGCTTTCATATCCTGAGGGAACTTACAAAAACCTGAGAAGTGACCTAGAAGATGCAGTATTTTGTAGAAGTTAAAAGACACGTTTTGAAAAACAGCTTTTTCCTACAGCAGAAACTGATTCATTGCATCCTTCCTCAGAATGTGAAAAAAGTATCTGTTATTCTCAAAGGAGACTTCTGGATGCTCCACAGAAAAAAAACAAAGCACAACAAAAATACATTCACAGAACACTTAAGGGAGAAAGGAAATGTGTCATAAGAGAAAGGCTGAGAAGACCTCACCCAGAAGACCTCCGAGTCAAAAGAAACCTCCCTTCCTCTCTGAAAGATGATAAAAAAACCATGCACTCATATCTTGTTGACTTCTAATAGACATTTCTGGCTTAGGTGTAACCTATGAACGGGAGATAACTAATCTGAGTCCATCCACCCTTTTGCTGAATTTTGAGCTCCTTATTAAAACAGAATACAACTGTCAGATGGTCTCCACTATGAACTGCTCATTACCTTTCACCTCATACAGAAGTACAGAAAAAAGTATAAGGTAAAAGAGATGAAAATACCTACAGCATAAGGCTATTCTGCTGCAGTACAAAATCCAACCAACCCCTCCCTCAAATACAACTAGAGTAATTTCTACAAAAGTAGGATCAACCAACCAGGTAAATCTAAAGCAGTTTGAAACTTTTCCTCTCGGGACACAGAACTCTGATCAGAGTGGAGTTTTCACAATAATGAATTACAACAGATGCACAAAGGAATAGGTAGAAGACAGTAAGCTGGTAAGAGTACGGCGCTTATAGAGGTGATCACAGCAGATGTTAATCAAGAGGGTTTTAGACACCTGCCTACAATAAATCTCAGTTCTGTAGGTAACCGTGGTAGATGTTCTCATCCAGCTGTGATTCTTCCGTCCCTCAGCTTCCCAATAATTGCAGTGCCTGTTGGTATTATCATGCCTCCAATAAAATGATGCTTCTGATAGTCCAAGAAAATTTGTGAGGAAAAAAGGCTGTCATCCACACAAACACAAGTTCTTTCTAAGCACTCAGCTGTTTCTCAGAAGGAAAGCCAACTGCAGGAGTATTATTATTTGAAATACCAGATGTATCCGAAACACCCAGGGACAAAGCAGCTTCAAGAAACTTTAACTCACAGGGCACACAGATGGAGAGCTCTACTGATGGCATCCTTACTGACACAGCTGTACATACTAGGAACGTACCTTACTCTACACTGTTCTACAGGATCTGTATTCATTGCTTCAGCGCTTAATTTGCAGCCACAGGGAAATATGTCATTTTGAAAACCTGAGGAGAACAGCAGTAACAGCGTGATTTCATACCAATCAAGATTATCCTTGCAGCCAGCTAACCACAAATCTGTGGCATTAGATTATGCAGAAGTAAGGTGGAAGACTGGTAATCACTTTGTGCAAACATGCAAGAAAGATATCTATACAAAAAAACCTGCTGTGCTGGGGGGACATTAGTGGAAGAAGTGTTTCCTTTGCTCAGATTTTTATATTAACAATCTCATTTTAAACTACTTCTGCAACAGAAGGTGGCATAGTGAAAAATAATATGATATTAAAATCACAGTGGCCAGATACTGAGTTGCTGAGCAACCAGACGTAGCTTCTGACATCTTCAAAGTTCAGAAAACATCAAGCTACAAACTCAGCTTCCTAATTACAGACAGCTGAGCTAACCATTTCTAAAAATCTTGGCCACTGTTTTAAAATACATTTTACTTCTAAAGAAGATAATGAGTCACATTTCCAAGTGGCTTCCAAGTCCATGCCTGTAGCCTACACACATACACATGGGAAATTTGAGAACTGCAAATTCAGGGACTGATTCTGGAAATTTAGGTGAGTCTATGGTTTAATAACGCTTTGAACAAATTTAATATGTTAATTATTATTTCAGTATAATGTTATTCACACATTTCCTTCACTGCCTGTACTTTATTTTTACTACTTAAACATTATTCTGTGGTTCTTGCTGGCAGAACGAATTCCAGGTATGTTTTCACTATATGCTGTGCTCATTTGCAACGTCATTTAAAGTATTTCAGGGTTGCCTGCAGATGGGTACAAATTCAATGGCTTTCAGCAGGATATTTCACTAGAGTATTTCCTCCTTTTGACACACTCTTAATATGCTCATTCGACCAGAGGGGACCTAAGCTTTCAATCACTGGTGTATTCTATTTATATTGGTTTATGTATAAAAGGACAGTGAATAGTACTGTAACACAAATTCTGCTGTGAGAAAGGCATCCCTACCAAAGGCATGAAAATGCTACTAAATGGCTAGGATACCTAACCTAGCGCCCTGTCAGCTCTGTGGCACTCCTATCAATGATAACCAGCAGAATCATAACTCTTTCAAGTGCAATATGCACTGGAACAGGGGAACATATGTCGCAGGAGGCTGCTATCTCCAACAGGAGTACAGAAACACTTGAAAAGGAAAAAAAAAAAAGAAAAACCCTATGTGGTGGTCAGTATTCGAAATCATTAACTAAAATGGCAAAAATAACATTTCCTCTGCATTGCCACATTTTTAATTTCCTTCCATTTAATAAGACATACAGCAAATACTGAAAGTATCTTCTTTATATAAACAAGAAATTCAACAAATTTTTAGTGTACCTTATTTTCTCCAGGAAAGACATGAAAGTCTCATTTTACATTTGTTCATGTGAAAATAATACTCTTAAAGCTGAACTTCTCATTTAGGCATAAAATTGGTCAAAAATAAACTGGAAGTGGGGAGAAAGAAACCTGCCAGCAATGATCTGAGTAAGCCTGTGACTCTCTTTGGCTGCAATATTCCTTTTTATTCATGTGAGTAAGCCTCTTCAATGAATAAGTTATTCTTGGTGAGAAAACATCAGCCTTGATAAAACACTGGGGGCAAGTAATCTGCTCTAAAGGTATGGCCTTGACCAAGAATGGGGAGTCAACAACTGTCCTCAGCAACCCAAGTTTGAGATCTAAATGGAGAGGAGAGGAACATAAGAAGCAGGGCAAAACCCACAGTATGTCACATACATTACTTTGTCTACAGTAACCTCCAGGAAACTATATAAACATGGAAATAAACCTGAAAATTGTGATGGTTTATAATGGAACCTTCTCAAAGTGTGAGGCCAGTTCCTCACCTGCACTAAAAGCAACGATACAATTTTTATTTAAACCCCCTGTCTTGCCATACGACAACTAAGATTAAAATCTATGAAACATGTTAGAATATTGTATCTGTTATATTGCCCTATTCTTCTATTAGTACAGGAATTTGACTGGCTAGTAACAAATCCCAGATGCCTCCTGTTACATCTACATATTATATGAAAGTGCTTCTGTTCTGAAAATCGCAGCAGCTAAAATAGCACACGGCTTCTTTATCACAGTCTACAAGTTGCATTTCTGGCTTCTGGAGTTGACATCACAGCTATTATACAGACGAAGGCACTGAAGAGCCCTCTTCTAATTCTGATGTTGTGTCTAAAAAGCATCATGATTTTGTTCTGAATAAACCACTCCATTTCATAGAAAAGGCTCTTACAGAAAGTCCCTGAGGCCTTCTTTATCATCCCCCCTCACTCCAATTTCTGTATTTCCCCAAACACGCTTAAAAAAAATATAATTATTTTCATAAACTAATTTGCCAGTGCACAACACTCTCAGCTTCCAAAAGACTCAAATACTCAATTCAACAGTTCTTCCAAGAAATGACCCAAACATACTTCTTTTTCTTTTAAAGAGAGGTCACTGAATAAGCCTCTGAGGAGATGTGTTTAATTCTGTCAGACTTCACGTGTGGGTTTTCTATGTGTGCTCTACCTACAATGGCATACTCATACATGTTTTCTCTTACATATTTTGTCTATATAGTGCATACTTTTTGGGGTGGGCACTCAGTTTACACTATGCCTACCGTAAGGTGGCCCCAAATTCTGCTAGCACATCATCTAAAGTGCTGTGACAGAGAACAGAGATTGTCTGCAAAGGGGGCTCAGTTTTTGCTCACCCCCTATGCTGTTTCACTCTACTGTCTGGATGGTGTGGGCTCCGTGTTGCAACTTAAGAAAGGAGGGGACCTCCTTGCTTCTAAAGCATCCAACCTTCTGGATTTCATACTGGAAATGTTACCATACCCTGGTCTTTTGAAGAATATTTTTTTCAAGTTAATTCTCGTTATTCTAAATAGCATCACTTGGAAGATGTTTAAAAAAAACAGGAGGGAACTCTCCAGGGAAGAAATCTGTAGACTCCTTTCTTTGACTCTGCATTCCTTTGCAAACTACTTAGTGCATGTTCAGCACACTCTGAAACATTGCTCAATTGTGCTCTGAACACAAATGAGTATTTTCTGGAGGAGATTTAAAACAGTTACAGAGGGAACACTACCTTTAAACAGACATGGAAAACTAATGATGCTGCACTAAAAAGTAATTAAAGTTACTGCAGGGGCCTTACCCTCAAGGAAGTAAATTACTATAAACCCCACAGAAACAAAAGCTGCAGTAAGGTAAAATTATATTGCAGTAATCCACCTATCCAGAAAAGTGAGTGGAGAAAATCTAAATCTAAAGCATAAATTGCAACACCCCAATCTTCAGACACATGGAAATTTCTGATTGCAACCACTAGGCAGGGAGATGAGATATATATTCCTACAGAATCAGCTCTGCTGTAAAGAAAACTGAATGCCCTGGAGCTTAACAATGGGTTAAAAATAACGGGTTTATTGGGTTGGAAAGTCAAACTACAGGTATTCATAACAGCTACAGTATTCGCTTTTCTATACAACTTTAAGGAACCAGATAGTTAAAAAAGAAATTCTGAAAGTTCAGAATACCACCTTTTTCATTTTCTATTAATGTGCTAGCTTCACTGGAAATAAACATGTTCCCCCTTTGCAGGATCTTCCTGTTAGTAACAGTTGCACATAAATAAAGTTTTCTAAACAAACATCTTATCTTTTTATGGAAGGAAGTCCATTAATAAGGAATTGACGTCCTTCCCTGAAAAAAAAGATCAGTGCTAATGCTTTCCCATAGACTAAAGAAATAAACTTACACCCTGAGATTTTTTACTCTATTTTCACAGCAAACTGGATAGTCTGCATGTAGATAAAATAGAACTGTTTGGGTTTTCTTATAAACAATATCTCTGTTGCTACCTTGCCACATAATACTGAATAATTAATCTCTGCCCTTGGTTTTTGATTGCTTCATGGAACTTGTGTTTCATTTCAACTGTACTCCACACATTCTTGTTTGAACTACAGGGAGCCTGTGAGCAACTTTCAGCCTGGGAACTTCAGAAGCACCCCGTAACTGTTTAATATTTTGACCTATGCAACCATTTTCAGAAAGATGTCCTTTACCCAACAAATGCAGCCAAACAGACTAGCAACTGTGCTCATAATCTACTGTGCTCTTCACTGGCTTTGTCAGCTACACAAGGCATTTCTATTGCCCAAAATTAACTTTGTCATGGAAAATCCTCTGACTCAACCTTCACCTGTTTCCCTTCTTCAAAATGGCTTTTCCTTTAGACTAAGAGAATTTGAAGTTGACACTGTACTGTATGCTACTTGTGATAAATAAAATATTTTTCTCCCAATGGCTTCAGAAAGCCAGCACTTTAATCTATTTGCAACAATGCTGAAAATAGAAATGTTAACACGGTTAAAGAGAGTTCAGATTTTCAGGTTTTTTGTGAAACACAATTTAAAATCTCAGTGCTACACTGCAGGGAGATAAGCCTAAGAGAATGGCAGAATAATAAAGTCTGTGATTATCATACTGGTATAAACTTAAGAGTTATAATGCCATAGTATTTTTGTACTAAAAGATCTATTTATCTTAAACACATTAAACGTTTAACTCTGGGGGACACAGGAAACCTCATCAAAATATTTACAGTAGGAATTTCAAAAGGAAATTTTAAAAAAGAAAGTGCACCAAATGTTGCATGAAAACGTTTCTCTTCAGCTGTGTCTATAAGTGAGTGCTATTTCAAAGGCACCTACTTCAATTTTGAAAGATGCTAAGAATGGGAAAATAAGATTTCACAATCCTTTACCAAGAGTGTACATCAACTTTGCTTACACAATGCTTCACTGAAGAAGGCACTTAACGTATGTCTTAACACAGATAAATAAAAGAGTGACAGGGAGTGAGACTGAGCACTAGACTCCTCCTCCTCCAGTATACTGAACTCAAGATTCCTTCCTGACTCCATTTTGCACTAATACAGTTTGCTTTCCAAAGATCAGTCTGCTGCAGAGGTGAGAAGCCCTAAGCAGGTAGTCGGTCCACATTACACAACCTTGAACGTATTGGTTCCTTGCATTCTTATTTGGCATCCATAGACAGCTTTACACACTGACTTTTATAGTTTACATTTAGAATGTAATACTTTTTGTTGATGGTGGAACCAGAAGTCTTAATGTGCTTGCGCATGTTTAGTAACGTACATACCTGAATGTCACTATAAAAACAAGAATAATTTCCTTTTCCCTTAACTCTATTCTTTTCAAAGGGTTAGGTCCTCAGAAAGGTGTGTCCCCCCCCATTTCTGTTTAATTCTTGACAACTGTATTGCGGAACAGTGACCTTTTTTAAAAGCAAAAACAGAGCACTGTTTTAAAAGGTCACATGGCACAACTCAGAAAGCAGAGCACATTTTCTGGTATCCCACGGCAGCACTGTAAATAGGGATGTAGGCGACAGCCTGACAAGTATCTCGGCAAAACAGCATGCTGAAGATTTTTGTCAGTCATTAGAACTGTCACCCATTTTCCAGGACTGCCCTGGCCAATAAAGATACCTAGTCACCCTATACAATTTCCAGTTTTTCTGCCTTACTTTTTCTTCACCCGCCTTTTAGCATAATGCCTCACAAAACTTTTCTGATTTAGAAAGATTCTTGACACGGGAGAAAGCTTGGGGCAGTCTCAAGAAAGCTCAGTAAATATGTACAAAACTCCAAGACTTTTGATAATTTTGTTTTGTAAGATCAAGAGTTTTGGTGACCTGTAGCTAATGGCTAGCCAAAATATCTGTGAATGACTTGAGCTCTGATGAATGAACTGATGGTAGCCAGCACATCAAGCAAAGAAGCCCATTCTGTGGTGTCACTGTTACCTGCGGTGCTGTCTTTTCTTGTCCACTCATCTCCATGTTCTGCAACGCAGGTGTCACAACTGGTGGAGGAGGTGCTCTGCGCTTTTTCACTTCTGGGTTTGCTGTCATTCCTGAGATGTTACCAAGGGACAGTGATGGACCCAGGCTACCGGAACGAGAATTCACCGAAGGGGAATTTGGTGCTGTGGAAAAACCCTGTAAATGGATTAACATCTTGGATTAACATCACTTTTTAAAAACAATGGGAAAGAAAGAAGAAAAACAAGACACATCTGGTTACCGTTTAAACAATGATATGAATAATCATGCATGTTCCTCTGCCAAACTTGCTGAATTGCAAACTGTAACTTTTGGAAACTTCTAAAGGTCAACTGGAACAAAGCTTACAGGCAGTATTAATAAGTCAGGAGGCATGATGAGCACCTACTCCAGTTTAACAGTAGTATTGATGGGAACACTACCACTGCTTGCTATTTAAAATATAAGCTTCATCAAGACACATGATTACAGTTATCCAAATGCATTTGCAGTTGTATTTAAATTAGAAGTAATACAAATTTCTGAAAGCAAGATTTACTCTTAAATAAGAACACTGTATTAATCACATGCTGTCTGTATCCCAGGCTTGTCTATTTTATTATCAATCTGCCTGATTTACCTGAGTCTTCTCTGTAGATTTACGTAAGAAAAACTCTGCTACTATCAAACTATTTCCAATTTACACGCACAATCAAGCATAATCATTTACAATCTACTGAAAACAACCATTTAACCTGGTCAAAAGAAGTCCTACTGACAGGTACCACTCTGTATTTTAACAGGTCCAGATGAAAGGAGAAGCAGAAACTATTTCAATAATTCCTTAATGTTAAAAATTACTTTAGTTCTCATTGAAAACTTAATAAAATAAATGGAAAAAGTTTCACTGATTTCAGATCAAGGCTTTAATATATTTTTGTATTAATATACAAACAGAAATATATGCAGTCATATAGTAGCAAATCTACAAATAGGAAAGACTAGGAATCATGACTGCTTGAAAATGTGCATTTTTAGTTTAGTTTTAACACTTAAATTCACCATGATTAATTTTTTGAATCTGCTAATAAAGATCTTGCAAAAACTCTTCCCTCAAAACCTGTGAGTCACCTTTCGCTATTTTTAATTAAGAGAAGTTTCCATATTAAATTGAAGATTTTACTTTTTAATTATGAGACAGTCACTTCTTCTCAGAAATAGCTTCTGTGAAATCACAGACTCATAGAATGGTTTGGATTGGAAGGGACCTTAAAGATCATCTAGTTCCAACCCCACTGCCATGGGCAGGGACACCTTCCACTAGACCAGGCTGCTCAAAGCCCCATCTGACCTGGCCTTGAACACTTCCAGGGAGGGGGCATCCACAACTTCTCTGGGCAACCTGTTCCAGTGCCTCACCACCCTCACAGCAAAGAACTTCTTCCTTACATCTAACCTAAATCTACCCTCTTTCAGTTTAAAGCCATTACCCTTTGTCCTATCACTACATGCCCTTGTAAAAAGTCCCTCTCCAGCTTTCTTGTAGGCCCCCTTTAGGTAGTGGAAGGCTGCTATAAGGTCTCCCCGGAGCCTTCTCTTCTCCAGGCTGAGCAACCCCAACTCTCTCAGCCTGTCTTCATAGGAGAGGTGCTCCAGCCCTCTGACCATCTTCATGGCCCTCCTCTGGACTTGCTCCAGCAGGTCCATGTCCTTCTTATGTTGGGGGCCCCAGAGCTGAACGCAGTACTCCAGGTGGGGTCTCATGAGAGCGGAGTAGAGGGGGAGAATCACCTCCCTCGACCTGCTAGCCACACTTCTTCTGATGCAGCCCAGGATGCGATTGGCTTTCTGGGCTGCAAATGTATATTGCCGGGTCATGTTGAGCTTCTCTTCAACCAACACGCCCAAGTCCTTCTCAGCAGGGCTGCTCTCAATCCCTTCTCTGCCCAGCCTGTATTTGGGATTGCCCCGAGCCATGTGCAGGACGTTGCACTTGGCCTTGTTGAACTTCACGAGGTTCACACAGGCCCACCTCTCAAGCCTGTCAAGGTCTCTCTGGATGGCATCCCTTCCCTCCAGCGTGTCAACCGCACCACACAGCTTGGTGTCATCGGCAAACTTGCTGAGGGCGCACTCAATCCCTCATTGGTATCACCAGTGATACTAATCCACCATGAGCTGGAGCAGGATACCTATTCTGGAAGCGCAGGCTGATGACCATGGTTGATAATGCTGTTCTTATCACAACAGAACATGCTATCGCACTTGCAAAACTCACTCATCGAGGACATAAAGCTCCCAGGCAGAATTTTGTCCAAAACCACAGAATACATACTGGCAGGAAACTAAATGCCACCACAAATGCCATCACTTTCCAAATAAAAGACGTAGTTCTTTGAATGTAAGTTCTCCAATCTGACAAGTGCTAGAAAATGCTTTGCCTCAACTGTATGGCTGCCTCATTGTTGTGGTGGCTATGTGGATTTCCGTAGGAGTGTAACTTGCAGTGAATTTGACTCGTGACATGGCATGATAATTCCTTTTCACAAGTGCCAAGAGCAATCTTAGGTAAAAATCAAAACCATGGGGCAGCAAGCTCAAAAAGACAGTTAATTTAATTTTTGGACTGTTGAGGAAGCACTGATGAAGCATAAAGAGCTAAAAAACACAGCAATGCAAAAAGATGTACGTAATACAGGTTCCTGACTGCCTGGTAAAGTTCAAAGTTCTATAGATTCCTGTGAAAGCAACTGAAAATGCTAAATGCAGATAGCAAACTGATTTGTGTCTTGTCCTGCATTTACTATGCATGTGGTAACTATCACAGACTTAAAACTACCAGCTGGACAATTTTGTTATCTTTTATGTTGCACGCTGCACAGCAGACTTCATCTTGGAATAGTATATTTAGCACAAACAGGGCATGTTACCGGTCTTCTCTGGTTAACTAGAGTTTTACTGAAGGATTAAAACAGTATTTGCCACATCTTTTTCATTGCCAGTTTCTCAGAACTGAATAGCATCAATAGCTTCTTCACCTTTCTAGCAAATGAAGAAAAAAGCTCAAAATAGAAGGTGGGGTTTAAAAGATTAGGTCTAATCTTAAAGAAATATACTCTTTTCTTGGCTCTATATCTTGGGCAGTGGAAAAAATGATGCTCTCATCTGTAACCTACAAGTTTTAAGTCATTCTCAGTGCATATTGTACCTGGTTCTATCAAATAAAGTTTGTTTACTCCTAAAGAAGTGACAGGGTTCACAGGATGAAATATAAAGTAGTCTCCTCTTTTCACACACTTATAAAATAACTGAAAAAAATAATTTTAAAGTGTATTCTACAGGTATGCTTTTGTGACTGTTTTAATTCTTTGATTTTCCTTGCTGAATAAAAAGGTTGAGAAATTTTGTTAGGAGATTTAAAGATGTATACAAATAATAAAAAACCTCTAAGATTTCCCTCCCAGCACTACAAATACAGGCTACTGGTAAGAAGATAGGATGTATCCAGTTTTAAATCAATATCCTATTCAATTCTACCTCAAGGTCTTGTGGCTGAAAAGCTATCAGAATCCTTTTCCAGGCAACAGATCACTGTGAAGCAATACGGTGATGAACAACTAAACATTTCAAAGCTGGTTTTTTTTTAAAGCTTGAATTTCCTAACAGAAGATACAGAAAAAAAAAAGTAATACTCACATGACACTATAAATAGTTTATAATAAAAAGACTTTAATGAAAGAAAAAATAAAAACCTTGGAAATCCATCTATGTTTTCTTTTCCAAGTCCAACCTTTGTATCAAGCCCATTATTTACTGAGCGAGCATTTCAAGAATGCTCATGTTAAGACTCTTCCCCTAAAATAAAAACTTGCTACAGCTTCCAGGGGAATGGAATGAGGACAACTTCAAAGTAGTTTTGAAAGCCCCGTCATTCAGCAATGAGAGCTTTGTCTAACTGGAGGCAGACCTTCAAGCCCTCCCATGTGTGTAGTCCTTTTCAGTAGCTTTAAGAGGAAAAAAAAAAAAACGTTGGACACAAACCACTGACACAAGCGGTTTTGGCATGACTTGTCTTTTGTTGTACACCTAATCTAAAGAGGCAACGCCTTACCCAGCTTTCATATTTTATGTTGTGTTAGATGCAGTGCAGCTTCTTTCCAAATCACTGGATTTTGGAGGTTTGGTTTTCAGGCAGGTTAGCAAGGCAACTATTAAGAGCATACAACATTAATTAAGCAAACTTGCAGGGACCTGATATGTACATGCCACTTACACAAACCATCTCTCATTTCTTGTTGTTTTAATTTGTTATCAATGGATCGATTTCAGTGGAATTACTCAAATTACAGCAGTGCAAGTGAGAGGAAAGCCAAGCTCAAGTATTGCAGCCAATATAGCTGGCTAAAATGTCAGCCCTTATCCTCTGTCTCATTTGACAAACAGGTTAGCATGAATGTTCTGCTCAGAACCAAAATCAGTTCCTACAATCTGTGGGTTTTGTAACCACAGTGCATTTAAAAAAAAAAAAAAAGAAAAAAGAAAAAAAAGGAAAAAATCATGTCAGAAAAAGAAAATTCATGGGAATGAATTCTATAAAGAGCTTTTAAAAATGTCTCCCAACTTGTAAAATCATAGTCTTTGGTAGACCACTAGTGTTAGAGCACTTTGCTAGCAGTTCAAATAACAATTAAGCAATGCAAACGAGCAAGAAAAAAGAAA
Organism: Gymnogyps californianus; assembly: GCF_018139145.2. NCBI lineage: Eukaryota > Metazoa > Chordata > Aves > Accipitriformes > Cathartidae > Gymnogyps > Gymnogyps californianus. Next base: position 75,877,539 of record NC_059472.1, on the reverse strand, counting down.
TAGTTTCCTCTTCCCCCCCCCCCCCAAATTAAGCCAAAGCAAACCCAGTATGAACACAGATACACCAGCATAGGTCAGCAGTCATGTTAGACTCCAGTGGAGCAAGGGTCTTGAACACGTACTGAACCACAACCATGGACTAAAGTCCATTTCAATGCCATGAAGTAGATGTTGGAAGGAGGCAAGAAACAGCTGCAGTACCTACATATGGTGCCATCAGGTTTCATGGATACATTGTTTCATGTCATACTTGCCAGCTAGTTTTTTCCCTCTCATTAAACTTCTGAAATCTAAGGAACTTTCTTTTTTTCTAATGTACATGATGCTTTCTTTGAGGTTAAGCAGTTTAATTATAGGATTTTTTCCTGCCAGTTCTTCTAGTAGGAAATTCTTCTACTTCTAGCCGAAACCAGGACATAGTTGAAATTTAAGCTTTCAAAGACTTTTTGGAAAGGCAAAGAGCGGCTGTTAAAAACACAGAAGTATGAAGGCTCAGAGTAACGTGGTGACTTAGGCATATCAGTCCCATTTTCACCGGACACTGAGAAGTCAACTTTCTACAAGACTACCAAAGTCCATAGCCTGCTGAACTCAACACAAGCTAGATTAAGAGCCTAAAGCAGAGGCCAGTCTGTGTTCCAATGTCATCAACTTAGAATGCAATTATAAAACATCTTTTGCAAACTACTCCCTTTTCAAGAATGAACAGCAGCTCTGATACCTTATGGATACTTCTGAAAATTTTAATGTTAATATTAATAATGTAAGCTTAATCTATTAAAAATGTAACTGTACTGCTGTGAGAATTCCATTTTACAAAAATAGATGTGTATAAAAATGGAAGTCGGCTTATGTTTGTTTTCAAAAGATATCCCTCATATATAACTCTCTTACCCAAAGCCCTGTTATTAGCATTTCCTTGATTTTCTGATGACACTAAGTGGCATTTAAAGGTCAGCAAGGAAGAGACTGCAGCTTGCCTGTGAGAGTGATTTGACTTCCTGTTCCCTGTCCACACCGGTCAATAAAAATTTTTCAAAATGTCAAGTTCTTTTCTTGTGAGGTTGCTACAGCCAGGCCTTTCTTCCGCAGCTCTTTGCCAAAACTCACATATTTGAGCTCCCAGTCTTGTTATGCAATTTCCTTCTGAGAAGTTTTTAAATCAAAAGTAATCAATTGAGCTGTTTTTAAGCACTCAAAGCACCAGATATATCAGCAAAAAGTATTTTTATAGTTTCCAAAACAGAGACAAAAAATAAGAATGAAAGTATCATAAAAGAATTTTTTTTTTTTTGCAAGTGTACCGTGGGTAAATATGAAAGGTAAGATTTAGAGCAGGCAGACAAATCCATCTACTCAGTTACAGCAAGAATATTTATGCCTGTTGGACATTTAAACTTCATTAATGCAAACTTTTATTGATCTGCTGAATAACACCATAACTGATTACGTTTAAAACGCCAGTCAGGTTATGTCAGACCTACTGCACAAATTGAAGGCAAAGGCTGCTTTTCTTGACATGATACTGAAATTCCTTATACTAGCACTAAATTTGACAACACCGAAACTGAATTAATCCAAGCTCCTGCTTCAAAACTGAAGCATAATAGTGCGGTCACGAGATTGCTTGGAGACATAGCTTAAAAAAAACCCAAAATTGTAACTACTCAGATTTTCCTTTCCAACCAGCCACACTGAATACAGTTTGGTTTTTGTACTCCCTGAAGCACTTGTGATTCTGGTACTTGCATACAGTCTGCAGTCAGAAAGGAAAAAAAAGTTAACCTTTTCCTGCTCTGAACTAAAAACCAATGCATTTTTATCCATTTTATTTTATGTTGCTTTATTATCTCATTGCATTTTGCTATTCGTAGTAAATGATCTGGTCACCCATCACAAAAGAGAAGCAACTATTTCATTTCCACAACAGTAACTTGCACAGGCAGTACAATGCTGATTCTATACGTCTCGCAAGTAGGCTTTCAAGGTGTTACTGTAAAAGTTTCGACTTATACTTTGAAGTCTGTACAACTACAGTGCTATCTTATGCTTGTATAAGTCTATTATAGTATCTAGCTAGCCATTCCAGATCTTGTGGTCAGGGTCCCCTTGGTGGACACCAGAACTTACACAGCCAGAATTAGAAATGCCTAAGAACATTCTCTCTCCTGTGCCCCTGCCAGTTCCCCCTCACCGTGGCCGACCACATTCCTCTCATTTTAGTACAAAGTTTGTTGATCAGAAATCCTAGCAGTGCCAGGTGCAAGGAGGTCACCGCCTTTACAAAGTCATCTACTTTATCTCCCAGCACTGAAGTAGCATGACCAAACTGTCACTGCAGAGGTTACTAAAACCTTCCCATGACACAGGTCCACATCATCCATAATTATGCTGTTTTATTACTTAACTATCCCTATCATTAAAATTTTTTCCTTGTACTTTAACTATAACTTCCCCTCCTAGAAGTTTATCTGATTACTTCTTGTCCTCACCTAGGTAAGGTCACGTGATGTAAAGTATCTCTACAGCTAAGAGCACAACCTTGGTTTCTAGCTCCAACTGATTTATGTTCACTTTGCACCTCCTATGGTGTCCAACCTCTTTTCCAGTAGAAAAGCTGGAAGAACAACCACCCAAGGGAGGGAATTAGAAAAGTGGAAGCCTCCAGGAGAGCAGCTTTCAGAGACAGACTGAGGGGCTTAGATTCACTGTTTGTGAATTTCTAAGTAGGGAACAAGTGTAGGTATTTACTCAAGCCCCATGCACTACACTGAGGACAAAGAGGGTGCCCAACCAGAGAGAGCTTCCAAGAATCTTCTTCAGTTTTTGTTATGCTTCTTGTGCGTGAAGCAATATTGAAAACTCCTCCATTTGAAAATCAGATGGATACTGAATGAATATGGCAAAAATCGCAAATAAGTTGATTACTTTTTTTATGAACAGTCAAATATTTTACTTTGAAGTTTAGGAATATAAACTTTTTACTCAAATCATTAGTAGGTTTGAAAACATGGATTGGGAATACATGCATTCCAGCTAAACTTGAACATGTCTGTAAATTCTTGCAAATGTAAAGAATCGGATGCGGTAAAACCAAGCCTAACTGCTAATATCAATATCACCTACTACTACTACCACCTCCCTCAGTATTCAGCGAGTCTGAGATCACAAATTTAATTTGAGTTCTCCAAAAGTGAATAAACTACCATGGCACATATGAAGCAGTGGAATACAGATCTATGAATTCAACAATGTATACATAATATTTAAGCAACTCAGACTGTCAAATCATTTATACTTTTTCAGGATTTTATGATAGATGTGATTCCTCAATGCTTTGAGAATAGAAGCTTTTAAATCACCTCTGGTGATTTAAAATTCAATGTATTTCCTCCAAATAATTTCTCCTGTTTCCATGTTTCACTCTTCAGGTTTTCCCAAGTGACACTACTCTTCACGCTTAACAAAACCTTTGTCTATTACTGCTACCCAAAATCACTCATGTCAATCTGAAGAAGTCTCCCTGTAGAATGAAGACAGTCACAGTATCAAGAGAAATGAATGCAATGATTTTTTTTTTTCCATCACAGCAATACATGCAGAAAGGGGAAGACAAGCTAACTTGATTTACATTTGTGTGCTTGTATCATCTCTTCTAAGTGACAGTGTGTTTCAAATAAATTCATAGTTTAAAAAAAAAAAGTAGCATCCCAACAGAATTAGCAAAAATAACCTTTCTTGACAGGAGAGGGTAGACACTACCCCTTCTGAATGGTGGGACAGACGAAAAGAAGGCAGAGCCATGTCTTAACAACTCAGAAGGTGGGGGCAGGCAGCATGCTGCCTGGTGCTGATGAGAACACCAAAGTGTATAAATCAGTGTTTGGAAGGCACACATAAATCATTTGTGTCCTCTCCTATCAATCTGGACACTGAAGTCATTGCAGTAACCAGCCCACACGTATCCTGTGGACCTCGTGAATCAGAGCTGAGGAACTTGTTAAAAAGAAGAGAAACATATCTTCTTTGATTCAGAGCTGTTAGCATTGACAAGTCAGGCTCAACTCAATGCAGTGAAAATACACTTGCTACAAATCTTTCTAATGCATAATTTGTTTAATTTCTGTCACTGTGTGTCCTATGAAGGAGGAAAAATTGTTTTGCTGAAATCTGAGCTATTTAGCCACAAATGAAAGAAACTTAGCTTGCTAAACATTCTTTTCTGAACGTGATCGGCAAAGCAAGTAGGTGTATGTCCAAAAAAGCAAACTTCAGCTCATAACCACAAAAGTCAATATATTTTCCACTTAATATTCTGCTTTTCACCAGATTCTCAATTTCCAGACATACAGCTAAAAAGCTATGAAACATAAAATTATTGGAAGATATTTCAACATCGGTACAAATCCAATGACATCCATGAAATAGTCACAAGCTTCAGCACGTGTGCGTTACAAGTATCTTTGTAAGTGGATATACTAAAACCATCATGTTTTTTAAAAAACACATGCATGTCCAATCCCTTAAAATGCCACATTAAGGTGACAGACACATCACAGAGAAATCATAGACATATATGCACAAGCTTCGCGAACATGGCAACTTCCTTCATGCCCTTGTGCTATGCACCTGATACCATCAGGCTAAATGATAGCACATAAAGCATGGTTTGTTTGTTTGTTTGGTTTTTTTTAACTTTCTGGATGACAGATGCATTTTGAATACCCCTAAAAAGTAAATACTCTTGCTTTTGTTTTGGATATGTAAACCCTAGTGAGACAAATCCATCATTAACACAGCATAGAAAACATTTCTGCATCGGACATTTTCTATGCTACTTAGTAGTTCAATGGAACATCGCTGTCCGTCATTTGGGTGGGAGGTAGGAGTGCAGGCTGCAGACACAATCTGAAGTGAATTCCAAAGTCAAGCTGAACTGCGGGTGACAGTCAGGGATGCTGGCAGATGCTTACGATAACGTTTGTTCGCATTTCATACAAGTGTAGAATGATTTATCTTGACTTTCAGAAGTGTGTGGACAACTTTGTGTCTCATTTGCTAGAATGCTGTTTTTTTTTTTTCTTAATATCGTTTTGGGAAAATACTAGAATCAATTTATATATAAAATGCACCCTCTCAGGGCTGATTTAAATCTTTCTGGTTAGACTGCTAAAAACTTATCTTCCACAAGTCCAATTCTTTTTGTCACAGCACACTGTCAAAATGTGTCAGCCTATAAAAAAAAGACCATATTTTAAAAATAGATTTTTCATAACTGTCAAAAATACAAATATGTAAAGGCAATATGGGGAGAAAGATTAAATTCAAAATATTCCCAAAAGGGAATGGCTAACAAAAAACAGGTAGTCAGCAAATTCAGCTACTCACATCACTAGTAATTTTTTGGATAGCTATGTGCATATATGCTAAGTAAGCGTATAATTACCTGATAGTGCAATAGATAGATGACAAAGAAAAATTTTTGTCACGTACTATGCCAGACCAAAAAAACCAGAAGAGCTAATCTAAAGAAAAGGAAAGGGTTATCTATTCAAGACGAAATGTCTCACCAAACGGAGACAGAAGATGGGCTTGTAACGAGAGATGTGCAGGGAGTTCAGTGAATTATAAAAGGAAACGGGAAAAAACATGGAAAACACTACAAGTCTCTGTTGGATATTCATCCAAGCGGTACAAAAGCAGATGCAAAAGAAGTAGGAAAGAACACAGGAAGAAGTGAGGAGAGAAACAAAAACACAGTCATTATGGCAAAAAATGAAGTGAATATGTTCACCAGATTTGACCAGAGAGGAAGTCCTTGCAGAAATTCAAAGACAAAAATCTGGAAAAGGAGAGGAGCAAAGCAAAAAGCAGAAGAGTTCAGTGAATGTGATGATAGAGTACTGGCTCATATCCTGGGGAAGGAACAACGAACTAAGGAGACTGTGCAGGACAGAAACCATATTCTGCAAGAAAACTCAATGATTGCTCGTACATTAGCCCAGAAAGATGGTGATCATACTGCTTACTTGTTGACATGAAGACAGTGGGAGAAAAGTCACATGAACAGAACTTGAACTGGTAAAGATTCAGTACTGAAAGGAAAGGGGATTAATAAATAGATTTGTGAATGTGTAATAAGTATTTCTGTGGTAGGGATTTAACACATACTAAGACATGGAATGAGGCAGAATGGAAGAAAATAACCAAAGAAACATTTTAAAACCTACCAAGAGAGGTCTAAAAGCCAATGACAGACCCTAACGGAAAAATGCATTTTAAAGAAATCTGAAGAAGAAAATTACAGAGGAAAATTCACATGGACTCCAAAATTCAATTCATAGAAAGAAGACAGAAAAATATCAAGCCAGAAGGAAAACAAGGAAAGAACATTTGAAAAAAGGCTACTTACACTTGGCCTTGAAAGGCCATTAGCAGATCTAGTGAGAGCAATCTTGGAAGAGTGAGAATGGAAAAAGCCAAATTTTTTAAGCATGAAAAGGATGGTTTCTCCTTTCACTTACACTTTTGCACTATGTGAAAATAGATTAGCTCAATCAAATAGTGTTGAACAACCAAGCCGAAAATCAAAATCTGTCTTTATTAATGGTCTGGCAACAGACTTCAGGAAACAGGGAGTTCAAAAGGTCAAAGACCAACAACAGCAAAAAAGACTTTTTCGTAATTTCCACTGGTGTTAAGCATTCATCAATCACAAATAACCACAAAAAGGATCAGAGGTCTTGAGCAAAATGAATTCATCATTGCAATAAGAGTTTATTTTCTCTAGACTTACTAATTCTTTTAAATCAATCAGCGAATATGTTTGGTTCATGGAAGATAGGAGTTGTTATATTTGCAATTTATGTCCTTCTGAAATTCAAAATATTTTGAAAAACTACTAAGAAGAACTTCTTCTACAAGAAATTCTTTTAACATATAGGATCTATCAAACCACTAGAGTTGATCACCTTCAATATATTTTCATTGTAGATACGCCAATTTCTACTGGAGGAGGAGATGGAAACTTTGCATAAAACATACAATTTTAAAAATATCTGCTCTAATGTCTGCATAGCCAATTTTTATGGGGACCAGAATTATGAATGGAATAATTCCTGGCATGAGTTTTTGGGTGTGTATTTGTCTGGTTTTCAAGAAATAATTTTGTTTTTTACTGAAAGTATTTTTATTCCAGTTAAAGTAAAAAGTGTTTTCGCCCCATTTTGATGGAAGTGTTGTTCTTGTGCAAGTTTTCCAGAGACAAGAAACATTAATGATCAGTTCTCATCATCTTTCAGTGTCTGCTGAAATTCTGACACATATGACTTTTGGCCTCTGAAAATCTCTACTTATTATAGCTGTTGATGAATGGAGAAAATCTGTACTGAAATTCAAAGACAAATTTTCACCAAGATCTGCAGAACTTCTCTAAAGTCAAAGGCGTTGCTCTGATTTACTCAAGCTCAGGGAACTGAATTCTAGCTCCAGTCCCTATAATCCAATTCCGACACAAATACTTTGTTAATTTAGAATGAAATTGTGCAACGACTTTTCCCTTTGAAGTCTATGGTAAGTGTAGGTGTTTAGCTAGAGGGAGACAAATAAAATCATCCAACTGTCAAAGCAAATTTTCAAAAAGGAAGCTGTACACTTTTTAATGACATAACATTGCCAAAAATATTACTGAAAAACAATGCAACCTCTGAAGATTTTAAAACTTAAATTAGAAGAACAAATCAGCTTTTGAACTCTGAAATTAGTGCAAATCTTAACACAAATCTTAATTACAGAGTCACTAAGAGGATTCTAGAAACATGAATCAGAAGTCAACAGCCAGGAATTTTACTGTTTTAATTAGCTCTTTCAGAAGTCTGGATGCGCACGTGTGTGTATACATAACCTGTGTGTGTACATATATGTATCTACATACAAACACAGGTACGTATACACACACAAAATTTATTACTTCAATTAGCTCTTTCAGATGTCTGTATGCACGTTTGTGCATGTATGTACACATACTTACACACACTGAGTACAATAGGCTGAGTCTGAAACCCTAAGGAGTGGCCTAAGCAAGCCCTCAAACTGTATCTGCAGCTTTCATACTGAGAATTTCTGGCCGCAAATAACAGCACTGAAGCAGACCAATCCTTTAAGGAGATATGACAGCTTGCTGCAGAAGACAAAAACAAAAGACAAACTCACACACATCATGCTCATAGCTTGATGCTCAGGTATTGATGCCAACGAACCATTTTGAATTATAACAGCTGAATATTTAGTCCCATATCAACATCAGTGGTCAGGAGTACAGGGGTGAAGAGAAGGAGTCAGGAGGACAGGGTATAAGAGTACAGTTTGTGAAGAGAAGGTTTAAAGACTACATTCTCCTGTTTCATAATACCTACAGATCAATACCTACAGAAATTAAGCTTGTCCCATTAAAGGAGATGAAGAATTTCGATAGAAAATACATACGCTTATAGTCTGAAGAAGTCACAAGCAAATTAATTTCAGGACCTGAATCTTGCAAGAGCATGAAATTCAGATCCAAGCTTCCTCTCCATCCTGAAGGATTCTCCAAAGGCTATCCTCTTTGGAGGATAATCAATACCCTGAACACAGAATCATAGAAAATCTCAAGTTGGAAGGGACCCACAAGGATCATTGAGTCGAACTCCCTGCTCCTCACAGGACTACCTAAAACCACGCAAGTTCAATAACTGGACACAGAAGAACAGGCTAAGAATAAAGAAGCAGACCCCCCTTTGAATTTTCTTAGAATTATATTCACACATTACTTCAAACATCCTTGGCCTTTTATTTTTTTCCTATTGTGAGCACTCATTATCCTTTTGACTCTGATTTTGTCTAGGCCACCCCACCTTCTAAATAAAAGTGAAGCGAGAATATAGGATACTGCAAAGTGACTGGAAGTACAGCTGTGCTAGAGCCTAAGCTACTTCAGCCTTTTCCCACTTTATATATAATTTCATATTTTTATCTTCCTTTGTGGTATACCATAGCCAGCTAAATTTCTCCAAGTCTAAAAATTCAGTACTATATCCTTAGGACACCAGAGCTTGACTTATGAATGTTTGTTATTCCTAAGAAACTAGTTTTCCCACTGTGTACAGCCTTGTTACCTTTGTGAATTTAGTGCGAAATACTAAGAAATCACAGCTCTCCAATCTATTTATTCTCACTGACTGGAGTATTCCAATCCACTGGAGTGCACTCCCCACTGAGGAGCTGTGGCAGAAACTTTTCAAGCATAGTCCAAAATTTAACTAACACGGAAGTTAAAAACTGTGGAAATAGATACAACATACACCTACACTTGGACTTTCACTGGCACAATTACATCTTAAACAGGGCAAGCAGTTCCAAGAATTCTGCTTACTTCTCTAGGTTTGCGCTGCTTCAGATAACAAAGAAAAACCTGCTTTTGCAACAAATTATTGGTCGGTGAAAGCCACTCCCTTCCTTTGCCACTGTTTGCAATTCATCTTCTACAAGACTTAACATGTTTACTTTGGGGTTTTCTCCCTCCCCAGTGAGAAAATGCTCTATAAATTAAGCAACTTCAAGGGGTTCATCTGTGTCAACTGTCCATCAAAAAGGAACGAAGGTCTTACATTTTCAAAGATGACAGTGAAAGTGTCAGATCTTTGTCCATGCAAAAGAGAACCTGAAGTAGCACAAGAAAGAATGATTTTAAAATGGCCTAGTGTAGATACTGGCTAACAACTCATAAAGGACATGGTCCAAAAGCCAGCTGAAACCAGCAGGAATTTTTCCACTGGCTCTAGTGAGTTCTGCATCAAGTCTCCAATGGTCACTCTAACTTTACGATGCCAAAAGACGGTAATGCTCTAAACTATACTGCCGCTGTAATTTCTCCAGGAAATCTTTTTCTTCAGTATACTTTCAAACTCATCGAAAATCATAACAACGCCAGCACAGAAAGCATAGCTCTGATTTTTTAAACATAAAATTTGGCTCCACATACCCATACTTTAGTCTTTACTGCTAAAGAAATGAAGAACATACAGCACCTCCAACAAAACACATGTGAATCGGATCACAACCAATAGGCAAGGAGTTGTTTTAAAAGCGTGGTCAAAACGCAACTTAAAAACCAAAATCCAAAAAACCCAATGCATGATCAGATACCTTGATGTATACCCTAGTTCTGTAACTATTTGGCAAGGGTTTAAAAAAACAAAACGTAACCCCCCCAGATGATGTTAAACAGCATATGAACACATGTCTACAAAGCTAACAGACCCTACACCACTTTCACCCTCAGCATGATGCTTTCTCTTGATATAATGTTCAGCCACAGGAAATTAAAAGTAGAACAACATATTAAGACAGTTCACAATTCAAAGCAAAAACATTAAAAAGTCTCAAAGCGCTGCCTTTCCATAGATAGAGGATAAAATGTTTTTTTTCTTAATTCAAACAGGTTGCATAGAATATTTTCTCCCAACCCCGTCCCTGTTTTTTTTCTTTTGGCAGGGCAGGGAGGAAGGTGTCACAACTTTGGAAAGGCAAGTTGTTTTTAATTAAATATTAGTTAATGACTTTGACTGACTTGTACAATTGCCAGTATTTTTAGTTGATATTGTCTTTGTGACCTGTAACCCTTAAACTAGAACAAGGACCTTGTTTAACGTTTGTTAAATTTAGACAGCGCCACTATCCACTATTACCCCCCTCCCACTGCTGCTCCACTAATCTCCCATGCCAGCTGCTCCAATGTTTACATTTGAAGGGCTTTCTCTGTTTGCGCAGAAATGGTCTCTGCACAGTATCTCTCATCTGTACCTTTGCCAGAATCAAGGCAAGAAGAGCCTCGCTGCTGGAATTCTTGATTAATAAATAGTCTTAAATGTTTCTTCTTCCCTTCCCCCTTCTGTCAAATCCATTGCCATTAGGTTTTTACAAGGCAAACCTCCACAGTGCACTTTACCGCCTGACTCCTGTCCTATGCAAACAACTGTAAATCAGAACAAGCTCCATTTAGAGTCAATGAAATCACCCCATCTTTGTGCTGAAACTGGGAGAGATCAAAATCAAGATATGTACCCGAGCATTTGCTGGGATGGAAAGAAGAAAATGTTATAATCAGAGGAGGGGGATGTGGGGGAACCAAACACTAACAATCATAAATCTACTAGCAATCTCTCCATCTCCCTATGTCAGTATACTTCAGAGACTGCCTACACAGCTCAGGTCCTAGACATCGGTCACACTTGGCTCTCACCAGGTCACTGAGGTACTGAACCAGCAAAACAGGTGCTTGGTATGACACTGAAAAAGTCAGTGGGTCCAACACTTACAGCTACTCACCTATTTAAGAACTCTGCAGGGCTACATCTTGCTATCTGCCTTGATCTGCTTTCTCTTCTGGCCTTCCAGCTGACAATTTATAAAACCAGAAATACCTTCCTTAGTTTCCCCGAGTATTTTGAGATCTGCTTAAAAGTGTAAATGATGTAAAAAAAAAATTCAAGAAAATGAATCTGACTGAAGGTATTACTACTTCATGCTGTTGTAAAAGTCTTTAAAAAGACTGACTGCTATTTGTCACACTCTTGCCCCTCTTCAGCTTGCGTCCCAAAATGCTGCTGAGAATCCAAATGAAATATTAAACACTGGAGAGTAAGAGAAAAAGCAATGTCTGAAATTATTTGTAATCATTTCTGCTAAGCTCAAAAGGGGAAGACCAGTATTGGAGCTGCATGTAAAAGACCAATAAAACCTAATTTAACAGTTGTTTATTAAAAAAGAAGAAAGAATGTGAAACAGCTACACAGACTACAGGCATTAGAAGGTCTCTTTTTGTAGTGATGAACAACTGAGCAGCACACACAGCAGTTAGTGCTATACAGTCTTTGCTTCAAACATATAACTCCTCTTTGAGTTAAAGGGAGACCTGTAAGGCCCGCCGAGCCTCATGTAGGTTTGACTTTGCATGAGAGAACTAAGCCATAAAGTTCACTTAGGAAAACTTCTCCATCAAAGTAAAATGCATTGTGTCCTGTCAGCAAATGTTGTTTTGCAAATCCTCCCTCACCTGCCATAAGACGTTATTGAGACATACGGTTTCACACGCTACCAAGCTGCTCAGTTTTGCCAATGAACAATAATGCACAACAAATATGTGTGGAAATCATGAGATCATCTAATTAAAAGAAATGGTATTGTTTGCCACTACTTTTAATGAAATCGAGTCTTCACTGTCCACAGATGAGGCTGGAAAAGAACCAAATCCTATTAGCGCTCATGCCTCAGAAATTGTTTGTAAAAGAAAAGAAATTATACCTTAACCGGTGCTGAAAATATTCACTGTATCTAAAATCTACATATGTTACTAAGATATTTTAGACTAATATAATAAATCTATGGTTACATGTGATTCAATTATGCCACTACAAAAACAGGTGTTACTGTCTGAAAAAAAAATTCCATTGTATATTAGAAATATGGAGTCGATGACATAAAATTAACCATTTTTTATTTCATCTAGTAAAGGGCATTGGCATAAATACACACTAATCCTTTTCACTACAGTAGTTACATTTGGAAAGCTTTACAAGAAATATTTTGGATATCCATCCTTAAATCAAACAGAAATGTACTTTGCAGTGGAATTAATAATTCCCCGACTCATTCCCAGATCATCCAGAACTTAAACACAAAAAGCATTTTATGTACACAGAAATAAGCGAAAGACTTTAAGGAACTACATCTCTGCTTATCCAACTGCAGAAAAGCCTGATTCTGGGATAAACTTTTCTTTAAAGGTGGTATTTTCCACACCACTGCATGCTTGCCAGTTACACTAAGAACAATATGCTGAATGAATTATGAACGAATATGAATTACAAGGCTATTATACACTATTAAGGGGCTCTGGTAATATTAAATACCAAGGAAGTAAAGCCTGAGCGGTTGAGATGTCACTAGAAAAATTTCAAATGGAATTTAAGTTTGTCTTTGGGTTTTTTTTTAATGTCCTTTTATTAATGCAAATTAAAAGCCATTGGTCTTATTAGCTGCTGCTTTATTCTATTTTTTCCAGTGAGTTAACTTCAGAACTTTTCAGTGAAATCAGTAACAGAAGATGAATCAGACATAAAAGGATTTGGGTGGTTAAGGGTGTGTCACCAGGTCTTAATTAAACATCCGAGGGAGATATCTGAGCCAACTTACGCCAGACTGACTGGGTACATCCACAGTATAGAGAACGGTGCCACGCAGCCCAGGTTTGGAAGCTGAATTGCCTCACACTAGCCTAACTTACCATGCTTCTGTTAGGTTGGGCCTCCCTACCTCACACCACTTTGTGCTTTCCCTTCAATAAGCCTGACACATACCCTTCTGATGTGCTTACTCCCATTTTGGTGCCTGAATTCTGCTTCTGGGCATGCTGAGTGTGAAAACTGCTGAGAAGCTATGCTTCTAACCTGCTGCCTGAACTCCATCAGGATCCATAAAATTGGCAAATCTCTCCATCTTCATCAGCCAAGGGGCTTGATCCAATACGTGTGCTTAAAGCACAACTAAGAAACCTGGCTCCACAAAAAACATAACTGCTAGAAGAGGCAGCTATGGTATTTCTCTCCTGTCTTGTCCTCCCCCCTGCCCCAAGTTCAACGATTCAGTAAGAATATGGTAAATCCAGGTTCAAAACCTTCTTCTAGTTGAGAAAAAACAAACTTCCCCCTCTCGTGAGCAGAACGAGATTATTCTCTGTTCAAGGACATGAATATGAGTTTAGCTAGAAAGAGACTGAGATTAGGGCACTCATCTGGGCAGGGACCAACAGCCATTTGGCTCCTCCAGTTCCAGCTTCCGTGACTACTTACTGCTGGATCTAACATCTGCTTAGCATAAAACATAGAAAAACATCTCTGGCGCTGGCACTGGAACCCAGAGCTGCCACCACACTTAAGTTATTTCGTTACTGGTCTGAATAGTTAAGCTTGCTCTTGTTCTCTCTTTCTGAGTCACTGAATATTTGGGTATTTGTACAAAAGGGTGCTTCCCACATCAAGAATACCTCACAGCTTTGTTCCAGGCAGTCTCCAGCCCAGCAAGTATTTGGTTTTCTTTGCAAAGGAGAAAATAATTCTCTCAATAATGGTCCTGAGAGAGATAGAAGATCAGCTGGTATCTGGTATCTCTAAAGGCAAAGAAGAGAACTGAACTTAGTGCTCTCACATTTTGGCTAACAGTGGTAGATGGTAAGCATTTAGAGTAAAAGCTTTAAATACCTAAATCTAGCAGCTGACTCAAGGTTTCAATCCTGAGCAGAGGCAGGCAGCAGACAGAGAGGATGGGCAGAGTTTAACGTGCAACTCCCGCTGTGCAGATTTCAGTGGCTTCAAAACTTGGGAAATCTGACTCTAGGATGCTTAGATGCAGTGTCCAACAGAAGCCCACACTGCTGGGCATTTAAAACAGGAACTGCCAGGCATAGCTGCGTCCAGTTCCTTTCGTAGATACGGCCCTACTCAAGCCCTTTTGATTCGACTTGATCTCTTTCCCTCTGTTCATCTCAGAACGTTTCTTGAGAGTATTTCCTTCAAAATGTCCTGCGAAAACCACTGCAGGAACGGAAGTTTCCAAGTTGTCTATTTAAAAGCAACAACTTCAATGCAATGCGTTGTGATGATTTTACCCTGAACCATGCAGTTTTATGTAAAGGTGCAGGTTCTGGCATCCAATGACTACACGATAATCTTTTGTTTTTAATAAAACCTTCGTGGTGGCAAAAAAATGTTTAGAAATGCGACCTCTACAAACTTAATGCTCAGAAGCCAAATGGAGGGAAGGGAAGTCCACCCTAAATTATTTGTTTTCAAATCTCATGATCTTAAGCCACTTTTGTGTGGTGAGGGCAAGAGCTGACAAGTGATTTTTGAATGCATGAAGTTGGCAATCCTGTGGTAGTACAAGCTAAGCAGCACAGACAGAACAGGGGTCAGCCAACATGTCTCTTCACCAGATACTGTTTTTAATAGCTTGTAACTTTACCATGCTTTAACCATAGATGCTGAGACTTTCCATTCCAGGTGTCTGCCTCAGGCTATTTTTTTTTTTTTTTTGAGCCAGAGTAGTTTAGCTGGTTCTGAGAATTTTTTTTTTTTTTTTTTTTACACTAACTCCAAAGACCTTTTCTTTGAAGAGGTCTAGTAACACCACGCTTTAGAGCAAGAACTTGAAGTCTGGTGGCAGGCAGCCACTGTTTCAAGCTCTTGCCTTCTGCTACCACATACTGTAAGAAAAATCTAAAGACATTATACTATGTAAAAGTATCTATGATTCACATGAACAAAGACAGTTAATATCCTGTAAGTGCACACCACAAAAGGAGGTGGGTACAGCTGCATCTCTTCAGTAGCCATAATCTGGCTGAAAGGCACCTCCACAGTCCACCTAATCTATCCCTCTGCTCCAAGACAGAATCAAGTATGTGTAGCTCATTCTCCAGACATTTTCGGAGATTTTACAGATTAGGTGATGATAAGGATTTCGCAGTCTCTTTAATAACCTGCTCCCTTGTGAAACCTCCATGCAGTCAGTTTTTTTCCCCTCTAATATTTAAGTTAAATTTTCATTGCTATATATAAAGCACATTACTGCTTGTCCTGCCCTCAGTAGACAAAGAGAAAGATCACTGTCACCTTTGCTACCTATTAGAATTCTCTGAATGCCAGTCACAAGCCAGTTGGCTCTGGCAAACCTTTCTTCTTACCATGGAAAGTCAACAATAAAATGATTCCCCCCCCCTCCCCCCCAGAGAGTATCACAGGATATCAAAATAAAACTAACTCTATTGTGATGGTGAACCTTATCCTGAGGTAGCTTGTATTTAATAAATCTATTTTTCTTCTAATCATGTAAACAGCTGCACAAATGAAAACATTTATAACTATACTGTATCTTCCCTAGTGTCATCCTCTGGCTTCTAACTCCTGGCTTATAGGCACCCTATAACAGAAGACTGGGGGGAACAGACCAGTCTGCTGTAGTATTTAGACAACTCTCCATACTCAGTTTGTTGAGTTTTACATTTTGCAAACAAAACCACACTAAGCAAAATTGTTTCAAGGCCAAATCACAACCTACACCTTCGACAGTGTACATAGATAGCTCTAACTGTATAAAATGCAACAGAACTATCCCAGGATTTGACCCTGCCAGTACAAATAAACACATGTAACCAACATCATCTTAAGCATTGCCAGGAGACAAAGAACCAAGAACATGAGAACAGGAATTTAAAGTGAATGTGATTGTCAGACACAAGGAAATATTAAAAATAGATGGCTGTTAACTTCCATTTAGATGACATAGGCAGTATTCTCATTCCTACTGTCCTAAACAGTACCTGGCCACGTGAGGTGAAATCCTTGATAGTAGACAGTGTTAACTGATCACCTGGGACCTGACATGGTTGAAGAGAAATCACATTTCCAATCACTTTTGCGTAACTGTACTTGATCCTTCTTTCCAACCACTTCTGAACTGGGAAAGCATATCAGGAATGATACAACTCCTACCATCAATGAGGGCACAAAAGTTAGAGTACGTGAAGGACAAACAAGGCCCTGAAAAGCTAAATAATATACTTTTTTAAAAGCTTTTCTAGGGAAAATAGCCGTTCTCATCATTTAAGAAGTGACTGCCAAGGTTACTTGGCTTTTTTCAGACTTTTTTCATGACTCTTTTCAGACATTAACACAGTATTTTTCTTCTGGAACATAATCTTGCAATTATACAGGTAGTATGAAATAAAAAAGCCATACACATATCCTAAATGTATCTAATAACTGTTTGGAATTTAAAATGACATTGTTTTTTCCCTGATAGTTTTGTTCATGAACATAGCCATGACAGATTCATTAAGCAGAGAACTACTGGACTATCTGCTTCATTTAGGTTCACTGATTCTGAGTAACACCTATATTCAGACATACACTGAAGGATTAGATTTTTTAAAAACGGTCCTGACAAAAATCTTCTAACATTGCTCTGCTGAAGCCCTGTTTGAACTAGAGAAACCTTGTGTGATAAGACTTTGTGCTGGTTTCAAATCCTCTAGTAAGTGTCCCTGGCTGTACTTCTAAATATTTTTTTCCCAAGCTGATTTATTACATAAACAAAGTCCACATCAGAGCTACACGTAGTTCAGCACTTGGGATATGTTTTTTCACTCTTGATTTATGAAAACATGAAGGCCCCAAAAATAAAAACAGCTAATGTTAGTACTGCATTCCAAATATCGGGTTTCATCTTGATCAACTGTTTATTTGAGGACAGTGACACCAAGCGGCAATTCCCTTTTTTTCCCCAGCTGTTCTAAATTCCAGCTCTGACTGTCCGCCTTTGGCACACAAAAAGTGGAATACTGTTAACTGTGCTGCAACTTCCAACTGCTTTATTTGGATGTTGTATTTATACACCAGTGTATTTCAATAGCATTTGATTTGTGAAAAGCTAACCTGGATATAAAGCTCATCTGCTTAGCACAAAACTGGAACAGATTAAGGGAAAAGATTTCTCCTTCTTTTAAAATACACCATTAGATTTCAGATCCTTTACTGATGCACGGTATAATGAACTACTGCACGCTGAGGATTGTCATGGAGAATTCTTTTCTTGCATTTTTAAACTCTCTCTCTAAGGTGTTAACAAATTCTTATTTTTTCACCTTCATTTTTGCTGATACTGTGAACAAATGTCCTTTCACCTCAAGCATAAGTGTTGACTTTCCCATCTTGACTTTGAAAATCTGCTTCCTCATCAACAAACCAAAG
Source organism: Gymnogyps californianus (assembly GCF_018139145.2). Classification (NCBI taxonomy): domain Eukaryota; kingdom Metazoa; phylum Chordata; class Aves; order Accipitriformes; family Cathartidae; genus Gymnogyps; species Gymnogyps californianus. The sequence goes on along the minus strand of NC_059472.1, from coordinate 75,859,696 downwards.
TATTTTTAGAGGTATTAATAATTCCAATAATAATTAGATAAATATGGCACTGAGAATGTTTGGTAGTTAAAAAGCAAATGTAATTTGTGCTTGAATAAATACCGAGGATCTCTTATTTCTTACACCTTTATTCCATTCCTTCATATTGCCCAGTTTTCAAAAAAAACCCCAATCAATACCCAGAATAGAATCATTACTTTTTCTACTATTCAGTGCACATCACCACCACATAATAGTGAGACAAGGATTTAAACTAAGCATACTGAAGTTCATGCCCTTATCTCAGTAGTACTTCATGAGTTACCTATTTCCTTACAGGCAAGAAAAATCTTCCTGATCCAGCCAGTGTATATCCTGGCACTATGCTGAAGGCAATGCCAAACTATTTTCCTTTCAGAAATAGATCTGAAACTTTGGCTTTGATTCCCACACAGCAAATGCAAAATACTTTCAGATGACCCAAAACAGCAATAGAAAGTAGACCTCAGGAAATTGCAAAAGAGGAAACCTCTACTGGATGCCATTTTGCCAAGAGTCCTATCTTAGCTCAACGGAACTTCTATATAATGAGCTCTAAATGTGTATTTCACATATATGGATATGTAAGATACCACTTATTTTGAATAAGGATACTCAGTTCCACTGAATTAAATAAGTGAGGATCTCTTTTGAGCAAGTGGCATAAAACATTACTCAGAATGATGGAGGGTCTCAGAAGTTTAGCCCATAAGGAACTGCTAAGTTGAATTTTAAAACTTATTAAGTGCTTTCATTGGCGTTCCCACTTGAATTTTATCTTAATACAAGTTATCTATGCCAAGTTTACAGTATTTTAGAATTTTTCACCTAAGACGTCACAATTGTTGACCTTTTTCTTGAAGCCCATCTAGCCTGTTCAAAGGATGGACCTTCTGTGCTGCTGAGTGGATCTGTTAGACTAATTTTATACATCTTCTGCAAGCTTTAACAGAATAGTACCAAATTAAATGGAACTATGTCAATACATTCATTTAAGTATGTACTTATATCCTGGCAGGATCAGTACTCATACCAATACAGGTGTCAAGCTAAAAGTGAAAGACATAAACACTGAACAATGGCTGCATTGTTCTTGAAGATTAATTGCTCTTAAGAGGAAAGGGAAAAAAAGATTAAATCCCTGACATGTTCATGTAACTCAATAAAAAGAAAACATGTTTTACCTCTTCAAGATCCCTTTGCTCCCTATCACCTGTGCCTTTAGAAGACAGCTACACGTCCAAGTTTTGAAAACTTTTTTCCATCAATGTCAAAGGAAGAAAAAAAAAAAGATCTTAATTTATGATTTGACCTATAAGATTCGCTACAAAAATAAATTAAGAGATGTCTGTCTTCTGAGGAAAGCACCACACACGAGTGTAAAAGACAGTTCAGAGTATCTGAACTACCTTCATATCCTCACTTGGAATCCCTCCTCTTCCTCCTCCTCCTCTTCTAGTACTTTGGTATCAAGATATTGAGATTAATTTATAACGGCAGTGAATACAAACCAGAAGATGATTTTATTTTGGCAGAGCTTGTGATGGTTTTTCTATACTTTTACCTAGTATATTTCCATTACTCACATCACCCTCTACTAGGACTTTATATTAAATAGAGCTTTCTCTCAGTAAAACATTCATCTTCATAGTGTTACCCAAATTTTTAGCATCATAAGCAGCTTTCCTATTTCAGTACTCTTTCATTATGAAGTCTTCACAGATATGCAGTTAGGTGTTTTTTAACCTCACAGCCAATCACTTCTCCATCTATTTCTCCCTTTTGACTTCTTTTATATTATCCTTTTTATCTGGGATTTGTTCTCTCACTCCTCCATTTTTTCCACAATTTTCTGTCACCCTTCTCTGTGGCTAGTGAGCTGTACATTTTGCGGATCAGCACTCCTTTTCCAAATACCTGTTTGTGAAAGGGGGATTCAGAGCTGAACCTCATATTTCAGGCTTCTATCTTGTCATCAACAGAGTCTTCTCCGGGTTTTGAAAATATAACAAAAAGCCAAGTAATTAAAAAAAGCAACAAAAAGACACACCATTTATTATGATTACTAATCCACCAGAACAGCCTTACAAAAATATTTAGGATTCACACTTCCTAATTAGATACCTAAATCCTTGTAATTTAGTAGTCTGTTAGGCACTTAGAAACCTTTCTAAATGTGGTTCACAGGATTTTAGTACCCCAAAACCTACTGAATTACTTAACAAAAATCCTTTCTGTTATTTCCAGTGTTTAAAACAAAAGTACTCTCCACCCCCAAGCTACTTATGAAACAAATGGAATGCTGCCATGCTACAGATGATATGTAAAGGGATAAAAATGAGGTGTGGTTTTATAAGAAAAAAGCCCCCTCTAAATGTCACTGATAAGGCAAACATACTCTTGCATCATGCAGTACTGTCACTGTCTTACAGTCACAACACCTATGTCCTTGGTGAAAACACTTTTTGCTCACAGCCGCTTAGAATTTAACTTCGAAAAAAACTTTATTTATACTGAAGCTAGCAAGTTTTATTTGAAGACAGTGCATTGCATTTTAACTTCATCAAGATACGCGAACTGTCCACTCACGTAACAAAGCCTGCTAAGTAGTAAGCTATTTCTACTTCTACTTGGCTAAGCATCAGGAATAGCAGTGGTTTCTAGTTATTCAAACTGCAGGATCTAATAGGAATGCAATAGCGTCTACAAGCCGTGTTAGTACTTACATCCAAGCTTCCTTCACTTGTAGATGCAGAACTAAAAACATCCTCCTCACCACAATCTCTGTTCATCCTCAAGTGTTCTTCTGTCTGCAACACAAACAAGTATCCTACACAGCAGCAGCAAAGGAAACAAAACAGCAAAAACATGCCAGAGCAAAGCATCAAACCTCATCACAGAACCAAGACAAACTGTCTCAGTAGTGCTGGACCTGATTGCTGAGAAACTCTGAAGTAGTCTGCAAAATTTCTCTGATATAGGCAAGGCCCTAAGAAATCCATTAGCAGAAAGATTTAAGAACAAGAATATAAAGAAACAGAACAATTCTTGGGCAAGGAGGAAAACAGGTAGTAAGCAACTCCTGTAGCACCAGGGACCAGATTGCAAGTCTCTGCTATACCCACAAACACAGGGGAACAAGCAGAGAACTTCCCTGTCACTTGTCAATGACAGGACTGTTTCTGTGCGCTAGCATACATCCTGCTTAAGCCTAGATCCCATGATTGTCTGCACAGGACCTCTGCTCTACTGGATTGCTTAGCAGTGCCAATTTGATCTGGATTTAGCCTCAGGCACATGACTACATTTCACATCAAAAAGATACGGAGTTCATGCCACCTTTATGTTTTTTATGCCAGCTGCAGGAGAACAGAGGGTAACTGATCCAGCATAAAATTAGAATGGAGAGAACAAGATGATACCTGATCTGGCATTAAGCCTGCCAGTACAAAGTTAATCGAAGAAATACTTTCAACAGATTTGTATCAACCATGAGAATAGGACTCTGCTTTCATTCTATGTCACGGTGTTTTTAATATAGTAGAAAGTGTTTTGTTTTGTTTTTTTTTTTTTTTCAAAAAGTTAGATCTAGTGTATTGTCATACCATGACTATTACTTTCAGTGAGCTAGCTGAGAAAGCAAGCATGTGTGGGGGCATGGAAATCTGAGCGTGGGCCTGTAGCGTGCAGTGACACCTAATCCAGGACAGTTTGCAACATAGGCTAATACTCTTCTTCCCTTGCAAAAGAAAATGCCTTCCCCTTGCAAATGCCTGCAACTCTGCAGCGCTACTACTGTGCAAGACTTTGGACAATTCTTGCTATCAAATAGTTCTAAAATACAGACTATGCACGACCACACACACAGCATCACTGCAAATCATAACGCAAATGAAGAAAAAAATAAAACAAATAAGCAGAACCAACTTAAGTCTTGCAGAGGAGTAAAAATGTAAGAATAACTGTAAAGAGCAGAGTTTAGGAACTCTGGGCCTTTGATTCCAGTGCCTTGAAATCACAGGGCATCCCATCATATAATCCCTTCATAAACCTACCAAATCCTTTCTTAAAAGAACTTAATTAATTTCCCTCATTCTGCTAAGTCTGTTCAGCAGTTTCACTGCTGGTTTTGGCTAGAAATCTTCCACAATACCAAGCCAGATCTATTATAGCTAGTTAACACCTGTTTGCTCCTGTGTGCTGCACTATTCTTCAGTTTCCAGTAATTCTTCCATCTATTTGGGTTCAAACTCCTAGAGGTTTGTATTGAAAAGGCAACAATTACTTCCTTGCTGGACTAAACGAAGTGATTGATTTAGTTTCTTCTCCTACAGAGTACCTGTCATTTGAAAGTAAGAGTCCAATAAAGAAATGATCAAGGTCAATTAACTTGTCAGAACTAGCAGCAAGAAAGACTTACACCTTTACCTCAGATTTAGAAGCTGTTTCTCGTACTTGTTTGTACAGTTCCTACTTTTTCCCAGGTCAAATACTACTTGTAACTTGTTAATTGATCCTCAATATCCTTAGCATCTATCAAAATCTGTATTTAAAAACCCTCAAAGTATCACCTCCTTTGTCTTTGATTAACAAGCATGAGGAAGAGAACAGGAAAAAAGAGAGGAGTTTGCAATCTTGGGACACTCCTCCCACACTCAGCTGTGAGAAACCCACTGCAGTAACCACAGACTTGGGATGTTTCATAGCAACTTTTTCTAAGGTTGCAAGCCTAAATATTTTACAAGTTAAAACTGAGCTGCTTCAGGAGTTAGAACTCCAAGAGCACACACTTCATACTGAAGTTCAGGAAAATGGAATCAGAGGACAAACTATAATGCAGAAACTGCGTGCTGTAATATATTTGGTTCTTCCAGAGGAACTACAGCCTCACAGCGTGCTCTAGAGGCTCAAGCTGAGCTCCCTTGTTTACTTGATTCTTCCAGGCAGATACAGCATTATTGTTCCAGTTATGCTTTTGTTCTCTTCTAAATGGGAAATATTTTCTTACGGAGGATAAACACTCTGAAAGTGACTGAGTTCCTATCTCATAAAATACAGTTTCCATGTGTCCTTTAGAAGATGTTAAGAATAGCTCAGCATCCATGACAGATCAGATTTTTCAACACAGTAATTCCCAGTGTCCATAAAGGAAGCTATTCCCCAGCAAAAGCACTCCAGATTTGATCACGATCGAAAGGGCAGAGAACTAAAAAAGATTTTGGAAAGCCTTCACAGTTTTAAAAACATGACTGATAAGACTAGAAGGGTGAAACACCAGTCCATTAACAAGCATATGTTTCTTAGTACCAGTTAATCAGACACACATTTTATGATTTCACTGCAAAAGCCTTGGAGGGCTTTTTAAACTAGACAAAAGAAAATTCCCTTTTTACTCTGACATCCTAGAGTATTAAATACTTTACAGTCAAAATCAGTTGACACTGACATTTGTAGTGAAAGACACAAAAAGTATGAAGTTAAAAGCCCAGTATTTTTTCTATGTTCTTGAGTTAGAAAGTTTTTCTGTATTTAATTTCTAACGGCATCTCAACAGAAGAAAATTATTTTATACGAATACTTTTTTTTTAATTTTACAACTCAAGGTTAAAAATGCCTAACACGCAGATACTGATCCTTCAGTTTAGTATTGCAAGTTATTTCTTCTACACCTGATTCATTGGTTTTACAGACTTGGAGACGGCAATAGCATGACTGCATAGAGCTTCCTGAAGATATAAATGCTTTAAAACAGATTATCACCCACGCACAGAAGAGCTAATAAGACACTTCTACATGATATCTTCATTGTGCTATATTACATCAGTTCTTTCATAAATGCATTCTGTAATCTGAGCACTACTAATAAGTGGACATAAGCTGCTTGAAAGTACTGCCCTATGTTAACACCTACTGAACCCACAGCATTTTAAAAAAAAAAAAAATTAAATGGTCAATGTGCCTGACTGCTTTAATAAGCAGCTGATAGCTCCATCAGGCTGCACTGATTAAACATAGTTTATGCACCTGCTAACAGATTACTCCTTGGAAGAAAAAAAAAGAAAGAAAGAAAGAAAAAACAAAAACCCCCAAACAAACGCCACCACCCACAGACATAATACATCTAGAAAGAAAACAATTCTTTTTAGAGAGGTAGTACACTGTTGAACACTTACCTTGCTGCTTCTTCTATCAGCTTTAACCAATCCCAGAAGTCTTGTCTTTTCTTTTTCTATTGCATCATTGCTTACTGAAGCCTTTCGACTTGGTTCTGAAACAATTATAATGGAATATTTTTTACATTTCTGAAATAAAGATTCGGAAGATCAGTATTTTAAAATATCCTGGATTAATGCTGTATTTTTATGAGCTGAAGATGTTATGAACTGAATTATCTAAGTAACTGCCAGATCTCGCGCTTTATCTTTCATCAAACTTTCATTTGTTCTGAGTTTGTTCCAAAATCTAATGGAGGCAAATGGAATAATTTAATAAACTACAGTAAGTTTTCAATAACAATTTAGTAATCCTTATTAAAAGGCAAAAAAGTGAGCAAGTTGCTTAGTTTTCAGAAATGCTTGTTAGATGTCTCACTTAAAGCTCATGGAGCACTGTAATACTAAAAAAAAAAGACTTTTAGAAAAAGATGATGGTGAATATCTTTAACAATTCACAGGCTTGACTTAATACAGTGAAGTTAATGGAAAGACTCTCCATGTGGATTTGGATAAAGCTCCATGAAAAGGAAAGAGACCTTTCCCTTGGCAAAAGGGCTCTCCTTAGAACTTAAACCAGCTGGTTGTGCTCATCTTTTTTCATCTTGGTGCTTTTACTTCAGGTGGGAGAAGAGGTGAGTTTATATGCATTTTAGGCTGTAAGAGCTCAAACATTGATGTTCTCCTTGAACCAGCTAAGGAACTGTATGAATTCTCAGACTGTTTAGTCTCCCTTCAATGTGCCCCACACCAGCCAAGCTGGATGACTGGCTGAGCAAAATGATAAGGTCATGCATTATAGGGAACAACCATGGTTTGACATTCAATATACAGACTGTAAAGCTCTCTCACTTTTTTTAATGGACACTGCATAATGCTATGAAGATTTCTCCCTGGCTCCAAGCACATCAGAGTATCCCACTAGCACACAGGAAGTTTAATGTACAGAGAAAAATCGCTTTCTCTTGTAAGTATTTGCTTTATTTGTTTAATAACAATTAAGAAGCAAATGCAAAATGACTTGCTTGTTGACACAAAATAAAGGTTTACTTCACAAAAAACTCCTCATCCCAGAACTCCTGTAAACTGATTTGCATTTCACACAAAGCACATGATTTTCACACAGATCACTTCTGCATATCAACAATGCCAGGTGTTAGAAGGTGTTAAGCACATACAGTAGTTCAAAGCATAGTAGAAGAGTAAAGATGATGAACCCAAAGGAAAACAGGGAGGAACTATCCTTAAGAAAGGCTGCAACTCCACTGCAAAACAATATAGTAATACATTAATACCTTCCTCAAATACTAAGCACTGTCTATGCTCATTCACCAGAAACTGCTGTTTTTCTGCTCGGGGCTGGGCTGCAACTAGATGTGGATCATGATTCCCTTACTCACATAGTCTTCAACTATGAACAATAATGATGAAAGGCTAGCTTAAGCTATGTCAGTAACAGCTGATCATCAACATTACCATTAAACATTGTATAATACCAATAAATTGGGATTTTAAACACAGCATATAGTCTCAAAACAACAAGGAACCTTTATAAATCTGTATCAATTTTTCTTAAATAAACACCACAGATATTCTCTCTAGTGTAATGCTCTGTATAAGAGGAAGCCACAGAAGGTAATGACAGAGGATTAGGGGGAAAAGCACTGGCATTAGTGAAGCCAAGAGGCAATAGGCCATGAGCTAAGATTTGCTTGATGGCTGTCACCTACTGGAGGTGGACTTCCTTCCTGAAAATTTAAAGAAGTTATCCACAGTTTTATTTTGGTTATGTTGTGTTTACTAGTAATGTAAAGAAGTAAAGCCAGTTAGAAATCAACCATACCTTTCTTGAGGATAATTAATTTAAGCAATGTATTAGACTCAGTGGGGGAAAAGGATATACTAAATATACACATTTTCTGTTTAACTAGAAGCAGAAGCACCAATGTAATCTAATCAAACCCCACCTACTGTAGCAATTCAGAAGTCAGCATCTGTTCAGAGTTATCCAACGTGTATACATAGGTTTGAAATTAAAATGCTTCGTTGCATGTAAATTGAAATCAGTGGAAGATCTCATAGATCTCAAAATATTCTGTCTTTGCTACTAAATAAATTTTGAACCCAAGAGACCTCTGAAATGTTAGTATTTCTGAAATTCAACTAATCATGCTTTAGGTAACCTGAAAAGGCTTGGAATCTGTATAGAAACATATCATACCACAGAACAGTTAAATGACAGGATTTGTTAATTGCTGACATTTTAATGGCAATTACTGAAGAAGCAGTATGCACAGAAGTGTGTTTGTTCTGACCAAAAGCACAGACATGTAAATGACACTTTGCAAAAGACAACACAGATCGAAAATAGCTTGATTCTCTACAGCATTTTACACGACATTCTTAAAGATCCATCTACCAATCCCACATTAAACAGCGTGAAGGGAAAGACGGTTTTCCCTCAGCAGCATTGTACAGTACCTCTATAGTTCAGAGAAGGTTCAGACTGAGTTTTTGATGGAGGAACTGGAAAAGGCAGGCAATGAAAGGACAAGAGAAGACATATTAAAGTTCTAATATAGCCTCATAAGCCACAATATTCATTAATTACTCCTAGTACTTGTTTTCCTAAGCATTACAGAAAAAAACGTTGACCAACAACAGACATGCAGCGCTGCTACTAGAAGCAGTTTAGCTGCGTTTGCATTAATTCCCGATTCACTCGTGAAGCTGCTTCAACTGCTAAATCGAATTAAGTAAGCAGGTGGCAGCAGAGCCTGTCTTTTAATAATCCTTCAGCATTCAGTATTTCTGTTTCAGGGAAGGAGAGAATGATGAGCACAGAGTTCTTCTAGAACCTGCTCTTAGAAGCACAGCCTATGCTTTCAGCACCTCTGATGCCTTACTTGTTAGTGGGAATGTGTTTTAAAAATCTGTCTGTTCTGATAGCTAAACAGACTGGACATCTACTCAATGTACAATTCATAGACCAACTGCTACTGAAACCAATGGGATTACTCCTCTTGGAGACTACAAATGGGAACACGGGAAGAAGGAATTTGCTGGAACAAAGGAAACCTTTTGTAAATTTCATGTGTATTTACTGGTTTTCTCATCAGACACCATGGTGCAGAGTAAAAGGAAGGCAGAAAAGGCTGAAATACACTCAGGATCAAGGGGATTTTATCATAATGAAAGGTATACTGAAAGGTTAAAAAAGAATAAAATACAAAAAACATTCTGATGCAGAGAGCAGCACGCTATGAAGTGTTGTATAATTTGCTGCTATAAACCCAGCCCTGAAGTAAAGTCTTGGTTTTGACTGTACAGGCTACAATTGGACTCGAGGACCAATATTACACCAGTATATACACCATCACTTTCATTTTAAAAGAAAAGAGTTTAAGGAAGGCTTAGGCTAATTACTCTATAAGTTGTCCCTGAAGTATGCTGAATGAATCCTGCTGAATACTCCGCATTCTCAGTATGTTGCTCCAAAATGGTTAGCTTAATTGCAGTAAACATGTCTTAAAAAACCAAACATGCAATTGAGTATGACATGTTGTCAGCCACTTTTTTGAGCATCCTAACAATTCAAAGGAAAAGGAGCCATTTACTTTACTTAAAAGTCTAAACTCATTGAAATTTGACTCACACAGAGGTAGAACCAAAGGAGTTTGAAAGAAGAGACAGAATGTCAACATAAATAACTAACTATATAAATAAAAAATAAGCCTGCTGCTCCGCACCTACAAGACTGACGTTATCTAAACAATAAATAAGGGCATTTACTGTGCTGGAAGTGATATTCATTGAGACAAGCTGCAGGAGACAATTTTAAGAAACATCACTTTCTGACCTCAAAGAAAGTCACGCTTGTCAATGTGTATTTTTAAAGCAGGTATATTTTAAAGCACATCACATAATTATGCTATCTGAATACACAATCAGACTCATAAAACGCAAGCCCAAGAAGCTGCCGCTACAATATCGTCTACGAGAACAGAAAGTGAAGGTGAATAAACAAGAGAACAAAATTTTAAATACAAATACCTCTTAGCTCCTCTTCACTAAACCATCAATAACTTCCCTCTTTGGAGGAACTGTCTCTGAACCTATCCACAGTCTGTTTCTCATAAGCCCTGGTCTGTCGCCTCTGCCTCTCAGCTTTTGCAGCTGTCATGACTATGGCATGTCTCTTCTTTCTTTCTCTCCAACCCACAGCACAGGTAGGTGACAGGCTCTGCCTGGACGAGGCCCTCGTGTTATGCACACCTGTACCAACAGCAGCTCCAGGAGGTAGCAAAGCTCCTCCTTTTGCCCTGCCCCAGGCCAACCTGCGCCGTGCCAGGGGCCAGCCCAGCCTGGCACCGGGCCCAAGAGCAGCCAGGGACGGCTGGGCATGCTGCTGTTCTGGCTGCTGCTCTGGGCACGGCTCACTGAACAAACCCATGCTGCTCTGCAGACTGAGATGTCACTCTGCTGTTTCAGCCGGGCCCCAAAGGAACGAGAGCACAAACACTTTTAAGTTGCCCGTAACATTGTGGGCACATCATCTCACCCTGCAGCAACCGCTTTCAGTCTCAGCTCACCTCTTTTTCTGTCCCAGGCATACAGCTCCTTTATACCCAGCTCCTCCAAGGACTTGGTAAGCTCCAGCTCCTCCCCAGTGATGCCATCTCGCAGAAGAACAATGTGCTCTTGACTGACTTCACACTTCTCACAAATAGCTGGGATGATGTTGTGGAGAGGCACCTCCGGACTAACTCGAACCACAGCCTTCTGCGTCTTCAGGTAGTTCACTACCAGCCTCACAGATTTCTGCAGAAACAAATACAAACTCTCAGCCCTCCCTCCGTGATGGCTAGGCTCTCCTACAATGAGAAAGGCACTGGGGGCTTCCACATTGTCTTGACTCCTCCTAGGCAAACTTACCCCACATGCATACTATTGCAAAAAAATTATTAAAAAAAATTAAAAAAAAAAAAAATCTTAGAACTCCCCTGTCACTAAGACGACATTCACAAGAACAGGCGAATAAGGAAAACGAATGAGAGGCAGACGTAATTTGTGAATGTTTACAAGTACCACTCTGAAATGTGTAATTAGCTATGCTGATTAGGAATATCAAAAATTTCAGCAAACATATTTGGAAAATGGCTACTTCTGAATCTTCACGATACTGTGAAATACATTTATTAATGATCAGTCTTCTCCCATATCTTCAATAAAGATGGTAAACAAAATACCACCAAAACCCTACCTACCTCCCCACAATCCCGCAACCCTCATTTCAGCCACTACTGCAAATTTCAGTCACCCTGGTCTTCAGTCAAGGGTCTCTGTAAGAGCAGCCTTCCATCTATCCAAACACATGCAACACAACATTTTGTCTAAATGCTGGAGTCCAGACTGGCACTTGCTAGTCTGCATGCAAATCAGTTAAGCTAGTGAAGCAGGTCATAGTCAATCTCAAGCCTTTCCCATCTGGTTTGAAGATACAAAGATTGGAAGAACCGCTTGAAATCATAGGAATGAAATGATGCTTCATGGCACCATTTTAGCCCCACAGAGTACTGACCTCAGGGACCCTTGGCAGAGGTCGCTTTGTCTTCTCTTCGGGAACCTTCTCTTTCAGAAGTACTGTCTGTATGTCCAGTGCTCCTATCAGAGTGTTTGGCTTGTAACTCAGAGGTTGTTGAGTTCCCGAAGACATCAGTTCAAGACTATGTTGGGATGGATTTAGGCGATACTGGCTGCATAAATCAACCAATAGATCCATCACGGCTTTACTGCAGGGAAGAAGACATTCACCGTTAGCATGAGAAAAAACAGTTGCTAAAAAATTTACCTCAGTTTTAGTATGGGACACAAAAAGACAATACAAGCTGTGGATTTGTGTCCCTAGTTAACCATCTTTGGGAGGGAACAGTGTTAATGCTTTGAAATGCTAAACAGATCAGATAAAATGTTAGGAATTAAATATATTCACACTTCAGTGTCTGTTTATGAGCTGGCAATTAACTATTCACTATGAGGCAGGCAACAGTGCCAATAATAGCACTAACAAACATAAGCCAAGAGCGGACAAAGTGCATCTTATCTGCTAAATCCATACATTAATTTCTCCAATTCAAACCCTGTTCTTCAACATATAAATAAATGATGCACTCACAGTACAGTAAACTCTACCTAGATTTAAACCATCGCATAACGCAACTCAAAATGGAGCATTTAAATCTGGAACAAAAGGTAGACAGGATTTTTTTTTTTTCCAGCTTACAACTTTGAGTTCCCCTCCATACCCCAAACCCATTTGACACCAGCAATACTTCAAAGTACATGAGATCCCTTCCATATTTATTTTGGTGAGGATATTAACCCTGTATAAAAACATCTGGTTTCAAGTATTTGCATTATCAAGAACTCTTATTGCACATGTGATTCTTAAATCATGAGGTTAAAAGCGTCAGTCATTGCCCCTCTCTTACTCTATGCCTCTGCATGGAGGTACTCCATTTTGTGTCAATAACTCAGCATTCACTGGAGCTCGATACTGCCTGACACAGTAGATATAAACTATGTTCCTCCACACCCCAGAAATTCTCTTCTACCAAGGTACTGAAGGGTTCTTTTTTATCAACCTTCCTCCCTAAAATTCCATCCAGGATCAGAAAAAACAGGTTTATTAAAACTGGTTATTTTTCTGAAAAGTTTTGGTTTCATAAACCAGTATCTGTCATCAACAAAACAACGTAAGTTGAAAAAAATTACCAGCTGTACCTGAAGCCTGTCATATACATGGGATATTTTTCTTCCAGCAGAAGTAAAAATAAGTGCATAGACAGCATATTTGCCAAAGGTATTGGCATCTCTTCTAATGTGTAAACTGGAAAAACTGTATATAGATTCAAAATTCAAGCAAATTCAAAGAAAATAAAATCCTTCACAGGTTATTAGCTACCACCATTACATCTGTAGCTCAAGAATTGCCCTTCAACTGCAAGCTGTCAGCATCTGGGAAACTACTCTGTGGGAGGCTGCCCATCTTCTTTCTATGTATATCTTGTTGGCCAACAACTGCTCAAGGAGTTGGTGAAGAACCCTGGAGAGCTAATGGCAAAGACAACAAGAATGGAAAATAAGAATAATCCCTTATTAGCAGGCGAAAGACTAAAACACATGTAGGTGACAGCTCTTCCTGCACAAGAGATGAGGAAGGACCTTCTTTACAGTAACCTATTTCAAGTTTAACTGAGTTACGCAGTGTCAGCTGAAAAAGCGGCAAGCGTGGAAAATGTGAAATTGGTGATCACACTGAAAAGAGAAGAACACAGTGAGAAGATGATGACTGAAGACCAAACAAGGAAAACAGATGTCATTAATATGTATAGAAGGCTTCAGAAAAATAGAGCACTGTGGTTACTGCTAACATAGAGCACATCTAAATAGAAACGTGTAGTATCAAAATCGAAACTGTATCAGGTCATTTCATGATGACTTATTCTGGCACTGTCCCCAAGTTGCAAATGTCTGTATTTCACAACCATGTTTAATTCATACGTAACACGCCACAAACCAACAGAAACATTTACTCCTACTAAGTCCAAACTATAGAACCCCACCTACACTGATATTCACATGAATATTCATTAAGCTGTGCAGCAGTGAGCATTTAAAAGTGTCAGTCCACCTGATACAGATCTCAGCTTGTCTGTTTACAGACATATTTCTTTTAAACTAAAATTTGCATGTGTTTTTTTCCCCTCAGCCTTACTACTATTGTTTCAGAGAAAAGCAAATAACCTGGCAGAACCTCGATACATGGTGTTCTACGTGCTAGACATTTCTATTTAAAGTGGAACGTTAATATATTTCTGTAGTGCATAATACTGCGATAATTCATTCAAATTTGGACAGTTATCTTGCCTCATGTAAACTATTTCATTAAAAACACTTTTTAAAAAAAAAAAACAGCACTTGAAAAAGGATTTTTTTTTAAATATAGTTCGTCAAAAGAACAGTTTATGATTCCGTGCACCTTCCACAGAAATTATGAAATATGTTCAGCAGCAACAGTACCACAATTGCAACAAGATTAGAATCCACACCAGCCATCTGAGAAAATAAGTTGCAGACAATCATGCAAGTTGAACAAATTTGTCCAGACAATGAACAATTAAAAAATCCAGCCAAATCTGAGGTTTCATCTTACTGTTGATTACAGAGCAGGTGTGTTAAACATAACACTTAAGGAAGTCTGCAACATCCCATCCTGAGCCATGCTGCTCAAAATACACAACTGTTCCATGAAAAGCGTCCCCACGCTTCATCTGTACCATTTAGGAATACAAATTAAGCAATATCTCTGAAGCTTTTGAAACACCCTCAAAATGAATAGTATGCTCTTCCCAAAATGTAAATTTGGGAAAATAATTTCCACAAAACTTCAAAAGGATAAAAAAAAAAAAAAAAGAAAAGAAAAAGTGAGGAATTCTACAAACAAAATTCAAAATCCATGTGTTTCCAGAGAAGTAAGAGAGCTGGGAGGTCCTTGCAATGAAGTTATTCTTATATCAGGCTTGAAAAATTTTCCTTCTAAACTGTAATACAGTTCAGCTTGATTTTAAATGGGAGTTTTATTTCAACTAACTCCATGTATGTGCCACACACAGAAGAGAGCCACTAAACACAGCAAGAGAATGGTACTGAGCCATCTACTAATGTAGGCCAACCTTTCTTTCTAACCTTGGGCTGAATATGGCTCTTGGAAGATGCAAAGAGCCAGTCCTTCCTTTGCTTCCATCTTGTTCCAGACATATCTGCACTTTATTTTAACCTGCTTTTGAGACCTGGTAGAAAGCATACTCTATCTTGAAATTCAGGCAGGTCTGATCACAAAGGATTAAATCTAAAGCTGAAATGAAGAAGTTAAATGTCTCCTGCCTTTCCAACTACTCAGCTAAGAAACACATTATGTTCTTATTTTAATAAGACGTTGCTGAAATTTTGGGTGGAGAGACCAAACATTAATGACTGATAAGCAAATAACTAGAGCACAGAAACAAAACTGGAGGATGAACCCAATATAAGATTCAGACAAGATGGTCCAGACAACTATTCTTAGCAAAGGAGAGTACTTTGGCTCTGTCCTGATACTCTATTACTAAGCTGTTTGACATTTAACAACATTTCTGGACTGTGAAGAATAACTACTTTGTCAGCAGTATTTATCAGGCTGAAGTCCTGATCAAGTTTGAACGTGACAGACCACTTGTGTCCTGTTGTTCACCAGTAAAATGCAGCAAAGATGTCTACAGTTTAAGAGGCAGAAAACAACTGAGTTGTTTTGTGTGTGGCTTGGCCTAATCTCCTTGGATCACAGAGAGAAATCCATTTTACAATACAGCCTTGTACATCTAGGAAATAAATGTAGGCTAAAGTTGTACTTATCAAATGACATTGACTTTCCTATTACCTTTGTCGTGGTTTAACCCCAGTCAGCAACTCAGCACCATGCAGCCGCTTCCCCCTCCCCCTCCCAGTGGGGTGAGGAGGAGGAAAGGGAAAAAAAAGTAAAACTCGTGGGTTGAGATAAGAACAGTTTAATAACTAAAGGGAAATATAATACTAACAATAGTAATAATGAAATATAATAATAATAATAGTAATGAAAAGGAATATAACAAAAAGGCCGGGGGGGGAGAGAAAAAAAACAGTGATGCACAATGCAATTGCTCACCACCCGCTGACCGATGCCAGAGCCACGATCCGCGCCTGCCGGCCAACTCCCCCCCGTTTATATACTGGGCATGACGTTCCATGGTATGGAATACCCCTTTGGCTAGTTCGGGTCAGCTGCCCTGGCTCTGCTCCCTCCCAGCTTCTTGCACACCTGCTTGCTGGCAGAGCATGGGAAACTGAAAAATCTTTGGCTTAAGATAAGCACTACTTAGCAACAACTGAAACATCAGAGTGTTATCAACATCATTCTCACACTAAATCCAAAACACAGCACTATACCAGCTACTAAGAAGAGAGTTAACTCTGTCCCAGACAAAACCAGGACAACCTTCTACCTTCATGCTACAAATGCCCATTAAAAAAATCTCAAACTGGAGAAAAGAATCTTCTTTATTTAGGTCAATGCCAAACACATTAGGAATCTAAACTGACAACTGATTGGAAAAGAAAAACAGTAGTGTAAAGGGGGTGACCTGAAGTCTCTGACGCTTTTACCATCTGCATTTAAAAAGAGAAAATAGCGTTAGTCATTTTTATTTTCTCATGCTCCAAAACACAGCAGGCACTTCATGAAAAGATTAGAAGTCTTCCTACACAACCAGAAAGGGATATATTAAATAGCAAGCTGCATCCAAAAAAGTACAGGAAGCATGATAAACAGATATTCATAAACGCTTTCTATTTCTTTTCTTATTCTGCTCATGTATATTTGGCTCTTATTTTCCATAAGTGAGCAAGTCCACAGAAGGAACATCAAGATGACACACAAGAAGAGCCAGAGACCTGGGTTTGCTGAGCCTTAAGATGAGAACGGTGAAGGGAGATCTAATTGCTGTCTGTAAGTACCAACTGGTAGGGTTACAGAGCCAGACTGTTCTCAGTGGTGAACAGCAAGAGGACAAGAGGCAACAGACAAGTGCCAACATAGAAAACTCCGCTTAGGTACAAGGAAACATTTTTTTCACCACGAGGATGGTCAAGCCCTGGAACAGGGGTACAGAGAGGTTTGGAAACCTCCTCCCTGGAGGTATTCAAACCTGCCTAGAGCAGCTCTGAGCAACCTGCTCTTGTGAGACCTGCACTGAGCAGGGAGTTAGAGCAGGTGAGTTCCAGTGGCCCCTTCCAACATAAATTATTCTGTAAATTATTCTAGTAAGATATTTTTTTTTAAAGCCTACATTGAACTACTGTAGTTTTGACCTGACCCCTATTTACTATTTAGTTAAGCTCATTTTTAACCCTTTTGCTGTATGTTCCCTGTTCAACTTCTTCTAATAACCCCTCTTTCATGTTTTACCGCCCTGGGCTGATTTCACACCCTCAGTCTTTCTTGAGACACCATGCTGTATGTTGAGCTATAAGCCCACAACTAATATCACTTAAGAGTCTTTCACAGAGAATTATGTGAGAATATTCTTTCTGTGATGACATTAGCTTTATGCTCCATATAACACATACTCTGCACTGAGCTCTGTCCTCCAGTATTTGGAGAATGGGACTACAGCTTCAGCTAGTTTATTGTTTGTTCTAGTACCCTGCTCTGTGCATCACATGTATGAGAGAATTTGTGTAACATGTAAGATTAACAGCAGGAGCAACAACTGCCCAGTCTACTCTCCCACACATTGGTCATCCATGTGCTGACAACTCCAAATCAAACATCACTTAGCTTCAAACATCTCCATTTTTCTGCAATGTATTTCAAGTACTACTAACTTCTCAAGCTGCTGACACCAAATGTCTGTATCTGTGTTAACCAGGAAGTCCTCCTCAGTGTCACTCAGTGTGAATGGAGACAGATGCACGATCCCTTTATTTATAGGTTACCCATTGAAAGTATTACCTGTGAGAATCACGAACAGAAGAAGTTTCTGGTAACTCTTGTGAGCTTTCCCACTTATTTTCTTTCCAATGTCTAGCCATCGCCTCTGTCAGACCTGCTAACAGTTTGTGTGGATCTGCTACAGATCTATATGGATAAAATGTCTAAGTGGCCAACACTGCTTATCCTTGCAGTACATCAGTTAGTGCTCATACAACAGTACAAATATAGATTAGTTGTGGGGGTATTCTATAATCCTTTTCAGGGGGGAGAAGGCTAACAGTTTTTCATTAATACTGTTACATGTTTTACAATAGAGTTCACAGGGACCAATTATTTCAAAAAAGATGACTGTTTTTTAATACTACTCTATTGCTGCACACACTCCTTAAGGACTCAACTTTGTCCTAAGATCTGCACTATATATTTCCAAAATCTGGAATAAATTGTTTGTTACAAGATGGCAACAAACTCTTAAAGAGAGGCTGTCAGCTTGAGTTAACTTTTATAAATAAATCTACTTAAAAATTCCAGAGTTCAATAAAATATCTTTACATAGCACACATTTTCTTTTTTTCCTTGAACTATCTTTCAAGAAAATTTAATGAGTTTTCTGCCCTCTTGCTGATATTTACAGGAACTTTCTATATTGAGAACAAAGTAAAATTAACAACATGCTGCTTTGCTTACATACCATGAACAAATTGAAAGAGTGACTTTTAACTTGGTTCATTTATAATAACCTTAAGTGATACTATTTAACTACAGTAGTTATATTTTCAAACATCCTCTAGTGTACTTCATTGCTCTGTGAACTGCTTTCTTGAAATTACAGAATCATTTTTCATTATGATGATGCCCAGGGCAAGGTTTTACAAATTTTTCTGCAACAGAAAAGCTATTTCCCCAGGGTACCCAAAAGCAGATTTTGCAGAATGCAGTTTTAATGATGGCAATAAAAATACTGAAGTAGTATATAGCAGTATAAACAACAGCAGGAATTGTCTGAAATGTCCTTCCACGATATCACCATAGGTAAAAACAGTGAACAGGGAAAAGAATTTATTACCTGCACTGGCTCCCACACTTGCTTCAAACGAAATGAAACACATTTTTTTTTAATCCAGTATCTTCATCATTAAATGCTTACCTCTGAGTATCATTGTACTTTGTAGCTGTCCAGTTCGCAATGTCAAAACAATACAAAAAGATGAAAAAGCCTGGGCTTTCACCCAAACCTGGAGACTTAAGATAGTTCATCCCCTACAAATTTCAGATGCTCTTGACATTTTTTTTTGTATTCCACATCCCTAAAAACGTAACCAGTGTTAATGTACAGAAAATTTCATCTTCCAGCGGTTAGAAAGAACAGTAGCACACACGAGGTCTGTTCGCAGACTGATGCCACTGTAACACAGGGTTCATTATAGGGTATCCTCTTCTTATTTCGTAACTTGTTAGGATGATTTACTCCCCTCCTCAGTTTCCATAATCTTCCACTTCTCACAGCTGGCTATCAGTGCCTGACATTTGTCACTAACTCTCCACTCCAAGTGCTCAAGACAGCACTGAGGGAGAACACCTGCTACCTAGGTTAGGCACTGGTGATAGTCAGCACAAGCAGGAATTTAATTGCTGCCTAAATCGGGGCCTAGACCTGTCATGCGGACAATGGAGAGAAGTGGGCACCTTCACAGAACAACAAAGAGGACATTTTGATTGCTTTGAGTGCTTAACATAGACGATATAAATAACCCCACAGAAACATCTAAGGTTTAACTTTTGACATTTCTTTCAGGTTTTAGTCCACAAACTAAAGACTCTAATAATCCAAATACTCAGTCTCAGTGTATGTGATAGCAATGGTAGTGATAATAAACACCTGTGTGAGAGACAGAACGTTTATTGTACAGGGATTTTCCATTTGCTCTCTGCTCCTGTAGCTTGTATGTCCTTTGAAAGGTCACATTAAAACACTACTGGTGTAGTGCTCTTGGAGTGTTTGTTTGGGTTTGTTGTTTTTTTTTTTTTGAGGGAAAAGAAAATCTATTCTAACCATATAGCAATTATGTATCTTTCTATACAAAATGCTGCATGAAGATTAGCCTCTTGTGAGCTCCCAGGTGGCTTGCATTTGACACTGAAATATCACCTTTCTTCGGGATCTAACAGCCAGGGAGTTTCATGTCCTGTTCTACTTCCCAGGCCTGTTCTCTTCTTCCTCTCATTAAGTCCAAATCTCCCCATAAAAACTCGATTACTAAATGTATAATTTGAGACCTCTGATAAGCACTGCTTTCCTTTAAAACCTTTAACATCACTCTGGCTTTGGGGCTGACCCACACAAGTTGCACTAGTCTCCTGAGAGTGGCAAAGCAAACACTAATTTCTACAAGAAAAGCAGGGGGAAGAATGAAGTACCAGACACTACACGCTGCTGTACACATCCTCCTCAGCCACCAAAATACACTAACAGACAGTCAAAATAGACTAATATATCAGACCAAGAAGAGTAGTTTTACAGGAATGCAGACTAACTACTGCAAACTCCAAATGTAAAATAAGCACAGAGCCCGATTTATCAACAGGCATCTACACATCCTCCTAATCGTGTATTATCACTTTCTACAGTTTCTTGACCACTGCTGACCACATCATTGTTTGCTACAGTTTCATTATAGTATTGAATATATTTTTAAAACTCCTCCAAATTCTTTCTTAAAGTAATAAGTCTCCCTCTTTCAAAACAGTTCTCACAGAGAGGATGAGAAGGAAGAGCTCCCATGGTGAAGAAAATTATCTCAAAACTGCCTTTCCAATACAATTTGCCCTTGATTGTACCCAGTGACAAGGAGAACCTCTCTCTCTTCCCATGGAAAAAAACAATACACTTTTATATCGAAAAGGCTTCCTAAATACTAGCAGATGCTTTGCTGTCTACACAATCGCAATGTATTTGTGCAGGCAGGATCTCTGAATGTGATGAATCATTCATCTTCTGAGCTTGCTTCTTGGCATGACTCCAGACAGTCATACTGTCAGGGGTGCTGTTTGCCAGCAGCACCTACTTCCACTGCACGAAACCCCCTCTGTATTATGAGATGTGATACAACCTAAAACTAGCCCACTGGCACTACATGGAAGAGATGGATACATGCATGTGCTGAGGGTGATCCATGGGGAAAACAGTGACAAAATAGCTGCTAAATCCTTCCTGCCCCAGCAGAGAGGGTCCTTTATACATGGCTCTCAGGACTCTCTGGTACAACAGCTGCCTAAAATGCAGAGAGAAGCATGGCAGAGGAACCACATCAACTCAGAAAGGGAGACATTCATATCAGCAAGCATCCCACTGGGAACGCAGGGCTCCAGAAAGTGGGAGCTAATCAAAGCCTTACCTTCCCTGTACTGTGCTCTTCTGCTCCACCCCGCTGGGTAAAATGACTGTGAAGTCCACCGATCTGTTTATCATGTTCTCCTTCATGCTCACAAGGTTCTGATCAGAAATTACAGCTGTCTCTGCAGGTGACTTGTGCTCACTGTGAATTCTACTTGCTGCACAAGGTTGATTTGGTGGAGGAGGAGCACGAGCTTTCATTCTTCTCCTTGAGAAATAAAGGCAAGAAGAAAATTAGTAATTTCTCACGAGCAAAGTATAAACACGTTAATAAGAAAATATGTTCTTTCAGCCATAATCTCAGATTGTTTTAAAAAGTCCCTCTAACGCAAGCCATTTTTCTTTATCATGAAACTTTTCAATGGAGTTGCATTTTATTTTTACCTCCTCTCTAAAAATACGCTAATTTTTTAATGATGCACTCACTCCTACTGTTTGCTTTCCATGCCCCAGGAGATGAATCAGTTCCATAATTAGGATATGAAATAATCATTATTCTGTCGACTATGAAGCATGCTCCTATGAAGAGAAAAACAGAAATGCTGGGTCCAGTCCAGACCTGACTCAAGAAAGAGTTGTATTTACATAAATGAATGCTTCCTCCAAGTCAGAATGGCAGGAGTGGAGGCAGGGTGAGGTTTCATTCAGCTATATTTGGGTTCCACAGTATTACTCTACTTGAAATATTGTCTCTTCCTCTGCTCTGAGTAAGTAATATTAAATTTGGCTCATCGTACTTCATAGGGAAGCACCATGAAAAGGTCAACCATGAATGATATCACTTCTTACCATGCAACACTAAGAGATTATAGCTCTTTGACAGCACCCTGAAGAGAGCTCATTCTTCAGTAGCAGGCTATGCGGCATGTATGACATACAGAAAAGCTGCATCAACTTGCACCAAACAAGCAGTGTACTTTGCAGAGATACAAAACCACCACAAACTCAAAGTTTACTTCATTGGCAAGCTGCCAGACAGATAAGCAACATATGTGGCCTGTTAAACGTCTGAATAGCTGGCCTCATACCAAGCACATGTCTAAGAGGATTAATTCTGATGATTAATATCCCAGTGACCTCTTCTGACTAGATTTATGCCTAGTTTAAGTCAGATTTTAGTGTAACAGATGGAAAAAGCACTAAAATATTTACTGAGAAATTATTACCCAGGCTTACTGCCTGCATTTTTTAATCTGTCTGTTTTTAGGGTGCAGGAAAAGAAGAGATTATGATTCTGCACATCATTTTCACCGCACATCATATGCGAACAACATAAACAGAGGTCCAGAAGAGTACAGAAAAGCACTCTAACCCTTAAAAACCTGCAAAGCTTAGTGGTTGAATCAGCCAAGGGCAAAACTGTGTTGGGGGGGGGGGGGGAATATTTAAAAACTGAACAGGATTAATATCAAACCAAACTCTTCTTTTAGAGACAACCTGTATTCTCACAGATAAGAAGACTAAACATACAGTTTGGATTACCAGTGTAAGCTCCTAGCAGAGAAAAAAGTAAGAGCTACATCACATCACAAAAAAAAAAAAAAAAAAAAGAGTTCAGAAACAATCCAAATCCTCTACACTTCTTAATCAGTATTTGCATTTGACGAACAATTTCTATGACATGTCTCAAATCAACTTGCAAAAAAATCACTACACTTCCCCAAAAATGCACATTTCACTGAGACCTCAGCAGGACATTGTAAAATTAGCGGTAATGCAGATACTTCCTTTCATTTCCTGTGTGCATAACAAATAGCATTCTCCACAAATACATAGGAGAGCTACTGCCATATTTACTAGCACACAGCAATTTCTCTTCCATGGGAAATTTTCCCTGAACATTCACTTTTTATCATATATACACCCCATGAGTCATACAGTCATCAGTCACTAACTTGCAGCTCCTACGCTCCTCCCCATGGAGGTGATGGTAAGAAGTTCAAGGCTTTATTGTTTGTCAAACTACCTTGACTTTCTATATGTCCGTGAACCAAACAATTTATTCACTTGTCTATGAAAGAAAAAAAAGAAATTGGTATTCATCTTCTGCTCAGATCCCTTTACGTTTGGCTACAGTTGTTATTTGTAAGCAGGTGGTGAGAGACATGGAAGTTTTGCATAAATCCAGATCATGACAACGTAGCTTTACAATCATTCGGTGCAGCATTTAAGGACTTCAGATCAATTTATAAATGATGTAATTCTTGCCCTCCATAACATCAACTGCATCAATATAAGCAGCTGCAGAGATTCACATCAACTTGTTTCTTAAAACAAGCTTTTCCTTTTTAAAGCTTGTCCTATGATGTGGAGGACAATTCCAATACAGTGCTCCTGGCAGAGTACCAAAGGGGGTGGGAAGAAAAGAAGCAGACAAGTGTCCTGAGCCTGGCAGAACTAGGTTTTTTTAATTATGATTTACCTGGACTTGTAAATTCCAGATCTCACAGTGAACAGAGATAGAGGAAATAAAGCAATGGTAATAAGATAAACATGAAACTGAAATCAGCTGAAACTGAAGAGACTTGAAACTTCGGGGAAGAAGAACGACTGAGTTTTGAAGCTGGTGAAGGAGCTGGAAGTAAATTGGGAGTATGCTACACACGTGTTTGCTCCCTAGCAATAGCATAAAGCTGCATCTGGTTTTCTGAAGGAACAGACAAACAAGGTCAGACACCTCAATACCAATTTATAGCTCTGAAATGGGAGTGTGATTTTTATTTGGCCACTTTTTAAGTACTCTTTACAACCAATTCTGCAGTTACAGACTTTGTACAACACTGCTTGGGGCTGGGTGAGGGGGTCTGTGTCAGGAAATCGGGCATCATACCATCAAAAGCATCACCTGTACATTGATCAGTGATGTTCACTTTACCTCCATAAAATACGTAACAATGCGTATTCTTTTTGGCATTATACAGTCAGGGCCTTTTAGATGCTACAATCTTCCTTTTCTTTTCTGCAGAAAGGACAGTGCAGGTCTGTTTCCTTCAGAGACATCACAGAAAGGAAAAGGCAAAACATTCCCACTAGTGTCTCTAACGTAGCAAGTGTTCAGGTGACCTCATATGAACTTTTCCACAATAACAACTACATACTCTCTTGAAACACTGCAACTGCTTTAAATGCCTGGTTTTCAACATTTTCCAAATGAAGATCTCAAACTATTTCAGTGGAAGCAGATCCCTTTGAAGTTCACATTTGTCGAGCAATACGTGGCACAGATTTGCATTTCCTAGCCAACCTCAGTGGTAGAAAGTAGCTCCGTGAGCCGCAGACTGAAATCCACAGCTCTAGCTCCACCTTGGATCTGCACGAGCAGCTGTTTTCTGACAGGCTCCAGCAACTGCAGTCAGAAGGTGCCGAGAAGCCTGTTAATACTACTGAACGTGAGTCAGAAAAAGAATTCAGCTTTCTCTGTCACAGCCATGATGGTTATAAAGGACA
Source organism: Gymnogyps californianus (assembly GCF_018139145.2). NCBI lineage: Eukaryota > Metazoa > Chordata > Aves > Accipitriformes > Cathartidae > Gymnogyps > Gymnogyps californianus. The sequence goes on along the minus strand of NC_059472.1, from coordinate 75,835,056 downwards.
ATACAAAAGCACTCCATAATGAAAGCGTTTTTGTTCTCCCACTAAAATAATGCACAGAGGAGGTGTGTGATTTAAAAGCCTGTTTTAAGCATGGGTACTTTCCATGCTATAAACACAACATACTATAAAAATGATGCATACCATTCTTCAGTGTGAGCTAAGTTCAAACTAAACATAGCTCAACAGCAATTTTTTCTCCACAAACATCTTTCACTATGCTCAGTACTGAGACACTCGTTAAGCCCCCCTACCTGCTATTAGTCTGTGGATGAAGTTACAAGTGGGAACATTTCAAACCTATCACTCACTCACAGTTACATGAATGCTTCAATCCAACCCTTGATAAGGAGACAGAGTAAAAACAAGCAGCTGATTCTAATACACAAATGTACAGTGCCTTTTACCAAGGCTTGAAATAGTTCACCTCACTTTATTGTAAGGTGAAAAAAATGCATATAGCCATGAAATAATTAGGCAGAATATATAAATAACCTACCAGCACTGTTCTCAGTAACAGCATCAGGCTTCTCAAAACGGAAAAGGAAAACCAAGAAGCATACTGACCAACAAGACCAGTGTTTCTGTAGTACAGCACACAGAAGAAATGCAACAGAAACGAAGAAAAGTTTCACCAGATTAAGAACTTCAAGACAAGGTAACACAAGCCCTTTGGACCTACACTTTATTAATATATAACTACCAAGCAATAGGATGCAACCTGGACTTTACAATCCCATGCTGAAAAAACATGATCTCTACTTCAAGCAGAAGTGGTCCTGGGACTTCCACCCTCATGGCAACGCTCTGCAGACATTGTCTTTCTTCAGATAAGGTCTAACACAAAAAAAAAGGGGGGGGGGGGGGGGGAAGAGAAGGGGAAAAAAAAAGACAAAAAAAAGAAGTGATCCTACACATTTCCACCATGCTCAAAAAAATCTGGAATCCTCTCTGTCCTGTACGGCAAAGGCAACTTAACAGGTACAGGGAAGAATTCATCCCATGGATGTCAGCAGGAGTTTGGCAAGAGCTCCATACGACACCAGTTTGTAGAATCTGGTCCTTTCTATGTCAATTCTCTCTCTAACCATTAATTTTAAACAAAAAAAAAAACAACCACACAAAACCAAAAAACCCAAACCAAACCAAACAAACAGACAACCCTCAACACAGCAGAATTATGGGCAACATTCATTCTTGATATAGTGAACAACTAGCACAGGACCTCCAGCCCAGTCAAGTCAATTTGCCATCTTGCCAATGCACAAGGCTGGAACAGTTGCAGAGGGTTTCTGCGTGACATCTTTGTACACCCCATCTCATAATTAGGAGGAATATATCAACATGAGAGTGCTTAGTGATGAGTGCAGTACAGAAACGCAGCGTCCCTTGGGCGGAAAACAGGAAACATTGAAGTAAACGTTGTCGACTTTCAGGTGATTGCACTCCTACAGTCTTTTGAGGGGAAATTTATGCACATTGCTGTTTGAGAAAAAAACGCAGGTGAGTACCTTCACTCTCTCTCTCTCTCTCTCTGGCAACTTGCACAGCAAAACTAGAAACACAGCCCTGAGGCACACCTCCTCGTACTCCATCAAGACACAGACAGTGTGGTAGAAGTCACTCCTGCCTAGTGATCTAGCCTGCGAAGCAGATATCCTTCAGAGAATATTTCTTTTTTGCTCTTTGTTGCTCATGGCAAAGCAAAGAAAACCCAGATCACAGGCTGGGAAAAAGACACCCACTATATCGGAATTAATAGTATGTCAAGTTCCTTCTTCGTAAATAAAATCCTTTCAGCTTCTAGATGCAGTAGCTCAGAAAAATTATAACACAACCCAAATGTAAAGGAAATATAAACAGATTAGCACCAACATAAAGCCACCTCAAGAATTTTGAAAATTAAAAACAAAAGTTAAACAAATCCCACAGAGATGGAGAACAGAAACCAGGAGACCATGATAACATCCATAACTACTAAAGAGGCAGGAGTTCATTCAGACAGGCCTACATTGTAAACTAGAGCTCCATTCCACTTTGCCATCTATAACACTTAAATTAACCAATTAAACTGAGTTTTTTGTTTGCTCTTTATTTGGGGAGGGGGGGAGAATTAAAAAAAATAAAAAAAAATCAAAGAACATTCTCAAGTTTACTTAGTCTATCACAGGCAAAATATACCGATTCATTACAAGTATGTGCAACACAGGTAACTTACGCTTTTAAATGTCTCATACATAGCAAGTAAATTACAGGTCTAAAATATATTAACTCTTACAGTAACTTGTTTCCAGTATTATTTTACAACATTTCATAACATTTATAATATTACAAATATAATACACTTTCTAAACAGCTGAAATCTTCAGCAGACACTAAGATCTAATGAAGGGGATTACTCCCAAGTTGATATGGCTCAGCGAACAATTACGGTTCCCTACGTTACTTTATTTCTTTAAATAAGATTTTTTTTTTTTTTAAACAGTCTTTACTCTGAATTCCCTGGCTATTACAGTATATAATTATTTTATGCTTTTCTCTTTTCAAACATCTATTTGAATTTCATATTACTTTTAAAAGATCATTCCATTTCTAAGGCAGGATCACACTGACAGACATGATGAAAACTATTCCCTTGCGGGCGTGATAAAGTCACCCAAAATAGACAAGAAAAAATAATTTGTCTTTGGCAAAGAAATGAAAGTTATTTAATTATATTTTTGATCTTCCATTTGATTCTACTGATGAGAAACCCTACAGCTTTACGTATTTTAAAAATAAAGTTCTAATGCCAGAAGAAAAAAAAGACCAGAAGCAAACTGAATGAGAGCATTTGTAGAAGAGGAAGGAGGGATGGAAGTACATGACCATGCCTGCCCAAGGGTAAAACTGAAGAAAAATAAACAAAAGTCAAGGTGAGATGATACAGTCTAATAGAAGCAGTTCCTAACATCGTATCTCTTAATTTCAAACCTTTGACAAACTTAACCAATCAATCATTAAAAAGCATTGTGCTGCAGTTTCCCGGTCTCAAATGCACAAGTGAATAAACTCATTGTTATAAAATTTGCTACCAGGTACATCTACCCAGACCTGACCCATTTCATGAGAGGCTGAGATGTGTCCCAACAAACAGCAGAGACCTAGCCGCTCCGCTGCTTGTGAAGCATTGCACAGCTGCCAGACAACAGAAAAACAGCTTCCATCTGGCCAGGACTCAGACTCCTGCACTGACACTATGTAGCTGAACTATGGAGAGCTCATCCTCTGGCAGGAACGCCAAATGATTTGTTAGCGTACAGCTGGTATCCTCAAATACACTTTTTTTATATACCACCCACGCTTTCGATTAAGAGTGCGTTATCTTCCAATAAAAGCCTAATCCTCCTTCCAGTCAGAGGCGTTCCCTCAAGATCCAGTACAAAGCAGTTCAAATATCAATTTCATGATACAGTCATTTTTTATGGCCAGAAGAAGCCATAAGCACACTAACCTGATTTCCTCTAGTGCATGGGCCATGCAATTCACCCCACTGCTACTTTAGAGAGCCCTCACTTAAGAGTGAAAGCAAGGACGGAGCTGTACGTGAGGCGGGCTTTAAGTGATCAAGGAATAACATTGCAGCCTACAAATGCTTTTACACCTATTAACCACAGTCACACTAGGGAGCCTGACAGATCTACCTGTATCAGTTCCCAAAACAAAACAAAACAAAACACAAGCCCCTAGAGAAAATCTTTTAAAAAGCAGCCAAGTCCCAGAATTTGGGTAGATGCCCACTGCAGTTAATGAAAACACTGCCTGAATAAGCACTTCAAGGTCTGGCCTAATAGCTGTATCACAGGACTTTTGAGATACCACCCACACGTTCAGTGTGTGGCAAAGAGCACACTACGAACTAGTGCCATCATGTGCAACTCCATCAGGTTGCACATCAGTAAAGAGGAATGAAATGGGAGAGCCGCTAAGATTATGTAATTATTTGCCTCATTTGCTGAAACACATGCTAAAGAAAAACAGAAATCTTTTGTGGTTAAAGGTAAGAAAACATAGATGAGTTACTCTATTTTGGAACGTTAAATTCCTGCAATCTGAACTGTGGTACTATTGCATCTCTGAGTCAGAGATACACCAACAGTTTTAACTCTTTAGCTTGGCAGATGTGATCAAAACAAAACCCCACTAACAATCCATACTGGAGGTTGGGTTAACAAGCCCCACCTTCAAAAAAATTTGGTCTAGAAAAGCAAAAGTAGAAAAATAGCACACTAGGTAGGGGTGGTGAAACCTTGCTCTTTTTACAGTGACATCTGCCAGAGGAGAAGGCTCAGATGAACCAAAACGCTGATAAAGGCAATACACATTTAGGCTTTAGGACGCAAATGTTTAGCCACCAGCATCTGAGCTAAAACTACCTGCCAGTTTCACACTGACCAAAATCAAAAGATTGCCAAGCAATGGCTGTTAAAGTGACTTGCAGCAGAACCAGCAATGCAGCAGTGCAAAACATTCAGTGACCAGCCCTGCAATCCCGTTCCCACCAGTATTTTTGACTTCTTCCTCCGTTATCCACACACTCACATTGTTTTTTCCCCACTCCTCAAGTACTGAGCTATTAGTCTCATTCCATTCCAAGCAAACATAATAATAATAATAATAAAGAAAACACTAAGGGAAACATCACATTGCTCATGCTCATCTGAAATGTTATCCAGTTCCTTCACCTGTGACTACATCAGGCTGCTTTGCATGGTATGCTTACATAGGAAAAGAGAATGACGCTATTTTTATGTTAATGACACTTAAGCACAACGGCACTGGTCAGCAAAAAATAAAAAAGTGTCCCCATGGTACTTAGAAAGACATCCAGAATACTGCCGCTTATACCGTAATATGCCCAAGCCCTGCTGCCAGGGCACTCTGTTCTGTTCTCAGCACTCCCAAATCTTCACTGAGCTGTTTTAAGGATGCTCAGTTTAGCAAACAGGCGGCTACAACCATGCAGACAGCCACTGCACACTGAGCTCCCTGCAGATGGCAAATCCTGTGGCTGAACTGTGAAAACCACAAGGTTAAAACATCATTAACTGGTGAGACAACCAGTGGGACTTCTCAGCATTATTCATGAAGTTATAGTCAGGTTCATGTTGGCTAACTGGATTCTTACTAACCATGCTTACCTGCAGGAAAACACTGGCATGAAAATGTGCTGGTTTTGGCTGGGATAGAGTTAATTTTCTTCATAGTAGCTAGGATGGGGCTATGTTTTGGAATTGTGCTGGAAAGTGTTGATAATTCAGGGATGTTTTCGTTACTGCTGAGCAGTGCTTACACAGAGTCAAGGCCTTTTCTGCTCCTCACACCACCCCACCAGCGAGGAGGCTGGGGGTGCACAAGAACCTGGGAGGGGACACAGCTGGGACAGCTGACCCCAACTGACCAAAGGGATATTCCATACCATATGACATCATTGCTCAGCATATAAAGCTGGGGGAAGAAGAAGGAAGGGGGGGACGTTCGGAGTGATGGCGTTTGTCTTCCCAAGTAAGGGTTACGCGTGATGGAGCCCTGCTTTCCTGGAGATGGCTGAACCCCTGCCTGCCGATGGGAAGTAGCGAATAAATTCCTTGTTTTGCTTTGCTTGCGTGCGTGGCTTTTGCTTTCCCTATTAAACTGTCTTTATCTCAACCCATGAGTTTTCTCATTTTACTCTTCTGATTCTCTCCCCTATCCCACCAGGGGGGAGTGAGCAAGTGGTTGTGTGGTGCTTAGTTGACAGTTGGGTTAAACCACAACAGAAAACAAAGCCAAGAGTATTCCTAAGCAGGCTGGAGTCACTGCTGGCATTGCATCCTCTGCATGTTGTCGGCAAACACGCATCCTTCAGATGCACTCACTCTACTACCCGTCAGCTGTGTTTTTGTGAGGACGCTACAGCTCTCACCTCACTGTGCCGGGTGCCACAACTCCATGCTGAGCTCTCTAGTAACACTCTTAGGTCTGGAAAGGTAACTTATTAGTTGGAATAGGTTTTATTAACATCCAATAATTACATTAGTCTTCATCATGTTTATTAATAGCAAACCAATGAAAGCAATGAGAAGATAATTTGTTTCTAGAGGGGTCAATGACTAAAGATATGATTACGCAAGCCTGAGGCTATCTCAGAAATACTCGCACTGTATGGTATGTCCGCTGAAGTTATAGGTGCTGTACAGATCTCAGTGTGGTTGTCCTTTCTTAATCTCTTATCAACAATCACTTTCAATAAGGCTATTTAAATTAAAAAATATAAAAAGTTTATTGCTTAGCAACACTGATTTATGAACTCTCCTGTGGTGACTTGTACTGTCAATTAAGATGCAACTTCAAGGTGCATCTGCACTGTACTACTGAGCAAACGTATCCCAGACTGTGCTCTATTTTTGCACCCACAGACTTTTTAACCTCACTACCATCTACTGAGAATCACTCTCTAGAGGCTTGAAGAGTCTGTAGATTAGGGCCCTACTGCAGTAAAGTGCTTTATTTATTGTCTGTTTACAAGGGACACAGAAGATGGAACAGTTTTAAAAGAATCAGAGAAAGACAACATATACAGCTAGTGAAATTCTGATGTGTTTTACTGTGCTGGCTAATTCCTAGTTTTGTAATACACTTACAAGCTAGTGGGCACTTCAGTAGAAAATCGCTGACATTGCTATAGAATAATATTCCTACCGATATCTGTTTCAACTAGAAACAGCCTTAAAACAGTGTCCATCTGACATGCAGATGGGGAAGAATTATGTTTAGAATGACTACCTGTTTAAATAAAGTACACCTATGGTAAACATTAACACGCATAACTGTGAGCTGACAGATCATCGTTTCTCACTTAATGAGAATGCTGTAGGAGTATGCTACCGAAGTTCATTTCACCCATTCACCCTTATACAAACAGATCCTACAAAAACAGGCAGACAATGGTAGCTGAGGGAGTTTAGCTCTTTGCAGAATTAAACCTATGTTATTCCATCTACCTCCATGACAAAGGTTTTAATTCATCTGTCTACAAATGGTGGCAAGATCAGTTACTTCAGAAAACCTGCATACCCTAACGTACCAAAGAAGAGGGCACAGACAAAAAGTTAAAGGGTGTGGATCAGAGTAGAGAGGCATCTTGGCTCAGTTCCTGAGCACCCCTTAGATCCAAAAGGGCTTCCCAAAACATTAGAAACACATATTTCCAGACGGAAATTAATCAGTAACAACTAACTCTATGTCTTTACAGGCTGCAGGCCAGAAGGTATCTGCGCTTCTTCTGAAACCTAGAGTTAATCTCTTAAGCTAGATAGTCCCAGGCAGGAGAGACACAAAGCATGGCAGGCAGGCCTACTGAAGCCATTTATTTTCCAGCAGCACGGAGCTCTCCTCAAAGGCGGAAGGCCTCTGTGCTTCCTCTCAAGTTTACTTGCCCTTGGAGAAGCACTCGTGATCTTGTCACAGCTGACCTTACATCAAATTTCTTGGGGTGGGGAGGGGAAGGCTGCATCCAAGTCCAATGCCTGCTGTTCCTATGCATTCAAAATTCCAGAGCTGCTGACACACTGGAGGATAAACGAGGAAACACAATTTAATTATTTTGGATTGCCCAATCTAGAACACCAAAGACATGAATCTACCCTCTTTTTTCATCTAGTTATTCTGTAAATCCTAACTCTGAGAAAACTACATGTCACAGAAGAAGCCAGCACCAGAACTACAGGGCTGACAAGCTTCTCTTTAGAGCTAGAAAAAAATCCCCTAAGAGATCTAACGATGTATTTTTGAGAGATACAGTTTACATTCACTTGCAGAGAAATAGAATCAGAGATGCCAAGATATTCCTTACTCTCTTAATCATCTTCTTAATTAGCATTTATAATTCAGTCTTAATTCATACTCCATCACACAGTAAGAAATCATGTACACCAAGATATTAAAAAAGGTTAATGAAGCAAATATGCAGTGCCAATGAGATAAAGAAATATCCAGCTTCAACAACAGTCTTAACTGTTGTCATAAATACGACCCCGTATTTATGGGATGCCACAGGTGCTTTTATCAGGAAATCCCACTGCTTCAGGAGATTTTCTATGTATTCTCCTGGTGCTGATTTGCTTAATAAAATTTCTTATGAGAACCACATATATTTTGCTTTCACTTTTAAGATATTCTGTTCATTCTGAGAGACACAGGAATCAAGTACTTCTTAGTTTAAATTGAAATTTGAGTATTTTGATTTATTAAAAGCAAATCATAAACTTAATTGTAAAATAATAAACACTACTCCAACTCTACACTGGAGTTGAGACCTACATTAATATAAAAACAGAAAGTCTGATGAAAAAGAAAACTGCCAATATTAACACAGAAAAATACACTTGCAACACCGAACAGCTGATTAGTAGGACTCTGAAGTTTGATCTTGATTTATCAAGCACGAACAGAAATGTTTTAATGATTTTTAAATGTCAGCAAAAACCATTTGTTTAGTTTCCATTTAAAATTCTGTTTAATGTATCCTGTAAGCACATGTGGTACTTAATGGATTTTAAATCTTGCAAAACAAAAAAGGATGTGCTATCAACTGAGCATGTAACAGCCTCATGCAGTGCAAACTAGAGCACACTATGAAGAAAATCTTGATAAATCAGGCATGTCAACACACCCAGACAGTATCAAACGAGAGAGGAAGCAGCCAAATACCCTCCCTCTTTATCACACACATTCAAGTCAGGGACAATTATTCTGGGCATTCTACTGATGTGTGGCACTGGCTCAGGACACAGCAGACAGACAAGAGTCTGGGCCATTACGGACTTTACAGAGTAAAACGAAGACCTTGCATCACCCCCATCCATGGGAATGGTGTTATATATATATAAATGAGAAAACATTACCAAGAGAGCGAACTTATCTACCACTTAGGAGCCTGAAATGCTACTCGGAGATAAGCCAATGCAAACATGCTTGAGGCTGCTCTGTAAGTACTGATGGGGCATCACAGCAGTGACAGCAAAATTGTGTAGACATGCCTGAGCTAGCTGCAAACTCAGCAGAGCCTGCAAAACCCACACAAGAAGCAGGGCATATTAGACTACCTTATAACATGAACTGCCATAGTTATACTAGAAATGGCAAAAGGTGCACATACCTCAAATGCAAGCACCAAACCCCATGATAATTTAGAGCTGGTCTTTTAACCAAGAGAAAAGATGTCTGTCTCCTTGTCAAAAACAAAGAAACAGCAGTATTAATGACATCTGATTTCCTTCAGCTTCCTTGCTTTGTCAGGACTGATTCTGATATCAAAAAAAGTCTCACTGAAGGTTTTCTCAAGTCTGCAGGACTTAATGACTGTCTTCAACTCTGGACCTTATCCTGTAGCTGTCCTCTGAGTGGGGTGGTTACGAGGCCTTTCCTCTCTACCAGCCACCAAATTTCCAGAGACTTATAAAAAGCTATTACATTAAGCTTATCTTTCCCTCTGTCAATTAAACTGAAATCAAACCAATGGCTGAAAAAACAAATAAACAAAGAATTTTTTTTTCAAGAAAATACAGGCAAAGAACATCATCAAATAAACCTCATCTTATATGAAAATCACGTTAAAATCTGGCATTGCATGGTTACATAAGCTGTTGGCAGACTGTGCTGAAACAAGGGTGTCTGTCCCATCTGAAAGCTGCCTCCTGGGAACACTAAATGAAAACAGAAGAGGGAGGGGATTAACTACAGAGTCTCCTCCTCACAACCTATAAAAACCAAAACAAAGAAATCCTGGACTTGGTGAAGTCAATGGGAGTTTTGCCACTGACCTTGCAGAAAGCCAAGTTTTCAGCCTGGCAGAACCTCAGCAGAGCTCAGTTTCATCTCTGTGTTGACAGCCCCGCTTGCTGCCTCCCTCAGCTTGAACACAACTTTCAAGCGCCAGGACAAAGCTGAGCACTGGCAGCATCGCCTCTAGAGAAGCTTTGGGATGCCGAGAGCAACTGCATGGTACTGCCTTGGACATCCAACCAGCTGCCTTTTAGATCTGCGAAGACACAGTTCTCTTATGTTCTTACTACATCTTATCGAAAACTGAAAGTATCAAATATAACTAATGTACAAAAACAAAAACAAAAAAGAAAAACATGGAGATAGGAAAAACAATTAAAAAAACAAGCAAGCCTATCTTCATGTATTACCACCCTGACTTTGTATCATTTCCGATTCTAAAATCAGTCAGAGGTCAAGGAAATCTGAGGACGCAAGATAAAGTTGGAGCTGCCACACCACAACCTCTTTGGTCACCTCCTTTGAAATAGGAAGGTCAGTGGCATAGTGATAATTGGTGAAATTACCAGCATACAGAGAGCACTCCCTGAGCCAGGGCCTAACAGTTGCTCACTTGACACATGCTGGCACCGTTCTTCCCAAAGAGAGATGAGGACACTCAACCGTTAGCAGATCTAGCATCCTCTCCGATGTTCATCGGACTTTCCCAGCCAGGAAAATCCTGGATGCAGCTTACATAGCAAGGTTCCTCCAAACACTTCTGCTGAGCCCAACAAAAACTGCACCCAAGCGAAGCGGCAAGGCAGGTGAAACACAGAGTGAAATCTACCAAAACAAAAGCGAAAGGGACTCACTTTCCTAGCTGAGCCATGGATTTTCCACAATGAATACAGAAGCACAGATGGTGAAAAGGGAGCTGAAAGATTTAAAGACAGCATTTCAAGCTTCTGAAAGTCAGAGCTGGCCCCTCAACAAATAATACAGAATTCCAGTGTTTCTGACAGATCCTCCAGAAAAAATGCTGCCTTTTATTTTGGAACTAAACCAAAAAAACATGCATATTTTTCCCCACTTCCTGAAGCAAAAGTAATAACCTCCTGTATAAGATCTTGTTTATAATGTTGAGTGCCATGCTTGAAATACAGGCCATCACAAAGGCATGCAGACAAGCTTTTTCCCCTCTCACACCCCCTTTTATAGAACAAATTGCAGCAAAAAAAGATTTACTGGTTTTTGTAGATAAAACATACTTTTTTCCACAAAATTCTACCTTCAAAAGGTAGACTACTCAAGAGGTCAGGTTAGTTGTCATTACAAGAGCTCTATTTCAAGATTTTGACAGCCCCTTTTATCTTACTACAACAGACCATGTAAAATCTTACACTCAGTGGGCTATCACAGGCTCATGACATATCCCAAAACAGTACTGCTGTGTGGCTCATACATTGACAGAACTAAACAAAAGCACTGATAGCTTGCATTACTCAAACCTAAACTTTGTTTTTTCTTACCAACAAAACCAAAACTTCCTCCTCTGCGGGCTACCTGGTTAACTCAGGTGTGCCAGAGTACATGTGCCTAATCCCACGCACATCTGCCTACAATGAATCATTAACCCAGTCCTGAAGCAGGAAGGTAAGCAGCAACCAGCCTTAGCCCCATGGACCGTTCATCAGCCTGAGCTGCTGAATGAATGCTAAACCCAATGGAAAAGCAGAGAGTAACCAAAACCAGAGTGGGGTGGAGGAGTCGGGAGGAATTTTGACTAACACAGGCACTAGGACTACTAGGCTTCTTCCCACAGGCCACCACCCACCGCTGAACCTTGCGTCCTAAGTCTAACTGTAGCCCTGAAGAAACGACAGCGATGCCATCCGAGTTACTCCTGCGAGCTCACTCAGCCCCTGCCCTTCAGAATAAATGCCGCTGAATGAGCATGGGCTACTCACACCAGTGTGGGAAGGGCAGAATGTTTTGTTGCACTTTCCTTTCAGGGAAACAAAAGCATCGCACACCAGTGGCTGCTGCACACTGTAATTGAGAAGAGCACAGGCACGCTTCCCACCTTCACAGGACACACAGCATGTAAATGCTGCTTTCCCCTTACCCAAATGATACTATGCATATGTATTTGATGTAGTAAGAATGTTACCAGGGTACATTACATTGTTTCTGCTTCTGAGTCATGGGTAATATATGAAAAGTAGGATTAAATACTATATAAATTGCATTCATTATTTAGATTCAGCTACTTCTGTGCAGCATTGCTTTATTTTCTGTGCAACTTCCAATACAATACTCCTCTACAGTACTTTCAATGAAGAAATTATGACAGACATCTACTGACATAGGCACGAGCAAAGCGGGCTGATCACTCCTTGTTGCTCTGTGGAAGGACGTCACCGAATGCTGCTGGCAAAGCAAGGATGCTTCCAACCCAGACTGCAGCCACCCCAGGCCTCCTAGCAGGCTAAATTCAATCTCACAGCATCAGGGAATGGGATCAGCCAGCGAAGGATGGATGTGTTCAGGAAACTGCTAGACCAAGCTTTTTTCCTCCCACCCTGATCGAGTAGGCTATTATATGCCAAAAATATTACCACGCAATAACGGAAGACATAAGAGATCCGTAACCATCTGTGTGTCATCACCGCCCACGTTCAGAGCTAGGGAAAGAGACACTGCAGGCATTTACGCACCATGGAGTCATTTGTCGGCTATACAGTCGATATCAAACCCTCACAAGAGGATGAGCTGTTTTTGACAAAGCAGTTGGTCTGCTAGGTCCAGAAGCACGGTAACAGAGCACACTGAAGCTTTTGCTTGGCCTGTGAGCGTCAAAACCCGTGTTCCCTGCTATCAAACATCATGTATTCTTTGTGCTTTGTATGAGGCAGCAAACGAATGCCTGGAAGCAGATGCCTCCTAACATAAGCCTGTCATAAGCAGCAACACAAAAAGTCCACCCAGAGTGATTCAAAAACATACATGTGCACACATACAGAGACTAGCCAAAATACTACTTGCAAGCAGTCCCATTGCCCAGTCAATATCCAAAGGCTTATTAATGCATCAACCTTATTCCAATTATCCTGACCACGCTGCTGTTAAAAGCAAGCTATGCTTTATCACAAATGTCCTTGACCACAGGATTAGGTCCAGAGAGATGGGGTAGGAAGAGAAGAGCGAGAATTTCATTTCACCACTGCTTCTCTCAAAGTAAATAATGAATTAAAAGTTTAATCTTTCACTGAATACCTGGCACGTTGATAGTCTTGGCAAATGACAACTAAATTAAACATATATGAACGGTGTCACATAACAAGTCTAACTGCTTATTTTTAAACTTGTAAGAGTCTGAACAATTGAAAATATCTGGGTTGGGCTTACAAAGTAATTCCACGCACCCTTTTCACGCACTCAGTCTGCATAGCTGGTAGTAGTAGATGGCACTGAAAAGAGAGAATAACTCTGAAACAGAGAAACACAAAAGGAAAAACTTCCTATACTCATGATATTAATGAGAAAATAGTATGTAGCATAATATTGTTTTTAATTTCTGCTGCAGAGAAGGATGGGACAGGCTAAGGACGGGACAAAACCTCTGTGTATGAAATTAATATTAAAGAATCAGTGCTAGCATTAAAAAAACACTTCATAAAACAGCCTAACCTTAACCTCACTTAGCAGCCTCTCCCTTGAATCAGCAAACTTATACCCACAAGGAACTGGTGTCAAGTAGACAAGCAGTGTGCTTCTGCATTTTAATTACACATATACATACAAAAAGGGAATTTCTGTCAATTCTTAAACATCTTCACCGTTGAAAGAAGAAACAACTAATGTTAACAGAAATCTTATTCTGGCTTCATTTGGTATTATTTAACAAGTAACTTCTACAGCTAATTAATTCAACCACTTTGCAGTTTCTACTTCAGCCAGTGAAGAAAAGCCACAGACATACGCAGCCCACACACGGCTATGTATTTCCAAGTATTTTCCTAGATATTTTCTTGATATAAATTGGGGGGAAGGAGGGGAAGAGTATTTAAAGGACACGTATACAGGCCTGCACATCTAACTAGAAAGGCAAATCTTCGTCCCAGTGCCCGACCAACAGCATCCACCTGGGTTCATGCCGGTCCCGCAGGTGAGGCACAGGCAGCGCAGGGGCTGGGCGCAGCCATTTCTTCCCACTGCCGTGTCCTCCTCACTCTTATCTTCCTCCTCACCTGTCTCTTCCACGGGCTGCAGTGCCCTTCAGGGCGCTACCAGCTCAGCCATGGTGCCTCCTGCGGCACTGGCCCCACTGCTCCCTCGTCTCAGCTTTTTCTGCCCTTTCTCACAGGGGGTTTCCCCGAGGCACATGCCCGTGGCTGAGGGGCTCAGCTGTGCCTTGCGGTGGGGCCGCTGGAGCCGGCTGGAACCGGCTGTGTCCAGCATGGGACAGCCCCGGCCACTCCTCACAGAGGCCTCCCCTGCAGGCCCTGCGCCAACACCTTGCCAGTTATACACAGTACAGTTAATAATTAGCACCACTGGCTAAAATGAAGCAACAAAGAAGCTTCACTTTCCATTCGGCTTCTCCAGTCAAGGCAAGTTCCCTGGGAATCCGCAGCTGAGGCACAAGTGGAGGCTGCGGGACAGTAAGGTCCCATCCATTTCTCTGCTGCAGGCAGATCCCTCCACCTCTTCCAGCTCATCCAGCTCTCCTTCTCTGGCAACACACCACAGCAAAGCACTCACACACTGTGGAAGTGAAGAGCTAGCAGAGATGAATAGAGTAAAAAGGTTTCCTGATGATGTGCCCAATGATCTACCAACAGGCCACCCTGCAGCACCTGGGCTGCCTGAGACCCACAAGTGGTTTAAGTGTCAGGCTGCATGCAAGCAGCCTTGTGTGAGACAATTCAGTCTCCGGCTATAGAGGAACACAAACCAACAGTGCCAGCTGAAGCCAACATCAGCAAATCCCACTAAAACCCAGGTTCATGCTGAGCCCAAGAAGGCTACGCAATAAAAACAATGCAAAACTCTCAGGGTCAGTTCATCTCTCCCCTTGAGCCACCCAGTCCACCTTCACTTCATGTCGAATGCAGTATGTGCTTTCTGAAACTACACAAGAAAACCATGAAGGTCAATGAGAAGCTTCACCTGTGGTGCAGAGATGGCAGAATTCCTCATTCTAAGGCCACCACCACAGGATCATACACTGCCTCAGGATTTTGGCACGAGGACTTCAGTCTTACCTGTGTCCTGCAGCTTTGGCTGGCGGTACACCTACAGAGGCACTATCAACACAAAATCTCCAATTATTTTGAGAAAAATGAAGTTACATTTCATTTTTGCCCTCATTTTGTCCCCCACTCACTTAACTCGAGCACACTAGTGATACAGAAATGTGTTACTTGTAAGTGATCAGTTATGAATACTTTTAGACAAACTTTTATCAAACTTTGAAAGTCTACCATTCAAACAAGCTAGACCTCTTCTTTAATTAAAATAAACTTACAAAACTTTCATGAATACAGAGATAAAACAAACCACCCAAGCATCCAGTAAAATCAAATACATAAAGAGGTGTATAAACACTAGTTTCTTAAAGCCAACTCAAGGATTGCTACTTCAATGCCAAATGCTGAAGCAAGGCAACTGCAGCTTCTTCTTACAGTAACACAGCACAGGGATGCAGCAACACATCTGGACGGTGGCAGACAGGCTCTGTATACTGTTCAAACTATAAAACCCCATCCCCGCATTTTTACTTCAGGTTTTCAATTACCTTGTTACTGAATACATGCCAGTAACCAGGGACTGCAAGCATTAAAATACTAACTTCTCACACAGGTTAAGTCAGCAGCAATGGTCTTAAAAACAAAGAGCCAAATTCTGATATTCCTACTAAACTCAGGATCTTCAAAAACATGACACCGTTTAAACAAAGCAACTCATGACACAGAAGTACCCGTCACTGTTAGTAAGGGACCTGTACTCCCACAGACATCCTTCTGCTCACACCCTTGCACCCTTTTTTTGAGTCAAAAGAGAGCTACAGTGGCTCAAACACAGCTTTCAGAGTTCAAGAGAGTTTCCTGATCATTTGCTGTGGCCACCTGTTGTTAAAATGGTTCTGTAAAACATCATCAAGGAGTATGTATCTATTTAAATTACTCACATTTATAGCATTGCTTCTGTTTTCAGAGCTTTAAAACCTGTTATGTTTCTCTTGGGAGGGAAGAAAAGGAGAGGGAAAAAAAAAAGGTATTTATTCATATTGATACTGAACACTTGTGTCTCGATGCTGATAACTACTTTTAAGGAATCAACAATTCGGTCAGGTGTTTGACTGCAGTTTTAAGTGAGCACATCTACATGAACAGGCATAGGACCAGTGAGGCCAAGGCACCACCCGGGGGAGCTCGGCCACCCACGGGACCACGAGCAGCAAGGCCTCCCTCCACCTGAATTTAAACCCAAGCTTTAGCAGGCTGGCAGCAGCTGCTCATACCCTGTTCTTTTAAACACTATTTTTAGCTACTGCGTTCTTATTGTTCACAATGAAAAACAAATACAAGAGCCAAAAGAGAAATCCCCTTTCCTTTGGCAAAACTGTGCTAATTACACCATCATTAGAGAACGAACTTACTCGAATCACAAAAGGCAAACAGGCATCTCACCTAACTATATTGGCCAGGGGGGTAACAACAACAATCTGGCTGATTTTGTAACAATCCTTACAGAAATAAAATTGATAAATGTTTAATGCCCTTGGTATGTGAATCAGCACAGTCCATTACATTAACGGAACAACCCTAACTTAACCAATGAAATAATCTGCTCCTGTGATCTCTTTAACATACACATCCTATTACCAAACTTTATTTCTGAGCAAAATGTCTGTATGTCAAACTAACAGTGAAATTGAGAGCTTTCATTTTTTTCATATTCAAAAAAAATAATCATATGAAATTTATTAAAGGAAACTATGCACAAGGCGTGGAGATTTTAAATTGTTTCCAGTTATCATTACACCAACAGAACTAAAAATGTATATGATTAAAAAATGTGAGTATGTACGAAACATATTTCTAGCATTTTATTATTACTTAAAGAATGGGAAACCAGTGGTTGATTTTTTATGATCATTTCCTGATTGTACAGCAAACCCAAGATACAGTAACTGCAATGCTACCCTTCTAAAATCTAGTAGTCTGGGGCATGAATCACGTCTTCGGGATGGAAGGCATCAGGAGAAAAAGAAAGAATACGAAAGCTGTATTTGTACAAACTGGAAAAAGAGGAAAAATTAACTTACAGGAACAAAGACAATAAAAATTTAAGAAAGACACAGACAGAAAGAGATGGAAGAGACAGACATATGGCCTGCCAGATCAATCCTCTCTTGTCAACTGCTGGTAAAAAGGTATGCTTAAAAAGAATGGTGGAGTACTATAAATCTGAAAAACTGATAAAAGGATGAAAAAGCCTAAATCCAGCTGGGAAACAAGGAAGAGGAAATACGTACCTTCTTCTGAAAACATTCATTATTTTACATTATACATTACTACTGAACCACTCACTCTCATCACACTTTACTTCTATTAATTACCTGTGTCCTAATAAGGAGTAACATTTTAGATTTTCAGCAAAATTTGTAGCCATTAATAACAGGCAGGCAAGCTATCCCTTTTCGTAAGATGGAAATGGAGAAAAAGAGTGGGGAGCAAGTGCCCCCTCCCTCCAAAAATCAACAGCAGGGCTGCCAGAAGAATTTGATGCATGAACTACTAGATTTTGCTTCTTTGCCCACACAGAGGGATTAAGAGCTGGGGTTTTCTGAACCTAACCTCCTACAAATATTTTCATTAGCTAATACTAAGCAATCTGTTGTTCTGCAACTTGGCCCTCAGTTTAAAACAACTCACTTTTATGTTTTTAATTATTTTTTAAGAATGGAAGTGACACTCTATACAGACTTAACCGAAGGCTGTTTAAAGTGCCATGCTTTCCAGCTGAAAAGAGTCTGCAGAGAAACCTAGTACTGCCAGATACCCAGTGTATCTGTTCTTTTTTTCAGTAATCTGCTGAAAGCTAATCTTCAGTATCACAAGTAAGCCATTGTGTGCAAAAAAAAAAAAAAAAAAAAGACCACTGTCTCTACTCCTGTTGCATATACAATAACTATTCTACAGTACCCCATTTTGGACCAAGAAAGAAAAGCGGAAAGTTTTTTACAGTCAATGTAATGGGATTATGCATCATGGGGTACATCCATTTCATGTTGCTGAGAATACGAAATTAACAAATTAAAAAAAGACTCTTTAAGCATATTTGACTTCCTGACTGTTTATTAGTATTTTTGTGGAAAGTGCTCACTGACAGAACAATGCTTAATATTGCATCAGTCGTACTTATTCTACAGTTAGATCCAGATCCTGAAGCAGTGGTTGTTCGTTTTTCCTCACATCAGCTTACTCACCTCTGGTTTAATTCTTGACTAGATATCCTGAACTCATTTTCTGTTCTGTTCTAGATAGTGGGACATCCTGGCAGCACCAGTGGTTGAACTGAAGTCAATTAGCATCATAATTCATGATTTCTCATGATCTCTCCATCTGATGCCAACTACTATCACAGAAAACTAACAGAATACTCAAGTTTGAACATGAGCTTCAAAGGAGAGGAAAAAAACATGCACATTAATACTTTCTGCACTTAGGGATACCCTAAAACAAACTGCTCTTTCCCACTCTACTATTAGATCTTGCACGTAACAAAGCTTTAAAAATTGTACTAGCAGAGGAGCTGAAAGACTTAATCAAAGGAAAGAGATCTGACATCTGTCCAAGATTAGAAATAATGTTCTCACCAGCTACAGCAGCGGTGCAGATCCGTTTCTGATACATTCAAATGCAAAATGAATTTAGTCTGAGTCAGAGCCACAGCTTGAAAACAGAACCCTGTTGGCATGTTGCAGTATTAGTTCAAAAAGGCAGCAATTGTTTTTTAATAGTAACAGCCAGACTTCTTTTAGCTATTGGACTGCAAGTTCACCAAGAAAGCACATAGCAGGTGAAGAACATGCAAGTCCCCAAGAACAACATATGCTAAAACAAGGATTCCCAGATCACAATGAGGTAATGGATGAGGTAGTACTGAGAGCCAAAAAGGAATCCCACTAAAGTATGTTTTTAATATATTTTGTATCATTATAATTTCTTCTAGAAAAGCCACTGATATTCTGCTATAGACAGAGCAACCTTAGTTCTATTAGTCTGATTTAATTCCTGGAAGTGAGCTCCACATTCCCTCCCATTACCAGTCTGGTCTTAGACTAAATACAGAACACTACCACTTCAGAAATGCTCCCGAAGTTTGTGTCTCTATATAAAGTTTACAGTCTCCAGCTATCATAATCTCCAAGATAATCTGTACTTCTTCTGTATTTCATGACGAAAATTTGGCATTAAGAAAGGATAGACAAGTCAGTATCATATATTACTAAACAGCTGTCACACAACACAAAACACGGGTATTTTTTTTTTCAAACTGAAAAAAACCGTGCCTAAAAAAGTTAATGAAACAGTATTTGTTTATGTTGTCTCATAAGAAGATTCAACATCAAAAAATAAAATCCCTAACTTTTCATAGCAGTGTCACCAAAAGACACTGGACAAAAATTATCCCCTCTGTTTCATGGTAGCGGATGGTCTCCTGTGCTAAATATTCATGTGCTTTCACCTCTGGTCAAATCAAGACTGGCAAATGACACCTTCTGTAAAGTCTCTGCTTTCAACTACCCTTTCCAGTCAAACTGAAATCCCACGTACTTTGAGGATCTAAGATGTACAAAGCACATGAGTTACTATTATAAGCAGCAGCCTACTTTTGAACACCTGCCTTTGTGCCCTCACCACTGTATTTCAGCACAAACCTACAAGTTAGCATCTGTACCTACCTGCCTGCTAGGGGAACTTGTATAAAAAGTGGTATGAATCTGAAAATCACAACTGAAGAAGTAGAAGGACAGATTTCCTTCTTGTTATCTCGGGCATATCGCTGTACGTGTTTCTTCAAATATAAAATCCAGACAGTTATGCCACCTTTCTTTTCTAAAATGGCCCATATGAGGTCATATATTTATGCCACTTTCTCTATAATGTTATTTTTATTTTCAGGTAGATACAGTATACCATGTGATCTACCTGGGGAGAGTTTTGCCTGAAATCACTCCCAACAGCAGCTTAATTTGAACTGCTGAAGTATCACGCCTCCTTCATTCATCCTCCCAGGGCAATAAAAGAGAAACCATTTCCGCAGCGGGACTGGAGCCCCGCTTTGTTTTTCTTGATCTTGGATTTATATTCATAGCTGATCATCAATGAGTCTTTGGTAGCGAAATCACAACAGCTCCTCTGTCTGCAGTCAGCAAGGATATGAAAGGGAAATGACCCCCCCCAGAAAAAAGAAAGAAAAAAAAGAAAAAAGGAATCCTCTCCCAGAGCCAAACCTCAGTTTACACAGCATGAAGCAATCTCTCCACAAGCTGGCTTCTCTTCTGGGAAGGTTTCATGGGATCGCAGTGCCACAGAAATGCACAGGATCTGCCTTGTTTATGCCATGTTGCTTTCGAAGCCTGCTCACACCCTCCCCTCTGAAGTGGGTTTATACATGGCAACACCTGTGTTATCTTAGAAACCCTTTGGCCAAGAATAATCCTTCACACAGGGGCAGACTCTTTTTACACCTGCCTGCTGAGCACAGAGGGGCACGTAACCCGGCCAAGTGGTTTGGAGTCAGCATCAACGGGCCTTCCTATAAAGCAATGGAGTCAAAGCAGTAACTTGGCAGGGTGTGACGTGCCAGAAACTCAGCTCAGCAAAAAGGTGGAGTGGAGGCTTGAGAGGTAGGTGTAGCCGGCAGGAGAAACACGATGGACGAGGCAGACTTGAAAGGGTATGAAATGTGTTCGGGGCAGCAGGGGAGGAGGAGAAATGCTACATCATACTGGATCTGTGTTAAAACATGCAGTGAAACAGGTACGCCACTGAAACGCCTTTAAGGAGGGAACATCTGCAGAGGCTCCCATACCAATCGGAGGCTTACAACACCTTTTAATAAGCATTTCTTAATACCCTTCCTCCTCACCAAGGCCTGTCAGGCCTCCTTCCTCTTTGTCCTACGCCACAGAAACCTGAACAGAACTCAAACAACTTAGAGGTGGCATAAAACCTCCATTTTTTTACTTCAGTCTTCAACACCTCCATTCACATGAGTTAAAAAACGAGGATTTTGTCTGAATGCTTAAACTGTACTTCCCAACAACTGGATCTGTTGGAAAAATCCACTGGGACTTCTAACCAGCAAAAAACATCACCTTTGCTCATCTGTTACGGATGCCTACTGCATGGTCAGGGTCTAGGACAATACTATAATAAAAGGAATAAATAAACTAAAAGACAGGCAGTGTGAGCGACTGTTCCTCCTTTCTGATGGCAATGGCAGACTGGAGTGAATTTTGCTCGTTATTGTTGTATTTTAATTTAGCCTTGCAGTCCCCGAACTGTGTAATAAAACTGCATCATATGTGCCCCATCCACAACCGGCAAGATGCAATGCAGGCACAGGAACGGGTTCTCTGTGCAGGACCTGGCTTCACACAGTTAGGGCATCTGCTGTTGAACCTGCGTTTGCTGAATTTACCTATCCTAGGGACATGAACTGACTCAATTTCTGAGTCTAGCCCTTGTGTAGCAATTCTAATTTGCAAAGAAGTTTTACAAAAATATGTTACACTGTACGCTAAGGGAAAATATGTCCCATGGCAAACCCAACGCAAAGGGTTTGCTGAAAAAAAAAAATGATTGATATATACAATGTTTGGATGTACAAATAAAGTTTTTCAAGGGGCTGCTCTAATGTGTACCTGAGGTATTTTAGCTTCTGCAGCAGCTCAGGAACTAGAACAAGGATAAAGGAGGCATCAAACCACGCATTCGCTATGATTTCTGCATTGCTTCTCTCCCAGAAGATGCGGCACTGAAGCAGCCCCCGGGTCTTTACATAAAAATCCACAGAGACTTTACTTCAATCAGCCACTTCCAAGGAGGAGTCTGTTTTAACCACAATTTCAAAGGATATAAAATTTGACAGAATATGGATGCATACACCTGGGTAAACAGTTTAATCCCAAGTGCTGTTTAAGCTCATGCCTACGTGATCTTAAAAGGTCTGTTCTGCAGACTCTTTAACTGACCTCGCTGGCTCTTGTACACAACCCAAGCTCGGGGTTGAAGACCAAAGCCTCAGACTGAAGAGCCAGACCTTCCAGGCTAGCTCCTACAATCCCCAGAGATGTTTAATTATCATAAATTATAAACATTTTCTCTGCATTACTAGTGCTTTTTAAAATGACTATATAATTTATATTAAAATGCTGTATTAAAGGTTCACTTAAAAAACAGTGACTACTGTCTCTCAAATCACCAATTTAGACTGAAATACTCCTGATTTACACTTATATCAATTAGCAAAGAGTGAAGCTTATGGTTGGTTTCTTCCCTATACATGCAATGGACAGCACTCTGTCGCAAAATTACATGGGGGTGATCCAGAGCTTTACAGATCATTCATGATGTTGTTGTCACACATCATCCATGAAATTAGGAAGCACTAGAAAATGACGCACACTGCTACAAACAAGTGGAGGAAAATTTGACCAAATAGGTCCTGAATATCTAAGTCCTGTTTATGAAGAAAACATAACTGTTCGAGAAGTGTTAAGGTACATTGGAGATGTGCTGCCTTCAGGAAAGCAAGCAGAATCAAATGAAATTCTGTAATACAGAGAGTCTCTCATGCAGAGACCATGCAGTGCATTCTCATATTTAGACCTGACATTACATGCTGTAAATGAAAAAAAAAACCAGAAACCACCCAAAGCTTCAAAACTAACATGCCAGGTACAAGACAGCAGACACAAGTCAATGCAGCAATGAGTATTAGAATAACTACCTGATTTTACAGACAGTAATGCAAAGGCTAATTTTTGTTTTGGCTTAAAGCATGGAAGTGTATATGTAAGAACACTGCATGGAACTGTCATTTAGAAAAATACTGCAAGATGGTGTACACAGAGTGAACTGGCTAACCTGTACAACTGTACACAGAAACAGCCTGACGGCTCTCCAAGCGTGTCACCCTGAAGAATCTTCTTTGCTAGTGACAAAGGCTCACGGTAAACTGCTGTATGGGGGAGACACTAATTTCTTTTTTAAAAGTATTACATTACATTAAAAAAACCAAACCAACCAAAACAAATCCCCAACACCAAACTTGTAGCTGCTCTTGGCCTGGTAATCACAAAGAACTGCCTAACTCTCTCCCTTCTCCATCCCACCTGCTTCACAACAGACAGCGGTCTCATCCAGCACATCAGCTATGCAGCAGAACATTTTGAATCCCCATTAGAATGGGGTGTATTGTCTGGAGGATTTACATCAAGCTACTCAGTTTTTCCATTAATGCTAAATTACAGTCATGTGTAGAAAGATGGAAAAGCAATTCCTTGCCAAAAGGCAACTAAAGAATCACACTCCTTAATTTCCCTGTAAAAAAGCTACCACAGAGTAACTTTTTTTTTTGCCTCCCAAAATAAAACCACCCCCATGCATGTACTTGGAACTGAGTAACACTATATGGTCTTCACACATATGCACTATTCTACCACAGACATTAACATGTTAATTAAAACTTGATAATGTTATGTGTGCATACACATACACACACAAAAAACAAGCAATATCTCCACCTTTTTCTGACAAGTTATATGAACGCAACATTTTTCCATACTTAGGCTAATATAAATAGCCACTACACAATCCAAAACTGGTTATGCTTTTTTTTTCTTGGGCTTCTGTACTCCCACAGAAACCCACTGACTTCAACTCGTTCCCTCTCTTTCACACAGATGCTTAATTCTTCAGGGAGAAGGAGGCAAGATCTAGTCTAGTTGCCTGGTTGTTAGCAGAAAAGGATTCTCAAACGAAACCAGTTGTTTGAAAGTTTCTTCTTCATCCTCTCCAGAATAGGGAAGTCTTGAATTGGAGATCCAGCTTGTGCATCCCTCTCTGAAACAGCCGAGAGGCTTGCGTCTAGAAGGGGGCTCCTGTCAGAATCATCTTTACGACCTGTGGAGCCTTTCCTGACAACCGAAAACCTCGCTGCCAGCCCCAAAGCCTTAACTTTCGCCTGACCTTCAGTCAGCTCCTGGCACTGGAGTGGAAATACCAGAGGAGGATAACTGAACAGGATACAGCACCTTCATACGTTAACTCACTGTTGTGTGGGTGTCCAGACATGAGTTTGAAGGGGGTTCATTTGGGGGTTTTGGGGGGCTTTTTTGCGGGTTTTAGATCACAGTCACTGTCTCAGAACACCACAAACTCACTTCGTTGAGTATAGCTGGAAGGCTTTTTTCCCCCTCCACAACAAGGCTTTTTTCCCTGATTAATGAAGAAATCACAAAACCTTTTGGTGAACACTAGGGCCATGGTATGCATGTACCATTGTTCTGTCTGTCTGTATCATTTTCGTACCTGCTTATACTAGAAAACTGAATCCTTTTCACCAAATTGATAAGCTTAAAAAAACCCCAAACATGTTCTTCAATGTGGGGAAATGGTGACTTGTAGATGCACACATTTACATAACCATTGGCTTAAGGAATAAAGAAATGTATCAGTTTTCAATGTAAAGTAAAGCCAGACAGATACTCCTCATCATAGCTGAGTCCACAGTATTGCAGTGGGAAAGGTGTGCTGGTGTTGGGGGGCACGGAAGAGCAGACTTAAATATTTGGATAGATTTCAAAGCACGTATTAGCAAGAGACTTAGACAAATTAAAGTTTCGTCACCCAAATAAACAGCACTTTTCTGACAGTGCTCTTATTTTTTTTCCTGCTGATCTTTATTTATTTGGATTCTCCTGCTTGGCTACCACTTAACACACGTCACTTACTAGTCATCATTATTCAGTCACAATTTAGGGTCTCATCCAGTCACAATCTCATCTATTTCTGACTGCAGTCAATGGTCGATACCTATTTATGTAAAAGGTGGAAACAGAACATAACCCTGGGATTACTAATTATGTCCTTACAATGTTATTTGCTTTTCCACAGGTCTTTCAGTGTTTTTCACTTAACTCTGTAACTAAAAAACTGCCAGCAATCTCCTTGCACTTGCAGTCATTTTCCAATTTCATCATGCCTTAATAAAAAACGCCGCACAATAATAACAATTTATAAATGCAGCCTGTACTTTCAATGAAGACAAGTTGCCAGTCACTCCACAAATAAAAATCCTCGCGGCGCCACAACTTTCCTTTGAGTCATGAGTAAAGAGCAACTAGATGCTAGAAACTCTGAATAACCCACACACCCACGCTACATGCGTCCAAAGAAGATCATTTCCCAGCAGACATTTGTGGACTCGTTACTAACGATCCAGCTGCTAATTTAGCATCTGCTCTCGTTCTCGGGTTACCAGCAGGTCCCTCCCTACCCCACAACCCCGCTCTGAATGGGTCGTACTCACGCACGGCTTTGCTGCTTTAAAATACACGGGTATATTTAGCAACAGTAAGCGACTTTACACGATAAGGAGGAGGCATGGTTCAGATTAAGTAGGTAAATAAAACTCAGTCAAATTAATCAAAAGCAGGCTTCACAAAACAAGTGTCTTTTTGATTTGGTCATTTCAGGAAAGATTTGAAAGAGGAAAAAAAGCTTTGTATATTAAAACTTAATCTAGAAAGAAAAAAAAAATTCCCCTCCCCTTTCTCTAAAAGGTAACTTGCTGCAGTTTACTTAAACTAGAATTTCTTCACTACAGAACCAAAACATGCAAGATATGTCAGGTATTTTTGCTGTATAAAGTGAAAAATCTCACGTTTTCACAAGTGTATTTTTTTAAAAACTGGATTCAGACATTAAAACATTACTTTCAGCTTTGCTGCAAAATGAAACTGCCACCAGTAAAGAAAAGTTCTGAACTTTCACTCAAGACTAAGTCAGTTTTGTAGATGAAAAGGTCCCTGTTCTTTGTATATTACATTTAATTTCATTACTAAAACTGAACTTCATGACTTATATAACGGTATCATGAAGTTACACAACATTCACTTGTTTTGATTATTAAGAAGTTTTGAGACAAGGTGAAAAAAGTAATGTACTGACGTACTAAACCAATATAACTCCATCTACTTGAATACGTACATACAAATTGATCCACTTTGTGACAAAAATAATTTAATGCAATGAAGTATTAAATGCTATTTAAAAAGAAAAACATTTTTCACTGTAAAAAAATAAGCACATTATCATCTACTCAGTTCTCTCATTTAAGTGTTCATTGAAATACTCTTCTATTAGAATACATTTCTTTACACAAACTGTAATAAAGACGGCGCATTATGAATTACAGACTGATTTAAGCATAGAGACATACTCAGACATAATAAATGAATTGATGCCAATATTTAGATCTGTAACCAGAGGTTATATGGCTTGTTATCAATTTTATGTAATTACAAAGGTGTGTATCAGAATACACTCACATTGTCTAAGCTTGAAAAGAGCTGGAATCAGACTAAGTGAGAAAAAAAAGTAATTCTATTCTTACCTAAATCCTACCTATAAGCCTAAATACAAGGTTTTTAAGTGTTTCTTCTAACACGCTGGTTGTAAAATTAACATCTAATAATGTAAAACCTTATGATTATTACTGTACCTACACAAGTTAACTTGTTATTTCGTGAACACATTTTTCCCCTCTTTTTTCTGCAGCACAGGAACTCTCAGTGAGAGAAGACAGCAGAGACAACTGAAAGGTGTCAGGGGGGAAAAAAAAAAAGACAAGCAGCTTGAGGAAAGCGATTTACATAGCTGTGTGCTTCTAAACCCTTCCTTTATCATATGCCCAG
The DNA here is from genome assembly GCF_018139145.2 of Gymnogyps californianus. Classification (NCBI taxonomy): domain Eukaryota; kingdom Metazoa; phylum Chordata; class Aves; order Accipitriformes; family Cathartidae; genus Gymnogyps; species Gymnogyps californianus. Next base: position 75,808,271 of record NC_059472.1, on the reverse strand, counting down.
CTGTGTCTTTACACACACTCCCTGGGTCTGCTGGGTTTGGGACTTTCTGGGCCAATGTCAGCAGTAAGGACGCCATTAGAGGCATCAAAGCGCTGCTGAAGCCCACCTGGGGAGTCACAGCTCTGCCAAGAGCTACAGGCTTGTGGACGAGACCTGGAAGGTCCAAAAAGCACGAGACCGAGGACAGCATGGCCGTCAGATCGCAAGCCACGGCAGAGGCAGCTCCTTCCAACGCTTTCATAATGCAGCCCCCGAGCAGCGATAACTTTACTCCAGACACAAATTCAAGTACGCGATTCTCCTCTTCTGTCATGCCACAAAATTAGAAACTTGCAAGAGAGAATTAAAAAAAAAGGCCAGATGGAATAAACTTCACTATCAAGGGACAGTTTAATTTTTTCCAAGTGTTTCCTCCAAGTGAGCTCTATTTACTCTGAGCTCCCAGGGATGCACACGTACTTTCAGACAATTTTAATAAAACCATGAAGACCCGAACTCCATGACTTGTGAAATCTGAAGGCACCATTGCCAAACCACAGAAACACACTGACCGTGTCTTCTAAGCACCAAGCTATACAAGCCAATAAAGAATTTCAGGCAATTTTGAGTCTGCATCAGATGTCAACACGGCCGCACCCTACTGTGCAGTAATAAAAACGGATATCCCTCGGTCCTCATCTTCCACATGCATTTTGAGGAACACAAGCCACCTCCCAAATTTTGCTTCAACTCACAGTACCACCCCCCTAAATAAGGAGAGTTTCATCGGGGAACACTTAGTTTCCCCATGTACAGCAAATTTTATAATCTATAAGCTTGCATGGTCTGTCAGATCATTATCCTCATAAATCTATCCATGACTGCAACATTTGCTCGATGTAAATAGGTTGCAGAACAATTCTGGAAGGAACGGCACAGCTGTACGACACAGTGGACATGCTGGCTCCAGAAGTAACATCCCATACGGTAGCATTTATTTCCAATATTACTCAACACACATTGCCCAAAGCACAGCTTTTAATCTTCCATCTGCAACTCCGTGTGAAAAACGAACACATTAATTCAGAGATAGGCTGCAATTTTCAAAGAATCCTAAAATAGTCACACATTTGCTTTTAAATGCCGAGAGAGCCTATCAAACCAGTAGGATGAAAGAAGAATCTATTTCTTTCTACGAGCAGTAAAACAGATCAGTGCCACGTGCTCATTCTCCCTTGTGCTACCCATTGGTACAAAGGCTTGCTACTGAGACCAGCTGAATGCAAGGACTAGAGCTGTGCATGAAGCGTCTATACCCTAATCCTTCCTCACACTGCTCCCAAGCAGTTGCACATGTACTACTCACCAAACATCACGCAAAGCAGCCTCCAAAACAGCTCCTGTGTGGACCTCGCTACGCCTATATAATTTAATTCTGAAGAACTGAGGTCTTTTTTGTGATAAGCACTATGGAACAAATCGCAGGCACCTCAGAAGGCAAAAAAGGAACATGAAGTCTCCAATTCACTTAGTTCCCCAAATTTCGTAAGAAGATTTATCTGGTTGCTGGAAGATAAGACAATACTATTTTTAGTCTCTTAACTGAATCACTATAGTGCAATTGAATGCCACTGAACTTACCGTTTTTCTTTCTATACACGGTGACGGTATCCTCGGTAAAAGGAAAAAGCAGCACAGAAAATTGAGAAAAGTCTCTCTACGGACTTTTAAGGTTTTAACCTTAAATGATGCTTGGTGAAAGCAATTTAATGCAGGAAAACCCCTGTTGCTGATTTGGGGTTTTGTCTTCAAATAAACAATGCTTATGAAAGATTTATAAACATTTGAATACTGTTGCACAGGTACAGCCAGGTGTTAAACGGGGCATGAGGGGTTTCTTTGCGATCTGAGCTTCCATATTACGTTTTCCCAAGTAACTCTGCCTACCCCCTTCCTGGCCAAGCTGGGAAGGAAAATTCAGTCTCCATGCTAGTGACATGTTCGTTACTATCTGCTCGGGAAAAAAAGAAACAGCACAGGCTAGATTACTTCTCCGAGACTAATCAAAAGGCTGAAGTACAAAAGATAACCTATAAAAGAGAAGCAAGAGAATACATTTCCCCTTTTCAACTATTTGGATCATTCACTTCAAGGGTTGATCTCTACCACAGGCTGATGTGCACGTCCTCTCAAACGATGGCAGAACAGAGCTCCGCTCCCAGTCATTGTATGTGCCTCCTATTCAAATTTCACACCTAAGTTTTGCACACAGAGACTACTACTTACATGAAGACAGCTTAATATTTTACACACAGCACAGAGTTGTTTGTCCTGTAACAATACAGGTAAGTGCGAATTTACATTAAAAAATAATGACTGAAAACTGTTCATATATACACCACTTGTAAAAAAAGGTTAATTCCCCCCTCCCCCAAAAAATTCAGCGTTGCCAGTTTCTTTCCAGATAAATTTAAGCTAAACTGTAAAATATGAAGTAATTTAAGACCTTTTTTCCCCCCTATCACTTCAATACTAAACTGAATTTAAAAATTTGAAATTATTCTCAGGCAGCAAATTAGTATATAAATAATTGGCAATGCACCGCAAGCAATATTTCTTTCCAAGTAACTCCTTATGAAAATGAAGCAGCATGGGGAATTTACGGTGCTTTTCATGGCAAGAAACCCACAGTATCTGTATAAACAGGTTTTATACTTCAGGCAGTTCTATATTTGTAAAATATTTTCCAGCAGACCTGGATCTCATTTTTGATAGGGGAAAGTATGGTATTTAACCACTTGAATGCAAAGAGATTTCATTCCAAAATAACTATGGCTAATTTGAGAATACACAATAATAAACAATAAACAATTATATAGATGAGCAGTATTCTTAAATAAGGCTGGCGTAATGGCATGACAAGTTGTGGGCTTTTCAAAAAAATATTAGCACTATCTGGTCTTGCAAAAAGGACAAGTGAGAACAGAAACAAGTGACCTCCTTATCCTTAACCAGTACGAACAATACATTGTTAGCGTCCAAGAGGTCTTTAGCTGTAAAATACTAGTGGAAAGATGGCACTTTGAAGTTTATCATCATGTAAATAAAGAAGAGCAACCACAGGTGGAGAATATAGGGGAACACAGGCACTGAACTCACCTATCTTTACCTAAACACACCCCCCCCACCCCCCCCCTTATAATGAGATACCCGATTTTTGTTACTTCAACATAAAATATAAACCAGAACCCAAGTAAAGAGACAAGAGCAGTGTGCACCCACAACTATTTCACCGATCTGCCCAAGTGAAGCCCATGCCGGTCCCTCTCCCACCTGTTTGATGCAGGAGCAGACCCAGAGATTTCAGCCAAGCTGCTTGGGATTTGCGCACCTCAGCCCGGCAAGTGAAGCAGAGCAAAACCAAACTCCACCGGCCCTTTGGCTCGAAAGCTGAATATTAAGGCAATGGAAGCGTAGCCATGCCTGCTCTCCTCCATGCTAAATGGGTCATATAAATTCAAGCTGCTTCAGAGCAGCTGACCAAAGCCCCGTTGCCAATATTGCATTAAACAATTAACCAGTGCCTTTGCTGCTCTTCATTCTCTGGCAAGTGCAAGCAGACTCTCCATCTCTGTCCTGACAGAGTCCAATAAACCATGGGAACAGACAGACTCTGAGTCTGCCCAGCCCCTACTAGTCATTTTGGACAATACTACACTAACAGCCGTAAAAAAATAAATAAAAAAAGAAAAGAAAGAAAAAGGAAAAAAAAAAAAAAGAAAGAAAGAAAAAATAAAAGCATGCTTCTAAGAAAAAACGAAATCCCTGGTTTGCCTTATATGAGGCTGGAGGAAAATAAACCTTAAAAAAAAAATGGAAAGAAACAACACAGCTGAGCCAGGAGAGGGAAGGCCTTGTATTTTGATCCTGGCATCAAGTGCTAAAACTCACTGAGACACTGTTTATTAATTGCAAAATAGAACTACTAAAAACAAAGAAATAACAGCTTGCATCCACTGATATTCAATTATTTCAAAAATTCTCAATTTGTGTTCTTCAGAAAGAATTCTTCACCAAAAGTATAATCAATGTTCTTTAGAAGAGTAACATTTCCTGATACCTGTGAGGTTGAAAATTGGGTAAATACTAGTTGCAGAATAACTAACTGCTCTTTCAGGAAGGTATTCTCTTGTTTCTTACAAATCCATGAAAGAGTTGGAAGGGGAATTTAATTAGCTGTATTTGCCTAGCAGTTAGGAAGAAAAGCAACTCTATTTTCATCATGAAATGGTTTAATCATCAACATACAGTTCTAGGACTATGCTTAGGTAGTCTCGTTCTAGATAGTTTTATGAAGTTGGTACAATCTACAAGACTTGAAATGAAGGGACAAAATAAGCCAAATAAATTTATTACTTAAAACGGCAGTAGAACTTTTTATCCTCCTCCTAAATACACAGTAATTCGGAAAATCCATAAATCTCTGAATTTCAGATAAAATACTGTTCTGTAATTACCCACATAAAAGGTGAGGCATAGCTGCTGTCTTTTTTTTTCTTTCTTTTTTATTTTTAAGTTTGATCCTGGACCCTCTATCCATCACACACGGATACATCTGTGTTTGTCTCACAACGGAAAAGCTAGATTTGATAAGAGAAAGTAGTTCTGCATTAACACACTACATTCAGGAATGACAGACTTGATCTGAAGATAGCAATCCTCGACTTACTAATCTAAGCGCAGGAGTAAAATTATCTTCTGGTTTGTAAAAGCCCTGATGGAGTTCGAGGATGATGTCCTGGCATGCTCTGGTTTCTCCCCAGCATCCCCGTGCCAGGCTGATCTCAGGCAAGTCCGCTCCGACACACAGCCCAGTGCTGGCGGATCCGCAGCTTCCCTGGGTACAGAAAGGGTTCGGGACTCACTGAGGACAGAAACTGGTCTCAGTTTGTCCCGCTCTGGACAAGGCACTACCCAGGGAATGAAGCTGCACAACAGACCTTAAGGAGCCATAAAACAAGACAGTAAAAAGACTGCGTGTCTCAAAAAGCCCAAGGTCATGCACATCTGACATCGTAACATTATTTTAGCAGGCAATGCCGCTCTGTGTTGCTATGAGATGACCAAGTGACTCTCCAGTTCAGCACAGGCAAAGAAACAGAGGTAATTAAAAGCAACCAAAATAATTAATTGCGTTAATTACAACACTGGCAGTTCAGCAACACGATCTGACCTATTTGTAGCTGTATTTAATGAATTCGTAGAGTCAGTCTTAGGAGCACCTGAAGGTGTCACAGTACCAAGATTTTAATCATGGCAGAAGCCAAAGGCTGGTCTCCTTCCCAAGGAGAAAGCCCTGTCCTAGCAGGGACTGACCAGAGCATTCGTCAGAGCGACTGTGAGCAACACCACCAGCCCCGTTAGAGCAGAGAAAGCTGTGCTGACACTGAAACATGAGCTGTACCCCCAGGGAACCCAGGAGTCATTTATTTGGTATCCATGAAAGTGTAGGCTTGGTACCAAGTACCATGAGAAGTTACAAAAAAAAAAAAAAAAAAAAAAAAAAAAAAAAAGGGAAGGAATCTGGATTCGCACCAAGATATTCCCTCATCAACACCCAGAACCATTGCTGTGCCGTTCAGAAATAAAGCACTGCCACAGGAGGAGAGATCGAAGAAAAGCACAGAAAAGTTTTTTCTTCCAATTTGGCTGAAGCTATTTATTGATTTTGGAGACTCCCCTCATGGCACATTCAGACAAAAACAGAAGGGAAAATACATGTACTGTGCACAGTAAGATCAGACATGCCATGCTTGATATATTTACCTAGGTGGTATTTTTGCTGCGTATGCAAGATACTGACCTCAAACAAAAAAAAAAATGCAGAAAGAAAAGCCATCTAAGCACAGAAGTAAGAACAAAAATGAAATAATATGTTTTATTACAAAATAACTTGGAATTTTTATTTATCTTTTAGGAACCTGCTAAAGCAGGAAAAAAAATAATGTTTATTATACCTCAGAATAACTCTACACAACAGAAATAAAAGAAAGATTAGTATTTTAAAGAGTCTTGAACAGAATTCACTACTTTATTTTCTCTTGCATTAGAAAGCTGCTGCCATAGCTCACAACAGACCTCCAGGGTGAGCACAGGAGAATGCCCACTGCGGGATGTGTGGGGCAGGAAGGAAGAGACGAGCTTTTAAAACAAAAGTCATCTAGATAATCTAAAATAGAGCTCTTTGCAGCTTCCTCTTGTGTCCCTGAAGAAGTCGGCTTTGACCAAGCTGATTCTGCATCTGGTGGATCTTATGTACGCCGCAGCACGAGGACCTTCCACGCAGCCTCAGAGTACAAACTCCGGCTTACATCACCATCGCACCATCTCCTGACACCACGTAACACAAGTACCAAGGAGAAATCCAGCAGTCTCACCCCCCCAAAAAAACGCTGCCTTTTCAGAGGAAAGGGGACCAGCAGACTAACAGGAACGACCGTCAGACCTGGGAGACGGCGACAACCGATCATCAATGGTGCATTCATACTCAGGCCCTTGAATTTTGTTGTTCTCTAGCCTTAACTGAATCATCGAAAAATTATTAACAAAAAGCAGTAATATAAAGAGGTTTTATATCATCTTACTATGAATGGTAGCACATATGTTTATTAAAACAATGTTTGAAAATTCAGAAAGCATCTCATCAACCATCAATGTTACCTGTTTTAATCGCTATGTATTTGTGTGGTCTTCAAAAAAAAGAAAAAAGTCATTAACCCTTGATTACTGAAAACAACAGAGTTCTACCCTTTTGGCTCAACTTCACAATAAAACGCCAGTAACAGTCGATCAGATCAGCATGCATTTATATAAATAAAACCTGACAAAGGAAAACAGGTATGGCAAACAGAATCGTACTGCTTGTTAGTCACCCTTGGTGAAAACATAAAGTAACACTTATCTGAATAAGCACTTCTGGATTGGTACTTGCTGTTGAACCTTATGACTTGCTGTTGAACCTTACGGTACAGCTATATTTAGAACACTGATAATATAAAATGTAATTTTCTTGCTCAAGCTCCATAGCAGTGGTATGACTTTGCATCTTATCTGTTTATTTTGAGTAAAGGAAGTTTTCACTGTCAGCACCACAAAACCAGCATGGCTCAGAAAGACCGTATTTTCTTCTAGCCTTTGGGTCACTGCTAGAGCTTGCTAAGGAAACATCGATTGCAACACAACAGCTTCAAGAACACTGAGGCTTACGTCTATCTCGCTTCTTGCTCGAAGAAAAAAGGAGGACTCCAGGCTGCTGGGTGGTCCTGGCAATGTGGTGTAGTAAAAGCTACTACAGGTTTAATCCTCAGCTTTTTCTTTGCCAAGCAGGTCCTTGAATGTGGGTTTTCTGTAAGCGAGCTCCCTGATTACCTGGCTGCTGATTACTTAGGTGAGGGACTCTCCATCGCACCTTACTGAGCCGTTCCACTTTGCATACGCCAGAGTAACACAGTGAGAGAGAGGCAGAGCAACTCACAGACCAACCTTAAAACTTATGCACAGGTCAATCACTTTTAATAAAAATAAGACACTGGAGAACGCAGAATCGAACCTGAAAATGCAGTCTGTCTACTGCACCTCTGCGAGTACCTCGGGCCCAGCCTACACCAAGTTCTCACTTCATTTGCACCTTTTCCACCTGCTTTAATGATGCTCACTGCCTTTACCAAAAAAAAAAGTGTATACCAGGGTTGTATCATTTTTTGATTACCAGACAAAGCTTTTTAACTCACATTTCATCACTGAAACTGTCAGAGGAGACTGCCAACTCCTTCCATACAACACATCCCAAGGAACACACAAAACACAGCTTAACATGCAAATATCAGGTTGAATTTACAGGGCCAGCGGTAAGAAATCAAATTTTTTGTCCCATAGACACTCTCAATCTGGAAGCTATAGTAAGAACAAAGGAACATAAACAGAAAAACCATTCTCAATCCATTTTCTTTCCCGTTTCTCTGATTATGACGACTACTCTGCACAAATGCACAGCATCTTAGGCAGCTCGTTAGCTGGGGGATTAACGAAACCCAAAAGACAATGTTTCTGGTGCGAGGGGACTACAGCGGGTACGAGATGCTGTGTGTCAGCACTACGGCAGCGCGGCCCTGCCACGCAATCTTTGTGACTCACTCCTTGGCATGGGTTAAGTCCCTGGCTCATCGCTGACACTCTCATGCTGAAACTGTGACAACAATACACTATTCCCAGCATTGCTTATTTAATGATAAGCAGCCTGGCTCACCGGGCAACTAGCAGCTCTGGAAACACTCTATACATTAAGAGGATTAATATGTTAATAAGGATTGTGATTTCCATTAGCTGGAAATGCAGCTACTTTTAAAAGATTCTTAAATCACAATTTTAGCTGGAAACACAGATTTTAAGTCTTTTCCCATTCCCAGCTTCTAACGCAGGAGCTGGCTTAACCCGCTACAGAAAAATAAATTTCTAAAGACCCCTCAATCTCTTAGAAGCAGCTGTAAAGTGTGAAAGCTGTCAATTTTCATGGAAATCACAATGCCAGAGTAACACAAAAAGCTGCAGTATACAGAATGCAGTCGTTGCCAGAAAATCAAGTGTTTGCTGATGCTAACAGAGTAGCTAAAGGCCCGACACAGGGGAATACTTGTTAAGGCACTGAATTGCGATTCAGGAGAAGTGAGGTACTTCCCTAACTCTGCCGCAGGCCTCCTGGCTGCTTTCGGAGCTGGTCATGTAAATGTGTTCACATTTTTGCCTATATAAATAAAATGGAGTCTCCTACATGCATTTCTTTAACCCCAAAAAATATTGTTAGGAAGCCTTCATAAATGCTTGTAAGATAATTCAAGTCTGTGACAACAGGAGTCTTAAATATTTACAACACCATAGATGTTTAAGAATAAATACACGTATTCAAGAAGACTCTCATTCCTTTGAAGGCAAAAAAAAAATCCCTTCATTCTGGCCATAATCATGCACTGTGATCTGAATTACTCAGCATAAAGCAATATACCACTTCTGTAGCAAGATTAACTACACACAAAGCAGCCGTGTATTGACTGAACTGACTTCAAAATAAATATTTAAGAAGTTGTTTTTCCTTAATGGTCAGCATCATCTAAAAGTGCACCCATGAGAGTGCTCTAAATTGTAATTAACCCCACCTTTCCCCACCTTTATCTAGTGCAGCATCCTGAAATTCACTATAATTGGTGCAGCTTGCCCAGATGGGGTGGTAAGTAAAATCTGTCCCATCAAAACGTAGTGCTACCTCCTGTGGAGCAGTAAAGTGCTTTCACAAAGACAAGCGATTTGACTAAAATGTAAACTTAGAGGAGCAAAACCTGCAGAAAAATTAATCTGGAATTACAAGGGAAAGACATAAAGAATAAATGAGACAGGCGACAGTAGGAAAGAGAAGGTTCAACTGCATCTAATAGCGGCAGGAGTGACATAAAAGAGCAAGATGAAAAAATACAAAAGATATCCATGGGAAAGAAAATAATGAGAGACGATGGGGAGACTAAGAGAGTGAAAACAAATCCTGAATATTCTAGACAGCCCAGAAATGGAAGAGACTTTAGGAAGCCATCTATTTCATGCTCTACTCTGGTACAAGACTAACAGATTTCTGAAAGAAAGGAAAAAGAAAAAAAAAAAAAGGAAAAGTAAGATAGGAGAAACGGGAAACTGGAATTCAGAAAGAACAGCTGTCAGGACTGGATTGCACTGCGTTTATCTCACCATTTACCTTATTCTTACAATTAGCTTGCTTATCTTCAGCAATCCTGCGATATAAGTCATGACTGAAAATACAAACGCCTTCCAGTATATTAGCTCAACAGTTGTATTCATATAGAGGTGCAAAACACAGTAAAAATTGCCTTGTTTCATTTTACACAATAGCAAGCACAATTCTTCTGTCACCATTACCAGAGTTTTATTTAATGTGATGCATCTCCACTGACCCACAAAGAACTACTTTGGACCCAAACTACTTGTGAGAGGAAGACAGGGCTAATGTTGCCTGCGGTGCCAGAAAAATACATTACAGAGAAGCTCCTTGTCTCAGGTGTACATGTAAGAAGCGCCATCTGAATTCTGTGGGAGCAATGCACGTACAAATGGGGACACAACACGAAGGATAACGCCAAAAGCACAAGTGTCAGCCTTGCAACCGGCCAAGGCAGCAATCTTCAGAGCCGGTACCACACTGCTACTCTACATTTCTAATTGCAGTCATCACCCTTTGCCATCCAGCACTCTGCACATTACACGGAAATCTCATATAAACACAAAACAGAAGAAACATATGCAAATGCTCAGTTTTCTAGTTCTGATTTAAAAATTAATTACATTGTTGTTTCTTTGTACTCTAAATCTTGTAACATCTGAAGACGAGATAGAGTACGGTGTAACCAGCGTTACACAGATGTTCACATAGGTGTTCTGTGGACAACAGTGCCCTCCAGGCTTTTCCAAACAAGGTTTACAAATAGTACCCTAAACGCAAGCATAATAAAAAATTTTCTTTTCCTTTTTTTTGAAGCTGGATGTGCAGTTGCACAAAGTAACCCACTTAACTATGTGGAGTAGGCATAAAATAACAGGAAAAGGTTTCAACAAGTTGAGATGTGCGACTTGCTCTGTACCTGGGGGTTTGCTTTCCCAGGTTCTGCATGTAAACATTACTGACGTTTCACAGTCTTTATCTGACTTCCAGGGTCACTTCAATCCAGCAGATAAGTCCCTCCAAAGTAGGTGTGCTAATGTGTGCCTGTATTTGTTAGTACTATAAGGCCCTGTGAGATAGGGAAGGAAGTTGAAGCACAGAAAGTAAAGGTCCTACCTAAAGAAAGTGCTCATACATCTTGTTTAACATAGAGGCTTTCCCCACATTTGCCAGACTCCAGAGGAAGCTTTTCTGTGCTCAGACATAAAGGCATGGGGAAGGACCCACGAAGTGCTGGTTTCCATGGGAGATGGAGATGCTTTCAGTGAGAGGGAAGATGCTCTGCGCTTTGCGAGGCTCCTAATGGAGCAGAACAGAACTGATCCTGTAAGTCCTCATTTTAGGCTTGAGCCTGCTATGCCACTTATGACCAATGTATGTCTCATGCCATATTATGGTCAAAAAGTCACCCATCAAGACACGCAGAGAAGCCTATCTCTGTTCCCCTAATGAAATAAGGGCAGATGCAGACACCAAGGTAGCAGATTTTAAACAAGTGTGTTTCTCTCTTCTAGCACTCATTGCATGATCACAGAATAAATCCCGATTTCTGCTGCTGCTACTGATTGTCCTAAATTCACCTTCATAAGCTAAAATAAATGTTAATTAAATAAAGCATTATGGACTTGGTAAAGCTTTACAAAATTTGTGCCTAGCAATTAGTAATAATAAAATTCTTGGTGCTGAAGTCTACAATTATTTTTGAAACTGAGAAATGGGAAAAACCCTGCAGCACAAACGGCAGCTTTCCTTTGCCATTTAAAACAAAAAAACTCACAACAGTATCCTACTTTTAAATGTGCAATTCTCAAGCAGGCGTGCCATGAAACACACATAGTCAATTTATCTGTGTAAAGTGCATAGCAGAGCTGCTCTACCCTGTACCAAATGATACATTAAATCTGTTCACTGTTTAACAGGGGAAACTCGTAATGTCGCTGTTAATGATTTACACAGAGACAAAACAGCTCTACCTAAATTTTGTTAAAAATTGTGAAGTTGCGGTCATTTTAACCTCCCTTTCATAACTGCAAGCTAACCCAATCAATAAGCTGGAAACGTATATAGCATTTCTTCTGCTATGAAAGGAAGGTATTTCTGCCACAGTGGCCTTAAAAGCCAGCATTGCCCGGGCACGCTCCATAGATGCAGCTCACGTCTGGATTCATACAGGAACCAGCAAGGGCAGACAAAGCTGTCCTCTTGCTGCACTTTCCTGGCCCTAGTGGATTTCCTCATTGAGCGAGTAAACCTCGTTAGGGATCAAATATCCACTGGTTTCCAGTACGGATGTTAGCAACTCAGGGAATTATGAACCGTTCAGTGAAGCACACTGCTAACAGCACGGACACATCCAGGCTGGGAACCTCTGACTTGCAAGAAAAGGCAACAAGCAGTATTTCAAGGCTGAAATCAGCCCAGATAAAACAGACAGGTAGTCCCCGCCAGTGCACACAACAGCATTGCCATCAGCTTCCGCAAGAGTGGATTAGCGCCCACATGCTTTGTTATACAATACCGCAAGCACATCTTCACCTTATGACTGGATTCACCTCCTTGAGCCATGTCAGGAGCGATCCGACTGAAGTTAATGCAGTTTCTGCGATTTCTGTTCACACACGTGATATCTGAGTCTAGCCGCGGACAGGTTTAAACAGATGAAACTGGCTACGTAGGATTCAGGTTTGTTCAGAAAAGCCCTCAGACTCCAGTGCTCATCTCCGAGATGCACTAACAACATGCTTTCTCATTGCAAATTCAAACTCTTTAATGAATCTTTGGATACTTAGCAATCGAAACAAATTGTTAATCAGCACTGCATCTCAGAAATGCTAGTTACTCTTCATAGCACATGTGTAAACTGGCATCCTAGACCTCCTCTTCATCAGGATTTTAGAAAGCAGCTATACTATTACATCAACTAAATACAGAGAGGGGAGGCACATTATATCTACTGCTTTTCATAGAAGGTTAGCTTAAAAGGTCACGGTCAAACAGGCTCATTTTTAACTGGAGTTAAGCAATTTATTTACGAAAAGAGCAGCAAGCTACGCCATGCTCTGCGAGTCAAAGAAACATTACATACATACGGTTTCATTACTACAGTACTAGCAACGGCATCTTTTCTTCACCCATCGCTCCCTGTTCTACTTTCTGAGTTAGGCACTACAAGACTCCCTATCAAACACAGAAACTAATGAAATTAAACCTAGCAAAACTACTGTAGCCCACTAGCACATACTTTAAAGCTGTTTTCTACTTAGTTGAAAAAGAATTTATGACATAAACATTAGAACTAAAAATAAAAAAGCTGCTGAAGCAATCACAGTCTTTTTCAGTCCATGCAGACAGTGTGAAGTAGAGCAGTAAATTGCAGCGAGCAGACAGCACAGCTCTTAAAACTTGCCCAGCTTCTGCTCTGACAAAAGAGATCACTTAGGACTTCATATTGCTGCTGCCCTCGTCATTTAATTAACGGACTAAAAAATTCACTGCTGCCATATTCTGTATTTGTCTCTGCTCTTGAAAAAACCCAAATCCACCTGTCGTTTACACTGGGGCTGACTACTATTTAGCATTACCACTGCGAGAGCAGTGCCTGTCACCAAAGGCAGGAGGAACTGGGAGCAGTGGCCGGCAGCCGCAGGCACCGCGGTCACCGACCAACCTCTGACAATTTTTGGCATTTTTCATTCGAGGCTGGCAGCGTTTTTCCTTCCCCTGCCGCGGCGGTGCGGTAGGGCTGCGGGACCCACGGCTGGGACGGCTGAATAAACCTTTCAAAGGCTGCTGGCAGCCGCGTATCGGCACACACGCAAACGGGCCCAGAGGGGAGAACGGACGCCCGCCGCCGCGGGCTCCCCCGAACCCGTCCGCCGGCAGGATCCGCCCCGGAGACCCCCAGCGCCCCCGGCTCCCTCCTCGCCCAGCGCCCCGGCTCCAAAACGCGGCACCCCGGGACGGGAGCTTGCAAGTGACGGCTGCTTGCCGCCCCACAGGGCCGGAGCCCGCCCGGCCAGCCCCAACAACCCTCTGCGAGAAATAAACGCCCGAACCAAACCCCGCTCTCCAGCCTCCCCGCTCTTGCAGCAGGGTCGGGGCGCCCCACCCAGAGGGCAAAGGCGAAGCAGACACCTTCTCCCCCTCCTGACCTTTCTGCACCCCAGCTCACCCTGCCGTCCCCTGCCCCCGCCGCCCTGCTCCCCGGCCGTGCCCTCTCCCCCGCCACCCCAGCGCTCCCGGGGCGGGCTGCACCCAGCACGGCGGGGCGCCGACACCTGCGCGCCGGCTCCGACCTCGGCGGCTCGCCGCCCCGAGAGAGGGAAGGAGGGAGGCAAGGCACCGAGGCCCGCCGGCCAGCGCGGCTGCTGCCGCTGCCCGGAGGCGCTCCTGCCCGCGGAGGCGAGCGGCGGCCGGTCCGTCCCGGGTCGCGCCGGGTGGCTTACCCGGTGGGAGGCTTGCTGGCTCCGGGGCGCACGAGGGTCTCCATGGCCGGGCCTCCCTCACCGCTTCTTAAGGGCCGGTCCGGTCCGGACGCGGTCCTGCAGCGGCGAAGGTCGGCGGCCGGGGGGGATCGAGAGGGAGGGAAGAGAGGAGAGGAGTGAGAGCCGGCCTGGCCCCCTCCCTCACCCCCACCTCCCCCGCCCGGCCCCGCTCCCCGCCCCGCCGCCGGGCGGCACTGCCCGGGGCGCCGACGCCCCCCGCTCGCTAGTCGCGCTGCGGGCTGCGATGCCCCGCCGAAGCGGCACACCGTGGCCCCCCGCCGCTCCCCGCCCGCCTTACCGGGCCGGCAGGGAAGCAACGCCGCGCCGCGGGCACTGACAGCTCGGCTGCGCCCGCCGAGGAAGGGGCTGCCCGGCCGGCCCCCGACCGGGAACGGCGGGGCGGAGGGCAGGCTGCGCTCCCGGCGCGGCCCCCGGAGGCGAGCGGCTCGGCTCGGCGCGGCTGGCCGCTGCCCGCTCGGCGGCCCGGGCAGCCCGGGAGGGCGGGCGGGGGCGGGGGCGCTGCCAGCCCGTTTCCATGTGACTGGCCGGGACAAATGCGAACGCGGCGGCTGTCCCCGCGGGCACTGCCGGGGCGGCCGCCCACGCTGCCCACGCCGCGGCGGGGGAGAGGAGGGGATGGGGGAACCCCGCGGGAGAGCGAAGCGACAAACCCCACCGCCGGCACCAGCTCAGAAAACCCTTCTACAATCTCTTTTGCCATAAAATTGGCAAAACCAAAGCTTGCCAGGCGGCTGTCCCCCGAGGCTGAGCCCCGCGGGGAACGAAGGCTTTTCGAGAGCCTCACGCCCTGCCCAGCCCCTAGCGTTGCCACCTACGGCTTGTTTCTCATTACCTTGATTCTTGGAGACTTTTTTTCTTTTCTTGGAGGCGGCGCGAACAACTTTTTTTAAAATTAGTAGCGGCTTTGGCCAAGAGAGGGGCTGAGGGGCCGTGATCGGGCAGGCACGGCAAGGCAAGGCAGGCTTCTCCCTGGGTGTTTCAACCCAGCGATGCGAGCCCAGCACCGGGGAAGGCAGCACGGGGCCCCTGCGCCCTCAGCCTCGCACCCTGAGCGGTGCGAAGGGCCCGCCGGCACAGCCTTCGCGGCAAAGCAGGCAGCACGTTAAAATCTCAGTGTGCTGTTTCAGAAATATTCCCCTCACGCCGTTTCCCCAGGAGAGCAACTGTTACGCTTGTGTGTGAAAGGAGAACCAAGCTGGAGGCGGGGGAGCCTGGCTTGTATTATTGCAGTGTGTGCCTGCTCTCGGGTGTGCCCGGCGTTGGGCGCCCGGGCCTTTCTCAGGCGTTTGGGGAGTTTCTCTGTTCCCCTCCAACCCTCTCCGTTTGCTTCACCTTGCTTTCCCGGCCGTGGTGGGAGGATGGCAGAGACGGCAGACGGGTCAGGCCACCAGCCAACACAGGGACCCGGAGACAGGAGCAAGCAGGCTGAGTGAAGCGACGGTGAGAAAGTCAGGCGGGGCACTGTGAGCGAAGGGGAGATGCTGCCTGACTTGCCTTTTCACCTGGCTGCCTTGGCAACAGTCCTGCAGGTTCTGGTTAATGGTCACCCCTTTCCCCAAACCCTTCCTTCCCCTCAGGCTTGAGCTCGTATCGCTGCATATTCTGCCCATCGGAAAGCGTCTTGCCCAGCTCAGTGACCAGAGTAAATGCAAGCAGCTTGTCTGGCCCCAAAAGCGAGAGTTTCTTCCTCAGCAAGAAAGACTTGGCAAATCTGGGTCAGAACCTGCATGCGAGTGATGGCGTTGCTATCTGCAAGAAACCCCCATCCCAGGCAGATTGTGAATATTTTGGAACATTCAGACATTGGATTAATTTGCCAGTAACAGAAAGGAAAAGAATGCATTCATCTTTTCTGTACTACGTGAATGGAAGATTACCGTAAATGCCCACCTTTGTCTTGTACCAAGGCTTTTGCATTATGATCAAAATACTTGTTTCTGTGCATTTACCCCAATGTATAACAGAACACTTGTAGTATAGTCATCCTTCATTTTCTCTTCTCTCGCTTTGACAACCTGAGGTCTCCCCTTAATTCCTGTCTTCTCAGCAGAGAGTTAATGCTGCTTTCCGATCCCTGCTCTCCGTCCCTGACATATACAGACGGCCTAAGGGCAGGGGAGGCAGCTGGCTGTCCTAGCTGTAGGTAGAGAAACAAAAATACGAATTTGCAGAAGCAAAACATTGATCTCTAATTTCCCTGTTACCATGGGTAGAAGTTGACTGAGTCGCCACAGTTCAGTAATTACCCCGGTCATCTGAGCCACATGCCACAGTAATGAGCCACATGCATGTTCCTAATTTGTGCCCTTATGAAAATAAATAGGCTAGCTTACATACTTTATTTTGCAAGTGGATTGGTTCAGAGGCTGCACACTGTCAGTTACCATAGTTCCAGGAATGAATGGTGATCTATTAAATCACGGGAACTTGATTTCATAGCTCTGTTCATCATCTATTCAGTCATTTTTCATCTCCCCTTTTTACTCCTCAATCTAAATGAACTCTTCCCTATCCCAGAATAGATGCTAAAGCTACACGGGCACAAAACCTCTACAGAAACCCCTAAACCTTCCCCTGTCCGCATCATTAGCAAACTAAACTGCTCCAGTTATTTCAAGAACCTGAATGAACTTCCCTTGCCTCAGCTGTAACTTCTACTGTACCGTGATACACCCGAGCAGAGATGTAAAGCACAAAATAGTATTTGCTTATTACGTTCACTTTTTTTTATATAGTACAGCAAAAGAGCAAAAGCCTATCAACCACCAAAATCACGATCTTAATACATCTCCAGAGTGCCAGCAGCACCGACTGCCCACGGCCCCAGTTCTTCAGTCCCGTTTGGCTGATGGAAAAGCCAGGTGAAATGCGGGGAGCACAGTCTGCAATACGACACGGGAATCTGCCTTTCTCCAGGCTCCTTGGCACTGGGCCCAGCTCTCAAAAAAAGGGCAAAGGGGGCATTTCTAGTGTGCATTGTAATCCCCACAATCGGGGTGCTATGCTCGTTTTTTAGGCAAAGGGCATTAGTTCGGAGAGGGACTGCATAAGTATTTGCCAATCTCATAAAATGTCTGTGAGACTGGGCATTTCAGTCCCTTCCCCCCCCGGACTGTTTTTAACCCTTCCCTGTCTGTATAGCTTCACCTCTGTTTAGATGGGCCTCCTCAATATATTTCCGAAGAAAATTAAGTCATTTAGATGACAAAATCCTTGCTGTAAAATAAGTTTAGACCTTTAAAAATAAGAAATTAATCACCAGTGCAATTTCACATTTCTGCATTTATACAGTCTTCAAAACATTATTCCTATTTTTCCTCACCTTCACTGCTAGTAGTATTACTGAATCAAACCTTTACGGCTACATTTTTCTACTGCTAAAACTGGCCTGCAATGTTTCAGGAATTTGAGTTTATAGTATAAACGTAACTGAACATGTAAGGAATCTAGTAAGACAAGTCTAATACCAAAGAATTTGTTTCTAATGTAGTAAAAAGAGGTTAACATTAGCTCAGCATTAGCTAACATGCACCAGTTAACCAAGCCTTTTCTCTAGTCTAGCACATCTCTTCCTACGATTTAGCTGTTTGAGGACCATCCTAGAATTGGAAACCAGGTTTGAGCTTAAAAACCAAGGCAAAAATAACAAACCTGAATTTATAGCAGGAAAGGATTGTGAATAGAAGTTAGTTAATGTGGTTAGGTTTAGTTAATAGCAAATACACATTTTTAACCACATAAATCCTTTTCCCATTCTAAGCAATCTAGAAATTGCAATTTAAGCATTAATCCTTGGAAGAGAGTTGACTTACTGTACAATTGCAAAATTCCTGCCTATGTAATTATAGCAATTGGAGCTGTGTAGCCTCAAGCTCACAAAACTCTTTTATTTTGCTAGCCACAGAAAAAAATAAAAAGGAAAAAAAAGAAGGGAAATGAGATTTTCAGGGCTTGCTAGACCATTTCCTTGAGTCCCAGAGCACCCCTTCCTCAGAAAGTTGTTTTGGGATTTAGCCCTACAGGTCCTATTGTTTTTATTAGGAACCTGAAATAACCGTGAGCAAATTATATCAATTTTAGAGGAATGTGTCAAAATAGCGAATAAAAACGATGAGTAGTTTTGAACAAATATCACATCATTGCTGGTCCATACAAGTCTAACACAACATTATCAAACACCACTGAAGAGGCTGAATTTGCTTCAGAAAGGCACCGTGACTCGATGAGTGGGGCAGTCAAGGGGGAACAAGGATATTGTGCTTGGATCTGCCCATAGTCACGTAGCAAATCACTGACAAGTTTCTGGTTCATCTTCTGTTTCTCTTACTTATCTTCTGTCGTTCTGAGGAGACTCCTTTGTGACTCAGTGCCAAACTGCACTTGTACAGCATCTAGAGGAGAGCAAAGACAGTTCCTGCCCTGGACAACCAGAGGTTTTTGGAACAGCAATTTTAGTTTTCTTCACGGTTTTAGAGACTTACGTGTAAGAAGTCTGTGATGTCAATTGAGGCTCCCAAGGAAAGAACCAAAAAAGATACTAATCCTCCAAAAACATGACAAAGAAGCCATCTGAAAGAGCACGTGGATACGGATACAGGTTTATGTAGCTTTAGCTGAGACAGTTCATATTATTTCTGAGTTATCAGGTAATTACCTCCCGCATATGTAGAAATACTGAAGCTTGCCCTTTCTCTTGTTATCTCTCAACCTGTTCTGTTTTGAAAGATAGATCCCTTCAGACATTTTTTCTTTTATCTCCCAAAACTTACTGAAGTCAGTGAAGAGTTTGGAGGGTATTTGGCTTTGAGACACCTAGAAAAAGGAATTGGGAGTGTGATGGAGAAAGCTAGAGACTCTTTCCCAGCCTCTGCATGGAAAAGGCTGTTGAGGAAACCCCCAGTTGACCGGTCACTCCTGCCTTCAAACCGCGGTGTCGTCTGGAAAGCGGCGAGGTGGAGAGAGGGACGGCGCAGCATGGCAGACGAGCGGGCGCGTGATGCAGCACCGGCCCAACGCTGACGCTCGGGAGCCGCAGGCAGATCGAGCACTGTCATGCCAGGTAAAAATATTCTGGAAAAGGAGGGTCCTTTTGCCTTAGAGAGTATTTCAGAGCACACGTGCAGGGTGGGGAGCGTGATGTACATGAACAGAGATGGGGAAATGGTTTGAAACCACGATGTGAGTAGAATAAGAGGAATTTCTGTGAACAACGCAGCCATCAGGAAATTAAAAACGGGTTATTTTAAATGTGGCTAAAAGTGGACACGGCAGACATCAGCATAACCCAGACTGAAGCTGATATGTCTCTATAATATGCTGACACAGTCTTGAATGTAAGAACCGTAGAACTTTGGGGATTTTGTTTTAAAGGTTGGGTATTGATTACATGCTTATTCTTCCATTCTTTCTCTTTTTTTCCCAACAGTTTTATAGTCTGTTGCTTTTCCCTAACATTTCATTCTATATATTTTGGACAAGTAGCCTTCTATTTCCTCTCTTTTCTACCATTCCTCTTATGTGAACTTTTTTCAGGATTTGAAACCCCAGGCCTAGTCTGCAATTAAACTGACATTAATGAAAGGATATTTACCTGGAAACACCCAGTGGGCCAGAGCTCGTGTTCTTGGGCTCAGCTGTGGTGAGAACCTTCCTAGGCAAGATGCTAATGTAAGATGCTTCCCAAAATCAAAGAGTTGCATGACTCATACTCATCTGGGAACAGTGTCAGAGAAGACAATACTATTATCGAGGGAAAATATAAAATTAGTCTTCAGGACCATGTCATATTATATGACTGAAAAAAGCCTTTTGGCAGCCTTGACCAGCTTACAAACGAAATCTGAATCAAAACATTAGCTAATTTATGTAAATGTATCTTCATTGTACTGAGCTGGGTAATCCTGCTCAGCGTGCCGGTCAGGGTGACCCAGCTACAGCCATTCCTCACTGTGAGCTTTTTGCTCTTTGTTTGCCATGCCCAGGAGAGCCTAGGGTTGTCAAAGCAGCATTTCAGAGAAGCGACTCACCGCCTCCCAGATGCTGGTGTCAGGAAAACTCCCTTCATCGTTACCTCTTTCTCTAATGAAAATAAGTTGTGCCATGCTTAGAATTACCTTCTGTTTCAGCATTTTCATGAAAGTGAAGTAGAGCTCCTGGGCCACTCAGCCCAGCAGAACTAGCAGAAGGGGAAACTTCATGAGCCTTCCGCGTAAATAACTTTCTACAGATCTGAAAACGGTTCATTTAGAAGTGGCATGAAGCCATAGCAGAGCACTTGACTTTGGCATGACACTTTTCCAGTCAACAGGGTACAGACAGGCCAGGCTTTTGTAAAGCCGTGCAGGACTGACAAGGAGACGGCAGAAGGGACGCTCCGTGCATGGCCTCGCGCAGCAATGAAGAAAACAGAAATCTCTCTCTGTAAGCTATGGACATGGCACGTTCCCAGTTTTCCTTATGCAGCACACTGCGTACACACCACCACGTGGCTCCACCGCTGCAACCAGCCTGCGCCTCTCCCCTGCGTTGTGCCCCGCTCTCCTCGCAGCACGCACGGCTGGCGCTGCAAGTGATGGCAGCGAGGAGTGCCTGCTGCCTTTGAAACCCTGGCTTTCGTGTGGGGCTTCAGCTACTAACTGCTGAAGTCGCTCCTGAAGTTAGTTAGTCCCCGCAGTGACCAAATGCCCTTAGAAAACAATTCTCAAGTGAGCTATGTGTGTGCTGAATACTCAATACCAGGGTTTCTATTTCAAGAAGGCTATTTCTATTTTCATGTATATAATATAGCCAAGCTATAATCAGAAGAATTATATCCACTCACAGTCCTCTCTATAAATATTTAGCACTGTATGACATAAGCTTTATTAACAATGTCCACAACTGTCTTTTAGCTCACAGACTAGGTTAAACTTCTACCACTTTTAAATGGATTTTTTCAGTACAGTCTTTCACTGAAATTTAGAAAGTTTCCATGGTTAGGAGGTAGTGGTATCTCAAGGTTTCATTTTTAAGTTTTGGGATGGACAAATAACAACATAGATTTTGTAGAATTTCATAGTTACGTAATTCTCATTTCACAGTTGCATCGTCTGATGCACCTTTCAGTTAATCCTGATTAATAGCAACATAAATGAAAACAGGATTTGGTTCTGTATTTAAATCAAAACTAATACACTATAAAGACAAATACATATGTACTTATGGAAAAATAGAAAAGTAGCAGGCTTGGTGCTGCTGCTATTTCTATTGAGTTACATAATTCATGATTGCCTTAGTTGAACAATACCTCAAAGCACACAAAGATTTACATGCATGTGAAAGCTCACCAATATTACACTTAGCTTCTATTCCTTAATTCTTTAGAAAAAATAAGACCCTTTGACATACCATACCATCTCTAGAATTCTCCAGAAACTAAACAGGGATTTGAATAGCTGCATGCTGTTAAATTACTACATGCGCCCCCAAAGGCCTACCTTTTATTCGTTCCCACCCCAAATATAGACCTCATCAACCTGCTGAAATCACTGAATTACATTAATATGAGACTCATACCCCTGAAGCATAGAGCTTTAATGGATGCTATTGTCAGGAAAGCATCTGAATAAGGCAGATGAAGTCTGAAGACTGACGTACATAAAGCCTTATATATAATTCAGACCTAGGTTACAAGTGTGAGGAAGTAAATAATGAAATAACTTACTGTGAGGAATTCTCTCTGGGCATATTTGGATTGACATAATGTACAATAAATTTTTTCTAGCCACCACCATGTCATGACACGATCAGTGGTGCGGAAGGTGGCTTCCCCATCACCCGCCCCTCTGAGGCCAGCAAAGGCTTCTTAACTCTCCCTTCATACATTTCAGAAGCTTTATACCTTGATATCAATAAGTGACAAGACAGTAATACTTTTGTCTCTTTTTGCTAACATACCTTGAGACAGATCCTGCTGCTTATCTCTTTTTCCAGAAGATACAGGTTAGCTGGGTACAGCGAAGGAAGAGGAAGGGAGGTCTTCCAAAGATGTCCGGTGGTACTAATCCAGGAGAAATTGGGCTGAGACGAAGCACACAGTTGGTTCACCACGGTGTCACTGGACAGATGCGGTCACGCAGGGACAAGACAGGGTAATACTTCTCTCTTTAGAAGGGGTTGCGGTCACCCTGCTCCTGTAAGCAACACATAATTAGAAACAAGAAAAACTCTCCTTGAATTAACAAGGAAGGGATTGGATAAAGTGGCCAGCAAAGAGGGGTGGAGGAAATATGGATTATCTAGAGAACATCACTGGCCTGATCCAAAGCCTACTGATATTAATGAGAGGTTTTCTACTGGCTCCGACTGTTTTTTCCAAATCTTTCACGTCACTTGCAAACACGTGCAGTAATGACTGGGTGTTTTACATAATCTTTCTTCTCTCATTTCCTCCCCTCTTCCCCTTGAATGTGAAGTTAATCGCGTCTTAATCCTACCTCTAGCCACTTGTACTGGTGCTGCATGAATCTTCACAGGAACCTGCTTGTTTACTGGCCCCTGAAGGACAACATGAAGGTAAAAAGTCTGTCACGTGCTTTAAACACCCTATACCTGACATGAGGTGGCTGATGAACCTTTGGATCCTTTTTATTTCTGTCTTCTCCTGGCTTGTCAGCTCTCCTCACCCTGCAATCTCAGTCTAGGGGAGGGGTATAAATTATGACATAATTAAAATGAAACAACACTCCCTTTCTTCTGGTGAGTCATCTGCAGGTATCCATAAAATGTACAGCGTGAAAATTACCTCCAGTTCAGGGCATTAAGAATACAAAGTAGCTCCTTAGAGTTCCTTTGGAAAAATAAATATGGAGCACCTCTAACTTACAAATAAAGAAAACTAATTTCCTACTGTTTGCAGTCGCAGACTAGAATAACCAGATTACAAAGCTTCCTGTGGATTTGCTACCCGGGGTGGTGCGCTGCTGCATTGCTGCAGGGACAGCCCAGAAAGCAAACCGTGATGCAAAGGGCTGCGCTTGGTTCCTCCTCTGCCCCCATGGCAAGAGCTCTCCCCGCAGCAGCTGGTGTCTGGCACGGCGCTCAGTGCCCGGCCTGTTGGCACAACGCCGTCTTCCAGCGGGGCGGGCGGCGAGCCAGAGCCCCACCTTTTCTCCACCTTCTCCTCTCTCAACACAGATGGATGACAAGGGAGGAAAACAATAGTCCTGCAGAGATCCGTCTTTTCTCACAATGCAAGTATCTATCGCAGAAAGGCCTTGCTAGCCATGAAGGGTCTAGAATGTAGACCACAATCTCTTTAGTAAATAGGCATGTGTCCGTAGAGATTTAAAGGAATACATTGGTTTGCTTAATTTTTATACTTATTCATAATCTGATGAAATATTAAAGGAACCCACAGATTTATATACAATTTTTTCTTTTACTGGAAGATGACAAATGAAGGTGTAAATCCTCCCAAAATGCATTGGATTAATGCCTGCGATAACTATGGAGGTGCTTTCACAGCACTGGCTGGTGTTTTAAATCTAAGTGTCACAAAAGCCACATTAACTTTAGTGATCACTACTGAACCAAAAGGCACATGGAAATCTTTGCAAACTTTCACGCAAAATGCATTTGAAACCTTCCAAGGGAAAATGAAAAGTCAGAGAGCAACATTTCAATTGTTCACGTGTACTTTGCCTTTGATGTGCCATGCCACCCCAATGGTTAAGAAGCAAGGGCCCGCTCGAGTCAGACCCTGTCGGTGCGCACAAGAGTAACCAGCTGCGGGTCTTGCAGCAACCTCTGTGGCCTACGTCATCGCTTCTGCGAAGGTTTCTCAGGGTGCTCGGTGCGAGCAGCCCTCTGCTTGCCCTCGTTCTTGCACACGCAGAAGGTAACCTCGGGTCCTGCCCTAATGCGGGAGCGTGGTGGGCTCCGCCTGCAGATGTTTGTGCGTGCCGCAAACTGAAGGTTTCCATGCCCTCCCCCACCGCAGCCTCGGCTCCCTGCTACCGAAACCCTTCTCTGTCGGGTTGCCCAATCCCAGCTGAACTGTTGCCAAGTTCACAGTGTACCTTAAACAACAGGTAGGCCTCCAGTGGATGGTCACCCCAGTGCAGCTATAACCTTCCCCTTCTGTGAGATTTTAATGTCATAGCATAGGAGAATATTTGTGCAACTTGAGGTGTGGCATTTTTAACCCTTTGGAAAAGAATGATATTTGCAAGAGTGTCACTGCAAAATCCACAATACCTTGCTACCATGTTTTCAATTTTAAGGTGGTTCCTTAGAAAATTATAAAATATGGTTCATTTATACATTGCAGTTGCATTTCCAAACTGCTGTCTAATACAGATCTTGAAAATTACGTTTGTTACCCTACTGCTTTATGAATAACTCATTCCTTCCTGATGAATGAAGACTAAGCATGGCTAAACCTGGAATTTTCAGATGGATGTAACACAGACTGTAAAATACATGCATTTATGCATACATATATAATTTTATGATTCTAGAGTTTTGTTTTCTTTGCAGTGGGGTTTTTTGCATACTGACTTACTTGGAAGCTCCAGATGCCTGTGGCTTCTCCTGAGACCCGACCTGGAGTACTGCTTCCAGCTCTGGGGCCCTCAGCACAAGACAGCCATGGACCTGTTGGAGCGGTCCAGAGGAGGGCCATGAAAATAGTCAGAGGGCTGCAACACCCCCCCTATGAAGAAAGGCTGAGAAAATTGGGGTTGTTCAGCCTGGAAAAGAGAAGGCTCTGGGGAGACCATATTGCAGCCTTTCAATACTTAAAGGAGACTTATAAAAAAGATGGGGACAGACATTTTACCAGGGCCCGTAGTGACAACATGAGGAGTACAATTTTAAACTACAAGGGAGTAGATATAGACTGAACATAAGGAAGAAATTCTTTACAATAAGGGTGGTGAGGCACTGGAACAGGTTGCCCAGAGAAGTTGTGGATGCCCCCTCCCTGGAAGTGTTCAAGGCCAGGTTGGCTGGGCTTTGAGCAACCTGGTCTGGTGGAAGGTGTCCCTGCCCATGGCAGGGGGGTTGGAACTAGATGATCTTTAAGGACCCTTCCAACCCAAACCGCTCTGTGATTCTTGAGTGCCCAAGTGAGGATTTGGGTATCTGTGTTAGGGCACTCAAGTCAGAATATTGGATTCATCGTTGGCAAACTGAGGATATTTGAGGTCAACTCATAACTGAACCCCAGGATTCAGAACCCTTATTCCTAAATGGAGGTTTTTCAAGGGAAACAGAATAGAATCCAGCAGCTGAGCCAACAAAATAGATAGGAACTCATCCCTTGTTTAAATTTTATCATGGAGACTCAAAATGAAATCAGTGGTTCTGCAGTGGTCTGGTAAGCAACAGTATGATCAGAAAACAGGCTGTGGAAAACTCAGGGAAGGAAATTTTGATGAGCATGATTTCTTCTACAGTCTTGTGACAATCTGTAACAAGAAAACGGCCAATGAAAGTCTTAATAACATTTCAATTATTGGATTAAGGCTTGGGAAAGACTAATGATTGAGAAAGGGAAGAGAGGAATCAGCAGGAAAATCAAACCCAAAACAAAACAACAAAAATTCCCCAAGGTCTTATTGCAAAATTAGGCTTTAAAATGTTTGTATCCAGCACCCCTCCACTGGGAGGCCTTTGTCACTGCTCCTTGAGGACATGAAGCCCATAGTCCCGATATGCAGCTCTGGGAGGAGGGGTAAACTCCTTTTCCAAGGTAGCAAAGCAAGTAGGATGTCACTACCTCCTAGAAAAGAGAACAGGCTGGCTTTATTTTAATCATCTGCATTTGTAATCCCCAGCTATGCTCTAAGCAAAGCCGAAGAGCTTTTACTTTTTACTTCAAATGGAATGAAATGTGTGAGCGTGAAGAGGACGCTGCGGGGAGGCGGACGATGAAAGATCCTGCTAACACCATCATAAAAGCGAACATGCAGCAGGAAGCTGAAAGGACCCCCTGGGTAGATTTGTTATCGGAGCTTCCAGTTTTGATGAGAGAGAGGTGGAAAAATAAGCAAAAGGATTTTGAATTCCTGAGCTCGTGGCTGCTTTGATGAGCTGAAGGGCTGGTTGAACCCACCGGCAGTCAGAGGTTTCACCTGTCACATCAGTGGGACAACAATTTCAGTCGCTTGCAAAGGACTTGTATTTTTGTCTCTTGTACACCCAGGCACTCTATGTTTAAAAAAAATAAAGGAAAAACACCTAGACAGCAGAATGATCCTTAATTCAGTCCCTTTGAGTCCTGAACCTGATGGCTGGGCCCAAAAAATCAAAGAACAACCTCCCCCCCAGACACCTCTGAACCCCAGCAGGGAGGGAAGCCCCAGCAGAGAAGGGCTCTTTTGCCATCCAGGGGGGGGGGGGGGGTGTAAACAGAAAGCCCCAACAGGCATGCCCTAAATATTTTTTTTGTATGTTGTGTTACTATGCTTGAGAGGAATTGCTAAGAATCGGAGTTTACAAACTGGGGAAAAGTTTGCAGCTATAACAATGATATTTATAGTTTTGTAATTTATTTGTAGCTTTGTGAAATGTATCTGGGTAAATAGCTGTCCCAGCCTAAGGCAATAGCTAATGTCCAGCTGCGAGTGCAAGGTCAGTGGTTATGCTTAGCTAGCTTGGGGAGGTCACAAGATTTTGTCCTGCAGACTGTATAAGCATAGGAGGCAGAAAAAACACTTTCCCTGCCTCCTTGGAAGATCCATGTCCAGCTCCCCATTCAGTTCAGTTCAGCTGATGGCTGTGGGTAGTTCTCAGCATTAAAGCACTGTGGAAGTCCTGCAGCTGCCAGTCACGTGGGTGGCTGCGCCGGGTCAGGAGCAGCCGGCCGAGAGCGGAGGGGCTCTCGGCAGAGCTGCCAGGGCCCACGGAGATGGAGCAGCCGGAGGCACGGCCGGCAGGGAGCCGAGCAGCTAGCAAAGCATCGCTTTATGCAGCAGTTTATCGCCCGAGAAATCTTAGCTTTCACTTACTGCAGATGATGGGAAAAGGTCTAGCCTAGAAATTACTTCCTTAGAGGAAAAGACCATGAACTGTTATAGTTAAAGAATAACTATAACAGTCAGTTACTATCACTCTGTTTACCTGATCAGATTTTCATTCTCTCTCAGAAAAAAAACCAACCCAACTTTGTTAACTGTTTGATTCATGTTTGCCAATAGGAAAAATTAGCTAGTTCAGTAGAATTTTCCCAGTTGTCCAGGTGCAGCTTCAAGTCACCGCTGTCGGAGCAACTCCCTTCGATTTGAACCCAGACCCTGTTGCTGCGGGTCACATCCTGGCAGGAGGATTACCTCTGAACAACAGGAGCAGTGTTTCAATGAAATGACTGCACTTCTTTTTCCAGAGGATCCCTGCTACCACTGGTATGTAGGATGGAGGATACGTAGTCTGAGGATATACTAAGGCAGTGTAGTCTATCTCATTAGCTAGAAACGGAAGCGAACAAGGAGGTTCTAGGAAGAAAAAAGGGCAATGCATTAAAATAACTAAATACCATCCCAGATTCCAACAGACTCCTTGGCTCTGAGCAGTTATGAATAATGCTGGGTACATGGGATGGAACTTAATTTAGACTGCAGTTTCATAGTCACTTCAAGCTAATCTAAGTTGGCACAGTTTATGAAAGAAGCAGTCTTGCCTGCCTGTCTGTTCCCAGCAAAGCTATTCGCTCTCCCCCCCCCCACCTCCCCTTTTTCCTCCCCCTTCACACACAGAGCAGCTTTATTTGTCTCTGCGTGGCGTGCAGTGGGGCAGGCGGTTTGCCCAGAGGGACAACCCTGCTGCTCCCAAGCACACTTACAGCCTCCCTGTGCCACCTTCCAGGTTACAGTCATCCTGATAACAACAAGGGAAAAAACCATAAACAACAGAGAAGGGTTTTGCTAACCCAGATAGGTTTCCTGGTTTGGTTTGGGGTGGGGTTGGAGGGTGGTGCAGTGACATCTTCAAGCAGTGATGACAGTACAGCAACATACCCCAAGTACTGTGAAACAGGGGAGCAGTTAAGACACTTGGACTTGAAATGCCCTGGAGTCAGCACTAATTCCAGCACTTGCTAGCTTAACACTGGTTTATGTTATTGCTGCATAACACATTAACTTCGAGAGGTCACAGCCCATCGGCCCTGATCCACTGGTGACTTGTCCAAATACAGGCAAGCAAAATGCTATCTATTGTAGCCATGGAGGAAAAAACCGCACTTTTTTCATATATATATTTTAAAATTGTTTGGCCCATTAAGATATCGACACCCTTCCATCCCTGTGTTTATCTTTGGATGCTATAATGGGACATTGGCCTCAATTAACGTTTTGGAGTTGTTAATCCTACATCAGGGAGCTCAAGCTGAGCTCAACAAACACAGGCAAAGTACGTGCCCATGTGCGTACACCTAATTCTACTTTTCCTGAAGTTTATATGTATTTTCATGAGTGCAACCTCAATCTCACAGCTGAACATCTATGCTTGTTTTAAGGTAATTGCACAAGACAAAATATGACTAAAATGCAGCAGCCTTATTTAGGATACTTAAAAACAAATTACAAATAAAGGAGTGGTGAACAAAAAGTCCCCTGGGATCATTTCTGAGGTCATGTGCTCATTTTGAAGGAAGCTGGCTTTCTCCTGCATTAGAAGAGTTGAACAACTGTAAGTATAACTTGGGTATAAATTTTATTGAGATTTGCTCTTTGCTGCCAGAGATATGCAAAGGGTTCTCATATCAACAAGCACTGTTTACAGATATCTTCTCAGTAGTGGGACTCTATTGTTAAACATTAATTCTTAGGAATGTGTATGTTGTGCAACCTTTTTGCGTGCTATTTGGATGTGTTAGTAATTTGTCAGTACACTTTCAGTAATTGAGGATCAAAGCATAGGTTTGGGAGAAAGTTTCCTACACAAAATATAGGAATGCACACATTAAAGAGTAAACAAATTTTTTTTCTTTTTTTTTTTTTTTTTTTAGTAAATGCACCCTGAAGTTTGTGTTACAACCATTGAATTATTAGAAGGAGAGCAAAAAAGACCTTGACAATTGGTCCCATCTGGTATATTTGCATTCTGCCAGCGGAGCAGAACAGACACACAAGTGGCAAAAGCAAGTGGGCAAAAAAGGCTAGGGAAAGAATGTAAAGATTTGGGATCCTTTCTGGGGAGACAAACAAGCAGGTGTACTATTTTTAATGCAAGGTTCCTGTCCAGAGCAGCATAGGCAAGAGGTCTCTGCTCCACCTGTTGGTGGAGGGGAAGAAGGAAAATTCTCCGTAAAGAACTAAAGAGAGTGAACACCTGTGTTTGCTGGTGTCTCCTGGGGAGTGTGTAGCAATAGTTACATATACCCTGAGTTTTCTTTGTGTCTTAGGAGATGAGAAAGTGAACCAGAAACTCCCAAAGAGACTCAAGGAGGAAAAAGAGAGGAGTTACCTTCTTGCCAGCAAGCAACCCTGCCTGGCCTACAGTTACAACTTGAGGGATGCTTGGACAAATGCACCTAACTGTCCAAACCACACACAGAGTTTGGGTGGGTTTTTTGGGGCAGGGGTGATTTTGTGGTTTAGTCGAGGTCTATTACTTTGGAGTGCTTTCATAGAATCATAGAATAGTTTGGGTTGGAAGGGATCTTTAATGGTCATCTAGTCCAACCCCCTGCAATGAGCAGGGACATCTTCAACTCGATCACATTGCTCAGAGCCCCATCCAACCTGACCTTGAATGTTTCCAGGGATGGGGCATCTACCACTTCTCTGGGCAACCTGTTCCAGTGTATCACCACCCTCATCGTAAAAAAACATTGGCTGTGAAGCGAGCCCGCCAGACTGTCAGCAGGGTATTATTTCCTCTAGCAACTGCGAGGACTTACTGCTTGTTATTTTACAGTATGTTCTGCTTTTTGCTTACCCCAGGTTGGTAATCACTAAGAAAAACTTCCAGTTTGCAGAGTCTTTGGCTGTTTATCAATGTTATCCCGGGTTGATCTGCTCAGTATCTAGAGGCTTACAGGAAAAGAAGCCGGTAGAGTTATCTGTCAAGAAGTATTACATCTGATATCGTTACTTCTCGGTGAAAGGTTTAGTTTGATGATTTGCTGGGTTAGTGGGGATACACTAAGATCTTGTCTGTGGGAAAGCAAATCAGTGACCATGAGAACACACACACAAGAGTGCATAAATGACAACGTGTTAAAACATTTGTGTAAGGAGATTCAGACTGACCCTAGCAGGCAGAGGTATCTAGAATATGCACTTAGAGCGAGTATCTCATTCAGTGAAGCACAAGACACACAGCAGAAAGTTCAACGTGGTGTCCCAGAGCCAAAGCTGGTCTGTATTTTTAGACTCCATAACCTCAGAGTGTGCCTGAACAGCGGTGTGATTTCAGTATCTCTTTGAGAGCCTGATTCTCGTTGGGGACATTTTTCAAAATGCCCATAGTAGGGAGAAATTGCCCACCTACATCTGAAGTCAGGAAAAATTCCTCTGGGAGTCGCGGTGACTCAGGAACAGCCGAGCCATGCCAAACTGGAACAAGTTCAGAGGGAGCACTGCCTATGATCAATTCATTACATAAACCTCAGATAAGGGAGTGGCAAGAAATTTTCCTGCCACCAACCATGAAAAACAGTTAAGGGGAAACAAAGCAGCCACTGCATGGGCTTTTAACAATCTACTCAATCTCAGTAGTGTAAGGGCCCCAAAGGGCCTGGTGGTAAATACAGAAGAAATCGAAACCAGAGATTAAGCTGCTGTGCTGAGCCATAATGCCATTTCTTCTAATATCTCCAGGCACAGACAGCAGCTGCAGTTAAGTAGATAGCCTTAGGAAATAACTTCTTAGTACAAGAAAGCAGGAGAAAAGTCATTTTCTTTCCTCATGTTCTTTTTGCAGGATCTCTTGCTCCAGTTACAAAACTGCTATGAAATGTAATAATGAAAGACAACTCTGTGTAGCAAGGACCAATAGAAGATAAAAAACCCATAACTGGATCTCAAGCAAGTCCCACATAGGTTTCCATGAACTGATGGATTTCTTTGGGCATCAAACACTGGTCACACATGTAGGATCCTACTGCCTCAGGGCTGGTAAAGCCTCTGAGCACAGGTCTCAGTAGAAACTAAATGCAAAACAAAATTTGAAGCTGTGTTTCATACTAAATCTGTCATAATTCAGTACTTGGTCTTGTATACATGGTGATGTAAATGGCTAGGACCCCCGCAACAGTTATTCTACATGCTGTGCAAAAAAATACTGTCAAAATCCATAGGGGAAAAGAAAACAGCTTATGGTCATGGTTTAAGCACAGCTCTTGCAACACTTCAGCATGTCCTGGAGAGTGCCTGATTGAAGGAATTAGCCAGATTTGTTCAAATGAGTTCACATTCGGGAAAACTCTATAGACTCCATACAAAAAGGCTCCTAAAAATTTTACAGCAGCCAGGAACATGAGAAAGGTAACAATGTAACACCTGTCCTGATGAATGTGGGAAGGGTGGGGCAAAGGAAAAAAAAAAAAAAATCACAAAAATGCCTAAGCAGACGCCTTCATAAAACACTTACTTATGCCTCTGCTTTTGAAATACTAGAGTCCGAAACTTCCTGAGGATTAAATGGGAACTTCTGGGATTCATCCAGAATTAAGCTATAGTTGTAAAGCTAATGAAAGGCAATTTGAGAACATCCCCAAAGTCTTAAACCTTCCGAGGAGAAACTTCAGCCTCTATTAGCAATTAATAGGAGAAGAGGTTGGACAGGAGCCATTTCTCCCTCCAAGACTGTCATTTTTCATGCCCAGAACAATCAAGTACATTTTGCTCCTTTTTCTCTAGGGGCTGTGTTGCACAGAGCAATACACCCAGCTCTGGGCAGGAGAGCTTTCTAGGAAGGCTGTGCCCAACAGCTTCCCAAGAGGCCAGAGCAGCACCGCATGAAATCCAGGGCTATCCTGTTTAGCAACTCAGTAAAAGGAGAATGAAAGCTTTTATAACTATTTGAGTAAAACTTAAGCCTTATGGGTACCTCTTCTCTGGTATGAAAATGGCTTTTATTACTTGAATTCAAGTCTTTTTCTCACATGTCTCATGAGATGCACATTTTGCTAAGCTACGTAAGAAACCACACCCTAAGCCAGACCCGCTTGCACAGTGGAACTGGATGTTCATTCAGTGGCTGCACCAAGATGAATATATGGATCTCACTGCCCTAGCTCATCCTGAGGGAAAAGAAAGTTTGTGTGCAAACAGAACCTAAAGAGGATCTTCCTAAAGAGGTTGGGTGAGAAATCTGAATAACCAGTGAAACGTTTCTTCATGGACAAAATGTATTACGTGCATGAGAAACGAACCCCAAACTACTTCCCATATTATCATGGTACTTTTCCTTCATGTATGACAACATGTCTTTGCAATTCTTTATCACCATCACATTAGGGGTCAAAAGTGGCACTTAAAAATTGCAAAACATACTACAACTTCCTCATGAGTCTCAATTAGGTACAAAATACCTTAAAAACCAAATTCCTTAACCACAGTTCTTCTCTGCAGTTTAAGTTAGAGTAGAAGAGTCTTATTACTCTCACGTGCCCTAGAAATAATTAATCTGGCAATGTCTTTATTCTGTCTTTGCGCTTCCCTCACAGCCAGGTTCAGGCCAGGACAACAGACAGGGCTTAGTCTGACGCAGAGGAATTCTCCAGCTAAGTGCCCTAAGTCAGATCTGAACCAAAAAAAAAACCCCCAAAAAACCCAAAACCAAAAGAACACCGAAACACCAACATCCCAAAGACCCAAGCAAACAAAAAAACCCAAACATACTTAAAAAAAAGGAAAAAAAACCCCAAAGCCCACAACTTTGTAAGAACAGCCAGATTAGCTCAGACCAAAAATCCACCTAGCTCACTGTCCTCCCTCTGAAAGAGGCCACCAACAGCGAGCATCTGGAGAAGAGAGTAAGATCAGGACAAAAGTAAAATGATAATTTCAGGTGCCTTAATAAGTGTTCAGCTAGATAATGTTTAATTTGTTTTTAATTGAAGTCTACAGTCTTTATAGTTGCATGATTTTTCTTAAAGGAATAAGGAGAGAGGAGGAAGTTTAGCAACACCATAATTAACTACTTAGGGTAAATCCTCCCATCAGATTCATGAGACAGATTTCAGATAAGCAGCTCAAACGAAGGATTATCTTGCTAGCAATGCGGAAATGTTGATCAGCTTGATATTTCCATTCTGCAGACAAGAGTTCACGCTGGCTGCTCACTATTTTCTGCAAGGAGGTAAATCTCCACAAAGGTAGCAGGTCTGATCCAGAGGGGATTTTGTTTTTAAAACCTCTGCACATGACCATCTTGTACTTGTCTGTTTTCAGGCAGAAATGAGATCTGAATATAAATGCTGCTCGGCTACCCCATTTGAGAAGGGTTACTAGGCAGATGGATGCCCTGATCGTGTGATGGATAGGATGGAGCACATTGCGTATGTGCTGATACGGTGTCTTAACACAAACATTAGCACTTGAGAGCATCACAGAGTACTCAAACATTCTGGAAATATTAAGTTCAATTAAAAATATAATCTCCTATGACTGATAACACTCTCAGCATATGTTTCATGGCATTTAAAGACAAATGGAACCCATCTAGCCAGTACATTTAAATTTCAAGGAAAAAACTCCTGTCCATCATCAGGAATACACTGAAAAAAGTATACAAAATTTAAACTGGAGCCTTCTCATATGCATAACAGTCTTGCATACACCAGTCTTGTCTGGCGTCTGGGCAACCAAAGCGACTGAACAAGTGAGATACTTCCATTCCCAATGGAAAGGAGGGATAACGTTTTGTGGCATCTCATGCCTATCTCTTAGCCCACTTGCTTTTTACCATGCCCTATTCAGTCCTTCTGCCTCATTCAGAAGTGGCAGAGATGGCTTGAACAGAATCCTAATTTCAATTTCAGGATCTAAAAGCAGTTTGCTGGATGGGGCTTAAGGGTCTCTACCTCTTCATTCTCTACATAGTAGAAAAATACATACCCACACTTTAGTTAGTTACGTTTTTAACAAGAAAGAAAGGATCCAGAAGCATCTGGGACAAAAAAAGATAATACAAAAGAGTTGCTATTACTGCACTCACAGTAGTACCACCACTCTTCAGATTTTGTTACGTGAATAGGGACTGTATATTTGACCAGAGTAGATACAAGACATTCTATATCTCCAGGGAATATATTGTCATTTCCATTGTTTGATTTACGCAAACAGGTTACACATTTTGCCCACAGGTACAATAAAACGTTGTCCATCATGAGAAAAGACAAGGTGCTGTAGTCATGCCACACAATTTCCCCATGTCTTAGGTGTCCATAAGATGAGTGGCAATGTTTTCTAACCGGCGTCAGAATTCTTCAGAGAGGCAGCTGTTCATTTAAAGTACATTTTGTTAGCTGCATTTCTCTGTATTTTATAATAGAGTGAATCTGTTACAACATAAAAAAATTTGGTTTGAAACTTGGAACCTAGCCCTCTCCCATCCTTAGTCAGATAAAATCCCCCCCCCCCCAACAAAAATAATTTTTGCTGAATGCATGCCTAAGCAGATAAGCCTCACAGTAAGATTTCCAACAAATACTCAGGAGACTTAGGTATCAAATTCCCATCAACTGAAAAAAATCCCCCTTTCTTTCCAAGAGCATTGAGATAAGATCGTATGCAGACATCACATCACACTCAGCTCATGTCTGCGTGTTTAGCTCTGAAGTGCTGTTATCGTTTCTGAAATTATTCATCCTTGGGCTCTCAGGCATATTAGCTGAGTCCGAGTGTCACGCTCTCTTGGCAATTGCCATTTCTCCCTCAATTTTTCTCTACACAGGCAAGCACTTAAGGTACCATGACTGATCTCAAGAACATCAGCAGGGCACCTCACTAGTAAGTGGGGACGATGCCCATACTGCCTGGACAAAATCACTTCAAGCCCTACAAAGCAAACCCAGCACTATCATCTCCACGCAGGCAGCTGCTGCCTGTCAGGGAGAAACAGCTCCATGTGTTCATAGAGAACAAGACAGCTCTCTTTTTTTGTCTTTTTTGTTTCGCTGGCTCTGGTTTCAGAGCCGATAGAGGGTAGCCCCGTTTCAGATATATCTGAAAACACGTTTGTGTGGCAGTAAGGAAACTCATACTGGGGAAAACAGTCAAACAACATAAAAAATAAATCCAGTAAGCTCTCTGTAACATGCACACAGAAACAATGATCACTTGTACGCTTCCAGGCATACGATCACTTACTGAACGTGGAAGCCAAACGAACAGGTAAACTGTTGAACAACCCTCAGACAGCAGAGTCACTAGATGGGATCATTTGCATTATCACCCTTCATGTCTTTATTAGTAATTAATTCATGCACCTTCTTGATAATGTGCACACTCATCAGTACTCAACTTTCTTTACTGCATAATAAGAAAAACAGCAACATCTCAAACATACTTCCATCTTTCTTCTTGCAGTCTTTCCAGCATGCATAGTTCCTGAAAAGTGGAAGCAGCTGTGCACAAAAGTCTCGGTGCATAAATCCCAAAGGCACCCTCTGGATTGCCCAAGCAATGCCATCAGGAACGGCCCTGCCTGCAGTAGACGACTGCAGCCCCTATGACCCAAAAGACAACAGCCAAAAAGGATTTTTGGTAAGCATCCAACGGCAGAATGAAGCCCAGCGTATCACTTTTAGACAAGAGTTATTCCTTAAAGAAAGTGCTTTGCTCACAGAACTAATTCTCATTTAAGGTTCACTACAGCTATAAAATACTGTTTTCATTTTCCTATACTCACTGCTGCTCTTTCAGGCAGCCTGCAAGGCTCAGCTTTATAGCAACAACAGCATTGCATATAATCCCATTTTACCCCCATTCCTCCTACAGACAGCTCTTAAGCTGTAAGAAAAAAAAAATCCTTTAGATGCTTATGTGTAAGGTGAAATTTATGGTGGACATTCAGAACAGTTTTAAACACTGTAGTCTGTAGCTCATTT
Source organism: Gymnogyps californianus (assembly GCF_018139145.2). Lineage (NCBI taxonomy): Eukaryota > Metazoa > Chordata > Aves > Accipitriformes > Cathartidae > Gymnogyps > Gymnogyps californianus. The sequence continues at coordinate 75,771,967 of NC_059472.1, read as the reverse complement.
AAAATTCACTAGACTGTATAAGATCCTTGCAAAAAGTCTTTCTTTCCACGGTTACTGTGTAAGAGAGAGAAGGAGAAGCAGAGGCAAGTGATGCCCTCAGTGACCTTGCCCTATAACAGTGTTTGTGGCTTGACAGTGACTGCAGAGCTGATATTCGGTTGCATTGGTCTTTGCAGTAAATCTAGCTCAGGTTGTTCTTGTGAAATAAGTTGCACTTCCCACAGGAAAAAGAAAATACCTGTAAAGTACAAGTGCTCTAAAGTAAGTCTTATTTGCTGTAGGGTAGTTGCTGGTTATCTCAGTTATTCAATAGCAGATGGAGCTCTCAAAGACCTGAGTACTTCTTAGGTGCTAATTAATACTCTCAGCTCTTACTGAAGTCAATGGTATTACGGGATTGTTACCTTCAGGCATTTAACTTAGGTAACTAAGTTCATCCTCTCTTTCTTTAGACATTGCTTGCACAAGATGGAATTGAGTTCATAGCACTCCAGTTTCTTGATTTGTAGAGAAAGATGAATCCCTCTTTCTTTCTCCATTAAGTATAAAGGGAGATACCATTCTGATAGCTGAGAAAGTATACATTAGACAGGGTGGAAACCTGCATCAGGACCTCTTTGTAGTTGATAAATAAAATTTAGTCCAGATAATACTGATGTAGAGTGAGAACAGCAGAAAAAAGTTCTTGGCAAGTCACTTGCCTAAAAACCAGCAAAGTCTTCTCTAATGTCCTTTGAATTTCAGTCATATCAAATGGCAAGGAAGATAGTCCAAATAAGGTGCAAAATAAATGAAGGCCAAAAGATTTTTTTAGGGCATAAGAAAGGTGTCATGGTTTAGGCCCAGCTGGCAACAAAGCACCACGCAGTCGCTCGCTCACTCCTCCCCCCTGGCGGGATGGGGAGGAGAAAATACAACAAAAAACTCGTGAGTCGAGACAAGGACAGGAAGGGATCACTCACCAATTATGGTCACAGGCAAAACAGACTCAACTTGGGGAGAAAAAAAAAAAGAAATCAATTTAATTAATTACCAATCAAATCAGAGTAGGATAATGACATAGAACCATATCTTAAACACACACCTTCCCCCCACCCCTTCCTTCTTCCCGGGCTCAGCTCTGCTCCCGATTCCTCTACCTCCTCCCCCCTGCAGCGGCGCAGGGGGACAGGGGATGGGGGTTGTGGTCAGTTCATCCCACATTGTCTCTGCTGCTCCTTCCTCCTCAGGGGGAGGACTCCTCACACTCTTCCCCTGCTCCAGCGTGGGGTCCCTCTCATGAGGGTCAGCCCTCCACAAACGTCTCCAACGTGAGCCCTTTCCACGGGCTGCAGTCCTCCACGAACTGCTCCAGCGTGGGCTTTCCCATGGAGTCACGGCCTTCTCCGGGCCCAGCCACCTGCTCTGGCGTGGGGTCCTCCACGGGCTGCAGGGGAATCTCTGCTCCACCGTTAACCTCCATGGGCTGCAGGGGGACAGCCTGCCCTCTCACCACGGGCTGCAGGGGAATCTCTGCTCCGGCGCACCTCCTCCCTCTCCTTCTTCACTGACCTCGGTGTCTGCATGGCTGTTCCTCTCACATCCCACTCCTCTCTTCGCTGCAGCTCCCGAATTTGAGCAGTCTTTTTCCCCTTCTTAAATACGCTATCCCAGAGGCGCTACCACCGTTGCTGATGGGCTCGGGCTCGGCCTTGGCCAGCGGTGGGTCCAACTTGGAGCCAGGGAAGCTTCTAGCAGCTTCTCACAGGAGCCACCCCTGTAGCCCCTCCCCCGCTACACAAACCCAACACAAAAGGGAAGAAAGTTCATTCAAGTCTACAACTTGAATGTTGCAGTCCTTTACCTCAGCTTCTCATCTTTCAACTCATTCCATTCCTTGCTATTATATTGTGCTTTTCCTTGGCAAAAGACTGTCTTTGTCAGCTTACCTGATTTGCAAATAAATCACATTTATAAACATGAAAATCATATTTTAAAAGACTTGAAAAGAATTTAAGACATTTATTAACCAAAGCTGCTGTTTAGCAAACACTAGTTCCCTAATGAATTCAACAAGTGCTAATTCAAGGATGTCTATCAGAAGTGATGGTATAAAAAAAAAGAATACCATAACATAAATTTGTACCGATACACAAAGTGATTAGGTTACTGCTGGATGTTAGGATCCACAAAACATCAGACCTATCCCATTGGGTACCTATTCAAATAATATGGAAGAGGAAACGTCTGTACAGCAACTACTGAGAACATAAGCAAATGGGTGGGGAGGAGGGGGGGAGAGAAAATTAAGCTTAGTAAGAACAGCTTCCTAATGCAAACTCACTCAGGTAGAGCTTCTAGCCAAAAGATATTCACTAACAATATCCCAGATGCACATTTCAGGAAATGGATCCAAAACAAAAACCTTCTGCTACTTTCAAGCCAATTCTTACAAAGTTTAAGTATTAAATACATACCTAGGGCTTATTATTACTCACACAATGGAAGCAGATTAATTTCCAGCCAGCTGTCAGAACACAATATATAGGAGACGGACACCTGTCCTACAGATCTGGGACCCTCAATTCTAAGGAACGATGGACATATAATGTACATGCTACATGTTAATGCTGTTCAAATTTTACCTATCATGTGTATGACATGAGATAGATGCTTCCAGTTGCATATCTTTCTGATAAACTGTGACACTTATGATCAAAAGCTAAAGGGCGTTAAAGAACTGATGATAGTTGAACAGAATTGTCACTGTAGTCCTGCTCAGAATCAGAACGGACTTAATTTCAACGCACATAACTGCAGATTGTTCGGACATTTGCAAGAGTATAGCAAACAATTCTTTGATCCTCAGCGTAGAGTTACAGATTAAATACTTCTATCTTATTCAAATTCATATATAAAAGGTGTTCATGTTCTACATTAGTTAGAAACTTAAGCCTTTTCAACTTTGGAGGGAAAACCTCACAGAGGGACGTATTTCACCACACACTATTAACCAGCCCTTTGCTTAGGACTCTAGTGGTGAGGTAGGAAACCTTGATTGCAAGTCCCATTCTGCCTGAATCAAGTGTACTTATTCACTCCCAAATCACTGGAGGATTTGTTTTTCTGACATTCTTTCTGTCATTGTTTTTTGGCAGTCTTTCTTGGCAGGTTTTGTTGATATAATTCATTCTATAGTCAAGATTTTCTTTCATTTTTGTTTATCAAAACCAGCACCTTTCCACAAAATTTCTTTCCCCGTTAACATTTTCCAGCAGCAGCTGATTTCCAAACAGCTCAAGGGTAAATGTTGTGGATAATATTGCTCTTCTCTGTAATACAGTTAACAGATTCCACAGCTAATGTAATTTATGTAATAGATGAAGTCCACATGGTGCATCTTGCTTAAGTTATTTTCCACTAAACATTGTGTGAACAAAAACATTTGAACTTAAACCCAGGGCGGAATTTACTAATATCTCTATGATACCCAGATTTTCCTGAAACCTCACAATCTTTCCATTGCTTCCTTAGCATTCTTAAAGCATACTACTCTTCCTATTAACATTTTCAATTCACTTACTGTAAGAGTTTCCTTTGTAGAATTTCCATAAATGTTAGAGATACTTACATGCTATATTATTTGTGCAGACTTTATATATCATGACTGTCAAGTGACAAGGAGTTCACAGATGCCCTAGGAAGTTTCTCCTCATTCACATCCCTTTTGTTGATACTTCAGGCTTCATATACATCTTTAGTTGCTGAATTAGTCCAGTGTTTGTTTGTGTGGGGTTTTGTGCGATTTTTTGTTTTGTTTTCAAAACAAAGACCCTGTTTCCATCAGTCCTAGTCATATTGAGCAGGATCTCAATGATTAAGGATGTTAGTGGGCCAGATGCCAATATCTCTTTACCCACATTTGATATGAAAAAGATGAGGTTACACATTCAAAGTTTCACCCTACTCAGTGAATAATCACAGTGTCCTCAAGGACCTCACTGAACAGGTTTCTATTCAGAGTAAATAAAATTTATGTCTTGAATATTTTTTTCCTTTGGGAAAATATTTAAACCACTGAGTCCTGTTAGTCAGCAGTATGAACGGAAAGAAGGTCCTAGCCAAAAAAACAGCAAACCCAAGTTTCCTGACTATCTTCAGAGTCAGAATAAAAATTTGATACTGATTGCTGTCAAATGGAAAAAAAAAAAAAAGCTTGGATTAAAATATGTCTATTAAAGCTAAGGTATTTAAAATTCTGGTATAGGATGTAATGATGAAGCTGTGAATCAGCCACAATGCAGAGATGGCACCATCTGGTGCATTCAGGTTCATCTTTTAAAATGTCAAGTACATCACTGTCTCTAATACATTTGCTTACTCTAGTCTGTAGGAGCTTTGGTACTCCCTTTAGTTTCATACCAAAGAATGAAGCCGAAGAAATACACTATATAGAGTAAGTTACACTGCCTGTTTACTAATTACAACATGAACATGCCCTCTTCTCACAACAAGAGAACAACTCACAAGCAACATGCAGGAAAGAATTGTTCCCACTTCCATAGCAAATCAATTCAACAGCAAGGAAGGCTTCATCTGGCTCATGTTTTATTTTCCACCAATGTGGCTCTTAAAAGAAAGTCACACAAGTTCATTCCCCATTACTGTCAGTAAAGCACACTGGCATGAGGCATTCATACAGCTAACCTCAGATGTTATGTTGTATCAAACGTTGCAAAAGCAGATGTGTATGAAATGATTTCTCTTCAGATTCCCAAGAACAGCAATAAACTAGATTTCCAAACACCAGGTTCTTTACATTGATTTCGAGCTTTCCTCCCTCTCCTTGATAACAATGCAAATTAAAATATACATAGCAGGACAAGCCATCCTCTTATGTGGCAAGATTTCGGTTTCTAATACAGGAACAGTATTTGCAAGTCAAAGCCTTTCAGAACAGGCTGCAGCAGTTCGAGATTTCAAAGAGAAAAGGTCTGATACCACCGTAGCTGAAAGTGAGATCACTTCTCCATTAATTTAGGATTCAATGTGAATTCTCGGCAGGATACTAGAGAATCTGAGAAAGCAAATGTCAGAAATTTAGCAACACTGAGGCAGTGCAGTGTTTCCACACAGTTCAGAGAAGAGTCTATTCAAGGCTCAAGGTCTACTAAAATTAGTCTGAAATTAATCAAAGGGTGAAACTAAGAGGCCTTGTTTCCTTGGAGGAGAAACATCCCAGCTGCTTGATTCTACCTGAAATAACTCCCAGTTTTGAGGCTGCTTGACCAACTATTTGTAGTACATGCACTATACTGCTAAAATGGATGCATCTTCGTCAAAAAGGCAACGTGCATTGTTTGAGACCACATAAGGGGAAAAAAAAACCAAACAAAACCAAACTGCAGCACTTCCAAAGCAGTCTCTAAAGTTATCCCCCTCCATAAACATACTTAGCAGCATAGCATACTTAATGGTGTCTTTAGACAGTCTGGCATAATAATCATAAGTAAAAATGACATTTGATGAGAACTATTTTTACAGAATAAGTGGGGAGACTGGCTGGAAAAAACATTACTTTCTCTTTTAAAAGGAATTGATTGAGTTTTTTGTGTGAAACAGGGAAAGTGTGCCTATAAAAACCCAAAATTATACTAATCAAAGGTCAGCTCTGCAACAGTATGAGATTCAGTTTAGACATCATATTGTCATAAATTTCTCTGTTTATTTCTCACACAAGCTGACACTGTTAAATCTTTTTTTCATGCTTCTGTAACATGTTTTGATTTAGCTAGGGTTTATTCCTAGGAATGGTTTCATGTCAATTCATGACATCAGGTTACCAGGTGTATGAAACACACAGCATATGTGCAAACAAATGTTTTGTAATCATCCAGGCAAATATTTGAAGATGAGGCTTTGCTTTGCTCCTGCTGATATAGAAATCACAGCTTCACATCCAGCTTAGTGGCAGGCCAGAACTATGGGACCAAGCAGGCAGGGTCGTTCATTATCAGCTGTGCAGGCCTTGGTTGTGTGTAAATATTTTCCCTGACCTTTCAGTAGCCAAATCATTAGCTGGATACATGTCCTCCTCTGCTGCTTCCATTCAGCATCAAAGATTGATTAATTAGATGGCATTAATTGGGGAGTGCAACATGTGGGGCTGTACTTCTACTGACAGGAGAAGGAAGATGCAGGTGAGTATCAAAAGGCCAGATGGAAAAGAGAAAGTTCCCTATCACCCTCAGTAGCTGCTGCACTGGATTGTCAAATGCAACAAGATCACGATTTACCCGATTTAGGACATTCATTTTTTGCACCCATAGAAGAAAAAGAGCTTGCTGCTGTTCACAGCTGAAATACTAATCTGGATAACATCTTGCTCTTCTTTTAATTCACTTTGAGTCAGTCCCCGAGCAGCATGTTGGGACAAAGAAGGGGAAAATGAATGTAGCGCACAGCTGCATACGTACCTCACAGGCTGCCAGCCAGCTCACAGAAAGCCTTTTGTCTACATGGGCTGTTTGAAGATGACAAATGCTGGTGGCCCAAAGGATTGCTACAGCGATGCCACTTGCAGCCCAGAATCAGGTTCTGGCTGTTAACACCAAATCAGATTGAGGTTGTACTGGCCATCACGTTCTTGTGCCAGATCCTCAGTTGCACAGCAAATTTACCAAGGTTAGCAAAGTGTTATGGACCTTCCCCAGCTGAAGATGTGGGTTTTATTTAACTATATGGAATGTGTGCATAATATTAGATTGTGAGCAAGATGCCACAGCCATTAAAAAGCTGTCTGGTGTGCTGAATGCCTAAGGGCATGTGGATGACTCACTGAAACTTTGTTAAAACACAAGACATCTGCTTAAATGTGTTTCCTGTCAGTCCTTTTGCACAGCTGGAAATAATGGGCTAGAGACTCTCCCCTGCTCCACCAGCCCTGGCACCAAAGGACTGGAAAACTGCTGTAAGCCACGGTCTGGGATTCCCCTTTGAATGATGGGAGCTGCCGCTTGGCTCCGGGCAGTAAAAGGACCCTCTCTCTCTCACAGCCCTGAAGGAGAGGGCACAGCTGAGGGAGCGTGGCCGGGAGCAGCTCTGCAGCACCCTGGCAGCCCCAGCGGTTCATTCCCCCAGTGCTCCAGCCATGCCGAGGCCCACACTGACACCCCAGGGGCTATACCTGCCGCAAGGCCATTTTTATTGCCTCCCCCTGCCTCCCAGGAGCTCAGTCCTCATCTTATGTCATCACAACTACCATTGTGACATCACCGTTTTGTGCACAGCAATAGTAGCAACAATTCCAATGACACTGATGTCACACTAAAATTATGAAGGAGATAATTTCCTATTAAACGCACAGAATTTTCTTCAACAAGGAGACTGTAAAATAGAATAAGAAACACTTTAAAAAAAAAAAAACAAAACAAAAAACCAGTTGCCAAAGCTTTTGATACGATTTGGTTCTGAAGATGCAGCTCTCATGACACAACCTGACTTCAAAGAAAGTGTTAGCATATAAGATACATAGATATGCACCACTGCACAAACATGATGAATAACAAAGCAAAGTCACTGGCTTGCCTGCAACAGCTCTACCTTAAAACCACATCATCATATTTTTTCCCCTCCTGTTGAAGGGTCAGACCTAATTGCGTTGCTTTGAGAAGACAGCATTTCAGCTACAAATGAATGCTCATAACTATTTCATGTTAAAAATAAACTTTAAAGCGAAGCACCAGGTGCTGCCATGGAACATTCCTCGGAGCTTTCATGCGATGCTTGCATCTGTTCAGCTGGAAGAGTGACTGTTTCAAACAAACTAATGGCTTTTAAGTGGTGAGAAAAAAGAGCAAAAAGGCAAAATACTGTAGAAGGCACTGGAAAAAAAGTTAACAAGAAGGTCTGTATTGGAATTATGGCACTCAGATAAAGTTCTGGATTGAAACTTGGGTCATAAACAGAAACAGTTTAAAACTGCCAGAGATGCAAACAATTATTTCCTGGTAGAGCAGCAAGAAGGGAACTACTTTTCACATGCATAAAAATGCAAAGTCTTAGAGACAAAAATCTGTCTCATCTTACAGTAACTTATTTCTTCCTGCAAGCTTTGGGAACATTACAATTTTGCTGAAAAGTTAGCCTAACAGAAGCTCTAAGTAGATGTTGATATCTAGTGAAGCACTAGGGAATGAGAAATTTGGTTTTATTTAAGTGCTTTCTTTGGTTGTTTTATTCCTTCCTACTGATTTATAAATAAACGCATGTCAACAGGACCTCTGTTCCTATTTTTTAATCTTTAACTCACTGGCTTGTCATCTTAATAAGCACAGGTTTTTTTCAAAAACTTAATATGTCTAGAGTGAATATAGTACTTCTCACTGGTAAATCTTCATATGCTTTACAAGTCATCTCAACACTTTACCCAAGTTTTAGAACATCCTTATGGAATAGTACAGGTATTGAGAATTATGCCCACTTTACAGAAGAGGAAAGTGAGCCAACAAAAATAGGTTAATCACCCCCGGCCACAAGAAATACTAGTAAAAACGCAAGCAACATGAATTCTTAACTCTTTCTGTTTTTCAGACCAACATTGCATTTAGTTGCTATATAATAGTTAAGCATCCAAAAAAAAAAAAAATCACAAGATGTTCAACTATTTAGTCACTGATGTATAAGATATGCAGAACATCTACCACGTGCCCATCATGAGTTTCTCCATAAGGCAAAGAACAGCCCTGTATATCATCTATATACAGATGATAATATTATGTATTATCTCAGGTCTTACTGGCTCCAGTGAGCGATAGAGACACCTTCTATCCCTGAAGGAAGCTCTTTTCACCTCGTAAAACAATCCAAAGGCTTACACTTGCCAACAGAACAGCCCTAGCACTAATTGCCTCCTTCAGTTGTGTGCATTTCCCAAACACAAGTGGCAGAGAAATGGAAAATTTTGCAATTTTAAGAGTGTGGCACTGGGAGTAAAATATCTTATTTCCTGCAATTGAACTAGAACTGCAGAAGTAGCATATGAACTTTCAGCAAGATAGAGATGGAAAGAAGAAAGCCGAAACATGCTGCTGTTCTGCCCTTTTCGTAATCAACCCTACCATTTTACTTACACTTCTCTTATGCATTGGCCAGACGTGGTTTGCACTGAACTGATTTTGACTGCCTACAACATCCACACTAAACTACCTCTGAAAAGCAGTCCCCAGTTTGGATTTGCTGAGCCAGCAGCTCTCAATGAAGCTAACTGGTCTTAAATTTGCATTTAATTTAGTCTAGCATCTAAACCACTGGGAGGGTTGTAAGCTTGCCAAGTATTGGTCCTAAAGACTCGTGCCTGGCAAAATCTGATTGAGTGTTCTGTGGTCTTCCCTCAACATCAGCATCTGGAAAAAAAAAAAAAGTAAGAATTTACTTTTCTGTATTGCTTTAATTGTTATGGTGACTAACACTGCCAGCAAAGAACTCAGGTTCTCAAGCCAGTAGGAAAAGATGTTCAGAGGGAGTTTTTTGGGGTGGGTGGTGTGGTGTTTTTCTGTTTTGTTTTTTTTTTTAAACAGTATACACATACTAAATATTTTTTTTTTTCTTCAATTATGAAGAAAACCACCTAGTGAAGGTGATGGCTTTTACAAGGCTCGTTATTGTATGGGTTACTGTTAGCTACTCTACAAGCAAGGAGAAAAATGGTAAAAGCATTTGACATTAAGTGTCTTCTGCCTCCACCAAATAAAAAAAGCTGCATCCTCTCAAACACTTCACCATTGCTATTTCACCCTTAAAAATAAAAGCTCTTCACCTCAGCTGCAAATAAAAAAATGTCTAAGAGAGACTAACACACCTCTGGGTCTCAGGAAACTTTTTGGTGTATTTGTAACCAGTCACAAGTACCAAGAAAAACACTCTTGTCTCTTCAATATGCTCTTATGTAATTTGGCACAGGGCATAAGTAAATCAGCTGGTGAGCAGTGCCCGAACGAGACACTGAAACAGTAGCTTCAGTCTTTATGTAATATCTTCCAGCCTTCTCTTTATAATTTAATACCTAGTCACAACAAGAGATAAATCTTTAATGGCACTATACAATTTGGGTAGGGTAGAGAAGGAGTTTATTTCATCAGAAGACTGTCATGCCTGGAGTTTGAGAACAGCTTTTCATACTGAGTTTTTATTGCCATTATTCTGTTATTCATTGGCAGAATTTATTAAATTAGTGTTCTATTAACCCAACACATACTTTGAGGAAAATCTCACTGTAGTAGTTGCTCAGACTTCTGATCCACTCCCTCTTCAGGGTTGGATTTTTCATAAGTTAAACTAAAAGTAAATATAGAGGGTCAAATGCATGTTTCTGAGCTCTTTGTCTCAAGGTTACTAATGAATCAGGAATGAAGAGATAAAACCCAACCCATACTTCTCAACACAACTGTGGAATACTTCAACAGTGCTTCTTTTCCCTTATTTTACCAACTTTTTTTCTTTTTGAACCAAATTTCTTACCACCAGTAATTGGCAAGAAATTTTGGCCAACAATAGGAAATGTTTTTTTCTTTGCTCTTCCATGCACATTAGAATTTATTTTTGTGAGAAAAGGAGACGAATTCAGTCTTTTCCATTGTCACAGTTTTCACCCTAAGCCTTTCTTAGAGCTTTGCTAAAATAAGATCACCTTTTTGATAACAGGTACTGCCTAGAAGCAGACTGTTTACTGTAAGATTTGTTCAGAATTTATGCACAAAGTCTATCCATTAGACAACCACAGTGTTTGTTTTCAATAGATGCTTTCATACACTGGCAGGCGCTCTAGAAGTACTAGAAGACTTTCATCTCAAGGTAGGGATGAATTCATGTGCTGTGCTGAAGTGTCTGGTTCAGTCAGTTCTCATTTTTCTGACTCTCTATACTGAAGTAACAAGCAGAAGTCTTTTTAAAAAAGTTTGCAGAGATAAGTGTACATATTGCTATCTTCCAATATAACAGCTCTTCTGACAGATGTTCTTTAATTTCTCCTAAATCCATCAGCATGGATTACAAAGAGACTGTGTAGTTTGGACTAGAAATAGCCTCTCTGGTTGTAATCTATTAAGTGCTCTTAAAAAGACACCCTCTGAGTAAGAACAGTTCATCCTTTTGCCAAGAAGTGTTCTCTACCTGAGAAGTGGCAGAAGTTTTTAAGTAATCTGTTACTGTACTCTGCTTTTGTATTCACTCCAAGTTAGAATACCTAGCAGAAGCTATATCAAGATTGCTAATGCACAGCTCATTCTTTCCATCACACTTTTATCACCAGATTTAAATACTAATCAACTAATAGGAACCAGCTAGGTTCAGATAATAGTAGACCACTTCTGAGATGGGAATATCATTTGGAGATTTTTTTTTTTTCCATTCAGCACCACTGTGCTAACGTACAAGTTGTTTTCACTGTGTAAACATCAGGAGACATTTAGTGAACATACAGCTGCAGTAATTGTGAAACCTTCATTTCAACCTAAAAATATTCTCCCCAGGCATTTTTCCTCCCCCCCCCCCCCCCCCCCAATGCATACCTGATTCAGTGCTAGTCAGGTAGGTACTAAAATATGGTGCCTAGTGAGAGAGAACTCCTTCATCCTTTTGGAAAAAGCTGGGAGCTACTGAAAAAGGTAAGGCTGGAGGCGGATCACAGTTTGTCACCTAGATCTTAGTCCTCAAGGCTCTGGGCTTTTCTCAAAGGTGTTTTTATCATGATGTTCACAGTGCTTTAACTTTGTTTATTCAGTGGACAAAGACTCACTGTCTAGGTTTAAGAGCAATTGACAATTCCAGGGGATTTCTTGTTGAAAGAAAGGGCATCTCTACATCTAACCTGCTCAACTGGTTTAAACAAACTCTGTTTGGCTCTTGTAGATCCCACAAAGAGTCTTTGTTTCCCACAGATTTTACTTCTTGCAGTTTGCAATTACTTCTTTTGCTGCATGTAAATCATTCAATTACTAGGAAATATAAACTGGTACGATTTCACATAGCCCAAAATTTGTTACGCATCCCCCATCATGTTTACAAAGAAAAAAAAAAAAAAAAAAGGACTTTTGCCCGAGTCCCTCTTTTCAAGAACTGAAAAGCCATCACTGCTTTTTTGCAGTCTACTCTAGAGATAATGAGCCTCAACTACCAGGATTAAGAGTTTAAAAAAAAATTTCAGCCTTTTATTGCTTATAGACTGACACGTGTTCAATATCCTCTTTTATACGAAGTATTCTTCTTGATCCAAGAGGAACCAGTCAAGAGCCGCACCATTGCCAGGACTGAGGGAGCTCTCATAGGGATTGCCCCTATGGGGCACGTATCAGAGCACATGTGGCTTCCATGTACTGGCAGCATCAGCGCAGGGTGGCACAGCATCTCTGTTGTTCCAGATGCAGTGGGCATCCCACTATTCATCAGTGGGAGCAGGGGGAGGCAGAGAAGAGGGGAGCTACCCTTCGGTTGCCCTGGGATACCCAACTCTGCAAGCTGCTCAACATTTCTCAGATCAAACTTTTCAGATAAATAATGTTTTTGCTGAAAAAGTTGGAAAACTGTTGATTTCAAAAGGAGCATAATGGAACCATCAAGAGAGATATCTGTAGGAGGTCAGAGGAAAGTCATTAAAATAATACCTTTAGCCAAGGAAAAGAATCAAACTTGTAGGATAGTGTTTTTGTACGCAGCAAAAAATTTAAAACACACCAATAAATTATGGTTCTCATAAAAGGTTCAGTGTGGAGGAGAAATTAACCTACACTTTTGTTTTTAAATAAAAAGAACCCAGAATAATTTTCTACTCAACACAGTGTGGCCTACAGTTTTAACTGTTACTTTTAAAAAGTCCTTATGACTAGATTAAGCAAAATCAAAACCAACCCAAAAAACCAACCAACCTCTTTTCATTAAGAAAAAGTTTTTTTAGATTCTTTGTGGAGAACTGGAGCCAGGCTCCTCATCTACAGATTTATAGAGAAAGAAAAAAAAAATTATGAAAACCTGTAAGAAGCATGGAAAGTCAAGAATTCTTTTGAGATCTAAGGGTGTTTTCTGACAGATTTTGTTCAAAATAATTCAACCAAATGACCTGCAGATAAAGACTAACTTCTAAAATCTCTGAAGAGAGTACATCCTTTCAGAAAATTTGGTGATTTGGAATTCAAATAATTGTCAGAAAAAAACCGTCAGACATCTAAAGCAGTGTTTAAAGCAGCAAATTAGCTGAAATCTGGACTGCAAAACCACCTTTAATTATTTATTCATTTTTGTGCCAAGACTGCTCCCATGCTGGGATTGTGAATAGAATACACTGTTCACTTGGACTGTTTTTACTAAAAAGCTCCACTTGAATTAAAACATAATTGACTATTTCTCCAATTAGACATTTCTGTCAGTAGTTTCATCGGTTGCTACTAGGACTGCAGGTGGTTCTGAACTGTAGGTAGGCAGTCTGTGAAAAAAATACTCTTTTTAGGTGCACTGTTAATGGAGAAAGAGATTAATCTCTTCCCAAAAAGCTGCACTGCCCTGTATTTTTTGGAATGGAGGCTGAGAGGGGGGAAGCTGTCCAAATCCTAGCTCCCTGTACAGGCTATGCAAAAGTGTTGCCCTCTTGTGGCTCTTGTTGCGATGATGTCTATGAATCATATTAAAACTATGTAAAACCGCTACTAACATCTAAGAACAAGTCTTTAGCTTCAGTAGAAGTAGCTTTGCTCACATGGGGAAAATGGCATTGGTGTTTCAAGATATCCATTTATTAAACAGTGGATTTCAGAAGTATGTGGATAATTTAAAATAAGTATATGAAACAAGAACAATAATATCCTCTTGTGAATTTCTTCTTAGCAGATTTTTTACATTTTAAAAATATTTAACACAAAAATCATGTATAATAATTATCCAGCGGATAATTCAGGAACCATACTTAAAATACAAGGTATTTTGAAAATGCATACAAGCACATGTTGATTTTCCTATTTGGATGATTAACCAAACTTCTTTTATTCTGTAAATGCTGCATTTCTGAAATCAAGTCTTTCTTTCTGTGAACTCTTTCCAATTGCTGCTTAAAAGCAAAAAGTTCCCAAGTATATTCCTGCAAGTAATACTGCTTGCTTGGGTCTTTGTTGAAAGGAAACACAAACAGGACTCAAGTACAAACAAAGCACATGTAAGTATTCAGATAAATATTTGTGGAAAGATGTGTTTGTCAGGCTATGGTTCCCACCATCAATAAATGTTCAAGTCACATCATAAGGCTTAAGGGAGAAGCGTTTCTGCACCAACACATCCAAGTTCAGGTGTCCAAAGGCAGCACCTTCCTCATCTCTGGATGCTCAGAACAGTTTCTCCATCTTCAGATGTTAAACTGCATTAAGTATGGGCCCCCTCTCCCCACCAAGGAAACTAACCCCACCCCACCCCCAAAACCCCAGAACTTCTTTTTTTGACCCTTGGAGGGAAGGTCCATTGGGGATAGGGAAGACGGAGGCAGTGGGAAGGGATGGAGGCGTCACCACTTCCCCTGGCTGTCTGCTTGCCCAGGCCACTGAGCAGCAGCAGCCACAGAGGACTTCCGAGTAATTTTGAGACCCTATCTCACAACTGTGAAACATGGTAGGCAATGTAGCTTTTTGCTTTAATTGGAACACTACTAATTTGGCTGATAGCATAAATCTTGGAGGGCTGTCAAAGGTAGTCTGCGTTTTCTATCCAGGAGGCATGTTTGTTATTGTTAGTGCCTCACCTACATACATTACTGTATTTCTTCTGAAGATTTCTTGCCAAGAAAAAACAAACAAATATAAAGTAAGATAGTATAATCCACACAGAAGCATGATGTTTCCCCATTTCCCTGCCTCTATATGTATGACTGCTGTTTACTTAAAAACACTGAATAGACCAGATGCAAAAAAAAAATTCAAGGCACACTGAAATATTTGAGTTTGTAAAACACGTATTCCTAATATATTGTATCACTTATGTCCCTTCAGAAGTGCTGACTGGTGTCCATTGGTATGCACTGTGATTTTCTCGTGTCCTGTGAAGACAAGGCATGACAACCCCCACAGGTACACAAGTAACACTGAAGATGGGTTATTTGGTGGTATCCTGCATAAACAAGCCTGTTTTAGCCCAACTAATTCACCATCCACATAACTCTGAGCTATAAGTAAACAAGATTTTTTTTGTTTAATTTGGGTGATATTTCAGTCTCATCATGTCCATACAATTTCATGCATGTCTTGTTCTTAGTTTTGCTTTTTATTCTGATCTGGATCACATCTTTCCTACTGCTATGCAAACACCCACCTCTCCAGGTTATTCCAAATCGTCTTCATCTATTACATGCATAAACATTTCAAGAGCAACTAGCAATTTGGTGAATTTCCATATTTACTTAGACATCCAGCTGCAGACAGTTTAACATTCCCAGGGTATTTTTCTCATAGTACAGTTTTCCTAAGACTGTCTCAATCTGGGATCAAAATCAAGGCACCTCAAATAGAAAGTTATCCTTTAAGATTTTGACTGCTTTTTCAGTTTCATTTGTTAGTTGCTTCTTCCTAGAAGTCACCTTCATAAGAGTTACCCTCATAGCTCTATAACTAGTACAATCTAAAAGTTAGATTTTGTTGTTTTTCTTTTAAATTTGAAAGTTCTAATGAAATAAGATATTCCCTTGTTATTTCAGTGGATACTTACCTTAAGGCTCTAGACAAAGTTGTTCTAAACAACATGGCTTACTGAAATGACAGTCTGTATTTATGATTTAATAATTGGTTATTTAAGCATTGTCAGAATAGAAGTTGGTTAAATAATGGGGAAAAAAAATAAGGAACACCAGAGTTAAGGTGAAAGTCACTTTAGGCTGCAAACTGGGAGTTTGTCCAGATTGTTAACTCCCGGTGTCATTGCTTAATGGCCACGGAGCTGTCAATGTGAAGCTTTTTGACAGCTCATAGAGTTACACACTGGTCTTCCCAAAATCTCAATGGTGATATTAGCTAATTTGTTGACAAGAATTGTCCATTCACATGTTCAGTACTGCTCATTGCAGACCAATACCAGGCTGCCAACACCACTGCTCAGCACTGCTGCCACTCCGCAGGAGCAGGAAGGGAAGGCAGCGAGTGGCATAGCAGGCAGGGACTCTGGGAGGCCCCTGTCTGCAGTGGGGATCTCCAGTGCACTCAGCTCCTGACCGATAAAGTCTGGAGTTCAACCTTATCACAGCTCTGAGGTTCTCCTCAAACATATATTAAGGTAACTAGACCACAGTGATACCCCAAAGCAGCATTTTTTTTGTTTGTTTTCTTGTTTTTAAAGGATATTTGCGTTGGTGTCTTTTACAGGTCATTTTCTGTCTTTGATACTTTTTTTCACAACTTGCTTCTGAATCTCTTCCCTGTTTCCTTTTACACTTTGCAGCCAACATGAAGCAGTATATGAGTTCACATAATCTTTTGTCTTCTCTGCTTATAACTCCAGGTATCTGAAGACTTTAACTGGCAGACAGCATGCTTTGACAAGGATATTGAAAACAAATCTCTGGTCTCTTTTGAAGCTACAAGATAATTAAAGTCTTACTTTCAGATGAAATAAAGTATATAGCACAAACGCTTAATAGGTAATGGACTTCTTTAACCATCTGTTGAGCAAGGGTGATAGAGAACATGCTCAAGACTTTCACATGTGTTTTACCCCCTATATTTTTTCTGTATCTGTTGGCAAGAGAGAAACAACAAAGAACCTGCCATTTTCTTCCTCCTTCTTCCCCAAGGACTCTCTGACTGTATGTTTGACAACATCACCTGACCAGGGCCTGTCCTTCAAGCCAAGATTGATTAAACACCATAAGTTAATCAAATGACAGACATCAGCAAGGACATAAAGCAGTATTTGTCCTACACATAATACCTTGCCCCAAGGCTTATAAAAGTACAACAACAGCAAATTGCAGCATACAGCAACTTATGACTAGAGTTAGGAAACTCATGATTGCTAATAAAGTTTGTTGACTGTCCTGGTTTCAGCTGGGATAGAGTTAATTTTCTTCCTAGTAGCTGGTATAGTGCTGTGTTTTGGATTTGGTGTGAGAATAATGTTGATAGCAACAACTAAACACATCAGTGTGTTAAGCAGTGTTTATACCAAATCAAGGATTTTTCAGCTTCTCATGCCCGGCCAGCAAGAAGGCTGGAGGGGGCACAAGAAGCTGGGAGGGGACACAGCCAGGACAGCTGACCCAAACTGGCCAAAGGAATATTCCATACCATATGACATCATGCCCAGTATATAAACTGGGGGGAGTTGGCCAGGAGGGGCGGATCGCTGCTCAGGGACTGGCTGAGCATCAGTTAACGAGTGGTGAGCAATTGCATTGTGCATCACTTGTCTTGGGTTATATTTCACTCTCTTTTTGTTATCTTCCTTTTCATTACTATTATTATATTTTCTTTTTTATTTCAATTATTAAACCATTCATATCTCAACCCACAAGCTTTACTTGTTTTCGATTCTCCTCCCCATCCCACCAGGGGTGAGGTGGGGGAGGAGTGAGCAAGCAGATGTGTGGTGCTTAGTTGCTGCCTGGGGTTAAGCCACAATATTGTCAAACACCTGTCCAATATATTATCTACCCATCTGCCTGGGCATCACTCTTGTAAGCTTACAATATATTTTTCTGGGCTAAGGAGGAAAACTCTGCTTGCTTTTCTATAGCATATTTAATTCATTAGGTTAAAAAAATCTAGAAAATGTTAAAAGCTAATAATTCAAAACTAGGTTCATTTGACAGCCTGAAAGGCTATCTACATAAAAGAGTTGTCTCATAGAAAAGGAGTAATAAAAACCAGCGACAGTCCCAGGATGTCTTTCATACTGTGTCTTCTGTACACTTCTGTGTGTAGAAGTGGTGGAACAACAACTTCATTCATAACTAGCACAGGTATCTGGGTACCTGAAACTGTTCTCACAGCATAGGACAACTAGAAGAGGAGCAGATCTAGTTAGTGAAGATGAAACACCAGGCTGTTGTCAGGCCTCAAGCTAGCTTGTTTACTGTGCTGTATACATAGCACAGGCTTATGATGCCAAGTGTGCACCAACACTGCTAGCCTAAGAAGCTTAAAAAACCCATAAGCCATTCCACCCTAAAATTCACACAAAGACTATTTTGACTTTCCATAAGACTCAGTGTAAAGTTTTGGTCTCTATTTCCCCAGGACTTTAATCATCATCTCTTAGTCTTCCTATCTGCAGAGACTTTTCAAACAAACTATCATGCTTATAAAAATGCTCCCTACCAAAAGATTCCCAAAACAAAGAAAACTAAACTATGTATTTTTTTAATCAATATGAACCAATGAGCTTAAAGTTGAAGAGCAGCACAAACAGTGCCTCTCACTTTGCATCGTGATCATCCTTACTATTAAGTGCTAACAAAAAGTCCTTGGCTCACTGTTGCCCCGAATGATTATCTGCTATTCGGACACTCCAGAAAATGCACTGAATGCCTTCTGGTCTCATAGTGCCTTGTACTCTCTTGCTCTGTAATAACAGGGGTCATTACGAGAAAGTGAAACCATGAACCTTGTTAGAGATTCAGTTTTCAGAAAGTCATGAGGCTCCAGCACGTCAGCATTTGGTTCAGGTATGGATGACAATAGCATCTGGACTTGCTGAGTAATGAACTTCTGGACAGACTCAATTCAGATAAAACCTTCACAATTAGACTTCTGGGAGTGCTATGACAGCTGAGACATATAAATGCATACTTATATGTAAAAGCATGGGGTTTTTAATATATATGTACTTTTTCTTAAAGAGTGGCTAACCCCATCAATACATACTGTTTCATGGTTTCTTTCAGATGTGGGCAGCTGCCTCAATGCGGGTATGCTGCCTACAAGATACACCTTCACAAGGCAAAGGAAAATGTTATGATGTAAAAACATTACCTATTCCAAACTGTCCTTTTAATTTCAATTCTTTATTGTATTCCAGCTCTAGGCTTAATACAAAGGGGCTGCATTACTAGCTAATAGAGTATTATAGTACTTTACTTGCTAATTTAGTACTCTGAATCTCATCATAACCATTTACTTTGGCTCTAAAAATCAGAAGTTGGATAAGAATGCATAGTCCTACAAAACCTAATACACCATTTTGAGAAAATGCTGTATAAAAAGTTCAGAGCAGCTGTTAGTGGATGCAGTTGGCAAGTGTCCTGTTTCCAGGATGGTAAAAAGCTTTTCCCTAAATGCATTTTGATCATTCTAGAAGAGCTTTTATTTTGATTTCATGACAGTTTGTTCACCAGAAAGCCATATGGGCAGAAAATTAGAGTGCCTTCATTACAGGGTTACCCCAAGGACCACTTCCAGAAAGAATACACTAAAATGTTTTCAGAGGATGGGACAGATTTATTATTTTGGTCCAAGCCTGAGACTCCACAACAATACAGATAAATAAAGTTAGAGCAAAAAAGTTACTAATAAATACTAAAATGCAAAGTTTCACCTTCAAATATCACTTGCTATTACCTGAAATAAAGATTGGCCTTGAAGACATGCACAGCACAGACAGCTTATACAAATTCAAATGTTAGCTTAGTTCTAAATATAAATCTTAGACTTTTAATTACCTGCACATCATTTACCTAGACACACATACAATCTCTTCTAGGAAGGCTGCGTGTGACAGTCAAGCCCAAAGATAGCAGAAAGGCTGGAATCAAGCAATGGTGACCAACCCCCAGAATTATGTCTTCCTTTCAGTGAAGAGAGAAGCAGCCATTTCTAACATATTTAAGTGGCACAGGTGCCATTCCAGTCAGGAAACTAAAAAAAAAAAAATCGTATTCTGATAAACAAGATGGTGCACAAAGAAATTCAAAGACCCAGGGCTTTTCTATGAAGGTCTAGAGTAGTGCTGGATGGGAGACATTGTACTCTGGGCACACTTGCAAGGAAGTGGGATAACATGTTCAGTGAGACTGAACAATTTTCCCTCCATTACTTGGTATTACATTAAAAAAGGAAACCTAAGTGAACAAGTAGGTGCTTTGTTTATATGTCAGAATGAAATAGGTGTTAAAGAGAATCTCTCTCCCTCATATTTCTCCTATCAATCATTTACCTCATGGCTTTTCTCACACATTTGCAAATTGAGCTCATCCTTTTTTGCAAGGGCTTCTGACACAAAGTCTGGATCTGGTTGATCTCTTGGGTGAGATTCAGCCTGAGAAAAAGCATAGGAAGAATTCAGCCTTTAACCTTTGGCTTCCAGACTGCTATGAAGAACAAAGACATCTTTTCACAGGATAACAAAGTGATCAACACTGCACCATCATGCTTTGGATTTCTGGAGGAGATGAATTTACAAGTTTCATTTTATGAAAGAAGCTCATTTTCTTGGCTTTTTGCTTGCTGTTATGCGCCATCAGGAATGAATGCATGTGTAAACTGGGGGGAGGGAGGGGCAATATCCTTGCCAGTGCTTCAGATACAACAGCCAGAACAGCAGATTTTTCATCCTTCCCTTTCAGAGAAGTCCCACAGAACTAAAGCAGCCACAGCAAGTCCTTCCCCAGTACAAAGTCTCCTGCCGGGACATTCCCGCACTTTCTCCTCTTCAGTTTTTGTCACCCTTTACCTAGGCGTCAGCTTGGACCAAAGTCACATTGGAAAAGCCAGAGCACACATGGGTAGGAGAACAGAGTCTAATTTGACCCAGTCCCTTCCTATTAGGCAATCTTACCCTGAAGAAAGAAAACAAAATATCTTAAGTTTAGAGATGCAGCAGATGTCTCAGAAGAGATACTGAAGTCTTTTTGTTCTGAAGTAAATTGCTCTGAGATAATTCTTTCCCTTTGTTATTTTTGGTCTACTAGTGCAAAATTGCCATATCATCAACCTGCAGTAGCTTTTTTCTTTATTTGCATAGCACCAAGCCAATAGAGGTGACAGCAGAGTGAATTTTGGGCAGTCACCTCCTCTTGAGAGATGCTAATTAGGACATTGATCCTGAGGCTTTCTGATGATGTGATTTGGTGATGCTCCAAAACCTCCCAGCTCTGCCATTCTTGTAAACATTGCAATTTAAAAAAAAAAAAAAAACCCCGAAACAAAACACACACACCTCCCAACCCAAAAACCCAAGAAAGCACCTTTCACTGAGGCATCCAAGTATATTCTGTAAAAGAAATTAATGAAGTTTTGACCAAACCGAGCCTGATCTCATAGATAATGAATACCTAAAGTGACAAACCTGAATGACAGAAAAATATTAGCTGCTTTTTTTTTTTTCCTGGAGACTGGTAAAACTTGTTATGTCTCACTTTTGATCAAGTCAGAAAAAACTGAAGTACCTACACAGTGGAACAAAAATATTCATCTGCCTCATATGGATAGGAATACTACCTGACTTTGGAGAGTACAGCTGCAAAATGAATCACTAGCAGGCCAGATGACATTTTTCAAGGCACAGCTAATTTCACTCACTGTAGTTGTGATGAGCAACTGGACTGTTCCCATGCCAACTGACGGCCAGGGTTTATGATGCTTACCTGTCCCAATTTTGAGGTCCATAAAAAGACTAGATGGTAAAATAGACAGCAGGTACAGTCAGGCTACGCTATTTGAAGATTATCACTGGTCACTTCCACTGGCAGTAGAGAACACGCTAGTTGCACTAATGGCATTAAAAAGAGATTAAAAATAATTAAGGCATTGCAGTGTGTTGTGCCAAAAGAGGTCAGTAAGGTAACATGCTGTCATAAGGTATCATGAAAATGCCAACTACTCAAAGCACGTAAGAAATAAAGGTAATTCTTGAAACATCTATCACTACCCTGAATTCCTAACACAGACTGGTAAATACTTCCCAAATTTTGTTGTTTGTCCAGGTACCAGAGCAGAAGAAAATGGATAGGGGCTGTTTAATTTTATTCTAAATTAGGTATTTGGGATGTTCTAATACAGTAACTGAAGAATATCAAAATACACTGAAACTTGTGGAAGAAAGTTAGTGCCTGAGCTTATAGTGCTCACAAGAAGATTTGGTCAATTAATTTTTTTCATTTTTTTTCCCCAGGTGAGATAGTATCAATTTTTTGATGGGGAAATTTTTTTGTAAGGATTTGTAATTCTGATCATGCTTATGACAGTTTCTTAGTAGGGTCCAAACTAAAGCAAAGCCATCCCAAAAATACCTGTCAGGGCAACTGCAAAAATAGGTTTGATACTTATCTACGTCAATTGTGGTAGGATTTAAACCCACTCCTGCATCTCTGCGAGTACCCTAACGACCAGAAGTATTAGCTATTTTTGGGTAAGAGAAATGAAGCCGAAGAGCAGAAGCAAGCATGCTATTGGAGCAAAAAGACTGACCTGACCTAC
This sequence comes from Gymnogyps californianus, assembly GCF_018139145.2. Lineage (NCBI taxonomy): Eukaryota > Metazoa > Chordata > Aves > Accipitriformes > Cathartidae > Gymnogyps > Gymnogyps californianus. The sequence goes on along the minus strand of NC_059472.1, from coordinate 75,749,558 downwards.
ATTGTAGTAGCTCATGTTTTTAAGCATTGGATGACACTGTTTCAGTCGTGATGTTTTAGCAACTATGATGTGGTTTTGTTACGATTTTTACAGATTAGTGACAATTATAACATTTAGAGGGTATTGAGGAAAGTCACTTGCCTGAAATTTTATTTTCTTAGTAAAAAAAGAACTTATTTCATTGGAAATCAGTTCAAATCAGTTAGGGTTGAACAAGATTGAGGACTAGGACTTAAAAGCCCCTGTTCAAGAGAAAATCTTCAGTAGACAAAAACAGTATTATGCTGAGGGTAATGAAAAAAAATCACTGATAAAATTTCATTGACAAAATCACTAAGTGTTTGAGGCAAAATTTATACAATAAAGATCAATAATTGTCAAAACCCCTAATCCTAAGCAAAGACTTTCTGCCAACAGTTTCAGCTGTACAAATCAGAGATTTGCCTCAATAGTCATTCCTTAACCTCAGTTTATTTCTCTGCTGCCAAATGTGAATACCATCTCAAGCTGTGGACGTAGTTTGCATATACCCCTCCATCCCAAATCCAAGCCCAAGGGAAGATTTAATTAGCTACTTCATGCATGCACTCCTGAGGAAAAAAAAAAGCATCTGAGAAGACAGATCCTGAAACTCAGCAAATCTGAGTTCCTAGCACAAGACACTCAAAAGCAAGTACCAAAACCCTGCACACCATGAGCGGCTCCTACTTTTTCTCCTCCTTGATTAAGTTTTGCCCAGGTGTTCAGAGCCTAAACCATTAGATCCTTTATAGATGATAATCTCTCCTCAGAATTCACATTGCAAGAGCAAAACAAGTTGACTGTTTTCTGAAGCGGTTCTTCAAAGGCGAGTCTTAACCAAGCACCTGAATCTTTTACCCCTCCAAGCCATGAGGACGCAGGAGGATTCGGTATGCGGATCCTGTCAAAGCTATTCTTGGCACTAAAAATGCATTCACTTTATCTGCAACCTCTCCATGGTTTAGCTTGCTTCTTTGCATCAGATCAGGTTTAAATTGGAGCTTCTTGCAGACCAGCTTCTAAATGAAAACTACCATAGGAAAAGCTGACTTGCTATCTTAGGGCAAACAGTGAGTATTAAATAGCGCTGGAAACAAATATTTGGGGCTATGACGTCTGTTCTGATTCAAGGCCATCACCTGACTGCTTTACGTGTCACAGACCTAATGGAAACAGGATACAGCAACCACTGTAAAGCAGCAACTTCAGACTTGGGGTCGAAGGGGAGAAAGTATGTAAACATCTTCTAGCATTTATTGTTCTTTATTGTGGAAAGGAAGGGGTCAGGCATCTCACAGCATATGTGTGTGTGTGTGTATACAACAGACATGCAGAATGTTAGCCCCTGGGTGGGGGGAAGAATCTGTGCCCTATCAAAAAGGATCTCTGTTTATTTTGTATTAGAACTAATTAACTGCAAAGTACTTGTCAGTAGAGGAACAGTTTTCTCTTGTGTCGGACATTCCTGTCAGAGGGCCCAGGCAGAAGTAACTGGTGAGCAAGGACACAAGCTGCTTATGAGCACAGGGTGGGCTCTGGGCAAAACCCAAGAGGAGGTGGGATGATACATCTTGACATGGTTGTGCCTCACCAGTGGAAAAATCCTGCATGAAGTTCACTGGATAAATGCCCATTTCATTTATATACCAAAGGAAAACATATCTATTCTGACTATACTGGAAGCGGTATTTTCCCCAAACATGGCTCTCCAGCCAACTTGAGTCTTTAGAAGAGAACATATCCCAAAAGAAAAGAGCTGGAGAATAATCCAGTATTTTCTCTCTAACACCCAACAGCCATGGCACGCCCCAGAGTGGTTCAGTGCAAAGCAGGGAACCAAGCTTTGGCTCAGTACAGAGCTTTGGAAATCCCACTGCACCAGTCAGCACAAAGTCACCAAATCTCTCAGCTAGCGATGCAGTGTGGTAGCTTAGGGAGAATATACCCAGCAAGCCCACATAACCAACCTCACCTCTCTGGTAACGTGTTTAATTTGTGAGCTCATCACTGCTAGTTTTCTAGCTCAGAAGGCTTCACAACAACTCTTTATACTGACATTGAAACAAACTTCCCTGAAAAGCTTTACAGATTTGAAAGGAATGGACACAGATTCTTCATTCTGTTTAGGGGGACTGGAGGGTAGAAGAGGTATCCTCTCAAGTAAGCATTTGTCATGCCTGTCCCTTCTGTTCCTTGGTTAGGATAATCACAACACAAGAAATAAAATCCTTGCCCGACTTCCTGATGGGTCCCGTGTTAACGACATACTCTTATTTCTCAAACAGTGACAAAAGCTCTGAGATAATTGGGTGCCAAAGCCTTACCATTCCCAAATCAGACACCTCCCTAAGATCTGAGGGGTTAACCGAAAAACGAAACAAAGATTGCAGCTGTGGCAACCTGAGTGCCAACGCTTCTATCCTTGCAGTATGACAATCAGTTGTTTCCCAAAATATAACTCGCTGCAGCCAAGTGTCAAATCTTACTGTAGGCCAAGTTCTTCCCAGACGTAGGCAGCTACATTAAATTTCCCATAAATGGCTCAACAGGAGCTCCTATACTGTTCAGCCATACCAACTCATTCAGAGCTGGCTTGCGTAACTTGTAACATGGTGCTACACAGGCCATATTCATACTGCTGCTAACATCTGCTTGAAAAAGCAAATACTTGCTTTAAATGGTGACAGAAAAGGAATAAAATAATATTGGGTTTTAGGTGTTTTTCTATCTGCATATTTATTTTGTTTCACAGCACCATACCTCACAGTCTCACGTTTTTCAGATACAATAGCTTTTGCTGTAAAGTGCCAATAGATGTTCATAGCAATTAAGTAACAACACTTACATGCATAGATCATTATGATAAGCATGAGCTATTGCTTTGCCCACCCACTGCACATTACCAGAAAACCCAGCTGGGTTAGGCATGTGCAAAAGTTATTTAAAAAGATCATTGGAAGAAAGTATGAACCTATCTAATTAAAAATATTAACCCATTTATGTTTCAACAACTTCAAGAAAAATGAATTAAAAAAATGGAACCATGCATGTCTTTAAAAAAAAAAGACAAAGCCAGAAAATGTCACAGGCAGACATATTTAAGCAAAGCTCAGCAAGAAGACAGCTCATAAAAAAAAAATTCACACACAGTATCTCCAGTCAAACTCTAGGCAGAGATATCTCCTAGTCATTTCCCAAAGTCTTATATTTCTCTTATCAGAGTGATCAGACATATCCAACAACTAATCGGAAAGTTCAGAATGACAACGGCAGCAAATTGCGTTAAATACACCACAACCCACAGTGCTACCTATCAGTTACTTTGGAGGGAAAAAAATCCCTAAAAATCTAGATGTGCAGCACCCTCTAGTGACAGTCACCTGTCCCCACACTTGGCTTTCTCAAGTGTTGGTGCTATGGTGGGGAAGACGGCCTTCGGGCCAGGAAAAACTTTTCAAAAATATAAACGTGAAGCAGAAAGAGCCAGTGAAACGCCAGTCACGGCACATCAGTCTGAAGAAGAGACCAGGGACAGGTGTCAACTTACAGTTGCAGAAGAGTGAAAAAACCCCGCTCATCCGTCTACCTATCCAGAGGCTTTCTATAAAGTTTACTGAAAAACTAAATTGGAATTCAGTGCACGTACTCTGCCAAGACTTTCTCCTCTTTTCCTGGAAAATTAGGTTTAAGAAACCCTTGAAAATAAAGTTCTTGCTAATCAGATCACTCTGCTTCTGTGAAGTCAGAAATTTTTAGTCTCAATTCAGTTTTTCAAAGTTGCACTGTATTCAATCAAATCACTTCAGAAAATATTAACATTGTGCTAACTTTAAAGTTATAACTTATATTTATTTGTTCCTCTAAGAAAAAGTTTTCATAGAAATCAGTATGTCTTCATTTCCACATTTCTGACAAAAAAGGTTTCCCCTCAGAAATCCCAGTATCAGGAACATCTACTGTCTGTATTCCTAACTCATGTATACCAAGATTCCCTGAGAGTAAAAAACCCAAAAAACCCCAAACTTAAATTCACTCCAATTTAACATAGAATGAGATAAACATAAAAGATTAATACTAGATTGAAAAAAGTTGAGAACCAAACAGGTCATCTTCAGATGTAAAGAGATACCTATGTGTTCTTCTAGCACTGTCTGTTCACGCACACACACAATTTGCCAGGTAGCCTTACCTCAGCCTCACAGCACCTTGACAGGACTGTGCAGGGCTGCACATACATTGACACACACCTTCAACTGATTAATAACACCAGGCTTCTTCCAAAAGTAAATTTCTTTTCATCTCATATACTTGAATGCATTTCAGTCTCAACAGGTAAGTGAAAAGCTTCTCCCAAGGCTAGTGCTTTCCTGACTGCCTCTCTTGTGGAAGATGTTCAGAGGGTTACAGCAGTCACCATTACCTCTGCCCACCTGTGCTATCCAACCATTATGCCCTTCAGTTAGAGCCAAATAGGTCACTATATCATTTACCAGCAAGGAATAAGATAATCCCATTAAATTCCATATACCTAGGGTACTCCTATAGGGCAAGGTATCCCAAAAAAGTTCAAGTAAAGTAAGAAAAATGGTTTCCAACTGAGTTGCCTTAGAGCTGGGCACAGAATTTAGGTCTGCTGACTTGTTCACTGGGCTGTACTGCTTTGAAGAAAATATTGCTTACTGTGAAATCTCACTGAAGTGATGTGCACTCACATGAGCACAGAGAATGTTCAAACATTTAGAAAGACTTAGTTAAATAAAGCATAACAAAGCAAATAAAGCACAAAGGACTGTGCTTTCATAACCAGCTTTCTCAAAAGTTTAGTTATTTTCACCCCTAATCATAGTGAGAAAGCTTCATGTTCTATCTTATCACTTTGAATTTCTTGCAGAGATACCTTTGCCACTGCAGTCTCACCCTGTTTTAATCATGTCATTTAAATGGTAGCTTTGAGAACATTCTTCGCTGAATTTTGATGCTTCTCTTGCAAATAAACATGCATTCTTCTGTCCTTAAGAGGCTTTTTAAGTTGCCTGGTTTTGGCAGCTGTAAATTTTTGAAACAAAGCTAAAGTACAAAGATGCACATGGATGTAGCAATTTAAATCAGCTGATCATTGTAGAAACACCTGAAAGATTATTAAGACAGGCAACACATATATACACCATTACTCAAATCTCATGATCCTTTCCATTGCATGTTGAAGCTGCCATTAGCTTATGTGACCAAAAACTACAGAAACAAAGATTATTATTCCCATTCCTCAGATATGAGCTACAATACTATCTGGTTTTATATAAGTTTTGCTGAAAAAGACATATTCATACATTACCATAAATCAATGAACTGATCTTGAGAGCTTAGAAGCACTTTAGCGTTTGATTTGTAGTTTGTACTGCTCTTTTGCATTGCCCAGCAGCACATCATTTGTGTCCATGCCCCAGTAGGATCTAAGTCTTCCCAGCTTTAGTGTGCTGCTTTGACTTTCTGAACTTCAATTTTAAATGCAAAGTCACTGGCAAGATCTCTCAACTATGCTTACTCCAAAGCTTGTAAGGATTACCTTCAGTCAATGCTGGAGAGCTCTGCAGGAGTGATCAAAGTTTAATCTGTTTCTAATTAAAAGCTGATCTGCTTGATCCTGTGCTCTAAAAATATCAAGCAGTTTATATAAACTGTTTTTCTCTTTTTTTTTTTTTAAATCCCCCTGATTTTATAACACAGCCAATAAAAGAATACAAGGCATTAGAAACATTTATTTTTTAAACTGGTACAGGCAGTTATGTTTCAGAATAATTAACAAAAAAATTTCAAGAGCAACTAGAAGTGCTAGAAGTGAAAAGAATGAAGAAGCAAATTAGTAAATGAACTCACATTAGATATACATGGCCATTTTTCACTAGAAAGATAAGGCAATTACAAAACAGCAACAGGTATTACAAACAACCACTGCTTGTGCAATGTACTTAATTTGAGAGATTTTAGGGTTAGATTAAGCAAAAGCACGTAAGAGGAACACCACCCACAGAAAAGATCATGCAGGTAAATGGTATTGCTGTTAAGTTTGGGGTTTTTTTGTAGCATTTTCTAGCTAACTAACATTAGGTAACAGCCACCTGAAATCCAGGCCCATAAAGTACTTGGGAACAAGGATTCAGCACTTTCTACAAGCTGGTTTCTCTGAACTACCCCTCTGCCTTATTTTTTTCCCCAATTAGATTTTTTTTCCTTCCTTTCTATTCAGATGGAATAAGCAGGCCTTCTAACTTATATCTTTTCTAACCAAAAGAAAGTTTAAAAAAAGAGACAGAAGAAAACAGCTTTTTTTTTAAACAGTATTTTGTTTTACATAAAAGACTGAGATTTTTTTTTCCCTCTAAATGATGGCCTTTCAATCAGTCCATACTGACTGTCATGTAGACCAGCACTTTTTTTGTTTAAACAAAAGAAGTTTCTCCAGAATATTGCATTTCTGAGAACTTGCTCACACTTTCTCAAGTATACTGCAACTCATGATTTTCCAGGTTACTTGGGGTGCTTTCACCATGTGCTGTGATACATAAGCTACAGAAACCCATACACTGAGATTAAAAGGTCTCGCTATCAGGTGCTGAGCAGCCTATATTACTCTGTATTTTCCTTTTGTTTTTAATCTACTTACAGTTGCATGGTCTTTTTCCAAACTCTGTCTTCATTCAGCATCAGAGGCTCTGTGACAACAAAACTCCTCTTGACCCACCTTCAGCACAGAAGACAACAGCAACTCATTTGAGAGGCTTGTCACAGCAAGGATTAGGGCTTCTCATCTGAAAGCTCTTTATAGCTAGAGGCCACAGGGGTCCATTTTGTAACCTCTTATTTAACGGAAACTGGATGAAATACAGCCATTAACTAAGTTACTATGCATGTGCACAATACACAGCTGATAACATTTAGCAGCACCACTTCTTGGGGCACCCAGGTGGTACAAGGACATGACTTAAATGTAGGAATTCCTGTTTAGGCTTGAAAGGGGGGCAACTGAGTTTTGGCTTTGATTAAGACAACAGTATTGTTCACCTGGAGGAACCAGAAAAGATTTCATGGTTTATATCTAATTTCCTTTATCCAAATCTTTTATTTTTCCCTCAGTGTAGATTCTTCCTACTAGAGTTTGAAAAGATAATTGTGGGCATCCTGAATGTCCAGTGAGACTTTCTCTTCTCAGTTGTAGTATTTGCTTACACTTTGCCATGTCTGCGTGTTTTCAGGTTATGCTGCTGTAGTATACTGTATTTAAGGCTATGACTTATTATGACAACGCAAACACAATTTAAATGCATGAGCTATTGACTCATTTGTTAAACAATCTACCAACAAACAAACTTGCCTCAATGCTTCATAATTCATATTGACTTGTGGTTGCTGCTCAGAAAGAGCTTCGGATCTTGGTCATCGCAGCCAGAGCCAATTATCCTCATTAATAGCATTCACTTTAGGTGTGTGTTTAAGCAAAGATCGATAGCTGCTTGCTCCAACCAGCTGAGAACGTCCACAGATTTGAAGCAATATCATTTTAACTGCCAAAAAAATTCCTTTTCTCATGTTGTAGATGTGTCACTCAGTAAACCATATAGTCCTGTCCAGCTTTCCCGTTTTGCAGCAAACAAAAACCTTAGTCTTTGAGGAGGAAAAATGAGCTTATATCATAAATATCTATCCTGGTTTTGGCTGGGACAGAGTTAACTCTCTTCTTAGTAGCTGGTACAGTGCTGTGTTTTGGATTTAGTGTGAGAATAATGAGGATAATTGGCTCTGGCTGCGATGACCAAGATCCGAAGCTCTTTCTGAGCAGCAACCACAAGTCAATATGAATTATTGTGTAGTAGAGCGTTATCAACATTATTCTCACACTAAATCCAAAACACAGCACTGTACCAGCTACTAAGAAGAGAGTTAACTCTGTCCCAGCCAAAACCAGGACAATACCTTCCCTATCACCAAATACTGAGTTGTTAATATAATGTAAATAAAAAGCCATCTGTAAGATATTTTTATTTATACATTAAAGCTGTTTTTTTTTACTACGTTGCTACAAGAGATTGTTCAAGGGTTGGTGTGTGTATGCATATAGACCCCAAAACTCCTGAAGTCTTTAATGCCCAGAGGAATGTGGGGTTTGACTGAAAAAGTGGTAAGATTTACATTAACAATGGAAAGGAGGTGAAGTTGTAAAGAAGTGATGGTGAATTACCTGACAATAACGGGGTTTGCCTCTTTTCAGAACATGAGCTGGTATTCCATTTTGATCCATTTTCTTGCAAACATACAAGAAGGTAAACATTGAATGTAGTAGTTGTCCTCTTACAGAAGTAAAGTCTGTATGAATAATGTATGCTAACTTGAAAACAGTATTGATACTGCTAGTGATCATCCTAATGTTATGTATGTTTGTCATATTTTAAAATGATACAGCAAGTCTTTCTCAAATATTCACATTTGAAGCAAGGAGACACTATACTGCAGAAAATATGGAGAACATTTTATTAAGCATGAAGCCTCAGATAAATAGTCTTGAACTGTATCTTTAGCTAGTTGAGTCTTTTCAGTGACAGCGTTGCGTGTTGTAACTTCAGGAGAGGAGTCATTTAATGAAATTGGTTAAATGCAGCTTGGGTTTAAGCAGGAGAAACTCCAATGATTAGAGCTGGTGTTACGCCTTACTATTTCCAGGGCTTGATATCTATTTGCTGTCTTTGTCACAACAGTAGTTCAAGTCATTTCCAGTAGATAGCTGTGCAGATCAGGATCAGATGTTTGCTGGGCTGTGTTTTGTTAAAATAAATTGATGCATCTGCATTTTTACCCTGCGTTTGTGCCCAGGTGTTATAGAAAAATGTGCACCAACAATATTGACTTCTGAATTATTAGTGTCCACTATGCTGATATTTCCATGGTTTCATCCCTGGAGAAAATACATTCCCTCCATTTGAAAACAAAGTTGCTCATTGTGGAAATAGGAAAAGCAAGTCACTTGGGAAACTCCTGAAATACCATGAATTGTCTGGTAGGAACAGGTTTGAGAACCAAAAATGCTACAGAAGGTGTCTTTCTTAAAACAGCTACACACGTACAAAAATGTTTTGAACTCCCCCAAAAGAGACACAACTAGGAACTTTGGTTTAGGGAGATTTTCACATAAATCTAAACAAGGACCTGGCTCTTGGGGTACATACTCATGGAGTGACCGGACTGTGAATAGACGTTTCAGGGCTGGAGGGATGGGTTCCAGGTATTTGGCAGTTGCTGTGGATCATACTAGTATAGATATTGTGAAGGGCCCCAAGCTCTTGCTGTTAGATAACTGAACTCACCCCAGAAACTGGTTGTGTTAGTTATAAATGAGATTGGGGTGGGGGGCGGGTTAGAAATGAGAGATGGGATCAATCAAACGTGTGTATGAAGGCTTTCTCTGAGCTGGCTGTTCATGAAGATGTAGGCGGCGAGGAGGGAACTGATGCTTTTCTTGCAAGGTCACAAGTTCTGTCTCATTACTGTGGTGGGCGAGCACTCCTGTACATAGGAAAGAGCTTTCACTTCTGCCAAGCCAAACTGATTTTCTCTAAAAGCAGTGTTCGCACCACAATCCCCACCTTTGTAGAACTAATATGGGTGAAAATGTAGCTACAGTTATGGATATACTTCCCTTTTTGCTTAATGCTCTGTTTGCTCTTCACCTGTAGTTCTGCTTTATAGAATGCCATATGGCTTATTACTCCAAATATCCAGTCACTACAGGTAATGATAACAGCAGTGACCTCTGGCATAAAAACAAGTGTCTATTAAAAAGAGGAAAAACTTCAGCGGGAATAATTGCCCACTTGGAACAACTTACCACTGGATAAAAGACACTGTAATAAGTCTCGTAACAGCAGGTTTGGCATTGTTTTTGGAACATAAGGAACAGCTGGCACCTCAGTATAAAACAAGCCATATCAACATCTGTTGTCCAAAGCAAATACTCCACTGCGTTTTTTAAAGAAGAAAAATATGAAGAGGGAGTCAGAAGTCCGGGGAAAAACCTCAACAATGTCTGTTTTTATTTTCAGGCCTCTGGCTTGGGAGTTGTTACGAATTTCTAAGTAGATGCAACTGCTCCCTCCCATTGCTATCAGAGTGCCACCAGAATCACTGACGGGCTCAGCTTTGGCCAGCGGCCAGTCCGTCTTGGAGCCGGCTGGTATTGGCTCTGTCCAACATGGGGGCAGCTCGTGGTGTCTTCTCACAGAACCCACCCCTGCAGCCCCCCCCAGCTACCAAAACCTTGCCACGTAAACACAATTCAGTCTCCTCTGCCATTTAGCTATAAGAAGAGAAAAGGGGAAAGAAGAACAGGGCAGTCAGCAAATGGTTTCTATAGCCCGAGACATCCCTGATCTTGGAGCTGTTATCTAACAAGCCCCTGAGCAAGCCAAGACCTGTTCCCATTGCAATTTTTCTCTTCAGTGCTGTCCTGTGGTTTTCATCCATCTCTCTGTAAATAGCTATAAAAGTTTTTAATATATTTTTAAAATTCCTTTGTTGATGAGTTTGCAAAGATACATACTGATTGAACTACGAGCTGTGTTGTGATAAGAACAGGTTTCCAGCCTATTTGGAGCAAAATATTGGATGGCTGGCTCTTACTGTCACAGTATCTCAGATGTTAAATTTGCCCTTGAATAGTGGGAGAAAAAAATACCTGCGACAACCCATGGGGTAAAATGCTTTCCCTGCCTTCAAAAGGAAATCTATTTGCCCAAGCCAGCAGCAGCTATCAGGTGGTGGGAGCCAGCAGGTATTTGCCAAGGGTGAGTCATGCTAGGCTTGACCTAGGAGCTTGCTTGGCCAGCCCAGTGGGACAAGGGTAGAGCAGTGAATGTCATCTACCCTGTCTTTAGCAGTCTCCCAGAGGATCCTAACAGCAAAGGGGTGAAGCATGGGCAGGAGAAGACTACAAGATGGGAGGACCACTGCCTTGTGATCAGCAGAACAAAGCCCACCCATGGGGCAGTTGCTGGTGGTGATGTACCTTGGGTCAGTGGTGGGCCAGTCAGCCATGCTGGTGACTGTCTGAAGTAAGGGCGCAGGCGGTGGTGGGACAGAGGCCACCTTCCACAAGGTTGTGGGTGGCTCCAATTTGGGTAAGGCAGGAAAGCTGACTTTCAAAGAACCACAGAAGCACAGAGGCTGGGAGAGACCCTTGGAGGTCTCCAGTCCAAGCTCCCGCCCACAGCAGCCCCAGTCTGGGCAGGTTGCTCAGGGCCTTGTTCAGTCATCTTTGGATACCCTCAAGGATGGAGACTCTGCAGCCTCCCTGGGCACCTGTTCCATGTCTGAGCACCGTCATGGTGGCAATCTTTTCCTTTTATCTAACTGGGATTTCTCCATCTGCCAGAGTGGGCCTGGTACCGTTTGTCCTTCTGCCACGGAGCACCTCTGAGAAGAGTCAGGATTCATCTTCTCTACACCCTCCCAGTGGGCAGCTGTCGTCACCAATCACGTCCACCTCTGAGCCTTCTCTTCTTGATGCTGAGCAAAGAAACACAGACTCATAGACTCATAGAATGGCTTGGGTTGGAAGGGACCTTTAACGATCGTCTAGTCCAACCCCCCTGCCGTGGGCAGGGACATCTTTCACTAGATCAGGTTGTGAGAAGCCCCAGCCAACCTGACCTTGAACACTTCCAGGGATGGGGCATCCACAGCTTCTCTGGGCAACCTGTTCCAGTGTCTCACCACCCTCACGACCAGAGGCAGCTCCCTCAGCCTGCCCTCGTGGGCTGTGTGCCCCGGCCCCTCACCATCTCGAAGGCCTTAGGCTGGGCCCACACCCCATGCATCAGTGTCCCTCCTGGACTGGGGAGACCAGGAGGGGACAGAGGGGTCCAGATGCAGTCACCAAAGTATCAAATAAGAGTAGGAAAGAATTTTGGGTTTTTTTCTTCTTTTATTGTGTTTAAAATTATTTATTGCCTAATCTCGAAAAGAACTCCTAATGAAGCAGCTAGAAGGGACCTTGATGCTGAAGGCCACTGCTTCTTCCTGGCAGAACTGCAGTCTTCTGCTTCTCCAGAGGAACAGCTGTCTCTCTAACTTCCTTGCTTCATCTGTTGCTATTCTTCGTGCACCACCGCGGAGGGTCTGGCTGCGTCTTCAACCACCCATCGGGCAGCCTTCTTGTCCTCAGACTGAAGAAACCCCACCTCCAGGCCCCAGGGACCTCAGTGGCCATCTGAGGGATGACTCCTGTTGCCCTGGTGCAGCAGCCTGGTGGAAGCCAAGTTGTCTCATCCCCTTTTCTTGGGGCTCAGAGCAGGGAGATGGCACCCCTTCAGGAGGGGATGGGGTGGGGGATGGGAAAGAAGGGCTCACACCACCCATGGCAATCAACAAAATAATTGCTAATTGCCGGGAGATGTTATAGGTGAACTCGCATGATGGCCAAGCGCGGAGGCTGGGCCGATGGTAGGGTGCTGGCCGGGCGCTCCTGCAACGCCGCTGCCATGGTGTCATGGAGGGGAGCCCTGGCACAGTGTAGTGGTGCCAGGGGAGCCATGCTGGAGGTGGATCCACTTCCATTGGCTCTTTTTCACCTTCAGGTGGATCCACCTCCATGGGCTCCACACCATCAGCCACATGAGTGATGGCTGTCGCTACCATGCGGCTGATGGTGCCCCCCCTGTGATGCTGCCTCCTCTTCCTCCGCGATTCCTGCAGCCACGTCTCTGCTCTCCCATGCAAAGGTGGGCAGCCACCCGCCTTGCTGCTCTGGAACCTCTCGCTACCATGTATCCTCGGAATCCGAGGGCCTCAAAGCTCAGCGAACTGTGGGCCAGCTGCTGGGGTCCCTGTGGGCCAGCTGCTGGGGTCCCTGTATTTATAGGGCCCGGAACAGAAGGCAAATGAGGTGGCTCGTGACATCAGGAGGCCACTATGGTGGCAGATGCACGTGGCCAAATATGGCTGCTCTGGAGATGGGGGTTCTGTGGCCTGAAAGATGCCCTACTGTGGGAGGAGGAGGAGGGTCAGGGGGGCTGAGGGGCCCTTTCCTCCGGACCTCTCCTCTGTGCCCTTCTACTGCCCCTTGGGCACAGGCACTGCCCTCCACCTCCCCTCGTGTGCTCTGGGCTCCAGGCCCCTCCCCATCCTGTGCCTGGGCTACCCTGGACAAGATGGTGGCAAGAATGTTCCAGGAAGGTTGGGGGTCCTCAGTGACCCACCACGAACCCGGTTCCCTGCAAGTGGCGCATCCCCCTGCGCTCGGCAGTGGCTGCGAGGGGGCGAAGCATCCAGACATCCCGCCGGTGGGAAAGGGAGGCCCAGCCGGCCTGCGCAAGGTCTCCCTGCACTTCATAAAAGAATTGCCAATTGCCAAGTGTTGCATGGGCCCTTCTTCCCTGTCCCCCAGCCCTGCCCCTGGAGCATAGAGAGGTGCCATCTCTTCTGCACAGAGCCCTGAGGGAGAGGGGAGGAGAGGTCCTGGCGTCCTTTGGGCTGCTGTGCCGGAGGAGTCTGCTGGAGGCCACCGAGGGAGGTCCTTGGCGCCTGGAGGTGGCGGGGTTCCTTTTCAGTCTGAGGTTCACCCTTGCTCTGTTCTCTAGCTTTAAGGACAAATCTTTTCACTGCTTTTTTTTTTTTTTTTAAGAAGAAGGGGGAGACATCTGTCCTGGGAAAGACCTTAATAGTGTGTTCATTCTTAACACTTTGGCTTGGAAGTCATTATGAATTTCTAAGTAGATGCAACTACTCCCTCCCATTCCTGTGGGAGTACAGACTATGGGTCATGACTGCTGTTCACAAAATTTCCTCTGAAATAGGCATGCATTGATGTTTGCAGGAATGGTGTGGTACATGCCTATCTTGCATCATCTTCTGCAGTGGGCAGTTAACGAAAATCTGAGAGAACACTGAGATGTGTGAGTGTAATGGACATGGACTCCCTTATCTTTTTCCTGAGCTTAGTTAATAAAACTTATATTAGATCATATAGCCTATATGCTGACATAGGTATACGGCAGCTCCATACTCTCTTCATTTCCATACACCCATCTGGTTACGCTGAACTGGTAGAGAAGCATCTCTGCAAAACAAAGAAGTCTGCTAGGATTCCTCTTCTGCAGCTTCTACAAGGTACAAATACTTCATACAATTTCTAGGCAGAGGCATACCCTGAGAACAGCTATTGGACCATATTTTAAAAGGCTGGGTGATCTGATAGTTTATTCTTATGGGCATCAGTACTATGTGACTAAGACATTTTGCTTGTTTTGATAAAGCAAGGCTATTGATTTAAAAAAGAAAAATGTCATATTTGTTTATCTCCAAGACACAGCAATTGCAAAATGAGACTTCTTATATTTACTCCTTATGTTAGGCAGACAATTTATTTTCAAGGTATGCCTCTGTGGAAATTATAGTTCAGTAAAGTTTGACAGGAAAACTTGTTTTGGCAGAATTTTGGTTTACTTCGCAGTTTAAGTTCCAGATGACTTCGAGAATGTCAAGCTGTCATCCTAACTGCCAGTACTAATATCACCTCCTATTTATTTTTACTGATATCATAAATATTAATAGAATTTTGCATCTACATTGTGTTTTCCATTCATGAATTTCAAAGGCTTTAAAAATGGTTAAAAATTCCCTGTCTCTCTGACAGGTAAAGGATTGTAAGCACAGATTTTGTACCCTTGATTGTTCAAAGGCTAATTTAAATGCTTATTTGCAGAGTGTATTTCCATGTATTTCTTAACTCCCTGAATGCATGGAGTTGATTAGTATCCACATTCATGGTTGTTAAATCTAGAGTCACCTAGTCAGGCAGAGAAGTCCAGATTATCATATTGTCCTGGTTTCAGCTGGAATAGAGTTAATTTTCTTCTTAGTAGCTGGTACAGTGCTGTGTTTTGGATTTAGTGTGAGAATAATGTTGATAACATGCTGATGTTTCAGTTGTTGCTAAGTAGTGCTTATCCTAAGTTAAGGATTTTTCAGTTTCCCATGCTCTGCCACCAAGCAGATGTGCAAGAAGCTGGGAGGGAGCAGAGCCAGGACAGCTGACCCGAACTAGCCAAAGGGCTATTCCATACCATAGAACGTCATGCACAGTATATAAACGGGGGGGAGTTGGCCAGGAGGGGAGGATCTCTGCTCAGGCATCGGTCAGCGGGTGGTGAGCAACTGCATTGTGCATCACTTGTCTTTTCTTGGGTTTTCTTTTTTTTTTCCCTTTTCTTCCCCCCCCTTTTTTTTTTGAGATAAGAACGGTTTAATAACTAAAGTAAAATAAAATATAATACTACCACTAATAGAATATAATAATAATAATTGTAATGAAAAGGAATATAACAAAAAAACCCATGTATAACTACTGGATTCTGACTACCTCTTCAACAGGAAATTATTTACCCATTTTGAGTAACACTGGATTTGAAAACAAGAGATAAAAACAAGATTTCTCTGTGACAGAAAATGGAGAGAATTCTGAAGCCACTGGGTGTCACTGCTTGACTGCCTTTTGGTGTAATAAATATACAAAGGTTTGTGAGGACTAAAACTAATCTGCAACAGCTCTGAGTAGCACTTCACTGGGAAAATATTCAACTGCTTGTTCAACAAACAGCATTTGTTATTAGTATCACAAGTTCGAAAAAACTTTCTACTCTGCTTGCAAAATGATATCTTTGAAATATCTAATTTATTCAGACTGGCTTATTTTTCTGGCAGCTTTTAAAATACAGAATGTTATTTTGTAATAAGTGTTCCAGGAGAGTTTTTGAATACAGTGACACTGAGGCAGGAGGAAAAAAAGGATGTTTATATTAACTGAAATAATTTGCACTTCCTTGTTGTTTTTAACCATCTTCAGATTATCAACTTACTAGCGCACAAGGGTTTTGAAAAAAGGACAGAAGTTCTGAATAAAAATAAATGAAAACGTAAAAGGGTTAAAGATATGTGGTATTTACTGTTTCCATTTACGGGCTCTCATTTTTAAGGTAGTGTGCACATAATTCGAAGACTGTTGCCAGAGAACGGGGGCTGATCCTGCAACCTGAAAGCAAAATCTGCCATTACAGTGGTAGTTTGAGCTAAGCCATACTGTAGTTATAGTTTCACCCAAACAGTCAATGGACTGATTGTACATAATATACATGATAGAAAGGACATACCAAGAAAAATGTTAATCGTCAATTTAAAGTGCTGTGCATCAATGCCTTATACAGCATTGCTTCATGAACTTGGGGTATCTGAAGTCCCTGGAATGATGGCATAGGTATAACTCAGGAAAAATTCAGCAAGCTCTCCCCCTGCCCTTCTTAATTTTCTCACTGTCCTATATCTTTATTTTTTTCCTTTTGTTTGAAAATTTCTGAATTTAAAATTTAATTGGAATGAAACTACATTTAAAAATCTTGAAATCCTGTGCAAAAGAAAGGATTTTCTTCTCATATTGGTAGTCTTTCTAAAATCCCAGTTAATACACAAGGCAACCGCCCCTCTTCTTGAGACTTCCAGTTCCCACTTTGTTGCAAGGATTTAGGTTCCTTTTTTGGGAGTGGAGGGTGGGGGGTGGAGGGGGTGTGTTTGTCTGTTTTCTTCTAGCTCTTGGAAATCTTTCCCCCTGTTTTTTTCCTCAGCCAGGTCTCATTAACAACTTTGCTTAGGGAAAGAGTCCCAAACCCTGCTTTCCTTGGATAAGAAAAAGGTCAAGGTATACGCTAATGCAACACTTGAAACTTAAGGTCAATCTTCAGCTGGAAAGTGAATTCCTTGCCTGATTCATAAGATGGTTCTAGTCTCCCAATGCCCGTATTTCTTCCAGAGCTGCACCCTTTTGGTGTCTCCCATTTTTCTTCAGCATGAACATACTTGTGGACTTCGTGATTTTTAGGTGTCTCATTATTTAAGGTCTGGAGCTAATAGTATTGTAACTAGCAGATCCAATTCCTTCCTTGGGTCTGCATCAGTGGCAAACAAGCCCGTTCAGTTACTGGAGAACCACAGTGCAGTACTGTTGCTCAAGCATTTTTAAAACTAGGGAATGAGTTTTCTGCCCCTTTTTTGTCCCGTCCTATGTTGCAGAGTGTCTTGATTCACAGCTAAACACAGTGTGTTAACTCTTCTACTCCATATTCTAACTGTAGGAAGTAATCTTGCCAATCACTCCAGGAAAGTCAACTGTGGTTTCTCTGGGCCCCCTTTCATTTCAGTTCCCTCTTGTACACATCACTTATTTCAGTCTTCAGCGCTGCCACTTTACTGAAAAAGCTGCAGCCTCTAGCTAACTCACAAACCCCCAAGATCCTCCATAGCTCTGAGTGCTCAAATCAAAAACCACATAAAGCTAAGGGAATATTTCTATCTTGCTCATACAGCGTACAGACCTCTCCTGAAGACCTCTCTACCAGCTCATTCACAGATGCCCAAAAAGAAGAGGCATAAGTTTCTACTTGGATAATAAGCAACTGACAGAGAGCATCCGTTGTGCCCCAGTTCCAGACATCTGTTAGATTCTGCCCCAAACAGGTAAAAATGTGGATATTTGCACCTGGCTGACCAGAAAGGGATCAGCAGGAAAATCAGTGTAGAATATAACTAGACTCAAATATTACTTGGAATATAAATTGCTTTTATAAATTGAACTTGAAACCCACGTATCACCAAGCTGAACTGTGCAGAACCTAGCCTAAATTTTCTCCAAAGAGCATCTGGATCTGGGAATCTGATTAAAATCAAGAGTTCAGCTGAATCTGGGCTGGTATTGCTGTGGGTGGGTACCTTGTAGTTTCAGTATGGAAGAGAGAAACTATTTCAACATGAAGCAACACAGGCTGGCTAAGATGTAGTAGTTGTATGGACAACAAATATGGAGTAAGCCTCTGAACTCTAGCACAAAAACTAGGGAGTAGAAAAAGGGCTGAGGCTAGCAGAAAGCATACGATCATTTAATTTTTTTAGACAATCACAGAATCCGCAGAGATGCTAGAAATATCTCTAAAAAAAGCAAAAGGAAAAGGTAAGCGGCAAGCTTTCCATAGTGAAATATGAAACGGAGAACCCTCAAGAAAGGAAAATCCCCACAATAACTATAGACTGAGATTGTGTACACAGTAGGAAAATACTGGAATGCACTGAGGACTGAAAATCCTACTCCTTCAAATTTGGCTTCCCTTCATTAATCCTTGAAAATACAATAAATATTGCTGAGGATATATCACAAATGAATTAGAAGAACATCTGTTAATAAAGACAGATCCAGTACCATAAAGGTGTAGGTATAGCACAAACATACTTGAAATTACTCTTGCAAGTGTTAAAGCACCAATAAATACAGTAAACACAAATAAAGAGAGAAGGATACATTCTTTGAATATGTAATGGGTGACTGCTTCACTGTCTTGTGGTTCTAAAAATTTATCTTTTTCAAAATGTCTTCAGCATACAGCTTTTAAAGGAGATTTCATGCAAAGGGCTTATCAAAAAGAGGGAAACCAACACTTTATTTTCACAGAAAATTTAAAAGTTTCAGCAATGTTTCTTTGCAAATGCAAAGAACGCAAATCAAGGACATGGAGATCTCTTGAAAAACATTTACTAAGAAAACAGTCCACCTGAAATACTTCCTTTCAGTTTAGGCTTTTTGACACTAACTTATATTTAAAGAACAATATTCTAAAGAACAGATACCACAAAGTGCCAGAGGTCACTGTATGAAGCAGAACATAAATAATAGTAAAAACTTTCAAATCTTGACGGAAAAAACTGCCAGTGAAAGAATTCACTACAATCTTAGTAATATTTAATTTACGATTAATGATTATAATCTGGGTGTTTATCTAGTTCCATTATATATGGTCTTGCTTCTTGATATTGCTAAATTCATAAAACAAAAGAACCTTTTGAGTTACCACTTTCACATTCCCCATTTGGGCTTCGATTGTTTCACTCCGTAGGTTTTCCCACATTCATCTGATGTTTGACCACTTGAATTTGTTAGTATAGAGCAATTTACCAACTCGTAAAGCATTTTCATGTTTTTTTCTCAAAATCCTTTCTTGATCTTCTTGAACTGTGGACTCCAAAACCAGATACAAGATTTCTGCCACAGTCACAATGAAATCTCTTACAGTGATAGTGTAACCTTTCCTCGCCTTTTCTGTGCTCCTGTGATCTTTCAAGGAATATATTCGCTTCTTTTCCCTATTATCACATTCATCCTCAGTGAATACTTGAAGATTTGTGTGTATCAGATTTGAAGAGTTCTCAGGCATTTCAATGTTGATAAAATTACTTTTCTCAAAGGAAAAATACTTTGATATAAACCCGTAAAATCCTTCACTAGCTTTTATAGTAATTAAAAAAAGTGGTCACTGATTAAAATATGAATAATTGCATATGTTTACAAAATTTATGGAATTGCTTGAGATATTCAAACACCATAACACACCTTCTCAATAAAACAATTCATTTCAGAACTACAAGTTCACAAAGCAAGAGCCATTCAAAGACAGAACCATCTGAATTTGTTTCTTCTTTTTAACTGATTGTCGTGGTTTAACCCCAGTCAGCAACTCAGCACCACGCAGCTGTTTCCCCCTCCCCTCCCAGTGGGGTGAGGAGAGGAAAGAGGGGAAAAAAAAGTAAAACTCGTGGGTTGAGATAAGAACAGTTTAATAACTAAAGTAAAATATAATACTAACAATAGTAATAATGAAATATAATAATAATAGTAATGAAAAGGAATACAACAAAAAAAGGAAGGGGGGAAAGGAAAAAAACCAGTGATGCACAATGTAATTGCTCACCACCCGCTGACCGATGCCCAGTTAGTTCCCGAACCATGATCCGCGCTGCCCGGCCAGCTCCCCCCTGTTTATATACTGGGCATGACGTTCCATGGTATGGAATACCCCTTTGGCTAGTTCAGGTCAGCTGCCCTGGCTCTGCTCCCTCCCAGCTTCTTGCACACCTGCTTGCTGGCAGAGCACAGGAAACTGAAAAGTCCTTGGCTTAAGATAAGCGCTACTTAGCAACAACTAAAACATCAGAGTGTTATCAACATCATTCTCACACTAAAACCAAAACACAGCACTGTACCAGCTACTAAAAAGAAAGTTAACTCTGTCCCAGCCGAAACCAGGACAGATGAATAAAGGAAAAAAAAGGAAGGATTCTTGATTCTTTTTCAGAGAAACTGAGGATGAGAACAAGTTAAAGACTGGCCCATTCAAAATAGGAGCAAAGCACACATAAATAGCAAGAAAGCATAGCCATTGGAGCAAAATGCTGAAAGAACTGAAGACTGGAAGATATGCAGTAGCCAAACACAAGCCAGTGCACTGTAAGTGAGCACTGAGGAAATTCAGGCCACTGAAAAACACACTGTTCTCCAGTCCCTCCTTCCTGACTCTTCAATGAGAGAATTACCTCTCCCCACATAGATGGCTCGGCATCAGTGAGAACGTAATGAAGTGGGAATTACTACTAGCAACAGCTATTTTGCCAACTATATTTTGAAAAATAATGTGTTTTGTAAAGCTTATTTAGAGTTAGTACCCTTCTTCCTTTTAAAAACTCTTTTGTTTACTGCACGTTTTGAAACACAGTAGAAAGATATATTTTCTTATTTTTTTTTAAGCCTGCTAAGACCCTCAGTTGTCTATCTAATTTTCCCTACTTGAAACAGGATAAACAAATCAGAAGTCTTCCTATTTGTAGGGGCTAGTATTAGCATAGCTGTCATGATGGCTGAAACCAGGAGGAGCTGCCATCGAAATACAGGATTTGGTGTTTTGTCTCAGCACCTCTTCATTTTTATTACTGAGTTGGAGACTCTTTCAAGCAGGCGTATTCTTGCTGTATTATTTTATTTAATTCAGGAGAATCAGCCAGAGAAATTACATTTGGTACAATTATATATACAAAATGTTGGTACTGCAGTATATGTCCCTTTCCATGATCTGTCCCTTCAGCTGGGGTCTGCTCTTAAAAGGACCTCAAACAGTACCATGCAATAATAAGTTCCTCGCCTCACGCACTTTTTTACTCTATAAAAATGTTTTCATTCTACTTATAAAATTACAAGTGTTGCTTCTTCCTCCCTCCCCATTCACTGCCAGCCCTGCAAATTCTATCTAAAAACCAAAACAGAGTGGTTATTTACATTGCCATAGACTGCTGCAATTTCAAAGGTTGCTTTACATCAACTAAAGCTTCACTTAGACCTTCCCAAATGCATTGTCTTTGGAATTTATGCTGAGTGACGCTTACAGAGTTGTAGTTCTTTCATAGTTTTGCACCAAAATAACAGACTAGATTCAGTATTTTTTGGACTCCATTTTGGTATTATTCCAGCAATTTGAAAAGCGGTAGGTCTGATGTGGTACAACAGCTGGTATGAATTTAGATATAGTTGGATAAAAATGATGATTCTCAGCTCCTAGGCCAAACTTTTTTTTTATTTTTTAATAATAGTCTACACATACGCAGAGGCCATTCTCTTTCAGACAATGTACGTGTACATACATGTAGCCTACATCACCCATTTCTAAGCCTTCTTCCACAATAACTTCACCTTTGGGCATGGAGGAGTCGGCTAGCCATAGCTATACAATGCTTACGCAGGAGTCAGTGTTAACTATCTGTGCTGCTTTTAAATGTGTCACTGCTGTTCTGTGCCCTTGGTTACACAAAGGCTTTGTGACACAGGTTCACATCCTGTCCCACCCCGTTCATGGAAGCCGAGGTGCCAGTAAAGTACATTTAGCTTGAAAATTAATTTTGAAGTCAGTACATGACCCCACATTTGAATGCGGGGAAGAAACAGGCTTTAAAAGTGCACGCTCAGCTAATCACAGTGGAGGTAAGTAAAAGCAATTGAATTGTTTGGGGGAGAAAGATTTATGAGGGGAATTTTAGCTGCAGCCTTAATTGGATAAAGGAAATAATTATGGGATGGCAGTGCCAACAGAGCAAGTATGATTGCTTACAAAGTAGCATACATGAACAATATGTGCCTTCCTTCTTCTAACATGAAAAGCACCATCCTTGTCTGAATTTAAAATTGGTCAGTCTGTCAGCTCAGACTCCTAAATCTTTATTAGCCCATTTTCCTTTCTAAGTTCCATTTCTGTAAGGCATTTAAATACATGTCTACTTTTAAGCACAGAAGAGCTGCTGTTGAAGGCAATCTGAATTCCAAATTAGCCATATATATTTTAGTACTTTGCCAAACAGGAGCTTTGAATAACAGTATCAAAGAGTTGGATATTTTATTCCCTTTACATTGATTAACCTGAGATGAGTATATGTCTCAAAGCTACTGCAGTGGCTGGTCCATTTGTCATACCAACTATTGACCATCCTGTGTTCTTTAGGGATGGCAGCTCGGAATAACATGACATCAGGAAGAGTGATTTATTGTATCATTTTTCTGATTTGTGGAACCCACAGTCTCTTACATTCAGGCCCAGGATTTGATAAAAGCTCTACTGTAGTGGTTCCTAGTATTTATGGTGCAATATATCCAGAAGGGTTACAGTTGCCATCATGTTGCCTAATGCATTTTTCCTTTTGACTTTGAAATCTATTATCCTGCTTGATATAGATGGAAAGGCCTGACTTGGTGAAGGCTACTGTATAATGCCGTAGCTAATGGCTTGTTGATAATTATTTATAAAAATCACTACGGGAAATTCAGTGCTCAGGAAAGGTGAAGGCTTGAAATCCCTGCACATGGAAGTCCTTTAGCCTTTTCCTTGGGACAGTTATTTCTGCAGCTATGGGATAAGGCTGAGTGAACTCTCTCCCACTGCCTCTCTACCATCCTTTCTCCCATACGTAGCCAGGGCATCTTTGCAAGCAGAAGGTTAGTTCTGTTTTTTCTACCTTTAATCCTTGACCTTTTGTTGAGACTGCAACCAATTAAAGTCAACTGGGATTTTTATTTTTCTGAAAGCTCTCTGCAAAGCTGAAGACTGAAACCAACAACTCTTCACATATAATAGAGGACACTACCAAGGGCTTGTAAGCAGGAAAATTTTCAAAGACTGATAGTCAAGACATTTTTTAACTCCCTGGATACCAAGCAGCTTTAAGATAACCTTCCCTTTCTGACATTCCATTTCAGCCCAGGCTAGTAGACAATCTTTCGATCACTTGAAGTAGCATTAAAGATAACAGCATTCTCCCTATGGCTGGGGACAGGAGGAGCTCACAGACCCCATGAAGAAGTCTATAACTGCTTTGCAGAAATCCCATCTGAATGGCATGTGCACCTCTGTAAAACACCAGCCTGCGCATGTGGTCCAGCCTGTCCTTACTGTCTCATTAACATTTCCATGATTACTTTCACAGTGAATACACATTTTCAGTGGTGGTTGCTTTTAAATTTGGTAATATAGAGATTCCATGAGACCAAAGGATATGAAATGCAGTAAAACCTGCTTGGTTTTGTCATGCAGAAAAGAAACAAATTTGGGCAACTTGGTAGCTTCTGTGTCCTGCAGGTCACCGACAAGATTCAGAATGGCACCTCTGAATGTGCAACTACGTTGAGTCACTGTACTCCTGCCAAAAATCCTGTGTTCCTGGGAGTAGCTTTGGTGAGCTGCACTGTGGTCATGCCTGCTGGTACGAGGGACTCAAATTTGACCTTCACAGAAAATTATTTTTTGGGTGTCAGATGGGCTCTATTTACTGCTTACAAGCTTTGGACAGGAATTTCACTTTTGACCTTCATGAAGCAGGTGGAAGAGGAAGGTGGCTGTAATCAACGCAGCAAAAAGAGAGTGTGCAGCCAGCAAGACCAATCAATAGCATACTTTTTTTTAATGTTCTGTTACAAATATGAGCTATGTACCTTTTCCCCAAGAGACATCAAACATGTTAAAACCAGTATTGGATTAATACATACTGCATTTCTGCATACTGAAAAGGGAAGCAATCCATTTCCCTCAAAATACCTTTTAAGGAATTTTATCTAAAAGAAGACTTATCTACCATACATACACATTTGCAAAGGTCAACTTTCCATCTTTTAGCGTCTGTAATACAGTTAACTAATATTTAGTTTATTTCATTAATCTAGATTTTTGTCTTAGGTTTTGTTTAAGGATTTTTTCCTCCTTTTAAGCATAATAGTCCTGAGTCCCAAATTAGTTTTGTCTACTCATCCCAATAAAGATATAAGGATCAGTCCTTATGTTTTATTTTAATGAGCATTCAGATGATACTCCCTCTGTCTACTGCAGAAACCATAACCCCTCCAGACTTTGCTTTTGAGAAGTGGTGGTTTGAATTTGAATCATACATACTACCTGCTGTGCTTAGTGCATTTCCAAAGTTAATGACTGCTATTTTTGCCCAATTACTTTCTGCTTGTGTACTGTGTGGAAAGAGTTGCAAAGTGATTTTAAATATTTAAAGAAGCAGGAAGACAGCATATTATTTAATAAAATTATTATACCTACTAGAATATCTGCATTTTCATTTCATCTGAAGGCTTCCAAATCTTGTTGCATCTTGTTCTTAAATAAAACAAGCTATTAACAGATGAACTTTTACTTGCAAGTAAAAATTAGTAAGTTTCAGGCAACCCCTTCCCAAGCTAAGGTTAAAGTTAATGCACTAGATATAAAGAGCTCTGAGCAGCAGGGAGCAAAGTAGGGAAAAGGTAAGTTACAATGAGGAGAAAATATTAAAAAACAATGTATGAGACAGAAGGAAATGAGAGAGAACAGGAAACGAGATGTATAAATTGGAGACTGGTTATGTAATGAAAGGATTAGTTTGCACTGGAGAGAAGACTGAGATCAGAAAGCAAAAGAAAATGGTAAGATCAAAGAGAAAGATGCTGAGTGAATAGGAGAGTGTGAAAATACTAGGCAGTGAAATAGGGAAGACAGATGATAGAAAAAAGAAACTTCAGCAGACAGCTAATAATGGAGAATGAAAAGCAAAGTTACAAGTAAAATAACAAACCCAGAGAAAGAAATTGCCAAGTGGGAGAGACTAGATCTGAGGGAAAAACAGTCTATTCATCCCTAGGAAAAAGGACAACTTTTGCCATACTCTAATGGTGGTAGCAATGATAGAAGCTGCTGATAGGGAAGATGAGTGCAGGGATCACTTTTTGGTTTTGTTTTTGTTTTTGATATGGTATATGCCTGCTATGACCTCATGAAAAACAATTTCTACCAGGTGATGACCTTTGTATTACTCTCTTTTCCATATTTCTAACCCCCTGTATTTTAGGTTAATATTATTCTCTTTCCAGTTGTGATTGCCTTCCACAGCAACCTGGTCTTGATCTAGCCCAGACCAACAGCAATTCTAATTAAAAGTTTCACTAATGGACTTTATTTCATAGACAGAGAAGAATCAGACAATCTAGACTGCTGAACTAAAGACGCTGCCACTTTCCCCTACACTGAATGGGAGTCACCTTCAGTTATTTTAATTTCTAGAGAAAGATCTTCTCTGCACCCAGGAAGCTCCTTTTAAGTTCAGCTAATCCTTATACTTTTCATCAGTAAGAATCTCACTCTGGACTCATGGCTTTGTAACCAACCCTAAGGAGCTGGGGATGCTCCTTGGCTCTTTTTCTATTCCGCAGATCTTCTGTTCAGCAGGACCATTTATTTACCTAAGTCCTTAAAGAGATTATATGCCATTTACATACCTGTTCTCATCACATCGAGGAACAAAATTTACCTTCCATACTGCACTAGGAGGGTATCAGTCTGCAATATTGAGACCACTTTAAAGTCAGCCAATGTAGTGAACATTTTGGTAAGAGCTAAGATTTCCACTCACTGTTCCCTACATAAACATCAGAATGTGCCACCTGAAGGACACAAATGAGTCACTGGCAGCCACCTTACACTGGGCACATGTTCCTCATATGTCCAAGATGCTTTGTGCTGATCACAGTGAAATGAATCCCAGAATGGGCATCTGGACTCAGCTGTTTCCATTTTTCTGCACCAGGCTTTAGAGTAGAGCAGGTGGAAGAAACAGCTGGAAACCTTCTGGAGTGTCTTTAATAAACAATTCCACCAGGCTCAGCTGCACAGACCCTCTCTGGCTGCTAAATTCCTTTCACTTGAAATTTATATAAAGGATTAGCAGCTGCCAAATAAGCATAAGACGACTGCAACAGGTGATGAGCCTTTCATTTTTTGCAAGGAAATCCTAATCAGTCTGTTCCTAAGATAAAGACTCACCACAATTCACTTCTAATACTAGAACAAGACATGCGGATTATGTCCGAGATCAGCAATTACTTTCTGAGTGCTATTTAGCATTTGCAGAACATAAGTATGCTGAAACCTCTCCTTTCTAGTGTTGGTTTGCATATTTTAGACCCTGCTTTGTTAACACTCTGCTGGAATATGCTAATACCTTGATTAACGAGCTTCAAGATTCTGCTGCTGATAGTCTGCATTTTGCTTTAAATCTCACAGGTATGAAAGGCCAAGCTGAAGCTGAACTATGTCTCTTCACAGGACTTTAAATTGAGTGCCAGTAAAATTCTTCACTGGTTAGAGCATTATATGAAGGATTTAGTTAAACGTGTTTTGTACCAACTGTAACTTTTTCTCACAGAGCTTTTGCAATTACTTTTACTAGATACTTATATTCCAGCTGAATTCAATGCCTCAGTGAGAATCACATCCTATAAAGAGCTAGTTCTAGCTTTTAAAGTCCAGGCAAAGATATACAGCAAGAGGGGTAGAGGGGAATAGAGCTTTGCTCTCAAGTTGTTACTATCCCCTGGAGCAATCAATATGATTTTAAGCTGTCATGCAACAGAGGCTGCAGGGCTGTGCAGCTCCCCATTTGCATCACTGCTGCTGCTCTGTGCTCATAGCTGTTACTGGGCTTTGGCATACCATGGCGTAGTACAGGAACTTGTCAGAGAAAAAGAGGCTCCCATTTGTCTGTCAGGTACATCACTGTCAGCCTGGAGTGGCTACCATGGAAATATCTGATAATGTTGGCATAACAGGAGGGTCAGGCCTGTGGTTTGCAATAAAGAGTTTGCAATCATAATAAACTACTAGTTGAAGCGGGCATTTTGTAGTTTAGCTTTGCTGAAACTGTATCATAAATACATCCTGTGCTGCTATAACAACACTGACGGGACTTATAGAAAGTTATTTCATCCTACTTTATATATATATTTATGTCTGTATATATATGCATGTATGTACAAGTATTTAATCTAAAAAATAGACTTTCATGAGCATGGTTACTTATTAATAAGTATTTAATTGCTGCAGATACGGTACTTTTGCCTCTAATTGTAGGTGTAGTAAAAATGATTACCCTTTTTGTTTACTGGGATGCTGACTGCATGTAACACTGATTGATTTACAAAGCAGTTTATAAAGGACAGCAGATCTGCTCCTCTTAACCACTTGGCAAAGCAATTATACTCAATTTTTTTCTTGTTTGAAGCAGCAAGGAAGAAAAAAGGGAACAGAGAATTAGCCTGGGCAGACATACACTGCAACAATATAGATGGGGAAACAAGTGAAATACTCTGAAAACCGGTGCAGTAATTCATTCTGCTGTCTGTCAGCACAAATACCCAAAGTCAAACTCAAAACCCTGCATTCTCTTTCCCTACCTCATGTCTTGATGTTGCAGAGCTTAATACTAGCATTTAAAGGTGCACTGGAGCACACTTCTCTCCAGTTACTCAGGAAAGTGCTTGCTCTTATAACAAGGTTTAATTGCTTATCCTAATCACATACTTCTGTGACGTACTTTACAGCATTGTTGGAAAAATATGACAAATGTCACAGAGGAAGTTTGAGCTGAGCCTTCCCACTACTGTCCTTCAATTCCTTCTGCATCCCTTGCTGTTCCTCCCCCATTGAACGCAATCACCAAGGCTCTCTGGGGTTTTCACACATTTCCTCCTCAGTCAGTTTTCTATGACAGAATATATTTCCTGAGCTGAAAATATTAAATGAATTCAGTGTAAATTCAGGAATACTTTTAGAATATCTGAGCTA
Source organism: Gymnogyps californianus (assembly GCF_018139145.2). Lineage (NCBI taxonomy): Eukaryota > Metazoa > Chordata > Aves > Accipitriformes > Cathartidae > Gymnogyps > Gymnogyps californianus. The sequence goes on along the minus strand of NC_059472.1, from coordinate 75,721,491 downwards.
TATTTTCAAGACAATTTACTATTAGTATGGAAATGTTTGCTAGCCTCTATTTGTGAAAATATAATATTCAAAGAATAATTTACATAACCATTCACATTCATATTTGAGGAACAAATACTTCTCCTAGTAAATGTATGGGTCATAAACATGTATTTGAAAACAAAGCTGAAATTTTTAGAGAACCTTTGGATATCTAGGCTCTGTTCATTTCAATGATATGAAAATCTCTTTGGTATGTAAGCATTTTCAATTTAGCACAAGAGTGACTTCTATTTACAACACTACTGCAGTTAAGATATTTGTGTTATCATTAATGCGTTATTCCTGATAGCCTGCACTTCCAATACTGCCATGAAATACCACAATGAAGTTAATATTATCCACAAATTCTGTTATGTTTTAATACTTTCAGGTGTATACTCAAACACAATGTGTAGAAACTGAAAAGTAGCAGTTTTCCTAAAACAGACTTCTAGTCTCTTTAATAAGCACTTACAGAATATTGAAGACAGAGGAACATGAGCAATAGCGTAAAATACGTTGTAGTACAGATGTTGTGTTATGGATGCTTCACTTCCCCTTTGCCCTGGACACATCTTCATCCGCTTGCAATCATGTAACATCCTGATAGCAACTACAGCTATTATTTAATGGATAAATTCATATTGGGCAAACACACATATGAACTCTATAGATATTCTTGCTTGCCTCCTGGTCTTCTGTCACCTGCTGTGCTTTGGTATTGTGTTGCTGTTCAGCTGAATTTATACAGTTATCAGTGCAATCTTAGTGTATTTGGCAGTAGACCAAAGGTATGGAAAATGAACAAAGGCTTTTTGAAATAATGGACTAGGTCCTCAGTTCAGCTGCTTCGATTTATGCTAGCTGAAGTCCTGTTCCAATATCACCAGTGTCTTCAATCAATCAATCTTTATTGCTACAACTTTTGTCACAGCAACTAAATAAAAGTACTATCCATATACTCACTAAAAAGGCACTGCACTTGCGTGAGCCTCTGAATGCAAGCGTTGTTCTGTTAATGGTCCGCAGATGACCATCCAAAATTCAAAGTCTGTGCTTATTCTTTAAAAAAAAAAAAAAAAAAAAATACAATGTCTGTGGTATAGATTCTAAAAACAATCTCTTGTTATCATCATTACCATTTTGACAGCAGGATGAATATTTTAGAATTGAACTTTTGAGCTCAGTCAAGTTTCAGAAACATTTGGACCCATCATTTATTTGAGGGTTGGTTTTCCTATAAGTGGCTAATTAGTGAAGAGGGATGTTTGTAAATGGGCGCTCTTTTCTGTGCAGCCCTAAATCTAGGTTTTACTAATGCGAAGACCATAACCCTTTGTGAAAAATTTCCCCTTGTGGGGGTAGTTATGATGCCACAAACAAAAGGTGGCATTTATAGGAGGTTCAGGTTAGAAGAAAAAGAAAATTCCCTTTGATACACAAGTGTTTGAAAGAGCAGAATCATATAAAACAACAGAAGGCAGGCTAATGCAATGAGGCTATTGCACTGAATATAGAGCTTGCTACCATTACCTATGAGTGTAAATGAAAATGGCAAGCAGTTCCTGCTTAAACAGTAAAAGAAGTGGTTAGCAGCTTTCACAGGGAGAATAAATAGCTGAAATGATTCTAGCTCATTTTTAGAACAACAAAGCTCTGTTTGATGTAGAAAATAAATAAGCTACCACCTTTTCACCCTCTTTGATAATTTAAGATAAGAGGCTCAATCCTCTAATTTCAGATTGCATAATTCAAGAGTATTACTAACAAGAGGAATAGAGTAAAACATATATGCATACATCTGTATTATACTATGTATAGTATTTTAAAAGATAGCATTTTATTTTAAAGTAAATTATAGTATCTAAAATGATAGTAATTACATTAATTTTAATACACACACACACACACATACATATACACATATGCATTCATATGTAAGTAGTAATGTGAAGACAACTGGGCTTATAGAATAACAGCTTGTCTGTTGGATTTTTTTTTTTCCTGTGACAATTCCTAGGTTATAAACTTTGAAGTTATTGTGTGTGAAGCAATTAAGAGGATGGGAAGTTCAAAATAAGGAAGTAAAAAAGCATACTTTCAATTCTATACTTAACTGTGGATGGGGCACTAGGATTTATCATCACATGCCTTTCTGCAGTAAAGGGAGCAAGTGTAGGATTATGCTGTGTCACATACCAGTCCTTAACTGATGCTTCAGCCCCTTTGTGAACAGAACAGTCCTCACCTACCAAGCTCTGTCTTAATCCATTTGCTCTTAGGCAATAGCTGAAGATTTATCTCTATGGTTTAGACCTTCATAAGTGATGGGTAATAGCAGGTGTACTGGTTTTAAGATATCTGACTTAATCGAAAGGAAGAAGAGTTCAAGGAGACATTGCCCAGCACACTCTTAAAACACTTTTTGAAAGGACCTCTAACTGGCTAGCACTCTAAAATGATGGTACTTACAAGTATTGCTCACTTTTAAAAACCTTCTATTGCTTTAATTTATAAAGCTGCTGTTTCACACTCTTTCCCAGTGAAATGAACTCCCTAGGGTAGCTGCGATTCAAGGACACTTTTACCACTGTCCTACTGCTTCCAGGGAGTTCACCAGGCTGACTCCAGTTGCCACAGGTCACTTCTACCACATAAAGCTCTATGTTTACTAGTTCCCTGATCCACAAGGTACATGGAAGAGCTGCCTGTTGTGTCTGTTGGAGTAAAGTACTGGCTACACAGCACTGCCATCCTGTCCAGTCTCCTGATACAAGGATCACTGACCTACAAGAATGGACACCTTCGTGTTGCTAGGACCTTGAAATCACCTTCAAGACAAGTTGGATTAAGGTAAGTGGACAATAAAAAGTTGGCTACAAAATCCAAATATGGACATTATAATTACGAAATACTTAGCTGAAACATACAGAAGAATGATGTTGCATGTAGTTGTGTCAAGATCTAATCCAGCAGGTCTCTCCCTCCTTTTCCAAAGAGGGCTTGTTCCTCAAGTTCTGCAGAAAATAAGTGGATATTCCTGTTTTCTGGCTATTAGCTATTCTGTCTTTCTGCAATTACTAATGTCCCTTTTGAATGTCTCCATGCTTGACTGAATTATTAATAAGTCATTAGCCTACAGAGGGATAAATGCGGTTTCTCAATTGGTGAAACGACGTTTGTCACAGTTTGAAGCCTGTACACACTTTGACTTTACATTCCATGTATATCGGTACCACACACTTTACACACACACCTCAGCATGATAAATAAACGCAGCTCATTGCTGACTCTTGACTCAGGCCAGCTTGACAGCAATCAGTCACTTTGATGTGATAATGGATTTGTGGAGACTGACCTTCAGCCATGCCTTAAAGAACACCTTGACAAACCATACACAGACACTGCAGCTGAACAAAAAAAAAAGGATTTTAAAGCAGTGACAAAGAGGTAAGTGCAGGCCTGTCAGGTCTTGTGGATTTGGCATGGTTACATGATTGACACTTGTGTTCTACTATCACCTAGGAAAAATTGCTTCCCTATCTTTCTGCCCAGGAGCTGGGATATCTGTGCACTGTCTTGTACTTGCCTACCAGAGTTATATATCCTTGCTCCTCAGTATGTGGCCAGACCATTTAATGAGATATAACAAAATGTGACTGTTGTGGATATCTTGTGTTTTGTGTCATGCTTCCCTGTCTCAGTGTTCAGCACTGAGGAACTTCTTTTCGTATGCCTTTCAACACATTTTCTCAAGGCCAATTTGAGTTATTTTTTATCAAATCTCTATGAAAAAATGACTTTGTGGTTCTACAATTGAATTGAAAAATATTTTAAAAACTTGGTTAGCATTACACAGAAGTGTAGGAAATGACAATCTGGGAAAGCAGAGTAAGTTAAGAAGAAAGATTTCTCTCCTTAGCTGGAGGGTTAAGATACTTCACCGACTATCAGCTTGAGCAAATATTTAATTTTTTTAATATTTGCAATATAGGACAGCATCAGCAAAACAACACAGAGTGTATCTCTGGCCTCTTGCCCCACTTGTCAACTCAGCATACTGGATAAGTAACTCTCATGAGAAACAAAGATTCAAAGAGCAAGGGATTTACTAGGAGATGTCTAGAGAAAGGCTTTCTAGAGAAAGCCTGTCATCTTTCCATTTGTGTTAGCTATGTCCCACAATGTCTTATTACCTGCTCAACTTTGTAGCTGAATCCAGCCCTGGGTTTCAAGACCTTTTTGGTAGAGGAAGGGATTTTCCCGGCATGGGGGTGTCTCCCATAATTTGGATGAGGGCTTTAATCTCTGAACAATTGGAATAAAGGGATTTCTTTCTTCAGTTTGTCAAATCAGACTTCAAATGATGTTTTACCAAATGTGAGAATGGGAGAGCTTGGAATCAAGCTGGACTTTTGGTGACTAAAATGTTTACAAGAGTAAAAATCAGGTCTATTATGAACAGATACCTTGAGAAAATTCGCTGTCCTAAGTTAGTGCCAATAGAAGGAAAGGGAAAAAGAAAAATGTACCTGCCAAACTCCGCAGTTTTTAAGTAGTATCCACAAAATCAAATAAATTAGACAAAATGCTTCCTCCACAGTATAAATCTATACAACTTGTCAGAGGTGTTACTTGGTCTCCAGATGACCAGTCTGAAAGAAAAGCTCGAACTACATTTCTGCCATCTGCTGATCACACTGATCATTTTGACAGGTCTACAGAATGTCTAATTCAGTCCAACAAAGGAAAAATGTGGCTTCAATGGATAAGTAAATTGGTAGTATTCCGGGGCAGACCTCAGCAGTGGAAATCAGTCCAGTTTAATCAGTTGGCATAAAAGATCTATAATTCAAAGTGGAACTGAATTCAGAGCAAACACCTGCCTTTTTCTCCAGACTTTTCATAACAGCTAGGCTACAAACTTTTGCTGGTAGCTGGGAGTTCAAATGAAAGTTTTACTGATTTGAAGCTCAGGGGACTCCAGTCCCCTTTTTCACTATATCCAAAGTTACGCATTATTTCCCTTAGATACAACTGCCTAAAACAGTAAGAAAGGGGAGATGCTATGGAATTATAACAATTTCTAATATACCCTACACAGCTCAGAATCTTCCCACAAACCAGTAAGCATGCACATGACTAAAATAAATCCAAACTAGCAAATCTCTCTAACTGGCTGTTCCTCTCTCTCATCCGCACCCCATGTAACCAAGGAGACATGGATCTCTCAGCTTTATGTCTCCTTCCCATCACTATACTCCTTTTAACAATGTACCCCAGACCTCTTTCATCTCCTTCCCCCTGATGAAGGCATGGCCCATTTCATTTTAAACAGGAGCCACTCCCTGTTAGCAGAGTGACACTGCATTTATTAATAAGCCACTGCATTTATTAATACCTGCTCCGTGTCCACAGCATCAAAGATACTTAGGTGCTTAACTTCTCTAAATTTAGTGATTGCTAAGTGGCTAAATGGTCTGTGGATGAGTGCCCAAGTGCCCAGTTAAGCAACTCATGAGTTTCTCATAATCCCAATAACCACTGTTTTTACCTCACCCTTTTTGAAATATTCCTGCCCTCAGGTGGGGCTACCTTGTCACATTCAGTTAAGCTTTAAGATCTATAGTAGGACTTTGAAATCCATCTGAACAGCAGACCAGAGAATGGATGTTTACACATTCTCCCTGACTCTTGGTTTACAGATAGAACTGAGGAGTTTCTACAACTTCTTTTCACAAAGCAGCTTACTCCCTGCCGTACATGTGGCCAGTAGAGAGTAAGGACTCTAGCTGAAGGAGTTTTCTTCCATATAGCTGTCACTTAGCTGACCTTACTCCCCTTTATATCAATGGGGGTGTATTGGGTTTGCGTGGCAAGGTTTTGGTAGTGGGGGGCTACAGGGGTGGCTTCTGTGAGAAGCTGCTAGAACTTCCCGTGTCTGACAGAGCCAATGCCAGCCGGCTCCAAGACGGACCTGCTGCTGGCCAAGGCCGAGCCCATCAACGACAGTGGTAGCGCCTCTGGGATAACATATTTAAGAACAGGAAAAAGTTACTGTGCAGCAGCAATTGCAGCCAGAGAGAGGAGTGAGAATATGTGAGAGAAACAACTCTGCAGACACCAAGGTCAGGGAAGAAGGAGGGGGAGGAGGTGCTCCAGGCGCCGGAGCAGAGATTCCCCTGCACAGCCCATGGTGAAGACCATGGTGAGGCAGGCTGTCCCCCTGCAGCCCATGGAGGTCCACGGTGGAGCAGATATCCACCTGCAGCCCATGGAGGACCCCATGCTGGAGCAGGTGGATGCCCGAAGGAGGCTGTGACCCTGTGGGAAACCCGCGCTGGAGCAGGCTCCTGGCAGCACCTGTGGACCCACGGAGAGAGGAGCCCACGCTGAAGCAGGTTTGCTGGCAGGACTTGTGACCCCACGGGGGACCCACGCTGGAGCAGTCTGTTCCTGAAGGACTGCACCCCGTGGAAGGGACCCACGCTGGAGCAGTTCATGGAGCACTGCAGCCAGTGGGAAGGACTCACGTTGGAGAAGTTCATGGAGGACTGTCTCCCATGGGAGGGACCCCACGCTGGAGCAGGGGAAGCGTGTGAGGAGTCCTCCCCCTGAGGAGGAAGGAGCGGCAGAGACAACGTGTGATGAACTGACCGCAACCCCCATTCTCCGTCCCCCTGTGCCACTCAGGGGGAGGAGGTAGAGAAAATCGGGAGTAAAGTTGAGCCCGCGAAGAAGGGAGGGGTGGGGGGAAGGTGTTTTTTAAGATTTGGTTTTATTTCTCATTATCCTACTCTGATTTGACTGATAATACAGTAAATTAATTTTTTTCCCAAGTCGAGTCTGTTTTGCCTGTGATGGTGTGGTAATTGCTGAGTGATCTCCCTGTCCTTATCTCGACCCACGAGCCTTTCGTTATATTTTCTCTCCCCTGTCCAGCTGAGGAGGCGAAGTGATAGAGTGGCTTTGGTGGGCACCTCGCATCCAGCCAGGGTCAACCCATCACAGGGGGCCAAGGCAGGTCTGTGCCCTTCTTTCACTAAGCTCTGGCGAGCTGCCCACCAGTAGCTGCAGACAGATTTTGTTTTTCTGTGCTTGTCTGTTATTCTTTTCTAGATTAAAACCTTGGAGAAAAGAGAATTCTTTTCCACAAGTACTTACTAATTTTGAAAGGTTCTGAAACGTTGTATTTCAGGATACCTTCTCATGACAGTTATTATTGACACAGTACTGAAAATGCTCAATAGCAAACCAAACACATCATTTTCTGAAAGTACAGGCAAGAGATGTTCAAGTAAACAAACGCTTATTCTGTTTATTTTTCCTGGCATTTCCTGGTATTTTACCTTTAACGCAGTTGTGAGTATATCTGCCATAGACTGCATCTATATTAATCTTCCCTACATGATCATTTCAGTTCTGTGATCATAGTGAATTATGGACACACATCTCTGGAGCATTCAAAAAGAACCTCTTCTAGTATGATCTTCTGGAACTACAAGGGTAACTAAAAGCCTTTCACACTGACTAGGTAGTTCCAAGTTGGAAATTTTCGTTATTGCAGTTTAGCTGAGCTATGGAATGAAATATAAAACACACAGTGCGCCAGACACCTCATTTATCAGTGTGTATATATATGTATATATGCCAAAAATCTGTCTTCTTCACTTATATAAATTGACAGAAAATGAGTACAAATGCATGCACAGATACCGTTTTTCATTACAGCTATTAGATTATTTTTTTCCCTACTGGTGCAAGTTAAGTATGAACTCTTTTCCTTTAACATGTTAGGAAAAAAGATTGTATTGGGTCTGGCTGAGATGGAGTTAATTTTCCCCACAGCAGCCCTCATTGTGCTGTGCTCTGTACTGGTAGCTAGAAAGGTGTTGATAAGACACCAGTGTTTTGGCTACTGCTGAGCAGCGCTCGCACAGCATCAAGGCTGTCTCTCCAACATTGCCCCCTCACCAGTAGGCTGGGGGTGGGCAAGATCTTGGGAGGGGACGTAGCCAGGACAGCTGACCCAAACTGACCAAAGGGATAATCCATATGATGTCTGCTCAGCAATAAAAGCTAGGAGAAGGAGGAGGAAGGGGGGGCGTTTATTATTCATGTTTGTCTTCCGGAGCAACGGCAAGGTGTACTGAAGCCCTGCTTCCCGGGAAGTGGCTGGACATGGCCTGCTGATGGGAAGCAGAGAATAAAATCTTTTGTTTTCCTTTGCTTTTGTGCATGATCTTTGCTTTTGCTTTATTAAACTGTCCTTATCTCGACCCACGAGCCCTTTGTTATATTTTCTCTCCTCTGTCCAGCTGAGGAGGGGGAGTGATAGAGCGGCTTTGGTGGGCACCTGGCTTCCAGCCAGGGTCAACCCACCACAAAGATAAAGTCACAATTTTACAATGTTGTTTATATTGTCTATTGTTCCATGTAGATTATGCTGTCCCTATGTACAATTGACATCGAATTTACTGGGAGATTTTTGGGGAGGGCTTTTGACCAACCCTTATTCAGAACCCAGTTGTCTCACACATACACGCTAAAAACTAACATAGTGTAACGAAAACTATTCATGATCATACTTTATGAAATGAAGAAGTATACACAAACTACTTCTGATCTTGTAAGGTCTTAAATTTTGAGAACTGCTGATTTGCAGAACTAATCATGTGAGTAATACTATAATCTCTCATGGAGAGCAAATATAATAAAATAATGATTTAATGTAATTGAATCACCTTGAGTCTCACATCCAAATAAAATTCTTGAGTACAGACCGAAGAGGTACAGTGAAAAGAGGTGAACCTTAGGTTGGAGAAAAATGAACCAAAGGAGGCAGAAAAAAAAGGGCAAATTGATTATTAATTGCATCAGGCCTAATAAAGATAATTAATGATATGGACATTTACTATTTGTTTGTTGTACAAAATAAAGAAAAAAGTGATTCAAAAGGGAAAAAATTGACAGCTCCAGGTAGCTTTGAAGTATTTTCTCAACAATCTGATTAAGATATGCTTTCAGTTCTCTGTGAACTTCAGAGGGCAATACTCAGGGGCTACTGAGCCGAATCCCTGGACTACAGTGTGCTGTGAAAATATAGCATTGGGATTAGTGGGAACGGTGGACGGCCTCCATGTCCCATTCGGCAGGCTCTGTCAAAAATGCACAAGAGTAATGATGGAAAGGTATTAGCACCATTCATGTTTTGTGGCCTGCTAAAGATTCAAATGTTGGTTTTTTTAGGCTTCTAATGGAGAATATTTTCTTCTGCAGCTTTCACAGAAGGACAAAAATCTGAATGGAAAAAGACACCTAACTCTTTTAGAGAGGTTATTCTACCAAACTCTGAAATTTGACACAGCCCAAATAACTGAACATAGTTCCACTGACTTCTATGAACCTATACAAAACTTGCAGAAGATGAGGACCATGCATTTGCTAGTTGTCAGCAAAACAGCAGGAACAAAGCCAAAATATCTGTTTAAATCAGATATTAAACTTTTAAAAAGGTCAAGATAGAGCTGAATATGCAATTACAATTAAAATCTGAAAACTAATGCCTTGCTCTCTCAGTAGAAAAACAAATGAAACCTGGCTTCTATTAATTTGCTTCCTACTTGGTCTTTGAACTGGACCTGACAAGCAGGGACACTATCTTATTCTATAGCGGCTCTCTAAAAGGTGGTTCTAAAGCGTTAACAACTTAAAAGAACCAACTTGGTGAAAAATACTTTCCGGAGCTACTAATTCCTTATGCTAGAGAATGAATATGGCCATACTGATAGTAAATTATTTGAAAAGGGAGGCTGGCACTTTAAAAGTCCAGAAATTGTGTCACCTTACATGGCACTTGATAATCATTTCTAGCCTATAGGCATAACGTATTATACAAGCTAAAGATAAATCTTGTTTTATGAAATTTTCAGAGGGCTTTGATATTTGTCAGCCAAAAATTACTATTAAAATGAAAAAAAATGAAAGAAAAGGAATCCGAATTTCTCTAGTGCAATAGGCCTGAGGATTACAAATTAATCACACTTTCTCTCTGTAATCTAATTTGCAATTAGGTTTGCGAAGACTTCAAATTCTACGGTGCAGCTACATATGAACTCTAACTGATTAGGAGAGTGTTAATGTAGTGATTTTTTGGGGGGGGGTGTATTTTATCCCCCCCCCCTTTTTTTTTTTAGGCTTCAAGGAAAATCTTTCAAGATTTCTAGTGGATGATTCTGGAGACAAGGTAGAAGCCTGCAAATTTATTTAGTTCTTTTCCTTTCCCATTGACATTTTCATGAATTGTGATGTGATCCTAAAGATGCCCAGGAAGGAACCTGCAGTGGCTGACTGCCGTAGGGCAACAGGTGGTCGTTTCTTGGATCCAACTACAGAACATCTGCTTTGGTGGCAGAAATGGAGAAAATGAAATCTGTGCAGAGTAGCAACAGCATCTATGATGTATTATTGAAACAGTTTATACCAGGCCCTTGGTATGGAAATGGCCTATGGGAATGTTAATTAGCACAGCTACTCAGGAGCTTTAAGCTAGATGCTTTATATTAGATTGTTTTGTCTAGCTTAGTAAAGATTTGTAGGCTTTAAAATATTTGTATATTCTAATGCTTTGCAATATATATTAATCTTCAAAAAAACCCATCTCAAACCACAGAATTTGCAGGGGATCTCAAGGTGTCAACTCCTTCATTTAGTTTAGAGAAGCTTGAGAAAACTACAGTAAAATTATGTCATAATTAATACAGCTATAGTTAAGTGAATCATGTAATAACTTTTTTCTACTAGAAAAGCAAGACAGAAGACAAATGTTCTCAGCTGGATGTAGTATTTCTGGGTAACAATATTATAGAGGTTTTAATTTACAGATTATATTTTGGGTGATTAATACTGTCAAAAAGATAAATAATCTGCCTCAATATAAATATAGATTTAGAAAATTGTACTTAAGGGTTTTACCCAGTAGTTGTGTATCGTTGTCAAATATAGTAAAAAACTCAGTGACTAAAGGCACAAAGTTCTGCTACGGAGCAGCACAGTGCTGACTAATGTACAGTTTACTTCCAGGCACATTATTATTTTTTATTTGCAAATTAAGCTTCTGCCTCTTCTGTGTTGCTGTGTTCCATGATCTTAAAGATAGAAATATGCTGTCTCTTCTTTCCCCTCCGCTGCTTCGACCTCCAGCTGCTCTGCTTTCAAATGATTGCCATGAGTATTATTTCCAGATGGGAGGAATCTGGGACTGTGCTATACTGATGTGCATTGGTATTGATTACTTATCTCCTCATTTGAGTCACTTCACCTCGGTATCGTCTCTCATTTTTCTCAGAGGTCTGAAGAACGTAATGAAAGCTGCTTCTCCTACTTTGTACCAGAGGCTATGATTTAGAAAAGCAATTGGACATGTTCTTAAGCATTTTGGTGAGTAGGGCTAGGTTAGGCAGGGGAGGGACTGAGGCCAGGGAAGTTTCCTCTGCCACAGCGGAGCACCTAACCAGCTCTGCACTGTTCAGCCTCATAATGCCATGCTGGGAAGGGGATGCTACAGTGAAAACCCGATTCTCTTTATTTCATTTCACAAATGAAGTTGTGAGTTGTAGAGAAACTAAATCCCAGAGAGACAAAGCAATGGACGCCTATTCTGGCTGAAATCTGTGGGAGTTGGACACCTACAAACACTTTAGAGTATCTAAAGTCGCTAGGCTCAGTGACTTGCTGAGATTATTTTGAAAACCTGGGACAGAGCAGGGATCATCACTTTAGTACTGTTGGGTTGCTTTCAGTCTTAATTTTTACCAGTTTGGGGGGGATTTTTGGTTTTGCCTACTAGCAGCTGGACAACAGCACAGCTCCTTAGTGTGGAATACTTTACTCCACTCACCTTGTCTGTGACTGAGAGCAAACAGCCCTTAGGTTCTGCTTGGATGATTCTGGATGACTTTTTTTTTTTTTTAATTTTCTTTAATAACATCCCACCAAAAGCTCTAGGACGATGATAATCTTAATAAGAAAGAAGACTGATTTCATAAAATGGAACTGCTGACTCATTTATATTCCTTAAAACCTACCTGACTACCAGCTTCTCTGCTTACTAACAGGCAGAAGAGAAAAGCTGAATAACGTGAATCTGATTAAAGTAGTCTCCTCTCTGACCCCCTCTGCTCAGACTGTCAGCATTGCAGGCTGAGTCTGCAAGTAACTTCTTTTTTATCCTGTCATCAGCTGTGAATTATGGGCAGTCTCAACCCTCTCTGACAACATGCTTAAATGCTTTGTTAGCTTCAGGCCTGTAAAACTACACGTGTAGCCAGTGACTAGAGGCACTGGGGATAGAGCAGGCTATTTCAATCCCTAGACAAAAGAAGCAGTAATTCGGTGCTGACTTGCCCTCTGTCTGCTGCCTTCAAGCTTAGTAGTTCTCATCAGTCCCCAGCTATTTCTACTCATGGTCCAGAATATCTGCTGCCCAAATAACCTCCTAGTCAGCCCCTGGAGAAATTCAGCAAAGCCCTGACACATGTGACTCATGAGTAAATGGCCTTAACTCAAGGTAAGACTTTGAACCAAACAGTATTTCTGTATTTCATGAAAAACAAACTGCAAACCTTTCCCTTTTCGCTCAATCCAACACACGTAGCATTCTTAAAATACTTAACAATTTAGCTGAAAGTGACTTTGCAGGAAAGGTGAGTTAGCAGCACTGTGATTTAAAAAAAGATTTTTTTAATAGGATGATTGACAGTAGAATATGTGCAGATTTCCAATGAGTATCTGCCAGTTTAGGGGACACAATTTCAGCATTTCCTGCTGTGTGTCGCTGGTGAGCGGCATTCTGGCAGCTGGGGACTGCAGAAGGAAAGACTTCCTTGCTTAGACTGCCACCATGAAACCCCATTCTCCCTCTTTTTGTGAACACGGAATCGACGGCCAGGATTGTAGCATCAGGCCCTAACTTAGTGCACCTCATTGATTCCACTCTTTTGGACGGGAGTTAATCTAAAACAGATGACAAACATCGCAGGGAGTATTCACTGAGATGCTGTCCAAATTTAAGTGTAATTTAATATAGAGAAATATTAAGATCACCCAATTTTGAGCAACTAGACTTGAAACGGGCTTCTCCCAGAGGTGATTCAGTGGACAACACAGATTTTGGTACTCTGTTGCTGCTAGGAAGAGTGTTTGTCTCTCCACTGAGTAACAGAGAAATTTTGGGGAGATGACCTGGCTAAGCTCAATCTGTCAACTAAATAGCTTAATTCGTTCAACTTTCCCCTGCAGAATTATAGGCTACGCCTCAAAGCAGTAGGATATTAATTACAACAGACAGATTATTTGTCTTGCAAACCTCATGACTGATGATTACATAATATTATTTTCTACAGTAAACAATGTTACATATCATTCAGCTTCTCATTTGCTTAGTTAGGCAGCTGAAAAAGTCCCTTTTCTAAATTCACTGTAAATGGGATTAAGCTGATGGAGTTTTATTGCTTGCTTTCTGTTATATGCAGGAACAGTGATGTGAGCTGTTGCTCAGCTCTTCTAGAGAGAGCATAGTTACTGAATGGCAAAATGGGCTCTGTAAAATCCAGCTGGTTTTAAATTTTCTCATCATAAATCATGTCTTTAGGTCAAGGGCTTCTGATCTCTTACAGGGGGAGCTGTAGAAAACACACAGGTACATTAGTAATATTTGCCTTCACTTACAGATCATCATCTAAACCATAGATTTTGGCCAGTCATGAGCTGGAGGAAAAGCACAGGTGAAGCACTGTTTCCTGTCAACCAGATGTTAATTCCTAGTCATGCATTCAAATAAAACCCTACTGTGTAAGGTGATTCCTCACGTCCCAAAATAGTGTATGCATGGCCACATAGCTCCCAGAGATGCCAGACTTGTGTCTGCATCATCTGGTCTTGTCTGTGCAAGGACATCAGAGCCCACGAAATTGGTGTCAATGACTCCTGATATTCTTGCAGCCAGACAGAACCATACCACATAGACACAGTGTTAGGTCCTCTCGTGTTTCAAAGTTATTCTGCTGGATTGCTCCCTGCCCTAACGTGTGATATTGAGGACCCTGGGGCCACGTGCTGTCAGCTAGGCTCTCACGGGCTCACTGCTGCTGAGTTTTAAGTGGCTATTAGTTCCAGGCAGGGTGGTATTTTCAGGGAAAGCAATATTGATGGATTTTCTCTCTCACATATTCTCCGACAACGTCTTAACATTTTAGGGACCAGCAGATGAGATGTTAAGCCTACACTTCTTGACAGGGTCAATGCAGTAGAAATAATATATCTCTGTAAGCAGCTACATAGTGTATGGGTCTACAGTGCTAGAGAGTTAGATTCTCTTCTCCAGTGCAAGTGGCCTCACAGCTTTCCGCTCAGCAACATATTTGAGGCCTGCATACTCTATGAGCCATTAAAGTTCACACCCCATCATACATTATTCCTGCCATATAAAAAACCAAGCCTGAAATTCCCATGCAAAAAAAAAAAGCTTTATGAATAAAAAATGATTCTCAGCTCCATTATAGTTTGTGAATTATTGATGATGTTGGAAAACATTGCTGAGCAATTTTGACCTGTGTCAAGTGCAAAAGGGGAACCATGGGTAAACAGACTTCTCAGAAAAATTCAAACATCTGATTTAGATACAGAGTTTGCTATACAAGCATTGGCCATAAAAAACCCCAATAAAACAAACCCAAACCAAAACTCTTCTTTTTTTCCTTTGGAAGGGCTGCATTGTTCTAAAACTTATATCACCAAGAGGCACTGTTCAGTGTCCAATTTCAGTGTTGTGCAAGGTGCTAAAGAGAGGGTCTGATGGACAGATAGTTGAGAAAAAAATCACAAACCCTAACAAAAGCCTTGAGTGCCAGTGCCAGTCAGTGCAGTGAAGAGACAAGAAATCTGACATGTGGCTGTGGGGGATCTCTGACCACAAAAAAATGTTATCATGTGTCATTCTCCAACTGAATGGACTTAAAGGCCAGTTAAGAGGGTGAGGCAGAAGACAAAGCATGAAATACAGTGCAAAAGGAAGTAGAAAAAGTGTTTTTTGAGACACTGTTGTGGGTATTGTACCTTCAGCAGAGTCCTAGGCAACAACTCTTTAATGGCTTCAGCTTCGAAATTCTGATTTTTAAAGTCTGATAGACAAACTCTGAATAGAGTCCAAGAATGTTTATAACACAGTGCAATAGAGAAAATTCTTCCATACTTCCTATCAGAGAACTTAAACTTTTGCAAAGTTGTTTTTCCACAGAGTGCCATAGTCCCCCTCCTTGCTTATCCTAAATTGGACTTTAGAGAAAAAAATTGGATGACAGCTACTGAAACTCTTGCAAGGGGGGAGATACCAACACTCCCTCCCCACCCCCACCTCCCGGAGAACAAAACCCCCAAGGTAAGTCTGAACCATGAGCTATCTTAATGACATGGCTGGGAAAGGAGCCCTTTGTTTATCTAATATAGCTAATTTTTTAGAACTAGATTGTACAATTGAAAGCATATTTGCAAGCATCTAACTCTTATTTGTAAATGAGAGTGCACACGTTTGTAAATTCAAATAGCCTTTGGAACCTGGGTACCTGCAAACACCTGATATTTTCATGAACGTGAAATACAATGAGCTTGAAAATTGTGTGAAAGGTAAGAGTTTAATGGTACTCATCCAGTTGTGAGACTGTGGCTCAGGCTGTTTACTGGTGACAGCTGTGCCCGCAGTACAGCTCAGGAGCATTAACAACCCACAACAAAGCACTCGGGCATAAAAACCTGCTTCCTTCATATAGATGGGAAAAAAACAAAGCATGTTTTCTGATCTGCATCTGGGGAATTTTGCCTTTGTAGCACTCACATTTCCAGTGTGAACCCAAACAGACTATTTTGATTTATTTCCTACTTGTCTTAGGAGACTTCTTCACTCTACAAAGACAGCCAAACCCAGAAAATTAGTTAGACTTTCTGAGCTGAGATAGGTTAATTTAATCTTTATCTTTCTTCCTAAGTGAGGAGACGGATAACCCACTGTCTCTCCGTCCCTGCTTGACATTTCTGAATAACAGGATGGGTAAGTAAATACCTATTTCTACAATAACGGGATGGGTATCCTTCCATAGTGAAGCTCTGGAGAAAAGAGCTGCCACTGAGTGGTTACAAGGAAGTCTCCTGCCCAGTTCTCTATCCCAATAACTGTATCTGCCCATCACCTGCCTGAACAGAGCTTAGATGCTCCACTGAGTCCCATTGTTAAATTATTACATTTACTCAATATTGTTCTGAAAAGAACACACAAGTCCCTGCCCAGGTAAACTGCAGTTCATCCATCTGATCTTTGGCCTGTTATCTTGCTGCTTTGGTTTCGCATTCCACTTATATGACAATACTGCCTTTACCAATACCAACTCCTGTGCTGAATTAAGTGCTTTCTAGCTAGCAAACTCATAGTGAACAAAAACATTCATCATATGCCAGTTATATGCCCCATCATAGGAGTTGGTGGCCATAATTCCCAAGCAGGCATATGTAGGCATCACAAAACTCAGTGCTGACACTTGGGTCTCAGATTTGCTGGCATCTTTGCACTTATTTCTAAATATTCTCTCCATTGGGCCTCCAGATGCTTTTCCAGATGCCACGTAAGCTAGAGGGCTACTAAGAGCCCATCTTCCATTATTCTCTTTTCTTCCTATCTCCTCTAAGCATCTTCTTTCTGCTACTGTTAGAACACGGACACTTGGCTATCTTTGTTAGATGGCCACACATTCCTGGTTTTATCAGCCCTTAGACCATCTATCATAAGCAAATCCACAATCTCGTACATAGGATCCTTGTCCAAGTATTCTGCTGTCCTTTATGCCAGTTGCCTACTCCCTAGCATGCAAACACCACATTCATTCACAACATCTTATTTATTTCTCACAAGCCCACTCTCTGGGTACAGCCTCACTGCCTTTTTTTTTTTTTTGGGGGGGGGAGAAGGGATTGATTGGGTAAGTGAGAAGCTCAGATATTACTCTCTCATTTCTGTTTTCAGTACTGACTAAAGAAAAAGGTGAATACGACTGGTTAGCTCCCTTAGTTCCCTTTTAGGTTACACAGTTTTCCCCAAAATGGAACCACTTTTTAGATTTGCTCTTATGTATACATGTCCTTGCATTATACAATCCTGGTTTAGATGCGGTTCTTGCTCTGTGATGTACAAATTCAAATTACCTGAGTGGTTTAAATCTTTAAAAGGTCTTTAGCTGTGAGAAAGGACTGTTGTCTCATAAGTATTTTAAGTATTTTGATAAATTAAAATCATTCTACTTTACACAGTCCCACTGAGGATGCCTTCCTGCATCAAGGGAAGATGTACAGTTTTAAACGCCTTCAGTAGTTTTACATTCCTCAGAGTAGGTTGCAAAACATCAAGCTGCTGTTGACAACTTGCCAAAAAGTGTTTCTGGTTCCTTTTCCCTTCTTTCATTTTAGGGACTGGGAGACGTTATTTACTTTTTGAGAGGTCCCTTGTCAACTTTATTAAAGAGCTTGGAGTGAAACTATAAGCCATGAAATGCCTGGCTAGGAAGAAATATATTTATCAAGATCTAACAGCTGGATGTCTTACAAGATGCTATGATCTGTTCCCAATTTATCGTTTGTGCTTAAGCATGACTTAAAGCTGAATTGCTTTTAATTGGTTTTGGATCAGGCACTATTATTTATTCATTGCATCACAGGGGTGTTCAGGATCTCCAACTCTGGAACTTTATCCTGCTGTGCGAGAAGCCACACACACAAACCAGAAAGTCTCTTTGTGACTGAAATTATCTATCACAGCATGACTTATTTTTCTAAGTTATCTGAAAATCTTAGCTATTATTTCCAAAGTCCTATGCAGAGTAATTTTGTATTAAAATATATAACTAGTAGGAACTAAAAGCAACTCTGCCAATGTTCTAAAAGGAACAAACAAAATATTTTTATCTGCATGACTACCTACACAAACACACATATATGCTATGTAATTATATGTCATTCCAGGATTCACCTTACTATGTTTGCAACAATGGAGAGGTATTAACTTGAAAATGTATGGGTATCTGCTGATTGAAGTGTTCTGCAAGAGTTTGAGAAAGTTATTAATTTATTGTCTATGCTTTAGGTTACAAAGAAAGGGAACTGAAACACAACAAGGTAAGGGAAAAACGGATCCCTGTCCACTAAGACCCTTGTGCTACTGCCTGAATTATAGGATCTTCCAGGTGACTACACCCTTTATGTAGTTAATAGATGGCAGGTCCTAATATGCAGGGCTCCTTAATTAAATTAACACAGAGACATGATCCTCAAATTGTGCATTGATACTGTATTATGATAGTACCCTGTCCCGGGTTCGGCTGGGATAGTGTTAATTTTCACAAGAAGCTGGGAGGGGGCACAGCCAGGACAGCTGACCCGAACTAGCCAAGGGGATATTTGATACTATACTGACATCATGCTCAGTATGTAAAATGGGGGAGCTGGCCAGGGGAGGAGGAATCACGGCTCCAAACAGGCTGAGCGTTGGATTCCGGGTGGTGAGCAATTGCATTGTGCATCACTCACTTTATACATTCTTTTATTACTATTATTGTTATTATTACTTTTTCTCTCCTTGTGTTGTCCTATTAAACTGTCCTTATCTCAACCCCCGAGGTTCTACCTTTTTCTTCTGATACTCCTCCCCATCCCACCAGCGGAGGGGAGGAGCGAGTGAGCGGCCTCCTGGTGCTTAGCCACCGGCTGGGCTTAAACCACGACATACCCATATCCTGCAAAGAATAAACACTACACTGTGGTGTTTCCTTTGGCTGTATATGTACTACAGACATACAATTTTATTCAGAAGTTCTGGATAAGATTTATCAGCACAAGTTGCTGTTCTTGTTTACATGGGTAATTTCCTCACTTTGCTTAGCAGGTTTGAAAAACTTTTGTCTAAAGCCCAAAATGCCCTGTAATATCATTTCAGTTCTGACCAGGGAAACCATTAATGAACTAGAAGTGTCAAGTATCACCCTCTTTCATATAACAGTTTAATGTTCAGAATGAATATCACAGGCAAATGGATTAGCTTTCCTTGATGTTTATGAAGTTGCTGTAAAAGCAGATGGATAATCACTATAGCAACTTAGCACATCAGGAGAGAGCCATTGAAAAGCATTCCATAATCAGGACCATGACCTTGACAGCCCTCACTTTCAATTGCCTAAGCAATATTTTTCATCTGTTGTAATCAGGCAAATTTGTTGCCTGCCAGTAAACCTAGTTGGACTATCCCAAAACACCGTCTGTGTTGGAGTGAGCAAATCTAAGAAAGGTCATGCATCTCAATTTAAGATATTTTATTACATTTTCCCCTACGGCATCTCATATATTCTTGTATTTCAAACTTAGTATACTGAATAATAAAGTAGCAATAGGATGTTGTATCTCAAATTTAGGAAGACACTGTCTCTCAAAACATAGACAAACTGAGACAAACAGGCTAGGTAAGTGGACCACAAGGTGGACTGAGAACTGCCTGACCTGCCAGGCTGAGAGGACTGCAATCAGTGGCATGACCTCCAGCTGGAGATTTGTCCGTAATGGTGTATCCCAGGGGTTGATGCTGGGGCCAGTACTGTTTAACAGCATCATTGACTACCTGAATGATGGGACAGAGAGCACCTTTGGCAGGTTTGTAGATGATACGGAACTGGGAGCAGTGGGAGCAGTGGCCAATACACTGCACAGTTGTGTTGCCATTCAGAGGGACACCGACAGTCTGCAGAAATGGACTGACAGAAGCCTCATGAGTCCTGTAACTCAGGAGGAATAGCCTCACGCAACAGTACAGGCTTGGGCCGAGTGACTGAAAAGCAGCTTGGCAGAAGCAGACCTGGGTGTCCTGGTGGACACAAAGTTCAACATGAGCCAGCAATTCACCCTTGCGGTAAAGAAGCTCAATAGTATCCTGGCCTGTAATAGGAAAAGTGTTGCCAGTAGGTCAAGGCAGGTGATTCTCTCCTTCTACTCAGCACTCGTGAGAGACATCTGGAGTCTAGGTCCAGTGCAAGGAAGATATGGATGTACTGGAGCAAGCTGGCAAAGGGCCACAAAGATGATTAAGGCACTGAACATGTGTCATACGAGGAGAGGCTGAGAGAGCTGGGACGTGATGGGGGGAGTGGTAAAAGAAGCTGGATCCATACTCTTCCCAGTGGTGCCCAGTGACATGACAAGATGCACAATAAGCACAAAATGAATTATGCAAATTCCACTTAAACATAAGGAAAAAACCTAAACACTGTACTGTGTAGGTGGTTGAACACTGGAACAACCTGTTCTCCATCCTTCAAGATATTCAAAACCCAACTGGACATGGCCCTGAGCAACCTGCTCTAGGTGACCCTACTCTGAGCAGAGGGGTTGGACTAGACAATCTCCAGAGGCGCCGTCCAACCTCAGTGGCTGATTCTGTGATAAGGCATTGTGATAGGACTCTAACAGAAGGAGCTGATGTCTGATTTTCTCCAATTAATTTTCCCATCTGCAGTTGTCCAGACACCTTCACCTTTCATGCTGTAGGCTAGCCCAATGTCAACACTGTATCCTGTTCTGCTGCTCCTCTCCTGATAGGGATCATTATGTAACTTTGTAATGTGAACAGAAATGAAAAAATCTGTATCACAACATTATCAGTAAGAATTGTTGAAAGAAGAAGGAATGAGGTCTAGCACAACCTTCAACAGCTGGTATGTGTATCCCTCCTCTCTGCGAAGTGCTGTTTCCAGCTCCAAAGGGAGCAGACAAGTATGTTCTTCTTTGAACCTACAGGTTGAGGGCATGAACTATTCTACCTTTACCATAATAGGATCACCAGTGAGAAACTTGAGATGTCTCAGTGGCTTAGCTGAACTACTCTACAGGTCATTTGAGCATGTGATGACCAGTCTCCATGGAAATCTCGAAGAACTCTATTTTCTCAGAGTTTCTGGTATTTATTAATATTCAGCTGAGGTGAAAGTATCACATGAACAGGCCTTAGGATGTTTCACAGATTAACCAACGAGTCTTGAGTATTTATTTAGTGCTCACAGAGATTTACTTACAAAGTGATGCAGACTTGTCTCTGTCTTACAGATAGAGAAACACAGGTACTGAAGATTCAAGTGACTCATTCAAGGTAAGAAAAGTGGCTGACAGCAGAGAATGGCAATGCCTTACTCCAGTAACATAACCAGCAAACAGAAGTGTCTCTCCCTTCTTTTTGTACTTGTGGTCCAAGCTGAAAACAAAAGCTCTGGTGTACATTCAAACAACATTAAAAATTAATCACCTTGTCCTAATTTAAAAATCTCCATATTCATGAGATCTTGGATAAGGTTTTTGTTTTGCACTCAGGCCAATAGTGATAGCCAACAAAAACCCTTACTAAAACCAGCAACAACAATTTCTTCACACCTCAGCTGCTCTTTGAATACAGATAACATTTCTAACTTGTGCTGTTGAGTTGACTAATGGAGACTTTCCTGGCTGAAAGTAAAGATGCACTGCTATCACTTTTTTGTACATAGGGGATGAATTACCCTTCCACAGTAGAAAGAAGAGGAACGGCTTTTTTTCTTAAAATAAACCCTTATTTTTTTAATTCCCCATAGATAGGAAGTGAGAAGAAGTCAGTTATGGCAGAATTTATCATGCTGAGGGACGGAGCATAACTCATCCTAGAACAGTGGCAGTGTTTGATGCTACACCATGAACCTCCCTGGGATTCCCTGGAGTTAATTTTGAACTGAAAAAGCCAAGATGCTCTTATCACAGACAGCAACTTCCATGTATTCCTTTTGATTATGGCCAAACAAAAAACAGGTGGGAGAAATACCACCATTTAAATAGAATTTTGTATCTGAGAAAATGAAGTAATTAAAGCAGCAACAGAGGAACAGGCCCTGTCTTTTGACATAAAGACTGGAAATAAGAGACTCAGCTCCCTGAAGTAGCTGCACATTGTACATTGCCAGTGGGCAGTTTGTCCCATGTGCTTTCTTAAATGCTATTGAGTTTACACCACATTGTCCAATCTTGCTCATTTGCCTAAAAGAGTACAGAAAACACACACATAAGCAGTCACAGAATGCCTTATATCTGCAGCTTGTTTTATGTATAGCAGATATGCATCTGAGCATCTTCCAATGGTGCTGACCTTAGAAATATTTGGTTTTGAAATAATGCCTAAAGCTGTGTGGACAAACATATTGCTTTCAGGTCATTTTGTATCGACAAAACCAGTATACTTCATGTTTATTCTGGTCTTTTCCAGATCAAAAGAATGCTTGCTTTGTAGTAAGCACGTGCAGCCTTCAGAAGCATAACTAAATAAAAACTTGAGTTTTCAAGCTGGGTGTCAGGCTCCAGGCCATCCCCAAGATTGAGAGCTGCAGGACTTTGCTGCTGCCCCTGAGAGAGCTGCCAGCTTGGGAAGCAGCTCACTTCATCTTCACCTAGGGCCATCAAATTCCCCCTCGCAGAGACATTCCTCTTGATCACAGAAAATCACCTGCTGGCAGTTCCACTTCTGTGGTTCACCCTTCCACACCTGGCACTGAGATCAGGACAGTCTGCATTACAGTGCCACCAGCAGGAAAGGATTTCCTTCAAAAATATGTGATACCTACAGGTAGCAAAAATAGTCAGAGCTGTTAGCTATTCGGCTAGTATATATTACACTCATTGTATTGCCTCTAGTAGACTATGGGGCTTCATGAATTGGCACCTATTAGTAAACGTGGAACATGTCAACTTGAGCTCTGACTTTGATTTGAAATACAATGATTACTGACATCTTTAAAAAGCCGGTCTCCAGAAGCACCCTGTAATTTTTTTGATGACCCCACTGACAACTGCATAGAGCCACATGTAATGCGTGGATGTAGACCTTTACAAAAACATCGTATTACTCTAACCTCCCCCTGTTGATTCAGGCTGTTCTCTTTTCACCCTATTACATGTACAACTGGAGCAGACTTACTGCCTTACACTTGAATATTAATGCTCACTTACTAACAAAGCTCAAAAATTTTATTACAATGGGAGCTTTATTAAAATAGCCTTCTGAAAGAATTAAGATGTAAAGATAATAATAAAAAGTACACTCCTAAACAGCCACATCAATATATTCAGCAAATTTAGAAACTTGTGAAAAACACTGAAAGTTTTATTTCCCTTTTACTGCTTGGAAAATAGCATTAAAAAGCTTAATTGGCTTTCTCAAGGTCACACCTTTAAGTCACTGACAGAGCGGTGACTGCAGGGTAGAAAAGCCAAGGTACTGAATGCTAGCAACCATAGGACTGGCCCTAGTGCCCTAGGTCTAAGCAGTGCCTGCCTACTCTTGGGATAAATATAGCAGGTTGTTTCTTCCCTTTTCCCCTAAAGAACGAAATGATTTGCAATTTCTGCTGGCTGCTGTGAATTTGGTTTGCTGGAGCTTTGGTGGCTGAAAATGAACCAACAGCAGGTGGCAGCAGTTTGTCACTCTTCCAACCTCTTCTGGGTTCACAAACAGGAATCTCTGGCCACATAAATGGCTTTTTGCCTCCTGGATTTGTTCTGTATTTCGGCAGAAGAGAGTTTTGACTCTCCCAGAAAGGTTTTTTACTAGAGTTCAAAGAAAGCTTGGTACTGGGCAACTCCCGGTGATGCCAGGTATGCCCAGTGCCCGGCACTGAATACATACCTCCAGCCTCATTGGAAGACTGTGTGCATGGATGCAGAGAACAGTGATGTTCTAGGAGGCTTGGGTACAATGAAGAAAAAAGGGGCAAATAATTTTCTGTCAGTCTCTTGAGTACTACCAGAGTACTCTGAATTACATGTGATGATCAGAATGATTTATGCAGACTTCTAAAGCAAGACTATAAAGCACTTAAATATTCTCTATGAAATGAACCTATTAATTGCAGTGTTTAAGTACTGCATTTTGCTACATCAGAATACATGCCAGTAATGTATTTTTTGTTTATTTCCAATTAACATGCATGGTTTCTTCCTTCATAACTTGCATTTTATAACACAAGCAATGTCTCAAGGATATGTAAGCTAATTGTTTTGCACTGAAATGGCTGTGTTTTTCATCTGTTAGCTACAGTTATTGTGTGCAGGAATGCTGTTAAAACCTTAGTAAACATTATTAAGCACAAAAAGAATGATGATAGTTCAATGAGCACTAAGCTGTGGACTAATGGAATGATGCATGGTACAATGCAAGAACAAGGTGAAACAACAAAAGGAATTCCACATTTGCAAGCAAGCTGAGCTTTGTGAAATCTCTAAAGATAAATTCAGCAGGGTAAGGAGCGATTATGCACTCGCTGCAAGTTCTGCTCCTCAGTAGAACAAGCTGGTTCTAAGAAGCCTAGTAAAAGCTCCTATTTTTATGTCCTTACTAGGGGGAAAAAGCAACAAAACTCTTCTAAACGTACACATTATGGTATTATGTAGAAAAGCAGCATAAGTAAAACTACACATTTTCTAGCTTCTATTAATTTACAATTTTTATAATTTAATCCACGGAATGCTTACAGCTCCACTCAGGAAAATGGATTCTAGAACTGCAGATGTAAAATCAGTTTCTTCTCACATGTCGATAGTAAATAATGCCACCCTTTTGTGCTTAGTATGGACAACATTTTATGAGCTACACGCATCATTTAAACGCAGCACCTTCCCATAGTCACCTTGAACAACTGAATTGGGATGTACTTCATAAAAGTATTTTTAACGAAAGGCAACATGCCTTTCTAAATAGGAACCCCCTCTCCTAGTAAACCAATATTCCATTCCTGTTTACTCCAGTGAATTCCAGCACGACTTTGCTCAGGTTGGTTCACATCTCTTGATTTCTTTTTCCTCTCTCTGTGGATGAGGACAGGGATTTGCACCTCCTGTTCAAAGTACTCAAACTGACAGAGAGCAAATGCTCTCTGATATGCAAGTAAAAATGAACTTGTGGTGCTACAAAACAGAAACAGCCCACTGAAGGGTTAGATTTCATTTTACTTTTTTCCTGGAACATCAAGGGGTCGAAGGATGCAAACATTTGTATATTGCTATTTTGATATTTTCTAATGCTAACAAGCATTGTCTACGCTCTCCAAAAACTGCCTCATCAAGCCATTGTGCCAAGCTGTATCTTCAGTGTAGTCTCTGACAGTGGAACCAAAGATGCTGGAGCTACTTTCCAAATTCCAAACATCTGCATTCAAAGAGATTCCGCAGCTTTCCAGCAGCTCACATGCAATGAAATCCAGTGAGACAGTGAGGCACCGCTTTCCCTTTTTTCTGACTTCCCTTGTGTCTCATGCATCTTAGGTGCTAGATGAGATAGGCTACTGCAATGGTGGAAATTTGAAGCCATATAAAAACATCTTTACAGAAGTGAGTTTGCAGGCTGGCTCATTGCACAGTATATGGAAAGGTGATACCATGAAATTTCTGGTCCCTAATTTTAATTTGTTTTTTAGGAGAAAAGATGGAAAGGACTGGTCCACTTAGTCTGGATGTATCTGAATTTGCATGCTGTATTAAGCAGAGTTTATCCCAGACAAACATTTTCTTTAGCAGTTTCTTTAGCACCATTTTTTACATTCTTGTGTCTCTAGAATATTCATTGAATGTTCCTCCTACTCAAAACCTACTAGTTAGTAAAATGTTAAAATTATTATATACAGCTATATAAAATAACTGCCTTATTTCAGCCATCCACATGATACTCCTGACATGAGATTCTAATAGCAGCTCTTGGAAGAGTATGAGCAGGCAGTTTTAATGCACTGCACATGGACTAGATCACAGTGTTACTAATACATCCATAAAGGTATCTATTAACGCCTATTAGCCACCAAGTTGCAAGAGCTGACTTGTACATCCCCCTCACTTTACATCATTATGCTGACACAATGAGACTGGCAACTCAGACTAATTAAAACCAGAATTAAGAACTAGAGAACACCAACTTTCTTCTAGTATTAAGAATAAATAGAAATAAAGTAGAACAATGACTGAAAGACCCTTATTAAAAAAAGCATTACATGAGACTACAGAATAAACCCAGCTACAAAATAAGCCCAGTTAATATTAGAGTATGACACCTAGTAGCAAAGAGTATAAATAATTTGCCTAGCTGACCATTGTTTCAATCATCCTTATTTCCTTTGCTACATTTTACACATGGCAAGAGTTGCTTTATTTCAGGTTTCTGGGCATTTTTGAAGGGCCAATATTACCACACACACACTCTAATGAGTACAGTGTAAAGAATCTTAGCAGGAGATGAGAATGGGTAGATGCTGGGAAATGGTAGATCTCTGCTGGCCAGGACAGTCCTGATGGTTTGACTTCAGTCTCAGGGCAGGGAATTGTCTGAAGACTATCTTACAACTTCTGGGTATTACCAGCTCTTCTGTCATATGAATTTGTGTTTTCCTAAGAGATTGTGCTTTTTCTTCAGGTCAGTGTAGGACTGGGAGAGCAGCTGTATTTCCTATTAAAACTTTGTCCCTCAGGGCTGTGAAAAGTGACCTCCAAGCCTCTGCATATGACCCTTCAGTTCCCTGAATTACTGGCGGAGGAGATTACTTGGCATTCTTTCAGAAAACATTAGTCTTTTTGGTAACCAGCAGAGAACTCCCACACATGCGCTTGCTGCCTTTTTTTCTTGGTGAAGTATCGCCTACTTTTAGGAATGAGTTAATGTAGTCCCTACAGCATTTGGCACAATCCAGCATCTATAGACAGTAGAATTCGAGCCACCAGAGCTGCTGCTGTTTTGATACATCATACGTGTTCCTCCTCTACTTTTATTTTAACTATTTATTTGGTATTAGTGAGGTTCAACCACTTTATCTGTGCTTCCATTGTTAGGCAGGCTTGCATTTGACAGGTAAAGAAGTACCAGCTGAGCTGAACATGTTGTTTGTGACCCATGGACAAAGAGATCAGTAGCAACAGGCATGTCAGGAGTAGATTTTAATAGGTAGCTCACAAGCTGGTTATGGTTTTAACAGTTCTTAATGTTTGATTGAACCACTCCAAACATTCTTGGCACAGCCCTGAATCAATGGGAGCAAAACCAAGTTCACAGGCATTAAAGCTATTCTTTTTACAGCCTGACTTTGAGGAAGAGATGCAGAGATCACAAGCAAACTCCAGGGCAACATGTGTCTTCCTAAGTCTGAAAGAATGACATTTTGCAGAGAGGAGGACAATTGGCAATTATTTAGGGTTGCTATGGGACACTTGTCTTGAACATAATGTGTCCAGCCTAATTCGGATTGTCTTAAGTACTATTCTCCTAGCTATTATTAAAACTTAAATTTGCTTTAATTAGCCTTTATTAAAAAAGAAATGCAAACATTAATGTTCTTGGGTTTTAGCGTTGGTATCTTTTTAATTACAGTGTGCGATACTTTGCTGAATTTGAGAAGAGGAAGTCTGTTTTATTGAAGTTGGACTTGAAGCATATTAAACTGAATGTGTATGTTTACATCAAGCCCGTAAGGATTTAAGTCTGTTCTTCAACACCTGTGTGGTTACAGTAAAATTAGATCCCAAACGGGTTACTGAGCTGCAAGTTATTTGCCTGAAGTAGGTTCTGAAAACACTGCAAACTGAATAACTGAAATAGTAATAAACCCAATAAACTTGCTTGTGTTCACTGGCAATTCAGGGAGATGCAATGTTCTCAGCAGCACAGGTCACAGCCCCACCTGATCTCAGACAGAAGCTGCGCTGGTGGGATGGGGAAAAAAAAAAGAAGCCATTGCCAAAAGCAGACCTGGCACTTAGAACCAAGTGATGAAATGCCTTTAAAGTACTGACATTTAAAGCAACCATACTCTCAGCTGAGAATTAGTTTATTCTGTACTCCTCTGACTTCCTTAGCCTTACTACTCTATAACCCAGCTGTCATGCAGCTGACAACAGGCCCATTAACTCTGCCAAATGATGGCTTTCCTATTTTCAAACACAGTAGGCTCGTAAGTATTCAGCCTCTGCTATCAACAGCTGAGTGTCAACTTTCAGCAGCAGCTTTAAGCCACTCAGCTCAGTACCCAGTAATCTACTGGGTTAAATACATCATTATTTTTCACTGCAGTCCCTACTCCTTCCCCCCAAACCCAGCCAAGAGTTTTTCATTGATCTTTTATGTGCACGTTGATAAAACATACCCTTGTTCAGGGAAGTATCCACACATGTGTATCTTTAAGCCATACAAGGACTCTTCAAACCAACTTAGCACAAGTAACTGCCAGCATCAGGACCATTGCGTGGGAAATGTTGTACTTCAAAGTCTTCTGCCTCATACTTGTTCTAAATTCTCTCTTGTTTTCAACCGTATTTCAAAGCATTTGTGCTGTGTTACGTTCCAGTGCATTGTGATATGCTTAACAGATTCCTACCTCTCTGGTTTGAAGGTGCATACACATTACTGCTCTGAAGATGGAGCTAAAGATTTTTGGAAAGTTAGAAGGAACTAAACACAAATAAAAAGAACAGATAAAAAGTTTTTAGAGTTTTTTTCCCCTTGTAAAGGACTGATAAATAAGCCATGTTTTCCTGACTGCAGCTTATAGAGTTGGACATCTGTAGCTCATTAGTCATCTACAACTGTCATTCAAATCAATTAACTGAAAGAATTAGGTGCTTTCTAAAAGAGGGACAGAGAAAAATAAATTAACTTTTTTAACATTTCTTTTAAAAGTCTTTCTGACATTATTATCTGCTAAGCACAGACTAGCATATTGTTCCAAGTCTTTTGTCTTTCCTTTTTCTCTGTTCTTTCTCCTTTGCATCATCTAGCGCTTGGTTGGTACATCAGAAATATCCAATAGTTTCATTCCTACCCAAAGCTTTCATTTTTGGAAAGGGATGTTTTAGACTCCAGACTTATGAAAAGACCCCTTGGATACTCTGTTTATCACAGTACAGTGGCCTAGTATTTGAGTACTACATCTTCGACATGGCAGTTCTAGATCTGATCAAAATTATTTCAAATATTCTTTCCATACTTAATGCTATGACTTTCAAGGATATCTTCCAGTATTTTAGGTCCCCTAACAGTTTTCCTTTTGAAAGATTATTGCAAAGTATCTTGCTTTTATTTGATCCAAGAAATTCTGTCCAGGTTTAATCACTTCACAGACTGCTGGGGCTCTGTGTTATTATCTCTTTGCTGGATATCAGGAGAGGAAAACTTGGACAGTCTTCTGTAATAACAGTGGAAGATGATGACAGATTTGAGTTTACAAGAATGCAGCCAGAAACTCCATCGCCTGCTGGCACTACTGTCATGGCAAGGAGGACTGGACAAAACGTGTAGGAAAGAATTCAGTTTACACAACTGACTATAAACTGAGCATTGTCCTTTGATTGCCTAACTGTGAAGTTGTACCTGATGTGTTTTTGTATAGGTGTCTGTAAGTAAGCACTAGTGCATTGAAAAACAACTCAGCTATCCTGCTGCTACCATGCTGTGCCTTTATAGAGTAAGATAGAGTCCCATTCTATGATAAGGAATTAATTCCAAGCATTATCTCTTTTGAATACTACAACTCAGTCTACTTCTGCCAAAATCATGCAGTTCTTTTTAATGGTTCCCATTAGCAAAGGCTATAGCCTACTGTTCCGGCCTAGGTCATGATAAAACCATTGTCAAATACTCTCATGCTCAAAGCTCCTAGGCATCAGAACCAGAATAAAATGAAATGAAACTATTTGATCACCTGACATGGGATCATTCAGTTCACAAGTCCTATCTCCACTTTGTCCATTACGTACTGTGAAGACTGGCTTAAGCTCATAGCAAGGTTTTGCTACCAGGTTCTAAATAACCTTAAATAGTGCTAAGAATTACAAACTCCACAAAGAAAAATGGAGTTGTAGCTTTGTAGTATCTTTCACACAGTACACTGAAAGCTCTGTTACTCAGAACATGCTGCTGGACATCACACTCAAAACATCCAAAACCAACGTCACATACAAATTAATGTAGCCTCTCATAAAGTAACACAAGAAGTAAAAAGTTAAAAACAATCCAAGAAAAAGAAATGTTTCTGGGATGCACGTTTGTGTGTGTGTGTTTAACATGCTAATATATACTGCGTTCAGCTCTGGGGCCCCCAACATAAGAAAGACATGGACCTGTTGGAGCAAGTCCAGAGGAGGGCCACGCAGATAATCAGAGGGCTGGAACGCCTCTCCTATGAAGACAGGCTGAGAGAATTGGGGTTGTTCAGCCTGGAGAAAAAAGGGCTCCGGGGAGACCTTATTGCCGCCTTTCAATATATAAAGGGGGCTTATAAGAAAGCTGGAGAGGGACTTTTTACAAGGGCATGTAGTGATAGGACAAAGGGTAATGGCTTCAAACTGAAAAAGGGCAGATTTAGGTTAGATGTAAGGAAGAAGTTCTTTGCTGTGAGGGTGGTGAGGCACTGGAACAGGTTGCCCAGAGAAGTTGTGGATGCCCCCTCCCTGGAAGTGTTCAAGGCCAGGTTGGCTGGGGCTTTGAGCAACCTGGTCTAGTGGAAGGTGTCCCTGCCCATGGCAGTGGGGTTGGAACTAGATGATCTTTAAGGTCCCTTCCAACCCAAACCATTCTATGATTCTATGATATGAAATTAAAAAATGAGAAGTATTCTTTACACTTGTTCCCCCTCCACAAATCTTACTCACTCCCAGTAGTTATCACTCTCCTGCTGCATCTTTCTGGCTTATTGACAAACTTCAGTGATTTGATGGTTCTATTTGTGTGGAAATCCACTACAAAAGCCTTCTTTCATTTCACTCAGTGTCAGATTTCCATAGAGATTTAGTTTCTTAATTACATAATGCTTTTTGCCTGTGTAAGGTTTTATTTCTTAACTCCTGCATGTGATACTATGAAAAAAAAGTAGAGAAAAAGAGATGATTTTTGAGCATGTGGAGTGAGTACATGGAAGTCTTACCTTTTATCTCAAGTTCCTGCCTTTTGTATACACCTTTCACAGGCTACCTCAAAACAAGATGTTAGGCTACAACTTCCTTAGGCTGAAGATAATGAGACCTTCTAATAACAAAGACGAGGAAAAAAATGGAGAAAATGAAAAATAGCTTTAGAGAAGGATTGGATCTGAATGACAAATAATACCCTACCCTTTTATTATACATAACCTGAAAGCTCTTATGTGAAAATGCAGCTCTCCATATAGCCTGCTGCCAATAATTACCTCAATTACCCTTAGTTACTTTTCATTAGAATTCCTCTGAGACCAGGAATTTGTGGTCCTCATGCTGGAAACCTCACTGTTAGGAGACAGGCCTTGAATCAAGGGTTCTGTGATGCTTGCAAGTTACATGGGACAAAGACTAGTTTTAACTGTTTCTATACGCCCCAGCACAACACTGCAGATTGGTGTCTCTAGATGCTACCATAACACAGAACATTAATGTCCTGGTTTTGGCTGGAATAGAGTTAATTTTCTTCTTAGTAGCTGGTATAGTGTTATGTTTTGGATTTAGTATGAGAATAATGTTGATAACACACTGATGTTTTCAGTTGTTGCTAAGTAGTGTTTATACTAAGTCAAGGATTTTTCAGCTTCTCCTGCCCAGCCAGCAAGAAGGCTGGAGGGGCATAAGAAGTTGGGAGGGGACACAGCCAGGACAGCTGACCCAAACTGGCCAAAGGAATATACCATACCATATGACGTCATGCCCAGTATATAAACTGGGGGGAGCTGGCTGGGAGGGGTGGATCGCAGCTTGGGAACTAACTGGGCATTGGTCAACGAGTGGTGAGCAATTGCATTGTGCATCACTTGTTTTGTATATTCTTTTATTATTATTATTATTGTCATTTTATTATTGTTATTACTATTATCATTATTTTCTTCTTTTCTGTCCTATTAAACTGTCTTTATCTCAACCTACGAGTTTTACTTTTTTCCGATTCTCTCCCTCATCCCACTGGGTGGGTGGAGTGAGCGAGCAGCTGCGTGGTGCTTAGTTGCTGGCTGGGGTTAAACCACGACAATTAAACACTAATGAAAGTTGTTTTTCCATCATTTCTCACTTAAATATTTTGATTTTGACAAGGAGTACAGCTGGAGTAGTCCTGTATAAAGTCAATGCAGATAAGATCTAATTGAAAATAAAAAAATATTTTATCTGAGTAGGAATTCCAAATTTTCAATATGTTTGTCTTTCAGTCTCAGGGTAAAGTTTAATATTCATTAGAAAAAAGTGGTCAGACAGCAACATAGTTAAGAAATAAACACATGGTTGTGGATTGAAATTTTCCTTCATAGGTGGGACACTGTGGCAAGGAAGCTTGTATCATATGAGAAAATGGGAACATGAAACATTGCCTGTTAAGCATTGCCAAAGTTCAAGTGGACTGGCTGAATAAATGCATTTGATTAGGTCCTGCAAGTAAACTGTTTCCACTCAAGAGAACCACCTAAAATCAAGATCTTTTTCCAGTTTTTCTTTGAGAAAAAACTAACAATTTTTGCAAATTTTCCCTGAAAAAAAAAGAATTATTTTTTCAGAAACTGTATCTTCTATAAAATATATCTCATGGACATCTGCAAACTTGTACTGTAAAAGGTAAAACTAATTTCACAAAGTCCCAGAAACCACGGAAAACCAGGGAAAGGTGGCTTCCAATCCAGTGATGGATCCTTAACTTTTGCCTCACTATCTGCAGTTAAATGAAAATTAATTGCAACCCTGGCTGAAAGCATTTACAGGCAATGTTTGCGCAGCAGACTGCAAAATTGTTACACACTTCCTCTACTTATAAACTCTAATGATCTTTATTACCTAATGCAGATGATAAAGTTTTAAAGGTCTGCTTACTTTTTTTGAGAGATACTCTGAGATCTTAAAAGGAAACATGTATTTTAGAATCAAAGCACTTTAATTACGAATACTGTTACTTATACTTGACAGGATAATAGGAGAGACAACTATTAGGGGTTTTCAGATGATGAATGTTAGTTCTTCCAAATACCAAGACCTTAGTTAACTTGGCAAACCTTGCTCCATCTTCATTTTTGGTATTTTTTTTCTTTTCTTTAAAGCAAAGCAGCATTTCTCAAACAGTTTCACCTAATGCATCCTTGCAAAGAGGACAAAACCATAATTAATATAATCAGAAATAACACAGCAGAATTCTCTGCCTGTTCTCCCTAAAAGCATATCCTCCAGTTTAGGTAAACAGTTACTAGACACTGTTGTGTGCGTCACGCTAGCTACAAGCCAAACTGCTTTTCTAGATTAAGTTCAAACCTTTCATCACCCTGCAGGTTTGACTCTGCTTCTGCCAGATTTTTAGTTTGGAATAGATGAAAAGTGTTTTCAGTGGTTTTATTTAATGTTAGGTACCCAAAACAGTGACCACTTTTGGCCATTTGGCCCTGCATGACTTGATTAAACCGCAATGGAAATATGTGGCTGCACCAGGTCTGCCTCCTTTCTAAGTCAGATGGAGAACTTGACAGGATGGATCTTCAACTGAATGAAGAAACCATCCCTACTGAACACACATGGAGGGTGCTGTCTAGGACTTCATGTCCCCAGGATCCTAACTTTTGGTGGCCAGTAGGGATTCGGAATAACTTTGATAATTAGGTCAAATCCATGCTAAACCTTGAGTGTTCAGGACTGCTTTACATTTTCAAGCCTTTCATTGCAATAAAAGGGATTAAAAATGTAAAAACGCAAACTCAGCTAAATCTTATATGCTCAGCCCTGAAAACCACACAAGGCTACTGGCTTTGGACCACCTAGAAAGAGCTACAGGAGCTCTTCAGACTGATGGTGTTTATAGTGTCCCTTTCCTGCTCACTGCTGTTTCTGTGATGGCTTCTAGAAATTCTAGTAGCATCAGGAGTTTAATAGTATTTTCTGCTTCCTAAATCTTTCTCAGCTTGTTCTGAGGAATTATATTTGATTTGCTCAGTGGTTATAGATCTCAGAGAACGAAATCGTTCCTGAAGTTGCGAGCTTGTTTACTGAAAAATCATTTCTCAGCACATCCTTGACCAGTGGCAGATGGGGAGGCCACAAAATCATGCTAGCCCAAATCGGCCTGCTCTCTGACAGACACTATTGCATAAAGGTCCATCGTTTTCTTTGCAGAATATAGGGCTAAAGCCTTGCTTTACACTGTGTTTGCTAAAAAAATTACACTTAAAAAGCGTTCTCAGGATTACTTTTTTAAAACAGTTTAGATTTTTATTAATAGGGCTGAGCCCATCAATCAAAAAAACCTTTTTAACAGCTTCACATAATAAAGATACTTTATGAAAGAGGTTTCCCCACTTCCTGGGGCCAGTGTGAGGGAGCAGGGACAAGAAATATCAGGCTGAAGAGGCCTCATGACAATATTAACTTGCAATCCAAAGTACCACCTTTCTGGACCACAAGTGGCCCAAATGTCTGCACTGTGACACCTTCAGCTCCATGAGCTCCTTGGGGAAAGCAGAGATTTTCTAACAATTGTGAAGGTCTGTGACTGCTTAGGGTAATCAAATGTTGCGAACACCGAGATGCGGTTTAAACATCCCTGGCAAGCTGTATTACAAAGTATGAAACAGAAGGATACTCATATGCTGAAGATGTCAAACATAAATACCACAAGGCTACCTCAGGATAAAGATTTTCATAGAGAATACTACCAGGAATATCTAGGTCTTAAAGAAGTCCAGTCTTATTCACAGTCTCTCAGAGATGAAACATTTATGTCCTGTAAACAGGTATTGGAAGCTAGTTGCCCTATTAAGTTAAAAATTAACCATAAACCCTTACTACTTCTTGACTTTATCTCCAAGCTGTTGCTGTGATTTTGCCTGTTACATGAAAGAATACCTCAGTGTCACACTTGGAGCCATAAGGTGAAACTTCAGGTCACTCTGTTCTTTCTCCTGCCTGAGGAGCTTCCAACTCACTCACCTGAGTGCAGCAGCAGCAGCATCCAGCATAGAATCATAGAATCATTTAGGCTGGAAAAGACCCTTAAGATCATCGAGTCCAACGTTAACCTAACACTGCCAAGTCCAGCACTAAACCACGTCCCTAAAAGCCACATCTACACGTGTTTTAAATACCTCCAGGGACGGTGACTCAACCACTTCCCTGGGCAGCCTGTTCCAGTGCTTGATAACCCTTTCAGTGTAGAAACTTTTCCTAATATCCAATCTAAACCTCCCCTGGCGCAACTTGACATCATTTCCTCTCATCCTATCACTTGTTACTTGGGAAAAAAGACCGACGCCTTTCCTCCCAGCTTGCAACCCTTGAAAGGACTGATCTCACTACTGTCTGATCACACTCTGCTCCTAACATCTCCAGTGCAAAAGTGTCAAGACTGGCTCACCCAAATTTTGCAGAAATCCTGGTTCTTGACAGAACTTCTCGCTTGAGACTGACTGTAATTCTTATTACCAGTTTGAACCTATGTTTGTCAGATATGCCCCTCTTAACATTTGCAAGCAGGAAAAACTAACATATAGAACTACCTCAGCCTTGCAACAATCACTGCACTGGAGTGCAAACAAATTTTATAGTAAAATACAGCCATCATCCCCTTGTATCTTTTTTAGCTTGGAGACTGAATGGTATTTTTATTGAATGTGGATCTTACAATGGTCAAAGGCTAATATTTTATAAATCACTCTTTTTTCACTGAACATTTCAGATTATTTTTGTAGGCTTGACTCACTCATATTTCTGCCTCTCACCGTAACTGCTCTATTTCCTATCTGAAAGGGGGTCCTGACACATAATTTGCAAGGTGCTCCTCAGCTTTCAAGAGGGATGTGCTGCTGCTGTTGCCTCTATGCCTGCCTGTTCATAGTGTGATGGTATAGCATTTTTGTTCTTTGGGGAGAACTACCTAAGTTGTCCCATTCTAAGGTGAGTTGATAACTTCAGAAAATTCTAGTGCTGAAAGTTTTAGACCACTTCGATTACTATGGTTTTGATATTTATCCTTGAGTAGAGAGATGATAGCAAATACAGAGAAAAGCAGCGGACAACTATTATTGTGTTATTAGCAATCCTGAGAAACTTTCCAGAAATTTTACCAGCTCTTCATCATTTGTGAAATATTTTCTCTGGCAACCATGAGGTTCCCCCATATGCCTTCTCTTGACTATTTTCTCCCAATTAACTTTCCATGTTTTTCTATTCTGCTCCGTGAAGAGACACTATTCAGCAAGAAGCTGTGGTTAGTAAGGAAGTCGTGCACATCTTACGACGCACGTGTTTTCAGCAGCCTCCTCCCTAGACTCAGCAGCTGTCAATGACACACAGATTTGAAAGTTGCCTGCACATATGGGTATGATATAAAAGATTTCCTGTAAAGGGAACAAAATAAGAAAGAAAGCTGAATTTCCAGATGCTACTTTTAGATGAGATTCTGGTTGCAAGCACATATGCAGTCCACATAGTAATTAACTGCTCCAACACAGGAACCAAAACAATAGTGCAAAGGATGCTTCTGTTAAAATCAGCTAAAGGTTAAGAAGGCAACGATTAAGCACTGAGAATCAGAAATACTCTGCAGACAGGCTATATTCAAGATAGAATCATTTTTAGTCTCTTTTTTTACAAGAATAAAAGCAGAGGGAAGCAAGTCAGAACTGCTGAGAATTACTTTGGCTTTGTTTTTAGAAAAATAAAAAGTAAATGCATGAAATTATAATAGCACACTATACTATTTAAAACAAACTGATTTCTGCTCATTATTTCCTGAAGCACTTGAGAGAATATCTGCAGAGAAGTCTCAAAGTGTGGGAGATGCAACTGAAAGTGAGTGCATCAGTGATCTTCACGCGTGGGAGACACCAGTAACATTTGACATAGAGAAAGAAATTACAGTGCTCCTTCCTGGAAATGTTTCTTCTACAGTGACAGACCTGACATTCTACAAAGAATAACTAAAAATTCCATTTATGCAGTAGAAAGAATGGGCCCCATATTGCAAATCTCTATTTTTTTTCAGCTTAGCTGTAATTTGTGGAAGTACTGACTTCTGTGAGTTATATTTTTACTTCCTGGCTGGTTTTGTTATCTCAGATTAAATGTCTCAATTCCCTACAGGATAGAAAGGAAAACACTGAAAGTCAATTTCTGTAATTCCACTTGCTTTAACAGCACTATTTGAGTGAGTAAGAGCAGGATGAACAAGAACAAGAACAGAATTCCATCCTGGAGATATTTTTGCTTAGGGAAATTAGAACACATTGAAATTAAGATTTTAGTTAAAATGAAAAGTATTCTATCTTTCCCATCCTACAGTATGTCACAGGTGCAAGGGAGAGCTCTGTGTCACTACCTGTGAAAGTCCCTTCACTGGTGGAAGCTGCCAGAGGCATTCTGAATAGATGTTACTTGGGTTGTGTACACAAACCTAATTTTGGACTTTTACATAAGTAAGCATTCAGAGCTTGAGGAAGAGAGTGTTTTATGAAGTTCTAACATTTGAATTTCTCCTAGTTATTATGTATTGTCATTCTCTTCTGCTTATTGTTTTCACACTCTGTAATAATGGAAAGAGCTGTCAGAAGAACTGTAGGAAACTAATTGGGAATCACTCAGAGTTTGATTAATTAAGTGCAATTTACTTTTTGACATTTTTGAAAGGAACAAATGCTTTCCTACAAAAGTAAAGTTGCTGAGTTTCATTTTATCAGAGTTGAGTTCTTTTCTTCTGAACATAAATGTTTCAATTCCCTTATTTTTATCTAGCATAAAGTCACAATAAACTGTGTATAATCTCTGAGCCACATCCACCGCTACCTTATATCAATTTAATGCTGGTATAACTCAGTGAAATAAAGAGAAAAAATCTACTGACTTA
This sequence comes from Gymnogyps californianus, assembly GCF_018139145.2. Taxonomy (NCBI): domain Eukaryota; kingdom Metazoa; phylum Chordata; class Aves; order Accipitriformes; family Cathartidae; genus Gymnogyps; species Gymnogyps californianus. Next base: position 75,683,522 of record NC_059472.1, on the reverse strand, counting down.
AACATACAAAACCGGTTATACACTGGTAAATTAATATATAATCCCCATATATTTTGATTCTGATGCTTGAAAAAGATGTTGTGTAAAGTGAATAAAGAAATTAATAAAATTTGGCATTATTTTGTAGGTTTAAAGTATAAAAATATGCTAAATTCTGTGCTTATTTTTTATAGGTTCATATACTTGAAACACATACACCTAAGAGACAAAACACCAAATGCCATTTCCAATACATATCCTAAAAAATGAGCTAAATTTGTGTAATCATTATTTTATTGCAGTTAATTTAGAGCACGGTCCGAACTCCTTTCAGGGAGTGTTGATTCTATTTGCTCAAACTGGTTTTCGATTAAGTATAAAGCACTAAAGCTACTGGAGTTAACGAAAAGATAGGATGAGATATCTTTGTTCCCGTAAAGTTCTTTTTCAGTGTCAGAAGTTAATTCTTCCTGCGATTCTACATTATGGTCACATAACAACTACAGTAATGTTAATAAATGCTTATTTTTTCTCCAGCTAGCTTAGTACTGTTTACTTTATGGTTGCTCTATTGTCATCGAAATTGTGATGTAAATATCTGTGAATTGTGTGGGTTTGTATGTTCAACATTTCTTGCTTTACCAGTCAACCACACATTCCTTTTTTTGAGTGTCCAAGGATGTCAAGATTGTAATTAACACTAGACTTGTCAAATTCTCAGACAGTATAAAACGTTGGCCTTTAACCTGACAGTGAATGTTCAAAATGTGTATGAGGAAATGTTTGTGAACTGATGTGTTTCAGTTTCTTAAGAGAAGTGGAAACTGATATTACTGGGATTTTTCAAAGTCATTCAGCACAGGGCTGTGTTGCCTTATATTAAAGTCAATGCATTTAAAAGAAATGCATATATCAGACATTTGTAAATGTGACTGACACTTTAAGAATGGATTTGATTTGTAACATATGCATAGGGAGAAAATCCATATGAGCAAATTTGGACCTGGCTTAAAAAAGGGGAATTTCATTAAGGTTAGTATTTTCATGGTTGAAAACTGCAAATGTAGAAGGTAAAGACCAAGGAATAGCATATACAGTAAATATACAAAATGTCAGGCAGAAGACTAACAGATGAAACAGCTGACTAAGAAACTGGCCAGCCCACCTGGTGTTGCATATGCCTCACTTTTCAGGTGCTGCAATTAAACTGCTCACAGAAGTCTGCTTCTCAGATGGCAAATTGTTCCTAAGAAAGGAAAAAAAGAAACAGAAGAAATATTTAAAATCACAAGTCTTTCCTGGTTACAAGAACGTCTGTGCCTGTGTCATCAATTTACCACCACAAGGCAAACATTCAAAATTTGAAACCTTGAAAAACAGCAGCCCTTCTGCCTGCTGCTATAAGTTACCGGGGGAATAAGCAGGGCTGAAAGCCTACGTCATATCAGCTGCTCTACAGCACCAGCTTGTATGCATGCTCTTGTAACACACAACGAGCATAACAACACTCAAGGGGAAACAACAAATGAGAGATCAGTGGGCCTACTCATGGTGTTCGTGCTATTCAGTATCAGTAAGGGTAGGAAAACCTGTATCTACCTTGAAAATAAAAAACTATAACTTAAACATCACAAGTTCCTTGCTTTGAAGCAGTTTTACACTTGACATCAGTCTAATGAACAGGGTTTTTTTTGCATTAAAATACAGTGGCACAGTCTTGGTTTAGAAGGTAGCTTCATTATTTTAATATTTGATACATCATAAGCAAGCCTCTCTCCCACGTAACACATTTTTCAGAATATTACTGCATTTAGTCTACTTTCTTACGAGTAAACCTCAGGAAGATGGTAATTCTGAGACAAAACAAATACAAGAATATCAGAAAGCAAAAGCTCTGATGTTCACTGTTGTCTTTCCTAAACTAAACCATGTATCCAAAAATGGGTACATCATACTTGTGACAAAATCTGTAATGTGAAAATGAAACTATGCAAGGACAACTCATCTTTGTTATAATCACAGAACACCATACGTCAGAGGCATTTAATTTATATTGCTATAGCTTTTCAGGGATAAAAATGGTTCTGAGAACTCTCTTAAGAACTTATGGTAAAAATAAATAAATGTCACGATCACTGAGGTATAAAAACAAGCCTATTTCTTCAGAATTATACAATAAAAACCACATAGATTATTACTTTCTTTGGAAAATAGAGATGGGGAATATAATATACAACCCTTCATCCTTGTTAAACCTGACAATTACTGTCACTGGCTCATATATGGATCTTCTCCTTTTGTCAGCCTTACATTTTGCAGCTTTTTGATGCATTGCTCAGACAGAAACATATTAATAAAACTTTGGTATGTGTGTGTTGAATTTTAAGCAAAATTACTGTTCATGAGAAATGGATAGGGAACGGAATCCTCCCTGACAGAGGACTGCCAGAGAACATCAAATCTCTAATATTTTATCTTCATCAGCGGCCTGTGCTCAAGGTTCTGATGATAATGATGGTGCTTTAAAAAAGCAATTACTAAACATGCAGGTGCTCAGTTAGAAGAGGAGGAAAAGAGGAGTACTGCCCTCTCTTTCACAGTCAGTACTTCTTGGTGTTGTAATTTTGCTACTTAAATTGTTCTCTCAGTCTGCAGCTAACAGTTTCCGAATGGCCTCTGCCTGCCATCATTTTATCCCAGTTGTTACCAGTCAGCCAACTAGCTACATTAGGTGGGTAGTGGCTTTGTCATTTAGAGCTGTCATGACTCTCCTTGAATATTTCTTTCATTTTCCCCCACAAACCTCCCTCTCTCAAAAGGCAATAGGAACATACATGCTAAAAAGTCGTGTGCAAGAATAAAGTCAATGTTCCCTCAATAACACCAGCCCAGTGCTCTACAAAGATACGGTGGTTAGCCAAAATGCCATCATACCTTCAGAGATCCTGCTCTTACATCACCTCCTACTAATGTTGTCACGCCATAGAATGTGTCTTGTTCTGCAATCACTGCAGAAGCAGCGCAGTGATCAGCAATTGCTGTTGCTTCTGCTCTTTAGCTGTTACGTGTTCCTCTAAGGCAATTCCTAGTGGCTAGAGTATCTCCTGAATGCCTCGAGCTACCAGCCAAGTTTCACAGCAAAAAGGAAAGCTCTCCTATTTTGCGTAACAGGCAGAAAATGGGATATTCACAGCTCGTTCTTGCAATCCTCCTTTTTACTCCTTCTTAGAGTCATGATCTGACAGCACCCTACCAGTTCCTTACTGATGATAAATCCCATCAGGGCACTTCTCAGTCCTGCAGCTACCATCCCTTTTCCAAGAGACATCCTCTCCTCTCACCTACTGGCTGGCTGTCAGCTAGCTGCAAGCAGTAACATTGCTGCTCAAAGCTTAATGTCTGTTGTGGGGTGAAACATATAATGCTATTGTGAGACTGTTCACGGTTTTGTCCAAAGATATTTTTCCTATTTAAGAACGGGAGACGTGGCCTTTCAGAAAGGTGCAACCACTGTTTGCTTTTGTGGCTGGAGATTTTGAATGTACCAGTGGCCACTCAGAGCTACAGACCACAAAAAAATAATGCTAGCGCTTGCTAGAGGCACTGTATAGGCTGACTTTGAAACAATTCAGTGCAGTATTTTACTGCAAATACTGCCTACCTGGTACAATATAACTTTTCCTTAAAGACAAAATGAATACTTCAAGAAATCCATCATCTTTGCTTTAGTTTCCTGAATTGGCAGCTTTTGACTGTGCTCTGTAACATTAATTTAAAATAGTCTGTAAGGGGCTGCTTCACTTTAGGAAGCACTGGATTGCTCTCATCCTCCAAACAACTTCTGAGTTTTAATCTGCAGCTAAGCTCTCAGGTCACTCTCCTCTTAACTTTAGAGATCCTTTTTAATCCATTTTGAATTCCCATTGCCTAAGGTCTTGATACTCTTCCCAGAGAAAATCACCAATTTTCCTTGTGATTCTGAAGTCTGCCCTGAATATTAACAGCAGGTTTTACTGGGTTTGGATCTACACTGCTGTCATACAATCATTACGAATAGCAGTTAAGTTTTCATTTGCTTTATTGTCTTTTGCTGATGAAACAATAAGTTTCATATTCTGGCAAATTAATATCACTTCTTTCTGTACCCCAACACTGTTATACTGTTCAGGCACCTGTTTGTCTTACCTTCCTAAATCAGACTCTGAATGTGGTCATTAGCATGGGGAAATTTGACGGTTTCCATATTCTCCCTACGGATAGCAGAATTGCAAATGCTGGCTAAAACACATAATTGTGTTCTGAGTTTTTCCGTTGGTGCTTTTTTTTTTCCTCCTTGATCTTCAGCAGTCTGCAGCAATTCCATCAGAGTAAGGAGATACACAGCCACAAGAGCCTGCCTTGCTAGGAGTCCAAAAGAGACTGCATTCTTTAACAGCCAGCTTTTAATCTCCTTCATTTTTTTCTCCTGTTCAGTAGTACTTCTTACAAGCCCTGTTAATGATCCCGGAAAAATTGCCAGATTTTGCTGCCCATTCAAGGATGAGGCTTTGCTCCACCAAAACCCTTTTATTAAATCAGGTTTTCATTTGCTACAGAAGCTAAATCAGCCCAAACGTTGTGCTTTGTAACTGTTTCTTGTGTACACAGATTGCTCTGAAGAAGCTCCACTGACTTTTAAAGGAAAAGCTCTAATTTCCATGCTTGCATAATGAATTATCTTATTATTAATAAAGTAAACATACATTCAAAGTGACTACTAAACCCATCATTTGACAGTGTAAAGTGTGTTACTAGTGGTGTCTTTGCAGAAAGGTGGTTAAACCCCTGGGCTCACTCCTTTCTTACCTGTACTTAAGACTGCTGAGTGATGTTGAATTTGACGTGTGTTTTATGATGTCAGTTTAGGAACTGAGCTGAGCTACTGGATTGATTTTAGTAGGTTAAAAAATATATAGCCATCAGCAGGCACTATTATTCTGTTCTATCACCCTGTGGTGAACAGGAACTAGAAACAAACAGGAGAAAAAAGTTGTATCTGAAAAACTCTTTTTCAGCTGGGCTCATACTACAAACTTGTATGGGGTTCTACTGCTGGCTGATGTGCCTGAACACTAACATCCACCATGCCAAAATCTGAAAGAAATCTAGTGAATTTAATATCTGCTGGTTTTAGGGTATCCAGATGACACAGTCCTGGGCACACAACATTGTTATGTCAAACAGGTATTTGTCTAAATTTAGCTAAACTGATGCCTGACTTTCAGTTTCCCCCTGCAAGGAAGACATCAATATGAACACGTAGGATACTTCCCACCAGTCATCCATATCAGGGATGAACTGACAATGTTTTCAGCCCTTTATGTAAGATCCAAATTGAATTTGATCATGAAAAACATTAAACTCTTCTTGATCAAACTTGACTCAGCAGAGCAGGAAACCTTATCTTTCTGAATTCAGCCACACAAAAATTACACCATGTGTCCTCTTGCAGGCCTCTCCTAAATATAAGTCTCATGCTGGTTTCTGGTTCTTACTTTCCCTGTGGCGGACTATTTGGACTGCTGAAAAGTATTTTAGCTGGATCAGACCCAGCTGGATCTTTTTTTTAAGCAATTGTTATTTTATCTATGTGTGGCCACTGGTATTTGGCAGTCTTTCAACATGACTCCCAGTTGGGTAGACGTGTGAGTGTCCCATAGGTGTATATGCTCACACTGTGAAGTCGTATGGACAGATTTTAACTGTGCCTACACTGTGAAAAGCAAACAGGCTAGCAAGTGGTTAGCTATGGAAAGTTAAAAAGATATGATTTCATACTAAATATTAACTAAGATGAATTAATGTTTCTACAAAAAGCTCTGGAGACAATGTGCTCTCTCTAAAGTGGTGAATCAGACAAATTAGGTTCACACTATGGCTTTTTTTTAAAAAAACCCTTTTCTCCATTAGAGGTATGTTCAAGGAACCAAAGTATGTAATTTGCTGGCTGCATTTAAGCAGTGCAAATACCTACCCCCTAACACTGGTAAAAGTTTTCTTAAAATGCTTGTTACCATTCTCTTTTTATCTCACTTTGATGATTACTTTATTAAACAATGATTTCATCCTCACTTTCAAAATCCTCACCTATGAAAGGAAGAGGGTGTTTTTAAACTAAATTGAATGTCTTCAGGAGCTGGAATAAAAAAGGTTTGGGGGTGCAGGGATATATAGCTGCTGGGTAATTCTCCCTACCTGCTATCCATAGCTGACATTTATTAGAGCCTTCAAGCCACCTGTGCAAAAAATCTGCAGTGGTTCCTCTGTGCTTGTGGTTGACTTTCAATCAGTCCTATAGGCTCTTATTTCTGAAGTGAATCAATACAGAGAGTTATTTTCAAAAGGCCCAAGTCATCTGTACTCTATTTGCGTTTAGAACATTATTTCAGCTTCTTTCCCACAGAGTAAATATCACCAGCAGCAAGACCACATCTTTTCATATCTATACAGGGAAAAGGACAGTTTAGCACTTTTGGCAAAGATATAAAGATATCATTGGCTTAACTATTTGAAGATTTTTTTTGTAATCTGCCTGAAAAAAATACAAAAGAAAGAAGATGGGACTCGTGCTCTTTGAATTTATGTAATGTTAGCCATTTCAGAACAGACTGCATGGTAACCCTTCAGAAGGATGGATTCTGTGAAATAACATAAGAAATACTTTGGCTTTAAAAAATGAACAAAACTCCCTTACTATAAGCTCAAATTAGCTCAATACAGAAACAGGTAATATAGCACAATGCCTAGCATCTAGCGTTTTTACCACTTCTAAGTATGTGGACGTCTAGAGATAAGGGAATGGCAGAAAACATTTTTATTGAAACATTTGTCCAAATTTCAGAGATAATTTTAATGCGACTGCCCTTTTTTAATGACTGCTTATGCACTTAGGCGTTATTAGCATAGACATGTATCTAAGGTGGATTTTGAAACTGCTGATAATCAGAAGATCACTTATGAACATGCTTTTTATCACATTGCTGAGAACCTGACCCCACATAAAAAAACCTGTAAGCAGATTTTACTGATTTTCATTGAAAACGTAATCTGCGTGGATTATTTATTGCATCAGACATAACTCATATAGTAACGTATAACATGTAAATAGCTGATAAAGCATAGACTTCATATAAGCAAATAAAAATCTTTGGATTATATTGGTTTTGTTATTAAATTGGATGATTTTTCTAAGTTGTCATCACAGCATTTACTCCGATTACCACATTTTCAGTGGTGCAAATGAGAACTAAATTGGTACAGTATTTTCTCTTATTTTGTGAGGATAGCTCTTAATGTGCTTTCTCAGTCCAAATAACATTGATTTGGATTAGTGAAGACTGAAGATGAATGCAAGTGAGGTAGAAGTAGGAAAAGAATTGTAGGATTGAGCACTTTATATTAATACATAAAGTTCACTTGAAAATTCCATTACATGCAGTTAATAATTGTTTTAAATGAGGTGTTTTGAATTGAGGATGGAAACTACAAAGCCTTTTCATAGCCACCATCGTCTGAGTTTTCAGATCACCACATATGTATCCCAGAATACCTTCTTTCAGATAAAGAAGTGAATACATCTGCAGTGCTGGAGTACTAGAGCAGCGGTACAGCATTCCTGTGCAGAAGTCACAGCAGTATGGGAATTAAGAAGTCTTGGTCTGAGGGAGTTCCCTCAGATCCATCTGGCAGCTAATGCACACAGCAAGTGACAGTGACATTCTGGGAAGTGCTGGAATGGCACATAATCATTTTCTATTCAGTCTGAGCAACATACATGTTTATTTTTCTAAGTCCACTAAAGAAAGAAAAGTGCTGCAAGATTTAAGACCAACAGAAGTGGGTTCCAGACAAGCCAGCATATATTTTGCATTGCCCAATCCTGCATTTTAATCTGGCAACAGTTCATCTTATACTACTGTTTAATCGTATGCTAATTTTTAATGTAGAAGTAATTCTCCTAGATTTAACTGCTGACATAACAATGCCGGAGATTTCCTGTGTTGAGTTTAAATTCTACAATACATCTTAAAGACAGAAAATAAGTGAAAGGGTGGTGAAACTGCATGTGTGTTCTGGCTGTGGCACTCAAAAGTGTTTAATACTTCTATTGTAGATACAGGAATAGGAAGATCTTCTACAGAGGGATATCCACTAACCCCTGTTTATGCCTCCTTACATTACAAGGGCAAACGAGTATCCCAGTTTTATATTAAAAGTACTAAGAAACTAAGGGAATCATTTCATCATTGTTACTGGATTAAGAATACAATATATAACACACTTCAGAACTCAGATTAGCTGCAAGCTAATTCTTCCAACATTTATTTTATTTGTGTATAATGCAAACAAAGCCTAGATAAATGTTACGAAAAATTAAATCTCCTGTTAAAATTGTTGTGGTCTATTGGCTTTTCAGAATCATAAGACTCACAATGGCAAATTAACCCTATGAATTGCTTCATTCTGAGAGTATAATTAATTTTCTTTTATGTGTGGAATGTATGACTTGCTTGAGCTTGTAGTGAATATATATTTTTTAATCAGTTTAGCGTTGCCAAAACCTGAGAAAATATACTGCAGCCTGAAGAGTCATGTAACAGAAATCTTCCTGCTCCATTTGCTTTATCAGACATATATCAATTATTTACCAGGCAGAAGGTGCAATATAATTTAGGGTCATTGAATCTATGGAAAATTGCAGCTGACATTTCTGGAACAGAATGGTATTGCAAGAGCTTCCTGGTATTCATTTACCAAAGGTGAGTCGCTGAGTAACCTCCAAGTTACCACAAAGAAGGCCACTTTGGACAAATGAGGTACCGCATTTCTGCCTGCCCGCAGAAAATGCGCCCTGAGATGCGAATACTAGGGTAACATTCAGAAATCCATAAAAAGTATCAGATTAATTCTAAAAATAAAAGAATGCCATTGCTATAGTTATGGCTGTACGACATTTTCTGGTATCTTAATGATAAGCCTTTCACCTCCAAAATTTTAGCTTGAATCAGTTGGAGGCTAAGGTGACTTCTATTAATCTGAAGTGGTATAGTCAGCCTCTCTCACTTCAATGTGCATTTTTTATTTCACAGGGCAAAAGCCTGTGCTGATGTTCCCTGTGGTCTGAGAAAATTCTCTCACTTTCATTGAGATGCACGGCAGGTCCAAACTTGGTTCAGTGGGCTCAGCTGGCCGGAGGTTGTGAAAGTTAGTCCAAAACTCTCAGATTTTAGCTTGGCGAGGCTAAGAGCACCCTCTCCTCCCACGCTCCATGCCCACTAAGCAGAGTGCAGGATGGCAGTATCAGCAGTACAAGTTAAACGGGCACATCCTGCTCTCACCTAGTCTGACGCACATGGGAACTGCCTGCACTGGAAATGGTAGAGGTTTTTTCAGATTCAACACCTGAGAGCAGAATTTGTGCATATAATTTATATACTTGCAGTTACAGGGAGTGTTTAATAATAAGCAGGAAGAAATGTTTCAGCCTGTGAAAATCCAAGATTAACAATTCTGTTTGCCTGAGAATCCACCTGGGCACAGGGAGATGGCCAGAAACCAGACCCTGTGCCAGGTTTCCATCAACTGCACTGACTTTCAGAGGCAAAAGACAAGCATGGTCCAGCTAAAACACTCCTCTGTGACTGAATTAGCCTCTAACAGCATTAAGGCTAAGTATCTAAGGGGACTGAGTTTGGTGCTGCAGGACTGAAGATGAAGGCTAAAGCAGAGTTTTGATTCACCTAATCTTAAGCAAGCTAAGTGGTGCCCTAATTCTTCATCTGTATTTGCTCAGGTAAGCTTACCTGCCGCTGAGGAGCCCTGCTGAACACTACAGCTATGTTGTTCACTTACCTGGGTAAATACATAGGGGTGTGGGAGGATTCCTGCAGTTTGGTGCAGAGAAGTGAAGAACATTTTGGGTTCCATTAACCAGCTCCCTCTCCAGCTGGTATAGCGTGCCATGCCAAAGCAGTAACAGACACAGAAGAAATAACAATGGGCCTCACATGGTGGTCATTATGCTGGAGTCTATCAAATGGATGAGGTTTAAATGTGAGGGATACTATGTCATGTTAGGCTCCATCTGGTCTAGAAGAAATGCTAACCACTTGCCTTGAAGAATTTAATAACATGGCACAGGACTAACTTCTGCTGATATTGAAACTAGCCCAAGCAGGTGTTGTAGAGCTATACAGAGACTGTGCAGAAAAGCTCTGGTTGGCAGCCTTGGGACAAGATTTGGACAAACCAGTAAGGGCTGATTGCCCAGTATGAGAAATCTGTTGCCATATGTTATAAACAATTGAAGGCTATGTATTGATCTAAGTTGAAACTTTTGTTCAACTGTTGATGCAGCAGAGTGTGTGTATTAGAATTATGGAATTAATGTGTGGTCACATCACATATGACCATACGATTATAGTTTATCATTCTTGGCAACTAAGTACTTCGGATACAAAAGTACTTTGTCTCCAGGCCAGATTCAGCATGCTGCTGCATACTTTTAAGTCCCTTTTTAAAAATCAAGATGTGTTAGAAGTACTAGCAGAAGGAACCACTGTTAGCGAGACACTGAAGCACCAAGCATACTGCATTACTGCTGTGGCATACATTTACACAACCAAGGCCTGCAGAGTATTTTCTGGGAATTGCCACGATACCATTTCAGTATTTTTCCTGTTTGAGGTCTAATACCAAGATGATTTTTTTTTTCTCCTGGCATTCCAGACCCAGCTAACAATAACTGGTAACTGAGACAGTCTTGACTATCCCTATAGCAATTGCCCCCTACACGCTTAGTGTTCCTTGATACACAAAATTTTATTTTCTATAACTATTAATGCACTCCTATTTAGCTCAGTAGAGCAGTATAAATGCATGAGCTGATCTCAACCATTAGCATTTGAAATTGCAAGTTATTTAAGGTTGTCATGGAAATTGTGGGGATTTTTTAAGTGTGTGTATATATAAGCACACACTCTCACTAAAATTTGTCTTACTACAGTGTGTGGCACAAAGAAATGAAGGAAGGGAGTAAATATATAGTCCTTCCCCCAACCAAGTAGTAGCAAAATCACCTTCCTGTTAAAATAGCACAGCTGGCTCTCAGCTAAGCTCCAATAATGTATGGAATAGCTCTGTTGTGCCACACCTGGAAGGAATATGCTGGTTTGTACAGCAGGTTACTACCAGAAAGCAGTGAGAGCATAGCTGCTGCTTAAGGGAAGGCAAGTCAGGAGCTAAGGGGCACCTCAGAGCCTATAGGGCATAAGCCTCACTAGCTTAAGCTTATCCCACCACTCCCAGCAAGGTAAGCAAGACAGACCTGGAAACAATAGCCAGATTGAACCACACATCTAGGTTAAAAGAAAATACCCCAGTGATGAAGCCAGTGTGAGATCAAGCCTGGAAATCAAACCACAGGTCAAGGTCAGGTCTAGCAACCACCAGGCAGGGCTACAGGGACAGGCTGAAGGCAAGTCAACACCCAGAGCAGGATCAAGGGGCTCTACAGCCAAGCAGGGACTGTGGCTGAGCCAGAACATAGCAATCCCCTGATACAACTCAGGCAAGAAGGCAGGCTTCCTGGTGGAGGTTAAATAGAGCTCCTGGGCCCACGGGTGTGGAGGAGGCCCCAGGTGAGGCTGTTTGGGGCCATTTGGTCTTATTAGTGCCCCATGGCCCTGACAGGTATCAGCTGGTTGCATGCAGTAAAAGAGGAAATGTTTTGAGCTGTACTGGCTAGAGAGTTTTCCTGGCCTCTTGTTTTTGGTCTCTAGGTGTATGGTTATGGGTAGCCATCTAGCAGCTTTTAGCTGGAAGCTGCGAACAACATGGTGGCACAGGCTGAGGGAAGATGTGTTGAGCCTGCAGATCTGTGAGGTGCTGTGGAGGGATGGCTCCAAGGTAATTACAAATATGTCTTTTTCTAATGTCCTATGTCTTCAGGATAGTGGAAGCTTACCAGGTGTCTGCTTACATTTCTGTTGTTATTAGTGTATATACCTGCCCAACTGATGATACTTCTCTTAATTATTTTATAACAAAAGAATTCCCATGAGACTAGATGATAATAATGATTACAGTCATCCTAATTTATAAAACTGGAACTCTGGGGCTGTGCTTATTTCTCCCCTCTTGTCTCTGAGAGTGAAAAAGAAAACAAGTGCACGAGGAGAAGTGAGGCCTAGCAGGTGGGACTCGGGCCCGACCTGCAGCACTGTTCGCGGCCTGAGCACACTCGGAGCCCTAGGGGTGCTGACAGACCTTCCCTCCCCGCCATCCCTCATCTCACCTGGGGCTGTGCCGCGCCGTCCCTGGAGCCTCTTACTGGGGCGGGGGTGAGCGGCGGTACCCTGAGGGCACCCCCCACCCTTACGGGCTCTGCGCGGCCCGACCCCAACTCCGTCCGGGGCCCAGCGACCGGCTCCCTGCCCAGGGCGGTGCCCGACGCCCGCGGCGGGGGCTGCCCGGCTCCTGGCTGGGGCGGCGGGAGGGGCCCGGCTGCTTGGCCAGGCCAGGCCCGGCCCCGCCCGATCCGGCGGCCGCGCCGGGGCCTCCACGCGTGAGTTAAAAATAATGCTCTGCCTTTGGGTTTTGCTTTTTCCCCCCCCCCGGATTTTTGTAGGGAAATCCTTACAGTTTTTCATAGCAAGTAATTTTACCTCGTACTTGCTTATTTTGAACACTGTATTACTATCATATTACATGGCTGAAAAGTTCTCCTTACTTGGTAGCAGCAAAGATTAAGTAGTTCTATGGAAAAAAAAAAAAAGTACTTTGTTAAAAAACCAAACAATTTTCAGTAGAAAACCCAAAGCTGTTGCCCCAAATGGTGGGGTGCAGGAGTTTTGTTCACACAATGTGAACCTGCCCAACCCACAGTTTTCATAGATAGCATGCTTTCATACGGAGTTGTAGATGAGCTTTCACTAAATTAGGTCCAGAAAGAAATAAATGTTGGTTTTGAAGTATCTCAACTTGCTATATATTGTTAATGAAAAATTGATATTTTTTAAAAATACATACATGCTTTTGTTGCAAGAAGACTGAAGCTCTCCCTGTATGATATGAAATATTGGCTTTAATTCAGTGTTAACCTTCTCATTGTTTTATCCTTAAAGGAAAAAAAGCCAAAACTTGGATTCCTCCTCCAAAACAATTGACCCCATTTTCTCCTTTTCAATGCTCACCTATACCATATAATTGACATTTATACTTATTTGTTTCTGTCCCACTAACCCTTTTGCAGGAGCAGATTTCCACAGAGCAGGGGGGTGGGATGGAAATGCTGTGGCTTTTCTTCTGGATGCCGGCTGAACGGTCTGTGTTGGGCCCATTGCCTTTAGTGACTGCTTCTTGAGGGCCCCTGTTCATCAGCGCAACCTCACTAACACTTGACTGACAGGCTTGCCATTTGTCAGAACAGTGCTTGCCTCCTGCTAATGGGCTCTGAGCATGCTGGTGATCAAGAAGATTTTAAAATAAAAACCTGCATCTGGTGAATTCCAGAAGCAATTTTCACAGCTGGCTGATAGCTTGCTAATTTGCAAGGCAAAAAAAAAGGGGAAAAAACCCAAACCCAAAACACACCACAAAACCACCTAGCTGCAACGCAAGCAAACTGTAGTTTAGGGAATCTGTAATTGGAGATGTACAAAGTATGTGTTTCTCCATGATACTGGTAAAAAGGTAACCTTAAAAATACTCTGGGAAGCAGATGTGGATGTGAAGGATGCAATGAATGCTGTATTGTTGCCACTGTCTTTTGTTCAATCAAATGCTTAACCCTCCTCCCCTCCCCACCAACCATGGAATTACCAAGCAGATTTCTCATTAAACTCAGTGAGTCTTGATAAATTTACTTCTCTGTCAGCTTCAAGTATGCTGAAATATAACCTGAGGAATGATAAGTATTTGGAAATCCAAAAATGGTAATAGGTTACTATTACATGTAAGAAAACAACAACAAATACAGAAAATAAGTTTCTGTAATAAAGAAACTAATTGCCAGTGCAATTTTAATTTTCTCTTACCTCATAGGCTTGGAGGTGTTATTTTTTAAGTATCAGATCATACACTGCATCACCTGTTACAATGCCACCTACATGTCATTTTCAAGGGTGAAGACCTCAGTGCCATCAGGCTGGAGATCCTCATCTGTGGTTGAACTTCTCTTGTTAAGCTTCACTGTTATGCAAGAATGGAGGTAAGATTCAGAGCATGCAAGAGCAGATGTGTATGAATGAATGTCCCGGTGCAGAGGATGCCAAATTGAAAGAGGCTTCTAGAGTACCACTTCCTGCTCCCAGCAGTGTGTTTTCGAACAACTCTTTCACTCAAAGTGCATGCCTCCTTCATGACCTCCTGTGTAGCTATGCTTTTGGGATTGTGTGACAGGCTTCCCACATAGCCCAAAGACTGGAAATTAGTTTGCCTCATCAAAAACCACAGGGAGGCTTTCAGTCTCTAAAGCTAGGTTTTATTTGAATGCAAACTAAGATAAAACCGAAAATGCAGAAACACAGTTCTGCAGGGCAAGACAGTAAAATAAAAAGGGGTTTTAAATAAGCTGCCGTCATACCTCCTGCTTCTATGTCAGAACATTTGCAGGATAGATCCTTTCTCAGACTTGTGACATGTCTGGCAATTTTTTAAAAAAGAATAAACACAACTTGGGTCTCCAGGAAGATCTCTTCTCCATCCCCTCTAACGTATAGCTCTGTGTTTCCTTGCTGCTCAGAAGCTACTTGGTCTCTGCAGGTGCCTGACCTGTTTGTCAAAAGTTGGGTTTTGAGCCCCATCCTTCTCTCACAAAGGCTCCTTGAGTTTTGTATGATCAGTTAAACTTGGAGGTGCAATCTCCTATATTCCTTTAGACTCAAAGCACAACAGTCTGTGTAGAGCAGTTAGATAATCTTCCTCGCTGCCTGGGCACTCTTTTTTTAACAAGGCATAACTTGTGTTTTTGTTTGTTGTTTTTTTTAATGATACGTAGAGAAAACCTGTATGATTTGAAACTGTGACTTAAATGATTCTGGGCAGAAAAAAGAAGGAAAAATCTGAAAAGTCTGTTGGAAACTGGCCTGTTCAGGTTTTGTCTGAACAGGAGTATGCAATCTTCTAGTTTTTCACAAAAAAGTTACAAACTGTCACCACAAAAAGTATTTGTTTGGTCTTGTTGGCTAAGCAGACTGAATAAAAGTGACATTTATCTTTAATGAATAGGAGATGCCCATCAGTATTTGTAGTAGTGAAGAGAAATTCTTCATTTAGAGTTGGTTTTCTCTGGTGTCCTGCATTTTGTGACTTGTTTAGGGCAAACCCTTCTCCTTATTTGTTGTGTAAGTCCATGCTAATGTCATAACTAGCTAGCTGAATAAAACATAAATAAATGCAGTACTATGCCTAGTTGCAAAGGGATAGTGACATTCTGCATTATCGCTGTTAAATACGGAGTAAAACCGAACCAATGTTGTCTGTTACTTATGTACCTTGCAGAGCCTCCAGTAGCAGACAGAGCTTGACCCATACATACAAGCGTCATTTCTGCTATGGCAAGTATGCCATTTGCTCATAGCCATATTTTTAGAACAAAACCTAACTTTGGGACCAGTTTTCACATAGAAGCACAGCTACAGTCACGGGTTGAGATTTCGGATATCCTCAGTATATTCTCTGGAGGTGATTGCTTTAGGTTGTTGTTATTAAGTCTCAGGAGGAGTAATTTCTCCCCACTCCAAAGTGGTGGTGTTCGTGTCTGTCCCTGTCCCCCCACCCCCTCAAGGATGAAGCATGCCTTTCAGTCTATTAAAGATGAAATGCAAAACAAAAGAAAGCATTAGAAAAGAAAAAGGGATCTTTGATAATGTCTTTGGTGTAAATAATATTGCCTTTGACGTCGATTTTGTGAGTCATCGTTTCAGGCAATATCCTGGCTCATCTTTCACGAGTAAATCCTCCTCTACTATTCTTAACAGTGGTTTCCTTTCTCACTGCAAAGTATTTTGGCACCAAAACATTCTGAATTACAACAGCAAAACGTTTACAAAAGCAGTATATCTGAATATTGTTGTTCTATACCTGATCACACATATGAGATACCTGGTGAGTGTATGAGTTAATGCTCCCTGCAATAGTGTTCTCATGCTCCTTTGTTTCACAAGCAGCAATGCTGAGCCGGTAACACTCTGAGCAATGCTATTGGCTTTGTTTTCTGCCATTTAATTTCCTGTAGTTGAGACTATCATCAGGAGATATTGCAAGCAAAATGGTGCCCTGTAAACAGTAAATTGGGAACTGCTGCACTGAGATCTCATGATGTGTTTTGTTGTTTTTTTTCCCAAATCTGTTGTGTTGTGGATGGAAATACCGATATCCACTTTATTAGATGGAATTAGAGGGAAACAAACATTTGAAATACAGTGGTACAGTCTGCTTAGTGCCATAGCAAAATACAGATCTACTAGCCTTTTAAGAAGGTGACTCAATAGTTGTTTTGCATTTATGTTGTCATTTTAAGGAACTTCTGAAATGTTCTAACAGCCAAAAATATGCAAAGCCTAAATGCTTTTTGATTATTTGTATATATTTACAACTTCTCTTGTGCACTCTACTTTGAATCAAACACTGTCATTAGACACCTCCAAGAAATGGCCTGCATGCATGACTGTTGTCTCTGGGTGACAGTTAGAGCCAACAGTAAGGTAAATGTAAGCTGGCTGTCACTCAACAGGTAGCTGTTGTTCAGAAAATCTGTGGAGAGTCTGACCAAACTTCCAAATTTGATAAAGAACGTAAAGATTGATCATTCCTTCACCTTAGTTCAAATGTATTTATTTTTCTTTGTGTGGTAGTCAACACGGAAAACACCCTACTTCAAATTAAGTATGAAACTTAAGTTCTACAAGAAAACCAAATTTCAATTATGCTTCAGAATTATTACAATATGCCCAGTGGATTTTGAATTGAAGGCTGGTCTTAATTTGACTGTAACAACCTTTGTCCAAAAATGCTTAATATTTTTTTTGTAACAAAAAGTGTGGAAAATACATTTTTGAAGCATGAATGCTCAAAGCTGGAAGCGAATTTTTAATTACATGCACACCATAAAAGTTTACAAGTAGGGCTCTGGTGGCTAGTTTCGCAAATCACCTTCCTCTTAAATTGTTCAGAATCTTGACACTTACAGCTTGATCTAAAAATGTTAGGCAAAAGTCAGGTGTATACTTTGATCTGTGTTGGACTAGTTAATATGCAAGTCAGATGATAGTTTCATTATTCCCGTATGAATAAGCTGGGTGACTGAGTAATGCAGCAGGAATTTCAAACCGTGTATTATAAATGCATTTGAATAATTCACAAATGATTGTGTGATAGTCAATTTAATTTGTAATATTTTGGAAAAGTTGATGTTACTTTATTATATCCTTTAGAATCTCCCATAAAGAAGGGCAAGCTAAGATGTGAAAATGTGGTATCAGAAAAGATACCATACTGTGGGACTTGACTTTTGTGCCCCTAATGAATTCGTCTTACTAACATTAGAAGTCAGGGATGATAGCAAGCTGAGAGGCTATGTTGTAAGAAATACTTATATGAGGTTAATGATCTGACTTACTATAGGAAATGTATCAAATGAGAGTGTGATGGCAAGTTGCCGAGTTGAGTTGGAGTTCACCCCATATGCAAGACAAGTTTGGATATACAAGGTTTTAATTTGAGACATTATTTTTCCCACTTCAGCTCATTATGCTTTCAGGATCAAAACAGCAGGAAAACTTTTGAGTCATGAAATAGCAAGCAATGCACACAGACACCTGACATGTTAAAGTCTAGCATTTATGACTCATGGGGAAAGGATGGGGAACCTGTACAGCCCCATCCTTAAGTTTATTTTATATACTAAAATAGGAAAATAGCGTATTTCTTCAAACAGAAGTTCCACTTGCTTCGCTCTTGGCAGTCTGGTGTTTGGAAGGGATGTGTTGTAGCATGCTCCAAGGGACCGAGTGTTGCCTCCTCCCAGCTTGCTGCTATTCTGCAAACACACTGCCTGTCTGCTGGCCCTCACCCAAGTCCTGGGTCTGCTAGCATGACTTTGTGTTGGCTGTGACTGAAAGAAGGATGTAGCAGAGGTAAAGCAGGTACAGAAGAGCAGCCAAATTGGTTAAGAGCTTGGAACAGCTATGTTATGAGGAAAGGACAAGAGTGCTAGGTTTAGAGTGGAGAGGCCTGAGGAGGGAGACATGTGGCTGAGGCTCAAAAACCACGAGGGTGGTGATGAATGCTGAACTGCTGTTGCCCAAATCCCACAGTACTGCAGCCAGGGTCCACTTGAGGAAACTAGCAGATCAGTTCAGGACGGGTAAGAGGAAGTACTGTCCTCATCCAGCAGTGAGCTTTGGGAACTTCATGTGACGGGAGGATAAGGAGGCAGGTTGTATTGGCAGACTGAAAAGAAAAAAAAAAAAGGGGATAGATATTCACATGCAGTAGGTTCCTAAACTGATGAGAGTAAGCAGGGAGGGTACACTTTAACAAGCCTCACTTAAAAAACGATCAAAACCCAAACCTACACTGTGGGTGCTAGGAAAGTGTGGAGGGGATAGACAACAGAGAGTGGGCAGGCTTGCATGCTTTCAGTGAATAGCATCTGCTGTTGCCGCTACTGGAGACCAAATACTGGGTAGGATGGACCATTGGCCTGATCCAGTAGAGCGTTTCTAATGTTCTCTATCTTAAGGCTCCAGATTATTCCAATAAACAGGTGTATGTTAATGAATGCTTGTTCTTTACACAAAGCTTTATTTTTCCTCTCTGTCCAAACCATTCTTTTTTTTAATGCACACAAGAGACTGATCAGTATAAGATTAATACTGCCTTAACTTTCTTAAAGAAGGTTAAATTGTCTGGAAAAGACTTCATATTTGAAATATTTCACAGTAGAGCCATAGAAAGAAAGTGTACTTTCTTGTCTGAATCTGTTCAGACCCTTTGATTTTTTTTTTTTTAAATTTTTTTTTTTCTTTAGTTGTCTCTTCTGGGATACATATCTCATGTTATACCTTTGTACTTTCCCCAGTATCTGAAGTCATCCAAATAACTTATATCATTTAGACACTCGCACGTCTGAATCATCATCTTCTGTATGATTTGGGACTTACTCTTCTGGAATGAAAACTATGGCTTTGACAGATATGTCAAACAGGGAAAGACTAGGTGTTCTTTCTACTGTGGATTCAGGTAGAGCAGTTTCTACACATATCTGGTTAGATGGCCATAGTTGTCAAATGGCTACTCAAAAATGATGCCTTCTCTTGCCTCTTGTGTCTAATTTCAGATATCTCAAGAATATTTCTGTGCACAGAATATTAGAAAGTGATTAACAGCTCAATGTTCTTTCATCACAAGGCTATTATTTTCAATGCTTTGCTTGCACAAAGTACAGGCAGCTGTGTCCTATTCTTCTATGAAGCAGCAATGCAGTGTGTGGTCATTATACCATCCTAATGTGTTAAATTATACCAATATCATAAAGCAATAGCAATTTAAAAAAAATTAAACTGCTCAATTAAAAAAATAAAACCCTTGACAACTCCCCAAACCTCTCAAAGGAAGCAACAGATGTTGAACTGAAACCGGGAGCCTTTTATAATTTGGTCAAACATTCATTTCCCAAATCCTATTTAAAATTTCAGCTTTCTGATCAAAAGAAGAAGAGGGAAGGGAAGCAGACTGCTTCATATCCTAGATCTTACTTTTCTTTTTCTTCCTAAACATTTCTAAGGCTGCAATTGTAGGAGGCTATACTGCACAGGGGTCCAGAGTGACAACTGATTCACATGGACAGTTGTGCTTTCACTGTTCGGTAAGTTCATCCACACTGTCTAAATTATAAGGAGACGGATTCCACTTCTACATGCGTCAACTGGCTACCCCAGGAGGGAAATTCAAGTTTGAATGGGAGAGGATGGCTTACAGTCAAGTCTCAGGTTCTTTCATGTGTCTAGAAGTTCTGACCCCATTCTCCTGCCCTCTCTGCCAGGCCCTTGAGCTTTTATCCTTAGCTTCTGTGCCATCCTGCCTAGAGCTCTTCTCCAAATGGTCTTTAGCCTCTTGAGAAATGACCTGATGAGATAATGTGACTGGTATACCTGAATATGCTCAGAAATTACCTTAAACTTGCACTTTTGTGAGCCAGCTGCACGTGCTGTGTGCCTCCGTGATGGAACACCGTTACTGCATTTTCCTTTCCCGCATGGAACAGGAGGGGATGGAAGACTGCAGGAGGGGCTCATGCTTGTGCCTGTGAAGGTGGTGTAATTTATAGGCGTAGTAATCCTTTAGCTCTGAACAATGAATGCAGTTGCGTTCTTTGGAGCCAAATCCTGCTGAAATGAATGTCCCAGGTACTTGGCTGGCTGAAGCTATTGCACCTACATGAATGAAAATCAGCTTCTGTCACAAGGAACTATCTAAAGAGTTAGGTAGAATCAGTATGATTGGGGACTTCCCAACCTAGTCCTTAGTTCAGCTGGAAACCAGTTCTTTCGCTTTTAATGTAACCAGACAAGAAAGCCAAGCTCTCAGGGAAATAAAAGCTTGGCACAACAGCCAACTGCTGTCAGCTTATCAAGTAATAAGGAAAAAAAAAAGTTAGTAGTACAAGCATGGGGGGTGTGTGTGAGAGAATTTGTATTACTGTTCCCAATGCTGACAACTAAACACTGATTCCCCCCCCCCCCCCCCCCCAATGAGTTACTCCTTAAAAATGTCTGAATGCTCCTTTTTGGCTAAGTTACTAAAGTTATGGTGTAAAATTTACACAAACTTGCGTCAGGTGCAAAATGTATTACTAGTCATCTAATACAAACAAAGGAAAGTTCTTTTGAAGAGGGTTTCGATCAGGCTTTTTAATCATAAAATTTGTCCAAAAAGTTCGCCATCTAAAAAGGTACTAGAAATGACAATATGTAATAATTAGGAATGTTGTTTTTAGGCAAGGCAACTGAATTGCATGGTTTACATTTCTAGCAGTTTTGCTATTTCACTTAAATCCAAGGAAATTGGAGTGAAAGAAAAGCCAGTAGCTAACTGCTACCAGAAGTACTGAAGAGCTGTAGTGTAAAGCAAATAGAAAAGATTCTGGTAACTTCTCTGCAGGTGAGTCAGATCTGCAGAGTACTGTACGAGAAACCTGCAAGAGAAAAAAGATGTTTTTGTATCCACAGCATTAGTGAGTATTGACATATAAATGAAGAATATGTGCTGGAATATTTACTTTAAAATCATTCTTAAGGTATTCTACAATAAGGACTAAAATTTTACCATGAGTCTGAAATAGAAATAAATTTGAAACTCCATGTTTTCATTATTAAGTATTGATAAATGCTAAAAGAGCAAAGAGAAAACTATTTGTGAAAATTAGTTTCCTGAATCAATATTTTGTATCATACATACTAATTCAGTGGAATGAAGCACTTGCTAATTTTTTTTTAGAGGACTTTAAAGGACTGCTTGGAACATCATGAACATGCAATAACTGTTCCCTTGCTTGTCCTATTGAGGAACAGGATTATTGAAGAAAGTAAAGCAAATAAGATTAGAGTCAGTAAGCAGAAGCTAAGTATAACCTAGACCACTTGCAGACTTCCAGGTGACAAAAGTCAAGGCATCATCTTGTCTGTAGTGTGGTATCAGTTCACATTGAGTTGGATGATGCAGTTGGATGTACTTCTATTCCTCCATTCACTAATGTGGTTTCTAATGGAGTCCCTCAGAAAGGACCAATGACACTGACACTGCTTCAGTACTTATTTAAAGGAATTGACTTAACTGTATTCAAATTCAGGCTGCACATTGCTGAAAGAAAAACTTTGTTTATTTTCCAGCATTTTATGTAGGCTGTTCACATCATTTTAATTGCTGTAAGAATATTAGAGTTCTGTTTTATGGCTACTTGGAATGCTGAATTCCCCCTGAATACAAATTACAACAATTATTTACAGGTAGCCTTTAGTACCAACATTTAGCCATATTCCTCTTGTAATTATAATATGTTTGCAGGCTTAGGCCTTCTGGATTGATGCACTCTACCGGAGGACTGTTTCAGTGTAGCTCTTTCCTGTTGATGTACTTTAAATACTAAGATCTTAGATTAGCTGAGGATTATCCCCTTTGAGGATCTACCAAGAAGGAGATTTTCCACTATTGGAAAGAGTTG
This sequence comes from Gymnogyps californianus, assembly GCF_018139145.2. Lineage (NCBI taxonomy): Eukaryota > Metazoa > Chordata > Aves > Accipitriformes > Cathartidae > Gymnogyps > Gymnogyps californianus. The sequence goes on along the minus strand of NC_059472.1, from coordinate 75,661,279 downwards.
CTGTTATTTCCCTTCCATAGGAGGATCAACTTACTGACTTCTTCCCCAGTCCTCCTGAGTATCTGTCTGGATTATCTTTCTAAGTGTCAAAACTGACCTAGTAGCCTAGGACAGTTAGTCCTCTTAGTAGCTTTTGCAACTCAGCACCTTACATAGGCAAAGGAACTTTTGTGGCTGGAATGACAGCTCAGGATTGTCATAATCCTTTTTTTTTTTTTGTTAGCAAATATTTCTGAAAATAAATATTTTTTGATCTTTCCAAGGATGAAAAACAGTTTCTTGCCTTATAGCAGCAGTGAAACGCATTCCTTGAAATGAAAGTAGCATAGTGCTTGTACTGCTTTATAGACATCAAGTGACTATTCCCTATGAAGTATCTCCATCAGAGAGTGAGTAAATAAGATGCAAGAGCACAAAAATCTGATCCCACACTGGGCAGGACACTTGTAATATGCAGTGTCTTACAAAAATGTGTACAGTCACTCTGCTATTAGTGCGGTGTTTGGGAGGGAACCCTAAGATTTCTTCACAACACTTCTTTGGCTTGGTTGTAAGTGCTTTTCAGCATACCTACCTGCCACCTGAGTTGATTCATTAATGAATACTGCTCTTCATGGTGTTATTTTGGTTTGCAGGTTCATCATTTTGTGATCTGTGTAAGAACGCAGAATTACATTGCAAACCTTAGATGGACAGAGGAGCTTTGTTTCATCAAATCATATTTAAACCTCATTTTTAAGATATGAAATAAATTTAGTTCATAGATTTACTTTTAAACAGTTTACTAAGGTTATTAGAGGCAGATGAGAGACAGGAATTGGACAGTTTTTCCAAAGACTATATGCTTGGGGGGAAAAAATATTCTTTTGCAGTCATCTTGCCAGTCTGGTGTGCCTTTCAAACTATTGAGGAATACTTTGGAAATCATATGGACATTAGTACCTTTGTCTACATCTCTAAATGTGATGGCTTTTACCTGCCTGTGAACAATTTAATATTGTGACTGTTCTCATAAGGCAAACTTTTCCAGTAGAATTCTGCTTCTGTACTTAAAAGAAAGACAACTGTTGGGTGGTAAGGTGCTTCTGTCTGAGTTTTCCTTGAAGATGGTGATTCTCAGCTGGAGCAAGTGGAAGAAAATTTAATCGCAATCATCATCTGAAAACAGATTGCTAATATGTCTTTCTGTGTGTTTGCAGAGAATTTTCACAGGTTCTTAGGGAAGGACAAGTTAATCTTTAATCCATTTACCTGCATACTGAAGAGCTGTGCATACTTGCAGAGGGGCTGTCACCTCGTAATCCACAGCTATTCATAAGTGTGATTAAGAAATCCTCATTTAGCCCAGGAAACCTGGAGAGAAACCCACAGAGGAATTTCTATAAAAACAGAAGGGTTCTTTCTGAATAAGCCCAACTGCAAGATGCTGACACAAGCCTTTATATATGTAGTTTGGCAGTGGCACATGGAGTATGATGACTGTCACTAATGTAGCAGTGTTCACTAGATAACTACTAGTAATTCACTGTTCCTAGTCAGGAGTGTGAGTGTCAGTAATGTCATTTGGAAAGCCAGACTCAGTAGTGGGCAAAGAGAACAACCATCAGCACCTGAAACTTTATTAGAGGGGTCTGGCAACCAGAGTGGTACTGTCAAGTTTCAAACCAGATTCAGACCACGTTTTGAGCTGCTGCAGCTGTCAGGCTGCCTGTTCTTGTTTGTTATACTACGTTGGTACCTAACTTAGGGCAGGTGGAGTCTGGAGCATGCAGCCTAGGGTGACATGAGATAGCATCAGGATGAACATGTATTTTCTTTTATGGAACTATGAATCTTTTCTTTTCTACTTGACACAGTCACATTGTACACTGTTACAAGTGCTGTGTGATGCCTAGACCCTTTGCTGCATGGGATGGGGACTCTTCTTTCCTTTTCTGGTGGTGATCAGAGGAGAAGGAGTGTGAAATGGATGGAGACTTTTAGGGGATTAAAAGTGAAATGGGAGAGTCAAAATGGTTGGCTTGCCTGGAATAGAAAATAGTCAGAAGGCTGAAAAGAGCTGCTGGTCCTGACAGTCCCAAAGAAAGAGGGATCAGGCTGTAGATACCCTCATCGGCAGGGTTGTTGCCGAGCCTCAGCACTGTGAAATGCATAAAGGTGCCTGTGAACAGAGTGGCAAGCCCTCCCCAGCAGGGTCATAAAATCAGCGAGGACAACTGAAGCATGGCTTCATGCAGTGCCCTCTGAAGCAAAAATAAGAAAAGGTGCCGCATCCAGGATTTATTGGCTTCTCCTTGGGATATATGAGTGTCTGTTTTCAGGACGTGCCAGCACAAAGCGTTCAGAAAGGAAGCAGACTCGTGGGAAGCTCTTAAAAAAACCTCGTCTCTGCTGTCCAGTGTGCAGCTGCATTACCCAGACATATAAAACTCTGACTGGCAGCTGATGGAGGAGATAGTCATAGTAATGCCCAACAAATGGCACAGCTGAAATACTGGTATATGAACAGCATTTCAGTATTTGTCCTTTGTATCTGCAGTGCCCAGGAAAGTGAGGCAGGAACTAGACGGACCAAAAAAATCTCGTGCAGATGAATGGGATACCTGCCAGATGCATGCAGAGGGGTCAGTTAGCTGCCATGAGCAGATAAAAAAGCTTGGTTGCCTGAAGCAGCTCGGTGGATATGGAAGAGGCCAGAAATCTTTGGTTACTTATCAGAGTGGCTTCTGCTGCCATGCCTTGAAATACAGTGCTGTTCTGCAGGCCAGATAACCGTGACTAGTGAGAGACTGTGTCCACTTCTTTCTCCTGTGAGCAGATAAAGGTGAGCGTTGTGTGCATAACAGATCCTTCTTTTTTATTCATTTTCTTCAGGGAAAGAAAAAAAAAAAGCTTTTAGGTTCTTTAGAACCATGGAGTTGTATAATCTTCTGTTCCTTTCTTTGTCAGGATCATTTTATTTAATACTCAGGGCACAAGACTTTTTCATCAAGTATATTGGCATATTGGTCAATGTCTGAAGTCAGGGGGCCTGCTTTTACCTGTACAATGAATAAAACCAGAGGATGGCTCAGCAAAACAGAGATTCGTACTGGACTCTGTATGGGTTTTTTGTTTGAACATGAATACATAGAAGCTTTAAAGTTACATTTGAATTTTTTTTTCATTCCCCTGCAATGTGTATTACTCTTGACACTGAATTAATGAGATACCTGGGTATCCTGGTACAACTGTATATAGGGACTGTTACTTTACATAACAGTAAGGGTTTTTACCAATGACAAGTACAGATTGGGTCCAAAAAAAAAAAATCAAACATAATCCTAGCCACCAAGATGTTTTAAAGTCCATGCTGCTTCAGAAAATACTTCCCTAAGCCTGTAACTAAAGGTACAGATTGGATTGTTTTGCTAGTTTAGGTGTACATACACATTTACTCTGCACATAGAGTACTGAAAAGTAGCAAAACCACTTTGTGGCAGCCTTTAATTTTGTTGACTTTATGATATTAATAATTTCTCAGAATGATCCATCCATCTTGTATTTCGTGTGTCTTATCTTTAAATGCTAGCTGTAATCTATGATAAATGAAGACTGTTTCACTGTCTTGCTGTAGCACTTATCCATACCCTCCTTCTCCTAATCACAGTGTGATTCAGGAGCTTACTGAAAGTTTTTAGCCTGAAAAGATATGCTGGAATAACATACATACCTGCTGGCATAACAAGCCTCTATTCAAACTCTGTTCTAATCTCGAGCTAGCTAAAAAATGCTAAGCACAGCATTATGTTTTCAACAGAAGTTTCTAAAAGAAATTTATAATCTCAAACTTAATCTTGGATTTAAGTAATTTATTCTGCTGAGTTAAATTATTTGAATCAGATTCCATGGCTTTTACCATTAGAAGAAAAAAAACCCACAACAATGAAATATCAGGTGCACAGCAAATAAGATTAGTTTATCAGCCAACACTGTGTTACTCCTCTGCTAATGTACATCACGTGCGTCTCCCAGGTACTGCTTCAAAGAGTTATCATATCTGAGAGTAAAAGTAATTGTTACAACACAATAGAAGGCTCTGCTCAACAAACAAATGACTTAGCTCACAGGGGCCTGGTAATGAGAAAGCTTTAATTCCCTTCCATTCACTTATCAATGAGATATGGTTCACCATAATGTTCAAATTCTTTTTGGGGAGAATGGCAATGAAACTGTGTTATTACCAATATAAATGCTAAATTTGCCTTTTCAGTTACAGGCTCATTCTTTCCAGGTGGGAGCTATAGAGCAAAAATTATGATTAATGGGCTCACAACAATGCTGTATGTAAAATATTCAGTCAAAACCCAAGAGGTCTATGTTTTAAAATGGTTCTGAGAAGCATGAAGCATGTTAATTACCAAAAAAATTTGGATATCTAGCTTAGCCCTGTGTACGATTTCATAATGTATTTGAGTCAATTAGAAGTCCAGATCCTGGCTTCAAAAGTGGTAAGGCATTTAATAGTTTAAACCTCTTTAAAAGTCAATGGCACTTTCTAGCAGTGCCATTGCTAGAAACTAAGGGTTTTTTAGAAACTACACAGGTTTTTTTTTGTTTTGACTGTCTTCCTGTAAATATCATAATTTCACCTCAATCATGATAGAATGAATGTCCCACCTAATGTAGGATAATTCACTGAATAGAGGAGTACCAAATACTCCAGCTGAGACTTTGCCTGATGAAACTGTAAATACAAAGGAGAAAAAAAAAAAGGGAGCACTCTAGTATCTTTTCCCTGGAAAATGTTGAATAACTGTTTGGTTTCCTGTATTCTGAGATAGTCTGGAATTTTATCTGTTTGAGCTAGAGAAAGCATTTCTAGTCTTTGGCTGCAAATTTGGATTGAAGTTGCAGGCATGTACTAGAGACTAGGAAGTTATTTGGCCCTCTATAAAACCAGAGCCTCTCTGTAAAGCTGCATTGTATCTAAAAAGAATATTTTCCTCATGCTTTCTCACCTAAAACTCTGTCTCCCTGTTTCCCACCTGCAAAACAAAAACTTAGCCAAATACATACCTTTTTCCCCCTCTGGTAGATACTACTTCATGCAATTCTAAGCTACTAATTCTCAGATATTGCATTTTTATCGCTGTCCATGTTCCTTTGGGAAACAACTTAGTGTTGCAGAACAGCTTTCAATACACTTCCTGTTAAACACAGTCTTGAATTCTATAATTAGTGAACTTGCCTACCACTTCTTTTCTTTGCCTTTGAAGCACAGTCAACTGAAGTAAGGTCCTGTGCATCCCTTCTTGGAAAATGTTGGAAAGTGTTGAATATTGAAGACAATAAGTGTTTCTGCTTTTCTCCAGGAAAAAAGTTTGCCTTATTTAAATTCTACAGGAAGCTAAAGTAGACAAGAGGGCTTTCCACAATAAATTGATCTACATATAATTTCTAGAGGCCTTCACTCTGTGGAAAAGACTGAACTTATGGATTTTAGTATCTTCTGCATTTTGCTTGATATTCTTCCAACTACATCTATATTTAATCTCAATTAGGTCTCACATACTGGTTCAAGCAATTACTGTGGATATTTTACATATCTGTTTCAGAAGATTTTGGAAGAAATGCACAGCAACAAAATATTTTGAGACCAAAGGCTTGTAAAGAAAACATGTTTCACAGCAAAGGTTATTTTTCCTCTTCAGAAGACATGATGGAGTGGGTTTTTTTTTTTTGGAAAGGAGTATGCCTCCGTACTTGAGTGTTGTGTTTGAAGAAAAAGACTTAACAGGTGTAGAATATCTTCCTGTCTCTGTAACAGGTTAAATGCTTCATTGTCAGGTTTGACTGAACTGATGACTGTAATAGGAATAATTTATTGTGTTGGATGGTTATCTGAATCCTTGATTTGTTCTTATTTAAGTGAAAGATCTTCATAAACCATATTCTGTTGAGCATGTGTGTGCGTTTATATCTGTATGGTGGGTGAAAGGGATGGCAGTTTTGGTAATGCAGTTTGCAAGCATTAGACTTGGTGCAGAATGTGGGGAGACCTGCTGAGATCACCATGAAGTTGTTAGTTGCCATTTATTAATACATAAATTAAGTTTAATTTCTGAAAGATTAAATGAATCATTTAGTTATGTGATTTAGTTCCTCGTGCGACACTTTGTGAGGATATACTTGGATGGACTTGTGAACGAGTTTGTATAGTAAAACATACATTACACAAGGAATATCTTTCCATGTGTCTTGAAGGCTGCTTGTAAGATTCAGAACAAGGAATATAATTCTTCATAAATTCTCATGGGTTACCAACTCCCCTCCCCACACACATGCTGAATAAAAGATTCTTTAATGAAACCCGAATTTTGATTAATTTTATTTGAAAGTTATTCTACAGTCTCATTGGTTTTATCCTGTTATCAGTTGAGTGTGACTATGAAAGAATGATATTACCCTGAAGTTTCAGGTATCTTGTATATTGTCAGTTGTGATACAGAACACAGAGGGCCAAGGTTGTGCTATGAGTTAGGATGGTTAACAGTAAATATAGAACTGTTTTTGCCTAATGTCAAAAATAGTGTGTAAAAAAAAAAAAAAAAAAAAAAAAAAACAAAAAAAAAAAAAAAAAAAAACCCAACCAAACAAAAGAACTCCTTCCCGATGGGGTGCTAGCCTTGTCCTACTGGAGCCTTTGGCAAAGGAGGGCTCTGATTATATTTTGACATTGTGTTAAGGTTTTGTCTTAAATCCCCATTTCCTTGGATGCTTGCAATCATAAAAGAATCTCAGCTTTCATTTGTAAATAAAGTAAAACAGATTTTAGGGGAAAAATTTTAGGCCAGCTTTGTGCAAATTCAGTACTTGTGAAAGAGCTAGCAAATATGAAGTATCTATATCTTATCTGTCAATTTATCATATGCAACACCAGGGGGCCCAGAGGCCAAGAAACAATGCGGTCAATGCATGTGCTGAAGATACTTGGAGAGCATGAGGTAGAGTCTAAATGTATCAGAATGAGACATAATATGTGAGGCTTGACTGATCTGTAGCACTGTGAGGGCAAACAGATTAGATTCGTCCTCTACTCTAAGCACCAGAAAATGTTCCCAACTTCTTGAGATCTAGTGATGTATCAGAGGGGAAAGCTTCATCACCGGATCTTGTTCCCCACCTCTTGTGTCCCCATGTAGTTACATTTCTCCCGTGTACTAGAAATTCAGAGGACCTTGTCTCTCATAGCATCTAAACCTAGGTATGGATAGATAAGCAGTGGCACCCGTCTATCTTGCTGCCAGCAGATTGCCTCAGAAGCTGGTCTTTGTGGGGAGAAGTGGGAAGCTGTGATGCTCATTGAAGAATTGTGTGAATCAGCAGATGAACGGATGCGTATTGGCTTTTCATTATATAAAATTCAGTGCAAATGATGTGGTACATTATTTTGGGGTCATGTCCTTTTCGTGCTATGGCTTTGGTATTAAATACTACGGCATTTGGTTCTGCTATGGTATTACTAGCCGTAAGTACAGAAACAGTGAAGAAGCAAACCAGTTACTCCCTCCCTGCTTCTGATGCAAGAAGCCAAATTAGTCAGCACCAGTATTTTGATTATGACTTATTTCCTGTTAACAGATCAGGCATTTAGAATTTAAACTTTTTTCTGAGGACATTTGATACAGCCTTCTCTGAGGAAGCTTTTGCAGTTGCTTTTACTGCTTGAGGCAGGATGCCTGTAAGCAGAACTGCTCCCAGGTGCCGCAACAGCATGCTCAAGGGCTCTGATGGTTTCATTTCTGTAAGCACCAGCCACTTCACTTCCCTTTGCTACATCCCAAGCACAAAATTTAACAGCAGAAGCATATTACCCGAGTGGTGTGAGGACAGTTTGTTTGGTCCAAAAGTTTTCTACATAGGAAAACATTCCTTCAGTTTTCTAGTCAAAATGTAAATCAGAGCTAAAGTAAATGAAACAGATTTTTTAAAAGGACTGTTTCCCTAGAGAAGGTATGTGCCCTGCATTACTGAAAGGATTATTATAAATAATTACTCTACTGGAGGATTTCTGCTTTATACTTGACTATTTCAGAACTCTTTCTGTAATATCACAGTAGCTCAAAACTAGGTATGATGAAGTAGAAACTTTAGATGAAGTCTTGTGCTTATAAAGCAGAAAATACTGAGATTAAACACTATTGTCCCGCTTTAAAAATTAATGTCTGCAATATTACACAAGCACATTTTAGAAAAGTGAACACCTGACAGGTGTCGGCTTCCCTGAGGAGTCATCACAGTGATACGAAAATAATGAACTAAACAGCAATGATTAAACAGTCATTTTGATAAGACTCTAACTGTTCCAGAGAAATAATGTCATGTAAAGAAAAATCAGTTATATAAAACTGAATATAAGAAAGATGGTGTTAACATAACACTGAGGTACACCAGTTAAAAATACAATCTTTATGTAAGAAAGTAAAAGCAATAAAACTGAATATTCTGAACAGACAGAAGTTTAATAAAAATAAAGAATCTGAGCTTCTGTTTAAGAAGAAAACTAGCATTTTCACAACAGTGAAGTTAGATTTCCCTATGATATCCTTTTCAGTCCTTACTTTTAGAAATACTTTGGGGCAAGTATTAAAAGCCAATACATTAAAAATATTTTGCTTTGAAAAACTGGCATTTTCTAGCAGATCTGCTAAAAAAAATCCTAAGCAGCTCCTGCCATTAGGCACAATCATAATCAAGCATATTTAAATTACAGTTGGCAAAATACTGTGATGAGGCATGGCAGATATCACAATTTGCTGTCCTTGCTCAATTGTATCTAGTTATTTGTTCACCATTTTTCAAATTTTACCTATTTGTGATATATTTTCCAACCAATTAGTGTGATTTAATGAAAATACATGGTAACTTTCCCTCAATAAGTCAACCTCCCCAAGAAATCTCACTGAAATGTGCAAATGACCTTTGGGCATAGATTAGATAGGAAAAATATATGACAAGTATTAGGAATGTTTTGTAAAAATTATGAGCTCATGGTAACAAAATTCTTTTGCAGCCTTTTAGCACTGTGATGCCTATTTCCCTTACATTTTTTATCCTAGGTGCTATATTAAAAGAAGATTTTTATGAAACTGGTTACATTCATTAATATTGTCAGAAAAAGATCTGTCAACTTTAGCTAGTTATTGTTATACACAGCAAGTATGAGTCTACTTTTTGCTGTAGTTGCTATACTAACTATAGTACAGTATAGTTAGTATACTTGTTACTATTGTATAGTTATAGCTACTAAATTATTCCTCTTTTTTTAAAAACTAAGAATTAAGAGAAGCTTTTGCTTTCATGTAACACTGCCAAGCATAATAGCAGCACTAAGTTGCTTATATCCTGAAAGGAAGGGCAAAATAGAATAATTTTGTATTTTTTCACACATAGTCTGATGACCTGCAATGATGTTGTCTCTTGCTTTATGATTTTTAATGGAAAGATTTTGCCCTACTGATGCTCACAGCACATTTCCATGAGAATCTGTATGAGGTTCATATTCCTCACAAAGTAGATTTCTTGGGTGCTTGCAAAAAGTATCTAAAAAGATAGTAAATGTCTCTGCTCCAAATCATTTTCAGTCATCTTAAAGTCCTCAGGAAAATCTGGCAGAACAGATAAGGCTTGAGTCTCCCAGCTATTCAGGTTGGACTCTTTGCATCAGAAGTGAGAAAAAGCGTTCTTCTGCAGAGAAGACTCCCTTGGCAGCCATCCTTCCTTCAACTCAGCCGAGTGTTCTGGGGGGATCAGTGAAAGACTAGTGATAGGCATAGACTGCAAAATGTTAGTGAGATCTCTTGTCTGTTACAGATATCAGTTTAACTCGTGATTTGTTCCACTGCCTTCATTTTTTCAGAAGACTGACTTCAGTTTTCCCTGTGTTTGAGATGGGTGGGAGAGCTCTCAGCCAAGCTGCTTTGAACTCAAAGGCTGAATAAATTATTTTCCTGCACGGTCCAGCATGCTGAGATACAGAAATGGGAGAGCTCACCTGCCCTAGACACCCAAGGCATCAGACCTTAGTGATGTTATTGGAGCTCTTGGGGGGCCCCCTGTGTCCTTTTCTGTACAATCGCAGGCCTGACGTGAGCATCATCAGTGAACTTGTACTTTACAGATTCTCCCTCTTGCTTGAGATGTGACCATTACCAAAGTAACATTACATCAGGACAGATCTGTTTCTGAGTCCTTAGCACTTGTGAGCCTGGTTTTCCTCTCATTTTGACCTGTACAATTCCATGCGCCGATGGGGTGTGTGCATGTGTTACAGATCACTTCCACTATGTAAGGGAGAGGAGAATTAGACTTAGTGGGAAGCTTTGGTGAAATGGATGTTCCCTAGCTCGTAGTGCACCTTCAAAGGCATGCTGCCTGAGAAATGTATCAAAATCAGTTGTGTCCTTTTGCATACTCTATCAAATCCTAGCTATTAAATCTATTATCGAGCAGTTGCTCAGCTTGCCAAAGGACATCTTGAACTGAAGTCCAGAGAATGGAGCATATAATTGAATCACTACTGACCAGCTGTCACAACAGTCCCCTCCTCCCCCAAACACTAATGAGAGGAAGCAAATGAGATGTCGTGATTCAAACTTTTATTCTGATGACAACCCATTGTTGTGCTCTAGCACTGACCCAAGCAGAACTGAAGAGTTCTCTTCATTACATCCTCCTCATTACATTTTCTGAAAGCTTATTAAAAGCACTTGTGTGCTGCTGATACCACCACAGGAGCCAACTGAAACTTCAGAGATTAAACAAATATGCTGTTTTAGATAATGGTAATGTATGCAAAACAGCAAGAAAAAAATACTGTCCTAGAAGCCTGGAAGAAACCACAATTTTAGCACACCTGAAGAGTCAGACAGGTGTGACTGATGAGATATTTGTGATCGCCTATATATTGGCCATTATATTATGATACAGTATATGACCTTTGTATTATGGTCTGTCTATAGAACCTAACTGATTAATTAAATCACTACATAGTCTTATTCTTTAGCTGGATACCCATATGAAATTAAATACCAACCACAGCTTAGACCTGCTAGAGAATATAGGTAGAATCCAGACCTACCGTCAGACCTCCCCAGTTGTGATCCCCTCCGTGTATGAGGGAAGAAGCATCCTTGCTGGAATACCTTGTCACATCTATGTTGTTACCATATAATCCCATAGTCTCTAATGCAACTGGGCTAGCTGTTGTCATCCTTACAGAAATGTCCTATAGGTACACAGAAATACTTTGATTTTTTTTTTTTTCAAATGCAGTTATACAACCAAGTAGAAATTATGACCACATCATTTTAAAATGGGACAAGAGGTGTAGGCATGTCTTCAGAAAGGCCAGGCTTTCTTTTCTAGCTCTGGGAAAGCCTTGCCCTGCTGGGAGGGGCTGCGTGGCCTTGGAGTAGCCTAAGCCTTTGCAAGCCGTAGCTCTGAAACAGGTTTGTATAGCAGATAGTGGCTCATGGGGGAGAACTTCAGACTTTGAGACAATTAAAACAAAAGGGGGAGAAGGGAAAGGAATGGAGAATAAAAAAGAGGGGGTTTTGTCAATTCATGTAGTACCTCCGTCAATTACTATCTTATTTTTAAAAGGATTCATTGAAAATGATAACTTCAACACTACTAAAGCTGAATAAACAAGAAGAAAAAAAATGGCAAACTGTGTGGCCATTGTTTCTGTTTTGTAGAAGATTTTAAATATGAAGTTATATCAAACTTTGATCTTAAAACAAAGAGCTCTTTTATAGCATTCAAGAAAAATAGCTTGAAAAATAGATATAAGTGCAGAAACACACATACTTTCTACTTACATTTTTCTGAGACAGCATATTCTGAAGCAGATCCGTTATTGAGTCTTCAGACGATGAAGGTAGATTGTTTTTAATGTTTTATGTCAGTTGAGTTAGAGATGATTTATCGCTGTTTTCTCTAAAACAACTGACTGTAGAATAAGAAAAGAATTCTCATGCTTTGTTTCTTGTCAGAAAAAATTGTCATGGTGTTGGATTCATGGTGTTCAGACCACCATAGTGCTAGTATAATTCCAGTCACTTCGATTTTTTTGCGTGGAGTTTTGGAGTGGAATCAAATCAATGCTTTTCTTCAGAAGGATGTATATGTGATGTTTAGCTGAACACATCTGAAGCACCTATGACATGCAAATGCAGACCAGAGCTGTAAATGAGCCTGTTTTATTTTGATCTGAATTTTGGCAGACCCAAAAACCTTATTCAGAATTTGCTAGTCAATAATATTCAGTTAATGGGAAAATACTTCCCCCCAAAAAAGCAAAATAAAAGAAAAAAAAAGAAAACCATACCTGAGTTCTTCTAGAGTATAAAATACAGACACAAATGGCTTGGTTCCCCCAGTCTGCAGATTATGCTGCTCCACTAAACCCCCGCTGCTTTTTTTTTAAACCGGAACGGTGCTTACTGTTTGAGAAAATAATTGCAACAATCTTTATTCGCGAGGCGAGAATTCAATTTCTGCGGAGGAATTTAAATAGCAAGTAAGCATAGTTATCTTTCTGATATTTGATAAATGGAAAAAAGATTTAGTTATCTTGAGGTGAGATTGCTTTTCAGAGAAGATGACATTTATTACCTCAAGGACATATTTCAGAAAATCCCTATCCTTTATCCAGAGGTGATAGCTCTGTTCATCAGAGAAGGCAATTGGAAAAGAAAAGATTCATTATATTTTTGTGTGCTTGAGTGGGGGCTGCAATTGGTTTGTTTCTGCAGAGGACATCGGTGGAATAGAGAGTGTGTTCTGCAGAGAAGGAAGAGTTTATCCAGCGAGACCTCTCCCAACTTCTTTTCAATTCTGTGATAAACTTTCCTGTGCTTTTAATCCTCATTTGTTAATTTCTTAATAGACAAACATCCTATCTATTGGGTAGTCAGCCTGAGAGTGAAATCACTTCCCCTCCTCAGCTCCCTAAAAGCCCAATCGTTTCAAGAGCAGCAGAATTAATGACTTTCTTTGGGTTTGTGTCCTGTCCACTGCCTCCCCCCCAGTAATCCCAGCCCCCTGTTGTGTCCTCCTTTAACCCTTCTCGGCATACCTACACCTCCTCTTGCCGTACCTCCTGCCGTTTCTGTAATTATTTCTCCTCCTTCCCACCGAGTTGCCTTCCCCATCCAGCCGAACCATGCGCCTCAGGTCCTGTGCCTGAGCCTGCGCTACAGGGGGTCTTGCTGGGCGGTGTTTGCCGCCCGCCCTGCCTGCAGCGAGAGGGAGAATCGCAGAGCTCACACCTTCCCTTCCCTTTTCTTCCTCTTCCCTTTCCCCTTCCCCTCTGCTCCCTGTAAGGCACTAATTCAGTTCTCTGCCTTCTCTCCGTCATCTGTTTCTTATCCCTGAGACCTCTGCCTTAGTCACATTTATTGAAATTGGCCAAGGGAGTAAAAAATACTAGGAGAAAGCTGACAGATGGCTAAATAGTGGCATTATATAACCCTCCCCCTTCATTAGACAATCAGCCTAAAAATACAGAAAAAAACCCTCTTTCTTAGTGGAAGGAATTTCTCCATTTGTATGTAGCATGAAATCAGACTGATATGTTTTCAAGATGTGAGTCAATATAGCAGAGTAGACTATCATACTGTCATTTTAAAGGGATGCTACCTGCATACCTGGTCTTCTGCAGGTTAATAATAAGCCCTTTGAATTTAGACCTATTGATTTCATTATACCATGGAAAACATGCCTCAGGGCTTTCTAGAAGACAGCTTTTAGCTTACCATGATACCTAGAACAGCTGGAAGAGAAGTACACTAACTCAGCACATAAATGATCCTGTTTTATCCTAATTCCAAAGCCAGTGTAGCTTAGTTTTTGGGGTTGGCTATCCTCTGCATGACCTTAATTTGAGGAGAGGTTGCTGTCCCTTTCTGCTGAATACCTTTTCTGCAGTCAAATTTCCTGCCTTCAGCACGTTTGATCTGTTAGCAGGCATAAGTTTAGATTGCACAACCTACGTGCCTGCCCTTCTGTCCCAGAGGCTTGCTGCTCTTTGGCGTGTGACAGTGGCTTCTTGCCATGCAAACAGAGTGAATGTGGCCCAGAACCAGCAAGAGCCATCCTCTGGCTTGAGTTTCTGCTGGGGATGAGCAGTGGTGAAGCTACTCAGCAACCTTGCCACAGGCTGAGAAAGTAAAATAAATCAGATGCCTAGTAATAAGGAAGGTTAGTTGTGGGAAGGGTAGCTGATCAAAGACACCTTCATAAACAGTCAGCAATTCTAAGAGAGATGGGGCAAATTGAATAACGTCAGATGGACCATTTTTGGACAAGCTGCTTGTCATTTCTCAGTGACAAATGTTCATAGGGTAGATGTGCAAGGAAGGACCTTTTTCTTCCTCATTAAGCTATAAACCTGTGTGGCTTGATAGGATCAAATAAAGAAAAATCATGTTTTTCTAGTCTTCTCTCTTAGGAATGAAGGACTCTTAAGCCTGTTTCAAAACTAATAGTGAAGCTAACCACTTCTCCAGGTGTACTTAAAAATGACAAAAAAAAAAAAAAAATTGAGATTATTCCAGAGTTCCAAATTACTTAATTGGTCTTTTTCTTTGCAAATATTTTGTCAGTATAGATTTAGTCAGGTTAATATTCAGTAATTTTTTATTCTAATTCTTTTGCATGTGTTTTAATATTGTGAAGGTTAATTTTATGCTGCAAAGATCTGTCTGTGCAATATTATATGCTTATCTAAAACTTAGTCTTTTTCTAGTTTGGATATTACATAATTTAATAAGATATTACAAAAACTGACTTCAAGATTTCAATAAGTTATTTCCTGTTCATGAAAAAACAATATGGCCTTATATTTATTTGGCACCTCTGAAAGTATTGAGAGTCACTCACACTGCTCTGTTATAATTTATTTAAAGGCCAGACATTGAATTCTGGCCTACAATTTCACACACAGAAGCTGTTAAATACTCTCCCACTAAAAAATTCTTACTTCAGGTTCTTGGCTGCTGAAAATTATTTCTTCTAGACAAAATGGAAGCAAATTAGATAAGCTTTTGCACAACAAAGAGAATTAACAGAAGATATTTACTGTATAGGAGGGGATACTAATCATAGAGCAAATGAAAGAATTATATGATGTCACTTGCTTGTTCTGGTATAAATTATCATTGCTCTGCTGTATGTCCTTCAGTTATGATAAAATTTCTTCGGTGGCTTCATTCTTTTTTTTTTCTTTTAAAGTATGTATTTTGTAATCTTCTTACTCTGAACAGATTATTTAACAGGCAGTATTTCTTTATTATTTTATGTAGCATTCAGAATATCGGGTGATTGGTTTATAAATAAAGGATAAAACTTTTGCTTGAAGCGAATAAAAAGAATGACTCCTTTCTTACACTGTCATCTATCTGTTCTGTCAATGAGGATAATAGTAATATCACTACAATCCATTAAATCATCACTCTTCCTTTCCCTGTCTATAGTTTCATATTGTTTCCCATTACCATACTGTCAGAACAAGTTCTGTGTAAAAACAGCTGGTAAAAGTGGAATACCTTGCATATCTTCAGTTGCAAGAGAGGAGTTAAAGTATGGTTGTGGGAGAGATTCATTGGGCCCTGCTTTTGATAAGCAGAGGAACTTCAACGCCCTCTGTGAAGCTGCAAATGATGGATGCAGGCCACATTTGACCTTTCTCCACTGCCTCTGCAGTCTCTTCAGGAGTCCTGGGTCAGTGTTTACAGAGATTTACGGGTATCACAGACCCAGATATCTTAAAAGCCCTCTAGATATTGGGAGCATGGCATAACTCTTCTCTGTGTTGGAAACCTGGTCTGCCAGTTCAGGAGCACAACTGCAGGTTCAGTGGAGGCTAGGGGAGGAGGAAGAGCCTGAGAGAGGATGGACAGATTCTGGGGAGGATCATCGACTCTGAGCTGTGTAAGATGAGACGCTGAAAGCTGAGCTGGTTACTCCAGGCTCCCTTTCCAGACCAGTGACAGGTGCTTCCAGATGATGTCCTTGCTCCTCTGAAGGCAGGTGTTTTGACAAGTCTTTCCGCTGACTCTCAAGAGGGCCTGAAGTGACCAGCTCAGACTTGGTGTGAATGTTGAGAGATTGAAATGAGGACAAGTGAATCTCCCCCCCGGCACTGCATGCTCTTCTCCTTCACAGTTACTTGGGAGTCAGCTGCTTGCAAGTTTTTGGATGGCCATTTCAGCCTGCTCTTTAGTAAGCATAGCCAATGGCCATTATTCCTCTACAGGCATGTATGGATAATGCCACTAATGGGAAGGAAAAAGGGCAGAGCCATGGTTTCTTTATTAGGAAGGTGATGCCATAAAAACATTAAGTTGTGCTACTGCTCACAGTTTCATGGTATATATATATATTTAATATTCCTCCTTATTAGAAGAACTTAATAATATAGTAAGTTAGAAATCTGGAATTTATGCAGGGTAGGGCAAGGGAAGATGGCAGAACCTCTTTTTTTTTTTCTTTTTTCTCTAAGAACAAAGAATAATTCAGGACAAATGTAGGCTGCCACATCACAGGTAGAGTTTTACCCTTGAATTTATGGAGTTATCTCTCTAGAAGTGGTGAGGACTGCCAGTAGCTCAAGCCTGCCAGCTGCTCTAGTCAGGGAAATTTAGCATCTGGGTTTGGATTTACCAACCATTTCAAACTGATCTTTTTCACTTTAAATTAAAAGAAAAAAAAGGGGGGAGGAGGAAAGAGGAAAAATGCTTGCAGTCTAACCTTGTGCCTTCTATGCACAATGTACTATTTCAGATGGCTAGCCCTGATGTATCTGTGGAAAATGTATTTTTTTGCTCCCTTGCGGCAGGCCTCCAAAGCCTTGGTACAGTCTTTTTGGTTATACAATCATGTAGATAACTTTAGATACGTGAGTAGCAAAAGCAGCCTTGAAGGAAAAACAACAGTGTGTGTATCAGTGACAGCTTCAACCTCTCCTTCAAAAAAACCCCCAAATTTTCCTGAAATGGCTGTACTTGGATGGATAAGAAAAGATGGCTTTGGCTTCCGTGTCATTCTTCAGGTCTTTAGTGGCTAGTGCTTCTGACGAAGGACTTTCTGGAAGAGTCAGGAATGATTTGAAGACCTCACAAAAATCAAGGTTAGAATTATACCTGGTGTGAGAATTTTTGTGTGGCTTTTCTAACCCACTGGATTTATGCAAACGTGTCACACCAAAGTGACAAGGATTGTACGGGAATTTTTCATGAGGTTTGATCCTCAGCAGGAGTTCTGAACTGTTGAAGTTTGCAGTGCCTTGCAGAAGAAGCCTATATAAAGCTTTGGACCCCCGTATGGTCTTTCACCTAATGCTTTAATACATCTAGATCTATAGCAAGTCCCTTGAAAAATCTTTCTTCACCTCATGTGAAGGAAGGACTGGGGAATGAAGCGTGGATACAGTTATGTATGAGATCCAGACAGATTATTTCAGAAGATTTGATGGTGTTGAGCACTCAAACTGCGGATGCATCTGGAGAGAGATTGAGCACTGCTTATAACCTTAAAGAGAATACTTGCAACTGCTTATTTTGCAACTGCTATTTGCAGATATCACAACTATTTTATCCATGTTTTCTAAATTCTTGGATGTAAGAATTCAAGAATTGTGGAGCTTTTGGCCAGATAGTTCCAGTTAAGAAATACATGTTAAATATCTTCCACGGTTAGCTTATATTTCTCATCACCTTCAATCATTTAATCTATGTAATACTTTTTGTTATCACCTTCCTTTCTGCAGCATTCAGTGAAGTCTAATCTAAGACTGAAAATCAGGAATAGCTAAGTTTGGATATTGAATATGTCAGTTGCCTTTTATCTTTAAAAAGATAATCACTTTTCATAAAGAAATTATTATATGTATTTTTTAAAGAGAAAAGAAAGATATGACTAGTGAATTTACTTCAGCTCACATCAGCTTTAGCAGGAAATACTAGTTACTAAGGCTTTATCTGGGAATATCACTCTGGATTCCTATTTTCTAACGTCTTGATATTTGTTGCTATGAAGACTGTGAAGTGTCCGATTGATCTCCTTTAAGGTAAAAGTTGATAAGATCAAAGATACAAGTTGTGGATACATCTGAGCACAGCTCTTTCTCTCATGTATGCCTCACAGGGCCCCTTCACCAACTTCACATTTGCTGCTGTCAGAGAAGGAAAAGCACTACTGGCAAGGGGAAAAAGGTGCAGGAAAAAGGAGTGCAAAAATCTACTCCTTGCTACTGGAGCACTGAATTGACGGCAGTAGCATCACTCCGGTTTCCAGGGAGGAATCGGAGAGGAGAAACCAGCCAGTGCACAGCAGATGGAAAGGGTCTAGGCAAAAAGGTCAGCACAGTGATCTACACAACAGTAGCATCACAGATGCCCTGGTATTATCATAAAACATGCACCTAATAATTTTAATTGTTGTTCATTAGTCTGTAACCCATTCTCTTTGTCTACCACAAGTAATAGGAATGACTTGTGCAGCTTTTTCCCCTGGTCAGGGTTACATCCATTTTGGAGGTGGCATATATTTAGACTAAAACAATAAAATTATAACTTAAAGGAAATTTGAGATTTATTGAGTGCCAAAAATACATGCACAACAATTTGCTGATGAAAAATCATGCCAGGAAGTTGAAGGCTGCTTTAAGGCTTAGTTACATTTGACTTTGCGTGGCACTGCTACACAGGAAGATTATTTATTTCTGTGTTATGGTAGCTGGTGAGACACTGTATGTTACAACTGCATAGTACTGTGCAGGAACACACTGTGAGAGCAGAGACACAGTATGTACATTTAAGAAAATGAGGCACTAATACCCTATTAACGACAGATGATTATGAACAAATGTATTCCCTGAGGCCATGAAAAAGTCAAGAATGAAAATGAGCAATAATTCTCTAGTTTGTTATGGCTGCTTAAAAAGGGATCCCAAGAGGAATCTCCCACTATTTCTTCAGCAATGACTAAAGATACGGTTTTGTCATGAAGGGGCTTTTTGGTGAGAGCCAGAGATTTGTCATAATGTAATGGGCTAAAGTAATGTAAATAAAAATTTGTTTTCACACAAAACAAAGTGGTAATGGCATCATCAGATACAAATATTCTGCTACAGCAACTGGTGGATGATAGCTTCAAATACATTTTCTGGGAGTTTCAATTAATTTTACCTGATGTTCTGGGCTTGGCTTGTCAAAGATTGTAAGTGAGTGCTTCAAAATCATCTAAAGGAGACTGGGCACTTAACAACTGTAGGTATCTTTGAAAATCCTAGTCAGAAAAAATTATGTCAATATTAGTGAAACACTTTGCGTGTGAAGAATTAACGTATGAAGTAGAGGTTGAAAATAGAGGGAAAATTACTTTTCCGAAGATCAATGTAATCATCAGTATTTAAATGAGATAATCCATTATTAGTTAAAGTGGCCTTATAGTATGAAATTCACCATTAGGCTACCTGCTTATCAGTAAAGATGTCATGCAGTATTACTAAACCTGACCAAAGTACACATTGTGATTGAACTACGACAGTGTGTACTGGTGGCCTGAATTCCACTTAGGACCCTTGGCTTAGAGAGCTGGGTGTTTCTGAGTATCTCTGGGGTGGGAATCACAAGTGAGATGAAGATAGTCACCTCCTAAACAGAAGCATAGAGGTGAAACAGCATTTTTTTTTTTTAATAAGGCTTGGTTCTTCTCTCCCATTCTTAAAGTATAGCATTAAATGCAGCAATACCCCTTACATTAAACTACATTGCAATTAATATGCCAGACACTGTTTTCCTAACTGGAATGTGTTCGATGTGTAATTTAATACTAGCTGTTTTAGTTATTGTGATCTTTATCATAACATAACATGTAAAATTGTATATGATAAGTATCAGTGATAGAATAGAAGAATATGAGCTAGTAAGCTCATATTCACTAGTAAGTGGGGTAAGATTTCTGCCATTATAGACAATTTCTCTATTATCATTTCCCTGAAATAATCGTTACCTCTGATTTTACGTATCTACTCTTCCTCTTTTACATTTGTTTTCATTTTCCTTCTATATCCACGCAAAGATAATTGAAACAGATTGTATGCCTTTGCTATGGTACGTGAATTTGCCATAACATATCTATATTGTGTTGCATGATGAAGTTAAGTCACTGGAAAAGGTAGTTTCTTCAGTGGAGGTTCCTTAAACTCTTACAATTTCCCTATTAATGGCAAGAAAGCAACAACTGCTGCAGTTGTCTCATGTGAAATGATGACCAGGAAACATCACTCTGGACCCCTGTTTTTTAGCAAGTTGGTGTTTGTTGATGTGATGACTGAGAAGTGTCTGATTGATCTCCTTTAAGGTAAAAGTTGATTGGGTGACAGAAAAACACAGGCTAGGCTAGGTGTCGTTACTCATCTGTGAGTAGAGTGACCACATGAAAATCATTTCCCCTGTGATCAGCTGGTGCTGCTGTAATACTGAATTTTCCGGAGGAAGCAGGTAGTTTGCTGTTAAGAAGGTGGAAGTGCAGGCCATGGCAAGAGGAGAGATCTGCATCTTGGGCAAGTAGAGAATTTGTATGTTTGACTTTGTCATTTACAACCCCTCCCCAAAATGTGGTGGAGAGCTGTTCTTAGGAAATGCATTACTGATGGCTCTCAAAGAGCCTTAACCTTATGGGTATGGTGCAGAAGGACTTTTGGAAGCTGGTGGGAACGGTACCCAGTCCGTACTACGAAATGTGTGAGACAAGCCCTGGGTTTCCCTGTCAGATTTCAGCAGCTGTTCTCTATGAGCAGTGTGATTTAACGCATGTGTCGGAAGGATTCAGGCTAATGGTCCCTCTGCCTGAAGGCTCCTAGAGAAGATTTCCCCTGTCTAAAGGGCTCAGTCATATTTTTTATACTGTGTGTTGGCTAAAATGACAATTACACGTTAACTGCTTCTTCCTCCTTCCAGCTGTTTCACTGATATGGAACTATGGAAAGTCTGGAATAAAATGACAATCATTTTATCCTTTCTTCCAGAAAGTCATGGCTTTTTCTTCCACAGGATTTAGTAGGCTTCTCTGACATTTTTTTCTCTTTCTTTTCTTTCTTTTGTTTCTTTTCTTTCTTTGCCTGCCTTGCCTGCCTGCCTTGTTTAAAAAAGTGTGTCTACCAGTCTCTGGAACATTTCTGTGTAATGTCTTTCCATTTTGGTGTCATAAGACCAAAAAAAGTCATCTCATCTGTGTTGTCATTTCCAAAGCTGATGACATCAAGTTGTCATTTCCAAAGCTGTTAAAATATACTTCCTGACAATATTTGACAGAAAATTTCCCCAAAATACAGAAATTTAGAAACAAACCAAACGGTACTGGTATGTATTTTATAAATAATGTGTTATATTCATTTATTTCATATTGTATGTGTAAATAAACATGACAGAGCTGACAAGGAGAACTTGAATGGAGACTTGATCACAACCTCAAGTATAACAAATCCCTATAGCAAATAAGGACTAAGCTTCCCAAAATGAAAGCCTCGGCGTGATGCAAGCAAATCCCTTGTTGTTCCATGTAGTCACTTGAATTGAATTCAGTATCCTGTATGCAGATTGTCCATTTTCTTTAATAATAGTCATTTTAATAAGAAGGGATTCCCTGCAATTGTGAACTTTACATAATGCCTACAGGATTCTTGAGTTTTAATGTAGCTCTGAGAATAATTATTAGCTTTTCTGTGGCCAACCCGTGCCAGTTTTTTCTTACTATAATTGCCAACCTCACTGATCTCCTTGGTTATAGTACCTTATGTTTCACAGCACAATCTATCCAGAATAAAGTGAGTTACTTAATGACATCCTAGACTTCTTCAGTCTGACTGTCTTTATGTGTCCCTCTATGTAGTTGTGTGTGAAGCAAGTTTTCCATTGAGCAGGCAGTATCCTCATAATGTCTTGAGTTAAAAAAGACTTAGATTAGTTTTTATTGTGGACAGTGAAATGAGTCAAAACTCATAGTATGACAAGCTGAATCTGAAAGCATACCAGTAGTTATAGCTGCTTCTGTTTGCTTTTCCTCATACATACCTTTGGTAAAGCAGCATGGCCTCTTAGTTTAGTACTGTACTCAGACTCAAGATACTCCTTCACGTACCCAGGTCAATGTGTGGGGCAACTTTAGGAAGTTACTTTTCTCTTTCTGAGCTACTTTGTTCATCTGAAAAGCAAAGGTAATGATGCTGATTTCCTTTGCATAGTGCTTTGTGACCTGCTGGTTGAAAGGACTATGCAAGAGCTAGGTATTATAATTACCGCTGTTCGTCGAAGACTGTATTTTCTTAGTTTAACCAAAGCAGTGTCAGTAACTTCTAGTTTTGCTATTCTACCTTTTATATTTTATTGCTCTTATTTAGTAAATTAAATATTCTGACATTATCTTCTAATGTAGAATTCTGGCAAATATATTTACTGTCTTAATAGAACAACTAAATGGAAGATTAAAATGCAGATGAGGTGAACCGCCTGAAGAGAGCATACTCACTTAATAAACTAGTTTATTACTATAATACTGGAGTCTGGAAACAATTTTTTAAAGTCTGTTAGCATACATAAAAGCATTGTTATCTCTGTGTTTAAAATAATTCCGAAACCTGTTCAGCAGAAGAGTTGATGTTTGAAAGGTTAGGTGACCTGGGTGAAAATTGTTGGGTTTTATGATTGCTTATTTATTGCCACCTTCTTGTTTATTTTATTACACTTCTGGAGGTACTCATTATTGATATACATAGCTAATACTTGCAGAATCCTCCTAAGGTCTTGGAATCAATTCATATGTTGCAGTAGTTAGTTTCAAAAGTTTATAAGCAAAATGTAAAAAATATTTCCTCTCTGTATGTATTTTTTAATTTATTGATCATTTGCTCATTATTTTTGAAGGGAGAGAATATAAATACAGCTCCCAATTTACGTTTTCTCTCACAACTACTTTAATGTAAAGCAAAATGCGTACTTTCCTAATGATGGTCCTCATATGGCTCTAAACTAAAGGTGATACTGTTTCATAGAGTTTTATAGTACTGTTCTTTAGAGAACGCTATATATCAGTGAGGATATGTGGTTATTAGAAAATACATGGTATATATGTATGTTTTTATATATGTAATTCATATGCAGTATTTATACTGCAGAGGAAGGAAAGGCAGGCACCATCTGAAAGCAGGAGACGTAATTCTAGTGTAAGTAGCATAGAATCATAGAATCACAGAATGGTTTGGGTTGGAAGGGACCTTAAAGATCATCTAGTTCCAACCCCACTGCCATGGGCAGGGACACCTTCCACTAGACCAGGTTGCTCAAAGCCCCAGCCAACCTGGCCTCGAACACTTCCAGGGAGGGGACATCCACAACTTCT
The DNA here is from genome assembly GCF_018139145.2 of Gymnogyps californianus. NCBI lineage: Eukaryota > Metazoa > Chordata > Aves > Accipitriformes > Cathartidae > Gymnogyps > Gymnogyps californianus. Next base: position 75,637,831 of record NC_059472.1, on the reverse strand, counting down.
CTGGGCAACCTGTTCCAGTGCCTCACCACCCTCATGACCAGAAGCAGCTGAGAGACGTGGCAGGCCTGTGAATGAGGTCAACAGGAATAAAACACAAAGGCAAATAGATACAAGGCCCCCTATATGTTACTTTCAATCAGCAGCCTACCATGTCACCTTTTTGCTAATTTCTCATGTTGTACCTCTTATGCAGAGATTTCCAATTCCAGATTTTGTAAACAAAACTCATAGCAAACCCTTGTGAATTCGATTTAATTGTGTTAGGAGGAGAAAACAGTTGTGAGTCACATCATGAGCCATTTCTGTTAGTCATTAATTTCTCTATTCTTATTATTACAAGGAGAATACATTTTTCAGAAGTTTTCTGCCAGGCCCTGGTCTCTGGCCAGCCCTGTGGGGGGGCAGCTATGGGTCATGGACCCCATGGGCAGGAGGGATCTGAGTGCGAGCGGGCTGCAAGGGGGACTCCCCTCTTGCTTAGGGGCTGCTGCCAGCTCAGCTCTTGGTCCCAACCCACGCTGCCTGCCTGGCTGGCTGTCACAGGGCTGTGGTCAAGGGGTGAGTGCCTGCCCGGTGGCCTTGTGTCCCCCGTGGTCCCCACTCCCCTGCCCAAGGGCCATCCCTGCTCCTCTGCTTCTTGATGTTTTCTAACAAAATGTTTTCTTGATGACTTCAGATGCAGTTAGCTGAATGCTCTCCCCTGGTAGATATTCAGGACTTGATTAGATTGCCCAATTCTACAGCATTTGATAAAGCTAAGAGTTTGAAAAGTTAGCCAAAGAGATACACATCATGAGGAAGGCACTATCTGTTGGAAAGCAAATTTGAAAAGAAACATTGGAAATATTTTAAATTTACTGTAAAGAACTTAAAATGTTTAGTTAACCTGTTTTCCAAAAACTTCTCACTGCAAGCTTCTTTATAAGCTAATATTCTTAAATCTGTACTGAAGAGACCTGTTACCAAACTCAAGCATCATGTGTTTTGGATTCATTGTCTTTGCAGTTGCGACAGGAGGGGGCAATAACATCGGAGTGTAATTTAAATTATGAGCTGCAGTCCCAGCAGGGAAGCATAAGTTTATGCCTTCTACTTTACCAGTTGCATGAATTCAAGAGGCAGTGGGCACAAACTGAAACACAGGAGGTTCCCTCTGAACACTTTTTCATTGTGAGAGTGGCTGAGCACTGGCATAGATTGTCCAGGGAATTTGCGGGATCTCCATCCTTGGAGATATTCAAAAGCCATCCAGACATGGTTGTGGGCAGTTGGCTCTAGGTGGCCCTGCTTGAGCAGGGGCCTTGGACCAGATAACCTCCAGACGTCCCTTCCAACCTCAGCCCTTCTGTGGTTCTGTGATACTGTGAATCCCAGGACAAACTCTGTGGAAAGCACATCTTGGTGTGCTCCAGGGGAGCAACGTCTGGAAATGGACAGGGTAGGGAGAAGGCAGTTTGGCCAACAACAGTTGGGGAGGCTCCATGATTGTTTTGGTTCTTAGTTATCCTTTTTCTTTCTTTTTCTTTAGGGAGGAGGGGGATAGAAGCTCTTGAATTTTAGAAAAGAATAATTCACATAGATATTTTAGCCATTTCCTGGGGAAAGATAGTCAATATTAAGGCACTTTGCCACGTGAAGATAGGAAAAGATGGTTTAACCTGAAATTGATGGAGAGATTGCTGCTGATATCCATTTATAACTGAGACTCATTTAAAGACCTGAGACATAGTTGAGGTACAGCCAATCTGTAATTGTATTAATTAGAATAAACCCACTAACTCATTATTTATCATTTGGTTCTTTCTTGTCATTCACATACTCTTAGATCAGCTCAGAAATATAGATAAGAACTGGGTCCAACAAGTACAATTTAATTACTATAATACATCTTTTTTGACACACACATAAGTAAAACGGTCAGCAGGCCATTACATTTCCTTTATTTAATAAAACTGCATATAAATGACACAATGAAAAATGCTTGCAGGCAAATTCTTTAGGAGACTGGCAAAGGGTGTCAGATGATGCTCTCAGGTGCACATTTTCATGTCATTAGCTAGGCACACATATGAAAGGCACTGTATAAAACTAGAGTCCCTTCCATTCCACTTTACTTGCGTTATATTTTCCCCTGCATTCACAGAATACAGGTAGACAGTGTAAAGTTGTGTGGGGCTGCCCAGGAGATTTATTTTTATACTAATAAAATATCATTAGGATTCTAATGCCTCTATACTCCAGTCTGCAAGTATATTAAATCTTTCGAAATTAATGATATTTACGGTTCTTTACTGAGTAATCATGTGGGCAATCTCTGTTTTTTGTAAAACTTACTAACAGATACTGCTATACATCTGCATTTTCCCACATGACAATGATAAGGAAAAAAAAAGTGCTTGACACAGTGGCTGAAACTTAGCGGAGTGAAGGTAAAAAGAGCATTTGTGCTTTCTCCAGTAGGTGTGGCTGGTTTGAAACATGCTTTTGCAAGATATAATCCAAACCCAATCCAGCCCTTCAGAGAGATCTGGGCTGCCTATGACAGCAGATATAACTGGTTTCTTTCCATTATAGAAACCAGGCAGAGAACATATCATGCAGGGAAACAGGCAGTGTACACAGAAGCTTTCTTTTCAAATGTCTTAAGCCCAAGGAGTAATTCATTCTTGGGAACTGATTTTAATCACAGTCGAGGACAGCTATCCTGCTGCTTGCATATATCCTACTCTAAGCAACATTGTCTCTACATAGAGCCTTGCAACTAAGCATACAGAGTCCCTTACGTCCAAGGAATATTTGACTGACTGCTAAAAAAATTGAATTATTTGAATGTCATATGTAGCAGCATGTTCTGCCAGTTCATGGAATTCAAATTGTTTGTATTTGTTGAAGCACTAAGACTAAACAGAATTTTTTATATTTAAAAAATATTTTTGTCTACCATATGAAATAAAGTAGTGAAGAATGAGCAACATCGCACGTGATGTTATATATGCCAAGAAGGATGCCTGGGCTTTACCTTACAGAGGCTGAAATACGTGCCACTACCAAAGCATAACTCCAAGCACGGATCACTAGTGGGGACTGACTTAGTCCAAGTAGCTTAAACCATCTACTTTACCCCCAGATTAATGAACATGCACAAGTTTTGATTCACATATCAATGTCTTAGTTTTTACTTTTTGCTCCCCTTTCCTCCCCCAAGGGAACATTAGGGTTTATTGCTAAATTGATGAACAGCTGCACATAAATAAATCTGGTACATTTTTTCCCCAAATATGTACAGACATACTATATACAAGGCTAAAAACAACCTAATATTTATTTTTTCAGATTGCTAGATTTTATATTATGAATGAATCCCACTTCTAATTTTCAGAAGTTGTATTTAGTTCTTACTTTGTGTTGAATAAATGAAAACAGAAATAAAATTAAAAACATCAGTAAGCTACTATTTGAATACAAATTAATGAAATATAATGATGAATATACAACAAAAAAAAGAAGAGTAATTAGAAAGTGTTTGGCACTGAAAAGACAGTGCTTTATTAAGCTATAAAGCTGTGCATATTTTGTGTAATTCAAGATTTTAAAACTAGTAGAATTCAGCTTGTCATATCTGCCTCATAACTACCTTTTTAGTGAAAAAAACATGCTCTCAGTTTTTCAGTTTCCAATTGTTTTTTTTTAACTTTAAAGTATTTAATGACTGGAAATAAACTACCTAATCTAGAAAAAAAAATACAATTCATTCTGAACCTTCAAAAGTGGCTGTAAGTTCCTTTCAAAAATTCTGGTATTTTATAAAAAAATATCCCTCATTTTGCTAGTCTTTCATTAAAATAGAGGCAATGTAGGTAGTAAGTGGCAGTGCTTAAATGTCATTGTAAGTTAGCTTTGTAGCTTATACTGATATAGGGCTTGAGATAAGTTATTATGATGTCCACCAATAGTTATTATAAGAACTATAATAATAAAAAAATAAAAAAAGAAAAAATACGTAATTTAAAAATAATAGGCATTTGGGTTTTTTTGGGGGGGGGGAATTTAGTAAAGATCAGAGATCTGGAGTATATCTTCATTTTATTCTTGTTAGTTTCCATGACTGTTATCCATTAATATTATAGAAATGATTTTAAATCAGAACTGTTCTGTTGTAAAAATGGCTAACAGCGTTGCAACCACCAGGCTGTCTTTACGTGCCACAGCATGTAGCTTATCTAAAGAAAGACATGTCAGCAAACTTCCCCTCACAGGCTGTACATGAACACATGAAATATTACTGATGCTGTTTGCATATAGATAACCTCCAAAGTACAGTCAGTTATGCAAAGCCTCCTTGTTGCTAACACTTACATAAAGAACTCAATACTTATTTTTTATTTAAGGATGTATTTTTAACCTGCGAATCTCTTTACCAATCTCTCTATGCTGACATATAAGAACTTTTTGAGATATTTATGATTTTCATAGCCCATGAACTTTGACACATGCTTTAGTCAGTGTATGATTTATAAAATACCCTTAAGCATGACTGTCCTCTCAAAGACCAATAAGAGGTTACATACAAATTTTATTCAGACAGCTGTGCTCATAACAAAAAATATAGGAAGGGTTTTTATTATAGCCAAAACATACAACCATTTAAATTTCCACTGAGCAAGCTGAAATATTGTGAACTATTTGTGATTTTGGTTTAAAAAAATACAGAAGCTTTGCAGTCCTTTACCTCCATTTTCAAGTCATTGTCTTTGCATATAAAAACCCCTTATTTTTTCAGCGTTTGTTTTGTTGGCCCTCCAATCAAATATTTTAAAATCCATCTTTATTCTCTTTGTGGGTTTTTAAAGGTAGGATGAGTATTTCCTACAAATGAATAGATAGTGACAGCTGCCAGTCAACTGGATGCCATTGAAAAGCGATCATGGAGGCACTGAATGCCTTCCTACAGTGAGTATGTTCCCTACTGTGTGATTTGTACTAAGAAAACGTTAAGCCATTTTCACAATTCTTTGACGTAGACGTCTGCAAAAGGACTATGAAATGCTGAAGTGGCAAAGTAGTCTTTTATTTTGGCGATTTTATCTGTTTATCTAGTATATATTAAACAGATTGTGGTACATCAGCCCAGGATGATTTCTCCTGGAGTTATTGTCTCCAGTTTGTCATTTGAACTATGTAATTTGTCAAGCTTTGACTCTGTTCTGTTGAAAGCCTTTTTTTTTCCCCAACCTCAGCAGGAGAACCACTACAATTATGACTTTCACTGGCTTTTTTTTTCAGTAGAGACCACTCCTACATCTCATTCCTCTGCAAATGAATAGAATTGCAAGAACATTTGTCATTTCCTCACATGCTTGTCTCTTTATTCTGTGTTTTCTCTCTATTTTACTTTTTTTTTATTTTGCCTCCCATTTTTCAGGGACAATATTGTTACCTAGAATAAGGACAGTTTTAAATGACTGGGAAGGACCTGCTTTCTTCAGTATAGTAGTTTATCAGTGCTCTATGGAGATTGTAGAAGAAACCTGAGCCTGAAAACTACTCCATAGGCTTACATTTTATCTGTAGTTTATTCCTATACCTGATTGCAGCAAGAACCATTGTGTACATAATGAAAGATGTTGAAGTGCCTTTAAAGACTCACAGAGGATTATAAATAACTACTGTGAAAAAAGATTATTTTGGTGGTTAGATGAGCAAGTCGCTTGCTAAAGACTATTCCAAAAAACAATTTCTATTGTTATTACCTATTCTGCCTTAATTTTCTATGCAAGCCTTTGGGTGTTGGACAAGCTGTTGGGGGAGTTCCTTATATCCAGTACAGACAGCCAACCACACCTCCACTGCTGCTCCTCCTTCTGAGTGCTTAGCAGACTTTGTTTCTGTATTCCTGTGGAGGTACCCTAGCAACACAAATCCAATAAGTATGAAGTTCTTGGACAGGTTTTGTACGCATACATGGTTATCACCCTGATGCTAGTTCAGCAGAGTTGGGTTGGCGAACAGGGTCTTACGATACGTTCTTCTCTGTCTCATTCCTAAATGATGGTAATAAGGGATGTGGAAACCAAACTCAGGCTTCAGAGATTTCTGTTAAGAAAGCCAGTACTATGACAAACTAAGAAAGCCAGAGATATGACAAACCTAGTCTGATGATCCTTGGATTGTTGGCAGACTCTACCACCATCGCTGGCCCAGCCAGTGCCCCGTCAGGGAGGGCATGGCCTGCGCTTGGGTCACCCTCAGCTCCCAGCTCAGCCTCCACTGGGGAGTAGCTGGCTCACACTGCTTCATGGCACACTTAAGCAAAACCTGAACCAAACAAATGTTTAGCACTATGAAAGGTAAAAACTGCAGCCTTCAGTTGCTAGGTATCTGAGGTGGAAACTAAACCCAAGTTTTCCAGTGCCATGAGGTGCCTAAGGTCCATAGGATAATGCATGTGAACTTCCTTGGATTAGTTTTGAGGCTCACTCTTTGGGGCTTTGAAATCTCACTTAAGATTGCAAGAAGTTGTATTTTCACAACATTAAGAATTCACAGCCTGTGAATATCTCCATAAAGTAAGCAACTGTCACCATTATCTTAATCAAAGAATATGTTGTCTTCTAAAACATGACTAGAGGAGGAAATGCCAGGCTGCTATTTCTCTCCTTTCCAGGTCCTCTGGATTAAAAGATTTGTCAAGCAAGAGAAAGAGATCCAAGATCAATTCCTTTCACCGCAGAATCTTCCTCCTCATCTGTTCAGAAATATAGAATATTTTGGAGGCAACTTCCATTTCACCTGTTGAAGTTACTGTACTTTGCTTTAGTTTCATTTAATGATAGAATTTAATACAGGGATCTGGAGCTGCAGATTCTCTGTTCTCGATCATAAGGGCTGGAGAATCAGACCTGCTCCCAGCTGGGCACCAGCTTCTCATCTGCGCAATGGAAATACTGAAAAAGAATAGTGGAAAGTGCCTGCCTAGGTCAGGGGAGGGTGCTGGGTGCTCGCCAGGGAAGTACAAGGTGTTTGATCCCAATGAGTTGAAGAGAGAACCTATTTCCCCTCGCTTCCAGGGTGGGTCCCAAAAGCAGGGCATGTAGCGCTGTGTTTTGAGAAACAGCAGCAGGTTCTCCTATGCTGTATTTAGTCTTGAACAGGTATTTTAGTCTTAGTCTGAAAATGCTTACCAGGGCTTTTGTGCAAAAGAGCATTTTGGTTAAAAACAAAAACTCCACTGTATTATTTTAAATCTCAGTCAAGCTTGGATGCAAGACTGCACCATGGGCTATTCAACCCCAAGGTGCATAGGAGCAAGTAAAGAAGAAGAATTTTAAGTGGCCAGGAACAATTAGGTTAAGAAGTGAAAATGTTCAAATTCTGCCCAGATTGTCTCAATATTTGTTTTTCAATGAAAGGGCCTTATTTTTAGTTTGAAGAAGGAATGAAATATCCCTTTTCACTGTGTGGATTTGGGAATAAAGGAAGTTAGTGTAGGACTTGATTGGCAGCAAAAATACCCAATTGAAATTTTATGGATCACTGGTAAATGCCAGCTTCAGCCTTCCCCAGAAACTTGGGGAAATTAAACTGGGCTGTCTGGAGCTCAATAAGCTAGTTACTTTTTTTCCACTTTCAGACATGGATCGATTGATTTGATGAAAAGTAATTTATCGAGGGGGAAGGGCAACAGGATAATTTACAGTGCAATGAGATGATTTGCCATCCCTAAAATTGCTTTCCTGAAATCTAGAACTATGTACAGTACTTCTTGGCAAGGCTGTTAGTGGGGCTGCTCTTTGCTTCCCACTGCTTCGGCCACAGCCTTCTCTCAGTTTCTGCTTTTCAGGTCCCTGTCGCGTCTCCTACCCCGCTTACCCCAGGCCAGCTCCTGGCAGCAGCTGGCTGTGCAGCTCAAGTCCCTTGGCCGCTGCTCCCACAGGCAGTCTGACTCTGCTTCATCCCGTGCTCGGTGTGCTTGTGCTGCTCCACCTCACCGTCCCAGCTCTTGGCTGCCTTGGATAAGCTTTGCAGCTGCCTCTTCAGCAAGTGTTTCTGCTATCTGAGCAAAAAATATGTAGTTCCTTGCTAACAAGGCACTCCTGAAGCAGTCTTTCTGGGTCCCTTTTCCTAGGTTCCCATCTTTTTACTTTGAGCAGTTGCCTGAACCACACTTCAGCACTTTTGGTTGCCCCAGACTTGTAAAAAATCTTCACAGTTGTGAAATATCCTCCATTTCATATCATGTCTCATTTGTTAACAAAAATGCCTCTGTTGAAACATTTTAAAATGTTCTAGGCCTGCCCATTTGTATCTTTTTACAAATCTTTCCATACATCAGATGTCAGCTGAATATCATTTATTTTCTCTGGGAGGAGCTCGCTTTTTTAAAGCTTGAGCCACTGAACTTCTGTCGGTGGAGGAAGTGATGCTATTTTAAATTATTACTCAATTTTGATGCTTGAGCTGTTCACTGAAAATGGCTTTCAACTGCCTTCTTTTGTTTAGAAAATACCCAAGATTTCCAGCTTTTTACTACGGTTAAATTATCTTAACACAGTTGTCTTTATGGCTTGCTCTCAGTAGTTTCTTTTTATTATATTAATCTAGACTCAATGTTCTTGAACCCATTAATTAAACATATCTGTAAGGGTTTGCTTATTTTGTGCCTAAGAATTAGAGAAGATTCTGAGGCTATTTCTGAACCAGGTCTCCCATATGTAGTAGAAAAAATACCCAAACACTGGTACAGAAAACCCTGATATGTCCCTTAGGCAAACAGTTCAGCTCCTTGAATTGTAACTGATAACAGAAACTTCAGTACTGAGTTGCCGAGTGCATTTTAAAATTTTACTGCTTTATTGTGTTATAGACAAAAAGTAATATTCCCTTCCCAGCCTAGATGAGAATATAACTGTTTTCAGAGCTTTTCTGTGGACAGAGTTAATTTAGCAAGATTTCTCTCTCATTTCTTCTCTTATTTCTCTGCCTGTGTTTCTTCTCCCTCCCCACTACTATATCAAGAGATGCCTTAAATTATATTTAGCCTGGGTAAAGACAAGTAAATGGGGAAAACAAAGAGCAACATAGTTTGCCTTAATGGAGATGAGCTAAGAATTTCCTTGGAAATTGTAGTCTGAGGGTTGAGTAAAGGATAAATTGAAGTTGTTACAATTTCAGAGAACAATCAGCATATTCCATAACTGAGATCAAAACATTTGTACAGCAGTACACATCTTCTTAAACAGGAATGGTTGCATTCCTGTTTTTTGGAAACTAATTAACTCCAGTGCATCATGACAAAAAATTAAAGCTAAATTTCTTTTCCAGTGCCAGAATAAAAACAGAATCTCAGATTGGGTCTTTCCTGTGTAATATTTACTTACACCCTCAAGGACAGGAAGAAGAGATGTAAACAAGTTCACTTTTTTTCTTTCTCTGTGTCTCTAATTTTCATACAAGGACCTCTTATTTAGGGCAGTGACATTAACTGCTTGGGTTTGAGTATCTTTCCTCCATGTTGAGTACTCTTCTTGTCTGTGGCAGTTCTGCAATATCAGATTCTGAAAATCCTGGTTGTTTTGGAGAGAGAAAAGTTAACACTTCACCCATGTGTATTTGTAAACCACAAACAAATAGTAGTTCCTATTCATTATTTAATATGTGGAATCTAACGTGAAAGACCCAGAAGACCTTAGTGAGAGTGAGGCCTCCTTGGGACAGTGGTAGGTACATGGGAAGTCTGTTCTCAGAGGAGCCTCCAGAAGGGTAAATCAAGAGAGCAAACAAAAGAAAAGAGAGATTTGATGTGACTTGCCCTAGTTTGCAGGGAAGGTCACTGAAAGAATTTGGAATAAAACACAACTGTTTTGACTCACAGGTTGCTACTTTTATAACTAGAAGTTAGTTTTTGTAGCTACCTTAAAATCATTTTCATTGGCAGTGAAGCAGGAGAGACAAAACATTCCTAAGCAAAAAAGGCAGATTATCATACAAATGCTAAAAAAAGTTCAGCTAGATTTATGAAGGATCTGCCATGCAATACAGCCAAGTTATTTGAAGGGAATTGTATGAATTGGAAGAAGGTTTAAGTGTGAGGCAGTTGTATAAGTTTGATGTGCTTTGACTCTTACATGAGAACAATTACAATCTATCAACAGAAACGTATCTTGAAATATCTGGCAAATAAAAGCATCTTTCAGGTTTTAAGGGTGTTAATGAGTACCTCTTGTATGTTAAGAACATGTCTTTAGGCTGCTGAAATTAACATCTGATCTACTGAAGGGTCTGGAAGTTCTGGTTCAAAAGAAGTTAAGATATACTATATTGGAGAAGAGATTACTGAGAAAAGGAATTGGAAAAAACACGCTTGTAAGTTTTATTTTGTGTTTCCTTCTGAAGCCGAAAAATCCACTTTTGCCTTGAGAGTAGGAATGTTTCCTGGTGGGTTGCCACTCAGGGTCTAGTGTTCCCTTCATCTTATTAACTTTTAATTATTTATTTTGCTGTTATAAAAATCATTTAAATCTAAGCAAAGCGTAATTGCATTATGATATAATGAACTGAAATCTCCAGGTAACTTAAGTGCTTCTTCTGTTCTCCCTACCTTGCCCCCACATTTCTAGTAATACTGTCAGTAGTATGAACTGATATTGAAGTGAACAGGATTAGTCTTCAGGTATTTTTCAGGAAACCATGCTTTTAGAATATAATAGACTTAAGTGATAAAATAGTGCTCTGGGTGAGGAAAGCCAGAGGTAATTGTGGAGCAGTTCAGCTATCTGGGTAATACACATCTTAATATTTAACACAGAAGTTCTCTTAAGTGGTCATGTTAATTGGTATATTGATAGATATACTGTCATATGTGTTTTACAGAAAATATTCTAATACTCATGTTTTGAAACCGTGAAGATTAGAAGGAATGTCTCCCCCCACTTCCAATAGGTTTTGGTTAAGTCTAAGACCAGACCTTGAAAAATTATCAATGCCTTAACAGTTCGGTTGTTAAATTGCTGAGTTTTCTGATGTTGATTATGGGATTAATCCCACAGACAGTGTACGTAAGGAGCACTCCTTGAAACTGCTGAGTCATTTCAGACTGAATAATAATTTAAGTTAATGACCCTGAATTAGCTGAAACAGATGTGTTCCTGGTTTTAGCAAAATTAACCTGTAAAAAATTAAAATAAGTCCATTACTAGTCAGCTAACTTGATCTATAAATTCCTCTCTAGAGTGATCTAACGAAAGCTCTGGGTGCGGGGTTGGGCTGTATGTTTAGCAGCTAATTTGCATCTTAGCTGATATTTGCCTTGCTACAGTGGAGGAATAATTGGAAATGTATGCACTGTATTAAATGTGTTGACTGAAGCTGTAAATTGGAGGAGATTGTGTTTGGTATATAAATCTGGAGAGCACTGCCAGGTTTGGTCATAAATATGTAACTTTCTGAATTCTATGACAGATAATAAGAAACGTGTCAATGAGTGATGAAATGTAGACTTCCAATTATTTTAACAACAATAAACTGCCTTTTTGGGATGTATTTATTACAAATGTTTCATCATTTCTAGTTGAAAGAATAGGATGGAGGGTGCATAACCGGAGGGGATTCCTGGGTGAATAGCAAACTAATGTGTTCAAAATTCCAGTGGGAAAAAGAAGACTTATGTTTGTCTTTTGCAGTAGGAATTAATTCACTCTGTTGTTGATTTGTTTCTACTGCTATTTTGAAAGGAAGAAACCTATTTTTCTATATTCTGATAGAAGGAATTTATGAACTTGGTCTGTCTGTGACACCGCAATAAAAACATTTGGAATTATAAAGAATTATCTTTCTGATATGTTTTAAAACTGTATCAAAAGACTGAAAAGAGGTAAGGTTGTGTTTCAGGAGAATGCAAGAAGGATAGCAGTCTCATTAACAAAGCCAAATACTGACAGCTTTGTCATGAGACTACCTAGTTTAACTTTGATGGGCTCTCTAGGAAATTGTGGAGTTTTGATGTTGCAGAAAACACAGCCACCTCTTAGAGGGGAAAAGAGATTTATATTAATGAAGACGGGCTAAGTGAGTACGTGCCTATGTTAAGCTGTATTGCAATGTCTCATAAAAAAATCTGACTTACTACTCAGAATTAAGGTTGGTGCACTAAAGGTGGAAGAGCTGCCTGCCGAGAGACACGCTTCCTGCTTGGGATACTCTCCTCAAAGTCAGGTGATTCTCTTCATACCGCATCTCTAAAATCCTGGGCTAATTAAGTGTCCTGGTGTCCCAAATAAGCATACTTGATTCATAGGTTCAGTGAGGGCTGGGAGCATGAGGTCTTGTTGAGTTTCCTCCTACAAAGGGAAACAACATGAGGGCTCTATGCACTGTTTTCATTCAGGTACTTTCAGAGGGTGGGGATAAACCAGGTTGGCATGGATTGCACGAGGATTATGAAATCTTGCGCGAAGTATTTCTTTGGTGTTATAACAAACTATACGTAGTGAATGAAAAGAGTGCTTTTCTATCTTGGGAGACTAGGGGGAAGCGTTATTACCTTACTTATATTGTTACTACAGCAGGAGCATTGCTGTAGAGGAAGGGAAACCTGGCTGGCATGGGAGAGAATTCATCAACATTTAGAAACCTGATTTAGATTCCTTTTCCAGTCAGAAGCAACAACAACCAGGCCTGACAAGACTTTGGCACCCTCTCTTTGTGCTTATGAAGGTGTTACAGCCACATGTATCCTTACAGAGACTCATTTGAAATATGAATGTCTGATTTTATATTCAGGGCTAATAAAGATAAAGTAACGATTTTTTTAATATGTACCACATGCAAGATCTGTGCCTTTCCTAGCAGTTCTAGCATACTGTTTTGCCTGTAACTGTGTCTCTGTAAGCAAAGCCTTGTGTTGAAGAACATGAACAATTATGTTTTATTAAGCAATTACTTTTTATTGACATTTCGTAGGAGGCCCCTGTATCAAACATACGCATGAGATAGGAAGGCATTTGTGTAGGTGAAGACTAATGCAAAGCATGAAAATTATGCAGATTGCATGGAAATGTCCGCACTTTACATATAGCACACTGCAATGCTTTTTCTAAATGTGCTGTTTTGGGTGATGCTGAGCTTCTGTGCTGTTAACCTAGCTGTTATGTTGGCTATTATGGTGACCTACATACTACTATGAATAATTTCACCCAAGCGTAAATGCGCTTTGGAGCACAGTCTTATAGCATATGGTATTAATTTTTTTCGGTTAAAATATATGCCAAAATGACTGTAGTTCTGAAAGCTGTATAGAGATTTTTATACCTAATTCTCTATTTTGGCTGTAATTACATTCACCTCAAAAGTAAGTAACCCTAAGTATTTTGATCCTAAATTTATTTTATCCTTGGTATATTTTTAAGCTTCCGCATTTTGGAGGATGCCTCCATTTCAAGTGTCCATGCTTTAAAAATGTAGAATGTATTTGTGCCAAAATGAGGTGTGCCTACAGTTCACTCAGAGTAGGGATTTCTGTACAGGAACAACGCTTGTTAGTATCTCTAGTTCATGCAAAAAGAGCTAGAAAATCTGAATTACTCTTGGGGAAAAAAAAAAGCTAAAAACATGACACACTCATGACAGTTGGCCCCTTTTCTTGCTTGTAGTCCCCCTTGTAGGAGTGAATATCTGCCACATTCAAAGGCAGATAAAATAAAGACGTAGAGACTATACAGAACCTGGAAGATTTACAATAGGACACCATCCTCGTAATTTCAATATGATATGTACAGAGACTACACTTTCACAGTTTTACTGATTACAAGTTCACCTCTTACCTGCTGCTTGTTCTTTTCTTCTTTGTTTGAAAATACACATAATTAAAATGTACTACATAAGCTATGAGAGCATGTTCATCTCTTATAGGAAAACAGGTAGAATAACCTTTCTCTCATCTAGTAATTACATTGTGTATTGGGTTTGTGTGGCAAGGTTTTGGTAGTGGGGGGGCTACAGAGGTGGCTTCTGTGAGAAGCTGCTAGAAGCTTCCCCTATGTCCGATAGAGCCAATGCCAGCCGGCTCCAAGACGGACCTGCTGCTGGACAAGGCCAAGCCCATCAGCGACCGTGGTAGCACCTCTGGGATAACATATTTAAGAAGAGGGGGGAAAAAAACTGCTGCACAACAGCAGCCAGAGAGAGGAGTGAGAATCTGTGAGAGAAACAACTCCGCAGACACCAAGGTCAGGGAAGAAGGAGGGGCAGGAGGTGCTCCAGGCACCAGAGCAGAGATTCCCCTGCAGCCCGTGGTGAAGACCATGGTGAGGCAGGCTGTCCCCCTGCAGCCCATGGAGGTCCACGGTGGAGCAGATATCCACCTGCAGCCCATGCAGGACCCCACACTGGAGCAGGTGGATGCCCGAAGGAGGCTGTGACCCTGTGGGAAACCCTGGCAGGACCTGTGGAGCCATGGAGAGAGGAGCCCACACTGAAGCAGGTTTGCTGGCAGAACTTGTGACCCTGTGAGGGACCCATGCTGGAGCAGTCTGTTCCTGAAGGACTGCACCCCGTGGAAGGGACCCACACTGGAGCAGTTTGTGAAGAACTGTAGCCTGTGGGAAGGACTGTCGTAGGAGAAGTTCATGGAGGACTGTCTCCCATGGGAGGGACCCCATGCTGGAGCAGGGGAAGAGTGTGAGGAGTCCTCCCCCTGAGGAGGAAGGAGCAGCAGAAACAATGTGTGATGAACTGACCGCAACCCCCATTCTCCATCCCCCTGTGCCACTGTGGGGGAGGAGGTAGAGAAAATCGGGAGTAAAGTTGAGCCCGGGAAGAAGGGAGGGGTGGGGGGAAGGTGTTTTTTAAGATGTGGTTTTATTTCTCATTATCCTACTCTGATTTGACTGATAATACAGTAAATTAATTTTTTCCCCAAGTCGAGTCTGTTTTGCCTGTGATGGTGTGGCAATTGCTGAGTGATCTCCCTGTCCTTATCACAACCCATGAGCTTTTCGTTATATTTTCTCTCCCCTGTCCAGCTGAGGAGGCGAAGTGATAGAGTGGCTTTGGTGGGCACCTGGCATCCAGCCAGGGTCAACCCACCACACGTTGTAAACCAAATACCATTTTGATTTCAACTACCTAACAAAGAAGAAACCTTCTTTTTAAATTGTATGTTACATCAGTTGAATGTTATACTACAACAGAGGAAAGGGAAACAGCAACATTTGCAAAGCTCAAGTGACTTTTTACTAGCAGTTGTTGTGAAGAATAGCAAGGTTGTTATTCATAAATGAGTAATTGTTCACCAGCTGTACAGCACATACCCTGATTGAGCAGGAACCAACAGAAGAGGAAGCTCAGCAGTGGTTCTCAGGCTAACCAAAAGGCTCATCAACCTGTGATTTCTTGGTGTTTGCTTCTCTTTCATTTCATTTGGAAATGCCTACTGAGGGACAGGCAGGTGTCTGCAGTGACTCAGGCATGCGTGGAGGAGCAGCTGGTCCATCCAGAAGGTCAACAAAGTCCAACCTCAACTCTGAGCCATCTATTTTCAGTAGAAGAAGCTCATTTGAGAAAAAGGTGGATAGATATACTGATGACCTGGACTAAATGAAAAAATGCAATTAAAGCTATGAAAAATGATTCTAATGACCAGAGCTGCTTTGTGTAGCATCTGAAATTTATTACACTGTGTCATTACATTATAACTGCTGTGGTGAATTTAATTTCTGTGTTAGTTACCGGGTTTTTCTGGAAAGCAATAAGGTTTTTATCATTCTGTGGATGATAAAGATGTAGTATGCCTAGGTACATTTTTTTACTTTAGCAGCAACTCCTTTTTCCTCTTGAACTGTGATAGGAAATTATGAATTAAGGAAAATAATTTTGTGAGAAGGAAACCCAAAAGTATGCTTTATAAAAACTCTCTGCTGAAAAAAGCCGTACTTGATTGATAGATATGCAGCTGAAGATCAGTGCCCTGAGAGCACTAATGGGCATTAATGGCCCTGAGCAGCCTCACCTGGGAACCCCACTCCACCCATGAGACTGGAGGCCCTATTTCAGCTCCTGTCGGGGCACCTGCCCGGGCCTGACCTATGTTATAGGTCCTATGTCTTCATACTTGTACATCTGCCAAAATGAATACTGTTGTCTCCACTTTATGTATTAATTCACTGAACTGTGAGACAACGCAGTAAAGAAAGAGGTAGGTTTTTAAAGCAAAATCGGTTCAGGCTGAACATAGCTACCTGCAGCCTATAGGTTGTGGGTAGATACAAAATTCATGTAAGCTGAAATGCTTTAATACTTGCTTATATGCTTTGAGGCATTTTAATTAAAGTATCTGGTCAAAATACCAACACCTCAGTATCTACATTCAGACATTACATTCCTGAAGGAAAAGACTTAATTACTCTGGGTAAATGAAGGAAAGTAAGTCTTGTTGAGATCAATAGAAATACTGCGAGTATTCAGCTCTATTGGTGGTGCTGGGGAGGGAAATACAGACTTCTGACCCTGAAAGCTGAGCAGTTTCCTCTGTCTCTAGGTAGTTAACTCTGGTTTTATATGAAGCACCTGTGGCAGCAAAGGACAGGCTTTCGTATTTAAAACATTAAACAATGTGAATAAAGTCCTGAATCTCACCCTGCAAGAATTTCCAGCAAAGGCTGTACTCAAAGAGAGCTTTCTGTAGGTCACTGTGCATCTCTGTAGGGATGGGATTTGGTCTTGGTCTGTATGTTGGGTTACTTTGGAGTAACTGGGCTAGGTGACCTTTCTGGGAGAGCGGGAAGCAGTTGTGTGTGCTGTGGGAGAGCTTGTTGAATGCTGGCAGGGAATGGGATAGAGGCTTCAAAGATCTGGGAGCTCAAGGTCTGAGGGGAGAGGGACAAACAGAGCCAGCCAGCTCGGGGACTGGGAATAGATGAGGGACTGTCAGGGGTGATAAAACCAGAGGGACCTTGTGAGGTCTTGTTGTAAATCAAGTCGTTACTAGCAAGGCCCTATGTACAGTGGATAGAGGGAAGACTTGCATATAAAACCTTACTATTGCTCTCTATCTTAGTTGCTTAGATTATTTTGTAAAGCTATTTATTCTAGCATAATCTAGTGAAATGTAGCTTTTATTTTTTTTTTTATTTTGAAGCCTTTTGGTTGTTTCTGGGAACTTACCATAGGGAAAAAAGTCTAGGCAGATCTAGGTGAAAGCCCTTGTTGACTTGGTATCCTGCTGCAGAAGAACTAGTGAAAAGCTGGATGCCTAAAATGCATGGATTTTGTGTAATATTTGCAAAGCATTGGAAAATGTGTATCATATTCTACAATCAATTTTCAGAACGCGAGTTATGGCTAGATTGAGAGAATCTCACCCTTTGAATCCACGCTGTAACTTGCTGTGCTTTTTGGAACAGTCCTAGTTCTTTTTAGCCCTGGCTAAAAGGGTGACTGTTGTATGTATATATTTAAACTTGTTTTGTTTTGTAGGCTATCTTATAGAATGGATAAACCACCAGCATTAACTCAAGGGTGAAACTAAAATTTTGATTTATCAGTTTACTTCACTTAAAGGAAGAAGTAAATTTTTGTCCTTCTACTGTAAATCTTCTAAATACTGGTGTCCTATCTAGCAAACAGCTATAAATTTGAAAAAAATTAAGCTGCTGTATTATTTTCCAAGGCCTTAAGTGTTACATGTCTTTGTCTTCTAAATCCGGTAGAAGATATCCTTTAGATTAAGTTTGAATTTGGTAGCTTATTGTTATTAGCAATAAGGGAAAAGTAATTACACTTGAAAGCTGAGGACACCTGATGTGGAAATCATCTGTAGACAATAAATATAAAATGTGACAACTGTTTTCAAGTGAAATCAACTTTAAATGTCATCATTAAGTATGTCGTTGATCATTTTGTAGAACCATCTTACTAATGTGACTTATTTGGCATGAGGAATTTAATTGAAAAGGCATTCAGAAAAAAATAATGTTGTGGGTCTTATAGCTGAAAACCAATAAATGTGTTAACTGTTTAAGGAACTTTGTATCTTTAGTAGAAGGCTTCCTCAATTAAAAGGACTGGAAGATCTTTAAGGGGTAACATAGAAAAATTAAGGGATAACATGGATTGTAACACAATAATGCAGTAAATTTGGCCTGAGTTCTGACTTTTGGACAAACAAAGCAGAACTAGTCTTTGGTGTGTTCAAGTATTTTTAGTCCCTTTAAAAATGTTTGGGAGCTGAGCAATGTTGTTTCTATTTTTAAGAGCACGAGGATTAGTTTCTAGGTTTGCTGCACCTTCCTTTTCATGGATGCTATTGGTGAATCCATGTTGCCGCATTTTACTTACATAGCATTCCTATGTGAACTTTGCACCAAAGTTTTGCCTCTTGTGAAAATACTTTGGCTCTTATTGTGATTACTTGTGCTTTATAGAAGCATATATTGATTGCATACTGCATTTTGTAATCATTTTTCTGTAAGATAGTAAAATAATTAAGTTAGAATTGGATTATGCCAGTTTTGCTTCTCTTTATTTTAAAGCTACCAAAACAAGTGTTGTAGTTTATTCTATTCTTTGGAATATATATTCTGTCCTTTAGAAGCCTCTGCTTGGTTTTATTAGTCTTAACTGTGAGATGGTTTCTTCTTAATGTCCACTCAACCCTCCAGGATTTAAGAGATCTTTATATGTAAGTGTTAAGACTACCTTCAAACCCTGACTTTAATTTGTATTTAGGTGTTGAAGATGGCTGACTTACTTTCCTCCACTAAACTGTTGAGTATCCAGCAGCTCTCACTGAAGAATCTGGGTCATCAAATATTTGAAAAGATCAATCCACGTGTTCTGCAATCTGTGAATACAGGTTTAAGAGGTTGAATTCTGAAAAATCTTCATAGTGCCTGCAAAGATACATACACATATGCATGACCATACATTGAAGATTTTGTTTGGGATGGAAGGAACTTTTCTGAAAGCTACTGTAATGTGTTGTAGAATAGTGAGTGTTAACCATTTAAGAGATAAAGATGGTTCTTGTCTGGGATGTGTTTAAGAGTGTTCCTCCCTCTCCCCCCCCTGCCCAGTTCATATGTGCTTTTAAGCTTCAGTTACTGCAAATACTGTGTAAAGCTTCTTTGGGAGCAAACACGTTGCTGTGTGTAGAAAGAGAAACAAGAAGAGGCAAATTTACTGATAAATTCCATAAAACTTGTGGAGTATGTATGAGGGAAAAAGTAGACTGCCATTACAAAGATGTGGTCTTTGAGATGGACGTTGGATATTTGTGAACTATGTGAGACGTGGTCTATTTTAATGACTTTACTGAATCCCAAGCTAGTGCTGCTTCTGCCAGGACATCCATTCTGGCTAGAGCATTCAATAAGAAATGCAGCTGCTCTACTTATCCCAAGGTCAGCCGTGCTTTCGTAAACCAAAATGATTTTTGACAAGATGGAGCTTAATTTGGCCAATTGTTGTATATCAAAATTGTAAATTATGCAAATGCATTTGGTGTATGACAGCTATATTTGAAGGCTGCTTTTCTTCACCTCCCTTGAGTTAATTGAGGAAGTCTGGCAGCAAAAGGCCTCTCTTAGTGACATGTATATCTAGTGGAATCTCATACCTGGTGATCTTGTACCTAAGAAGAAAATCACTCCTGTTCACCAGAAATGCTCATTAAACAAACTTAAATTGGTTCCATTGTCTGAAACTTGACTGTCCCCGCTGGACTGTGATGAATGCTGCTCATTACTTAGATTAAGCTTTCAGCTTTGGGAAGAGTACTACATTGTAAAATGTTTCACATTATTAGGCAAAGAGAAGGTAGTCATGTAGACAAATGGTAGAGTTTTAATCAATTAACTGGAAAAGTTTAGATGTACTACGTACTGTCAGACTTATAATAGTTTACAATTAACACTGGGCATGGAAGTGTTTTCATACCCACTGGGGAGAAAAAAATGTACTTTGGTGTGTTCCCTGTTAGCTGAAAAAGATCCTGAAATTGCATGATGTACTTCTGTCCTCTTTGGGGGCTGCTTTCTTTTCAAAAGCAAAGCAGCTATCCTTGCCCATGCAGTTGCCCAAGTGGTGTTTCCAGTATGAACCCAATATGAAACAGTCTGCTCTTCATTGTAGATCAGGTAATACTGAGCCAGCCTGTGAGCTCTTAATTGGGCGATTAATATGAGAAATGGAGGTTATAACTTTAAATTTTATGATATGGAACAATACAGCATAGAAGTTTCCTGCTATGTTGTGTAAATAAAAGAATAAATAACACAGAAGCCTGCTTAGAATTTCACACACACTACTAATACTGAATAATTACTCTATAACGGCATCTTTCTTTGCACAGTTTTCATTTGTTATGCTTTAATTGTTAGGAGTGCTTAGTGAGCTGACTTCAGAACTTGTAAGTTTTATGCAGAAAGAAAACACTTAGGAAAACAGGAAGAAAAGCAGTGCTTTTGCTAAGAGATTTGCACTATACCATTTAAGTTACAATTGAAAGGCTAAAGAGAAAACAGTGGAATAAGGTTGCAGGATTATTATACGTGACAGAAGGAAGAGGAATGGCAGAACAGCTTATGCTGAGGCACCCTGAGCAGTAAAAAAATTTTAGGAATCTGAATATTTCATGCTTAGGAAATGTGTTTTGGTCCAACAAGAGTCAGCAGCTTAGAATAAGTAGCATTACAAAGTTGGTACAGTTGCATGTATCTTTACTTCAAAATCAGAATGAAAACAATTGATGAAAGCAAACCCGCCATGGTGGAAGAGGGAATGTTCTTGGTTATCCATACATATTTAAGTTTGGATTTTTTGGTGAGTGTGGGTTTTTTTTAACACTGATTTTTTTTTTTTTTTTTTTAAATAAAAATTGGGGGAAATTGTGAAGCTAATGCTACTATTGTAAGTGGTAGCTATGTGTTCTTATGGAAAGATGTTAGTACACAGATGCATTATTTTATGTGGTTGTCTGGATCCTCAATCAGTGGAGTTTTGTGCAAGCGTAGTAATTTGTGTTGGTGGTTTCTAGCCTTATTAGTATTCATTCTAAACAGAAGCCTTGGCTCTTTTTTAACTCACATTGCCTGATAATTCATCATAATTTGGCTCGGAATCACTTTGGCATAATGGACCAGAGTTATCTTTGTTGTACCTCTGCTGAAGTCAGTAGAGTAAGCGTATAGGGTAAGCTTGGTCAAGAATACTGCCATTTATTTAAAAATAAAGTAAGTCTTGCCATATTATTAAGCAACCAGAAAGCTAGAATAGGTTGTGGTGTTTTTCATTGCAACCAGATAAATGTAGTATTGTTGGAAAGTTTCAGGTGTGTAAGTACAGAGAATGTATCTGAGCAAATAGCAACCCTTTGAAAGTAATTGTTTCTTAGGCATGGCAGCTTAATACTAGAGGAGCTGCCTTTTTTTGTTGTATTTTAAAATTTAGATTAAAAACTCTTAAAGGATCATTTTGCACAGAACAAAGTGTGTTACGCATCATTGTGTGCTGAGGCACAAATTTATTAAGTATGGATATGTGTAAAATAAAAATGGTATTTTTTACAGGCATCATTTTCCTTTAAAAATTGAATAGTCACCCATGTCTTTGAGATATAGCCGATTGTATGGTCTCAGCATGTGATGGAGATCCACCGCAATCTTATTGAACATGGGGTGTGACTCTGGATGTAGTTTTCATTTTTATTTGCTCTGTAAACAGGATCCTCAGATTTGAAGACTAAATAAATCTTCTGAAAGCTAGATATAAGTCTACTAACCATAGATTAGTAGCTTCCTCAAAAAAGGAGGGTTGTCTGTGGTTGAATGTTGTACATGTTTGTTCAGATTGGTTTGACTTATTCTAGAACAAAATCTGGCTAGTTTATATATACAAATGTTATATGATCTGTCAAACATCACGGATGAACTACACAGCTTTGTGAATTATTGTGCCTCATCTGAGCCGGAGTAACTGTTCATGAATGCATCCTTAACTGCACTTACGGCTGCAGATATGCTGTAAAGCACATTAGATTAAACCTTTCATTAACATGATTGAGTTGTAATGGCTTAACAAGTTTCCTCCCTTCAGCTAACCTTTGCTATCCATTAGTTGGGTGCATGCTTTGCCTGTCAAATTGAGAGATAATGCAGTTTAGTTTCAGATTTGAGCTAAGTCATGTTATCTCACATTTAGCTCTTACGTTGAAGATTAAGCTAAATTGTGTTATCTCGAAGTGGGCTAAAAGCATGCAGGCAGATGGCTACTTCAGCTTGGCAGCATAACCCATTAAGATCATGATAACTTGCTTGTGTCTGAGCCAGGAGTGCGCTCTCTATTAGTTCTACTGCTGTTGGAAAAAAGAAGGGGGGAAAAAAAAAAAAGCAGGATATGCAATTGGAAGAGCAGGTAGGACAGTGGTGTGGCAACAGCTTCCAGACAAATAATATAATGGGTGTTTCCAGAAATGGCTTCTTTCTCTGTACAGAGCTCCAAGGTGACCTCTTTCCTTAAAGTTGTGTTCTTTGCACATCAGAGTTTTGTTTTTTGGTTTTTGTTTTGTTTTTGTTTTTTTTTTTTTAAAGGGAGAAGGCGGGGGTATATGGGGCAGTTACAATAATAATGCTGCCTTTCTAGGGTACCCTGTCAAAGAAGCATATCAAAATGTGCGGAGAACAGATGGTTTAAAAGCCTTGAAGGAATCTAACTGGAGAGTCTAGTAATGAAAGAACTGGAGGAGAGTGATAGTCTTTATTCAGCTGGATCTCAGGGCTGCCAATTTCTGTAACAGCAGTAAGTTTGAAATATATGCACATACTTGCCTGAGCCTCAGGATACATTTTTATCATTAATAACCTTAGTACCTAGCCAAGAGTATTCTGCCAACATTTGCTAGATTTGAAAGGCCAACTCAAGGTGTTTCTCCTCTAATAAAGGAACAATAAGAGTATTCTTAACCAGCTGACCTACCTGAAGAGGTTATTAGAAAATTTGTCCTCTTGTCCACTTTGTTTTTGACTCCTTACTGTAAAAGAATAAAATAATATCACAAACCCAAACTTTTCATTTCTGGAAATGTTACGTGTTGTCTTGAAGGCTAATTCAGGTGGTTCTTACTCTTTTGCCTCCTTGGCCATGCTACATCTCCCATGAAATGCTGATTTCCTCTCAAGCTGGAGTTACAGAGAGATATTCCAGGTGGGAAGCCTAGCATGTGAATGAAAATAGAATCATAGGTACCTTTGTGTCTTTAATGGCATCACTTTTTGTTTTGGTACCCTTGTACTTTTGTTTTTGACAGTCAGCTCTTCTGTGGTTGGAGTTTATGGTGAAAGAAAACTGAAGGCAAGTGACATCTTTTAGAAGCTCCAGCTCAACTTTAGTGTCTTGTTACCAGGTATTAAAGGCATCATCGAATAGCTAGACCAGGGGTTCAGTGTGTCTCTGTAATCTGTGCCTATAATTGGGATCAGTGCTAACTTGGTAATGTTGAGTAAGTTGGTCTCTTTCTGACATTTAGAAAACTGACAAGTCAAACCCTCATGACACTACATTATTATTTTTTAAAATTAATATTAACTGAAGCAATTTGAAGTACTGGGATAAAAAGTGGTAGAGTGCCAAGTATTTCCTATAAACTTAATCAATTTTGGAAGGTAATGCTTGCTGTGGATGAAATTAAAGAACTTTGAGATTACCTTTTATGTTATGAAATATTCCTAGTGCAAATGAGAACAAGTTTCTGCTTTCCATAAAAGTTGCTGTGCAGTTATCATGCATGGAAAGTATGTGCCAGGATTGCTTCAAAATGAATAGGATTAAAACATAAAATTTAAAGGGGAGACATGAGATAATGTGCATTAGTAAATTTATGAATTCAAGTCATCTGTATGCTCCTGAGAGACCCAAGGGTGGGATGGAAATAAATTTCTCTGCACAAAATAGACTTCCCCCCAAATGATAGCATATGAACTATAGTAGTATCAATGTGTTGTATTCCTTTCTCCTCCCCCTCTCCTTTTGTTTCAGAACAGCCTAGCTTTTGGGGATGTGACAGAGCACTTGCAAGCACTTATAAACCAATGAGAAGGTCAATGACATGTACAAAGGTTTTAATGAACCTTCAAGGAAATTCCATAGTGATGTTTCTTCTGGAAGTAATGAGTTGCTTCATATAAAGATAATGTGAAGGATGTTTGAAAAGATGCTGTTTATTGCCATGTATTTGCCACTGTGGCTTATTTTAGTGTTTAAAATCTTCATTGGATAGAGATCAGGGCTGCTCGTGCATTTATTTCCATTATGTGACTTCCAAAAACCGTTCTGATGTTGTTGCTGGTAGTACCTTTGTGGATATTTCAGACATTTTCATGATTTTTTTTTTTTTATTTGACACTGCAGTGTCTAAAGAAATCAATTTTATACTGAAGAAATACAGCAGTTTCAAAGGATTCTGAAATGATCAATGTCAACCACAAATGTACAATAACTGAGATCAATAATCCATTCAGCAACACTGAGAAACTAGTCAAGTGACTTCTGAAAACAAAAAACAAGTACTATGGGAAATACTAATCACTGTACAGATGCCCTTCATTTTCAAAAAAAGTGATAATAATGAATAAACTGTTAATTGTAAATAGCCCAAATATCAGCCAACTGATTCTATCCTTATGGAAGAGGTAAAAGTATCTTTAGATGAGCAATTTCCATTTACTCTTACCTGGGGCCTTTCTAGCAAGCACATAGATATGTATTCTGTGACTTCTGCAGCTTCACATATCAAAGAAGTAAAATCTTGTTTTGTGTTTCTTTTTCCCAGACAACATATATAGAGAAAAGATTATTGCTTTCCTATTGAAAATGCTTGAAAAGGTAGAATGAATTCCCTGTTGTAGAGTACTCAAAGTAGAGCAAATGACTCATGTTGGGATCAGAGATGCAGACCTGGCATGGGGCCAACTTTTTCACCATTGTCACATTCCTTCCTTTGTAAATTAAACTTCAATTTTTATGAAATGTAAGCTGAAAATTCTCATGGGGTCTTTGACACCATATTTTCTTCATGCGATCTGCTAATCACCAGTTGTACCAAGAGCCCGACAGTTATGTTAAATGGGTATTGGCTGGAAAACAGTGTCTTTGCTTTTAGAGTGTGTATGTGTGTACACACATATGTAAAAGACAATTAGATCCACTATAATGCTGCAATAATGCTGCACTCTCATTTCTTCCAGATCTAAATAAAACATGATCAATATATAACTAACTTATGCTACATGGTTAATATATAGATAACTTAGGTTGAGTACCTTTTGTTGAACTACTTTATTGGAGATTACGTAATTGAGAAATAAACACTCAAATTCACATTTGATCTTGGTTATCAGTTTAAATTCTGAATAGATTATTTGAAATTGGAATTATTTAAATGGGAACAGGTATCCAAGGAAGGAGGATAGTTCTGAACAATTTATTGGTGGTTGGAAGCCATGAATAATTCAAGACCTACATATCTTTAAATGACATGCCATGAACTAGATTGCTGCAAATTACAAGAGTATGAGAATGATATAATATCACGTAAATTTGATATTCATCTACAAAGGTTGGTTGTTTGTCAAGCTGTTTGTTGGTTTGCAGCTGACCTTTAAAAACTTGAGGATGAATCAAACTAATAGCCTGAACAATGAAAGTCTTTCAACAAGTGAGCATAATAAATCTCCCCACTTTGAGAGGGAGGCAAGTATAATATATAAAACTGAAGACAAGCTTTAATAGACACACAGAACATAGGGAATTAATTCTGAATATAGAAAGATTAATTATAGCTATGGTCACATTGAGGGTTGAAGATATATGAATGCATTTGAGGATTCCAGATTCCATACCCTACCTTTAACTGTATCTTTGAAACAAATCATCCTAAAAGTTATTTTTGTGAAGCAGGGAACTTGGAAATTCAATCCCTTTACCTTTCAAAACCGTGTCTTAATCATGATAATTACGCTGCAATGTAGGGAACTGCTAATTTGTGTGGTTCTAGTTGAATTGTGAGGGGGGAAAATTAAGAACTGATTAAAAAATAGCAATGCCAATTGTGAATTTTTGACAGCTGTTTTTTAGGACATTGTGAATGAGGATGAAATGCAGGTTGTGAGGTCTTTAGGACAAGGGTGCTGTTTTGTTCAGTGCAAAGCCAACATAAGCCAAGATTGGCTCATGACTGGGGCTCTTCAGTGCAAAGGTTAGGAAACACTAATCTTGAAGCTAGTGTCTGGAATTCTCCTGATGTTGAGGCATTTCTGTGATTACAATATCAGCTTAAGGTCATAGGATGCTTACTGTGGTTTGTAACCTCAGTAAACACACTTACAGCTCTTAGCATTTCCATTTGGCAGGGTGGAGTGGTATAATTTTAAGTATCTATGCAGTACTTAGGACAATACAGCAAAAGGAATGTTATTCCTCTAAGGAGTAATAAGCATTTAAAAAAAAAAAAAACAAACAACCCAAACATTAAGTAGGATTATTAAAAAATGAAAGACAATTGGCAACTTAGAAGGTAGTCTTCCACTTTTAGTGCAAATCATAGAATTTATTTCTTTCTAGCTGCCAACTGAAGAACATGTACTGTGTGTGCTGCTTACAAATGGTAATCTTTCCTGAACAAGTTGCTTGCTTTTCTGCTGAAGTTCAGGATTGATTGTGATGGCAAGAAAAAGTCAAAAGTAGCTGTGTACATGATTTTGTGTGCATGGTGAAATGAATGTGTTTAAAGTGTCAACACAGAAAGTTAAATTTAGGCTTAACATCACATTACTAGCTGATGTGGTATCACACTTAATCTATCTGCATCTGAACCGCAGGTTGCGTTTAGTGTTGTGCTTAGTTAAAATGATTGTGCTAAATCAAAACTCAATTTTCAGTGAGGTACTTCCAGCCAAACACCAGATATAATCATATTTAATTTGGTACTATAAAACAAAGTTCTTATGAAATGTGAAGCTGGGCAGAAATAATTTGGCTCTGTCCTTCAGAAGCTCTGGCTATGAGAGCTGAGCTGTTTGAGCATTTTGAGCAAACACCAGTGAGTGAAGTTCTCCCTCAGCATTACAGAGTGGTTTTCTCCTGTTCAAAATTGAAAAGAGTTTGGTAGTATTTATGAACTTAGTGTTTTTCAGGCTTGCTGGGACACCAAATATAAAATGAAGCCAACTGAGCATCTAGCAAAATGAGAGGATTTATAGAGTGTAGGTGAAGCTCTGTAGCATGTGTGACTGTGCCTGCCTCCCCCATATGTAATAGGTACATATATTTGTATGGTTTATTGTTGCTTAAATGGCTGTCAAATTATAGGAAGTGCTAAATTCAGTGCCTAGCTATAATATTGCAAAGGGGATTTTCCTGTCACCATGGAGATTTTCTTATCACACAAGACAGTTCAGTAACTGTAATGTTTTAATTTTAGACTGTCATGCAATATGTGACTACATTAATCTTTCGGTAAAATGAAAATGAATGTGGTAAAGGGTTTGTTCACTTAAGATGGAAGTTCACATAAAAAGGTGCATGCTGTGCTTACACCTTGTATAGTACAACAAGCTTAGGAAGGCAGTGTTATGTAGTAAATTATTACTCAGTGTGTATCACCTTGGAATGGTAAAGTGGCATAAGATACTGAATGCACTGAACAAACATGCAAGACACAACTTGTACTTTGTCTGAAGAGAATGGCAAAATAAATAGTCATAACTGAAATATTTGTATAAACAGATTTTTTTGCCACCTAAACGTGCAGGCTCTCCTCTGAAATCTGCTGTTCTTGTCACTGTAGTAAGACTTGTGCCGTATGATGATGCTTAGGTGTCGCGCTGTCTACAGTTGTGCCTAGATCTTAATCTCGCTTCCCTTTCCATCTTGCAGAGCTGTTCTGTCAAAACTACTGAAGGGGTTAGAATGAGCGCAGCTGTCAGCTGCTCAGGTTAGCCAAGCAGGCTGTCGTGGCTTGCACAAAGTATGCAAGATACAGGACAAAGTTTCATACTAGCTGTGCCATTAGCTAGTGTTGGCCACAGTATCTGGCTGACGTAGTGCCCATTCCAGAAGGTTTTTCTAGGATTGTTCAAAAGACAGTGAGTATTTTGGGAAGTGAGAACTGTATGAATTATGCTGACACAAGAGTGATATTTACTACACTGGCATTTGGCTTTACAGAAAGTAAAAAGTACTTCAGCTTTTCTACTGGAGCCTAGGAATACTATTATAAATGCTTTGTGTATGGACACAACGTGTCTCGTGCTCAAGAAACCAATGGTTCTTAGTGTACTAAGTGTCTCCAGTGGAAACATTGTGGCTTTTAAAAAGAAAGCTTGCATCATGTTCCAATAAGCTGAATTTTCAGTTATTTCTTTCCGTTTGTAAACCAACACTGTCCATCTTTTCTGCTCAATTATTGTTTCATCTTCATTTTAAAACCTCCAGTTCAAAACCTTGTGCTTTCATCACTTGTGTGCCGCAACTTAATACCATGAGAAGATGGAAGCACAATAAAAATTTCTACTTAACAATATTTCAGAACAAAGTTGCTATGTTTTCTCTCTCTCTTTACCAGCCATTTTGGAGGCTATGTGTGAATATTTTGATGTGGAGGTTAAAAGTTTCAGAAAAGATGATATTTTGGTCTTCATATCACAAAGTATTGGGTTGTTTTCTGGAATAACAAGGGAGAAATATGCTTCAACAGTCACTTATATCTCAAAGTTCCTCAAAGTCCCAACTGAATAGTGTTATAAGTTTTGAAGAGCTTGTAACAGCAAGGAAGTGCCTCTAAAGTATGCTAATAACATTTGCTCTTGACTTTCAGATGAATGACAATATCCTTGTTTGGGAGAGCATCCTAAAATAGCTTTCCAGGGTAATACTAATGCTAATCAATCACTATGTTGCTGTCTTTCACATATAAGCTGAAAGATTGTCAGAGTGCTGTTGAGCTTCCAAAAGTGGAAGAACTGGAAGGGAAGGCTAGCACTTATTAAAATACCTAGCTGGACCTGATCACATCGTAGTGACAGGCTGTCTAGGCCTTCTTGCTCTAAGACATCATTAGCATTTCTGCAGATAGCTAATTTAAGTGGCTTCTGGTACTGTGGAACTTGATGTCTTGCTACTGTGAAGATCCACTGAAACTATGGAAATGTGAGCTGTGCTGAAACGCTGCTGGAGAGTTAGACCAGAGGCTTTATTTTAAAATAGTTTCACTTTGTTACTATCTTGATATATCTTCTTTAACTCAAGCTTCATATCTTAATACTATTCTCTCAGTACTTTGATTAGTTTTCTGAGTTTTACTAAAAAGGCAAAGGCTGGGGATGAAGGAAGAGGTTTTTATAGGATGAAAATACAACTTTATCATTCTCATCTATGGAATTGTTAGAAAAACTCCCCATACCCCGCAGTGTTAGCAAAAATCGTGAATTCAGAGTCTTAAACCTAAAATTTCTAGGTAGCAGCACTTGGTGATGGGAGAGTGCTAGAAGATGCTGAGGGAGGTGCTGGAAGCAGCTGTACAGTACGTAGAGCTAGGTAGGAGACCCACAGCTGTCCCAGTATCATGTTCTGGCTTGGAAATGGAGAACAGTTGGGTGGCAGCCAGACTATCAAAGATCAGCTGGACCTCACTGTACCAAAGAAGGATGCCATCCCTCTGATTTACATGTACATGAAGATTTTGCCATCCTGGGTAGGCTCTAAACAATTGGATAGGCTTAAAGAGCTTATTTGAAAGAGGTAGGAAAGATTTTAAGCTCATTTCTAAATATGGTAATTGTGTAATAAAACCAGATGACATGGCAGAGAAATTTTTTTGGTCATTTTGAGTATTCCCCTACACCCAGTTGCATCTGGACTTCCCCTCTGCCCCCTCTCCCCCCCATCTTTCCTACCCTTTGTGTATGTACCTCCTCAAAAGAATAGAAATACTCTGTCCTATCAAAACTAAAATTCATGTTATCACTCTGTGTCTGGCAGTGTTCCCACTGAAGAGTGTGGGTTGTAGGTGAGTGTAAGTGCTTATTTTGTGAACAGAATCAATAGTTCTCTTTATTTCCATTATTTTGTCTTACCAACATTGGATTCTGACATATTCACTATATTACATCTGGGATAACCTTCCTTAAGATTTAAGTGCCTTATTTTCAGGACTTCTTTTGTTTTAAACTGCTGTTGCTTCATCAGTAATCCCATTCCCATCATATTCTTTTGTATAATAGGTATAGAAATCACTTATTTAAAGACTATAGGGTGCATAGTGGCATTAGTAATTATCAAGGCAATGTTCCTAGTGACTAAAGAGATGAAAGGAAAAAGCAAATGCTTTTGAGTTGTTGGGGCTTTTCTTACTTTTAAATACATTTGTTTTTCTTGTGGTAGTCCACTGAGACTAAGAATTTAGGATTGCAGAAAAACAGTTAAACAAGTGTGTACTTAAAGGTAAGAAGTGATGCTTTGGCTCAGCCTTGCCTTCCAAGATGGATGAATCCATGTTTTGGGAATTCAAACACCATATATGAGCAAGCATTCTCAGTGAATGACTCGGTCATAGTGCAAAGTTTCTCGATTAATATGCCTGTATGTGGGTATCCATGAGTACTATGTAATAGCATAGCAAAAAA
The DNA here is from genome assembly GCF_018139145.2 of Gymnogyps californianus. Classification (NCBI taxonomy): domain Eukaryota; kingdom Metazoa; phylum Chordata; class Aves; order Accipitriformes; family Cathartidae; genus Gymnogyps; species Gymnogyps californianus. The sequence continues at coordinate 75,607,163 of NC_059472.1, read as the reverse complement.
TTGAATTCTAAGATCCCAGTTTGACCCATATAATGCATAAGGTTTTAATATGATTAAAAAAAAGAAAACTCAGAGCCTTTTTGTAATAGACCTGTGTTACTAAAGTGTCATTTAATGTCTTAGAGGTACTGTCACCTCCTAGGAATAAACTTTCAATTCATGTTATAATTTATTTCTAACAAAACAGTGCTTTTTTTAAAAACTTCATTCTGAGATTATAAAGGCTTCACTTCAAGTATATCCTGTAGCAATACAGCCCTGTAAGAAGCATTTGAACTCACAATGAATATCAATTATTCTGGAAAGCAATTCACTGAGCTCCAGAAGGATACTGTGACTGGCTTGTATTAAAGGTGTGTTCAGGGCACATGGCTATTCTGCTATATTACTCTAATGTTACTTTTAACTTCCAAAGTAAATAATGTCTTTATCTTTCTCTATGTATTCATCAGGGCATTGTGCTGTGTCGAGCTTATAGAATTTGGCTTTACTGCTACCATTCATCTTCTATTTGTCATGCAATGTCTAGTACAAGAGTAATTGATAAAGAAATGTGAACTCAACTGAGTAAGATACATAGAGTGACCATGCTTTGAAAAATGTGTACGATGTTACTTTATTAATAATAAATATATTTAAAGAATGGTTTGTCACTCTGGATGACAGATGATGTTTCTCGGTTGGTGCTGTGAGGAAGGTTACTACAGCTATCAGAGATGAACGAGTGGACTAAACTGTAAACTGTATTGGGATTATAAGAAGGCAATGTTTTTTGTTATTTATTTTACATATTGACTCTCAATTTCGGAGAGGGGAAAAAACCACTTGTAGATTATCACATCAGATGTCAGTCAGAGGAAAAACTGTCTCCATAGACAATAGAAATTGTGGGGTACCTGGAATAAGCATGCCTTCCTCTAAATGAGTAAGCTATACCTCTTTTTTTCCACTCAGAAAGGGCTTTCAAAGACATGATATCCCATAGAACATGATTGCAATCCTCTTCTCTGAGGATTTGTTGCTCGCAAGCAAGCTGGAACTTCAAAAAAGGCTTTTGAAAATAGTTTCTGATAGCGTGTAGGAAAAAAATTAAGTATGAAAGTACTCACCCTGACAGTATGGGCCTTTTGTTTGTGCTTCTTCCACCCGCCCTGCATAAGAGGCCCCATGGCAGAGTATCCGAGGGATCAGTTCAGCTCTGTGGGCGGTGTAGGTACAGTGTTCTGCACTGGGCCACTTCCACTGAGGTGTTTATCCGTTAGACTTAATTAAATTCCTGTATTTCCTTATTTAGGAAAGAAAGCATTTCCATTTTATAGAATATATTTTATAGTTGTTTTACATTGCTCAATGAGCAGCAGTTTTTGTTTTAATATAGATGTAATAGGATTGTGTGTATATCAAATTGCATCAGACCTTCGTAAGACACTGTGCTTTGAAAATCGTGTGAAGTCACATAAACTTGTGTAAATTTGTTTACATAATATCACAGTTCTAAATATTACACTGATATGCACTAAAATGTTTTGCAGTAACTAAAGTTGCTGCAAGGTTTGAAATAGTTACATAGTTTGAAATCCAAAGTATGTGTTTCATCTTCTACTTCCAAAGTATATAGTTCATCTTCGAGCAGCTGCCTACTTGTTTCTTTTTCTTTTTTCTTTCTTTATTACTAATCCATGTCTTTGTAGCCACTCACTTGTTAAAAAGCATACATACTAACTGGGAATTTAGATCTTCATTTAATATTTCATCTCATTCCTAAAAGTTTTGATTTAAATTGCTCTGCTAAATAAGTTACAGCGTTCTATTAGTATGGGACACAATTGATGAGCTTTTTGCTGGTGGATATTTCTGTTTGTATAGGATTCTGCATGGTATAAATGAAACATCAGTCTTTTATGCTAAATCTCAGCTTTTTGCTCAGCTTTCAGAGGTCTTTAAGCTATTTGGTAGATGGAGGCTAAAATATGCATTTGATAACGGTCTATTTTCTCGAATTGGCCATGAGTTTCCACTTTCTTTTGCAGTGCTCAAGATAACTTTATTGTCATGAACTTATCACTAGAATTGCTGGGGACAAAGTTCCTGAGAAAATGGTCTGGGAGTATTAAAACTCTGAATTTTAATACAAATCATAAAATTGAGAGAAGCAAAGCCCTTATTTAAAATAAAGCCAAACCAAGACTCTCTCCCAGACTTCTTGACAGGAAAGTACTATCAGAAAGCATTCATTTGTCTTTCAACAACAGACAAAACTATAAGTTTGTATGTTTGTCCTGTTTGTTTCTAATAGACTGTTGGAATATGCAGAATGGACGTTGGGTGTAAGAGTATGTTGTGAAGAAATACATAAGGATATAAACACCCAAAGTATGCAATCTGAACAAGAAGTCAGGAAGAACACATACTATTTTTTCTTAAATATTGTTATTTGACTTTGTAAAATAGCATTGAAGTTTTACAGTTATTTGACTTTTTATTTTTTGTAGCTGCTTTGAAACCTTTCCCTATGGAGAGGTTTTCCTTTTGCATACCAGTTTCTTAGCTGCTACTGTTACAGTTCTGAATATGTTCTGGACTTCTTGGTTTGGATGTTAAAGCTTATAGTTTTGGGGTTTTTTTAAATTATTTTATTCTTTATTTATTATTTAAATGCATGGATCTTGACCATGCTGTCTATGAGCAAGCAGATCTGTGAGTAAAAACAAGAAGAAATCCATGTCCATAGGTACAGTTGTAAAATAAAGACTGTGATTTCTATTTAACCCTAGATTCTACAGAAAATGGAGTTTGTTTGAAAAAAAAAAATCACAGAGGTTTTTAAGCCTGAGAGAGTCTTATGCTGTGCTCAATGACCTTGTAGCTACAAAGCAGTAATAAACTGTTTTGCCAAGGTTGTAGGCTCTGGTAAAAGGAGCTCTTAAGATGCGTACTGCTGTCTCTATTGCAAGCCTGCATTCAGCTGTTACCAAAATAGAAAGCAAACTTGTTCTGAGCTAAATGCTTGCCTAATTTCCTTAATTAGCCCCAAAGATGATATTACAACAACACTCTTGGAAAAGCTATTCCAATGTTTAATTGTTCAGCTAGTGGGTTTTCTTAGCTAACCTAAATTTCCCTTGTTCCAGTTTAAACTCAGGTTTTTCTTCCTTTGTATTCCAGACTGGAAGAAGATGTCATATGCGTTCTCTTGCAGAGATGTATTATAGACTTCCTTTTTTCGGGCTGTGATGCGTATTCTCTTTCCTTACAGATTGTGTCCCTGAAATCCTTTCAACAGTCTTGCTCCACTGTGTTAAGCTCTCTCCAACTACTCCTTTTCTTTGAGATGTGACGCCTCAAACTGGATGTTACTGTTCTGTTAGCTTTGTTAATAACTAGTAAAAAGGAAGGACTAACTTAGATGTCCTCTAGGCTGTATTTCACTTTGTGTATCTTGTCATGCTGATTGACTTTTTCAGTCATATGACACATTGCTTAGGTTTCTCTTGGGATCCATTATAACCTTTGATCCTAAAGTGCTTTCACCTAGCCAATTGTACTGAATTATTGCTATCAAGACTAAAACTTCCTTGCTCTTGCAATTTGATAAAGGCATAGAGGTTGGGTTTTTTCCAGACACTTCAGCTTAAGATCCTTTTGCATTTTAGTCTTGTTCTGTTCTCCCATATACTTTCATCCCTTAATGTCACTAATGAAAATACTAACTGCTGTTGGATGTAGGACAGACCCCTTCAGACCTGTCTGTGATGAATCATTATGTTTTAAGTGTGCTATGGGTAGATACTCAGTATATTTTTCCCATCTGTTATGCATGTTCCTTATGATAGCCTCACGGAGGACATACTGTCATGACTGAATTTTGAGCAGGTCTCAAACGTGAGCACATCAAGAGTTTGCTAAGGTAGAGACAAGACTTCAGTTGTTTCTCCTCATTCTAAAGATGTGTTGCTTGTTTCATAGAAGGAAGCTAGACTAATCTAGCATGATTGTTCTTGATAAAACCACATTAGCTTGATTTTTTTTTTTTTAAATTTATTTTGTTCTCCAAAGGCTTTACATTGTTTAAATATTTGCTTCTGTACTTTTTATGAATTTAAGTTCGTATGGCTGGTCTACAATATCTTTATTGCTCCTAAACCTTTTTTTTAAAGGGAGGAAATATTTATTGTTTTTCATTCATCTGGATGGTTACCATCTCCCACCATGTTTACCAATTTTTATTGTGAATAACTTGGAGAATTCTCGCAATAGTCAACAATAGATTTCTTCTGACCGAAGCAACTTTGAAAACATTTAAAAGAACTCTCCAAGACATCCTTTTACTATTTTAGCCAGTGATTTTATCCCTCTGTCCCTGGTATTGAGTTAGCCATCTCATTGCAAGTTAACTGTTTAATAAAGGCAGGCAGAAGAATGCTAACCTTTGGCCTTCTCAGGGACACTTGTTCTGCAGTACTGCTAAAATATACTCTGGTAAAATGCACAGCAGGTTGATGTAGAAGTTACCTAAAATGACTTTGGGTTCAAAATAGAAGGCCAATACTCAGGTAGTAGTAGGTTTTTAACAAACTCTGCTTAAAACTACAGACGCAAGTTAAAGGACAAAAGTTGTATTTGAGTTTTTGCTTCCTTCTTTTCTCACAAGCCAGTTAATGGGGCAGTACCTGGTGGAGCTGCAAACACTGAGTGCCTGTCAACCAGAAGAACATTGCCTGCCACTAACAGTGCTTAAGTGCAACCCTGGTTGCTACCAAGGCTTGCTTTCCTGCAGGAGGGGAATGGTTTGTTGCAGAAGGGCAGCACGGTGTGAGAGTTCATTCTGAGCTGCTGTCCTGCCATGTAGGGCAGATACTTGTATTGTATACTATTAATGTCTGACATCACTGGCAGTGTGTGTCTTGAGCTGTAATAGGAGAATAATGGGGATATATAGAAAGCAGCCTCTGATATCAGAGCTGTATACAGACCTTTACTTTTTGATAAAAATAAACTTTTCAGATTAAAAAAGTTAACACTGATTCCCTTCTGCAAATCCCAGAAGAACAGACAAATGGGTCCTCTGCTGATACGCAACTAATAACGTGTCAATGTTATGTATTTGCAGCTGACTTGCTTTTTTTCCATTGATAATGAAGATTAAGCTGAATTCTGATTAATTCTCCCCTTACTCAATGTATTCTCAAGATAATTTTGATAGTTACAGAAATGCGCAAGTGGTACCTTAAATATTCTTGATGGTGCTACTTAGAAGTGATACCGTTTGAGAGGGGAATCACAGAGTCTGGATTTGAAATTAAAAAATGAAATCTACTTGTTAGCCGAAGCACAAACACAGAATGCAAACAGGAATCCGCATGTCATCCTGATCTTTACTACAGAAAGTGATCTTAATTTAGGACCTTAATAATTTTTCACTTTTTTTGTTGTTGTTGTTGAGGAAAACAGTCTCTCACTTGAGAGAATTTAGAATTCAGCAGAGACCAAATCTGAATTAGTTATGCATTTTTGTCATTAGTTGTGTTGTGTAGTTGTGATTGTCTGCCAATGTTTCTCAACTTTCTCAGGTCTAACCTTTTAAACGGGAATGCAAGTGGCATGGAAGACTTGCAAATGCCATAATCAAGAAATAAGAATATAATTAAAGCAGTAATTTCCTACTACAGGCATATCTTACATATGCATTCCACTTTCACTGTCAGTATGGAAATGAACAGAGCAATATATATTCATAAAGTATTGTGCAGTCATATTCTAAGATTTTTTTTGTAGCTCTTTTCTCACAGGCTCTTCTGGAGAGTTACAGTCTCTTACTCTCAATAACTAATAAACCCAGTTGTTGTGTTTTCGTTTTTAAGTGTCAACACAGAACCACAGTTCCTACTGGTGGTTATAAATGTGGCAAGAATTGCATTTCTGTTTAGACCCATTATTCCCTGATAGAAAGTCATCAGTGTACTCAGAGGAAAATGGGGCAACTGTTAATCCATCCGTAAGCTGTAATGCTAGAAATCTTCTAGGTCTTTCCACTTCAGTCATGCTTTTGAATGTCTCATAGTCTGGACTGTCCAATGAGACACGTTTTGCTGTTGTTTGGGGTGTGGGTTTTTCCCTCAAGGAATAAAAAGTTGTTCTGACTTTTTGATTGGGCCTGTTTTAGGTTCCTAGAAGAAACTGTACTTCTCCAGTTTTACAGTGAAGTTTTAGCTTCCTAAAAGAAATACAGTTCTTGAACCCTGCACTTGTATTTCAAATATAAAATAATGAGGTGCCTAATGTGGTTTCATGTGCTTTTTGTGTCCGCCCCCTGCTCCCCCAGGCAGGGGGGCCAGACTGCTTGTAGACTGCTTTGCATTTTAAATTTGATATGCTTTAAAGCAGACATTCTTCACTTGCTGATGACATGTCAGTCCTATAAAACTCTTCGATGTGAAACAATGATAGTAGTCTTTGCTTTGTTTCCAAATGATAGCTTTAAAACCTGTAATTTTAAACCACCTGCAGTTAGAGTAAATACCAGTTTCACAGTCTGATCTGCTGCTAGATTTTACTTTCACGTACATGTTTTGATGCACTTCTTTTTCTTTTTCCATAGAAGTGGCACAGATTTCTGTAGCAACTTCCTGCTTAATTGGCTTCACTACAATTAAATATCAAACGTAAGATTATGGCTTGTTGCTTTGTCTTTTCCTCTAGTGTCTACTTTTGCTGAGGTGCCAGGCTGACCCCAGAGAGAAGTAAATTTTGAAATCTAACTTGAATACAGGAGCTGAGGAATTTTAATTGAAAAAAAATCTGTGTTAAGCAATGAAGAACTCATCTGTTGTTACTTATTTAGACCTTAAATGGCACCTACAACTTTTGAATGGATTTGTTTGTATCTATGTAGTCCAGATTGACAGATTTCCCTCCTGGAAACTTTCTTTTCATATGAAGTAGGTATTATAAATTCAGCCCGTAAACATGTTAGTCTGAGAAAATGGGGACTGCTACAAGACAGAAATCTGCCTCTCTTTGATGTCCCCTGTGCTTATGACTAAGAATGATTTGCTTTTCTATGGGTTAAAATTCTGGTATAAACGGTTATGGTCACCTCCTTGTCCTGACATGAAGGGTATGCTTTTGCACCCTGAGATGATCTGCTGGGGCTGGTAATGGTCCCAATTCAGGCACCACTGATCAGAAGATGCAGAACACTCGTGGAAGAGGCTGTGAGACCAAGTTGGAGGAGGAGGAGGTGCTGCAAGGAAAAGGGTCTTTAAAGGAGGACATTGAATTTTATGACTTTGCTCGCTAACATAACCTTGATTTTTAGACAGAGCTGCAGCTAATTCTCCATGTTTTTTCCCTCAATGTTCAATAGTGTAGCACTTCAACAGTGTAACCTGCAGCCCTTAGCCCTGTTATTAAAATCAAACACACAAATGTGAGGGGTAACTATCTTCTTCATGATGAAGTCTTATACATCCTTGTCCTAGTTTAAAAAAAAAAAAAGAAAAAAGTTTGTATGCTGCTTCTAGAAGTAGATGAAGGCAAAATTAAAATGTCTGTCCAACCTACTCAGGCACAATCTTGGATCAGATGGATTATAGCTGATCTGTCTAACTCTGCAGTCATGCCACCCTGTTCAGAGAAAGCTGGATTTGCCTCTGAAAAAAACCACCCCAAAACCAGAAACCAACAACACAAAAACCAACCCCCCAAAACCTAAAAAACTGCCTCATTTCAAATAGACTCTAGTCTTCCTACTGCTCACAAACCCTGAGGGAAACAGCAGTACCTTTTGTGCAGTAAAATCAATCATTTTTGATTATAACAAGAATATTTTGCTGGAAAATGCTTTCTTTTAAATTTCACATTCATGAAATCCAGAGCAATTTGTCTTCAGAAAAAGACATGCTGCTCTGATGTTGAATTATATTTCAAACTATATTATGTCTTGTGTACATTTGCTTGCAGATACATCTAGGTGTATCTGTGATCATCTATAACTAAAGGAAGTGCTAATCGTCTTTGCAAAAGCTAACAAAATTATTTTTTAAATGATCAAATAACTGCAGATTTGCTCATGCTCCCACTGAAAGTAGACGTTGTTATTTTTATGCCTGTGCTTGTAGAAAATGCCTGTTTCCAGCTTATTTCTGTAGAGGATATTGGGGAAAGCTGTTTCTTTGTTTTTCTGTTAACAAAGTGGCAGGACCAACACCCAAGTTACAAGGGTGTGAACAAAGTGAGGACTCTTAGCCCTGGTTGCCATCTGCAGGAGCGCTCCCCAGCCTGGGTCACTGCAGCCCCCGGGGGAGCACTCCTGGGCTCCTTTTGCTTTAAATTGGAAGTGAAATTATTGGGAGGTAGTTTGTTAGAAAGGGCAATCTGATGGGCTGTGATCATTGTCCAAAACATACATGAAAATAAGAATCTGTTTCATCCCCTTTTCTGTTGAAATAGGAAAATATGAACTTTTGTTCCTCTATGTTTCCAGGTTTTTTTTTTTTTGGGGGGGGGGGGGTTATTTGGTTTTTTTGTTTGTTTTTAAATGTGAGTAGTTTTTTTTGAAGGAAGATATTTTGTGATTAAACTGCAGGGTGAAAGATTTTGTTCACAGTTCAAATGGCAGAGGCATATGTTCATAAATATGCTGTATGGCATATACTGACTGCTTGATGCCATTTTCATGAGGTGCTTTTCTGTATTAAGAACAAAGATGTTTGAAATTAAATATTGAAACTTACTGGGATATTAATTACTTAGTAATGATTAAGCAACTCTTCACCAAAGTCAGGAGGATAAGAACTATCTCTTCCAAGATTAAGAAAAATAATACTTTCTTGATAATCATTGTAAGTTTAAAGGCTTAATAAGAATCAAGTAATTTTTAAGAGCCTTTTTAAAGAATCAGAAGACTAAATTTGCAAAAAAAGGGAAGGTATGGACTCATTTGATTCAGAATTTCAACTGTTAAAACCTGGTTGAAATAACAGTATTGAAAGAAAGAGGTTAAATCACAGGTCATAAAACCAGTGTATTACAGCCCTGCTGTCAGTGTATCAGTGGCCGAATATCCACGCGCTGGGGACACTGTTTCATTGCAGGGACTACTGAACTGAAGAAATCCAAAGGCTGGATTGAATCATTGGCAGCTAAATCCCTCTGTGGGGCCTGTTGTCCCTTGGAAAAGCAGAATACAGAGGGTTAAGATTGCTTTTGGAGCATATCACTCATGTTCTTTTGCTTCTCTTATTTACCTCTGTACATTTCCCATTTTATCCCCTTTTGTGCACTATTTTGCTCTTGTTATTTTCATTATAGTCTCTCCTTCTCATCTGTGCAGGCAACAAAGATCAGCAACAAAAAGATGATGAAAGGGAGGCTCCAAAGAAACAATCAGGTCATCCACAACTCTCTCTTGCATCTAAAGAGAGGTTCCTACACCAAACCCAAGGTGATTTTATGGTAACAATGAACATGAAGCCGGTTTAAGTCTTCTCTTTCTTAGTGAGATAGTCTATGTCCAAATATATTTGATGGAAGTTGTATGTGAGAGTCTGTTGGCCTTGTGGTTTTTATCTGAGGTCACAGAAGATATAAAGTCAGTATCTTAATTTCATACTTTTATTTCATTTTGTGTGTGTGTGTATATAAGTAAAAACACACCAAAAACTCAGTGGCTATTTCAGGAGCAGGGTATTTCTACGCTTTGGACTTTGCTTTATCTTCTGTAAATATAAAGTAATTATGTGGTGAATTCCCATTCACTTGGGAAAGAATACTTCTGCATATTGACTGTAACATATCTTGGAGAGGTTACAGTCATTCTATATAACGTATTACTATGCTGTTACATTTAACCTGCCTGATTTTTGCTAACAATTCTTTTCATAAGGCTGCTATTAATTTAAATTGTTAGAAATTGATCCTGAACGTCCAAAAGTATGAAAGTGTGTGGTGGATGACGGTACTGCAGTATCAGTGACAGGTCTGCACTGGGAAGATGCTATTCCTTCAGTTCCTTTGATGTGCTTTAGACTTCCAGTCTTTGGTGGTGTTTTGTGGCTTCCAAACGAATCCAGTCTTTCCAGTTAAAATGGAATATTGAATGTTTGTCATCCATTTCCACCTACAAATAAGGAAAACTAGTGAGCGTTGCTTCTCTGCATTTAATTGCACCTTGGGGGCTGATACCTGGGGTCACCCTGATATCATGGGGGGAATCCAAGAAGTAATGTGGAGTTGTTTTTGAGTGTGTAGCTGATGAAATGAAGTGGAAGGGGACAAGGTAAAAGAATGTGGCTGTGGAGCTGTATTTTTTGTTATAATTCTGGTGGGATTATTATGGTGAACTCTAAGCTTACTGTGCAACTAGGGTAATTATAAGAAATGAGAAAATAATATATTAAGAGTAAATAATTGGTATAGGCTATTTTATTGGGAGGGCTATCAGAGGTACTGGGAATTATCAAAGTACCTCAAGCAACCTCAGGTGCTGGGCATCACTGTGGAGTTAAAGCATCTTGTGCCAGAAGGGTCATCTGGAAAGGTTAAGGAAAGGTTGAGCTTGCAACCACTGCTAACAGAATAAATAAAAAAAAAAAAAAAAAGGAGGGGGGCTAGTTAGCTGAATATGCTGACCTCAGCTTTCCTGAATAAGGAAAAAATTTTAAAAGGAATAAAAAAAGTAATTTTTCTGTCTGAAATGTGAAATGTTTGAGAGCTACTGAAGACTAATGAGGTCAGTTCTGAAATAAAATGTCAAAATGAAACATTATTTTTGAGATTTCCCCCCCCCCCATGTTTTCCTAGAACTGCAATTTTGGTGAGTGCAATATTGCTCGTGTCTTCCTTCTCTCTTATGCCTTCATAACTTCTCTGTTTGCAAGCTTGACACTCCCAGCTGGTCTGCAGACAACAACTGTACTTTAAAGTCCAAGCCGCATCAGGGGAAACCAGTAATTAGACCATCGTATTTATTTGCAGATACTATATTGAGTGTTCAGTCTGCATCTCATTAATGTGAAATGGTTGCTTGGGGTAGAACAAGAGCTGTCAGGTGTCCGTACTGTTGCATGGGTGCGATGGATGAAAGATGCAGGAGGAGGGGGGTGAGATAGGAGAGACCCCACATGTGGACACAGAACTCTGGTGCTGGGTCTGTGACTGGGAAAACAAAATTACTAATTGACCTCTACGTGTTTAAAAATGGCTATTTTGGCAGTCATACCCCATCCCTACCTTGTGTGCCTAATTCTGGCTGATGTGGCATTGTGCTGCAGGGTCATACAGAAGGGTGCCTTTCTTCCCTAGTATCTTTTGAAAGGTGTGTGGTAAAGCACTTGTAAACCCATTGGAGCAAATTATAAGTGATGGCTGAAACCAAATTACTACCCATCAAATGCCCAGGAGGAATGCAAATACTGCTGTGAAATTGTAGCTTTTATAGGGGATGCAGCAATGTCTTTATTTCTAAAAGGAAGGAGTGTGAACCCCAGCCCATCTTTCTGCTTTCTTATTCATTGGTCTACCTGTTTATTAGCAAGACACAGTTTTTGGGGTTGTATCAAGATTACGTTGGAGGGAGCGGGGGTTGGTTGGTTGCTTTTTGTGTAGTTGGTTTTGGTTTGGGTTGTTTTTTTGTTGGGTTTGGGGGGGCTGGTGTTTTGTGGTTGGGGTTTTTTTTGTTGTTTGGCTTTTTTTGTTTTTTAAACTTCGGTAAAGTGGTGATGAGGACCAATGTAAACTCTGCTCACTTGGCCTGATAATGATAATGTGGAGAATTTTAAATGAACTGAAGCAGATTTTGGGTGCGTAAATCCCAAATTGATCCAGAAAGGCCTTGCTTGGCAGCTTGCTAGTCTCTTGGGATGGTTTCAGTTTTTCATTTTTGGTCCCTAAGTTCTGATACTGAGCTGATTCACAGTATTTGGGATAAGGACTGTGTGTACATGTATGTATGTAAATTAGAAACTAATTCCCGGCATCTCAGAAATCAACCTTTTCCACAGCAGGAAGAGATGAGTAATTCAACAGCGGAAAACTATGCACCGAGTTCTGTAACATCGTCATACAGGCAGACTACCACAGTTCCCCAAGATTTAGCAACACAAGTTGCAAAGACCTGTCCACACAAACGTAGGCAAAACAAGGGCTAATAGTTTGGGTTGTCTTCTTACTGTGTTAATTTTTCAGGGTTTGGTTATTGACCAGTTTGATTTTTTTTTATCTTAAATTTTACTCTTTCCCAGTGTCAACAGATGCTTTTCATACTGGAGATAGATAAAACTGGGACGACTGGGGTCTGTCATATTTGAATGGACTTTGGAAAGGCAAGGAAAAAAAAAAGTCCCTCAAGATAACTGATTAATTTGCAGAACAATAGAAATGTAAAGACCGCTTTTAGATGCCTGATGTATCTGCTAGAATTTAGACAGCTCCTTCTCGGATTTCTTCATTACCCAAATTCTCTTCTATTTTTTAACCAATATGGAGATAACTATTACAGAGGGAGGAAGGTTACGTCCATTACAGAGAGGTGTTGGGAAATATTTTTCCATAAAGACATGTTTTGGCAGCTACTTTTATGAGCAACTGACATTTTTTCTGGCAGAGGGAGGGGTGTTAAACTGATCAAAATATTTCATTAATATTTCCTAAAAATACAGCACCTTAATAAAATAAGAGCCATCACTCTCTATAAATCTCTGGAAATTTGGGTCTGCCGCAGACTAATATGTTCTATATATCCTACGGAATCCATCCATTTTTATCCTGCTCTTTCTTCTGCGGAAAAAATGTGAGGATGCCAGGATGATGTAACCCTTAATGCTTCAAATCAATTTACAAAGGGTGTGGTTTTTTGATTTATTTATTTATTTATTAAATCTCTTTGCAAATGTGAGCAACTATATCAGCAATTATGTCTTTATCCATCTGACTGGGTCTGGAGTGAAATGGGAAGAGAATGCAATCCAGCTAATAAGGCACACATGCCTTTAGAAGAAGGAAAGATTAGAGCCTTCTATATCTCAGGGGTACCAATCTGCCAATTAAGTTTTAGTGATCCTTTTTTGCATTTCTTATCTTGCCTCCATCTCTTGTTTTATATATACTGTGCAGCTGTGACTATAAGCTAGTTGTCACCTTTTGGATGGTTTCTGAGGCTTAGCTTCAAGTTTATCTGCCATTACATTATCTGTATGGCTCACTACCCTTCGTCAGCCTTGCCTGCGCTAAAGGTGTGTGACTGATGCAGCTGAGCAGCCAGGTAGGTGACAGTATGACAAGTGGTAACAGAGCAGTAGTGCAGTGATGGTCCCTCCTGTTCTGGAGCTGAGCAGAGCTGTGCTTGCTCTTGCAGAGGGGGCATGTGCACAGACCCGTGCAGTGAGAGCATTGGCGGCGGCTTATTTCTAGAGCTGTTTTTAACATCTGGAGCCAGAGTTAGCCATAAACTAAATGATCCAGTTAGCTGTGGAGAAAGTACTACTTGATTTTATTTTCTTTCTGCTCTCTCCTCCTTTCTTTCATCTGTCCTACCTTCCCTTCAAACCCCTTTTAGTACGGATCCGTAAGTGCCTGTAAGAGCCTTGCATCCATTCCTGTTCTTCCTCTGCCTTTGAGTGGTGCCACCACGCTGCTGCTTCCGCACTGCCTGAGCTCCGGCAGGAGGGAGCATTGATTGTTCAGGGCAGGCTATCTGCTTGCCTCTTGCACCCGAGGTGTAGGATGGAGAGGAGGACAGAGGGAGCTGAAGTCTAAAGCCTTGTGTTCAATATCGCTGCAGGTCTGGTTCAGATACAGTTGTCATGGGATGCTGCAGCTCGCAAAGATATCTAGTATAACACACAGCATTTTTGAATGATACAGCTGTAAATATCTGCTAAACCCTTATAAGATTGAAATCTGAGATATATAACTTGCCCAAACTGGAGAAATGTTTTCCACAACATGAGGAAACATGGAGTTTTCTACCATGAAGTCAAACCCTTGTTATGTTAAATGCCTGTTGACAATACTTGGACTATTTTTCCTTTGTAATTCAGTTTAAAAGTCTTATCTTTGGAAGTTTAACTGAAATGTCCAAATGGCTACATTTGGCTAAGCCATAAGTGGCTTAAAATAAGGCCTTGAAAAGGAAACTATTGAGTAAGCCTGACTTGAGTAGCAACACATTGCTGACTATGCTTTCTCCAAGTCTTGCACTCTATGCTGTAGTTGCAATCAAAGCATATATACAGTTATGTGCTTTGAAACAGAATGCAAGTGGAGCTAGTTCATATAGCCTCCCATAAGCTTTAACAAAAATAATGCTTCATTTTTATAACTATTAATCAGGATGTATTTATAGACGTCTCTATTCAGCATAAAATAATAAAGGTTTTGATATTTATCTGTCTCTGAAAACTGTTGTCATTAACCTTTTTTTTTTTGTAAGTGTCAGTGCATTGGAAGAAGTTGTAACAAGTGGCTTTATTTTACAAATAGTGATATAAATATAACTTTCTTTATCATATTAGCTTGTTATTATTATGAAATGCAAACATGATGCGGCTGTCCACGTATCTTCAGAGAATCTAGCTCATTTGTATATTTAATCAGACTTGGGACATCAGTTACTTTTTCTGCAAACATAAAGCAATTTTTTTACTGCTTATTCAGTCAGCACAATTTTGGCATACTAAAAAAGACATCCACTTTCCCCTTATAGTGATTCATTTATTCAGAATAAAAGGAAGCCATTATACAGGAAAAATAGTTTTCCAATGTGCAGTTTCCAGAATTCTTGCAAGAAATATGGACTTCATTCATCCACTTACTGAAGGGTTTTACTAGCCTCCTCAGTCTTGCTTTAAACTTAGAGTATGCTATACTTTGTGCTATCTTTATATGATATATTGTGATCACTAAAAACTAATAAAATTTACAGGCCTCATGAGAGCTACTTGTGCTTGATACATGTCTGATAGTTGACTGTTTCAAATATGGACTTGTTATGGACCCAGGAAAGCTCGTAGATTTTTGAGACGATGACTTCTTCTGTGGCACTTCTGCTCTCAAATTTTCTATTTGTCTTTGGAGCACCCTTTAACCACAAAATGCATGCTTCCTTTTTTTGTGATTTTTTTTTTTTTTAAATGCCTCAGTTGTGCATGTGCAATAAAGTACTTGGTTAGCCATTCACAATTAATTTTGTAAGCATAAAAATGTGTGACAGGTGCAGTTTTTGCCCATGCAAACCAGAACCAAGTGTTGGACTTCCTTCAACTGCAAACGTTTAATTTCATGGCATTGATTGGTGTATCTTAATGATGACTCTATCCCTTTATAAAACACAATATTAACTTATTGCTAGAGAGTAGAAAAAAGACTAATGGAACCTAAATATTGCTGATGATAAATTTTACAATGTGGGGAAATACAATAAGGTAATCGGTTTACTTTCATATACTCCCTCTTCTCTCATGTTCAGGAAGTAATGAAAGAGGAGAACTTAATCTTATCTAATGCATGAGGTAAGTCAGGAAAAAAACTAAGGTGCTTGAGCAGAATGTTTAAAGAATGTCAAGCTCAGTGGAATGAAGGTAATGGCACTAACATTGATCTCTCTTTTGACAGTATTACTTCTTATTGCTCAAAACCCCTGGGGCTTTGCAAAAATCCTCTAGTTTTTTTTTCTTCTTTCTTCTTCCATCCTCCCCTCTCACCCACACTATACTCCAGTTGTTATTCCCCTAGAAATGAGTTGTGGTGGGTTGCCTCTGGCCAGCATCTAAGCGCCCACCCAGCTGCTCACTCATTTCCCACTCCCAGCAGTACAGGAGAGAGGATAGGAAGACAAAAAGCAAGAAAAATCATGGTCAAGATGAAGACAGTTTAATAAGTGAAGGAAAGAGGGGAGAGGAAAAAAGAATTTATGCAAAGGCAATCATAATCACCTCCCATAAGCAGACTGATGGCCAGCCAGTCTACGAGTAACGGCTGCCTTGGAAGACAAAAGCCCTGAGGTTTTTTTATTGCTAAGCGATGTTACGTGGTATGGAGTATTCCTTTGGCCGATTGAGCTCAGGTGCCTACTGGCTGGGGGATGGGAAGGGTGGCAGAGTGAGAAAAAGAGAAGACCTTGATGCTGTGCAAACACTGCTCAGCACTAGCCAAAACATTGGTGTGTCATCAACACTGTTTTAGTCGCAAATCTGAAACACAGCACTCTATGGGCAGCTGTGAAGAAGGTTAATTCCATCCCAGCCAGGCCCAGCACAAGAGTGTGATTAAAGAACAGATTCTTTTTTGTTTTAAATACATCTTTGTTCATCTTGTTCCTTTTCTCTTCACAAAAAAATGCCTGGTTTTCTCTGCTTTGATTAGCTACTTGCAGTGCCTTGCTGTCGTTAAGGATTCCACCATCCCTTCTGCTCCAGTGAGAGGAGAAGAATCACAGTACAAGCTCCTTTTCCACAGCAGTGGGTAGATAGTTTCACATGTTCTGATTATGTCTCTTGTAGGTACATGATCATCTTTTGGCCCCTGTTCAAATGCTGTGTAACTCGGCGGCGTCTCATGGTTCTTTGACAGAGTCAAGAGGTTCATGGTAACAATCTAATTTTCCCACAGGGCATCTGTCAGTGTTAAGACAACCCTACGTTTTAAAGAGAAGGAATCCTAAAGTTAGGAAACTGTCCTGTGAATGTGCAGCACTTTTGATAGTCAATAATTACGAGGAAATAAGGGGGAAATACAGAAAAATTTTACTTTAATCCTGTGCAATGAGTGTAATTCTACCTGGGCTTGTTTTACATCCCTCTGTGGTTTTTTTGGTGGTTTTTTTTTTTTTTTAAATCCTGCAATGAAAGTGAAGTTGTATTAGAAACTGTTGTCTTTTCTGGCACTAGACTTGGAATAATACCTGTTAATTAAACTTCACCTGAGCCAATAGAACTTTCTGCATACACGTAAAAGCACAATAGTCTATTGTGCAGAGAAGAAAACGTCCAGTCTTGCAAAAGTTTTTCTCAAATCTGTTGATATTGCTGGACATGCAAAGACCTGTATGTTCAGTTTCTCTCTTATCACTTTGAAGATGTTTGCGAACTCTGTAAATAACAGAGAAAAGTAATCTGCAGGTCAAACAATAGTTCAGGCTTTTCAGAACAGAGTTAAAGCACCTGGTCCTGAGGAAAGTACGAGTACATTGTAAGACAAGATGGTATTTAGTGCTTCCACCAATCACTTAAGTTATAGTAGCAATGTAGTACCAATAACATGCTCTTTCTCCCCCCTTCAACTTTCAGAAGATTTTAGTTTATAGTGTGGAACAAAATGATCAAACTGCTGTTCATACTTTGCATGTATTTCAGGTGGTTTGATTTGACAGTTGTGTTTATCAGCTCCAAAGGCATGCATATTTTTAGCAGTGTAGCTGCCTATTTTGATAATAATAGTACACTAGTTCCTCTTGATTTTTTTTTTTATTTCATGAGATACTTTTGTAATCAGCTAGTCCACATCTGTAAGTTTTGTATTCTCGTACACAATGTAAGGAAGTTTACAGGTTGTTATTATTCTTTTTTAATAGTAAGCAAATGAATCTCTTAAGAAAGGTGGTCACAGCTAGCTGCATAAAATCTTAGTTATGTGTAAGTGGATGGCTGTGATAGGAATTTGTAGACCTATTTATAGAGAAGTAAATTCTCATCCAAATATTTATGGACTCCTGGGTCTGTAAATGCAGAGTTTGAAATAATGGCTGTGAAAAATTTCAGCTCCTGCATGCATGTCCCAAAAGCGTTCAGTGCTAAAGACTTCTGGATAGTTTATAGAGGGCAGTTTGAGTGTCAATAAAGTTTTTATTCACTTGCATCTATAAGCATTAGATTAGACTGCATAATTATTTTCTTTTATAAAGCTTGTAAAGCCTTTAGACGTACAGAGAAGTCCTTAGCCTCATTAAGATGGTACGTTGTGATGATGGTGACAGCTTTGCAGCAGGAGGAGGAAGTATTGTCTGCATCCAGACAGGGGCTTCCCCCCTGAGGGATATGTGATGACAGGCAAAGAGATGCAAGGGATGTAATGGGGGCTGGAATATGCATACTGTGATTTAGGAGACCAAAGCTCTGTCTAAACCTAATAGCAGATCTCTGACAAAAGAAGATCCTTCAGGGAAGGATGTGGGAACAGGACAGGTAAAGAGAAATCCTTCTCCTAATAAATACGTCTAGCTTCTGCCAACCTGCGTCTTCGGATGGTAGCTTGTATGTGAGTGTACGGATGCAGTGAATGGTATTTTAAAGAATTAAGCACAAATTATTTTCACATTGTAGTTTGCACTGGGGTAGTGGAACTGTGTCGGGGACTAAAAGCATAAAAAGTAAAGTGCTTGGGGTGCAGCCCATCCCACTTCCAAAATTACTGTTTTAGAGGTTTTGAGTGCACTTCAGAAGATATTTGCTGCAGCTGTGTACCATTCCTGTCATATTGCCTGAGAAAAGGCTTTACTCGGTATTAATAGAATATATTAGTTTAAAAAGTAGATTAGACGGGTCTTTAATTTGGAATTTTGCATAAGAAAAAAAACTAAGGAAGTAAATTACTTCTGTCTTTCCTTGCAACTGAAGTTTCTGCTTGTTGTTGTGATCTGCAAGGAAACTACAGTGGTATTTTCATTGGCTCAATTCTTGTTGTCCTTACCTTGGCCACCTGCAAGCAGAGCTGATGCAAGAAAGTGTTTCTTCCCTTTCTGGAGCTTGGAAACTTTAGGAAAGCTCTATCTCTAAAGTTGCCAATTTGTAATCTGTATCCTGTTATGTATAGGATAGAGATATTTAAACTCCCACTTTCGTCTCTGGTGAATATTGCGTATTCCTGTTGTAGAATAAGAGAAAGTGTTTAAGCATTTTTGAGGTATGCTGCTCTATGGTTTCATTTTGCCCTTAGTTTCCAGGAAGAAACATTAAATGCAAATCATTTTTCTTTATTTGCAATAGGTCAAACTAATTTAGCTAAAGTTCACACCCATCTGCATTGAAGATTATTGTAAACACAATAAAATTCAAAGGTCATTTCTGTGACTGAAAGAGGATCAAAGGTGCTTTCTGTGCTATTTTAATCCACTTCAGAGAGTTGTAATGAGTTTAGTAAAGGGTGAAAGTTCAAGGCTTTCCCTTGCCGTTGTCCTTTATATAACTCTATTAACTATTGACTGGTCTATTGTTATAACATGTTCAATGGTGAATGAAGGAGAATTTGGCAAGGGGAACTTAGTGGGAGTATAAGACCTCCTGATGTATGCTGATTTTGTTGATATGTTTCATCAGTTGAACAGTAGCAGCTTAGAAAGCAGAAGTCAATCTTACCCCTGATTATGAAGCCTGAATACTTACATCCCATTACAAAAGTAAATGCTGATCTCTAGAGTCAGGTTGCAAAACCATTGTGCTTTACACAGTTTCAAAAATAATCTTGAATAACAGATCTGTACGTGGGATCTTAAGGTGTTCCCTGGTGCTTAAGGAGGAATATGCCTTGCTTGGTTTCTGTAAAATGCTAATATTGCCAGGTTTTTCTTTTACCTAACAGTCAGTATATTTGCTGTGTAGCTGGTCTAGCTCAGCTGGGCCCTTTTGAAGCAATTTAGGTGGAGGTTAGTAGGCCATGACACTACTTTTAGGCTAAAGAAGCGGCCTGAATCATGAATACGTTTGGCTTACTACCTGCAGGTAATGATCTCTTCAGAAGTCATGGTTTGCAGTACAGATAATCAGAAAAACCTACCTGGGATTCACTGGTCAGCAGCTTGATAGTACCATAAATGAAGATGACTTGTTGATGTAATACATAATGTATTTTTTGTATCCTGAACGGATCAATTGCTCTCTAATTATCAGGAATGGTGTTTAACTCTTGTTTCTATAATGTAAACTTGCAGTAATTTGTTATATTGCACAATCAAATCAGTTAACATAATTAAAATATATTTGCTGAAGAGCAAGGAGTTACAGAGAAATACTTAGGTTTATTATTTTCCTTTTTCATTTAGTTTTGAGCTGGTGCAATGACCTCTGGTTCTGATTTCATTATGGCGATGTGTGCAAAGCTGCTGAGCTCTGGTAGCTGATCAGAACCATGGAATGAGAGAGGGGTGTGATATTTTGGTTAGGAGGCTGGCAGGGTTTGCACCAATTCTCAGATCTTTCAATATTCTGCTCAAAAAAAGAAAAAAAAAGTTCATATTATTTGGTTTGACTGTCCTACAGACACTGTGTACCATCTTCCATTTCTTTTTCAAAGTTAACAAAATTATAGCTATGGACCTATATAAAGCCCAGGTACCCTCCTAAATCACCCCCTCCCCCCAAAAAAAACCCCAAAACACCCAACCAAACAACAACAATAACAAAACCAAAACCTCAAACCCTGTCTGGAGTGAAAGGAAAACCACCCTTTCATTAAAGCCCTGAAACTTCTTCCAAGTTCATCTAACTCGCTGATGAAAGACTTTGACTACACAGTCATATGTAGATTGATAGGGAAATTTCATTCCTGATGTAGAAAGATTGCTTCAGCATGTAACTCCTCCAACTAGTAAAATGCCAGCCTGAAATTACCCCATTCAGCTGATTAAGTCCATTGCAAAGAAACTAGCAATATTTCTGTGGAAAAACACAGACTCCATCAATAAACTTTCTAAGCTTTATGGTACTACCCAAAAGGGAATTACCCCCTGAGCGGATGAGGCAATTAATCTCTGTTTCTATCCCTTTGCTTGGAGACTTCTGGCTGCAGTGAACAAAGCCCTTTACAAGCAATAAAAAGGGTTGCTCCCTGACTGCTTCTACAGAAATTTATAGGGTATTGTCCACACAAAGACATTTCCCAGTGGAATGTCTCTTTTCACCGATAGCCTTTGGAAATTGCAAGAACCACAAAGCATGAACCTACATATGCCCTGTGCTGCTCTGTGAATGGAGCGCGTTAGTATTCTGCAAGAATGGGATGTGAGATACTACATTATATTCGGATTATTATACAAGCCAGATCCTGAAAGTATGAAATGAGGCTGCTAGTAAATGTGACAGCTTAACAACAACAGAATTTGATTTCACATTAATTTATCTCTTGTGGAGAACAGATATATTGTTTTTTAGACACATCTGTATTCCTCAAAGAAAACCAATTCAAGTTGAAAGAAAGTTTGAATGCCAGGATGAAGATCATTAGGTGTGATAAATGCATCTCTGAATGATCTTAGTGTGCCTGCTGAAGGGAAGAATTTCAGGGAAGACTGGCAGAAATTAAAAGTTTTCAGTTCTGAAAAGTTTCTTGTTGGTGATACTAATGACAACCAACATATCTCAGAGCTATCACTGAAAAAGCTGGAAATTATTTCTTCTGATGCTATAGCCCTTTCTCTTGGGAAGTAAAATGGGCAAGTGGATTCTGGTGCGATTAGAAGTAAATGCTTAATTTAAATAGCATTAGATTTGCAGGACAGAATCCTGTGTAGGGTAGATAGATCAAACTTTATTGGAGTAGTTTGCATGTAGTGTGTACTTGTCCTGTAGCTCTGTTTAAATTAGCAGGTTAAAGTTGCTTATACTTCCTCTGAATTTGACCTGTGAAAAGAAAAGGACACTTAGAAGCAGAAGAAGTCAAGATACTCAGAATATTTTATATTTATTTATGTATTATTCCCTGATGGGCATTTAACTCCAGTTAGCTTTGTGGAGCCTGAGTTACCGTAGGAGTATTCTGCGCTGTACTGCAGTGTGCTGGGAGAGAATCTTTCATGTTAATCATCCAGATGTTTGTTGGGTCACAGGTGGAGAAGAAGGAAGTTCTCAGTTAATGGGTAGTGTTTCCTATCCCACCAGTGCAATTTAACTTATCTGAGTTACATCAGTGATACCAAATGCAGAAATAAATAAATGGAATTACTTCAAGCAATGCTCAAAATGTTAAAGTTGAATTGTTTTGCAATCTTTTCACTTGCAACTTATGAACAACTTCCAATTTTCAGTAATGTTAAGTAATCTAATATTTTAAAGTTGTCTAGATCTATTGTTGCATATGTTCTTATGTTGCTTGTCCTTTAACATAAGAAATGAAACATACCAAAACATGATATCCTCTAATTATCAGTTTGAGGAACTAGCCTGGTAAGTGCCATGTTTTAGTCAGTTTACCTTGGTGGTTGACTCATATCTGTAGAATTTTCTCCCATTCAACATAGGATTCTAGTTAACAAACTCATTATTTATATGGGATTGAATTGGGAGGACCATGTACATTTTCTGGTTATGGAATTTAAGTTGGGTTGGAGAAGCACTGTGTGTGACTTTTTTTCTTTTTTTCTTTTTAATGTGCATCTTGAAAGTCTTATGGCCTTTCACACATATTAGAGAATGATTGGTAGGTGAATTGTGTAAACTGAAAGACTAAATACAAATGTATTTAGTCATAGTACTCAGTGCATAGTATGGCTTTTTGAAAAGTTCCTACAAGAAGCCGGGACTCATAATAAACAATTCTTCTAATGTAGGTCCAGGCTAGCTACATGGCTGGTGCCTTTGAAGAATGTGGATGCACCTCCTCCAAACGTGTCAGGCATGGATATAACCTGCCTGCGTGTATGAGCTGTGTACAGTTTGGCTGCTCTTTTCTGGAGGTGAAAAAAACCCCTCCTTGGCTGCAAAGCAGCAGTCTGTTTTCTGTTTTGAGAGTCACTGCTTTCTCAGAGTTGTGTAGCTGAGACTTGTTTGTTGCATTACTTGTCCAGCTCAGTCCTTTAACAATTACTTTATTGCCTGCTTTTGGCCTTAGTCAAACAACAAAACAAAGCTGAAGCAGGCAGAAGTCATATATAGTACAGTGTCCTTGGGAAATACAGTGAAGACATTTTCCTAGGGTTTTTTTACTGTTTCCAAATGATACTAATCTAAAATGGTCTTCTGTGCAATCAGTCTTTGCAGGAAGACTCTCCTGGAAACTTCATATATTACTTATGTCAGAAATCTGAATACATATTAAAGATTATTCAATTACCCTGATGCTTTGAAATGAAACAGCATTAGTGACTGTCTGTCTAGCAGAAGCATGCCCAAACATTGAATTTCGTTGCAGCTCCTCCACAAAAAAACCAAAACCCAAGCATGGTAGTCAAGCTGACTCAGACTCCTTAAAATATTCTTTTACAGATATTAATATTGAAAACGGAGGTAACTTTTTTTTGATTCAAGCATTATCCAAGTTACAACTTGCTTTCCTTCTGACATGAGTATTATTTTCAGTTTAATATTATTCTCTATATTTAAGACGCATAACTCATTAAAACAAACATCCAGATACTGCATTACTCGCAAAGAGTGAATAACAAAAAATTTGAAATCTTCTGGAGACTCCTGCTGGAAAAAGATTCCATATTTAATTGGATCATAGTTGTGAATGAAGGTGATCTGAACTGAGTTACACCTGCTCTGAAGAACAGCGGTCAAGCAAATACCTTGAGCCCTACAGAGGACACAGTGGATGCTAAAGGTTCCCTCTCTGTCGCAGCAAAACCTCTCCTATTCTGTACAGCTCCTCTCATGACAGCTGGCTGTGCATCAGAAGCCAGTTATTGTCCAAGACAAAGTCTGGCAATCCTAATCTGAGTGATTATTGCTATTTTTTTTACCACATGTAGGGGTATACAGGAACCTAGTGCCCGAGGCTGAATCTTACAGTGCGTGGTGGAGTCCATACCAGAGTGTGTGCCATGGGTGTCAGAAATCATCCAGCCTGCATGCATTTTGTATATGGACATGCACCATAGGTGATAGGAAACCTCATTTTATTCCCAATGAATTGGTTTGGATTGATTTGTATTCAAAATGATCAACCTTCCAGTTTAAAATACTAGTGATTTTCTGAAATACGTAGTAGACATATATATATATATATAGGAAGGCTTGTGTTAAAGGAATTCCAGATAGCAGAAACTAGCCTTCAAATGCTAGGAATTACTGTTGACTTTCTTGGATTGTTTCCTTCACGCACACAATAGGTGCATCACGATAGGTTATTCTTATTCTAACCAATATTACACTCATAACACTTTCTGTCTGGAGTCAGCGTATTTCACTAAAGAGAAGTTGTGGCAGGTACACCCGCCCTGATAGAGGGCGAAACTTCTTGGCCCTTGAAAAGAGGAAAAAAAACCCTAGAAGCCGCGGTTTGGGGGTCAAGCTGCCTCGCCCGCACGGTGGAGTCCAATTATGACCATCACGCACACGCTTCGGTCAAGAATAAGGAAGTTTTGGCCCTTGGCCAACGAGGACTAACGTCACCTTATTTGACCACAGATCAGATCCTACCTAGGGTATAAGTGGAGCCCCGCCGGAGGGCAAATTGAGCCAGTCCTCCTTGGAGCAGCAGGTCTGCAGTCGGGGACTCTCCCTGTGGGTCGGGATGCTGCCCACGGAAACTCCTGCAGGTTGAGAGCCCTCATCTTATCCGTGAGTGATTGTGCATTTTAAGTCATCATTCTGAAGCTAAGTTGGCCGTGTAGTAATTAAATTCCGCTTGGCATTCCGAATCTGTGGTTGACTAAATGTTGACGGAGTAATTAGTGTTATCTTTTGTTTAGTGTTTGAACCTGTAGTTTATCGAACATTGAGCGGTTTGATTAAGTCTTATTTTGAGTTTAGCACTTCCTTAATCTGATTTTTGTTAGCTTCCATGATAGAAGTGTGTGGCTGTCTCCTGATGTGAACAGCCTGCAGAAGGGAATGGGCGCAACAGATTTGCCTAACAGTTACAGAATGCAATGAGTGCTCACACTGGGGAGCAGAGGATTATTTAGTTTTTAACCCTGCAAGGCTTACAGTTTAAAAATTATGATTAATGCAGTGAATGAGTCTTGAATCTTGGGTCCTGTCCCATGACTGTTTCAAGAGACTAAGTCACTTACGCAGGCTTGGAACTGACTCATCTTGAATGGGAATTATCATTGCTTTCTTCAATAAGCAAGCTAAATATCACTTCTTTCACCTAATAAGGGTTGTAAAGGTTGTAAAGTTGCAGAAAAATGTTTCAGTCAGTGAAAGTGGAAAGGAGAAAATATTTAATCTTCAAGCATAAGTATCATAAATTTATAATTACCTTGTGCTGGAAGTTGAAATACAGCTTTTCTGCTAAATATTGCCAATCTTATATTAGGCTGGGAACATTGTTTTGGGTCTTTTGATGCACTTGTTAAGCTATTATGCGTACTTCTTTTTTCTTTTTTCTTTTTTTTTTTTTTTTTTCTCTTTCCTTCTTCTAAAGTTATAGGCAATTTAAAAGGCTCCTTTGATAATTATTATGGCATGTTGGGAGGGGAGGGTAGGGTAGGGACAATCAGTGTAATAGTGGTTTTTTTCAGTTTGCACATTTTACACCTATATGCACTAAGTGAGCGACTTGTAGCAAAGGTAGAAGTAGTTTGTTCCTTGTGCCCAGGAAGGACAAAACCAGATATGTTCATGTGTGGACGCTGCTTATGTATGGCAGAGGTGGCCTGTGCACTGCGTGGCGTGCAGTGTGTCATGAAAGCACTGGGCTTGCCTGTCCCTGCGCAGGCTGCGTCATGCGCTTACAACACACCGGATCTGCTATAGACTCAACCTGGCATGTGTCGTGGTTGCTACTGAGATATGTGGCAGATGAAATGGAGCTGCTGCACCTGAAAACTCTGGTAACCAAAGTCTTCAGACTTTAACAGCGTAGACAGAGCTTGCAAATGAAAGAAAACGCCTGGGGAAAGCCTTGATGTGCAGGAGCTACTTTTGGAATAATCCTATAGCAAGTGGGATGTGCCCCAAAAGAGAAACTATGTGAGAGAAAGCAATTAAAACTGGAACTAATCAAATATAATGCCAGTTGGTGCAACAAGTAATAATTTGATATTTACAATCTGTTCTGGTGTTGTAAAACTCACTGAGGGGCTCATATGGAGCACAAGATATTTCCTGTAGCAGAATCCAAGTAAAATAATGGTACTGATTTTCATTTGTAGGGTTGAGACTACTTTCCTGGGGGTATCTAACCCTCTGCTATTGTCTTCTCTTCCATGCTTCAGCCTTACGAAGTATCACATGAAGTACCACAGAGAGTAATTTGCTCCCTTTCAACTTTTTCCTAGGTGGCAAGACCACTGTCATCTGCCTGCACAGTACAGAGAAGATGATGAAATTTAAACGGACAGCTTAAAATTGACAATTTTACTTGCATCTGTCTTCCATCATGTTTTCCATGCCAGGCATGGCTCTTTCCCTGCTGAATAAAGTCAGAGTAAAATATATTTAGCAAGATGTGATTTTTGAATATGATTCTTAGTCTGAAGCTAATTTAATAGAACATCCTCACTAATTTTGTGGAAGCTCTTTTTCTCGTTAGTATTGTTCTTTGGAGGGATAGCCAACGGTAGTAACGGATTAAAAACAAATTTCTCAGTGTAAATAACAATAAATTGAAATAGCTGATCTGGTAAATTCACTTGGGAAGTTAGGTTTTCCAAGTTCATCTGACATGCAACTTCTTAAATAACATCTTGCTTTTTAAATGTTAATAGCTTTTATATAACTGAGTTTGAGAAAAACAGATTTCTTCCCTTTTTAAAAAGAAAAGCTTTGGTCTTTAAGTTCTAATATAGGCTGTTGATCGATTTTCTTCCTCTGGGACTGTCATTTTAATAAACCTACTCATTTTATAGAACAGTTTAGAAAAGAGAGGAGAAGTCTTTTGTGAGTAACTGCATTGCTTGTTTCTCACTGTTGTTTGAAACTACGTTTAAGTTGAGTTTGTTTGCTTTTCCACTGGCTTTAATGAGAGAGAGATGTACGCTCAAAATTTCCCACATCCCTAAAGTTCCACCTCATAATACATGTACAGAATGTGTAAGTGATTGTCATGCATTACTGACCAGAATAAGATTCAAATTGGATGTTTTTTTTTAAAAAGAGAAAATGAACTTATGACAGAAGAGCTCTGCCCATTACTTTTATTCTTCAGCAAACCGTTTCATTAAGAATATCTGCTGTTTGTGGTTCAGACTCGGGGTATCCCTGACCTAGTTTTTGAAACAATCCTGAATCAACAGATTAAATCGTTGGGGAGAAGAAAGTGAATCTAGTGTGAGAGAACCTTGAGAAAACTTTGAAAGACTTATGGAAATTTCTGCTCAAACTATCTTATCTTTGGCTTTATGAACTTAAAACTAAGTTTAAAAAAATTAATCCCCAGAATAGAAGTGAAATGCTGAGTTCAGTGAAGGAAAGCAGAGGTAAAAAATCTCCGAGCTATCATGTGTAAAGCAAGGAGTGAATGGTTAAAAAGGAAAGGAAACTTGTGGGGATGTACTTACTAAATATTTCACAGAGTAAATGACATATGAAAAGATGAATGCAAGGCCATTCAGGATTCATTTGCACAGATGCATGCTACCAGTCATCTAGGTATGTTTTCAGATTTTAATGAAGTTTTTTTCTGCTGGGAAAAAATGTGTGAGAAACAGTAGGCAGAGTGAATGCAAGTTAATGTTAGCTATGGGCAGGGATGTTTTACATCGCTCTGCCCTGTGCGCTAATGAGCTGTGTGTGATGGTTTTTCAAAAGTGATGTCTTTTGTCAGTAACCAAGGAAGAAAGTATTTTGTTGGTTGATGTTTTGCAGTCAGTAAAAATCATCTGGATCTTCTATTTAAAATATCTAGCAGACAACTTGAGAACCACTGATGCCTCTTTTTCTTAGGAGAGTGGATAACTGAAGCACTGTGCTAAAACCTTCTGAGCAAGCCACTGCTTGCAAAGACTGTTGTGTCTTCCAGTATCTGTTGCCATACTTAATTTCTCCAGTGATCTTTTCAGTGATCTTTCCTGGCAGGGGTGAAATAATTCATTAAAAATAGATTCATTTCATAGCATTCAATTTAACCATTTGTTTGTTCTGTGCTAAGTACAAGGTGGACGACTGCATTTTGTCTTTAAAAATGATTAAAAATAGTATTTTGAATGAAGAGTTACTGCTGTATACTTAACATGAAAACTGAACAGCGTATGTCTTAAGTTGACCTCTATTTTCATGTTAGAGACATGAATGAAAGGATTACATGACTTTTGTTTTATACACTCTATTTTAAAAATTTACTATTTCACTAAAGTTGTGATATGGAGTAATGAGATATAGTTATATATCAAAATCATACAGTACCTCTCAACAAACAATTGACAGCATGGGGGTACTAAAGCAGACTGTACAAGAAGATACTGAGAGACAAGTACATGATTGCAGGTTATTTAAAAAAAAAAAAAAATTGTTGATAAAGGCATCTGGTGCCTGAGGGTAATTCATCAACAGTTTAATGGTTGCACAGGCAGCATAGAGGTATGGGTTTTGAGTTACATATTGGAAAATATTGACATCAGTAGTATCCAGAAGAGGAAAAGACTCATGAACTTAACCTTGAATGCTGAGCTATCTTTATGAACTCTTGTGCCATTCCTCTACTTGCCTATGCACTTCCTTCATCATTTAAGCCCTAAATTGAGCACATGTTTAGATCTGTCATGTGTGACAGGGTGAGAGATATTTTTTTTATTGTGCCTTACTTCCCAAGTAACGCGAAAGGGTCATCTGTATGCCTGACTCAAAACTCAAACCCGTGACTTTCTGCATTGCTTTGATGATTCCACACCTGTAAATCTGGCCTTCTAAATTTCTATTTGTGGTAGCTGCTGTGAAATCCTAGCAATAATTTACATATTAAAATTGCCTTACAGACTCACCTTGTGCCACCTCATTGTCTGTCTCCTGTCCATCATGAAATTCAAAAAATTTCCCATGGATCTGTTCCGTGGGTGATTTTGCCGCTTTAAAGCAAGTAGCAGGTCCTAGGAGAACCCCAAGCCTTGAGCCACTTGCACTGCTTTTTTTTAATCAGGCAAGAAATAACGAAGTTGTTTCTTCAATGAATTAAAACGTTGCTTGCTCCCACTGGTGTTCGGAGTGGACTTTGATTAGCAAGTTCCCATCCTCCTGTCTCTCACAAGTTGCTGCTCTCCCTCAAGACTGTGTCACCCCTTTTTCAGTCCTCTTTCTAACCTCTTGCTTGTTTTCCTTTCTGTGTGTGCTACTGCTATGGCTTTGTCCTTCACCAGTGACTGGAAGGACACTTTTCCATATGCCAGCAAAGATGATGACCTACTGCTGGTAAATTTTACAGCAAGCAATCCTGACTGCTGTGGTGCTAACTATAGCATTCAGAGGAAGCAAGGAGGATGTTAAGTCAATTGCAAAATGTACGTGTGAGGACATTTCATTGTAGTTATTCAGAGTTATTCTGATAAAATTTTGTTTATGTAAAGCTCAATTCGAAATGGCTCCAGTTTTGATGAAACACAAGGGGAGAGGGAAGGTGGCTTATTTTTCTAGTCAGAAAATGGGTCAAAGGCTTCTCCCTGGAATTTCAGTACGTTAAGTGTATTTCCAGGTGTCTAATCTCTCTTGCCCTCTCAAATACCAATGTGACTTTTAATTGCTGTACATCTTTGTGAATTCAGCTGTGTTATGCTGTGAGTACCTGTCTGTTTTTTCCAAGAGTTTTACTCTCCCCATCCACAATCTGTTCCAAACACAATTGGCAAGGCAGGAACTTTTTTAGTATTCAGATCGTTCCTGTAAACTGCGCTTTTATGGAGGTATCCGTGAAAAATTAACTTTGACTCATCCTGGCTTGTAAATATTTGGATTGTGTGGTTGGAATCTCTTTATACATTAAAAGTGTTCAGTGCTATTATTTATTCTGGTCAATTATATTAGCTCATCAGTTCTTTTCTACATGCTGTTTATACTGGTGATAGGGAAGCAAAAAGTAAAACAATGTGTTTAAAACAAAGTCAAGGTGACTCGAAGGGAGAGCCTGCAAAGTCATGCCGATGTCGCGGAGTAGTGTATGCCCAGCCTTATGGATTGTGGGTGGCAGCGCAGAAGACCTCGCATCAGTCTTCAGGAACAAACAGACCTGATGCTTTTAAATAGTCAAGTGTCTTCCCGTGATAATTTATTTTGTTGGAACAGCAGTTTTTGACCAGAAATGGAGGATTAAAGTCAGGGTGTCCTGCAGTTGTAGGAAGAGAGGATACCTGTAGGTCATAACTATTTGACCAAAGGAGAGTGTTTGTAAAATACAGTATCATTTGGATTGATCACCTCTCCAGGTTGTTATCCTGATGAATAGTGGGGACACTCAAACATTCACAGGAGAAGGCAGCAGAGAGGTCACAGCTGAGGCACAGGATCTGGGGCTGGAAGTTCTGTATTTAATTCTTGTCTGTGAAATAGCTCCAGCGTGACCGTAAAGTGCTCGCTTGCTGGTTGTACCGTGTGTCCTGGAATGAAGAGATAGCAGTAATAGCTGCTTTACAGGATTTATACAAAGCTAAATTTCTAGGCGTTTGCATCCACCATCATGATAATAAGAAGCTCAGTGCAAGAATAACTAATCCTGCTGATACCTTGTGCAGAAAGGAGGAGCGATTAAACAAATCTAACTGCAATAATGTATCTGCAGTTACATCCCAGCTAAGAATTGTGACTTGAACTTCACATTTGTAAAGCTGTCTTTGTTTATAGTACTTGTTTCTGTGAAGCTGAGCACGTTGCTGCTGCTTTAATTGCTTAATAATTTGAAGGTGCTCATTTATTTCTACGATTGCCTTTCCTTCCTTCCTTGGTGTAATTGCAAGAATGTTGAGATATTATTCCTTTAAAGTGATCCTTGTCGTACAGCATTATCTTAGTGTTTCTGTTGTTCAGGAAATACTCTTTTTAAAAAGACTTTTAAAGACTTTAAAAGACATCTTAAAGGTTGTGTTAACTTACTAGGAACAAGGTTTTTGACAGAAGTTATCTAACACACCTGATATCTATGCTTCTATTATCTGGAGTATGTCTTCAGCAACCAGCAACTGTAGGAAATGCAGTGTGCTCTTATAGAAGACCAATGCACCTATAGCCTCCTCAGCTCTGGAAAGAGAACATCTTGACAATATGCTACTTTTTTATTTCACGCTAAAGCATAGGCATGCTATGGAATGGACCTAACTGTTCTTCCTTCATGTTTACCTACCTTTTTAGCACCCCACTTTATAGTTCTTTACCTAACATCCTACAAAGTTACTATGCTTCCAAATCTTTCTTTTTGACTCTGAGCAGAAGCAATGAGAACAAACTGCTATCTCCACAGTGACTTTAAATCTCCAGCATTGCTATGAAAACTCTGTAATCTCTGCTCAGCTCTGTTTTACACTGTTTGTAGTGTATAGATTTTCCCTAAAAAAAAAAAAAAAATCAGCTTAGACATGCATGCATCTCTGAAGATCATCAAATATGCTCTCATTTCCATGTTGCACAACACACGTATGTATATAAACATATTTTTACACATTTTAGATGCAGAAACTTCTTATTGGTTTCTGCATCTAATTAGACAAAAAATAGATGAAGAAATTTTGAGTAGTAAAACAAATGAAAGCTTTCTTTTACAGTTTATCCTATACACGCTAGCTGCAGGAATCCAGTCTCGCTTACAATTTCTGCCTCTCCCCTTGCACCACCCTATGTTCACCTCTTCAGTGAATCTCTGTAGTCTTCATTTATACCATCTAATCCCCCAATTACCTTCCATGTCCTCGGTTTCCTTGCTGAAGTATTTTCAGCTCTTTTCCTTACCTACCTTCATGTGAGCTACTGACTCTGCAAGAGGCAGTAAGTGCTGTGGCTTTCCAAAGCAATATAGTTGCCAGTTGATCAGCAGGTCTCTGCTGCTTTCAACCACAAAGGCTAGCTAGAACGAATCACATCATTGCTTGTCCTCCCAGTGGAAACCTTAAACTTAAATTTCCACTCCTTTTTCAAATTTGGTGGAAATTGCCAAGTTTTAATAAAGGGGCTGACAACTGTGGTCATGCAAGTCTCACTTTCAGAAAGTCAAGCTAACAATATTTGAAGTCTTTAATGTCAAAGCTGAAATGTTTAGGAGAATCAGATTTACCAGTGAATTTTTGAGTAAGGTAGAGATGATGAAAGCAGTACTATCAGAATGGTAATACCGTGAGTGGGATTTTTTGGGGGGTTGGGGGTTTTTTTGTAGCCAACCAGTATCAAATTATGCTGGGTGAAATATGGAAGGCAAATGTAAACTGACAGTAAACAAATGAGCCAAGTATGACTGGGTTGTCATGGACCTGTAGGAATGTGCTTTCTTGACCTTGAGCACTGTCTCCCTGACAAATCTGGTAGTTTTACTGTCAGCTGAAGACAGAAAGAGTCCCATAAATGATCAAATCCTTTTTATAGTGAAAAATTATATCAAACTATTTGAAATCTGTTCTACTATATGAGGTGATACAGTACATACACTATAAGAATGCTAGAAGTAGGGTAAGATATGTGTCTGTAAGGTTACATAGCTGACAGCAGACTCTAGGAAGATTCCAAGTGAAAGATTTATGTGATGTTTGATACAGCTGCTACCTGTAAATCTAAGTAGAAGCGTAGAACGATGTGGGCTGGAAGGCAATTCTGGAAACGATTTGGTACAAATTACTTGTTCAAAGCAGGGCCAGCTCCAGAGTTAAATCCCACTTCAAAGTACTTCCATGCCAGTACTTGTGAAGAAAAGGCAACGGCCCTCCTTTCCTAGGAAATCCACTGAAAGGAAGGCGAAAGGTGAAAACGGAAGAGTTTTCTTATCTCATTCCTTCTGGAGAAAACAAAGTAACTGAGAAGCTACCTATTTTCAGTTGATTAGGCAGCTATTTGTTTAATAATTTCAGCAGATCCTGAGATCTGGCATGTGGCTAAAGCGAAACTGTTCAATGGTAAGTCTTTATTGTTTGTTTTGGCCTCCAGGTCAGCTGTTTTGTAGGCACTCAGATTCTTGGACTGTTTTCTTTGCTGTAAATCAGTGTGAGGCCAAGGGTCTAGACACTGAGAAGTTTCATTTTTGTCCAAGATGGCTCTTACTGACTTGAGCATGTTTGTCTCAACGTGAGTTAAGAAAAGGTCAAGAGAAGGGGCTCTAAGAAGGGGAGAAGACCTTTTCAATGACAAATATGAAAGTAGATTATTTACGCTAAAATCTCCTTCCTCTTGCAGTCATTCTGTAGAGCTGCAAGGTGTTAATATACTACCCTAGTCATAAAGTATAGCCAGTACTTCCGATACATAGGAAACCTGTGTATATCCTTTTGGAGAATGGATGAAATATGTCTTATTCCTCCTTCAGGAGCAATAAAGCAGTTTGATGTGCCCTTTTGGCTGGAAGAAATCTTAATGTAACTCCCTCTGCATCTCATTAATACTAATACAGGGTTCACAAGGGAGGGGGCAGCTTAATTGTGACAATCCCTAAGGCTTGGATGCACTGACTCTGTAGAAATGTCTTTTCTCTGGAAAACTAGATTGTTAAAACAAAATATTATTTCTATAAGTGTCAATTTTGTTTAGGGAAAAAGAAATTGAATGTTGACATGCACTTAAGATAGATTGTTTGTGGAAATACTAATTTCGAGCTATTTGCTGGCAAAGAAATTTTTTAGTGAGTTTTCTGCAAAATTTCCTGTGTACATAGAGGAAGGATTTTGGCAATACCCACTGTTTTTTTTGAAGCACGCTCACTCCTTTGATGCACTTTCCTGTGAAATCTACACTGAAAATTGGGTGGTTGG
The DNA here is from genome assembly GCF_018139145.2 of Gymnogyps californianus. Classification (NCBI taxonomy): domain Eukaryota; kingdom Metazoa; phylum Chordata; class Aves; order Accipitriformes; family Cathartidae; genus Gymnogyps; species Gymnogyps californianus. The sequence continues at coordinate 75,573,424 of NC_059472.1, read as the reverse complement.
TTATTTCACATATGAACATGTACAGAATTGCTTTTAGACAGCTTTTAGTGCTGCAAAGTAATGTTGCATAAAAAAAGTCTAAATTTATGAAGATTGTAATGTTTTCTCTTCACCACCTAGCAACCTTGTTTTCTGTAAATATTCTGTTGATTCAGTGTGAATGGGGCTTGCTAAAACTGCAGAGGTGGTAAATCCCCCAGAGTATGAAGAATTACAAGCTTTTTTCCATACTGTTTGTATCAGAAAAATCTGGTTTTCGACATTCACATAAAGTCCTACTTAAAGTGCATCTAGATTAAGAAGTCTCTAGAAACATTTGCTTTGTTGCTTGGCTGTGGCTTTTAAGCACCTTTAGACCTTACGACTTTGCTGATTCCCGCTGGGGTAATTTTGAGCCCATTTCTGGGGTTTTTTTGGACGTCAAGGCTAGGAGTTTATAGCAGAACCGCCACCACCTTGTTTATCCAGGACAGGCATGTGTGATGAAGTAAGACAAAGAATATGTAAAATCATCTGGTTCCCTGTTACTTTATATTTCTGAGTGAAGTGTAATCATTTCAGTAATGGAAACATTTTTGCTGTGCTTCCCAGAAAGCTTTTGCTTTCTGTTGGGAGTCACTGAGCATAGCATTTTATTTCGTAAGTGGTCGCACACCTGGTGAGTAATGCAGCTACAGACCTGCAAAGCCTGAGCAGACAGGCAGCTATTCCATACATTTTCTGCAATGGGGTGGAAAACTGAATTTGAAGGGTCTAGACATACAGTATAGATGGACAGAATATTTATTTAAAGCTCCTATGCTCCCTATGTGGCTCTTGGAGAGTACTGGCATTGCAGAGTAGGATTTAAAGCATGAGATTGCTGAATACTGAGATGTATTCCACTGCTACGCTTCAGTATTCGGTTGTACAGAACTAGTCAAAAAGGAAAATAATGAGATAGAAGAGCCTTGTTATCCCCTGAAAGAGCCTCTGTAGTTCCCCAAACCTCAGCCTGGAGTTTTGAGATGCTTTTCTGCCAGCTCAAAAGCTACACCTCAAGCTTCTCAAAGGCCTGGGCTTTATATTTAAGAGAAATAATTAGGGTTCATTCAGCTCTTTAGAAACGAAACTGGAGGAAATCAATGATATCCCTTTTTTTGTGCAATAGCTTAATGGCTCAGGGTATGAGCCAAGGAATATCACTCCAGGTAAATGCCATTTTGTGTCTCTTGCAGCACAAATTTTCAAAGTTACGAGGCAGAAGGTATCAATGTCCTTAACTTTAAAGATATAAAATACATTTGAAAATGCAAGTTAATTAAAGGCTACTGGATAATATCATTTATTGTTATCATACAGGAGCAAAAAAACCTGTCATGGAAATGGACTTAAATGTCTGTATTCTCTTCTCATCGCCTGTACGTTCTATTGATTTTTGCCTGAAATAGTTTCTTATTACACTTGCTCATCATAGTAAGCCAACTAAGTATTTTTAATCAATGCTCACTGAAAATAGCATAATATAAATAATGTGAGGTTTTGTGCTTTGGGAGAATGGTGAGAGTTGTGCCGTATTAGTGCAGTGCTGCAATCAAGATGCCTGAACGCTGGTGTCTCACTCTTCCTGTCACACAGGAGAGAACGTCCTCTTGGAAAGTAGGAGGTAAAGCATCATTTCAGTTTAAGTAAAAGCCCACAGAACATAATTGGTTAACTTTTATGATAGTTTATCAATGAAATAGATGTTTCCCTATTTATTATTTCCCCCGATTAAAGTATTTTTACAAGAATATTTGAAAACTATGTCTGTCTGACTTTCAGACGTTATCAGCAGCCCAGTATCTAATGAAATGGTATAACCAGAGCTTGGCATGCTTACATATAAAAGTTTTATGATTTTTTTTTTTAATAACAATTTAGCCATTCCTCCTCAGAACTAGAGATCAATTTTGTCTTCCCTTTGATTAAGACAGTAGTGTTATTTGAGAGTAAAAGTAGCTACTTAGAAACAGGCTTTGTAAGTAAGTGCTGCATGAACATGCTAGACCTCTCATAAGTTCAGGTATTCAGAAAGAAAACAATTCATGTAAAATTATTTTCTTTTATAAAACATTTCAAAGCAGCTGAATATTTTCAAGATTTAACATTAATACTGGACTGGAGAAATAAAGGGATAGTTGGCAAGATAAAAATATTTATGGTAAGGAGAAGCACCCTTGATCACAAAGTGGTGAACTGTGGTGGTGCCCTCCTTCTAGAGTGTCCTCATGCCACACTAGATATATTAAATATTATTAATGGTGTTAGAACTAAGCAAATGACTTTCACTAGGGGGATTAATCCAATAAAATTAGTCTTGGTTATCTGCACTGGAACGGTCTGTATACAGACGAAGACTTTTACAGCTGGAATGTTTTTTATTTCATGCATCCATACTTTAGCATGCATCATGTTCATTTGTTATTTTCAGGTAAGATTTCCTATTGACAATTGAGCTGTATGATAAAGCTGCATGTTATATGGAATTTTTCTGTTCTTCTATGATATGTAGGAACATTGAATTTCTGATAACATACACGGCAGAATCCAGAGCTTACTCTAAGCTGCCTGCAAATCATGTTGTAATAACACTAGATTGTAACCAGCCAAGATACTATCAAACCAGAGTTAACAGTGGATGATGCATTAAAACTCAATGTACTGTAAGTAATCAAATCCCAAAGAAAAACATTTAATACAGCTGTCCAGTGTGCCTGAAATATCTACTCAGTAGAACATTCAGTTTTAAGAGGATTTAAAACCAGCTGTTAAAATTCATCAATACCAACTGAACATACCTTCCTAAAGGCAGGTGGCAGCACCATCCAGTGTGGCAGGACTGGGTCGAACGTTTGTCTCTGCTGACTTCATACATCTACAATTCTTTTATGAAGTTTTAGTACTCATTTTTCTTTCGTGCACAGTAACTGTATAAGTTGTGAATGTTGCTTTTATAAAGCATACTGGACTCTGTCAGAGACCCATTTAAAAGGGTGCAAGAGTTGCACCTCAGCTGAACACTACATAGAAATTTTTTTTGTTTAAATGAGAAGCTATTTTCTGAATCATTAAGCAGAAAGAGTGGAAGTATAAATCAGCTGGAAGGTAGAACTGTGATCTCAATGAAAAGGGGGGACCACAGTGAGGAACGTGGCTGAATTGAACATTGAGTCCATTGCCAATACATCAAAAATAAAGAAAAGTAAAGAAATCAGATATCTCTTCATAATGTGTTCTGAAGGAAATATAAAAAACACATCATAAAGAAATAGTGTTGAGACTGCTAAAGAAGAATTATTAGTCAGGATGAAAAAAGAGGGAATGCTTTTGCCTCTGTAGATTGTTTAAATATAGGTGATTCAAAGGATAGGGGCAAACCCCAGTAACACTGAGGTTTTGTGGCTTTTTTATGTAGCTGTGGATTCTGCTTTCTAGATATTACAAGAGTGCCTGTAAAGCGTTGAGTGAATGGTGTGTGAGAAACACTGTGAAGTACAAACTTGTAAGTGAAATTTGATCAGTGTATGATGTGATCTTCATAAATTTTGAAAGCTTTAATAATCTCTTGGTCTGGAAAAAGGTAGTGATCGCTCCATGGTAGCTTAATTTTCAATGTAAATCAGAAAAGAAAGTAACCCCCACTTTCCTCATATTAGTACCATGAAGTTAGCTTCTAATGTCAAAGTAGGTATTCCTGAATAAAGGAAAAACTATTCAACTTCTGCAGAATGGAAAAGTGTGATATAAGAGAGATTTCTCATGATTCTCTGTATAGTCAGGCTATGAAGAAACCTGGTATTGCTCGGTTTGTTTTTACAGTAAAAAAAAAAAAAAATCACAGTTTAGGGTTTTTGGAATTAATTTTTTCCAGTCCCTTCTTGGCAGGGATCAAAGTTGATTTGAGTTCTGCAGATGAATATATAAAACATTTGATTATGCCTCACATTTATTATTTCTAGAATAGACAGATAATAATTACCTCATGCACAAAGATCAACGTAGAAATGAAAGAAAAATATATCTTTTCTGTAGTTCTGTCTTATCATATTTTATCATAATACCGTATCTGCGTGATATCTAGCAATGTCTGTAATGTACCTTGTAAACACATAGTGGGCTGAAGCGTGCCTGTAGCACGGCACAGAGGCATGTTGCCATAGCAAGAGCTCCTATAGGCACGGTGCCCCAGGCATGCACGCTGCCTCCAGCATTGTATCTACAGAGAGAATTTCAGAGTAGGTCTGGATAATGTAAGCGAGCCAACTTCCTAAAATTCGTGGGGAAGTCAAGCCAATGGATGCTAGGCAAGTGTTGTTGTTGCTGCAGTGTTAGATGCAATGTGGCCTTTCCAAAATTTTTGCTATCACCCAGTGGTCAGAAACAGGTTTAGAGAGATGGTGGAGGTTCCAGGTCGGTTCCCTGAGGTCAGTTTGGTACCGCTTCTGGAAGTCCGAAGACCCGTGAGGTTTTGAAAGGGTGATTTAAAGCAATGCAGAGGGCAGGCTATCTCAGAAGCAAGTTGCAGGGTAACTAGTGCAATACGAGACCGTGCGGCCCTGGGAGACGGTGCTGTACGCTCTTCAGCGGCAATTGCTGTTCTTTTGGGATGGTCTCCATATCAAGAGAGTCAAAGTGCCAGAACATATTATATTTTTATGAAAAGCGTGTGTCTATGGGGGAAGGAGGAATGTAATGGACAGTAAAAAAATCGTGAGGTGGGGAATAAAAATGGCTATGTGGAAAAAAAAAAAAGGGAGGAGGAGAATTTTTTTTAATAGCTTGTACAACAATTCTAGGAGTCTGTGTTATAAATGAGAGAAATAGTAATTTTCCATTTGTAATAAAAAATTTGACTTTGGTGTTATGCCAGTCTGGTTGGATGGCTAGCAGGACTGAAGCACTCAAAAAACCCCAAACCTGTGTTAGTGTTGCAGTGTTTTTTAGCAAGGATGTGTTTTCTTCCAAAACCAAAAAAGACATTACCATGTTGAAGGAACTGACAAGTCAGAAGCATAAACAATCTTTAATTGCTTATGGAAAAATGTCAAAACAGATAATATGCAAGATGGATTATAATTTAGGGACTGCTTCAGGCCTCCAGTCTGCCTTATAATCACAGATTAAAATTGGGTGAGAGGAAAAAAAGCTATGTAACTACAGGGCTTCTCTTCAGGTGATAATGTTAGAAACTTCATACAGCTAATACCAAAACGTGCTTGGCATTTTTAAGTGCTCTAACACACACTTTCTATTTCCATTTTGCATCCGACATGGCACTAAAGCTACAGAGATCTGATCTTAGCAGATAAGGAGTAATTGATTTTCAGAACAGAGAATCACAGATAAGTAAGTAGAAATCATCAAGACTTGACCTCAGATGGCTTTGGTAAACAGAATAAAATCCAAACAAACAATATATGTATTTGGAGTTTCAAAGAGCTACTCATCTAAAGCTGAAAACAATAGAGGCCAATCACTTTGGATGGACTTTTTAATGAGGTAAAAGTGTGAATAATGCTTCAAAAATAAATATTTAAGAATGCTTTTTAGATATCCAAAAAGCCCCTGTCTTGTAACGGCCAAAGAGGGCAAAGTAGTTGTAAAAGTTGTAATTATTTTTTTAATTGTTAACTGTCTAGCAAGAGTGCAGCCTTGTTAGAAGACAGGTGAAGCCAGATGTATATAAGAACTGTATATCAAGTGAAATAAAGGTGGTGCTTATGCTAAGTGCTATAAATCAGGAGCTAAGAACTGCAGAAAAAAATTAAAGGAAACCCAAGTAAGTTGCACTCGCTTTAATCAGTAATCCCCTTCTTGATTTCATTCCAGAAGTTGTAGAAGGGTTGAAAAAAGCAGAGCTCCAGATCATTAATATTGATTTTCATCAGTGTGTGAAATACTAAGCAAATGTTAGGCTTGCATGTAAATAGTTAAAAACAAGATGATAGGGCTGTTAGTCTAAAGTAGATATTAGAAAAATATCTAATATATATATTAATTATATATATAATTATATATAATAAAATATATTACTCTGTTTTATGTAATCACATGAAGGAAATACCAGTCACAAACTGTGTGATGGGAAGAGCTGGGGAATTTCTGCAGAAGTTGTGAATTCATGTGCATAATCCATTTCTCTTAATATCTCTTAAAGCTTTCAGCTTTTCTTCTCTTATGCTACCACTCTAGTTTGGATGAAAATCTTATTCCTTCATTTTGGGTTTTTTTTTTTTTTTTTTTTTTTGATTGATAAGAGACTGCTAAAGATAAGAAACATTGAATCACCAGAAGACTTCTGTGTTCTTCTGAATTTTTAGTCATTTGTAAGATCATTCCCAGCAACAGACGACTTCTGTTAGAGGAGCTTTGTTGCCAGCTTTTCCCAAATGGGAGTCTGTAGCTACTTGAGAGTTTATCAAGAACAAAGAGATTGATTGAAGCACTTCTATGCTTTGCTTTTAGGAAGTCTGTTTTCTAATGGTCTACCAGTTGTGCTTGTTAAATAGGAGGAATAGGAAAAATACATAAGCTCCATTCAAAGCATAGAATATTAAAATACTTGAGGACTGAATGGATAAAGACCTTTGGGAGCAAGCTGAGACCTTTACCTATTACTGAAAGAGAAGCTGATGACAAAGATGGAGAAATTTTGGCCATTGGGAGAATGGTAAATAGTGAAAAAGAAACGTGAGCTAGATAATACGGAGATTTGGGAAAAGAGAAGAAGTTCTACTGCAGCTGAATATGAGGTTGGATATCCAGTAATAGACATTAGTCCATGGGTAGAAATTCCTGTCCTGTACTCAGAGAAAGGGTTACTCTAGAAAAAACTTAATTCTCAGTAGTTTCCAGTGTGACACAGGGATCAGAGGGACTAATCAGGTCTTTTGATGTTAATCAGAAAACTTCAGACAGAGCAATAAGATTATATCTGGTGTTGTTTTAATGTCTAAAATACTGTGTCCACCTCTTGTGTGAGCAATTTGTGAAGCATTTTTGATGAAGTGGGAAGGGCATGGAGAAAAATCAGTCAGCTATGCATCTGTCACTACCTTCCACTCCAGGCAGACCTTCAAGGGGAAAAATGTCCATCAGAACAGAAAAGGTGTCTTTTAACCCGATAGCCTGTATTCAAGCAACTTAGCTTGTAAATGTGGTGGTGTTGCTGTTGGTTTTAATTGTAATTGTTCAGATAGCTGACAGAGGACAGGGAGAGAAGAGTAGGGGCTCTGTTTCATTTTTATTTTGGGTTTTTTTCAGAAGTAGACATTACTTATCTGCTAGTATGTACCCTAAAATCATTTTACGCTGATCCAATTTTTTTTCTTTTTGACTATTAATTCTATTTGCTTTTCAGAAATTAGACATTTTAAAATTATCTTCTAGGAGTAATTTTCATTGAAACTTTTTGGGGAAGGAGTATGGTCACAATTCAGCATAAAATAAATTGAATGACTACAATGAAAGCAAGATTTAATTCTTTTTGTCACATAATTCATGCTTAATGTTATGGAAGTTGCCATGGTGACCTCAGAATTGATTTGTTACGTTATATTTAGTGTTAATTTGCTTGCATCTCATTTCCATTTTAAAGGCCTTACGTGTATGGCTTGTTGGAAAGACCAATTGTAGCAGTAGTTCTGAGGTGTTGGAGATCTGTTTGTAGTGATCAGTAAGTTTTAGCACAATTAATTTCAGGCCTCATGTAAATAAAGTCTTGCAATTACTGCATCAATCCACAGTAGCTTTTAATTTTAAGAGATGCAGCCAATTTGCTGTAGTCTAGACCTGAAGTTTGATGAGTTAATTAGGCTTCCTAACCTGTTATCTTACCTTTCATAATTAATACCATAATCATATTCATCTAAACTCAATTATACGGAAGTCACTGTGTGAATGTTTATTAAAAAAAATGGAGCAAAACGTGGGCGCAGTAAGACATCTGTACGCTCCTCGGTGCAAATTCTTCAGCAACTGGCACTGTAATTAAGAGGGGGATTCCATGTCTCTAGTAATTTGGGAAACTGCTTTTGTATTTATTAGAAATTCTGGGCAGTGTTGACCAAATAGCTACAGCCTGTACTTAAAAGGTCTATATGTATTTAAAAACAAGGAATTTCTGATATGTACAGGATGTGACTCAGTGCCTAAGGCCTGCTAGTTGGTGCAGATGATGTTTGGGACTGGAATGTTTGAGCCTGCCTTAGTACTTCAGGCAAACATCTCATTCTGTAATGGCTGAAAATGTGAATCAATGCTATGGACAACTCAATTTTCTTTTTTTTTTTTTTTTTTTTTTAATTGCATCTATTCATCAAGGGCCCAACTTGAGGTTGAGCTTAACTGTAGATATTTGAGCAATTATCTGCAAATTGGGAGAATTCTCTTAGTAACCGGAGTGAATATGTGGCACTCAAGGTTGCCTCTGTATCCAATCTTCACATCAGTAAATTCAAGACTGACCTGTGTTTACTAATTATGTTAGCTATTTGGATTATGTATTTGCAGGTGAAGGAATCTGCACCAGAACTCCTTAATGTGCACTTTGAACTTGCCACCTCTTGCCAGTTTCATTTGAGTTTTGCTTAGTTTCAGTTTCAAGCATCTCATAAGACCGCATTTTGCCCAAGTTCTGAGCAATTCAGCATGAAAACTGCAGAATTTTATATAGTAAAAACAAGATTATTGTCCTCATGCTACTGTTGTTTAGTACTTATTTGACTAATTCAGCAAATAGCTGTGTAAATTGAGAGAAAACATAGCTTTAGGGACTCAATAAGGACACTATGTGCACCAGTTCTTTCCCTCTTTTTTCTCCTGCCACCTGCTTGCCCTTCTGAGTGAGGAACCATCTCAGATGGGACAGCAGTGTATTCAGCGCTATAGATGCTGCCCCAGGGCCTAGGAAGATGAGGATGGGTTTCTGCCTTCTCTTGGTCACTGGAGGAATTCTGAAGCCCAAATCCAGGCTTCCTGTATTTCAAAGCCTATACACTACCTTTCATTAAGGTGAAATTAAGTAGCCTTTTTCTGAGCCTGCGCAGGTGTTACACATCTTTTAGAAATGATAAATCTGTTTATTTAGCAATGTTTGGATTTGATTTAGTTGAATAAAGAAGAAATCTGTTTTGAGCCTCCACCAGAAGTTGTGCTAGGAGTTTCTTTCACAGCTCAGGAAGGATTTCTAAGTCTTGATTGAAAGTTCCTGCTAAAAGAAGATATGACCTTTGGAGCATAAAAATAGTCTGTTGGTTGGTAGGTCCAAGAAGCAAATCCACGCTGTTTGAAATTATTTCTGACTTTGCACACTTTCCAGTGCAGTAGGATGGTAACTCTAATGTGTGCGTTGTAATCACTTGAAATTTGTAAAGTATTGTGAGCTTGAATAACTCATGCATGGGGTACAACGTGGAGGCTGGTTGAGAAAATGAGCTGTTCTGTTGGCGTGTCAGAAGAAGCAGCTCTGGAGGAAGTAGAAGTGCATGATGTGTGTCCGTGTTCGGGGACCATGCCTAATGCTGACACAACAGCCCTTTGATTTTCTGCTTACGGGTAGGATGCTGGTCTTACAGGGGTCAGCAGTTTTGTCATCGGGGATGAGTTGTGACAGCGTCACAAGGAAGAAGTAAGAGTAGTAAGGAGGTGACACTGATGGTCATGGACCGATTTCCAGTGCTGTGATTGAGTGAGTGGGATGAGAAATGATTTCATGAGAGCTCTGCAGGAGTGGATGACATGAGTTTTCTGACGACTTAGCAGTGTATGTGTCAATCTCCCAGGGCAATAAATCTGATACAAATGGAAATTTATTATTGAGAAACATTAACAGGATTGGTTGTCTATTGGTTGTTGTTAGGTGTCTTGTAAATTAATATCTAATTTCTTCCAACTTGGGTCTGGTGGTAAACTTGGAATCCCATAAGCACTGTGAGAAGTGAGCGGCCCATAGTAATAACGTTGGCCCAAATGAAATCTTTTGCACTGACCTCTAGTATGCACCTGTGCTGAAAAGCATAAGGGGTTATTTGGTATAGAAATTAGATCTAAATCTCATCGTCTCTTGAAATTATTGCCATTATCTCAAGGGAGAAAAGAAATCAAAATGTCAAATAAAAGTATTAATTCATTAATAATTTACTGTTTTAAAACATTTTACATGCCTGTAAACTTCTTCCCCACTTCTACAAACTGGGTAAATACAAAAAGGAAAATTGTCTAATAATCTATTCCTTGAAATTAATATTAATTTAAGATGTTATCTTATCAAACACTAAGTTCAGGTCCTTGTCCAGTTGTGATGGTCTATTCCTACAGTCTTACTTTATCCTTTCAGCAGCTGCTGATGGTTTCTGTATTTTGTACATAGCTTCTGTACTGCCACTGCTGGAATTTTTTGTCATATTTAACATTCAAAACCTGATTGCACATGAAAGCTTTTTAATGCAATTTGGATGGTTACTTTGATAGCAGATATCCAGTTTTATTAATAAAAATAAAGGGGGGATGACTTATCTAAATTGCTTCTCTTTCATCACAGTTATGGAACACTTTAAAAACTGTCAGAAAACTTACTGTAAGACTAGTCATGCTGTATTTGCTTGATAAAAGGTTGTTTTGTAGAAATATTGGGTAACTCTCTCTAGTCCTAAGAGAAGACTCCATCCTATTTCCTTTTTAGTTGATATCATGCAGCTGTTTTTTTCCAAAGCTGCTATCAGACTGAGAATGCATGCTTCATGAGGCATAAACATCGTTCCTTTGCTGAACTTCTTCAAAAGTGCTGTTATTGGAAATGGCTGCATCTGAGAGATGAAAACTGCAGGGTTTTCAAAGTCCGCCCCCCCCCCCCCCCCCCCCCCCCCCCCCCCCCCCCCCCCCCCCCCCCCCCCCCCCCCGCAAAGGAAAGTCTACCTGAAAACTGAAATAAATGGTCAGCACCTGTGTATTCATTTTTATTTACCTTCAGTCTTTGAAAGAGCATGAAGTGAGTTGGAATGAAAACAGCTAGAGTATGTTTGAGAATATCAATAGATATTTGATATAAATTGGCTTTGTTGCTGATATCAGTAGCAACACAGAATATATATGTATTTACTTTTTAGTGTTTTAAGGAAGTAGAGTTGCACATCAGGAAGTGAGTATTTTCATGTTTGGAGTTTTATTTTGTTCTTTTATTTTTATTGGTTTTGTCTCAATTTCTCTTACAGATTTTTTTTTTCCCAGGCAGGGCAAAAGCAGAGATGTAGGCTGTGAAATGAAGTGGGGCGGTGGGAAAGATTTCTCAGATACAAACATATATATCTGTGCTATATGAATATACTGAGATTACCTGTGGGTGCAGGTGCATTTAAAAATGATTGATTCATCTGGAATATCTAGGGACCAGCTGTACATGGACCAAATTAGACTAGAAGTACTGGATTCTTTTGTATACTATGTACAATTTGTTTAAACATTTATAGTGGCCATTTTCTTGGGATTTCTGGATATCTGGCAGCCTGCTTGGACAGAGACTATTGTCTGGCAGCAACAGCACAGCAACATCTGATGTCCTCGTCAGAACTCTTAAATTCACCAAAAACAAGATTTCCAAGGTGAAAGTGTAATTGTGGAAACTGAGATGTTTGGGGACCTTAGAGAAATGAATGTATTGAAAGAAAATTGAATGAATTTAAGCCAAAAACTATTTCATGTCTTACTAGTAACAGATGCAATTGGAAGATACTTCAGCTCTCCATGGAACTCAAAACTAGGGATACAGCATTTTCAGTTTTGTATTTTAATCACTAAAATATGGGTTTGCCATTCAAAATAAGCAGTTCTTTGGATTGCCCTTGGATCTCTTTTACTAAAGAAAATCATAAGGGTTCCTAGGCTATTATCAACAGAACTACAGTAAAGATAGTTTCAGAACTTTACAGTATTATGTTCTTTGCTGTGTTGCATTGTTCAGCTAATAATTCATATATGTTAGAATATGTGCCCCATCTTTTTTAGTTGAAAGTCCCTTACTTGTTTCCTGATCCTTAGAATTACCCTGGGACCTAATCCTGGGAAAAGATAAGCTCTGTAGCTAAGCTGCAGCTCTCACTTGCAGTGGGGATCCCCGGACCCTCCAGGCAGCTTTGAGGACTGCTGCCTTACGGGGTGTTCTGAGCTGCAGCTCTGGGTGATTATTCACTCTGCCAGCTTCTCCTTCCCCGTCCAGCTAGCCTCCCCACTCGGTGACCAGAAATTTGTGTGCCGTAGCTGATAGCTCCCACAGTAGCGAACTGAACACAGGTAGGGTGTTGAAGGTGGAAAGTCTTGTATATCCATCCCAGGCTCTCAATGTTCAGTCAGTGCTGTACACTCTAGGAGCAGAAAGACTCTGAATGGATTCTTGGTGGATATATTTTAAAAAGTCTTCAACTCAATCTCTTCTCAATATGGAGGGAAAAGGGCTATCCTTCATATAGGAAAAGATTTAACTAGCCTTTCAGTTTAAGGTGTTGTTACTGTGCACGTAAGCCTAGTCAAGAACAGCATTTGCTGTAGCTAGCACAAGGAGAATAGCTGTGGAAGTAGGGCAGGAGGTGTTTCACTGAGCTCTGTGAAGGGAAAGACTGGTGGTATTCTGAGACATCTTCGCTGCTGTCGTTCCTAAGCTGAGCGAGGAAAAACTCATGCGAGTGCAGTTACACATGCTGCAGCCAAAATTTCCATTTTGGTCTCAATATCCATGAAGCCCTGGTCTGCTGTATGAAAAAGTAAATATTTCGTTTGACTCCTTTACCCCAGACTTTTCACCATATTACTAGCAAATTTGGTTGAAACTTCTCCAGAAAGATATTTGACTTTTGTCAAACGTAACCTTCAGTAGAATCACTTTCAATACATTTTTTATTAAGAAAATGGAAACAAAATTAACATCAGGTATAGCTTTTATGGAAAATATGTAGTTTTGAATGAAACTCCTAATTTGAGACACCTCAGTTCTTTTCAGTAAGTCAATTCTCCAATTTTCGCCTAGAAACAGAACACCAGAAACAGAAAGCAGAACACCAAATGAAGGAAGATACAAAGAATTATAAAATTTTTTAAGAAGAAAAAAAGGGGTTTGTCTTTAACTCTTATTCCCCATCTCCTCCTGTGCCCCTCAAGCTATTAAGGAAACTGCAATTAAATATGACACTAAAATTGTAAATTCTTTTCAATCTTAGGTTGTCAAGCTAATTTTTAAGATTTATTTTTTCCTAAAAAATGGTCCTTTTTAAAGAAAAGAGAGAAGGAAAATATTCTTCTCTATGATCAATAGAGTTCTATCCCCATCTTGAAGTATTTGAGAAATAATAATTTTTCTTGAGACACAAACTTGAAAGGATTGCAGAAAATACAATTGTTTTTAGGTTTAGCTAAACAGCAGGTGCATTATTCAGCTATTAGAGATGCAAGTTGAATGAAACATATGGATTGCCCATTTTAATAAGTAATTTGCTCTGTCTCACTAATTTAAGCATAAAAAATTATAATGATCAGTCTTGTATAAAATAGACAGGGATAACTCAGCAATTTAATGTTAATTGTGTTATCATTCCAAAGCCCATATCGATTTTTAAATTACATTTACAAAATACCTGGTAAGGTCCAAGACCTAATGAAATGCATACATGGCATCTACTTTAAACTTACAGAAAGAGATTCCTGGTCATAAAGCCAGCTGGTCAGAAATTTCACAAAGCAGGCCAAAGTTGTCTTCTAACTTGAAAGCAGCCTAGCTCTTCTGGTTTTTTTGGCAACAGGGAGGGGAAACAAAAAGGTGTCGAGGTTACAAAATGAGGCTAGGAGTACTTGTGCTGAGGGAGTCTGGCCTTGAAGACTCCTAAACAGCATAGGATTTTCAAAGGGTGAATGCTTGGCGTTGTCTTCTATTTTAACTTTTAAAGGGACCTGTTGGGGCACTGTCATCGTGACATGCTTTTCACAATCTCACCCACAACTTTTCCCTGAGAAATTGAGCGGGCAGAGCATTGACTTGTCCGGGTGCTCTAGTTATGTGTCATTGGATGGATTTGTTGTGTGATGAAAAATCTGCTGTTTGAGAAATGGCAAGGTGAATTGAAAATGACAAAGTAATGAGAAAAGGACTGAAGCCTATTGCTGTCACAAATAATATAAATGTAAGTTTCTATCTGCCAGCCACCTCCCTTATAAAATAATAGTAGCTGTCAGGTAGGAAAGCTGCAAGAAATGATGATGTTGTTTAAAAAAGCATTTCACTGCTATGTTTTCTCTTATGAGCAGTGCTGATGTATGTAGTTCATGATGTTCACATGATAAACAGTGCACCTTCTTTAGGAAATCAAGCTGTTGTATATCATACCCCCAGAAGTAGCAACGTATGGAAAGAAAGAAATAGCAATTGCGTGGGAACAATCAAGTTTTAGGTGCGCCATTGTAATTAATCAGTAAGACATAACAGACTGTGTGCCAGTGCTGCTTAATCACCTCTCAGGTGCTTGGTGAAGAATGGTACAAAGCTGAAGCCTTCCAGCGCATCGGAACGGAGCATTCATCAACAGTGCAGGGCAGTCTGCGCGATGCAGTAGCGTTACAGAGTGGATGCCTTGAAACTCTGACTTATTTCAAGGGACGGCCTTGGCCTCCATAACGTGTGGGATAGGTCTAACCCGGACTCTGCAGCTTGCTTGGTCCCACATCAGTGTGAAGTCTTGGTGCCAACTCTAACTACTGCCTCTTGGTACTCTTTAGTCCTGGAGCCGACCTTGCTCTCACATCCCTGGGCTGGCTGACAGCCCGGCAAAGCAGGGCCCTGCCATCAGGCTGGTGGGGAAATACTTCACCTGTCCAAAGGACTGCTGTTATAGGGGCTTTTGCTTTCTTTAGTTTTGGCTTTCTGTTGTAGGCTCCACAGAAGGGGCTGATGATCATGGTGCAGTAGATGATAACAGGGTCTGTGGAGGGCAGGAGCTCGCTGCTCCCATGTGGGCTTTTCTGTTGTTACTGACACAGAGGTGAAGTTGTGCTCATCTACCCTAGCCAACCAGACTGGTTGGACCTCTCGAAAAACATTGCTTCTAATGACAGATATCTCCAGCCTTTTAACTAAATCTCACTTTTGTAGAACTTTCCTGAGGGCCCTTTTAAAATCAAGTTTAGAACAGAACTTCAGTAAGATGATGACAGAGGGTGTAGGATGGGAAAAAGTGAAAGGCAAGAGGAGAAAGTAATAAGTTTAAGCAGACCCCTTCCTTAGCAGTTCCAGTGTTTCATACCAGAAATTGCTGATAATCCTTTTATCCCCTTTAATTCTGCTTTGTAGGCAGGAGTTAAATTTACAGTAGCCAACACAACTCAGTCTAATGTGTCATTTGACTGTCATGACTTCTTAGGTCCAGTGGAAATGCTCCGAGGTTCCCAACAATATGTCATGAAACTTTGTTACAGAGAACTGGGATCTCTGTCCAAAGATGTCATTAAGTAACACTTAACAAAGTGCTATTGATTTTCAAGATGAAAAGACTTCGTAGGTTGAAGATTCTGACATCAAAGATGTTCCCATCTAGAGAGGAACATTTAAAACAAAAGCAACACACAAACAACACAGGAGCAATGTAAGAGGCAAGATACTAAAAGAAGCTGCATAGCTGCCTGCAAATGTAGGTGATGATTCTGAATTATCAGAGGTAGGTTTAAAACCCAATTTTCCAGTGTGCAAATGATGACAAAGCTACAAGGCTCAAAGACTTGGTTCAGCGATGCTCAGAGATGCATCCCTGTTCCTTCTCTTCACAAAAATCTTTTGAGGTTGGCTACTGTGCAGGTGATTTCTCCAGAGTAGAGAAGGGTGAATAGTAGAGGACTGTGCTCACTACAGATGAGTTATGTTGCTCTCCATCAGCTCTTTTCTAAGTGTGCTAGTTAAGATTTAACTGAAAAAGAATTTATCGCTATTCTTCCCTTAGTGTTGAAAAAGATCCTGTATCACTAGAGCCAAGGAACATGCCAACAGGCTTTTCATGGGAGACCTTGTCAAAGGGAGTGAATGTATTTTTGCTTGGCTAATGTTTATCTTTGGGGAGAACCTTACATCGCAGCCCACAAAGAGTATTTCAGTCTTTGTCAGTTCAGGGAAAAAAACAAATTTGGATCTTTGAGAGCAAAAATTAAAGATCATGCAAGCTGAGCCCCAGACATGCTTGCTTCTCTTCACTGCCTTTCTGCTGCCATTGAATGAGTGGCGAGATCACACCTATCAGAGTAGACACCAAGAGAGAAAACATCAGCCTCTCTTGTTTTTACGGAAACAGCAGCAAAGCACAGAAAATCTTTGAACTTCAAGGTTTAGCACAGAACACCAGGGCTTCACTCTTGATCTCCAGTCAGTGAGGCAGAGACGGAAGTTCAGCAGAGGTTAGATAGATGCTCTCTGAATTAGAACAGAACTGGGAAACCTTTCAGTCTATTCGAGAAGTGCTTTCATCTTTCAGTTAAGACAAGCTATTACTAAAATTAAAGAAGAGAGTTAATGTGTTGCCAGAGGATTTTAATAAATATTAAAAATATGTATGTGGATCTTCCAATTATTTTCACTTTTATTAATACTAGGTTTATTTTTAGCTAACTATGCCAGACCATTTCTATCTGGCTAGTTCCTTTAAGTGTCTTTGTCCAACTCCTTTCCCCTTGCATATAATCAAAGCTATCTCATTTCTTACATTGGCTCATGAAACAGAATTGGAGGTGCTGCCAAAGAGATCCATCAATTCAGTCCTTGTAGGAGCTGAATCTGAACTTAGACTTTTGAAATCTGAGTGTGTTTGGAGATCAGATATTTGACTGACATCAATATAAGTCATTATTTCCAGACATATCAATCAGAAAGTCTTTGCTCTGCAAATCATAGAACTCGAATACTGTTATAAATGACATCAGGCACACACACACAAAATTGAAACCAGAATAAAATTCATTCCTGTAAAAGAGCAGTGAGTTTGCAGGCAACAGTCTTCACTTTGACTTTTTTTTTTCAGTTCCCTGAATTATGTTTTCTTGCTTAATGGTTTTATTTTTAACCTAATATGGAATGTAAGAAATCAGTTATGTCTTGTTTCCTTACTTAAAAAAAAAATCCAAAATGGTTAGGATCATCCAGTGATTCCTCACATCTGTTTGGCCTAACAATGCTTTATAAGGGAATAATGTCTGCTCTACTTAATTGGTGAGTCATATTCTGTGTTTACCACTATCTGCACACTTGAAACGCACATAGTGACAGATTTTGTCCCCAGAAGAGCTGAGGTTTGTGTACATGAACAAAAGCCTGTGAGCAACAGGCAACTGCACATATGTTAATTTATTCTTTAAAAAAGCCCTTCACGTTGGTCGGGTAGGAAGTTTTTTTAAGTAACTGCAATGAGGCAACAAGCCTACCTCTAAAATCTAAAGCTGTCTTGCAACAGCAAGAATGAAAAAGCGGGGAGAGGAGTTTGGAAAGCAAATATTGTTAGGGAGAAAAAAATATTTGAATTTTTACTAAACTTGATAATGTAAATTCTGTTTAGGCAGTTTTATACATTTATTTTAACTGAGAAATACTATTTAGTTTCACCTCCAATCTCTTTCCAATAATGTTTCTAATTACATGATTATAAGAGCGATACCTACTCTAGCAATGCTTTTTTGGATTAATTGACTCTGTCAGAAATGTCTGGACTCTTGTACTTCAGAAATTTCATTTGTGGTGCCCATGCATTTTCAGAGAATGCTAGGAGGCTGGGGAAATAAGTTTTCCTCTGTTCTCAGGACACAGTGAGGCTATGTAACCCACCTGCTGTCAGGCTGTGAGTCAGTGCAAGACCCAGAAATAGAGGCCATATGTCTCCAGATGCCTGGCTTCATAATCTAGCTACTTGACCATAAGTTATCTTCCCTGGGACAATTCCTAAGAGGTGAAGTTGCTGCAACTCCTGTTGGTGCCAGTAATTTTTGTAGATGCTTGATTGGTTGAGCCTTCATTTAATGGATGGACCAGCTGGAATCACAAGAGAATTTGTACTAACTCACTGATGAAGTGCAATTGATTCAGCAGCTTTATTTTGTTTCACTTAAAACTTTTTATGCAAAAGAGATCCCACCAGTAGCACTGTCAGTTTGCTTCAAGGATGCCCTCTAGGAACCAGAAGCCAACAGTGGAGCTGAATAGTTGCATGTTATGTAAAGCTAAAGGAGGCCTGCACTCATAACATAGGTGGTGAACATGGGAAGATTTAGATTCAGATTGACACGCGGCTGCTTTGACCTGTCTCTGTTTGCCGTATCTTTATTTAGGCATCCAAAAGCTTTTCTTGATTCATTTGACATTAGCACTTTACAGCAGGGCACGAGGAATGAGAGAAGGGTGCAGGCAAGAGTCAGACCCTTGTCTCTCTCGTGCATCAGACTCCCTGGAAATAGAGTGCACTCTTGTTTCAGTCTTTACCATCATGATCTCTTGTCCTTTTATGGCATAGGGGTTTGGAGAAGAAAATTAAAATTTATCTTTTCTTAAAAAAGAAGGAAAAAAAAGAAGAAAAAAGTGTCCTTAAAAATTTGTCTTGTCATTTCTTTTGATATGAATAGATCTTATCTGCACTCTTAATGTTGCAAACTTACACTACCACATATCTCTAATTGATTTCAGTATAGTTCAGCTGTCTAATCTGTTGCTGTGCCTGATTTCTTCACAGATTAATGATAGTGCAAACCTGTTATTTTTATCTTCAAATGCATACGTAGAATGGAGGCTGGGGGATACCCTCCCGTCACGTGTAATGCAGTTTAATTTACTCAGTTGAAATGTGTTTGTGTGAAAGTGGGTGGTATTTTTTTGTTTTATTTCTTTCTGATTTGTCAGTGATGACAGCTGGAAAATGTCTTCCTAGTAGTTTTCTAAATCTTGCACTGTGAGAGATAATATATTGAAATGGTGATTTCTGTCAGAGTTACTTTAATCTTTTAGGGCAGCGCAATATTCTTCACTTTCATTCCTACCTCCTGTTTTGCTCCATAATTTGTGTCTTATCTTGTGGCCTAAATATAAAGGTAATGGACATTTCTGAAATGATAGTAGAAACAAGAATGTTTTCAGAATTTTAATGGTTGTTGTTTTGCACAATATCTATGTCTGAATTCTTCCTTTTCCTAAGTAGTCTTTCTGTTACTGTGAATTTGAAATAAACCTGTTAATTTAACTTGTGTTTTATTTATTTATTTTTTTCCTCTGAAGCTCTACATCTGTGATTAAATCCTTGCAGCTAGCTATGAATTTTCCCACCTCCTGCTTACCTCATCCGTGTTTTACCTCTTGTTTTTTGTGGTGGTAAGCAGCCACTGAGTGTCAGGCATATTTGTCTTCAGTGTCGCCATCCTCTTACAAGCTCCCTTGCCTCCATTTACCTTGTTTTTGCTATGGCTCTTGTACTCACCTTTATTTCTGTTTAAACAACTGGTTATTTACTTCGTCTCTGGTCCTTGCATAATAACTGTGGATTTCTATGGTCATCAGTATTATAGTCCCTTCATATGGTTTATTCAAGACCAGGAAAAAAGAGAGAGATGTCTGAATCATATGTCCATTTTTCTGTCTGTTGTGATATAGGAAACAGGATGGTCCAGCAGTTGTTTTCACTTGTGAATATATTTTTTATTAAATTTTGCAGGCATATGGCGTGGAACTCCTCGAAAACTGTTCTTCCTCATGCTAGGTATTTATATTTCAAAAATCTACAGTAGAATTCTTCTGTGCCTAATAGAATGATTTATCAATTTAATACTATACTGATTATGCACACTAAATGGAATGCAAGACACGTCAATCTCTCTTTTAGTCTGATTGCAATGGGAAGAAACGTTTTCATGAGAGAGTCGGTATTAATAGATGATAAGGACATAATGCAGAGTTCAGTTATTTTTAACTTTTCTTTTAACAAGCTGCTCTGCAGAGCACATGGAATGAATTCATGACTAAAGATTAAAGTTGGTCAGAAATATTGTGATCTCTCTGTGGAGAAAGAACCATGTCTGTTGGCTATCTTGAGAGAAAATCTGGTTTTCATTCCTTAATTGGTGTGTCCAAGCAACCATCTAATTGCCTTGTCCCTTTTTTGGGGGGGTAAGGGCGGGGTTGGTTTTTTTTTGTTCCCTTTCCTTCATTGGTAACTGGGGATAAGTCATCCTTGGGAAGTGAAAACCTGAGATTTTTACATTAAAGATAATGTCTTAACCATGTCAACCTCGAAGGTGAGGTGGGGGGATCCTTTGGCTCCCCCCTAGCGCTCCCTGCCTGACCGCCTCTGTCTGCCTGTGACTGGCCTCTCTGGAGGGAGCTCACACAGCCCCGGAGACTGTGTGGAAGTGGGCGGCTGGTTCTCTTGCTAGCATTAATAGAAGAGAGAATATTCTCTTTGTTTGTAAACCTGGTGCAGGGTTCTTTCATGTTTCTTTGCTTGCTTCTGATTTCAGTTGACAAAATTTCCTGTTATATGGCATGGGAAAGAGGTTTACTTAGGGCATGCAAGCAGTCCCTACATCCCGGGGACATGCAAGTGATTATATTGCTTGTTAGTACAATATTTATGCGGCTGTGAGGAGCGCAAGGACGTGGGAGGACACGGTGCTAACAGAGCGGAAGGGGAGCAATGCTCTGTGTGTGCTAATCAGGGAAGCTGGAAATCCCGTGCGTTCTGTTACTGGGGTCAGTATCTTGTGGTAGTAAAGCGATTGGGGAGTGATTGCTCTCATATTTCAGCATCCCTAGGAGTGACATTAGAGGTGAATTTGATGTCATAGACAAACTCCCTTCAAGTTAGTGCTCATGCAGAAGGAACTATTTGGGGCTTGAATAAGGTTCTATGTCTCCTAATGTGAGACCTCTGCCAGAAAAAAAGCCTAGTGGTTCTTTCCAGTCCTACAAAGGTAAGAATTCATAATTGTTTTCCTTTTCTCATGGGAATATATGGATGACACCTCAGCGTAGCTCCGTCCTTTTGTGTCTGTGGAGGTCTGCTCATCAAATTCCAAGGTATTTTGACTCACACCTACCTCTACGCCCCTAATTCCTGTATTTAAAAGTGACTGTGATAGTGCTAGACTGGATAAGAAATTTAACTGCATCTTTTAAAAGTGCCTTTCCAGTAATGTAATTTTTTTCTACAGCATTTATGGTGCTACTCTAAAATGCCACAATCTTTTGTAGTTCTTAAAATGAATGTGTGCCAAAGCAATACTTGTTTACATCCTTGGATGAAATCTTCAAAAGCATCTTGGCAATTATTTGAAAAGGAAGAGATGATTCTGAAGAGAGTTTTAATTTAATATTTAATTTCATTAAGGACCTTGGAGCACAAAGTAAGAGAGCATTATTTATAACACAAAGCTCTGAGTGCTCCTCAGTAGAGAGGAGGATCAGAATATCATACAGCAGAATACGGTCACCTAGAGGAGACAGTAATAGAAATATAATGATATTCACTAGGGCAAAGTCCCAAGGTTGTGTTGTTCCTGTTATTAGTCTTTGAGGACAGAAATAACTGCAGGAGGAGAAAGACTTAAGAAGCATAAGGCAGTGACAGAATGAGTGGGTAACCACAATGATATGGTAAGAAAAAGGTCAGTGTCGTTTTAGTACGTATCAGGTGACGAGTTTCTAGTGTAGTAGGCTGTAGTAAAGAAAATGGTGAGACTTCATCAGGAATTTTGGGTGTGTTTCTGTCACACATTGCTCAGCTGGAGCTGGAAAAGACTTTTGGGATGATCTGAGGAATAGAGAGCCTCTGTTATGAAAGGAAAATGTTGGCCTTAAGTTGCTGGAATGTAGGTACCAAATGTGGTTTCCAAATAATGGAAAGTGGGTACCTAGGGTAAAGAACTACTTAAATGTCACAAAAATGTTGATGGGACTTTTTAGATAGCTTTTGAGGAGAGCTAAGAACAAGAAAATAACATGTGTCACTTCACATTTTGAAAGTTTTGTGAGCGCTGGTCCACTGTGTCTGCTATTTTGTCTCTGATAGAAGGTGATATTCAGGGAAAACAAGTGAACCTTGTCACTTTGTGGTCCATTCTCTGTACTATTCCACCATGCCCAGTAATTGTTGTAATAGCTATGGACTAGATGTTAGAGATTCTTTCTAGCTCTTTGCCCTATATTCCTATGAATTAAGAACCTAGGTATTCTTTTTTGAAATTTTTTCTAGATTTAAATCTAGAATTCAAAACTATTTTGACACTTAAAGAGCTTCTTTAAATAATCTGAACATCTGTCTCATAAACTGAACACATTTTAAATACTCTGAAAATCACATATCAAGGCATCTGTCTTCTGTGTTGGCCTGAAGCCTTCTATGCTGGGTTAGTGCTGGAGATACTCAACTGGTAGATATATTAATTTGTAGGTCTGCTAGGTGTTTGTTGCTGTGACTCTGTACTTGCTCAGAAACACACCAGTCAAAAAAGAATTGAGCAGCCTAGTTCATAATCCTCACATGGGTAGTTCAAGGTCCAAAAGAATGAGGATCCTTCTCCAGCTGGAGGCCGTAGGCATTCTTCAGTCATTTCACGTGCAAATAGGAATAGGCTCCTCAAAATATGAAGCTTGATGGTTTCACATACACTAAAAGTGATCTGGGGATTAGGTCAACTCATCTCTTCTGGTTTCCTTTTGGTTAGAGTTCTTAGTCTGGCATTCGGAGACACATTATGTGCTGTCCTCTGTCTCAAAAGAGACCAAGTGGGAGAAAATAAGTAGTCTTCTGCTGAAGTGCTGCGAAAGGGCCAGACCCAGGATCAATCAGATGATCTACCTCTCTGGTCTAGAGTGATGTTCTGCTTGCAATTGCTGTGAGTACCCCATAATCTTGTAGTGATAGTTACAATTTTAAAAGGTAACGGAATACTATTTTCCACCTTTGAGGGACAGTCAGAGCGGGAAGTCTGTGTGTGAATGCTCTCAAGGGGATAAGGGGAAGGGATGTGTATCACTGTTCCTGAGCACATGCTGTAAGCGCTGTTGATGGGAACAGAGGGACTTCTCTGTGCACGTGCTTTGGAATTGTGCCTTTGGCCAGCCTTGGAGAAATGTCCACATTCAGGTGCCTGTCTTCTGAAGTCACATTTAAAAAGTGGTTTTAAACTGTTGATTTACATAAAACTTCAAAGGGAAGTGTGAAATTTCACACTGTGCCTCAAGACTGTTACAGGTCTTTTATTTTTCCCCAGAAGACGGTAACTGATCAGTTCTTACTTCAAGCTGGCCGCTGAAAGTAAGAAGGCATGTTATAAAAATCTTCCATCATGTCCAATAGAAAATACTTTTAAAAAGTCAAAATAATAAATGGTTAAATTATCATCAATTCATTTTAAGTTGCTGAAAATAAAAGATAATTTTTGGCAGTTGCATATTTGTCATCTTCAGAAACCTTTTTTTTTTTTCTCCACACAGAGCATGGGGCTCGTGTTGCTTTGTACCGTAAAGCATAACGTTTCTCCATGTTATGACCCCACACCTTATACTTCTATAGCTCCATTTGGTGAGCACATGCTTTGTATGGCTATAGCCCCATATGGTGACGGCGCACCACTTAAGGTAGCGTCTGAGCACCAGGCACACAAAGGAGAGAAGCGGCACAGTGTGGGAGCAGAGGTGGGATGGGATGACTGATTAATCAGCCCAGATCGTGCTTCTGTGGCTCAACCATAAGAGAGGACAGTCTGCTTGGGGAACCTGGGATTCCCCGAGCCCACCGGCTGGTCTGAGTCTCTGGTCCAGAGAAGCAGCCCTGCCCTGCTTCGTGCCAGCCTGCCTGATAAACATGGCTACATAAGTCTTTCTGCGCCCAGATATTAATTTCAGGCTGATATTACTGAATTTACTGGACTTACTGTTGTTTTCACCCGGATAATTGTACTACTGGTTTGTATTTGTTACTCTGCTGTTATTCTGTATCCTGAACCTACAACTTGACAGGGCTGCCTTAAGCCTCTTACAGGGAGAAACTCAGAATATTTTGTACATCTAAAAGTGGCAGTAACATGCTCTACAGCACTGAATGGCTGTATTTTTTTCTAAAGGAAACAAATTATGACCTATATAATTTCATTTTTACTTTGTCAAAATTTCATTTTCCTTTTTGTTACTGATTGGCTATTTTAAAATAACATCATCAAATCATATTTGTTTCACTAAAATCTTTGAGCAGCAACTTTACTGCAAAAATAGTTTGTATTTTTGTTAGGTTCATTTACAATTTCTGTTCAAGCAGTATTTGAGCTTCAATTCAGACTGGAATCTCTGTAACAAGATACATGAAAAACTGTATTTTTCAATTTGTTGTGCTGGGCTAGTTTCTAGAAAAAAATATGCAGTATTCAGTAGGAACTTAAGCGGGTGTAAGAGGGCTATGATGGAAGCATCCTGCAAAAGGCCACAAATCTCTTCTGTGGTATAAAATGAACTGGTTGCTTGGCTACCAGATTCTTTTCTGGCTTTGAGAAGTAGTCTTCTGACTCACATTAGATCTGTCTTGGGGTTAAGTCCTCAGCCAATATAAATGTCACAGCTCTGTTACAGCCTCAGATAATATTAGAACTAAAACTGAAATTAGAAATCCTCTAACTGAGGATTTTCTTTCCTTCTCTTCTTCTTTCCTTAGTGATTCATTTATCATGCCAAGCTATTTGGTTATTAATAAAGCTAGAGTTCTTTGTAATTTATTGTTGAAATACTCCTGTGGTAAAGCTAATAGACCATTTGGTGCAAGAAGCTCTTTTATTTTTAATGAGAGTAATGAAAAGAATAAGGAAAACAGTACAAGGAAAACACTGACAACCTGAAGCAAGCCTGGCAGAAGGCCACCGTATGATCAGGGGGCTTTAGCACAGGACACATGAAGAGAGGCTGAGGGAACTGAATTTTGTCGAGCCTTGAGGAAAGAAGACTAAAGGGGAATCTTACTGCTTTGTAACTGCTTAGTCAGTGTAGAGAAGATGGAGCCAGACACTTCTCAGGTGCATCGTGGTAGGACAAGAGGCAACAGACACGAGTTGGAATTTGAGAGACTTCAATTAAGTAGTAGGAATTATTTTTTTTAAACCATGAGTATGGTCAAAAGCTGGAAAAGATTGCCCAGAGATGTTGTGAAAACTCCCATCTTGGGTGGAAACTCCATCCTTGGAGATACTCAAAACTTGGTTGGACAAGATCCTGAGCATCCTGCTCTAAACTAGCACTAACTTGAGTGGGAGTTGGACAAGAGGTCTTCCAGAGATCCTTTCCAGACATCCTTGCCAGCAAAGTTAATTACTTATCCCTCTGTTTCTACAAAGAAACCTTGCAGTGACCAGTGCAAGAATTTCTAACCTACTGCCACTTTTACTGCCATGAGAAAAATTACAAACTGTTGTTCGTTTGGAAAGCAAGTTCTATTTCTTTATCAGTTTTCCCCCTCCGATAACTTCCCTTGCATGCTGTACTAAAAGAAAATTGAAGCTCTGGAAATTTGGTTATAGAGTGACTTCTGATAAGATTTCCATAATCTGAACTGTTAAACCTTCTTAACCCAAAACATAGTTGTCATAATGATATGTAAAGTACTCGTGTGCTTAATACTTTGGTTGACTAAACTGAGGTATGTCTGTAATCCTAATTTAAAGTCTATGTTTCATCCAGATTACTTTTTACTCAAAACCGATGTGCTACCTCTTGTTTGTTTGTTTGTTTGTTTTAGTTTTTGTGATAGGCTGAAGTTAGTGAACAGCTATTAATAGTTATTTGTAACAGATTTTTTTTAATAGGCTACCAATCCATTCCCCAATTATGTTTTTACTGAAGAGGGTTGATCTCGTTTAAACTCCTGCCAACTAGGATAAAGGAAACCTATTCCTTAATTGATTAATGTCAAACCCAGCAAACTGGTAGCACTATGGAAGTTCAACTGCAACTCTACTTTTTGCAGGAGAAGTATGTGTTAAATAGTGAGCAATAATGTATATAAAGGCCTTCTAATTTGTTTTTAACAACTAATTTGCTAATCTGCTTATTTTCTCATAAAACAAAGAAGTGATTTGTGCCTTTTTAACTTTACAAACCATTTCTCTCCTCCTGTGAACCAGAAGCGTTCAACAGAGAAATCCACAGCTTTTCAAAATTACTTTCTTTTTTTATCCAGTAAATGGAAGTCCTCTCCCAGATGGAGAAATGTAGCTTGTTCTCTTGCCAGTTCGACGGAAAACTAATACTGAATATGCCAGCTTTTTCATATTCTTTGTCTCCTCAGATAAAAACAACTTTTTGTTTTCTCTTTCCGTGTTTAAAAGTGGACCCTGGCCAACTCATGTCCGTGAATTGCTATAAATATTGATAAATCCCATGGAAAGTGGTTGTCTTTAATGAGGATTACTAACTTTGCTGTGAATTCAGCGATATCATGAGAGCTTTTTCTCACTAGTCACATGTAGAGCAAGCAGAGAAATCCAGTAAGTACCATTGGGTGCAGAAAGCTTTTGAAATTGCTGTCCTACTGTAGATGCATATCTTCCCTAGCTCTGCTCTGTATTTGTGGATAAAGTTGTGCAGGTGTTATATTCGAAGCCTGGGTATCTTACAGTTCTGTCTGCCTGTTTCCAGTAGTTTTCACTTTGAAGTCTAAGGCTTGTCAAAGATTTCTCACTCTGGGCTTTCTATTCAATTACCTCCCTTTCTACCTCTTCTTAATAAAAATGTCTACTCCAACTTTTAAAGCTACAACATTTTTTTTCTAAATGCTGGTATATCAGAGGAATATAAAATTGATTTTTGCTCTTGCTGAAATATGACATTCTCCTCCTACTTATTTTTTTTTCAGGCTGCTCTTCTGTGCAGATTTTTGTTCTGATCTGTTTGCTTGGCTTTTTCCTATTCCTTGCAATGTTCCTGCTTGTTTTCCAAGGTGTTTTGAGGGCCTTTCTTATTCCTCTGAATCTTTTCCAGTTCTGTTTTCCACTTCTTCCTACAAAGGTTACTTTTGACACTAGTTGCCTTGATTTAGGCAGTCAGAAGGGACAGAGAGTAGAATTAGTTACTTAGGAGGCAAATATATTTTTTTAGAGTTTTCTAAGGTTACTGTGTTTCACATACTGTGTAGTGGATGTAACCTGACATTTTTGATAGCAACACAACTGTTTTGTGAGGAGGAGTTTGTTGAACCTGTATTTACTTGGGCCTGGTAAAAACAAAGCATGTTGTAGAAGCTGTCAGGAAAGTGAAACAGTGAAAAAACTGATTCCCCCCCCCCACCCCCCCCCCCCCCCCCCCCCCAAGAAAAACTTCAGTGTGAACAGTTAAACCTCAATGTGGACAGTCCAATATTGAAGGGCTTTCAGAGAAGGAAAATAAAAATATAAAGATTTTTCTGTATTCCCTTTTGTAGGGATGTGTACATGTGCCCTCACGTCTATATTTAATTACATATTGTGATACTGTCTAAAAATAGGGGACCTAGTTTCTCTAAAAACATTAAGAAATAAAAGATTTTCAGTCTTAAATCTGAAAAAATTGACAATAAATTGACCAGAATACGTTATTCCTAGAAGTAACAGAACTATGATATATACCTTCATTTTTCAGAATTACTCTCCCCACTCTACCTACAATGTCATGCAAACTGGCCTAGCATTTTCTGAGAACAGACAACCATTTTTGGACTTAAGATCAGAGTTGATCCTGGAGTTATGAGTCTATGCAACTTCTGGAGGGGGGTTCAGGTAATGTAAACCTCCGTGGATTACTGCAGTAGGATTACTATAATGTTTTAGGGTTCATGCTTACTGTGCCATAAGAAGGTGGTCAAGAGTTTATACAGGAATATATTTACTTCACAATTGTAACTAAAGTGCCTCTATAAAAGCGTTAATCAGCTATCCTGGAAGTGAGGTTGCATTCCCTCCCCCAAAATAATCTCCAGATTATTTTTGGCTGAGTCATCAGTGGGGAACAGGAGGGATAGGGATAGGTATAGGTGCATCTTGCTAGATGAAGAAATATAGGTCATAGTATTGCATAGCAGAGATGGTCTCTCACCATAAGTTACAGACTTCTTGATTATGATGTGTTTATGAGGTTAAAGCTCATAAAGAAGTTTATAAGGATGTAAATTTTGTGCTAATGCTGATTTACATGTGATCTGTAAGTCATCTTTGACAATTTCTATAGACCAATTTTTTCTTCTCACTTGTGGTATCGTACCCTTTTTCCTATGCAGAGTGCTTCCTTTACACTAGGAATAGGGCATTTCTCCAATGAAAAGACAGATTTCCATCATATGAGATGGACATATGATATTAGCCAAGCATGTTTCAGTTGTTTCTGATAATCCTTCAAAAGATTTTATTTACCTTTAGTCATAAATTTCCCTATCATGTTCCATAAAAAAAAAATGATAAAAAAAATCTTCCCAATTGCTCCATTTCACTGCAGAAATATTCAAGGAGTGTCTACTATTGCCTCCCTCCTCAGCATGTCTTTTACTAATCACTTCAAAGAAACTCCATTACATAGTTCTTTTTACATTATCTTCCATATTAATATTAATAAAACAACAAAGAATACAGAGGAAGTATTTCTAAAGTGTATTAAAATCTCTGGGAGAAAGCTGTAGGATCCAGTAAAAATGATGATCAAAAATGAATGCCCAGACTGTAAGTTTCCATTTTACTTGTGTGAAATCACTTTCAATGCTAAGGACAGCCTTCCAAAATCTAGTGATCATGACACTGAGTTAGCTGAGTGGAAGGAGAGGGTTCATTTTCTTCAGGGTTAAGATTTTGGGCATGTAGAAAACAAAATTGGCAATCCCGTCCTTTTTCTTTCCTTTTATGGTTTATTTCTGGATACTTAAGCCACCGAAATGCAAGGAGAGAAGTGGGGCAATACCAGAGATCAGTCAAAACAGTTCAGTAGTGTGTCTGCCTTTTTAAGGAAGACCAGGACAGGCTCTGTGAAGTATTTCATAATGTCATTGTTACTATTGCTACTGTTCTGCTCTTGGGATTGATGTGGAGCAATAGACTTGTACCCAGAACTGCATTAAAAGATGTGAGATTGAGTCTTTGGAAAGGTGCCATTGCTTCTGCTTTCTAGGGACTCTCTTATGCTTAGGCAGTGTTTTATCTGCTGAATGGCATTACAGAGAAGAGAAGTGGCATTGAGAGAAAATATGACTCTCTTTAGTCACTGAGAGAAAAGTGACATGAGGACAAGGTCAACCCTGTAATACACAGAGACTTTAAATAGCAGGTAAAAATTACAAAAGGTTACAGAGTTTGGCAGTGACAACATGGAATTTGGTTGAACTACTCTGGAGAGGAAGTTGAAGTTCATATATGCAAACGTACTTGGATGAATGTCTATGATACTACATAAACTCCATGGCCTATATGCACTTTTTTATAATAGAGGCAGTATTTCATTTGGGAAGGAATTATGGCTCCTAAAAAGAAATGAATCACTGACAAGCAGTTCCAATGTAAATATATTTATAAGGACCTTTGATTTGCCAGTTTTATTATTCAAAGATTAGTTTTTGTTGAATAGTAAATTTAATTTATGAAAGTGTTGTGACATACTATTTCCACACTGAGATACTCATCTTTTCAGGAAAGTGCTTTGAAAAATAAATTGTGGAAAGAGCTTTTTTTTAATTGCAATTTTTTGCACACATTGGGTTCTGTCTATTTGAAAATTGGGCTCCATAGCTGGATCATCTTTGCAATTCATAGTGACAGAAAGTAGGTAGCTGTAACTGTAGAAAGCCATCTTAGGTTTTTGTTGTATGGATGCTCAGCAATAGGTGTCCAGGGGGATTAACTTACGTTTGTTATAAATGGTCATCAACTTCTATGCGTATTGGAACTAATCCACAAAATATTCTTCTCACATGTTTCTGTGCTCCTCCTGCTGTCCTAGCTTCTTGCCGTAGAACTGCTTGGAGATGACTGAAGAGAAGTTTCTTCTTCACAGAAATAAAAATTTTGCCTTAAGTCCAGTGGTTCTGGAAGTGAAACCTCTTTCTGGGACATTCAGAAAAGGTACTACTGTTTTTAAAGCAAAACTTTGTCTGTAGTTCAGCTGATGTTTGGGATCAGAAGACCACGTTTGTTAGACGGTAATGAAACTGCAATACGTCCTGAGCACAAGAGTGTGAGACGTCGACCTTACAAGGGCCAAACTGTGATTGTTTGAGTGTTAGAAAGAGGAGCGATAAAGGAAAACTCCCTGCAAGGGCCACACTTGTCCCCTCTGCACTCTTCAAAGGGCAGTCCACAAGCCTGTTACACCTCGCCACTCTTGCAGCATGTGTTTGTGCAGTACATTTGTATACAGTGAGCATCCTGAGGCAGCAGTGTCCCAGAAGGACCTAGAGAGGAGTCGAGTAGATACTGATTGAGACAGAGGGCTCTGGCAAGCCCATGGGAGAGGAAATGTTAGTAATAATACCCTCTTTTGCTGGAAACGTGGGTTTTGCTGGGTGAGTGCCTTATCTTCTACAAAGAGACTGCATCCTTGGATGCCTGAAAGCAACTTCATCATGTAAGCCTGTTCTGTTCAGTTTAAGTCTAAAATGATCCACAGTTGAGGTCTGTGAAAGCAGAAGTATGCACTGCAGTTTTAAGAGAAAAATGAGGCACTGGCACTGCCAGAGGGAAAAATTGGTGCTGAGGCAACTTTAAAAGTTAAGCAGGGACACAAAAATTTTGGGTAAACTGGGGGTTTGATCACGTTGTCTGGTGAGGGTAAGTAATTTCAAACTGGAACCCTGTTGCATGGTTTTGGGCAGGATGGGAGGTGTTCCCCTCCTTCTCCCTGGCCCAAATGGTGGGAAGGTGTGTGTGTCTTCAGAGGCAAGATTGGCAGAGATCAGAATCTGGCTCTGGAGCTCAAATCAAATAACAAATAGGGCTTCATGCAGCTCAGCATGTGGGTGCACTGTACATTTGGTTAGACTTCTCTGGTTTCAGCCCAAAGCAATGAAATTGATCTCCAATTCAGCATCATGTTTTAGTCCTTATTCTCTCTGCAGATTTATTCCAAAAGCAATTCTAATAAAAAACTTCCTTTGTCATCTACATCATATTTATTTTACAGCTCCAAGTTGTTCCAGATGTACCCCAGTGTAAATACGAGCGGAACATGACCCTCAAATTATAACGAACCATGTCGCCAAAGAATGGCAAGACTCAGCAATAGAATTAATAGATGTGATCACACTTTCAGAAAGTGTGAACTTCTTTAAGGTTGAATTTCAAATACAGACTTCGGAGGAGAAAACAGGGATCCAGGGACTTAATCTTTATCCTTAGAAACTGAAATCCAGTTTATATAAAAATATACAACTGGATCGAAGACTATGCAGGGGGTAAAATAAACTGAGATTTTAACCAGCCCTGCTGTATGAATAACAGAGTACTGCATTTTCACTTCTGTAATGTTAATTGCTTTGAAAAGAGGATGGGAATCTGACTTTACAAATTAAAATTTCCTTCTATTTGAGAATATACAGAGATATGCAATGTTATCACCATGTTGTTAGAACTGAATTTTTTGTGCAACAACTGGAATTGTGTATGTTTTGTAACATTTTGACTGCTTTACTTGCTCATTTTATGACACATCTAAAAGTTTCAGATATTTTGTGGAAGGACAGGTGTTACTGTGGCTGACATATTTTGAAACTAGCACTATTATGCAAGAGCTGTAAAAAAGGGAATTTGTAAGAATTAGTTTTCTCTCTTTCCTTGGATGTGTCTTACTGATCAGGTTATTGTGAAGGATAAATTTTTTTTCACTGCCTGAGGCTGCTTTCCAGGATTCCTCTGCGTGAGATCAGTGCAACTAAAAGATAGTTTTATATTTCATTAGGGCATCATGATAGATGCAACTGTTAGAAAGCAAACTGAATTTAAGAGCCAATGTCTCAATATATTCAGTTGTAGAAATGGGTAGCTAGTTTTTCTTCAAGTGCTTCTCCAAATGGACACTCATAGTGCTGTTATCTGAGCTTGTAGACTTTTTATTTGACTCTGCTATGCATACCTGGGCCCTGCACAGGCATAATGTATTCTGCAATTCCTCTCTGCTGTCCTAGACTCAAGACAGTGTCCATTTGATGCAGTCTGCTTCTATAAACTTACTCATATTGAATATTTTGTTTCCTTATAGCTTTTTGCATGAATATTCTTAAATGTTTTCTTGATTCACATGAGTTGATTCACATAGGTAAAAAGAAAAGTCTTGTCTGATGCTTCCTGGAAACATTAGCCTTGCATATGACCTAGAAATTTCCGTGAAGGTCTGGGCTCGCTGGTCGTGCATTGTTTCTAACCAAACTGCCAGGCACTGGAAAATCCCAGGCAAATGCTAACAGCTACCTCCCCGCCAAAAAAACCCCAAAACCAGAGAAACCCACACCAATCAAACCTGGCTTCATTCTACCCAAACAGAATTTCCAGGCAGATAAAGAGATGTTGTCCAGGGAAGCTGAGGCGAGGGGTAGTTACTCATGCCCCACTGTAAAGAGCGCCCTGTGGGATCTTGGGAGGTGGGGCCGGTTCTTGTCATTGGTCTGACATGTGGCATTTAGGTTGGTCTTTTGCCTTCCCTGTGCCACCATTTCTGCTTTGGCCTTTGCCCATCATGTCTGATTAGGCTATAACTGTTTTGAACTTTATGACTGCTTTTCTGCCTGGCAGAAAGGGGCCCTTTTCTCAGGTTCCCAGCACGTCATTTCTGTGCTACTTGCAACATCTCCCTTTAGCCTTAAAAAAAAAAAAAAAAAAAAAAAAGACAAAAAAAGAATGGTTTTCTCTTCATTATCTGTAAATTATCAAACTGTTACATCATTTTTCATCAACCTCAGATGTCTTTAAACAGAGCCACAGTTCATGCAAAAAAAGGTACTTATATTGGTATCTTCCTGTTGATATTTTATTTAAATATCAGTGAATCACTTAATCTTGATTTCCTAAGGAACACAAAGAAATTGAAAACTACAAAATTGTGTGTCTACTTTCAACCTACTCCAGCAGTGTTTCATTCCATTCTTTAGGAAAAACAGAGTGGTGACAGAGGAATTAAGGTATTAAAGTATTATTATAAAGTACTATTGAAGTTGTTATAAAATACTATTGAAGCATAGTATATCAAGTACTATACTTTCTGATAGATGCTACTGTGTGTTCTGTTCACGGAAGGTGACTGGGCAACAAGCTGGAAGACTGCTTTCTTGTCCTGTCTTGGCTTTACTGGAACAAAGTGGAAATTTTGAAAATTTCCATAACATACAAACTTTGCTTTTATTCAAGCATTGTGATCAAAGTAGATGACAGTGCATTTCTTCAGCAGTCTGCAAGTTGTATAGTCTACTCATCTTGGTGTCATACTTGTTAAGGTTTTGAGGGCAATGTGAAACCTTTCATTATTGTCTCTAATTGTTACTAAATAAACTCATGCCCCTAGGTTTTCCAATGGATTCTGGTGCTGCAGAGATTGTTTTACTCTCTGGGAAGTGGGATCTGTTCTCATGACAGGTAGGAGTGCTGCTTGTTCATATCTAGCTGGCTTGGGAATACGTGGTGGGAACGGAAGCTCTCAGAGAGCTGTCTTCAATACCACAGTCCTGAAGACTGTGAGGAGGCAGGGTCAGCCTGACAATACTGCTCTTGTGTTACAAAACATCTGGGGTATAGAATGGTTTGCTGGATCTTTGCTAGCGATGTGGCTGAGAGCTGCGCTGTGGCAAGATTTACCAAACCAGTCCCTTGTCTACAAATGTTAAACGGCAGCATCAGCCTTCCAAGTAGCATTGGCCTTCACTGGTGAGGAAATGCAATGTTCAAGGTGATATTGAGATCAATGATGTTAAGATATATGGTATTTGATATGTGATAAGATTTTCCTGGAATATACGTAGCAATATAAACATTTTTAAGCATGACAGCCTTGATTGCACTTAAGACTTAAGAAATTATATGGTAGCTTTTTACACTATTTATTTGCTGAACAGTACTTTTTAAAATGACCTTCCAGGACTCTTACAGAAGCAAAACAGGACTAATGAAAATGAGGGAGAGGATTAAGTAACTCAATGACTTTGTTAGTTTAAACATGCACTGTATTCACAAGGGGAGATATGATGCCGGCTTGTTCTGTACAACTGACTGTGTTCGTGCTGTTTCAGTTTTCTGTGAAGAACTCAGTTCTCTCCCTCTTGTGCCAAAAATATTAAGCATCAAGCAAAAATTGTGCAGTGTTGTTATTTCCACAGTCTGGGGAGAAAAATTAGTGAACTGAGGTTTTCTCCATAACCCATTAAAGTCAGCGAGCAAAAGTTCATTGATAGGTATGGACTGCTGAGTGTCACAGTTTGACTATAATTTCAGTCCTCTACCTGTTCTCCTTACCATGTGTGATCAAGCTTTCCTGTTTGTTTGCTTGTTAGGTTCATTCTTAGACTTGCACCTGTGGATATCTATCTTTGTTTCTTTTCTTCCTTTTTCTTCCTCTTCTTTTTCTTCCTCTTCTTTTTCTTCCTCTTCTTTTTCTTCCTTTTCTTTTTCTTCCTTTTCTTTTTGCTCTGCCTGCTTCCAAATATGTTTGTGCATAGCTGTGAATAATTTGATGGTTTCTTTAGTTCTTAGCATTTATCCACATTAGGGAAAGCCCCACTAATGCACTTGGCGTGATTTATTTTTCATTTGTGATCTTCATCAGGTGTCAGATTTTGACCTGACTGTAGGAACTAATCTATTTTTTTTGGCAGTAGAGAGAGTTGTTTTATACTTATACCGGTAATGGAATATATTAGGGACTTAATATTTATGTAATACGCAAGAAACCTTTCCAAACTTCTCTAAGAGCCGTTATAACTCTATGGGACTTTTCTTTCTCCTAGACAAACTCATCTCCTTGTTAATTAACATTTTAGAGTGAAAAATGTCCAGCATAAATTTCACAAAGTAATCTCTGATTAGACTTCATACAATAGAAAGAACTGCTTTTTCCCAAGGGCTGCATAGTATTTTGGTGCACACAAATATGCAGCCTGCCCATAACCCTAGCAAAATTCAATTACTCAGAGAGGTGTAAACCACATTTTATGAAAGCAATAAGACATGACTCTTGATGATTTCTGTGGAAGACTGCTGCACAATTTAGAAGTGTTTGCAGCCCCACACTGAAGGCTGAGTGGATTTAACCAGCTGAGAAGCACAGTAATCTCCCAGAAGAATATTACCTAGAATATATCTTTGCTGTTAATTTAAAATTGTTTTCAAAAGCAATGGATCGGAATCATCAGAATAGCAATAAATTTAGTCAAATCAATAATGTAATTCTGGTGATTTTTACACGGAATATTGATGCAGGCGTTACATTACTTACAACTTACTTGAGAAATCTGCATTATAGTGAGCAATTCCATAACTGTTTATTGGCTGTGTGATCTCTCACCTGAAATTTCCACAAAAATCTCTCTCCAGTTCATAGAATATATGAACTATTCTAAAAGTATCTTGTCTCTCAAATTAAAAACCAAAGAAACAACAAAACTAGCTCAAATAATTAGGGGTAAGATTAAACTTAAAAGAAAAAAAGTTGGTTGGTGTCTGCCTTCCCTTATGTAGGTCAAATCCTTATGAAATAATTTTAAGGCCTTGCAGAAGTTATTCTATTCTTACTTTAGCTGTGAGTGAAAAAATCTTACTCTAATAAAAATCTTACTCTTCTGCTGCTCTGATGTGTTTATGACTGGAAGGACAGCACTGAAGAAGATACTTTACTAGTGGCATCTAGTATCTAGGAAATAAAAAGAAAATGGGAGGTTTTAATTTTCATTCAGGTGAGCAATGCCGAGCTTTTCAACTCAGAATTATGGGATCCCTCACGATTTACCTTCATGAGAAGCCTTATAAATGAAAGCAGAATTTCCAGCAGGCCAATCAATCCAGCCTTTCCTGTTCCTCACACAGGTTTGTCCCTCACATATATATATATACACACGCACCATGTGGCAAATCTGGGAAGAAGAATTTCTCTTATTAGTATTGCAATGGGATGGAGCTTGGTGCTAAAAATATATCTATAACCATTTTGCTGATACAAAATGTTTCTGTAATAATTGGCCTAAAATTATTCATTCAGATCATTAAGCTGTATCAGTTATAGTCATTAAAAGCCCTGAAGTATAGACATAATTGCATCCCCCCCAAAAAAACCCCACCCGAGTGTCATTAGATGATATAGATGTGTTTGGTCTGTAATTTTAGTTTTTCTTGCTTTGTAAAGAACTCCATAGTGGCTGTCTGGATGTAGTACGGCTGCTTCTCTCTGGAAGTGATATGTGCGCTGCTGGAACAAAGTGAAGTTATTACGTTTCAAAGTAGAACATGGGACTCCCATGCTGAGTTGTATAGCAGCTAGCCTTCGGTATGTGGTGCACAAAGTGTATTCTAGTACCTAAATGGTCACTGTGTCTGAACATATAAAGAGTGTGATTTTATTTTTATTGAAGGAACCGTTTTATTTTCCACTCTGGATTCTTGAACAGGCATCAGAAAAGAACTGAACTGTAATGAACTATGAAGAATGATTACAGCATCCTGGGCTGCATGAGGAGTGTTGCCAGCAGGTTGAGGGAGGGGAACCTTCCCCTCTACTCAGCCCTGGGGAGGCCACACCTGGAGCGCTGGGTCTGGTTCTTGGCTCCTCAGCACAAAAACCATACGGTCTAATGGGAGCAGCTCCAGTGCAGGGCCACAAAGGTGATTCAGGGACTGGAGCATCTTTCTGGAGAGGATGAGAGAGGAGGGACTGTTTAGTCTGGAGAAGAGAAGGCTTGGGTGGGGGATGTTAGTAATGTGTATAAATACCTGATGGGAAGAAATGAAGAGGGAGCCAGGTTCTCCTCAGTGGTGCCCAATGACAGCAAAAGAGGCAATGGATACAAACTAAAAACCATGAAATTCCATATGAACAAGATGGAACAAGAACACACTGGTTTTTGTTTTGGTTTTTTTTTTTTTTTTTCTGTGAGGTGGCCAAATGCTGGAACAGGTTGCCCAGAGAGTTTGTGGCTTCTCCATATGTGGAGATATTGAAAACCTGACTGGACATGGTTCTGGGCAACCTGCCTTAGCTTACCCTACTTGAGCGGGGTGTTTGGGCTGGAAGATTTCTAGAGGTCCGTTCCAGCCTTAATGATTCTGTGATTTGAAAGTGGAGACATTGAGCTAATAATACTGTTTTGGACTATGCTTGAACTCTTTCTTCAAGATTACTACCTAACACCTTCCTAACATTTTTGTTGTATCATACTAGAGATCATAGGAACATTAGTATCTTGCTAATCCTTTAAAGATCTGTGTGCAGTTAGGGCAAAGGTAATATGCTCAGATCAAGAGCACAAGTCTTGATGTTAATGAGTTATTCTGTGTTTGCATTCTTGCACTGGCCAGTAGTTGTCATGATACATTTTCATCTTCAGGCAAGGAATCCAAAGATAAACTTGTGTGTCTGAGAGCTTGTCTTTTTTTTTTTTTTTTCAGTCATATCAGTTGGTGATAGGATTTCTTCTTCCTCTAGACTTTGCTCATTTCCTTAGACTGTCACAATTATGACAACGCAACTGTTCTATAATGACAAGTATAATATTGAGATTATGCAATATTTTATATTAACTTGGAGGTTGGATGAATTTCAATGAGTGTATTGATGCTTCTTGTTGGTACTTAACTACAATTTTCTCTTCAGTTGCCTCACACACTGAAGTTTTAACAGCAAAGGCAACACACAAGAAGTGTTGCTAGTGGGCTCTGTGCCTTTATGGATTGAAGTTTCCTCACCATTCAGCTACCTAACCCGCAGGTATTTTTCTGGCACTCCTAATCTTCTCTTCCCTTGCAGGTAGTCCTTCTGAGTCCTGAACACGTGCTGTCCACTTGGAGACATAAATAACTGGTAAGCAGAATTTAGAACTAAACCAGTTGGCAGTTAGATGATTTTAATCTATGTAAAATCTATGGTAAATCTGTCTTACTACTTGTGAAAAAGTTCCATTTGCTACATACTGTCTAGAGCATAAACCAGAAAGGTTAGTTGAAAAAGTCATATCCCTGAATAGAAAATAATTGCCAGTTTATGTAATTTGTATGTAAAGTAGTTGCTATTGTTTTGAAAAAAAACCCCAAACCAACAAACCAAAACCAACAGCATTTGACTCTTAGAAACATAAGAACTATAGGTAGGTAAGGAACATGGCCAAATATTCTGAATAATTTAACTTTTCATTTTAGTAGCTTTGTAGGAACCATCTTGCATTCCTGAGATTCCCTTTAGTAGTATGTCATCTATCATCTACTTTTAAAGGACAGTATCAATCAGAGTATGATTTCTTTTTGTAATTTTTTTCTAGCATTGCAAAAGATTGGAAATAGAATTTTTCTTAACATAATGTCTTGACAGCTTTGAATACTGAGAGCTTGCTTTCAAATTAAAACAAATGTCTGAAACATCAGTTCTTATCTGATGTATTAAATATTCACTCTTTGATTGACATAGTTGTTATAGCGCCTTAGGATGTGGGAGCAATTTATGATCCAACTTGTCAGGCATTAATGATTCTGAATATTTCTAATCTTCACTGTTAATGCTATTACTACTTTTAAACGTGTCAGAGTAGATCCCAGACAGAGCTGCGGCTGTCTCATTCATCACAAACATATTGCAGCCACCACTTGATGGAGGAGGTCTTGAGTTATATCTGGCTTTATGATACCTCTGTACTCCCTCAGTTCTTTGAACCGATGTGGGTCAGATGAGCTGGTATGAATGCAAGAACGGGGTTCCCACCAGCTGTGACTGCCTATTGCTGCTTTAAAATTGTTTCCTCTTGTCAGCTTTTCTGCAACTCTAAATTAAGACCAGAACGTGGCCTGCATTTTCTCCCCACCTATTTAAAGAAAATTCTGGTATTTCACATTCTTCTTCTGTTTCTAAACAGAGCAAAACACTGAAATTCACAGTAAAATGAAATTTTAAATGGTTCTCAGTAAGATGGGATATTCATTTCTATATGCTAAAATAAAATACCCCCCCCCCCTTTTTTTTTCACATTTTAAAAACTTAAAAAGTAAGTCAGACCCTGGGACATAAGAATAAGTGAGCTAATGCTGCATAAGGACTCCTTTGGCTTTGTAGTCTAAGAAGGTGGGAGCTGCAAATAATGTTTTTCTGCAGTCAGGAATTGTATAGGGTTCCCCCACTTTAGCAGTGGCTTGTTTCTATAAAGTTGCAAGATCTTGATAGCCATTGGGTCTCCTTGTTGCTTTTATCAAATCTGTTTGCAGTCGTCAACTGTCTCAAAAGTTATTGAAGGATTTTCATGAATGCAGAGAGGCAGCAGTGCTTTAGTGTAATCACATTGGCATCATTTCCTTAGCAATCAAGCTCAAATAAATAAATGTTCTTTGTTTGGCAAGTCACTTCAGAATGGCAAATCAATAATTTCCTAAAGGAAAACATCAACATTTTTCGGAGCTGAGGTACATTTTGCTTTTGATTATTTTGAGCAGAGTTGATTAAAAACTGATGAACCTTTTCCTTTTGAGAAGAATGACAGATTTAATTTTTGTTTAAAAATTCTCGGTGACCCAATCTAGAGAACATTCAGCTGGGGAGGATAGGGCAAAGTATAAGGACATAACATAGCTCACTTGTATCTTTAGAGAATAAAAGACACTGGAAGGAGTCAGCATCTGGTACATTTGATGTGTTTAATGCAATTTGGGGTACAAGTCTTCAAGAATTCACTGTAGATAACAGACTGACGTTGAGGGCAGAGTATGTGATTTGCTATTCCTTTTCCCCACTATTTTAAATACCATGTAGTCATCTGCATCTGTGAATTTGAACTGAATGTACATGCTATTATAAATGTGGGAGGGAGATTCTCATCTGGTGGTCTCTCTATGAGTTTTTCTGTTCAAACACAGATTTGCACCCAAGTTGTAATAGAATTAAATATTATGCTAAGTAGGTTGTTCATAACTTCTAATTGTACTTTTCTGACTGTTTCTGCAAACATCATTGCAAATTTTAATTTTCTATTGGCTTGCTTGTTTTTTAGTTCTGTTCTGCTTGAAACCTGATATATTATGCACAAGGTAGCATGTTGTATGTTTTAGTATGCTTTTCATTGTTCCAACAGACTATGAACATGCTCAGCAGGCTGAGAACAGACCAACACAGTCAGAGGTAACCCATAAACACTGTAGAGCACTCTTGGGTTGCCCTGTTACTGTGAAATATAACTTAGGAAGGTTTAGTTGGCAGTTCTAACCTGCTAGTACTCTATAGTCTTAAAATGCATAACTGTTTCTCCGGTGACTCTGTGTGCCTGTCAGTTGTCATCGAGAGCACACAAAAATGTGATCAGAACAAAGGTGTTAGGTGATTTAGTGCAGCTGTATTAGCTCTTACTCCTGTGAGTTTAATGTCTTGAACATTATCTTCACCTTTCACCTTCGGTACGAGAAAGAAAAAAAGAGTATTTCCAAAGCGACAGGATGTAAAAAAGAAAACACTGTCCTAAAGTTTGATTTTGTACATATCTGTGTGGTTCTCTAACTTCTAATCCTTGCAACTCTTTGATTCCCATCATGTGGAATTAGGTAGAGAAAATAAGCCATATACCTACTGAAATTGGATTTACAGAAGTATTTGTGGTTTGGAATAGGGCTGCACATACCATTAGCAAGGGAGAAGAAAAATGTAGGGCATGGACAGTGATTGCAAGTAGATTGCAAGGGCACAATTAAGTCATTTTTTCTGGCTCTCTTTTGGTTTGTAAAGTCCTATTTTGTCAATTGTAAAAAAATACGTGAGGAAGATTTTGAAATATCAAGATTGGCAGATGGTATGCTAAGGCTCATTGGAACTGGAGTCTTTTTAGCTGTTTCAAGAAAAATTTCTTTTAATTGCAACAATGTTGGCAGATTACCTGCATATGTAAGAAAACTGTTATTATTGGTATTATTATTTTTCACCACATTTTACATGCAGTTCTGTACTCTATCCCTTGCCTTATCAACCCTCATCCTTCTCCACAGTCGTTCCTATAACATCCTTGTCTTCACTCTTCTGAAAACACCACTGTTCAAATATTTATCTTACTCAAATAGCCAAAGGAAATGCATTTCTTCTGTGCAAGTGGGGACAGGTGAGGTTACAGGTGAGGAAGGAAATAATATATCTCCAATTTGAATAAAGATGTGTCCAAAGACAGCTCATGGCATACTGCTTCCAAATCCGTGTTTGGATGTGTCTACATCTCACTCAAAATGAAATAAAAATAAATATGAATTTAGCTGATTGATTTCTAAGACCATGTGCATTTAACTGATGTTTAAAATAAATAAAAAAATCCTTCAAGCTGGATATGAGTAAAACTTTTTCTCAATGTTATATAGTAAGTCTTTGAAAAGGGTTTATTATTGCTTGTTTCTTTTAGGAAGTTTTTGAATTCATGAAGTTTTACAATTCTTTTGATTGGCCAAGAGCTATTTCAACTTTTTTTTCTCACACACAAAAGATGCACAAGAGATAAGTATGAGATTACTTTCACCAATTCACAGAAAAACATGCTTGATATTTTTTTGGTGTTTTTTCTAGACAAGTGTAAGGTCATTTGATGTTTTCAACCAGAACTACAAATCTAAAGCACTACAGGCTTCTGCTTCAATAAAATCTGTACTGCTCTTGCTAATGTCTGTTCTATTTACTTGATAGTATGTAGGCAAAGTATAATGAAATGAATATACACATTCAAAAAAAGTGTGGTTTTTTTTTCATTTTATTTAACAGCTTCTCTTCCATTGTAATATACTAGAAAAGTACCTTTTACGTGCTAGCTGTAAAGTGTGAGCCCGGTGAGCATTAAAGTAAAAAGAGGACAAAGTACAATTATGTTATAAGCCGGTTTTAAGTAGTCTTTATAACAGGATGAGGCTTTCTTTATATAAGTAATTTAGTATTACAGAATATTTGCACATACATGGGGTGATTAATTTGGGTATGTTGGGGAATCAATATATGTAGGTCCTGCTGTATAGTACTAACTTGTTAGACATAAATGTGCTGCACTTCTACACTGCTGCTAGATGAAGAACATGAACAAAAATAGGCGGAGGAGTTATTGAAAACTCCCTAGGGCTCCCACTCAGCAAGGGAAATATCACACACTCGGGCACACTCAGATTTGCAAAGGCTGAAGGTGATAGTACATCACACAGCTGAGGATCTTATTGTCTGAGCTGTGTTTTATCAGCTCTTGAAAGAGGGGAGGAAGTCGATTCTTGAAACTTTAGCTGTTGCAGTCTATTGCTACATTATCTGACTTGCTACACACTGGAAGAGAATTAAAAATTGGCCAATCCTTGGCTAATTTTTTCCTATCATAAACAGCTAGAGGCTGGGTAGTGGGTTTTTGTTTGATTGGTTGGTTGGTTGGTTTTAGCACTGAGGTTTTAGAGTGAGGTGGAGCTGTGAGTGATGCGTTATCAGTGGAGATACCATGTCAGGAAAAGGATAGTGCAATAGATGTGTAAGTCAGTTTGATTGGCTTAAATAAAGAAGCCCCAAAGAGGAAGCTCTTATGAAATGAAGGAAAGTGGTGAGACTAGTAGGAAAATTTGAAAGTATGTGGTACTAAGGGAAGACTGCAGTTCCAGGTCTTTCAATAGGACTCCAAACTTTTTGAAAAGTTGTGGTTTCATATTCTAGTGTTTTGCAATTGTTAGAGTTTCAGAGCATGCCTGTAGCCATCTGAAACAGAGCTGCTTATAGAAGCCATTTTTCAAAAATCAGGAAGTTTCAAAATTTGTTGTTTTATTGTTTAAAAAGAAAGAAAAAGTTTACGTTTCTTGCTTATCTCACAGTCATGATTGTATTAGGCTCAATGTCTGGAGTGCGTGTAATTTGTTCTCTTTACTAAAATTATTAGATATGTAAGTCTTTTTCTTCATATATTTCACAAATTTAAGAGGAAAAAGTCCCAAACTTTCTTCATTATCGTTATCTCTATTTCACCTTCTCCAAAATCCCACTAGTATTGCCTTTATGTTGCATTCTGTATCTTCTGTATCAGCCAACATCAGTAGGGTTTTACAGATATAAGGGCATAATTTTTTCTGCTTTATATTGCTGCAAATTGAAAATACAATAAAATTATAAAGCTGGTGAGGGGAAAGAGAGGAACTGAATATCTAAAGTCTTTCCCAACAATTTATAGCTGATGCTAGCATGGTAAGAAGCCATTCACATGTATTTATCTCTTCATACAATACAAACAGCATTTCAGAAATTCATGTTTCTGTGTTGTTGCAGTCTGAAAGGATAATATTTAAAAAGGTGAAAAGGATTGTTTCAAATCCACAGTCTATTCAGTCACATGGATATTCTTGGGGTGTAGGGTCTAATTTTATTGGTGTTTGATGGCAAAGAGCGTTTTGTTGGTTTAAAGCAGATGAAGGATAAAGGATAAAGCAAGCAGCATCCACATTCTCTTAGTTTATGGCAAACTTCTGCAGCAAACTGTTTGTTGGAAGCTTGAGCTAACAAGTCATTGATGTACAATTTGATTTCCCTTCTGTTTATACTCAAAAGTCATGCAATAAATTCAAGAATGAAAGTAAAAAGGGCACATATTAGGCAAGAATTACTTTTTCTTTTTATTTTTGTTTTGTTAGATGACATAATGACAGCACTAGACTTCCCATGGCTACTTGGATTAGAAACCCGGAATCCAAGTTTGTTGAAGAAATTCTGTTTGCTCATGAAAATGTGTGCACATGTTCTTGTTTCTCTGAGCAGAGAGACAGACAGCTTTCTCGTCCAGAAAGTCTTCTGATGTGCCACTGCAGAAACTTAGCCCAACAGCCTATCAGCATCTTCAAATGCCCTCTGATCCACGCTCTTCTTATTTTGGTCTTGTTCCTTCTAATATTCACAGATAACATCTTTGAGCCTGTGACGGCTATGCACACCTCTTGCTAAGCTGTGCACAGGTAGGGTCCTGGCCTGGTAACTCTTGTTTACAACTGTCTCAATTGTTCCTTTCTTCCTTGTGAGCTTAAGTGGACATACTTGACTTCAATTCGGTATGTGGCTGAAGGCAGCCATAGGAATGTCCAGCATAATGGAATGATTAACTGGAAGAAATTACAATGATAATGTATTCTTTATTACTTTTATATATTTTACTCTAAGGTGTTAGTACAGTGTGGTCAGAGAGGAAAGGAAAAAAGGGTGTTCACTATTCCTCTAAAGATGATATTAAATCAATACTCTTTGTTTAAAACCAAATTTATAAGAATGTGTTTGTGTAGATTACAGTATATTATAAATCCGTTACAATGGATTAATGTGAAATACAAATATATTACTATATCTTGTTTAGTTATCTTTTGGGAATTGCAGGCACAGTGGCATGAGCCATTGCTTTGCCTTAATGTTGGATACTGATTAATGAAAAAACTATACGTTGTGCTGTGTATGATCTAAGATCTCAAACAATATTTGGTCTGATTTTCTGAGGGGAAGTTGTAGAAGAGGCCCTTGCTCATTTTTAGTAGATATATCTTTCCAAGCAGCCAGCTATTTAAAATGTATGACTTGCATAACTCTGTCAATAT
Organism: Gymnogyps californianus; assembly: GCF_018139145.2. NCBI lineage: Eukaryota > Metazoa > Chordata > Aves > Accipitriformes > Cathartidae > Gymnogyps > Gymnogyps californianus. Next base: position 75,528,646 of record NC_059472.1, on the reverse strand, counting down.
CTGTAGTTACATTTCTGTAGCAAGTAACCTTTAAATTCATGCAACTGGAAATCATAGGCTTAAACTGAAAAGGCTGCTACTATGTTACTCTTGCAGATTATCCAGATAAATTTTCTTTGCCAGATTCTTAACATTGTTCATCTGTGCAGTGAATTTTTTGACATCTCGCTCAAAAGAATGTTGATGGTTCAGTTTGGAAACAAAGAAGGTGCTTTATTATCTTTTCAGGTACTTATTCCAATGTGTACATCTGCAGAGGTATGTTTTGCACTGAAGAAAATAAAAGGGTATCAGTAGTCTTAACACATTGATTGCTTTTTCTTTACTGAACACAGCAGATATCCCTGCAGTCCTGCCAGCTGAATGACACTCTGATTTTTTTAAAACAATAAACAAAAAACTAACTTGAAATGGAGCAGCCTTAAGGTCAGAGAGTGTGGCTGTGTAAGACTACAGAACACACATCTCAGCCAAGAAATGCTAGAATACACCTGGGAAACACAAGCCAATAAGGGCTGCTTGGACATACAAGAATGTGTTGCAGACTGATCATGTACTGACTTAACAAACCATATAGATTGTGATCCTGTATTGTTGTGTGAACTTCTTTTGACAGCTGTCCAGAGGCCCTTCTGTCTGTTTGAATTGTTCAGTCACTGAAGTTGCTGTGGACTCTGCAGAATACAACACTAAATGATTTTGTGCTTACAGCAGCTTTCTGTATCTCCCATCCTGCTGCTTTGCTCCTGCACAGTTCTGTTCTCCCCATAAATCCTGCAGTAATGTCCTCCCCCCTAAAAGTCTTTGCACTCTTTTCAATCCATATTCTGCAAGATAGAATGGCAAGTGAATTCAGCATTATTTATGGCAACTTCTGTAGACAGAAACCTAATTTTCTCGTGACTTGAAGTACCATACAAACATGCTTACTTCAAATAAGGAGTAGCTCTGGAAAGCCATCTCCCAAGACTGTAGGGAGTTATCAAGTTATATCAAATTATTAAGACTCTCATTCAGATAAACTGCCTTTTAATAAAGTGTGTAAGGGAGGGAAGAGGAGATAGTTCTGATTGACTCACAGAGACTTTAAGTAGTGTGATACAATATCTTGTTGATGTGAATGAGATACAGGTATAAACACAAAGTGATAAAAATGCACTGGAAGTGGCTTCTGTGCTGTTCATCTTTCTGCATGACACGGTGTACAGTTAGGTTGTTTTGTGAGAAGCAAAACAACTGGATCTTGGCATCCTGTCTCCCTTGTTCAAACCTTCCCAAAGAATAACCTAACCTCCTGTTCCTTTGTTGCAGAAGAGATAAGATAGGCCTTGACATCCTGCATACAAGGTGACTGACTGGCTGGTGTGCTGTAAACTTCCTAATTAACTGGTGTACAGATGTCAAAATGATTGTATAAGGTCTGAGTTTCTCCTAATCTTCATGTCTATTCACTACTCAGCTGCAAATTCCCATGAAAAAATAATAATCTCTTAATTTTCTGCCATTCTTTTAAATGTGTTTGATATTAGCAGATGAGTTCAAAGGTGACTGGAAAGAGGTGAGTAGGAAGAGATTGTATGGATTTTGAATCATTTCTCTTCCACATCTGTATACAGTTTGACTTGAGCAAGACCACTATCTACAAGAGGCACTATATGCGAAGACTGCAAAATTTCTCTTCAGCTGTGGTGAGACTATTATGCATTTTTAACATGGACCACCAGATATTTTTGCAGTAAATTTCTTTATACTTGGTCTTGATGCAACTAGCTCCTTCTTCTATTTTCTGAAATATCACAAGAAGAAAGGTTTATTTTCCTGGGTATCATAGTGAAAAATGACCAGGGCTAAAAGTGGCTAGCATTTAAAAGATGCATGACTTTGTTTAAAAGATAAGTCATTACTCTGTATCAAGGAAATGCTTAATTTCTTCTCTGATTTCAAATGCTTGTGACACTGCCAAGCCTCAAGTGTTCAGACTGAAAATTTCCATGCTGAGTGTCTCTCTCAGCATGATTTTTTTTTTTTTTTTTTTTTATGATAGTTCATCATTTTCTGATTCCAGAGAAGATGATGCAGGAAAAAATGTCTCAAGCCTGACTGGGAGAGAGGGGAAGCCAAAAGTTAATTTTTCTAAGAACTGTAGAACTTTGAAGCAAGAACTTCAAATCTGGCATCAGTGTGATCCTAAGTAAGCAAACTATCAATAAGCTTGCAGTTTTAAGAAGAAAACACTATATTTTTCATAGACAATATTTGCAATGGACTGAATTAAGATAATTTAGGACAATAAACTAAGAAATAAGATTTACTAAACATCACTAATAAAAATGTTACTCATTTATATCCTGTCCTTGTTGGTAGTAAATACTGGCTTTCCCTTTAGACTTTTTTAAATCAACAGTGCAGTGCACTGTCTTCAGGGATCAATATCTAGCAACTTCATAACATTATTGAGTATGAAATCAGTAAAAAGTATTAACTATTGTAAAACATAAATGACTCTTACGTTGTCTTCCTCTAATCTGGGCAGACTAGCAATCTGCTCAAATTCACTACTGTGTGAAAAGCCAAGAAGAAAAGGTGTTCATGGTGAATTTATCAACACATTTATTTGTATGTTGCTGACATCCTCAAATACTCTCATGCTGGGAAAGCTAAAACTAGTATCTTAGGACTAAAAGAGAGCCTAGTGCTCTCTAAAGAAAATCAGGGAAAATGGCAAAATTCTCCTTTGGTTGTGCTTACGTGCAATGTAAAAGCACCCTGACAGTCTCAATCAATGTGCTGTTTGTGTGCGCGCATTCTCATGCATTGTTGTTTTTATTGCAGTCTCAGAGTGCTGAGAACTCTATTTTATGAGATACCATGATGTTAATAAATATGTTTGTGTTAAACTGTAGATAAAGCCCTTGCCTAGACAATGACATTCAGTGAAATCCTTCTTTTTGAGAATGGATTGAGAATTCTTTTGGAGAATGGGCCTCTCTTGGAATATTCATGGAAACTCAACTGTGGATGTTCATCTTTCATCATGTGGCTTTGACACTGAGTATCTATTCAAACGTTTTCCAACGAGGGCATATGAACATAGCCAGTCAGAATTTGCCTCGGATCTGTTGAAAAGGATCTTAGCTGTTTGCTTTTAAATGGAAATTAATATACATTCTCTATGACTGTAATATAGAAATTGTTTTTTTTTTTAATATGCACTCAGCAGAAGACTGGAAGGAATTTATTATAGTCACCACACAAATCTAGTACTTTAATGTGGTACTACTTGAAAACCTAATTGCCTGAAATTCGCTGGATAAGTCTATGTCATGCAAGTGGGGAAAAAAAAAAAAAGCCCTTCAAATAATTCCCTCTGCATATGAAAGGAGAGCGCATGTGTTCAGGGAGGAAGGGAGAACACATTGCTGTCACCATTTAAGGATCAAAATAGCAGTAATTAGGAACAGAAAAAGATAAGTTGTTCGTGTGTTACGGTTTTTGGCATGTAACGCCCTGCCCGTATCGCCCTGTGTGTACCCTGCTCCCCGGGGCGCAGCTGCCGGCAGTTCAGTGGGGCCAAGGCCCAGAGGAAGGTAGCCTCGCGGGTGCGGGAGGGATGGCCGAGGCGGGGTTGGCAGTAGCTCGGGCAGCTGAGAGGCAAAAACCAGGATGTGGGCAGGCGATGATGGCAGAGGAGGAATCGGGCCGCGGGCAGGTGGCACTTCACCCCTTCCCACCTGGCCGACAGGGGCCTGGCTGGTACGCAAGCTTCTGGTGCGGACCAGGGCGGTGCTGTGCCCCGCTTGCTCCATGTGTTTTAACTGGCACATAACTGCTTTATACCAATTATTAACTGTAAATAACTGCTTTCTATTGCTAAGCGAGTATGTTCTGGTTGTCTCTTTGTGCAAGGGGTATCGGGCCCTAGCGGAGTGGCCCGGGCGGGGCAAACAGCGGCTGGTGTGAGGTGGGGGTCAGGACTGCTTGTCCCTGTCGGTGAGGGTTTTCTTCCCAGAGCAAGGAAAAAAATTAGGTTCAGTGTTATATAATCCTTACTCAGATAGAAGTAATTTAAAATTACGCAGGTCCCTTTAGCTCAGTAGGAACTGCTGGTCAGATCAGCACGTGTTGCTCGTGGGCAAGCAGCATGAGGAGCAGCTTGCTGTGAGGGGAGGGATGCTCTGTAATGATCAACAATAGTGGGGATGGAAATTATGGGAAAAAAAAGAATGGTTCCCCAATCGGCATGTCACTAATTATTTATCATCAACCAAATTCTTACTGCAGAATCAGTTAAGGAATTATCCTACCCCACCATCAGCCCATTCATTGATTGGTTTAGTGTACAAATGAAAGTACTCCTATTAATGGGTGTTTGATTTTTAAAATTAAATATTTGATATTAATTGTAGCCCATATTCTGATGCCTATAACTTTTAAACAGTGGTAAAGAGCAGAAATAATACTGGAGAGCTCAAAGAGCAAATGGCAAACAGTGAATCATAAAGTAAGCACTAAAGAGGTAAAAAATTTGCATGAAAAATTCAACTACTGTCTCTAAATACACATATATCTCTCATTTCGAAAGCTGCCATAATGTTTCCTGAGAGCTGTGATTCACACTGCCTTTCTTCTCAAGTTCCCTCTGATCAGATCACATCCCTATGATACTGTGGGCTGCTGCATTTTGGTAAAGATGCACTAGCTTCTAGAGGAAAGAGAACAGGGTAAAATCAAATAGTATTTTCTGTGGTCCACATCAGCACAAGAGCTGAATCAATATATTTGTGTTTTGGAACCATTACTGTTTTATTTAGGGCAAATTCAAAAGCAGACACTTCTCAGAAACAGTATATTTGAATCAAACATTTTATACATATACTCATTTCATACCCATGTTACACTATAAATAGTAGAAAATGTTTAATGATGGGGAAAAATTAGTAATGCATAAAAAGCTTTAATAATTCTTATTGTGTAAAATTATTTTGACCATTTATCTCAATGGACATTCAGTTCATGATGATATTAAAAGGAGTATGAATGTATTTGCATAGAATTTTGAATCAACTAATAAAACTCATTTTGTTGCAGGTGAAAGTTACTGAGATTTGCTGTAACTTTTTTGTACTAGTATGTGCCCAAATAACCTGACATCCAATGTGAGTTCACATCTTTCTGAACATGTGTGGCATAATATGCCTTGCCTATGAATTTGAATTTTGCATAGCATAGCTGTGCAATGAATGTGCTGTATGCATATGTCTTTTCAGATATGTATCTCTTATCTTGTAGAGAAGCCATTGAGAAGTCCTGCTTTCATTTGCCTATCTTACAGAGTTTTTTTGGCAGGCAATGTTTAAAATTGCCTTTTTTCCTCTCTGGTGTGGCAACACTGAAATCTTGAAAGAATCAAAGCTCATAAGAGGCACAAAATCTTAACACTCTCTTTCCTTGGTCTATATGAAATAATAGGCAAGATGTGTGCAGAGCTGATTTTGGATGGAATAGACTGTATCTTGTAATAAGATGAATTCTCATGACCTTTTGATTCACAGAGTATATTAATTCTTGATGAATAGCATATGCCAAGATAGAGTAATCGTCGTAACAAAAAGTCTGATGTGAAGATATTTTTGATAGCAGAAAAGGCGCCATTTCAGTCTCCAAATGAGTCTAGGGGATTGGAAGCCATTGAGTGGGTCATACTGTCCACCAGGGACACTGGCTGGGGAGACTGCTGTGGAGTCTAAAGAGAAGCTGTTGTCTGTCCTGCAGGCATGGTCTCCCATCCATAACCCTGGGAGAGCAGGGTACAGCCTGCTCCTTCCATGAGCTGGATCGCTCCTTCAGGACTCCTGCAGATGTTAGTGGGTGAGAGAACTCACTGTGGGTAGTCCTGCAAACTGTCATTCAGAAATGGGCCTTTAGGAAAGTGTTATTGGTTTGGGCAGGTGAATTGTATTAGTTATGTTATTGGATTTGTGCAAAGGATATAAAAATCACATGATGAAAATGTTACTTCTTCGATCAAGCACATCTGGCCAAACAGATTCTGGGAAGTCTTTGTTGTAAAAAGCTATGATTGCATTCAAGCAGGTATTCAATGAAAGTAAAAATGTGAGCTGCCTGTGATCTACTACCTGAGGACTAACAGAAAATGAAAAAGTTGATGAAGGAGCTAATAGTATGTTAAGTAAAGAGAAGATAGATACAGAAATTCCATTAAGTTCCCAGTAAATCAATACAATAATAGCAAAAAGGGGAGGAGGAAAAAGAACAAACACTGTGAGGAAAAAATTGGAATATTTGGTTTTGAATGTAAGCAAGAGTGGATAAGAGTACCTCCTGGCAAGAGATTATTAGAAAAGGAGTGTAGCTGTGACATTCACGTCGTGAGAAGTTCAGTTTAATCTGAAGAAATACCTAAACATAAAACAAGAATTTCCACTTACTGGTTTTCCTTCCCTACACATAAGGATGTTATACTAAGTTTAGGAATCACAATCTGAATTTTACACATGAGCACAGAATGGAAAAAAGGTTTTATCTAAGCCTGTATATTGTCCCTGCAAAGGCACAAATAGAAAAGAACCAACTAGATTGCAGTTGCCTGTCCGTATTGATACACAGTTGTTTCCCACATCACCTGCTCTATTTAATGTCTTCAGTTGGTTTTAGCCAGCAATCTCGGATACAACATTATGTCTCCCTATGTACTATATTCCAACTCATAAAAAAGTCAAAATTAACTCCCTGTTGTCATAATACAACACAAAAACTTATACTTTAGCCACTATTACTACACTTCCAGTTCTAGCTGAATGCTAGCATAATCTCTGGGATATTTAAAGAAAATGGAGCTCAGTACTTTCCTCCTTTTACTGGAGCTGAGTAAATAGCTTCCCCGGCGCCCCTCTGCTAGCAAATATATCAACTTGCTTTCTTGCTTTGGTTACTCTAATGCTCTTTAATCATTGGGCTTTATAAACTGAGGGTCAGAACCACGGAGTCACAAATCTTTGCAAATCAAATCATGTTAATAAAAGAAAACTATTTGAAATTCGGGAGAGAGAATCTCCCTGCTTTCTTCCCTCCTGAAAAATACTTGGAGCTGCTCAGAACAACCAGAGCTGTCATTATGATAATAGAATGGTTTTGGCTTGCAGAGATTAAAGTCAAGAGTGAAAGCTAGATGGAGAAGAGGTTTAATCCTGTGTGTGTGATTAATTAGGTTTCTGATAGATTTTGGTGATGTTACCCTATAAACAAAAGTAAGCAGTAACTCCCCACAGTTGTCATTACATGTAGTTTTAATGCACAATGCTTGTGCTAATTTTTCTAGTGAAGATGAGTAAGAAAGTTGCCTCTGAATTCCTTGCAGGTAAACGTTACTTAGGATGCACTTTGGAAAACTTTTCTTTTTCTCTTTCCCTGAACTAAGCAAAATTACAAAATCTTTACAGTACTGAATGGTGATGCCTTTGGAAGTGGTTTTAGAAATGACCAAGTGAGATAGGGCCCCACTAAACTGAACTGCATAGTAATCAAAGCAAATCAGTGGGTGTATGAGAAAATGACAGTCTAATGCAATAACCTGTGTCACATCTGATGTAAATTGTCAATGAATTCTTACCTATATGTTTCTGTGGGTTTTAGCATAAGTACTAAAGCATAGTGTTAGTGTATCTATTTCTTCTGACCCTAAATTTATGCTTTCCACCTATCTTTTATTTTAGAATTACTCTGTTGCAGTTAGGTATGCAACATCTTCATGGAATTTGCATGCTTGAGTCTTAGTTTCTTCTTGTTGACTGTGTGTGTAAAACCCCTTCTGCCTTCCATGTTTTTCTTGAGGGCTGTGATAACTGAAAGCTCCCATTTGTCATGTTCCTTCCTTCCTGCCCCCAATGCTGACAAAGGCATTTACATTAGAGAGGCTTCTTGGGGAGAACTGTATCAGTGAAATTTTTTGACTGAGAATACAGTTTGTGCTACTACAAGAGCTGATCTGCTGCGGCGAGTTCATAAATAACTTTTATTACAAATTCAACTTTCAGAGAATGTCATTTGCAAAAACATCCTTCAGATCCCGCACACCATGTCAGTTCTAATGCGTTAGAAATAAGTTCACTCTGTATTGGAAATGCATGATGTTTAGAGGCTCAAACTAGCTCTTTTCTTGCTGCTTCTTTTGTTATAACAAATGTTAATGCCAGAGATTTATGCCAAAGAAATAAGTAGACAAATCTCACTGTTGCACAGGAATTACCGGGAATGTAATGCTTTGGCATATTACTGTTAAATTTCAATATTGTGCATGCACAGCATGTGGTGCCAGGAGGAAAGGGAGTTGAAACATCTATATGCAAATCTGAGTGCATCTTTTCAGTATGGACTGCACCTCCTCGTTGAATATAGCAGAAGCAATACTTAAGATATTTTAGGCTTTTTTTTTTTTTTTTTTTTTTTTAGAATAACGAACCCAACAAAACCCTACTTGCTGTAAAATATAATGTGGATGTGATATGAATGGCACAACCTACCAATTATGGATTGAGTTACTACTTTTTGCAATTGTCTAGGGTAAAGAAGGTGAACTTTAAAAATATCAGAAGAAGCTGTTATGTTCTGTTCTTCCTCTTTCTAATTATCTGCTGAGATGTCTGCATAGGCACAGGAAGGTTTAATTTTGCAATACTTAAAGAGCTTGCTTGGGATTCAGAAATTTGGGAACTGGATTAAATTCTTGGCTCACTTGCATTGTAACCTTGAACATATTCAAGACAGAGACACACACTGCTGTCTTTTACTTTGACAACCCCTACTCCATATGGTCAACTACCTGTTACCATCTGTTTACACAGTGGAGCTCTGAGCTTGATTGCACCCTGGCATTACTATTGTTAAAGTAAGTGTGAGTGGTTATTGGTGTCTGCTTCTGAGAAGTTACTGCATAAAGGTGCATCACCAAGTTATGTTCCTTACAGCCTGGTTAAATACTTATTTCAAGTCTTGATCCAGTTCAAAGAGTCTGAAGCAACAGAAGGAAATAGGGCTTATGCAAATGAGCCAACTCAAATGCATATATCCCAGCTGCAGTCCTCTAGGTGGCTGCCTTACTTCTCCCTTTTGGGTTGCTAAGCTTCCTCATGCACGCCTTGCCTTGGCTGTCATGTTCCTTCTATTAGGAACAAAAGTTTATTCCTTTACTCATTGCTGTGTAATGACTTCCTTCAATTCTCAGCCTTGTAGATCTTCAGATCTTTATAAGGAGCTGACTAGATGATTCATTCCTCTTACTGTGTTCAGACAGAAAGTACTGGACAGACAGGGACAGTGCATCACAACTCCCATCCCAGATCAGTCAGTGGATCTGCCTTATGGATTTTGTTTTACAAAACAGAAAAGCCAGGGGCTGCTAATGCATTAGGAACCAACAGGAAAACCCCTGTGAAATACCTCAAAGGAATTAGGTTGACCATGTCATCTTTTTAGAGGAACACAATAGCCCAGCTGAAGTGCATCTTTACCAGTGCATGCAGCATGGATAACAAGCAGGAGGAGCTGGAAGCCACTGTGCAGCTAGAAAGCTATGATTTCTGAAATGTGGTGGACAAATGACATGACTGGAGCATTGCAATTGATGGCTATAAACTGTTCAGAAGACATGTCAAAACATATGGAACACGGGGAGCTGATCATGAAATGGTGGAGTTTTCAGTTCTTGGAGAAGTAAAGAGTGGGGTCAGCAGAACTGCCACCTTGTACTTCTGGAGGGCAGACTTTGGCCTGTTTAGGAGGCTGGTTGACAGACTCCCTTGGGAGGCAGTCCTGAAGGGCAAAGGAGTCCAGGAAGGCTGGGCATTCTTCAAGAAGAAAATCTTAAAGGCACAAGAGCGGGCCATCCCCGTGTGCCGAAAGACGAGCTGGTGGGAAAGAAGACCAGCCTAGCTGAACAGAGAGCCTTGGCTGGAACTCAGGAAAAAAAAGAGAGTTTATGACCTTTGGAAGAAGGGGCAGGCCACTCAGGAAGACTACATAGATCTTGTGAAGTTGTGCAGGGAGGAAATTAGAAGGGCCAAAGCTCCACGAGAACTTAATCTGGCTACTGCTGTAAAAGACAATAAAAAATATTTCTATAAATACATTAGCAACAAAAGGAGGGCTAAGGAGAATCTCCATCCCTTATTGGATGCAGGGGGAAACATAGTGACGAAGGCTGTGGTACTTAATGCCTTCTTTGCCTCAGTTTTTAGTAGTAAGACCAGTTGTTCTCTGGGTACCCAGCCCCCTGAGCTGGAAGACAGGGATGGGGAGCAGAATAAAGCCTCCATAATCCAAGGGGAAATGGTTAGCGACCTGCTACACCACTTAGACCCACACAAGTCTATGGGGCCGGATGGGATCCACCCAAGGGTAGTGAGGGAGCTGGCAGAAGTGCTCACCAAGCCACTTTCCATCATTTCTCAGCAGTCCTGGCTAACTGGGGAGGTCCCAGTTGACTGGAAGTCAGCAGATGTGATACCCATCTACAAGAAGGGCTGGAAGGAGGATCCGGGGAACTATAGGCCTGTCAGCCTGACCTCGGTGCCAGGAAAGGTTATGGAGCAGCTCATCTTGAGTGCCATCACAGCACATAGAGGACGACCAGGTGATCAGGCCCAGTCAGCATCGGTTTATGAAAGGCAGGTCCTGCTCGACCAACCTGGTCTCCTTGTACGACAAGGTGACCTGCTTAGTGGATGAGGAAAAGGCTGTGGATGTTGTCTACCTGGACTTCAGTAAAGCCTTCGGCACCATTTCCCACAGCATTCTCCTGGAGAAACTGGTGCTCATGGCTTGGACGGGCGTACTCTTCGCTCGGTAAAAAACTGTCTGGCTGGCGGGGCTCAAAGAGTTGTGATGAATGGAGTTAAATCCAGTTGGCAGATGGTCACAAGTGGTGTTCCCCAGGGCTCAGTATTGGGGCCAGTTCTGTTTAATATCTTCATCAATGATCTGGACGAGGGGATCAAGTGCATCCTCAGCAAGTCTGCAGATGACACCAAGTTGGGCAGGAGTGTTGATCTGCTTGAGGGTAGGAAGGCTCTACAGAGGGATCTGGACAGGCTGGATCGATGGGCTGAGGCCAATTGTATGAGATTCAGCAAGGCTAAGTGTCAGGTCCTGCACTTGGGTCACAACAACCCCAGGCAACGCTGCAGGCTTGGGGAAGGGTGGCTGGAAAGCTGCCTGGCAGAAAAGGACCTGAGGATATTGGTCGACAGCTGGCTGAATGTGAGCTGGCAGTGTGCCCAGGTGGCCAAGAAGGCCAACAGCATCCTGGCTTGTATCAGAAATAGCATGGCCAGCAGGACTAGGGAAGTGATCGTCCCCCTGTACGCGGCACTGGTGAGGCTGCACCTCAAATACTGGGTTCAGTTTTGGGCCCCTCACTACAAGAAAGACGTTGAGGTGTGGGAGCGTGTCCAAAGAAGAGCAACAAAGCTGGTGAAGGGTCTAGAGAACAAGTCTTATGAGGAGCGGCTGAGGGAACTGGGATTGTTTAGCCTGGAGAAAAGGAGGCTCAGGGGAGACCTATTGCTCTCTACAACTGCCTGAAAGGAGGTTGTAACGAGGTGGGTGGAGGTCTCTTCTCCCAAGTAGCAAGTGAAAGGACAAGAGAAAACAGCCTCAGGTTGTGCCAGGGGAGGTTTAGATTGGCTATTAGGAAAAATTTCTTCACCAAAAGGGTTATCAAGCACTGGAACAGGCTGCCCAGGGAAGCGGTTGAGTCACCATCCCTGGAGGTATTTGAGAGAGGTGTGGATGTGGTGCTTACGGACATGGTTTAGTGGTGGACTTGGTAGTGTTATGTTAACGGTTGGACTCGATGATCTTAAGGCTCTTTTTCAACCTAAATGATTCTATGATTCTATGATTAGAGACAGCCAACGTGGCTTTACCAGGGCAAATCCTGCCTGATGAATCTGGTGGCCTTCTATGATGGACTGACCACATCAGTGGACAAGGGAAGACCCACAGGTGTTATCCACCTGGACTTCTGGAATGCCTTTGATATGGTCCCCCACAACATTCTTGCCACTAAATTGGAGAGATATGGCTTTGATGGATGGACTGTTAGATGGATAAGGAACTGGCTGGATGGCCATGTCCAAAGAGTCAGTGGCTCAATGTCCAAGTGGAAACCAGTAACGAGTGGTTTTCGCTCAAGGGCCTGTAGTGGGAGCACTACTATTTAATATTTTCATCAGTGACGTAGTGGGATTGAGTGCACCCTCAGCAAGCTTACAGATGACACCAAGCTGAGTTGTGCAATTGATTTGTTAGAGGGAAAGGATGCCATCCAGAGGGACTTTGACAGGCTTGAGGAGCAGGCCCATGCAAACCTCATGAAGTTCAACAAGGCCAAATGCAAGGTCCTGCACCTGGGTTGGGGAAATCCCAAATATCACTATGGACTGGGGGATGAATGGATTGAGAGCAGCCCTACGGAGAAGGACTTGGGTGTGTTGGTGGATGAAAAATTGGACATGAGCCAACAATGTGTGCTTGCAGCCTGGAAAGCCAGCCGTATCCTGGGCTGCATAAAAAGAAGCGTGGCCAGCAGGTCAAGGGAGGAGATTCTCCCCCTCTGCTGCGTGCTGGTGAGACCCCACCTGGAGTACTGTGTTCAGCTCTGGGGCCCATAACATAAGAAGGACATTGGACCTGTTGGGGCGAGTCCAGAGGAGGGCCACGAAGATGATCAGAGGGCTGGAGCACCTCTCCTATGAAGACAGGCTGAGAGAGTTGGGGTTGTTCAGCCTGGAGAAAAAAAGGCTCCAGGGAGACCTTATTGCTGCCTTTCAATATATAAAGGGGGCTTGTAAGAAAGCTGGAGAGGGACTTTTTACCAGAGGCTGCAGTAACAGGATAAGAGACAATGGTTTTAAACTACAAGAGGGTAGATTTAGACTGGACATAAGGAAGAAGTTTTTTATGATGAAGGTCGTGTGACACTGGAAGAGGTTGCCCAGAGAAGTTGTGGATGCCCCCTCCCTGGAAGTGTTCAAGGTCAGGTTGGCTGAGGCTTTGAGCAACCTGATGTAGAGAAAGATGTCACTGCCCATGGCAGGGGAGTTGGATGAGATGATCTTTGAAGGCCTTTTTCAACCCAAACCACTCTATGAATCTATGAAATTCTCCAGTCCTTGAAAAATCTTTTTTTAATTGTTCTGAAATAAGATTTCAAGGGGGACAGTATAAGGGCTGAGATTACTCAACCAAACCATCTGTTTGCTGAGACATACTTAAAAAGCACAATTGTCTAAAACTATGGAATAGTTTATTCAAAAGAAGTTAGTAATATAATTAGCCTTCCCATTCCACATGTTCATGAAAAACACATGGAAAATATGTATTTTCTTGTATTTGGGAATATTTAGACTTCATCAGCCCTGGCCTATTCATTTATATTGATACACTTTAGCTTGAAAAATTTGCACATCATAAATTGCTTAGTAAATATTTTTTATTTGATAACATATGCTGCAAAGCGTATATTCTGAATGGATCATGAAGGACTGTTAACTGCAGACCAGCCAGAGATCAATAAAGTCAGTGTTGTCTCCAGTAGCAGAAAGAAATAATTTCATTACATTATCTGGGTTTCTCAATTCATTTTATTCTACCTCCATTTTTCTCCAAAGAAAGTGATACTAAAAAAGAAGTGCTTCCTTAATAGTTTCTTAAGTCATTGTTGTGTCTCCAGTGTCATGCATTGAACAAAATATCTATACTGTAGGGGCTTTGCCACGTTTGAATATAGTGTAACTGTCTTTTTACCTTTTTTTTTTTTAAAAAAACGCAGAGCCAAACAAATAAGCAAATAAAACTGCCATGCAATTAGTCTGTAGATATACAACCTGTAAAGTTAGAAAAGTCAAATAGCTTTATGCAGAAGTTTGTTTTCACCTTTACTCTTTCATTTCAGAGTCTTTATATAGCCTTATCAGAGGCAACAGAAGAATAATTAACCCTGCTGAATTATAAATAACAAACTAATAAGAAAAGTATATGTATTATTAAAACTGATTTTTCCCACTGTATTTTACACACCTTTAAATCCATTTCACCTTATAATTATACAATGTGTATGCTCTCCTTGCAAATTTATCTAATCTCCAGTCTTACATCATGCTATAAATATTATAATTTGGACTAAGGAAGGGGGTGAAGCTTGGGTTTTGAACATAGAGGTCTAGTGCCAGAGCAATATCTTAATAGAGCACAGACATGAAATATTTAATTACTGTCAATATTATGATTATTAATAATTTATGCTGAATCAAGATGTAAATGTTCCAATGCTATAAAGAGAGGGAGAGCCAGACATGAAGGTCTGATTCAGCCATGGGGGAATTTAGGGCCGAGGTAGCCAAAAGAATAGAACCACACCACTCAGTAACCTAAAATCTATTAGTAATTTACAAAGTGGAATGAGTCTACCATGTGGATAGTGATTTCTGTTCTACATGCACAGACACACACACCAATACACACCATTAAATGCCTCCAGCACAGTGGTAGTGGTGACCAGCATCATGGCCTTGGGGAAAGAGGACACTTGCTCCAGCTGGTTAATGGGTCTGACTCAGGGCTGGTGGCCACACCTTTATGCATGGTGAATTGGGCTCAGCCTTCTGCTTACTGTTGGACATCTGCGTTCCCAAGGGGCTGTTGTTTTCACCAGTTGTTGCTTTCCAACCTAGGTTGTTGGCATAAGCGACCCATGGCCTTGTCGGTCACCCCAAGCAAATCTTCTTGGGTTTTGCCATAACTAAAACCAATTAGCTGTTACTATCACTGAACATGCTATAAGCATGTAAAATTGTTCATCTGCATGTCTTTATTTCTTTGCCATGCATAGTTAAACCATTAAACAAGGGCAGATGCAGTACAGAGCTTTTGGGAAAGCCTTCCCTGTAAGAATTGCCTGAATGTTGCTTGTTTTACCAGCACATACCAGAATCATCAAATGAGTTAGACCTGGGCAGATGTAGTCAAGGTTTTACTTATCTGAGCATTGCTTTTGGGTAGGCTTCATCCCAAGACACTGGGTGTCTTTTTTTTCCTGGACTTAAAAACTCCCCAACCCCCAAACTGAAAGGCCCAGAAACCCTGAAATTTTCTATGAACCTTTTTCATATTTTGGTCAGCTCCATGTATGGTGTAAACAGTCATACAGAAACATAAAGATTTGGAAGACGTAAAACCATATGTCGCAACCACATGACTGTCTGTCTGTTAGGAAAATGAATGATTTTCTGCATCTAACAACCTGCTCCTAACTAATTGGTAGAGAGCTTAAAGTTATTACCACTAAGCTCTGCTCATCAAAAAAGGTGGATGGTTTAAGCTGCTAGAACAGTTTCTGCTCCTATCTTCCATAGTCAGAAGAAACTTGGCTAGGAAATTTGAGCTTTTTGGCAGAAACATACTAGTATGCTTTATAGACAGCTGCCCTAGACTAAAAAATGAAGGTTTTGTAGCTTGAAACCCAGCTAAATGAGGACACATGCCTTTTTAAAAGCAACCCATCCGTTATGGTCTAGTTATCATTGAAAGTGCACATTTTCCATAAAGAAAAAGACAAGAAAATAGCAATGAAGGTTGCATACAGTTTATGAAATAAATTTAGCCATACCCTTTCTTTCCTTTAAGATTGCTTTGTAGAGGTATATGCATGCACACACACATACATATCCATAAAAGTTAAAATATGGGGAAATTTTCCAAATTTTTATGCTAAGTGTATTTTATATTTTATCAATGATAGAAGATGTGCAGAGGAAGAGGTGGTGTGTGCATGATTCCATTTGAGGTGCTTACATGTTGACATCAAAATACAGGTTTTTCTATATGGTGGAGACATCTGAACTTCCATTAGAGTCCATATAATTCCATTCCAAATAACTTCATTACAGTCAGCTGCTCTCTGTTTCAAAGGGAAGATCACCCTTCTCATTTTTGTCCCCACCACTTTCTGTTGTGAGTATATACACACACACTATTTTCAGATGCTTAAACTGGGTCCATACTGTCCCACTCTGGACTGTCAGTCACTTTTTAAGTTGTTGGCCACCATATGGGTGTTCATTTTGTTTGTTCAGGGCTTAAAATATCTGGTAGAAAATGGCTGATGTATTTGCTTTTGCAACTTCTTCTTTTAAAGGAGGAATTCTGGCAAGCTGGCTGAGATGGCCTTAGAGAATAATATTCCATAATATAGTCCTTCTCATGTGGTCCTTTTACAAGAATCAGCCTGAAGCGATCTGCTTCTTGTCGTTGACTGAAGTAAATGCAGGGGTAAGTAAGTACACAGGGTACACATCCACTGTGCAGCAAAGCCCAACGAACCTACACACAACTTCTCTGCGTAGTTTTGGTAACCCAAGCTTATTTTAACCTCCAATTTTCCTCTTACCACAGGAAAAAAAGCTCTGTTATCTTAAAATCTGGTTTCTTTTTACCTGAGAGATGTGAATTCATCGAGTTCTCTTATGAAACCTGATTTCTTTAGAATGTTCCTCTACAGTAACTTCATCTGAAAAGACTCAGGCTTTAAAGGCAAGGAATCAAAGGTGGTTTCCTTTCCAGGAGGAATCAAAGTTTGTTTCCTTTCCAGGAGTCCTTTTCTTATAAATATTCCTGGTGTTTACAGTCTGGAAAGTGTTACTTGACACTAGGTTTAGTGTGAGAGAGGGTCAGTGTGCATCTGAAAGGTGAGATTCTGTTTTGTGTGTCCAAAGGTTCAGCTTAGTCGGTAGTCTGAGTCAATGAGGATGGAGCATGAGGGTGATGCAGACTTGTGTAGGCCATTCTGAGACTGCTCTGGGGTTTGGAAGGAAAAAAAAGATTAAAAAAACCCCACACACACAGAAAAAAGAGGAAAAAAAGCAGTAGACAGCTGTAAATCTCCAGTATGAAGAAGTTGTGTATAAAACAAAATACGTGTTTTTGTAAAGTGATGAAAGGTATGGATTTGATAGAAACTTAATGTTTCATTTGTGGTGTTGTTAATTTCTTTTTACTTTTGATGCATGCCTAGATGCTTGTCCAATGTTAAAAATACAGGCTGTTTTGGGCTAACTCAGTCTTTGCTATACTAACTCCACAGAAAAACAGTCATTAGTTTCTTGGCTTGTCTGTTTGGTAACTTTTCCAGTAGATTACTAATTTGATCCCTCTAACAGAAATTACAAACAATAAGTCAAATTCAGTTCCATTGTTATTAAATAGGAAGACTGTATTCCCACAAAGACGGTGAATTTCTAATTGCACTTTTACGCATACGTTTGATTTTCATTATAGCAAATTATTCTTGCCAGAGCTGTTAGAAAAAGCAGAGCAGAAAGCCCTAATTAAAAGGGTAAAACAGAGAACTTCATTGCAGCTATGTCTAGACATGCTTCATAACAACATAAATATGTGAATGTGTCATGATTTAAAGCATTGTAAAATACAATAATGCTATTTATCATTCTCTTCCAGAATGAAAAATCCAATTTAATTAAATGTAGATCCTATTTTACTGGACTTCACTGGCTTTGATTCTTAATTCAATCACCTTGTTTTAGTTTGCATCCTGTGTCTTCTGAAAATGTTGTCCTTCAAGAGCACCACAGTTACTATGGGAAAAATTTACGGAAAATGATAAAACTTTTTAATAAATGAACTATTTTTAAAACTAGTGAAGTATGACAATTTTCAAAATGATGCTTAGGAAAATATAGATAAAAGGAATATTCCTCTGGTGTTGCTGAGTATGGTACAATCATCTTGATACGCCTGTGGTTTGTCTCTAGTACTGGATTGCACAAGCTGTCATTAGCTGCCTCAGAACAACAGAATAACACCCTAAGAATAAAACTTTCTTGCAGTGGAGTATTACAAAGCTTATTAAGTGTCATTGTTGGCTATTTCTGTCATCAAGATGGAGCATTTCAATAAAAATGGGGGAGTTTACAGGTATTTTCCCAGTTTAGGCCTAGGTGTGGTGGGTTGACCCTGGCTGGATGCCAGTTGCCCACCAAAGCCACTCTGTCACTCCCCTCCTCAGCTGGACAGGGGAGAGAAAATATAACGAAAGGCTCGTGGGTCGAGATAAGGACAGGGAGATCACTCAGCAACCACCAGCACGGGCAAAACAGACTCGACTTGGGGAAAAAATAATTTAATTTATTGCCAATCAAATCAGAGTAGGATAATGAGAAATAAAACCAAATCTTAAAAACACCTTCCCCCCACCTCTCCCTTCATCCCGGGCTTAACTTTACTCCCGATTTTCTCTACCTCCTCCCCCACAGTGGCACAGGGGACGGGGAATGGGGGTTGCGGTCCGTTCATCACAACATTGTTTCTGCCACTCCTTCCTCCTCGGAGGGGGACTCCTCACACTCTTCCCCTGCTCCAGCATAGGGTGCCTCCCACGGGAGACAGTCCTCCATGAACTTCTCCAACGTGAGTCCTTCCCACAGGCTGCAGTACTCCACGAACTGCTCCAGCGTGGGTCCTTTCCACGGGGTGCAGTCCTTCAGGAACAGACTGCTCCAGCGTGGGTCCCCCACAGGGTCACAAGTCCTGCCAGCAAACCTGCTCCAGTGTGGGCTCTATCGGACATAGGGGAAGTTTCTAGCAGCTTCTCACCGAAACAACCCCTGTAGCCCCCCCTGCTACTAAAACCTTGCCACACAAACCCAATACAGGTACTAAGACTGGATGCTTAGTAATACCTAACAAAGTCTCTCCTTGATAATGATCGATAATCTGCAAGGCATTTCAGAAGCTTGTATTTGGCATCACAAACACATGCATAAGTGAAATTCTGTTCCATACAGTAACACTTTGAAAGTACCTTGCTTGTTTAAACATACCGTTGGGAGAAACAATCTGTTTTGCTAATGTCTTAAGCTCTTCAAATAGAAGCTTCCTGTTTTTAAATTCATGGTGTTTTTTTAATGGTACCTCACTGTTGGGAAATGGGGAGTCTGCTCTGGTGCTTTGTTGCAGAGGTTGTTTTGGAAGAGCTGACAGGTAACCTACTTTTCCATTCCCAGAAAGCATTTGAAAAAGAGAGACATACATTTTCATTAGTGCTAAATAGTAACAGTTTCAACACTGATTCTTTTTTTCTTAATAACTGTGAACTGAGAAATTCCCAAAACACACAACCCTAGACTTCAAGGCTCTTAGTACTCTGCTGCATATGAAGACCCATGGAAAATGATAAAGCTGCTCACAGAGAAAGGAAAATCCTAGTTTAAATAAAGGTATCACAATGTGATCCCAACAGTTTCTAATGGATTTTTCCCTTTATGAATTTATTAAATACTTGCAATTGAGTTTCTGCACTGTTTCCCTGATTGAAGGAGAACTAGAGGGTGTGTTTGTGGCTGATTGCAATTCCTGATTGATAGGGAGAACGACAGATTGCTATTAATATCAAATCAACTCTTTTTAAGGAAATATGCCTGACAAATACTGACTGTTCCTATCAAGAGAGTCTCTTGTTTATTGCAAGGCTGACTGCTTTAAAACCCACAGTGAGAAAAATAAAATATAATTTTTATACTTGTATTATCTTTTATATAACCTCTTCCAAAAACTTTATTTAATACGATGGAGTGGGCAACTTGTGATATAGAGATGACACAAGAGAATGGTATGAGGATAGTATATTTTGACTATAATGAAAGTATGCTTTAAAAGAAGAGGCACAATGGTTAAAAAATGTAAAAGTCCCCTAGACTGTGCTGTTTAAAACATAATAAGGCTATTGATTGATACTGGAGGCTCACATGCTTTTCTGGCCAGAACAGTCTGATTATTTAATTGACGTTACGTAGCAGGGCGGGAAAGGGAAAAAAAGGCATTTTCAGAGATATAAGAGTGAAGCTGGAGATTTGTATATGTTGCTTGCATGTGATTATATGCATTATTCATATATAATTCAAAATATTCAGAGAAACTGGGAGTCAGTCCTCCTTCAGCCCTCTATCCCAATACCCCGCCAGAAAGAAAAGCAAAACCAAGATGGTTCCTAGTCAGGAGATTTACTCAGTCAACATGAATTTTCAAGTAATGTTAAATTCGTCTGTCGTTTTTTTTGAGCATGGAGTTCATGTTTCCAATTTTATTTCTATAGCTACTAAGCTAAGTACTGTTTGATATACAGCTGAAAGGCTTATGTATTTTACTCTAGAAGTTATTTTTAGCCTCACTAAACGTGATGAGAATCTCAATAAAAGCTCAGAAACGTGTGAGACCACACAGATTTGGAGGAAGAGCCTGAGTTTTCAACCCCATGGCCAAGACCCACTTTTATTTTGAGTGGGCAAGGAGGTGCTGGGCTGAGGCAACCGTCTGGCACTGGGTCCCACATACCCCAGGGTGCGTTCGGGCCACCCCATACCTTCAGCTTTACCTCAGGGTTAGAGATCTGGTCGTAGATCAATGGATTGTGCACAGGGTGATCTGGACACCTGTGTGGTTGCAATTCCATGTTGAAGTCCTGCATGCTGGGTAAGGGTTTGTGGTTGAGCAACATCATAGTGAGGGCAGCTCTTCCCTGGGTGAGGAGAAGGGAGTGCAGTTTCAATAGGACTGTATGTTTTCTAAACCAGTAAAGGGCAAATAGGGACAGGAAATTAGATGGAAACATTTTTAATGCATGCGTAAATGCTGAGAAGTTCAAAAAAAACCTCAGGAATCCCCAAACGTAAGGATGGCTTTATCTGACATATGATGACAAAAACAGGAGGACCCACTGCCAAATATCTCAACAGAAAAACAGCCTCATTTAAATATGTCAGCATGTATTTGTGCATATGGGATGTACATGTTCTGATGAGAAATGTAGATAACAGGTGGCAGCATGTCCAGGAATGAGATCAAGCCATCTGGATCCCGGTCTGTCTAGTGCCAGTGCTTTATTCTGAGAGTCACTTACTCGTTCTGATAAAGGTCCCCCTGAGGCCCTGTCTTTGGCTTAAAGAGTGCTGGACATCCAGTGAAAGTGCATTTGGTTTTGTACTGCTTGCAGGTATAGAAGCTCAGGGGAGACATGTTTCTGTGCCGTAACTTCCAGGAAAGGTCTTGCTGGAGCAAAAAAGCATAGGGTGTATAAATCAGATGTGCTTCTTCCTCCCACTCCTTTTCCCAGTGACTCAGATAATGATGAGAGGAACAATTTTATAACTGCTTTAGTTTCAGGTGCCTTGACTACTTCTCAGAAGTTATTATAATAAAACAAAAGGTAATAGTTTGTTAGGAATACATTTAAGAACTAGAACTCAAGTGACCCACATGAATGTCAAGTCCGTAATCGGTTAGAAAGATCTTCCTAAAAATTGCTGGTTCATTCTGACCTGTAGGTGCCTCCTTGGGGTCAAAGGTTCCCAAAAATGAAATGCATGTTTAACTGCCTTTACATCATGAGTGCAGTTTGGTAACCAGTGTGATTGTTGCAGACCTGAGATTTGTGACGTTAGTCTACTTTTCATCTGTCTAGTGATACGGACCGTGTTTGTGGATGTGTGGCATGGTGTGCTGCCAGCTAAATGTAACCCAGAGTTAACTTTCTGATGTGCAATAGTCTGTTCCTGGGACTCTAACCAGCTGCTTTGGAAGCTGATGATGTTTTGACAGAGCTGTGCCTGTGAAATACTTTCTTCAGAAAGTTTCTTGTGATACCCACATGGGTAGTGGCAGCACATAGCACTTAACCTTGAGTGCTTCCTATTTGCCTAAGTAAATTCCAGTAAGGGTATTTTGGCTTATATGAGGTTGGTGTAATGTTCTCTCAAAGGGCTAAAGGCAGTGAGTGTTTGCAATCAATTACAAGTCAAAGTTTTTTCTTGATCATTGTCAGAAGGAAAAATGTTTAGACTGTAAAATGAGCTACTTCATGGTCAAGGTAGGTATATATTTTGATGATTCTACATTTCCACAGTGATTCCCCTCCCCCGCCATGGTCTCTTTCCTTTCATTTCCTCTATATGAATTTAGTTGCTGCTGCTGGTCCTGTTCATAAGCCTTCAAGGCTTAAGGCAGTCTTGCCCCCATCAGTCATGTGCTGCATGAATTACATGACCCCTGCTATTTCTAAGGAGTAATTAAACAAATATAGGAGATATATACTTATAAATACAGAAATCAAGTGCTTCTTGATCAACTCTAATTTGGTTTCATTTCATAGAGAGGAAATGATGCTTTAAACAGACCTCAAAATTCACTTTGAAATATTGAGAACTAGTGAGTTGATATTAATCTTTTTTGTGAGAAAATATGACCTGCTCAGAGGTGTTCCCAGAGTTGACAATAAAAGATGGTGGCATCAGACCTGAATGACAGTGACATGTTTTGCTCTCTGACCATAAATGGTGTGGGATAGTAGAGTGGTCACCTGAATTATCAGATGCTGATAATAATTAGTCTTTCAGATCAGTCAAGTCTCTGAGTTGATGGCTCTTTGGTACCTTATGCTATTCACAAGAAACTAGTGACTTTTGGACCAAATGGATCCAAATGAAAACAGATGTTCAAAAAGGTATAGTGTAGATATTTAGTTTTATACAAGATACCTGTGAAAGATCCAAGTGAAAATGGAAATCTAATACTTTAAGTGACTGATTGCCACTTACCAGGAAAACAAACAAACAACAAAAACAAAACATCCCCCCCCAAAAAAAAGTGGGAAAGAAAAGAAGTTCTCTTCCTCTAAATGTGGTGTTCTTTCACAGTAGATCAGCTGGTTTTGTTCAAGTCTCCTGAATCTATAAAATTAAACTACAATTCTTGCTTGCTGGTCAGTGGGGAATTAAACATATACCATTGTGTTTTTTTCTCTGACATTTATACTCTTTCATTTCCATTCCTGGTGTGAACCAAGTTTTTCCTGGTCTAGTTTAACCTGGAGCTGGTCCTGTTTCTCCCTTGTCTTTTGAAGATGTGTACTAGAGGTAAAAATATTTCTATATTTCTGCATTTCTAGAGCAGAACTGGTCCACAAAGTATGTTGGTGGCATCCTTTTGTCATAAGGCTGAAGATGATTAGATTAATAGTTGAGACTCCATGGTATTGGAGGGAGGGGATGGGGAAGGACAGGAAATGATAATATGTAATGGATATGCAATTCATTTGAATGAGTAATACTCATAGTATTACTAATGAAAATAAATGAGAAAATAAGGGAATTTGCCTTTTATGTCATCTACTGGTTTTATAAGGAAAGAGATACAGAGTTAAAACTATGCATTAATTTGGTAACACTAGAGGGAAAGATTGATCTAAAAGGCAAAAAAATAGTGTTATTCTTTCTGCAAAATGTCACAAAATATCCTGTTGCTCTTTGACTAATCATCCATTTGGGAACATTAGCCTGGAGTTTTGCTGTTAAACATAATTGGCTGTCTTTTATCTCTTGCGTTTGGATAACATGTGTTTTTATCGGTGTTAAATGATCCCTGGGGGATGCAGAGTACCTAAATTATTAGTGCTCATGAAAAAAAATAGTGAGAATACACATTTCGATTCAAGTATTGCTGTGCTGCTGGCTCTTGGATTTTTTTTTTAAGGATGAGATGTGATCCTTTGCTTTTAATTCTATAGCATGTGTGCCCCATAAATCCAAACTAAGAAAAGATATGTGGTGGTTTGGTTTTTTTAAGTGAAAACTTGTTTGCCCCTTAACATTCTGTGACTATACTGAATAAACCTTTCCTTGGAACAAGTTTGTTGGGTTTTTTTTTTAACGATTCCTGGAATGTGAGGGTAAGGGGTAGGCGTCTTAACAGCTGAGAGGTGAGAGAGAAACTCCATTAATTATGAAGTCTGCATCCCACAGATGTGTATATATATACACCATTCATGTTTAGACTGCTTATACAATGTTTTGCAGGACTATGTGTTTCTGAGTAAACTTTACCATGCATGAATACATGTTTTATCTTCGGGAATTCTGGAGAGAAATATGCAGTCTTAACAAGAAAGAACAAATACATACAGAATGGACTATCTTTTTTTAACCAATCAAAGACTTTTACATTTGTTTCCCTTTATTTTATTTTA
Organism: Gymnogyps californianus; assembly: GCF_018139145.2. NCBI lineage: Eukaryota > Metazoa > Chordata > Aves > Accipitriformes > Cathartidae > Gymnogyps > Gymnogyps californianus. The sequence continues at coordinate 75,504,537 of NC_059472.1, read as the reverse complement.
CTGAATGCTGAATAAATGCATAAAGAAGTGATCTTAAAACTATGGAAAGTCATAGTTACTTACTTCTATATAAGTATATGTATATGCATGTTATAAACACACATACTAACTTTATATAAATAGAGTTGTTGAAAAAAAGACAAATACGTCCTTTCTAGACTTTGATATATACCTTCTAGTAATAAAATATATTTTATAATAACATAGCAGAAAACTTTATTCCTGAATAAATACAGTTCATTAGCAATAGGTAAAATGTATTGAAATGCCCAGTGTCTAATCTATAAATAAAATCTTAAAGGCCTCATCAGAACACTTGTATTTAATAAAAGAAGGTAGAAAAGAAAAGTTTTAATTAAACATGCAATAAGATGATTATGAAAAGATCCATTGTAGACTTGTAATTATTAACTCTAGGTCAATGGGGCTAAGAGATCAGAAGTTTGAAAGTGCTTTTTTTTCTTTTTTTTCTTTAGTTCAGAGAAAAACTATCTTATGATAAATATAGGGTAGAGTGTCCGTTCCATTTCCAAGACTGCTCTGATGTTCTTGTCTGACCTTGGCTGATGCATAGCTTATATGCTCCCGAGATTCACTTCTGAAAAAAGAGACAGAAGATTCTGTTTCTCTAATTTCCTGGAGCAATTTGAAGCTATATTCCAGCTATGTGAAGCATTTTTAGAATTTCAGCTATGAGGACCTATTATAATATCGTTGACCAAAGCTGAAAAGAAGAAATTGAAGTGCGAGTATGACAAAAGAAAAATGGCAGGTAAAGGGGAAAAAATAAAGGAAATAATAGAAAGATGAAAGACAAGAAATTTCACATGGAAGAAAGAAAGAGAAATGATAAATCTGACATATGGGATAGAAAATAGTATGTCATTCATTATTTTAATTTGTTCATAATTAATTTCTATTTCCCAAGTACACATGAGAGTCAACTTAAAACAAGGTAGCATTTTGGAACTTTTTTTGAAGCAACTTAGGGATTTTTTTTCAAGCTGGTTATGGCCTTGGAAGATCTACCAGGCAGGCCAGAACTGCTGTGTTTCCATTTTGAGCTATGGCTGCTAAGCTTGCTGCTGTTGCTGATTCTGAGTTCTCTGCAGGGATTTCTCTCCCTACTCTGCTGGAGCCCTTTAACAGCACCTCCTGCCTGGGTCTTTGCCTCAAAGGTGGGATCACTGCAGTGTTAGTGGAAAGCAGTAGAAACAAGATGAAGGTAGGTGTTTGTTTTGGTTTTGGTTTTTTGGTTTTTTTTTTTTTTTTGGTTGGTTGATATTATTCCTCTCTCTTCCTGCAATTTCTTGATGCAGAAATCTCACTTTGCCTGGCATTACCTTTCTAAGTACCACCTGACATGCTGCTCATGTTTAACGTGTCTCATGTGATCTGTGCTTGAACCATCTCCACATTATGTGTTACACTTCTGTAAGATTTTTGGGGAAATAGCAAAACATTAAAATAATATTGAAGGAAATACACTGTTGCTGAAGTATAGACCTCAATGATGCTGGTATTTCTTCTCATTAAGGTAGGCATGCAGAGATTGTGCTGTCCCAGTGACAAGAAGGAGAGAATTTATCTATTTCTTTAATACACAGTTGTTTGCTGCTTCCCGGACTTCATTCATGTGTGAATGAGTTTACAATGCTTTCTGCTGACCAAAGCCATTTCAGAAGGCGTTGGCAAAGGACCAATTCCAGTGACCGTGGTTTGCATTATGAGCTTCTTGGAGACCCTGGAAAGTCAGTGAAATATTAGCAAACTGCAGTCTGGATAGAGTTATGGATGAACATAATTGTGTCATGAGCTGTGCTACTCAGAGTGTTAATATGTGGCATTTTTTCCTTTAGTGGAAGTCTGCACCTTAGCTGTTACAACAGAGAGCATAATAAAAGCAGGAGTTATGAGTTGATCTAAAGGGAGGTATCCTGTGGATGTGAATGTATTCTCAGTAGATGAAGCGAAAAAGGAATCTGTTACAGTAGCTAACCAGTAGGTTGTATTCAGGTTAATTTCTCATTAATATTAGTGTTTGACTTCAATATAAAAACATCTTAACTGTTTGTGGTGACATTATTAGAGAAATAAGTCAAATTAATTTTATTTCTCACTTTTAAAAATGCAAGACCAACTTATCTTTGGAAAAAAAACAAACATGAAAAATCATTTTTTTCTACAAAAAAGACAATTTCAAATTACTTGTGGTATGTACTAACGTTGATGATTCCTCTAGGTGTTTCAGAAAATCATTTTATGATGGATTTAATACTAACCTTCTGAAAAAGTGTCTGCAAAGGTAACTCCACAGTCCCCACACTCCTCACTTTCACTAGAAACTTCCTATGTGGAAGAATCTAGGCTTTCCCTTTCCTCCAGAATGACTATGCCCCTATGTTTCTTCTGACATTATGGCAAAGCACGGGACAGAAAAAGCAGCTAGATACACTTTAGAAAAGGAAAAAAATAATCTTTTGATATCAAACAGAAGTAAGCAGGCAAAATCCAATTTTGCTGGAAATCATATACAGGCAAAATTGAGCTTAACAGTCTTGCTGCTACCATACATTATACTTGCTAATCAATAATATCATCAGTGAATGTAAATCTCCTTACCTACAGGGAAGCACTTTGTCACGATAAATTGTATTTAAATCACACGTTTTACTACAGTCCTGATGTTTGTCTCCCTCCTTGATGGCCCTCCTTTTTGTCTCCCCCTTTGTCTCCCTCCCTATTTCCATCGTGCCAGCCATCTCTGTTGCTGTTAGTCTGAATGAGCTTCCGCTGACATCTGGGGTTTGAAGTCTGAAGAAAAGGAAGCGATGCACAGAGATCTGTGAGAGGTCACAGATGTGACATTGTCTTTCTTCAGGTGTCTTCAGTGGCTGTTATTGAGCAGTTTCTGTTAGGTCCAGCTTGACTTCACCAGGAAATGTGCCAGAGCACTGAGCTCACCAGCAGGCTCCAGCAGGCATTTGGGGGTGAGAGGGTCCTGCCTGGCTCCCCTCCGGCTCACCGTACTGTGCTGGGCAGCAGTAGGTAGGGGGAAGAAAAGCAGCAGCACAGATTTTTGTCCTAAGAAACAGCACGTCTTCACAAGGAAGTATGGATCTGTTTCCTTCCAAAACTTAGTATCCAGACCTTTAGCTTCGAAAGGTGATTGCCCCTCAACATTTCACAGCTCGAAATAGTAATTTGCTTTACCTATTAAACTCTTTGTATGAGTTCTAGATAAAGATTTCTTGTAAATAAAGAGCATAACAACTTTGCATTGCCTGTGGTAGCTGGATGGCATATTGATCTGAGGGGATTACTTGAAGTTTCAGGGTTAGATTCATGAGCATTTTGGTTTAAACTGGGATGGCAAAGGTATCTGCAGACTCATGAAATAGTTCCTGAACTGCAACTTACAGCCAGAGAACTTAATGCAAACAAGCACTGCCTTTTTTTTGTTAGTGTGAACTAGTGATTCATAGTTGGTCAGGCTATTTCTGGAACAGGACTGGAAATTGCCAGATGAGATACAAGGCAAATGGTTACAGTGGTAAGATCATGAATCAAGAAGTATAGCAAGTATAGCTCCATAGAAGAACTGGGATAAATAACCCAGCAGTGTAATTCTTGGAAACACACTAAGGCTGAGTTTTCATTTATGCATTTATCTTCTTGACAGTGTATTATACATTTGTTTTTGTTTTTTGGTCAACACCTGTGGTGTCCAGTCTGTTAGTTTTCTTGGGTGAGTAACAACCTTTATTTTTCTTCTTGGTCAAACTCTAAAAGGTTGCCAGGCTACTGAAATAATTCTCCTGAGGGGAAAAAAAAAAAAACAAACTTGTTTCCACCTTGCTAACATGCAGGAAAGTAGCAGCGTGTTCTTCAGAGCCAACAGGGTCTGCTTCATTCAGTGTCTGAGTTCTAACTTGTCAGCGTTACTTAATGCAAGTTGTTTGCTTAACAACTGAGAGGTTCCAGATACTCTTTTTTCTTAAAGACCATTTTGAAGGTACAATTTTTCTGTATCTTCCATACCCAGCCAACCTTTATGATGTTATTTATCGAACACATAGTAAAGTGTGTCAAATAAAATGCAATCAACATACTCATTCTTCCTGTTCTGTTAATTTCTGAGGCAGCCTGTATGGACATGGGTTTCTTGAGACATCAGTGCTCTTGCTGTCAGACAGTCTGCTTGTTCTGGCCTTGCCATACCTCAGCTCAGCTGACTCAGCTTGCTGTGAATTTTACCTGTCGAAACAGATAATAAGGCAAAATAGTTTCATGCTACTCATCTCCATCCCTTTTAGCAACTGCAGTGTATCTTCACCACGGATACAGGATCATATACTCGTGAAGTTATCCAGCTCAGTGGCTGGGCAGATTTTTATATTTCTTTATTAGAGTAGTAGGGAGCTTTTTTCCTCACCTCTTTTGAGGACCAGGTTCTAAGACCATATAGTATAACAAATTTATGCACTCTCACATCATGAGAAATGGTTAAGTTAAAAGATTAACCAGAAGAAAAAACAAAACCAAACCACTGAATCACTGTGAATTCAGTAGTGAAGTAGGAAATGGTAACCCCAACATCTCCTGACAGTGTTTATGGTTTTGGGAGATGATGCTTCCAGATTCCAATCAAGAAGCCTCATCCCAAGTCAATAACTGTAGTGATTCTTAGTACTTTCCTGAATAGACAGCACTTGCAAAGCAACAAAAACTCCTTTTAATTTGATTTTAAGAAAACATTATTAATAGCTGTCTGGGAATGGAGAGTTATTAGAGAATGTGTGATTTGTCATTTGGATTGCAACTGCTTTGTTGGTGTAAAACTCTCTTCACAGACCTGTAATTGCATGACCTTAAGTATGCCTAACTTAATTATAATTTTAAACAAGTTAATTAGATTATTTGATGAATTATGATATGGAGAGAACTTGGCACAGCATTCAAGATGAATGGAAGCAAGCCTTGACCTTTACTTCTATCAGTATGTTCTGCATTTTCTGGTAATGCTTCCTTATGCTACAAGTATGAAAAAGTCGTTAAATCTTTGTGAGGAAGTTTTAAATTCCTCCAGTTTATGGAGTCACAAACAAAAAACCTACTCTCTTTAATTTTTCTGATTAAGCCTTCAGTATCATTCGAGTTACACTTATGTCAGCACATGTGATATCCTACATGAACAAAATTAATGCAGTTTAGCTACTTCCCTTGTATGCATGCTGAATCTAAAAGTAGGCATTAATGCTTATTCATTGAGTGCAGACATTTTTGTAGGGATTTCTATAAGGTCTGATCTCTCTGCATAGTGGGGTGCTCAGTTCATATGCTATATAGTGCTATAATTTTACAAAATGGAAAAGAGCAAAAATATCAGGAAAAAGAACGGATTCAATTGAAGGAGCACAGAAAGAAGGATTCATCACATATTTCTTTAAAGAAACTTTTCCCTGAGGTGAATTACGAATTTGGCTAGGAAAAGGCAGGCTGCAATAATGCAGCTGTTAAGGCATCAAGCTTGGTCTAATCTTCAAATCTGTTTTTGTAAGTAGGCTATGTGAAAAAAGAGTTGTAACCAAATAAGGATTAATAGGGTCTGATAATCTGAATGAATACTTAATTACAGATTCAATATTCAATTACAGGACATATTGTTTACATTGGTAAAACTAGAAGTACATATGTATACTCTAATGATGAAGATCGCACATATATTTTACCCAGTCTGAGAGACCATTGGACACTAGCTATTTCCTTTCCGTGTGCTGTTAGCCACGATAGTAAAGCTGCCCAGCTCAAATTATCCTATTTTATCCCTGTAAAAGGGTTATTTTGCAAGACCTGGACGGTGGTGTGAATCAAAACATTCATACCTTTTTCAAAAGAAATGGCAGTCGAGAAAATTACACATATCAATAAGTTTGAGGCACTGGGACTGGAGAACACAGTTCTTTGCGGTTAAAGTGGTAGAGGTGGTGTTATTGCTTTTATGTATTAGGATCAGGAGACACATAAACTAAATTGCACAAGAATATCTACTCTAATATTTTTAGTAGTTCAGGCCCATAATACTAAAATATTGACAACTTGACACTTTCAGATCAAGACAGTGACAGAAGCCCCATAACAGAATTTAATTAGCTGAAAAGTGTATTTTTCCCCTGTCCTGTGTGGGAGGTCATCTGAAAAGGGCCATAAACACTCCTATACATTTGTGTAACCCAAGTCTGTTTCTCCTAGGGCCCAAACACTGAAGTAAAAAATAATCTTTGCATTGACTTGAGCTGTGGATGGATTTGTCGCATAGCAAAGCACTCTCAGGAAACAGCATCTACTGATATAAATAGTTATTTTCACTGGTGTCTTTTTTACTTGATAACTTTAAAAGAGTGTTCTGCCTAGGCTTATTTTTGAAGCCGCAGTAATTGTACGTATGCAATGGAGAGGCAGGTGTACATGTGAATTAAAATAACTTTGTGGGGATTTTGTGTATGCATTTCTTCTTTCTTGAGATTTGCTATTGGAAAATTAAGACTGTTCACAGGAGAAATGAAAGAAAAATGTCGCTATTTTCTTTTATCTTTCCAATTACGTTTATATATTTTCAGATGGTGGTGTAAGTAGTCTGCAGTTTTGGAAAAGGGCTGTAGAACATATAGTACATTGGAAAACAAATAATAAATATAAATTGATTTTTTTTAGTTGCTTGAAGCTACACATTATTAGTTTTCAAAACGTAATCACCTTTTCTTCTCTGCTGCAGAATCAATGTTCAGCATCATCTTTATAGATGAAAAGGTTGGAATAGTTTCTCCTCTTAGTAAGTGCAAGCACATACTTTTGAATCAATAATATTTTAATTTAAGCATATATAATGTTAAATCTTGGTAACATACTTAATGGAAGTCTTTTTATTAATATTTATTTTTGTCATTGGAAGAAGAGGTAAAATGTGCTTTCTGTTAATATGCTTGGAATTAATACTATCTTTGATGGTAAGAATCTGACTCAAAATGTGACCTTCCCAATGACAAGAAGTCCAGACTATTGTTTAAGTGTTCTCTGGTGTATGTTGACTATAGAGAAAAGTACTTTTACTTCTGGGCTGTGCTGTCCATGAAATTCAAGGAAATTCAAGCCTCAAATATGTAAAAAAATCTTTCCATTTTAGGTAGGTTCAGTCCTAGCTAGACCTTGTGTTGGTGGTTCTCAAGAACTAACCTGTCTGTCTCCTGCATTGGAGTTTTTCCTGGGCTGTTACAAATTAATCTGTGGTGCTCATGGGCACAAGATCACATTAAGAGCAAGGACATGGCAGGATTTCAGAAGAAAGAGAAAGAGAGTGAAACCACTTGGAATACCATTACTGAAGTTCCAAACCTGGAAAAAAAACTGTTTTGAAAGGGCATGACTCTTCAAATATTAAACTTTAGCTACTGAGCTTTCTGTATTGGCAGATGAATCCCTACCATTCAGTGAAAATTTGTTTTCAGTGTTTTTCCTGAATCTGAGGCATTTGGTACTATCTGACTTGTTGAACCTAGAACACTGTAAGAAGTGCAGTGATTGATTCCATATCCTGCTGTTCATCACATGCTTCCTCCTTGTGAATTTTGCAAAATTAGTTGTTATCCAAAACTTGCGTTGCTTGTTTTTTCAAGTTTCAAATGCAACAAACCACTCAAACCAGAACTGTCTTCCTCCAGAACAAAGATTGGTGACCTGAGGAAAAAATGGCTCCTGATTATGTATATTGGTCTTCCCAAATAGGCAGCAGGGCTCAAGCTGATGAAGCCTTTTGAATAGTTTCTTCAATACAGAGTTGATAAGACTCAGGTGAGGAATAAAATAGTGAGCAGGCCTAAACCTGAGCTGTATTGGCAGCTTCTCCCTCAAGCTGTTTGCTATTTCTGTGTGAGTGAGAAGACAATATTCTTGCCTCGGGCTTGTGTCACGATGGAGATAATGTGATCACAGGTTTCTTCTCAAGCTCAGACAGTGTACCTCTTGAAATGGTTTGCCTAGGAGGTCTCATAAGATTTAAAGAGTGTTCGCTGCATAAGTTATTGCGACAAGTGACAAGAATAGCTGATAAGTCATTAAAATTGTTAGACTTTTTTATTCATTAGCATGTCTGTTCTTTGGAAGTAATATAGCTTAGAAAAAGGGGGATGGGTGTGTTCTTCAACAGCATCCAAAAATTTGGTACTAAATCTTCTTTCTGCTAAACTGGAGCATTGCTGTTTTGATGATTCAGCTATTTTCCCCGGTACGTTTTTCACTGATTATCTAATTTTCGAAAGTTTAGTGATACTAAGCAGACTGAAGCTATTTATTCATTGTTTGACATCTGCTGAGTTTGTTGGGTCGTAAGTACACAGTTGTAATTGTTAATAATGAGAATCCAGACACCCTACCATGGGAGGCACTCATGCAAAATAGTTGAGCTTGAATTTGCCAATAATCTGACAAGTTATTAATTAGAGGAGCGACTCTAATAAAATTCTGTGTGGGTCTTTTACTGAAGACGAGAAGCAGAAATTAATTTTAAGATTTTTTTTTTCCTCTTGCTAGTATTGACCATGAACTTATCCATCTTGTTTCAATTAGTACCAATACTAATTGGACAGATATGGCTAGCTTTTGCTCATTCACCTATCTTGGCACGGATGTTAGGGCTGTGGCTTTGCAGAATGAATGGGACTGCTTTCCTGTCACAAGGCTAGAAACTTTCCCTGCACTTACTGGGGACAGTAATAGGGATGCTACAATTCCATTGCCATCTCCTGGAAATATTCTTTGAGGTCTTCTCAGTCCAGGCTGGCTAGGACCACAAAACAATTACAGTCAACAACCTGAAACAAGGCATCCATGATGTGCAGCCTTTTAAGAGAGCTAGCTTGAGTTTCTTTGAGTGAACAAAGTGTTTCATGTTAACTCTGTAGAGCTGATCTTAGGGATCAGCTTAAGTGAGAAGTCAAAATGAACCTTGAAAAGGAGGATGTAGGAGTGAACAATATGTGCTCAGGAAAGGCACAGGCTTGTTTTCAAGTATCAAACTACTTTCCTTACAGCTCTTGGCAATGACTCTCCACTTACTGCTGAATATTTTCTCTGTGATGCTGCTTTCCTTTTCTATGTGATACTTAATAGGCTTTGAGCTTACTTGCCCTTTTGGGGCATTAAGGGGTATAGGCAGCCTCAATCTCTCTCTCATAATCTCATGCTAAAAGGATTAGGAGGCCAGAGATTTATCCAGTAAGCCTATGTGTCTGTCTCATCCTTCACTTTGTGTGAGGGTTTTTTTTTTTTGTCATTTCTTTTCTGGATGCTCAAACCAGGTAGTACAGCTACTAGAGATGGGAGAGTCTAAGGAAGACAGTTGCCTGCCAGTGAACTTGTGGATTTTTTTGAATGTGGACTGTTAGAGTCAAGCTATGCTGCTATAATGATTCAAAAATGTTTATGGATTTAAAGAAAACTGGAGCCTTGTTGATTGGAGTGTATTTTTCCAGGTATTACTGTTAAATTCAGTGTTGGAAATACGCAAATGCAGGAGCTGTCTTAGACCTAGACTGCATAAGGTACCATCTACGTAAATAAGTGTGTTTATGATTACAGATCTGTCCTGGTTTCAGCTAGGACAGAGTTAATTTTCTTCCTAGTAGATGGTATAGTGCTGTGTTTTGGATTTAGTAGGAAAATAATGTTGATAACACACTGATGTTTTTAGTTGTAGCTAAGTAGTGTTTATACTAAGTCAAGGATTTTTCAGCTTCTCATGCCCAGCCAGCAAGAAGGCTGGAGGGGGCACAAGAAGCTGGGAGGGGACACAGCCAGGACAGCTGACCCAAACTGGCCAAAGGAATATTCCATACCGTATGACATCATGCCCAGTATATAAACTGGGGAAGCTGGCTGGGAGGGGCGGATCGCGGCTCGGGAAGTAACTGGGCATTGGTCAACGAGTGGTGAGCAATTGCATTGTGCACCACTTGCTTTGTATAGTTTAGTTCTTTTAGTATTACTGTTGTCATATTGTTATTATCATTATCATTGTTTTTCATTCCCTTCTGTCCTATTAAACTGTCTTTTTCTCAACTCACGAGGTTTTTTTCCTGATTCTCTCCCCCATCCCACTGGGTGGGGGGGAGTGAGCGAGCAGCTGCGTGGTGCTTAGCTGCCGGCTGGGGTTAAACCACGACAAGATCTTAGATGGACTGACAGCTCATCAACATAAAGACTAATGATAGGATGTTTGACTATTGTAAAATATGTCGACAAATATGCATTGCAGTTCTGAAATCAATTTATTCCATCCATGTTTGTGCCTCTTCTGCATTTGGGTTTTGCACATACTTAAATGATTGTTTTCCTGTCTGGGAAGCAGATTTTAAAATTATCCACATATGTATTTATAGAAACTGTCTTATAAATTGGTGTACTTGAATATGCATGCCAGAAATGTCTGTGTACTCGTTCAGTACACTGAAGAGTACTTCAGTGAAGTCTTAAGATGCATCTGTTCAACCCTACCTATGAAAAGAAACATTGAATTTTGGAGAAAAATGGTCTTGTAGGTATTAAAGTAAACAAACAAACAAACAAAGCCTTTAAAGAGGTAAATAATTGCATACCAAAAACACATTCCAAGAAACTGATATGGATATTCTGGGAGGAAAAAAAAAAAAAAAATCAAGGTTGTCTGGTAAATTTTTCTTAGATCTTAGGTAATACTTCTGTAACTTTCTAACAAATTTTAGCAGCAATATGTTGTACTCATGATGATCAAATCCTATTACAGTAGTAACATGCAGTATTTCACACAAGATACTTTTATGCACAGTAAGAAAGTATTTCGGAGATGCAAAAGCTAATGTTACTTGAATAACCTAAGCTGTAAGCTCTATCAACTACAAATATCCAGAGCAGCTCTTCAGATGGAAAGTCATGTAAGGTCAAACGTCTACTGTATTGAATGCTGTAATCTCCCTGAAGTCATCAGATATATTTTTCAGAGAAGTTCCTGCTAATATTGAAACTATTAAAGCTAATGGATAAAACTTTGCAGCATCAGTCATTTAAATAAAAATACCATGAGTAGAAATTGTTGTTCAGAATTTAGCATTAAACAGGGAGTGCTATTGGAGTGGAAAGTTTGAAATAAAGCGAATGGGTAGAATAACATCTAGTCTAAATATGTTGAATAAGACAGGATGCACTGAATAATTTTGGCTGCTTGTTTGGAAGTGTTCAGAGAGGTGTGATAATAGAACTAACCACAACACTGGAGGAAATACCTGCATTACCTTCATCTCACAAGTGACAACTATACAGTCATATCCTGTCACTTTTAAAGGAAATGCTGGCTTCTGTGAACAAGCATGAAAAATAATCTCATAATTGCAACAGAGACAATTCCTTCCTTCAACATTTGTTTTTTTAATTTCTTGTCATTCTCTTCTAGGAAATATAAAATACACTAAAGGGGGGTTAGGGGAGAAGAATGAAACAATAGAATTACAGTATAAGAACCAGAATTGTGCATTTTAAAGCAATTCTGTATAGTAGGTACATTTATTCCACACAGATTAGTGAGTGAAGTATTGTAACAAGAAAAAAAGTTTATTTTTCTGGTTTTCTGGAATTTTTTTAATGTAGATCCAATAACAGTCTGTTAAAAAGTTTGTTCCCTCAGATAGCTTTGTTTCTTAATGCTGTGCAAAAAAGCCCAGAGCCTTGATTATGTAGTTTAAAGGAGAGTTAATTTTAAATTGATGTATAGTAAAATATTCCTAGTATGTGTATATGCTCTGTATATTTTATATAAAAAAATAATATTGTATAATTTTATACAAAAAATTAATACTGTATCATTTTATAAACACTGAGAAAAGTGATATATGAATTGGGTGAAAAACAGAAAAGGAGAAGGAAGAAAACCCACAGAAAAGTGAAAATACAACCTCCCCTATCCTTGAAAATAAAGCTTTTTTTCTTTCCTAGACAAGAAATGCTTTAAGAGGAGCTGGTGCAAACATTTTCAAAGAGTGCCGGGTCAAAGGCGAAAAAATGAGAGAGAGGAGAGAGGGAAATGATAGATCCAAGTGTAGAATTTGGTCCAAATATAACTTAATTCTTAAAAATTGTAGCAACAAACTTATGCAAAACTAAGTTGGGAACTTCAAGTTTTCTAGTAATTTATCTTGTCTGTGCTCTTGACTCTTCTGTTTCATTCTGTTGTCTTGTATTTAGGTTTATAGTACTATGAATAGCCTAGTCTAATGTAGCTGATCTGTGTCAAAGGTTCTTTAGCACTCCAAATAACACTTCAAACATCAACAAATAATGATCTTCCTAAAATTCTAATGAAAAACTATTGTCTATTTGTTCTTCTGTTTCATTTAAGTTCTGTAATTATCCTATTTGTTCTTTTAATGCATGCTCCACTCTTCTGATTTTCTTTGACTTTACTACAAGCTAAGAGTAATTGTCACTGTAGTTATAGAATTAGATGTAGTGATATATCAATCAATACACAATAATACTTTATAGATATTCAAGGTTTAAGAAATCCTGAATCTCCTTTTGTTTTTCTTAAAAATCTTTTCAATTTTCTTAGCAGCAGAAGAAAGTTCTTTCAAATTATGGAGTGAAATAGGTAGAAATACATACAAGAAACTGGATCAAAACCAAAGAAATACTAGAAGAGTAAAATCTCATTGCAAATCCTAATTTTAAATAGAGTGAAGGGATATCTTGGAAACGTGGTGGATAATATTTAATTATACCTTGTAACAATTTGGTGTAACTTGTATACTTGTAACACAAGAATAGTTTCAATTCCTGTGGTCAAGAAACAGCACTCTGGATTGAAGAGCAGTCTTAAACAAGGTGGATTAATTATTCTATACTACAGATTCATTGTGGGTTAAAACTCTTAAAATATTAAGAGTTGCTAAAAGATAGGAACTAGAGTAGGAATAAAATCTTCTGGTTTTTTTAATAAAGTGAACAAATATTGCCAGTCAGGTGTCACAAGGATCTAGGCTTAAAGCTTACATTTTCAAAATCTTTCTAACTAGTCTAGTGAATGAGGATCTAACAATGAAATGTGCTCTGCTGGATCTGATACTTACAAGCAAGGAAGCTCATGGATGTGAAAGTCAGGGACAACTTTGGCTGCAGTGACCATGAGATGGAGCTTATGATCCCAAGAGGAGGGAACAGGACAAAAAGCAGTACCATAATGCTGGATTTCAGGAAAGTAGATTTTAATTTCTTCAGAGATCTGCTTGGAAGAATCCAATGGAATATGGCCCTGGAGAGAAAAGAGCTCTAGGAGAACGGATTAATATTCAAAGATCACCTCTTCCAAGCTTAAGAAGGGTCCCTCCTGACACGCAGGAAATGAAGCAAAGTCAGGAGGAAGGCTGCATGGATGAGCAAGGAGCTCCTAATTGAACTCAGACATGAGAAGGAGCTGTACAGGAGATGGAAGGAGGAGCAGGTGACCCAGGAGGAGTATAGAGCTGTCTGATCTTGCAGGGATAGGGTTGGGAAAGCCAAGGACGACCTGCAGGTGAATCTGGCAAGGAATGTGAAGGGCAAAAAGAAAGGATTCTACAGATATATAAACAGCAAAAGGAAGACTAGTGAAAATGTGGGCCCACTGCTCAATGGGGCGGTAGATCTGGCGACAAATGACACAGAAAAGGCCAAGGTACTCAATGCTGCCTTTACCTTGGTCTTTACTGGTAAGACTGGCCTTCAGGAATCCCAAGCCCCTGAGACCAGAGGGAAAGTCTGGAACAAGGAAGACTTAACTTTGGTGGAGGAGGACCAGGTTAGGGAGCACTGAAACAAACTGGACATACATTAAGCCATAGGTCCTGATGGGTAGCACTCACGAGTGCTGAGGGAGCTGGCTGATGTCATTGTGAGGCCTTTGATTGTCTTTGAAAGGTCATGGTAGTTGGAGAGGTTCCAAGAATGGATGAGAACAAATGTCACCCTTGTCTTCAAGAAGGGCAAGAAGAAAGATCTGGGGAACTACAGGGTCACCTCATCTCAATCCCTGGGAAGGTGATAGAGCAACTAATTCTGAAAACCATTTACAAACACATGAAGGACAAGTAGATGATTGGGAGTAGTCAGCACAGATTTATGAAGGGGAAATAATGTTTAACCAACCTGCTAGCCTTCTACAATGAGGTGACTAGCTTGGTGGATAAGAGGAGAGCGGTGAATGAGAGGAGAGCAGTGAATGTTATTTAACCTGACTGTAGTAAGGCATTTGATGCTGTCTCCCATAACATCCTCATAGACAAATTAATGAAGTATGGATTAGAAAAGTGAACAGTGACGTGGACTGAAAACTGGCTGAACAGACAGGCCCAGGGTGTTATCATCAGTGGCACAAAGTCCAGTTGGAGACAAGTCATTAATGGTGTACCCCCAGGGTTGACAGTGGGGCAATACTATTTAGCATCCTCATTAATGACCTGGATGATGGGACAGACTGTGCCCTCAACAAGTTCACAGATGATACAAAACTGGAAGGAGTGGCTAATATATAAGATGGGTGTGCTGCCATTCAAAGGGACAGGCTGGAGAAATAATCTGACAGGAACCTCATGAAGTTCAATAAGGGGAAGTGCAAAGTCCTGCACCTGGGCAGGAGTAAACCCAGGCACCAGTACAGGCTGGGAGCTGACCAGCTAGAAAGCAGCTCCCCAGAGAAGGACCTTGGGGTCCTGGTGGACCATGAGCTGACCATGAGCCAGCAGTCTGCCCTTGTGGCAAAAAAGGCTAATGGTATCCTGGGCTGTATTAGGAAGAGCACTGCAGGGACGTGAGTCTTCCTCTCTGCTCAGCACTGGTGAGGGCATGTCTGGAGTACTGTGTTGGGTGCTGGGCTCCCCAGTATAAGAACTCAGACTCACTGGAGTGCATCCAGCGTAGGGCCACAAAGACGGTTAAAGGCATCTTTCATATGAGGAGAGGCTGAGAGAGCTGGGACTGTTTAGCCTGGAGAAGAGAAGGCTCAGAGGGAATCTCATCAATGTATATAAATACCTGATGGAAGGAATGAAGACAAGGGAGCCAGACTTTTCTCAGCAGTGACCAGTGACTAGACAAGAGGCAATGGGCACAAATAAAAACACATGAAATTCCATCTGAACAAAAGAAATCATTTTTTTGTTGTGAGCATGATCAGACACTGGAACAGGTTGCCCAGGGGGGTTGTGGAGTCTCAGATCTGTGGAGATACTCAAAACCCAATTGAACATGGACCCTGTTTGAGCAGGAGGGGTTGAATGAGATGATCTTCAGAGGTCCATTCCAACCTCAATGACTCTGTGATACAAATACATTGTGAGAGGATAAAGTTCTGTTGTTAAAAGGTTATTCAACATAGTTAAAGCTTTCAGAAGGAAGTCATGATAATGAATCACTGGGATAAAATAATGAACACAAGGACTGGAATTATGGACTGGAAAATAATGGACATAAGGTTGGAAGGGAAGAAACTTCAGGTAGTTACGCATATGAAAAAGGTGAGCTTTGAATTAGCTGTTGCCATTTATGGAGAAGATCTCAGCACTACTGAGGGCAGGAAGCAGCAGTGGTCAAAGTGGTATATATTGTTGGGGATTGTTAGGAAAGGGCTTGTGAATAAAGCAAAACCCCTGTCTCTGCAACAGTAAAACCTATGACATACCCACACCTTGACTCTGTGCAGCTCTGATTTAGTGGTCTAAAAAAGAAAAATGTACAGGAGAAATACAGAGAAAATGACCCAGTGAAGTTATCTCTCAAAGGCTGAAGATAACAGAGGTTCTTTCACCCAGTACTTAATTACATTGTGCAATTTATTGTTTTAGAGTCTAGATGAAGTAAAAGTTTATGTGGATTCAGGGAAGATTTGAGTAATTCATAGATGATGAGTAATTAATAAATGATAGATCCACAGGCAGCTACTAGGTATATTTACACTTGCCCTTTTTCTATTTTTTTCTTTCCTTTACAATTTCTTTCCCTCAAAATCTAAGAACCAGACTACTCTAGGTCTTAACTTCTCAGGTAAAACTCTGTATAAAAATCTTGGGTACCTGGGTTTTCGTTAATGGTATTGGAAATCATGATTGAGAAAAATTACTATAGACTATATGACTGTAAGTGTTGCTGAAGTCAAAGTCTTTAAGCAGGCATAGATTGCTCAGCTACAAGACATACTAATGAGTTGGTAGTGCTAGCAAGTGTACATCTGATTTTTAGAGCATATGTTCACATATGGGTACAGAGAATCTTATGTGCACTCCACCATTATTAACTGGCACTATCAAAACATCTCCAGCAGTTTTGATATCCTCTAAGTACATGTGACAAGCCTCTGCAGTTTCTCTGTGCTGTCAGTGAAATTACCGGGAGGAGCTGTACGTGTTCTACATCCATTTAACTACAGTGGCAGAGTTATAATTATAGTGGATTTGCTTAACTCTGATCACAATAAAACAGCTTTCATTTAAGTGAAAAATGAGTATTAGTGTTTAATAGTTATTTGCAGAGAAATGACATATTTCTATCAAAATGAAACCATCACATTTTGTGAAGGAATCCAACTCAGGTAGCTGGAATAAAAGAACAATGCACAACGGTATGAGTTTGATGAACACTAATGATTTACAGTGTCTGAATAAGGATACCTTTACTAAACTACAGGCAAAATCTGGAATGAAGACCACTTTTTCTATTGCTCTTTTTTAAAAAAGTAGCATAACAAAAGACAGTTAAAAGCTATAAAAAGGCCGGTACAACTTAGAGCTAAGATGAGATTTGCATTTATGGCAAAGTTGGGTTTTGTGATTTAATGAAGTTTAATTTAAAGTGAAGATATTTTGGCAAATTTAAGTGGTAGACTCATCCAAATTTAGCAGAACTTGAAAGGCATCCAATGGTGTGGGTGAATTTTCCATTACCAACATCAGAAAAAAAATATTTTTTTCAAAATTAACAAAGAAAACAATATTTTGAAAAAAAAACCAGTATAAATGCAACACCTATATCACATGTGCCTGAGACAAAGATCCCCTAAATATCCAGTGCAATTAAATATTTATGCAAGTGTTCAAGAGCAACACAGTGTCACTAAGCATAATCTGTGCTTATTTTTTTCTTTATTTCTAAAAATTGGGCACATGTTCTTTTTCTATATTCAGCATAAGGGGGGTGGAGGTGGGGGTGAAGCAAGCCTTGCAGCACTGTAGTTTTTTAAAGAACAGTTCTGTGACATTACTACACAGCCTGGACACAGAAGTCAATGATTTTTTCAACTTAAAAGCATTTCAGAAAAATGTACAGCTTGACAACAGGGGCTTGTAACTATTCTGCAAGTACAATAGTTTAACATGAAGCAACTAGGAATAACATCAACATTATTATCTTTCTTTACTGTTTAGTACATTTTGGATCCATTTCCAATGTGTCAGAAATTCTCATATGGCTACTTCTGTATCTAGTTTTCCAAATTGAATTTCATCTAGTATGCACTATTGCCCTACCTTTAAATCTTATCCTGATCTCTTAACAAAGTGACAAATTACGGCCTGCTCACTCCTTAGTCCAAACAAGGAGTTTCAATTCTAATACTATACTCTGGCTGAGTTGGAGCAGGAGGTAGTGCAGAACTGTTTTTAAGCCACCATTTTGTCTGTTGTCACAGAACAGCACAATTATTTATTGCAAGTACCCAAAATAATTTGGAGCAGCCTCAAAACACTCTTCTGAAAAATTCAGTCATTTGTGCATTATGAAATGCTACATGCCCTGCTTCAGGGAGTGAAATACTTTGCTACAGACCTGATTCAGCAGTGAAGCATTCTTCTACATCCTTTCCACTGGAACTAAGATGCTGTGAACTGCCTCTGTGTGTGAGGAAACACTTAATGTCTATTTTACTCTTCAGTCCCTGATTTTATAACATAGGGGCATTAAGTTGCATTTTAGGAACATACCAGCTGTGCACCAAGTTGTTTTTCATCAAAGGCAAGCAGCGCTGACGTAATAACTTAATACCTGAGTTCACTTGGTGGGTCGAATCCCTTGTCAAGGTACCAAAGGTAGCCAAAACAAAACTTTCATTTGAGGAAACATGGAAAACAAACTGTTACTCCAAATCTCTTTGCATTTGAAAGATGCATGCAAGAATGCATGAGTAATGCTATCTCTGCAGTTCAAGCTTTGCTGTTACATGTTTCCTTCTAGATTTTTGTTCTTTTAAGTGCAATTGGCTAGTAGTCAATCTGTTGCCTTCCTCTTGCGTGAAGGATGTTCAGGTGCTTATACGAGGTAGAACAGAAGCAACAGTTTACAAGATGCTTGCACCACAGTATAAATCTGAACTGA
The DNA here is from genome assembly GCF_018139145.2 of Gymnogyps californianus. Taxonomy (NCBI): domain Eukaryota; kingdom Metazoa; phylum Chordata; class Aves; order Accipitriformes; family Cathartidae; genus Gymnogyps; species Gymnogyps californianus. The sequence continues at coordinate 75,486,117 of NC_059472.1, read as the reverse complement.
TTTTCCTCCTCTTTCTTTTGATTTAATGATCTCTACATTACTGCCCTTTGAAGAGCTTAAGGATCAAGCAGATGTTTTAGTAACTTCAGGAAAATATTTTATACAGGGGTTGATCAGCCTAGCTTTAGCATTGTACTCCTAATAGGGATCAGAGTTTGGATCTCCATAAAAAAACGTAAGCTATCTTCCTCTTTGTCAGCACTCCAATTATTAGTAATTCCACTAATTACTTTATAAATTAAAAATTGCTATCAAGTATATATTTAAAAATGAATTATCACATACTAGACTCTTGTATGCATTACAGTCTTCAAAGGTAAGATGGATATATTAAATATTTTAAAGATGTTTTATAAATGACGTATTTCTATATTAAAATTGATATTCAATATGTAGACCATATTTGAAGAGATTAATTTGTTTTTAATGATTTTTTGGTCTAATTTATTGATCAGAATACAGATACGATTTAGTAGAAGTAAATGTTCTGTATCAATCCTAAGCAGAATTGTTATCTTACACAATCAACTAGTGCCACTTTTTTTGTACAGCAAGTTTTCTTGCAACTGTCTATTGATAGTCTCCCTTTTACTGCTGATGCATGATAGCTGCGTGAAGACTTCTCTTTTGTAATCTAAGTAAGTAGCCTACCTGTTCTTACTAGAGTTTTATGAGCTACTACATCATACAAAAAGTTCACCAGAAAATTAATGCCCCAGTTCCACCAGAAACTTTGCACTTCTGGGAAAACTAGAGAATATTGGAAAAGCTGTGAAGCAGAAAATCATTCACATTCAGGGGCTGAGTTCTGCTATGGCTTCATACAGTGACTATCTCACCGCCAGTAAGTCATTTGCCATTTAAAGATAGACTGATAAATTCTGTTAGGCTGTTCTGATAAGAAAAAGAGCTAATACAGCTAGTGTACCTGGCCTGTTTAATGCTGGTTTGGAGTATAGGTAACTTCAACCTTAATGATTTAAAAAGATACACAGTGTTAAAGGATGATGCTATATCTCTCTGAACAAACAAAAATACCATAGTGGCAGTTTTCTTTATCTTTCTTGCTTAGGAATGAAGTAAATTTAAACAAAAACTGTCTGAGAGTTATTTTTAAGTGTTGTTACAAATCTAAGTCTTGTTATAAATTGTGGTTTGTTACAAGTCGTGTTATAATTCGCTGTTCCAAATCAAAGTCGATGTGTGCCGAAAGTACACTTTTAATTGTAACTCAAATTCTAATTTGTTCCTATTGCCTAGACTAGCTATTGATTTCAAGGAAATTGGCATGGATGTCAGTGTTGTTTAACCAGCTGAGTATTTATCCAACTAGTCAGACAAGTTGTACAGGTCCACTGAGCCAGATAATACTTGGTACTACTTTAGGTAGCCAGCTAGCTTTAAGGTAGCTCATGAGCGGCAGCAAAGAGAATACATATATGAAGATACTTACATATACACAACTGCTGCTTTGTCCTAACTGTTGCATGTAACTACAGATTTCCACATAGCTTTCTCCTAGATTATGTAGTTCCTTGTTGTATCTGAAAAGTAAATCTGCTACTGTTAAGTTGTTCTGCCCCAATATAGAAATTTGCTTTGTTCATAGCAAAAACTTGCAAAATCCCTTCAAAAGTTCATCATATTAATTAAATTGGTCTTTTCTTTCACTTCTGGAATGCTATATTAACAGAATTATAGATTGTATTACATCTAGAAAATCCATTTACGTTCATCTTCTGTCTTATTATCTCTTCATCACCTATCTATAAAGGTTTTTTTCTCCTCTTCTGCACCACTTAAATGCTTTAAGCAGCTTCCATTGTTTTTTTTAACCTTCAAACTGCACTGCTTCTATTCTTCTGATGGTTTTGAAAGTTTGAAATCGTATGATTCTATTTCATAACAGTAATGACCTTTCCTAAATGAGCTATTGAAGTGGGATACAGAGGAGTGGTGCTGTGCCCTGACCTTTGAGACGAGGTTGAGGAGTCTGATCTCAAGGCCGCCAGGTGCTGCAAAAGCCCGAGTGCAGGGCAGTACTTATCAATGAGGTAATAGGTTATGTGGGTGGAGGGACCCAAGCAATAAAGTGAAATTATCAGAAATCTAGTGGAGAGAAAAGACTGTGGGAGGCAAATAGCTTAGTAGTATATTTGGGTCAATCAAAATTTCTAATGCTCTAGTTTTGAAGTACTTCATTTCATAATGAGATGACATGACCTGATACAGAGAGACTTAGTCAATCTATTCCAGTGTAAATTACTTTATCATGTTTCTTTTCATTGCAAGACAGTGTTACATGCTGACTTCCAATGCATTGTTCTTTCCTATTTCATCATGGCTTGCTGAGATATAAATAATTTTTTATTGCTGTGCCCACAGGCTATTTACTCTTTCATCGTGTTGTTATTAAACTTCAGTCTTGTTTCTTGTATGTTAGCTGTCACCAGGTCATATATTTATTTGAAAGAAACTTATAAAATGGGCTGAACGGTGGTTCTTCAGAAAACTGATAATGTTTTGTACTTTAGGAAGTCAGGCTTATTGCCAAGTAAATTGTGGTTTGAAAGGGAGTTACCAAAACCAGCTTAGATTAAGGGTAGATAATTTATAGTCCACTGGCCAGTTCAAAGCCTACATTTTTTATGGGCTATAGTCTATTTTATTTTGGTAATACTACTGGACAACACTAAAGTGTAGGTTAATGTGTGCCCCATCTAAGTGTTTGAAAACTCTCAGTTCTTAACAAGACTAATATAACATTCAAGAACTTGACTGTCAAACAAAAGTGCCTCGTCACTACTGATTCAGATGAGGGAGACTGAAACAGTAGCCTACAATTTTAGTGATAAACAATGTGTTCATCATTATGCAGCTTAAATAGAGGGACAGGAAAATCCTTTATAATATATTTATGTATAATTGCTTAAAAATTTTAAAAATATATAGAAAGTTTTATGCCTGTGTGCCTATATGTAGATATTGGTGCCTGTTCCCATATAGATCATGTTTGATCTATATTTTTATTCTGGGCCACAGTAGCTGATGAGTTAGAAATTTGATCTGCTGGTTCCAGAGGTCTCTGATCCCTATTTTCTCGCTCAAGTTCCTCAAGTCCAAGTATTTCTTGATGCAGGCCCTCTGTTAGCTGTGGTTCAAGGTCCTCTGGCCTCCTCTAAGGCTGACTTCTATCTTATGACTCCCAGACTTCATTTGCTGATTCAATGAGTTCAATGAAGAAGTTAAGACCTTCCCCCTCGCTCCCGACCAACAAACAAACAAAAAACCTGAACAAAATAACCCCCACCTTATTGGCCTTCCTAACTTCCAAAAATTCTTGTGTATTGCAAGTTGGATGTCACATTCCTGGACTGTTTTCTTTTACAGCTTCTTTTGATTGGGAATGGAGGAGTAACTGAAGTCTCTAGAGACGAATGTCTTGATCCCCATCCATAACCTTTTTTTTTTTTTTCTTTTCCTTGTCTTTGTCCTTGGAAAGGAGTACTCTGTGTGTATATACATGTCTGGAGGTGGTCTGTCCAAACCTCTGGAGCCAACACATCTTGAACTTGTCAACCACATGGTGGCATTGAACAAGTGCTAATTTTAAATACTTCTGTTACTCCTGATTGATGTTATCTACAAGCTTGGAAAACAGCGAGTAAGGTTTTGCATTACAACTAAACCAATCTACAGTATGACTTGTTCCTGCCTCTGCCCAGTCTCACTTTTCCTCTTACTGGTCCTGTTACTCCTGCTTCACCCCTCAGAAAACAAAACAATCAGAAAGCTACTTGGTTTGGTTAAATATGCTCACAAATGTCAAAACTGACATCAGGTGCAAGAACTGGAATCTAATGGCAGTAAGCCTTAGATTGGCACGAGTCTTACCCTGGGCAACGCTTGGAGGACCTGCCATGGTTGACCTGAGGTGACTTGAGAGAAAAGAAAGGAGATATAAAGTTTTTCTTCCACAGGCAAATGTCCATAAAGTCCAAAATTGTTAATCTATTTCATTTTATGTGTTATAGCATTACATGAAAATTAGTACTTCGGAGGATTAACACAAGCACTTAGTTATGTTCCTGATAACATAAATAAAAGCAGGCCAAATTTTTTAAAACTACTGAATATTAGAGTTTATGCTCACATTCTTAGAACTGGCTATTGAATAGAAACTATGTGAAAGTAAGAAAAAGGCTACTACCACTATCCTGTCAACATAATAACAGTTTACATAAGGAACGTGAAACACAAAGAATGACTTAGCAGCTAATTTCTTATTTTAACCCTGAGTTGATGGTGAAGTCTATCTGAAACCAAATGATTCATTTGTCATTTAATTGCTCAGTGAAGAAAGTGAGGATGATGTTTTATAGGATAAAAAGATAAATATAGCTGAAGTGTTTGATCCAGGAAGAAATCTGAAGCTGGAATAGAAGACAAATAGATGCATCTTAATTGCTGAAACTGTATTAACAAGCTTTACCAGCAGTTGATGAGCCTGAGAAATTTTAGCAATTTGCTTTGTATTAGCTTCCCATATTGTACAAGCTTATCTAGAACACAGACTGGTTTTATTATTTCAACTTAATTTGTACTATGGCTAGTGCACAGTTAAAAGATAAGGCTTCAGTTTGTCTCTTACTTTAAGAGTTACAATGTCAAGTGACAAGGCAAGGGAAAGGTGAAGGAATAGATATGAATCCTATTGCAAGGAAAAAACCCCAACCCTGCTTTATTTGTGTAGTTTATTCAAATCAGGAATGAAGCAATCTATGGGTTAATTAACAACTGGTAATTGACTGGCATTCAGTGAACTATGCATTCAGGATCAGTAATACAACAAATAAATCACGATACTAGACACTTAAAACAACAAATTTCTTATCACTATAGAACTAATCCCCAAAAGCTCTAGCTTCCCCTCCCCCCCATTCAGCAGGTGTGGGTTGCAGACCCCTATCCCCTCTTCAGGGAGAATGAGTGGCCCCATATACCCCAGTACCCGTGCCACTGTAGACTTTCCAGCCCAGCTTCTGCCCTTGCTGCTCCCCCGACCCTGCCAACAAACACAGACAACAGTGAGAAAGCCCCCAATAGCCCTAGGCACCCCAGGGTGGGGGTCCCGCATACTGCCCCGTGCTGCCAGCACCCAGTCGGATGCAGCACCCTTGGGGCGGGTACCCCCCAAGGTACCCCTTGTGGGGTTGCAGTGCGATGAGGAAACAGCCAGCAGTGCCCAACCTGACCCTGGCTGTGGCCACTGCCACTCCGGGGTCTCTCCCCACCTGTCATGGTTTAACCCCAGCCAGCAGCTAAGCACCACGCAGCCGCTCCCTCACTTCCCCTTCTGCTTCCAGTGGAATGGGGAGGAGAACTGGGAAAGAAGGTAAAACTCATGGGTTGAGATAAGAACAGTTTCATGACTAAAGTAAAATATAGTACTAACAATAATAATAATGAAATAGAATAATAATAATAATAATAATAATTGTAATGAAAAGGAATATAAAAAAAAAGAAGAGGGGAAAAAAAAGAGAAAAAAACCCCAACAACAGTGATGCACAATGCACTTGCTCACCACCCGCTGACCGATGCCCAAGCAGCGATCCGCCGCTCCTGGCCAGCTGCCCCCAGTTTATATACTGGGCATGATGTTCCATGGTATGGAATATCCCTCTGGCTAGTTCAGGTCAGCTGCCCCAGTTCTGCTCCCTCCCAGCTTCTTGCACACCTGCTTGCTGGCAGAGCATGGGAAACTGAAAAAATCCTTAACTTAGGATAAGTGCTACTTAGCAACAACTAAAACTTCGGTGTGTTATCGACATTATTCTCACACTAAATCCAAAACACAGCACTGTACCAGCTACTAAGAAGAGAATAAACTCTATCCCAGCCGAAACCAGGACACCACCACTACAAATTTTCATGCCTTATTTATACTTCTCTTCATGCTGACTATTTTCTCAAAAGCCTCTTGGCAGTTCTCTGGTTGCTCTTAAATCTGGCTGATGGCCCTCTTCCTTTCAAACATGATCAGTTTGGTGTTGAGTAGCTCTCGAACAGTTTTGGCTTTTCCATCATGCATCCTGTGAATGTTTACCCTCCTATCCCAACAGCAGTTGTCATCCAAGCCATTTTGCCAAGAGTGGGATATGTGGGCCCCTCTACTGATCCCCATTTTATGGACGGCAGAATCAAGGCAAGAAGGTTTTCTGGGGACACATGTCTGTAAGTGAGGGTAGATTCCAGAGTCCTAGTCTAGCACTGAGTATGCCAGCTGAAACGGAGATGTCGGGGCCAAGGGGACTTCAGAGAGTGGAAAGGGAATTTAATTGCCTTGTTACCCCACGAGGGAGTTTGGACTGTAATAGGGAAAGCAATGTAGCCAAGCAAAACCACCGTGGGAGAGAGACAACCCCACTGTGTTCCCCACAGGATGCTGCAGTGATGCTCCTCTGAGCTTGGCATCTGCTGGCCAGTCTGAGGGAAGGATTTGTCTCCTGTCTTGGTAACGCCGATGTGAGAAGACAGTTTCACCCTCTCCTTTCTCTTATTGCAAAGCTTCCAAGCAAAGTCTGTCGTAAGACTTATGGAGCCCACTCCAGCACTCATATTGCTGTGTCTTAGTGCTGAGACCTCACTGACTTCAGTGGGAATGAGCTATCTGAATAGTTTTAGGAGATCTGTGTCTGGGAGATTGCCTGCTATAAATCATGGATTAGAATCACTGTCTAGACCTGTTTAGAAGGCTCCTATGCAACATAAAAGGACTTTTTTTTTTTTTACCATTGATATAGAACTTAAAGTTTGGAGTTTCCTAACAATATATCGGAGGAGTATGTGGCTTAATTCTTTGACAGACCTGAGACATTTTATAGGTATACTGCATATCTATAATTTACAGACACTTATTCACCATCAAAATCTTACGAGTTTTTTTCCCTTTCCTTTTATCTCAAAAATACAGTACTGTTTTCTTCTGTCTGTTAACAACAAAATTTTTCTCTATTTCTGCATCAGGTCAGTTCAGCCTCAAGTCTTTTTTCTTTTTTTCTTTTTTTTTAAGTGAAGATAGTCTATTAGAAAGGAAGCAAAAACAGAATCAAATGAACAGGTGGAGCAGGTAATATTCTGTAGGTTGCCCCACTAGTAGCCTTTTTGTCATGAAGGAAAAGCCTAAGGGCGTGACTAATTTAGATTTCATCTCTTTATTCTTTGTCTGCTAGGAATGCCATTATAGGAACTTGTCAGTGTGTAATGTGCTACCATAATTGGTTCACCCGTTCAGCTGGAATTGGACTAAACTGTTCATTTACTCTGCTGAAGTGCAAATTGTACAAGAGTAGGAAATGTTATGTTTAGAAGAAATGCTTGTGTCTCTAGCATCAGAAAGTTTCACCATACTCAGCAAAATCAATCTAATTGTTGAAGTCTAAAAAAATTACCTTCAGGTGTAGGGACTATTATGCTTGAAAAACTATTTCTTTTTTTTTAAGAAATTACCTTCCATTAGAGCTATATGTTGCCTAGAGACAGTAGGTAGAATGACAGGTGTATTTGCCTTTTGGGTATAAGCAGCTATGCAAGGTGGCACTGATCTTACAATTCGATGCATAAATGCGTGTGATTTGGGAATGTTTGCAGGAAGAAATATTTGTGTTCATAACACCACCCAAAGAACAATTTTGTGTAGATAACTTTAGTAGAGCAGAAGTTTTTAGTCTCTTAAATCTAAATCAGAGTTCTAGTTTTACTCTCATGGTATCCTCATATCTAGAAGGCCAATTTTAGAACTTCTTCAGTCAAGTTTACCCCTACTCTCAAGCTGTTAGCATGTTCAGTTTCTAATGAGAGTTGGAAGTAGATGGGATTAATTTCTTTATGTTTGCATAAAGTTTACAGTTTATGAGTACATGAGTTATAAGCTTTGAGTGTGTAAAGGGTTATGCCAAAGCAGCCTTGTTTTGACAAACTCAATGGATCATTTCCTTCCCAACAGCCAAACAATATTTTTCAAACAGCGGGCTAGCTGTTAGGCTGTGCATTCACATTTAGTAGTCTTGTTTATTACCTAATTCTACCCAAGAGGTAGAATAGCAAAGGGGTGAGGCATGGGCAGGAGAAGGAGACTACAAAGTGGGAGGACCACTGCCTTGTGATCAGCAGAACAAAGCCCACCCATGGGGCAATTGCTGGTGGTGATGTACCTCGGGTCAGTGGTGGGCCCAGTCAGCCATGCTGATGATTGTCTGAAGTAACGGCGCGGGCGGTGGTGGGACAGAGGCCACCTTCCACAAGGTTGTGGGTGGCTCCAATTTGGGTAAGGCAGGAAAGCTGACTTTCAAAGAACCACAGAAGCACAGAGGTTGGGAGAGACCCTTGGAGGTCTCCAGTTCAAGCTCCTGCTCAGAGCAGCCCCAGTCTGGGCAGGTTGCTCAGGGCCTTGTTCAGTCATATTTGGATACCCTCAAGGATGGAGACTCTGCAGTCCCTCCCTGGGCACCTGTTCCATGTCTGAGCACCGTCATGGTGACAATCTTTTCCTTTTATCTAACTGGGATTTCTCCGTCTGCCAGAGTGGGCCTGGTACCGTTTGTCCTTCTGCCACGGAGCACCTCTGAGAAGAGTCAGGATTCATCTTCTCTACACCCTCCCAGTGGGCAGCTGTCGTCACCAATCACGCCCACCTCTGAGCCTTCTCTTCTTGATGCTGAGCAAAGAATCATAGACTTATAGACTCATAGAATGGCTTGGGTTGGAAGGGACCTTTAATGATCATCTAGTCCAACCCCCCTGCCGTGGGCAGGGACATCTTTCACTAGATCAGGTTGTGAGAAGCCCCAGCCAACCCGGCCTTGAACACTTCCAGGGATGGGGCATCCACAGCTTCTCTGGGCAACCTGTTCCAGTGTCTCACCACCCTCATGACCAGAGGCAGCTCCCTCAGCCTGCCCTCGTGTGCCATGTGCCCCAGCCCCTCACCATCTCAAAGGCCTTAGGCTGGGCCCACACCCCATGCATCAGTGTCCTTCCTGGACTGGGGAGACCAGGAGGGGACAGAGGGGTCCAGATGCAGTTGCCAGAGTACCAAATAAGAGAGGAGGAAAAAATTTTTACTGTTTTTTTTTCCTTCTTTTATTGTGTTTAAAATTGTTTATTGCCTAATCTCGAAAAGAACTCTTAATGAAGCAGCTAGAAGGGACCTTAATGCTGAAGGCCATTGCTTCTTCCTGGCAGAACTGCAGTCTTCTGCTTCTCCAGAGGAACAGCTGTCTCTCTAACTTCCTTGCTTCATCTGTTGCTATTCTTTGTGCACCACCGTGGAGGGTCTGGCTGCGTCTTCAACCACCCATCGGGCAGCCTTCTCGTCCTCAGACTGAAGAAACCCCACCTCCAGGCCCCAGGGACCTCAGTGGCCATCTGAGGGATGACTCCTGTTGCCCTGGTGCAGCAGCCTGGTGGAAGCCAAGTTGTCTCATCCTCTTTTCTTGGGGCTCAGAGCAGAGAAGATGGCACCCCTTCAGGAGGGGATGGGGTGGGGGATGGGAAAGAAGGGCTCACACCACCCATGGCAATCAACAAAATAATTGCTGATTGCCAGGAGATGTTATAGGTGAACTCGCATGATGGCCAAGCGCGGAGGCTGGGCCTCCCAGCTAATTCCAGAGGCGGAGGCTGGGCCGATGGTAGGGTGCTGGCCGGGTGCTCCTGCGACGCCGCTGCCATGGTGTCATGGAGGGGAGCCCTGGCACAGTGTAGTGGTGCCAGGGGAGCCATGCTGGAGGTGGATCCACTTCCATTGGCTCTTTTTCACCTTCAGGTGGATCCACCTCCATGGGCTCCACACCATCAGCCACATGAGTGATGGCCATCGCTACCATGCGGCTGATGGTGCCCCCCTGTGATGCTGCCTCCTCTTCCTCCACGGTTCCTGCAGCCACGTCTCTGCTCTCCCATGCAAAGGTGGGCAGCCACCCACCTTGCTGCTCTGGGACCTCTTGCTACCAAGCATCCTTGACAATTGAGGGCCTCAAAGCTCAGCAAATTGTGGGCCAGCTGCTGGGGTCCTGTATTTATAAGGCCCAGAACAGAAGGCGGTGGGGTGGCCCGTGACATCAGGAGGCCACTGTGATCATAGAATCATAGAATCATTTAGGTTGAAAAAGACCCTTAAGATCAAGTCCAACTGTTAACATAACACTCCCAAGTCCACCACTAAACCATGTCCGTAAGCACCACGTCCACACCTCTCTCAAATACCTCCAGGGATGGTGACTCAACCGCTTCCCTGGGCAGCCTGTTCCAGTGCTTGATAACCCTTTTGGTGAAGAAATTTTTCCTAATAGCCAATCTAAACCTCCCCTGGCACAACCTGAGGCTTGTTCTTTCACTTGCTACTTGGGAGAAGAGACCTCCACCCACCTCGTTACAACCTCCTTTCAGGCAGTTGTAGAGAGCAATAGGTCTCCCCTGAGCCTCCTTTTCTCCAGGCTAAACAATCCCAGTTCCCTCAGCCGCTCCTCATAAGACTTGTTCTCTAGACCCTTCACCAGCTTTGTTGCTCTTCTTTGGACACGCTCCCACACCTCAACGTCTTTCTTGTAGTGAGGGGCCCAAAACTGAACCCAGTATTTGAGGTGCAGCCTCACCAGTGCCGCGTACAGGGGGACGATCACTTCCCTAGTCCTGCTGGCCATGCTATTTCTGATACAAGCCAGGATGCTGTTGGCCTTCTTGGCCACCTGGGCATACTGCCAGCTCACATTCAGCCAGCTGTCGACCAATATCCTCAGGTCCTTTTCTGCCAGGCAGCTTTCCAGCCACCCTTCCCCAAGCCTGCAGCGTTGCCTGGGGTTGTTGTGACCCAAGTGCAGGACCTGACACTTAGCCTTGCTGAATCTCATACAATTGGCCTCAGCCCATCGATCCAGCCTGTCCAGATCCCTCTGTAGAGCCTTCCTACCCTCAAGCAGATCAACACTCCTGCCCAACTTGGTGTCATCTGCAGACTTGCTGAGGATGCACTTGATCCCCTCATCCAGATCATTGATGAAGATATTAAACAGAACTGGCCCCAATACTGAGCCCTGGGGAACACCACTTGCGACCATCTGCCAACTGGATTTAACTCCATTCATCACAACTCTTTGAGCCCCGCCAGCCAGACAGTTTTTTACTGAGCGAAGAGTACGCCCGTCCAAGCCATGAGCAGCCAGTTTCTCCAGGAGAATGCTGTGGGAAATGGTGCCGAAGGCTTTACTGAAGTCCAGGTAGACAACATCCACAGCCTTTTCCTCATCCACTAAGCAGGTCACCTTGTCGTACAAGGAGACCAGGTTGGTCGAGCAGGACCTGCCTTTCCTAAACCGATGCTGACTGGGCCTGATCACCTGGTCGTCCTCTATGTGCTGTGATGGCACTCAAGATGAGCTGCTCCATAACCTTTCCTGGCACCGACATCAGGCTGACAGGCCTATAGTTCCCCGGATCCTCCTTCCGGCCCTTCTTGTAGATGGGTATCACATCTGCTGACTTCCAGTCAACTGGGACCTGCCCGGTTAGCCAGGACTGCTGAGAAATGATTGAATGGCGATGCATGTGGCCAAATATGGCTGTTTTGGGATCTGGGGGCCTGTGGTCTGAAAGATGCCCTACTGTGGGAGAAGGAGGAGGGTTGGCGGGGCTGAGGGCCCCTTTCCTGGGATCGCTCCCCTGTGCCCTTCTGCTGCCCTTGGGCACAGGGGCTGCCCTCCACCTCCTCTTGTGTGCTGGGGCTCCAGCCTCCTCCTCATCCTGTGCCTGGGCTACCCTGGATGAGATGGTGGCAAGAGTGTTCCAGGAGGGCTGGGGGTCCTCAGTGACCCCCCCACCGACCTGGCTCCCTGCAAGTGGCACAGCCCCCCGCACTCAGCAGTGGCTGAGAGGGGCTTTTAAAATTAGGCAGTGGTAGAAAGTAATTCTTGAGAAAGAGGAGTGGGGTTTTTTTTGCTTTAACATATACTGACTAGATTTCAGATTTATGAGTTAAATGAGAACTTGGCAGAATTTCAGTTGCAAAATGATAGAGAATAGAAGATTTATCCTGAAACTGTGCAGAACCTCAGCCTCTAAGTTACAGTCGTGGAAATGGGTTCCATATATCTCCTACCTCGCAGTTATTTTGCATATGGAATTTACAAATGAATCTAGGAAACAAGAAACTTAAGGGAGCCTTTAAGCATTCCCATAGTCATTACAAGGAAAAACAGAAATTATGTAGGTCACATGAGATATAGTTACATTTGCCCTCTGCAAAGTAGGAGAGTTATGCTTCACATGCATTAGATAACTTTAGTTTGGGGCTGTTGCCAAACAAGATGTAAGGATGAAAGTCAGAGTGCTTGAAAATACAAGTTTGCATTAATGGCACAAATACATATTTAAATTAAAATAAAACATCTCAGCTAGCATGTCAGTCTGCCTAATTATCCTTTACAATTTCTGCCAAGGCTTGTATGCTTTGGAGTGTTCTAGCCGAGTATGTAACATAATCTTGTCCTTAAAGATGGTTAGTAGAGCCATCAATTGCAGTAAGTTTCAGCTATTTCTTTTCCCTTGCTCAAGATGATATGAATTTCTCAAACCATTTCTATTTTGGTTTCTGTGCATGGATGTTAAGGATAATAATGGTAATATGGGTGGAGACCTGAATTTCTTCTGTCCTGTAACTTTTTGAATAACGATTCTGGATCTAGAAACCTTTCTCCTATTCATAGTCTTCTAAAACACAATAGTAAGCCTTCATATATTATATAACATGAAGCATAGTAAGTATGAGAGATGGTTTCAAAATATGTGATATTTAGCTTGCTATGAGATATATGCATTTAAAAAAAACATTGAGGCTTGGGAATTGTCCTCTCCTTACACTTCCAGGGACGATTTCAGGGAATTATCTCATATCTCCATAATACTTACCTTTAAAGAAATTTAGCACCTGTGCCAATCTTTTATTTGCATCAAAATAATAACTTAATTACTTCCTTGTATTTATATTTAACTGAAAGTAAATTAAATTATTAGCCGTGGCTTTATTTAGCCATTGTAAGTCATAGGCAGAAATTAGCCAACAACTCGCTTTATCTTTAACTGGGTCTACTGTTATCACACTCATTTAATTAAATTTGCTGGATCTGAACCTAGGTTTAACCCAAGTTTTCATTTACACTTTGAAAGGTTAACGCATTGGCCGATTTTTGAAACTTGTTCTTTCTAGGTTTGGCAGCATGTCAATATAGCAGAGCAACCTTTTTCTGTCCCATGTTTACAATTAGAAGGGGCTTAATAAATGTTGGCTTATTTAAAGTGCTTTTATTCTTAAGTCACTATAGGTTGTTCTTATTATGAATTTTCCATGCCCCGCGCTTAAATGTACAGAGGTCTTGATTTCATTAGTATTTGTCTGTCTTTTCACACACTGCTTATGGACAACTCAAACAATGAAACAAATAAATCCCTCTGCCATTTTAAAGTAAGCATAACATACCTGAAAATTAGCAGTAATCCATTTTCCTGGAGATATTTAAAGACAATGGAAATTAATACTGAAAGACTGTCTAAAATATTTGCTGATGTGTTCCTAAATTTCTCTCTCCTCCCAAGATGATCCATTGGACTGAGCGGACAGTTTGTCAACACAGTAATTAACTAAAGAAAATAGAGCAGTAGGCAAACAAAAATTGCTATGCAAAGGTACTTCAACGGCATTTATCAGGTGCATTTAAATGATTAGCAACATAACACAGTAAATGCTCAGTTGTAGTGATCTGATGGGTGAGAGATTGTGGAGCGTTGCTGAGAGTTTCCACAGGTGGATCAAGTAATTCCAGTTTCTGTGGCTCACAATGTTGGTCTCAGAATTACACACCAAAGTACAGCTTAACTCTTGGAAAGTACCTTATGGAAGTGTCAGAAAGGCAATGCAGGGAGGGACTTAACCACTGACCTCATCTTTCTTATTCTACAAGAGCATTTTCTGGGATCATTCAGCACAGAGATTGTTTGCTGTCATGCCAATTCTGTCGGTCTGATGGCACACGATTTAGAGCGTGCATCAGGGTGCCTTTACATTTAGTCTAGTCCTGAGAAGAGATCTAGTTCTGCCTTTAGAAGATTGTGCAGATGTATCCAGACAGAATCGAGGATGTATATCTATTTTTTCCACACCATGTAATGCTTCTCTGTGCATAACCCTATAAGCCTACTGCTAATTAATTGAAAAATAATGTAGACTAATTGCCTATGTTAGGGTTTGGGTTCATAAGCATGTGTTGACTGCTTTGTGTTCTTCTGACACTACAAAGCAGCTTTAATCCAGTGCAACAGTTTTGAACAGTGCTTACCCCAATGAGGTTCCATTTCACTTCTGTTTCCTGGATACTTCTGCAAGAGACAAGATCTCTTAATAGCTGACTGTGCTGAGTTCTTTGCACTGGTCTGATGACCTGTCTCTGAAATTTAAAGTAAACAGAGAAATAACAGTTGATTTTATAAATCTTCATATCACGTGAGTTATCACATGGGTTGCTTGTTGTTTTCTGGTTTTGACATTTTGTACAATTTTTAATAACAGAAGGAATTCCCAGCTGGAGAGTTTAGAAATAATAATGAAACTGAACTCATGTCAGTGACTGAAAGGTAAAAAGAACATTGTAAGGATGTTATCTTATACTTCAAATGTTCAACCTAAGAAATTCAGAGATAAGGCTACCCTGAAAAACTTTTAATAACCAGAGGAAGAAAAGAAGGAAATCAATGCAGAAGGTAGCCTTAACAACTTTAAGACAACCTTATCTCTTTCCCTCAGTGGCAACACAAAGAAGAGGAAAGAGAAAGAAGCAGAAATTAGAAAAAACGATTTTTGAATGTAGCTGTAGGCAAAAACCAATGCCTATGTTCTAATTACAAACACAGAAGGATTTCAGTTTATTTATGTGTCTATGACCTATTATGGAAAAAAATAAGAAAGGGAGGCCAGAAAGAATCTGAGAAGGTATGAGTTCTTTGAATAATGAGGATTGAGGTGACTGCATGAACAGAAAAACTCTCCAAAACATGTTCTGCTGAAGCATCTTGCAGCCAAACTGGAGAATTCTTGTTGTTTTTGGAACAAGAATTAAATCAGGGTCTGCTCCAAATTGGAGAAAGTTGCAGAGAATTGACAGCAAGTTTCAGATGGAGGTCCTCAAATAGTATTGTAAATAGAAACTGGTAAAGTCCATGACTTCAGGATTAATTTGGCTGCCAAAGTCAGTTGAAATACTGTACTTAAAATAATGTGAATGTATGTGAAATAGCAACAACTGCAGCAAAATTCTTCTAACCTGTAACAGCTGTACTAATTCTTTCAGATTCTTTCAGTACACAAAAGAATATGAAAAAAATGTTGTGTAAAAGGCTGACTTCAGAAGGATAAAACATTCTCCTTCAGGATTCAGGTTGAGACTTCCACTAGGAGTATATCTTCTGCTGGGTTTTGAAAGCAGGCTTCACACTTTAGAACTAAACTGGAGAGAAAACAATAAAGCACCTACAGAAGATAAATATCAATACCTGGTCATGAGGCCACAAAGGATTTATGTACCTGATTTCCCATGGCATAAAAAGGCAGCAAAATCTCTTTGTCTTTCGGTGTGTTCCAGCTTTATATTCTGAGGGAATGGAAGACATTCCAAGGAAATCCTAGCTTTTGGAGGGAAGTTATATGCTTTTTTGTATAGGTTTTAATGATCCCTCATCTCAGCTTTTTGTTGAAGGAATATGGATCTTCCTGATTTTTGTCACAGACCTTGAATTCCTTCGTTTCTGGGGTGGTGAAATTTTGGACATTTCTGGAATTTTCTTAAAGCTTACAGAAATATATTTCATTGATGAGCACTGTCATGAGGGGTGGCAGTATGAGTCACAGTGTGCGAGCCGATGGGGGCAGCTCCTTTTGCGTGAAAAAAGCTTTTATTTCATGACTCAGAATGATATAACCCGCCTAACTCTGAGCCTTCTGCTCAAAGTTGAGACTTCAGATTTAGCTTAATTTTCTCTGTTTTTTTCAGCCTCCACTGCAAATTATGTATAGAATAGAAAAATGACTATTATGCTGTCATGCAAACTTCAAGTGCTCAAAGCTTATAAGCCAGCTTCACTTAAAGGTCATGAAAATGATCTCATTAAAATTCAGAAGGTTGACATGGTCTACAATTAAAAAAGACAAAAAGAGAAAAAATTCCCACTTTCTGGTTTGTTTGCTTTTTCTCAAACCAATTTAAGAGATTACAGATCTCTCACCTTTCATACTTGAACAGATGGCTGGTTTTAGCTCAGCCGGTGCTTGTATGAACTTACCAGTCATTTCTATGGTGAAAGCCTTCTTGGCCTAGCCTAGAAGATTGGGCTAGGAAGAAGGACCATTATTTTGACAGTTTTCCCCAAGTGTATAAAGCTTCTTATTCCAGTCTTTCAAGTGTCACATCAATTCTGTAGTTATTTATATCTGCGTTTCCAAAATCTATCCAAAAAACAGAACACTTCCAAGGTCCTTTATACTCTTGTCCAATTTTTGGTTATCCAGGTGTATCAGATGCTGAAAAAAAGACTAAGCAAGTTGCCTAAGATATCTTAGGGGAAAAAAAAAAAAAATCATGCATGTGGTTCCCAAAGTTGACTTTTTCACTGTAATATTGTGTGAATGTTATAAGTAAACCTCCTTTCTCTTCCCCCACCTTGTGATACCTGTCTTCCCCCATTCCCAGTTTTCAGCCTGGATTGATAAGCAGAACTGAGGTCACCATATCCCTGTGGAGTTTCTTATGAGTATCTACTTCCTTTTGATTTCTCTGCTCTTAACAAAAATATCACATGAATTGGCTGAAATCTTGAAAGAAGGCAACTTAACTGAGGGTCCCTTGTGGCTCTGCTCTCTGGTATGGTTTCAGTGTAAAGTAGCTGGAAATCCAGCATGACCCTTCAGCAGCTCCCCTGTGATGCATAAGAATGGTAAAAGGTAATCAATCAATGAGCATGGTCAGAACTATAGCTTGAAAAGATACTCAGTTGCTACTTTATACCTTTAAAGTTTATAGAAGTATGATATGATTTCTCTCTATATTTCTACTGAAGATTTTAACCAAGAAAGATTACTGGAAATTTTTGAGAAAAAGTATGATAAAATAGAAATGCCATCTCATCAGGTTTAGTTAAACTGTCTGACTAGAATGGTCCCCAAACCTCAGGAAATATTAACTTGGAAAATACAAAGTTCAGTTTCAACAATAAATTCTAAGTTATGGGAGTGCAGTTTTGGAAGTCAAATGTCTTTGAAAATCAGCTTGGTCTAATTTGGAGTCCCAAACCCTAAAGTAGTTCAACAATACTGTAATGGTATATAAAAAATATAGAAAACATACATAAATATAACTCAAACAGCAATTTGGAGTTGAGTGATAGTCATAGTACCTGTGTGATGTACACTCAATTGTCATACTCTCTTAGCATAGGTTTTGTAATAGGTCTCTATCACAGTGACTCTAATTTACCTCATACTCCAAACTTTCCACTATAAGAGTATAAAATTACCATTGGGCATCATAATTAATACTGTAAATACTTTGATATATTTTAAATGCAAATACAAGTACTCTTTGATTATGATATGTATTCTTTTTTGCTTATTCAATGCAAGGTTTCAAATGTGAAAATTGGTGGTATTATGCTATGGTATATAAATAATCTGATCAGTCATTATAAATTATAATCCTTTAGAAATTATTCATTCCAAAATTCTCATGAAAAAACTGACTCAAGAATGTTACCAGCTGTTCCATTTTTAAAATGTCTCGGGTATTTAGACTTCTAATTTGGCCTATGGTATTTAAGTTGTTCAGGTTTTTTTGAAAACTTTTCCCATTTCCCATCCTTCAAAAATGTATAATAATATATCGACTTAAAATGAGAAAGCACAATCAAAATAGGAGCAATTTTTGTGTAAAAGTTGTAATGATTTTAAGGATTTTTAATTGCTTTTAGAGCTATCAGCTAGTTCAATAAGGCAGCTTTCTCTAGTTATTGCAGTAGAAGGGGTCACAAAGCAACTACTGAACAAAGGAAGAAGTGTTGCCTTTCAATTTACTACCTGGAGAGAAAGGATAAGAGCAAGAAAACATTTGGTGAGAGAAACTAATGAAACAAAATATGCTTTTTTTGCCTTATCTTCAATGACAAACAGCTTTCTGAAATTCAGACTAGCAAATAAGATACGTTTGAATGTATTATTTGTTTTTAACAGTTTTTCCAGCTCAATTTACATACCATATGTTAAATCACTGTCATGGTTTACTTGAGACAATATGCAATTATTAAAATCAAAATGTAATACAATAATTTCTCAGCTTCCTCATTGTCTCCAGTGCTGTCAGTAGACTTACTAATTTGAGGGGCCATACACTCTTCTACTAATTTGGACTCTTCATAGAATTTAAACTGTGGATTTTTTTAGTTTCTGGGTAGTATGTAAATGTTATTAAATCTTTTCTCTAGCATTTTTTTTTAACAAAACTTTGGGACGCTCTTTGGGGTAGTCTTCTCATGGACACAGAGGGATACTTAAATCCCGTTAAATTTTCATGATTAAAAAGTCTTATGTGATGCTTGAATGAGGTGAATTTGGATAGAAAGTCCTAGGTAGCATATGAAGATTAACAAGAAAAAAGAGTGTGGGGAAAAAGAGGGGTTAACATTTATTTTAATTTTGTTTTTGCAGGGGAGAAGGGATGAAAGAGGTGACTTTAAAAACATTTCCATCAATCCTAATGTCTTAACTGTAATTTGTAAAATGGAGAAACAACCAGCCTTTTATGTAGCATATGCATTAAGTAGAAAATATCTAAAATACATACCCCCAAGAAAAAGGTTGGTACTGTTTTTCAGCTGACACTGGTTTTACCCATGTATTGGGTTTGCGTGGCAAGGTTTTGGTAGCGGGGGGGGCTACAGGGGTGGCTTCTGTGAGAAGCTGCTAGAAGCTTCCCCTGTGTCCGATAAAGTTAATGCCAGCGGGTTCCAAGACAGACCCACCGCTGGCCAAGGCCGAGCCCATCAGTGACGGTGGTAGCGCCTCTGTGATAACATATTTAAGAAAGAGAAAAGAAGTTACAGGGGAATAGCAGTTGCAGCCAGAGAGAGCGGAGTGAGAAGATGTGAGAGAAACAACTCCGCAGACACCAAGGTCAAAGAAGAAGGAGGGGGAGGAGGTGCTCCAGGCACCGGAGCAGAGATTCCCCTGCAGCCTGTGGTGAAGACCATGGTGAGGCAGGCTGTCCCCCTGCAGCCCCCGTGGAGGACCCCACGCCGGAGCAGGTGGATGCCCGAAGGACGCTGTGACCCCGTGGGAAGCCCGTGCTGGAGCAGGCTCCTGGCAGGACTTGTGGACCTGTGGAGAGAGGAGCCCACACTGGAGCAGGTTTGCTGGCAGGACTTGTGACCCTGTGGGGGACCCACGCTGGAGCAGTCTGTTCCTGAAGGACTGCACCCCGTGGAAAGGACCCATGCTGGAGCAGTTCATGAAGAACTGCAGCCTGTGGGAAGGACTCACGTTGGAGAAGTTCATGGAGGACCGTCTCCCATGGGAGGGACCCCGCACTGGAGCAGGGGAAGAGTGTGAGTCCTCCTCCCCCTGAGGAGGAAGGAGCGGCAGAAACAATGTGTGATGAACTGACCGCAACCCCCATTCCCCATCCCCCTGTGCCACTCAGGAGGGGAGGAGGTGGAAAGTTCGGGAGTAAAGTTAAGCCTGGGAAGAAGGGAGGGGTGGGGGGAAGGTGTTTTTAAGATTTGGTTTTATTTCTCATTATCCTACTCTGATTCGAGTAGTAGTAAATTAAATTAATTTTTCCCCAAGTCGAGTCTGTTTTGCCCATGACGATAATTGCTGAGTGATCTCCCTGTCCTTCTCTCGACGCACGAGCCTTTCGTTTTATTTTCTCTCCCCTGTCCAGTTGAGGAGGCGGGAGTGATAGAGCGGCTTTGGTGGGCACCTGGCATCTAGCCAGGGTCAACCCACCACAACCCATTATGAGCAATTCATTTCTTGTAGCATTAAAGAAAACCTGTTTAAAAGCCTGGATAGGAGAGGTACCATTAGGTAACAAAGAAATGATCGTACTAGGATCAATGCAAAGCATCGATTTGAGTTTTAACTCCTTTATGAAAACATTTTCTTTTTTTGCCATCTAATGGGAGCCTTGAGAACCATTATGAAAAAAACAAAAAAGAAGTTGAGGGGTAGGGTGGATGGGTGGACTTTTAAGAAACATTTCAGTAGCTGTCAGTTGTTATGCCTCCAAACAGGGATTCAACAGAAATAACTGTAAAATGAGTAGTAGTTTTGTGTAGATACAGTCAGTCATAAGTGACAATGAACACTGTTATTCCTTGACTCGGTTTCAGATCTAACAGCTGTTTAGATCAAAGATTTTATTCACAACTGCATACTGCTGAAGAAGAAATCTGAATGCCTGAATGATTTTAGAAAGTAGGGGGCGGGGGGAGCAAAAAAAAAGGCAAAGCCAGGAAATCTTTTGAGACCAAATCTTCTGAGAGATTAAGGTAAGGAGAAAGTTTTTCTGAAGATCCATGCTGAATTTTATGGACAATTTTCTGTGTAGGAATAGGAAGTAATTTTGTGAAGTTCAGGAAAAAAAGGAAAGCATCTTCCTCTCTGAAGTATCTCCTGATGACATGCAGTTTATTTATATTTCTTCTGAAGGAACAGGCCTTTACACAGAAGCTGTTAAGTGTGTTTGCCATTATATTATGGAAATAAATCAATGAAAAATCTCATGGGCAATCCTCTCAAGCAATTTTTGACCACAGAAATGAAAAAGTTACAACTGAGATCAAAAACCAGCCAAGTCTGAAGTTTAAGAGTGTGTGACTTGTTTTGTAATGTTGACCAGTGGACAGTAAAGCTTGGGAGCTCTTCTTCAAAAGAGAAAATTGTTTTACACCTTCCTGATTTGCTTCTGTATCTAGTATTACAACTCTTGGTAAAGTGACTTAAAAAACCACTTACACGTTATTATAGAATCCTTATTCCCCCTCTTTGTCTTCTAATTAAAGTTTTTCTGAAATCTTTTTGCTGCTATTTTTCATAGTCTTACATAAAACAGGAAAAAGCCTAATATTAAACTAAAGGCAGCAGTACACAATTCAGCCTGTGTGAAACACCTACAGTGATGACCTCAGTTAAAAATAACTCTTCAGGGTAGAAATAGTATTTCACTATTAGGTTGGACTGTATGATCTCGAGAGGTCCCTTCCAACCTAAACAATTCTGTGAGTCTGTGATTCATGCTTACTGGACTCAATTTCCAAGCTGTTTTTTGTCTTGTTTTGTTCCCCACCCCCACTGTCCTGCTCCCAAGCCATGCCCAACTCAGATGGTCAAAATTTATTCCTTCCTTTTTGGAAAAAAATGGAAAAAATGTGAGTTTAGGTAAACCTGGCAAATGCCATAACTCGAGATTATAGCCCCAACTATCATTGTAAATTTGTTTTTAGGAGTTTTCACAGCTATTGCTAACTGAGGAGAAATATGATTCAACCATCATTATGCAGAGTATATTTTAGCCGTATTGGCCCTCAAGAACATTTGTATCACAGTTGCATACAAATCGCTTATTTTGCAAAATGTGCTGCAAAACACTAATGAATATGGTTTGAGATATTTGCATGAATTACTAAAGCTAAACTCATCTTATTAATTAACACAGTCCATTTTGTGATGTACTATCCCTGCTTCTCTTACTGTTTGTGTTTAATTATCAGTCAGTTTGCAAGCATCAGTTATTTTTTTATTGGATGACTAAGGGTTTACTTGAAATCTTTTGTCTTTTTCGTAGGTAATAAGAAATAGAATTTGGCTTCTGGACCTGAAATATGGAATAATCAATATGTAAGAAATATTATATTTATTAACTGTTATGGCTTATGACAGTGGAAGTTCAATGTCAACATTGCCAGTTTAATTATTCAGCCTTTGCATTTGATTATATTTCTATGTCTCCAAGTTAAGATGCTTGAAATGTTCCAAAACATTAGAAATCCTGAAGAGAAAAGATGTTTGTTTTCCCCTTGTAGGATATCCTGGTAGCATTCATTGTATACAGTACATTTCATGCATCATTTCCCAAAATAAGTCTGTGCATACCTTCATCAATAACATATGCAAAACATTCTTAGAGAGTATTATTCAGTTATGTACTCTGCCCAAAGCTGTTTGTGTTGTTATTTATTTTTTCCTTATTGTGGAATTTGAAGAAAAAGCAGTAGATGAAAGTAGCCAATTAAATATTTACTATCTTTTTTGGCAGCTGTCTATCTCTGCATAAGGGATCCCCAATGTACAGTCAAGCTTAAAAATAGGTTGACAGGCTATGGTACATTAAACTGGAAAACCTTTTTGCTATTTTTTCCCTTAATGCCAGATAAATAGCAATTAGGTTGAGCTGAATTCAAATAGGATTCTGCTTGGAGTTGTCATCAGAAAAATCAATATTTCATTTGATGAAGTTATTAACCAGCCTAGTAACCTGAAAATATCAGGAACGTCCATGCTTCACTTTTCATTCTTATCCTTCAGTTATGACCAAATACATTATCCTTGTCATTTCTTTTTTGGATAGAAACAGTGATCACAAAAGCTCCATGAGCCCTTTCAGGCTAAAAGACAACAGGATATAGACCAGAGCAAAGCACTGAGTCCTGTCTCTGAGGGTACCGTCTCTACTCACTTCACACTTTTTAATAATTCTAAAAATGGAGCTACACAATCCTGTTACAATGACATTCACTCTGTAAATTTCTGCACTTGGGTGAAAAATATCCTGTGTGTAGGGCCAGTAATCCTCTAACTAGGTAATCTGGAAAAAGTAAAAATAAGGAAAAAAACCAGGAAAATTATTTCTGTAAGTTTTTCCTGTGCAAAACCTTTCACTGTGAAATCACATGTTGTATCATGTCTATTCTTTCCTACCACTTTGCATTAAAAAGTATAAAATCGTGATACATTATCTACAAACTCTTCTCCTGAGCCGAATATGGCTACAACTTTAGATCACAAATGTATCTTTCTTCTGAGGAAAAGAAAAATAGTTTTCAGTTAATGTTGTGTATACTATTTTTAAAGCCATATCTTTTATGTGAAGAATTAGGATAAGACAATCATATTCATTTGACATAGATCATCAAACAGCTATTCAAGCATTAGTACTTATGCCCAGTTGTAAATGGTTAAATAGTATATAAAATAAGCCAGAACATGACAGAAGTCACAAAACAGCTTTAATTTCCCCTTCCCCTTCCCTTTACGTTTCCAACGTTTCCTTAATTAGAATTTTCTGTCCAGTATTAGTAGATGAAAATGATAAACTATGTGTTGCCAAAATGCTCAAAATGCCCACCACCAGTTTCCAGTTCTCCTAAATTGCTTCTGCCTGGTGTATGCGCATTTATTAAGCACCACAGTCTAAGCTGGGAGAGCTCCTCAGAAATCTGTGTTCTCAGAGAGATTAGCAAAACTGAGAGTGTGTGGGAAGGGGGCAGAGTGTTTAATAATGCAGTCCCACGGTCCTGTTGACTCTATGCGGGAGGTGCTTGTGGAAGTAGCCAAAACAAGTCTCTGCAGCTACAGATGATTTTTTTCCCCCTTTTGAATAATTTTTGTCAGTTAGCAAAAAGGTGTCATCTCTGCTTGCAGGGAGTGCATAACTAGTGGATATAGAGCCTAAGGTAGGAAGAGCTGCTACTCTGCTTTATTTCCATTGCAAATTTCACATAACAGCATGGAAATGTCACATCAGACACTCTAACTCTCTTTCAAATCCCTTCTGTTCCTCAATATAATTGTTATCTCTCCATTTCATTTTTGGAAAGCTTGGTGTTTAGAAACTGAGGGTCAGCTACACAGTTTGGGGTAAATTATCAGGCCTCCTGGAGTTAGGGCAGCTTACTCCAGCTGAGATCTGCCCTGAAGAACATACAAAAGGAATCTGATAAATAAGCTTTGTAAGAAGACTTTTATTTGACCTTTATCTTAGCAAAACATAAGTAATTCACATTATGGTTGTCTGTGACACTTCCACTCAAGAAGGCATTTGATATTTCAGAGACAATTTATGTCTAACGTAAGGCAAAAAGTTGCATAACGAAAGTACTAAAAGATAGTTCCTTCTGAGCAGTGGTATTCTCATCTCTACAGCCCTCACAAACATGGGAGATAACTGCATGGAGGGATTTGGTACCGTATGTTTCTTATCTTTGTTGATATTTTTCCCCTTAAAAAAGAAAACAGAGAGGAAAAAAAGATGATGATAGAAATACCTCATGGAAGCTTGTGAGATTTCTTTTGGGAAATCAAACTGTACAATGTGTATTGTGTGGTTCTGTGGGGACAGGGAGGAGCTGGTTATATTATCTAAAACTGAGACTGACAACAAGATGACATGAGATGGAAAGAAAAGAAATGGAAGGGAATTTACTTTCCTTCCCAGGGAGAGAAGATTAAAACTGGTGTCTAAGGTATCTTCTTTAAATTCTAGTTCTCTGTGATTTTGTGATAAATGCCAGTACAAGAAGGAAAAAAGCTTAACTGAAAAACCTCACTCTTTTCTGAGGACTTGAGCCGCCGAATGGTCATTTCCACGGCTCACGGTTGAGTTTGAATACAAGCAAGGGTATTTAATATGTCCTTCTGAAAGCGTTAGGGCATTTTGTCTTGGGAAAAACAAACAAACTAACCAGCTCTTGTTCTAGCGTGATAGAGCAGTGTCTGTTTGGGAGCTCATTCTTGTGTCTGCTATTCCTGTCTGTAGGACTGTAAAACCCAGTTGTAGACACCTGAAACTTAATTCTAATCTCAGACATGCAGGTATGCCAAAATGCAGGCAGCTGGTTGAAAAATCCTCCTTGGCCCATGCAGTCACTAATTTTTGGTACTCATGTATACATGATTAGAACAGAGCTCTCAAAGCGTCAAGTCTTCAGCATCTGCAGAAACAAATTCTGAGACTAGGAAAAACATATATGTTATATTTCAGAAGTACTATCTGAAAGAGTATTCATATTGTATGTCATAGCTTTTTAGGTAAATTCAGGTGTTAAGCTATGTAAATTAACATTCATATTTGTAGACTGTGGATTTCAATTTGCTGAATGAAACTAATAGAATAGATAACTTTTATTGGTTTGCATTAATTTTTGCAAGATTAGGCCTTAAACATCAAAATTCTACATGACTTTCTGCTTACTCTTCCTGCAGCAGCTACAATACATACATTGCTAGGTAGGGAAATCTTAATTTCATTTAATTAGGGAAGTTATCCTGACATTTAATCTATTAAGAAACAGGCAATTTTTACTGTGTGTGGGGAACAATTAGTAGGAAGTATTTAAATACTCACATAGCTTCATTATAAAGCCTGCTAGCTAGAGCTGAGTAGTATCTAAATTATTGGTACCTCATTTAAATTACTTCGCCCTCAAGAAAAATACACTTTTATTTGCTAATTAATTGAATATTCCTTCTGAATGACAGCCTTGGTGATGTACCTTCTCAGTTTATTCATTAAAAAAACAACAACCATTTTGGTTGCTTGCTTTTCTTGGAAAAAATAGAGACCACAGAGAGCGAAGAGAGAGCACATAGAAAGAAGCATCTTTAAAGGATAATATGAGCAAATTAAAGACTAACTAATCACGTATTTGTAGGTGTCTAAATAATTGACAAACCAATAGTTGCTTTGTCTCGCTCCCTAGTGCTAATCAGTCAATGTACACTCTATTTTATAAGTTTGTGCAAACTGTGATGACTTTCTGTTTTTTTGCTGATCTCATTACTCCGATAAAATAAGGAGTAGGGCAAAAAGAATACAGAAGTATTTTTATAGAAGAAACTGCAGCTCATCTGTCTGTACCTGTTTCAGGAACGTGTTGCAACTGGAAAAGAGGAACATGTTAGAAACTCATTCACTGGAAAACCCTAATTTGAAAAAAGCTGAGCTTTTTGCTCTATGTATATCAAAATCCTGTAAGAATCGAGTACTGGATGAGAGAGGCGGGGCTGTGCTCCCACTATCTGTCCATGTGCATGGCTTATTAGTTACTTGCCTAACTTTAAGCACTTACTCGATGTCCCTAATTTAATCATCCTTGATAACTGATGCAACAAAAAATACTTTGATGATATCTGTACTGTATCTTTCAAATTGCCAAATCATTACCTTTTCCTTTTTTCTTTTTTTTTTATTTTTTAGTAGTATATTGAGGAGGATTAGTCTCTTCATAAGAACTTCACTTAAGTGCCTTAAGTAAGGTGACATGAATTTTGATCTTTGAATCAACCTGATGTTGCTTTTAATATATATATCTATATATCTACATATCTATATCTATATATCTGTATCTATATCTATATATATCTTTGAAAGATATTGTAGAACAGGAGAACTGTTTCCACATGATGAAGAAACTTTAAATACATCGATTTTGCTGGTGCAGTTCAAGCTTCAAAATGCTCATCATTACAAAGGGCCCCAAAACACAGCATATTTAATGCATAAATTTAGGAACTTTATTAATTAAAAATCCCCACTGTATGTTATAGGCAAATGTGTTTAGGGAGATAGTTAAGAATCAAACCCATTGGAAGCTGAGAGCGGAAATAGATAAAGCATATATTTCAGTAGTCACTTTCATATCCTTAGTGATGTAATGTTTGCTTTTCAGTTGCTTTAGAGAAATGCAAATGTATTGGAAAACCAAAGCTTTCAGGGCTGCTTAGGGTATATAAAAGCTTTTTATTTATGAAACAGAAAATAGCAGGCTCCCTTGAGGAAAAATCTGGACACTTGTCCAGATTCTCTTTCCCTTCTAATACCTAGCATTAATTAATGTTGGCTGGGGAAAAAAATAGCTACAGTACACAAAAAATATGCATATTTTAAGTCCTGGAAAGATAAAGCAAAGTGCATTACACATGTATAAATAATATAAATAAAATACAAAAAGTACAGAAATAAAAACAATGTACAAAAGTATAAATAATGCAAATGAGGAATGAGTGTGGTCATTTCAGGAAACACAAGCAAGTCATAAGCATTAAAAAAAAAAGCTCTGTTAAACTGAGAAGTAGCTGTAGGTCAAATAGTTTTAGGGCAAGTTTTAATTATGAAGACCTTTATAGATATCTGTAAATGGTCTTTGGTGCTGGAAAACATCCAGCCTAGGTTTGAACCAAAGCTGAAATAAATGAATTTAAATGAAAAGCTAAGTTACGAGAACAACATTGCTACTGTAAATTCAAGAATGCTGAAGTTAGAAGTGTTAGAATTAATGTGGCCACGCAATCATTTGGATTTCCCTTTATTATAAAGATTGTGAACGTATGTTGCCATTGACACTCTTGTATCTAATGCACAAGTCAAGTGGGAGAAAGGAGAGACTCAAGTAAATCTGAGACATCCATGAGATGAGTTTTCATTACTTCAGTTTTATGTGGTGCTTCCCATGTTCAAAGCAGAGCTCCCATTAGCTTCAGTTGCTGCTGTAGGTGAGATCTCTAGGTAATGAAGAATACAGAATGACTTGGGAAAGTGTGATGTTAGTGATTTGTCTAGCATCAAGTCTGGTGAGAGAGGCAAGGACCTGATTCAGTCTTTCTTTTACCAGGGCAGCATTCAAGTACGGTCCACCTTTTATCAAAGCTTGCTGTATGTGTGTCAGCCATCTCTTGCCTCACCCAGCACATGCTCCGGCTAATAAAATAATAGCTTTATCAAGGTATCATCATGAGTGTCATCTTAAATACCATGCAGTGAGATGGATATTTCAGCAGTAGTAAACACCTACACTTGCCTGTACAAAGGTGCAGTGAGGAATCCTGCAGACCCAGAAAGCCTCAAGCTCAAACGAGTGCTATTTCTTCGGCTTATTCCCTTTACATTCAGTCTGGGTTCACCAACAAGTTCTGATTTATTGCTTCCAGTCGGTCATTAGTCCCAGTCCTGTCTCTTTCTAGTCCCTCCCAGTATGCCATCCAATCCTTTCAAGCTCCAGTCCAGTGGATGATAGCTCAGTAAAGAGAACGGCATGCGCCAGCCTTTCCCTGAAACAGTCAAATTTCCCTGATTCTAGTCTTTCTGCTTCAAACCCAGTACCCTCTATGAGGACAGTTTAGTGCCTGTTCTTCCAGGCACTTCATCTCATCTGACTTTCCCCTAACTTTTGAGCTTCAGTTGTCCTTATCTCTTAATCTGACTTTTCCATTCCTGACTGTCTCCAGTGAGGTTATTATCCAGTCTACCTGTTTATACTGTGATTTCCCAGTCAAGCCCAGTTCTTCCTCTATTCTTTCTCATTTTTTTTTTTCAGAGTTACAATTCTCTGCTGCAAGCTAGTTACCAGTTCTTGCCTAGGCAGTTTAGATCTCCCTTTTCTGATTTCTAATCCTGGATTTCCAGTGTCCTCACATCAGCATCTTTTTCTGTTTTAGACTCTCAGTTATAATCTAGTCTACTAACCTTCTGTCTTTTTCCATCTTTATTCAAATACAGCCTTTTTAGACACATTTTAAATCTTACAAGTAAGACTGAAATCATTACACAGAAGCTAATTGATGCCAGTTGAGAATCTGGACATATTATGGGGAAATTGCTAGTGGTATCTACTATGGAGGTTTCCTGACACTTCCACCTATCAGACCCTCTTTTCAGCAGTTTATAAGTTTGCAACACTTCAAAGTTAGAGATGAAATTTTCCATGCTTCATGTCTGCCTCAGGCTATACTTAGCTAGCTTCACTCAGAACAATGCAGTTGTTTCCAGGAACAAGACTGTGGAAAATGCAGCAATTGTTCACATGGAAAAAATAGCGATGTTGAGAAGACAATTAATTTTCCTCAAGCCTTCACCTACTGTGGTTACGGCCACCGCAGGAAAATCCACAAGGAAATTAATTATTCTTTCTTTAGAGAAGGTTATGCACTAGCTGTGGCAGAGCTCCTATGCAAAAACGAGTGTGGTCAGGTAATTAAAAGCTTCCTCATAATGCAGGTGCACAGGGCAGAATTAGGGCTGCACCAGCAACTGTAGTCTAGCCTTAATTTTCTGAGTTTGTCTTCGCAACTTAATAATGCTATTTTGGGATCATGGCATGTCTGCTCTGTGAAGCAGTAGGTTTAGCAAAAATACCTGCATAATATTTGTTCTCTACGTTCCCTAATTCATATCATCTCATTTATCACCTCTATGCTAATACAGCAGTGATAGAAACTAGAATCAGGTAGGAAATTTTCAGGTTTTGTATTTAAGAATCCTCATTTTACTTTTTACCTTTAAAATAACCTTCAGTGCTAGGTACTCTTTTAAATTGTATCATGTTTTAAATTATATCAGCTGAAGTTGTTTTATCCTCCATATTCTTATTATCTGTGCTATTAAAATATGATTTCTTCCCTGAAATAGCATGTATGGTGCAGTTATGGACCATTGATAAAAATTCTATCTCTCTCCCAGTTTGTTACGAATAGATGAGGTTCTGATCTCTCATGGCTTTTTCACCGTGGTGAAATCATTGACAACAAAGCTCATGTCTGACTTGTATAAAGGTGTGATCAGATGCTGACTTGAATGTTATTCAACACTTAAACATGATATACTTCTTGAATTAATAGGTTCCCTTTTGAAAATGAGCACAGTTCTTCGTAAGCACATTAATATTCACAAATACCACCCTAAACTTCAATTTCATGATCATGTGGACATTCACATGGGGCTGTATCAATTAGCTTCAGCGGTGAGCTGGAGCTCTTTCGTGTTATAGCCTCACTTTTTTTTTACTTACCTTTCTAAGAGTGGTCACTGTTTTAAAACGTATTACATCACAGATGCGTGTAGGTTTATCAGAGATTAAATGGAATTATACACCTAAGCCCTATTAAAACTCAGAAAAAGTTAAGCAGCTAATTCTCTGGCAATTTTAAAGACTTGGTGATAACTGTTATATAAGCCAATTCCATCACTTATTTGGGTCAAAAATTAATTTTTATTTGCATTCCTTTTTTCTCTTCTATTGGTTTTTCTAGTTTATTTCCAACTCCAGGAAAAATGAGTTACAGTATCTTACACTGTGTCTCAGCTGCAAAGATAATGAACACTAGAAGAATCCAAGGGTGTGGGCTCACTGTCTATGGATTCCTCTGTTAGTCTTATGAGACACACTGTGCTTTAGATAATATCATTAACATCACTCGTCGATTTGTTCTCGTCTTCTCTCTAGGAGGCATCTTCAGCAGAGCGCTTGCTTTTTGTAATTTGCCTGTATTTACACATATATACACTATATGTTCTGCATAAATACATAAATACATGTTCTATGTTGTGAATATGTTATACATGAATATTTTAGTTGTGCATGTATCTATATTATGTATTAATATATAATATTAATATAACTGCATGATATATGTTATTACATATATAGAAGCAAACAATTAACAGACAGTATGGTTTTGTTGTATCTCTAGTTTACATTGGAGACAGTAGGTCACAGAAATACGCCCTGCAAATGCACTGTGGTTTGGGGCGGTTCCTGGCTTACTGTGGGCCTGTCCTGACACCCGTGTTGAAAGTTCCCTTTCCCGCAGCAGTCCCTAGTGGACATATGTAATTCCATCAAACTTGGAGCAAATTTTAGCAGCCTGACAACATTTTATGGATAATGTTAGAAGCATGCAACATTACCAACGATATTGCTCCGGGAGAAAATGAGAATTCCCAATGCCATGGGCTCATGTGCTCCGGCTTTATGGTACCTGCGGTTGAGTTGCTGGTGCATGTTTGGTGACAGATTATTCTTTTTTTGTAAAACATATGTAAAACAATGCCCACTTTCTGAAGTTATATCCTCTCCCAAATTAAAAACAACAGTATATTTAAGATGCACTGTAAGCTTTCCATCTTGCATATATACCCTGCTGCATTTGTTCCGTTAAGGTATGTGCTGAGCATAGACACTAATGCCAGCAGTGCTTTCGGGCTGCTTACAGAAAAATATTTACAGTATTGGGAAGGATGCATTTATATTCAGCGTGAAGCCCCAGATGATGTTCCTCCTGAAGATCAGCAGGCCTTTAGGTCACTTCGAATTACAGTCTTTAAGAACTGGAACAGTGGTAGCCAAAACCTGTGTGTTAAAGCCAGCCATGTAGCGCAGAATGAGCTGTCAGCATCTTCTTAGCGAGACAGATCATACACAAAGGGCAGTGTGCATATGAAATAAAGGGCAAGAGAAAAGGTACGGTAAACAAGGATCCAACAGGCAAAGTGAGAAAGTCTCTGCCAACAGATAGAGTTCAGCCATAGCGGGCAGGGCTCTTCCTCAAACGTGACAAGAGGCTGAGTAACAAATGGAAAAACACAACTTCTCAGACTCATCTGGGTTTTTAAAATAATTTTATTGGACTTTTAAATTGCTTTCTAGGAAGAAGGTAAGCCTTAATAAAGCATATTCATAGAACTTTCTAGTTTTACAAGATTCATATCTGAACACAGATTCTAGAAATAATAGCAGTCCTGTCAGGGAATGGAGCTGTGTCACACGGTCTGTGATTTGTCCGAAAATAAAATTAATGCAAGTACAAGGGATGACTAATTAGCATTTGTACAATAATGACTAGTAATAATTTGCAAAAATACCTGTTCCTAATCATAATCTTATGACAAACTTCAGATTTAAAAGAGTACCTTTAAATGTCATTGACTGCATTCAGATAATGAAAATGTACATTAAATGATCTTATAAGCTGTTCATAGACATTCCATGAATAGAAACACAATTTTAAATTACATCAGTAAACGATGTGTTGTAAATTATTTGTTCAGCTCTATTTATTATTAATCTAGTATGGCTCATTATTAAAGTTGTTAATTTTTTTTTCTTTTTTTAATTTAGGAAGACTATTTTGTTGCCTTAACCATGCCTTATAGAAATTTTAATTATTTTTAAAATAATGTGATTAAAATTTTTCTGGAAAAAATTTTAAAGCCAATAAATCAACCTTTCTCCTATTTTTACCATGTCCACCAACATGATCTATTTGATTTGAAAGTAACGTGTAAGATAATTTTCAAAGTTTGAGAGGGAATAACAATAATAACATCTAATTATTTAATTACTGCACATAGACAGCATCCAGGTTTAAATTCTAGGGTTTTTTATTGCCATACGAATTTGTTCCTTAGTCACTCATGATTGTTTTTTGGAATTGTTTTCAAATGTTTCTCTTGTGGTTTGTTCCTGGTTTCTAGGTAATAGTAATCAGTGTTACTGTTATCCAGCCTGGACTCCAGGCGTTTGTTAGGCTTCCTACTGGCAGATTTGGGCACTCAAATGAAATTCAGTTTTGTGTGCTAGAAGTGGCCTGTATGGAAATCATTATAAACCTTAGGCATTTGGACCAAATACCAGAGTTCATTGTGAATGGCCTCAAGAGTACTAGTGGATGATCTGTTAGAGTGGAAAGTCTGAGGAATGTTGGTCAGCCCCTGAGCTTGAACTGGAATCTGGTTTTGGCATCCGTATAGTTTTCAATCATACTGCTGAATGTGTCTGCTCGTCAGGCTAATTTTATTACTTATCTAGTAGTCCATATCATTACAATGTTTTATGAGCTAATACCTTTTTTCCTGGTTTTATTAGGTCAAATACAGGCAAACCACTTTCTTGGATTTTTTTTAAATTAACTTTTTGATGAGTTGTAAAGGTTGAGAATAAATCAAAAAAAGCCACTGTTATTGTCTTTTCCACTTGATATTGCATACATTACTTTTAAAAGTGTTATTGCTTTTCTCAGAATAGATGTTTTAACATCATCACCTTTTCAAGCTCCTCCTTTTAATGCCATTAGAATCTAAGCAATGCTAATTCTGTCACCATCCAGAAATATTGCATCTTTCTCAGATAATCGCAGAAGATGCATAAATTTCTTCTTCAGAATAAACAGTCACTGTCCTAGGCCTCCATTAAGGAGGACAGAAGAGACTTGTGTTTGTGTTATATAGATCATTTTTTTTACAGCCATTGGATGAACCATCATGAAAAAGCTTGCAAAAACAGGATTAGTAGGTCTGTCTGTGAGTGTGGTGTGTGGCTCCCATCTAAGACTCACCTGAGGAGAAAGTGGAAGAAAATGTCTGTGGGTTTGGTTTTTGTTGTGGGGTGTCGGGGTGTGTGTGTGTGTTTCTGAAAGATAAGGGCAGCAATTTCCAAGGTCTGCCTCGTGTCAACAGCCTGCCAGTGGGGTTTTAACAGGAGTTTGCCTACACCTATTAAATATGCTGAACCTCTTTAAATCCCAATGTTTTTTTTTTTTTTTTATGAAATGGATCAGTTTTATCAATAGCGTGTGTATTTTGACATATTTGAGCTAAATTAATCCAGTACTTCCTTGACAAACCGTGAAATTCAGTTAATATATGTGATGTAAGAGGATGTGTTCCTATGTTCATTGTAAAATAAAGACAAAAGGAGAAGAGGAGGATCAGAGGAGAGGTATACAATCTAGAAATCTGCAGAACAAGTTGTTTCATGGTTTGCTACATTTGTAATTATTGTTAATGCAGGTATTCTTTGTTTATTCATAGATATAGTTGGTCTGGTTTTTGAAACCTATTTTGTTCTTGACTTAGAAGTATTTCATGATAATTCATAGAGTAACTTAATGTAGCACAAAAATATTTCCATTTATACATTCTAACTTTCCTGGCTTTCAGTTTTGTTGAATATTCCTATGATCTTGCAATGCAGAAATGCAGAAGGAAAGTGCCTAATTT
This sequence comes from Gymnogyps californianus, assembly GCF_018139145.2. Classification (NCBI taxonomy): domain Eukaryota; kingdom Metazoa; phylum Chordata; class Aves; order Accipitriformes; family Cathartidae; genus Gymnogyps; species Gymnogyps californianus. Next base: position 75,452,194 of record NC_059472.1, on the reverse strand, counting down.
ATCTTCACTATACTATAATTTATTTTGTATACATTCATCAAGTCTTGTCTTCTAAATTTACAGTGCAGATCTTTTCATTTCTGTCATATGGAAGTTTTTTCATGTCCCTAATCATCTTTATGCCTGCCTCTGAATCTGTTTAATTTCTTGCCTTTTTATTTTTATTTTTTCTTTTCAAATAAATTATGCTTTTAATAATGCTTAGAATATGCAAAATTCTCACCACACTGTAAGTTACAAGCTATCATGTATTGCTGTTTTCAAAATTGTCTTTGGAGACTTATAAGAACACTGTATTTCTTCTTTTTCAGCTCTTTGTCCTTTTTGCTTCTAGTTCTTTCTTATTACTAGCCTTACTCTGAATTTGAAAATTGGAAAACAAAGGCCCTGTAAAACTTGAAAAGCTCTTTAGTTTTAAATATCTTGCACATGAGCGGTTCATATAGAATCCTAAAAGATGTTCCCATGGCTCTTTTTTTTTTTTTTTAAATCAAATGCTAATATTATTCCTATATGAGTACACTAGCTGATTGTCGTGACTTATGCTCATATATTTTCAGATGCTAACCAGTTGTGGGGTTTTTTTACTAACCTGTTTTACTATTAATAGGGCATCTATTTGGGTAATACTACCTTTGGAAATCTATTCTTGAAATGAAATACCTCTGACATATAAAAATTGTATTATCTATTTGAGAAATCCTCAAAGTCCATGGACCACTCCTGTCTACATGGAAGACAGTGGAGTAAAAATCTCAAAGAGTGGAATTTATGTTAGCTGACTAAATGACATGGAAAGCAGCCAAATGGAAAAGCAAGCCAAGACGCCCATCACAAGAGAAATAAAACCAAAAGAGAATGTGAATATTCAGATGTGTAGAAGGCATTAAAAACCACGACAAGAAGGCTGATAACTAAGTGGAATGAATTGGTTTGTGAGAAAAGATTTTGAAAAAGACTTGTGGAAAGTGGTAGGTGGAGAGGCCAAACAATGAAGTAGCTAAAGACAAAAATTCAGAAGCCTTGACAACTGCTGGTGAGCACTGAAACCCATAACTGATGAGCAATACTGAAAAAAACCCTTGAAAATCCATGCACACGTTTTCTGTCTTCTAGCCCACAGCAATTAAGCCTACATGTAACTGATGGGGTTTTTTTACATAAACAATGTTTAAAAAAGAAAACGAAGGAGGGGAAGGATCTCCACACGAGAGAACAACTATACCAGATATTCTGTCAGTTGCCCTACAATTCACTGCATATAACTGCTTTCTGGCAGAATACTTCTTTCATCAGCATGGGCAATTCCTTGCCAGCAGAAACTGTGATTGATTTCTAGTGTTGTGAGCAAAAAATTTAAAAGAAAAAGAAACTTTATAAATTACTGTTATTTAAAAAAAAAAAAAGATCAGTCACTGAGAATGGTTGAGCTGGAATAGCAGAATTAGATGTTGGAAATCACCTTTTTAGAAACATGAGGGAAAAAAAGTAATTTAATGTCATAAATCTGTCTCAGTCATAACTTTTGCCCTCAGTAAACATTGTTCTTATTGAAATCTCCTGACAGATATAGGTATACAAGATGATTCTTTGCTTTTAATATAGCCAGGCTTTTCTGGATGGAGTTGTGTAAGCTTTGATGGAAGATTGCTGTTACACGTCACAACACTGAATACGTGGTATTTAGTGCTTCTGGTCTTCTTGCCGAATTCCCTTGTTAGAAACCTGACAAACAACATTTGTATTCATTGTTCATTCTGTGAAACCAGTAAAGTTTCCTGAGTGTGCAGAATTAAAGAAAAAGTCCTGACTTGTCACCAGTTGCCATGTCAGGATGTATATAGGTTCAGTCACTCTAATGTATCTTTTTCTTTTGTTATTCAAATTGTTACTGTACCTAGGAATTTCAGACATAGCTCAGGACCATCTCATTACAGCAGACAAACTTAGAACGAAAAAGACTCTTCTCCAGATAGACCATGGTATAATACAAGAAGAAGGCATAGTTCTATAAATATCTTTCATTTGCATACGCCAAGCAGATCTGCCAAAGGAAGCAATCGCACATGTTCCCTTCTTCCAGCCGTTAGTTTCTGTCTCTGTGCTACCCTGTCCTTTTGGCTGGCATGAATATTTGAATGGTTGCACAGTGAGCTGAATCAAGGAACTGGTTTAGTTGAAAGGTAACCTAGCAGGAGGAAAATGTTTGAAGTTCAGCGCCCAGTTCTGTTTATTCTCCATGGGAAGCAAAATCAAATTAATCATAGAAAAGTGCAACTACACTTATTTCCAGCATGTTTCATGAACTTGTTCTTAAAGATCCTAAGATGAAGCTATGGATGTTTTCCAAGGTAAACTATTCCATTTCTTACTCATTTTGCTATTAGTAGTTTTTTGTATGTCTGATTTAAATTTCTTTGCTGCATTATTATCTTTTTATTCTTGTCCTATTTACTATGAATGTGGATAACAGATGATTCCCTTTCTCCTCCTTTCTTGTCTCTAGTATTTGAAGACTTGTATTTGCTCTCCGCTTTCTCTTTCCAAGTCTAAGCAGTCCCAATTTGTTTATACCTTCCATTTTGCCTGTTTTTTCTAGCTTCTGAGTACTCTTCTTACAGTTCTCTACTAAACTTTTTTCTTGAAAAAAAAGTCCAAAACTGTACATGATTCCAGCTGAGAACACACCGATTTTGAGGAAAAGATCAATAACATCAGAGAGCAGAACAGGAAACCGGGTTCATTTTAATCGCTAGACAGTAATCCTTTCCTTCTTTTGTGAAAACCCCTTGCTAGCTGTAAGGCATTATCTGTTCCTTTCTTCCACTTTGAATCTTTGATAGGACAACAAGCATTCTCAGTTGCCTTATATAATATATCATACTTTGTATTTAAAATCAAGCCAAATCTAATTTATAAAACTTAAGTGCTCATGTTGGAAAAATCTCAGCTCCAAAATATGGATCCCAGTCTGTCTCTTTACAATCATATGAAAATAAATGATACAGTAAATGCTCATTCCAAAGTGAAGTTGAAGTAGAGGATAGTTTAAAAGCCATTGTTGTTTTGTTGGCAATATTATCAGTGTACAGCACAGGAACCAGCTAGAAAAAAAGTTTTACAGTTTATTTTCCATTTTACCTCTCTTTTGTACCCATTTGTTTTCCATTATGCTATAAAATGGTGTTAACACAGCATAAAACTCTGTTAATGCAGCATAAAATGCTATTATGAAATACAATGCCTGAGATTCTGGAAACAAAATTATAAACCAAACATCCCCTGTATACCTGCTTTAAATTCAGTCATAAAATAATAATAATCTGAAATTGTTGTCAAGATATTTCTTATAAGCATTCCCATATTCTGATTTTTGCAGTCAAAAACAAATAAGGCAAGATAAAAATAAGTTTGAGTGGTTTCACTGGTGATTTTTTTCTATTTATGTATTTTTCAAAACATTTTTTTGGGTACAGCTACTGCAAGTGTTAGGATTGAAAAGGAAAACGTATTGTCCTTTATATCTAAAGATGCTTGAATAGATTATTATTAGCTTTTTCCTGAATTTTGTAAGGATTTCATGTTAACTAGGTGGAGGTTTTCTCCGGATTGCCAGAAAACTTAACTTTCTCATATTCAAATGACTAACTGGAATTACAGAACCTCTGCTGGAGATCACACAAGTATGCAGTGGTATGGAATATCCAGCATTGGGCAGTCCTCTGTATTTCATAGAAAAGGTTCACTAAGGAAAGTCTGTGTTTTAGAGAGAAATTCTGTTGTCAGCATTTAAACTGGTTTGGAATCAGTGTAGTCACCAATGTATTCCAAAACTTAAAAAAAAAAAAAAAAAGCTGGCATAGATGCCTGTACAGTGCCATGCACTATAGTATCTAAGCACTGAGCAGGACCCAAGAGGCCCAAAAATATGAGGACAAAAGTCTATTCTGTGCACTCGCACAGTGCACTTCAGGAAGTAGGAATTTGTCTCTGTAAATTCCCACCCATATTATTTTAAGAAATTGTTTCGAAGTCTTAACTTGAGACACCTGCATTAACAGAGTTTGCAGAGATCTTTGAAATACCAAGGATGTGTTTACAGAAAGATGACCCTGGGAAATGGAGCGTTAATCTAAGAGACAGTGGTCTCCTCATAGTCAGGGAAGCCCTGGACACAATGTGAGCAGTGAGCCAACTGCTGTATAAATGCAAAGGAACTCAGTGATGCATGAATGACATGTGAATTGAACTCACCGTGAATTTGATGTTAAATCCACTGTGTAAATATAGAAAACATGGTGCACTGGATTTGCTAATTGCCTATTATCTCTGCAGTTAATTAGCTGATCACCTATGTAATTTCAAAATTTGAAAATAACAACAGAATATAAAGTGGCAATATCTGATTCAGGAAAAACGATAACAGGCATCTAGTTACAGCTTCTGAAGAAAATCTCCTTAGTGACAAATCTGAAGGCTTTTTTAAAAAAATAGCCATAGACACTAATGATGTCTTTCTAGCTGAGGCCCGGAATCGGTATTCAATCCAATTAAGGACAAGTGAGCTGCATTCTCTCAGTTGCCCAGTCTTTGGGATCCTCTCCTAGTTGCCCTCCAGACTCTGCTTTTTGTTTTTTTCTTTTAGAGTGACTTTTGCAGTTCCTACCATGTTACAGTTTTCTCCTGACCCCCTTGACCTTTCCAAATGGCTTTGTACATGGTCTCCTCTCCCTCTGCTGCAAATCTCAGGGGGATCTTGCTCACAAGCATGAACTCAACTTCCATCCCTGTGATGATCTGTTTCCCATTATGCTACGCTCTACTTTATCACTGGAAACTACAGCACCAACTTGCTATTTGCACCTCAAACGTCCATAAAGCATTGATGTTTTTCCTCCACAAATCCCATTTCACTTATCATGTTAAAAAAACTCGAAACAATATAAAATTTCATATTAGTGCTGCACTAGCCTGAGTACAGTCTCTGCTCATGAAAATGATCAATATTGCCTCACTCTTTCCTTCCTCTCTTCCATCTTTCTGTGTACAGATCTGTTGTCTCAAGTGGACTGTGTATATCTCTTCTCATGTGTATGTGTGTTTATGCACAGCACACCTATGATAAACAGTGATTGCTGCCCGTTCTGGAGTAGGGCATGCCATGTACGCTGGCACAGCCCGTAACACTGGTTTCTTATTTTGATCCTCATCTAGAAAGGGTTCGTTAAAGAATGAGGCTATTATTTTTAAAAAGTCTCAGTCACTAAGGAATGTTTGTATGTTGAATGGATTAATTTATTTTCAGATCAGTCACAGTGCAGGAATGAATAGAAATATCCCATGTCACTACTGTGGCTAAACATTTTGAAATGTCAAACCACAGCCTGGGGCTATTAGAGCAAATAATAAATAATATATCTGCTTCACCTGAAGTAGCATATTGTGTACAATTTTGATGACTTGTCCAGTACTTGTTAATACAGAAGGCAAAGACTGCGAATATTTGGTAATAACAATTGTTAAGTATGGAAAAATCCAAATAGTAACTCAGTTACTAACAGATTTAAAAGATTTGATTCCGTATTGTTTTTCCTCTGGATCATCCTTAAGAAAAAGCAGTTGGAAATTTATTTTCAAAATTATGAAATGCCTAAAACAATTTATGAAATAATTTCAGTATCGCATTAAAGAGAAATGTGCTTTTAGCGTCACCCTTTGTAGTTTTGCATTTATTCATTTTAAATAAGGAGCAATGTATCATGGAAGAATTAGCTGTATAGTACAATATTAGAAGATTCTATCCTGTGGAAGGAGAATAATTAACATAATTCAGATAACTAATCTAAATACATCTGAATATAATACATCTAATTAATATATGAGTTAGGACAAATTGCATTCTTCTACATTCATGAAAAATATATGCAAAAAGTGTATCTATTCTAGTTGTTTTAGTTTTTACAAAGGGATTAATCTCCTTGTGGCACAAGTTGTTGCAATAGGAATAGTATGTCTGTGTGTATGTCTAACAAACTTCTGTTTTTCTCAGAGACTGATATTGTAACTGCTCCTATCCTTTTTTTCTTTTTTTTTTCCCCCAAAAAGTAAAATTAAAATTTCTATTTTTCTGGTACAAATTTAGTGGACAATTGAAATAATGAAAAATTTGAGTGGTAGGGACTGGTTTTTATTCTCCCAGGAGAGGTATGGTTTACCTAAGTTTGAAATGGGCTGAAGCATTTAACTTCTAAAATAGACCTAATACCCTGCTCAATTTGCATTCTTGTTAAGCCTGATTAGAAGCAGAGGGCGTTAAAAATCATGAATAGAAGTTTGACCTTATTTAGGTCAACAGCACTGAATTCAATGAAGCACGGATTTGTCTAGAATATAGAATGTTATGTTAAAGAAGAGCCCAATGATGTTGTTTAGTAGGTGACAAAGGACCATTATCCACCAAGACCTGCATGATGCATTTACAAAGTAATGTGAAGGACTGAACACTTTATATAATAGAATTATTTTAGATAGCGAGTTTCAATGTAGATCCAGACCCCATTTTGTCAGGGTTTCAATAAGGCTCTAGATCTGTGAGGTCAGATTCAGTTCACAGATCTAAGGCTCTGCATGCAAGTGGACTAGATTTCTAGGACCGTGGGATTTCTAGATTTCTGGGTCATTACAGTCATGAGTATGAGTAACTATTTCTTTGAATTTGTCCACATAGTTGTCATCATTCTTCCAAAAATACCCTCATGAACTTTTACTCTTCAATAACTGTTCCAGCAGTGAGCAATGCACTCTTACTGAGTGAATCAGAGAATGTTAAATTTGATCTCCATGTCTTTTCTGTACAGTATCAGACTGAAGGCCTTAGGCTGGAGGGGGGGAAATGAAGATAGAAACTGGGCTAGCTTTGAGTGCCCTGATACAAATACTGAACTTCCCAGCCATATTTTTCTATACCTGATTTCACACTGCAATAGCCCAATATGTATGATTTTCATCTTTCATCTGAAAAGGAAGTTACTGAGGCTCCAGAGACAGAAAAAGTTTTTAATTAACCTCTCTGACTGGACATGTGGTATCTAGGCAGCTATAACTCACAGCATTTGAAACAAGTTACGTTTTGCAGAAGGCTGAGGCAACACTCCTATGTGGTAAGGTATTGAAACAGCATATTGCTTTACTTTTAATCTTTCCATCCTCATTTATGATGCGGATGCTTTTTCTCCCAGGCGATATCAGATACCACAGATTTTCAACTGTGAGAGTATAGGTGCCCCCTGCTACTTCTGTTTGATTTTAATACTAACAGCACTGCCACAGGTGCTGGCAATAATTGTTAAGTTCACTGCTTCATCTTTATTTCCCTGCTTCATCTTTATTTCACTTATCTGTGTTACTTCACCTAACTATTAACATCTGATCGTCTGAGCAACGTCCTGATGCTGGGAAGCACAGACACCCCTTCTAGCCTCATTGACTTCCATGGGAATAAAAGACATTCATTGTCTCTACCAGAAACTGCTACTAAACTAGCATGAAAGAGCACTCTGCTTCACTCAGAGCGTCACTCTGAGTCCTGAAGCAGGGTTCATACCTTCTCTTGCAGAAATGGAATAAAAGGGGAGATTTTCGTCTTCAAAAAATTTCATTCTCATGACGTTCCATATCAACTATGATTTAAAAAGGTTCTTTTGATGTTGTTCTGCTTTCCCAACTACATTCTTTGAAACTGGCATCCAAAACAATGACTTTAGGCTAAGAAGTTGATAGGACAGAGAATAGTACATTATCTAAGACAGATTTTGATACTTTACAAACAAAAAAAATGAATTTGCATCAACCTGACAGAAGATAAACACTGAGGATGATAAAATGTCATCTTTTGGGTCACTGCATGCTACAGAACTTGAACAGGGTTTTCAGGTTATGTAGCACTGACATTTGTCAAATTGTCAATTTTGCATGAGTTCACAGAGATCGACATAGTATTACAGGGCATAATTAAAAGATTGAGAGTTCACTAATAGAATTTCAAAGCACAACCAGTAGAAAACACTTTTATTAATAGTTTCAAAGATTATCATAGACTCAGTAGCCTTTTTTTTTTGTGAAAAAGTGAAACAGAGGTGGATATTAATATAAACTAAATCTTCAGTATCTCTTTGTATCCCAAATGAACAAACTGTAAAGCACATACAGATGAACACACTAAACACCTGATCTTCAAAACACCTAGCTTTCAAGTGAAATTAAAAATATCTTAGGTAAGTTCTTACATTGTTCGTTTACTTTTTCATATTTTCAAATGAGAAGAGATCTACCATCAAGCCTGTGATTCAAATGAAATCACTTATCATGTAATCGTTTCTTCTCCTTACATTATACTGACAGATAACAGGTTTGGGGTGTGTAGCATTTTACTGTGTTTGCGTAAAAACAAAAATCAAAACCAAATAAAATTACTAATGTTCACAAATTCACCAGACTCAACTGAGACACTGTATCTTTTACTGGTTTTAAGAAAGGCCCTTAATTAAGTGTTGGGTATATCTGTTCTCTGTTGCTCCTGACTAGCTCTCTCTCCTACGAGGAGGAAGAGGCATTATGAGTTTTGTTGACAGTGATGGGTCTTTTCTACAGGGAGCCGTTTCTGGAAACCTTTGCTAAAGTGGGTAAATTCAGTTTAGGTACTTAAAGAATTAAAAATGAATTAAAATAACAAGATCTCTATAAACAATCCATAACACTTTGGATACTACTTATTAAAACAGAAAGGAGATAGTGGATTATAATCAATAAACAGAAGAGTAACATTATTCATAAATACATATAGCTCAGATGTGCAAGAAGAGAAAATTCAAATGATGAAACAGGCCAACTTTGTATTGACATGCTTGGAAACCACATCATGAGGTTTTCTTCAGTCATTTCCTTTGATTCCTTAGGAACTGCTCTCAAATTATCAGTACGAAATTTGTCTCTTTCAGGAACTGTGAGTTTCTTCTATTCAGTGAACTAGGTATTAGAGTGTTGTTCTCTCATACACTTTCTTTAGGGTTCTGTCCCAAAACAGTATTTCTAAAGGGATTTCAGTCAAACTCACCATGCCCTCAGGCAACCCAGCTGATCGGTGTGGCTTTTTGGGTGTAGGGTGGGCTCTAGAAAAGTCTGTGCCTCGTAGGGCAGGAGTGAAAAGGCGATATCCCAGCCCAGCTGCTTGGCCAGTCTGGTACCTATGAAGTGTTGGCAGATAAGCCTAGCACCTGCCTTCCACCAGTTCTTGTATGTCCATGCTGCGAGGCCAGAAAATCCTGGCCTAGGGCTAATGCTTCTTTTGAGCCAGTACTGTTTTGCTGTACCTCTGTAGCTGCTGCTTCCGATAGCCTAAAAACAGTTCACATGGTTGCACAACCTTGAGTCACAAGCCAGAGGGTATGAGCCAGGTCTCTGCATGCCAAGAGGAGAAAAAGCAATTTTAAAGATGACTCCTTAAGTGGATAAAGTCACTAAACATTGCAGTCCTTTGGCACTGGGAGAAAAAAAATCCTTCCTAAGTGACAGGGTTCTGATGTATTTTTAAGCAAGGTGTGGAAAAGCATGCTATCTGGGAAATGCTGTATTTTAGAAGTGATACAAAAACGTTTAAATGTAGGAGAAAAGATGTGTGAATTAATTAGACACAGCTGAAATACTCAGAAGCAGAACAGAGAAAGTATGGCTTGTTTATGTAGAATACTGATTACATGTTGCCAAAACTATAGAGGAACAGATCTATTTTTCTAGTTTAACTTTTTTTTCTGTGATATTGACCAGATTTTCAAAACACAAGGTTAGGTTTAAAAGTGTTCAAAACCTATGAGGAAGACCTCATTTTCAAAAAACTCAAGTTTACATTTAGGTACTAAAGCAAATGTCCTTTTTCTTTATTATTATCTTTTTTGTTATAATCGAGTCATGTGCTTGCAGTTACTGTGTTGTCTTGAAATGACGTGAAAAGACAGCATGTGATTGGCAATAGCTTTGCTTCCCTTAACAGCTCATGTCAAACTTCATTGTACTGAAATTCTCTTCCTGAAGCTGTAGGCTTTTTGCAAATATAATTTCATTAACTTCTTAATACTTGATGTTTTCATCCTTTTGTTTTTAGTATTTATTTTTCCCTTTGAAGGCATACACACATTCTCATTATAGTAAGACTAATTCACTATATTCTTATTACCAAAGACTGCTGGATGTCCATGACTGATGCACAGAGAGCAGATTGCATATTTACAAAGGCATTAAAGCTGAGCAGCCTGTATTGCACTTAATATTGTTCCTTACCAGTGAGTTAATAATATCTGTTATGAAACACAAGGCAATCCTTTGTTCAGCACTGACACTGATAAATATGGTTTTCAGTTGTTTTGGTCATTTCCTCATTTGGCCTCTACTCCTTAGGGAAGAAACAGTTAAAATTATTGCCAGCCTTTCCTTCTGATGATATTGGCTCATTGTTTGTTTGCCACCACCATTTGGTCAGGATGGAACTACTGGGAAAAATAACCTTCCTGAAAATGCGAAGTGCTGCCAGCTTTGAAGAGAAACGACACACGGTGGATATTTGCTGTTCAGTGTTTGCATTTCCAGGGTCTTTTAGAGAGGGCAATTTTTTCTACTGCTGTTCATATAGCTGGCGTATTTGCTGGATGTGAACCACAATGTTATCAAACATGTCTAATGCAGCCAGTGACATTCAAAAATCTGATGAATCCATGACCTGATTCTGCAAGGTGTCTGCATGAAATAATTTCAAAGTCCACTGATATTAAATAGGGGTAAAGCTGACTGTGTTTTTGACAGGGTCATTCAGCATTGTAGGTTCCTCTAATATTATTAACATGGGCATGGGACCTTCAATATCCATCCAGTGTGTTTCAAACTTTCTTTGTTATTGTCCATTAATTACCCACTTGCTACACAAAATAACTGGAGATATCTCCAAACAGGTAATTTTAAATAAGGCCTCTTTTGATGTTCAAATAAAATATACCTACTGGCACATTTTGGAAATAAGAACCATTGGAACAAGTGAGATTTCTGGTTGGGTTTTTTTTCATTGTTAAAAAGTAGCAATTGGCACCTATTGACTGATTAATAATAAATACTAAAAAAATCACAGATTTTTTTTTTTTTACTTTTGTAAAGAAATTCCTTTTAGGAATAAATTAATAATCTTAGCTTGTATCTTGATATCTTCTCCTCTAAAGAAGTATTTTACCTACTTTTGCAGTGAGTTATTGTTAAGTGTTCCAGCACTGTGAAAAGGAAAGAACAAAGGCATAGTGATATCAGAATTTTATCATGAGTCTTAGGTCACTTAGTAGTCTTCTTTAAGTATCAGCCCCTGGAGTTCCTGCCTAGAAAAAGACTAGATTTACTGTTAAAAATAATAATTAAAAAATAATAAAAATCATTAATCATTTTTGGTGCAGAGAAGCTGGAAAATGTGATGCCTACAGGCTCAAAGAACAGACGGCAAATAAAAAACATACAAGGATATATAAATATAGAAATTGATCAATCTACACTTTTACACCACATCAAAGCATTTCGGGGGCCTGATTTACAGTGTTTTGAGCTGAAAATCCATGGCAAATACCATAGGAATTACATGTGATAATCCTTTTCTTTTTGTATTTTCTCCAGAAATTTTGTGTCAATTTATTTTGAACTAATTAGGCCTTTAACAAATCAGCATTATGAAGTGGGAACTTACTGAGAAGCTTGAAGGGCAAAGTGAAGTGTCTTTACTTAAGAAATAAAAGCAACCAACTTTCATGTTGCTGACAAAATTATTGTTGAACCAGCATATTCCATGGACCGGTCAAGATACTCTTTCATTTTGCTGTCTTGTCCACACTATTGGAAGACCACAGTCTCTGAGGTACCACAGACTCCCTTCCGTACTGTGATCCTCCTCCATACCAGCTGGTACTTCCTCTGCTATCTGGTTGTTCGCTGCTTTAACAACGAAAGAATGACCCCTTCTCCGCCACAAATTTTTCTTCATCTGGGAGGTAGTCTGCCTGCCTTCCAAGGTCCAAAAAGTATCCAAACATCTTTAGCATTCCGAATCTCAGCTGTGATAAATGTCACATAGCACCAAAGTATGACCTGTAGACCTTTGGGCACCCAGAAGACTGCAATAGCTGGTCAACAGGGTTTCAAGAAGGTTTTCAGTAAAAACTTGCTATTAAAAGTTCATAGATATTATGAAGGTAATTTTTTCCAAAACATTTAAGAATCTTAACGAGTTTGAACTGCATTTCCTTAGGGATCTCCGTGCTAAATAATACCATTTGGGGGAGCTGTTTCACTGCAGCTCTGCGAGACTTGCAGCTCCTCTTGGTCCGATCTAGGAGCATAGCAACAGAGGGAAAAGCACAGGTCAGAAGCCTTTCTGTAACAAAAGGTAACAATTAAGCTGGACAAACTAGTAGAAAAGAATAGATTAACTTTAGAAAAGAATAAACAGAGGGGAAAAAAACAGATTAGCACAATCAGGAGAACGTGCAACTTAGCTGGGCACTTCAAAATTTCTGGGAGACTTGTATGTCTTCTGGAGCTGACTGAGCAGGGAAGATGCCACTACCGAAGAGATCTAGCTTTTCTAGAGAGCATAGATCGAAGGAAAGGCAGAATCCTAATCTAGGAAAATGGATTAAGAACTAAAAAATACTTTCCCATCTCTCCAGTTTCCCCAGCTGTATTGAGCTTGGGTGAATAAATCAAGTTAAGTCTTAGTTTCAAGGCAGGATTTCAGTGTATATTCATAGACCATGAAATATTTCAGTAACAGAAACCTCTTGCATCATCCCTTGTTACCACAGTGTGGTGTGGGAAGCTCCATTTCAGAGTAGTTGAGTCTTTTGCTCTTGCTTCTCTGTCTGAAATTTCACAGTCAGAAAAAAATCTTTCTTGATCATGCTCCTAAATTTGCTCTCACTCCAGCACTGTCTGGTATTTATATTCTCCACCATCAAATATTTATGAATAGTTGTTATATCCCTTCTCAGCGTTCCTTTTACTGGGCCAAAATTTTTCATTTAGTGTTTTCTTGCAAGATATGACTTTCATTTCCTCTGATGATCCGTGTAAACCTCTCTAATTTTTTTTCTTGAATTTCATGCCTTTATTATTATTATTACACTGATCATTGAGGCAGCCTGTTTTTTTCTGTGATATGCCAGTCTCTTCTAAAACAAGTAGTGCTGTCCAAACTTCTTATTAAAAAAGGGTGTTGAAAATCATATATTTATCTGTCCCATTATTTAGAATGGTAACTTTACTGAAAATCTCACTCAGTCACAGTATTTTCTCTGAAGGTTAGTGGTTGTTATCGGTCCTTTAGTAGTTTCTCGTCCATCGCTATTACTTTCTGTCTTTTCCAACTCCATTAGTTTTCCATGTGACAGTACCAATTACACGCTGAAGTCCAATTAGATGAGATTTCTTCTATTTCTCTTATTTAGGAAATTTAGTTACCAGGTTATCTTTGCTAAGACCTTTAATGTCTAACCCCATTTTCTTTAACTTCCATATCCATAGTTGCTCTTGACATAGAATTTTGTTATAATGCCTTGCACATTACTGAGCTTATATCAACAGTTCTGAACATTTGGATCAAGTAATTCACTTCTGAATTATGTTTTTTTTGTTTATTTTTTTAAAATTGTTTTTAATATGTGCTACAGTTACTATTCGCTAGATATTAAAAACAAACCCAAGACTCTCTTGTCTTAAAAATCTTTGTATGAATGCTTGCAGTGTTAGGTTTATGGTTGGACTCAATTATCTTAAGGGTCTTTTCCAACCTAAATGATTCTATGATTCTATAATGATTTTGTGTGTCAGATATGGAACAACTTGTGGGGGGAGATCATTGGTCCCAACCAATTTGGGGTCATTAAGCTGTTTGAGTTTTCCTTCCAGTTTCATTGTGGTGGATTCTGTTTTCCTACTGTCCTTAAGTTCATGTTCTCTTTGTCCCTAGCTCAACAACTGCTTCACTGTGAAGATCTTTATATATTATTTCGGTTTTGGAGCCACATTAAGTTTATCTTTAATATCTACCCAGAACCTTCTTCCTAGTAATCTCACTTTTTAAAGTTATTTTTTTCTTCTGTATACCTGATGAATCTTAAGTTATTTGTTTTAATATCCTTTCCCAGGTCTGACTCACTTGCCTCTTACCTTTCTATTTCTTGATTCTTAAAGCATAATTTTCCTTGCTAATCAGGTTGGTTGTTTTTTTCCTGCCTACATATAAATCCTTCCTGAGAGAACTATTGATTCAGTTAGGCCCTTTTTCAGAAGATTTTTTTATCCTGTTTTTTCTATCATTTCCCCTGTGTAGATTGCTGACAATTTTAGTGTCTTGGACTTGAAGGAATTCCAGGCCTCTACCATATTCTGAGGTCCTCAGGTTTACTTCTTTCACTACCTTTTTGATATTCAGCCTTTTGATACGGAGAAATTAGGATTCAGAATATAGCTGAGACTTCTAAGTATACCATAATGAATAAAAGTGGTGACAGACAAATCAAAATAAAAGCTAATTGACTTTACTCTTCAGATGTTCTTTTCCTGTAATAACTACAAGCAAAAGTTTGAAAGTAAATTTAATATGAAAGGCAAAGATAGTTCTTCCACAGATTATTATATTTTATATTTTTGGCTTACAAAGTTATGAGCTGATAATGTTCACTTGAAATTTTTCTGTTGCACCTGTTTCACACAACAAGAAAAAAACCCCTCAATTGTCTGTTATTGTCCTTGGGGGGGGTGCGTGTACTTTTGAATTATTAAATATTTCATTACTAATTTGATAGTTTTCACCACAGTTAAATACCCTGAACTGTCATATGTCTCTACTGAGGCAGATGCCAGCAAGAGAGAATTCTTGGGCGGTGGTAGAGAGAATCATTAAGCTAAACAACATGTCCTTTGATGATTAAAAAGTGAACCTGACTAGCTCCAAATGGAGACCTGGCCTATTTCTTTGGCCACAGGGATGGTTAAAGGTGGAGTAACACCACCTTTTCTTGATGAGGACGTAAAGGGACAAAGAATAAAGAATCTTCAGCTGTTCTGTGGAGACATGCATAAATTCTCTTTACTTTGTGGATTTTCTTGATGGAAGGATACAGAAATGGCAGGTATCTTGGAATATTCTCACTGCTTCTCGTTCCTCACCAGTGTGAACAGGCAACATGGTGTTCTGTTTTACTGGGGCTGCTCACCTTTTTATTGTTTTGGATGTTGAAAGAATAATAGTCTCTTTGAAATTATTAAGTAGCTAAACCTATAATAGAGCAAGCGTGTTTCTGTTTAACAGTGAAATCAGAGTTAAGTTCATGAGCTTGTGCTGGCAGAAACATCTTCTGTAGATGTTACTCATTGGCCCATTGGACATATTTGTCCTTTTTTCTCTATGATTGCAATTAGAAAGTTTATAAATCAACAGGTTTTTACTTTTTTTCTTCATGATTTCAGAGAAAAAAGTTGTTAATGAGCAAACTTTCAATTTGCAAAAAAGCTGATGGTCAAATCTCAAATGTAGTCTGATGTGTCTTCCTGTCTAAATCTGCAAAGCAGCTGTAGAAGTAACTTGGCTTGGGTAAAGCCTGCTGAGTATTTACATGATTACGTAAAGCACTTTAAATCAAAATTTACAAGCAATCAGAAGACTTAAAAAAAATGCAGTTAAGAAGTACAGCATAACATCCTTCTCCAATTTCCCCTCATTAACTACTTCATTTTTATGCATTCTGAACAGTTCCTGATCTTAAGTCAAAATGTGTCCATGATCACATCCAAAGCAAACTCTCTCACAGTCTACATAATACTTTGCTAGATTAATTGCTCAGTTTGTATGAGTCAGGACATCTTCCAATCAAAGCAATTTTAGAAATAAGATTATTTTGTTTTTACCATGATTAATTCAAATAAGTTTAAGTGAAATGCATATCCTTTGCTTTTCGCTGTAAATGTTGAAGGGTATTGGATCCATAGTCTTATTTCAGTCTTAAAGTAAAACAATTTGCATAAACATTAATAAATTTGCATAAAATATTTTTCCATGACAATCTGTCAAGTAATTTGAAGAGTCATAAATGACGATAATCAGTTTCATAATTGCAATTTATGTTAATAGCCTCTCTATGGCTCTAACTCTTTCCTGCATTATGGGCAAATTCAAATGTACTCACAATGTAGTAATGTTTCTATTGTCTTAGTTTAACTAAAAGTAGACACTTTAAGAGAATAAAATAGATAGAAAATGATTATTTTGAAAATTAAAAGTTCATCATTTCCAACCTTATGAAATTGTAAATGCCTACAAATAACTTGAGCTATCCTACTGGATTCTTGCTAAGCTTGTAGAAGACAAACCATGTAATATTCTTTCTTTTTAATTTCCTGTTTGTAGACTTGTTGACACTTTTGTAGATAATTTTGTGTGGGTTTTCTCGGGGATGTTTAAGCTTGTATATTTTATTCTATACATTTTGAAGTTATGAGTGCAAATCTCCCGTTTTAATAAGAGAATGGTAAATAATGAAAATATCCTTGAATCTTAATTTTAAACCAGATTTTGTTTCCCTTAAACCGTACAAAACATAATAGGAAATGAATCTGTGATTAGAGTGGTCATATGTCATGGTGCTATCCCAGAAGTTGAGGGTTACAGTGCATCAGGACAGGACACCTTTCTGTTCAGTTCAGTGAACATTAAAGTGGGATTCATGAGACTGCAATAAAAGGGATTGTTCTGTTAATTGTTTAAACAAAGGAAATAAATCTGAAATAGGAATATGTGGTGTCAGATTTCATGAATGATTCTGAATCTAGAATTTATGACCTATGAAAGGTCATTAAGTGATTAGTTGAGCCTGATTAACAGATTTGGGTTTTCTACTCTTACTGAAATCACTGGGACTTTTTTTAATTTGACATTAGAAGAAATAAATTAGGTTCTTGATGCTTAATTACCACTTACTAGTGATTTGATGTGTTACAAAAATTTCTTTGATCTATACCATATCACAATTATAAAATGCCCCATAGGGAAACTTGTAATTCATTGAACAGAACAGAGAAATCATGGAGAATTCCAAAGGACATGCGTACAAAGGTAAAATTTAGTTTTGCCAAACCTCCCTCTTCCCATATGATGTCTCTGTGTACCTTAGAGCTTTCCATATAAACTTGGAAATCAGGAAACAAAGCTGGTGGCAGAACTGTGAAGAAGTAAACTAGAAATTACTTGTAGTTAAACTGTTTATTTTAATGAGTATCTCCTGTTTAAGGTGAACTTGGATAGTAACCAGACCAAACAGTCACCCTTGGAGAAGAGAAGAACCGTTGCTATTGATTCCTTTTTTCTGAGTAAAGGAAATTTTAACTGTACCATAGGTAAGTAGGAATGTTTCTGGTGAAAGCTAATTTGAAAATGAGCTTTATAAACATGTCCTGAACATTCTGGGAATAACCCGGCTTCTCTTTTCCAAGTAGACAGTCTCATCCATTGAAAATTCAGAAAACCCTGCAAAAGAGGTTTGGGCATCTGCCACTGTTTCTTTGACATTGAAGTAATCATTGTCAAAGTTAAAGCTTAGCTCACTGAATGTGTTACATCTTTACCAAGTCTGCATGTAGTCAAAAACATTAATGAAAATAAGAGAAGCTCAAAGTCCAGGTATAATTTCCATGAGCTTTTATTTCATTCTGGGCTTTTTTTTTAATATATGTAGTCTTATGCAAATGTGGACGAGCAAATTAAGTTCCTGTGCGATAAAATCTACAAATTCCGAGATTTAAAAAGAGCTGTATTAAGAACTGTGTTAAAAATATTTTTGAGCCTTTTACCAAATGTATTGGTGTAGGTGACAGGGTTTGGCAGCAGGGAGGCTGCAGGGGTGGCCTCTGTGGGAAGATGGCAGGAGCTGCCCCGTGCTGGACACAGCCAGTTCCAGCCATCTCTGCAACAGACCCACCACAGGAGACAGCTGAGCCCATCAACCATGGGTGGGGCACCTCTGGGAAAATGTATGTAAGAAAGGGCAGAAAACACCACACAGGCAGATGAGAAGGGAACAAAAAGAGTGAGAAACAACAGAGGGAACACCAAAGTCAGAGGAGGAGGAGGAGAAGTTTCTCCATGGCAGAGAAGACATTACCCTGCAGCCCTTAGAAGACACCATGGTAGAGCAGGCTTTTCCCTGCAGCCCGTGGAGAGGACCACGTCAGAGCAGATATCCACACCGCAGCCTGTGGAGAATCCCACGCTGGAGTTGATGGATATCCCTGAAGGAACTGTGGCCCACAGAGAGCCCATGTAAAAGTATGAGGGGAAAGTATGAGGACGAAGGGCAAGCAGAGAGAAACCCCTACGTACTGATTGTAACAGCCTTCCCCCATGACCCCAGCTGCCACTTGAGGGAGGAGGTTAGAGGAGTTGGCAGTGAAGGAATGAAGCTGAGACTGCGGAAGGGTAGAAGGAAAGGTGTTGCTTTAATGTTTGTCTTTTCGTTTCCCACTTCTGGAAAATACTTACTTTAATTGGCAATAAATTAAGTGAATTTACCCTCAATCTGTTTTGCCCATGAAGGTGATTGGTAAACAATCTCCCTGTCTTTATCTTGACCCACAAGCATTTTTATTCCTTTTCTTACTTTTTCCCTGTCACACTGGGGAGGGTGAGAGGAGTGAGCAAGCGGTGGGGTGGGGGTTTGTCTGTTGGCCAAGGCTAACCCCCCATGCCAAGCTTTAAGCATTATTGTTTTTTCCCGGCACTTTATTAAGAGCTCTTGCTAATTATAGGTTTATAAAATAAGCATATTCTCAACTGAAACAACAATTCAATAAGATTCTTATTCTGGAATAAGTATACCCATATATAGGTAATATTTGAATATATAACTTGTAGAATACTGAGCCCTTAGAGCTAAGGGATAAAGTGATGTAACTGTTGTCCTGCTTTCTTGGTCTTCAGGCATCTGTGTTTTCTTTGCTTCAGTCAGAGTTGCAGTGTTCTTTGAACACGGATGTCATCGTAATTTTTTCCATAATTTATCACAGGCACACATGGCACTGTAGAAATTTCAGGTAAATATAATGGAAAGATTATGTAATGTCCTGCTTGAAACCAGCAGCCCACATGTCAATTTAAGGAAATAGTCTAAATCAGTATTTCTAAATTTCAGTACGAGTTTTTTACTTAAAGTAACTATTGGCTTGGATTTGGTTTTTTTGGGGAAAAAAATGCCCTTATGACAGGTTGTAATATAATTTTGAAAAAACTTCATCTCCTTTGAAAGCATTTATAACTCCAGCTTCCTCTCAGTCTCACTTGATTTTCAAAATTGGTGATACTAATTTATTTTTCCTTTGATAGTGTTATTTAAGAATAAAATGGTGAATTTTCAAGCATTGCATTCAAGGAAATGTGATTGAAGTACTTTTCTACTATAAAATACTCATGTCTTCTATTCCACAGAACACTTTCCTATATGCTTTTTGAGTAATATTTGTATGCTTCACCGCTCTTCCTTCCATCCTTACTTTTCCGCTCTACCTCATGTAAATGAATTAGAGGATTTTGGGATACTTGGAAACCAGAACTCTGTCAAAAATAATTCCTTCTTCATTAAGATAAAGCTGGAAGTCTGCCACAGCACTGCCAGAGATAGAGATTTCAATTTTCTGGTAGGCTGAAGCATAAAAGAGAGGAAAATAAAATGCATTCTAAAATTCACCTTTTCTTTTCAACTGAATTAATTATAATATACTGTATCTGTTGTGCTGTGAATGCTACTCTACAGAAGTCACAGTGGGACTGCTAAACCTTGTCCAACTTTGAAGATGTTGGCAGTTGGTTTGCCGTGTGTTTTCCTATTAATCAATTTGAATCCTCTGTGAGACTGAAAGGATGCTGGATGTTGCCTTCTTATTTAGCTTATTTGCTACTAAGAACCTATGATGCATTCAGGTTACTTACCATTTGGTATAGTAAGGTTAATGTATGGCTAGGTAACTGAAGAATTGCCTCCTTGTCACTTCCATTGATTGCCCAACTTCAATATATAGTTATGGGAAAGAGTCTGCATCATTAGTCAACCCAAACTGCAACAGTCGAAACAGACGCATTTGGAGATTGTAAGCTGAAGTTAAACAGAGATTCCAGACCATTGTTGATGCATTTTCAAAAGTACATTTATTTGATGAAAGCGATAAAGTTCAAAATTATGATGATCTGATTAAATTGTAATCGTACTCAGCTAAGAGTTTACATTATGAATTTACTTCAGGGAGGACTGACTCTCAGAACAGACCAGTGTGCAGCAGAATTTGACTACATAAGTCTAAGTTCTGCTTTCCCTCCATGTACATCTAGGACACTTCCACCTGTCCAACAGATACGGATTTACAAAGAGAAAACTGAGATTGGCAAGAAATTATTTTCAAGTCGCTCCTCATTTACTCTCTTGTTTTCCTGAATCTTTGTCCAGCAAACAACTATTACTAGCTTTACACATATAAACAGTCATACTGTTCATGATGGGAATACTTGAAATTCATAAAGCTAAGCAGTTACAATCTCCCACTGTGTAATATTGTCTAATATATAAGCAGAACATTAGATGAAATTGAAAATTGAAAAAATAAATGTTGTTATATATGTATTTTAATTATTATCTGCAACAATTAATAGTTTTGCATTTTTTATTGTTGTAACTGAAAAATATTTATGTAGAATAAATACCTGGTGTCTCTAATACAAAATTTATATTAGTATGAAAGCCAGCATGGATCATAGGAAGCCACTTCCAGACAAGTTACAGACAAAATAATTTCTGAGGCTAGGTTATGTGTACACAGATACTCTCTTACTGACCTATATTACCTGTGTTGGTAGGAAGTTGGGGACTGGGGGAGTGTATCTATTGGAATAACATTTTCAGAAATTAATGTATTTTCTTGTTCATCATTAAATTTCTTTAATAGATTTTGCATCATAAGATTCACCAGTACTTGCTTTATGTGGAGGTACAAGTTGTATAACTGCACACACAAAATGGGATCTGCAATGCACACAGTGCTTTCTTTTAGACAGTTTGGTCTCTGTGTATATAACATTTTTCTCCTAACCTTTGGAGACAGGAATAGCAAAGCTGCCTATCAGCCTGTTTTCAGTACGGTATGTTTTGTCTTTACCTACACTGAGTTACAGAAATTGTGTTAATGCAAGACTTGAATAAATTTTACTTTGTCTATGGATTACAGTTGTTTTATCTCATATTTATGGATTCATTCTTCTAGGTATGCACAGAGGAAGGCATACATACATATGTAGAATATGTATATTTCCTGACAGAATCAGGGATTAAAGGTTTGGTCATACCACGTCAAGAAAATCTCCATTAAGTTAAATGTATGTTGTGTAAGGCTGCTGTTTTTTTAGGTTATCTGCATGCATTTGTAGGGAAAAGAGATGGAATGACTAACCGTGAAATCATTGAACCTTTAGAACAAGGGAACAATTACATTAGTCTAGACAGGGAATTTACTTGGCTTCCCTATTCCAATAAATCACTGCTCTATAATGCTTAGCGCAATGGATGAGATCACACAGGCAATACTGCATTCAAAGCCACGAGTTTGCCTAGCACAAACTTATAGATTACAGAGTTTGATTTATGACAGTGTATTAAGAGCGAGAAAAAGTGGAGAACTATCTACAGATATCAAAAGAGGATCTTAATTTTGTGTTGAGAGGAATTATTCAAGGTGCAAAAAGGATACAAAAGGCACAAAATAAAATTAAGAAAAAAGAGGGGAAAGACATTAGAACCTCTACTACAGAAAGCAGTGGTAGTCTCCCTTCTCAAGACTTTTAAAGCTAGACAGGGTATAGAGTTCTAGAAAAGTGTCAAATCAAAAATGCTAAGAAAATGGGCTTATTTGGTTGGGTTTTTTTCCCCTTAAAATTGTATTAGTAATGTTTTAAAATTCTTTTTTAATGTGACAGAACAGTACTACATTAGATGCATAGGGCAGATGTACTCTGCTCAGTTTACCATTTCTCTCACTTAATACTTTCTCTCTTACTTCATAATGTTAATGCTTCTTCAATTAAAAAAAAAAAGCCAAGGATTTAAATAAAAAGAGCAAGTAAAATATGTTAAAATATAAAGGACTGTTTTGAGTAACCAGGGTTAGAAGCGTCTGGAAATTTTTTAAGCTAAAATCCAGACTGCATCTCACAGGCTAATTCTAGCCTCATCCTTTGGGCTGAATGTCCATTACTGATTGGAGCACGAGATATGCTCTTGAACTGTTTCTTCTAGTATAGTTTCATCTATATGGAATCCGGTTCGTACCCTCCAAGGTCTCTGTGCCAAGTAAACCAAGGCGCAATAGATAGAGACTCACATAAAAAGCACAGTCGTGATCTGAACTAAAATCCTAACTAAATGCTTACTCTGTCAGGAGCCCAAACAGATGCCTTTAAGCCTTTACTAGCTTTGTTTGCAATCTGAGAGTTCTAAAGTGGTATACATAGCTCTCATTTGTAGACAATCGTCAATGCAAAGTGCCATTCAAGCTTGTTTTGTCAATTCCCTTGTAGTCTAAATAAATATGCAAACTTTTATTTAGCATTTCTTACTTTATGAGACTGGGCTTCATACTTAGGACAGAAAGAAAGAGCTTTTGAGGAGAATCAAAGTATGAGAGCAACATAGGAGAAGGTGAAGAGAGAAACAAAGAGGATATGTTAGATTATGGATGGTAAAATTAAAATCTAGAGTCTAATTCTGAATTTTGACCCTGACATTCTTCAACATATGTTTGTCCTAACTATGGCCAATTGCAGCAGCAACACCTTATAGTTTAGATGTCCTGATGATTTCTGCTTTATCCCCTGTGGCTTGTTCCATGTTCAAGTGAGGGTTTTAGCAGGGTGATCATATGATTTTAACTATATGCAGTATAGAACAGTCAAAATAGTTTGACATTAGAAATAAATAGTTAGAGATCCTAGAAAAAATAAAGCCTAAGCTCTGTTCCTTTTATAAATATGTCAGAATGAGTGAACTTTGATCAAGAAAAATCTTACCCCACTTTTCACTATACTTTCTGATTAGGAAATACAATGTACAGTGAGGTTAGTTTTACAAGAAATACACTTTGCTAGGTTTTAATGTAAGAGTTTCAGAGTTGAACTAATAGTTTTGCTATGCTGACTAGAATGCATTTCCAAATTTGGTTGATTCCATAATGACTGGGAAATTATTCTCTTAGTGAGTAACAGTTTCTCTGTCTGCCTCTCTAGAAATTCAACAAGGAGCCAAGATTCCATCTTCTCAATGCTCCAACTTTTATCTAAACATTCTTTTAAAGTATTCTTGAATTTTAAAAGGTCTTACAATCGGTAAGTGATCATCAGGCCATGATAACCAAATTAATAACATATATAAAAGTGAAAATAGAAATTTAAAATCATGAGACTAAGTCAATTTTAAGACAGAGCTCTGGGGCATACTCAAATAGTATGATAGAAGATTCTTACTATAATTGAAATAGGACAATTTCATTCAGGCTGACGTACTTCGTGATCTCAGTTCCTGTATTTTATCACAGATAGTGAGTACAAAACAAATTAACTGAAGCTGGAGAACCAAATTGTATTTTGTGATCTGCAGAAAGCTTTGCATCTTTCTTGTTCAGTTTAAGCATGTTGTCTGAGGAAAAGGGGAACAGAAAAGGATCGAAATGTCACTCCTCAGAGCTTCCACACAGCTGCTGCTATAGGAAATGATGCTCCTTCCTATGTAAACTAGAATAATATTGAATGGATGGCTGTGACAGTGTGGCTGAAACCGCTTGGATGAGACAACATGCAATCCACCTTCATTAAATAGTACCCAAGGGGAGTGAGCCGGAGAGTTAGGTTAAGTTGTATGGTTTTGGCATCTCTCCAATGACTGGGGCAAAATATGACTTGGAAAGGGCAAATAGTGTGTAAATCCTCTCATTTGCCCCATCTGATGGCAGCAAATATATGCAAAACTTATACAGTGCCTCGCTTCTCCACATCCGAGTTCTAGTCTGAGAGTGAGACACTCTGCAAATACAAAGACAAGCAGGGAAAAGTACAGGAAAGAGAAAAAGGCTTTGATTTGTCCTATAGTTTGGGAAGAATTGCTGCATCCACTTTTTCTTAAACTTTTTCTGCTCTTATTTGGTGTATTTTAAAAGATCAGATGGTCTGCAGAAACATCATTGGCAAGAAATCAGACAATATAGCAAGTCTACGTTGTGCAAAGTGTTTGCCTGGGATTTTCACACATATGTGTGCTGAGAATGACAGTTCTCCAAAGGCTTTCTTCCTCTGCAGAGACTTCAGAAAGACCTTGCAGTTCCCTTCACATGCTGTGTTGCTTTTTTACACAAGTTGTGTGCTGTTTTATTCTGGGTCCCAAGTATCTAAGAACAACAGAAGTCATAGATTCATAGAATGATTTGGGTTGGAAGGGACCTTCAAACACCGTCTAGTCCTACCCCTCTGCCATGGGGAGGATGAAATGAAATGAAACCCTGATGAAAAATGTAGGTAAAAATGATTGTTTCCTTTTAGTCAGAGAAAACTGTGGGCAAAGAAGATTTTGAGGGAAGTTTAGTTATGCATGTTATGTATATTAGGGACAGAATGTACATATATATGTGACAGAAATATTATATAAATATTATAATATATCTAGATATCTATGTGTAGATACAAAAGGAAGAAAGTAGAAGAACTTTTCCCTTTTTCTGATCAAGCTTGTTTCCTCTACTGCCACATGAACTAACAAATACCTTGATATTTTTGAATAGCAATGAAGAGAAAATGTTAGCATTTTGATCTAAGAAACAAAGCCAAGTATTAGCTATATTTGAACTGATACCTAGCAGAACATGATGCATAGTACTTACAGTGGGTCCAGGGCTCCCTCTGTACAAACTGCAGGAGATCCAGAGCACATCTGAGCTGCTGCTAACCCCACTTGAAGTGCTACTTCGAAGACACAGCACCAGTTCCACCCAATAACTAAATGAAAGCTTCTGTTTCAAATGTTGCTGTCCCTCCCCTCTTAACATGAGAACTATTTAAATTAGAAAGTAAAGAGCTACACCCTATCATTCCTTCAACCTGCCATAGATCATAGATTGCCTGGCATTTGAGGGATACTGCAAGACAACAGAGTTGGGTTTTTTTTTTTTTGGACTTATGGAAGCTCCTTGTTAAAATATTGGCAGTGTGTCATTGCTCAAAGAAGATTATACAGCAGAGAAGGGTATCTAGGTTCATGTACAGATGCATTCTGAAAGCTGTCACAGCAATTTTGACAGGAAGAAAGGTTTCTTTATTGTTCATTTTTGAAGTACAATAGCATTTTCATCTCTTTGGATAGATACTCCTGTTTACATTTTGAACTAAATGCACCAGTGATCTACATTTCCTCATTAAGATCCAACGCTTAAGAATTACTGAGAAAGTATTAACAATAAGCCTCCATATGGAAGTATAAATAATTCACACGTTGTGTGTTTTGTTCCATCTCTTAGGGAATATAAACTTGGCAGCAGTCAAGGTGAGTGTCATCATTAATTATAGTTAAAATGCTGAAGTAGAGATACTTTTCCTGACAAAGCAATGCACATAGCCAAACTTTAAAAGAAGTTTATAAAGGGACTGAATAGAAATTAAAATTATAACACTTATGTAGTTAGTTATGTAGTTACTGAACGCTCAATCAGACATAAAAACACATTTGCAGCAAACACTACAGATAATTTCTATATGGCACGATACTTTTGCAGGATTCAAAAAGGCATCTGTGCAAGCATCATGCATTTTAAAATCCTGAGTGCTATCACTTCCAGAATATGTGCTGGAAATATTTGTTCACTATTATGACTCTGTCCTCACTCTCCATGCTCAACCAGCCAGATTTTGCTAGAAGATGCTAAGTGTTTAAAAGGAACTCAGAGCATTTCAAAATATTTTCAGACTGTGTACAAGGACATTCTTCAGTGCTGTTTAACTCTGCTCTAGGTTGTGAAGTCTTAATTCAGCACTCAAAAAATTGCCAAGGTTTTTTCCTTCTATTTGTTTGCTTTTCTTGTTTTTTGTCCTTTGGGGTTTTTGGGTTTTTTTGGTGTTTTTTTTTGTTTTTTTTCAAATGTGCATACAGCTTTACTGAGTTTGCATAGCAGTTGCCAGGCTCTTCCCTGTCATGTAATATATGGTCCCTGGTCCATAATAAAATTTCAGGATAACTATTCCAGGCAGTCTATGACCATTTTTCCCTCTCTGCAAATAGATTATGTAACTGTGCTGCGGTTGCTCAAGTGTTTTGCGCAACTAAAAGATAAGGGATTTTTTTTTCTTGGTCTGTTCCGTACTACTGAGGTGTCTTTGTCACCAAGCAGATGTTGCATTATTATGGGAACTACACTACCAAAGCGCACAAAGACATTAAGCACATCTGTGTGCATCTTCGGTCTGGATGCTCTAAGTAGATATGAAGCCTTTAGCAATCCTGAGAGCTGATTAGGACATTCATTACATGCCTCCCGCACTCCGTCTTCACTGGTGAAACACACTGTTTGGTTGTTTAGTGCAAAGCCAAAGCCTTGGACCTAAGTAAAACCTAATCCTGAAAGTGCCATAGGGATATGAGACAGACACTCAGGTAGGCAGATAAAGTTATCATAGGATTCATGCTGAGGTTGTACATCAACAAACCCACAGCCATCAGAGTCCAAGCAGATGGTTTCCTTTTTTTTTTTTTTAGCTCCAGAAAGAAGTAAACCCAAACAACTGGAATTTTTTCTTTTTTTTTTCTTTTTGATCTTTTCTTCTACAAACTCAGACTGCTTAAAGGATGTAAAGCCCTTCTGAGAGTTTTGATTTTTTAACCCAAAATCTTTTGAACATTGTCATAAGTTTTAGGACTAGAGGGGACTGCAGTTTAGTAATACTTGCTCAGTAGTATCCAGGTGGTAGTCTGAGGGCTTGGGTGGCCAGGGACACTAAATCTCATGCTATTAAATAGGTACTGCATTTTGAGGAAAATAACTTTGATTGTGGTGAATTAGTATGAACTAAATACATGTCAGATTTAATTTCTTGTAATTTTTAAGTCTCATCAGTACAGCTAGAGAATAGGAAGTGTGGCTTCCACAGCTCCTCTTCTCATTTTCTATGTTCTATGATTCTATGATTTCTCTTGCAACCACAAGACTTTACTGATGTGAAGCAACGTAATATTGAGTATTCAATGAATCTTCCTTGTTTCAGCTGCTTCTGGGTCTTAATAACTACAGGATAATATTATAGGACATGAGTCAATCCAGCTGAGCTCAGAGGAGCCACTGATACAAGAGAGTCTCTCCTGCTCTTAAGCTACTATTGGAACTAGAGAAAAGGAAATATATCTGAAAGTCCACAATTAGCAACAGTCCCTTCTTTTGCTTTTCTCATCTGTGTTAGAATTAAACCGTAAGAACCCCTTGGGAGCAGTACAGTAGCTGCAGGTGACTGGAAATCCCTGACAGACTTTCTGGGCAGAAAGTGGAAAAGGAGGTGAGAGATCAGGTTTCCAACTCTGTGTTCTTGGGACACCCTTTCATGGAGGAGCATTTCCAACTGGGGGACTTGAATGGGGCTTTTCTAGTGTTTTCTGAAAAGTAAAGCGTGAAATCAAAAAAACAGGACAAACTGCTGCAAAACCCTTACTTTTTCTTTATACTTGGCTTGTTTAAATGTTGGGTCAGCTTCTCTGATCTGCCAGGAGTACATGTGTGGTGTTGAACGTTTACACGGCACCGTGTCCTTACAGTGATTGGAGGCAGCAGGCAGATACATAACTACCTCAGTGAGGGATTCAACCATTGGTTTGCAGAGTGTATCTTCTCTCTGGAGACTGGTGAAGGGAGTTGATCATGACGAGGATAACTGGGAGAAGGGGCACCATTTTTTTCCTCTCTAGACTCTACAGAGAAATGACCTTACAGATACTCTTTTACTGGAGCAGTATAGATGCAGGGCTTTTTCCCCTGTAATATCAGCCCTCAAGCAGAAGTTGAATGAGTGGAGAATTTAGGCTGGGGAGTTTGGACACTTCTGGCTTAGATGCAATATGTTGTCATGGAATTTTACCCAGGCATTGCCAAATATTCAGTTAAATGATGTTACATTAATGCCTGTAAAGGTGGTGGCAGTATGGCTCCACAGATCTATTCATTTTTTAAACAGTTCAATTTAAAACAAGTCTGTTTTCTCCAATCCACTTCATTCTTTTAGTTATTCCTTTGCTTTCACTAGTAACTAATATTGCATCC
Source organism: Gymnogyps californianus (assembly GCF_018139145.2). NCBI lineage: Eukaryota > Metazoa > Chordata > Aves > Accipitriformes > Cathartidae > Gymnogyps > Gymnogyps californianus. The sequence continues at coordinate 75,423,748 of NC_059472.1, read as the reverse complement.
TTAACAGTTCAGTTTGTTTCTAAAATATTATAGGCCCCCCATGTAATGGCAGGTGACTTTTATAGGAACTAGCCCAAAGTTAGTTTCTGTTTTATTGAGGGACACTTCAAAACTCCCTGTGATGGTTTTCTGGATTCAGTTATAAGAAAATTAGAAAGCTTATAAGACTTGTATTTTCTAATTACCCAAGTCATGTTCATTTCCATCCACCAAGACAATCATATACTTCATTATTTTACAACTCCTAAATATGCCTCCTAAGGCATTCCTAATCATATATTAGCTTTATAATTTCTTGGTAACATTGAGCTTTGGAAAGTTTCAATATGATTTTAAAGTAAATTTTCTAGTGCTAGAGCCTATCATGAGCTTGCTTTCAGTATTAGCAATCCCTGGCCAGTTGCTAGCCTCAACAATGCATTTTGGAAAAATAAGCTATGAAAAACAACAGTACGGAACCATGGGAAGAGATAGGACAGTAGTTTGTCCATTTCCTGAGGTTTAGGTTAAGAAGGCAAAAATAATGCCTATTATTGCTCTATAATGAGTGAAAAGATCTGCAGGCACTGTTATCACTGGAATGTTTTGCATAAAGCACCAAACTGCGTATTCAGGATAACTTCTAGTAATTACTGAATAACCCCTGTTGCTCTAGTCAGAGCTGAAAGCTCTGGACCTTGCCTGTTCAGAGCTTACTGGTAAACTCATAGTTATAAACTAGTTCTCTTTCATTCTTTGTTCCACTTTGCTCAAAGAGCTGTTGAATGCCTTTAGAGCAGAACATAAAGAGATATTCTGCTGAATGTGAACCTCAAAGCTGATGCAGCGATTATATGGAAGCTAGCACAGGGAGATGAGAGCAGATGATTTTGATAGTCAAAGGAGCGCTGAAATTCTCTGCAGTGTTTTTGTTTGGTTTCTTTGGGGGTTTTTTGGGGTTTTTTTTTTCCTTAAGGATTGATTTTTTTCAAACTGTATGTTTTGTTTCTTTGCTGTAATCCAAGCAGAGGATGATAAAAAAAAATGCAGCTGAGCTATTTACTCATGCCTTCTTGTCATGGTTTAGGCCCAGCCGGCAACAAAGCACCACGCAGCCGCTCGCTCACTCCTCCCCCCCCGGCGGGGTGGGGAGGAGAAAATACAACGAAAAGTCTTGTGAGTTGCGACAAGGACAGGGAGGGATCACTCACCAGTTACAGTCACAGGCAAAACAGACTCGACTTGGGGAAAAAAAATCTATTTAATTTGTTACCAATCAAATCAGAATAGGATAATGAGAAATAGAACCATATCTTAAACACACACCTTCCCCTCACCTCTCCCTTCTTCCTGGGCTCAGCTTTGCTCCCAATTTTCTCTACCTCCTCTCCCCAAGCGGTGCAGGGGGACAGGGAATGGGGGTTGCGGTCAGTTCATCACATGCTGTTTCTGCTGCTCCTTCCTCCTCGGGGGGAAGACTCCTCACACTCTGCTCCACCCTGCTCACACCCCCACCCTGCTCCAGCGTGGGGTCCCTCTCATGGGGGTCAGCCCTCCACAAGCTTCTCCAACGTGAGCCCTTTCCACGGGCTGCAGTCCTCCACGAACTGCTCCAGCGTGGGCTTTCCCATGGAGTCACGGCCTTCTCTGGGCCCAGCCACCTGCTCTGGCATGGGGTCCTCCATGGGCTGCAGGGGAATCCCTGCTCTGGTGCACCTCCTCCCTCTCCTTCTTCACTGACCTCGGTGTCTGCATGGCTGTTCCTCTCACATCCCACTCCTCTATTCACTGCAGCTCTTCTTTTTTAGCAGTCTTTCCCCTTCTTAAATACGCTATCACAGAGGTGCTACCACCGTCGCTGATGGGCTCGGCCTTGTCCAGCGGCAGGTCCATCTTGGAGCCGGGGAAGCTTCTAGCAGCTTCTCACAGGAGCCACCCCTGTAGCCCCTCCCCCGCTACACAAACCCCTGCCACACAAACCAAACACACCTCTATAGAATAAAAGTTTGCAAAAACCAATAAGGAATCATGATGCAGTCCTGTAGCATTTTAACCATTCACACAACGTCTTTGAACACATCCTTTTTGCTTTTCCTCCTATCTTTGTTTAACAGAAATGACCACTTGAAGTATTTCCATTACTAAAATCAAGCAGTGACACTGAGATTATGGACTGTATTTCAAGATTTCATACTCACTTTGATGTATTGAAGAGCTCAGAACTGTGTAAAGTAGCCAGGAACAAGAGGGACTGACAAAAGTAGCCTCTGGCATGGCTGTTCATTATTAAAATTCAGAACTGGTAGATACTATTTTTCTATAAGATAGCTTTGAATCAGGGTAAAAGTATCTTCCTGAAAACTCCTTTTTGAACAGAAAGTTCAGTGTCTTTCTCCATTTTTCCAGTCATTATCTCCTTTATCAAGACTCTTGAGATATCAAAGGATCATTGTAGAGAAAAAATTAAAAAACTGTGGTTTCAGATAATACTGGAAGCACATCTTCAGATCGTTGCTTAAATAAAAGTTCCTTTGTGCTATGATCAAAAGTCTTGTGCACTCATCATAGGAAACACCCTAATCAGAAAGCTTGTATTGTCATATATTTTACAGTCACATCTGTATAATATTTTTGGTGGAAAATATATTAGATATTTTTAAAGCTAGAAACACTTAAAGGTATTTTACAGTATCTTTTCTGTGTTATTTACAGATTTCTCACTTGATGATGGTTTTGTTAGATAAGACAGAATTTTAAAAAGCCATCTTTTTATCTACAATATATAAAGCTCCAGATCAAAAAACTTTAACATTCTGAAGTTGAGTGGACTACAAAAGTCATGCAACAATCATTTATTGCATGACTTTAATATATTGTATTACTATGTTTCCTTATTTTCCATTTTTAATTTCAACAGTTAATATATTTTTATGTTATCATCTATAAGTGACGTACAGTATGATCAAACTATTTTGCAGAAGAAACAGTATTGTGAAATTGTCTGTTGTATGACTGATACCCTAAATTTATTGTTTCATGGGAACCAGTCTTCTGCATCATACTAATCTACAGGTTTTTATTCACATCTGTCCTTACGTAATGGTTTAAACATGCTTGCTAACCAAGGATAGAACCACTGTGGCATGAAAGGAATTAATATCAGAAACTTAGAGGACGTACATTTTGTCCTAGCATGAATGAAGTATGGGGATTTCTCCTCAGAGTTAACATTATGTGCAGAAGTAATTTTTTTGACAGCTTCTTTGTTTTTGCATTTGTAACTGAGAACACAAGTATCATACAATATGGTGGAAGTCTTTCCCCAGGCATTATTAAGCAGCAGCTTAGTTACCAAAGTGAAGTCCAGAAAATATTCTTGAGAGGAAAGAAATTTAGGCTGGTATTTCCCTTTTACTTTAGAAGGCTACCTGCTAGAAAAACTGCATGCTAAGCATCTTCTTCAGATGAAGAAACATTATGTGTTTCTTCTCAGACTCTCAAGTCCGCCTTCTATGTGTTTTCCCCTTTCTGAGGGCACCCAAATCCTCCATGCCCCCTCAAACTTCCCAGGAGCCCTCTGCACCTGCAAAAGGGCTTTTTACCCCTAGAGCCTTCCTCATTCTCCCAAGAATTTAATGTTGCCAGTGATAACTATTGTCTATGCTACAACACAGCCTTAGCTCATAAGTTGTAAAATATGTTCGGCTATAAAGTGAAGGTAGGTACTCAGACCTTGTTTGAAACAGATGTACGTGCTGCAAGCACCACAGCTCAGAACAATAAGGGAGATGATAGATAAAAAATAATAATTTGTTACTCTATTCAGAAACATTATACCTTTATGTACAGATTTTTCATAAATTTTAAATGGATGTTTTAGATTCCTAATATCAGAAGCATTTATTCTATCTGTTCTTATGGAACTAGCGGATCCTTTTCAATTGAGCTACAGCATTTCTATCTAGTCATTGCAGCATTTGATTGCAAAAAAGCTTCCTTTACTGTGGAAAATGTCTGCAGTATACCAGTCACAGCATATCTCACTGTGCGGCACAATATGCTTTCAGAAAGTTGATAAAAAGTGTGCATTCATCACTATCCTGTCAAAACAATTAAACCACTACCCAGAAATCGCGTTTAAATATTCTGTGGTAATACCTAATATGCAGAGTCAATGCAAGTCATCAATCCTGCAGCATGATCCAGTCCAATCTTCTAGTCAGAGGACTTCATCTATATCAGTTATCAAAAATGAAAATTTCTTAAACAGAGAGCAGAGGTATGGCACTAAGAATTCCAGGCTGGATTTTGGTTCACAATAATTTTGTGAACCAAGATAATTTTGCTGTTCTTTGACATTATACAGCTGGATCAAGGTAGAAAGCTGTTTTGGCAATGCCTGCAAATGTTACAGAATGTAATAAATTTGTTTAAATGTTTAATTTATGTAATTGATTTATTGAAGGAGAAAATTAATAACTTGCATTATGGAACCAGGCATTAATTGTTTTATTGACCTATAATAAAAATAAGGCCAATGAATAAGAAACCTTTGAATAGGAGTTTTCAGATAAGAAATCTACTCTTTTTGCTTAGAAAAAAATCAACCAAGGTCATTCAGATTGTCAAAGAAACAACCCTGTACACTCCTGAATAATGCTTGTAGGCTTGATAGAATCCCCCTAAAAGCAGGAGATACTTTGATGATAGCAATTACGATTTATCCAATTATGGTTTAGATTTTTTAATTAGCAGACATCTAAGGTATTTAGATTGTCAAATAAAAAACGCTGATATGCACAAGGCAGTACATTTCTGTCCAAGATGTTCTCTTTGTAAATATAAAAAAAAAATATTTAAGGTTCTAGTAAAGAACTACTGAAAAGTTTATACAAAATGCAGTGGCATCTCAGTCCCATTTCTAGAGATCAGAACTAAGAGACCACCATAATTGAGGCTGTCTGCAGAGAAACAACATGTACGTCGGAAATATACTGATGATATGTAGTAGAGAGGTTATTAATAGCAATGCAGAGGTTTAACACAGAACATGTAAGACTTCAGATAGGTAGGGACTTTTTTTTTCATGCTTGTGATGAAATGGCATTCCTTCCAGTATTTTTGTGTAATTATCACATTGACTAGTTTCTTTGAAGTTAGTCAGGAGTATAGCTTGAATTCACTTGTATTTTTTACTTTGGGGGCTGTTTGCATGCATAATAACATGCAGCAGTTAAATAGCAAGACTGATCCACCGTCATGTAAGTCAGGGAGTTAAGTGGCTCACACACACTGTGCTACCAAACAGAAGACATCGGCCCCACCATGACAGCTAGGCTGAGTAAGACAGGGAGAGATGCAGTACTTTTTCATTTGTGACAGGGTAAAAACTGCTTTCCAAAAATTTCAGCTCATATGCAGACTCATTATCCATTACTTTTGTTCCCTTTTCTTTGTCCATTCATTAAACTGGTTTTCACAGTATTTCTGATAACTGTAGTCTTGTGCAAAGGAATATGTGTGGGGTTGCAGTACTGATTTCTGTAGAAATAAATGAAGACCAAATAATATTGCCTCTGTCAGGATTCTTTATACATGTCTTTTTTTTTTCTTCTGATCCTACAACTCTGAATATGAATAATGTTTTTTCCTGGGATTATTCTCATTGACTTCTATTCAAAATTAAAAAAGATAATTTTCAGGGCTCTTACAGCAAATGTTAAGGCTCTTACCACCATGAAACATGAATTGCAAAGGTAGGAGCTTTATCAATCCTTGTTACACTCTAGGCTTTATTTTAGTTACACTAAACATTTTTGTTTTCCCGTGAAAATAGTTTGTTTTAGCCTCTCCCCATATTTTGATTCAGATGAGTCGAATTATATTATCTTGGTTGACCTAATCTGCTGTTTTTCCTTTTGAGTGTAAAAATTTTTGGAGGACTTTCATCCATACCTGTATGATATTACTGGTGGGGAAAGACACAAGAACTTGAGCAGCAAAACACATTGAAACTGTGGGGTTTACATGGAGAGAGCTGGAAGAAGAACCCATATGAGGGAAGGAAACCTTCATAGCAGAAGGTTACTAGATGGAGATTATTACCAGCTTATCCCTGCCTAGCACTTAGAGATATCCACTTCTGGTATTTTGGAGTCAAATTTTGAAAATGGTGAGAGATCTGTCATAGAATCTCATCATATTTCATTATAAGAAATTTTACTAATATACCAGTTTAGTTCACTTTAACTGATTAAACTTAGATTTATCTTCTTTCAAAACCTGAGTATTGAATTCAATGTCTTGCTCATTAATAGTAATCTGAAAATTCTCTGAGATCAAGATGAATTTCTATAATTAGATGAATGTATTGCTTTCTACCTGGTGACTCACTGAGAAGGAAAAACACAGTTTGGAGTGCTTTAAAGAAGTAAAAATGTAAACACATAAGAAGAAAATTGAGTAACAGGGAAAAAAAAATCAATATGGCTAAAATTATTATAATGAGGTGTTCCCTTTAGAGTTTTATATAGATTCAACATGTTGGATTATATTATATGGAATGGAACAAAGGAGAAAGCTGCACTAGAGCATTTATTAACAAAAATCCTATGTCAAACAAATTATGTGAGTGCAGTCATACTCCTAAATACTGAAATGATACTATTTCTACTTATATAATTTTGCCCACTATCCCTTCATAAATTGTCCATGGAATATATGTTTAAGGCTGTTTGACATCAGATTTAAAGGCCTAATTTAAGTCTAGAGAAGATAGCCTCTTAATCCTTGTGCGAGGAGTTGGAAAAATTTCCAAGACAGTTTTTGTGACTTTGATTAAAAATTATCAATCAACTAACACATAAGTAAATTTTCAGTACTTCCAGGGCTTAATCCTCTCTATCTTCATACACCACCTTCATTCTCATATCTGTGAAGTACCTAGACTACGGGATTACAACATTTTTAGTCTGCCAGAACAAAATAAACAATCATCCCCTACTTGTTTTTAAGTTCCAGGCAGATGTTCATACCCTGGCAGCACCTTGAGAATGTTAAAAATGATTCATATGGTTGGAGATGTCAGAAAAGCAACCTTTTCATTGATTTACCAATGAAAGTCAAATAAAAGATTTCCCAACTGTATAGTTGGAAATGGAAGATTGCCAGAAAATGACAGGATTGCAAAAATTCATCATGACAGGCCAGTGAGAAAAAATATTTTGTGGATTGTATAAAAGTTGCAGAATAAATTTATAAAATCAGAATGAATTTATAAACAAAATATAGGGCCAATATCACCTGTGTGGAAACACAGTTTATGACATTTATGCTTCAGAGAAAAGAAGAAATTAAAAATTCACTTTAAATTCTAGAGAACTGAAGTCCTTCAGAGCACTTGGAAGCCTCTCTCCTCCAAAACCCTGTTTGTATAATGCAGAAATCCATGGGCCAGGTCGTAGGATCCTCCCACTGAATCTGATACTTAAAAGAGGATGCTAAATTAGAACTCTGGAATGCACTTCCTTTGCAAAGCGCCTCTCAACTATAGAAGGGTGATTCAGCTCTGAACTCAGGAAAATGGGGGGCTATGACTCTGAGCCTACACTTCAAGTAAAAAAATACATGACTGGCTCAAAACTTGAAAGCTATATTGAAGGATCAATAAGTGCTGCTATATTAAACAGGTAATCAATGCTAAAAATTGTACACCTCTGATTATTGAAGTGTGATGATTCAAACACACTAAGAATCTCAAGAGGAAGGACCTGTGCACAACCCATTTTATTTATTTAAATCAATTTTCCCCAGATCCAAAGAATAATTCAAAGGTAAAATTTAAGCATAGCAAAGGTGTTATCTGTAGGTTCCTTCCAGACCTATTTCCATATAATTATGTGGGAAGATCTCATATGGTTTGATCCTCCAAAATTCTCTCTCATGTAAAAATATAGGAAAAAAATATTGGAGGAATTTATTTTGGTCATCGCAGGTGTGTTCTTTTGGCACTCATGAGTCATACTTCAGTAGAAGTCCATAAACGTACTATAGTTAGGACTACAAATGACAAACATTTCTGGGGAAAAAGTAAGTACTGATGACATAGTCACATTGGGAGGAATTAAAGCACTTTAAAATCAATATATTTACTTAGGGCTTATATTTATACACAGCCATGGCTCAGCAATATGGCTGCACATGGGTCGGGGCAATCCCAAGCACAAATACAGGCTGGGCAATGAGTGGATTGAGAGCAGCCCTGCTGAGAAGGACTTGGGCGTGTTGGTTGATGAGAAGCTCAACATGACTCGGCAATATACATTTGCAGCCCAGAAAGCTAACCATATCCTGCACTGCATCAAAAGAAGCGTAACCAGCAGGTCAGGGAAGTGATACTCCCCTTGTATTCTGCTCTCGTGAGACCCCACCTGGAGTACTGTGTTCAGCTCTGGGGCCCCCAGCATAAGAAGGACATGGACCTGTTGGAGCAAGTCCAGAGGAGGGCCACGAAGATGATCAGGGGGCTGGAGCACCTCTCCTATGAAGACAGGCTGAGAGAGTTGGGGTTGTTCAGCCTGGAGAAAAAAAGGCTCCGGGGAGACCTCATAGCAGCCTTCCAGTACCTAAAGGGGGCCTACAAGAAAGCTGGAGAGGGACTTTTTACAAGGGCATGTAGTGATAGGACAAAGGGGTAATGGCTTTAAACTGAAAGAGGGTAGATTTAGGTTAGATGTAAGGAAGAAGTTCTTCACTGTGAGGGTGGTGAAGCACTGGAACAGGTTGCCTGGAGAAGTTGTGGATGCCCCTCCCTGGAAGTGTTCAAGGCCAGGTTGGATGGGGCTTTGAGCAGCCTGGTCTAGTGGAAGGTGTCCCTGCCCATGGCAGGGGCACTGGAACTAGATGATCTTTAAGGCCCTTTCCAACCCAAACCATTCTATGATTTTATGATTCTATGATTGTATGCTTCATGTGATGATAATGTAATAACAATCTACTTGTGATATGTAGCCTTGTTACTTTACAAAATCTGAATGATGTTCACAGAACCTGTTTAACCCAGTGCAATATTAGTTGAGTCCACTATTTATTTGTTTCATAATAAATGGGCCCCTTGTTTACAGTAATATTTTAATTCTAATTTATCTTCACGATCTAAAAAAGTGTTTAATTGCTTTAATGATATTAGCTGTCTCAGCCTTTATTACAACGCTGGACATAATGTTTCTATGTCTTTGTGAAGATTCCCATGGAAACCAATAGAACTGTTTATTTGATATACAATTGGCACATACTTCAGTGCTTTAGTAAAGTAAAACTCATGATAGGCTAGCAGAGAGCAGAAATTGCTGTTAGGAACTAGGAAAATTTTAAATGGAAAAATTATTTTAACTTGTTTAGGCCTACTGAAACATTGAAGCAAGAAGGTCTTGAACATGTCATGTTGAAGAAGAGCAAAGGGGAAACTAGAAAAAGTTGAAAAATCTTAATTCAACAGTTTTGAAGTGAAAATATTTTTCATTTTGAAATGATGTTTTGCTTTAAAATAATTTCTATTTAATATAGGTAAGGTTAATATATCTTCTTCCACCAAAAAAGTCTAAAAATGTTTTTTGATTTTCAACTGTGGTTTAACCAATCAACTAAAATATAAATTATGCCTGTAGCTCTTCTCAGTTCCACACTGGTTCATTCAATTCTAGGAAAGATTTCATCAATAAAAATAGTAATAAAAATTAAAAATAATTGAAATGTTTGGCAAGATGCATTTTTATGCCTGAAGTCTATTTAAAATCTTGTGGTAACAATATTAATTATTTAAAGGAGACTGTCATGTTATAATTTTTAGAGAGAGGTGTGGTGGATAGACCCTGGCTGGACGCCAGGTGCCCACCAAAGCCACTCTATCACTCCCCTCCTCAGCTGGACAGGGGAGAGAAAATATAATGAAAAGCTCATGGGTTGTGATAAGGACAGGGAGATCACTCAGCAATTACCGTCACGGGCAAAACAGACTCAACTTGGGAGAAAAATTAATTTAATTAATTACCAATCAAATCAGAGTAGGATAATGAGAAATAAAACCAAATCTTAAAAAACACCTTCACCCTACCCCTCCCTTCTTTCCGGGCTCAACTTCACTCCCAATTTCTCTATCTCCTCCCCCTGAGTGGCACAAGGGGACGGGGAATGGGGGTTGCGGTCAGTTCATCACACATTGTGTCTGCCGTTCCTTCCTCCTCAGGGGGAGGACTCCTCACACTCTTCCCCTGCTCCAGCGTGGGGTCCCTCCATGGGAGACAGTCCTCCATGAACTTCTCCAACGTGAGTCCTTCCCACGGGCTACAGTTCTTCATGAACTGCTCCAGCATGGGTCCCTTCCACGGGGTGCAGTCCTTCAGGAACAGACTGCTCCAGCGTGGGTCCCTCACAGGGTCACAAGTCCTGCCAGCAAACCTGCTCCAGTGTGGTCTCCTCTCTCCACGGGTCCGCAGGTCCTGCCAGGAGCCTGCTCCAGCATGGGCTTCCCCTGGGTCACAGCCTCCTTCGGGCATCCACCTGCTCCAGCGTGGGGTCCTCCATGGGCTGCAGGTGGATATCTACTCCACCGTGGACCTCCATGGGGCTGCAGGGGGACAGCCTGCCTCACGATGGTCTTCCGCACGGGCTGCAGGGGAATCTCTGCTCTGGCGCCTGGAGCACCTCCTCCCCCTCCTTCTTCCCTGACCTTGGTGTCTGCAGAGTTGTTTCTCCCACATGTTCTCACTCTTCTCTCTGGCTGCAGGTTTTTTCCCCCTCTTCTTAAATATATTATCCCAGAGGTGCTATCACTGTCGCTGATGGGCTCGGCCTTGTCCAGTGGCGAGTCCGTCTTGGAGCCCGCTGGCATTGGCTCTATCGAATATGGGGGAAGCTTCTAGCAGCTTCTCACAGAAGCCACCCCTGTAGCCCCCCACTACCAAAACCTTGGCACGCAAACCCAATATAAGAGGTTATTTAGAAATGTATCATTATTTGAAAAAGCCTCTTCATATAATAGCAATATTTTAAATGTATTTAAAAAAGGGGAGAGAGAGGACTGCCTGGGTCTTCAAAGTAAATATAAACTGCCAATGAATGCCTTGATTATGCAGAAAGGCAAGTGTTCAGTATGTTTTGCACACGGGCACTGCTTTTGAATTTATAGAGACAACTCAAACACATGAAGTTATACTGGTACCTAATTGTCATGTTGTCAGGTGGACTCTAGCATTATACAGAAGATCAATTAATAATACTGCAACAGCTTAAACAACATGCAGAACGGTGAGGGAATATTAACTTACCCTAGTTATACTATAAATTTAGTAGGTGTTCCATGCAGAAAAGTAATTTTCAATTTGAAAGTGGCCCTTTAAAAATGTCAACAAAATAGAGCTTGTTGTATTTTTTTATTTTTTGTATGAAACTCAGGACCTCCTCTGCTTATATGCCAAGTCTTGATTAAGAGTCTGTTTCATTTATGAAAGTAGATAACATTAGAACCAACTTAAACATACCAATAGGTGCTATATATCGTCTTACTACAGTAACTTTCTGTCTATTGGGCAATATTTTGTTTGTTTCTGCTACTGTCCTAAAAAGAAATTTAAAAGTACTATGCCAGTAAGGAAGAAGGTAAAGTCTACCAACTCATATACTCTTTTAATTAAGTGTACCTTTAGCTTGTGTTTAATTTTATCTTTTTAAAAAGAAATGTGTAATTAATTCCTTTTTAATTAAAATGAGAAATCATTATCACACTAACATTTCAATGTTTTACCTTAACAAAGAGCTTGCAGTTAGAAATGATTGAAAACTAATGAATTTGCATGAACACTAATAAAAGACATTGGAGTGATAAGAAATACCCACCAGTTGTCAGATTATTGCTAAGGTACACAAAATAGCTTTCATAAGAAAGAAATCTTAGGAGTGGAAAAAAAGGAAAATCTGTTTTCAAGCTTTGATGATCCAAAATGCTATCCAGCACTGAACAACCTTCAGATGAAATTTTAACACTTTGAAGCTATGACTATATTGACAAAGTAGTTTAGACCAGTAGGAACAGAGCTCTAGAACAAAGCAGTGGTGCTGAGAAGCTGATATTCATGCTGTAGGTATTTTAAGTATTTATTTTTACTTCCCAGTAGCTTTAATCTCATCTTATGGACTAAACGTCCATTTGCAGTTGGAGAGCAACTTCTAGTTGAGTTTCGTATGAAAGAAATATAGTACAGATGCCTTGAGATCCTTTCAACATGCAAACCAAGTAAGAAGGGATAGCTGGGACACTCATTCCTGATCCAGACTAAGCCCATAATGCAGATGAACCCTAAGGTGGTGTCAACACGGTGTTGCGATTCTGAGCAGTGCTGCAGTTCTGGCATGAAGCCCCTGATCTACCTGGTTTAATGAATATTGTTGATTTGGTTTGCAGAGATCTTTTGGTTCATGCCAGCTGAATTCCTTTTGGAGAAAACTAAACTATCACCAGATGTGCTCTAAGTGTGCTACACCTGCCTAAAGGAGACATAAGGGTCTGAACCAATTTGGCCTTTGGAGCAGCATTGCGGAAAATTTCAACCAGGACACAAGACTAAAACTATTCTAAAATAGGAGTGTAGATAATATAGATATATAAGCTTCAGCATTTACCTTCTTCAGTATACAGATCATCTCCTTTTATGTCAACCTATTAATGTAGACGCAGTTTAATGCACAATGTGTCTACGAATGGTGATAGGAATTCATTCTTGAAAGAGTCTATGTTTTAATTTTGTTATCAAAACCAGTCTCATCCTAAATTGGGATTACCCCAAAGCCCTTTGAAGATTTTTTTATGGTATCCTAAAGGGATGGGACAGGAAGAGAGAGATTTGTCACTGAAGAGAAGTCAATAGCTAGGAGTTTGGGCACTTGCCTGGCAGTGAAACAAGCCCATTGTTCTGTGAGGTTACAGCCGGGATTCAGTAGGAGACGTTTAGGTACTAGTTCATCCAATACCTCCTGCTCCAAGTTAAGTTTTAGGAGAAGTATTAGATTGAAATTTCTTGGAGTCCAATTAGAGTCACCAAGTTCCCCCTACTTATGCTTTTGTAGTGTTTTCTTTATAACCCCTTCTGTTGCTCCCACTGAGCTCCAGGGATCTGACAGTACAGAACAGCTTAATTCTCCTTTCATTTAAGGTAGGGTAGCTCAATTTGTTTTTTAGCTTGTCTCTGAACAAAATCTTCTAGTTTGATAATTTTTCACTTCTTCTCTGCCCAGATCACAGATATTTTATTATCAGTGGATAAAAGAGAACGGCTGCTCAGCTGGAAACTTGGGAGATACTGAGTTTTGTCTTTGAAATAAAAAGGACACAAGAAGAAGAAACTATTGTGTGTCTGTGTCTGCCTTGCCTTAACTTCTACACAAACCAAGAATTCAATGTGTCCCCTTTAGAGCTAGGTAGGAAGTTATTTAAAATACTTCCTATGGATAAATCACAGCATAGTATAGTAAAACCTTTGGAATAGTTTTCTCTGGATTATTCTTGTACATTTCTTTGGTGGATTAAGTATCACAAGCAATGGTTATACCAGGTGAAACCCTACTGTTGATAATGTATGGTGTCTTTTATTTATAAATAGGGAACAAAACCTTTTGAATGCTGAAGATCATTTAAAGAATGGCAATAAATAATCACTATATATCCAAAAAAGGAGCTGAGGTTTTCCAGTTTTCAGGCCAATGTTCCAACTATAACATGTTAATAGGTTTATGCTGATATGTTACCCATCTCCTCAGAAGTAACAGTAGTCTGTATATGTAGAAATGTTAAGTGCTTTTGCCATAGTACTGAAAAGTATACGGTAAGATATCAGGGCTTTCACCTTTTAAAAACATGATGTGTATTATTTGTGAAAGAGAACTTTCATTTTCTGAGGTGCATTTGACATAAATGACCTAAACTGTAATGTTCTTTTTTAGAGGCTCAAGGTGGGTTGGCTCTTACCTTCTTAATGACTATATACTTTGCTATAAGCAGTGAAACCTTAGCCAGACTATTTCTGGTTTATCTGAATATTTCGTATAAAAATTCAGATTAAGTTCTGAGTCTTGACATTACTGCTAAAAGCATCTTGTTTTAGCAAGTTTGTAGGCTGACTGTTACAGAGAAAGTGGGGGGGAATAAGCAGAAAGACACGTAGGAAGACACAATATGAAAACTAGTGCTCTAAAACAATCTCTGAACCAATACTTCATGACAACTATCTTCCCACACTTGCCTTCTCATTTGTGGCAAATATAGTGAAATTTCTTCTAAAATGACTCTAACTGATAAAAAGACTACAAAATCATGCTAAAAGAAATTTCCTTGGTATTTTCCTGGTGGCCTTAATGAGTATTGTAAGTATGCATATTGGATAACCAAAAAAAAGGGTATATTAATCTTGGACCTCAGTTCAATCTGTTAGTGCAACTTGGGGCTTTGTATATGTGCCAAAAATATCACAGCAGTTCACAATTACAGCTATGTAACAACCTAGATAGTGACAGGTGGATCACGTTAGTGGGTTCACCAGCTAGAGCAGATGTTCCCTGTCGACTTACCACTTATTAGAATAATTTATATGTACATAGGTTTGGAGCTTTCAAACTGATGATACAATAGGTATATGCTGGTAAATCCTATTGCATTACAATTATAGTATCTCTGGATATTACAGTGACTAACAATTACACAGTGTTGTCCCGTATTGTGATTTTCTCTAAGTTTGAGAAGAAATTTCCTTAGTGAATAGGATTCTTTTTCTTATTTTTTTTTTTAAATTAAAAAGTTGAAATGCTTTTCTTTCAAGGTAAAAATTAAAATAAACAATCAAGTTTTTTTTTAAACTAGATCTCTAGGTAAGAACGTGCTCCTGGTATTTTACCCAGAAATCTTACCCTGCTTATAGTGAATTAGTAGAATGGCTATCCCTGAGCAAGAAAAACTTTTCCTTTGATAAAAACAAATAAAAATATTTTCCTGCTCTTTTGTATGGCTTGAGAATTACAGCATGCTTAGACAGAGAACAACAGCTACAGAAAGCAGGCATGCCTACTTTGGCCTATGGTCGAGACACCAGAAAGCAGCGGGAGTCAAAAAGAGAGGTTTCCAGATCAGAGACTTTCCTGATGTAACGTGGCAGCCACTCACAGAGCCCCTGCTATCCTGCAGATGGCTGAGGCAGCCGTACCCACCAACAGCAGCCAGGTCCCAGCTCTGATCTCTTCCCTGCTGTGGAGGACTACGCTGCCGTGGGCAGTCCTGCTAGCTTCGTAGAAAGGCATCTGGTTTTTGCTGGCACATTAATTCTTGCACACTGGTCTCATGGAAAGTTGCATCAATGGCTATTTTATAAACCTGCTTTCTGGACTGTTCACAGAAAATAAAAGAAATTTACCATCCAAAGTTCTTGATGGTAATAGCCTTTTTCTAAAAGCAAAAATACTCATCTTGCTGCATACATGGATGCTTGTCTATTTGGTTAATGTCAGTTCATGTGATGTGCGGCCTCTTTTTTTCTTCAGGTTTTTGAAACAGAAAGAAATTACTATCCCATTTTTTTAATTGGAAAAACAGTGATAACTTTCACTGATACAGAAGTGCTTACAGGTATTTCATGTGTCTACGTGTGACTGAAATAAAACTGGCAATTTTCTTAATCTGGAGTACATGAAACTATAAACATATTGTTAGGTACATAGGCTGGCACTCTAGAGCATTATAAGAAAACAGCAGATGTTAAATTATCATAGACCCAGAGAGATTATGACTTACACGTCCCTAGGAAGTTTATACAGATAAATCTACAGGGCTCCATAATAAATTGAGCTCATTTAACACTTAAAAAATATTCAATAATAAGTTGTTTAGTTCTTACAGCAACTGACATTAAAGAGATAATAACATTAAAATTGAAATCAGTGGTTTCTATAATTCCAAAGATTATTCTTAAGGGGAAAAAGAAAGCCCTCTCTCTTTACATAACACTGGCAAAAGCAAGCAGATAGAAAAAAGCATAGTCAATCTCTATCTTCCATTTTGAGTTCTGCAGAGGCTTGTGCTTCTAAGAAGAGCATCCCAGCTGCAGCCTTTGCAAAGGCAGAGCTGTCAGAGCTCTGCAGAGGTCAGTGAAAGCAACTGCCGAAGTGTGCGCCCCAGCCACCTGAAGATAATGGCTCTATGGCATTGTGTCACCTTCTATGAGCTGGGACTAAATTTTATATACCAAAAGAAAATGCGCAAACAGTGTACAAGACAAAGTCAATAGCAATGGTTTCCATGTCTTGAGTTACCCAGCAGACTGATTTTGATTGGCTTTCCCAGTTTTTCAGGGTATGTTCCTGTCCTCCCAACTCTGGCTCCTCAGGAACAGTTTTGTTCCAACAATTGTTCAGGGACCTGTTACTCCTCTCCAAAAGGCCTGGCCTAATTACAAATAAATCCAGGTGCCTCTCTCCATTCCTTCCAGATGATGATAATGACCATGTTGTAAACATTGTTTAGAGGAGTTGAAATACCTGTGTGTTAGCTAGTGGGTGAGTGACAACATCCCTTTGAGGATGGACCACAGTAAGGGTGCACTGATTGACTCACAAGCAAGTTACCATGTATTTCTTGTGTATCCTTTCTGTAGAATAGCTCCAAATGAGTAAGAGCTCCTTTAGGATACATAAGGACTTAAAGGATGAAAATGTTTCACAGATCAGGAGTTAGCTGTATCTACCATGATAACGTGGTTCACTGTTGATTTGGTACTTGGTTGTTGACCACAGAAGGCAAGGAACAGGCACGGTGACCGCCATCCAGGAGCTCTGGATATTTTAGTAGAAATGCTTGGATGCTTATGTATGTACCAGAGGCTGGGGGTTATTTTTTTCATGTCTTCCTCATAGCAGAGTTTTTTTGAGATGGTGCAAGGCCCATCAGAAGAGACAACGATTTATTGTCTAGCTAGCAGATGTACTGCCTTCTTTAAATGCTCCAAGACTTTATAGCATTTGGCCATGAAGTTAGCGACAACCTTTAAAATAGGAACAGCTACTCCTTTGCAAAATTGGATTTGGTCAGCTGCAATTTGTAAGTTTATTTTCCCCTCACTTAGATCTTCAAGACAAAATAATTCTTTCCAAACCACCCATGGCTCATTTTTGTTTCTTACTGAGATTCTCTGTTGTGGCTTGGAAGTCATCTTGCTTACAGGACTACAAGAGACCAGTATGTGGAGCAACTGGGTTACGGCTGAGCCCACTGGTGGGATTTGCAGTGATTTGCTGAAGCAGTTTTGTGATAGGGACAGATCACAGTGTTCATATAATGGTGGATAGGCACCCAACATCTGTCTTATTTAAATAGGAAAAAATCTCTTCAGAAAAATTTTTGTAAACACACAGGGATTTTGTGTCTAATGACTTTATCAAGAACATACACAGGAAGCCCAGCTGGAAGACAGATAACATTTACGAATGAACAGGAGAAAATACCTTGGGAATGAATTGGCAAATTTTCAGGTACGTGAGCTGAATTGGCATCTACAAAATCCCTGTGAACCTGGAGCTCCTGATTTACTCACCATGGTTCCTAACCGAATAGAGAGAATTTGGTTTCCTCGACTTTTTTAAGATGACACTACTGTAAATAAGTGCACTGGATTCAATTTACCTCAATTACCATTTACTGATGACAAAGTTGTAGCCTACCTTAGAGCCAATGATTATCATGTGTTTTCTTTTCACATGCTGGCAGAGCCTAGCTCTAGTACATCTACCAAATACTAGATCTTGGCCCGAGAAAATGCACACAGAAATCACCCCTGGACTTTATAAAAATAATATAGTTGCTTCAAAGCCAATACATTTGGTAGCGCAAGAATATGAGAGGTGGGTTCTTGTATGTGCAAAAACTGGAAGAGATAAGAGAGGGTTTAGTGTTTAACACTAGTTCTGTCCACTATTGAAATACAAAGGAGAAAAACTGGAATGAGAAAAATTGTATTTTTTGCAAAAAAAAGTCTTTTCAAAATTTACTTATGTAGGATAATGGTATAAAATGCTAAATCATGTTTTATACATTCTGGGCTGGTATTTCTGCCTTAGTTCACAACAGCGTTTTGGAACAGATGAGTTGTCACAGTGCTATAAAATGTGTTTACAGTATTTCGTAAGCACCTGTGTACCATCTAATGTAATTTTTAGAGCATGTTTGTTGCTTTTACCTTTTAGATGATGCTTGGAAAAATAAGTTTTCTTTTCAATTTGGGGTGCCATGTGTGCTTGGTACAGCCTGAGCTGGGTAAAAAGCTACCTCAACAAGCTAAAAAACAAACAAACAACCAAAAAGCCCTTTCCTAGCCTATCTGCTAACTTTTAGACTAAATGTGATTAAACTGACTACTGCCCCCATCCACATTTATCCAAAATATAGCTTGATAGTGTAGCACTTATTCTGCAATTTTTTCCAAATGTTTGTTTGCACTTTATCCTAGCCTGCATTTATTCCTTTCCTAAATTGGCCAAGGTAGGCCACCCTACCTGACATCCACTTCATCCTCAGGAGGACCTGATGCTGAAACATGTGAAGAGCATTTCTGTTCAGAGCTCAGCGTACAGTGGATTAAATCGTCGACATCCCTCCCAGGTGCATGACCTTCAGCAGGAGCGGTGGCTGCCAGCAGAACTCAATATGTAGCAGCTCATTTACCAAGGGCTGTGGCATAACTCCTATACATGCATTGGCAGAATGATGGGAGAGGCTCACCTCAGGAGCTGGAAGGCTTATGAAAGATGATGAGAAAGGAAAGAAAAGGGCCAGCACTTGTGAGACAGCAGTTATAGAATATGTGAAAACTGGCAGAGAACTAGTCAGAAGCAGAAGTCCTAGAATTTTAATCAAAGCAGAGTTTTTCTAGGTAAAATTTGTGAATGTTGAGTGTCTTAGTATCGAGGGAGACAGGCATTGTTTTATGTAGTATGTCTACGTTTATCTTTCAAAAGCTAGGTTCTTATCCCTCTTGTGTGTTCTTTTAATATAAATTATATGTTAAATGTAAATGCATATTAATTAAATATGTTTCCAGGGTGGCTTTTGACTATTAAGTTGCCTCATAGCTTGAGGAATACAAACAAAATGGGTCAAGTCAGTTGCTTTTAATTTTATTTTCATCCCCAGGAGCCTGTTCTGGTAGTCTGTATGGTCAGCTTTGAAACAGGGCCTTTGTCAGTGGGCAAACTGTTGAGTTGATAATTATTGTAGCCTTGAAGTGAATGTGATTCTTTTAACCTTGTTTTGTTTTGTCTTTGTTTCTGGTTCTTTTATTTTCTGCTTTTAGGGTTTTTTTGTTTTTCTTTTTTTTTTAACCCAATAATCTGAGAGGACTCAATTGTTTTTAGCAGTGCTTTACTTGATTTTGAACATCCATGTATTGTGGAGATCTTTTATTCATGTCTGAATTATTTTCCTTTTGAAAATGTCAAAAACGTTGTAGGCACTTCAAGCTTAGTGTGTTCACTGTACCACAAATTGAATCTTCCTCCAGCTGTAATTATTACAAGCTGGGTGTTTTTCCTCCTCCTAATTTATCTAGAAGTATAGAAGAAAAGACAGGCTGGTTTTATAAAGACAAAGATACCACATCATAGCTTAACTACATCTGTATATGCTTCCTTTTTCTTTCAGGTGCATAATACAGACAATCTATCACTGAACAAAGACTTCCTGTGTACTTATTTGACCTTCTTAGTTTCCCACTGTTGTGGTTTAACCCCAGCCAGCAACTAAGCACCATGCAGCCGTGTCCCCCTCCCTCCTCCCAGTGGGGGGGGGGAAGTAAAACTCGTGGGTTGAGATAAGAACAGTTTAATAACTAAAGTAAAATAAAATAGACTACTAACTAAGAATAATAATAATAATATAATAATAACTGTAATGAAAAGGAATATAACCAAAAAAAGAGAGAGAAATAAAATGCAAGAAAAGACAAGTGATACACAATGCAATTGCTCACTACCCACTGACCAATGCCTGAGCAGAGATCTGCCCCTCCTGGCCAACTCCCCCCTGTTTATATACTGAGCATGACATTCTATGGTATGGAATACTCCTTTGGCTAGTTCGGATCAGCTGTCCTGGCTGTGCTCCCCCCCAGCCTCTTGCACACCTGCTTGCTGGCAGAGCACGGGAAACTGAAAAGTCCTTAACTTAGGATAAGCGCTACTTAGCAACAACTAAAACATTAGCGTGTTATCAACATTATTCTCACACTAAATCCAAAACACAGCACTGTACCAGCTACTAAGAAGAAAATGAACTCTATCCCAGCAGAAACCAAGACACCCACCCTTTAAAAAATATTTAACATTTTGGAGAAATGTTTTGAGGCTAAGGACATTTTGACATTGAGATGAAGAGTTGCTCCTAAATCTTGAAGAGCCCGTCCTAAATCTTGAAATAGGTTGTGCAGTGGGAGGGAAAGACATACAAAAGAGTAGGCTCTGTATGCTGCTGATGAGTACATATATTCAATGTGCTAAGACAAGATTCCTCATATAAAACTAATTTTGTGGAAGCAGGCTCAGGTCCTCCATTTGCACTGGTTTTCTATTGGCAAACCGATTTTTTCTGCTTTCTGTTATATACTGGAGGGCACATTATCGTTGTTTGGAGACAACTGAAAAAATTGTCCTTTCATTTTTTTCTGCCAATTTGTATGTGAATCACCCAGGTAATCTACAAAGCAGAATTAAAGGGGAGAAAGTGAGAATATTTCTTCTACAGTTGAAAGAAGGTAAAGAGAATTTCAGCCATATTCTGTTTTGAAAAGATTCCTAATGTTTTGTCTAGGGCTACTATAATTAAAGGTTGTTGCATGGCAAAGCACTGTAGGCTGCTGGTCTGACCAAGTTAGAGAGACCATGTGTCCTGGTGTCGGCTGGGATAGAGTTGATTTTCTTCTTAGTAGCTGGTACAGTGCTGTGTTTTGGATTTAGGGTGAGAATAATGTTGATAACACTCTGATGTTTGAGCTGTTGCTAAGTAGCGCTTATCCTAAGTTAAGGATTTTTCAGTTTCCCATGCTCTGCCAGCAAGCAGGTGTACAAGAAGCTGGGAAGGAGCAGAGCCGGGGCAGCTGACCTGAACTAGCCAAAGGGGTATTCCATACCATGGAACGTCATGCTCAGTATACAGACTGGGAGGAGTTGGCCGGGAGGGGCAGATCTCTGCTCAGGCATCGGTCAGTGGGTAGTGAGCAATTGCATTGTGTATCACTTGTCTTTTCTTGGGCTTTATTTATCTTTTTTTTTTGTTCTATTCCTTTTCATTACTATTATTATTAGTAGTATTATTATATTTTTCGTATTATTATTGTCAGTATTATATTTTATTTTACTTTAGTTATTCAACTGCTCTTATCTCAAAAAAAAAAAAACCAACCTCCCCCAAAACCCCAAGAAAAGACAAGCGTGTTATTAACACTAGTCTCACATTAAATCCAAAACACACTGTACCAGCTATGAAGAAGAAAATTAACTCTATTCCAGCCGAAACCAGGACACCATGCCATTATTTCGATAAATACGTAGGGTAGATTATCCAGGTCAATACTCTGACTGGCAACCACAGTGGGATTACTGGCAATGGCAATACCCCAGGCTGTGAGTTGCTGCTCTATGTAATATGGCTTTTCTGTTTGTAAGCATGCATTTAATCCACTTCTAGATTGTAGTTATTTGAACTGTAAAATTCTTTGAGATCTTCTGTGTGAAGTCCTAAAGAAACGTGAAATACTATTATTGCAGCAATGCCAGAATGATTTTCTTCTCTAGGATACTAACCATAGGACTTCCCCAGCTGGATGTGCATTTGTGTATTTAAAAGTATGGCATTTTTTAGAGCAATTCAGAAGGGCATCCTGTAATGAAAAATGTTATAGGGGACATCAATCAGTGAGAAAATGTAGAAAACTAGCTGACATTTCAAATTATAAGATCCTGTTTGCAGTTTGCTTAATACTTTGTTAGGTTTTAAATGTTTATATTTTTTCTGGCTACATAGCTGTTTCAAGCTGAATAGTTTTAAAAATATCTGTGAATATAATTTCACTGTTTCACTCAAGAAGGTTAGAGAAAAGTGTTATCTTGCCAATATGAAAGAGAAATCTAAAGTTTTTAGGTCCCTAAGTCTCTTGACAACCTCCCATCCTGTGAAATAGGGATTTTGAAATATGTCAAAGAGGGAGTGGAGCAGTCAAGTTAGTGAAATGCCTTCAACTGGCATTGAAGTTTTCCCCAATTCAGTTAGGCTATAAGACTTTGAAAAATCTTATTTTCTGAATATTCCCTGCAGACTTTGAAAGAGTTAAGCAACTACGTTCTCTAATTAAGTACTGCATCTTCAGTCAGCATGTCTCAGTCAGGGCACTTGGGGCACTCCAGGGAATTGCCATTGCCATGCCTTTCTGCTGTTATCAAACTACCCCTGAAGCTGATTGATAGCAGAAATGCGTGCATCATCTCCTGTTGGCATGCACCGAGGATGGAAACCTGCCACCTTTATCTGTTTGTTACACTGTGCTGAGGCACTTCAGGTTGGTTGTATAAACAGCCCTGTTGAGTCATCATTAGTCACAGTGTTGGCAATGGTGTGCTCCATACTCCTTAAAAGAAAAACATCTAGACTTAGGACATTGTACAGGGAAAAGCTACGTAAAGAAGTGTTAACTCTGACAAATCAAATGCATAAAAGGAGGGAATGTGATTAAAAATAAAATCAAGACTGAGTTTGCCTGGATAACCTTAAGTTGCCCCTTGCACATGAATGCTTTATGATACAATTTCAATCACATACTTTCAAACTGTTGTTTCATAAGTTTTCTGTTTCTTTCAGCATATATAATAAATAATCCTTGGAGATGAATTGCAGTGATATAAGAAATTAGAAAAAAATCTGTCATTCCTCTGTCTCGTTTACTGCAGACGTTAGATAGTACTTAGTGAATGTGCACCTGCAGGAAGATAACCAAATTAAGGTACATACACTTCTACATTGTAAATTATGTTCTATTCTAAACTGGAAAATAGAAAGCACTATTAGCTGTTATTTATGCACAAAACTCTACTTACTAGAAAGTGACAAGTTATAATTTTTGGCATGTAGATCTAGGAATTGACTCAGCTAAATGATTCTTGAAGGTTTTATTTTATTTTTCTGAAGTCAGCTTCTTCATTAATTATTAAAGAAAACTAAAGTTATGCCCACTGGGAAAGAGATTATGATTATGTGAACAAACATTAAATCCAGATTGTTTACGGATCAGCACTTAGGCGCTTGTCTACTGTCTAGTATGTTGCAAGTTTGGTCTCCTTTGCACTAAAAGTAACTGATGGGAAAAGAAATGACTGCTATAAATGAGGTGCAATTTTTAAACTGGAACATAAAAAAGACTATTGGGGAAAGTAGCTGTCAATATGGGAATTCTTAGTTCGGAGATCATTTGCAAAGCCAATGTTGCATGCCTCAAAGTTACGAAAATTGGGCCCATTTTGCTGTAAATGTCTTAGGTTGCACAAATTAAAATCAGAACCATACCATTGTGACTATAACGGTAATATACCACATGGAAAGCAATGTGTACAGTTATGGCCACCTGAACCATACAACCTATATTTAAACTGGAATAAACCAATACTGAAGGGAATAGTCAGTGCATAGCCAATGCACATGGAAACATGCATTTGTTAACAATCCTAGTGAAAAGTGAGAGAAGAACAGAAAAAGAAATAAACTAGAGCATGACATAAGGTATGAGAAAGGTTAGTGGATGCAGTGATCACTGTACTGATTCAGTGAAGCATGATGTGCTCTTAATGTGTAATGAATAATTTTACAAAAATAATTTGTTAAAAGTCAAGTGAATATGTTTTTTGACCATCTCAATTTGCTGAGTCAAGTGGGTATGCAATACTAAAAATTTGGACCGTAACAATAACATTTTTTAAACTTTTAAAAACGTTTTTGAAAATAATGAACTGTGGCACCTAAACATTAATTAAAGTTAAGCTACACTAAAAACTAGATTAAAAAATGCATTAAGTTATTTTCTAAAATGCAGTTCAGTGAAAATCTGAATAGGACTGTATTTGTCATCTGTTTGTACAGAAACATTAGAAACTCTGAAGTTCCAAGAAATAATGCTAAAATAAATAAATCTTAGAATGATAATTTATGACCTTGCATGGCAAATATTTCTACACTGCACCAGTCTGAATCTTTTGAAAAACACAGATTTTCATGATGTCTCTATTTTGCCAAAGTAAGTGGTAATTAAAGAACTTGAAACAATTAAATACCTTACTTAAAAATCTACTCCTATATGGTAGGAAGAGAAAGCTTGAACCCAATAGAAAGCAGAGAAGAGACAATGTATTCTTAGATTTTCTGCATCTTTCTGAGGGCATTATTATTTCAAATATATTCAAAGAGAAAATATAAAATTGTGATGTGGTACTTTTTAATTCAAAATCAGTTCCATAGATGATGTGGAACTATTAGGCTTTCCTTGCAGGCCTCATTTCTTCAGCACCCTCAGTTTCAGCCTAATCCAAAATTATATGAATAGATTATTTTGCTGACACTTTGGCGGAAAACAATGAAGAGTTCCCAGGAGAGCACATGGAGGCTGGGAGTTTTGAAGTAGCTTCTGGAACTGTGTGTGACAGTGATGAATGGGCTGATTAGATATCCCTACACTTTTTATAATCTCTGGTCCAACAGTTTCACTTGTTCTAGCTTCTATTTTAAACATTTATTTTCCAAGATAAAATGCCTGATGTACAAATAAGTTGGTAGTAAGAGGTAAATAAACCAAAGAATTACTCTAAATGAAAATCTTGTGCTCTAGAAAATGAGAGAGAAAGACCTTTACTAAAAGTTAAGATTAAGGGCTGTGCACAATAACTAGTTTGCACAAACTGAGAAGGGAAAACACGCTTGTTCTGAGCTTGGCATCCCAGAGAAGGGAATAATTCTGGGCTGACAGCAGTAGAGGGGAGCGTAGCTACTCAGAATTATTACATCTTGGAATTAGGCGTAATTTGGGGCACCACAGAGCTTTCATAAGAAAGTACATAAAATCCGTCCTGGATCCTCTATGCAAATTGGTTGAACATATTACTCTCATAAGGGTTCAACCAACTTGCAAAGATGCATGAAAAAACTTGAGCAACATCTCAGTTAGTGGTATCTGTTGCCCTACTGTAAGCACCTAAACTCCTTTCACATGTATGCAAATCTGTTTGTTTGTGCATGTACGTATACAAAGAATATAGGAGAATTAGGTTCTTTGGAATGAAATAGATAGTAGACCATCAGAGGCTCCCTTTGCTAAATCAGCCACTAAGAACTGCCGAAGTGATAAATGTAGATCTGTTCTTCCAAAAGCACATAACTGAGCCTTCAGGAGAGTAGTCCATTTCCATTCAGAATTTGAAATCATGTACTCCCCTCAATAATTAGGTGTCTTGGCAGAGCTGTCCCAAATATGAGAAGGTACTAATTTTATCTTACTTAGTAGTTAGTTCTTGGAGCACCTTCTGTCTTATGGGGTGTGAACAATCATCCAGGATGGAGCTGCAGTTCCCATGTTATGCACTATTCCAGGTCTGGAAAGGAGCTATCCCTTAACACCTATCCTGAATGTCTGCCATCTATAAAATAGCCTTTGGTTCAAGCAGAAGGTGCAAGTGCATGAGTAATATTATAGTAATATTATATAGAGGCTATATCATTCACAACAGGTATTGTCTTAAAGAATTTCTTGATGGCTTGGAAATATTTAAATTTTAAGAAAATGTGTTTTTCTTCTGTTTTGAGAAATCATAAGAAAATTGGAAAGAAAGATTTTGTAAACTTTGATGAATAAACTTTTTAAAACATTTTCAAAACTGGGAGAAACAGCAGGAAGAAATTTCAGTCAACATATTAAAGAACTCTATGCAGTGATTTTAGAAGTAAATGCATAAGATGCCAAAAAATCTTCTTAGAGATGCAGATATCTTAGAGGCAATAGTTTTGTCTTGGGAACATTATACTGCAAAAGGTCACAAGCCAGACTAAGTGGGAATTTCAGTTAAGTAAAAACACAGGACATACATAGGTCTCTTTTTAGGTAAGGAAGAGAGATTCAGCAGAGATAAGTCTATGAAATAAGGCAGTGTCAGTGCCTGCTCTTCAGAAATATCAGCAACCCCCTGATGCCCACAGCTTCTAAAAATGAAAGAAAGCAAAAATAAAGAAGAGGTTACTGTAAGAAAACAGGAGGCTACAGTGAGACAAGATGCTTTGTAACTAGTGCTCAATACTGTCTGCATGCACGCACACCTAGAATTGTCAGTGCTATTGAACTGGAAGTTATTTAACAAGTGAACTGCAAATTATGAAGATGAAAAAAGTGTATATTTTTAATGGACATATTTAGACTTAAAAATGGAATTAATTTTGTTATTCACATTTTAATGATAAAGATTGTAGGAAAGCATAAAGAGAAAACATAAGAAAGGAATGGAAAGTAACCCTACCATAATATTCAGATTATTAAAATATTCATATAGGAATACACGCATTCATTTTAGCCATCTAAGCAAGCTTATATAAAGGAAAGTGAGTGTTTTGTAAAGTTCAGTGGCATATTGCATTTTGAACATATATAATAAACACTCTTTCTTTCCTGAAAAACGATAAAAAAGAATTAAGAAATACAGTATTTATAAAGCTTCCTTCAACTAGAAAACAGAAAGCACACAAAAAACCCCTCTTAAATTTACCTTTAATAGCTTTTGTTACAGTAGCAAGTGTTGACTTCTGAGGGTGTTTCCAGTAAGAAGTTATTTTCAGAAGTACATAGAGGAGTAGTTTAATTCAGGTAGGTCCCTTGAGATGAGATGGTTTACTCACCTGTTTAAACACCTTGACATAACTATCTAGGCTGGAAATTTTAGAAGAATGAATCATCACTATATTTCTAGTATAATCTGATTCTGGGACAAAAATACTGTATTATGTTTGCAGATGACGATGCCTAAAGAGAGTAGTGCTCTACTGTACAGCGTTTCCTAGGATCCTCACAACATAGCATCTGAGGGCTACAGTTCAGTTACATCCTTATAGTTACTAAAATGTATGTTTCTTTGCACTCCTAGCCTTTATGGTGATTACACAGAAATTTATATATAGAGCCTTGAGATTGGAACACCCTTTCTGTTCATAAATATAATGTAACTCTGTAATGACCAATCATCCTCTGCTTCATAGTCTCTGCTTGTGTTCTGGATCAAGGCTTTTTGGCATTTTGCTTCAGTTTTTGGGTGGAAATTCAGGTTGGTTCCACTTGGGTTGACACTTTGCCAATATTTATTTTTAGGGATATGATAATTCATATTTAAGAAAAAGACAAGTTTAAGAAAATTTGTTTTTATTGGACATTACATGGAACTTATCTATTCAAAATTGTTATTGGTTATACCACACTCGACTTAGTCTTCTTTGCAGATGATCCTGAACATGCCTGGATAGCCTTGACAGGATGCAGACTAATGAGGCAGACAACATGCTTTGCAGAACGTTGCTAACCCATCCTCCATGATCATCTTTTCAGCATTGCAAAGGTTTACAAGAAAGCACCACTGATTTGGATACAGAATATGCGAGCTCTACGTGTAATGGCCAACTTCTGTCCTCCCAACAGTAAAATTGATCTGACACAGATGCAATTACTGTGTAAAAGTTAGAACAGCAATGATGGAAGAAGTAGCTAAGGGGTTGTTCTTCAGCCTTAAGAGACTTGAGAGTAGAAAGAAGTGTCCAGATTGCTGTTACATTTCTCTCTAATATTTAATGACTTGTACAAGCAGAAGCAAAGGATTTCTTTTCTTATGTACAACAACAGGCAAATAATATTATAAGTATTCAGATGAGTTTTTGTTTATTCATAGAAAACCAAATTACTTGCCATTGTAATATTAGGAAAATGTGCTAAAATAAAATGTTCACACTAAACTATCCACTTGATGAAAATTGGCTTTCAACATATTTTTTTTCTTTCTTAAAGAAGAGTCACTCTGGGTTATAAAATGTAACTCCTTGATATTTTTTAAAAATAATAATGACGCCATTTGATCTGAAGTGAGATAGGGGCTACTGTTTGATCCTGTCTAATTGGGAATAGAGGAAAACTTCACAGTGGCTTTACTAGGCTAGGAATCTAAACCACTTGATATGACAACAGGCAAAATTTATGAGGGTCTTTTTTTTTTCTTTCTCACATTTATCAACTGTCTGATACCTAATACATAATATTTAAATGTTGTCATGGTTGAGATACCAGGTATCACAGAAACTTGCCACATCATGTTTAGGCTCTCCATATAATGATTATAAAGATTTCTTCACAAAGTTTTTTTGTTAAAGATGTTTTATCAGTTTCACAGACAATGGCAAACTTTACTCTGAAAAGTTTATTTTCCATGCGTTTTCTCTAGAACCATCTGTTAAATCATCCTACATGTATTACCATTATTTTTTTATGCTGCAGCAATATGGACAAATCTTACCTGAAATACTGAAATTGGAGAAGCTTTGCTGTAATTTTTTTTCTTTATGCATACACTGAAACACACAATTTTGTCTCTGCTGGATTCAGCCTTTTTCAATACAAGAAATTGCTCAGAATTTTGATTTACAGTCTATTAATAATAATATCCAGTGGGCTTGCTTAGCAACCTCTTTACACTTCTGCCATCAGCAACGTTATCTGAGATACTGTAAGCAAGTCAAATTCAATTCATTTCTGATCTCTGTGGGTATGATCTCTGGCCAAGATAATTTTCTTTCTGGCAGAGGAAAGTGTCTATAGCTATTACAAGGTTGGTTAACCTATATAATGTGTGGTAGAAATGAGAAACTTTCTCTGTATCCAGCTGGTTATTAATAAAGAACAAATCCTCTTACGTTGTCAACAACACTTCGCTAGGATCAAAGTCAAACTGGTGACTGACCATCTGTCTCTGTGCATATGTATTTCACATAGTTCATGCCTTACTGATCCATCAGATCTCACCTTGAATCAGAATAATTAACCACATCAAGCCAATCTGACCTAGCCACAACCACCAAGACTTTTACTGTTAACCTCAGTGTAGCTAGGAGCTCTGTTGGTCCCAGTTTCAAATAGTAGTTTCTGTTACCTTGGATCACTCAGTTAATTTTTGAGTATGTAAAAAAATTATATTTATTCAGGTTTGTAAGATGCTGTCACAACTTTGCCATATAAAATTTACGTTTTACATTATGCAGGGAGACTTGTTTTCAAGCTGTTGACTAACAGCGCATTATATACTGTTAGAGCAGTTTTCCATGTGTGGCTTCACTTCACTACAGAAAAGATTTTATTCAGATAGAGGTTTTCAACCATTGCTGTGAAGTATGGAATAAAAAATGAACCTTTCTTAGAGAGATAAGTAGGTACTTTATTTGCTTACAACTTTGGTCCAATAGCATCTAACGCATGATAGAAGAAGAAGAAGTGTTGTCAGGCTCTCAGTGATGCTTTCGCAATGCAACAGTGAAGTTTGCTTTCTTTGGCTTACAACCACAGTCTCAACTGGTTTACACTGTACGACCTCTGCAAACTTCAAAGAGCTAAGTCAGGAAATCAGTGTTTTATCAGTCTTATCCCACCTAGTCAAGGAAATAATTCTTTTTTTTTATGAAGTAAAAGTAAAGAGAATTATGGATAAGAGCAGTAGGGGGTTTTATGTTTAATATGTTGAATGACAAACAGCTGTAAGTAAATAGACTCAGAATTAGTGAGACTGATTTCTGTATACTATATGTCAATTAAAGCTGGAACTACTATGCTTGGATACCAGTTGTCTCAATCAACTTGTCACTATTTATAAAATATGGATAAGGTAATATTTACTTATAGGCTAAAATACTCCATCTAAATTAAGCAGAATTATAAAATAGTAAATATCAATGATATTTCCCCCTTTTTCCTAAAGTTAACTTAACATTGGGTTAAAGCATATGATACAGAAACTGCAGAAAAGAGGAAAGATGCAATCTGTTCTCCATGCCCACAGTTGACAAGACCAATTATAAGGGGCCTAAATTCCGTGAGGAGTATTCAGATTAAATATTAAAAAAACACTTTCTTATGGTAAAGATACTGAAGCAGTAGAATAGATTGCTTGAGTTCACCACCACGGGTGATCTTTGAGAAAACACTAGACAGATTTCCAGCCTGCCAGAATCAACTGGGTAAGAATGCACCCAAACCATCAATTCTCTGAAAATGTCAACATTTAGAATTGCACCCAGATCCAAATGTCAAATATCTAGATGTTGGGGGGGACAGGGGGATGGGACGTGTCTGGATAATGAGGGTTTTTCCTCCATTTTAGAGAAAAGGAACAAAATTTATTTCTAACCCTCTTCTAGAATCAGGCTTCCCTTAAAAATAGAGCTCTGAGTATATAAAAATCTATATCTCATTAAGCAATTAAAGTTTAAAGGAGACTCAGAGGCAGGCTAAAAAAAAATGAAAAGGCTTTTGGTGTGGGTCTTGATCCACCTGCCCTATGAGCAAGTTAAAAAACTCATTGTACTTGTAAAGTTGACTGAGTTCTTGGTAAGATGAAAAAAGAGCAGACAGCCTCAGGGAATGGGAAATATGACTCCATTTGGAAGAGCTGCTCGCTATGAGAAAAAACAGGTGCTGCTGTTGACCATGCTATTTCTGATCTGTAACTAGTTGAGAATTTTGGTCTCGGGGCTGTCAGAATGCAATCTCTAAGCAGCACTAAATTCCTTCAGAAGTTATAAGGAAAAAAAGTCAGCATAGATGAAAATATTTTTTTACTCCATGAAGAAAAAAAAAAGATTCCTTCAACATAGACTTTTTCATGTTTCTTTTCTCTCAAAGTCAGATCAAAGGTTAGTTAAATTAATTTTATGTTAACTCAGACAAGACACCAACATTTACATTCACAGTTAATCACAAATTGTTTGACCTTGGGCCACCTTCCATACATCAGAGAAGAGAGTTCAGAAAGACATCACATGAAGGGGTTGGCACTAATAAAGACTATTCACTGCACAGTCTAGCATGAGGCACCCTAGCTGTCAACAGAACGGTATGACAGCATTCAGATCAAACAAGTAATCCAGTTAATGAGGCATATCTCAGGAACTTGCCGAGAAAGTAAGCATGTAAGTGATATGGGTACTTTGTCATGGATTAATAGAATATTAATCAAGGCAAGGTACATTTTCATATACCGGTGACAGAAGGATTAGGCACCATGGGAGTGTTAAAGCTTTAAGTACCTTTGAGAATGCAGGGTCTAGTTTCTTTGCTTTTGTTTGAAGTAAAATGAATAAATCCAAATATCCTGCAGTCAATGCTTATCATTCTGAATGGTTTCCTCAGGTATCTTTTGGAAACTTGGTTAAAGAGCATCACAAATCTTCTGTGAAAAATTTCCAAAGGAACACCTACACTATGTAATTTTAAGCAAATTAAACCTGTGCAATCTAAGCCAGTTTCCTTCTGTCTTCATATTTTAGTCTCTTCAGGGACGGGCCATGGGATACTTTTCTGTGTTTTCTAAACAGTTGTGTAGAGTTGCTGAGCCTTGATAAACAATTAATGAGCCCACAGCCTGTCATTTCTGTGGTGGTTGAAACATCTCAAGAAAGTCATGGTAACTGGTTTTTAAAATTGCAAAAATAACTTTGGTAATAAAGCACTTTTTAAACCAAAAGCATTGTTTAAATATACTAAGGTTATTGTTGTTCATGGGAGCTATCTAGATCATTTTAAAAAGTCATATAAAAAGTTATTGCCACTGTAATAATTGTGTTTTTCAGCTATTCATTCCCTTCAATGGTACATTAGAAATCTACAATGAAACAACACATGCAGTCTCATAAACTGATTTTTTTGGCTGATAAACATAGTGAAGTGGAAATTCCAGGAGCAGTGGGACTTCCAACAGTGGGGAGAAACGCATTCACTGAAAACACTGTAAGTTTGTATGCAATTAACGTACATTCAAGAGAAGCTACTAGTATTTCTAGGGCCCAGATTGTGTTTGGTCAGATGGGGCACATGATTCTTTTAACACACTGAAGCTCCCCACACAAGCACTTGGCGCAGACCCTAAAGTTAGGACAGGCAAGTAGCATAGTATTTGCAGGCAGCATCAAGGAAATGGCAAAGATATGGATATAGTGTCATCTGTTCACTTCCAGAAACAGATACAGACTATCAGAGGTGCCCAACAAAAGAAAAGAATGTGTGCTTCCTTATTCTTAGAAAGCATACTGCCTGCATGATGAATTCCTACTCCTTCTTAAATATATGCCTGAGGAAGAGGCTATTCTTAATATCACTAAAATTTTTTGCTTTTCTGTTTTTTTCAGGACAGAAAAAACACTAGGCCAAGACAAGTCATAAAATGTTCCCCCATGAATACCTCTCTTAGATTTATTGTTTGATTATTTGCTGTTTTTTTTAAAAACGGAACTTCTGATTTACCTGTTGAATTGTAAAGAACAAGGAAGCAAATCTAACATGAACTGTCAGGTCAGTGGTATGCTTTGTAACATCATCTGTATATTCATATTCCTTCTTTTTCTCCACGTCTCCATTTTGTCATGCTTCTGCAGATCTTTTCCCATTTACTCTCCTTCTCAATTCAGCTTCCTGAAGCAGGCTTCAGCTTCAGTTTCTGCTATAGATATCCACTGGGAGATTTCTCTGTGCTAAATATTGGAGCTACAACTGTTGTACATGTCCAGTGTATATGGGCAAAAATGTCAGATTCATACATATCAAGCTAAGGTTCAACATCTGGGAAGATTAGCCAAAGATTCTTAAGGAACTTGTATAGATCTCTGAAAACCCAGACTTAGCATCATGAATTGTCCTCCAGCTGCCTTTGCTTACATTTTGAATCATTTTACTATGCACCTGTTTCTTCCTGACTGCTTTTTGTGGCTGGAAAATGAAGAAATTTCTTTTAAACTATTTTTGTAATGGATAAACTGGTAAGTGTGAAGTTTGCAGGACATCAGGATTACTTGTAATGGCAAAATACACAATTAAATGGAATTGCTCTGGACTACTTAAGAAATGGGATAAGAAAATTAAGTGTGATCATGTTGTGGAATATATGGGTTGGTCAAAATGGAACTACTTTGTAAAATATGGTGGAGATTTCTTAGGGGCAGAAAATCCAAGAAATACATTCCAACACATCCTGTTTCAGCTATTCAGGAGCTTTTTTCCACTTCAAAGTTGTTTATTTTAAAGTGGTATAATATTAAATAAAACTGAAACTAAAGGCCAAAAAGTACACTTTTTGAAGAAAAAGATCTTTTAAGATGTTCCATTATTAGCAAATTTCAGTTCATTTTTCTACTTCATAAGAAACTTTATTTCAGAGTTCTCTCTCTCTTTCATGAAATAGAAAGTCTATCCAAACTAATTGCTCACAATCATTTTCGAAGAGACTCAGAGCATTTTTATGGGATTTCTGAGAAAAGGTTTTTGAGGTCAGTAACTGGTGTTTTACACTGATTGGGCCCCTCAGCAGCTGGCTAGATCCAGCTCACTTGGATTCACTTAGCAATATTGGTCGGCCTTGTGTTGACAGCTGGTTAGATACCAACGTTTTCCAAGTTAATTCAATTTAATCTCATCAATATTGTTATACTAGTTATAACACTTTTAGGACTGCTTTATATTTACTTGTATTCACAGTGATGGATTCTTTTTCATTTTATTTCTTTGGATGGAATAGATCTAGATGAAGAAGTAAATTATGATTTGTATAGCTTGTGAAGAAAAAGTTATGCTGCCCTGTGACTAAACCAAGTAGATCTTCATATCAGCTTCATGATAAAACTGAGAGATCAAGCAGCAGCATGGAAGTAAAAGCTGATGTATGGTCATCTATTAAGGTTACTACTAAAAATGCTACAAATATATGAGATAAATTCCTAGAACACTATAAGCTATAATATGAATGCATTTGGAGGATAAGCTGACTTAAAAAACCTAATAAAGTACCTGGCCTGATGGACAGATTTAAGAATTACCACTGAAATGGAAAGAAATTGAAAAAGCAAACAAATTTAGAAGAAAATGGCCTAGAACTATCTGTGGGTTTTCATCATTTTATTTATTATTCAACTGCATTTTGTTTTGCATCCTGTTTTCCGTTCTTTCAGTTTTCCTGTTGCACACCACCTGTAAAGAACTGGCAAGTAATTCTGATATATCCAAGCATCTCCCTGACACTTTACCCACCTTATTTGCACTTTGTTTGCAATCTAGGGCTTCTCTCCTTTGTTTTAGACAGAGAATGCTCCCTCTTCTGCCATGTTTTTCTGTAACTGTTGGCTGATGTCGGTGTTGCTCAGATGCCTCTCCAGGATTCGTGTTCAGTCCAATCCAGTGACTGACAAACTCTCATGCAGATTGTGCAGCTGCATATACTTATGTCACCCTGAATTCTGGGAGCTTTAGAGAAAATAGCATAGCTCTGCTAGCCACACAGAGAGGGCTTGTTTGGTTTTGATTAAGTGCAGAATAAATAAGAAGGTAGCACTAAAGAACATGAGGAAAATAAATGCCAACAGGTGAAACAGTGGATGGCTCAAAGGGTTATAAGGGAGGGCCATTACAGAAATTATTTGAGTGAAATTTGAATCCTGACTTAATTCTCACAGATCCTGAAGTCAGTTTCAGGCATAACATGCAAATTCAGTGGTCATTAAAGTGGACAGATACAGAATTGCTTGTGGAGAAGGGAGGAAGGATCCAAAATATGCCATTATTTGTTTTTATCACAAAATGTTAGTATGGATTTCTATGGAAACCTATCAGAAATTGTTCTTGGAGAAGGTCTTAGGAGGAAACATGTCAGTCCTCTGGCTCCCTACTAATCACATCTGTGAGCACAGAGAAACCAAGCTAATCATACAGATTACCCTGACTAATGCTTTGGCTCTTTTTCTCTGTGACTACATACATGGCAGACTAATAAGGTTCAACATCAGCTGTCAGAAAACTCCTAGGGAAATGTTCCTTATGTGCCAAGAAGAAGGTATTGTATATGTTATTGCTGATGATTGCTGCCACTGCAAATTGTGCAAACTGGCTGCTCCTCAGCACCTGCGACAGCTTCTGCCAGTTGAAAAGTACAGTGCATCCTTGAAAGAACAAAAATCCTCTAAAGAAGAAGTAGGTGACATTCTTTATTGAAAAGATCTGGCTGTGTTTTTTGAAAGTATTCCCATTAAGGTGTCTTCTCAGCCAATAAAAATCCTACAGATTCTTTTGGCAGATTTTAAATCTGTCTTCCTTTGGGTTCAGGGAGAAGAAAGGTATAGGTATATTACTCTTGGAAGACAGACAGAGTTAAGTTCTTTGGAGAGAGGAATTGAGATAGGCTATCTTTATGGGTAGTCTTATTTCCTATATTTTAATAAAATTCCATATACAGTGTCCTGGTTTTGGCTGGGACAGAGTTAACTCTCTTCTTAGTAGCTGGTACAGTGCTGTGTTTTGGATTTAGGGTGAGAATAATGTTGATAACACGCTGATGTTTAGTTGTTGCTAAGTAGCGCTTATCTAAGTCATGGACTTTTCAGTTTCCCATGCTCTGCCAGCAAGCAGGTGTACAAGAAGCTGGGAGGGAGCAGAGCTGGGGCAGCTGACCTGAACTAGCCAAAGGGGTATTCCATACCATGGAACATCATGCCCAGTATATAAACAGGGGGAGTTGGCCGGGAGGCATGGATCGTGGCTCTGGCATCAGTCAGCAGGTGGTGAGCAATTGCATTGTGCATCACTGGTTTTTTCTTCCCCCCCCCTTTTTTTTGTTATATTCCTTTTCATTACTATTATTATTATATTTCATTATTATTATTGTTTGTATTATATTTTACTTTAGTTATTAAAATGTTCTTATCTCAACCCACGAGTTCCATCTTCTTTCCCGATTCTCCTCCCCATCCCACTGGGAGCAGGGGCCGGGAGGGAGTGAGGGAGCAGCTGCGTGGTGCTTGGCTCCTGACTGGGGTTAAACCACGACATACAGTCTTGAAGAAATGTGACTCTCTGGCTGTATCTGCTTCACATTCTGGGGCACAGATTTGGTCCACTTGGTGGCAGCAGTGAACATGGCACCACACGCACTTCGCCTTGATATTGGTAATGAAGGACGCTTTTAAGAGTGTAGGTGTTGATAATAACAGAAGAAACACTTTTCTGCCCATTGTGCTACCTACCGATCTCTTTATGTTCTGGCTGTTCAGCATTAAAGTCAGTATGGTGGTTTCCCTGAGCCATACTTTTGGTCTTGACTCTAGTATAGCTCTAAGAGATCATATACGTTTTTTTTGCTACAGATCGCTGAGCAAAACCAAATGAGATATTGCTCTTCGTAAGCTGTATGAACTTTAGATTGTTAACAGTGTTTCTGCACCTTCCTGTCAGTCCGATTTCACTTCTTCGGTGGTGGTTGTTTGATGTATTTAAAAGATTGCTTCCCCACTGGTGGAAAAGAGAACATAATCATACTGCCCAAGTATAGAGGGAAACATGGTAGTCACAATGCCCAGTTTGATGCTAATGGCATCAACTTTTAGGGTTGGAGGTGGGGGGGTCTAGGAAGGGAGGAAATTACAGGGGGAGGAGAACAAAAAGAAAAAGCAAGAGGAGCAGGCTGTGTTATTTGTCAATAGAGATGTCTGCTTATTTGGCTGTAGACTTTGAGCACCCTAAATGGTTCTGATGGACTACAGAGACATTGGCAAAACAGGTCTGACAGACTAGATGTAGTAGGAGCCAGGACTATGCTGCCTAGTACTCTCACTTGTCCTCATTTCCACTTCAGTATTTATTTCTTAATAGAAAAGATCAGAAATTATTTTCATGGTAACATTATATTATGCTAAGTTTATATTGCATATTACCTCATGGTAATATTATATTACATTATTGTATGTTGCAGTAACATCTTGAGCAGGAAAAATAAAGTGTCCAGAATTAAAAAAAATTGCTGTAGCAGCATCACATTTTCTATGTTGATTCTGACTGATATTCACCTCATACTTTCAAGAAGTGAAGTATTTTGGATCTCAAAATATTAGAATTGCCATACGATGCTTGTGGCGGCGGCTGGGGGTGGAGTGGGAATAGAATCCCTTCTAGCAGGAAGGGAACAGGTAATACTTGTACTTGACCCCGGGTTTTAAAACTTTAGCACTTAAATAAAGCTGAACCTCTCTGAACACAACACTGGCATAAAAGAAGCTCAGGGGACATTGGAAGAGACTCTTTGGCGGTGTATTGTAGATAAATCCATTTGTCATAGTATGGATGGGGTGTTTGTATGTTATAGTTGCAATTGTCCTCCTTCTTCAAGGAAATGGCTTTGAAGAAGGCATTTAATGATGTTTTGCAGTCATCCATTGTGGCTGTGGAAAGAACAGTTATAGTCTTTAAGCATCGTAATTCATGAAAACGTAGACAACTATAGTATTGCTGGAAATCACTGTTTCTATCCATTGGTCACAGAAAAAAAAAAGCAACAAGAAAGACAATATTATGTCCTTATACACAGGTCAGGAATTTAATTTCTAAATGATTTTTTGCATATTTTTTTGTATCCATTGTAAGGACAGTATTGACCTGTACTTTTTTTATGCATTTGTTTTGTCTTTTCTCTCATAGCTTTCTCAACAAGCTTTAAAAGAAACAGCAACTCTGTGAGATGTAGCATTAGCTGGGGCTTTTTGCTCTAATCTGCGTTCACACAGGTATTTTGTTGAGTCCAATGACAGTTGAGTTTGTGATGCACGGGCTGGGCTCTGACCTGTTCTGAAGAACCGGTGCTCTTCCCTATCCCTGTCTTGCACCATAATCTGCTGCTTGGTGAAATGCCATGCAGGAGGAGGAGCGGACTGCTGCCTTAATCAGTATAATTCTCTTCACAAATTATCTGATCCAGGTACTGTTGAAATGAATAGAAATATTTCAAAGGTAATTAGATCAATGGTTTATTTTCTACAATTTTCCTACAGCTTTGCTGATGCTATCAGATCTAATAGCACATCCTCTCTTTCTATAATAGATAACAGAGAAATGTAGTTTTTCTGTTCTTACTGGAACTAAGTGGGATCTTATCTACATTACTCAGCAGGGGTCTTTGTGACCTTTGAGTGAACTATAATGAAAATTATTTGCATGACTTGGATTTTCTAATATTTTTCAATGAGGAAAAATTAGATTCATTTTGACTTATTATGAAAATACAGGCTGTTGCCATGTTCACCAGTCATCTATTTTATTATTGCTTTAAATTAATGATGGATTAATTTTGTCCATGATAATGTATACCATCATTTTAAGAATATTTCCTGTAATTTTTAATAACTCCGTTCAATAATATACCAAGGCTGGGATTTTGAGGGCTGATCTTTGGTCTAGAAAGTAAAAAATCCCACAGTTCTCTCCTGAAGGCAAAAGTTTTCATTTTTTTTTCTTTTCCCTTTTTTCCCCACCCCGTAACCTGTAGCAGTGGTTTGCCAGCTCTGCCACTTCCCTTATAAAATGAGATAAGTTACCATTCATATTCATAGAAAAAAACCATGCAATTTAGAACCTCGCCCATTGTCCTGGTTTTGGGTGGGATGAAGTTAATTTTCTTCCTAGTAGCTGGTATAGTCCTGTGTTTTGGATTTAGGATGAGAATAATATTGATAACACACTGATGTTCTAGTTGTTATTGAGCAGCGCTTACACTAAGTCAAGGACTTTTCAGCTTCTCTTACTGCCCTGCCAACAAGGAGGCTGGGGGTGCACAAAAAGTTGCGAGGGGACACAGCCGGGACAACTGACCCAAACTGGTCAAAGGGATATTCCATACCATATGACGTCATGCTGAACAATAAAACTGGGGGGCGTTGGCTGGGGGTGGCGGCCTGCTGCTTGGGGACTGGCTGGGGATCGGTCTGCAGGTGGTCAGCAATTGCATTGTGCATCACTTGTTTTGTATATTCTTTTATCATTATTATTATTTTCCCTTCCTTTTCTGTCCTATTAAACTGTCTTTATCTCAACCCACGAGTTCTACCTTTTTTCTGATTCTCTCCCCCATCCCACTGGAGGGGAGTGGGTGAACGGCTGTGTGGTGTTTAGCTGCCTGCTGGGTTAAACCACAACACCCGTTTTCCTAGCACTTTAAACAAATTGTCAGGCTCATAATGGTACAACAGAGAGGTCAGAGGCAATTGGGCAGCAGTGCCCAGCGCACAGCTAGCAGGAGAAGTGGAAGCACACAATGTCAAGCCACTTCAGTAGGAGACGTGACAGGAAGCAAGACTGAAAACCTCACCAGTCATTGCCAACTATCCTACAGATCTGTGGCTTTCAGCCTGTGATCCACAGACTCCAGGGTGTTACTACTACTTTTAAATGACTTGCGAAGTTGATCAAGAGAAATAATTTAATGTGTGCTACACAGCAGTCTGCATAAGATGAACTTTCTAAACCCAACTCTCATACATTAAAAAATTTCTTCAGAACCCACAAGTCACAGAAAGGCTGAAAATGGATCTATACATAATAGATTATACAAAACAGCTTACAGGTTGACGACTACGGCAGGTATCCGAAGCAAGGACCTTTTTTCCCTTACTTTCATATAGTATTAATTTCAGTTCAGGTGATATCACAGTTGCAGTGAGAGTTACTATTTATGTAGGATTTTGGTGGATAATCTTTCAGAATATGTTACTTGACTTTGATTTTTCAGTCCTGCATATAGTGTAACGCAGATCCTAAATTGAGGTTTGAGCTCTTAAAACTCTTTAAAATTGAATTGCAGCGTACAGTGTATCATTTGGAAGATGTGACAATATATTCAACAGTAGGCAGCAGGTGGTGTTAAAAATGCGGTCTTTGGTTTTGAGGGTTGAGAATAAAACAGACATATAAAGTTGACAGGTGGTGATTATGTCTGGGAAACCACAGAGATCTAGGGATTTTGCTAATTTTGGCAAACTGTTCATAGCAGGTAACTTATCGAAAAATTCTACCTCTTTTTGTTTGTTAATATCCCAATTCCCTAAGCTCATTCTTGAACAAAAATGCTCAAGTGTTCGCTA
This sequence comes from Gymnogyps californianus, assembly GCF_018139145.2. Classification (NCBI taxonomy): domain Eukaryota; kingdom Metazoa; phylum Chordata; class Aves; order Accipitriformes; family Cathartidae; genus Gymnogyps; species Gymnogyps californianus. The sequence continues at coordinate 75,383,481 of NC_059472.1, read as the reverse complement.
AATCCACCAAATAATTAAACAATTAAGGTCTTATCCGAAGCCTTCTATAGTCCATAAAAATAATTCCATTATTTTAGTGTGTCTTGTATATACTGTAATTGCCAGTATAATTCCCTATCTCTGTATAGTCCTATTTTAAGTCAGTGAGTCTCTTGGTACACATATATCTTTTCATACTGAGGAGGAAGGATTTCAGAAACAGACTCCACCTAAATAATTCTGCAAATAATTCTTTGTCTCTAAGAGAGAACTGAGCATTTTTTTCCCCTCGTGGTGCTCAGCAGTCACAATTTTAGCTAGACCTAAAAGTCATATGGTACGTGTTTATTCCCTGACTGAAGGGGCATAAAAGTCCAAATGTTCATATTTGCAGATTCAAAATTAACATCTGTGGTTGTTCTCTATAATACACTTAACAATTGCTGTGTCTGCAAGTAATCCTTCCAGTAAACTCAATTCTTATATAGAGCAAAAGGAAAACAAACAAAAAAGCAGCATAAACACAATCTAAACAAAATGGGGTAGGAAATATCTGTCAAAATGTGTCAACAGAATTTGCTCACCTTTAAAAAGACTTTCTTTCTGGCAGCTCCATTACTGTTCATGATCATGACTGAAAACGTGTAGAAACAACATAAAGCCTGTGGAAACAATATAAGAAGCATCCATTCTTCATCTAGTTTTAGACTTTAAATACTCTTCCACTAGCTTCTGTGTCCTCTTAGCTTCAAGAATACAGGTATATAGAAGTAGCTTGTACAAAGTTAAGCCCATTAAACAAGTGTTAGGCAAGTGAGAAACCATTTTGATGGTCTCATATATTTGGTCTCAGATGATTTTAGGAGAAGGTTCTGCAGTCAGGCCTTCAGAGGAGCCTAATGAGGTTAGAAGAGGTTCTGCAGGGCTACATGGAACTGGAATGATTGTCATCTGGTTTAGACACTTCCCTGCTAGACAATTTTGAAGCTCTCCCTAGGTATCTGTCTGTATATTAGTACCTGGAATGCTGCTCATGTGCTCCCGTCCCTGAAGCTATTGTATACCAGTAGGCAGAGGATGAGAGCTCCAGGAGCAGACCTCAGTGCGATTTGCTACAGCTGTACTTGAGAGAAAGGCTGTTTTGAGTCATCTGTGATCTGTGAGTCATACTGCAATTATGGCTAATGGTAAAACAGAGCTGTGGTTTTGTCAGCCAGACTGGACTTACCCAAATCAGCATCACGTGCTAAGACACTGTGTCTGATTTCATCTGGCAGGTTGTTATCAGTGACTTCCACTGTGTCCAAGTGTGTTAAAACCTCTGCTGCCCTTCAGGGGCTGTTTTTGCAGGGTTAAAAGCAAAATAATACATTTAATGCATTTCATTTCAGCACTTTCTGTTAAGCTTTTCTAATTCTTATGTTTAAACAAATAAATAAAGAGGAAATTATAGGATGTGGGGTGTTCTGCCAGGAAGTGTTTCTGTAGAATAGCATGATTTTGCAGACTCATTTTCTATAATGGAATGTTTGTCCTCCTACCATTATCTGTAAAACAAATCTTTCACAAATTTGCTACAGATTTACAACACAAGCCTGTACTCATATGCAATGCTAAATTGCTGTAAAATTAGGTAATATGTGCTAAGTACGTATCTTCAACTTGTATAAAATCTAAGCTTATGGCATGTACTTATCTAAAACATATAGTTTCTCAAATACTGTATTTACTTATTCAAGGGGGGAAAATAGTTCTTTGGGGCAGATTTTTCATATCTTGATTCTAAAATTAATTGCTGTTGAACTAAGTGGTAAACTTTAAACCCTAGCCACACTGTGGACTCTGTATGTGGTGTTGTGTATGTTAATTTTACTGGAAAATATATAGGGAATTAATTAATTTCTCTCTTTAGGACTCACTATACTAAATCTGAGTTTTTACTATACAAAACTGAGCCACTGAAGTGTAAATTCAAAGGATATTACCCTGGCTTTGAAAAATCTCAGCCTGGCCTAATCGGTAGGATTCTCATTAGCAGCTTCATTCAGGTCTGTGTAGGTACTAATTGTGCAGTCTTTGTTCTGTACATGGTGCAGTTTCTTTCAGTCAGAATGTCTGAACCTAGGAGTCCAAAATTAGTTTTCTCATCTCAGACAACAATATTAATATTTCAATCAAATGCCTATTTTTGATCAGTAGTTTCTAACTATGCTTGTCTTGTAAAGATTGATGTGCATGTTCACATGGGATTCCAGAATGAGACTCTAGGCACACGGCGCTCTCTGCATCATTTCATTTTTGACAGTCTTTAATGTGATGGTCATACGGGTTGTTGTGAAGAGCCTGGTGTGTGCCCTGTGCATAGGCTTAGCTCTCTCACAATCTCTTAGCCTGAGATTTTCTCCCACAACAAGTGATCTTTGGGGTGTGGCAATAGCTGGGCACCCAGCTGTGTGATGTTTAGGAAGTGACCATTTCACACTGTGACAACCAGGTGACTTGAAGAGCTCTTACATCAGGCATTGAGAAATTGAGGCTTTAGTCCTTTTGGCTTTAATCATCAATACTGCTATGCCAAATTGTTCCATAGCAGAATGAGTTACTGAACCAGGGAAGTTTATTAATCTTTGTGTTTATCCATGGTAGTAGTTCTATTACTTACTATAATATCATAATTCTTCCCTGGAAGGCATAAATATTTTCAGTTCACATTATTAGTGCAGCCTATTGATTTAGGTCTTTATCTGGGCTTCTTAATGGAAAACCCAGAGAAACAGCACTTCCTCTTTATTTCTTCTTTACTGTTCATTATCTCTTAGGATCAAATGGCGATACATGAAATACTATTTTCTAAGGTGATTCTTGTAAGGCATGGCAATACATTTTTCACAAATAGGTAGAGAGCAGCAATGAAGAGATAAAGTGAAGGATATCTAAATGGGCAACAATGGGTATTTGCTTTCGGCAAAAGAGGAGAGCAGCATATATATTGATTGATTAAACTGAAAGAAAAGGCAGCAAGATTTAGAACAATAAAGGTACAACTAAATACTCTTGTAGATAAGTTGCAATAAGACAAATTGGAAAGACAGGACAGTCAGCTGTACATACTGACCAGAGGTAAGTTTTAAAAGTGATATCTCTGTTTTGATTTAAGTCGCAACCTCCTTTCCTGCTCTTAGTCCACTGTTTGTTTGTGTAGATAGTGTCTTCCAGAGGGCTGCAACCTCATCTTTTTTTTACCTTGTCTGTAAATTCGCCTAATAAAAATTTTACATTGTAAAGGGATAAAGATGTGGAAAGTCTTTAAAGCTGGTTATAAGCAAAAGGAAACTGAATGTTTTATCTCTGAAATCAAAAGAATTAGGAGGAGTTGGGTAGGGAAAGGACATGAAACCACCTACTCTTGTTGGGAGTCACAAATGACTCAGCATCTGTCCTGGTTTCGGCTGGGATTAATTTTCTTCCTAGTAGCTGGTATAGTGTTATGTTTTGGATTTAGTAGGAAAATAATGTTGATAACACACTGATGTTTTTAGTTGTTGCTCAGTAGCGTTTATACTAAGTCAAGGATTTTTCAGCTTCTCATGGCCATCCAGCAAGAAGGCTGGAGGGGCACAAGAAGCTGGGAGGGGACACCGCCAGGACAGCTGACCCAAACTGGCCAAAGGAATATTCCATACCGTATGATGTCATGCCCAGTATATAAACTGGGGGAGTTGGCCAGGAGGGGCAGATCACGGCTTGGGAACTAACTGGGCATCAGTTGGCGAGTGGTGAGCAATTGCATTGTGCATCACTTGCTTTGTATATTCTAATTCTTTTAGTAGTATTATTGCCATATTATTATTATTATCATTATTTTACCTTCCTTTCTGTCCTATTAAACTGTCTTTATCTCAACCCACGACGTTTGGGGTTTTTTTCCGATCCTCTCCCCCATCCCACTGGGCAGGGGGAGTGAGCGAGTGGCTGCGTGGTGCTTAGTTGCTGGCTGGGGTTAAACCACGACAGCATCAGAGGAGAAAGTCATTACAGAACAAACCAGGTTGTGAAGGATAAGGAAGGAACTTTGAAATACATTTTGAGATATTTGTAGGTATCAGAAATGCAGGATATTTTGGCATTCTGCTAATTCTACCTTCTGCTCAAGAAAGAAGCAAGCATATTCAAAATGTGGTTTTGGGTACTCAATAGCTTATGTCCCCCCCCCCAAAAAAATAAAGATGGTTGTACTCTGAATTAGTAAAGCACAAGTAAATATTTTTGCAGAGGACAGAATAAGAGAAAGAAAAGTGCATTTTGACAATGACTCAGGTGTCACACTAGGTAAACTTACAGGAGAGAGAGATGTGAATGCAGAAAGCAGGTGAAAAACCAGGAACACAGTTATCCTTTCAGACCTGAGAATATTACAATTGAAGCTCAGTCAAGAGAGACAAGTGTACTTGAAAAGCCGGCTCATTCTTACTAACTGAATTTTCATAATTTTCTATAGTAGAAAAAAAAAGTCTCTTCAAGTTGTTTTCTATAGCCTTAAGTAGTCAGGACTCTTATTTCCCCTTTCACTTGTAATTTTAAAATTTGCTCTTTAAAATTAGTTCATCATTATCTTTCATGATCTAACAATCTCAGTACATCAGGCAATTTTTTTCTAATACCTCTTATCAAGTACATACTTGCTATTAATTCATAAATGTGCAAAAAATGGTTAAACTTTCAGGTAGTAAAGAAATATATAACAAATATAAATTAAACTCCAAATTCTAAATCATTTTAAGCTTTCAGTCTGAATCTAAACAACACTTAAAAAGGGACTAATTTTTCCATTTTTCTCAAGTATTTTGGAGATTTCAGAACATTTTTTCGTGCTACTTCAGAACAATAAGTTAAAATCTTATTCATAAAATGAAAAAATCTAAATATATTTCAGGTCAATTAAAACATTACTGTTTAGTAGTTTTAAAATATTATTTTTTTAAATTTTAACTATTCATAATCTGTGTAAACAAGTTTTATAGATATATTATATTTTGTAAATAAAACCAATTTAAATACCCTTGAGCCTTTCTTGTATTTTCCCTAGTGAGAAGAGAAGAGAGGGAAAGGGGAAGGCAAAGGAGAAGAGGAAGGGGAAGGGGAAGGGGAAAGGGAAGGGGAAGGAGAGACGAGAGAAGACGAGAGGAGATGAGAGCAGAGGAGAGGAGATGAGAGGAGAAAAAGGGAAGGGAGGGGAAGGGAAGGGAAGGGAGAACAGAGAAGGAAAAAGAAAGAAAAGAAAAGACTTCAAATCCTTTGTTTCTCATTACTGTCAGGGAGAAAATGCTATATTTACTGGATCACTAGTTTGTTCAATTGCAGTAATTTTTATGTTCCCTCATGTTAACTTTCCTAAGTGCTCTGTAATAAATTATATCAGAAAGGCCACTTTTGTGTTCAGATGTTCTGCTCATTCTGTGGCAGTTATAACTCTGTCTCTTTGGTGGTTTGTCTAAAATGACTTTCTCAGCTCTCTTTGGTATCAAACCACAATTTGTTTGAAACTGATTGATAAGAGAAGATCATTATGGGACAGCAGGAAAGAAAGAAGTGTCATTTAACAATGACTTCTTTTTGTTCAGCCTGAATTGTCACAAAAAGTCTGTGCTTTCAAATGTTCCAGATAAGAAAACAGGAGTAAAAAAAAGACATTTTTTTAGAGTACTTTACATGCTGTAAACACAAATAGACTTTCAAAATGTCAAATACATTCCTTCCTTTCTGTATACACAATATTTCCTAAGAATGTGCTCCTCCAGCCCCCTTCCTGAAAAAAACCCTGACAACTTTATGCAAATACGGCCTCATTTAATATAAAATGTCTGGCTTGTAGCCTAATACAGTATGCAGAGAAATGGTAATCAAGTTGAATTATCATTTTTCAGACCTCAAGGTTAAAAAGAAATATTTCATCTGACCATATTTAATGTTTTAAATCTGCATTGAATATAAAATACATTGCAGTGCTACTGTACATATCCATGGCTTTGCCATCCCCAAAGTTTAATTATTTCTATGGGAAACCAATACACTCTGCACCCACTGTTTCTTACATTGCTCCTGGTGGATAATCCACTTCTTAGAACTTGTATGAAACATCTTGAATTATGATCCTTTTAAAGATTATTTTATTTATGTGTTTTTCCCCTGAAGTCGTGTGCACAATTCTGGTTGAAAATTTTGAATTAAAAATTTCCATGAAAGAAATACTTCTGTTCTTACAGAAATAAACTATTTAAACACATAATGAGCCTTAAGAATAATAGTGAACCCATTGACATCAAACAAAAGTAAATGTCTCATAAGAATCTTGTCTGAACTAAGAATATGATCACAGACTAGTCAAAGCCCTTGATGACTTCTAGTTAAGATGCATAATTAAAATTTACCTACATATAACAGATTCTTACCTTTTAAACTTACTCCAAACCTTCCTTTCTTCACATATCTGACAGTTTGGAGTAGATGAAACAAAAACATCACCTATTTTCTCCCCTATTTGCATATGTAGATTTGGAAGAATACTATTTCCATGTATTAACTGGTAATCTGTATTGAGAACTATCAGAATCAGAATATGATCCAAATACTTTCAGGAAGTTTAGGCCCAGTAGACACCTTTACAAAAAAATAGCAGTGGTTTTTTTTGCAGTGGAAGGAAAGGGGTTATGATTGAAAATATTATTGGCCTCAGTTTGTTATTTTAAGTTAAATATTGAGAAACTAAGTAGTTTATTTATTTCAGTTACAGATCTCAGTTTCAATTAATTTTTGAAATGTCTTTCCAAAATCCAGTCTGAAAAAGCAAAACATAATGCCCATGGAAGGTTGCTTATTTCAACTCTCTTTGCAGGGAAAGTGTAAACGCTTCATGAGCCCTGACTTCCTAGTAAGCATTATTCCATTGTGACTGACAGCACAAAGGGCAGCAATAGAAATAGCTTTTTAAAAAGATTTAAGATGAAAACAATGTCAGGGTACAGCTACAAACTAGTATTTGGGGACTGAATAGGCAGGTTTTCCTTTGATCCCTTAGAGTCTGAAGTTCACGTCCTTTTCTGTATATCCTTATCATTGTTCCAAATATAACAACAATTACTTGTTAAGTTTTTGAGCTCTTAGTATGGACAATGTATTTAGAAAACATTTCTGAGCATCTGTGAGGTTTTTTTATATATTTCTTTCTGGAGGACATTTCAGTATAACATCTTTTGCTGCTAGACATACCACATATGCTCTTGTAAGATAAGGGAAACAAGAATTAATTAACATCTAAATGATGCCTATATTTTAATGCTAATTATGCTTATTTAACCTATGAATATTTTATCATACATCACCCAGTAGTTTCAATAATCTGTCTTTTTATATTTTATTGATTCTCTCTCTCTCTCTCTAAAAATATTCCCCAACATGGTTTTAAAAAAATTATAATTTTACAGTTAGATCATTTCCATGGTATGCTAGGAGGAACACTGCAGCTGTTCACAGAAATATTAACTACATTAATGGCATTTTTTGTCTGTTACCTTTTCTGGGCCTTTTAAGCATTCTCTTTTTTTTAATTATTATTTTTTATTTTTTAAATTATTATGCATACATTTTGCTGTGTTTTCAGGGCAAACAAGCACTTTTGGACAGCTAGGTCAGATCCTAGAAGACTGCCAGAATTAATGGAGAAAAAATCAATGGACATTGGGGCAGGCCTCTGCTAACCACATATAAAAGGACAATATTGTCAATACTTCTTAATATTGGCTGAAAAAAAGCAGTCAGAGAAGAGGGCTTTTCCACCAGCCATCAGCTTTCAGTTCCTTCCTTTATTCAAACTCCCCTGTACCCAGGTTCTTTTGCTCAGAGCTATACCTTGCTGCTTGCACCTATGGGTCTTTTAAAGTGTTTGATCTATTGGGTACAAATGGTTTGGTCTGTGCTTCCCAAACACCTTTAATAAAAAGCCCAAACCAAACAAAAACAGTCAGCTTCTTTTTTTCCTAAGTACCTGTTTTTAAATAGAAGTGCAGAATATGTTAACAGAATTACATGGACTTAAATTCAATACATCCAAATGTAGTCTTTGGTTGTAAAGGAGATGTCCATGCAAGAAATTTTTTAAATGTGGGATTGATTCTCCTCTCCATTAATGCTAGAATGACTCACCACTTGTCACATCACATAAATAAGAAAAATTTAACATCCTTTGAAAGAATGGTCTGAATTATCTGAAATACATACGTATATGTTGCAGCAAGAGACCCAAGACCTCTCTTTCTTACTAAGGATAATATAAAATTTTTCTTTGTCTTAAAAGAAACATCCCTTCATGCACAAAGGAAACATATTGTCCTATTGTAACCACACGGACAGAGGTGCCTAATTATAATTTTCTTCGTCACCTTCCCATTTTCTGTTCTGCCTATCTTTTCTAAATACTCTATAGCATAGACCTCACTTTCAGCTCTGAAGCAATCATATCTTCAGAGAAACTTATGAACCAGAGTTTGACTACAGTGTATTTATTACATTAACAGACTTGATGACAGGCATAAGTTTGTTGCTGCTTTCACTATCATTTTTTTATGCAAGTATTCTAACTCATAACCTTGCAGACTAACATATGTATGTGGATATATACGTATATATGTCACATAGTTCTTATAAAAACCTGTATTATTGCTCTATTTTAAATCAACCAATTTCTCTTACCTTTTATACATTAGCAACGACTTCTGGAATATTCTACAATGATTTGATAACTGCAAACAGTCCCAATCATTCTGAGTAGACCTTTTCTATAAATAGCTGCTCAGCCACAGAGCTGCTCAAAGGGGTTTTCCATTGGAAAAAAAAAAAAAAAAAGAAAATAATTTTATGGGAATATGATAACTTGAGTGATTTTAATGGTAAAGCATCAGAAAGAATTGGTTTAATTTTAGTACAGTCACAATACTAATTTCTTGGTATTAGATTAGATTAAATATGGGTTTATATGCTGCATACTCCTGTAAGAGTGAGAGTGGTTTCTTCTGTATGAAAACGTAGCAAGGGCCTCTTCATTTTTACCCACAGAATTTTTCTCATATTAAAATCTTATATTTTTCGAAGCAGAGGTCCAAAGACCAAACCCCACTGTGACATGTCCTGCAGGACAATTTGTTACCAGTTCAGTGACAATTGTTTCAGCCAGCTTTTTGATAGAGGGAAGAAATAACAATCTTTCTTATGTGTTCCTTGGTATTGACAGATCGCTTTCAGATTCTTGCCTCCAGCAGAAATAATGCATCTCTGCCCTTTAAAATGATAACTACTATCCTGCAGTGATCTTCCTTGAGTCTGGTGCTATTTTCAATCTATTTACATTATCTGGATGACATAATTTTCCATGTTCAAGCTGTGAGACCACTGTTATACTCTTGATTTATTGTATTCCATAGTTTTTAATGCCTGCTGGCAGTAGTTTTCAGAGTTATGTTTAACAAGACTAAAAGAAACACACAAAGGCAGACTGCACAAACTTTCATTTCCAAACAAAAATATTTCTGTTTCTGGCTGAATAAATATTTTATTTCAGTTATTTCTTTCTTTGAGAGAGGAAAAGCTAAAAAAGTTCTTTCAGAAGTTAAACACCCTTAATGAAAATGTCATATTGCTGAGATTTTAATTTTTCAGGCAAAAGCAATCCCTATGAATTATGATTTAAAAATTAAAAAAAAATAGAACTGTGGTCCCCTTAATTTTAATAATTTTCATGCATTTGCATATAGAATTTACAAATAGGCCATAAACTTTTCTATATACACAAAAAATATTTCATAGCGATACATTTCTGGGATAAGTGTATTCTACTAAGATCTCATATGCTGCAGTGTGCTATTAGGAGCTACTGTATAACTGAGAGGTTTAAGTATATGCTGTGTACAAATTAGATGATGAAACAGGAAAACAAACAGCATTAAGGGAATGAAAAATTACATTCTGAGTTGGAGGAAGAATATGAAAAAGCATTTTAAGTGTTGATGGACATGAAGTCTGGTGAAAATAATACAACTTTACTATAGAGTTTGTGATATCAATGCAATCATACAATTTATTACACTAATTTCTTCTCAGCCAATTCTGTACAAAGACAGGTAACTTATGGCATCAGTAGTTTTGGGAGGAACTAGGTACTGACTTAGTGGAATGAACCACAGTTATACATTTTTAAAGAAAATGTTGGCTACTATTAATTCTTGCCATCGTTCTTCTTTCTTGCACACATAATGCGTATGAAAGATAAAGTTGTTAAAGGTAGTTTATAGCACAAAGGGAAGCATGTATGTCATCAGCCAAGTTTTATAGTGTATGACAACATAGCCATTGATTAGACTGGTTCAGCCTCTGCTTTATAAAGAAAATTATTTTTTTTTTACCCATCCCAATTCAGAAAACATGTAATGAATGTGATGTTGGTGACATAAAACTTGTTCTCATCTCAACATGCAGACTTCATTGGCTGCAAATGAGCATGCTATGGAGAAATGAGATATACAACTCACAAAAGTCTGATATATGTCATTCCAGGTTGTAGATCTGTTGGGATTTGTGATTTGCCACTGCTTTTCTGTCTTCATAGCTGGATCCAAATTGATGACAGACTGGCCCAGGATTTGCTAGTCTTCCCACAGGAATGTTATGGCTCCAAATGTATTAAAGATGGAAAAACGTGCCCACATTCACCAATGATCTTTTCCCTTTTTTTACAGCACTGTGTGTTTGCGTTTTGAAACTGCCAACAGTGTTATAACTGCTTCATGCATTTCTAGTTAAAAGTGTTAGAGTTAGCTCAGAAAACTAAGGAAAATGAAAGATAGTAAAAAGCAGTTCACCTAGAATCTCAGGAGTCTTTGGTGAGAAAAAAGATTGTGGTTTTTCTGGGTGAAATTACCCATTATTCTTGGATGGGAGTGAAGAGGAATTTGTCCCCTGGCTAACATGGTGATCTTTTGAGAGAAAAAATTCTGAAATTAAAAAAAAAATGGGTGGGGGAGTTAAAGCTGTGCATACTGTGAACATCTGTAATTGTCTTATGTTTGATAAAGTTTTCTTTTGGAAGAGTAAGCAGGCATTTATATTTTATTTTGTGGATTAATTCTTCAGGGCACTGGGGCCATATAAGTTCTTTTTCTCTCTTTCTGTTTTATCATTCAAAAATGGGGGGTGGGGAAAAAGTGGGGAAAGAGTAGGGAAAGGCACGAAATACAGAATAAGGGTCCTGTAGCAGAAGTATTGGAAAGCAGGTGTTATCAAAGACTCGGACACATGGCCTGGGATATTCTGTCATTTTGCCTGCGACATTTTGTCTGGGGTATTTCAAAGGTGATGTGGATCAACCCTAACGATGGTTACAGGCATTGCACAAAGAACAGTCATGTTACCTACCCCCAGCCCTGGATTTGGCTGTGGTGATAAATAGTAAAAGGGCTGTCACTAAGGAACCATGGTGGGGTGATACTGCATTAGCCACAGAATGAGTTGATATCACTGGCATGCATTTAAAAGCTTGCATTTGGGCTTGGGTGGCAGACCTTTAACATGTTCTGTGCAGAATAAGAGTCTGTTCCTTGCTCATAACTCTAGAGCTTTTTAGTGAAAGTAGATCACGACAGAGATCCCTTGGAAAAATCTGTCATGTATAAGATAATGTATGAATGAGGAAACATAATTGTTTAATGAGGGACAACTGTAAAAACTAAGAGAAAATCATGAACCAGATTTGAAACACCATAAATACTTGATTTATACATATCTTCACTTTGGAACCTGGTTTCATGTAGATCCCAGTTGTTCCACCAGAAGAAAAGGAAGATTTCAAAATTTGCACGTATTTCATTCAGTTAGTGCCAATTAAATATGCAAAAACCCACCTTAATCTTAGCATAATTTGCATAACATTTCATTTGTAGTTTATTGCTGCTCATTCTTGAATATTTTTAAACCACAAAAGCAGTGTGATTTCACAGGAACAAAACTTTCAGGAAATCAGAATAATTTATTTTAATGAAAAGAGCTTTGCATGATCCTTCAAAAAACTAAGGGCTGGAACTGTTCTGCTTAGAAAGAAAAAACTAGAGGAGGGAAAGTTTAAACGGTAGAAAAAAATTATTAGTGGCTTGTCTTGCACTTAGTGGGACTAAGGAAAATTTAAAGGTGAGAAATAACTAGGGCTTTGGGAAAAGAGTATGTAGGGAAGCAAGAAAAGATAAGAGAAGAGGGGGAAAAGTTAAGGAGGCAAGAAACTGGTGTTCTGTGGCCTAATTATTTTTAACACTGATGGTTCTAACCATCATCTAAGGTTTCCAAGCAACTACTTTAACAGTTCAAAAATGGTAGATCCTTCCATATTAATTTCTACAAATATATCATGTTAAATTAAAGACCTTAAAGAAAATGAACCTTGTCAAATACCAAATCAATGGTATTTGATTCATAAAGTGTGCTACAGACTTCTAACTGAGCAAAGACAAGGACTTAGAGAAATGGTTTTTTTTCAAAATACATGCTGGCTAGGAGGTTTGTTGCTGTGCTTTTTCCTTTTTTCTTTTTTCTTTTTTTTAATAATTTCTTGATCTTCCGAAGTCAAATGAGGTAGCAGTAATTATTAACCTGGGTTTATTAGTGATTTTAATCTGTATAATAAAAGAAATAGCAGCCTTTAATTTTGCATAAACTTAATCCTACTTGGAACCATTCCAAGAATTGTAGAGTTGTAGAGTTCTTTGAAATAAAATTTGGACAGCTCAGAGACTCATCATGATTTTTTTTTTTATTAAGAAATTTTATGTGGAGAAGCAAAAGAAACCCGACAAACTAACAAATTGGGAAAATGAAACTGATTTTTTTTTGGAAACTTCTGCCTCCACAATTGGAGTTGAGTTTCTTCACCAGATATCCATTTTTCAGTAAACCAAAAAGGTTATAATTTGCTCTAGGAGGAAGCTTTTCTTTTGACATGGAAAGAGAAATAAAACATAATTTGTGCTGTTGGACTCGTTGTACGGCTCTGCCTCTGCCTTGGTCTCACACAGGTTTTTTTCTATTTATTTTAACAGAAGACTAGAATAAAATCACAATGATAATTATTACTCAATGGGCGAAATATGGCATTGTTATTTCAGAGACATGGTTAAGAGTTATTTGATAATTGAGGTTTTTTTAGGAAAGTGTAGGCTACTCTTGTAATTACTACCAAATAATATTTTTTCCTGGTAGTTAATTATTTTTTTAAAAATAAACATCTTTAAATATTTTGGAAAGTCAGATGATCTCATTATAACAGTTCTGTGGCAGCACAAAAGATATTTTTTCCCCTTTTTGGAGGTTAGAAATTTGACGCACCATTATGCTTGTTAGGTTAGAAATTTGACATGCCATTATGCTACAGCAGAAGATTTCCCCAGTTTCTATGAAACATGATGATGATGAAACATCTATGATGAACTGCTATCACCCTAGTCATTATACTGTACAGCTAGAACATTGTTTTTAAAGGCAATTACCAACTCCCTGATGTATTTATTTGCAGTTTTGGAGACAAAAGCAGATTCTTTTTGAAAATAATTTATCTGAGAGAGTTAGGATGTCTTAGGAATGAATGAAAATGTTTAGGTTGTTGGAAGAACAATTTCATAATATTTGATTCTTACTTTCATCAATGACATACAATACTGTAAAGGTAAATATTTACATATACAGATATTTCAAGGCAAAGATTAGTTAAGATGCTGGCAGGTTGCTCTATCTTTTACTTTTAGATCAAAGATCTATCTTTGACTTTTAGGTCAAGGACAGTGTCTAACATATTGTTGCTGTGTAGTCCTCTAAGATTATGAAATATAAATCATTCATGGTAACACAAGTATAAATAGTGAATGTTTTGTCCTAAAAGGATGTGCAAAAACATCTTAAAAAGACACAATCATTGAGTAATTAAACTGTTTATAATGAAGTAATTTTCACAAGCAATGTACACTTATTTGAGTCAGTATGTTCTTGTCTATGACATTCAGCTCCCATTGAAACGGTAAAAAATTGAAAGGTTTTGATGTGGGAAGAGGTAAGAGAGAAGCTAAATGTATCAGAAATTTTGCAAAAATAACTGAAACGATAGAATTCTGATTTCTTTCCCCTGTGATGGTGTATTTGGAATTAAATCGTTGACTAATCCAGCTGTACTATGAAAGTCCTGTTTGCTTTGCTTGATGGTGCAGCCTGTAGAATTTATATGCTAAATGGAAAATTTCATTTTTCTTTAATGAAGTTCTGCTTTTCATGGTTACAGTGAAACTTGCATGCTTACAAATCTCAAAAAACAATGAGGGCACAGAATCCTCTTTGTTCATATACGGTTTTATCCTAGGGTGTCTAACTCAATTTTACAATAATTTTTTCCCCTTCTGATCCGTGATTTTTTGCCTGAGCCTTACTAGAAATCATAATCAAAATCGTTCCTGAGTATGAGAAAAATGACCCTTATTATATCTACGAAAGTGTGAGATGAAGCAGGAAAATTCATGTTGTCATAAAGTTTCAAATTTAGATCAGGGGTCCTAGGAAACTTATCTGTAAAAAACACAGTGAAGAAACCAATCAAAGACATCTTCTTTTTATAGTCATGTTGAAAGGAGAGAGAAGAAGAGTGAATGCTCTTGCAGCTCAGTAATTGACACTCTTTCACTTGAACAGGAAACAAATATGACAGAGACCGTGACGTTTATATGCCATTCTCTTAACTACTTGTCCAACTTTCCTCACCTCAAATAGAAAAAAAAAAAAAAATCTGTCTCTGAGCAGAATGAAGGAATAAAAAAGGAAAAATAAGAGAAATGTAGAAATAGGATTTTATACTGAATATAGCTGATGAAGCCATTTATCATAATTTTGCATCTCATTTGGTAATGAAGAATGGGTTAATGTATCACAGAATGGATGATAAGTTTACCAGTTTGATGCACACAGAGGTTGCAGTGATTTGCTCTACAAAGGATCTGAGAGTGTTGAATAATAAGGGGTTTACTTCTGCTTCTTGGTTTTATTTTCAGTTTCTTTTACACAGAAACCTAAATGGCTGCTGAGTTCTCACAGAAGTGACTTGTGTATGTGGAAATGTTGGTCCCCAAAGTTTGCTTCAACTTGATCTTGTTCTTTTATTACCACTCATCTAAAATACCAGTTGGCATTGTAAAATGGTATAATTTCTTCTTTTTCTAACAACAAAAAAACGCTTCTCTTTCTTTTTTCCTTTTCTTTTTCCCTTTTCTTCTTTCTCTTGCTTCTTCGTTTTCTTTTCCCTATAAACGTAACTTCTTTGAGGGTCTATCACCAGTCCTTTCACTGCTACAGCAGTCTACGGTAATCAGGAAACAGTTCACTGCAGCTCATTTCCCCTGATTTGTAAGGTGTATAATTCCTGGATGCAAGTGTTTTTTGAGAGCCAGCGAACAACTAAATACCTTTAATTGCTGACAGCAACACAGTTCCTCCAAGAGATCTAGCTGAAATATTTATTTGTCTCTGACATTGGTTAACATAAGAACTTTTTACTTCCTTAGAGCCCTTCCACAGCTCCCTCGTGACCACAATTTGAGAAACAGTTGAGATATTTCTCTCTAAAATCTTAGCTTTAGAAACATTTGTGTGGGAACTGTAAGTATAGAAGTATACATACTCCGTTAATGCATACAGATCTCCATGGACTGAGTAAAGGGAACTATTTTGGCTGACAGATCCAGATGGCTTGCAGAGATAAAGCTCTTTTTTTCCCTGGAGAACAGAGGCAGAATAAGTTAGGACTAATGGATATTAGACTTCAGACATAAAGCCGTACCTTGTAACAGAATGTCTTGACATTTTTAGAGCAGAGTTTCTGATTGGGAAGCACAGGCTGGCAGTGAAGTGTACAGCATCCCCAGATAGGGTGCAAAGCACCTTTTAGGCTGTGAGTTTTGTGCTGTGATGAGGTGCTAATTGGTTCTTACTGAAGTACAGACTGATCTGACTCAGCTATCCTCCTCCAGTAGACTCTAACTTATTCTGAAGAGATTCAAGAGCTCAGAAAGAAATGAAAGCAGAGAAAGGTGTATTAGAGTTTCATTAGTTTCTCTTTGCTAGTAGCTTTCCTTTATGATTTAAGTTTGGGGACAGCTGCAGAAGGATCTTCTTAGAGTACATCTGCGTGCTTTTTGACATACTCCCTTAAAGAGATGTGATCTAGTTTTGTAGGGACAAAGAACCTTTAAACAGAAGCTTAGTGAATTGTGGTTAAAAGTTGTGCATGGATTCCTTTCTGTATAATGTCCTAATGTGAAGAAAATATTCTCCCCCCTTTAGCTAAAGTTCGGGGAAGAAAAATCAATTAATTGTAAAGCAGTGGACTAGTCTGTTCATTTGGAGCTGGTGCAAGCATTGCTATGCTATACTGTGCACAGGCTTTCATTGGAAGTTGATGATTATACAGGAAACAGTGCCGTGAACTGGCAGGGAAGGGAGGAAAAAAACCTAACAATCCTCATCTGAGTTAAAAAAAAAAAAAATCTACGCCACCATTGCAACCTATTTCTTACAAATAGTCAATGCTGACATTTAAAGCTTATGTTGCTCCTCAATGAATATGCCACACATCATCCTTGTGAAAAGCAGGCAATGTAGTATTTTATTAACTTTCTGTGACCCATCATTGCTTGATTTCAGTACACAAAAGTGTAATGAAATATACACCAAGTGGGCTACAGAAGACAAAGCTTTGAAAGACAAATGAGAAAAGAAGAACTTATAACTGCAGTGCTATTAGAAGTCCTTTGCAGCAAAGGAAAAAAGTGAGAAAAAAAACTATGGGAGATGAAGATTTTAAAGAAATTACTGATATCAGGAAGAAAAAGCCCCTCAAAGGGAGTGTAGGCAGGACTGCTCCCTGCACTTCTTCTGCAGCAGCCTTTTGCTTACTAGTTTATGACGCTCGTTGGGCTACACCATGTGGTCATAATCTTAGCTACTGTGGGGAACAGTTCTCTCAAAGAGCTGAATTCAGAGTCTTTACAAGTCGATACAAAGATTCCTTGCTCTTGATTAATGTTCATTTCTGTCTGAGTATTCAGGCTGGATTTGGAAGAGTTCCATTGTCTGATGAGGTTTACAAAGTTGAAGGACATCAAAAGTTAGCATTGCTTCATCTAATGAACTGAATAGAAGGCTAGAAAGAGCAAAGCAGGGAAGACATGCTTTTTTCCCCCTAATCCTGATACAGACTTCCCCACTGTGGCACAGAGCAAATCATTTAGCACATGTCAAGTAACGATTATGGTATTACTTTCTTGTCTAATTCACAGGGCTGTTATGAACACTAATCAAACAGTCTTTTTAAATGCTTTGGTGGAGTATGGTTCTTTATAAAAGAAAATAACGTATTATTCATTACTCTGCTGCATCTGACCTTCTCAGTGGGTGTAAAAGCATCTGCCTTATGTCACAGATGGCCTCTGGTGACGCAGAAAGGGACAGGCGAAGGGACAGTTAGGTCTCCTTTTTTTTTTAATAGATAGATGTTTCTTGTTCCAGATTGTTACACTGAGTTTTCCTCTGTGGCCTTGAGCAAAGTCCTTAGCATCTTTTCTTTCTAGGGATCCTCCAGCTGCCATGTGTCTGAACCTGGTGCTTGAATCATGGCAGAAAAAGGTCAAACTCAGATACTCTCCACCCATCTCAGAGCCAGGGCATGCAACACTTGTGACTGTATTTCACCTTGGATTTTCAAACTTTCTGCTTGTATAATAAGTCCAAACGTTTTGGAGAAATTCAGGATTTGAAATTTAATGGCAATTCTTCAAAGTAGCTGATTTTCTGTCGAATACCTACACAAAGTTTGCTGGATTTTCAGTGGCTCTGTCAGCAACCCGCAACTCCCGCTGAGAGTTGTTGAAAACCTGCCCTCACCATTAAGGTACCTGAATGGGATCTCTAGTATCTTGAAATGCTAGAATTACAGACTATAAGAAAGATGCATCATTCCTTACAGAGCACTGTGTTACTCCCTTGGTGTTTTGGAATAATAATGTTAATAGCTGCTGCAGAACCCAGCCATGTGAAAGCTGTGGTTTCAGCATTAATTGTGGTTAAACAAAGAATTTTAGTGTAAACCGTTGAGAGTTGTCTTCAGTAAATTACACTCAGGAGCTATATATCTCTTTAGCTCTCCCTGGCAACTGGCAGCCAACTTACTTCCCATCTGCTGCTTTCCACGGATGAAGGCTGCTCTCAGTTTCTAGGAAGCTAAATAAGGCTTTTGGTCAAATTGTCTGTAAACTGCAGAAGAGATCTTCTTAAATGGCTGCACAGGGGAGCTGCTAAAGTATGATCAAAGTTTGGTAAAGAGTAGACAGAAAGTCCAGAAGGTTGGTATTGTCAGCCATCCTTAAATCTGAATATTTATATGTAATGAACGAAGAAAAATAACTGTCCAAGATTCATAAGCTCAGTAATTCAGTCATGGACACAGTCACTTGTTGGTGTGCAGATTAATAATCTCACTTTCTAAGTGTTCAGAGTTGCAATGAATTAAGAGGGAACTGAGGAACTGAAAAGCACCATGGCCTTGCCAAACCACCTAAGCATAAGATTTTTTTTCATCAAACTGTAATTACACGACTCAGAAGTATCCCCACCTTGGGGCTCAATCTTGACTCAGTTTCACAGAACACATTTTTTTAGCTTAAACATAAAGGAAAACTAAGAAGAACCGTTCCTATGTTATAGCTTGATTTGTCTTTGCTTCTGTGTTATTCTTTTCTGTTCTCCATCACATTTTCTTATAAAGCCTTTATTTCTTATGCTTGCTTCCTTTTCCTTCAAAGCATTGCAAAGTTTTCTCTCTTTCTTTCTTTCTCTCCTCTGTCACTTCTGACAGCTGTATTTCTTTTTAACACACTTCTGATACTTTCCCATAACAGTCCTGCAGGCTGGCAACAAGATAAGGAAGAACCTTCTTTGGGGAAACACTGAACACTTCAGCCTTTGCTTAGCGATGCAGAACTGAGGAACTCTTAACAGATGTCAGCCTGAATCCAACAGTAGTATAATCTGCTTCCCAGGCCAAAAAGTTGCTAGACTCATCTGAATGTGAATTTTACGTGGGTTTGATGGAAGGAAATTGAATAATGTTAATCAAATAATACACATCTGATAATCACCAATCTGTTATCAGATATTCCTCTTCCAAATTTTTTAAAGTATTATGAACCATTAGCAAATATTTGTGAAAAATTATGAGATCTGCAAAAATTTATGAAATGAGCTCATATTGATTTAAAAATAATTATTTAAATTGTTTCTTAATTTCCAGCTTTGATGCAAACTCAGATGTTGCCTGAGGTATATTTAAGACTGGGTGCCTACCTCAGAAAACTTTTGAATTATTTTTCGACAAAGCTGTCTGGTGTTTAAAAAATTTTCAACAGAGCGAAACCCCTGGAAATACATGGCAATTTAAACCAAAATTCATGCTAATTTGGAGAAATGCACTTATACATATTTCTTTCTCTGTGTTTCTTTCTGTTTCTAGGGGTCATGTTCCCTTGTAGATATGTTTGAAGGAAATGAGAAGTTAAGGCTTGCCTTATGTTGTGGTTTAACCCCAGCTGGCCACTAAGCACCACACAGCTGCTCGCTCACTCTCCCCCAGAAAGGATGGGGGAAAGAATCGGAAGGGTAAAAGTAAGAAAACTCGTGGGTTGACATAAAGACAGTTTAACAGGTAAAGCAAAAGCTGCGCACACAAGCAGAGCAAAACAAGGAATTCATTCACTACTTCCCATCGGCAGGCAGGTGTTCAGCCATCTCCAGGAAAGCAGGGCTCCATCATGCGTAACGGTTACTTGGGAAGACAAATGCCATCACTCTGAACGTCCCCCCCTTCCTTCTTCTTTCCCCAGCTTTACCTGCTGAGCATGACGTCCTATGGTATGGAATATCCCTTTGGTCAGTTGGGGTCAGCTGTCCCAGCTGTGTCCCCTCCCAGGTTCTTGTGCACCCCCAGCCTCCTCGCTGGTGGGGTGGGGTGAGAAGCAGAAAAGGCCTTGACTCTGTGTAAGCACTGCTCAGCAATAACTACAACATCCCTGTATTATCAACACTGTTTCCAGCGCAAATCCAAAACATAGCCCATACTAGCTACTATGAAGAAAATTAACTCTATCCCAGCCAAAACCAGCACACCTTAGAAGAAGAAAATGTGTAAGTCCACAGATGAATATATGAAAATTGTTGCTCTTTTTTTCCTGTGTAACCAAGAAATTCTTTTTTTCATGGCTATGTATGAAAACAGTAGACTTTCAAGTATGCCAAATGAGTACTCTTGGGACTTGTCCTCCTCCCACTGAACAAGATGGGGAGCTTTCCTTCAACAGACTCTGTTAGATGTGGAAATTACTGAATTACATGCATATGTTGGCAGAACTGCAGCAAAAGTAAGGGCTTGACAAATTAGGTTCCCATTGTTAGCCATTTCAGCATGTGCATAACTTTGCTCACATGAGTAATTCCATTCAATGTTATAAAACATTTGCATCCCCAGGACTTGCTTGGGTATTTGTTTATATTTCCTGCCTGAAGAAACACTGTCAGCTACTTCGCATTTCCCCTAAAATCTGCCATGTAAATCTATTCTGTTTGAAGGTCGCTAGTAGAACTTTTACAAAATTCTGGACTCTCAACAATAAACAGCATAAATACCCACAAAATGATTTATGTCATCTTAAGGTCCCATGGCATTGACAAATAAGCTACATAAACGCACACAAAAATGATTTATGTCTCTTAAATTCCCCCTGCTAAGAGAATAAGAAGGAAAAATGGAAAATTCAGGCCCTTCCTCTTGAGTATAAATGTTCACTAGAGCAGGAAGGGACATGGTCAACTTTGAAAATGTTTCTGTTTTAAATTGGTGAAAGAATTCCTTTTTCACTTTCCTACACAGGCTTTTCTAAGTAGAAGTCTTTACGTTACCCCTGGTAAACAAACTGTTACTCACCTCCATAGCTATCACAAACATCAGTGAAAATTTGCAGATAAAAGAAAGTAAATGTATATCAACCATTCACAGGACTTACAATTCCCTCCTCAGCTTCATTTAAAACACAGCAATAACCTTTCTTCAAGAAATATTTGTGCAGTCTTACATTTCTGAAATTGTCTCCAAGGTACTCACAATTTAGAACTTAATATAGCAAATTTGGGAACCTGTCCAGCATTTCGTTATGGTTTAATCTAGGGTCACATTAGAATACACTAGTCAAAAATAAAGCTAAGAATATAGCTAAGAATTTAAATACAGTCCTTTAGGAATTGAAACAATACTTTAAATTATCCATTTTTAGCTGTTTTATCAGCTTGTGACTATTCCTGCCATTCATTGAATAATCTTTCTGCTTGCTGCTAAAATTTTTTCACAGAATTTTCCTTTATTTTTATTACAGGTTTTGCTACTTTCACATTTTTCTGTTTCCAGAGATATACTAGCAAGAAGTGTCCCCTTTTAAATCCTTGTGCATGTTCATAAAGAGAATCTAACTTGTCAGTTATCAAAAGGGAAGCCTCTCATAAACAACAAGTCATCTATTTTGATAATTCAAAAGTAGGTCCTTTGGAATACAGGCAATATGCTCCTGAACTGGAGTCCAGTTTTTACCTTTGCATCCTGCTCCATGCTCCCTTCAAATGAAAGTCAAAGCACGGACATAGAGCAATGTCAGGTCGTCACACCTCAGGGCACCTTACTGAAACTTGTGGTCTAAATCAGGGTATGAATTAAATCTCTCTAGGGTTTCAGTGTTACATTACAGATACAGAAGTAGATGAGAATCAAGCTGTGTATCTAAATTTACCTGAACTTTGAAGTAAGTCTCATCTAAGATGAGATACTCTCTACTTCTTAGTTATCCATTTTTTTTCCTCTAAGACTTGCTCGTTCCAAAATGTGGTATCCAAAGAACGGTGATTATTCTAGAAGTTTTGTATCTGCATCCAAGTCTCAGCTCTGTAATTCAGGCTCATTCTCAGAATTAGTTTTTTAAAAAATATCTTTAACTATCATTTGGGGAAATTCAAGTGTATTTTCAGAGACAGATGAAAACTCATGCAAGCTTCTCAATGGTCAGAGATCAAAGAGTCAGTCTTAAAGGTCAGCACTTTTTACTTGGATATTTAGACTCCTATGTAGGGTTATTGATTTCAGTAGAGCTATGCAAATGAGTACCAAATGTGGATCTGGCATTCACTCTTTCCTTTAATCACTATTTCTAACAGATGATCTGTTAACAGAATATTATTAAACATTAGTCTTTTCAAGTACTCATTACCTTTCTACCAGAAAGAGAACTTTTCATAGCACAATGAATAATACACCTGCTTTTAGCAGTAATTGCTTTGGTGCTGTGTGCATATGAGAATGAGGTGCACCAGCCTGCCAGAATATAAATGGGGTGAGATGCATGGGGCACCTGCTATATTGTGGAGTTGTAATTAATAACCAGCAAACTATTGCTGAGCATTAGGTTGGGCAAGGTGAGCACTAAACTAGGTCCATGACTGATAGCAGACAACCACTGAAACGAATTCTTAGCAAGACTGTCATTGAAAATGTATCTGAAATGGAAATAGTCTGTATTGTTTGATTAACCTCATTTTTACAGATTATAAAAGACCTTAAATTAGTTTGCACAGTTTAGGTAAACTGAAAATGGGAGGCACCTTAACAGCAAGTGAAACTTGCAAAACATCACCCTGGATCTGACTGAGTGTACATCATTGGCTAATGGATTGTGTCCTGAGATCTTTTTTTTTTTTTTCCTTCCCCTAGGAGTATTCTACAAGGTACTAGTAACTACTTTAGGCAGGTTACAGAACAAGATGGATGAATTGCCAGATTTAGTTTGGAAAATCCTATATAGCAATCAGTCCTTCTTCCTTCTCAACACCAACTGTCTTCCTTTTTAGCTTAGTTATTTAAGAAAAAAAAGCCTGTTTACATTTTGAGAAACTGTAAATCATACAATTTCTATTTAAATTATTTTTTAAATTATTAGAATATTGAATTGTTAAGTTTTCCAAGCAGGTGTGAACTGCTTCAGTAACTACTCACTAATACATATACAGCATTCAGTTATTACATACACCTTTAGTGTGTATTATACATTAAATCTATATCAGTGAGTTTACATTGTTTTCTATGACCTTCTTAATCTGTGCAAATGTGATCCAGCAGATTTTAGCTTAAAATTGTTGTATTTTGCCTGCCTGCAAGAAAAAAAATTCTAATTTCACTATCAAAATGAAAGTGTATTTAGTAATTTTTTCAGTATTAGAAATTGAGTATTCTCATCCTATACCCTACAAAATATTTTATAAGTAGTTAGTGAATAAATAGATTAGGCTATCCAATAGGCTAGACATTCTCTTTATAACATGATTATTAGATGTATTAGTATTGAAAAGCAGAAACTATATACAAGAATATAGCGAATGGAAATAATTCTCATAAAACATGCAACGACTATCTGAAATTCATGGACACAGACGATAGTACAGGGTTAAAAATTGTAACTAAAACAGACCAGTTATGTTTAGAATATGTCCTCAAATGTTTTTCAAAGACAAGGAGCTCTGTAAAGGAACTGAAGCTTCAAGTTTTAGAGCATGGATCATTGTCTGACTTTAGTGACTAGGAAGGAACGTGCCGCTGAGCTGTTCCAGATTACTTCCTGTGAAATACCCAGTGTTCATTTCCAGGTGCAGCTCCTGTACAAAATGAATCTTTAGCTGACAAGAAACACCAATACTTTTGATCTTAAAAACACAGAAATGGGAGGGACATTTGGAGTTACTGAGTCCAGTCTCCTTGGTTTTGTTGGCAACCCATGTATATGATTTCCTTCATAACTTTATTATTTAGATTAAGTAAGCTTTCCTGTCCTCCTGTATTTAAATCTTGAAATCTCTTGACATCTGAGCAAGATAAATATGTGCACCAGTAAGAGGTTCACTCTTGACTAGAGATTTTCCTTTACCCTTCAACCTGCTAAAGCTGAAGAATAATAAAAATAACACCTCACATTGTTTTGCATGTATTACATCAGCAGTGTTCCATACCCAATTGTCCCTACTGTATACTTCGAATACTGGTCTATCCTCTGGTTTTTCCACAAGCAAATTGAAGGTGAAACGCATGGGTTTATTCCAATAATGGCTATGCAGTGGGTGAATTTAGATGAGCCAGTTTTAGACTGCCCAACAGCTTGGTGTTACTCCCGAGTATTCCACCATTGCCTTTCCTCTCCCAGTTATATCCTCCACCACTGTCTTCCCATTGGCTTAACCACATTAACACACTAGCCAAGAAAAAAAATAAAGAAATTGATTTTTAAGTACCAATGGGCTGGGAGGTTTTATCAGCCTGTAGATGGGTGTGATGAATGGTGACACCTGAACGTGTACAGAAAACAGGGTTGAAATCGCTGGCCAAGAGGTGGAGGAAGTCTAAAGAAAATGCGGGGAACTGCTCCTGAACTGTTAGATTTGCTCAGCAGCCTCCCACAATTTCACCCTGAGAGGAGGCAGCCTCAAATGTCTGCTGTGCTATGTGACATAGAAAAAAAATATCCAGGGAAGTTTGGGTGAGAGTGCTTGCTGCCCTTTGACTGTACACACAATGGAGCTGAAAACCAGCATCAGTCTCAAAATGGTGAATGTACCTCTGTGTAGCCAAGAAATATTGTAGCACCTGTTAGTCTGCCTTGCTAATCAATCACATCAGAAGAGTATTTTTCCTCTGCTACACAGAAAACGGAATATATACTTAGGAAAAAAAAAAAATCCAGTCTTCACAGGATTTGTCTTTTTTTAATTGAAATTTTGGAAATTTACATAAAATGCACACAATTTTTATACAAATGTAAATATATTTCCTCACTACTTTCCTCTCACCTGTTTTTATTTGCTATTAAGAGAATACTTCAAGGTTGAAATCAGATTCCTTTTGATTTGGTTCCTTAGAAAAAAATTATTTCCTGTTTAGCTGAAATTCTAAATTTGGAGCCCGTGACATTATGCAATTGTGTAGACAATAAATAGAGCAAGCAGTTTGCTCAATTAGGAGCTCCTCTGCTTTTACGTGCCTTTCTTTCCATTCTCTGTAGTGGGATCCTAGATTCCTCCCTTGGGCACTTCACTTACGTGCCTAACATTAGGTAGGATACAGGTAGACCTTTGTATTCAACTTGTGCTTTGACTACCAATTATGGTTATTAAGATTGTACCTTTGAGATACACCTGTCACTTTTCCCTTGATTACATTCTCTGGCAATCATTTAAAACAGTTTTATTAAAGCTGTGTTCGTATATACATGTATCCATGGATAAATTGGCTTGAACACACAGTATCATTTTTATAATCCTGCTGTTACAGAGTGTAGAAGAGCTATTAAACTCTGTTGTGGACTGAAATGTACATCTCAGCTTGAAAGGGAATTTATTTAGTTTTACCATACAAGTGAAATGCAGGTTTTGGAAACAAAAGATAGAAAAGTAAGCCACAGCCCAGCTCCTTGGGCATATAAAAAAGAGTTGAGAAGATCTAAAACATTTAAATCTTCCAGTATGTTGACAGAGCCTGGATATAACCTTGGCAAACAACAGGGGACAAAAGCAGATATCCAGTAGTTAACTAGGGTGACAGGTATTTTCTGAAATTCACTAGGTCCTTACATAGTTCTTGTATCTTCTGCTTGGTCCTTTGAGTAGAATCAGGCCTGGAGGTATGTTCCTATGGTCACTAAACAGTGGGAAGTTAGGGATCTCAAAAAGGAAGTCACAGCAGGCAACCACTATATGATAAACAAAAAAAAGTACTGAAAATAGGGATATGCATTAAATGCCAACTTTTCCAGATTTAGGGACCTCTCAGTGTTCATGTCCATGAATTACTTCCAACTCTTTGGAATTAATTTACTGAACCATTTCAACATATAGGTAAATATAGGTAAATAAAATGAGGAAATATGGAATAAAGCAACATTGGCATATGACATTGCCTTCCTCTCCATTTTATACAAGAGCACAGTATGAATCCTCTGCCCAGCCTGAAGGGCTTCCAGTGCATTTCTTCCAGCACATTTCTTCCAGCAATGAACTCCTGTAAAACAGCTGAACTAAGTTGTTCTCCTTTGTACAAAATAGTTAAATATTCATTGAGCCCCAAAGAGCAAGAGTCTGCAGTGCACTGAGTCTCAGCATTGCCTTAGGAAGGGAAAAGCTCCTAGAGACAAGGATTACATAAACTGTTGGTCTGTCATTATTAGGTGAATGTCTTACTTCTTGGGCTAGTCAACTGTGCTCGTGTTTGCTTGATCCCTCTGACCCTGTTAATATTTAAGTCTTCCATAAAATATTGTGACACTACCACACTCTTCGTCGTGATTTTTTTTTCCTAAGTAGCCCACAGACTGCTGGCTAGGCCATTCTCCTGGGCTGTTAAGCTCTTGCATCTCCACCATCACACATTTTATAATTAGCCTAGTGTTACTAGGTCAGCTACCCAGAATATTGCATTTTATGCCATCTTTGGGCTGATGAAATTCAAATTCTGTGTTTCCCTCCTAAAAAGGTCCTAACCACAAACCTAAAAGTGAAATTAGTGTAGGAATATTTCTCACTTTTGCTGATGAAGTGTGCCAGTGTACTGAAAGGAGCAGTACATTGCATCATGCTGAAAAAGCATAGGATAAGAAAAAGATATTTTATTTTGGTTTTGGAAACAAAATCAGGGGTAGTTAGGTACTCAACACTGAGGTTTTGATTTCAGCTTATCATTGAGTATAGCTTAAATAGAAGAGAGTAAATCTTTACTAATTCCTTTACTATTCAGATTTTATGACTGCTTGTCATGAAAAACTCTTCTGGTGCTAATGTTTTTGTGATGAATGTATCCATGGAAATCTGATAGTAACTTAGCATTCAGAAATGTCCAGTTATTTATTTGGTAAGGACAAATCTAGATGAGAAAAAAGATGAGCAGAAGCTAGTTAAGAAGAAATTATAATAATTGCATTGAACAGAATCTAATTAGGAGCGCAAGTAAAGATGCTGTTCATTGATTCATGTGATGATAATGTAATAACAATCTACTTGTGATATGTAGCCTTGTTGCTTTACGAAATCTGAATGAAGTTCACAGAACCTGTTTAAGCCAGTGCAATATTAGCTGAGTCCACTATTTAATTAATTGTTTCATAATAAATGGGCCCCTTGTTTACAGTAATATTTTAATTCTAATTTATCTTCACAATCTAAAAAAGTGTTTAATTGCTTTAATGATATTAGCTGTCTCAGCCTTTATTACAACACTGGACATAATTACCCTCTTTTAAGGTAATTTATAGACCTCATTAACACTCTTGCCTCTCTGCTGTGATTAAAAATCTCCTAAGAATTGAAATCTCTCTGAACAGTAAGAGAATTATTGTGATTTATTGTTCACCGTTGCTGAAATGAGCGCAAAGCTGATTTATTATGGCTGATCCCTGCTGAGGTGACTAGAATTGGACTGGGGAAGGGGAAGGCAGGAGCTCCTGGTGAAGTAGTTTACTCCTCTCTGTCACAGAGTTGCAGTTTAATATGGGTCCTGTCATTTGCTTCCACAGGAGCATGAAGAAATCTCTGGTGAATAAAACCCACAGCAATAACTAGCTCAAAAAATCTCACCTTTGCCAAATAGAAAGCAATTATATTCCTTTATTGGAAATGAAACTCCCTGACAAACTAGCTTAAAGGACTCAACAAGGTGATATTGGTATGGTTTTTACACATAAAGTATTTGCAGTCATGGGAAGCCTTGGACTTTACTGGTTGGAGAGAAAAAATGTGTTATTTACATACCATTTACATTTTGCCTGTTTGTAGAAGGGAATTTATAAACTTCATTTATTTAAAAATGCAAATTAAACACTACAAAGAAACTGACTGAAGAGGTCAAAACCAAAGTCTTGTAAAATCTAGCGCCATCTTTACCTTATCCTCTCAGTGACTATGTAATTCTGAACATTTCACAGAAAGATCTATTCCCAAACACAAACAAAAATAAAGCCGAGGAAGTTACTATTAATCTACTGACATTTGCACACCTGAGGAAACTCCTATCCTGGCTGTTCAGTATACATGAAATTTGTGAAGTAAACAGGAGAGTAGGGCCACCAGCTTACTCCACTGACGGATGGAGATGGCATATACTCTGCTTGGGGCCAATACAGACATTTCTTCCACGAAATGCAGAGCATCCAGAATAAAAGAAATATAGCCACTGTTTAGCATAGGGTCTTTTCACAGTCCTGAATGCTGCAGATCTGCTGTTGTACGCAAAATATACACATTGTACCCCCTGAAAGCACTGGGGTATTCTGCTCTTCATGGCTGTGCAAAATGCATGGTTTTAGGAGAGGCTGTTAACTTTCAGTAGGAATTGTATTCCTGAAAATGTGTTCCCTTTTTCCATTGTTCTCAACTGACTTAATAAAGGCAGATTATTTCTGCCTAGAAGCTGTGTTATTCCTACACAGGTAGCCCATCAGAGCCTCTGCTTCTCCCCTGTCATGGCGGTCATGGTGGGGAGGTCTCATAGCCCTTTGGGAAATACAGCCAAGCACTGAATGGGAGACCTTGTTCCCCATGGGGCATCCGCTGCTTTCCATACTTCACAGAATTTAGCTCTACATAATAATGAACTCAAAGACTAATTACTCATAAATAACTTCAATTGAATCTTTAGCTGTTCAGACAAATAAATGTTATTCAGCTATATTTTTAACATGATATTGCATTGATCTTCTTTATGAAAAATAAGTGTTTGATGTAGTTCTCTGGAGCTATTTATGAGACTAAACTAATCATTTAAAAATTGTTTTTGAGCACATGGTTGTCTGGTTTTCCTCACTCTTACTATGAATATGGATATATTTACTCTGCAAAGCAGTATACATTGCAAAAGAATTATCCAGTGGAAAACAGAACTCCAAAGAGGGTAAAAATTAAGATTTTATGATTGCTGATGAAGCACTAATTTGTTGTTGTTGATTAAACTGTCAGCCAATTTATAGTGAGTTCGTATTTTTATGGAACTGATAATTTTAATGCAATGTAAATACTGATATGGTAGAGCATTGCATATCTGTGGGTTGTATATATATTTCTAAATAAAACAAGCTTCCAAATACGAGAAAAAGTAGTTCTGGTTCCATTCCATTAAAACTGTACCAACCCAGTTATACTAATTGTGTATTATTTTAATAGATTATAATAAGTCTAGATGTGTTCTAAATGGTATTACAAGGAGTAATTACTCTTGATTTGTACTTAATAGAAACTATATTAATGTAATAATCTTTCACTACAAAGTTGAAGAAATGTAGGAAGAGTAAGTATCAAAAGCAATACTGAGTTGGTCAAATCTACAGATACTGCAATGTATAGGAAATTCTGGGGTATGCACCATGTACATTTTTTTCCAGTGGGGGGAAAAAAAAATGTAGATCTACACATTCAGTTAAAAAAAATAGAAAGTCCTTCACACAAACTGTGTAATTGTGTTAATGAAATTCTAGAATACTATTTTTTGAATGACCTACTGCTTGCTGTTTTAATAGTGCAGTCTATATACATTAGTACATAAGACGTTCTTAATATTGGTAGCATCAGTTTACAGTGACCCTTAGGTTTTAGATTATCATTTTTGAAGAAAATATGTATCTTATACACTGCAAAATGTAGTTTAATTCTCCATACTTTTAAGGAAAGAAAAATAACTGCAAATGTGTACTTTCGTCCTTTAATGGTCACCCTTATTCTGTGAGATTTTCAGATCAGTGAAGCAATTTGGAGGACGGAGTTTAAACTTAACAGCCGCTAGTGACTGAAAAGAGTTTTATGAAAAATTCAGTTGTTCAGATGTCAAGTATTGACTTTTGTTGTGATACAAAATATTATTATTTATTGATTCTCCTTTTCCCTCTAAACTTTTCTCCCTATGTATTTTCTCCCTATGTATTATTCTCTCCTGTATTTGGAAGTTACTATTTACACCTTGAGTATATACATTATTCTGAGAATACCATTTTCCCCTGAAATAATTTTTGAGGGCAATAGCATGTTCATATAAAGTCAGAGGTCTAGGTTTGCCCATGCAAGGACGCTATTTATTAATGATACCAGATGGGTGAGACAGTGCTTCAGTAAAAAGATTACAGTTGGTAGAGGATTTTTGTGACTAGGCAGAGGGACACCAGCAGAGGCTAAGGTCTCTTCAGGAGTACGGCAGGAGAATATCCCAGGTGGCAATGGTGTACGTAGTGGATTTTATAAAGCTTTGCCTAAGGAACTAGTGAAGGGGAATGTGGGAAAAGATTTGGAAGACAGGCGTAGGCTTACTTAAAACGACCTCTGGTATGTAATGGCAGTAAGTTTATAAATTCCAAATCTGGCCTGGTTAGGGGTATGAATCACATAAATGAACTGTCCAACTTAACTGGATTTGTATATGTACCAGCTCCAGATGAGGTATTCATCACAATCTTATTTATAACAACAGACAATTTTTGCTCATGCATGATTTGTATTTATTCCACATGAAGTTTTATCAATTTACTGGGGTCATTTCTGCTAAATTTAGACATATATTTTCTATTTCATCAGCGTGAAACTCTTTTAACACCATGAAAGATGCTTCATTTACATGTTATTAAAAGTATAGTGTTTGCTGAATGATTAAATACTTGCTTTGTGACATCTATTATCTTTTGCTAGAGATATATCAGTCTATATCTGTACCTATATATAATATTTGTGACATTAGAGAGAACAGTTTAATGTGTATGGAAATTTTTTTAATGAAATAAACATGTTTAAATTAAGAAGAGGAAAAAAGGTATGAATTAGTTAAACCAAGATGGTTCGAGGCACCAATAAGGACTGTGTGGGAGAAGACTGTAATAACTGTGCTGATCATCACAATCTAATCTTTCCAAAAGATGACAATTCGAGTACTCAATACTCTGATTACACTGTTTCTCCCTGTAGAAATCTAATTAATTATTTGCTTTACAACAATACATAGGTAATGCACAAACCTAGTGTTACAGCTGTATTTTGCCCTGAGGAGTTTCCAGTCTGAAGAAGATAACTACTGGGAATAGAAAGCATTGATATTCTCATATTACAGGGAGGAACTGAAATGTTGTTTCCTTGATATAGCTAAGGTCACCAGTGTCAGTGCAGAAATCAGAAACTGAAATGTGTTTTCCCAAATTCTCTTTCAGATGTTCTAAGCACAGAAAATACCTTTATTCTTTATTCACAGTCCAGACTAACAATTTCAAGCTTAGGATTCTTCTCTTCAACCACTAAATCCTAATTCCTTTCTTAAACCCCTATGGATAAATGGTGCTGCTGAACAGTCCCAGTTTCTCCTGAAGTTAATAGAAATAACAGCATTCAGTCCAACAGAAAACTCATGAAGTGTAACATTCTCAATCTAATTTCAAAAGACCTTTGGAAGGTACACATAGTCTAGAAAAGATGCCACACCTTTGGATGATTATTCAAGTTCTGCCTGCTACCTAATGAAGTCCTACCTATTTTTGGTCCTCAATGCAA
Organism: Gymnogyps californianus; assembly: GCF_018139145.2. Classification (NCBI taxonomy): domain Eukaryota; kingdom Metazoa; phylum Chordata; class Aves; order Accipitriformes; family Cathartidae; genus Gymnogyps; species Gymnogyps californianus. The sequence continues at coordinate 75,351,741 of NC_059472.1, read as the reverse complement.
TGCCCAGAATGTGATTTGCTGGAAAGACAAGTCATTTAGGAAAGGAGATAAAAGAGAGACAGATAATTAAAGATTTTTGCAACATTTGTACAAAGACTACTTTTGCTGGGATCAGCATATTTTCTCTAGGTTTAGATGAATCTAAGAAAATCGAACTATTCTAATGTAACTGATACCTATCTGAACTCCTCTCTTGATCCTAATTCTGATATTGGGCTCACATTCTCTAGTTTATCTTAAGACATTCAACACTCTCATCAGCTGAAATTTATAAATTCTTTAAAGGTCATTTTAAACCAACAGAAAAGAAGTGGTAAAAAATGGAAGAAAAACATGACGTTGAACATCTTTAAAATACTTAGCTTTAGCAGACAGCAGAACATGTCAAGCCATGGTCAGAAGCCAGTTTCCAAGAGGAATACTTTTGTGAAAAGGTCTGCTACACTCTTTTTTGCTGTTGGCTTTGTCGAACTACTTCAAACTACCGTCAGGTTAACTCGGGAATATTTTATTCTCTAAGCATATCTTAGTATTGTAAACTTCACCTAATACTTCAAATCTATGTTTAATTTATCTTCTAAGTAGCCAGACTGACAGCAAATAAGTAGGTGTTAGTATGTGCATAAATGCTATCAGCATTGGGGACAGGAAAAGAAACAGAACAGGGGCAACACAGTACATAATTTCCCAAGGAGAGTAGTGCTTGCTGATAATTTTTTTTCCGTCAAGACTGCTTTTCAATCTTCTTTTGTTTAATGGGTATTTTTTAGTTGAAAAGTTTGCTTTCTCTAGATTTGTGTTGGCAAAAGAACTGAATACACAATAGCACACAAAAATACAGTTCTGATGAAAGACATTTTTTGTGTCACATCAACATCTGAGCACAAAGTAGCCCTCCATTAAAAGTTCTAGTACACTTTTGAATAAGAATGAACTCATACAACCTGCAGACTTCAAAACGTACAAAGTTATATATATAAAAAGAAGGAGTGATTTAATCAGAGAAATGGTAAATGAAGAGCCTTATTCTGGCCATTTTCAAAAGTATGTAGTCTTGCAAATACCTGTTTCAGCTTTCAGAGTGGGTGGTTTTTATTTGCAACACGATGAGCACTTTTTAACTGCAGTATGTTCCTGCCAGAAGCAGTGCAGATGACATAAGTAGCAGTTTACATGGGAAGAACAGCTTTAGAAACTGTCACCATTCTCATGTCTCTTTGCTTATTGTTTTTGCAGCCTTTGTACAAGCTCTTGGCTTGAAGCCTACATTTTAACATGCATTGACAAGCTTGGGGATCTTTTTTTTTTTTCTGCTGCAGCAGCAGAAGAAGTGAAAGTGCTTATTTTGGTCAGAACAGGAATCACTGAATAGGCACATCTGAAGTAGGCAAAAAAAATACCTGATGAAGAAACAAAGTTGGAGAGGTGGAAAGAAATTAATCTGGATATCTTGAGCCTAAACATTAGTCTTTTTCTTCTCATTTAAGAGGAATACTCTAAGAACTGGCTTTTCCTGTTTGCATTGGAGAAACAGGTAGAGATCAAAAGATAAAGGCTCACAAGGTAAAGGTACACAGAGAAAAGGTAATCATTCAAGCCATAGGACCTCTTGGAACTGGGATATCTAAAGAATAGATAAAGATCTTCTAGTTTGGGAACTATTTTACATAGTAATCTTAATTTCTCTATATCTCAGTTTTCTGATTTTCTCCCTTTTTTGTAATGGCTATTTAGGTCAAGAAAAATGTTATTCTAATATATTCATATAGCATGCAACCCTGTGAGGCCCTGATTGTGCGTTTGCATTATAGTCACTTGTGTAAAAAATCTTAAAAATATAACAGCTAGGTGTGTAGGGATGTTGAATTGCTGAAGATAGAAAATACTTTGAGAAGCACTAAAAAGGATTAAACCCCAGAAGTGGGATTCCAAATCTCACTTCTATGAGCTATAAATGGTACAGAAGATATAAGGAAAAACAATTGTCTCCTTGGAAATTATTTAATAAACTAATTATTTGTTACAAACTTGCATACTGAACTGATTCCAGATAGCTTTTAAGATATTTTTTTTCCAGATTTAAGATCTGATTTCTAGAAACATAAAGGAAAAAAAACCTCAACCCAAAACTAAAAAACCCTACTGAGAAGATATCAGAGCACCATTCTAAATGTTGAAAAATTGCTTACATCTACCAATAACATTTAAGTCTACAAGCTCAACATTTTTTAACACAAAGTCAAAGTTTGTGGGTCCTCAGACATTTTTCAGGGTATATGGCAATGGTTCCCTCGTTTTTTGAGTGGTAAGATATTGAGGGAATATTGCTGGCCTCAGCTGAGATAATTATGGTGGCTTCCTCTGCTGCGTAGGTGGGAAAGCATTCTCCGTTTCAAGTCACAGTAGCCAGGCGATACCATTCTCAGTTTCCAAAGATCCTACAAGTACAGGAAACATGTCTGCCTGCTTCAGAATGAAATTTGCATTGTTTCATTATACAGACTTTTATTTGCTTGTAGATTTATACACAGATATATAGACTTATATGCAAAATATATTTTTTTTGTCAGTGAGTGGATAGTAAATTGCAATGCCATCAGTGCCACTGAATAGTCCATTCAATTTCATTCCTGCTCTACCTTTCAAATTCCTTGTCAGGTATGCTTAGAAGTGTGTCCTATTCCGTGCAATGTTTTATAGCTGTCATGAACTTATTCTGACTTTTTTACATTATTGAGGGAATTAATTGGAACATCTATGGTTCTCTGATGAGGCACAACCACTTCTGAGTGATGTGTGGAGAGGAAAGTACAATAAATTCTCATTATAGAAAAATGCCCTGTAATACACCTGAGCAAAAATACACTGGAACATAGTTCTACAACAGAAATTGACAGTCTCTACTGGTTTCAATGAGCTTTGAATCAGATGCAAAGATAAAATCTACAGCATAATTACAAGTGGAGTTAGGACTTCATCAAATGTGCCACTGCTATTGCTGTGAGTTGTGAGCATGCCCTGATATCACAATATACCTGTGGGAAGGAGTGAAAAAGAAAGAAATTTAAGGTGGGAAGAAATCTAATGTAGGAAGAAAAATAGAAATAATAACAAAATGCCATGAGGATTTCCTGCTGCTAACTCCGAGTCTTCAAAGAGAAGGAACCGGGAATACAAATTGTTTTGTGACATGACTGGACTGATAATATATGAAATATCTAAGCTTTTATTTGCCACTTACTTGCTGAAAGATGGGAATATTTGCTAATACAAACAGTGAAGGCATGGGTATGAAACTACTTCAAATGGCTTAAGAATAGATGCAGACTAGTTAGTTTCTTTGCTGTAAAAAATTAAATGACTATTAGGAATCAATCTGTTAGATAACGCTCTGCAGGCAGAAATTTACATGAGTTCCATGAACAAGAAAAGAACAAGGATCAGAGACACCCAAAGTAAATTACAAACTAGGGAAGACTTCTGAAAGTGTTGTTCATGAAAGTGTTTTTAATGGCAGAAGAACATCAAAGGTGAGAATAAAGGGCCTTCTGAGGTGAGTCAAGACTGATGCTCTGGAAGGGAGGAGGCCATCATGTGGTGAGCGTGACTAGAGTGAGCTTGAGCTGCCACATAAAGCCTATGTCTCATGGGTGAAACCACAAGATTTTGCGACAATTTTTTTTCCAAATAGTATTCCAGATAATGATCACCAAAATTGGAAAAAGAACCAGAAGTCCTTGCAGAACAAATGGACTTTTAGGTTTGTGCAGCTGCCACTTAAACAATAATAAGTAAATCTCAGTAGGCATAGAAATGAGGGATGGTTGCCAAGCTGAGCTGCAGGAGGTTGATCCAGATGGTAGAATTAAAGCTGATTCCTAAGCTCCTTTTGTTCATCTTACCTCTTTAGTTTTCTCTTACTGAGCTCAGCGGGTATTTCCCATTTCTTCTTCACTAGCATTACTCCATGTGCTGTCATTGCTCTGTAACAAGCTACAGCCTGGCAGGTGGGTACTTCTAGGAACTTCAAGTGCTGGGCATGAGATGGCAGGGACAGTTAGCTGCAACTGGGCTTGGGAGAAGAGGTTATAGAAGTCTGTCGTGGCTTAACCCCAGCCGGCAACTAAGCACCACACAGCCGCTCTCTCACTCCCCCCACTGGGACGGGGGAGAGAATGAGAAGAGTAAAAGTGAGAAAACTTGTGGGTTGACATAAAGACAGTTTAACAGGTAAAGCAAAAGCTATGTACGCCAGCAAAGCAGAACAAGGAATTCATTTGCTAATTCCCAGCAGCAGGCAGGTGTTCAGCCATCTCCAGGAAAGCAGCGCTCCATCACGCGTAATGGTTACTTGGGAAGACAAACGCCATCACTCCCGAACGTCTCCCCCGTCCCTCTTCTTCCCCCAGCTTTACATGCTGAGCATGACATCCTATGGTATGGAATATCCCTTTGGTCAGTTGGGGTCAGCTGTCCCAGCTGTGTCCCCTCCCAACTTCTTGTGCACCCCCAGCCTCCTCATTGGTTGGGTGGGGTGAGAAGCAGAAAGGCCTTGACTCTGTGTAAGCACTGCTCAGCCATAACTAAAACATCCTTGTATTATCAACTCTGTTTCCAGCGCAAATCCAAACCATAGCCCCGTACTAGCTACTATGAAGAAAATTAACTCTATCCCAGCCAAAACCAGCACAAAGTCTATGACAGGCACTAGTTTGTCAGATATTTTTGATCATTCTTTACCATTTCTATGATGATACTTGATATGCTTAACCCTACCTTGCCATTGCCCTCTCATGAAGAATATCTCTTTTTCAGCTGCAAACCCTGATCTCTGTCCTCAGATCCTACTTTATACTCCCAGTGCTGCCCCCAGAGCAGTGATCGCACTTCTGTACTGACCCCAAGTCAAATCCGTCACTGCTTGATTGAGTTCGTGCTCCTTCTACAACTGATCAATGCATGTACCATGCTGATTTGGTGATGAAAAAATTTTACACAAGGCTTTTCTTCTGGATTTTCACTTTTTTGTTCTCCTAGTTTTCTTTTGGAAGATTACTGTAAAGTTACACGTTGACCTTAACAGTCATCCCTGTGAAAACTACTGATTTTTTTTCTCGACATAGACAGGGTATAAATAATGAAATAACTGCTGTTACTAAAATCAATATGTATGAAGGAATGGGAAAGTGGAAATCTCTTGTGCTCAGAATTCAGAATATTTTCTGGCCACAGAATTTTTCTCTTATTTTTTCTAGAATTGAGTATTATAACACCAAAACTTTGGTGTAAAAGGAAAAGGCCATGAAGGCAAATTTGAAAACATGATTGCAAGTGGGTATAAAGATGCTGTTCTTAGTTTGCTGATGGTGTGAAATAAAAGATAACCCAAATTTATTTTATTAAGTTGTTGGTTTGAAAACATAATGATGACAAACTAAATGCCAGTGGCACTTCTGATTGCACTAATGACTGTTCTAGCAGAAACATCTATCAATGACAATTATTCCAGCTGCCTCCCATTCTTCCCAAGCATCAGAATCCCCACCTATCTCTTATTTAGACATCAGTAACTCCAGCTTCCCTCTGACAGTTCTGGGACAAAAAATATAGCCTAGTGATGACTATTAGCCTTGCATCACCATAGGTTTATTTCAAGCTAAAACATAATCTGACATCATATAAATGTGTATAAAGTTGATTGAAATTAATTGTCTCTCCTTTAATACAATAGAGTGTGGATCAGATCCAAGAAAAGTATACTTAGAGATTGGGATACGTATTCTGCACAGTACTAGTATGAAAGCATCCCTATGTCTGATGTTTTTTCTGCCCAGCTCCTTGACTTGAATTAAAAAAGAACTTTTAAAATACATCTACTTTTCTGCCTTGCTGTCCATAACTCAAATAAATATTGAACATCCATTTGGGTGTCAAAGATCAAAGACTCACATAAGTAGAATCCAAATACTTTGAGAAAGGCCAGAGAATTTTCCTCAGTGCAAAAAAACCCATAGCAGTCTCACATGTATATTTGCAAATTTCACATATAATATTCTTAACATCCTTTCTGTTGCTGTGAGAGATCACTTTAAAAGGATTATTCATTTTATTCTCTCTGTCAATTTTGCTGTTGTTCCAATAAGTTCAAATAGTAGAAAACTGTTACATTCTCCACGCAAGCATGAATGTTTTCTTTGCTATCAGGGAAAACTTGGAGCTGGATACATTAACAAGTGTAACCTCACTATAAAAAGTCTGCCTTTTTATGCTTTTTATTAATCCCAAAGCCTTTAGAAATAGCACTGTGCAAATACATGGTGCGCACCTTCAGAAAGAGCAGAAGAGATTATATAGCAGAACAATACCATCATTTATGTGATGTGACATTTTCACCAATTAATTATTCATGCAGTTTTTAAAAAGCAGAATGAATAACTTCACAATTATTCCTAATTTGGCATACTTTTAATATATTATTCTGTAATAAGCTACCATTTGTTTGATAATTTCATGGTTTGCTATGTTATTTAGGTGTTAGCCACCTTAATTACAGTAAAATACAAGCAATCTGCTCAAGATACGAAGTTACTAGCAGAAAAAGTGCAGACACTTAAAATGGTAAATAATCATTAGAATGCTCACTTATGAAGAAATAATATAGGTATGATTAACAGGAGAAGCGCGAGGAGCTTAGTCTAGTGGAAAACATTATGATATAGTCTGTTTAACATCTAAGAGCTAGGAACTTAATTCCTCATTTCAGATGAGGTGTCTGTTTTTGCTGTGCAGGAGGTGATGCTGAGAAAATCATAATTACCTGATGTCACATTTTTTGTCTGCCTGAGGAGACTGAGGAGGACATAAGTCTGTGGGCTCATCACAAATGGTGGAAGAGCTTGAGATCTGCCTTCATGGACTGAAGCTGCCTGCAGGTCAGGGTTCACTGGTGGCTTTCAGCTCACTGCTGGCATGCTTGCATAGATCTGACAACAGAAGGTGATGCCTGTTAAGGGATGTTAGGAGCATGGCCACCTCCTCCAGCCTACATACAGGACTCACATAAAACACAAGCACAGACAGCCACATCCTCCTCCTCTTCGGCTGGCAGAAACAGGTCACTAGTGCACTCACACACATGACATTCTCCATGTTCTCAAGCACACACACATATTTGTGGATCCCCCAAGCACCGGCACGGCCCCTCTGGCTGCCCAGCTCCCCTGCCCAGCTTCTGACCCCCTTACCCGCCCCACAGGTCCCCAGTGGCCAGCTGGTCCAGCTTGATGCTCACTAGCAAACACACACACACTCGCACACTTGTCCCTTTTGCACTCTCCACAAGTCCCCTGGGTGTACCAGCACGGACCCCCTACCCGCCTGATACCCTATCCTGGACCTGATGCCCCACTACTTGCTGGCTGGTCCAGCTTTAAGTTTCCCAGTGAATACAGGTGCACACTCCACACACACCAGATTTGGGGAAGATAGTCAGCCCCCGGCAGTCGGCACCTGGGCTGTGACCTGCGGTCACACTCCAGCCATCAGCACCGAGACCCTCGCTCGCCTCACTCCCGCTGGTCCCCCCCAGTAGCTGGTTTTTGGGCCAGGGTGCCCACACCCCTATTCTGACTTCAGAGGCTGCCACAAGTTTTCAGTCACACACATACAAGTCTCACCAGTAGCTGGCACTTAGTCCTTGCAGCACACATACATGTGGGATACAGAGTGAGATTATGCAGAAAGATCATTAAGAAAAGAATTAGTAAGATAATAGGTGGACTGCAGTGATCAGGCACAGGGCTCAGCCAGACAAGTGTACTGATCCTTTTCTGTCTACCCCTTGCTTTGTTCCTCCCTGCTCCCCCTCCCCCTGCACGTCCCCCATGGGTCTGTACAGCTCCATCCATTCCCCCACCCCTCCCAGTCCGGATCTCCCTTGGTTTACAGTCTTATCAGTTGCAAAGTCTAGGTTGATCTTCCTGGTAGTGGTGCCTGCCTTGATAGCCCATCAACTAGAGTGACTGATGAGGTTTGTTTCTTGTCGTTGTCTCCATGTTTGTTTTGTCAGGTCTGTGTCTCTGTGCATTTTGTTTCTGGTCTCCCCCTTTTCCCCTTAGTTTCCCAATTGACATGTTCCCTGATCAGATAACCTCACCGGAATAAACTTTCTCACACTCTCACATGCCCTCATCAATTAGTGTCACTAATCAGGTTTGGGTCTCATCACTCCCTCCCTTATCATTTGCCTGTCAGGTCTATGTCCCTGCATGTTCTTGCTTATGGCTTCCCCCTGTTATTATTGTCCCTCCTTGCACAGAAGAAGGTCCTTGACCTGACAGCCTTAAAGGAGCAGACACTCTCCTTCCACATACCCTTACAATACCATCTTGTGGTAAAGCTACAGTGGGAGGAAGAAAGAGTTGCACTACTAAAGCACAGCTTATAAGTCAAGGATGCGAATGACTATCTGCCTCCCCTTAATGGAGGTACCAGGCTGGTGTACCTGAAAGATGGCTCTTCCTTCATTGCTTGCTCAGGCCTTAGTCTCATGGTGAGGTTACTGAGCTGGACCCAGTATAGCACCACAGCTGGACCCCAAAAAATCACTTTGTCCCAAACCTGAAAGGAATCAGCTCTATAATAAAGCATAGCAGCTGATTAGCTAATGTTTACTAATGTGTAGTAATTGAAATGCTAGTTTAGCAAGGTATTTAAGAATGTGCTTGTTTTAAGCTGGTCCCACTGGCAGGTGCTTAAAAACTCTGCTCAGTCAGGGCCTTGGGAACAAATTGGATAACGCTGTCCTATTGAAAAGCACATTCCTAAATCTCTTTTTAAATATACTTGTGTTTAAATATACTTGTGTTTAAATATACCTGTGTTTGAAATACTTGTGTTTAAAAAGTTTTGAATCACAAATGATTGAAAATCCAGGAATACCTTCAAGACTATGATCATAACACAGTAACTGCAAAATCAGTTATTAATTTTCAGTAAGATGCTTTGCACAGTAACTTGCTGGCAAAGCTCAAATTAGTGTTTTCTGAAGTAGTATAAAAACCATAGCTGTATTCTAACGTGAAAAGAGTCTTCTAACTCACAGAAAAGTCTGTAAACAATAAGCACACCTTCTAAACAGTTCTGTTTCACAGCCGTTCCTTAGCACTTTGTATTTTGCTTCAGCTTGACACAAATTTTATTCATCATAGTTCTGTACAGATACACTGGTTAGTGTTAAGGTGCTGTGGTTTTTTTCTGCTATCTCACAGGGATTTTCTCTACTGTTGAATATCTTGTTCTGTTATTTTGGCTATATGTAGGCAAGAAGTTTGTCACTTATTCCATTCTACTGCTTTTATCACTTTTTCCTTTGACCCGAGGCATGCAGAGATTTCAGTGACAGTTTTCAGTGATGAGATTTAGGAACTTTATACTTTTACGGTGCACTGTGTTAAAATATTGAGTTTCTGAGCTACTGATCTGTAAGGGTTATTTCAAAAGCAAGCTTACTGACTTCAAAAAATGTTTTGTATTTTTGCCTGATCCATTTTAAAATAATCCTTCGTGAGATTTATGTTGACTATGTCTAGAATTAGGCATTCTATTTCAGCTTAGTATACATTGGTTTATGGACTAACAATGAAATAATTTGGCTGAGGATATTTAGGCCTTTGTCTCACTCAAAAGCTATATCCCTCTTGCTCATGAAAAATGGTAACTGAGTCACATCTCTGCTTCTACTGCAACCCTGACACTGCAACTTCTTAAGCCTTTCTTTACTGGAAAAAGAGAAAAAAAGAAAAATAAGATTAATTATTCTCTTTCAGAACTGTTTGAAACTCATAATTACATTTTCCACCCAACAGTTCAGAACTTACTTTCATACCAAGTCAGAAGAAAATTACATATTTGGAATTTCCTGCAGAAAATTATTTCAGACTAGAATGCCTTACAGATTTTCTATCCAGATATATTTTTTCCTTTAAAAATATGCTGTTTTAATTTTTGCATTTTGATTATATTTAAAGGATTTTCTATCGCAGTAATCATAACATACAAAGCAGCAATGTTAGTATTGGCATACTGTGAGATCATATGATGTATTGACAGTATTTATACAGCACCATACAATTTATCACAGCATAATCTAATATTCAATATGTCCTATTAATAGATTTTACATAGGCTTATTTTGTAAGCATTTACTTAAGAAAGTCTGGGGTTTACCTGAGAAAAGCAACTGGACTTGGATATATTTAATGTGGATTTAAAGAATTATCTGGGCAGTGAGGTCCTGGTAAAACCTTAAAAAATAACTTTTTGAAACTTTTTAAGATGGTGTTTGATATGGTTCTGAAAGAAATCTTATTGCTTATAGATCGAGGGCCTCAACTGAGTGACTCCAAAGTGCCTCTGCTTGATCCTATTTAACCAGTAATTTAATTTGAAAGAATATCTGTCCTTGCTGGTCACATTGCCACTCCTGCGCCTCACCAAAAAGTCTTGCCTTCAAAAACTGATACATATTTCGATACGTGCAAGGATATTTTGGATGCTTCTATATCATTTATGGATATTTGATATGTACTGCAGTAAGGTAGTAACTTAATTTGTATATACTGTTGCTAAAACAAATGGAACTGCCATTGGGAGAAGTTCTTTTTCTCACAGATAAGAGTAGTAGATTCTATCTTCCTATACACGTGAGAAAAATGACAGAAATAATAGCATTCTTCTACCAAGTTATTTAATGACTGTATCACCTTCTTATTTATAGCTTACAGTATATTTCTATCCATTTATTGAGATGGCTGTAAATAAGTGTATTGTATGGATATGAGAACCATTCGGAATGACACACAGTAATAGAAAGCAGACTTAAATACATCTAAAAAAGTCTTAAATACACATATTAACCTTAAAATATGGCAAAAATTAGGAGACAGGACTTTTAAAGGATTGATGCACGGAAAGATTGTTTCCTAAGACCAGGTCTGGTTCTTTACTCACAGAATTCTTCTGCCTTAATTATTTTCAAAGACATGGGTGAAGCTAGCTAAATTTTGGATGCCGCTGGCTATGCCTAGACTGTCTGGGAAGGAGCCCCTCAAGAGGAGATGTGTTTGCTTTGCAAATAGCAGCTGCAGGACGGGACCCAGGCACTGCTAGGGCACTGCCTCCAGAATATGTAGGGCACTGCATGCCTGGCAGGTGTCTGCTGTCAAACCTGCTTACACAGACTGTCCACAGGCTGCCTCTGAGGCATCTGCATGTAACGAAGATGGAAGAGGAATGAGCCATTAACTCAATTGCAACTGCTTGAGATCACCCTTTTAGAATGCTATATCTAACCTCAGAATAAGAGTTATATCTGAGAAGGAAGATATAATTAGAAGTGACAGAGGCATTTAAGGAAGATTTGAGAAAAGAACAACATAAAAAAACCGGCTGCAAATGATACCTTTCACTTTGACAAAAACAAATCACACATCAAAAGATCGGTCCATTTTCTTGGTCTGATCTGGGAGAACCTGTTCTATCAGGCTCATGTACTTTCTGTTCATCAGATAGGTTGTGGTCTTGCTCCTACAGTTGTCCCCACTATATGTTACTTCATATCCAAGCTCTGCTCCAAGTACGAACCAAACAGTTACAAGGCACAGAAACTCAGACTAGACCAGAGAATTTTCTTTGACTGAAGCAAGTTCCAAATACAGTATGACTGTGATCTGTGCTGGATTTGGATCCTCTTGCTTGTTGCAATTCTCTAAAAATATCTTAACAGGGTTTATGACTTCCCAGTTGACCTGGCAGTGTAGATTCATATTGTCAGGATTAATGCAAGCCTAAAGTCTAAATAAAAAGGAGAGGATAGTGCTCACTCCATGGAGCACTCTTGCAATATTGAGTATGAATGGGATCTACCTTGAAGGACATGGACTTTAGCATAAAGGCCATCAACTTTCTGCATCACTTGGCCAAGGATCCATGGGGAGCTGTTTAGCACAACTAACACAGATGGTAGAGGTGTTGTCCAAATGCCACATACATATTCAGAATAAAGTAACAGATGAGAGCTTACAAGGTGGAATAGAGGATCTGGTTCAAAAGCAAATATAAATTTCTTGGGATACTGCAATGGCATGTGAAGGTAAATTAACAACAATTTCAGCTTACCTTAAAATATTGGGCAATAATTTGTGGCAATTCATCTTCTATTTTTAAGCACCTTGATCACTCCTGCAACAGGGACAGGATAAGGAAACCACTGTACGTCTCACATGAAGCTAGTCCCATTTTTGAAATATAGACCTTCAAAACTGTGAAACTCCATACTATGCAACTCACTATTGCAGTTTACTTTCAGAATGCAGTTGAGGGAACCCTGAGTGCATTGTATCAGCTGAGCATATAATGCAAATACTTTTAAAGTAAATAGATTTTCAGGTTAAATGGTCTTTAATGATTGTAGTATATGCTAAAACTACTCCTTGCAGCACAGAGCCTCCAACCAGGCTCTTGTTAGTTTGTATTTATGCTTACTGATTCTCCTTGTCTTATGGCTTGCTTTTCCTTTCCTGTATTTTTTATGGCTAGAGAATAAGTTTTACAAAAACTAATAAGAAGTGCAGGGAACTGCTTAATATCAAGCAGTAAGAACTCGAAATCCAAGGGCAATAGTTGTCTTTGCCTTTACAGGACCTAGAACAATTACATTTAGACTGTTTGGGATTCCTGTTTCTCCCTGGGACTGAAAAATATCACCCTGAAATTTAGTGATCTTTCAAAAAATGGAAGAGAAATCTTTTCACCAATAGAAAATAATCTGCTGAATAATTTGCACTCACCCAGGAGGTATCAGATAAGGCTGGAAGAGGTACTTAAGGTACTTAAACCTAACTGTTTCTTCTATATATCAACTTAGTTTTGCCACTTTTCTATTAAAGTATGGACTGGTACCTTCAGTACATCTGCCTGACGTTGTCTTACAAGATAGAGCAAAAAACGTCTATGAATTGTAATGGAATATAAACATTAAATAGGCATGAATACGAAAACATTATTGTGTTTATTTTCACCAGAAGAAATTTAAAAGCTTAGGGAACTTCTCTAGCAAAAGAAAGATAGACTTCAGGCACTCTGAAGATCAGTGTGGATATTTACAGAAGGCACTATACTCTAATGATTACATTTATTCACTGAAAGAAACAACTGGTTAATTAATCTTTGTTGTGAATCTAATTCTGTGTTTGAAAAATGATATCATAGAGGCAGTATTGTACCCATGGAGGTATAAAAAATGAAGAGATGTATGGTTTGTAGGGAGAAGGGACATATTTTTCTTTTCACACAAACAGGATGGCCTAACAAAAACGACACTTTTGGGCACAGGCTCTTTTTAGTATCTGAAACAGGATAATTTGCTTCAGACTGAGACAGCAGTGCAGGATGAACTCAGATGGATGGTTCACGGTGCTACCTAATTATTTTTGGGTGATTCTTTACTCATAATGTGTTCTCTAGTCTTGTAGGGACAGGTATATTCTTTATAAAGTGTGCTGGAAGGATTTTTCATATTTCAGGCTTAACAGGAACCAACAGGTCTGGATTTGTTTTCGGTAAATCCATAGGGGCTTCCTTGCCAAACCAAGAATGAGGACTGGCTGACTGCAATTAGAAGTTTTGGCTTTATTCTTCTGACTGAAAAGCTGTCATATAATAGAAGAGTAAAAGCTAGTTGTGTAAAAGAGATTTGGTTTATTCCTCATCAGTAATGTAGGAAAAGACCTTTGGCAACGCAACAGGTATACATGTATAGTTTCCCTGCTGCACTTCTTCACTCCTTCAGAAGTTCCATTCTTAAGTGCAGTAGGCTAAACTTTTTTTAATAAATATATGCAAAATCACAGTCACAGCTGATCTTCAATATGCAGAAAATGCTACACAAAACATCTGCGTCAAGTAAGAAACAAACTATCAGGTCACTGATTAGAAATTCATTGTAAGACTGCACTATTTTTACTTGTCTGTGCAGTTCAACTGCAGTGGATGTGTCCCCTGGGTTTGTATTTAATGGGTAATTCTGCACTCCAGTACACTTTTTAGAAAATAAAATGCAATTTCTAAGCCTCATTTGAAGACATTGTATCTTTTTCTGAATTTGCTCCTCATTGCTGATTAAATATCTCTATGTTTTGTCTGATTCTTTCAGTAATGAATCAACGCTCATGACATCATCATTGCTTTCATGATAATGAAGCACATTGTCACCAGAACTGGTCTGCCAAATAGCCCTAATTGTCCTAAATGCTAGAGCTGGGACAATAGCAAGTAAGGATCAGCAGCTGATTGCGAAAAGTAATTTCTAAGACTACTGTGATGGTAAATGAAGAACAGAGATGGTTGTGAAACAACGTAAGGGAATATGAGCAGGCCTTCTGATAGCTTTACAAGTTTAAAATACCAGGGAGTTTTGTTTGGACAGTTCTTATGCCCGGTTGACAAAGGCCTCCTAAGATTGCTGTGTCAGCAACACGTCCCAAGGACATATTGATAGCCTGGTGCTAAACCATATTCCTGAGAGCTAGGTAAATTTGGTGTTATTGATGTAAGAAGTGGACAAATTTTCCACCAATGAACTACAGCTTCTGCACATCACATGGTGCCACACTCCGTGAGGGGAGAACCTGCCTCTGTACCAATGAATGGTGGTCCATTTTCAGCTCCTGGTCCATTCTGGGTGGTTTTGGAAGATGTTTGCATGTTACAAAACCTTTTCTTTTCCTCTTAATTGCAGGCTTCTGTAATAAAATGGTTTATTTCCCTTTTAGGATTTTGTATTACCTGAATTTTATCTCTGTAAAATATCTGAGGCTGTTAGCATTGAAATGAAACCCCATCACTGCTTTTCTTTAAGTAATATAATTACTTTCTGTTCTCGAAGTAAATTAACAGTACTGCCAGCTACAATTGATTAGAGAGTGCAATATAAGTATATACCTATGGGAATTGTTTAGACTTTCTTCTTCAATGAACTTCACCAAGTTCATTGTGGATGGTATAATTGATGTGATTTTCTGTAACAGTAGTTAGAAGGCAAAGGTTCATACTCACAAATATAATTTAGTGTATGGAATGACTATTAGAAGAGAAGATGCAAAACTGACTAGCAGTACATGAAATGTTATTACTAGTTACATTTATTAAGTTGTTGTTTGCTCAGCAGAAACACCTCCGCAAACAGTGTTACAAACTTACTGATCTCTTCTTACTGTGAACAACTTCTCTACTAACAACTACAGCAGTTCTAGACAATCTAAATCTCCCAGAATTATTAAAGTTTTAAAACAGTTTTTGTTTCTAGTCAAGTAGAAATGTGAATTCTTTTTATGGATGTGTTTCAGATATTTCCCTCCTTCACCTCTTTGGGATAACTCTAATATGTTATATTATTGCATGGAAATCTACGAATCACCTTGCATTGCTCGGTCTGATAAAGGAAAATGTGTTATAAAGGCTGTAGCTTTAAGTGGTGGATTCCAGTGAAAAGTGATGGCCAATATATATGAGATGCCAGTTCTAACCTGAGAAGTAAATGGTATTTACAGAGATAAAACATCAAAATACAAACAGGCATGCATTTAAAACATCTTAACTCTCAGCATTTAAATTTTCAAGGAAAGTTAAGTCTGATTAATTAGACAGAATCTTGAAAGGTGTGAAAAATGGGATGTTAAGTTACCTGGGAAACTGTTTATTAAACATTCTTTGTTTTTATTTGGGCAAAAAGATGTTCAGAGTGGGGAACAGTTTTCCAGGAGGAATATGTGATAGAAAAAGATAACATATTTTGAAGCTGGAACTTGATCAGTTTATGAAAATGGTTGTATAACACCGTCACTGTCAACTGTAGGGTATGAGGCTTGATAATCATTCTAATTCTATGCTAATTCTGGCTATGTCTTTCATATATGAAATGGGGTACCTCCACAAGTTCCTGCCTTCTGTTTCTCTGTGACAGTCATTCAGCATCTCTATTAAAATCCAGATTTTGTCTCCCATTTCTTCTTATAGTTCTCTAATCTCTGTAGTCTCCCTTATTCTGGGATATAAAAGAAACCTAACATTATTTGGACTTCTCATTATTTCACATTCCTCTGGGGTAAAATGAGTCCATCAGCTCAGTGCCAGGAACCTTCAATTCCTTTAGCTGTAGGAATCCTTGTACTCTAAGTACCGCACATAAGTACTGGCATCACATCTGATGGAGGAATTTTGGCAAGTAATGGTTAACCTATTTGGTTTTCCTCTTGCAAGCTCTAAACTTAGAAAACATAAAGGTAACACTGCATCTAAATATAACTGTTCATAAAGACATTTGAGATATTTGGATTAAAACTGCAGGTTGAAGGTGGCATTGCAGTAAGTCTTAGGAAACTATAATATGATATTGCTGAATAATGGATATAAATGGCTTTGTTTTGATTCTGCTTTAGTCAACAGATGAAACTTAAGTAGGATGAATGTAACTTATTAATATTAAGTAACTAATAACTGTTCAGAACAAATATGAAAAGCAAGATTCTCATTTTCACTCCTAGATTTGTTTCTTTTAAACTATTACTACTTTTAAACTACTACTTCTTTATACTATCTAGGTTAGACAGAAACTACAGAAGAAAAGCAAGGCTGTTCTTCAAGGATCTATTGCATGCCGTAGCATATCTACAACATACTGACATGATTTGCATTTTGACACTGATTCTGCAGAAGCAGGCAGGACTCTAGGATTCACTGTCCAGAGGCAGAGGGGGCATTTGAAGCTGGGGCTCCAGCATTATCAGACTCACAGACGTATAGAATGGTTTGGGTTGGAAGGAACCTCTAAACATCATCTAGTCCAACCTCCCTGCCATTGGCAGGGACATCTTTCACTAGACTGGGTTGCTCAAAGCCCAATCCAACCTGACCTTGAACACCACAGACTGGTTCGTAAAATCCACAGTAGTGAATCCAACTTACACACAGACTTGTTAGTCTAATGTATACCCTTGGATGCCAGTACCTTATGAGATCAGAGAGTGATAATTTAAAGTGTCCTTTCTGAAATGATTGATTGACACTTGAGGTTAATGAGTATTAAGTCCCAGCCTCTTTTGTAAAATTGAAGCTGCTTTGTTTGACTAAATTAATCAAATAAATAAATCATATTACTCCAAATATGCTAGGCACAATCCCAAGGGAACATTAATCAATGCAAACTGTTGCCTCTTTCTAGAAAAATGTAAAATTTTAAGGATATGATACGTCACAGTCCTTCCCAAATCAAAACTAGTACCATGCCCATAACAAATTAGTAAGGCCACTGGCAATATTTCTTCAATATATTATGAAAGATGAGGTTTTATGATCAAATACATTCTTGATCAATTTATTTCATCACTTACAACCTAATTGTTTCATTATGACATTTTGTCCCTCCTCTGAATGAAACAATTGATTTAATATACTGTACAAAATGACTGTGTTTCTCAAAAAGTTAATCAAACTATTGTCAGTTGATGTCTGAACTAGTGCCCTGCAATTAATATATGGGGTGTTCAAAATATCAGTTAGAAATTACTCTCCTTGATAAATGTCTTTAATTTAAATACATTTACTGGAACTTTATGAAGTAGTACTCTGCAGCTGAGAGACTTAATCCTTTTAAGTTCCATTTTTAAATGTTCAAAACCACAACAGAACAAGCTACACATTGCCGATTTTCATCAAGATATAAATTAAATGCTCTGAATCCTTGAGTACTCTGTTAGTGTCCAAGAATTCAGTATTTATCACAGGCAACTAGATTTTTTTCTTAAGTACCCAAGTCTGCCCAGACGTAATGGGAAGCCAAAACATTCATATAGTTCCAAAAAATACCACTTTTACTTCCAGAAGTAATTAGTTAGTGATTTTATCTTTAGCCTTCTGAATCTCACTTACTGGGATGATAGATTAAAGATTAAATAAATTAGAATAACTGACAAGAAATTGATAGATTAAATGGAAATACTTGGCATTTCAAAAAAGCTAAATTGTACTTTGAGTGACCTGTCACCTGTATCTATATCTTTAAAGTTGCTTTAAGAAGCCTTGCAATAAGCAATTTTGTGTTAAGTGATTTCAGTTTTTCCTTTGGATTTATATCTTGGTTTTGGAAACTTTGCATTCTGTATACGTTTTTATATGATGTGATGTTATGCAGATATTCTCACTAAACATAGAGATTCCAGGAAAAAAAAAAAAGAAGAAAAGCTAAATCTAAACCTATTAAGGATGTTGCGAGACCCGCTGAGCCCAGCAGACTCCAGGACCTGGGGATTCCCCCCTTCCTGCCACACACACTCACAGAGGCAACCAACATGGCCAGCCACACAGGCTGCCACAGGTGGAGCAATGCCTTTAGTAGCACCCAGGTATAACACTGCCAGAGCTCTTACAGACAGCCTCGTCTTGTTATTCTCCTCCTGCTGATTAGGATTGAAGTTCATTAGTGAAAACACGCACGACTTCACTTGTTAGATTCACAAGCACATCCACATTCACCGATCCCTTGAACGTTAGCATGGTCCCTACATCCATCTAATATCCATGCCCAGACCTGAGCCCCCTTACTCAGCCACTGGCTGAGACCTTGAGTCTTTCCAGGTGCAGGTCTCCTCCTGCCTGAGGGCTAGTCCACCTTGAAGTTTGCTAGTGAATTACACATATACACACGCTCACACAGAATTAAATTCACTAGGGAAATAAAAACAACACCCAGGTCTCTCCAGTTGCTGGCACTGAGACCTCTCACACATACACATGCATGCTGTCCTCTCTCCCACCACCAGATTTACAGTCCCTATGACCCACAGCTCCTTCTCCCATTGCTGGCACTTAGACCCCCACACACCCTGGTTTCTCCTGTTGGTTATACCTATGGGACCTGTGGTCCACAGTTCCTCCTCAAGGTGCTGGTGCCTAGACTTTTCAACACACGTACAAACACACACCTTGTCCCTCCAGCTGCTGGCAACTAGACCTAGGGGCATTGTGACCCATCACTGATTCTCCAATAGCTGGAATTTAGACCTTTGAGCAAACATACATAACCACGTAAGACAAAGATTGACATTACATAGAAAAAATAGATAAATATAGGATTTAATAATAAGATAGGACAGACTGAGTGATCAGGCACAAGGCTCAGTCAGACAAATGTACTGACTGTCAGCCTGCTAACATATAAGCAGCCCTTTCCATCCATGCCGCTTTTGATTTTCCCATACTTTTTCCTCTCCAGTCCACCCTGACCATTCCCCTTCCCTGCCTTTGGCTATTCCCCTAAACATCCCATAGTAAATTCTATATAATCCCACAAGACCCTTCTGAAATCCTGTAATAAGTTTCACGCAGTCCCAGAAGCCCCCTCAAATACCCCATAATACTCATGATAGTCATGTTTTCTCCTTTTTATGACTTGCAAGGTTCAGGTTGACTCTTTTCAAGGCTATACCTGATTATTTCCTTTAATGTCCTTCAATCAGTGCCAAAAGAGCTGTGGTCTTTTTGTTAGTGTCTCTGTTATCACCTTCTCCTTAATGTTTGTCCATCTGTTTAATTTGTTACTTTCCTTGTTATTTTTTATTTCTCTTACACTGAACAGTGTTTAACCAAATAACTTAATGAACAAGATACTCTCACATGCCACATATGCTTACCTATTAATGCTAGATCTACAGAGGGATTTAGACAAAACTTAGGAAGTTATTTCCCAATTTGGGTGCCCAGTTCAAAATTTTCAGTCTAATGTTGGAGACATGTCAAATCTTTTGCTGCCTGTGATTTTATCACTAAAACAAGTACCTTCTGAATGCATGAAGTGGATCGAGGCTAACTTAGAAGTAAGTAGCACTAAAGTTTTTATTAGACTTAAGTTCAGTTCTTCCACAGTCACCCACATATCTTGGTGCCCAAGACATCAGTGTGCTGAGTTCTGCTTAATATTTCTTAGTACTTATTTCCTCCTCCTCCAATATAAGTGTACTAAGCAGCTGAACCACATTTTCTTTTTCTCACTCACGAGTTAATATTTAGTCAGGCCATGCAAAACACATCAGGAGGTGCTGAAAGGATTGTACCAAGAATACCCCTCAGCCTGGTGATGGGGACACTCACTGGGGACAGAAACATTTCATTTGATTGAAAATAAATTTTTGTTAAGCTCCATTCAGCTTTTCCTTTTGTAATAATTTCAATTTTGAAGTGACAAATATTGTTTCAAAACAAAAGTGGAAGTATTTAATTTAAAAACAGTAAAGTAACATATTACAATATTTGGAAAGCCTTTATTTTTAGCCGAAGCCTGTTTATTGAATTACTTTCCAATTCATCATCATCATATTTTTTCTTTTTTACTAAAGTTCATTACGAGTTATGCTGTGAAAAAATGCAGCAAGAGAAAAAAGTGTAAAAATGCTTTGATTTTTCAGATTCCCAGTTAAGTTTACAATACAGATAAATGGTCATTTTTTATCTGTAAATTAAGTGCACCTCTTCACTAAGAGATGATAAATGTAGGACTCCACATCAGACATTTTAGTCTATATTGGAATAAACTGAAATTGCATCTGAATGTTTTAATATGGGTTTTATGGGCTGGAGATGGCCTTTGGTCCTCTCTATTGCAAATATGCATTGTAAAATACTGTTTGATTGCTATATATGCACTTTTATACGATGGTAGCAGTTGTCAACCTCAACCACTTCTGTACTGTGTACTTCATAAATACAGTCTGAAGAGCCATTTCCTGCTCCAAAACGCTTCCATTTCAAATCCAAAGAACAAGTATAACACAACAACGAGCAACATGTAACACTGAATGTGGTTTTAATTCTCCTAATTTTAGACCTAGTCAATGCCGTAATAAATTTCATTTGTGCATCTCTGTTTGAACCATGACCGCAAATCTCTAACGCAGGTGCTTCAAAAGATGCATCTGTAGGGCGTAACTACTAATGGATGTCTTTACATAGACAGGCTTAATGACTCTGTCAAATGAGCTTTGGAGAATCATATAAGGCCACTTAAGAGGTTACCATTCTGCCCCCAGCTGTCTGCCAAATCCTCTGCTAATTACTACCACCCCCAAATATAGTAGAGGAAGAAATAATGTGAGCTGATTCTTTATCCCTAATAAAACTCCATCAGCTGAGTTTTAGACTAAACTCTGTAGCCTATGAAGCATGGCTACAAGCTGGCACTACTTTTTTGTGCCATACTTAGAAAGTAATTTCTCCCCTAAGGATGAGGCATGAACCTTCAGAGCAGTGCTACGCGGTATCAAATTTAAACCTGGTAACAGTAAGTAAAGTTACCCAGTGATCAGTATGTTACATTTGTATGTTTTTTTCTCATTAAACTGATATGGTCAAATATAATCAGTTTCCATCCCAGGAAGCAATTATGTTTGCTTAGAATATTGAGATTGCATGGATAGTTATCTCTGAATAAAGAATCTGGGACAAATTCACTGCTGCCATAAACATGCATGAAGTTTCTGAAAGCAATTCTCTTTGCTCTTAGTGCTTGTGGATGCTGGAGGAAGAATCTCAGCAGGGTCGGTTTCTCAGAGCTCCATTGTAAGTGACAACAATGCATATTAAGTTACAGATTGGACCTCGTACTCTTAACTATTCAGAGCTTGAAGATAAAGTATTTTTTTCCTTGCTTTTGATTTTCCTTGCTTAAAGGTAGCCAGTTTGGCTTCATTATCTGCTTGTTGACTGCTCTTAAGATACTTATGTCTAGTGTTTTACTAACTGCAAAAGGAGTAATCAAAGTGACATTGCAGCACCTTTTATTTTGTCCTTTCCTTTCTCATGATTATGATCTTCTGCTGTAAATGTAGCAGTCATAACAAAATTTACACTGTAACTTGATCTGGATAGAGCATTTCAGAAGATAATTACTGTCAGAGGTAGAAAACCACAGTTTTTTATTTTAATAAGCAGTATTAACTGCCTGATGTGGTTCAGTTGCACAGTTTCAGTCTTTTTCAAATTAGACCACAGTGGCAGAGAAAACACTGTTTTCTACCTTGTTTGATCTAAACAGTCAAAAAATATTGTGTAAAGTTTTGGTTGGTTTTTTTTTCGCTTTTCATGTAAGTGTCTTATTTTCCATTATATGCCTAGTTTTTGGAACCCCGGTTAACCAAGGTGTTTAAACGTGTGTTTAAATCTTAGTGGGTGGACTCATACCCTTCCAGTTAAATGAACACTTAAATGATTTTCTGATTGTGGGTCCCTTGTGCTCTCAACACATTTCCTGAGATAAGCATTTTGTATCTAAGACATAGACTGTTCTAAGAGCTAATGTTTAGCTGGGTTTAATGCTCATTCTTCCTGAAGCTTCTTGATTTGCATCAGTTCTTTCACTGAACTCAGTAAGCAGGTGAAATTCTTTGATATTAGTGATGCTGGAATTTCACTTACTGTAGGAGATTTCCAACCTTATTTGCTCAGACCAAAAACACTTTGGAGATGTAAGTTGTCTTTCACTTTGAGGATCTGCAGTTCCTAATGCCATATCTTTGTATCAGTTGGGCTTGGTGGTACTGTATTGCACACAAAAATTATAGTTGTCATGCTACTAGTATTGGTAGCATTACCTGTAGGACCTCAGCTGATACTCAATACTGAAAATAAGTTATCATCTCCTTCAATAGCCATACTACAATTCTATTTAAAATGGAAAATATAATAAGACAAGATTGACCGTGGCATTTAATTTTCCATCCATAGAGTAAGATGATGTCTCTGAAAGTGGATTTTATATTCAGTAAAATATATTCCTGAGGAATATTGTGATAATGAGCAGATTTTAAATGAAAAAGGACTGCATAATGTTATTAATGGCATTCTGATATTAATGTCTATATATAGGCTAGTGTATCCATCCCAAGAAGTACTAGAATTTTTAGTTTCATCTGTGAACTTTATCTAGTGAATAGAGACAAATAGGACCTGTATAGCACTTTAAAGTTATGCTAACATTAAAACCAAAAGCATCAGCTATATGTATGCAGAATTTAAACAAAAGATCAAGGAGTAAGGCAAGCATCACATTTAGTGGATGGTAGGTCAAAGAGGAGAAAACTTGTTTTCCAAAAAGTAACGATCTGTCAACTTTATTAATGCATAGCCTTATACTTACAAAGAAGGTCAATTAATTTTAGACCAGATCCTCTGGCAGTATAAGTTGCAAAATTTCATAGAATCATAGGATCATAGATGCTATTTGTCTGAATTCTCTTAAAACATCAGGGCTACATTACAGCACCTGGGGAACTGGGCCATAATTGTACTATGATGAATTTATGAGTAAATAAAGATAAATATTAATAAATGTATAGTTCATCAATGGGAAAAAAAAGTGTGAGTCTGATGTTATTAAAATCAACATGATTTTTACCAGTTATTTCCGAGACTTTCTTACACTTTGCTGCAGAAAAAAAAAAAAAGTTCGGCTTGTTCTCAAGTATATTCAGTACTGGGTAAATACTAAGCTTTGTATGGGAAAAGAGCAGGAAAGAAGTAGCGTTAGCTGAACACTTTTTAATAAACAGTCTCTGAAAGTTTTATTTTTAAATCAGCAATATTGCTTTTAATTTCTTTCTTGTTTAATAGCTGCTTTCTAACGAATATTTTTGCTCAAAAACCTGCAGATCGATTCTGATTAACACAGAAAAAAGTACCCTGAAAAACTGCGAGACTTCACTATCTGTTGCATTTAATGTTGAAACAACCTTATCAACATTTGAACATTTTGAATGTCACTGGTAGATGTTCTACAGAGTTAAGTCTCTCTATTCTCTATTACAAAGGTAATATTTTTATTAAAGATAAGACATTCTACACTTCTGCCAAAGATCCTGCACTCATTTATAAGTTAAATACTCTATTTCTTTTATGGAAACTAATTAACACTTAATTATGTCTCCTGAAAAGCCTAGTTGGTTTCTGTTCTTATATCTCTACAACATTATTGGTAAAAGCCAATTTATAAGCAATCTAACTTAGGTTATGTCCCTCCAAGACTGAAATGAGAGGATATTGATACAAGTTTTCACTGCTGATGCTTATGATGCACCTCTTTTATCAATTAAATTAAGAGTTTCAGTTCTGAGGGCTGTAAAGCAGCTGCTTTCCAAGCACTACTTTTTCTATTGGGGTGTTAGCTCTCTGTCAAGACAATATTGAATGTAGGTGACATATCTTGCAGCCACAACATAGGGGCAAGAACTCTACTACACTTGGAGGGAGTTCACTTAAAAAAATGCACACTATATGATTGGGATATCCGTCTCATTTTGATACTCTTTTTTGGCACATCATTGTATCGTGTTAAGTCAGCTGGAAGTGCTCCTAATCGGTATGAGTAACACTGGTAGAGTAAGTAGTGATAGAGGTACTTCTCCCCCCTTTTTTTTTTTTGACTAAAACTCATCACAAAACCTATTTAGATATTTTGAGATTAGCCTCCAAAAAGAGAGAAAGAAAAAAGCTATCAAACTGCCAAATGCCAGTGTAGTCTTATTTCACTATTTTTGTCCATTACTTTCTAGATGTTACACGAATTGCCATTTCTAAAGAGGGATTATAATTCCTATTCCCTTAAACTGTGATGTGCAAAAATGAGTTTATGCTTTCATAGTTCATAATTATCCCTCTGAGAGGGATGGTCAAGGACCAGATCTGAAATGCTACACTAGCATACAAGTTAACACACTATAGGAAAAAAGCAGGACTGTGCTCAAGTGGGAGGGTGATGAAAGGATTACATAAGCCAGTGCATGAAGTGTTTAATACAATATATAGGCACGAATCAAAGTCTGATGCTCCAAAATTTGTAGCTCTGGCAGATGTTTCAAGAGCACTTGTGGTTTAACCCCAGCTGGCAACTAAACACCACACAGCCGCTTGCTCACTCCCCTCACCCAGTGGGATGGGGGAGAGAATTGGAAAAAAAGTAAAACTCGTGGGTTGAGATAAAGACAGTTTAATAGGACAGAAAGGAAGGAAAAATAATGGTAATGATAGTAATAATAATATGACAATAATACTGCTAAAAGAATTAGACTATACAAAACAAGTGATGCACAATGCAATTGTTCACCACTTGCCGACCGATGCCCAGTTAGTTCCCAAGCAGCAATCCTCCCCTCCCAGCCAACTCCCCCCCAGTTTTATTGTTCAGCATGATGTCATATGGTACGGAATATTCCTTTGGCCAGTTTGGGTCAGCTGTCCTGGCTGTGTCCCCTCCCAGCTTCTTGTGCCCCTCCAGCCTTCTTGCGCCCCTCCAGCCTTCTTGCTGGCTGGGCATGAGAAGCTGAAAAATCCTTGACTTAGTATAAACGCTACTTAGCAACAACTAAAAACATCAGTGTGTTATCAACATTATTCTTATACTAAATCCAAAACACAGCACTATACCAGCTACTAGGAAGAAAATTAACTCTATCCCAGCCAAAACCAGGACAGCACTACACTACAGCGAACAAACAGGGAAGAGACCCAGTTGTGAGTCTTTTTGAAACAAATGAGAGGGAAGCAGTGAAGCAAGGCAAATCCTCCATATCCCTCTTCTACCCTCCAGGCTACAAATGTCCCAGAGGCCCAAATCTCAGTACATGAAAAGTAACTTTGAACTTAGGAAAGATCCAACTCATACACAGAAGTTTCACAAAATAGTAAATGTTATGATTCATATTGAGGTATCCATTGAGTTTTCCTTGAGAAACAATGAATCAGCTTTCAGCCTTTTGTTTAACAGGGGTGAGAAGGGGCTTCTACTAGTGATATAAAGAAAGATAAAAATGGGAGACTGAAAAGATTTTTTGATCTGACAATGCCTTTTCTGTTTGTTTATATACAAGCATTGTGGATTGATGCACAAAAAAAGACAGTAGTTCAAAGCTTTCAGTTACATTGGGTGAGGTTTATTCCAGTGCATTTTAGACAGCTAAAAAGCAGATATCTAGAGGAAAACTCTACATCTGAGTTCTCTATGTAGTCAATGCTGAGAGAAAGAAACCCTTTTTGAAGTCAATCCACTTAATACTGAAATAAGGACATACAATAAATAGAATAAATCATCATTACAATGGAAACTCTCTCTCCTGACTGTAGTGACAGACTGGCTGATTAGCTTGGACCAGCTAGCTATCTTTTAGAGGGCTAAATTTAGATGACAAGATTTATACTGTAAGTTTCACTACTTAGAAATATGAGGCAGTCTTCCATTAAGAAGACTAGTACCAAAATCAAATTGGCCCTTGGAATTTCTTCCTCTAGTGTATTGCTGTGGTTTAACCCCAGCCGGCAACTAAACACCACACAGCTGCTCGCTCACTCCCCCCAGAAAGGATGGGGGAAAGAATCGGAAAAAAGGTAAAACTCGTGGGTTGAGATAAAGACAGTTTAATAGGGAAAGCAAAAGCTGCACATGCAAGCAGAGCAAAACAAGGAATTCATTCACCACTTCCCATTAGCAGGCAGGTGTTCAGCCATCTCCAGGAAAGCAGGGCTCCATCACGCATAGTGGTTACTTGGGAAGACAATCGCCATCACTCCCGAATGTCTCCCCCTTCCTTCTCTTTCCCCCAGCTTTATCTGCTGAGCATGACATCCTATGGTATGGAATATCCCTTTGGTCAGTTGGGGTCGGCTGTCCCAGCTGTGTCCCCTCCCAACTTCTTGTGCACCCCCAGCCTCCTCACTGGTGCGGGTGGTGTGAGAAGCAGAAAAGGCCTTGACTCTGTGTAAGCACTGCTCAGCAATAACCAAAACATCCCTGAATTACCAACACTGTTTCCAGTACAACTCCAAAACATAGCCCCATCCTAGCTACTATGAAGAAAATTAACGTTATCCCAGCCAATCCCAGCACATGTATAAATGAGAAGAAACACTATCAGGGTTAACATACTAAACTCTTAAACTCTGGCCAAGGCCAACATCGATGCCTATAAATGAGTGCTCTTAAATGCTTTGTATAAGCCCTTTATTTTTGAAACCTAAATCATTTCCTTTAAAGTGATTGGATGTGGCCTTTCAGTATCTCATAGGAATTGTACTTTGGGACTGAGTTTCCTATTCTCTTTTACAGTCTGACTTCCAGGATTTGTACATTTCTCTCATTTTCTGACCTTCTTACTTGCTTACCACAAGTTTTTCACAAGCATCTTGAGATACACCTGCCATTTGTCCCTATCAATAAAAGCAAATTCATGAAGACAGATTGTTGTTTCAAACCAGTATCATCATTCTGCTTCTTTGCTTGTCATTCTGAAACACCTTGGTTTTGATAGCTAGCTAAAACATTTCATAGGATCCCTGCAAGAA
This sequence comes from Gymnogyps californianus, assembly GCF_018139145.2. Lineage (NCBI taxonomy): Eukaryota > Metazoa > Chordata > Aves > Accipitriformes > Cathartidae > Gymnogyps > Gymnogyps californianus. The sequence goes on along the minus strand of NC_059472.1, from coordinate 75,324,306 downwards.
CAGAAGTCAGATAAGGAATTATAAATTAAGTTCTGGTAAAATGATCCTGGATGTTATCTCTAGGAAAGAGATAGTGCAATAATTATGATTTATGCTTATATAGACCAGCATTTCTTGTTCTTTTGAGGCACTGGGTCAAAATTCCTGACCATAGACACTTGTATGCCAATGAGTGTGAAGATACTTTTTCATCCTTATTAATGGTCTGAACAAAAGGACTGCATTCCACTGAAATATTAAATGAATATTAATGAAAATGGTTGACAGAGGGAACAGTTGGATGGATATAAATAGAACTCTAGTTAGCACCCCACGCACAGTGTATGTGTGTACGCATGTATGTATGTACGTGTATGCTGTTTCAGATTTTTCTGCAAGAATGCAAGAGTAAAAAATGTTGCAATAGTAAACAATGAATATGATAATGATAATAATGAGATCAGTCAAAAATATGAAAATTCTGATAAAGCATACCAGACTTTTGCCTATATGAAAATTATGTTGCGATATTCCTCAGCTTACAGAGGAAACGTCAACACCTGTTCAGCATCTAGATCTCTGAAAGCAAAAATATTTTTATTCTGAACATTCTGATGAAATCCTAGTTGTACTCATCTTTTTATTCTTAATTGGGCTAATTTTCCCTAATATAACATTTATCCAGATCATTCTGAAACTTTATAATCAGTAATTGTCTTAAATGCAAAAGGCAAGTATGTCGGATAAGGGGGAGGGGTACCGGATATCAAGCTAGATGATTTTCAGTATTCAGTACCCTCCCAAAATGATTTACCAGTTCTGTTTTCCTCAAATAACACAGAATGTGTTATATCCCTGTTGCTGAAAAGCAACAGACTAAGTCTTACCCTGGAGGAACATTAAGGAAGTAATTGATTGCAAACTAATTAATCTCTACTTTCTGTTACATTTGCAGCACTGGCTGAAACCATTATGAAGATCAGTCTTCTAAATCTCTGAAATTTAAGTTGCCAAAAATTTATTTTTTTTTTCTATTGATAGTCTGGCTTAAGCTTTCTTTTTTTGAATACTTAGAAAATACCTACTATTGACAGAATTATTTCTGGAAATAGCCGATGTGAGAGAAAAGTTATAGAATATTCTTGAAAAGTAAATGTTGATGTGCTCCGCCCTCTCTCCCTCCTTCTATCAAAAGAGTTTAACCTAGTCTATACATGTAAAAAGCATGAGTATTAACTTCAGTGACCTGAGTTTATTTATTCACTAAGTTCATTTAGCAAATTCTCTTCCCTACAAGAAAAAAGCTGCATCACCCAAACCAGTGCCCATATTGTAAGAACTACTCTGATGTTTGAATACCTCTACTTATCATAACTTTATCTTTTGCACAGTTTGTGTCTGTTTAACTAACTAAATATTTCTAGTGGGCCAAAATTATGATTCATTCTATTTTTCAAGGCTGATTTACTAGGTACTTGTTAACATTCAGTGGTTACTTTTAAACATCAAACTGTAACCATGAAAAGTTCTCCTGTAACATTTGGTTTAATTCAGTAGCCAAGTCATTTACTACTGACATCACCAGTTATGCCATACTGTCCCAAGCTCACTTAAAGTTGCTAAGCAAAAAGTTGCAGAAATTATATGAATTAAATATCCAGTTTAATATAGAGCTGAAGAGTGAACAGAAAGTGTGGGTGGAATTGGTGTCAAACTTGAATAATCTGGTTTTAGAAAGGACTGTTTACTTGATCTAGCTTGACAAAAATGTGAATAGGTGCTATTTCAAATCAAAATTATTTTTATGAAATAGACATCTAGTTATTCAATGATTGTTACTTTTAATTCAGTCTCAAAATTTAGCAGCTATCTACCTCTTCTGGTGTCATGAGATAAGTGAGGAAAATGTTTCTTTCTTTCTTGCTTGACCTGTCCAGATGCAGCTAAAGTATATGCATTAGCAGATTATATGAGGATGGCCTGCTATTTAAAGTATAAATCTCTATCGTCATAAATATTTCCTGAGTATTTGTCGCAGAAACACTAGACGGGTAGCAATAGATTTTAAAAGTCAATTTTCTTTAATGATATCAGAATGTAACAGTCAAATTGAACAGGAATGTTATGTTGTATTGAGATATAACAGCCAGATTAAACAGGAATATTAGGTAGTAAACCGTGCAACAAACGCAACTTATTTACAGGTTCAGGATGTCAGCTGGGAACTGTCACTACACGAACTATAACCAAATCTAAGCTTAGAATGATGACTCAAAACGCGCACTCACTCACCGATAAGGCGAGGCTCTCAACCTGCAGGAGTTTCCGTGGGCGGCGTCCCGACCCACGGGGAGAGTCCCCGACTGCAGACCCGCTGCTCCCAGGAGAACTGGCTCAATTTGCCCTCCGGTGGGGCTCCATTTATACCCTAGGTCGGATCGGGGCTCGTGGTCATATATGGTCAGCGGTCTGGAAACTTCTCTTAACCGAGGGGTTTCACTGGTTGAGGTGCTTTTGGTGGGCTTGGGTAGTTGGAGTACATGACTTGGGACACTTTGAGTATGTGACTCCAGTCACCACGTGGCTGGCCAGCTCGACCCCCAAACCGTGGCTTCTAGTTTAACCCTTTCTTTCCAGCAGTCGAGAAGTTTTGGACTTTATCAGAGTGGGTGCACCTGCTACAGTATTCTATGTATTACTCACCTTATTCTACAATCATAAGCAATCCTTCATTACCAAGAGAAAATAGAAAAAAAAAATCTTTAAACTTGTTCTCACTAAGAGAGGATTTTGGGGGTGTTTGTTGTTTGTTTGTTTGTTATTTTTTGGTTTTTTTGTTTTTTTTTTTTTAACACAACACTGTGTAACAATTATGTATAATAGCCGCATAATAGTTAATCAGAAGCAATCATTTTAGGATCTTCTTCCAGCATGTTGCAGTCTGACAGCTTTACAAATTAACTATAGTTATGTTAGGATAATAGTGGGTTTTTTCTCCTTCACAAAACCATGGAAATTCACAGTTGAAGCTGATAGCTTGTCTTTATTACGCTGCTGCATTTCTATCTAAGGGTGATGTGATACATTAAGTACTCATTTCATCCAATTTTTGAGCTCAGCTGATGATTAATCATGAAAAGTGGAATGGATATTTGGGTAGGGCATTGACTAGGATGCAGATGACATGAATGACTTTCAGGACTTAGAGACTGACTATATATGTTAGGGAAGGATGTTTACTCCTTTGCAGAGTGCTTCTCCTCCTCCTTCTGCTTAGGTTCTCAGCTTCAGGGACTGCCCCCCGATCCAGAGCTGAGCACAATATAGCCTGTTTTCAATGGGAGTGAATGAGATGCTAAGGAAGTAATACATGGTAATAATGACACCATTTATAACAGCATCAGTAGCTACACACATTAATAAAAGACATCATTAGTCAAATTTGGTTATCTATAACACAGAAATGGAATTAACACTGAATTTATTTGGTTTTGGACTGTTGAAATAGAAATTGAGCTGGTTTCCAGTGAAACATCAAACTTGGAAAAAGCTAAATCTGATTTATTGCTCTTAATGATGGTGTGTGAGTGAAAGGTGGCTTAAAAGTCTCTAAAGATTTTTTTTCTTTGCACTTTACATTGTTCTTTTAAAAGGGTAGCTAGTGCTGTATTTTAATAACATCACTGTTCTCAGACTTTGAGAAAATCAGATCTGCACTCTTCCTGAGGCCTAGTCCTGATAGATAACATCACTTTATGAAAAATGAGAGAAGGGAAAGGGAAACTAGAATGAAGCTTGTCCACAAGCCAAGGTGGCGAAAGATAAAAAAAATCCTCAAGGCTTTCCTGCCTTTTTTAAGAGTGTGCTGGTTTTGGCTGGGATAGAGTTAATTTTCTTTATAGTAGCTAGGATGGGGCTATGTTTTGGAGTTGTGCTGGAAACAGTGTTGATAATACAGGGATGTTTTAGTTATGGCTGAGCAGTGCTTACACAGAGTCAAGGCCTTTTCTGTTTCTCACACCACCCCACCAGCGAGGAGGCTGGGGGTGCACAAGAAGTTGGGAGGGGACACAGCTGGGACAGCTGACCCCAACTGACCAAAGGGATATTCCATACCATAGGATGTCATGCTCAGCATATAAAGCTGGGGGAAAGAGAAGGAAGGGGGAGACGTTCGGGAGTGATGGCGATTGTCTTCCCAAGTAACCACTATGCGTGATGGAGCCCTGCTTTCCTGGAGATGGCTGAACCCCTGCCTGCCAATGGGAAGTAGTGAATGAATTCCTTGTTTTGCTTTGCTTGCGTGCGCAGCTTTTGCTTTCCCTCTTAAGCTGTCTTTATCTCAACCCACAAGTTTTCTCACTTTTACTCTTCCGATTCTCTCCCCCATCCTTTCTGGGGGGAGTGAGCGAGCAGCTGTGTGGTGCTTAGTTGCCGACGGGTTAAACCACACCAAAGAGAAAAAAAAAGACATAATTAGAAAATAGTGATACATACAAATTCCATGAAGAACCATTTTGTCTTCTGAAATACAAGCATGAAGCCAGCAAATAACCAAAGATACAACACTTCAAGTGGTCCCAGTCTAATTTTCACTCACATTTTTGCGCTTGCTGAAGCAGCCTACTTTATGTCCATGTTCCTTACCTAGTCAGAGGTAAGTCAGAGCTAAAAGCCTTTGAAGGTGTCCTGGTTTCGGCTGGAATAGAGTTAATTCTCTTCTTAGTAGCTGGTACAGTGCTGTGTTTTGGATTTAGTGTGAGAATAATGTTGATAACACACTGATGGTTTAGTAGTTGCTAAGCAGCGCTTATCCTAAGTTAAGGATTTTTTCAGTTTCCCATGCTCTGCCAGCAAGCAGGTGTGCCAGAAGCTGGGAGGGAGCAGAGCTGGGGCAGCTGACCCAAACTAGCCAAAGGGGTATTCCATACCATGGAATGTCATGCCCAGTATATAAACAGGGGGGAGCTGGCCAGGAGGGGTGGATCGTGGCTCTGGCATTGGTCAGTGGGTGCTGAACAATTGCATTGTGAATCACTGAGGTTTTTTTTCCTTTTTTTTTCCCCTCTTCTTTTTTTTGTTATATTTCTTTTCATTACTATTATTATTATTATTATTATTATTGTATTTCATTATTATTATTATTGTTAGTATTATATTTTACTTTAGTTATTAAACTGTTCTTATCTCAACCCACGAGTTTTACTTTTTTTCCCAATTCTCCTCCCCATTCCACTGGGAGCCGGCGGGGAGTGAGGGAGCGGCTGCATGGTGCTTAGCTGCTGGCTGGGATTAAACCATGACAGAAGGCCTTCAAAGAAGGTTTGTGTGTGCTTAACTTTTGATACGTAAATTCTTTTATTATCTTTTTCTTCCAGAAAACACCATATAGCAACTAAATTTCTTTTTGCCAGCATGCACACAGCAACCTAACATTGTGCAATGCCTTTGAGTCTGTCTCACGTCTAGCCACTTTAGGATCCCGAAAGAAGAGATGTTCCAGGTTTGCAACTTCAGTTTAGTCTGCTGGATGTCCCCTGAGCAAGCCTAACTCTACCTTTTTATTTGTCATAAGCAGAGAATAATTGATTTATCTGGGATGTTAACATTCTTGACCTGACTGATTGGATTTTAACCCACCCCCTCCTTATGCTACAGTAATTAGCATTCATTATTTCTTCAGTGTATGACTAGATAAAGAACAGGTTTTGAAAAACGTGGTTCGTAAAAGATGTTGACTTAGTAGGACTATAATGCATACAAATTCCAGATATAACTTGAACAATTCAGTTTCCTAGAAGAAAATTGAATGCTGTGAAGAATTCATTCTTTTTCATCAGAATAATATTTTATGCTTTACCAATATGTAAGCAAGCAAATACACCTTCATTGGTTTGATGAAATGAGTTTTCTCTATACAACTTTTGGCTTTGCAGGATACATGTTTGCTAGGAAGGTGAAAGAGGAAAGAGTTTGGTTCAGCACTCCACTGATTAGGATATTCACCTTGAAGGCAGGTAGTCAAGTTTCTGTCCCTGTTGCAAATGATATTTATGCACTTGCACAAGCCAGAATACCTGCAGTAAAACTGACTAAGACTGCTCCCAAATCTGCTCTTCAGAAAATCCTATCCAGTCTCTTGAAAGAGATGTTTGAACATAGGGTCTATACTTTAAAGCACAATGGGAAGGATTTAATAGGTCCTACTGATTTTTAAATTAACTGATTTTTCCCAGCAGTGCATTTTTTGAGAAAGAACAGGACTGGTTCAGGGGGTCCCCTAAGAGAGAAGTTACGTATCTTTGAATTTGGGCAATGCAAAGCTCAGATTTGGATATCTAATTCTTTTTAAGGGGCTGCTATATTCTTTGCCTTTTTTTCTAGGATGCAGAAGGTTGATTGTTTGTCTGGAATTCCAGCAATCTGCTGTGGACTGTACAGAGATCCTAGACAGTACTTTCAATTGCAAATTTCACTAAATGATAAATTTGCTCAGGTTGGGGTCTGTGAAGATGAGACTGTGCCTTCCATCTGAAACTAACATCTCACTTCTTTGGCAGAACGGCCAATACAAAAAGTACAGTTACCAAATAAATTAAATAATGCACTTGTAAAAAAATGATACTGTTATCAGTTCAAAATGAAAAGTCTTTCTCTCCCTGAAAGACTGAGGTGTTTTCACATGCCAGTGGAACCAAGACTTTGCAACAAATATCATAAAAAAGTGAAGACAGACCCACTTGTTTCAAATGGCCAACACCCTACTAGAATGAGGCTGAAAGGCAGGTATTCATTTGGGGTGCTGTGCTGGGTTAACCTTGGCTGGCTGCCAGCTGCCCACCCAGCTGCTCTCTCAGTCCCCCTCCTCAACAGGACAGGAGGAGAAAATAGGATGAATAAAGTTCATAGGTTGAGATAAAGATGTGGAGACTGCTTGCCAGTTACCATCATGGGCAAAACAGGCTTGACTTGAAGAAAATTAATTTATTGCCAATTAAAATAGATTTGGGTAGTGAGAAACAAAGATAAAAAGATTAAAACACCACCTTCCCTCCACCCCCTACATTTTCCAGGCTCAACTTCATTCCTTCACTACCAGCTCCTCTGCTCTCCCCCTGCCCTGAGCGGTGCAGGGGGGTGGGGGTTGTGGTCGGTCCATAACAGTCCCTCTCTGTCACTCCTTGCTCCTTACATTTTTTGCCCTTTCTTAAATACGCTTTCTCAGAGGCACCACCAGCTTGGTTGATGGGCTCAGCCATGTCCTGCAGTGGGTCCATTGCAGAGATGGCTGCAACCAGCTGTCCCCGGCATGGGGCAGCTGCTGCCATCTTCCTGCAGAGGCCACTCCTGCAGCCCCCCCGCCCCATGCCAACACCCGGGCACCTGCACACAATTCAGACGCAAATTAAGCTGAAAGACTCTGACATAACTTGGGTGGAGCAAATGTTTGAATCAGCCTCTTAGAAATGACCACGATGCCTGAGGCATTCCTGGGCCTTGTGGGTTTGGGGACACATGGCTACCTGTCATGGACCTTTAGATGATGTTTCTTCTTTAAACTTTCTTTCTTTCTGTTTTTCTGTGGATTACTCTTTTAGTACTTACATAAAACGACGGATGTGGAGGAATGATATATCGGATAGGGAAATATGAAGTCACTGACATTAATAATTTTCTTCATTTCAAGATTAAGAGTGGGAAAGCTGTCTTGGCTGTCTTAATTAATTCTCCCAATTCACAGGGAAAATGAAGTGCTTAAATCCTGTCTAAAAATCTGTAATGCATGGGGATATAGTCAAAGGAAGTGAAGGGAAAATGTGATTCTTCTGAGATTTCTGTGATCTTTTTATAAACTGGCTTGGATCATTATTTTTAATCTTTCCTTGGAATTTCTAGGTTTTGGGGGATCGTGATGAGACTGCATATCCTCAGTCTGTTTGGCTAAATTTATAGTACTTGTTTATTACCTATTCTGTCTGAGCATCAGTTATTTCCTTGGGATTCTAATTAGAAAAACAATATACTTTAAAATGTGGTTTGTTAAAGATGTCTAATGCTTTAACGAAGAAACAATCAATACAAAGTCCAGGTTCAGTTTGGAAATTCTGCTTCCAAGAGCACAGATGCAATTCTCTTTCTGTGGCAGCACCATTTCTTCCTTTACCAAATTATACTGTTTCATGCTAGTGAGCAAAAAATGATTTCCTGGTATGTTTTAAACCCAGTTTATTTCAGAAACCCAGACAAAGGAACTGAAGGAGGGTGTGTGTGTGGTGGTGGTTTCAAAAATTTGATAAGCAATGGGGTAATGTGCAGTAATGGTAATTACTACTGAAATTGGATTGAAATTGAGTTGAAAATCTTCCCTTTTATTTGTGCTACACCTCCCAGTCACTGACAGAGGTGTAAGTGGTGAACTGCCTCAGTGGACATCTATGGAAGTTTTGGGCAGTGAGGACTCTGCTATGCCATTCTATTTTGCACCTCTGAAATTTTTTAAAGATTTACAACATTTTACTAGCTTTCAAATTAAGTAGGACATTACTAATTCAAGCTCAACGTCCCTTCGGAAACATGATGAGACAAATCTTCATTTAGCGTAATTTGGCATAGCATCCTGGTATAACACTGTTGGTTCCCTGGAGCTAAATTAACTGATCTACCAAAACCATTGAGGAAAAATGGCCACTGTATTACCAACAGATAATGTTCAGCTAATACTGTCTCTCTGTTAGGGTGCTGATTCTGGAAAGCCTAACATTTGTCTATGATAACATCAAGGTAATGACTTTTGTGTTAAAGAAAACATGAGATTGTTGCAGCCTGGTAGAGCACAACTGATTGCAAGTCCCAGGTATTTCCACCAATGAGACATCAGTAGAATTCATTCACCGATTTTTAGTCTAAGGGCTCCAGGACATACTTCCAGACTTGGCATTTTATCTGGCTGTTTTAACAAAGAAAGCGATATTTGGATATCACAGACACCTGAACCAGTATGGCACATCTGGGAGCTGTATGTGGGCATCGGATACTCCTGGTTTAACTTCTTCAAGGAAATATAATAGGGAAAAAATGACAAAAAAACCCCAAACAGTTTACTTTCACTTGCAACTTTCCAAACATTAACTGACCTTTTAAAGCAACGAAGACCTGAGATACCCAAGATTGCATATACCACTACAGAGCAGGTGCTTGCACTTAACAGTGTAATTTTTTCTCTCCAATATGTCATGTCCTTAACAGGGATGTTCCTGTTCCCAATGCCCTTGTCATGACTGTCCCATGTACAAGCCCTTATGAAGAGAAAACGCTGTTCCCCAGGGTTAGCAGCAGCTGCTGAGCCAGTCAAAGTCAATGGGATCTCCATGGTGGCTCAGTGACAATCCTTCAATGAGGTGTCAAGCCCCTGCTCTAGACAAGGCAGCTGTCTGACATGCAGGACTACAGGCTGCCCCCAGGCAAGTAAAGACATTTATTTAATGCAAAATGTAAGCAAAATGGATAGTGTCCTGGTTTCGGCTGGAATAGAGTTAATTCCCTTCTCAGTAGCTGGTACAGTATGTTTTGGATTTAGTGTGAGAATAATGTTGATAACATGCTGATGGTTTAGTTGTTGCTAAGTAGCGCTTATCCTAAGCCAAGGACTTTTCAGTTTCCCATGCTCTGCCAGCAAGCAGGTGTGCAAGAAGCTGGGAGGGAGCAGAGCTGGGGCAGCTGACCCGAACTAGCCAAAGAACGTCATGTCCAGTATGTAAACCGCGAGTTGGCCAGGAGGGGCAGATCACTGCTTGGGCATCAGTCAGCAGGTGGTGAGCAATTGCATTGTGCATCACTTGTCTTTTCTTGGGTTTTTTCCCTCTCTTTTTTTTGTTATATTCCTTTTCATTACAATTATTATTACTATTATTATCATATTTTATTACTATTGTTAGTGTTCTATTTTATTTTACTTTAGTTATTAAACTGTTCTTATGTCAACCCACGAGTTTTACTTTTTTTCCCAATCCTCCTCCCCATCCCACTGGGTGGGGGGAGGGGTGAGCGGCTGCGTGGTGCTTAGTTGCTGGCTGGGGTTAAACCACGACAATAGCTACAGCTATCTCCCACTCTTGTCACAACTATAGCTGTACAAGGTTCCTACACTAGGGCCTGAATAACTCCTGCAAGAGGTGATTAATGGCAGCTTTTGCTACTAAGATGTACAGGTAGAATTAAAAATTACATTGCTAATAATGAAATATGTACATCTATCTTATAAATGCACACATGTAGTTTTCTATATAATGTTGCTGGGTTTTTGTTTATGCCTATGTGTAAACACATGTGCTTATCAAAAATTTTCATATCTGGTCAAAGAAGGTCAATCTGTTCCATTAGGAGACATGGTTTTATCTATTTTCTTCTGGCTTTGTCTTTTGGGGGAAAAATCTAGAAACTGTGTGTGTGTGTGTGTGCGCGTGCGCATGCATGTGTGTTTTGACTCCTTTAAGCTAGTTCAGAGCAGGGAGGAAAGACAGAATCTTACTAAGCTCCAAGAAGGCAAGATTATAAATGTCCTACTTGTTTTGAAAGATAACTTATAAATAAATTAGTACCTTCTTCTCTTATAAGGAACATTTCTTTAAAATGTTGCTTAATTAAAAAATCCCAGAATTTTCATGTTAGTGTTTTTACTCCCTTGAATCATATTATGAAGCAGACACTGAATATTACAGTAAAGTAAGTTTTTCAGAATCTACATTTGCTAGTAGAGTTTTTCATTCAGTGCTAATATTGAGGATCGGGGTGACCGCAGCTTAACAGAGGTGGTGGTGTAGCCAGGTTGCTGTAGCCAGGTTCCCCATCTACCGCTGAAAATGGAAGATCTCCCTCAGTGCAGGTCTCAAGGGAGCTGTTTGGCATGACACTGTCAATGAGTGCTTAGGGACTCCTTAGTGCATGCACCATTGATTTAAAAGACAGTTATAGCTCCTCTGGAATCATTTGGTCTATCCCCATAAATACACCCTTAGGGACACTAATGCACGCATTACTGGAACAATAGTGTGTAATAGCTGTTCGTTCAGTTTTACACTGCTGATACTGTAGTTGAAGGTGTCATTTGATCTTTAGACAAAGGTAGTTAGAGGATTATTTTACAGTTCCAGCACAGAAAGCAGTAGTAGCCTCCTTTTTGTTAAGGCTAAACTCTGTATTATCTTAAATCCTGAAAAACCTTAGTGACAAAATCCCACAGTGAAAATGAGATAAAATGGACTGGGTTGGGGCAATTTACTTTGATTGAAGGAATTGCCTTTTCCCCCCCTCCCTCTTCAGATAGCTGAAGGGCTTTTTCTGAGTTCATCCTGTCCTTTGTCCATGTTCTCAGCCACTAATTGTCTCTCTGTTTGTGTCCACATATAATTTGTTTTACTGGGTTTTATTTTTTTGCTATGGACTATATACTTTTATTTTAGAGATAGTAAAGATGCCAGATTGCTGTTTCTGAGTACTACATTAACCAAATTTTGAAGTGTAATATGCCATGAAGAACTTAGCTGTAGGAAATCTGTGTTGTTTTAGGGAGAAAACAAATGAAGTCTCAATTCTTATTGTAAATAATAGAAGCTAGTGCAGAAGAAGTGTGAGGATAGGTGTCTGACGTTCACCTCTACAAGAGATGGGGAGCTTATGCAACTTTTATGGTCTTTATATAGTATAAAGTAAATATAAAATTAAAAGTGAAACTTAATAATGAACATTTATTTGGGCAGACCAAAAAATATCTTCATCCAATGCTCGAGACAGTTGATCTCAAACTTCCTTCCCCTTCATGTCTTGTTCTTGTCCCCTTCTTGTCACCCTACATTGGTTACAATACATAATGCTTACAATAATGCTTTGAAAAAGGGTTTTCTTCTACAACATAGAAAAAGAAAATAAAGACATGTCTTACAACTCTATGTTGACTAATTACACAAATAATTTTTTCCCTGACTATCTGTATTAGGAATAAATGTCCAGATCATGTATATATTTAAATGATTATTGTTCCATTAACCACTGAAAAGAGATGCCAATAAATACAGAAGAAAACCAAAGCCAATTATTTTTTTACCACCTAAACACATGGCTATTTAAAAAAAACCCAAACACACCCCCCAACCCTCCTCAACTCCCCTGAACAAGAAAGCATTTTTTTAGCAGTTTCACCCTGTGGACATAATGGATGTAACAGCAGTGAGTTGTGGTGAAATGAAAGGACAATGTTTTGCCTGTGCATCTCTGCAGTTCCACAGACCGAAGGATTTGTCCTCCATCGATTTGGTGTGAGAACAAAGTCAGACTGATTAGGTTACAAACGGAAAACATTATTCATTTATGCCAGGCAAACACTGTCATATAACCAAGATGTCTTTCAGTCCTTGGTATTCACATCACATCAAGAAGAAATTATACTGATGCTTTGTAATTTACTTTATAGCAACATGTAATAACCAACCTCTGAAAGCTTGGTTGGCTTTGGAGGAGAAAAATTAAGAGGATATAACACAGGCTATTAAAATTAGAGCAGGACAGAGAACAAGAACTTCTTTGCTGTCTAAGTGTTCTGATGGATCTGTGATTAAATTAATGAGGAAAAGAAGATTTCTTCTTAAGCTTAGTTGCGCTTTAACTGAAGTGCCTATTTTCTGACACTGAGTCCACCTGCCACACAACAGCAGCATCTGTATTATTAAGCTCTCTTTCCCCCCGAAACAGACCAGTCTCACCCAAATTGACCACTGCGAAAGTCTATGGCCAGAGCTAACTTCTGCACCTTGCATGGAAGTTGTTTTGGACCATGCCAGTTGGGCAAGCCAAAAATCATGCCATGGACCCTTTTATCAGTTCCTCAGCACTGTTAATCTCACCAGTGTAGACACAGACTACATTTGCAAAGAAAGTCCATACCATAGCCCAGTTGTCTCTGAGGTAACGAGATATGATGTTCCCGTATGATCAACAGCAAGATTTTTTTCCCCATGTATACCTTCATTCCCTGGGCCAGTGCAGGAAGGAAAAAGGTGCCCCGTGAGCAGTGCTGGGCTGATTTCACAGGAGATCTGCCACTAACAGGAATTAACATGTGCAGTAAGGGCACTATATCACACCAAGACTTCCACTCAGAAGCATTTTCCCCAAGAAGCAGTTTTCATAAAGGCAGAAAAATAATGATGTAATACTGTATAAATTCAGATAATTGATTTAATGCTTTCTAATTTGGCTAGTGTAGCATTTGCCTGCTTTTAATTACCCAGACTGGAAACCAAGCAGGGGAATCAGCCTCCTTTTTTATTTATCATGATAATATCATTGTGAAATAGCATCTGTTATTGGCTTAAGACAAAAAAAGAAATATGATGTGTTGTTTTGAAATTTTTTACTTAAAAATATTACGGCTAAAAAAGCTTGTTTGCAACAGCTTTCAATGAGTCTTTAATGAAGCTATTGGTGTCACAGGGATATTTCCACATTAGTAAGATCAGATATCTAAATGAGTCTTCTGTTTGATTTTTGTGGAGCCCAAATCAAGTAAATAAAAAAGAAAATAAATGTGTAAATAAATGCAGGGAGGAGAACATTGAACTATGAAAAAATAAAACCTTTAAGATTTTTCTAACCCGGGGTTCACCTGCCAGAAATCACATTGACACTAATTATATTACTGATTCAAAATAATGAGATGGATTCTAAATCATCACTAATAAAGTTATGACAATTAATTACCAAGATGTTGGGAATAATAAGCCTTCTTGCCACCCTCATTATATTTGGGGTCCCTGAAAATGGAATCCGAGGAGGAAAAACAGTTCATTAAAAGAAATACAAAGTAATAGAGTTGCTCTAATCTAGCTTTAACTTTCTAATTAGATTTTTAAAGTCTTCACTGTAATGCAATACTTTTCATACATAGGTAGGTGATATTTCCCTGAAAAGCAAAAGTCTTTGTAAGTAATATGCGCATTATTACAGCAGTGGGACAACAAAAGTACCATAGCTGCCTACTAGAGCAAAATAATGAGATTCAAGTGTCACATCAAAGTTATTTAGGTATTGTTGATTAATAATACTGCACTTTTTTTTCCATAAATATGTCATTTTCAGCAGCTTTTTAAGAGTCTGTATACACTTTCTTAAGGCACAATGCATCTTTTTGCTTTATACAAAGTGATTTTTGAACAGGGAAGAACAAATTTAACCTTACTGAATCCAGTTCTGCTGATATTATAGAAATAAGTGTCTCAGTGAAATCTAAATGGCTCTTTCCTTGCTAGGATAGACCAGCCAGAATTATAAAAATAAATATATTAGACATAAACTCAAAACTTTGTTAAAGTTTTAGGTATACTTTCAGCACCTATAATTTCCATAAGAAGTCATGAACCAGAAGGAAGAAAAGTTGTCTGCTATGTCATATTAACTATGTATTTGAAGACAAAAATCAGGAACAGAAGAATAATGTAATAATTAAAAGAAAAATCATCTTTTAGAACACTTAAAAAAGAATGGCATTTTTTTCCTTCTGTCAGCAGCTTCCAAATATTATTAACCATGTAAAGAAAGACATATAATAAAGTGCAGTGACCCAAGCAAATGTTTTAGGTTGAATTAGTTTTGATATTTTCTATTAAAATTGGAAGGACTGTGTAAACAAGTGTAACTGTTGAAGTCCACAGATCAATCCTCTTTTGCATCACTCAAAAGTCTTGGTATTATTTCTATGCTAGACATTTTGGGTTTGATCTTAATGAGAATATATATATTTTTGAATTTTGTTAATTTTGTATGCTTGAATTGCTGTGGGCCAGTTTAGACATGGCAGTAGGTATTTATTAAGGCACTGTTTTTGTAAAGTAATAGTTGATGGCTGATACCACTGGTTCTGCTAGCCATATTTGATATCTTCAAGAAGTCTAGTTTTTCAGTACTTGAAGTGGTTTTTAATACCTGAAAATCTAGAAGCTGCAGTACTCAGCACTATTAACAACTTTTCATAATGTAAGTTGTGTTGGGTTTGTGTAGTGGGGGAGGGGCTACAGGGGTGGTTCCTGTGAGAAGCTGCTAGAAGCTTCCCTGGCTCCAAACTCGGACCCGCCTCTGGTCAAGGCTGAGCCAATCAGCAATGGTGGTAGCGCCTCTGTGATGATAGCATATTTAGGAAGGGGAAAAGACTGTGGAGGAGAAGAAGAAGACGAAGAAGAGAAGAAGAAGAAGATAAAGAAGAACAAGACGAAGAAGATGAAGAAGATGAAGACGAAGATGAAGAAGAAGAAGAAGAAGAAGAGGAAGAAGAAGAAAAGGAAGAAGGAAGAAGAAGGAGGAGGAGAAGGAGGAGGAGAAGGAGGAGGAGAAGGAGGAGGAGGAGGAGGAGAAGAAGAAGAAGGAGAAGAAGGAGAAGAAGAAGGAGAAGAAGGAGGAGGAGAAGGAGGAGGAGAAGGAGGAGAAGGAGAACTACAGTGAAGAGAGGAGTGGGATGTGAGAGAAACAACCATGCACACACTGAGGTCAGTGAAGAAGGAGAGGGAGGAGCTGCACCGGAGCAGAGATTCCCCTGCAGCCCATGGTGAGATAGCAGGCTGTCCCCCTGCAGCCCATGGAGGTTAATGGTGGAGCAGAGATTCCCCTGCAGCCCATGGAGGACCCCACGCCGAGCAGGTGGCTGGGCCTGGAGAAGGCCGTGACTCCATGGGAAAGCCCACGCTGGAGCAGTTCGTGGAGGACTGCAGCCCGTGGAAAGGGCTTGCGTTGGAGAAGCTCATGGAGGGCTGACCCTCATGAGAGGGACCCCACGCTGGAGCAGGGGAAGAGTGTGAGGAGTCCTCCCCCTGAGGAGGAAGGAGCAGCAGAGACAATGTGGGATGAACTGACCGCAATCCCCGTTCCCATCCCCCTGTGCCACTGGAGGGGAGGAGGTAGAGGAATCGGGAGCAAAGTTAAGTCTGGGAAGAAGGGAGGGGTGGGAGGAAGGTGTGTGTTTAAGATATTGTTCCATTTCTCATTATCCTCCTCTGATTTGATTGGTAACAAATTAAATTGATTTCTTTTTGCCCAAGTTGAGTCTGTTTTGCCTGTGACCATTAATTGGTGAGTGATCCCTCCCTGTCCTTGTCTTGACCCACGAGCTTTTTGTTGTATTTGCTCCTCCCCACCCTGCTGAGGGGGAGGAGTGAGCGAGCAGCTGTGTGGTGCTTTGTTGCCGGCTGGGCCTAAACCACAACATAAGTCTAGATAGAGGTAGCCAGCACATGCTGCTGAAGTGATATAAAGCCGGGAACCAAAGCTTGTTTGGGCCTTTTACTACAAATGCCAGATGTCTAATTATAGGTTTGCTTAACCTACTCATTCTAAACATTCAGTTATCTTTCTTTTGGCAAAGGTGTATCTGATTCTAACAAGTTCAGGTTTTTTCTGTCAATATACACAGTGTATGTTGCCTGTTGGTACTCCCATTGAAGAAGATTGTCTTTCCTGCATCTGAATTCAGAATATTGAGCACCAACTTCTTCCAATATGCATTATGAACTAAAAAGTCATTCTTACATTCACCTAAGGTGGAGTGACTATGCGTGGAAATATAATCCTCAATTTAATTCTGCAAAACTTCATTCTTCCAAGTAGTTCTGGAAAGGCATTTTCTGTAAGCCTCATTTCATTTTTTCTGGGCTGTCAGATGTAGTGATTTAATTTGTTTCACATTCACATCCATTCTGCTTTCTAACTTACTCTATTTATTTGAACTACCAGGTTTTTGAATTTGCAGTCTAAAAAATTCAACATATTCCATACTCCCTCCAAATGCAAGCTGAATTCAACCATAGGAGACCTCTCAATCTTTGCAAAACTACTAGTACTAATTATATCCGGCTGCTTCATGCTGGGCACACCGTAAATGAGGACAGCTGTCAGAAGCAAGCAAACTTCCATATATGTTTGTGTTTCTTTTATTATATTAATGCAAAGTACATCATCAGTTTCAGCACAATCCATACCTATGGATTTTGTGAATGTTTTTGTACTTTGAGTTTGGATTTATTTGTCTTTCACATAAAATTCAAGATCCCTGGGGGGGAAAGAAACATAGAATACATAGAAATTGAATTTATGAAATGATCCTCAAGATATATTTAACCTCAGCATCATGCTATCACACAGTAAGTCACTTTTATTAGGCTGCAGGAATTTAAACTTTAAGAAATGTACCAGATGACGGTGTCAGAGCATTTCTGAATAATATACTAATTAGAGAAAAAGAAGCAAACAATTGCAATGAATAATTTATCTGTTTTCTCTTTTGGACTTGTGGAATATCCACCAGATTGCAATTTTTCAGATTTAAGATAAGGTTTACCTTAAGTAAACTGTGACTGATAGATTTTCTTCCCTGGCTGTTTGAGAATGTGAGAAAGAGTGACAAGGGAAGAAAAAGGAATGGGATAGATGAGACGCAAATATCTCAGGGGAGTAATTTAGACCATACAGTAGTTTATATTAAGAATTAATTGGTTTTTTTATAATTGATGTTGAGTAATTTTACGATGGTATTTATCACACAAGTTTACTAATAAAGTAATCTCAGCCACTTGTGTTTCAATTCGGCCTCTGAGAAACCTTTGTGTCTGAAAGTCATGCTCTCTATACACAGTAGAAAGAAAGTTAAGAAATTCAAACTGAGATTCACAACAATCACCTGGAGGAGTCAGGCTGCTTAGAGCCATCCAGCAAAAATCTTTATTTGAAATAAATCAGGAGACACAAATTGCTAGCCAACAGATATTCATAAGGCAATCTTTTTGTTGATTTGTCATAAGGAATCTAGGTAGGTTAGGGTACGTATCAATACCATCTCTACACCCATCTAATCTTTTTAAATATTCATTTCTCCAGGGGAATTTTTGTATTTCTTTTATGTGACATTCTGCATGTGAGGATATAGGAAATCCAGGTTCAGGCACCACTGGGGCATGGTAGGACAGCCAAACCCCTACCTGGTAGGGTATGATGGCCAAGTGGCTGTCACCTAGCAGTCATGTTATCCAGAAGCTAGGTCTTTATGAGAAACAAATTAAAACTTTGTTGATTCAGAATGAACAAATTCAGAAGTGGAGGGGTTTTGGCAGTTCCTTTGGAGAGGGAGAGATGTAGACAGACAAAGGCATTGGCCTGCTTTATCTGAAATAATCCTTAAACCCAGGAAAAAAAGCTCGGAGCTCCTCCATTGTCAGTGAGTGCTCTACTTACCAGACTGTTCTACAGTGTCACCACTTTTTTCCTGAAGTTTTGAAATTTTAGTCACCCTGGCATGTTTTATGTGCTGTCTAAGAACAAACACAAAATTACTACAGAGGAATTTAGGCAGAGAAATACCTATGAAGCCCCATCCACATGCCAAGTGCCAAGACTGAATCAGTGGGAGAAATACAGGTCCCAGAATCAGAAGTGAAGCACGCCAGTTTTGAGTTAAGATGCTGAAACGGATAGGGGTCTAAATCAAAACTGTGGACATAGAGATGTTTGAGGGTGTTTGAAAGGCAACCCTGGAGGAGGATCTGAATGTTGAAGGTAAAGCCAGCCTTTACATTGAACTATGCTGAACTTAACGTGATTAAGCATTCAATTGAATGGTATTGTACTGAGGGTATTGTATTAATTAATGATTTTATTTTTTTTTTTTCTGAGGTTAAATAAAAATGCTACTTGTACTTCTCTGCTAATTAATCCATACCCAAGAGAGATGATCGATTTTAATTGCTTTCCAGAAGACAATGTTTGTTTTTCTTTGCCATACACTAACAAACTGCCTTTCTACTTTTGTCTCTCTCTTAGGGCACATTCACAAAAAGATAATGCATCTCTACAAATTATTTGGCAGCTGGTGGTAGAATATAATAAGTCCATTAAATTAAGAAACAGCTCACCAATATTTTTTTTTTCCTAAATTACACTATAAAAAGAGGAGTAACAGTTCGTGAAGCAGGGGTTTTGCTCACAACCAATTAAGGGCTATGAGAATGGTGGCAGTCTGTGTTCAAGGCTTTAACTGCACACAGACAAATGGTTCTTTTTAGTTCTGCTTCACAACAGGAAGTCATTTTTATAAGATAAATGTGCCCAGGGTAAAACATACTGAATCTCAGCAAACTGATTTGTGAAGACATAAAGCTACCTTACACCCAGTGGAAATTTAAGAGGTTATTCAGGGCAAGCTGGAGCAGACAGCAAGCAGTGGTTTTGAGCAAAAAATATGAGGGGTGTTTCCACTGGAGATGTAGAATTAGTTTCCATAATGACACAATTCTGACATCTGTGGTGCTTTTGTGCTGTCATTCATCTGAAACAACACTGTGCCAGAAAACCCCCAAAAAACAGAGAAATACAGACTAACAAAATAATTAAAAAAAAAAATTAAAATGGACATACATTAATTTAAAATGTTTCAACACATATAGTTAGCCTATAGTTAGGAAAATTCAGTTTGTACACACAGGTAAGCTCTTTGAAATACTTAGATGTTGACAGAATTACAAATCATGGATTTCCTGAAATGTTTAAGGTTTCAGCTTTCAAAAAATGTCTGTATCTTAAATGATATTACTTGGTTTTGTTGATTTTAAGTTTTACAGCTTACAGGTCTGAGCAGCTACAGACCTTGTTGAGAACTCGGGTAATAGAAATTCATATAGTTCTTCCCCAAAATATAAAAAAATATCAGTAATTTGAAAAAAATTACATGAATACAATACAAATTGAATGTATATCCAGAACACTTCAGGACTGTACACTTTGGGGTTTTCTGATCTGTGGTTTTGTTTCAACCCATTATGAAGATATTGTCATCATCTGTCATCACCCTCCCCCCCCCACCCAACATGTAATCTCTTTCCAAATTTCAAATGTATGGACACTTCAACTCCCTTTGGTGAGGTTTTGTTTTAGGATGTCTGGCTCTCATTACAATGAAGGAATTGCACAATAGATTTCTAATGATATCTAATTTCATTAAATTTTTGGCAAACAAATAGCTTAAATCTCTAGTTTTGGTATTCTGGGGAAAAAAAAAAAAGGTGGGTGGGTGGATCATATCTGATTCCAGGCAGCTTACACTATATAGCTGTTAGATCATTGCCCTGTGCTTGTAATGTTTGATAGTTGATATTGTCCCAAAATACTCCATGTGGAAATAATGTCATATAACAGTAACATCAGAAAGTAATGAAAGATACTACTCGTATAGTATATTTATGTTGTTAAAGCTCTTATCTGTCTTTGTACTGCAGAAAGATGCAGACAAAGAGCTGAACAAAGGGAACATTAACACACCTGTTTTTGTAACCACGCAGTTTGAAGTGATTATTGGAGGCATTTCCAAAGGTAAAATTACAGGCTGATGGATGAATGCAGCAAGCAGCTTTTGACCATGAACTGATGGATATCTGAGAAGAAAAACAAGAAAATAATTTTGCATGAGCAAAGCAAGTGTCTCACCTGAAACTTCTACTAAAGCACAGAACCCTCAATCTATTTGAGCACAAAATGCTACAAACCCTCTATATACATATGGAAGCTTTGCTTTTCTTATCATACAGTTTTTAAGAATATCTGAAAGGTAGTTAACAGAATTTCATGACTTTATTTTTCCCCCTCTGATCAACTAGAAGAGATGCATTTCCACATCAGTGATGACCAAACCCTTAAACTGGAGTACTTTAAGGCACAGATACAATTTAGCTTATCATATGGAAAAAAAAGGAAAAAAAACAAATGCATAACAATTTTAGCCCCAGTTATCTTACAGGCTTATAATTTTCCACCATTCTCTTTTCCCTTTTAGAAATGAATTATAGATGCTTAGATAAAAGAAAAGCTAACAGAGTCTTCTTTTGTTACAACGTTCTTGTTGGCAGAAGGAAGAACCAAAGAAGTTGGCTTGGATTGTGTACAATTTCAAATAACACAATGTTGAAAGAATTAGTGCAAATAATCCAAATATAGTCTCCATGAGCTCCTTGTCCCAGTTTTATTTCACCTCTCCCAGTATCCTCCTTTCCTTTATCATGTACAAGTGCTATGGCATTGTGTTTTAGTTGGTACCTTTTATTGTTAGCTCTAGTCATTCTTTGTAAAATTATTGATTTATCTTTATTAATGTAGTGTCACTGATGTTCATGAAAACTCACAAGGAAAAGAAGAATGGCAAATATTTAAAGCAAATGTGTGCCGAATTTTCAGGGTAAAAACCCAGAAGTTTTTGCAATCCATTTTTAGAAATTACTGTTATAAAAAGTAACACTTAAATTCCAGATTGGAAAGGTATTTATGTATGTGTTTAGTTCTTTCAGATTTCATGGGAGATGCTTTATTCAGCTTGGACTAGTTGTCTTTCCATACTCTTTGGCAATACAGAATAGTTTCCTATTGCATGGAAATGATTGCATTATCCCTATTGCATGTGGTACACACTTACTTAATATGTTTTTTCTAGTATATCGCTTTAGCAAGAGCTTCATCAGAAAGATGACTGATCCTCCATGTTGTGTCATTTCCTTCTGTCTCTATTATAAGCCTGTATACTACATTGTCAGTATTTGAATAGTATAAAAAATATTCTATTTCCCTTAACTTCCATTGCACTACCTAATTTCTAGTGACACTGGGATGATCTGTGGCCTCTCTCTCCCTGCCTTCATGAGTCTAGTCATGCAAAGAAGCAGTATGGGATGCAGCAGTAAGGAAGGGATCTCTGTAACAGTTAGCTGCTGAAATCTACCACCCAGCTAAATGTCTCAGTGGTAAACAGGTAAGCTGAGACATATGTTTGCAATTTGCCAGCCTGTAGGGGCATTTTCAGACATGTATTTCTACTCTACTGAGGTCACCTGGCTTGTTCAGCTTGGAGAAGAGAAGGCTGAGGGGTGAGCTCATCGCAGTCTACAACTTCCTCAAGGAGGGCAGTGGAAGGGCAGGTGTTGATCTCCTCTCTGGTGACCAGCAATAGGACACGAGGAAACAGAATGAAGCTGTGTCAGAGGAAGTTCAGACTGGAGAATAGGAAAAGGTTCTTCACTGAGGGTGGCTGGTCACTGGAACAGGCTCCCCAGGGAAGTGGTCACGGCACCAAGCCTGTCAGAGTTCAAGCAGCATCTGGACAACGCTCTTAGTCATATGGTTTAGTTTTAGGCAGTCCTGCGAGGAGCAGGGAGTTGGACTCAATGATCCTTATGGGTCCCTTCCAACTTGAGATATTCTATGATTCTATGATTCTATGAAAATTGTTCCAAACATGTTTAGACTCATCATTCAAAACAAGTCGTGCTTTGGAATCAAATTATGAAGATATATGTATGTACTGGTAAGTAACCTCACTCATATGAGTCCTGACCTTTCCAGAAGCATATTTGATCAAACACAAGTATCTCACCAGCAAAGAAAAAAAAAACAGAGTAGCTGATCAGTATCCTATTTGGAGGACCTGAGACCTTCTAACTTTGCAGAGAATTTAGCTGGTACAGTCCAACACAGGGGCTACATCCCCAAATTCTACTGTGACTGAAATTCTACTGTGCTTTACTTTCTACTGTTTATTTTCAGAGTAATGCCTTTGAAATCATCTTCTGCTACAAAGAACTGGACAGTTAGTACTTCTCAGTGAAACCAATTGTAAGATTCAATGTTCAAAAGAATTTCAGGCGTGGGAAATTTCACCAAAGTTATGAACAACTAGGAAATGAATTTTATAACAAAATTAAGAATTAAATTGTGAAAATGGGAAGCTGGTTATATTCCAACCTACAAAAAGTAAAATGTCAGAAATCAAATACAACTGAACACAAAATTCTCAGTGAAATTTTTAATTTAACTTTAATGAAATAGATTTTGTGGCAACTAAATATCAGCAAATTACTGACACTATATGGAGGAACAAGAAAAGAGAGTGCACAGAGCTCCTCTCTCCTTCTCAAACTGCCTCCTGCTTGGCTTGAGGTATAAGGAAGAGACAATGCTTTGATGCTATCTGAATTGGACAGTGCCAGTACACAATCACTGTTCTATATCATAAAGAGTACTATGTCTTTCAGAGACATAGTATTTTTCTCGGTGTCTGGAGATGATGAAGCTCAGGACTACTGGCAATGTGCAGTCAGATCAAGCTCTGAATGTGTTCATTTGACTATAAAATGGGATCTGTATTTGTCTGAGTACCTGACTGCTACAAGCAGAAAACTATTGGCCATCCTCCTCCCAGTGACTGCATTCTCCTGCCCTTCAGGAGATGTACAGCATGTGTGCTAGTCATTTGTTCATTACATTAATGTAACGAATTAGTGGTACATTTGCAGGGAAATAAGATGACCTGTCTGTGTGAGGACGACTCCTACACCCTGAGCTTCTCTTTCTAAGAAGCTGAGGAGTGGAGGCAGCAAGTGACTAGCTTTGGGAGCAAATATTACCTTCACATTCACACTTGTTCTAGGTACTACATAGCTATTGGAGCTTAATGCTGGAAGTAGTCTACCTTGACAGAGCTCTATTTAGAGTAAGAATTTGTGACAAGCTGACTGCACAGGCAAATTGGGTCCCAAGAGTACACCAGACTGACTTTGGGTTAGAAATAAGGCCTTGATTAACTTCTTGTGCTGACCTCTTCCTTTGTTTACTAGCTTAAAGCAAGATGTCCTCTCAGCTCCACACAGTTTTACTCAGCTTCAATATATTGCTCACTAGCACTGCTTTATTAACAAGTGGGACTATATTAGCATAAAGCATAGGATGACATGCTTGAAAACCAGTTGCAGAGAACAAAATACTGAAAATGAGCTTCAGAATCATGGAGCTGGAAAATTTTCTACATTGACCACAAGGAAACCCTAGGCTTTGGGAGCAAAATAGACATTTTTTTAGGAAAAAAAAAACAAACAAAAAACAACACCCGCCCCCCCCCCCACCACCAAACAAGCACACAATTCAGAAGCTGTTTCAGCACGAACAGTTCCTGCACTAAAGAGGGCTTAACAAACCCAATATGGAAAGCATAGCTGCAAAAGAACACTATACATCTTTCTCCAGGTTCCCTTTATTAATATAAAAGGAAGACTCTTGGACAAAAGGCATATGCTGATGATTCACATGTTTCTGGGAATGGCAGGGGACTGTTATCACTGATTAGAATCAATTTTTGAGGCAGAGAGACAGAACTGTCCACAGTTAGTCAGGAATTAATACTGTAATGCAGTTCCTAGAAGAAGCTATGTATCATTTTACTGCCTCTGCAGCATAACTGAGGCATTGGTATATTCAAAGCAAGCTTCATTTAGAACATATCAGACAACTATCAGTGATGGATAGCTGTTTCAGTAGTATCACAGCGCAAAGACAAACAACAGAGCCTCATGCATATTAATCCCCTTAGCAAAAGCACTGCTGGCATCAGAAGATGGCACTATCATCAGAAGAAAGGACAGCAAATGCATCAGATGGTTGTAGTGAGTCAAATTAATAGGGGAGAAAACAGAAAACCTGATAGGTGAAGTATGAAATGGGGAAAAAATGAGATAGATCTCTAACAGTATCAAAGATATCAAGATTTAATATTTATTTACTGTCAAATGATGTACATGTTTCTTGCAGTGCTTTGCACTTAAATGGGTATTTCTGAGTCCAAACCATGTTACAAATAAGCACATATTTTTTCAAACACACCACGGATGTGATCCTGCTTCTAGTGCAATCAAAAAGATTATGTTTAATAGCCTCACATGAACATGACAGTGTCTCATTTATTTAAGTGTAATAAAGATAGAAACTAAAATGAAACTAGCAGGAGACAAATTCAAAACAAGCAAAATAAAACAGTTATTCTCTCTGTATGTAGGTAAGGCAAGGAACTCCTTCCTGCAGGACATTGTGGGTGCTATGTGTTTTCAAGACTTCAAAAAGCAGCTGAACAAGCTTGCTGTCCTGGTTTCCTCTGGGACAGAGTTAAGTCTCTTCTTAGTAGCTGGTACAGTGCTGTGTTTTGGATTTAGTGTGAGAATGACGTTGATAACACCCTGATGTTTTTGTTGTTGCTAAGTAGCACTTATCTTAAGCCAAGGATTTTTCAGTTTCCCATGCTCTGCCAGCAAGCAGGTGTGCCAGAAGCTGGGAGGGAGCAGAGCCGGGGCAGCTGACCTGAACTAGCCAAAGGGATATTCCATACCATAGAATGTCATGCCCAGTATATAAACTGGAGGGAGCTGGCCAGGAGGGGTGGATCGCTGCTTGGGCATCAGTCAGTGGGTGGTGAGCAATTGTATTGTGCATCACCGGGTTTTTTTCCTCCCTTCCCCCCCCCCCCCCTTTTTTTTTGTTATATTCCTTTTCATTACTATTATATTTATTATTATATTTCATTATTATTATTGTTAATATTATATTTTACATTAGTTATTAAACTGTTCTTATCTCAGCCCACAAGTTCTGCCTTTCCCGATTTTCCTCCCCATCCCACTGGGAGCAGGGCAGGGAGGGGACAGGGAGTGAGGGAGCGGCTGTGTGGTGCTTGGCTGCTGACTGGGGTTAAACCATGACACTTGCTGAAGAAAATCCATGACAGATCTCTAATTACAAGAACACGACCTGTGATTTAAGAAATCTTTAGCCTGCAGATGGAAGTAACCCAGGATGCTGTTGAGGACAAGTATTGCTAACTACCTGCTCAGTTTCTAATGTCTTCTGCAAGTTTCTGCTATTTGCTGTCATCAAAGAATGGATACTATGTTTCGTAGGCCTTTAATCTGATGTAATGAAGCTGGTTTTAGGTTCCTCTATAACATAAGTGATACCTTCAAAAACTTACCCATACCCTAAGACACTATCAATGAAGTCTGTAGTAGACAAAAAAGACATTCCAATTTGTAATAAAGACAGGGATATATGAAGTAATTCTCTGAAGTACTAAGGACTTTCCATAGTTAAGACCATAGCAGTTCACCCAACAAATTAACTGTTTTAATATTGATTATACTTGCAACAGCATCAATCCCCTGCTTGCTAATACTGTAACTAAGGGATATGGTATCATACAGTTAACTGTGGAATGCAATGAAGGACAAGAGAAAATCTGGTGGTAAATATCTATCAGAAAGAAAAAGAATAAGGGCTTTCCAGGGCAGAGATTATAATTCTACAGAGATTATTTTGATAGTGCTTCCTGGATGATTATGATAGCAGAGCCTGTGTTTTTTCCCCAGTGATGGGCCAAAAGAGATTCCCTTTTATCTCTTTTTTCCTCTGCTATAAAGGAAGGAAGTCTTCCTTTGAAAAAAGTCAGTGCTGGTTGATTTTCTGGTGATGTTTGGTGCTTGGATTACCCGAAGGAGGTACTACCTAGGAGGTAGTAGCAAACTGAATATGGCACAGAATCAGTTACTGTGCCTGCAACCAAAGAAACACTTGCTATACTAGTTGTTTCTACCAAGAGGGGCTCCTACTGTTACAGCAGATCTACCATAGTGTGAACATCTGAATTTACTCTTTCTTCATACTTTGGTAATTGTTATTGCATGTGTGATAAATCTTGTACAAGCTGTGAGACCTTGAACTGAGAAACTAGTAGAGTTATAAGAATATACCTAACTGGAATTAATTCTCTAGCTAACTCCATGTTGCTTTGTGACCAGTCATGCATTCTAACCAGACGGCTGCCAGAGCCATATGTCATATCATTTGTATTCATTTTCCTTAACTGATCATAATATTAACTTACAAGTACCTGCTGTAGGTGATGCTGAGGGTAGAGTGTCCTATAACATAAAATATTGCCCTTCATTGTTGTCTGAGAGGACATGTAGCCTAGACTCACTTCCCTTGGTTTGGTGTCCCAGGAAATCTCTGCATATTGCTTTAAAATGACAGGTTTTAACCCTTTCATTTGAATGAAAATTCAAAAGGAAAATGGAACTGCATCCTTCACTTATCTTTGAAAGGTTAATAAACAAGACAACTAATAATGCTTATGTCACACCTTTCAGTTCAAAGCCTTCAGGACAGTACCAGAATTCGAGCTCAGAACTCCACTTTTTTTCTAGAGTAATAGCACCATGTAGGATACATAGGGTTTCAGATACTTCCTTGGATCTATACAGTATTTGGTCATTTGGTTTGTGTTTCTGAGAGGTAGTTTCTTCCTCATGCTTATTCTTCTGTTTCTTAGCATCACATTCACCCACAGGCTTGCCCACAGCAGTTCTGCGTCTTTGAAAACATAAATTGAAAAGATGTAACCGTATATGTTCAATCAATTTTATAGGCTGTATATAATTAAGAAGGGAGAAGGCCTTTTGGACTGTTCAAAATATCCTTGATAATATGAAGCTCACACTACTATTTTTAAGTCAGTTTTTCACCACTATGAATGAACCAAAGCACTTAACATGGATACTGTAGGGATGATGTTATCACTTAGGATTTTGGTAACTGAAAAGCATATTCTGGGTGGGCTATATCGATCTTCCGTGTCCTCCTATGGAAGGAATCTTTCTGTGACTGTTTTCTCTGATGAGGCATCCCTTAGCTGTCTATCGGTATGACTAGGTCTGTGGTGTAAGGAATGAAAGCAAAATGGTATTAAAGAAGTTCTTATAATAACCCCTTGTATCTCTGTGCATTGCCTTTATGAATTCATAATCTACCCATAATGATTTCAGGTAGTAATTAAGCCAAGCACATCCTTTTGCTCAAGATTTCATCTGAATTCAACTTCTTTTTCATATTTATTAAAGTACTTTAGGAGAACAATTGAAGCTGTTTCTAACACCTGAGGTGGATCTGGTTGGTTACTGACGGCAACTGCTCAGGACCATGTAATAATACACGAGCAAAATAGCACAACTAAGAGGGCTAGAGCGAGATATAAGAGGATATGAAAGGTGGGGCTCTTTCTGAAGTTTGTTCATATATATGGAATATAGGCTGGGCTTTTGGTTTGACACATCATAAATACAACACCAGGAATATTCAGACGTGGTGTTTGGTTTGTATCCATTTGTAATGAAAAATGGAAATGCAAATGAAATAAAAAAAGAAATGAAGCTGCATATTCTGCTGTCCTATGAGACAGATGAACATGATTTCTGCATTTATTTTATTATAGACACAAACAAACCAACAAATTAATTCTTTGAGTCTTAGAAGTGCTACAGATGGTATTGTAATTCCTTAGACACATAATATAGTTTTATACATGGCAGACGGTAAATATTGAGTGTCCATACTGGCTCTGCACAATTAATCTTGTTGGTCTGTTCAAATTAAAAGTAGTTCTAGACTCCTCCTCACATCACTCAGCGATTTGATTACAAAAGATAGAAAAGCATGTATTCATATAGAGATGGATATAGAATACTAAACCTATGAAGCATAATAGACAGTTTGGTGAGGGGATATTTGTCATCTATGACTTAAGGTCCCTGTCCTGTGAGGTGAAAAATGTTACAGCAGGACAGGAGGTGCAGTTATGGATAAAGCATTAGGAGAACACATATCGTGGGCAAAAACGTGGCTTTGGAAGTATTTTACACTGTGGGAAACATTGTAATGGAGATGATGGCCATATTACAGCTCTGAACTTGCCTTGGGGGAAAGATGGCTAGCAAAAATCAATGTGATTAAGGAATGACCTGCCAACATCTTGTTTGGTCCTTGGGAAGGAAAAGGCCTTTTCTACATTTGATAAAATGTGCAGATATGGATCTACATAGTAAATTATTTGCTTAGCAAGCAAGAAGAAGTAGTAATCTACTCTGCAGGTGAATTCATTATTCTGTCTCATGTCTTCAACTGTTATTCACATGTCAGAAATATTCTCACGCTGTAGTGTATAATTAGTAGAATCAAAATGTAATAAAAATCCCAACCAAAACCCCCACAACTACAGGATTTGCATATTTAATTGAAGCATACATATTTAGTGGGACAATGATTTGATCAGTGGCAGGAAGAAATTAATATTATACTCAGGATATATAATGTCACCATGATTCCTAACTGAGAGTCATTAAAGCAAAGTTGTGGCTGTAGGAATGCCGATAGTTTACCTCCTGAATGCTTTAGTTCTACAAAGAAACTAGTGCTCAAAGACTTTCTTTAGAAAGGATAACTTCACAAATTTCTTTCTTTAATATCTAATTTAGACTACCTGGCTTGCCATGAAGGTAAATGTCTCGAATTCTAGACATTTTTATGCTATATACTAATTACAGTATACTGAGCGAAGTTTGATACACTTACATTTGTGGGACTGAGAATGTACATGGGACCATGTTGCAACCCAGCACCTTAGGGAGACTTGAGGAGATGTTGATGTGCTCCTTCAGCCTTTCCACCTTTGCCAACAGGCTGTAAGGGAGCGATGGGTTGCCCTAAGCACGCTCCTGGTGTGAAAGGTCAGGGGGTTGGCACTGTTGGGCTTGCCAAGAGAGGCTAGGGCACTTCATCTAGATGAAGCCCTTGTCACCCAGTAAGACTATTCACATGGCTATCAAGAAGCAGCTTAATTTTCTCTGTTAAACTCTTGTACTGAAAAAAAGTTTCTCCAGAGCAATTTTCATTCAGCATACGTTGCATGCATTTAGCAATAATAATGAC
Organism: Gymnogyps californianus; assembly: GCF_018139145.2. Classification (NCBI taxonomy): domain Eukaryota; kingdom Metazoa; phylum Chordata; class Aves; order Accipitriformes; family Cathartidae; genus Gymnogyps; species Gymnogyps californianus. The sequence continues at coordinate 75,294,681 of NC_059472.1, read as the reverse complement.
TAGTAAGACTGAGTTTTCAAGCTTTGTGGCAAAGATTATCATTAAAAATATAAACAAGTATTAATCTGTAAATCACTAAGAGACAGACAGACAGACAGACAGAGGCTCAGTTCCAAATGGGGGTTTGAATTTGCCTGAAAAGGCCAAACATATGGTCTGAGATGCATGAAGTTTAATCTGATCATCTTGTTTTTCCTAGTTTTTCTTTTTTTTTTTCCTATGAACTACGTTTAAATATTTAAGTTGAATATTAGCCGGAATTCAGTCTTCAGTGTGGTTTTACTTTGAAGGAACACCTGTATACACAGTAAATGCAAAATGATTGACACACCAGAAAAAAACTCTGCTTATTGCTCTCTAATGTTGTTGTTCTGGGGATACTTTGTAGCAACAGCTATTTCTTGCAGTCCTTTCTTATCTTTTTTTATGCTGCATGTCTAAGCTTTAGTAAAATTTTCCTTGCATGCCGAAAACATGAATCTTCTTTAATGTATTACTGAACTAATTTTCAGAGCTTCATGACAGCGATGGGGAAGGCAAGGTTATAGCGGCCATGTGCATGTGCATTCTTGACAGATTCTTGATCCTTATTTAGACCGACCTACAGTTCCCAAAAGCTAGCACGCTCAGTTTACTGATTGGAAAATTCCAAATAGTCATACTTGTCACCAAAATATTTGTGTTTAGATGTATATATTTATATGTAAGTAAGTATTTGAAATATATATACATATTTTTTAATATATATGTATATATTTAAGCACCTGAGAGTACATACGCCTCTATATACATTTGTATACAACCAAGTGCAGTAAAAAAGAACTGCAAATATGTCATGATTCACATTTCACTTAGGCTCTACTCAGGTTTAGAATACTGTTAAAATTGGGGTTTATTCTCTCATCTTAATGCCGTTCCTAACTGGTGCTGCGACAGTGCAGAGAAAGTCAGAGAAGTGTAACAGATAAATTTTACTGAACTCTTGAAATCTCAGAAAATGTGCATTAAATTTTGGGTGATGTCTTTTGTATTATAACTGGTTATCACCACTCATCAAATGTTCTGGCTGTTCTGACTTCTACATCACCTCTGACCAGTGCTGATTCATGACTTCATAATTATCTTCCTTGTTCTCTCTTCATAACTTAAGAGTCAGTTAATAAAGAGCAAATAATGTAGCAAAGCAGAACTAAGATCAGCTTAACTTTTAAGGTGCTACTGCTTACTGGAAGTTACAACCCAAGTCAGGTACCTAGATAGATACAGTATGTGGCGAGCATGGAAAAAAAAGCGTTGTATCCATTGGAAAAGAGAAAAAAATGACCCAACTATAGAGATTAGTCATGAATAACTGTTCAAATAAATGTTTAAAATTTCTATACCATGTGAAACCCTTTCAAAATGAGATATGGATAGAGATCTGTCCAAACAGCTTTGTGGACAGGCTGGTGGGTTTTCAAGTTTCCTCTGATAGAACATAAGGTTCCCAAATCCCAGAAAAATGCCATAGACTGTGGTCTGGTGGGAACAAAAAAAAGGACGACGATGGTCACCATGACTTCCTTTGTGTTCTGGCTGTGTCTCCTGTAGCTGCTGACAGTGTCTCTAAGGACTGCTGGGGTGGAGGAAGACCTACCCTATGACTTGAGGCTTTAGAATGGAACATCTGTTGAATTACTGATCACCATTATGTTGTAGAAAGTTGTGAACATGCTCAGGGAGAAAAATTTTAAATCATCATAACCTTTATGGTAAAAAAAAGCTAGCAGACACCCAGTGAAATGACTACATAGCAAGCTTAAAAAAAATAAAAAGAAATACTTTTTCACACAAATGTCATAACTATAGGTGACCAAAATATAAACAGGGACAAAAATAGATTTTGCAATATGAGTCAATCAATGTGGATTTCATTTGAGTCCAAATACAAACTTGATCACAGGAAATCCCTATTACTGTGGCTGGCTGGAAGTGGTAGCAGCAGGTGTATCAGGAAAAAAAGTTTATTCTTAATCTTATGTTCTTTTATGTTCATGTATGAACTATGATCAGTGAGAATAATCAAGCTGTGACAATAAAGTTCATTACACTTTCTTATAACACAGTGTATTTTTTGCATGACACTGGTCCAGTTTCATGTTAGGTTATATGATAAAAGACTTGTCTCCATACACACAAAGGAGCACCGAGGCACAACAACAAGTGGGGAAACCCAGCCAAAGGGTCCCAGGGCTGCCCTGGGGGAGCCATCAGCCCCTTGTCAGAGAGTGTGAGTCAATGGGAGTGGCTCTCTGCAGCACCTTTCAGACTGAGGGGGCTCACAGCCTGGGGGTATAGGATTTACTATAGGATACATCTTGAGATTATAGAGGACATTATGGGATGTTTAGGGGAGGAACCAAAGGTGCCAGCAACTAGGGAGACTGGCGTGTGTCCATATTGTGTGGCTACTTGTCAGTGTGTGATCACTAGTGAATATCAGGCAGAACTAGCCAGTGAGTGGCTTGGAAGCCAGGTGTCGGAGCGACAATTAATCTGGGATGGATGCTGGACAGACCAGAGCGTCTACGAGTTGGCTGCTGGAGGGACCAGGAGGTCCAAGGCTGAGAGACCTGTTTGCATGTGTGTGTCCCTGTGTGAAGCAGCTGAAGGTGAGAGGAGCCAAGGGTCAGTTACTCAGTAGAGTGAGTGTCTAAGGCCAGTTAGCACAAGCATCTGTGTTATATATATGCATATACTTCCCACTAATGGATCTTCATCATGATCAGCCAGAGGGGGGACCAGGATGATGCTGTTGGTGCTGTAAACATTAGCCCAAGTGCTGAGAGTTTCTGTGTTGATCATGTTGTCCATGCTCACCCATGTTGTTTATGTGTGTTTGTGTGTGAGTGCCTATTGGGAATACCTGCTCAGCTCTACTGCTGGATGGACTTTGGGACATAGGGTTGTGACAGCCTTGCCTTTATGAGGCTACCAAATTCAGGAACTCCTAACACTTAATATTTCATGGAAGCCTTGGGGAAAATAAAAATGTGTAACTATGCTGTGCTTTACTTATTGTATCAAATCTGAGGGAAAATGACAGAGTTCCTGTCATGTTCATATCAGTGCAATCAAAAGTGAGCAAAACCTTTGACACCATTGCACTTTATATTGTATTAGATCTCTTCTATCTGAACATCATTTTCCGGTTTATTTGATATCAATAAAGGCAAACTGATCTCGTGTGTGTCTGTTTAATACATGGCTCAGTGAGATGGAAGCAGAAAGTGTGACAGGTCAGGTGTGTAACTTCCCAGTGTTTCAAATGACAGCAAGCTGGATACAGGCTATTATGCTTGGCTGCCCAGACTATACCAGATGAAATCTGAGAAATAGACTTGCAGATGTGACCATCTGCTCCCCCATCCACCCCTCAAGATCAAATGTGCAGGTTCAGCTGATAGTTGAGTCTGTAGGGACAAAGACATCTCAGTTCCTCAACTCTCTGGTATCGACTGATACGCAAGAGTCCTGGCATTCCCGAACAAAGGATAAGGACACTCCAGGATGCCAGCTGAAGAAGCAAAAGCCAGCAATAAAATGCATGTACAGCTTACATGAACAGCAAGGGATTTGATAGAATTATGGTCCGAGCCACCCCCCATCTAGCCATGTAAAAACTACACATATGAGTAAGTCTTCAGAGAACTCATATCACATGTAGCTGGACTACATGTATGCAGGCTCCCCAAGTGAGACAGGATATCCATGTCATGATGGAGGTGAGTAGAGAATACTCAGGGACTCAGTGAGTAAGTTGTTATGGCCATAAGACAGTGGAAGACTGTCAAGTTTACTAATAATTACTAATTAGGTACATAATAACTAATTAACTTACGCAGAATTGTGTGGTGGTCTGTGTACTTAACTAGAAGATCCAAAAGAACCATGACATAAGATTAAAAAAAAAGGATTATAAACCAACTTAGTTTTAAAGAGGACATCAAAGAAAGAGTCCTATCTCAAGGTTAAGAGGAACGAGCAGTAGAAGTGTCATTCAGCACCAAGGGACAAATGTATAACATACAGAAGACAGGCTGCTTTATCCACCCAGTCTTCTGCTCCTTCCCAAATGTTAATGTTTGCTGGAGGACTGATTCTCACTTTTGAAAATTTTAATGAGCTAATTCCCCTATGAGAGAGGGAGGGAGGGCATTTATTTTAATTAAATATCCTATACACTGAAACTATAAGATCACAAGCAACCAGATGCTCTGTTCATTCCAATTAATGATGCTTTGGGATTTCTGATATGCAGAAAGGACCTTGAATAGATCATACTTAATTATATACTTACATTGCTTATAGTGAGCAAGAATGAAGAGAGTGGTCCAGAGACATGAACAGTTACTGAGAGTATCGTGTGCCCTTCTACAGTTTATTAGCAAGAGAGGTAGAGAGTGACAATGTTCCTGGAAGTTCATTGCCTATAGCTATCGATATGACATTTAAAGATTATGGCAAGTGTTGAGAAATTATTCTTATTTTCAATGAATAGTTCCTCATTTTCTTCATATTCTCTCCAAAAGCATATTACCTTGATAAACAAGAAGCAAAGAGATGTTAGAATATGCATATTCATAATTAATTGTGAAATATGCTTAAGAGAACAACTCTGTGAAATACATTTTATTAGTCATTACAACTCTAAGACATAATAACTATATACTACAATCTGGAACAGCCTTCTGTAATACCTCAAAATCATTTTGTCTCAATTGTGAATTTTAATTATCAAAGGGATTTAGTGATGCATGTTCTAATGATTGACACCATGTCTATTATACTGCCTGGGACCTTCATTTATTTTTTCAGGGTAAGGATGAAGTGGCCTCCAGCGATTCTATGTCACAGCCCTCATTTGTGCATGAGCATTTTTTCAGCTATCCAGAAAAGCAAATAGACCATCCATTGTATTCTTTGGTATTTAGTGATCAGAATCAGCTACTCACTTGTTAACAATCAGAAACCCTTCACAATGAAATACATATTGACGTTTTGGGGAAATGATAGCAGAAAGAATAAAAAAGGTAAAACAATATTAACATGTAAAATTTTTCCAACCTCTTGCCAAGTAGTCATTAGAGAACACTGGAGAACGCTGGCTGGCAAGATGCAGCATGCTCATATTGTGTGATACACATCAGACAAAAATATGTTAGGCCAAATCTCTTTGTATGAATGCATCATCTGTCTATATCAATGTAGACTTAGTATACTATTTTTCTTGATCCAAGGATAGTAAAATTATAATTCAAGGAGATAAAAATTATTTTGTTGTCACAACTATTGTCAGCTAAAGCCTGGATTTCTATCTAGTAGAAAAGCACAATACTGTTGTCATTTTCCTTATTCAGCATTTTGATTTATGATTAGAATCCTTTCTTCTCATAGTTATAACCCGCCTTTCTTCCTTAAGCTGAGTAGTACTCTACTAAAAAAATGGGCCTGCAAAGATTGAATTGATTTGAATGTGATCAAGTTTATTAATATTTCTTAAGAAAACTTCATTTATAATCTGGCCATTTCAAATATATTTTTGGTTTGCAGATCATTCTATAAATCTCATATTTCTTTTCCCTTCTTTTCTTTCTCTTGCTGTTTTGAAAGACTTGAACGAGGAAAACATAATGTGGATTTCTCAATTTCTATATTTGTTGCCCAATCCCTGTAACAGCAGCACTTCAAGTGAATTTTAAGTGTAATTTTTTGAAACTCTCTATTATTTTGGAAGGAGTTTTTTTTTATCGTTGCAAAATCCATTCTATTGAGAATAAGTTCTGTGACACTTTCAATGTTTTCAGTAAAAGTCTGAAATACATAACCATTACAATCACCTTTCTACAAGTGGTTATATTAAGTGTCAGTTTTCTTCAAAAAAGAAAACTTGTTGGTAGAGCTTTTCCTAATCAAACAAAACTCTGGTGAAGCAAAGGCTTGAATGATGTTCAAACTCCATGACTGCTTTTACTTTAATACTACAATCTATAATGAAGAAAATATGTTTAACTGAGACAACACCTTTCATCTCTTTTTTCCCATCCAATCAGTTGTATTTGAGGAAAATGCCCGATTTGGTGTATAGTTATTTGTGATATGCTTCTATAGATTTTTCTATTTCTTATTATTTTCTGAGCTTTATTAGAAGTGTGACAATTTTCTTACCTCAAATGAAATCAGATTGTTATGAGTTTTGTGGGGTTTTTGGCTGTTCTATATACTGATGATACAATATTGAGACATTCCCTTTCTGAGAACACCTCTCTGATTTCTAAAATATAAATAGGTTCAAGTTTGGTTGCTGAGTAGTTGATAGATATTATTTGCTTTATGAGAATGATAGGATACTATAATATAATTTGAAAATAAATGTACCCTAATTCAAAGCAGTATAGCTGCAGAAAAACTGTGAAGCTTTCCAGTTCATACATAACTTGTACGAACAGTTTTCTTTGAAATTTCAATGTGTGTCAGAAATTAATATAGAAGAACATTTAGTAATATTATGAAGAGTGTATATTATTTGTTCAATGAAACCAGATATTCACTGCTTTTTGGATTTGTACCCAAATGTTTTGGATTGCAAGACTTTTTAATAGGAATATCTTTATATAACTTTTATTTGCAGTGCAGAAACAACCAAGAAGCAAAATGATGACTTCAAGTCAAGAATATAAAGATATATTCTTGAAGATGACCAGTTTCTTAGCCTAAGAAATCCTACAACATACTTGCAACACATTTACTTTATTTCATAATGCTGGTCCCAGTGATGTTAAAGAATTAAATATAGTTTTGAAAATAGTTTTGAAAATAGTTTTGAAATGCTTGAAACTTTTACAGGAGGGGATGTTTGCAAACAATCCTGTACTGAACTCAGGCAGATGAAAAAACAGTATGGAAACATGCAGAGAACTTGGCATTCCCATGTGATGGTGATAAACGTCTAGCAAAAGCCAGATTTAGGGTTTATTATTTTATTTTAAAAGCATAATGATAGCTTGTTTGGGCCTTAGTTACCAATGTCATTGCTTCAGGGAGAACAAAATTGCCCAGTGTCAGTACCAGGCAGATAAGGTGTGAAAACAACCGATAACAAAGTAGGCTGAAGTCCACTTTGAATGTCCACCAAGAAAGAAGAGGGGACAAAAGAGGAGGGAAGGGTTTATGCTCTACGTTTCTTTCTGTTGTAAACTGTGTTTCGGAAGACATGGTATTAGACATTATCATCTGGGAGAATGGGCTGCGCTACTCCTGGCACTGCACAGGACACCTCCTTTGAGAATGGCATAAGAAAAAATGCTTATCACTATCTGTCTTCTTCCACTGTTTTCAAACAGGGAGCTCCAGAGCTCATGCTGAATTCACTACATGCATGTGTGTGAGTGTTACACAGGGTGAATGATACAAAGCTAGCCTTGAGAACAGGAGAGAGACGGCGTTTTGACTGGCAGCATAGGCGTACCTGGAACACCCACAGAGAACAGTGGCTAGACAACTTTTGGACCTATAGCCTTTCATGGCCTTCTGAACAACTCCATAGCAGCCCATGCTACAATGATCAAGTGATAATGAAAAAATGACTTAATTGTATTGCTTAAGAATGGGATTTCTTTTCTTGGATATTTATATTTTTTTCTATCTTTACAAATGACGTGTAGGATTCATGTTAGGTATGGAATAAGGAAGACAGTCAATACTGAAGATCTCCTATAATATTCTTGAAGTCCAGGTTTGTCACTTTTTTTTTTTTAAACAGAACATATATCAATTTAAGAGCCAATTTAATTTTGGGAATAATGCAATAGATTTGACAAAAACTTTACTGATTTGAAATAACCTGGATTCATAACCATGGTTTATGGAGAAATGAGTAAACATCAAAGATGTTGCACTAAAATAAAATAAAAAAGAACTCAGGTTCTAAACTTTTTCTCAGATTTTGTGTGTGTGTGTGTGTGTGTGTGTGTTCAGTTTTGGTAATGCTATTCTGCTTTTTGAGTATTAGGTGTTTTTTTTTAAATAATTGTGGAGTAATTAGTCTCCAATTCTGCTCATATCCTTGCCATTCCAGAAATAGTAATAATTCATCTCCAAGATAGCTGGATCTTTTGGTTCTTAGTACTGCTACAGGGCTTGCAGATACTTTGGAAGGGTATCTCTCCACTTAATTTGCTCAGTGAAAATGTGATTTAAGGCTGAAGAAGTTAATTCTTCAATCCCATATAACTGAAAGGTCATTCGATTAACCCCACATTATACCTGTTAACTGTCAATATAAAACTGACATCATTACCTGACATGCAAATTGAAGGATAGATATTGTAATCATATCCTCTGTTCAATTAGAAGCACACACATGGCTAGATTATAAGTTTTCACTGCTCTTGCAGATCTCCACATTTTAATGACTAGAACAATGAAATGAGCAGAGACTACAACATCACTACTTGTTGCTAACGTCTGCTGTATTCTTCTCTTTTAAAAGGTTAAAGGCAAGAATGACATCTTCTTACTCATATTTTCTGCTATCTATGCAAAGACATACCTTATTGCTTAGGAATAATATTCTCAAGGGTATTAATGTTAGTTAGGCATCTCAGTATCATTAGAAAATTATTCCCAATTCAAAAACATATTTTGCAGCCCTCTCTGCAGAATGAAAACAGAGGGAGGCTTTACTTTAAACTTACGTACCATCAGCTGAATTGTTTTCTATGATCCCATCTGTTAGCCTTGTTCATCGTTACTGAAGGAAAGGACCACGGTAGTTATTTAATAATACCTACTTATAAGTATTTATTCTTGATATAATTTTATAACAATGCCATATCCTCTTTCATTTACCGATTAATATGTAATTCTAAGGTTTATGCCTATTACCTTTTTACTAATGATAAACCAAACCACATAGTGACTGCTAGGTCAAACTTACAATAATTTCAGTATGAATTGTCTATAGACAAGGAATACAGCCTGCTCTTAGAAACATGAAAGAATAATTTCACTCACAAATAACCTTATGAAGTTTAAAGAAGGTAATTTTATGAATGCTGATACTCAGCTGTATTCTTATATGGTTGAATACTAGGTTAGGACCACAGCTAGGACCAAATCTTTTATATTTCATAGTGTTTAATTTCGAATCTCAGAAAATATTTGGATTTTTAGCTATTTCTCATTGGTTTAATAAAAGAGGGGTTGTCTTGGGAAAAAATAATTCATTAAATAACAAGTCCTAATTCTGTGATTTTTTTTTCCTTAAATACATACTTCAGCTTTTTTCCCAGCACTTTTCACTACCAGTTTTGTACACCTATATGTCAAAACATGAGTTAAGAAAACAAAAGTGCAATAGAGTGAATATGTCTATATTAAGCTTGCATTTGTCTCTGTGTTGAAGAACATATGTTCTGTTGGGATAGCTGTACTTTTGAATACTCAAAGATGAAAGAGAAATCATTGTGGTATTTGGAGTTTGTGCTGCTGTGCTGTGTTAAACCAGAGACATTTTAATTGAGTTCCCACTACTGTGGAGAGAATATTTTGTGAATTTTCTTTTCCAGAATATACAATGTATTTCTTCTTAATAATTGTCCTTTATTTTTCACTTGTAGTTTACTTCTCACAGCAGTGGGTCAGTGAAAGGCAAACACAAATAATTCTCAAAATATTGCTCCCATCTGTTTTGTTGTTGTTCATATAGCAGTCAGATATGATCTCCGTTCTAAAATGCTTAGTTATTACAATAACGTATTTTGGCTTTTGTGTTACATAACCCATTGACTTCTGCTAATTTGACTTTTTTGCCATTTTTATTTTTTGAAAACTGCAAAAAAAAGAAATAAGCAAAAAAATAGAGTACAGTCACTATTTTCCAACTGGTTAGTGCTTGTTTGTTTTTCAGAGGCAAAGACAATAAAAGGGACAAAACACTGGAATCATGCTCCCAGCTAGCCTTACTTTTGATTAATCACCTGCTGTATTTGCCACTTTATATCATTTGAGTCCACTTATATATTGGGCTGCACTGAATATTCAGTCTATCTATTTATATGAATGTGCATTGTCTTAATTAGCATGTATGTTCGTTTTGTATGGTTTTTCTTTTGGCTTTTTACACTGAGTTTGGGGGGGCAGTGTCTGCCTTGTTTTTACTGTTTATCATCTTTCTCTGTTTCTCATTCACTTTAGATGATCTTTCATTCTCCCATTGTATCCTTTCTTCCCTCCCCTACTGCATGCTTGTTTATAAGCTCATTGCCATCGATACTTGGGTGCAGAGTTCAGATTTTGGGGAGTTCTCAGGAGTTCTCAGCTCCTCCTTCTAGCTGAGAAATTTCTCTCTGTTCTCTTTTCAATTAGGTATTCAAGAGTGACAGGACAGAAAGGTAAAAGTCTCTTGCAGAAAGAAGTTCCACCCTTGTGAGAGGAGCAGGGCTTTTCAAATACACTTGACATTGAGATGTTGGGAGGCAATCAGGAAGAGGGACCTGCTGGTTCCCAAGGAAACCTGATGTTTCTTGATGGTTCTTCTAGCACACTTATTTATCTTTTCCCACTATTTTAATGTAATTTTAAACTTCCAGGCTTGTTTGATACCATAAGTAGAAATATAAAGCAAATTTCTGTTTTACTAAAATTCCAGTCTGGCTGGCACAAAAAAAGGGTTGGAAGTTTTCCAAGGAACTTATTATCAGGAGGATGCAGTTCATTTTTGCATGCCTTTTAACCCAAACAAATGCCAACTTCAAAGCCCTTCGAATAATTTTATATTTGAATCTAAGCCCAGATTTTGTCTATTCCAGCTAACATACCACTGTAAGCTCTAACAAATACTGATTTTTTCCATTTCAAAATTTTGGATGAAATGGTTACTGAAGTCAAGATCTAAGAAGAGTCTTCAGCTCTGTGTTGCAATCCTCAGTTTTTTGGAATCTGGCTCACAGCCCTTAGTAAGATATATAAATCCTAGATCAGTGAAGACATAGGTATACTAGAGTGAGATCTGCACAGATGTGCATATTGAATCCCATGGGTATGGTAACTTCCCACTTTTATTCAGTCATTCAGTTGGTAGAGCATTCAGGATGTAGGAAATGGCCGTTTTACTTCCTTTGCTTCCTGAAGAGATTCACAACTCACCTTTCCAAAAGTCCCAATCCTGGGCTAAAATACTTGAGTAACTATAGGAACAGGCACTAGAATATATATACATTGCTCTTTTCTCCCAGGCCCCTCTATGTTATTCCCACCAGATACCTTTAGAATTGCTGATTCTGCTATAACAGAAGTAAGGAAAGGTTATACTCAAAAAGTTCTGCTCAGTGCTGCAGTTGCACATACATTTGAATCAGGACGGAGGCATCTTAATATCAGAAGACTGGATTAAAAATGATGAGGTTTTAATGAGACTACTGGGTTTCATTTATTTGCCTTTGATTTTCCACCTTCAAGTTTCTTCATTTTGAAGTTTTCTTTGCAGGCAGGAAGATGGAAATCTACCTCTCAAAAAATAAGTTCTGACATTTTCAGGTGGTCAAAAGATCTTAGAAGCTGCCTTTTTAAGAGGCAAAAAAAAAAAAAAAAAAAAAAAGTTCTAAACTAAATCAAATACCATGAGAGAAGTGATAAAAATCTCAAACCTGACTGCGGTGTTTATTTGTTATTTCAAGAGCAGGGAATATCTGTGGAATCAGAACCAGTGTCATCCATTTTACAGTCATTCCTTCAGGATTTGGAGCTATTACATTCATTTTATATGACTTGGTGAATGTCATATAATGAATACCTTTGAATGGGATCTTCTTGATAGTCTGTGTTAAACATTATTACATTATATACAATTATTGTCATATTTCTTTTCAATTATAATGTGAAGCTCTTCCTAAGACCTTTACTAAAAAAAGCTAATTTATTGTTTGAAATATTTCTATAAATCCAATTTTCTTTAGTTGAAGAGTAATCTGCAAGTGTAACTAAACCTCTTAAATACGGTCCTTAAAATACACACATTTTTCTATAATTTTTTTCTTTTTCATAAGGTGCAGTTTTTCTACCTGACATAATATATGGTGATTTTCCTCTACTGAAAAACTTTTACTTCTCTATAGACCCTTAATTTCTTTGTTTCCTTCTAACATTATTTTATAGCCATGTTGTCTGTTTTGCCTACATAAAGTGAAATTTACCTCACCTAGCTGTTGCTGTCCAAAATTTAAGCTTCAGTCTTTATTAGTGAAATGCAACCCTCTTGTTAAGATACATCTGAAAAAGAATGAAATGTCTCCACCTCTTGATTTATTTCAGAGAATATAGATAATTATCTTAGATTAGAGGCCTAACTTTTAAACAAGTATAATTTGGTGAAATGAATCCCTTTTCAAGTATAAGTGCAACTTTTGTCCACTTATTTAAAATATGGGCCCATTTAAAGTTCTTTCAATGCCTGTAACCATTATGCACAAAATAAGTAATTTCAGTCAGTTCTCTCAAACCATTTTACAGCTTTTAAAGAAAATTATATAGGGCTGATACAGTTTTTAGTCTGAACATTTTAAATATACCGTGCTATGAACGCTATCTGTCACATCCAAAACCACTGGTGGTCACAGAAATATGGTCTAGGACATGTACTTTTCACTGTTCTACCTACGTATCATGTATTTATGGTAAATGACAAGGACAGAAGGAGACAGCTTGGGCCCATCTTTGATTAAAATGAAATTAATCAATGTTGAACTGATCTGCCTCTGATCTATAGTCAGAAAAGGAACTAGAGGTGTGAAATAGGCAGTCCCAACAGTTTCACTGTTGCCCACTCATCGTCGTGATCAGCTCTGGGGGTGATACCAGTTTTATGCGTGTTTTTGCAGGACTTGGATCGGTTCTCTCCTGAGGTTTCTGCCAAACTGACCAACTATTATTAGCCAACTGAAATACAAATGCTTTACGTGTCAGGGTAGCTTGAGCTTAGCTCTCCACAATAATTGCAGAATAAGAATCCTACCTTTTAAAGCTATTAAGAATATATTGTAATGATTATAAAGCTGATTAGTTACACGTTTCTGGGAAACACTACTGGGAGTCATCCATTGCAGTTAGTGGTGGAAATAAAAGCAATAAATGTTAAGCTAGCTCTATGAATTCCTTTCAGTACAATAAGAATTATTTTGATGGAACATTGTTGAAGTCTAAGCTTAGTCTTGATCATTAGTGAGCAGGTTAACCTAAAGGGGAACACGATGCACTTGATGATGAATGTAATTAACGAAAGATAAATTGCCTGAAACTCTTTGTATGGTGCTTGCTTACATATGTAGTGCCACATACCTGAAAATGAAAAGAAAATAAAACTGTAATGCTAAATTTTTCATATGCACTTTTTTTTTTTAAACTGGAGCTTTTCTGTTCAGGATTGTTTACCTGGTTGACTTCATTTTAAGAGATAAGTCTACCCTCCCACTTTATTATACTTATGTCTTTTAAAGGAACCTTAGCTAATGAAAACAGGGTTCTCTACTTAAGGTCATGCATTCACTTTTCTCTTCTTGTCATACTGCTAAGAAATGTCCTCCTCTGAGAGTCTTGTAGCTTGCTAACCTCTAGATCAGTGGTGCTGTAAGAAGGCTGTAACTCAGGCTTCCACCTCTTTTCCAGAATGCTTATTTCTACTGAATCAATAATCAAATTTCACGTTCCTCTTGAGCTACTGTGCTTTTTTTTCCTTCTTGTTTGTGCTTTGGCACTTTTCACAATATTTTCTGACAAGTTAGTAGAGAGAATAACTTCTCTGGGGTGAAACAGACTCAGGATACTTTTTTTGTAGCCTGATTTTTTTAGTCTGCTTTGTATGAGAAATATATAACTTTCAGCATTGGTAGTCACCTGTCATCTTCTTAACAAGAAAATCGTTATTTTGTATTCCTGAAAATTAATGCATGTATTAATTTGCCAAGATACCGAAGTGAGAGCAAAAATTTCCCTGAGCTGAAGAACAAATAAGCACATTCCTTATGGGCTCATGTCTTGGGTTTCATTGGCATTGACGCTAATGATATCGTAGATGGCAGTTGTAGATTTTTGTGTTAGATCATATATAAGTTTTCTTTCCCTTGTGAATTGTCTGACATATGAACATTTTCACCCATCTTCTTTTACAAAACTTGTAGAAACTTTATTGTCACTGATGCTTCTATCCAGCTGCCAGATTTGATTGAAATGTACCAACAGATTAACATTATTAAGAGAATGACTCAACATTTCACATATATGTAGGATGATTACATAAATTTTGCTTTCATGAGAAAACAGGCTAAAATTGTCTCACATTGCTATGTAAATTTAAAAATTAAATTTTAAAAAGAAAATGAAAACTTTGATATGTTTAATAAAAATAGATTAACAATAAAAGGATCAAGAGTTTTCAGATTAAAAACTGGACATTAATTTGGACACTTTTTTATTTGATCTAAATAAGATTTCGTGATTCAAAATGGTTTCCACTTTTTGCCTAGGTACAATCTACCTGTTAAGATATTCAGAAATATCTCTTAGGAATTGTTTTCTAAGAAAAACAGAAAAAATCCCTTTTTCAGATTTTTACATAAAAATGATGGCTTGCTATACCACTTGTCTGGCAAAACCTAAGTTCACAGAAGTAGACATCATTGTGAATTATATTTATTTTGTGAATTTTAGAACTATCATGTCAAAGGAGTGGTCAAGTGTGCAGGTGCAGATTATTATAACCACAAGACACTTGCCTTATGAAAAGGCTAATTAGTTGAGCTGTAGAAAAAAATACCACATTACAGTGATCATAATGCAAAAATCTGACGTTCAAAACAGCGTGAAACTGGCATTTCTAACGGCAAAATCATCCAGGAATAATAAAGAAGAACTATTTTGCCCTCCCCTCTGATTTTCAAAAGCAGTATTTTATACAAAGTACCATAGCTGACTCTCCAAAGACAGCCTATATTTAAGTTTCAGTGGAATTCCAGAGGCTTTTTCCTTGTTTTGTGATTAAAAGTTGTTGTTGAAGCATTTTCAAAATATTGTAATTAATTTAATTTGTCTACATGAATAGACTAGGTAGTGCAGCCAATTAAGACCCAGTACTTTGGCCCTAGGGCTTCAGTCTGAAACATCGTTTAGACAGGAACTAATGCAATTATCCTTATCTGAATGCTCTGAAGGAGATAGGAAGCAAATGCCAATTTGGTCTCTTTACATGGGCAAAGAGACACTTCTCTACAAATAATCAAAGTGGAAACATTTTCAATAATATAT
Organism: Gymnogyps californianus; assembly: GCF_018139145.2. Taxonomy (NCBI): domain Eukaryota; kingdom Metazoa; phylum Chordata; class Aves; order Accipitriformes; family Cathartidae; genus Gymnogyps; species Gymnogyps californianus. The sequence continues at coordinate 75,279,345 of NC_059472.1, read as the reverse complement.
GCAGCCTAATTAAAAGTTCAATTAAAACAACTATAAGGATCTTTACAGATGAACTTTATGAAAGACTATTTTTGCAGATAAAGTTTACAACTCTTGCAGAAATGTTATAAAATTATAACATTTATATATAAATCCATTTTATCTTTTAAGTTCTTCTCTTGCAGCTGCTCAGTCTTGCTGCTTTTCTTTTGAAAAATGATTGCAAAAGGAACACTATCTCCTTTTTTATCCTATCACTTCTTTTAGCATGGCTGTTTCTAGACTACCATCTGAAAAGATTTTAGGTGTTTTTTGTGTTCTGCAGCCTATGAAAATATTCCACACTGGCACTAGGTTACAGCTTCATTTCTTCTTCCTTCAATATTGACTAACAGACTGTCCAAATCCAACATATTTTTCCAAGATTCTTGGACTGACCCTTACAACATGTTATCTTAGATGGATCTACGCAATGCTAACCCAAGGTACTGTTCTGGATTTTCAGGATCACTTTAGGTACTCATTTCTTTTAAACTATAGTGGGGAATTATCTCTATACACAATAGCTCCAGCATTAGGGAAGGAAAGCAAAGTTTGCTTGTTCTGTACTGACCCTACTTGTCAGATTCCAAAATTTAATACCCAGGATCACATCAGAAATATATCATGTCCTTTAAAAATATTGAAATAGGCTGAATTCTCTGAAGACATGCTTACTTAAAGGCACAAACCCCACCCAAATAAGCATGAGAAAATATGAATATTCATTCTTCTCCACTCAGTATCAGTTTTAGTTCCTGTACTGCGTTCATAGGAGTTCTACTGACCAACAACTGGTTGAGAACAAATCTGCTTCATCAGAAGAACTTCTTAGCTCAGAAGCAAAGTGAAAAATAGTCTATTTAAATGTGCTCTTCTGTCAGTCTGAGACTTCGGGAATAATTTTATACATTTTATTACAGTTTTTATATCAACCAGTTTAGTAAATAAACTATACAGTTAACCTTTTTTCTTGAATACGAAGGGCAGATTACTTTGGGTGATAGTAGGAGGAATGGTAATTATTGCTGTGTTTCCATCAAATGAGAATAGATTAAGGGGGCTTCACTGTGCTTTGGGTTACCTCCGAATGCCAACTTGGGAACACAGGCCAAGATACTTTCTTTCATTGTTGTTTTTGTAGTGGATTCTACTTTCACCACCTGCACAAGTCTGTTTACTTCGAGCAGAAAGAAACTTCAAAATTTGACTTTAACAGTTCTACTTGCAGAAAGCTCAGTTTAAGACATCCTAATATTCAGACTGTAGCTAAAAGTGTCATCTCCTGCTCTTTCCTGAACTGTGTTCATCCTGTTCGCTTCCTTTGAGTGGTCTGATAAACCAAAGACATCTAGGAAAGTCAGAGATTGGACTCAAACCTCTTCACAGCTTTACTTTCTGCAGTTTTTCCTATTCAGCTTCTTTCCCCTCGCATCCCCCGTCCCATGCTTTTTCAGGTGGAATGAATCTTTTTGACTAAATACAGTGCTGTTGATGTTCAATGTTTATTACCTTAACCCTCCAGCCACAGGCCCTGCAGTAAGAAGGAATTGTTAAGCAAGTATGGATTTATCAGTTAGGCTAAAAAGATGTCCTGGTTTCAGCTGGGATAGAGTTAACTCTCTTCTTAGTAGCTGGTACAGTGCTGTGTTTTGGATTTAGTGTGAGAATGATGTTGATAACACGCTGATGTTTTAGTTGTTGCTAAGTAGCGCTTATCTTAAGCCAAGGACTTTTCAGTTTCCCATGCTCTGCCAGCAAGCAGGTGTGCAAGAAGCTGGGAGGGAGCAGAGCCAGGGCAGCTGACCGAACTAGCCAAAGGGATATTCCATACCATGGAATGTCATGCCCAGTGTATAAACAGGGGGGAGTTGGCTGGGAGATACAGATCACTGCTGGGGCATCTGTCAGCGGGTGGTGAGCAATTCATTGTGCATCACTTGTCTTTTCTTGGGTTTTATTTCTCTTTCTTTTTTTTTTGTTATATTCCTTTTCTTTACATTGTTTTATTATTTTTTATTATTATTATTATTATTTAGTATTATGTTTTATTTTACTTTAGTTATTAAACTGTTCTTATCTCAACCCATGAGTTTTACCTTTTTTTTTCCCTCCTCCCCATCCCACTGGGAGGAGGAAGGGGGAAGCAGCTGCATGGTGCTTAGTTGCTGACTGGGGTTAAACCATGACAAAAGGTCATGGTGTAATGCTGCCAAATAAATTACACACGTTAATGGTGAGAAGATATGGAAGAGGTCATGCTGTCAATCCCACGGCCAATTTTATTGCACCTGCATTAGCCCAGATGAGTGTCTACTAGTAACCCTTTTTTCTTTCCCTATGCAAACTTAAAAGAGTGTTCAGGTCAGATAGTCCCTTTAAAGACTGAGCAGATTCTGCTGCTTGGGGGAAGATTTTTGAAATCTTTGACCCAAAGGTATCTTCCTGAACAGCATTTCAGACTTCTCACATCAGAGTTTCTTTACCAAACTTTCTACTCTTGGTCACAACAGCATTATTACTTGGGGTGTGAGAAAGTACAAACACAAAGTCTGAACTCTCACTGTTGTACCTACTTTGGTTTTTCGAATGATGTTTTGGACAACCTAATCATGATAAGGAGGTTTTTTTTCCTAGTTTGGCATGTCCAACTCCATTTTAAGATATTAATGGCATTATTTGTATCTAAAAATATCAAGATGCTTTCACTTTATCTGAGATAAAGTGTCTGATTTAGTCCTTTTTATCCAGATGAGAAAATTAAAACATAAAGAGAACTTATATGAATTTTTGGTGAATTTAACTGCTTCTGCAGTTACACAGCAATTAGCAGGGGCCTTTTGGGATCACAGCTTTAGATGTGGGCCTATATTCTAAGTAAACTTAAGAACACAGACACAAAGTGTTCCAGAATTCAAATATCCATTGAAGAGTTAAGTCTGAAAAATCCTATAACAGTTTTAGATTCCTTATTATGGTGCTACATTTACAGCCATCTGAGTAATTATGTAGAAATAATGATCCTCTTTTGATGAACAGCTTAGGGTCTGAGTCCAAACAAAACACATCTGGCTTGCACAGGCAAGAACCTTTCCTGGCACAAGGAGAGACTAAATACTAGATGCTAAGCTCATGTTAATCAGAATAATCTCATTAAATTCAATAAAGATTGGCTACATTATACCAATTTAAGATTTTTTGCTCATCCTATTTATTGTTATTGTTTTTATTGTTATTGTTATTATTCTTATTATTATTTCCATGTGATATGTAAAATACACTAAATCATTTATAGGCTATTTCAATGGCTCTTCATTTCAGCACTTTGAGTTTACAGACTTACATTTTTTCCAGTGGCCATCTCCTTTTGGGAATGTCCTATTCACAAATTATTATTTAGCATAAAAGAATTTTCTCTTAGCTACCTTTTAGGATCTTTTACAAGCATTAGATTCTGATTAGAGGTTGAAAATAGAAGCTATAGTGATAAGGTTAGGCTGACAAAATACTTTTGGGTGTGTTAAAATACCTAATTACAGATATGCAATAAGAAGCATCAAAATTTAAAATAGTGTCTATATCTGAGGTGTGATCCATGGACACAGTCAGTCTTAGTTTCCAGATTTTTTTCTGTGTCAGTACAGATTATTGGCCACCCTCAGCCCTTATAACAGTGGGTTCCTGGGGATTATTTGTTTGTTTGTTTGGGATTTTTTTGCATTAGATGAAGGGTCAGATTTGGTGTCCAGATGCTATTTTTGTCAAGAAAGCCCCTATGCTGTGTGGACTACTATACCATAATGATAGATAATGCTGAAGCATACTGATCTGACTGACCTTATGGTAGATGGCAAAAGAATTGGACTGATTTTTAAAGGAAGCTGTTAGAGAATAGGAATTTCCAGTGATGTCCTATCACAAGAATGGATGTAGATGATCTGATTATACTGTGGCTAGACATTTATCAGGCTTGACTATAATGCACGTTTGGGGACACACAAGTACCTCTGACCATCTGATATCACAGCTGAAAGTAAGAGGGTGTGTGATGTGAAGATCCCAGCCTTATAGCATACAAGCTATATCACGTTCTGCTGGGCATTTTTATTTAGTAAATGAGTCTCTTAAGAATACATGGTAATGGAGTTTCTGGACCACCAATAGTAAATTCACACTGCCTGGTGGCTCTTTATGTCACCTTCGAACTAGCAGTGGAGTCTCTGAGTATCATACCTTGGAAAAGGGATGCCCACTGCTTAACGGCTTTGTTATATCTACAGTTAGTAGGTTTCAAGGGAATATTAGTTCTCTGCAAATAGTAGCATCATGTCAAGAAGAACAATCACCCTGTGTCCTGGTGAGAAAGTAATTACGGATATCAATCTTGGAACAGAAATGTAGGATTATCAATCAGAGTGATCTTTGTACAGGGTCAAGTTGTTGTCTCAGGCAGAGCAACACAAATGCGTGCAGGTCTTTCTATGGAGGACATGGGGTTCAGCCACAGCCAAAGAATCAGAATCAGGCCCGTTAGCAGTAGTTCTTAAAAAAAATTCTATTCATATAAAATTTGTAAGGATCATAGATTTGTTGCTGATAACAGAGAAAGTTGGTTGTGTGTGGGAAACATGCTTTCTTTTGTAGATCTCAAGAGAAGAAAGTTGTTTAATGTAACTTCAGATGGAAAATACAAGCCAGATGCAGTTCCCTATGTTTACATGAACCTCTGAGCAAAAGTAGGAGAAAGGGACATTTAGTATTTGTGTTTTTCTGATCTCCTGCTTCAGGATGTAGCAGGAATCATCTCTGGCAGAATTCTCATACTGTTTGCTATACATCCTAATTATTAACATGGTAGGCTCATTGAACTTGGTATGTGTTGTCTATGCATTTATTGAACACCAGGTCTTACAAAAATAAAATAAAATTTGCCATTAACAAAGGAAATGCTTTAGGTCATAAAGTGTCATGCAGATCTGAACCTTTATCATCTTTCTCTTGGATTCTCATTAACAGAGCTGCTAGCACTTTATGGTGGAGACTTTAAGTATGAAAGACCTAATATATTTTCAGTGCTGGCTTAAAACAAGATTATTTAAATAGATTTGGGCATGGGGACAGTACTGCTTTATTGTTTCCAATTATGCAGATCAGAATTTAAAAATTCATCCTCCTGAAAGTATTTAACTTTATCTTTTCCTGTTAACTCTTGTAGTTTTTCTTTTCTCAAATAATTTTAATTTTCTGAGGAAAGAGTTAAATCATCATTCTGTTAGCCAAAAGGAATTTCACTACAAGGTGACAGTGAGAGTTCTTAGGAATTACTTGAAAGTCTGCTCAATTTTAATGCCCTAATGAAACTTTTTGTGAAAGAGATAACCTCCTTTCCTGCTATGTTTCTTCTACAGGAATTTCTGTTATTTGTGCTAAGCATACCACTATTGATGTTTCTTTAACTCCCCACCACAAGAAAGAGACACTGGTCCTTCTGAATATCCTCCTGGCCGAGTATCCAGCCATAAGGTTTCACAATGATATAGGATAGTTACCTACTAGTGGAAAACTATGGATAATGGTAGGTCTTGATGTTGAAAGGCTTGTTGATGGATAGAATATATTTTTGCTTGGTGGAAAAAGATATGTAGACAGTCACGCCTAGCGTAAAATGAGCTTCTCTTCTCTGAGGCAGAATTGCACCATTTGCCTTTCTTAAAAAAGATAGTGTAGCATCTAAGACACATTAAAGCTGTTTTTTCTAAAAAAGCCACACCATTACAGCTATGATAGAAATGTGCATTCATTCTTCTACAGACACAGCTACTGTTCAAATCTGTCCCTGAAGAAGCAGGGTGACTAACACATTCATAGATGTTTACACACAAATGGCAACTGTCAGATTAGAAAACCCCACAAACCTGGAGTGAAAATGTCAACAGAATTTTGGACTTGTGTTTCAGATACTTAGGGGTCTATATCTATACTTCATCTGTTAGACATTACACAGGCGTTGCTATCTTTGGCACAGAAGGAGAGCTGTTGTTTATCATGAAGCTGGAAGAGCTGGGCGTGTGGCTTCCCTGGGGCAGAGTGGGAAGAGAAAAGAATTGTCATTGTTGCCCAGCACCTGAGATTCTGCCAAGCTGAAACAAATCCTGCTGCTGCTGTACAGGATCGTAAGGCTCAATTAGTTTTCAGCTGCTTCCTGGATCAGGTGCTGGGACTACAGTAGAAAACCATTACTGTTTCCACAGTTTCCTCAGGTATGCTGAGCATCACTCAAGAGTATGCGGAGAGTAGGGCTGCAGCGCCGGCTGAAAATCATAACTTATTATTTGACTTCACTCATGAGGACACACCAGCAAAACAGAACAACAAAACAAGCTACCAGGATGTTACAGAATGGATGTGGAAATTTTGCAGACTCATTGCTGGTCACACAAGACCTACAAAAATATCAGATGATTACATGCATAGAGCCAGATTTTCAGTTTGCCAGCCACTAGCAGTCTGACTGTAACCGGAATTATGGGTGCTCAATATTCTTGCAAATTAGTTCCAGCTGTTTCTAGTTTGATATGCAAATACGAAGGCACTGAATACTGTGAGCATTTGGGCCTATAATTTAATGAGTCCTTCTTCCAGGAATCTTGTAGACCTGGAAACTCTTCTTTATATCATTTCTGAATATACCCTCAAGAAAATTTCTAATCCTGCTAATGCCATTGTGAAAAGTGATTATATCACATCAAACACAAATTAAATAAGCAGATGAGATTTTTGTATAATGTTTAAAAAACTACTTTGTTACGGAGTTAAAGCCTTGTATCAAAATCACATGCTGCTCTGTGAATAATTTACACGTGTTTTACTTGAACGGAGTGTGGGAAATGCTATGTCATGTACTATACAAGTGCAGTGACCTCAGAAGAGAACTTTCATGTTCAGTTAGACTTTTAAAATGTGTTATTTAAGTGTTAGTCATTTTCATTGTCATGTATTCTCTACAAGCCGCCCTGGGAAATACTTGGGGCTCTATTTATCATAAATGTCAGGTGCGCTTGCTAAGTATACATCAAGCTACAATTTAATCTCAAAGCTAAAACCAAGAATTGAAATCAGGGGAGATTTTAAGTTCAAGACTTTATGAGGGTCGTGCGCAAGGTTTGAATAAGCAGATTCAGACATACACAGTGGGCACCTCTCATCAACTGAATGAGACAACTATGAGGGTATCTTCAGCCATTGAATACAAATCTGAGAAAAGAGAGCTGTATGTGTAGGTAGGAGTTTCAAGATCAGGACCATGAACTGAACACTACTCTTCACAGGATACTGTACTGCCCAAACTTGTCTCCTTCTTAGTCTTGCCCTAGACTGATTCTTTCTTTGGCAATTCTGCTTCTCTTGTATTGAATAATATCATTAATACTAAATAATACCACTTTCTTTAAAAGTTTACAAGGTGCCACATTTAGGCAAAAGTAAATTTTCATCTCACCATCTTCAATATTGTTCTGCTTTCTTAAGGAGGGAATGTATGGTGGTTAATCTTTATAATCTTAATTTTTGTTCATACTGGAAACCTCGCGATAGCTGTCTGCCATGCAAAATGGCAGATGGGGTTGTTACCTCCCTTCATCCCTGTGGGATCTTTTGTTCCACCTAAAAGGAATGTCTGTCCTAGACTAAGACCAGTGTATTTTTTCACAGCTTTTCTGAATAATATTGGGTAGTACCTGGACTGTTAAATTCTGCTGTCAAATTGATATGGGTTGCTTTCTTTAAAGTCAACAAGCAATCTACATCAGTATGCACATAAAGCATGCAAAGACTTTATTAAGACTACAGTGGCAATGAAACCAAAACTGGTTTTTGAATATAATTATTATATATTAACAATTTTTTTATAATCCATCACCTACTGCGTATACTCCTCATGCATGCCCCAGAAGATTAATATGGAGATGTAAAATAAATTGCATTCTGAAGTTTGTTTTGTTTTTGTTTTTGTTTTTTTTAAATTTGTAATGCTGTCTTTTTCAGCAGATGGTTAGTTCTAGACCCTTTCATGTTCATACTCTGTTATGTTTGTAAAAGACCCAGCTGCCAACTGATAATATTTCACTGCTGAATCTATCATGTGTGATATAATTGCTCATTATGTGCTTTGGAATAAAGTTAAAGAACTATCAACACAGTTATTTCTAACTCCAAACAAATTAAAAAGAAATAGTCATTTTTAATATCTATAGTTCTCAGCTGACATTTAATTATTTTAAAAGTCTGCTTTTTGTGATAGATTCTTCCATTTTATCAGGCCGTGATTTTGAAAAGCATTGTATTCAATAGCACTGAGAAATATCTTCTGTTTTAAGCATATTGTTAAGTCTGAAGCACTCTTTTTCCTCTATCTGGACCTTAGGTGAAGTATCACAGTCTGAATTTCTGCATGAGTATTTTTTTTAAGAATCATACTGTATAGTCAAAGATGTCTAATTGTAATACACAGTGTAATGCTGACCCACAAAGCATTACTGGTTGCCATCAGAAAGACAATGAATCACTGAATGCTAACTCTCTTTTTCCAAAGCTGCTGAATCATTTTAAAGGGCAACTAGAATGTAGTAAATATTTTCCTCACAAAACAATATCAATATTTTCAGTAAAAGGTATGGTATATTACATTGCATATGATGACTATGGAAGTCATTGCTACAGTTTTCTGGAATTATATGGGTGGAGAATCTTGTCCACAAGCCTAATACAATTGTCATGATCTGTTGCCAGTAATACCTCACTGGTTTTTTAGAGAGTGCAATAAAAGAAGTGATGTATTTCCTAAATAAGTCTGTAGTAATTATGTATATATGGGAATTTTAACCATAAACTCACAAACGAAGTTTCTCCCTTTAATTTCTGAAATTATAATAAGTATGATACATTATTTTGCTTCTGTTGGTGTCATGTTGGAAAGACTGTACCATATCTCCTATTTGGTGAACACGACACTGCTGCCTCAGAAAAACTGAACTCATTTCTTGAGATGAGTAGGGGCCTGATTCAACTTCCATCAAAGCTTTTTTGAGTCTTCTCCATTGAATACACTTGAAAAAGGCTTTCTGCCTGTGATTCAAATGTGTCGCTGAATTCAAGACTTGTGCATATTAGACATGACTTGTTTTATCTGCTTCTGAAATTAAAAGGATCTGTCAATCAATCAGCCCCACAATTTCAAAGATACTTCAATATACTTTCAAAGATAAGAGAACACGCACTTCTGAATCTGGCTCCTTTGTGAGCTTCATTTTTCCTGACAAGAAAAATTCATAACCTTTATGATTTCTCTTTATGCAAGGCTCTTTAGGGTCAAAAGATATCACACTTTTGTTACTAGTATAAAGCTAATAGGCTAACACTGAGGTTAAACACTAAAACCAACGGAGTCAATTAAGATTAAGCGATCTAGTAAAAGACTTCTGTCCCTTAGGGAAGCATATTTAAGGATTTTGAAAGAATGTCCAGTATCATTCCTCAACCTTGATATTAACAGAAGATGAAGGCTAATATGAGCTCATAAAAATATCAAGTGTATCAACTAGTCCCCTTCAGGTTAGCTAATCAAAAATTGGAACTCCATACCAAATACTCAAAGTATTTATTGAAAAACTCATGTCTTGTATTGCCACTTTTCCATTACACTGTGAATTTGTTCAGAAAAAGCAATCCAGCATAGTTAGTAAGGGACAATTCCTGTTCACTTAATCTTGCTTTAAGCTGTTATCTGCAAATTTCCATCTAACTTCTCAAAATTTGTGCCTTCTTTTTAATGAGTCAAAGCACTGGGATCCCCTATAGACAGCATCAAATATTAATATTACAGTGCTTTTAATGTTACATTACTTTTTCTCAGTACTCCTACAGCATTCACTTTCATGTCAGTCATAACATTATAGGCTCTTCTAAAGCACGGACAAGAGGAAAATACATTGCATCATACTGAAAGAGAGAACTTTTATTTTGATTTTCTCCTGTTTGTTTTTTCTTTATAAGAAAAATTTCAGACAGTTTACTTTGTATTTCTCCAATCTATTTGTTAAATTCACCTTGTTTTACCTTCAGATTGTCAGACCCGTAGGACTAGATGAATTTAGACCTTTTTATGTGAGTATAAAACTTAACACAAAGAGTTCATAAACCTCGATAATCCATAAACCATGCTTGTATAATAAATTTTTGGTACTCTCTCTTCTGCTAATAACACTAAGGGATAAAATCATGTACGTTATGATGAATATTCAGAAAGCAATACAGCTTGGTTAACAATACTTACTGTAGTTGTGAGATTCTGAGTCTGAAATACTCCCTGAGTACCTCTTCAGGGCATCAAAGTGGGCTATATAAACTCATGAATAAATCATTATCTAACATCAAAGTGTGATAAAGGAACAGAACATTTTCTATGGGCCATGTAGGATTTTGCAAGTCTTCTCCCAAAGAGAACAGCCTCCTGTTCATATTGCAATGGTGGATATTTCTTCCTGTTCACGTGAAGCTAAAATGTTAGCACAAGTAGATGGAAAATAATTTTCTAGAAGTATTCCCAGCTTCTTAATGGCTCAATCAATATCAGAAGCACATCACAGCAACAAAGGAAAATCAAGCAGGAAAAGGTAACTAAAATTCTGCTGGAGTGGACCTTGCATTAGAGTGGATAAATCCTTCCATTTGTCACTTCCAGAAAAAACAATGAAATTCTCAATATCAGATTAAAGGAAGGCAAGAACACAGAAGCAAAGTACAGGATTATTTAACAGGATTGTTATTCATAGGATTTCTGTATACAAAAATACAGCGCTTATACAGTTAGTGATTATGTGATTTTCCTGAAAAAATCTCTTTTAGAAGGTTCTTTTGCACTGGTACCTGCTCCCCCCTATTTTAAAGAAAAAAAATAAAGCCTTCAAAGTTACTTCTTTTTGAACGTCCAGGGTAAACTCTACAAAAAAATATGTGGAGTTGGGGATCTGACAGCTATTTTGGTTCTCGGTTATTTCCAAAGGTCAAAGACCAAGACATGCATGTAATTACAGGAAAATTTAAGCAATCGGTGATTATAATTGTGTATGCAAATAGGTGTTTTGAATATGCAAACACACAGATGCCTTTAAGCAGTTGAGATAGAAACAGTTTTTTACTTATTATATCAGGTAGTTTGTCAGCACTTAATAGATGGGAAGAACTCTATTTTACTGTTTGTGCAAGATGGGCACCTACTTAGAGCCACAGCTGCTGTATGCTATGCATTAGGTTTGTCTCACTGTAGCAAAACATTGTGAACTTTTGCCCTTTTGATTAATTATTCTTAAAGGAAGAGTACTCTCAGTGAGAACCATGGCCTACATTTTTCCCATACATATTCCCCAATATACGTATATATATGAATATAGCTATAAATAAAATATTAAAGGTAAAAATTGGCAAGTGAAATATGACCTTTGGTGGTCTTTGATGCAAAGAAGAGAAAACTATGATTCATTTAAGCTTACCTTTCTTAGTTTTTAGTGCCTCTAGTTTTATATGTACAAATATGGTCAGAATTAAGTTACATATCTCTCATGTTGACATCAGTTGATCTCAGTCATGACCATTCATGCTGAAAGCATGATTGTTTTTAAACTTCAACCCAGAATATATAAATCTCTTTGGTACAAAAATATCTGGGTTACCAACATGGACCAGAATGCTAAACCAGAATGAATCACTACCTTGTAGTTGTGCAAGCCAGTCACTATGCCAGTATATGCAGAAAATTGTGAACCTGGGACTGTGCAATTCTCACTGAGTGACAGTGGAAAAGCAGCAAACGTTATAATATAGCTAATGAAATCAGTATGGAAATTATATTTGAATGTCTCAAAAGCATCTTAAAGTCATATGTGAAAGAGTAGACATTTTTAATATTGGAGTTTGAAATTCAATCTTTATTAATATCTCCAAACCCCAAGGAAAACTGCTATAACATATTCCAACCAGGCACTCTGTTAAAGGAGTATTTTACTTCTCATTGAGAAGCAGTCTCAGAGAAATCTGGAGCGTTCAGCTTTGCCTCTCTTTCAGCTGGTAAGCCCGTTCCAAGGTACATTAAAGGCCTTCAATAAAGGCTTCTGTCACAGGATGCATCATACAAACGATAAGACATTATATTTAATGGGAGAGGAAGAGAGATGTTCCTTAAGAGTGTCAAGTGCCATCTAACCTTCAAGATTGGAAGGTATTGAAAGAATATGAACACAGGAACAATCTCCACATATTAACATAACTAAGAGAAGACATCTGTTGAAATGGGAATAAGGGTAGAGAAACTGGGGTGGTAGATAAATGTATACAACAGGACTGTTGTTAATTGGCAGAGGTCTCTAGTATTCCTTAGAGATTCATTTGACTGTGGTGAAGATACTACTTATCATGTGTCCCTCGTTTTCTTAATACTACTTATGAGTGCCGACAGTGCACATAGGAATTTTGAGAAATATAATAAAATCACAAGGGGACAAAGAACCCTGATTTGGGAGTTCAAGGGCTGCACTGAGCAGTCTCACCTCACCAGGAAGGACAAAGTCTTGAATCCTGCAAAGTGTCCCATGCACAACTGCCAGAGTCACAGCAGACAGCCTAATGAGAAGGGAGCCCAAGGTAAAGGGAAACGAAGAACTGAGAACAGCAGTCTGTGCCTGAAACTCTACGTAACCCTGGCTACAGACTTTCCTCTAGCTGCCTGCCCATCTCCTTACTGATTTTGAGCTGTGTATGTAAGTTTTCTTTTAAAGTCAAAGCAGGGGCCAATCTTTTCTTTTAAAAGACCATAACAGAATAAGGTGTTCTTCTTATCCTATGACCTCATGGTTTGACCACTTTCAGGACAAATGCAAACCTTTGCCTTATAGCAGAGAGTACTGGCTAACAACCTCCAGTACGTACCATTCCTATTCCTCCTTCATGGCATAAGATTTTCTATGCAAAGAATAAAAGGAAATATTGACTTCCTACTGAAGTAAGTATATGATTAATAAGACTAGTATCTAGGATAAGGAAATGTAAAATAGCTCTTCTATAATGTTAACAGTATTAGAAAAACAACTGAAATAAGCTGAGATAAGCATTAAAACTGAAATCTATTTTTTTAAGCAAATGGCATAAATATTGAACTACAGAAACTTGAGATAAAATATTGCTACTGTGAGGTCACGGATACTCCAGGGAAGGGCTAGAAGCAGAATTTGAGGCATTTAAGAGTATTTAAAGCAAAAAAAGAATTAGATGTCAGGTTTGATAAAAGCTGAGTAGGCTTTTTGAGGACCAGAGTCTTGGACTACAAGCTAGGTAAAGTAAGTGCATCAGTCTTTTTGTGGCAATCATCCTAGCTGCAGTAACCTTTGAAGTGTATTTAAGCATATTGTTATTTGAGGCTTAAAGTTCAAGTGCTTCCAACATTCTTTTTAACAGTAAAAGGACTGAAGACATTAGTCATTTTAAAAGCAAATGAGCAAAAACCAGAACAAAACAGAGAGCTATATTAATGAAGAAAGCTCAACAATTTCTGACCCCGTCTTAGACATTTACCTTGCACAAGATTTTTCCTATATTTGTTTTGCAGTTATGTCACCATGCTAATGTTTTTCACGTGTGCCTATAAATAGTTGGTGAGACTGGAACCCACGTGCTTACAAATCAGAGAACCTAAATAAATCTGACCCTAAGAACCATGACAGAGCTGAATTTGCACTTGATTTGGCAATGCCATATAGAAGCGCAGAAGACACAAGAGGAGATGCATAATGAACATGCTTGTGACAAGGATTGGGAAATAGAAATGCAACTTGACAAGTGTAACACTTCTAAAGGCAGCTGAGACTGAGGAAGGAATCTGACTCTTCTTCCTGGCTAGTGAGGAGATGAAACCTCACAGAAATCCAGCAAATTTTATCAAAATTTTACCTGCACCTGAATTCCTAGCATCATTATATCAGCTGGGTACTACTATAGTACAAATCAGAAACAAGAGTCACAATTAAGCTATAAGGTCACACTATGCCATAATCTTTTTACAGTACTTTTTTTTTTAAACATTAGAGAGCATAATGATACGTAGAAAAATGAATACTAGCTAGAGAAGAAACAAATCAGAATGCATCACCAAATGTTTCAGGACATTTTTGCAGATGAACATGGAGAACTGATGAAAGAGCTATAGGAAAAGAAACAGTAGAAGGACATAAAAAACCCTTGTATACAACAAGATATGGCAAGAACATAAGATTTTATCATTTTGACTTCTAAATATACAGCTGAGGAAGTCCATATGAAAGAGCAAAATGTTCCATTTCTGAAGCTCTGCAGGTCTGTACAAGTTGACAGTTTCAATTTAAACAGATCTGACTACATTTGATCTGCAGCTGATGATGTATTTGAAACATTCTAAAATTCTCTATATTTACTTTTAGAATTAGTTATAGAATACATTAAAGCGTTCTAAAAGTTCTTTTGAAAAGTTAATTCTAAATTCCTAAAAGTTAATTTAAATTATTTGGAAAAGTTTAGAGGAAAAGTAATGGAAAAGACAGGGAGGATGGAAACTGGCTATCTTTATAGAAATTGTAATTTGCAACATTTAGAAAGCAGTGAAGGGATCAACTCAAAGATACAAATAAACAAAAATAAAGTAGGAAGTAAATCAAAATTAAAAAAACAAGACAAATGAAACGTGAAAGCAAACAAATATGAAAGTGAATCAGAGACAAAAAAAGTTTGAATATTCAGAATTAGAAGACAATTTATTTCTAGAAGCAAAGATGTTTCCTTCCTTTTCAAAGATTATGTGAAACTTTCCACCCATCTGCATGTAACAGACACATCAACACATCCCTCATCCCCACAACTGCACTCTAGAGGAGAAAAAGAAAGTATGCTAATTTCCTTTAAAAGGCTCAACGTGGTGGGAAGAAACTCACTTTGGAGATCATCTTGCATTTGGGGAATAATGCCATGTTGTGTTAAATTGTGTTTGTTTTAGAAAATATATTTGTGTTGACTCATTTACGTGACAAGCATTGCTAGAGGCTGGTGTTGCTCTGACTTTTATAACTATCCAACCTAATTACCTAATGAATTGGAAAAAAAACCTTCTAGAACCCACAGACTTTGAATCTTATGACTGGCAAGGGAAAGCAACTTCAAGTAAATTATTCATAACATGCTGTTTAACCACATGTAGACCTAGCTGAACAATACCTACCAAAATGTAAGCTCATTCAAAAGTAAACATCAAAATCTGACCCCTGAAGGAGTCACTACAGTGGCTGTAGTTTCTACAGTACATCTGTTTGCATTTACCCGCTAATACACGAAATCATATCTGAACGTCCCCTAATTCTATTTCACTGAATAACCAGTTTGGACAAGCCTCTTAAGCATACCACATTCATTGCCTTGTAGTTCATGTGCTTGTATCTCTTTCTTATAGCAATTAAAGTGTAAGTATGAAGGGGAGGTAGTTGGAGTCAAAGAGGATGCAGAATTTTGTATGTCCTTTTAGACCTAACCTGAACCTGGGAAGTAACCAGGGTACAGTTCTTCCTCCTGGAATCTGGTAAATATTTTCTGGTCCAGCATTATAGGTATAATGGTTATGATCTTGATAAATATATCTAAGCATGTGTATCTAACATTGTGCATTATAAAGATGAAAATTTTGAAACTATGCATAACAGCTCTGTCCATGTATATGACCACTGGAAAGTAAACCAAGAGACTTCTTCAGTGAAAACCAAAGCATTCGCATGAACACTTTTACTGTGAAAGCGATACTTCTCCTGTAGTCTATACAAGGTACGTTCTAGGAGGAGAAAAAAATTTTTTTTTTTGCTATTCATGTCAATCATGACTAGGGTCTGCTCTTAAATCTCGATTTCAATTTGCAAATTATTAAGTGCCATCACACCGAAGAGGGAAGAGATGAGTTAAATGAAGTTGGCTTTAAATAGTTATTTCATGGACACTAAAGCTCTGAGGTAAAAGTTTTTACATTTTCAAAAAATGCTTAAACAGAACTTTATAATGCTGCAGCTAATCTTTTTTTAACCTAAAAAGTCTATTTTTCATTAGGTGTTATAATCTAAAAGGCACTTTCAGGACAAATGATTTCATGGGATATTTTTTTCTTTCATTCTTGTTTGAAACTTAGTAACAGTGAGCTAAATAGTTTGACAATAAATTCACGTGTTTGAAATGAGGAAGTTATTAAACTCCCCTCCGAAAGAGAACTGGAATTTACTTAACGAAGACTTATTAGCTTTTCAGACTAACAGACATTTGACTTTCAAACATTTGTACAAAACTTATCAACTCATCACGTAACATGATGTCTCTCAGGAAGATAATTGCTCAGAAATTTCTAAGAAATTTATGTTCAATGAAAGAAGAGATTGTTGACAATATTTTTTCTTATCAGGGATTGCTCTCATTACCATTTTGCATTTCATATTAGAAACATTACTGAAGCACAAGGATGCTGGTGACTAAATTCTTACAAAATATTTGGTTTTAATCCATAGTATCTAACATTTTTTTGCAACTTGAGCAGAAAATTAGCACTTTTTTCCTATTCTACTTTAAAAAAATATATTTTCTTTCTCTTTTCTCATTTATTCCTCATTTCTCTCTATCTTAATATTGTCTCAGTCTTGTAAGTGGTTCTTGCTGAGTTTGTTAAGCTTCTGTCTAAATATAGAGTTAATGTTTGATGAATTTGCTTTATAAGATTGCATTTATATTCAATATACTCTATGTATTCTATATAATCTGCTTATAGAAGACATCTTAGCACTATAAATTAAAGTAAAATTATTCAATAGTTCTTCATCAAGGTAAAAAAGAAAAACATAGAAGATTCTCACATACAATAATATAAATTTAGAGATATCTTTCTCAGTCTAAGTCAGCTTCTCTGAACAGTTTTTTCAGCATATGAGGTCATTGACAACCTAAATCTCAGCCTTGTGTATTAATTATATTTTGGAAAGCCATGTATTCAAGGAACATTTTGTGTCGCTGTAAGGTTTTGTAGGAGAAAAGCCCAGGTACACAGAGAGCACTCGATCTAACTTCACTTTTTGTGAAACTTACTTCCGAACATTGTCAGTAACTCTCGCAGGCATTCAGAGGGGAACACTGTCAAACAGAGTAGCATTGGAGCTTTTCAAGCAATTTTTTTTTGTAACTCTTACACAAGTGTCCTGAGTCTCTAATATGTCTTCAAGCAATCATCATGCTGCCTGCTAATATGTTGCCTTTTTGGTTGTCTCTTCAGTTTCTTTTTAATACAAGTCTACCTTTTAATAGGATTTCCCTTTCAGAAATTAGGCACATTTTATATTTTATATGGAAGAAAATATTATATTAGAAAGTCATAATGATAACTCACTGAACAGAAATATCCAGATCCAAAAGTACATACTTTATTGATTCGCTACTCCTGGATTTTTCCTCTGATTTAGTTATCTAGGTCAATATAGAGAGCTGGTTTTCCATAGTTTTTTTTTTTTTCTAAGGCAGATGAATATCCTCCCCTCATGTCAGAGATCAGTGACATTTCTGGAAGGTTAAATCCCGAGGTCTTTCAAAGCACCAGAAGGACGTTTAAAGTTCAAGAAATTTCTTATGTCTGAACCTTGATCTACTCAGATGCTTTCATTAGATTTGGGACATTCTCATTAGAGACCATTCTGAGAAATAGTCAGGAGAGCGAGACCTGCCCCATGCATTTTTAGCAGATTATTAACCTGTACAGAGTATTATGGACAGTTTCCTGTGCTGTGCTATTCCCACTGAATAAGAACTATAAATACACCAGATCTCTCAGGAAGGACTTCAATTGCTTAGTTTAATCTCCTTGCAAAAGAAATTAAAAATTAGAGATTTTTGAGAGAGAGGGATAATTACAATGTTGTTATGGCCAAAGTCTTGCATACTGTGCAAAACAGAAGGTTCAAATTCTCTAGCAAGATTAATTCTTTCTGCACTTCTCTGGCATAGTTAGTTGAAAATTTTCAGAAGTGTGATTTAAACTAAAAAGTAACTTTTTATTAATAACACCTGACTGAAAAATTGCCAAATTCTTAACAATAAGGCAAAGGCTTTAATGGTTAAGAATGGGACATTCATAAGACAGCAATTTGCTGTAAAATAAGTAAAGCCTGAGTATTCACTTTTAGTTGTCCTGTCTAGCCTTCAGGTGAACCAGCTCCTGTGCTGAACTTCTTAAAGGTATATTTACATGCTCTCTTCTAAGGTGGAAAAGACACAGTTCATCTTGTTTTAAGTTTTTAAGATTGTGGTTACAATCGTTGTGAAACAAGAAATAGCAAAGGTGACAAACTTGTTAGCACATGAAGAAGAAATTAATAGTCCCACCCATTTCTGGCAAGAGACACAGTTGATTCTTTTTGTGGTCATTTATACCTACAAGAAGCAAATATTTAAAAAAAAAAAAAAGCTTATGGAGCAAAGGATTTTGTTACAATAGTGTTTTACAGATATTGAGAGGAGTAAAGTGATTCCGCAGGTACAAAGAACAAGGAGGCTCTGAAATTTTCTCATAGTGTGGTTCCCTTGACATAGTGCTCTCTCGTGCATATTCATTATTGACCATCAGCATCTTCAGGTTGGACTAGATGGTGGTTTTTAAAAGACCTGGCATGGCTATTCCTAGGTTCTTCTGCCAATAAACTGTAAGGAAAAATAGACAAGAAAGAACAAACTTCAGAAGCTCCTGTTAATCCATTTAAGACTTCTACTTCATTTGCCACAAAGAAAGAAGGGTAAAGCATTAAAGCTTCAAAGCATTGTAGCAGGAACCTGACAGGGGCTACATGACAGTTATGTCAATTACCTAGTTTGCATTACTCACCAGTCTTTCAGTTTTTGCTACCTTTCCTTGATCTAAGACTGCAGCAAAGATTGACTCGGGTTGATTCCTGAGCAGACACAATGTGAAGTTCAAGACGCCTGCTGATATGCCGCAGTCGTTTCAGTTCTCATGAGCTGAAATCTCAGTTCTCAGCTGACTTGGTCAATAACTCATAAAGGAAATTCATTACGATGTGCCAGGCATAGACTGCAAATGTGATTATATGCCCACATGCGAATAACAAAAGTTTTGTCAGTTAAACATGCCTGATAATTCTAAACAGAGGGCTATTCAGATCACATTTTACTGAAATCTGAAATGTAAAATTTGAAATTTTATTTTTTCTGAATATTGGGGCTTTATCATTTTTATAATATGTATTTATTATAGATTCTAATTCCGTACAGTAATTTTTAAATTTGTTTTAAGGTCTACTAGTCTTATCTAGTCTTATAGGGCATTTTGGATCTCCTCTAAGCTTTTAGAAGGAAAAAGGAAATTACACACTTCTGTATTTATATGGTCTTAATTATCACAGTAACTCAATGCCTTGCCTTCTTTAATAGATTTAGCCTATAACTCTTCTCAAAATCCAGAAAACTACACCTTTTTTACTAATAGGGTAATATATGTGACTTGCCTTAAGTCACACAAGAAAGCTGTCATTGAACAGTTAATTGTATTTGACGAGGCAACCTCAGGCAAGCACATGAAACATTTCCTTCTGCCTCTGAAGGAAAAAAAAAATAGATGGGCATTTTCACAGCATATTTTAATCTAAAAATGTCTAATGTGATTATTGTGACTCATATGAGACATTCTCTTAATAAATGGCTAAGGATCGTGACGCTGAAGAACTGTTAATTCATCTGAGAAAGTCAAAATGTAAGTTCTGTCAATTTGTCTTCACCTTCGGTATAAAGTTAAACCAGTGTAAAAGGCTCATGTGATACATGGAGGTGAACGCAGAGTGCAGACTGCAACACAGAGATGTTCATTTAGAAGCGAGATTCTGTACTCAATTTTTTTCTTTGAACTGATATTAGTTGTAGACCTACACTCTGAAAGTAACGAACAAGTAGAGAAGTGAAGGGTTACCCACGAAGAATAGTATCTACTTACTACATTGACAGGCTCTGACTTTAGGTACAACAGTAAGAAAATCGGAGTTAATTGTTGGGAGCTGTATTACAAAGTCCTAGTATCACATTGTCGTGGTTTAACCCCAGCCGGCAGCTAAGCACCACGCAGCCGCTCGCTCACTCCCCCCCACCCCTGGGATGGGGGAGAGAATCAGGGAAAAAACCTCGTGAGTTGAGATAAAGACAGTTTAATAGGTCAGAAAGGAAGGAAAAACAATGATAACGATAATAATAATATGACAATAGTAATACTAAAAGAATTAAACTATACAAAGCAAGTGGTGCACAATGCAATTGCTCACCACTCACTGACCGATGCCCAGTTAGTTCCTGAGCCGCGGTCCGCCCCTCCCAGCCAGCTCCCCCAGTTTATATACTGGGCATGATGTCATATGGTATGGAATATTCCTTTGGCCAGTTTGGGTCAGCTGTCCTGGCGGTGTCCCCTCCCAGCTTCTTGTGCCCCCTCCAGCCTTCTTGCTGGCTGGGCATGAGAAGCTGAAAAATCCTTGACTTAGTACAAACACTACTTAGCTACAACTAAAAACATCAGTGTGTTATCAATGTTATTTTCCTACTAAATCCAAAACACAGCACTATACCAGCTACTAGGAAGAAAATTAACTCTGTCCTAGCTGAAACCAGGACACACATGCTCAAAACTTATGAAATATTCCCCCTTGGGTTTAAAACTTAAAAATACATGTTTACACATGGGCTGGTGAGAACACTTCTTTCCTGGTTGTTGATGGCAAACTGGGATTACTGGGCCATTTTTCAGAAGGTAAGATTTGTTTTCCTGCTAAGCTATCTATAGACAAATTTAAATTCTTCCTACCTTTCCCTCTTTAAATAAAAGAAAAGAAGGAAATGAAACAAAAAAAAAAGCATTAGCCTTTAAATATTGAGAGATACTGCTAAAATTATGATTCACAGGAGATATAGTTTTGTGATCCATGTTACCAATATGAAAACTCTTCAGATGTCAACTCACATATTCTGTAATGCTGCAAAAACCTGACAGTTCTGACTTCAGAGCTGCACAACATTCAAAATATTAATAAAACACCTAAACAGACAATTAACTCACCACTGGGAAAATAAGGCAGAAATAAAAAGAAGTCTGATTGGTACAACTCCCTTAGCACAACCTTCTCTTTAGCAGATTCTCACTACAGACAGATATGGAAAATTACTTCAGAGCTATACATAATAGAAAACCAAGGGTCACAAACCGAAAGTAGAAAATATAAGTTACAACATGCAATGGAAGCCATGAAATGAATGACAGTGCAATTAACATGACAGAGAGAAGATGGAAACTTGTCAGAAATTGCTGCATGGCTGCTCAGATTTGATAGGAGTGTGGAATTGATTTCTTCACACCATCTATTAGAAAAAGATTTCAATCTAAAAGTGAGGGAATGAAACATGAGTGTGTATGCACTTATCCGTGTGTGTGAATGTGTGTGTGTAAGTTCTTGTATGGAGGCTGATAACAGAGGAAGGAGCTCAGCAAAGCTGTTAGATCATGCAGATGACGAAAAAGTGTTCCACTGTTGAGACCATGAAAAGCAATAATTGCAGGAATGCAGTAATGAGGACTTTGGACTGGCTTTTAGCTATAGGAAAATGATTTTTAATGGGATTATAAAGAAGTTAGACAACTATTCCAGAGTCAACAGTATAAAAGGGTCTTTGGACATTGGGAAATTTAGCTGAAGAGAGACATATCAGTAACAATTCACTCTGCGACTGCTGTGAAGAAATCAAGCCTAATAGATCCCATAAGGATGGAGATGGGAAGCTGCTTTTGCCTGTGCTGTGAATCTGACTGAAGATGCTAGCCACTCTGCTGAAAAACTCTCTTGCAAAATAAATTGCTGCACTTTCCATCGTGAAAAGTGCTATTTCTAGCTCTCAGAAAGTGTCTGCTGGAAGCCTTCGGGGAAACACACAGCAAAAACCCTTAACTGAGCAACTACAAACATTTGGTGGAACATTGCTACTGAAGTTCCATCAGGCTGAACACATGTATTAAAAGAAAAGGGAAAAAAAAATTTCAAAGAACCCATCAGTATAACTGAACTTCTACAGTCTTCAATCTCTATCAGTTCAGGCAGAATATGTAAGGGCAAAGTTCACTGGAGTAAAACTCACTCTCTCATTATCCAACTTAGAGGGGAATGAATGACTATTTCATATTGTGACTAGCTGCAATACTGACTGTATTCAGCAAAAATCAACTTCTTGTGACTGTCTAACCTGTACCAAGTCGGCTGTGAAACAGAAGGCAACATACTCTCTGACAGTGTCTGGTCACTGAAAGAAAATGACTGCTCATTAGATTAGAAAATACTGAGCCCACCAGTTCTTTGCTGAATTCGCTGCTTAATGCTCTGAATTGAAGAAGAGGGAAAAAGGGAGAAAAGAATGTATGATTTAATATGTATTTTTACTTTTATACTTGGGGCAAGGAGGTTCACTGCTTTCCCATAAAAACTGAAGGCATATGTATCTTCCAGATTTCAGAAACTATCCTAATATAGAGTTAGGAAGAATAAGGATTGGAAATAGATGCCAGCTGATGTCATATAGATGCCATCAGAGTTCCATTTTGTCCTAAAGACAGGGTGCGTATGATGACAATACTTGCTTAGAAGATCCCAGATATAACTAATTTGATGTCATCAACCAGTTTATTTTTATTTAACAAAAAAACCAAAAACCAGAAAGAAACAAGACCTTCCTCACATTAAGATGCAAAGATAATAGTCAAGCATGAGCAAATTTTTAAAAAAATTTCACTCAGTACTGCCTTAACACAAGCTTGTTTTTTCCCATGTTTGCTTTCAATTCATTGTGGTTTTGGTTTTGCTTCGGGGGTTTTTGTGGGTT
Organism: Gymnogyps californianus; assembly: GCF_018139145.2. Taxonomy (NCBI): domain Eukaryota; kingdom Metazoa; phylum Chordata; class Aves; order Accipitriformes; family Cathartidae; genus Gymnogyps; species Gymnogyps californianus. The sequence continues at coordinate 75,256,323 of NC_059472.1, read as the reverse complement.
TTTTATGTAGCAGAAAATGCATGTTATGCTGTGCTGTGAATTATTATACTCAGAATGTATAGTTCAACTCCACCTAAATGGCACCAGGTTTCAACAAATGAAATAAATTGCTGTTTCTCCTGTTCTTTCCAGGAAGCCAGTAAGGAACTACTGAATTTCTTGCTTACACTTTCTGAAGCAGGTGACATGCTCCCAGTCTGTTCCTGCACTTGTTCATTTTAAATTTTGCAGAAAACACACTTTTGCACTAAAAGGAATTTTAACAGAAAACTTCTAGTGCATTTGCTGCTGGTTTAGAGCTGTGTTTGCTAACATTTTTTATAATGTTGTATTATTGAGATCTAGATTTTATGAGGTGCTGGGCTAACTTATTCCTTCTAACAGGACTGTCAGAATCCAAGAAACCACCATAAGCAATTAAATGTCCATAAGAAGGGCTGAATGATTATGGTAACTGCGATGTCTTAATATCTCCCTGAAGAGTTCTCTAATTTGTTGACAAAAACCTAGAAATCCTACATAATTATAACCATTAGATACAACAATTGAGATTAAAGTATGCTCTTAACAACCCTTTAAAATATAGCATATTTTAAATATTTTAATTAATTTAATGGAAAGATGTAATTGCCTGCATAATTTACTCCTAAAATCCTTTGAGGTGAAGAACTGACTGACGCACATGCTGAATATCCTAAAGAAGCCTGCTTTAATTAATTTGAATTCGTAAGTGAATTAATGGATTCACCACTAAATGCTCAGAAAAAGTAATCCGTGAGCCAAGAGTAAATGTCTTAATGGGAAATATTTTTTTAATAGAAATTGAATAGTTGTGTCAGAATAGATTTGAAATGTTACCATGAAGGGTGGGTTGGTTTTGGTTTGGTTTGGTTTGGTTTTGTTGTCTTTGTAGTATATGGGACAGTTACAGAAACAACATAACAAAGTGACCTGTAGTAGGGCTATAACCAGCATTATTACACATTAGAGGTTTCATGATCGAAATAACAACAGAAAATTGCTGGTAGTGCAGACTTTTCCAAAAACGACTTACAGAAACCTTAGATCCAAGTAAGGTTACATTGCAAAATACTCCTTCTTCAAAGGTTGAAACAATTAAATTTCTGTTTCCCTAAGATTAAGCAAGACGTAAAGTTGCAGGTGTAAAGTTAAGTATATTGCATTTTCTCAATTCAAAAACGTAAAGCAAAAATCTTTTCCAGATCAATATTACATCACTCATCAGTCACAGAGCTGACATATATAAAAATATTAAAGCTACCGTTTCCTCTATACCTAAGAGATATCCCAGGGGTTGTTCCGTCTTTGTCTCTCAAGACAACCCTATTGGCATAATCAGGTTTCCTTTAGCTTTGCTGAGACAAGTTAGCGGGTAAAGGTGTGCCAGTGTATGAAATGAGATGCAGAAGGCACACATTTGCCTCAGCCATTTGTTTGGCTCACATTGTCATCAGGTGCAATTTTCAGTTGCTTTTTCTATATGGTATGTAAAAATGCTAGATTTAAAACTTTTTTGTTATGGATTATGACGACTGAGGCATAAAATATGATGAAAGTCCCTTGTTAAAGCCAGAGGTTGTATTATTTTGTGCTGTGCTTGCAATGCAAAAAAGTGTATGATAAAACTGCCAAATCAATAGAGGCAATGCAAATAGCATGTCACAGTAATGGATACCTGACAATTGTCTGATATGTTACTGAAATTATCCTTCAAGTCTGATGTTTATGTAGTGACTAACAATTACAGGATTCCCTTGAGCATCTCAGATCATGTTAGAGCAGAGACAGATTTAATTACCTGGCTTTGGAGAGTATTGTGGTTCATGCATTTCCTTGTATTACAAAAGAAGATGTACGTCTCACATGCTGAAAGTTTGCATTTCCTGAGTAGACTTCATTGTCCTTGTAGGTGGTTTTTGCCCTCTAAGTTCAGAGTTTCGAAGGATAAATTTTACTCTGCATTTGGTCTTAACGATGATCCAAGACAAAGAAGCTGGCTTACCTAACTTATAAACTCATAAGCGTAATAAATTTGCTCCCAGCAATTTGTAAAACAGTAGATGCTGTTCCTGCACCACGGTTGCACACCATGTAACAGTGAAACACTGTGTGAATCACAATCTTCTGACACTTCAGTAGAAAAGGAAAAAAATTATATACAAGTCACTTCATAATTTGAAAAATATATAGTTACAAAACATTGCTTCCAGATGTAAATCTCTGCTGTTTCAGCAGACTCAGAGATAACTACTTCAAAATGGAAAAGTGCAGGAGAAACATTGTCACCTCTCGCTTTCATCATCAACAAAAAACCTTTATGGAATCTTGCAGATCTTCTCATACCTGTGGTCTAAGATATATCAATCACTCAAATTGCTCTGGCTTTTTTTGATCATCTGCTATTCAAAATGGGGTCAGGATTGACCTGAATATCAGGTATATTTAATCTGACCCTTGTCAGAGTGTCATAAACATGCTCCCAAGTGAATGTTGTTCTTCTGAACAGTTTTTACACATCAAATGTGCAGCAAGTTCATATAGCATGTGTGAAAGTGTGGTGTGGTGTGAAGACTAGCTAGGATTACAGTGCAGTGGTGTTCAGCCTTTGGGATGGAGGCCTCCAGCTGACATCCAGTTGATAAACGGTGGCCTCAAGGCCAGCTGTGCTCATAAGATGTAGATTTCTGAGCTAAAACTTGGATTTTTTCAGCTGAAATGTTGCATTCAGATGAACGGTTGTTATGAGCAGAAGTAGGGAACATCATCTTTCCAACTACCTCCCATTTTTCCTCTAGAGGTCATTAAAAACGTAAACTTAGATTAGACTTCCCTTCTCTTATGCAGCTGTTCATCTACTGCTTTGATGGATGCACCAGAGAGACTAAGTCTTGCTTTTTGCCAACTGCCACGTTGTACAGTAGGACTGACAGGCAGAACTGGACACCATCCTTTTTTCTTATCTACCAGACCTTGACAGCCATTCCCACTATAGCTTCTCTCTCTAGAGGAGAGAAAAGGAAAGTCTAAGAAGCAACGATCAGCTTCAGCTCTTATTTTAAAGGATCCAGAGAATATCTCTAACCTGTGAAATACCTGTGTTCCCCAAATGACTACAGACTGTCTCACTCTTGCAGCGCTAGCACCTTGTAGGGCCCTTACAGGGTTTCAGGGTGACAGCGGTGGGACACTGCTCCATGCATTTTGAGGAATTCTCCATCACAGAGATGGTGTACCCTGCTCTCTCCGAGTCTTTTCTCTTCTGTATGCTCTTTTGCAATTTTTTTAAGGAAATGTTTGGCTTCCAAGCTGTAAAGGTTTTATATAACTAGTGTATCATGAGTTTGGGAGCCGTTTGGGCAACAATGTGTGCAGGAGAGACTGGATTCAGGTAAATAAAGTGCATACCCCATCTCTTGGTCTAGTGTTTTGACCGTCTCGCCTGAAGAAGTCCTGTGATGTCACAGGCTCTAATATGGTGGTGGATAGTAATTTGGTCTACGGGTTAGACAAGGAATAAAGCCCCTATCACTGAAGAATATAAGCAATCAGAATTTTTTCATCAGACTTACATGTGTGTTATTTTTGACCAAAAAAACCAGCTGAAAAATCCCTTGCTTTTTATTTAAATGGAAACTTCTGGGAAGGAACTGCTCGCTAAAAGACAAATCACCTGAAGATTTATATTAAATTTAAATGTCTGGTTTCAAACTTTTCATAATACAACATATTTTGGGGAGATCAGGCTAACATAACTTTTCAAAGAAAAAATCCTAGTAATTATTCTTGATAATTAATAAGTTAAGAAATAAAGCTTTCAATTTTATTGAAAAAAAACCCCCAAACATTTTGAGTAGCTGGAATTTTTCAAAAGGACAAAAAGTCACACTTGTCTATTTCTCAACAAATTAAATGAAAATGTGATATCCCTTTTTCTGTTTTTCCAGAATTCCTTAAGAATATGTTTTGAGCTGAGTAAAGAAAAGAGGTTAAAAATTGGTAGCACCATTTTAAAATACAGATTAACATTGATATATGAGTAGCAGAATTTTCCCAAGGAGAATTTCATTCCAAAGTTTACCCTTAAGCTGAACTTGGTGTTCATTGGAGCTTGGTATTGGAAACCTCCAGAGAAAACCCAGACCAAGCATTGTGGATATGTATGGCAATTTACAGCAAATTGTTTCAAAAAAATGACAAAGTGAATACCAGATGTTTTAAAACAATTGCCCTTTGAGACTTTGTGGTAATAAAAGCCCAAAGCTCAAGGTAATATTTGAAGTTAGTAGAATTATGCCAACAGAAAACAATGCTTCATTTTAATAACATTTTTTGTTCTAGAAGAACACTGTATAGAGAAAATGAAGCACTTCATATTTCCTTATCTATCAAGGTATCTTTATTTCACTAGGCTTTAGATAATTAGAAGTAATTAGAGGTTCTCAAGTTCCCCTGCGTATTATTTGGATGTTTCAGAGTAGTTCATGATTTCATATAAGTGGATACTGTGTCTACACTGCACTTTCACTTTCCAACACAAACAAATGGGAACCAGTAGAAAATCAATGCTTTAGAGGGATAAGTGGTAAATGAAGCAAACAGACCGATGCTTCTTTTTAATTCTTTTCTAGAAGAAGCTCCAATCTGTGAGCTAATGCATTACAGAACCTGAAAGCAACCTCACATTTTATTATAACTTGTCTTAGAACTAACAGCATCTTCCTTTACCCACTGGGCCCTAATCATAGGTTTAGTCTCAGGCAGAAACAGATGTCATCTCTTTCACAGACTGTAACTGTAATCAAGGTTTTATCAGAGACATTTTAGGTTCTTTATATTGTAAATGAGCTTCTTAATCCATTAGGCTGATTATGCAAAGCATAATCCAGGGCCAGCCTTTCAAAGTTCATTTTATAAATGGAACACGGCTATCTCACTTTTAAAGATTTCTGAAAAACGATTACCAATTCCACACATTTGGGTGCATCTCTGATGGGAAATGTAAATGGAGTTGATAATGACTGCAGAATGTCGGGAAACTGCATGAAGCTTTTTATTAACTTTGATAAGTTATACTACATGCAGATGGGCCAGTGTGCTAGCTTCATCCTTTTTTAACCTTGGAAAAAAATAAGCAGCTGTTTGAGGCAAGACACATGGGCGCATTTTTCCTTAAAAAAACAAACAAACAAGCAACGCCAAAACAAAAAAAACAACTCCCCGCAGGCTTTCATTTGTGGTCTTTTCAGACTTTCTCACTATGAAGATAACTTTCAGAGCAGTGATTATGACAATAATACCTAATATAAAGAATTGGGGTGTAATTAACAAAGTTCTGTGCTTTTAAATCTGTATTAAGAAAAATTAGTAAGTGTGAAATACATTTCCTCTAAAGGGAAAACTCCTTCTGAAGTACTTTGAAGACATACTGTGCCACTCTTCTCCTTTTTCCCATCATCCATGAAATACAATACATTACACACAGACCACAGATCCACAGGCAGGCTGTGAGTGGAAACAGTAAAAATCCTTTGTGCAACACCATGAGCATAGCCTTCTATTCATTTTGCATGAAGAAGATGTTTTGAGCTTGAAAGTTGATTCCTGTGGTAAGATTATTCTACTAAAATTGCACTAAAATTCTACTAAACATATGCAATTGTTTCACTGTTGTATTTTTGTGCGATGTTATTTCAGACATTTTGGGTGTAAAAGAACCTAAGGTTTGGGACTCTGAAAGAAGCAAAATAAATATTCTGAGTGAGTTTATAAAGATAATTTGATCCTTCACCATGTCAAATCATCTCACTGGTATATTTAGAAGAGCTGGAATAAAGTATACTCACATATACATTTATCAGATCAGAAGGACAGATATCACAGGAATCAAGTGATATTGTCCAGGGCTGCAGTTCAATTTCTGAAGACATGTAAATGGAAGTAATTCAACTACTGAAGATCAGATGGCACTACTGCCTCATGTGGGACACTGGGAAAAAAAATATTTCCATTCTTCCTACCACTGTGTATGCATGAACAAGGATAATGGTCGCCACAGAGAAATGCGCAAGTGATTACCTATATGACACTAGGTGATGGGTTTTGTGTTTCTGCAGCAGTTAGACTGTAGGTTATATGGCTGCTGTATCACACCAAAGAAATGAAGGAAAAGAAACATTTAAGCAAATTTTTTGCTAACAACAAAATAAAAATACAGGTTCACTTTTATTCTAACTTGGAGCACTTTACCATAACTTCACTGAAGTCAAAGGATCAAGCTCAATTTACAACTATGAATACAGACCGCCCAAAAGTCTGTAGCTATGCCATCTCATATTAAATTATTATTCTTTAAAAATAACAAGGTCTTCAGATTCATAATTGAAGTAAAAATTTGGAGCAAAAACTTTTGCAGCTACAGTTTGAAAATACAATAAAATATTGAGTATCTTGTGCAAATATTAAAAGATCCTTTTTTCATGTTTCAATTTTAAAAAATTATCCACTGAAACAGAAAAATATTTATATTTAGATATATATAATGACCTTTAGAGCAACTTGGGATCACTTTTTGATTAACTAGAAAGTGCTGCTTAACTTTCTCCTTGTACCACTGTATTTCAAATATATGATACAAAATTAAGGATGAGAGAATTGAAGAGAATAAGATGTTCCATGAAGGTAACACAATTTGGAAAGATTTGATAAACAAATATACACTGCTAAGTAAAGTTTTGCTGTTATTCAGCTACCATTTCTCAGTTTTTGTTGGTTTCTAGCCAGCTAACATAATAGTAATAAAAAAAAGCCCAGGTAAGTGCACTGTTTAAATAAATAGCATGAATTTAAAGGAAATTGTAGTTATGAAACACATTTATGCTTGAAAACACTGATCAATGGCCATGGACTTTATGGTACCAGGTCTTAAAAAGATTGTTCAGATCATAAGTAAAACATTGATACCATTAACTATATTGCTGTTATGCATTCTCCTTGTGAGAACAAATATGAAAATGATGTATAACACTGGCCTACAAAACCTGGAAAATAAAGGAAGAAAAAGTTTCTGAAAGTGAATGTCAAGAATAAGAGTATGAAATAATGATCTAAAATATTAGAAGAATGAAAAACGTTAATCTAGATGTTATTTTCCAAACAGGAATAGCTTCCATTCTCTAAATTATAGACACATAAAAAAACCCCCAACAAACAACAAACTTTTTTCATTTCAAATCTATTTATCTTTAGTAAAGATATTAGAACAGTACTTTTTAAAAGGCCAACAATTACATAGTCATGATAAAGAGAAAGAGTTCTATGTATCGATTTTATGTATTTCTACACTCATGCTCAAAACCATACACATACAAACACACACACACACGTACATATACATATATAGATATATGTTATGTATATATGCATTAACCAGTTTCAGGGAAATTTCCTTGATAAGGAAATTAACACTGCACACCAAAAAAACAAAGAAGTGTATTTTCTATGGTATATCTATGGATACTTTTGTTTATCGTATGTGCAATACATTGATCTGCAATGAAAAGTCACATCTCAAGGTGATATCTCTGCTAGGGTAATGAAAGTAAAAATCAAATTCATTACCTTGATTAAAGTCTACTAAAAAAAAAGCTTTTTTTTTTTATTTTAAAATGACAACTCCTTTAGAGAAAAATTAAAGCTAGGATCATCTACAACCAAATAAAATAAAAGTCTGCATTACTCACTTGGCTGAAGAGGCAGATTTTTATGTTTATTTGAACGTAAGCAGGATTTAAAGCATTTGGCTGAAATAGAGGAGAGGGGGGAAAATGATACCATGTAGCTGTATAGAATCTTTTACAGTTTGGAACTGTTAAGTTTTTCATTAACTGTCTTTCACTCTATCCCAAGCAAAAAAAAAAAAAAAAAAAGTAGAGGAAATTCAGGATATTCTTTAAATTTTACTTTGATAATTCTCATAAAAAGAAATGTAGCAGGTCATCCATTTAGATTAAAAGAAATACAATTGGAGAAATTTTGGAAGATCTCATATCTTTCCAAAACACTAGGCCAGATCATGCTTATTTTTCTATTCGCATATACAATCAGATCTTACCTCAGAACGAACAGTAGTATTGTCCTCTTGTTTATATCACTCTCTTATCCTTTGTTCCATGCTTTTGATCTGCATGTGAAAAAGAGTGAACATCTGACCTGGACCACCGGAGAGCTGACAGCTTTGTGAGTCCTATAGTAATGATTACACCCACAACGTAGAGATGTATTTTTATTATTATTGTTGTTGTTACTGTTAGCTCATCATTCATCATTATTGTTATTGCTGTGGTTATTATTACTTGTATGTTGGTCAGAATCAATCTATGCTCTGCCATTTTTTGTTGAAGGTCTGTCCTTCTAAGTTCATAAGACCTGGTTGTTATGAAGTAGAATTATGCAGGTATTATGTGTGTTTGCTTGTGCTTATAGGCTTGGACTCAGTTGATAATCTGGGCTCCTGAAGAGAAAGAGATTGGCTCTGTTATCCATAAAAGCTGCTTTTCTTTCTTCCCTTCCATCAGTCCATGTACTTCTTATGCTGATCTGACAGACTGACGGGAGAAACTGCAAACATGTCCACAGTCCCTCTTGCTTCACTTAAGTTTAAAAAAAAAAAAAAAAAGTTTACTTTACTTTACTTACTTTAAAAGCATGGAAAAAAAGAAACATCTCAGGAATATGAGGTCATAAGGTTATTTTGGCTTGTTGTTGGCTTATAGTGTGGAAGTAAGGTTCTGTGGAGCCTTATGGATTAAACTTCCATTACACAGTTGCTCTCTATAGATACTTCCAGTCCTGCATTCCCAAGACAGGCAGCAAAAACCAATACAGTTAAAAATGTGCTAACAGATTAAAGAAAAGTAATAACCTCTTTTTCATCCACTTCTAATTCTGCTGCTGAACGTAAGCAAGAGTAGACAGCATGAGGGTTTCAAGGATGAAGCAATGTTCTGCCTTTGTGATCAACGACCTCTTTTTGTGATGTTTCCAGCAATATAAGGGATTAAGATTTTCTAAATTAACTCTCTCCCAAATGGGAAATAAAACAGAGCAACATACTCAAAAGTGTCTCTGGTACTGCTTCTTTCATTTAATTTGTATCCGTTGGATTCATGTGGCTGGCAGAACTTCAGCACTTCTCTGAAAAAAATTTTTGTTTCAAAACCTCAAAAAAGACCTCTTCAGCAGCCTCAGATGCATGATTAGTGCAAGATCAGGCAGTCCTACATCTTTCTCTCTTTCTTTCCCCACATGAACCTCTCCCTTCTTTCCAGCCCATTTTGATCAGTATTCAGTTTATTCTTTGCAAGTGCAAAAGCACATCACTGACTTGCTATGCCTCCTATCTTTCCCATGTGTTGAGTTAGTTTGCCAGCCTTCCAGCTACAGGACCTTCATATTTTGCCTGGAAGAAAAATTTTGGAGATGAGATACAGGGGACACATACAAACCCGGCCCTTGACTCCTCTTCCTATTGCTAGTTGTGAGTCCTTTAGCTCTATATTAAAGACAATTTTTTTGTCTGTAATAGTGCACATATTCCTAGTGAAGTGATTTAGTCCCATCATATATTCCTGAGGTCATGGACTTCAGGGAAGTTATGACAGCAGATAATTTGGCTCACTATCTGCATGGGACTATATATAAATAAGACAATGCTTAGCATGAACATGACTATCAGGCTCCAACTAGGAAAGAACTTAGCTGCAAACCTATGTATTATTGGCCATCTGTATAACTGCCTAGTTTCTTTATGAGGAAGGTGTAGCAGCAGCTCCAGTTCATTCCATTTGTTTAGCCATTGTGCATTCTGGTTTTCTTGGAGAAATTATTTTGCTCTGTATAGCACCAAGCTCCTCTTTCTAGCAAAGAATGAGCATTTTTAACAGTGGTCAAAAAGGTATGTTGGAAAGTTGGGCTTATGAAGGGCAAAACATTTCAGTGAACCATGTCAGTTTGATGAAGCTTCCAACAGACCCATGGATACAGCTATGTGTCTATGTTTGTAGTGCAAACCCCCTTCTCCCCTCGAACAGACAGCTCAAGCATGATAGTGCTAATAGTGCCAATGAGTTTATTCCTTGACCACACTCTCTGCTACTGTTTCAGCCCACACCAGCTAAAACTTTTGGAGGCAATGTCCATAGATGTTTTGGGAGATGTACATTCCAGGGACCAATGTAACAGGTGGTATGGACAAGTTTTAGCATTTTTATTGCTCTCCAATTTGTGTGGCACTCCATCACTATTCCATAATATATTTTGCAGATTCAAACACAATCTTTTGAATGCCCCAAGGCATGCAATGCAGACATTCAGATTAATGCTGTAAAAAACCAGACCTACTCCACTCTGGTGGGCTGCAGTGCTGCTCGCATTATTTCATACAGTAAGAAATTTAAAAATTACCCCCCCCCCCCATTATTTTGGGTCACCACATGTGTCCCAGGGGAAATCCAGAGACAAGAGTTAGGTAGTGTGAATGCAGTCAACATATGTCCCTGTAGACTCAAGGCTATGGAACATTCCCTGGCGCTTTATGTTTAAAGGTGCTTATATGCATATAATTACTGTTAGAGCTTAGGGTCTAAGATCAGAGCTCTGAGGCAGGACATGGTTGCTTTCAGGCTTTCCAAGCTCTCCATCAAAGATCTGGAAAAACGTAAAGGCTTTCTGGCTTTCTGAGCTCCCTGTCACAAAAGTAAATATAGACAAATCTTTTTTCTGAAATATCTTTTCAAGCAAAATATTCTATTATTTCCCCTATTCAGGAACTTCTCAAGTTCTGCATTACATTCCAAAACAGGTCTTTTTTTTCCCTCAAAAAATTAGTTCTAATGAGTCTGCCTAGCTTATTATTACACATAATAGGGCTGGGCACTTTGTCTTTGCATTTCTATTCCTTTATCTCTCTTTGTCTTTCCTTCTATGTTCCAAGAGATATATATCTATTTCCACATAACCTAACAAGGCATATTTCACTGTGTAGTTATAATACTATTAATTTTTCTTCGCCGATCACATCTATATTTCCATATGTTGGTGGCTTGTCATTATACCCATGAGTGGTGCCACCCAGAATCCTTACAGCATGTGTCATAGCATCATTTCAATTCCACTGCTCCCCTCTTTTGTCCTTTAACTAAAAAAGCAAACATTTGCAAATATTTCTTTGATTCAGTAAGACTTATGTAAGACTTCAGCACTGGTGACTGAACAAAGTACTGCAGCTGTTCAAACGTCCACTGTAAATTTTTCAACTCAATGAGATAAACATGGGCTCTATTATCTTGCTTACACATAATGCTGTAGCAATTCTATGGTGTTCATCATGCCGGCCTTTTCAGCAATTTGTCAGCATAGGCCACTATTGAGATTGTAGGTAAATGCTGGTTTGGAGAATTATGTAGACCATCTGCAAGATTTAAATCATAACACACCAGGGGTTAGAAAACACACAACACAAGGGGACAACAAACAAGCAAGCAAAAACATCAACTACTGATCCTCAGTAGTTACTCCTGGACAGGTGTTGGCAGCAAGTACCAGGCCATCCCCACCGAGGGGCAGCCATGGGGCCAGGGCCTGATGACTGGGAGGGAGCTGGGTGGGAGCAAGCTGCGAGGAGCCCCCTCAGGGGCTCCCCCCTTGCTCAGGGCCGCTCTAAGCTCAGCCCTTGGTCCTGGTCAGCACTGCTTGCCCAGCTCAGTGTTACAGGGCTGTGGCCCAGCTGTAAGCGCCTCATGTTATCCTTAAGAAATAATAAAGTCATGAGAGAATGAGCAGCACTAATGAAATGTCTTGGACTTCTTTTCTTTTAATTCTTCATGCAGCATCACATTTCTTAGTATTTGCGAGCTCTTATTAAGGCGTTAACATGTCCCAAAAGATGGAGTAAATTTACCAAAAGTCAGGAAACAGAAAATAAAGTTTTTTTCCTCTATTTATTCATATTCATGTTAATAAATTTTCACTTATTCATTGCATTGCAGATATACAGTTTCAAGGGGACTTCCAGAAGTCACCCAGTCCACCCCTCCTTGTCCTAAGGGAAGGATTATTATATTCAGGGTTGTTTTAATCTGGTTTATAAGCCTCCAAAGAGACAGATTCTGTAGTCCTCCTAGACAGTCTAACCCAATGCTTTGTTTTCCTTAGCTTGGTTTTGCTTTGCTGGCCTTCTATTCAGGATATTAACACACTAAACAGTCTACGACAGGAAACTGAGCTTTTAATTTTCATGTCCTACCCCAATACAAGTCCTTCACTCACTTTGATCTTTTCCACCATAAATGTTTTTTACCATTTTGCTCTTGTGGTATTTATTTAGCTAGGCTAAACCAGGCCAAGTCCTTCAACTATTCCCCACTGATCTCTCATTTTAAGCCTCTGTCCTGGTTTCGGCCGGGATAGAGTTAATTTTCTTCCTAGTAGCTGGTATAGTGTTATGTTTTGGATTTAGTATGAGAATAATGTTGATAACACACTGATGTTTTTAGTTGTTGCTAAGTAGTGTTTATACTAAGTCAAGGATTTTTCAGCTTCTTATGCCCAGCCAGGAAGAAGGCTGGAGGGGCACAAGAAGTTGAGAGGGGACATCGCCAGGACAGCTGACCCAAACTGGCCAAAGGAATATTCCATACCACATGACATCATGCCTAGTATATAAACTGGGGGGAGTTGGCCGGGAGGGGCGGATTGCTGCTCGGGAACTAACTGGGCATCGGTCGGTGAGTGGTGAGCAATTGCATTGTGCATTTTGTATATTCTAATGTTTTGTATATTCTAATTCTTTTAGTAGTATTATTGTCATTTTATTATTATTATTATTTTCTTCTTTTCTGTCCTATTAAACTGTCTTTATCTCATTCCACGAGTTTTACTTTTTCCCGATCCTCTCCCCCATCCCACTGGGTGGGGGGAGTGAGCAAGCAGCTGCGTGGTGTTTAGTTGCCAGCTGGGGTTAAACGACAGCCTCCTAGTATTATTCTCCTTTACTTTCTTTCTAAGATGTTTACATTTTACAGAAACCTTAATGTCCCAAACTGGATGCATTACTCAAGACTGTCTCAGCAAGTAGCAGATAGGGACTCAAAGTAGACAAGAATTTTTTTTTTTTTATGTTTTACCCTTCTCTCCTCTCTGAGGTTTAGTCAACCAGTTCTAGGCTGCAAAAATATACCCATTTTCTTTCTGGTTTCACAACTATTTATTTTTGCCTGGATTTAGAGTAGGAACAATCTTTTTTTTTTGGCCCCCCCCCCCTTTTTTTTTTGGTATACTGCATAAAACCTGAGGAAACCCTATTTTAGCCATGTGGATTTGAATTTATGCCAGAAGAGGTGTCCCAGCACCTAATCTGGCATTTTGAATGCTCTCTGCATGAAAGTGCTGAGTTACAGCCTCTGTGGAAGCTTTCTGAAGCAAGTCCCAGAGCCTGTGTCTCTCCTGAGAGATTTAAGAGTGCCAGACATGTCAGAGTATTTGAAATCTCACAAAAAAGGCAAAATACACAAATACTAATGTAGAGCAGGATATCTTGGAAAAAAACCCCAACCCATCCAAAACCTTTAAAATGTGATTTTCTACTTCTCAAAAAAGCAGCAATAATAATTGAATATATACCAAGCTGGATCAGGCTATGAAGGGATTATTGGCAGGGTAGTACTAAACTGATGTTTAAAGCATCTGACTTTTTCATTTATCCTAGATTCTTCCATCTCTGAATTCAGCTGAGATTATGACTTGATGTCTCTGGTGAACAGGGATGGAAGCACCAGTCGCACCAGTAAGTATATATCCACTAGAGGATAGTGCAATATGGCACAGGCCAGGCTTCAATACCAAAACTGTAGGCAGAGTCAGGCTCAGAAGCCCTAATGGGTTCATGACTGTGCATGACTTTTGTAATTTTCAGAGATATCTTCTTCATAGATACACTGCAAATATTCAGCAAAACCACACTTTCTGTATTTTTTTTTAATTTATCAAGGAAACCTACAGAAATATTATTTAATGCATTACAGAAAACATATGGATTTCTTACAAAAAGCATCTGAAAAAAATAGTTGTGGATACTCAAATGATTTGAGTATAATGCTGACTAGAGAAACAGATACTCTTGTCTGCAGGATTTGAAATATACCTTGATGATCTGGCTTTTCTCACACTGGAAGAAACTTTTTTTTCTCTCTTTATTTCTCTCCTATCACCCATAACTTGAAGTATAATCTTTATTAGCTGAATTGGTATTTAACACGTAGCACTGGCATCAGCAAAAATTGAGAATTCCTCATTTTCAGCTGTTGAGCTTTAGCCAGTTTCTTTGCCCAAATGCCGCATAGCAGAATTATGAATCAGAAACCCATGGTCTCTAAATAGGAATCCAGTGGGAGGCAGAGACTAGTTCTTTCTGATATTTCAAAGGCATTGCTGACTAGAACTGATTGAATTTTATACAACATACTCATTATTCAGCATCTGTATCATTCTGGGTTTCATCAGACTGTATTCTCAGTAAATTTTGGCACTCTTTAGTCAACTCTATCATTTATAGAAGAATATTCAATCAATAACTCCTTCAGTGATTAATGATTAAAATTATCTGTGAGCTACTTTTAAAAGTAATATACCTCCATGTTCAGTGACTAGAGTGTCCTGTTAGACTGCTTAGAACAACTGCTCCTCTTTGGTTACTGCATTTGAAAGAAAAAACAAAATATCAAGAAGGGATGTTTAGCAGACCTTCTAGAAGTCCCTAGTAATATAGATTTAACGCATATGGTAAGCTGCTAAACCAGAACCAGAGGGATCACTATTAAAACAGAAGTCCTAGCTGCCAAGAGCCCGAAGGCACAGCTTGTGGGAATCACTGCAGCAGAATGGAGAGCAAATTGTGAATGGTGGAATCACTGTGCGTATATTTTGCTGCACAAAGCTCTGGTGAGGAAGAACCAAGCCTGTATCTGGTAACATGTACTTCTAAGTACACAGTGACCTAGCCATAGCTTCGAATTGCTTAGGGAAAACAAACACACACACATATGCGCACATGTACACTTCTCTAGGACTTGGCACTTCTGTCTAAGACTGTAGAGAAAAAGAGGACTTGTTTAGTCTTAACAGAACTCAGCTCTGTGTTTCTCTTACATGTCTGACAATAAAAAACAGAAAGTCAGGTGAGACATGAAAGAAGGAAATTAATTTGGCAAGCTGACCCCCGTCCATCACGAAGGAAAAAGAGACAAGAGCACATTCAATTGCTCTAACTGACAAGAGGATTAAATATCCAGCAGGAACAAGCAAGGGCAAAACCTGCTGCCTGACCAAAGGAATCACCTGCCAACACATTGATTTCTGAGGGAACTGCAGAGTGGGACAGGGAAAACAAGTTTCTGACTGGGACCAGAGCTATCACCTTGACTTTCTAGATTCACACCTGGGAAAGGATTTGGAAACAATTCATCTGGTGTGGGCAGATAATCAGTTTGTCCCTAGAAGAAAAGAAAAATGCAACTATGTCTAGAATAAGGTACTGATTTCCCCCCCCCCCGCTGGAGATAGCAAACTGAGACTCCATTTTAAATCAGGAGAATTGTTAGGTGAGATTGTTAGTACCATTTACTGGGATCTACCTGCTTTATATGAGCTACATAAAGGAATCTTAAAGATACTTATGCCATTTTTAAGGAGGCTTTGGTTACATACTTAAAAAGGTAGGAAAATATGGCTTCTCTACCCTTGCAACCATATGCACAGATTACCTCCCTAAAAGAATGAACTGTACTAGTATGTGTGCTCAATTATCTCCACATCATAGTCCAAATGCCCTGATACTTAAAATGGTGTAAATTCCTCTGACATTACCCGAGGTAACTGCTAGGCACTACAAAGCTAGTTTCAGACAGCAAGAAAATCCGGGCAGGTGATGGTGATATCCCTTGATGGAAAAGATGGTAAGTTTAAGGAATGGGGGCTGGAGTAGGTTTGTCCATGATGGGTAATGCAAATCTTCCTGAAATTCAGGAATGGAGGCTTGGACCAGAAGCACTGTGAGGCTCCACAGGAGCTCTGGGGAGCAAAGCAGAGGATGCTCTTCTCTGATCTTCTCAACCCCGTTATAGACACTGCGTCTTGGTATCTCTGCTGTCAGGGATCTTGGTTTTCTTTGTCAGATTATGTTTTCCTGTCCATGTTCTTGGTTTCCATCTCATGGCTTGATGAAGATTCCCCAATTATTTTTAAAGCTGATTATCTGATCATGAAGCATATCCTAAAAAATATTTAATACCTTGAATAGGGAATTATTAGGTTTCAGTATCATCTGAGGGACTTTCAAAAATACTGCCAGATTTAAAAGCGTATAAATAAATTTAGCTTGTAAGTAAGCTAAACTTTAGGCCACTAAATTAGCTGTCTTAAAAATTTTGATTGTTCTTTTATTAGAGTCTCAAATTGGGCCATCTCTGTGTTGAAACAACTTTCATATAGTATTACAAAATTTTCACATTTCCAGAAACAATACACAACAGCGTAATTAAAAACAAAGTTATTTATAGTTTTATGAACACATAATTGGGTAATATCCTTCTCTCTCTCTGCCTCTCAATATTCTCAATACTTCTGTGTGTGCACACATACTATAGGCATTAAAACTCTAATCTGATCCAACAAAACATGCTTCACAAGCTTTAAGATAAACATGTGAATAACCTCACTGAAACTTTTGCTTCAAGAATTAAAATGTATGATTGTTTTCTCTATTAGATTACCTTGTAGATAATTTACATGATAAAGACTACTTTCAGAGCTACAATGTCCATGAGCATCACTGTTGGCTGTCTACTGCTGGGTAATGAAAAGCTCTGCAAGTTTTTATCAGTTTACTACTTGCCCCCTGAACCCAAATGTTCAGATCAAAAAGGAAGATGGCCAAGCTCTAGGGGACTTACAGTGTGCTTACCCTTCCTAGCAAAAGGAGTGAGAACTATTTGTGAGGTTTCAGTACAATTTTTTTTGTTTGTTTGTCACTTTTGGAAGGGGGAAAGAAGGCACGGAAGAAGAAACATGGGTTTAGCTAATAAAACTAGGCCTGAAGGAACACCTAGGAAAAAAAAATATTTAGAATTGTACAGCTATCCCCTGCCTGTAAATGTCACTTACCTTCTCAACCCTTCTCAGGTTTCCTTTTCCTTTTGCATTTACAACATATCCTAATTCCTTGAAACAGTTCACAGGCAGTAAGGAATCTTAGAGGTTTATTGACACGTCATAAAACTTCATACTCCACATACAGTGTCTTGTCTAAATAGGACTGGAATACAGATATTGGGTTTTTTGTTCATTTGTTTGTTTTTTTATTACTGTACCTTTAGAGAAGACAAGTGTTAACAGATTAAATGACATCTACTACAGAATTATGTATCAGACATGAAAGAAACAGCCCTTGATGGTATACAGAATTTCAGTGGTCTTCATAAAACTGAGAAAAAGCACTTACTGAAACGTAGAGGAAAGTGTCAAGTGTCAAGATAGAATTATTTTGTTTAAACTGTAAATAATATTTACTGTAACACATGAACGTTATGAAAAATGTGCAGTGATATTTAAAAGAAAAGTGGCATATGTGCAGGCCTAAATAGATATCTCAAGACAAAACTGTGAATCATAGGACACTGGAACCAAGAGAAAGTTCAGTGAGTAACATGAAAAAGGCTAATGACATAGTCAAAATTTACATCAAAAAATAATTCAAAAAGTGAAGAAATAGCTGTTATCTTAATTACTTCATTTTATTCTACAATTGTAACAGTAGAACAGTGGGTTTAGTGTATTAAGGAAATAGGGTAGCTTGCTATACACTTAAAATGTGATGCCTCCTCATCGGCTTTCAGTAATGATTTTATTTCTTTGCAGAGATATCATTGCAAATGGAACCCAGCACAAATATGGGGCCTCCACTATAGGTCAAGAAGGAAGAGGAGGGACAAAAACAGATTCGGTGTATCTCCTGATACTTGAAAGCAGTGATGAGTCATTTTGTGTAAATGTCTATAGGGAACACGGTTGGAATAGTTCCAGGGGAATCAGAAACTGAACTTTTGCAGTCTTGTTTTACATCTTTAGATAGACATATATTTCATTTTTGACAACCTATGGATGTAGCCCTGTAATACAGTATTGTCAGTGCTAGCAACAGGACATAAACTTTTGTGGTGGGTTAGCCTGGGCTAACAGCCAAACTCCCACCCAGCTCACTCCCCTCCTAAGTGGAACAGGGGGAGAAAATCAGAAAAAAAACAGGAGCAAGTAAACTCATGGGTCAAGGCTAAGACAGGGGATTAAGACAATTACTGTTGCAGGGAAAACAGACTTGAATTGGGGAAAAATAATTTATTGCCAATTAAAATGGATTTAGGTAGTGAGAAACTAAAAGGCAAATATTAAAGCAGCACCTTTTCTCCCCCCTTTCTCAGGTTCAACATAACTCCTTCAGTCCTGACTCCTCTACTCTCCCCCTTGAGCGGTGCAGGGGGATGGGGTTACACAGTACATAGCAGTTTCTCTCTGATGTTCCTTCCTACCCATCCTTTTCCTCTGCTCCAGCATAGGCTCTCCACAGGTGGCAGTTCCTTCAGGAACATCCATCTGCTCTGGCATGGATTCTCTGTGGTCTGCAGGAAAATCTTGGCTCCAGTGCCTGGAGCACCTCCTCCTCCTCTGACCTTGGTGCTCCCTCTGCTGCTTCTCACTCCTTTCTTTCCCCTCTTCCTCTCTCTGAGAAGTGTTTTTTGCCCTTTCTTGAATATGTTTTCCCAGAGGCACCACACATGGCTGATGGGCTCAGCTTTGTCATGCAGTGGATCTGTTGCAGAGATGGCTGGAATTAGCTATGTGGTGTTGGGTTTGTGCAGCAGGGGAGGGGCTACAGGGGTGGCTCCTGTGAGAAGCTGCTAGAAGCTTCCCTGGCTCCAAACTTGGACCTGCCTCTGGCCAAGGCCGAGCCCATCAGTGACGGTGGTAGCACCTCTGTGATAGCGTATTTAAGAAGGGGAAAAGACTGCTGAGGAACAGGGTGGAGGAAGAAGATGGAGGAGGAGGAGGAAGAAGAAGAGGAAGAAGAGCTACAGCGAAGAGAGGAGTGGGATGTGAGAGAAACAACCATGCACACACTGAGGTCAGTGAAGAAGGAGAGGGAGGAGGTGCGCCGGAGCAGAGATTCCCCTGCAGCCCGTGGTGAGACGTCAGGCTGTTCCCCTGCAGCCCATGGAGGTTAACGGTGGAGCAGAGATTCCCCTGCAGCCCGTGGAGCACCCCACGCCGGAGCAGGTGGCTGGGCCTGGAGAAGGCCGTGACTCCATGGGAAAGCCCATGCTGGAGCAGTTCGTGGAGGACTGCAGCCCGTGGAAAGGGCTCATGTTGGAGAAGCTCATGGAGGGCTGACCCTCATGAGAGGGACCCCACGCTGGAGCAGGGGAAGAGTGTGAGGAGTCCTCCCCCCTGAGGAGGAAGGAGCAGCAGAGACAATGTGGGATGAACTGACTGCAATCCCTGTTCCCATCCCCCTGTGCCACTGGAGGGGAGGAGGTAGAGGAATCGGGAGCAAAGTTAAGTCCGGGAAGAAGGGAGGGGTGGGGGGAAGGTGTGTTTTTAAGAAAGTGTTCCATTTCTCATTATCCTCCTCTGATTTGATTGGTAACAAATTAAATTGATTTCTTTTTGCCCAAGTTGAGTCTGTTTTGCCTGTGACCATAAGTGGTGAGTGATCCCTCCCTGTCCTTGTCTTGACCCACGAGCTTTTCGTTGTATTTTCTCCTCCCCACCCTGCTGAGGGGGAGGAGTGAGCGAGCGGCTGCATGGTGCTTTGTTGCCGGCTGGGCCTAAACCACAACATGTCCAGTGTGGGGCAGCCCTGGTCTCTTCCCACAGAGGCCACCCCTATGGCCCCATCCCCCCTATCAAAACCTTGACACTTACACTCAATACAGCTCTGTAATGAATAATGATGACTGAGGATTGTCAGGCTTTGTCTGAACTTTTCTTGACCAGCCTGCAGCTTTGTTTTACCTGGTTTAGCCATGACAGCAAATTCTCTAATTAGCCAGATGACTGTGGCTAATTTGCTTTGCTTTTTGTTTATCGTTGCATGGTACCACTACAGTTTTATATAGCTAGCAATAATAAATAGTTATTCCATGTCAAATGAGATGTTTATGCCCCTAACGCAATGATGTAGTATAAAGCAATACAGCCTTGGTATGTTAAAGACCTTGAAAAGCGGAGACAGGATGTGGCATACAAGAGTGCAGGTACGGGATGGTAAGAGATAGGGCATAGGGCTGGCAATGGAGCCCCCATGGTTATAAACAATTCATCAATAACCCGTTAAAGACATGCAGACCTGGAGCTGGACAAAGCTGGTTTTAGGGGTAATCATGTAAATTCAGAGGTGGTGAAAGACACCAGATACTGACAATTCATTGTAACACACACACCCCCACCCCCCCCACCCCCCCACTTCCTTCCCAATCAGGATGAAACCACTGGCCTCAGGACCCAGAGCAGGGGAACACAACCCCAGGAGAGAGGCGGAAACCAAGAAGTGTGTGTGTAACAAGTTTAACTGTATTATTACTATTATTGAGACTTTTCCCGTATAAAGTATTCTAACTACAATTCTTTCTTTTTCTGTAACAATTAGATCTAGACTAATAATGATTAGACTTTTAAGACTGCAACTAGAGTAGCAATAAATTCTTGGCTTTATATGTATACACATAGAAAACATGCTTCCTCTTTGCTCATAATCAAGATATTGAGTGTAACACCATAAGGTAACGGTTGAATTTGGAGAGTCTTACAGGAACATAAACTCTTAGACTTTAAAGACAGCTTTGTAAGGAAGGTAGCTTGTTTAAAAAAACTTTCAAGTGCTTTTCTGTTAATATGAAATGTGGACAACCTATTACGGCTAGTAATTGGTATCCCTCTGGGTGGTGGCTCTGTGACTCAGACCTTTGGTTCCAAGCACTCTTCAGGAGCCTCCGCAAATATTGTCTCCAGCTCTTAGAAGGTACTATAAAATATGCAGGTGTGAACTGTGCCATATCATTTTATTTCATATGCACTAACCAAGGGGGTCCTCAAACTCTCCTTTTGTCGGATATTACAGAAGAATATTTGTTCTTGCCACACAAAGAAGCAGCAGCAACAGCTGGAGAATGGTGGTTTGATCAGATTGGCATTAAGTGCAACAAGCAGAAACCAATTTTTATCTCAGGGTGAGGAATGACATCATTGCCTAGTGATGAGGAACTAGATGACCTGAAGACTCTTTTATTACTTTGGATTTGCTTTGTTTTGTAACTTCAAGCACATCACTTCACCCCTTTGATTCTCTGTTCCTCTCCTACCTATTTATCTGTTTTGTTTACTGTAATTGTAGGCTTTTTAAGGCCATGACTGCTTCTCACTATTTGCATTTAATGCTGGTAACGTATGAAGTTAATAGGTTCTTAACCTTGACTGGCATGTCTTGCTATTGCCATGGTACACAATGACAACAAAGTTTCTTTGATGAGGCAAGGAGATTTGCAATGAATAAGGAAGATACCTTTCTGTTTCAGTAAGGAAGAATACAGGCAAGTATCAGAAATACATAGGCAGCTATTGTTTAACATTTAATATCTCTACAGGTAAAAGTACCAGCACAAATGCATAGAATGCATTTAAATCACTGTTCTGTGGTGATGCTGGTAGTTTGCAGCTGTTATATCTTCAGATACAGAAATGCAGTTTCAGTTCAAGTTTGATACAGCTTTACCTGGTGACACAGAGGAAGTGCTGGATTGCCTGCTCTGACCGTGTCACTTGTAATGAGTGACTTTAATATCTATGCTAATAAAGCTTGCTGCATCCCCTGTATAAGCTTGACACAAGCCCCAGTGGCAGAGAAGGAACAGCTATCTAAATTAAACTGAATATGTCTTGATTGAAAATGAAGGAAATTATATTAACCAGTCACCTGTGGGTACATGTTGTATGCTACCCTGTGCTGAGTTTGCTGGTATAAGTGTCTGGTATACTAATGTATTTCAAGCTTTGACATAGCAGATAAGGAGCATCTCCATCACTGCCAGAAGACAGATTGGCATTCCATCTTAGCAGTTTACTAAAATCTTTCTTTTGCTCCTAGCAACTTGCTTTACTACAGGCATTTTGTCTATGAAATGTGCGGACATGGGGTGGGGCTTGTCCTATTGATTTCTACAAGAGTGCACTAAAGTTCATGACAGATACACTCTTCAGATAGCATATGAAATCTGTTTAAACCAGAGGAAGAATACAGTATTGAAGGGATTTATACCTGGCTTGAGTAAGACCAACCCAGGTTTTACCAAGTCGGAAAGCTTTATTTACATATAGAGAGGTAATCCGGTTATAATTCTGCAAGAATTATATACCAGTGTCTTATTTCTTCATAGTGCTGCTGTTGTTGGTTTTTTTGAGAGTGCCCAGAAGCATTCATTACAGAGTAGGATCACAACATTGTTTTTGCTGTACAAATATGGCATAAAAAGGACAGCACATCCAGGTGGCCCAGGAGACAAGAAACACAGAAGGCTGAATACTCCAATTCTCTTTTCCAGCCACGGAATTTATCCTCTGCCTGATATTTTCCTGCCATAATTTCTACATTTTCTAACAAGGATTGAAATTATTTTCCCAATAAAGTGCTACAAAACCATAGGATAAAATAGTGATGCAATGGATTGGGCCACGTATTATATCCCAAACATTTCACAAATTGAAGCTGACCAGCTACATTTTGTGTTGAGCAGACCTGTTGCTGGAATAGAGTGTACAATGGGGTAAAACAGCTAGAGTAGAAGCATCAGGCTGTGTAAACCCAAATTTTTCTCTGACTTCTTCAGATAGCCTTCAGTTTAAGTCTGATTAGTTGGGCTTTCATCCAAGAAGGGTGTGGAACAGGGCAATGATTTGCAGTGCTGTTGCATTATAGAGCAGATCAGTGCCGAGACATGAGAGGGATAGTAAAGGAAGACATTAACATCTACTTAAAACAGACATAGCAAAAAGTTCTCAGGCAAAGCAAATCTAGTACACGTTCAGACTCCTATCAGTAGCTTGAAGCAAATGAATCTCTGCACTATGGCATAGAAAGAAATATTAATTTTCAGCACCTTCTCTATAATTATTCAGTCAGAAACTCTTAAGAGAACAAAAGAATCTTGCTCAATTATATAGAAAAAGTGGTCATGCATTGCTTTCTTTATGGAATTTCTTTAGTCATATGCTACCTTTATCTTGTCTTTTGTGGTGTGCCTTCCACACCACATGGCATATTCATTTTCTTTAGGAACATTGTTGCATCTCAAAAAAATCACAGCAAAAGAGTAAGTTAAGATTTATTTTTATTACTCACTCAAGGATTGTTCTTGAAACATTCTGATCCTTCAAAGCAGGTCATTTTAGTGTTTATTATAATACAACATGCAGTTTAGTTTTGCTAATTTGAAATCTATATATTATTGTAAGTGGCAACAGTAATTAATCATTGAAGCTTTCCATAAATCTCAGCTATATTTGAATTCAGATGCTAACATTTATAAAACCTCATTAGAAAACCTTACCAGGAAGGAGAAAAAGTCATAGGAAACGAATTATGTTGAAAGTATACAATGAAAAGAACACAAAGATTTCTGGAATGATCAGAATAATGTAACATGTCCTCATGAGGAAACCAACAGCCAATGCAAAGTGTTAATGTACATTTAATAGATGGCTTTTGACAGGCACATATTTTATTAAACCTCCAATTTATGATTTTGGTTATTTTTGACAAATTAATGTTGAGACTTGCTTCTGAACAGCACTGCAAGTTGAAAGTCTTTTTCTAAACAATTAAGGTGTTCCAAGCTGAGATACATTGTTTGTAGTGTATTATGATAGAGATATGCTTCAGTATCAAAATAGATTTTTAAATTAAAATCAAGTTTGGACATTATCTCTGTCCTCTGTTTACCTCTGTGCATTTCTGTCAGAATGAAAACATTCAAGTTTTTCCTCTGTGTCTTAAAAACTGATTGCAATGTTTGAACAATAATTTTCATGTTTACTCAATTTCCTTATTTTCTAGACTTCCTGAACTTTGCATTGCCCTGGTCAGGAACACACTGGCTTCAATATCATTTTCCTGAAGAAGCCTTCTAAAAAGATTGTTTTTCAGTAGATATGAGTTCTGCACTGTATTAAATGCAAGCCCATACATTTCTTGTTTGACCAACTGCCCAGTTGAATTAGGATATCCACCAGGATATTGCATACAGTTAAGTTGGAATCTAATGCAAGGCAAGTTCAGGTAGAGATTTAAAGAGCCTTAGCTCTGACAATAGTCTATGTGTTAATGCTGAGTTTACTCAGCTCTCACTGACTGAAACCCCTCATTATTTCACTCAGAATAAGGCTGTGCCTATGAGTCATCTTACCTCATGGTAATTCAGTCCAAGTGGCCATCAGTCAGTCTTCTCGTACTGACATCTGTGGAAGAGTAAACAAGAATCTTCAGACACAATTTAGCCCACAAACTACATGTGATGTTGAGGCCACAATAATGATTAGATCAAAGCGTGATATTCTTTGTCAAAATCTGACTAATTTTTAATAATCTTTTTCCTAAATGTTAGGAATAAAAAAACTTCCCCAAAGTAGTCTGAACCTATCTTCATATGTAGCTATATGCTGAACACACTAAATTGTATATAGGCTGTCCTAGTTTTGGCTGGGATAGAGTTGATTTTCTTCTTAGTAGCTGGTATAGTGCTGTGTTTTGGATTTAGTGAGAGAATGATGTTGATAACACTCTGATGGTTTAGTTGTTGCTAAGTAGCGCTTATCTTAAGCCAAGGACTTTTTCAGTTTCCCATGCTCTGCCAGCAAGCAGGTGTGCAAGAAGCTGGGAGGGAGCAGAGCCAGGGCAGCTGACCTGAACTAGCCAAAGGGGTATTCCATACCATGGAATGTCATGCTCAGTATATAACTCAGGGGGGAGTTGGCCGGGAGGGGCAGATCACTGCTCGGGCATCGGTCAGTGGTGGTAAGCAATTGCATTGTGCATCACTGTGTTTTTTTCCCCTCTTATTTTTTTATTATATTCCTTTTCATTACAATTATTATTATTATTATTATATTTCATTATTATTATTGTTAGTATTACATTTTACTTTAGTTATTAAACCATTCTTATCTCAGCCCATGAGGTTTACCTTCTTTCCTGATTCTCCTCCCCATCCCACTGGGAGCGGAAGGGGAAGTGAGGGAGCGGCTGTGTGGCACTTAGCTGCTGGGTGGGGTTAAACCACGACATAGGCTTATAATTATCTTCCGAAATTCAGTAAACTATATTAAGCTAGTCATCACTGGGGTCAGAATAGGGAAACTGTGTAGAGAGAATTGCCTAGCTGAAGAATGGTGAAAGCATGCACACTTGTATAACCCCTGTCCTTTGTAACAAAAATTACTTCTGAACTATATCGTTTATATGGCAAAAATCTTGGTTTAGGGAACAGGGGAAATGGATAGGGTTATAGAAACTCAGAGGAAAATTCTCTTTAGTAAAGCACATAAAAGAACATCAGTACTTCTTGTACCTTGCCTCTCTTCTTTTCCTTTGAATACTTAGGAGTATTGACAGTCATCTAGTCCATCATGGTTAAAGAGTACGATAGTACACTTTGTTGCAGTGATTGAATTTTTTCAATTTTCCTGTCTTTGTGATCTATTTCAGGCTGTATTCGTTTCTGTTTCACACTGCAAATATCACTGCTGCATTTAGCATCACAATGGAAACCACAGGTACAGACTAAATCCTGGGAAGATACCAAACACAGGTCAGGAGTACCGACAAAATGGGAAAGCCAGATTTAATATTCTGTAGTGGTTTACAAGTGTTTACAGAATTTACCCAGTTTCCTGACCCAATGTAGTCAGCAGCTCTCATGAGCAGGAGCACTTACTGAAACCCAGTAGAACATGCTGGATGAATATTTGTTTTTCACCATAGGAGAGGGCCACCTGTTTGGAAGGGACACTGGGAACAGGAAGCAGGACATAGTTCCAGCAAATCATTCTTGACTGCTTAGATGTACTTAACCTCAGTAATAATGAAGGATGGTCAATCCTATCTGAAAAGCTCTTGAAATCAAGGGATTCTTAGATGAGATTCAGTGTGTTCAGGAAGGGCTCACACCCTGTGGCTGTAAGCATTCTCAGTGCATTTTATGTTAATAATCAAATCAAGCTTTTTTTGGTCTCATAGCTATCATTTATGGGTTATAAGTTTTCAGCTGATACCTCACTCATAATCTATTCATCTGTCTAGGAGGAGTTTGAACAAAGGGATAGGCACAGACAGATTAGTCTCTTATGCATATGAATCAGAGGTATAATATGTATTTATATCAGGAAAAAAATGAGGTCAAAGAAATAGAACTTCGTGTAAAAACAGAGGTAGCCTCCTTGCACTAAATTTCTAGTCTCCTAGAAACACAGAGGCACAGGAAAGCACAAATTCATGAATAAGCTACATCCAAAAGAAACTAGCACTAAATTGTCCAATGTTTTTAAAGCTTGGTTGAAATCAAAGGTGTAGTTTGAGGGATATTTCTTAGTTTCGATGATCTATTTAAACGTGTTTAACAGATATATCACATATTGATGAAAAGAAACTACAGTAGAGAATTGCAGATGTTTCGCTTGTAGTAATATACCTACTAGAGTCCTCATTGAATAATCCACTATTGTTTAAAGCACTCCTTTATTTTAAAAAGAGTATTTTGCAAAACACTCAATACAAGGATTATTCTTTATTTGTACCATTAGCTTGCTATTACACATCAATTAACATCTTCATGCATCAGTTCCCAAGTAACCCATTAGTGGACAAATGGTTTTTTATTTACTGTTTTACTGTCCATAAATTTGAAGAACTCCTTAACATTTGTTGAACTGTCCTGTGGAATTCATACTGAGTAGGAATTTTTTTAAACTCTACTGATTAGATATTTAATTTGCTCTGATTTTATAGATCTTTGAGTCCTCAGCAGATTGTTTATCATTTTTAAAGGCCTTCTGCTATTCACATAAGTCTTTATGACTTAATCAAATTGGCATCTGTTGCCCTTACCTGCATTTGGAATTACTTACATTTCATTTGCTAGTTTTTCCAAAGGTTTCTTGGATATTTTTTACATTTTCCTGGAGGGAGGGGAGTGTTTTTTGTTTTGGAGGTTTTTTTCATACATATTGAAGAAAAATAAATCTTTTATTAAAAAAGTCCTCTTGCCATTTATATTCCCCAAGAATCAGGTTACATAAGGTCAAAGCATTTGTGTATTTTTTTCTCTTAGTACTTATTCTGTTTCCTTTGTTTGTATAACAACACAATTGAATTCCACAGAACATGGAGTAAATTAAAGTGGGTTAAGTAATAGGTTTTTCAAAGATGTATGATGAAGTCAGCAGTCTCAACACAGTATATCTACACAGAGACTGACAGCAAAGCTGTATCAGAGGCGTTTCTCATTTCTCTTTTTAAAGGAACAGTGGTTTTGCCATTTAACTGCCAAGAGATGCAGCATATGCCTCCTGTGAATACTGGTTGTTTGGAGTAGTTATTACTGATGTTCCTGCTGAGTAACTGCATTAGCACGTTTGTGTGCTTGCTTGTTTCATGCTAAGTTCCATACCTGGAATTTTACTTTTTGTAGCTGCAGTCACAGTATTATCTCGTGACTGTGCCTGGGTTGGCTGTAATTGTGTTGGGATCTGGAGCCAGCCTTGCTTGATATATCATGAACAAGGTGCATTCAGTTTTGTTCCTGAGCTTTAGAACAACCTGTCCATTTCCTCCTTCTGTGCTTCCACGAGAGCACAGGAATTGTGCCCGTCTGTTGCACTGTGTTACTGTCTTATACTGAACAACAGCAAATGTAATCTTTAGAATCAGTAATACATCTTCTTTTAGAACTGCTCTATTCTTCACATACAACTCTTTTACCCCACTAGTTTCTGGTAATCCAGGGACCTACCTTTTCCACAGGCTTTCTGTACTTTATTAGTCCTGTTCAGAGAATGTTTTTCTGCTGGCTAAATGCTTCGCAAATGTTTTAATATCACAGGCATCTGTTCATCTGAATAATTTTTTTCATATTTTGTCCTTCTGTGAAATGGTGCAAGAGAAACTGCTACAGGAATTTCTCTTCTGGGATTCTGCATTAGTTTCACAGCAGACCTTTGTAATTTTGCAATCTTGCACTGCAGACTTGCCAGTGCAGAAGGCAGCAGGTTGTCAGGAATGTTCTCTAAGGAGCTGTGATCTGTTCCAGCTCGTACTTGGCGTCCAAGCAAGGTGCATACTGTACCCACGAGATTTCTGCAACAGTGGTGAATAATACTTTTTTTCTCAGTTTAATTTTATTTCACTACTATCATTGATTTTGAGGTCAGTGGATTTCTTTCCTGCAACAATTCTTGTGTTGTTTTATTGTCATTTGATTTTGAGGTGACAGTTCCTGTTTGGAAGGAGAGTTTTATCCAAATCGATGCTACACATTTTTTCTTCTGTTTCTTCAGCTCTTATAAACATCACATAATTTGGCTAATCTCAGTCTTAAACTCCTTGGCTAAGTCACATCTGGCATGGAGTCTAATGCTTTTTGAGAAAAGGCTTTAAATTGCTTGGATGTTTTACTTCATTCAGGTCAAATCTGATGCCTCCTGTTTCTAGTAGGTGATCAGTGGGACTTGCTCAACACAAACTTCCATTTTGTTGTGATGCAGTCTTTGTGTGTATTGCTGGTGAATAGTACCATCATATTCCTATCATTTCACCAATGCTGTTTAATGCAAGAAAGACCCTAGTGACAATTTCAGTACCTGTTAGTTAATGTTATAGTACTTGCCCCTTATTTTTTTGACTCTCTCTTGTGCATAAGCTATACAAAGGACATTCAAGAAAACAATCATTTTCCCATGCAGAGTATGAGCTGGCAATATTCAGACTGAGCATCCAGTATATAAATACACTGCCTGCTAAAATGTAAAGTGGGTACACTGCGTTATTGCTTGTATCTCATGAGTTGACATATATGTGGATCAGCTGGTGCCTTTCTTTTCCACTACATACATTAATCCATGCCAGTTGCCTCTTAACTTTTCAGTTATGCCACACGTGCTACTTTTGACACCATTCTTAAGTACAATCATTGTGGTATATTCACTGCTGTCTCTGTATTTGCAGACACACTCATTTTGCTATGTTCTGGTAGGCGTCCTACATCTTCAAAGAGATCAGGAAATTGTTTCCAAATCTTCTCTGATGTGAGACATCCTTTTGTGGATTTGGGACCTACTGTGTCTGTGCTTCAGTTCCCCTACTGGGAAGCAGTAATAACGATGATCACTTTCTGATGCTTTTTGGGGGTCTAAGTCAATTTAGATTGAAAACTCTTTTATGATAAAAAATCCCTATCTCTGTGGATATTGCATACACTGTATAGTGACAGTCTAATCTTCCCACTAGCATTTATAACATTTTGCAAGGAGTACAGAAATTATTTCCTAATTTACTACAGATACATAGTAGAGGATTGGTATAAAAAGCACTACTGGGATAAGTGTTGGCAAATCCAAATCTTTTAAAAGCATGCTCTATAGCCATTTACCCCACATAGGGCCCAATCCATCACTAACTGACCTTTAAAAAAAATAAGAAAAAAAGAATCATAATTTTTTTTCATATTATAGATTTTTTTAAAAATAGTCTCTTAAATCATATGATGAGGTACAAGCTGGTTCACTTTTATGCTTTCAGTGCAGAAAAATAGAGATGGTATTTTAGCACAACCTCTGAGTGGAGGAGCTATGTCTGTAAAACCTTCCCCTTCAAAGTAATTTTTCTGTGATCTAAGAGCTACACTGCTTTTAGCAAAAAACTTTATTTGTTAACGTAATGACATCTCTTATTACATATAATTTTAATAGAGCTTCCCTAGTATTTTTTGGAGGGAACATAATACTCTATGACTAAGAACCTCTTGGAACCTATGATCACAAATTTCAATTTAAATGAAGGTTTTTTTCAGTGAAGTTTTCCCCCAAATTCTGTTTTATATATTGTCAGATGTCTAAGCATGTGGGCAGCAGCAAGGATTATGTGTGTTTGTCTACCTATGCTTGAAAAAAGGAGGTTGAAACCCCATGTGAAAACTTTTTGTGCCTCTAATCATGTCAGTAATGAGTTGCTTGAAGGACAGGGATATTTTCAACCTTTTGTTTCGAACTTTCAAATGCTCAGTATGTTAGCTGAGCATATTTAGCAGATAATTGTTTTTCTTTCTGTGAACCAAATCATTCAACATAATGGCCAACTC
Source organism: Gymnogyps californianus (assembly GCF_018139145.2). NCBI lineage: Eukaryota > Metazoa > Chordata > Aves > Accipitriformes > Cathartidae > Gymnogyps > Gymnogyps californianus. The sequence continues at coordinate 75,225,799 of NC_059472.1, read as the reverse complement.
ACTTTCAAACATTCAAGTGAGTGCAAAGAAGAAACAGAAGAAAAAATATTTTTTTCTTTCATGCAATAAAGCTATAATAAAACTAATAAATATGAGATGACAGAGTAAACCAGAGAATGTAATTCACATAAGCAAGAATATGTATTTGCTCGTGTAATATTATGAAGGTAGAAAGGGGGACATCAAGTAAGCAATATTTGTGCAAAGCAATTGGAAGCCTAATGGTCATTCTCTGTGTCTTGTAGAAAGATGGAAATGAAGGGAAGAATTAACTTCATGTAAAACTGTAGCTGTGAGTAATGTATTGGTGTTAATATAGGAGAGAGGTTACTGTTGTGTTTGGTTTGGTTTTTTTTTCCCTTGGATTTTATTTTTCCTTAAGGAATTCCCTTGTGTTGTTTCTGCAGCACTGCTGTGGATCAGTTCAAGATGACTGTTACAGAAAAGAGAAACTGTCTCCCCTTTGTTGTCTCTCTCATATCAGGGGACTGAATAGCTGGCAGCAGACATGGGCAAATGGCCATAACGTTATTTTCAGTTCTGAATTTTCCTGCAGTATCTGTATGGTTTTCATTTTGCTCCACTTCCTTCATTATATCGCATTGCATTCATGCATTGATACCACCTCCTGAAGAAGACCTTTTTTTTCAGGTGATTAAAAGCTGTTGGCTTTGCTCAGAGGCAGATCAATTGACATACCCTGTATTGGACCTTTCAGATGGTAGAAAAAGATAACATTTCCTGCATCTATAAAGAGCTTGTTTTGCAAAGAGTACTTTAGACATATTGAGTTTAAATATGCACAGCTGAGAACAAAAATAAGTAGAGAAACAGAATATATGCTTTCATAAAAGAATTCAAAGCAGTTGAACACCCTTTCACTAATTCAGTGGAAAAACACTCTTCCACTTACTTATATTGTTTCATACTTCCGTTATAGCGTCCCCTACTGGTATTCATTTGTTCAAAACATATTTTTCCTATTGAATCAGGTATTTAAGCAGGTAAAGGATATATATTATCTTCCTGTATGCAACAATTTTTTTCTTTAGTAGGTGTATGTATTCCCATTTTTAATGTAAGGTATATGAGTGTCAAATAAATTTTACAGCCTAATACAGTCTAAAATGTGTTAAGATTACACTAATGTATTCATTCTTGAACTGTTTTCTTCCAAAGAAAAATAAATCTTATTTCTTTGTGTCACTAACCACTTAAAAATGACTACTCATGTACACAGCATAGTCTTACTGTACAAGAAGTTTTGAAATGCTACAATTAACAGTAAGTAAACAGAACAACTGAATGTATTTTCCCCTTTTTTAAAGCTATTCTTGAGTATAACGTTCTGATTAACAAGATAATAATCTCAATATTTCTTGAAATTTTCCCTCTTTTTGGTAAGCCTCAGGACTGCTGACCTTTGTGTGGAAATTTGGAAATGAACGCTTTTATTAGTAGCCAAAACTACAAGGAACAAAATAACAAGACTTGTTGGCCTGACGGGTAGGCACACACAGAGAGAAGACTCCTATTAAACTGCATGTTTGCAAATTGCTGCAAAGACTCCCGGCCACAGTCATATTTGTCAACAGCAGAATGTGCAAATTCTGAAAGTTCCTTGCTGGGAGATCTAAAAAAAAAAAAAAGAGACCCAACATACTATTGCCCTAAGGAATTACAGCAGTTAAGTCCACATCCTAGCAACAAGTGTCTTCTTTCCTCTCAATGACTATTCAAAGGGTAGTCTAAATGAAGCATTATGAACCCGTCCAAATATTTTCTGTTCCGTAGTTGCAATCAGTTTTCTAAAAAAAGTACTAGTAAAATGTATAATGGCTAAACATGGAAGCTTTTCTCTTTCCACATTTTCAGAAGCATTTAAGTTTATTTGATATGGGAGTGTATTGAGTAGGTAGTTCATATAACGGTGGTGAATAGCAAAGACAAGAATTTTTTTCCCTTTTTGTTAGTGATAGTGTCTTAAACTGAAAGTCTGAGATACAATAATCAGAGACACTATGAAAGTCTTCACTGAACTTATCTGTTTCACTGGGCCTGACTCAAAATCTCCTAACAGTATTGCCAGTCATGTGCAGCACTCTCCAGGAATCATGAAACAAGTCCTTAAAATTATTCCTATACTGGATGGTTATAATAAAGGTATTCTATTTTCTTGTTGGAATGTCAGTTCTTTAGAAAGTAGCCAGACACATTACCAGATTTAAGAAGTAATCATAGTTGGTTTTATATTAGTGGTTTTAGAAGGGTAAAATAACATAGGCTTATGTTTTTCGTAAATTATGATATTAAGTGGAGTGCCAAGAACAATTAGAGAATTAGGAAGTTTCTCATTTCTTTCACTTAGTAAGAAGCTTCTCTTAATTGTGATAATTCATTGCAACTTGCATTTGTATTGCAGATTTCAGTTTTGATCCACTCATGTCTCTATTAAGGGACAGTTCCATTCTGGAAAATGTTTACAAGAAGATGCTGACTGTTTTTATATTAATACAACTTTCCTTTCAGTTTTTATTTTTGAGATGTGCCTCTCCTGGATATAGTTGCAAATAGTATAGTAAATTGTGTCAATGATGAGTTAATTTATGTGCAACACACAGTTGACTCAATTCACACAAGTATTTTCTGTGCAGCGTCACACAAAGCAGTTTCACAAAGATTTGTGGCTTGCATATTCAGCTTCCTACTCAGTAAAGGTGCTTTTTGTTTGTTTTCATAAAGCTCTGTTTTAAGTCTCTTACAAACTGATTTGCATGAGCACTTTACTGCCTCACCGTCCATGATTATATTTATTTTGGTGAACAAGGTAAAACCAGGCCATAAACCTTCCATTGCTCTTGTTAACTTAGAGCATCTGCTCCAGTAATAAGCACCTGGTTGGATAACTTTGACATCTGGGAATCTTTCAGTTGATAGACTTGCCCTTACTAAGCATGCCAGCAGAGATGATGAAAACATTATTAGATCTATTTCACAGTCTTCTTTTTGTAGTCCTATGTACCTTTGCCAAAGTAGTAGCCTGCTCTTGTAACTTATGTGCATGTTTTTTTCTTATTTGGACAGTTATAAGTTTTATTTTGTAGTACCTGCCAAAACCCAATATATACCTCTGATGCTCTCATGAAAAGCTATAAAGAACATATTTGCCAGTGATACGTAGGTTTCAAGGAAGCCAGAATACAAGGAGAGGTTGGCAGGCAGCTGAACAGCAGCTCTCTTTAAATATGTATTATGTTCCTGATGATAAGTATGATTTCCAGAAAGGTTTGTAGCACCATACTGACAAGTTTTACTTCAAGGACTACATCCTTTTAATGTAAAAAGCAGAGTGGAAGACGGTGAGTTTCAATCAAAGCTGCATCACAGGATTTAGGGACAGTTTCAGATAATTACGATTTCTGTCCAGAAAGCATGCAGAAAAGAAAGAAACAGAGAAAGTAATAAGGCTTTATCCCTTGTTAGGACTGTTTGGGTTTTTTTGCATAATATCGTCTCTCAGTTCTCAACAAACATTTGCAAGCCAGTCTGAAAAGATAAAAAGCAGCCAAGCAGTATTATAGCTGTCACTTCTGGGAACTGTTATTGTCCGCTGAGAAAAAGCCCTTTTTCTCCATCTAATTTTGAATTGGTAAAGTGAACTGATGTGTAATCTTTGATTCCAGCTATAGTTGAAATGGGTGTGTGTACAGGTGTTTTTGTGTGTGCGCGTGTAGGGAATAGGTGAGTTATGTATACCCCCCCATAGAAGTCTTCGTATGTTTATGTAGAAACATACAATGCCAACTTCTGCATTGAACCAAATCAATATACAATATTTTGGTTTGGGATCTTCAGGCAAAATACACTTTCTCCATGATTAATTTTTAATAACTTTTTGCATCCTCTAGTTAGTTTCTCTTTTATGACCATTACCTCAAGCCAAAGGATTCAGCTTTCAGACTGATGTGCTCTGAACCTAATGCCAATGTCATCCTTGTTCATTCTGTGAAAATTAAAGTTCTTGTACTAATTCAAGTTTGGCATGATTTTACTGCTTGTCTTACAAGTTAATGTCCAAGCATTTGCAAATAGGATACCAATGAAATGTAAAATGCAATCTGTTTTTCTTAAGTATTATCCCATTGAACGTATCTTGCCGGTTTTTGTGAAGCTGAGTATAGTAATGACAGAGAGCAGATATCAAAACTTAGTGGATTTTGACTAGCCAGCTCACTTTGACTATTCCATTAGATGGCTTATCTTAGGGAAGATTAATCCACCAGCTATTTTTTAAAGGTTATGAAGTGACTTTAATTCGTGGAAAAGTTGTGATGAAATGAACACCTCTAGGAGTGAAGCCAAGATTTCTGACTTTGGAGATGTTTATATCAGCAGTTCCTAAAACAAAACATAAAAGCAGTGGGGCTGCGGGGGGGAGTGCCTTGCTTTTTCTTTTATTATTTTTAAAGCTCTCTCTACCTGAGACTTTCATATCTTGGGTTCTAAATACAGAGCTATTACATAAAAGGTCCTCTGACATGCTTCTTAAGAAATGACTATCCCAACATTATGGGCAGAGTTCAACTGATTAAGTATGCTCAAGGGAGATACTGGAAGATAGACTGTACATTCTCATGGACTTATTTTTGAAGATGAACATCAAAGTAAGCATTCACTGTGTCTATTATTTAAAAGCTGTCTAAAAGTTAAATATTGGAGTTGTCTCATTATCTGACAAACTGCTAAAGTCAGTACAGAAAAATAGGCCTTCCAGAGTAGCACTTCCTCTCAGCCTCAAAGAAGTCTTCAAGCAGAAGCACAGAGTCCCCCACTGGAGATTTGTTTTTTTCTCTATTGACTCAAGACAACTGAAGCAGACTAGACAATACTGAGTTTTTAGATTAGAGGAGATGAATGTCATCCACCCAGTACTCATGTATGCCACTTAAGGATTTGGGTCTAAATTTTTAATCATGGCAAGATTTTGATGTTCTCACTCTGGCTTTTGCCTGACAAGTGGACATTTACACCTTAAAGTTGATAAATGTTTGCCCTCTTCTGTAACATGAACATACTCTATAACCAAATCCAAGCCAAAAAAACTACACTTCTCCAACCCCCACCTGAATGATTATCAGAAATTTCAATAATTCAATGGCAGTAAATAAAAATACCAAATTCCATTAAAGAGAGAAATAAAGTTGGCCTGGAATCAAATAGTCCACAAAAAAGGCAGAAACAAGGAAATTCATGAACCATTTCACGCACAAACACAGATACACAGACACAGACACACAGACACAAGTATTGTTTTATTCAAGGGAAGTAAATACCAATATATTAACCTGAGACTGAACTATTTTACAGACATGGAGGCTATTTTTTTTTGCCAAACTAACCTAATATGTTTCATGTACAGTACAAAATTATACACAGTGTAGCAGTTGTAATGGAAGTATTATGATGCAATAAATACAAGACACTTCTTGGAAACCATGAAAGAGAAGCAAACTCTATTAGGAGAGGTAATGGCTTATCATGTGGTCAACTGACAGAGTTGAACAAGTACAGACTCATGAAATATCCCTTTAATTAAAGGTATTCATTTACCCAGAAAACAGCTTTCACATTCCTTAATCATCATGGCTACCACAGCAATATTATCAATACAATTTTAAGCCCTTTTAAAATCCTTTATTCTGTACATCATTAGTATGTTCCACTTAGCCTGCATATTTCTCTTCATGCATTACGAAATGTGTCAATACTATACTTATAAAAAATATGCAATATATATTGTAATTGATGAATTCAAGAAGAAAATCCTATCCTACTGACATTTTGAACTCTGCTGAACAAATATCATGTTAACCACACAAAAATCAACCACAATATACAGTGAGTTTCATCCTAAAATACAGACTGGTAATTAGAGAACAACCAGTTTCCTAGAGATATAACAGCCTAGTAAGTGTTATAAGCAATAGCATTAGAATTCTATTTTCATCTTTATCTGTACTATTATCGACAGCAAAAAAGAAAATGTAGATCAATCTAAAGAAGTCAGAAGAGAGAAATCATCGCAGTCTAACAATCAAATTATCCTTCTAAGAGGCACTGCAAGATGTGATCAGCAATGATTCTGTGATACAGATTCACAACTCTGTTGAACTGCTCAGTCAGAACTTGTACATATCCCACTAAAGTACATTTGGGATTTCTCCTTTCCTGTGGATAGCTGGTCTCTCCTAATGAAGATAATCTTAATTCTGAATGATCTCTTTCTTGCGGGTATAAGGAAAAAGATAACTAGTCATCAACATACAGTAGGAGAAATGCATCATGCATTTCTTTCTCAGTATATAATTATTGAGAAATATAGCTGTAGGTTAGAATCTACAGCTAAAGCTTCTTATCAATGCCTTTATATTGCAGAAATGTTTGCTAAAACTCTGAAATAAATGAAGAGTTCTATACAACAAAATTCAAATAGAAACATCAATGCACAAGTGATGAAATAAATATAAACCAGAAGCATTCTTTTTAGGATTCCCCTATCCTGTCAAGCTCATTTAAAGTTGAAATTAACAAAGCATGTTGATCTGATGAATCTCATTGAAAGTGTGTACTAGTGAGAGATACTCAGACTCTCTGAGACAGAATCAGAAAGGGAAAAGGGGAAAAGTAAAATACTGGAAACAGCATGAGGATTTAAAGGCATGAGGCAATAGGTAAAGTCTTTTTGTCAGTAAGTATTTTTATATGTATATGGACAGTTGTGGATAGAAAAATCACTGTAGACTTTATCCATGCCCTGTTTTATTGACTGATTGATGTACTTTATACATATCCAACATTTTTTTCATATGGGAGGAAATGCTTAAAACACAACCCAGAAGACAAGTAAAAAAAGACAAACACAAAACCAAAAGCAAAACATCACAAAGTGTATAGATATCCTATCAATAAATTACCAAAATGAAGATATTTTTCAGCAGGTACATTACATGTCATTTGCAAATAACTGTTTGAAAAGAAGCTGAGCATGAAAATTATGAATATGCATTGATAATAGTTTACCGTCTACATGTTTCTAGCTGCTGTTACTTTGCCCTTACATGCAACACTTTGAGCTGAAATACACTCTCTGAAATACTTCAGGTGCCATGAAATAGCAAGCTACTTAACCAGGAGCTATGTGGCACAATAACTGAATGCTACTCAAACTTTTCAAATTGGTCTTCTCACTTTTTTCCTTGAAGTTAATTACATTTGTATTACTTAATATATTCCTGTATACATCTTTCTCTGATTTCCATTGTGGCACAGACTGAAAAAAAAGTCAGTAGCTGCCAGGTGTAAACTATGAGTACTGAGCAGCTATCATGGGCAGTGTGAGTGTGCTGTGTTAGAGAGTATTTGACCACTATTCATACAAAGCCAAACAGTAGAATACAAATAAATTCTTGCTACATTTCATAGCCTGTATCTTGGCATAATGGCCTCTGCTCTAATCAATATTTCCAATTGTACTAGGCTCCTATAGGTGACATTAAAGTAAACGTGTATTATTTCGGGATATAACAGTATTGACCAAACAATTATCTTGTGGAAACAGTGTATCATTATGGCCACTTTCCTTATTAAATGACTAATTCAGCATTTGAAACATAACCCTGTTGCAGTGTCTTCCCACAAATGGCTTCCACACTTTCTATGAATCTTTTTCATAGAAGCACTTTTGCTTTCGTATATGAAACAAAAATATGAAGTTTGTAAATCACAGTTATATTGACAACTTACAAGTTTTGATTACGTTTTCAATTTATTTACTTCTTAAATTACTAATTTTATGCCAAAATTACTTTTTGATTTACACCGTCTTAAATTTGCTTTTATTCTAGAGTCAGATTACTGGAGGAAGCTTTGGGAGAAATTCTACAGATCTGTTCTTAAGTTTTTAGAGCATCAAGATGTGGTTTATCTGAATTATTAACTCAGGTTTCAGGATAAATCTTTTCACAGCTACATACCTTAACCTTTTACTCTTATCCCTTTCCATTGCAGAGCTGAAAAACTAATGCATTTTTGTATTTACTGAAGTCAATGGGAAGTACAACTGTTTGACTCATCTGAAAGGCGGGCTTTCCAAATGCTGAAATAGTTTTAGGACCCTAAAGTAACCTTCCTTCCCTGGCAACTTTTACTGTGTAGATAGAGGCTCTACAAGTAGGAGATGCACAATTTAACATTACAAAGCAATTGTTTTTTTGGCTAATACATACAGAAAGTAGCTAGAACTCATCAGCTACCAGCTGAAGCATAACTATTCTCACCCCTCCTCAACCCAAGAAGTCTTTGTTGGTCAGACAGTCCTCAGGGGGCAGAAAGGGTGACTTTTGTTGTGCCTTGGAGTTGGCTCATCCTCAGTGTTGCTGAGCTGCAGTCTTCTGATTCTCTGGTTTTTTCACATCAATTTTTTCCTCCTGAATCCTTAGCTGCTGCCTCCGACAGTCTCAATAATTACACTTCTGTGTTACTACTTTTCACATCGTAATAAAAATTTGCTAAGTAAAACTGCCAAGATCACCCAGCTTAGCTGCACTAAACCAGCACTTGGATCACAGAAACACAAGGCTGAAGGTCACATTAACTTTAACAACCTCAGGTTGGTTGGAAGATAACTATCTAAGTATCCATCCCAGCTATATGCTTAAATTAATTGTTGCGGCGGGGAGGAGCAACTTGGGTGCCTATAGGAAGAAGTCTAGTTGCCATTTGAGGCTCCTGGTTTCCAAATGCCTTTCCAGAAGCCTGCAGGGTTCCCAGGATATCATGTCTGCCATTCCCTATGGGGATATCCCAGCTTCCTTATGCACTGGACATCTATCTTTAAGCACGTAAATCAGTCCCTGCATAACCACACAAAGTGCAATAATGTAGGTTAACAGTTTTGCAGGTTTATTTTCATAAATTGATACATGAAATATTCTGAATTAGCCACTTGTGGCAAGATCCAAACAAGATATCTACTTACAACACTGCTAGAAATGTTTTCTGCATGTATAAAGTAGGAGTGAGGGGCTGATATATTTTCTGAGTCTGGCCACTGACAAGATGACTAGCTCGAGAAAGAATGCAGAAAGTCAGAGTCTGTCATGTTTACCTCAAGTAATGTCACTGACCTCAGTGGAAGTCAGAGGCTGCTATCTGTCAAGGAGCAAGAAGCCTCCAATACATCTTCTAGAGGTTAAGACTCTTTGTAAATGAGGAGATTCTCATTATTTTCAACAGTTTCTCTTTCCAAAGTGAGATGAAATGTTACGTACCATTCTAGCAATCAGAATTTCACCTTGCCCAGAGCTTCAGATGACATTGCAACCACCAGACACTGCAAGATAGATTGTAAGAAGCCCCAAATCTAATGACGGTGTACAATGAAGTGCAAACAGGTAGTTAGGTAACATAAAGTGCTGTAATGCCAAATAACAGTATGAGGAAGAGAACAAAATTAACACAGTAAATAGCACGAAGCCCATGGGATGGGACAGTGTGCCCATGAATAACCAGAGAGGAAAATTAACTTTCTGTGAAATCATAGTGATAATTGGGTAAGCAAATCTACTACAGAAAAATCCTTCTGCTGATATCAAAGCTTTCTTTTTTACTTATTGGTTGGGGGTTTTTGGGTTTTTTTTGGCCTTGGAGGCTAGAAAAAGATATTGTATCACAAATTAATTAAATAGTGACCATGAAGACGGAGAAGTGATTAGTTGCTGGAAGTTGGAAAAATAAATCCTGTAACTAAGAGGCAAAACTATTGCTTAAGAAGAATTAATACCTTTCACTACCAGGGTCAGAACTTACTTTATGCACTGATCTTAGCCAAGATTTATTAGCGAAAGGATCTGTGCTTGGTCTTGGAACCAAAAAGTGCTAGAGTGGAGTCTGAGTGCGAGGACTTGTCCAGTGGTTCAGGTGTTTGCCTGAGCAGTGAGACCTGCTTTATCATACCTTGTGTTGTCTTGAGAAACCCTTCTCCAGCTGTTCCTTTAGAAAATTTCCCAGTGTTAAAGAGGAACTATGGAATGTCAAGTCACTACTCTGGCTTGAGAGCGTACAGAGTTGAAAAAGATCTGCTTTCAACTAGACAGTGTGAAAATTTGAACTTAGGTCTCTAACATCAGCTTTCTAGTTAGCAAACCACTGAGGAAGCCAGGAACAGTTTTCCCACTACGGTGCTCTACAGGAGGTAGAACTGTTCAGACTTTCCTTGAACACTGTCTGGTCCTGGCACATTGTATATCTTGTGACACTTGTAATTGTGCACCATCCAGACTGAGGTTGCACCTGATTTCATAGTAACCTCTTGTCCCTTCCAAAATTAAGTAAAGCAGTGTTGCTTCTTGATGTACTGAAAAAGAATATATCAAGACAAAAGAGTTTTAATTCTACTGCACCAGAAAAGGACATTTTTAAACCTCAAGTTTATCACAAAACAAAACTGCATTCTCCAACCTGCTCTGATCATAATAGGTGCTATATGCATGTGCTGATAGATAGGCACAGCCATGTCTTATGTGCTCCTCAGAAATCAGCAAAGTGTAGTATATGCCTACATAATTCCTATGGAAAATTAGAATCTCTAACAAGCGACATACATTCATAATATCATTTTACACATCAACAGTGATACAACACTACAGACTAATACTGATTTTGTTATTTTTCAGGCTACAGAGTCCAACCTCAAACATTCCATAAAAGGACGAACTAAATCTGTCATGAATAAAGGCAAGATGACTATACATCCCAGGCAAGATGGTAACAAAAGATGGTATTACTGCAAAACAAGATACTGTTTTCCCTTGAATTGTCAGTAAGCTCCAAAACCTGCTTGGTACTCTGAAGATCTGAATCTAGTAGCTCTGAAGTTTAATCAGTTTCTTGTGGTTAGTTTAACGTGGTTGTTGAAATACATTGCTGGATATCATGGATAGACAACAGGCAAAAGTATGTTACATAAATTGAGAGAAAAAGGAATGAAAGATGATAATTTACTGGTTCCTTGTTTTTTTAACTTCTCTTCCTCTAGGAACTGTATCAGTGATAAACCAGGTGTTGACACTGTTGTGTAACAGTGATATACACTGTCATGCACATCATTTGTCTTCTTACAATCTCTGCGTAATCATATTAAGCATCATAAGCATGACAGTGACACCGATTTAGTGAGAGAGAAGTGGAAGAGGAGAGCAGGGATGAAATAAACAAATTTAGGAAGACTAAATTCCTGAACACCGATGCCATTAAAAGTTTAAAGTAACATTTTCATGCTTCCAGGTAGAAATAAGTGTTTGAAGAGTTGCATGGAAAATCAAGCTTTCTGATTAAATGTTACTAGCAATGGGAATGCACACCAACTCACACCAAGGAACATTTAAATCAAATATCCTAGCTTTTTCAGGGACAGAGAAAGATTATAAAATCACTATATATGTAATTAGATATGTGCTTGTGTGTATATATATACATCTATAAAATAATTTTTATACAGTCAGGTTCACAATGCTTTCTCATTAGTAGCTGACTTAGACACTAAGGATAAAAACATTGATCATATTTTAAATGAGACTATTTTAATTATTTATATATGTGTTTGCTTAGTATTTCTAAACTGTTATTTCTTCATCTCCATAATAGATAATGAATTTAGTTCTATTAAGGCACTTTCCCACAGAATGTTTCCAAACACTGGAAAACTGAAATAGATAATAGAAATAAGATTGTGGCTTTGAAATATTATTTAAATAGACAATTGTTTTGATAATCAAATAGTGATTTGCTTATATATATATACAAGTGTATATATATGTATATGTAGATTTACATATAGGTATACAGGCACATAAATACAGACACATATCTATGTAAATATGTTTTTTGTTTCTTTTTTTTAAATCCACTTCTGTCTCGAAGTTTTGAAGATAAAGGAAAAGTTGCTTTCTTTATTCCTCCTATATGCCTATTTAATCTATGTCTTGACAATGCTTAGCCTTCATCAATTATTTTTCATCCATGTGCTAGTGGTTTCACCTAGTGCAATTGCTGGGAAATGATGCAGTCAGTGTTTCTTGTCAATGAAAAATAGAAGTGCCTGACATGCATGTTGCTATTGCTTGCACCTATAAATGGCCTCATGTCTTCCAGTGGTTTAGAAAGCTAGAGAGGGCAACTTGGTGTTGTGGGACTCCGCAGATTAAAATAATAGGAAATAAAACAAGAGATTGAATGTGATTAAATCCAACATCACTGATGTCCACATGTATTCCTGGCCACCACAATGCCAATACTTTGTCTGCCACATTAAATATTCTGGGGATCCTGGACTGTGGCAGTGGATAGGACAATGTGCTGATAACCCTTTGTTAGTTCCTCATAGTCTCTGATGTATCCATGTAATCTATCCAGGCCATCTATTCTGTAATCTTTTACTAATCCAGGAATATCCATGTACATTTATATGCACAGATGCTATGATGCTGCACGGTAGGGAGACAGGTAGCTTAGCTAATCAGTCAGCCAGCCATGGGAAAAAAGATACCTATGTTCAAGAAAGCATAAGAGCTGATCCCCTGCTGGGTGGTAGATTTAGCTGAGATGATACAAATATAAAAAGAGTCTGAGGCTGTATTTCCTTCCTGATATGCAGTGGGTTCTGTGACAAGGTACTGCATAAATCTGAAATGAGTAAGTAATGCTCAAATTACAAGCATTCATTAACAATTGAAAGAGAAAAAAATCTGGCAGTCAGACATTACTTGGTAGCACTTTTAAAAAGTATTGTGAACAAATGACTTTCCAGTCCTTTCTGTGAATAGAACTGCTATTTCTAAGATACATCAGTCGTTCCTGAAATGGATGTAAATGATGTATAGGTGAATGAGCTTAGCATGGCTGGACATGTCATGCCTGAGTTGGCTGCTGCTGCTGCTGCTGCTGTCTCTGGCATGACTGAAGCTGAGTCTGAGCAGTCTCATTCAGCTTATCCAACCGTGTAGCTGACATTTTTGCTTCATCATCTTCAAGAAACGTCTTTGTAGAAGTATATTACTTTTTCAGACACTTTTCAAGGACAGTTTTGGACTAAGAAATGTGCTCATCTGTTTTTGGTATATGTGGTATCACAAAAATAAATTGCTATAGAAAATTAGGGTTTACTCTTGCAATTACTCACACTTTCTGTTCCTTCTACTGGTGAAACTACAAGCTGTGGCCTTGGGTAGATTAATTCATTGACAAATGAGGTTGATGCTGTCACTACAGAGTTTCTTCTAAAAAATTCTCACTTTGGGAAGCACCTAATAATTAAACTAGTGCAACGTATAGTAACCAGCCATTCCAAGACTGCTTTTGCTTGCTATCTAGTCACTACATGAACAGAGATAATTCAGAAAAAAATACATATTTTCATCAGATATCTACTTTCTTAATTCTGCAGGTACTGCAAAACAAAATACAACAAAAGAGAATCCTTGTGTACAACCCAGGTTGATCCCCCACTATCCACATGCATTTTCATTTGGAAGAAAAAAGACACCTTTTTATTTCAGTATCAATACAATAGGCACAACTGTATTAATTTTGTGCAAAGCTTGAATGTTGCTGCCCTGCAAAATTTGTGAAATCTCATGCACTCTTTAATTATTTGTTAGCATTTAGGTTTCCATACCTGTTAGATATATAGCAACAGGCTGTGCTTCATCTTGAGATTGGAAGATTTCCTATAAAAATGTCATTTAAGACTCTCCATGGTTAGATTTCATTGCTCTTGAAAGATTTGATTTCTGCTTATTGTCAAAGTTTATTTCCACACAGGTTAATAGGTACACAGTAGGTGTAATTACCAAATAGGTAATTTCCACACAGGCTGTAGGTAGATTCAGCCTAGTGCTGTGCAAAAAGTCATGTATCATCTTGCTTTTTTTTTCCCCATGCCATCTCCTCCGGCTGAAACTTAAAGCGAGTTTTGGTGAACGAAAATCCTGTCCAGCTGCCCTGGGCTTGGCTGGCAGTGGGGTGCCTGTGGGGGAGGAGGCCGGGGGCTGCCATCAGCCGGTCACGGATGGTTCCAGCCAGCTGGGCAACAGGCAGAGCCAGCACACCATGCCTCACAGCCAGCCCTCTGCAGTCCTGGCTTTGCTCTGCCCCTCGTCAGGTGTCTCCTCTTGTGCCGCCTTTCTCTCCAGTATCTCTCCTGCCCCTAGCCATTGCTTGCCATTGTTAAATACACTTTTGCAGAGGAGCCATGTGCTGCCCTGGGTGCTTCAGCTTTAGGGTGCAGTGGATCTGTTTGGTCTGTTGTGGAGCCATCTGGAACCAGCTGTGACCGGCAGTCCCTGGCCTCCTCCGACACGGGCCACCCCTGTGACCCTTCGCTACCAAAACCCTGCCAATTATGCCCCGTACGCAAACTTACAAACACAAAATTACATCTACAGTGTGGGGACAGATGAAGCCAGCAGCAGGTGGTTCCTTGTGTTCCCCTTTGCCTCTTTGTCCCTGGAGGAGCCTGGAAAGGCTGAATTACCCTGCCAGGTTGGGAAGCTTCACTTGGAATGACTACTGAGAGAAGAGTGCAGTGGTGCAGCCCCCCCGGGCCATGTTGGGATGTCAGGACCAGCCAATATTGTGTTCTTGTGCAGTGAGTTGGGACAATCTGGTACTTTCTTATCCTGGCTATGGTACAGTGAGTTAGGATGATGAGGCACTCCCTAACCGTACCTGAAACTCCTGTTGCCTGGAACCTCACCTGAAACTCCTGCTGCTTGGATCATGGCCTGCCTTGGAGGGTGCCAGAATTACCTGACAAGAATTATGGCCAGAATAGAAATACACTGGTCAAAGTCAATCATCTCATGATCCTATAAATAGTGATCCTAAGTGCTTTGAGCTCTCCGGGATCGTAGCAGGCTGTGACCCAGTATCTCGCCCTGAGTTGGGACGCCTCTCAGGGTAGATTTTGCGAGGATTTTAAGTAGTAGATGTCGTAAGGATTTCAAACTGTAGATTTTGCAAGGATTTCCAAGATCGTCTGCTAATAGATGGCGATGAAGAACTCCACAGAGGCTGGGCTTCTGCTACAGCACTGCCAGGTGCACTGTGCACTCCTTTTTCCCTCACTGCCACCAGGACTCCCAGGGCCTTTTCTGCAGAGCTGCTCCTGCACCAGTCCTGCCCCAGTCCGCAAGCCTGGCCATGTTCCACAACAGGTGCACAATACTACATGTCCTTCCATTATGGCTGGGGAGGTTTCTGCTAGCCTGTTTCTCCTGCTGGTGGAACGACAGCCCTCTGAGCAGCCACCTTCCCCTCCAGGCTGTCAGCCACCTGCCTGCAATCCCCGGATTAGAGTCACCCGCAACCTTGCAGAACGTGCCTTCTGTCCCACTGCCGCCCAGGCCCTTACTTCAGCTGTTCACTAGCATCAGCCCCAGCATTGTTCCCGAGACGCACCACTAGCAACTGTCCCACCGGTGGGCTTTGTCCCACTGATCACAAGGCAGTGGTCCTCCCACCTTGTAGTCCCCTTCTCCTGCCCATGCCTCACCCCTTTGCTTTTAGGATACTGTGGGAGACTGTGTCACGGGCCGTGCTAAAGTCAGGGTAAATGACATTCACTGCTCTTCCCTTGTTGCAGTGGTCCGGCCACCTCCTCCTCCTCACAAGCTCTCAGGTGGGGCTTGGCACAAGTCACCCTTGGCCAGTCCCCACCGGCTCCCCCCACCTGATACGTGCTGCTGGTAGTTTGCCTCCCTTTTGACTTGGTCAAATCAGTGTCCTTTCAAAGGGGAGGAGAGCATTTCACCTCGTGGGTTACAGCAGGTAACTCTTAGTTTGCCTTCAGACTCTTCAAAACAGTTGCAATGTCAAAAGTTACACAAACAAAGCCAGGCCTTCTCCTCGCCTCTCCCTTGGGGCTCAGTGCAGAAGAAACGACCCTTGGTGCTTCAGGGCAGGGAAGTGGGGGACAGGCAAGAAGGGTTCAGACGACCCTTGTTTATTGGGTTTATGTGACAAGGTTTTGGTAGCAGGAGGGCTGCAGGGGTGGCTTCTGTGAGAAGACACCAGGAGCTGCCCCCCTGTCTGACACAGCCAGTTTCAGCTGGCTCCAGGATGGACCCACTGCTGTCCAAAGCTGAGCCAATTAACAATGCTGGTGGTGCCTCTGTGATAACATATTTAAGAGAGTGTAAAAAATGCTGTGTAGCAGCTGTGAGAGAAAGCAGTGAGAAAATGAGAGAGACAACTATGCAGACACCAAGGCCAGTGAAGGTTCTGGCTCATCTTTTGGGGGTCCACCTCCATGGGTTCCTCTTGTTGACCCAGCACAGCAGCCTTAATGATTCCAGGCCCTCTCCTACCCAGTCCTTCAGGGCACAGTGCAGAAGAGATGCCACCTATTCTGCCCAAGCCGGGGGGGAGGAGGGAGGGGGATGGGAGAGGGAGGCTCACACAACCATTAAAACTCAACAATTCTTATACTTATTTTTGGGAGATCTCATGCAGGCTGTCTGTACCTCTCTTTCCCACCTTTGGGATGTCTGTGTACTTTGCCCCCTCTCAGTGACTGTTAGGCATGGGGGCTGCACCACTTGTAGGGAACCAGGCAGTTGAGGGGTACTTGAGAGTCCCGGCCCTCCTGGCATTCCATTGCGACCATCTTGTTCAAGCAAGCCCGTGCACAGTTGTGTAGTGCCATGTCAGTGCTGTTGGAGGTGGGTCTAATTCCATTGTTTTTTCTTGATCATGTGGTAGATCCACCTCCATGGGTTCCACACCATTGTTTGGCTGTTCCATGTCCACTGTTTCCATTTCGCTGCTTATGTGAGCACTGGCAGTGACTTGCATGACAAAGATGGTGTCTTGGCTGTCCCTCTTCTGAAACTGCTGCCTTTTCCTGCTAAGGGGAGTATCTATGTTGTTTACCCCCTCTCAGCTTCCCTTTGGCAGGGAGCTGAGCGACTTACAGGGGGGCAGGCATAGTTTATGGTAATTGAGGACCTCTGACCCTCCTGGGACATCATCACTGCCTTTTCATGGAGGGGACCCCAGGCATGGTGCCAGCTTTGCTGGAGGCAGGTCCACCTCCATTGATTCTGGCTTATCTTTTGGAGCGTCCACCTCTGTGGTTTCAGTCTCCTTATTTGGAAGGTTCTCTTCCATGAGCTCCACCTCAGCCTTTGCACAAGCACCAGTGATGACTTGCATGCCAAATATTTTTACCCTAATGTCTGTCTTCTTAATCAGCTTTCTTTTCCAACCTAGCTGAACCATTTGGTGGATTCTTCAGGGGACCACGTTTTTGGCATGCTGCACAAAGGATGACAGTCACTTATTTATGGTTCTGTGGCATCAGGAAGCCACTGTGGTGGTAGCCCATCAAGGAAGTAGATGTAGTTTATGAATGTAGTGAACTCTGGATATTCTCTTACTATTTGTAGTTTAAAAAAATCATGTGAAACTGAAGATATTGGGATGCAAGCAACCTTATTGAGCTGTTAGAGATACTGTGACTAATGTGGCCATAGACTGCTAATAATTAAACAGTTATTTCCATAGCTGCATTCCTCCAGAACTTTTAAGACATCTGTCCTAGTTTCAGCTGGGACAGAGTTAACTCTCTTCTTAGTAGCTGGTACAGTGCTGTGTTTTGGATTTAGTGTGAGAATGATGTTGATAACACTCTGATGTTTTAGTTGTTGCTAAGTAGCGCTTATCTTAAGCCAAGGACTTTTCAGTTTCCCTTGCTCTGCCAGCAAGCAGGTGTGCAAGAAGCTGGGAGGGAGCAGAGCCAGGGCAGCTGACCTGAACTAGCCAAAGGGGTATTCCATACCATGGAATGTCATGCCCAGTATATAAACAAGGGGAAGCTGGCCAGGAGGCACGGATTGTGGCTCGGGAACTAACTGGGCATTGGTCAGCGGGTGGTGAGCAATTGCATTGTGCATCACTGTTTTTTTTTTTTCTTTCCTCCCCCCTTCCTTTTTTTTGTTATATTCTTTTTCGTTACTATTATTATGATTCTATTTCATTATTATTATTGTTAGTATTATATTTTACTTTAGTTATTAAACTGTTCTTATCTCAACCTACGAGTTTACTTTTTTTTTCCCTTTCCTCCTCCTCACCCCACTGGAACGGGAAAGCAGCTGCGTGGTGCTTAGTTGCTGACTGGGGTTAAACCACGACAACATCTTGTCACTTAGTCCTCATCTTTTCCAAAAGCTCTTCAGAGATGATAAGGGGTTCAGCCTTGGGGGTTCAGTTTTCACAAAAGTATCCAGTCCTGAGCAGCAGATTTGAAGACATGGGCAAAGAACTACTGTTCAGTGTATTTCCATGTTTAATAAATGTCCTTATTCAAAACAAGTGCCCCATTCTTAGTTTAATTTGTCTGGCCTTAATTTTCAGTCTCAGAAATTGTGAGAGAGTATGGTATGAGAAACTCTGAGATTACTTTTTGATCTACTGTGGAACTCAAAATGTGCTTTGTTTTTCTCAAATTTTCTCTCAGAAAGAAAGAAAACATTCTATATCAAAGTAGTAGTATGAGTCATTTGAAACAATGACAAAGACTGCTCTGTCTATTTAGACTTGCTCAGGATTATTCTTTAGCCACTGGCTCCCACCTACCACTTTTCTCTCCTTGCAGGCATGCGTACATTCTTCCCACCTCCTCAGTAGTGTTCCTTTCAGTGCAGGCCGAGAGGATTACTAGTTATGTCTAATCACTGGGCACATACTGCAATCCCACACAGAAATCAATCTTTGTCAGTGTTGAGGTCCAGCAGTTCATTAACCTGTATCTCATTTCTCAAGGTTCCCAAGTCAGCAGAACTGAGCATCAGATTTGAACAGTATTCACAGGTTTGCGAATCTGTGGGCACCCCAGACTGGAGTGTTGGGCTACTTGCTGCATTTCCAGACATGGTCCTATGAGTGGTAGGTAAGAGAGAAGCAGTGCAGTCCTCCTCCTCTGAAGCCAAAGGCAAAACTCCCATTGACTTCACAGAGCATGATCTTTCCCTTTGAGAGTGACAGATTATCGTACAGCAAAACATCCTTCTTTGTCAGATAACAAAAACTTTGGAGGTTTCAGATCAAATGAAAGAACACCACACAGAAAAATTTCCAAGTCAGAAGGGTCAGTGAATCTATATTCCATGGCTGTTTTTTAATTCTATACTGTGAAAACCTTTTCAGGTCATGCAAAACTGGTCACACATAGTGATGGTTATATGGTCCATATTACACACAGAATGGGGAAAGAAATCTTTTCAGATGGCTACAAACCTCACTCTCATCTCTCAGTAAATGTTCTTTCTTAACTGAAAAATGAAGCCTGCACTAGTGGATAAGACAATGTTTAAAAGTTCTTTAGACTATTGCTGTAAGTCATTGAAGGCCAACTTTCTTCTTGATAGGCAAGCATTCTCCATGAACAATTTGTAATTCGGTGCTGAGAAGGCTCAAATGCACAACTGCCTCACCTAATTCACTAACACAAGGTCGAAGATGGGAAAAGAAAACAGAAAAAAGTTTTAAAATCAGTGACAGTGTAAAAAAAATATTTATTTGGGGGAAAAGGAGCACTGTGGTTGAATTGTTAATTGAATTTGTTGTTTTATCCTTGGAGCAGTGCTGACAGTTAAAATGAATGTATAATGAAGATCAAAGAAAATGAGGATCTAAATTGGGGTAGTTCTAATGAAGTTAATGGTTCTGGGCCAGTTACAATTATAACATGTTTATCTTTCAATTTTAAACTGATTTCACCATATTTTCCTATTTTAATTATACAAGATAAGCTTTGTCTGCCTAGTCTAACTACATAATGGTTATAATGGTTCAGATCCCAAGTATTAGATTTTTTTCCCTATGTTCTAATACATTTTATTGATTTGTTGCATATCATCCTGCTGAAGTAAAATATCTATCACCAAATACTATTTTAAAATTTCAAAAGTTTCATTTTGGGAGAAATTTCATTTCTCTGATTCAGTTTTGCAGGACTGTGTGACTGTGTAGTCATGAACTCACAAACATTGATTCCAGGAGAAACTGTAAGATTATCTGATCTGGTATCACTTCTATCGTCAAGCCAAACAAACGATTTGATTGAAGAGTACTTTTCAGAAAGGCATCTAGTCTAGTGCAGAGTATTTTCCACTGATGATGTTGTATAAACAGTATAATCAAGTTATCTCTTTATCTCTATTTGGGTTAGATTAAATATCTTTAGCTTTAAACTTTTTCCTTTGTAAGGCATTCTGTCCAACCTTCAGTTCACATCTGTGCCTTTTCTCTGTAGTGCCTCCAAATATTCAATCTTGTGTTTAAAAGGGAGACAGCAAAACTAAAACCAGTTTTTCCAGATAGTTTTCACCAGTGCTATATTCAGAGATAACATTAACTTCACGCATTTTTTTATTTACTGCAATGGACAACCATTTTGAGTTGCTTTCTAGTAAGTTTGTGTATTCACAGATAAACTGTAAAGTGACTGAATGACTGCCCAGGCACCAGTCTTTCAGAATCAGTGGCAGGCCCATGTGCCTCATCAAAGGTTAGGCACAGTGATCTGACTGCCATTTTCCCAAAACCAAGAAGACCTTTGTCTTTATGAGTTGCAAGGTTGCCAGCTTCTGCTTATATCTCAAATCGTCAGTGGTATCTTGCTTTTATTAGAAACAGTGACTCCCACACACTGTATCTCACTGGACAGAATGTTAGTCACAGTTGTTCACACTGACCAGGGCTGAAATTGTCACAATCCCAATATAATTCTGTGTACGTTTGGAGCTAGGAGACATGGATATTCATAAAAGTGGTATCCTTTCCTGGTGAGAGTTATCTGTTCCTGCCACCAGGGTTTGGGAAGAGGGCCTGAAAGCCCTATCTTTAAGAAAGTAAAATAGGCTGATACCAGATATTAAGTACAGATACTGAGTGGAAATTAGTTCTAGTCGTGGACTTGAGACCTGACTACTTCTAGGCGGCACCTAGACTCCTGCTAAGGGCATACCACAAGTTTTCCCATTTAGGCTGTAGGTATGCAGAAACAGATCTGGGAGCCTCTGTGCAGTCTAATCTGCATGTAGAGACATAGTTTATTAAACCTTAATCCTCTTCAGAGTATTCCCTGCTGTAGCCTGCTATTCTATCAGAATGGCTCTCTTTTACTTTTCTTTTGCAGTTGTCTTTATAATGCATTTTTGTATGAACTCAATATGCTTAAAAAATAGTTCAAATTATATTCTGCTCCTGCTTTGTCCTCATTATTATTATCTTTCTGCTAAACCGTACATAATCCACAAATTTCATCAGGAGATAGATATTTAAGAAATAGATGCCTAAATGTAATTTCCTAAATATTCATCGTGATTCCAATCAAGTTTACTGATTTTAAAATGTTCTAGGCACAGAGAAATGTCTACTGAACACAAATGTGCACACATACACGTACATGCAGGCATGCATGCTTCAGTTTATATATGCATATATGCTTACATTATTTATGTTGATGTGTCAGAGGGTAAAATATTATATTTAGGTGTACTATATTTAATATTTAATAATGTCGTGGTTTAACCCCAGCTGGCAGCTAAGCACCACGCAGCTGCTCGCTCACTCCCCCCCACACCCTGGGATGGGGGAGAGGATCAGGAAAAAAACCTCGTGAGTTGAGATAAAGACAGTTTAATAGGACAGAAAGGAATGAAAAACAATGATAACGATAATAATATGACAATAGTAATAGTAAAAGAATTAAACTATACAAAGCAAGTGGTGCACAATGCAATTGCTCACCACTCGTGACCGATGCCCAGTTAGTTCCTGAGCCGCGGTCCGCCCCTTCCAGCCAGCTCCCCAGTTTATATACTGGGCATGATGTCATATGGTATGGAATAGCTCTTTGGCCAGTTTGGGTCAGCTGTCCTGGCTGTGTCCCCTCCCAGCTTCTTGTGCCCCTCCAGCCTTCTTGCTGGCTGGGCACGAGAAGCTGAAAAATCCTTGACTTAGTATAAACACTACTTAGCTACAACTAAAACCATCAGTGTGTTATCAACATTCTTTTCCTACTAAATCCAAAACACTGCACTATACCAGCTACTAGGAAGAAAATTAACTCTGTCCTAGCTGAAAACAGGACAAATGAGAAAGAAAATCATTAATGATAGCAACTTTAATGAACGCAATTTTACCCATACTTAGTGAGAAAAAATTCATAGCAGCTTTGATGAGCATTCTGTGCAAGAATTAATCTTTCAGAATAGTGTTTGCATTCTGACAAGCAGCAAGTGATTTCAGACCAGAACTCCAAATTATAGTAGAATCAAAAATATTGTCAATTTTTTGCAACCGTCTTAAAGATACATCACTTAAGACAGGCAGGAGGACTTCTATACAGTATCAACTGCCTAGCAAACTAAAAAGCAGTTCAATTAAAGGACCAGTTAATTAAATTTTTCACTTTATTCCTAGAAAACATATTGTGATGTTGTCAACAGTATCAGCAGGGTCTGACTTCCAAAGATGAGACATATAACACTGGTGCAATAGGGATTGCTGAGTTCAATTAGCATTTGGGTATTATTTTTCAAGCAACCCCAGAGGCAATAGCCCCTGCACAGAAGAGGCAAAAGCCTTTTATAAACTCAATTAATAAAAGGAATGGTAAAAATCCATTATGGAAATACAACAGTCAGAGCAGAAACAATGCTATGTGTAAGGTACAATTAAATGTTCTAAAAAAGAGTGCAGATGCCTCATGAGAATAACAGCAGAGAGATTATTAACTCCCCTAGGTATACAGGGCAAAGTAATGAGGCAGGGCTAGGGCCAGCCGAGCATTAAGAAAAAACCTAGGAGTCGCCATAAAGCAGCCATCCAGTGGTTAGAAGAATCAACAAATTCAGAGGTAGGGCGTCAGGAGCTATACCATGTACATTAACACTACTCACAGCGACGCACATGAATATGATTGATTGTTTTCTGTGGTAGTAATTGTGTGGCTATCTCGCATCCTCTTTCACAGTTTGCCAGGACTTAACCCAGGTTATAAGGCAGAAAAAGAAAAGTTCTGCTGGCTTTAGCTGGGGAAGCAGACAGAGCCCTGTTAGGGTTAAACTCAACAACAGCAGCAGTTTTCCAATGTTTTTTAGCCTATGCTGAAGCCAAACAGTGTAATGCCTGCTATGAAGCTCTGCATGCATATGCTACAAGACAGGGTTCAGATCCAAGTTCTGATCTATGAATCAGGTTGGGTAATCCCCAGCCCATGTCCCAATATATGTTTCAAATATTTAAAAATAGATGCAGTCTCTCTTTCTTATTTCTCTCCTTACCTGTAGGAAAGAGAGCTTAATTGGTTCATAGGATTATTTTTTCTTTAATTGTTCTACCCATCTGTTTCACAAAGCTTTACTCAAGTAAATCTAAAGTGGAAGATAAACTGTTATGTTCTAAAGCAATGAAGGTTGTGTTCACTCTTACTGCAGGAAACAACATTGCAAAATTCAGTGTGAGATCCCAAATGAAGGGAAAGTGATAATTGTTTTAAGCTAAACTGTTTTCAGTCACTCATACATACTCTGTTCTGGATTTCACTTGCTCATTCTCCCATACTCACAAGTACCAATGTATGTATGTGTCAGGCCACAACTATTTGCACCTTACATGGAGGATGAAGGATGCCAGTTACAGATACTATCTCCTTAGTCTGTACTTTGAGTATGACCCATCATGGTATGTGTCTTCACTATGCACAACTATGTCTCTGGGCTCTTCTTGATTGGTAATGGTGAACAGTTATTTGTATAGGTCATTCCTACCCTTTAAGAGTCAGCAGTTACTATTCTTTGGTCTCTTGCCTCAGAATCTTGATTACTTCACCCTTCATAAATGCTAGGCAAGGTTACTGCTCATTATCTTTTTTTCCTTGTTCTAGGTATTTTTATGACTAGACTGCACCTTCCTGTTGCGATGACAGGAAGAAAAGCAGCCCATACAAGGTATGTCGCCTCTTGTTATCACAGCCTGGGTTTTCTGCTGATGAGTTGTCTATAATGTGGCTTTATTGTTGCTCAGGCATTTTGATCTTGATATGAGCAACACATTTGCAATGTTTACCAATTTTATTGCTGTCAATTTTGTCCTTGGTGGTCAGTTTTAGTCGTTCTTTAAAACCCTTGCCCTACTGTTTCTCAGGTGCTTTCACACATACTTATTTCCATTCATATTTCATACCAACCTTAATATTTACATTACAGATCTCTAAATTGTTTCTTGTGGGAGCAAATTCATAATCTACGTTGGGCCAAAATTGCTATCCAGGAATAGTCTGAATGTCAAGCTTAAACAACCAGCAAATAGCATAATTATACTGTCAATGTAAAGATGTATTTTGTAGTTTCAATTCATATTGTTAGCCAAGATTCACTGCAGTGATCATTTTGAGAGAGCGTGATTCTGTGGATCACTGTGATCCAGACCAGCCTGCTTGTAAAAGTCAAGAATTTTTGTCCTATGTAAAATGAAATTGAGTTAAAATTAATGTTTCAAGCATCCAACAGCAATCAGAAGTTTATGTGCTGATTCATTTGCTTTGGGAAATACCAACTTCATGGTGAACATGATATCGAGGAAGTAGGCTGTATGAATAATTTCAGTTTTCTTTATTACCTCTATCTTGTTCAAGTTTAGCTGTACCGAACAGTTCGGGATCTATCTCTGACTGCAGCTGATAAGAGTCTGAGATGTCTTTGTGTAGGTGTAATACGAAAGAGACGTTGATTCCTGATGTGTCCTGCATTGTATGGGCCACATGTTCTTTCTGTGCCTTAGCAGAATGAGCGCAGCTGACTCTAATTGAGTTCTACTTCCTTTATTTGTCAATTTGCTTATGATAGTACATTTACGAAGGTACACTATGACACTGAAGTGAAACTCTGGGAGAAGTACTAGTTTTTTTGAATCAGGTGGTCCACTGCAAAGATGGATATACCCAGTGCAAAGTAATCACAATGTTATTTCAAATATGACATTGGAAATGGGTTGTACTCTGACCTCTTCTAAATCTGGTGCAAAATAAAAGGTATCTTGAAAAAAGTGTTAATAAGTTCCAGCTGAAAGCACTGCTTACTTTCTAAAATATGTTTTTAAAATATTTTTATGAGAACTGGCACATTTAAATACAAATAAAGGAAAGTATAAATGAAACCGCTCTGTTTGTTAAGCAAAAGGGACCAATTTTACCTCCTTGTTTTTCCAGTGCTATTTGAATAAAGCACAGGTATGATATGTGTGACTTTCAACCAAAAATTTTGTGTCACTCTCTAAAAAGGTATATGAATAAACTGAAAGTTGGAAAAGCTTCTTGCAGCTTCATATAAATGAGATTAGCTAGGGTTCAGTAAATTATATCTAAATGTAGGAGTCTCTAAACTCAGCCTCCCAAACTTCTTGTGCTTTCAAATCAATACCTTTTTCCTGTTTCTGTTCAAATGGATGTATCTATGTTCCTCCCTTGTGTTTGTGTGTGTGTCCATGTGTACAACCATGTCTGTTTGTTATTTTGGAGGAGGAAAGATGGGGCTCTGTAGATTCAGGAGCAGTTGGATAAATATTTATTTTTCTGAATGCAACATCTGAATTCGTCCTTCTGCAACCTCTTCAAAAACTGGCCACATGTTGACTTAACTGAACAGCAATATTTGTACTACATGCTTCATACTGTGCCAAGTAAGTCACCAAGGCACTCAGTACAAGTTTTGCTGTCCACACATCTGTTGTTTGCCGTAGCAAGTTTGACATTAACACATCCAGGAGTCCTCAATGGAGCTATGTAGCAGATTGTGCCATACTGAGAGCACAAAGGAATGTCAGGTGATTGGCAGGTCTCTAACACCTTTTTCAAAAGCCAGACTGTGCGTGTGTGGGAGGGGGGTTAAAAGTTCCCTAAGGGTTTCCAGTTTAGGAGCTGATTCTAATCATAATTACAGGAATTTCACACAGATATAGCTCCATTTGGTTTGAAGGAATGACTCATCACTGTGCATGCTGAAAGGAACAGAGCTCAGAGAAGAGAGTCAGCTGATGCTGGTGGCACAGTTATGAAGGGGTGAGTTTGAAGAAAGTTGTGCGTACTGAGCCAGATCAGAAAGAAATGTCAAAGAAGAACCAGGGAAAGCTGGAACAGGCTTCTGTCATTTTGGACTGATTGAGGTATATTTAGCCTCAGCACCTGCTGAGAACACAGTAGACGTATCTGTATCCAGATTCTGGTTTAAGTTCAGCAGGTGACATTGAGAATATTGTAGAAACATATATCAAAGAGACAGAGGTTAATTCCCCTTATAAATATAAAACACTCGTATCAGTAATATTGCCATTTGGTCAAGTTGACAAAGGAGTGTCCTGTTAATAGAGGAATATTAAAATAATTCTGATTCAATCTCTGTTTAAAATGAAATAAAATTTCATTTTTTATCAATTACTTCTTTTAAACTCTTTTCTAAACATTTCTCAGAAACTGCACAAGAAAAACTTACAGCAAACATCCTTGTTAGTTTTCATCTGACCAAACTGCTATGACCTTTACTCTTGTTTTCTCATACCTTGGCGCCATCTGCAGCCGTGTGTACATTAATCTTGGCAGAGTAAGATACTACTCTAAAAATGGCAGAAAGAATACTTTAGGTGTGATTTCAGGTTTTGCTAACATAATTTTCTGCTTGGGAACCATTTCCTTTTGCAACCTGGAGTTACTTTAAAATAACATAAAGTTACAGGGTGGGACCAAGAAATTTTCCTCGTTTCCTGGATCTGGGAGCATAGCTTGGCTACATCGTGACTCCATGTCAGGATGAGACCCAGGTAGTTACTCTGCCCCGTATCCATAAAAAGGAAGGGGTTTTGCATCCTCTGAATTCTTCTGCCTTGTCAACGGAGGCATACCTTCAGAAATTTCTGTAATGGTTGCACAGACTGGAGGAATTTTATAGGCAGATTACATAGTCTCAGGATAACATTAATGTTCTAATTTATGAGTATTTGTGATGAAACAATACATGAGGTCGTTGGACCCCAACACTCATTTCCAAGTCTGCTCAAGGCTCACGAAAGTGTCTGTGAGTCTGGGGCTAGTGTGGAAACCTCGAGCAGAGGTTTCCCAGTGTGTCCTCAAGCACTAATTTCACTCTCCGCTTGATTGTGATCAAGATGTTTAGTCCAAAACTGAAATATTAATGAAGAATTTTCTCTTCAAGGAGGGAGGATAGATGTCTGCTGCCCTAAGGAAATACTTCTGGGTCATTCTGCTTTTCATTTTGGTAATACTGTCTTTCCTGCTAATAAATAGATATGAAGTGCCTAAATTGTCCCTTCATATGACAAACCTCCTTGGTGTCTTGGGGTTGTTTCCTTTTTTTGATTTTTAATCTGGAAAATAGATTGATCATCCCTTAAAGCAGCAGGACCACATCCAGCTGAGAAAAAGGAGGATTTTAAAATTATTGAAGCACAAAAAATACACATCTGCTGGAATGTGAACTGATTCACATATTCCTGGTAATTAATGACAAGCTATAAGTAGAGTTTTAGAAACCATTTGCAGAACAGTAAAAAGAAAATGGGGTAATTTATATTAGCATTCCAGATATGGTATGCTACAATGTGATATATAGGATTCATAGGTAAGACTGAGAAATAGTGCTAAGTGCTACAATAATGACTCTGTGAGACTAATAGCCAGTTTTGAATGTTAAGAAAGTTACCTCTACTTCTACTATTGATTTACAAATTTCCCATCATTCTTTGTAATATAAAGCTAGTTACACATCCCAGAAAAAGTATCAAAAGTGCTCTACCTGCACCAAGAGCAGCCCAGGTGCAGGGCAGGATGCTGGGATGCCTGTGTGCCTCTACACTTAATACACACAAAACTTTCCTCCACTGGTAAAAAGTGGAAGCATTGCTTGCAAAGATGTTACGAGGTCAGTTTGAAAATAAGTCCAAGAAGAATGCTGTTGAAGTGCATCCAGTGTATGCATGCACTGTTCACGGATATTTTTTGGTGCCTCTCCTGGTCAGATGGGGCCAGATAGGGGTACTTGATTTCTGAGGTTACAGAATCTACCACAGCAGCCTGCATGTGAGGATTTACTCAGGTCCTTCCAGTTCCAGCCAGCTTTACTTTGGCAAAATTACAACTAAGATGCCATGATTTGATCTGAAGTGCCTTATAATGTTGCAGTGATAGGAGGGCATTATGGGGGGTTCAGATGGGGGCTGGGCAGGATAATTATTTTTTTTCCTTCCTTTCTTCCCATTGCAAAAACTTGTTTTCTTCTAAATCTGCTTTCTGAGGTCTGGATCTTGCTTGCCCTGGCCCCTGTGAATAGTTTTATATGTTTGATTCCTTCCATTTTGGATTATTGCTCATGTGCCTGATATCGCAGGCTTGAGACTTATTCTTTCCTGAGAAAATTTTAGCACGTTGTACCTTAGACTCAAAATGCTAATAAGAAATGTCATAAAACACCTGAGGGAAAAATCCCTCAAATTCTTCCAAAGTGATCATGAATCACTTCAATTATTATTTTAAATGAGTGCTTTAAGCACTCTAGAATAAACAGTAGCAATAGGTATCCCTCAGATTAAGTTCTTAGCCTATACCTCAAGTATTCCATTAATTTAAAACACTGCTGCAGAAATACAATGAAGGAATGCTTTGAAAGTATGTAGGTAACACCTCTGGTAAACTGCAGTGCCCAGTCTAAAAAGTCATGAATTCTTATTAACAGAGATAATAAACATGTCAAGACATCAACACATTGGCAGAAAAAATTAAGACTGACACTTAAGACTGATATTCCTAGTTGTCTTTTAATCTATATCTCTTTATCAAGAATGGTAGACAAGGGAATTAGGGATATTATTTTTAGCATAAAAATTATTATCTTTAATTGCAGTAGTGTAATGGGATTGAGTTTACACATATATCTGTATAAATGAATATGTATGTTGGAATGTGCAAAAGTGTCCTGCGTGTGGTGTGTGTTTATATGCAAAGATCACACATTGTACAGTGGGAATGTTAGTCATACTAACTTAAACAATAGTGTTTTAGAATCAATTTGTTTAATTTATTCATACTTTAACCCATGTTTTTAATAAGCCTTCATAACAGCATGTCACAATGAGCTGTTAGACTGAGGAGCAATTGCAGAGATTATCATATATTAGAAAGTTCCCACTCCGATCAGGATCGCTAACCAAGCCATAATCAAGAGCTAATTGTCTTCAATGTGAATTTAAATGCAAAGACAATAGACGATAGATAAAATTAGAATTGTAAGGTATCCAGTAAAATTCTATTACATAATTTCTCAGCCACTGAGAGCCCAATTGAGAAAGGTTCTGAAGGCAAAACTTTTAAAGGTTTTAGATACTTTGAAACAATGACCTTTAAAAAGTCTTATCAATCTAAAATACCTGTGTTCTCTCTGACCTAAGTATAAGACACAACTATCGAGCATCAGACGTACACATGATTTAATAGATATGCAGGCATGTTAAAAAACAATTTCTTAATCACACAGAAGTGAAAATAAGAAAGATGATGCAGTGGTTTATAGCATTAACTTGCAATTCAGAAAAGCTGTGTTCCCATCTCTCTTCTGTCATACATTTCCCTAAGGGCTAGAGCCACGACACCACTTAAATCAAAGTTCTTAACCTTTACATGCCTGGTCTTCAGACTAGAAAGCACTGTAATATCTAGAGATTCCATTTATATTACTTTAAAAAGTTCAGGAACAGTCCTATGATGGTTCTTCCATGTAATCATGAAATTAAAGAGAAATTTAAGATTCTTGTTCATTCCCTTCTATACTGGGCAATAGTGCTGTTTCAAGAAAGGTAAAAAGTAGCTCTTCCCTACATAATTTATTAGCCATTAATAGAGCTATCCCAGTTTTTTGTACTCCAATCACAAGACATCCAACCAAAGATTAACCTCTCCCTTCTAAGTAGTCACATCTCTCTCCTTTTTCTTGAATTTAATATTGGCCGTGAGAAGAGGATACACATATGGCTCAGGAAGGGAATTTTTGTTGAAGAAGCATATAAACTCTAGCTTATATGAAGCAAAGCCAAGGGAAGGATGCAGAGCTTCTCGGGTGTCGTGGTTTAACCCCAGCCAGCAACTAAGCACCACGCAGCTGCTCACCCCTCCCCCTCCCAGTGGGATGGGGAGGAGGATTGGGGAAAAAAAAATAAAACTTGTGGGTTGAGATAAGAACAGTTTAATAACTAAAGTAAAATAAAATATAATACTAACTAATAATAATAAAAATGTAATAATAATAATAATAATGATAACAGTAATGAGAAGGAGTATAACGAAACGAGAGAAATAAAACCCAAGAAGAGACAAGTAATGCACAATGCAATTGCTCACCACCCACTGATGGATGCCTGAGCAGTGATCTGCCCCTCCCGGCCAACTCCCCCCTGTTTATATACTGGGCATGATGTTCCATGGTATGGAATACCCCTTTGGCTAGTTCAGGTCAGCTGTCCTGGCTATGCTCCCTCCCAGCTTCTTGCACACCTGCTTGCTGGCAGAGCATGGGAAACTGAAAAAGTCCTTGCTTAGGATAAGCGCTACTTAGCAACAACTAAACCATCAGTGTGTTATCAACATTATTCTCACACTAAATCCAAAACATAGCACTGTACCAGCTACTAAGAAGAAAATTAACTCTATTCCAGCTGAAACCAGGATACTGGGTGAGATTGCTTCTAAGTGTACATTAGTGTCCAGGGAATTTAGGACAGACCAAGCCATGTCTGGGAGACTTAGGCATCTATAAAGGAGTTAGACAAAGCTGTGGAGTAAGGTAGATCTCCTGAAAACAGATGTCATTAATTGTGGACTTCCCTTTAAAGTGCTGGTTGCTTTCTGACTCAATAGGAAAGAAGGCATGACTAAGAAAGTGTGATAATTTAAAAAAATGAAATATAAGAAGGTTTTTTTTCTTACTGTTCTTTATGCTTTGCTTTTGGCAAGTGTACTAACAGAATTAAAAAAATAGGTTAAATTCAGATTTCCATTTATGTGGAAAAGATACACTTCCTGACATGAGCTTTGCACTTGCATTTTCTTTCAAACAAGTGAGTCTCTCTAAACTGGGGTGACATCTATAAAAAAATCAATACAGCATGAAAGAGAATTCTCAAAGGTTTCTAACCCAGAATTCATGAAACAACACAGCTGGGTTTCTTTCTCAGCAAGGCCATTGGGTTTTCATTCCATAAGAACATTAAAATCATTGCTAATTTCCTTCCTTATGTCTCCTTTATAAATTAGAAAGTACCTCTAATTATGGTAGTCAATAAGTATGAACGTTTCTTGTAAAGTGATTACCTCTAAAATCTTGGGAGTTTTTTTTTTCCTCTTATTTTTTGTTTAAGATAATTAAAATTAAGTTGCTACAATATTGCTCAGAATTCTGGGTACCTTCACTATTCACTCCCACATACTCAGGGGAAAGCTGAGTGACAGTTTCATCTGATCTGGCTTTGCCTCAGGAGAGATGTCCACAATTACATCACCCCCCAAAAAGGGGGGGGGGGGGGAAGTGCTAAAATTAAGGCTTAGAATTCATCCTCTGATCTTTCAGCAACCAATTCATGTGAAATACGTAGGAATGATGATTATGGGAATAATGTGTATGTTCTTCCCATCAAAGTGCTCTGCCTTGGCTAACCAGTTCGCTCTGAACATTTTTATGCTGCAGCACTCTGCTATTCCTTTTGGTGTATATCATTAATTACCTGTTGAACCCTATATAACTTCAGTGGAATTTTCTAACTGTCTTTTCTCATCTCCCACCCATGGAAAACAGAATCCTGTAACATGTTGATACGATGTGCAACACAAGTGATTAAAATCCTGTGAAGAAACATAAAATGTAGTCCAAATGTAAAAGTTCAAAATACAGAAGGGAAATTGAATGTAATTTTGTTGTCTAAATGTTTTGGATGGCTATATTAATTTTGTAAAGTGCTCAGGTAAAACCCGTAAGTGTGACCTGTCAACTAAAGATTCAGCTTAAAATGCTCAGAAGACTTACCATTTCTTTGAACTTTCTAACAAATAAAGATGAAACTCTGAATTTCAGGGTAAACCAAACACAGGATAGATAATACTGATTGTTTATTGCTGTTTGTTCTGGCAGGTACAAACAAGAACTGAGTATTTATTGCTTCTTATCTCTTTATACCATTCGAATGTTTGTAGAACAGTTAAGTCAATGTGGAAAGGGGAATAACAAGTTTTTTAGAGTGTTGCTGTGGACTAATCGTATAATAATTCCTACTTTAGTACAGTTAGGTACCATGTTTATTAGCAATCATTTACCTGTGACTTTTAGTACTTCTGTAGTGACAAATGGTTTATTCATTGTTTCCAAAAGTCTAAGTCTTCCAGTTTACTTGCTTATCTTCAGTGAGTAAAGGTGGCAGAATAAGATCCTTGGAAACTATAGAATTTCGCTACTAGTATCTTTGTGAAGATGAATTCTCTACTAATTACATTTAAATTATCCCAAATAATTTTTTTTTGCTCTGCTGTTCCTACCCTGAAGTGAAAATGGAGGGCTTTTTTACCAAGTAGGAACTTGGTAAAAAGTGAAACTTTGTGAACTTTTTCACAAGTAAAATTTTCACAGAACGAGTGAACTTGGTTCTGTGAAAATGAAAAGCAATGGTAAGACTAAGTTTCATCAGAAATCGGGTAACGGATAATGACATTAATAGAGGGCCATACACTGCCACTGTCTCCATATGAACTGCTTTTCCATAGTGAAATAGGTCACATCCACGCATAAAACTTCTTTCTCTACTTACAAAGTACCTAATTCTGTTTTAATTCATTCACTTTGGAAATGACATAACGGCCCTCTGGAACAGATCCTTCTGCTATGAGTTTCAGGCTGAGAATGCCACTACAGTGAGTCCCTCCCTGACTGTTCTGCATTGTGCTGCTTTTCATTTCATTCAGCCTGCCCAGGTACCTGCGTCTGCAGCTTCACAGTCATCTTGATTACATGACACTTTAAATGCCGTAACAGGAAGGATCCCTTTATGACTCCAGTTGTGGCAAACCACATACCTGTGACAAAATAGCCGTATTTAGTCCCATTTGTAGGATATAAACTTCCTTCTCCTCTCAGCATGTTTAGCTCAGCGGTTCTAGTTGTGATGGTTTCTTGCTTTCCTCTTTCCCTCTTAACCATTTTTTTTCCCTTGTGAAAGCTGAGATCCATTCTTACATCTCCAGGAGCTGGATCTTTAAATTAAAGATCAAGTATCACGAGACTCATGATATAATCACAAGGGTGAGAAACATCAGAGAATTTAGGACTGTATGATGTGGTTCAGAAATGAGAGCAAAGTAAAATCCTGTCCACCTCAAGGTACTGAAGTAGATGTGCAAAATGATGCATTGCCTGAAGAATCCCTGACGGTAAGAATTAATCAAGCATTTGCATGAAGGTGCTGAATTTTACTGAATTTTTGTCTTTATTTTTTTATATTTTTATATCTTTAGTATGGATGACTGCTTTTCTGCTACAAATGAAAGTAATGCTTGATCATTCTTGAAGATGTACATTCATTCAAGCACAATCAAGATTCTCTTCTCCCCCTCTCTCTCTTTTTTACGTTTTCAGGTTAGACTTACAAGGATTTGTTTTTTCCATGACATTTTAACTTTCATATTCTGAAGATAGATACCAATGAGAAGAGCAGAGATATTCTGAAAACTCAAGATGGATTTCAATGGAGACAACCATCTACTTGGGTGTCAAAAAAGTACATTTTTTATTTCAGTTGTGCCAAATTTTAAAAAATATGTATTTGATGTGTTTTTTCTTTATTCTTAACTTGTTTCTAAGACCTTTTCTGGCCCCATAGACCTACAAAGATGCCAGGGAAACTACTTTTTATTCTTAAGTATATATAGAAGACAAAGCATGAACATGCCAGAGAATTCAGAAATTTTAAAAGATTATTTTTTAAAAATGTTGTTTCAGCTTGTCAACAATGGAATGAAGATGCTTCAGCGGTCATCATTCTGAAGGATGATTTACTGAACTATACTCTTTAATTGAAAGACAGGACATGGAGACAGAGCTAAAATTAAAATCACGGATCACCAAAATTCTAGGGCAAAGATCTTTTTGTGGTTAGGGCAGCTATAAGTTGCTTAATGTCCTTAAGGTTAATCAGAAGCATGATAACATGAAGTTCTGCAGTATCAGTGGTTATTATCACTTGCCACACTAATTTTACCCATCCATAAAATGTTAATGAATGTGAAAGAATGAAAACTTAAGACATTTTCTGGTAAGAATTTTAAAATGCTCTAGCAGCAGTTAGGTGTCTAACACACTTTGAAAGCCAATAGCAGTAAGATACTCAACTGCCTGTTCTTTATAAAAAAAAAGAAATCCACTTCTCTTTTCACACAATTAACTAAACTAAAAAAATCAAGAGGCTGGGAGAGTAAATAAAAATTTAAGTCTATATCTTGCAATTATACATGCTTTGTATTTTACTATGTCTATTGAGATTGCTATTGCAATTCACTTAAAGGCTCAAAAATCATTAATCAACTGCTCAAAATAACTGTCTTTTAATTATACATATTTTCAATTTTACACATTGGGTTATTTTTATTTGATTACTTCCTTCTAGAAATGTCAAAGTTCTTTTAAAGGTTTTCTTTGCACACGGGAGGTCCACAATGTTATGTTAAAACAGAAAAAAGATACATTTGTTTTATCATCTCAGATGTCCAGAAATTAAGGTATTAAGAAAATACAAAGAAGAGAATGAGGACTGAAATAAATATTACTTATAGTAATTTAGAAACCTTATAACTGCAAATAAGGATGTACAAAAGATCTTGGTTGTAAGTTTATCTTTTTCTCATCAAGTATTAATATTCACATTTAACTCTCAGCATTATGTGCTAATGCTACATATGGTTTGCAAATCTTTCTCTCCAGAAGGGATACTATATATTGAAACTCATTTTAAAGCCACATGTAGTTTTTAAAACATTCCTCATCCTCCAGCAAAAATGTGACCAATTAATGATTGTTTGCTGTAGTGTTTCACAAGTAATTTATACCAAATGATTAAAGCATTACTTTTAATTTTGTACATTTGGGATATTTGAATTCTTTTCTTGATGTCTTTTCCTTCTGCATCTTTTTTCTTTTTGCCTGTTTCCCATCATTCTTTTTCCCATCCCTTTTTCCCTCTACATTTTGTTATTTTCCATTGTTCTGGGCCATGTGCCTTCATTTCCCTCCAGCCTCTCAGCGTTAAGTACTTACTTCTCAAGAGAATATTATTTGGTAGTTTTCTGGTTACCTTCTGGTCTAAGGATTTTTTCCCCCACTTCCATCTGTTCACTTCATTTCACAACATTTTCTGCTCCTAGTCCTTCCCTGTATTTTTTTTTTTTTCCCAGGAGATCACCTTTTTCTTTTTCCTCAGATCTTTCCATAGTTTTCCAGCACAGGGGTGCTCTGAGCTCTCTTCTGTTTCTCTGATGGCTTACTGTAGATCACCTTTATTGTAGTTCCGTTACTCCCCACAGATGTTTCTCCCTGTGCTTTTTTGTTTCCTACACACAAACACACGTTCTGCCTGCAGTCACAGTATTTTATGCTTGTTGCCAAACTACATGTTATTACAGCTACCGGATCCTTTCTTTTCCTCTCCATGTAAAGAAACAAAAGACCACCTGACTGCCTTTTTTTTTTGGGGGGGGGGGGACACATTTATTTTGTTCCTAAAGAGAATAAATTGGTTCCTAATACGATAGCCATTCTAAGGATTTAGGACTTGCAGCCTGCAGGTTCGGGTCCCTGTTCTGCTGAGTACTGAACAACCTGATGCCAGACAAGCTTATCACCTAAGAAACCCAACCTCTGTTCATCAGTTTTGAACCACTCAGATCTAAGCTCTGCCTCTCCCATTAAAAATTTAATTCATTTATCATTAGTTAGTTTAGTTCTTTGGAGAGAGTTGACCTGTAGTTTTCATCTGTTTCATTATTCTGTTTCAGGTTTTGTGATATTGTGAAACTCAAGATTTTCTTTTTAGCGAGAAGGAAATGGAGGTTGAAATAGAATGACAGACATCTGCCTATTTGCTCTTTCATGCTACCTTTTTATGTAGGAGTTACATATGAAATACAAGAATCTAATGAGATTGCAGAAGTTTCATTAAGAACAGGATAGGAATGGAAGAAGACCACAACCTTAGCACAAGAAATATTCATCAGTACTGACTTGTTCATGGATTTTTCATCTTCTATATGCAAAAAGGGGAAAAAATTTCTCAAAACCAGTTTAATCAGAGAGAAAAAAATGTTTTGTGGAGTCATGAAAAGTTGCATGCCCTTTCATTCTGGCCTTGAATTGTTTCATAAACATGAAAAATTATTTATACAAAGATGAATGTGCACAGTTTCCTTCTTCAGTGCCCAAGACCCATGCGTCAGCTACTCTAGAATAATTCTCATTGGCTAAACTAGAATCTGAAGAACCAGGATCATGAGCAAAAGAAAAGCAATAATGATATTAGCACTCCTGTTGTTTCCTCACTGGCAAAAAGTTTGCAAACTATGAATGTACTCGTATTATCAATATTCTCAATATGAAGCATATTTATCACAGGGAAAAAAAATAAATCTGTTCAGATTTTTCTAAACAAATGCTTCAATTCATTATCATTGCCATTTTACTGATTATTTGCCAAGGCCTGCTTTGGTTTTTTTTTTGTTTTGTTTTATTTATTTTGTTTAAGATATACCTGAAATAATTGTTACCTACTATGCTAATTGAGCTTGGTGGTCATTATTTAACCAATAAACTAATCTTATGTGAGAAGGCAGTTTGCTCCAGCTCTGTAAAATCTTAGCTCCAATTGAGTCATTACCCTAGGGGATTCCAATCTGCAATGAAGGAAAATGGGATAGAAAATGGAGGAAAGGGTGAATCTTGGTTTTAGACACTGGATGCTTACAGTTCAATTTCTCACTTTTTTTTTTTAAATTTCATTTTTATTCATTATCTGAGCTAAGTAACACTGATAATTAACAAAACCTGTAACTGACTTCTTATCATACATACTGATCTTGCTGTGACTTTCTGAATATAATTATTTTACCAATAACTTTTCCTATGGTTATATTGTAGGCATGTCTAAACAAACTTCTTCACTTTAAACAGATTGAACTGCAAATAAACAAATAATTTCTGAGACATAAGCTAGTAAATGTCATTTAAAATAAAATGAAAATCAAATTTGAGCCTTGGAACTTAGAGCCTTTTATTTTGTTGATCTGTGTTCTGCTCATAAATCACATCCTTGAATTTTTCTGGTGGAAAAAATAAAACCCCAAAACCAGTCACTTAAAATTCTGGACAGATATATCTGTGGAATATAAAACAAAAACAAAAGCAAAACAGCAATAAATAAATAAAATGCAACTGAAAATGCCTTTATGATGCCATCATCCAAGACACAACATTTGAAGAATGTGCTTGTTAAAACCCAAACTATGAAAAGATCACTTTTAATATACAAGTTTTGGGCTGTAGTAATTAAAAATCTTGTTATTTTACCACCAGTGAAAGGATAGGAGAAATAGTGACTGCTGTCAGTGCTTCTGTGTATAGCTCTGCACATTCTATAATGGTCTGACAGCTCTCATACTACTTTTTGTGTCTAACAAAAATCAAGTACTATACCTTAGATGATACTAATCTCCTGTGACAATACAAATCAGTGAGGTGCATAGGTGTCTGAAGTACAGTATAAAATGAAAATGCTGCGTGTTAAGGATGCTAAAAAACCTGCTTTCATTCATTTCTATTCCTGCTGCCTTTTAGAAGCATATATTATCCTCAAATCTCTGTACACCCAGAAGTACGACCTCAACAACAATAAACTTTTGTCTTTGTACTTTATATTATTCGAAGTATTTTCCTGTATTGAGTGACACCTTTTAAATATAGAAGCCATGGAATAATAAATCATTCATCTTTCCTTTGTTCTCCACTTGTACTTCTTAAACAGATCCCAACATACTAGGGCTTTTCTCAGGACTGACTGGAAGTTATTATATAGACACCATAATACAGATAATAATAGATGTCTGATTTTAATGGAAATAAATATTTAATATTTAGGAGAACATAAATATTTTCTCAGCTGTTTAGCCTACAAATATTAGAAGCAACAACAAACTTGTGGTGATTGATGTCTTCATGGACCTATTGCTGGACATATAAATCCAAACTTTGACCTCAGTTATGTTCAAGTTGAAAATGAATAAACAACAACTCCATGTATCACTGATATGTCTCCAGAATTAAAGCAATGCTATTGAAAAATTATTTTAGCCTGCAGCTGCTTTCTACCTTGAATTAAGAATGTTCAGCCACTAATGATGTTTCTGTATGAATCATTATTTTATTTTAGCCATGTAATTTTATTATATAGGATTATTATCAATGTCACACACTGTTTACTCCTGTGAAAGACATATCTTTCTAGCAAGATGGTATTTTAATATGTTTTTCATCACCTTCCAATCTCTAAATGACAGTAACTCTCTTGCATTTAGCAAAAGAGAAGATGGATTTGTTCCTGGTCCTCAAGCATTTATTTCTGCATACTGGTGTCTTCCAAATGATACTCTTGAAAATAGGAACAAGAATAGAGCAGCAATCAACCTGCAAAGCATGTACAATCACCTGAAGTGTCTGAACCCAGACCTAAAATGAAGGGCTCGGAACCATTTCTTCAGTAAATGTGCCGTTTTGTCTTGGAGTTGAAGCAACACGTATAAAACATATTTTATATGAACATGTATCAATGCAAACTGCATTCTGTGCCAAAAGCATTGGCTGCTTTACCTACATGAAAAGGCTTTGTTTTCCATTTGACAAAGACAACGAGAATTTTGGACAGGAAACTGAAAAGATAAGAGTTGGCCATACCAGTAACAGTGCTGCTCACAGCTGAAGCATACCTATGTTACCAAGGTGACCATTCTTACAGACTCATGCTGAACTCATCAGTAATCAGGAGTTTAACTAGCGAAGTCTCTGGAAGTTGGATTTCTGTCTTGGCTAGAATGTAAAAGTCTCACGAAGCTTCTCCTTGTTCACAGACTTTCCCCCAGAACTATTCAGAACCGTATGGTTGAAGTATAAAAATTCCTACAATATAACAAATTAGATCAATATTAGAAGAAACATTTTAAAGAAGCTAATTCATATACCTGCACTGTTATGTGATAACGTCCATATCAGTGACATTGCTTACAATAAGAACTTTTAGGAAGGATTTTAATACATGAATCCCTATGATCTATTGTTATAATGACATGGGCAGAATATCAGAATAAACGCACGGACTTCTGCACGGAGCATGATGGCGTATGTATTCCAGCTCTTACGTACTCCAGTTGTTACAGCTTCCTCACAGAAGCCCTCTTGCATATTTTTAGTGAAATGGGATTCTCCAGAATGAAATGGGCATGAAGACAAGATATGAAGGTCTAAAAGTCTGTTTTCTACCCTAAGCAGAAAATTAACCTAAAGTGATGGAGAGCTTCAGGACTATATGTACCTCCCACAGTAGGAGCCAGCTGATCCTTCTCTGCTGCATGGAAGACCAACAGGAGTTTAGACCTGTCAGTGCTGGCAGATTTGAAAACATCAAGCCTCAGGTGTTCAAGTGTCGTAATGCTAGAGGTCACACAACTCACATCCTCAGTTGTTGTGAAATACACTATTTTTATTCCTTGAGAGAGGCCCGGCAAGGTTGCTGACACCCTGCCCCCTGACACCCTGCCCCCTAACTGACATCAGCAGCGTAGGCAGGATGCTGCCCGCATTATCCAGGTAATGTATGATTCACTCATATCGCACTACCATTGGCGGAGCCGAGGGGCAAACGTGACTCTTACCCGCGTTCAAAAGGTATTTGCATGATTGGCTGTTGCTGCCAGATGACCCAGACACCAAGTGTCCCTGGCAGTCCGCCGGAGCCATGGCATCACTTATTATCCTATGTTTGCTGTAGGTGACTGGGTGAGCTGCCGTATGGGCGCGTTGTTGCTCATCTTTCTGGCTGCATCAATAAAGCTTTGTTTTATATCGTGTTGCCAGGCTCTGTTACTGTTCAGACCACAGTTGCTCAGTCAGTCTGGTAAAAACACACCAGCATATACCACGAGGACTCCCAGTATCTTTGCATCCTTCTGTACCATTGCTGCTACAGTCACAAATGTGTTTAATGAACGACGTGTACAAGTTAAAAAGAAATTGAAAACAAAACCAAATGCAGAAGGAGGTTGTTAGTGAGCTAAGTGGAAAGTTGCTGCAACAGTTGTGTTGAATTTGTCAAAGCTGTTTCGCGGAATTTGTTTTGTAGTGGATTCTGCCAGGAGTTAAGGCATCAAGAGCACAAGAGTTTCATGAGTCAAAGGAAAATCGTTCTTGTGCAGTAAAAACTCGCAGTAAGAAAGCTAAGAAAAATTATTGGATTCTTTAAGATATCACAGAATTTGTTTCTTGTCAGATGAAATCTCTTGCTGTCCAAATTACTGCCTTATCTACTTCCAGACATACACTGAGAAATCAGTGTTTGGTTTCCTTTTGTTAAGTAGATAGCATGTATTAAAAAGAGAGTGTTTGAAAATTACTTAGTGAACACAAGGAAATTGGCCACTGTGATGTCATGGCACAAAAACCAGCAACAGTAATTTTTTAACTCTCTTTTGTAGTTCAGGATTATCAACAGCAGTGTATCACACAGAAATTCAGCTTTGAGGGATGGGAGGTACTTTGGGGCATTTTTCAGGCTGGATGTAATTACATTTTTATGAATTCATCTTTCCTTGACAGGAAGATTTAGATGTGCTTGATTTGTGACTGGGATATAGACTTTAGTATAAATTCAAGGGATATTAGGAAACGGGTTGAGAGACAAACCTCACAAAAAAGATCAGTCAAAGCAAACAGATGAAAAAAGGGGAAGGGCAAGAAAAGATCATGCAAGAAACTTGATTACTTGGAGAGAGAACTCATTCTCTTGCTAACTCTGAATGATCCTGTACAGCACTACTTTGTGAAAGTAAGGAGTTAATTCCATTTGATATTGAATTTTGTCCTGTCTTTTCTCTGAAACATGGTATAGCTCAGAGATACACTATTCATTCATGTATCTGAGTTTTTCAGCTTTGGGCTAGCTGAACAAACCACAAGAGACTGAGAAGAAATCACTTTTTCTTAATGATACAGAATGTCTGGCAATAACTAGGATACCAGATTCATAGAGCATGTGGTGCAAAAAAATTGAAATGAAGTATTGGTTTTGGTTCACTGGTGAAGCTACACATTAAAATTACCTTGGACAAAATTCTTTTGGGGTCAAACTGAAACAACATTTCAGCTTTCCCACCAGAAGAAAAAATTGAAAGAAATCCGCTCTTGGTCATACAAAATTTGACTAAACCAAAAGATTTTGATTAATTTTCAAGGAGCCTTTTATTTTCAGATAAACAAAAAAAGTAAAATTAGTTATTTTTAAATCTAAATTTAGTTAACTAAATAATAAAACTAAATAATAATTAAACATAATACAATAAAAATAATCAGGCTAAATAATAACCAACTCATGTTGGTTATGCAAATACAATTTAACTTACTTCCATTTTTTCCCAGGGTTGTCTTGATTGAAATAATCTTACTAATTAAACACAAATTCATACAGTCTTTGTTGCCCAAAAATGCATTTTATACCCCAAAAATGTGTCACCTGGTAATTGTTATTTACTCTCTTCAAAAAAACATTTTCAAAATGTAGCTGTCCTGCAATGCATAAAATTAACTGCAAGATCAAGCAGGTGGCAACTTGTAATTGCTAATCCTGATTCTCTAAAATTTGCATATATCTGAATCTCTTGATCAACTAATCTGTTCTTCTTTGCAGACCATGTTTGACTCCTCCATTTCTTTTGCCATTTGGATGATAGGCTTCCTGAGATACACTTGTTCAGTGCTTAACACAACCTGGCCTTTCCTGGCAGAAGAGTCTACTCACAAATTCTGCTTATGACTATTTAGAAGATAAATAATGGTAACAATAACTGTGGCAATGTACTGTGCAGCAAAGGATTCTTCATGTTTTTAAATCCTTTCTTTTCACTAACAGAAAAAAGGAACTTGCTGCAGTCACTTAACAGCTTCATGTAAAAAAGCTTTTGGATTTTTGTTTTCATTCATGAATTTTCCTTTTTTTGGGGCAGATTTGAAACTAGTGCCATCTGCCTGTCTATCCATCTTCCATTACTTTACTGTCAATTGTGGGCACAGTAGAAGTAAACACAATCAGCAAGAAGTTGCTGCAGACAGACAGCATCTTAAATGCCCTGTTTGAAGGACAGAAACATAATAAAATCCTGAATGCTGATTGAAAATCTTAACAGTGAAGAGGAAAGCCTAGAAGATCAAAAGAAGTAGTTTGGATTTATACTTTTTAGTGTTTAATATAAGACAAATTCCTGCCCTTGCAGGACTATGAATTTGCAGACAGAATGCTAACTGTTGAAGCAATTCCATGAGAAAACAAACATTTAATTTGAGATCCTAAATGTTATTCAAAATGCTTGCTTTTATTTCTAGGAAGGATGTTGAGCTGAACATAGAGGTTAAAAATTCCTAATGCTGAAAAGATCTTATACACTAGACAACTGTGGGAGAAAGGGAGAAGGGACCTTAACTTGATAGCTTGTATCATTTTTGAATAGTAATATTTTTTTGTGATGATTGCCAAGTTGGGATTCACTTGAAACTCATCACCGTTTTTATAATGTCTTATTAACCTTGTTTGCTGAGATTTTGTGCCTGGCCAAATTAGATTTGATGGTAGAAATTTCTTTGGGGACTGTA
This sequence comes from Gymnogyps californianus, assembly GCF_018139145.2. NCBI lineage: Eukaryota > Metazoa > Chordata > Aves > Accipitriformes > Cathartidae > Gymnogyps > Gymnogyps californianus. Next base: position 75,182,681 of record NC_059472.1, on the reverse strand, counting down.
GATGTGCTGGGATATGTACATTTACTGGAGTTTAATGGAAATAATTAATATTCTCGTCTTATGAACAACATCTTCAGAAGATGAGTGCTAAAAATGGATTACTTTTAGCATAATGGAGCTCCTAGAGAATGTCAGGAAAATGTGTCCTTTCCAATAATTTCCATGTTTTATGCCTCCCAGTACAAATATAAATCTCCTTGAGAACTAGATAATCTGACACTCCTGGTACTACTAGGTTTCTGACTCTTGGAAACTCTAGGGATTTTTGGTTTTGTTGTTAATGATCAGTTCAGTTTTGGCTCTCATTAGAGATACAGTTTAATGGTTCAGCAATGTAAATTTTTGTTTAGTCTGTGTGTCATTGCATAGCATTACAATTTTATCATATATAAATTGTAGAACGCAGTATGTATCTTCAGTTTTCACAGCAATAAACCAACAAAAGATTAAACTATCATAATTTATAACTGAAAAGTAGCATCTTATCAAGCATGAGTTTCCACAGGAAAATTATGTGTTAGAATGGAAGTATACCACTCATATTTGATGGATGTATCTTGTGACAATACTTAAAGGGCATGATTCACTATAGTGTCATCACAGTAGTTTCTTCTATTTTTTTTTCCAGATAATTAAAAATATCCGCAATATATTTTTTTCTAGAAAAGGACTTCAATCCTTCTGTCATTGATTCATCGTGTGATTACTTCATTGTAACACCATAATATATTTTTAAATAGGGGGAAGGGGGAGGAGTTTCTTGAAAAAAGATCATCTTCTTCCCATAATGCATTTTTGAAAAAAAGGCTACTTTGGAAAACATAGACGTGTTTTTATTCTAACCAGAATACTATCTTTTTCATTTCTAACACATTGCGTAGCTTGTCACTGTCTGTAGTTGGTGCTAAAAATTCAACAGACATTAACTGTTGGTACCGGGGGACACTCCCTGTGAGGGATGTTATTGATAAAAGGGACTAATTACAATCACTAATAGAGATATCGAATTCTGACACAGAATTGTGTAAATATACCTAGACAAGATTTTCCAGCAAGACTCACTTTGCAGACTTTTCCAGCTCTTCAAATTTTCTGTGCAAAATTGCATTGGCACTAAGTCTCAGCCACAGTCAGCGAGCATTCACCAGAGTAAATTTAGGAGGATTGTAAAGGTGATATTTAGACCCTGCTGCATCTCTCCTGCAATCCTGGGCCATCTGGCAGCTCTTACCCATGCTCATTGCCAGTGACACAGATATGTTGTTAAAAATCCAGGGATCACAGGGTCTTAAGTGAGCCCATGTCCTCCTCTGTTCTGGGGATCTGGACAATGCAGAGACAAGTATTTCTAATACATACTTATGGCACAGAAGGTTTTCTTAGACAGTCACTGAAGAACTTTGGGGTTTGACTTTTCTATCAATCACCCCACACCTGCAAAGAATGTTTGCTTGCCGAGGAGGAGCTAAGCTATATTTTGATTCTATTTATCAGTTAATATCACTTTATTTTCTTCTGTTTCTAGAAATGTATCAAAATTACAGCTTAGGCTTCCCTTTTACTCTCTACTGAGTGTTGCATCTAAATTTGACAGCCAGTCCTCAAAAGCAGGTAACCACACCAGTCCAATAAAACACCACCACTAAAATGGAGCTCTCTAGTAACGCTTACATAAGTATTGGTGAAGTATAGAATATCAGTGATCAATTCTGCATACTTTCTTATGAAGGAAAGGGACACTTGTGCTGCTTAGTGGGGCTTGTTGCAGTCTTACATACTCAATCTAGAGGCAGCCTCACCTGTGCTGTCAGATATTGTCAACTTTGATGATTCTGCACAGTTAAATTTAGTGATCCCTGAACAAGGTTAACTAGTTTCCCCACAGGTTACTTTTTTTTTTTTTTTTTTAAATTTGAAAATATAACCATTCAGTGGACTATATATGAAAGTATATCTTTGCTAACCTGTTCATTTTATGGACCACATATTCCCAGATCTTGACAAAATGTGTTTTCATATCTAATCTGTGAATCATCTATCAGGTTGTTTATTTTTTTCAGATGAAAATTAATATTTTTTGGAAACATAGTGTTGTACTTAAATTCATTTGATTCTTTTCAGTCTACAGAAAAGCAACAAATGATATATCCTGAGATCCTAAAAAAAGGTGTATGAAATCAGTCTGTTTGATTTTTTTTTCCCCCAAGTTAGTAGCACCAGCAGAAGGCCTGAAGACACTAAGATGACCACAAATGTTTCTAAAATTATAGATGGAGTAGATAAGACTGAAAATACTCTCCCCACTCAGGGTATTAGCAGTGCATTCAATTTGTTAGCAGCCAGCTGGCCAAACAACAGGCATGAAGAATCTATAAAATTTACATTACACAGTAGCAATGTGTAGATGATGTCTAGATTATGTTTGGTATCTGCATTTAGGTGTATATCCCCATTGCTGGACCTCAGTGTCTCCTGTGGCTGCATCTCTTTTCGTATGGGTATGAAAAGAGTGCATACCCTACCTCAGTATGTGCAAACATTTGTGCTAACCCAAAAGAAAGTGTAAGTGGAGGGAAGGCAGGGCTATGTCTATTTATCTGTGTTACCATAGCTCCTACAGGATCCTATTATTCTTGCTACTGTACAAACATACGGTATGAAAACAGTCCTTGCCCCAAAGAGATGGCAATTGGATGCATCTCTGTCATACAAGTAAAAAATAACAGTTCATGTTAAAGAACTAACATATGCTCTACATGTGTGAAGAAAAACTTAAAAAAAAGAAAGCAAAGGACTATTGAAAAAATTTGTTCAGGGAAAGCAAATAGCTGTCCAGCCCACTCACTCCACTCACTACATTATATGGTGTTAAAAAAAGTAATTTTGCAGTTGAGAATAGTAGATTTTAAATGCCCTCTTCTGTGATGCCACCTGGTAGTACTGAACTCTGTTATCCTAGAAAAGAAGTATCAAGTCACTTCAGAGAGGCAAGCTATGCAATGAAATTATTTCATTCCCTGCTACTGCTGTCAATGAGCATTTGGCCATAGAAAATACAGGGATCAGTGTGAGGTCCTTTGATGTTTCAGAATTAGAGACATGGACTCTACTTCTCATTAATCCTTATTTGTGTATTTTCCTTTTATTTCTTTCATCCCATTATTTTGCCTATTACTCTCAATAAAACTAAAAATAAACTCTCACAAACTTACTTTTCAGATTCATGTGCATTTTAAAAAGCAATACTTCAGTCATAAGAACAACACCTCTGAGGATCAGTTCAACAAAGTCAGTGTTCTCTTTCAGCTGAGAGCTGTAGAGTACAATAATATTTGCTTCTAGGTTGTTACAGTGCTACAGATTTTGTGCATGGAGACAGCTTTGGCATATTTGAAAAATAGGATGGAATAAAACACACACATATGTTAGTTTGTGTATATATGCAATGTAAATCTAGATGTTCATTGCAATGTTTTACTGAGGAGAGGTTATTTTCTCCTTTATGACTGTTTTTTAAACTTCCTGTATCTTCTTTTTTGATTAAATCTATCTCTGATGACAGTGTGTTCATTATAGACTAGGCTTTTGTTGTCCTATTATTACATGACACCTAGCAATAACAAGTGGTCAATTATCTTTTACCTAGCACCATCAGAAAGGAAATTCAATTTACCTGCATCTTCTGTCATCACAGTACAAAGGATGTTTCCTAACCTCAGTGGCATTTTAATTAGCATGATGGTGGAAAGCAGTATTTTCCATCAGTAGGTAGTTTAGGGGCTTTAGTGTGTAAATCAGGATTTTCTATTATAGTTTGAGTGGGTTAGATAATATTCTTCTCGTGACCCAATGAAGTAGACAATCTCTATCTTTCACAAGCTTGAAACCTATAGCTGAAATGTGCACCAGAACAGACACATTTGCCCATGTCATTTCAAGATAATTTTATGTAAAACAGTTTAATTTAGGGTATCAGAATGTAGATATTCAATATAGAATGTCTCATGCTTCAAACCTGGAGAAAGTAATGATGTGGAGAGTCCATTCACAAAACAGATTGTTCCTGGCTTTATTTTGTGGTATCCTATTGTTTATGTTTCTTTTTACTTGTCAAAAGCATTTATACCCTGTGATCCGTCCTTTGTGATATACATTTGATCTCATTCAAAATGTGTAAAAGAGAAAATGAACCACATTTTGACTTGTTGGGCTTTAGACAACCTTTATCACTCCTGTGCAGGATAAGTAGACTCTTTGAGCTACTTTGCAGACAAGACACAAAAGAAGAGAGTCCAAGACAGAGAATGAGAGATGGGAAAACCAGCTCAAAAGGTGAGTCAGTACACAGCTAGCGCTGGTGGAGTCAGTAGTTGTTATTTCTTATGTAGCTTCGTTGCTTTCACTTGCATTAAAAAACTGCTTTGTTACAACAGAATATATAGAGCCATATATTGTTAGGAAATTAGAGATGGTTCTGATAGGCATGCTTAAAAGACTGACAGATCACGCCAGTTTCAAACTTCAAAACCTCTTTAATGTATCAATATTCAGTAAGAATACACATTGACAGTCACTATAAATCATTGTCACTACATACCCAAAACAATTAGTCTTTAACAAATCTATCCTAAATTAGCAGTGAGTATACAATGTCACAAAACTCACACCTTTCTAGTTGGCACTGATGTGCATAGTCTGTGACAGTCCTTAGTTGATGAGATCAAGGTTGTCAGGCTTGAGAGCTCATGAAACAGGGAAGCCAGGACCTAAGTGGGCTGTGATCTTTCTTCTCTTCCTGTCCTACTCATTGTTGATGTTTTATGCTGCTCTGAACCTTCCCCAAAAGAAAAGGGGATGGTCTCACCTGCTCTTGGCATCTTATTTCTGGTATAGGGACTTCTGGTTTCTCTTATTCTGCAGGATTATTATGGTCCCATCAGACATTTTTCCCATTTGTTTTGCAGAATGCTTTTGATTTTACTAGACATCTTTCTTGTCTGCTCCACATCCTTCATTCTTATCTTGCAGATTTTACTACTTGCACATGTTTTTCTGCACCTGTTTTTTGCAACTATACCACAAGTCTCCATCTGCCCATTTGTGGCTAGGGCTATTAATTATATATTCAAGCTTCTCTGTGTTACAAAGTGCTAATAGTGGTATTTCAATGTAACAAATTACTCATACAGTCTTGCTGGTTTTACTGGTTTAGTATGCTTATTATACTTCAAGGCAAACAGTATGCTAAGCTTGCTTCTACTTTTTGGGTGCAACAAGCCTCTGTTTTCTCTACAGTTCTAGCTTCCTTCAACAGAGAGGGAGTGCTTGTCTGTTCAGCTCAGATAAAATTTCATTCCCAAATGGAAAAATAAGTTGAAATAAAAACCAGCTACACAGTTACCAGCAAACACCATTCTGTACAATTTTCATGCAAGGCTTGTGTGACTGGTGCTGTCATTTAGGCAATGAATAGATTAGATGATATTTAATAACTACATTAGGCTCAGATAAACATCTGGTTATATTTGTTTTTTTAAAAAAAATCACAGAAAAAACAATAGTTAATGGAGGAACAGCATTCTAATAATAAGTCATGTTAAACTTTTCATGAAGGACATAAACAATTAAATATCGCCACTCCAAAAGGTTTCAGTCTTCCAGTCTTTGCATCCCTTTCACCTCAGGTAATGAGTACTAGTGTCTGAGACCACATGGAAGCCCTTTTTCAGTGACTGCCAAAAATACATATATGAAAGATGCGTTCTGTGAAGCTCTATTACTGCTCTGAATTAGCTGCTAGTTTCACAGATTCATGAATGCTCCCCCTCTTTTCTGTCATAGATTTTTTTGTCCAAGATTCAGAGTTTTGCGTATAAATGCACCAATCATATCAGTAGACACAAGACAGCTGTAAAATTTCATGTCCGCCCCATAATGTCAGCACCAGGATATGTGATATTGGCATTGGTTGGCTCTGACGACACTGAAAAATCCATGTTGAAGTCAAGAACTTAAATATGATTTTGTTAATAAATAGGCTATATCTAAAAGTGTTTTCCCTCTGATAGGTTTTCTAACTCATCTTTTTAGACACTAGCAAAACAACGTACTGCTGTGCTACTTTGTAAGGATGGAGCACAGAAAGGGAAGATAAGACAGGAGAAAAAATCAAACCTGGAAAATCTCAGGTCCCTGTATAGTCCTGCTCAACAGACATGGAAATGTGTGCAGCCCCTCCAAAGCCAGGCAGTGGAAGCTACCTAGAAACATAATCAGTCTGCGTCATACCATTATAAATAAATGGGTAGCGGTACTCCAATTTTGTTCTTATGTCTTTTCTTGATGACATGCAGAAGCATTATTTCTATTTAAAAAAAGGGAAACGGAGGCATGAGATCAGTTCAGTGATTTGCACACGAGCACATTGAAAGCTCAGAATTAAACCGGGGACTGAGTCCAGAGCTCTAACTCTCTGGCCTAGAGCTCGTAAGACCTTACAGTGGACCTATTTGCTTATTTGGCCATTACTCCTACTAAAATTAAATTTTTCAGTTGCATTAAAAAAACCCACAAGAATGGCCACCCAGTTCAGAATAAGATTAACAGTGACCATAATGGACACACAAAGAAGAATAAGAACAGCACAAATATATTTCCTTCCTAGTAGCTGCTCAGCTGCCAACCATTTTCTGCTCAGTTTCTGCTAAGGATTTCTTGATCCAGTTGTGGCCTGTCTGTTTAGTGATCCATGGTAGGTGTCTCTCCTGTGTACTTGCCCAGTCTTCCCTTGAAATAGATGAATTTCAGATTTTCAGCTAGCTCCCTGGCAATGAAGCTGCTAGCCATTACATGGAGAAACACCTCCTGTTATTTTCATCCTTAGGCTAAAGGCAACTAGAAACCAGGCACCATCTAAGCCATGACTTTGCTGATAGTCAAAGAACAAGTACAGAACAAACTCATTTAAAATTGTTTTTTGTCTCCTCTAGCATCATCTCTAGTTTTGTGAATTCAGCAACTATTTTTCATTGATCTAACTATTTTCTCAAGCTCTGAGGTACCTGAGAGATAATATTATCTGAGTCTGAGTTGCTTTTGCCTCTAATTTCTAATCGTATTTTATTTCCCATCTGTTGAGCATCAGCAGATAGAAAAATATCAGCTAAGGATGACAGTAAACCCCCTAAACACATAATGGCCTTCAAAACTAATTTGAAACTACAAGGGTGGAGGTTGATCTGCATCTGGTATATGCTGACAAAGGTCCTCAGGAAGAAATGAAACTATGGCAATTTAACAGTAGCTGAGGTTTTGACTCTGTGCCTATAGATAGTTGATAAATTCTCTTGTCCTGTGTTGTTTTTTTCAGCGTCATCTCAGCTGCCAGATAAATGGCCAGCAGTCTGGTTGAACAAGGAATTAAGCTCCATAAAGAGGAATGTATGTATTTTTCCTCTGTCTTGGTGAAAACTAATTCATAATAACTATGGGAGCTCTGAGCAGTTCTTAGAGCTCTTTAACATTCTCATTTTGCTAGTTATTGAATTTAAATCATGCCTTTTAAAATAATTGTATGAGTTATGTTTAGTAAGAATTCTAAGGATAGAAGATATGATGATTTTATCTTTGAAATGGCAATTTTTATTGATGTTGTTTTTAAAAATAAATTGTTTTATATTTCACTTCAGTTCTCCTGTGAATTGTGATTTAGCCTTCACTTAACACTTTAGATGAGAGGTAGCTTCTACCTATAATGAAAAGTTGTGATTCATTTCATCAGGCAGTTTATCACTAAAAATCGAACTGCAGCCTAATAAATAAACTGTGGAGTCTGCAGAAACCAATATGATATTTGTATGCACTAGGAATACCCCAGAAAGATCTGTAAATCAAGTGTTTTCAATGGAAAAACTCATGACAGAATCCAAAGCTGACATCTTGCCATCCTGCAGACAAACAAATGAAAAAACAGATAAACCCTGGTGAAATGGGATTCTCTAACAGCTAGGCATCCAGTGTTCATCCTTTCTCAGTAGGTAGTATTACAGGTGCTTCCAGAAAACATATCAGAAAACTTTAGCCTTCAGACGGATATCTAAAATTAAAGAGCTGGGTTGATTCTGGAGTTTTTAGCTCTTTCTGGATAAAGAGGAGTCTTCATGACTAAGGTAGATTAAAGTAAAATTTTTACATTGCTCAAATGGGATAGGATGTGTTGCACAGTTTTGTTCAGTTTTTGTGGGCTACCATGGGAAAAGTGACAGAACTGGCATGCTAGGCAAAGGCTTTCACTTCCACAGATTAGTGAAAATGCAGCCAAAGTCCTAGAGAAGGGAAAATGAAATGAGGTGACATGTTTTATAGAGGATGCAAAGTAATATTGTAAGTAGCAGAGATGAAGATAGTGTCTGAAGAATTGCAGACGGATCTTACAAGACTATCGCTTCAACAGGGAAATGGCAGATGAAACTCACAGTAGGTGAATGTCAAGAAGTGAAAATAGGGAAAGAAAATAACCCTAGATTTGTGCAGAAAATGGTGGATCCTGAAGTGGCAATTGCCATTCTGGAGTGGTACCTTGGTGTTACCACAGTCTGCTGCATGAAAACATCTGCTATAGTGCTTAGCAGGCATGAAAAACAGGCACCTCAAATGTTAGGAAGTATTAGGAAACAAATAGAAAATAAGACAGAGTAATTATTCTACTGAATAAATCTGCAGCAAACCACCAAATGTACTGTTTTGATACTCTGTGTCTGTAGTTCCCTGATCCAGAAGAAAGGTTGCACCAGGAATGGGAAAGATTCAGAGGACAAGAAGGATGATGAAAGGCTTAGAATTGCTTCCATGTGAGGAACAATTGAATAGGAAAGGACTGTTTAACCTGGAAAAAAAAGAAATCACACTAGTGTCCTGTTCCATATACAGGAGAATTATGAGGCGTTGATGGACATTAGTCAGCTGTTAAAACTTAGCAGTGAAGCTGAGGATTAGCCCGAGACTGTCACTATCAATTTACAACATTAGACTTCCTTTTTTTCAAACAAGATTCAAATAAAGTAAGAGCTTTCTTTCTAAAATGAGAAATAGCTATTCATAGTCATATTTCATTGAGTGAAATACTGATAGGAAAGCTGAGGACATATGAACAGAAACAGTACTATTTCTTCCTCTTTTCCCCTTCTACAGAGTTAAAATGAACATATCGACCATACAGAAAGTCAGGCAGACACAAGGCGAGCTTATGTAAGTGCCCGTAACTTTACATATTTAATTAAAACAACATTGTGTTATAGTAGCTTAGGTTTAAAGAACTTAGCAAATGCCTTAACACTACCCTAAAGAGATCAACTCTCTTATAAAGCTTTTAGCTTGTGCAAAATCATGAAAACAGAACTTACTGGTACCTATCTGAAACTAAAAACAGCAAAAGTAAGACAGGTATAAAATGGTGCCAAAACTGAGACTGGGTTGTTCAAGCAACATTTTAATAGGAAATAAATAAATAAATGAGACACAGTTGCTGTTTTCCTTAGTGCGGTAGTAACCATAGAAACCGAACCCAGGGGTTATTTTCATTCACAAACCATTTTTTGCAGCAAAGCAAGGAATTCTCTAAACAAATTGATGGGTTTGATCCTGCAAAGTGCAGCTGCAGATCAGTTTGTGCTTGTTCCAAACGCAGTGAGCAGGGCACCTGCCAGAGCTGTGTAGCTGTCAAACAGCCCTCGGAGGGGAAAAAAAGGGAAGGAAAGGGGTCTCCAGGCTACCAGTGTAAGCCCCTCTGAAGGGGGCTCCCCAAGGCATGGAGGTCTGGGGAGGATGGCACCCTGGGGGTGGTGGACCTGCCCAGCTCCAAATTGGGTGCCGGGCAAGATCCTGCCCCTGCTGAGGATGACCCCGACAGAAAACCACGTAGTCTGGCATTTAAAAGCTGATGGTCACAGTGAGGTAAATGGACCAGAATGCCTTATCTTGATCTATGTCATCTTCCTTTGTTGGTGCACTCTTTGTGACTAAAAAGGAAGAAGTATGTTAGGGGTATACAGTGTGAGTGGCTGGAAATCATCACTCATTTACCATTATCAAAATAGAAAGCACTTTCCTTCATAATTTGAAAAGCTGTTTTCTTTCTTCTTACTGAAAAAAGGGAATGAGGAAATGCAAAGAAAGTATTCTCATTTACATTTAATCTTCCTCTTGGCCAACTGGGCAGAACATGAAAAACTAAGAATAATGTTGGATTGGGTTGGGTTGGGTTAGTTGCAAAGAAAGAAGTAATCTCACCCTATCTTTCAATAAAAATAAAAACCCAGAACTTTGTCTGGAAAGTGCTGACCTGTTCTTATCTAAAGATTGCTCAGCACAGAGGATGACGTGAAGTGCTCTGAAGTGCTGAAATACAGAGCTGATTTATAATAATTTATTCACAGTGTAGGAAAAATATTATTGCAATTAAACACTGGATAAAAAACCAAGAAATCTGAGCAAATCTTTGTGTTTGGAGTTTATTTTTTCTATTTCCTTGGGAAAAACAGCTCAAAGTTTATGATTTTCAGTTTTACGTTTATAAAAGGAGGGTAATATTTCTTCTCATTATGCTTTTAAACAAAATAAGTGTTATGGTTTATCATGACTATATGTAGGTTGTGTACCCTAAGGGAGTTTTAGGTTCATCAGTAGTGCATATACTACACAATATTTTTTAAAACAGCATGTTGAATGGCAACTTTTCTTTGCCCCGTTAGCTGAAATGAAATGTTCATGTGTCTCCATACATAGTCATGCAGTGTTAAAAAAAAATTCAGGAAAATAGCGCCCGTGTAAATCATAGTCCAGTGTACTGAAATTGCCATGATTCTTAACACTTGCTTGTTCACTTGCCTGTTCCAAGAACTAGGATTGGCTGGGATATCAATAGGATAATGAGATATTACATGCTTATTCAATCGTATATTGGTAATGCTGATTATCAGAAAGGCCAGAATTACCAGGAAGTCTAGAAATCACTAAAAACATGAGTTATTTAAAGTGTTCTTCCATGCCACATAAACATGCAATTTAATCCCTATTGCATACTGACGGAGTTGCTTTTGCCTTTTTAATACAGTCCTGTGTGTGTCAAAATACACCTCATATATAGAAAGTAAATTCTCATCACAGATTCATGACTATACCAGAACATTTTACGCCTATGCCTGAAGTTGAAGCTTAGACAGAAAACATATGGAAAACTGTGGGTTTGGCTGTGAACTTTGATCATGCGATTCTTTAGTTAGAGTCACTTGAGTTGGCCATGAATTTAATTAGAATTATGCAGTGCCAACTAATTTTAGCATTGTAGAAATTCACAATTAATTAGCTGAAAATCGCCTCTTATGAAACATAAATTCTCCTCCTATTCTGTTTTATATTGCAAATAAAACATTGTTCCATCCATTTCTTTTTGATCTCTTGAAAGATGTAAAGCTGTACATTAGACCATAAAATATATTGATGAGTTTTCTCCTAAAATCTACAATCCACATCATTATTGATTGAGGCATTAACTGATACTTTCATTACATTCCTGTAAGATTATATTCAGAACTACAGTCCTGTATCCAACTATTTATTCCATCCTCTTTGGTTATTTGAAAAATATTACTTTCAATAAGCCACTGAATGTCACTTCTTGTTAATTACTAGTTTTGATGACTGAATATATTCTAACATTCAAGGAATTCTATACATATAATATTAGGGGGTTTTAAAATAAATATAGAGTTTGCATATAATTTTATAAATTATTTAACAGACATTTAGGTTACCTAACATAATAGAAAAGGTAAGATGTTATAATATAATATGGTTTGAAACCTTGTGAAGTTATACTTTACTCTCAGGAATAAAGAAGACAATTTTTGTTCTGTATCTATTTATGAATGGATCGTTCTTTGTCTTTTTATTAGATCCGTTTTACTGATAGTGATGCACACTTAGCAATGATTGGCAATTAATCTATTTTTTCTTTGAAAACTGTTGTTAAATTGCACAAAAATGACTTCTTTAAACCAAAAATCCCACAAACCCCCACATTGAATACTTGTAATTAAATATTTAGAGGAAGTGTTTAGTGGAAAGGAATAATTTGGCAATCACAACACTCTGTAGTGTTAATGGATGGGAAATGGAATCAAATATATTGTAATCCCAAGGGCATCTAGAAAAATGAGATTCAAACATTTAAGGCAGTCAAAAACCCAAGCACACAGCAGTCCTTACCTATACAGTTTTGATGGAAAACAGCACTACCTATCCAAGACAGTCTGTGACTATGGCTTGACAAGGTGATAAATCTGTATTTAGGGTACTTGGTAGCATATAAAAGAAGTTCAACAGTCACATGACACAGAGGATGGAGTCCATCCAAACTCTTTTTACAGCTTCAGATTCAGTCAAAACTTTTTGAGAGGGTAACCTTATCCCTTATCATCTCTACATGTCTGTCTGACTCAATAAGTGATCAGATATTACTTGCCACCCTGCAGGCACGTAAACACACTGAATTGTACGTGTTCTGGCTAACCTAACAGATATGTAATGTTGACCCATATCTGCTCCAGGTTTAGTGTATGCTTCAGCGGGGTCTTGTACCCACAGATCTGATATGAACGATTGTGGAATCAGAGAGAAACAATTGGAGTGTGATAACATGCTTCAGTGACCCTAGCTAAGGTAGTCTAGCTCCAGTGAAGAAACCTACCTCCAAGATAATATGGGAGAATGTAGGATGATATGACAGCAGAGTAAGAGAGCTAAAACAGAGAGGCTATATAACTCAAGTGGCTTATGTCCAGTGTAATGTTAGAATATAACCCTTATCATATACCCTGATGCGACAGTTCAAGCCTAAAATGCCACTTAAATCATGATAGGAATTTTTTTTGGTGGATGCAGCTAAATTTGAGACAAAACTCGGCTAAATTCTGAATGAAATAAAAAGTTTTATTTAAATATATTTAAATTCTACATCTTATTTCTCATGCCAAATTTAAATGCAGAACAACATGCCATTTCAGTTTATAAAATATGCAGTGCTATCTCTCTTAAGGTCATAGGCAAAATGCCAATAGACTTCAGTAGAACCAAGATTTCATCCATACTGTCCCATAATTTACCCCTTAGCTTTGTGCATAGCTGAAATCTGTAAGGGTAAAACCTTGACTTAGGAAATTTAATGGCAAAACTCCCATAAACATCAATAAATCTAAGATTTAATCCTAAAAGTTCAAGCAGAAAATGCTGGATGACACATCAGTGACTGTGAGATCAAATCTGGACTTGGGTAGATGTGTTATTATTGGAGAATATAGGCAAGTGAAGGCTATTAGAAGAAAAAAACAACTCCCAAACTTTTAATTAAATAACAGACACTTAGCAGATTAGTAGTAAAGGTATTTGAATGTTCTTTTTTCCCTAGAATAGCACACACAATTTTCTTAATAGTATACTTTCACCTCTCCTGCAAACAGTAGTTCTCTGTCCAGCTGTGGGAGGAAAGGTGTACTTAGAACAGTCTAGGCAGTACACTTTTATTTTATAAGAGCGTAACATTGCAAATTAATGTCTACCTGCCTCTCATATGAGATTCTATTTGGAAGAGAGCTGCTGAGCAGGTCTCTTATCATCATATAGATATAGCAGCCAATACTTTCTCTTGCAGGAAGTAGCTGACGTGTTTCCCATTTAACTTGTAAAAAAAATCAGCTGAGAAACAGGTGGAATAATTTAGTGCACACTGCAAAGGCAAATAAGTAGATTAAACATTGAACAAGGCCTGTGAAATGGAAAAGGTAGCTCTGATCATGTTGGTGTAAGTCCTGGTCCTGCAGCAATTGTGGCAAAAAACTCATTATTTTTAAAAAGGTGAAGATTTCACATCAATCTCTATCAACAAAGCAGGGCTAGAATATAGTTCTCTAAAAATAACCCAAGGGAATAAGACACAAATAGAACCTGGACCTTGCACTAGATCTGCTAAATTCACATGAACTGTGAAGGAACGGACAGTGTTCTGGTCATGAGCATATATTTGCTGTTAGGGAGATGGAATATTTTTGGCTTTGAACAACCTTGTAAAAGAGTTAAGCAAATACATATACTTTCAGAAGCTTCTTGTTTGCTTGACTTTTCATTGCATCTGCAGTTAACTAGGGTTGTCTTGCACTGTCAGTTCAGAACATATTTCACTGTGTAATGTCTTCAGTGTTATCTTTGAATTGAACTCAGTTTTTGTAATATAGTGTATGCTATAGGTGCTAAGCTAACAGACAATTTTTTCAGGTGCTACACACTTAGATTTGTAGTTGGCATTATTTAAGCTTATTACTTTTGGTTAACGCTGTGCATTCCAGCAGATTTTAGTAGGATTTTTTTTTTTTTATTGCTCTGTTTGTCCTTTCTCCAATTATTTTTGATGACTTGCACTACTGACACAGGAATAAATGACACAAATTCTCATCCCTACATTTGTAATATTAAAATAATTATTTTTCTCTTGCATTATGCTTCCTTGTTTTCCACTTTACTGGGGAACTATAGCTTGTCTTAGTTTCCAAGCAGACATTTAAGGAAATCCTGTTATTTATAATGTTTAAACTGCAGTCAGATGAGTAGAGCCCCATATTATTTAAGCCAACTGTTTAATTAGCACATAACACACTGGAAAAAAAGAACTAAATCTTTTATGCTGGTTCTGAAAAACATAGAACTGAATGTATCACTCGTTATCTAATATGATGAGCTATCCCCTAGTGGTATTAAACTTTGTAACCTTACAACCTACATTACTTATAAAACAGATGTTTAAACTTCTTGATGCACACAAGTGTATGTAGAGTCACACCGTTTTCAATCTAATTAGCGTTTAATAAGCCTTTGGAAATGTTGTCATTCAGCTCTTACAAATTAATCCTGATCTCTTAACACATGCTGATATTTTGAAACAGTAATTATTCTGAAACAAAAAAGAGGTCTGAGTTAGTCTGAATTAACATAAACAGCTCCCATGATTATTTTATGTGCTTCCAGCAGAGAGGTGTTAATAGTCTCCTCATGGCTTGATAGGAAAAACTCTGTAACAGAAGGATTGAAAATTATTCTGCATGATGGTCAGCATTTCTCAATAAAACACAATTAATACTGATCAGAACAGAAGAAAGAACTATAGAGCTTTCAGAATGACAGTTTGAGCTAGAGTGATGTACCTTCTTTGTTAGCAAATTACATGCAAACTGAGCCTGGAATCTGCTAATAAACCTGGGTTCTTTCCAGCTCACACACTGGCAATTAAGACTCCGTGCTGGAAATAATTGACAATTCTGTCAGTGATGCGTGTGTCAGAAGGGAATCCAGTCAGTTTCCCAGAGCTGGACTGGTTATATGCTGCTAGGAACAGTAGTAAATACATATATTCACACACAGAGACACATACACATGGACACACACACACTTACAAACATTTATATGTATATATGCATGTGTATATGTATGTATTTATATAAAAATATAAGTGTATTATCACACTAAAAAAAGTTGGGATACAACTGATATGTGCCTGTGAGTCTAGTTTTTGGAATGGTTAGCTGCAAGCAGAACACAAAACTTGCTCTTGTACAACAGCCCTGTTCTCACCATAGACTTGGAAAGTGCAAGGACTTCACAGTCCTGCTTTCCTCTGAATCAGTGAGGGGCATGGATAGAAAGAGGACAGTAAACAGTAAAACCAATAATTTTCAATATGTACTGCATTGACATCAGCAACCTGGATGGAAGCTAACATTTTATCTTTTTTTTTTTTTTTTGTGTTGTATGACTGCTCATATTCTTTTTGGTATCAAAATTTTCAAGAGTGAAATTCTGAATTCACAGAGCTGATTGGGAGATTTAGATGTGAAAGAAATTTCAAATTTAAAATATAAAACCAGGAACTTGCAGTACAAAAAATTATAACTTTTTTTTTTGTTTCAATTGAGGCTTCCTTGCAATGGCATGATTCTGGAAAAAGGTAAGGAATCAACAGAAATATGATTTGATGCCTAATTTTGAATAACAAATGAAGGCTTCTCCAAAATCATTGGCAAACAGCATAAGAAGCAAAATTCATCCACTCATGGCAAATTACTTTAGTAGCTCACAGGAACGTCAAAGAATTGTGAGACTATGAGAAAAAATCTGTGACCAACAAAGTACCTATATATATTTTCAATCAAATTTTCTTTTTTTAATTAAAAATTGGTTACTATCTGAATAACTGCATAGTAGTTTGTCCTCTTCCATTGCCTTCCCAATAAGGTGGAATACAAGATAAAAAAAGTAGGAGCAACAAAACCAAACCCCCATGTCAGAAGATCAGAAACAGATGGTAAGAGACTCTGGATATGCAGACTCAAAGGAGGCCTAGATATAGAGAACATACGAACACTAGAAAACAAGCAGCTCATCCAAACTGCATTGAATAGTGAGTAATGAGTGACAGGCAGATTCAACCAGGGCATGACTACAGCTGCCTGTACTGCTTGATTTTCTCATCACTCTTGAATGATCTTACAAACCAATCTAGCTGATAATAAGATTTTGGAAGATAAGTAATGCTAGAATGTACAGCTGCTGTAGTCTATGAACTAATGGAGAACCTAGAAAATGTCTCAGGCCCTGTAACTTTTTTCCAATGTAGTTTCAATAAGTATCACCTGAACGGAATTGTATCTGCTGAGTTACTCACTTTTCAGCCAAGAATGTTTACCAGAAAAAGGAATCCCTTTGGATTTCTAAGTGCTAATACAAAAGGTGCTTAGAGCAGAAATAGGATTGAGGCAATACTGAAACAAGAATTGCTTAACCTTTTAGTTAATGCATACCAGCACTGCACATCAAAAACTATGAGCAGATTCTGCCGCACTTATTTGGAATCAGAGCACTTCCATGGAAACCCTGACCAGTAGAGGCCAAGAGCTCTGGTTCTGAACTACCGATGTATTTTCTTAACTTCATATGCAGGCCAGGGCTTACAGATGAGTAATATGAAAGGGAGACAAATATGATCCTATGCTTGACCCAGAAGCCCCTTTCTACACTGTTTTTTTTTACACTTTTTACACTTTTACTGAAGACGTAACTACTGATTTCACCACTTCATTGGATTAAAACCTCATCTAGCTGACCACTGTGTAAGCTGAAGTGGTAACAGAAACAGCAGAAGGCACGTATCGTATAGTTCATATCCCTCTTTCTCAGTTAGAGGTCTTTAGTGGCCTCTTCTGAAAAGCTAAGTTACTGAAATACACAGCCTCTCTTTCTCTCCTGTTCCCTCATTTCTTGAAATAAAATGTTGTTGCATCAGGAAACAGATGTGAAGTGCTAAAAAAGGAAAACATTTTTTAATTATTTGGCAGTAGACAAAGAAGCTTATAGTTTTTACTTCTGCTTTGAGGTACATTTAAAAAGGAGCTCTAACATCTAGAAATTTATAGAGAATCAAAGTGATACTTGAGTAGACTGAGCAGCTGAGAAGATAAAGAGAATGGAGAACTTCTCGCTTTGAGGTGAATGGTTCAAATCCACCTGTATCAGTCCTGAGCAGGAGTTACTGAACCTCATTGACATCCATGAAATGAACAATGGTTTAATTTCATTTCCCAGCAGACCAGAATAATAATTTTCAGCCAAAAAAGAAAGAAAGTAATCAGTTTACAGAGCCATCTTAAACCCTGCAGCAGATTTTTGTATAGTCTTGGCATCTTGTGCAATGCCAAGTTTAAGCCACCATTGGCCTGAGCCAAAATGAAGTCAAAGAGCAAGTTGATCACTTAATCTGTGTTAGGGCTACTGACAAGATTAGTTGGTGAAGGTCATGTGGCTGTTATCTGGGATTGCACTATTCTGTAATTATTTCTAAACTAAGATTAAAGCCTACAATAGATCATCTTTTATGACCAATGAAATTTACTTTAAATACATGTAAATATCAGCATCTGTTTTCATTACGATTGTCATTACATTCACTCATTCATGGCAGCACTGCTCGTAAACATAATTATTTGATAATGCTCCATTCTGTTTCAAGTGAACGCTCAGAGTAGCCCTGTACCATGCAGTGCTGGAAGGAAACTGACTTTCTGGTTGCATCTGTTGCTGAACCAAACAAGCTTCTGAGCTCTTCATTCAGTAGATACTAGTTACAGGGAACTCCAGGTGAAAAAAGATTATTTCTCACTATAGACTGTGAACAGGAAGTGTAACAATAAGAGTGCTTCATTTATGTAGATGCTAATAGAAATCCTGCTGTAACATTTGGAGTTACCTTAGCCCTGCATTCAAATTCAGAATTGACTTAGAGGAGAGCACCTTAGTAAGAAGTGTATCAACCCTTCTGAATCAACCCTTTGTAGAAAAACAGCATGACACTACTCAGACAAATGTGATTTTGCATGTCTTTACAGTGAAGTGTGGCATCAGAGGGTAGTTCCAGTCCTGAAAATAATCTGATTTAATATTTTCTTCAAAGAGAGATGTACAAAAAGATAAGAGCACTGAAGAAATTTTTGATATTGAAAGATTTGAGAAACATCATCCATGGAGTGAAAAATCAGGATATTTATATGGATTAGCTAGATGACCGTGGTGACTGTAATAGCAGAAACAGGATAAACTTTGTCAGGTCAAAGTTTAATATCATGAGGCTAAAGGCTAATAAAAATAATTTCTAGTGCAATTGGGGGACCTGCAGCTAGGAGTAGCAGCAAAGAAAGATATGTATGTACTAGCTGATCAGAGGATGACCCTGATTCCCACTGTAATCCACCAACAGAAAGATATAATCCTATTATACACCAATAGGGACTTTTCTAATAAGAAAATAAATTAGGGAAACGATTGTGCCGTTGCATGAATTACTGGCATTTTTATATCTTAAATACTCTATGCAATTCTCATAATTCCTATAGAAAGAATTAAAAATTAAACAAATTCATGGTAGCTTACAGAAAAGACTGAAGAACCTGTCAGCAGGTTATGCCTGTACTCCACTTACTGGACTTAGCCAGCCTTGTAAAACAAAACCTAGCTTTTCTTATTTAATGATATGTCAGGATTAAAAAGTCAAAAATGGAAAAATGCGTTTTGTCTGGAAAAAAGATAGTGGAAAGAACGCTGCTCAACAACAATGATTCTGCATGCACAAATATAGGCCAAAAATATGGAGGCGGAAAATGTTACAGCTGTCCTAAATGTTCAGCAGAATGTTCCTAACTGTCAGAAGAATGACATCTGGTATACCTTTACAACAGAAGAAGTAGTGGCAAAACCCCGTAACGACTTGTAAGATAGAAGATGATCCATTTATGAAAAGGAGGATTAAATGGCAGGGCTCCATGTGAAAGCAAGGACTTGGATCCAGTGACCCTGGAGGTCTCTTCCAGTCCCACATTCCTATAAATCATAAGTCCTCTAATCCTATAAAACTCATGCACACAGTGAGTAGTATCTGTGGAAGCATACAAAGCTGCTTATGTGATAGAGGAGGCCACAGTCAGAAAACGAAGCCCTAAGTTAGGATTTTGTTGAAAAACTCTGTTAACAGTATCAAGCATTAACCTCTTAACAATCTTCTTTTATGAGGTGCATCCCCTATCTGAAGGATATATATACCTTCATCCATTACTTTCACCTGCTCACTTTCTTTTCTGCAGATAAGCAGAATTGTGAGTGAGGTTATAGAACATTGTAAGCTTCCTGAACTGGTAATTGTCAGCATCCCTTCGGGGATCTTGTCTAAAGCTCTGGCCTTGACAGTTTGAAAGGTGCACAGTGTATTGAGACTTCATAAGCATTTTAAAAGTGAACATTGATCCAGTATTTTAAGCAGTTGTCCTATTTATGTAGAATGACCTACATATACCTCTGGATGGATGGATGGTATATCATGACTGTTAATTGTTTTAGGGAAAAAAATTACTCCTTAAAAGAAACTGAAGATAATTAATAAAAATAATGATTATGTATTGCATGGGTTTGCAGTCTGTTGCTAATTGAAAAAGAAATTAATCTTATGGAAGAAACTTTTCCTCAGCATTTTATTGGTTTTGAACTCTTAAACTGCACAATACATAGGATGATTAACAGCATGCCTCAGTTGGTGAGAGAAAGAGAAGACACTTCTTCGGTTCAGTCCCAGGACGCTTAATTCATAAGTGGGATTCCCTAGCTGTCCCCTCATACGCAATTCTATTCTGTAATTAACCTACTGCTTAATTAACAGAGCTTAGCAAATAGTTCTCAATGAATAACTTATTTGATGAATTTAGCTTTCTTTTTCATTTTCACAAATTGCATCAGAAGAGACTGGGGAATTTTCCAAGTTATATTTTTTTAGCTAACGTTTACAGACATCTTTAGTAAATAATTCTTGGTTTGTGGTTGATATTATTTAAGTTCATATTATTAGTTCTTATAACTTAGGTATCTGTTTTAACCAGGTTATTCATTGTTAATATGTAAGTTACCATGCTGTACATAGCTAAACCCAACAGACTGGTTCTTTTGGTTTTTTTACCTAGCTGTAATATTCATAGTTCATAATGCGTACTATCCTAACTAGATCACCAATTAAATGAGCAGAAGCAAAATATTAAATAACAATCACAGTAACTAGGCAAAAATTCTGAGTAATTAGCAGTCAATTAATTTGAAATTTAAGCTGAAAAAAAAGTTTGTGACTCACTGGAATAGTAACATACACTAGCTATACATGCACTTGATTATTCTTGGAAAGCACACGTGGGATCATCAACATGACAGAAATGAAACTTGTTTTTCTCTTTTAATTGGTCAAGAATCTGAATATTTTTTTACCCTTGAGCTCAATAATGCATATTATCGCTGCGTTCAAAGCCCACTGAAGTGCTTGGAGAAACCTCCACTGACTTCAGTGTTGTTTGGATCACACTACTAAGTATTAGAAAGAGCCATCTTCCTGATTTAGAGGCAGTGTAATGACATATTCTCACAATATTGACCTCAATAACAGTAAATAGAGTACATGATTCTAACAGGACTGCACTTTGATCCTGTATTTGTGATTCAATCTTCCTTCTTCCTGTCTGAACTGTGGCTGAAAACTCGCCCTCTTTTGAAGTGGTGAGTCAGTTCACCAGTGTTCAGGACTACATGGGAGTCTGTTTTTATGCCTGAAGATGTCGTTGAGGTACACCCATACGCACACTTGGAGACAGTTCTTGCCTCCCGCTTAGAGTTCATGGTGTGAACCCACACAAAACCCAGAAGTGGTCAGTGCTGGTGCCCACTTTTTTATGCAACAGCTCAGGCAACCCTGGGTGCAGCACTTCATTACCTGCAGGAAGCGTGATTGTTTCTGCAGTGAGCACTTACCTACTCACAGAGTTACGGTCAGGAAACCATTCCCTCTGTTCTTTTGAGGTTCAGCTACTATGAAGTAAGAGTGGAAGAGCCCTGGAACCAGAAAGAGCAGGGAAAGATGAGTCTGATTCAAGTCTAGCAGGCAAGACAATCAAATAGAAGGGAGTGATGAAGTCTTAGGTTTCTGGCTTTGGTTCTGGAAGAGTTTATTTTTTTGTTAAATGGTTTTCCAGTATACCTACACACCCAAGGGAGATGGCTGGAAACTCCATGCCACTTGATTCCCAACTAAGTGCACTTAGTCCAAAGCTGCACCACATGTTCAGCAGGAGAGGTGAAGATTATCAGGCCTCTGAACTGTTACGAGAGAAACCACAAATTTGTCCTACAGCAAGGTGGGCGAGAAACCAAGAAGTGGAGATGCCTGACATTTCTCACTTGTTCACAACATTCTTAGCAAAAGAGGCTGGGAATACATTGCCCTCTGAAGGCATCCAGGTCATACAGTTAATTAAAAAAGGGAATATGGTCTGGATATCACTCTACAAGGATGTTTAGTACTTTCCCTTGATTGTGAAGGGATCCTTTGATCCATATTGAACTGTTTCCTTTTGGAATATATAGGGCAATTGCTTTAGAAACCATATGGGATAAAATACACTAAGGGCAAGCAGCTGAAGTGCCGTTAATAGTGAAATTTCTTTAATTAATATTTTGTTGATAAAGGAAGGCAAGACAAACTCTCCTGTTTTAGTTTTGGATTCTCATACCCAGCAAGAATGAGAAAAAATGCAAACTTTGAGGTACTCTAAAAGTCATCAGATAAGTATTTCAGTAGCCTTGGGGAGCAGACATGCTAAGTTAGAAATATGTGTGTGGTCTGATTTTTTTAAGGAACAATCATGCTGTAATCGGAGTTTTCTGAATCATAATTATTTTTTGCTTAGTCGTCTTATGACTCACTCTTTTTGATTGGAGATGGAAATTATATGAAGTATGAGTCACAGAATATTCTGTCCTATAGTATTTGTCAGATCTTTTGGCTGCAATGGGCTTGCCCTGGAAAAAAATTCAATCTTTTAAATCCATAACTGCTGTGATTGCTAATTATACAGCTCCTGTGATAGAACTACATATGTTTGAGTTTGCCTGTCAAAAGTTTTTTCCTTGCAGAAGGAGAGATAGTTGTTAATTTGTCTGCTCCAGATAGCTACCAAATGTCCAGCGTTCCGGGAGAAGGACCATCATATACATGTAGAACAGCTTAAAAGACTGTGTTGCGGGAGCCTGATTTTTCCATATAATTTTACTCACCACGTATTGCATTGTAAGTCAAATATATCAGAATGCACGATCAACCACACAGTATCTGTTTCCTCATCTCTACAGCTGCAACTCCAGCAATGTTCTATGTATGAGTTCCCCAGGACTATTTGTCAATTGTTTATCCATTGACATATCTGAAATCTAGAGGCACCAAAGTTTTTGCTGATAGTTTTTCCTATGCATCTTGTCACGCACTGGTAATGCACTGATAGGAGAATTCCTCTTGCTCTGGGAAGAGTCCTTCTTTCCATTTGTATCTGTTCTAGGTGTTACAAGCCAAGCCCAAGTTTACACACCAGGTAGCTTCTAGCAAAGGGATCAGGATACCTGAAGGTTCATTATGCAATCCCTTAAACATAGCAGCATCCCCTACATTTCCCTGATAGTCTCACAGGCAGCTGATTTTTGTGAGATCTGATGGATGCATTTATTCCCTATTCCTCTGTGCAGACAGGCATCATCCTGCTTCAAGTGAAAGGCTGTGAATCTTTTTCACTTACCTAAAGGTATGTTCCTCCTCATGCCTAGAAGCAGTGTTGTTAGCAGCTAAATGATTAATTCTCCCTCAAGCATGACTGAGATTCACACAGTAAGGTTACCCGCAGGGTCCAAACCAGTATGCCTTCTTACAGCTTGGACCCTCTGGAGCTTGGCTTCCCCTGTGATAAATGATAGTGCTGTTTTATCGAACAGCTCTGTGGTTTGAGAACTCGCTAAAAGGAGCGAATCCAATTCACTTCTTTATACTTTAGCTATTCTTCCGCCTTCCTGAGGAATACGGTCCTTGCCAGTCTATAAGCAACCCTAGGGAGTCCCCTTAGTCCTGTCCCATGTTCATGGATTAAAATGTTATCATTAAAATAATTTAAAATGATAGTTAAAATGTAATAGGGTCAAATTTCCTTAAGAAGAGGAAGACTTCACCTCAGGTCTGTTACTGCCAGGTAAACATGTTAACTATGAAGCTACCTAGGAAATGATCTAATTCCCCTGCTGTATCTAGGGAGGATGGAGAGGGGCAGGCATTGAGATCTAAGAGTGCAGAATCATGAAACCTCATCTGAGGTAAGTGCTTTTTTGCAACCTAAAGTAATGCTCTGATGCTCTTGAACATATTTTGCATATCCCTCAATCCAGCTTTTCCCCTAGGCATTTAACTGGCTCCCTATTCAGTTCCTTGATCCCATTTTACAGCTGCAAATCTTCCCCTCTGTTACGCAGAGAACCACAACACAGACCCAAAGGCTGGGCTCATAGCTTGGTGTTTTAAAGATGCAATGTTCTGTATTGAACTCCTCAGCTTTTGGCAGAACTAGCCCAGTGGCTTTGTTTTGTGTCTGTCTAATTAGTCCACAGCAGTTGTTCAGCACAGTATTTTCCCAGTACTGGGATTTCACGCTGTATTAGAAATGCACTTTGCAGTAGGTGGCAAGTAGCAGGGAGTCCTAAATGTGTATCCCCAGTCCAGGCTCACCTCCTAGATCATGTAAAGGCTCTCCCAGGACACTTAGATGCCACCACAGGAGTATTGCACTCCTTTCTTCATCTCAGAGCCCTAATGTGTGATATTCTGCATATTGCCATGCATGATGTCTTAAAAGGCTTGCAGTCATTTCCTATGTCTGACATGTAGCCACAAGCCATAGGAGCAACTATAAAAAGAAACAGACTGTGATTGAGAAAAGGGGACAGAAAGGGAGAGAATCTGAAATTTAAGTTAAAGAAATCAGATACATTTAAGTATTTTTGCCAGGAAAGATTTCTGTGAATTTAATAACAAAGTCTTACTAGACTTCTGAATTGTTCAGATCCTTTGGAAGTTACATGTAAAGCCAAGTTTATAAAAATTAATTTAAAATGTGGATGTAAATGTAGGAGAGATTAATGACATGTTAATTAATACTAATTATGTTAATGTGTTTATAGGTATCCCTTTCTGAAAGAGAAATAAATATATAGAAACAAGTATTTTCCTTTCAATAAAACTTAAAAAAAAAAGAACTCAGTTAAGGAAGATAAAAGTGATGGAACATTAAGAGTAGGTTTTTTATATTCAAAAGTATTTCAAATGTAAATTCTTTGCAGCAGGCAGTAGCCCTGAGACAGAGCTAAAGTTTTTGAGACTTGCACATAGTGTAACGATTGTCAGAAGACAAGCATGAAGTAGGGGTCTTTTTCCTGATTCCAATTAAAGAACAGACTCTTCTGTAAACCTTCTATGAAAGAAGAAAATAAGGACAATTTTGTGGTGAGTACTTTTTAAAAAAATCTGTATTTGTGTGTTTTGGGCTGGAAATCAATGTATTCCTGCTTTTCTTTGAAGAGACATTACTAATCAGAAAGAGCATGGGTACCCAATGATACTGTTTTGTGTACTATTTGCATTTGTAAAAATGGACAGTAGCACATTTTATAATAATCTTAAAGTTAATATTTTCAACTAGATCTCATTACAGAACACTTATACAAATTGCAAATTGGTCTATTTTCTGAACATTTTTATTGTCCTCCAGACTTGATCCCTCTGTGTTTTGAAACAATAATGAAGTCCTATCCAACACATGTGCTGTATTTTATTTGCACTCCACTTATGTTTCAAGATGTATGTATACCCTCTGAAATTCTTACTGTTTGAAGGAGAGGTAAAAGGAATGGGTGGGGCTGAAATTATCCTTGCAGTACTTGGAAATCCCAGGATTTCGGCTGTTGTCTCCTGAATCCTCATCTATAAATGATACACTCTGCTATTCTGTGTCACAGAACAGTTGTCCAGTGGTGGTGACACTCAAGACTGGGGAAAGCTGGGGTAGCAGATGAAGATCAGTGTAAAGGAGGATGTAGTGGAGGTTACTGGAAGTTAGGTATCTCATTGATGTTTTTAGTGGCAGGCATAGATAACAAGGTAGGAAGTGTTCCCAAGGGAGTCCAGAAAGATTATCCTCATAATGGACTTAATTCTGCAGGCAGTGCTTAGCAGTAGGAACAGGGAAGCAAGGGAAGCTGGAGATGGCACTAGCTAGACCAATGCTTTGTCTGATCTTCGTTGTAGAAATTGGTAAGCTTTCACACACTGCTTGCGCACTGGACTAGAGAAGCTCCTGAAAACCAGAGACCTTGACCGAGAAAATCTCCTAGCTAGAGCTCTGGGTTTGGATAACATGGTGTGTTAGTAAAAAAAATGGATTTTCATATGTGTTCCCACTGACTTCATTAATAATTGGTTTACTTCCCTTGGCAAGATAAGTTGGTTTTTTCTTGTTGCCGTGAAGCTCTTAAGTTATATGCAACTAAATTTAATTATCAGCCCACAAAATTGGATGAATCATTTAATGTCGTCACTTGACCGTAACCTAGGAAGCATAAGAGGGAAAGAAAGTTAATTTCTCTTTCATCTGGCTTTCCAAATCAAGAACTGTTTGCTTTAAAATCTTCCAGAAGGAGTGACTGAGTAGTCTTGGTTTAATACACTATATATATACTACATTGTATCCGTTATAAAGTTCAAGGTTGACTCTTTCATGTGGAATCATCTGGATCATAGGTGATGTCTTACTGATGGTAATGTTATTTTTTCCTTAGTATTTCTATTCTGACATATTTTCTTGCAGGTGTGACGAGGTCTCTAAAACAAAACAATGCTATAATATGGCTCAAAAAAAAATTGGTGATGCACTTTTATACCTAAATATTGACATTAGAATCACTTGCATCTCAGTTTGCGTTCTTCAGGAAAACTCACTAAAATGTATGAGGCTTCAGAATGTATTGAATGTTTCTCTATTAACAGCAGAAATAGCACTAGGCAATTTTATGACTACATTCAACTACCATACCTGACAGAATCAAAAGAAGTTTGAAAATCTGGAATTTATACCTCTCATATAGTAGACTCCAACCTGCAAAGTGCAGTAGCTACTGTCTGGAGGATTTGTTACCTTTTGATTTAAAGCAGTAGGTTCTTAGAGACGTATTGACAGCTCGTGAAAATGTTGAAAATTCAGCTTGGAGAGGTACACTGGGATCATGCACACAGTAGTTTACAACTTTTTCCTTCAGCAAGTTCATCCATAAACTCTACCTGCTGTTCAGTTATGTGGGCACTGGGGGTCTTGAAAGGCTATATATAAAAATATTGGTAGGAGAATTGGCCAGATGATACCTTAAATGTAAATTCTTGTTTTGAAAATGGGTGAAAGTTTAAGCAAAGTGTTATATGAAATCCAGTGAGAAACTGGTGATGAAAATGAATAGTTCTTTTGGTGCTCTTTTAAAAGAAAATAAATAGTCCTGTTAAATATCATGGAAAGGACCTAAAGAACTGGAAAAGACTTGGTAGAAACCTCCTATTCATAAGGAAGGGTATCTCATATAGTATTAGTTGGATTATGTCCATTTTGAGAGACAGAAGCTGTGTTAAAAAGGTCCCAAAATATTGGGACCCAAAAGCTTTTTAGATATTTTCATTCTGGTAGGATTTCATGTTGAAAATCTGATAACCTTTCTTAGTTATTTATGCAACAGAAAAACATATAAATGCCTCCTATTCTACTTGCCAAATTTTTCAAAATATGTTACGTTTCTGCTTGAGTAAACCATATGGTATATCAGAAAACAAAGTTTTGTAATATAGATTTTATTTAGCTTGCAGAAAGAGGTTTTTAACTGACAAAAGCCATAACAACATCATATTCTGGTGATAAGTAATGAAGATGGGGCACGGGCTAGAGGAGGGTTTCACTGTGGCTGTTGCTGGCAACAGTAGATTTTCTTAGTTTAAGGTAGGCTGCCAAACCTCATTTATTGAGGCTCAATATAACTAATCGAATAGGCACATTAAAAAGGAAATCAAAGCCTTTCAAGGTCCTAGGTCCAAAGAAAGTGCTCTGGATATGATGAATAGAAGTGACATTGTTCGCTTACAGAAGTGATTTTAAGATACTGCCCCCAAGACCCTTCTGAGCTGCATATTGGGATTGTGCTGTATGATTCACATTGAACTATAGATTACATTTACTGGACCCGTGTCCTTGCTGTCCCTACGAAGTCACACTGCCTGCATTTCACCTGCCTCTGCTGCTTATCTGGGATCAACTAATTCCCTATGCTGAGAAAGCTAGTATGAGGCTCCATGAGTTTCATCTTCAGTGCTCTGCACTGTCTCTCCTCCCCAGGCTGCCTCCAGGACTGGGCGGCCTGGGAGGCTGATGGTGTTGAGCCTCCCAAGATGCAGATCTAAGGCAATTCAAGGAGACCAAAGTTGTGCCTATGGCCTGTTCTCTGGCCATTGCTGGTCTTTAGGCTGTCTTTTAAAAGTATAGGGAGGTAAATAAGAGTACAGGCCTCTCTGCAGCTGTGTACAATAGCTAGGAAAGTGATGAGAGAACAGCCACACCTTTCTTGCCCATAGAAAGCAATCAAATTTCCATCCTTTCGTGAAAGTAGCCTGGAAAGGCTTTCTTTCAGATGCTCGTTTCAGTCTAAAGAATTCCTGCCACAAAAATAAATCAGGAGCAATTCTACTTCCATCATTCTGTCCAAACGCTGCCTTCAGTTTGCTATGACTTAGTGCTGCTACTCTCAATCTACCCTGAAAGCGGGTAGAATACAATACTCCTTTTTCTGCTCATGTTAGCTTGCAATAGCATCACTTTCTAGGCTGGGGTGCTGGCCGTCCAATTTACATTTTGTTTCTCAGCATATTGATAACAGCTATTTCCTGGGTCTCGAAAAGAGTACATATTTTTCTAAGAAACTATAACCGGAGCAGCAGCGTGAATGTCAAACAGATGTAATAGATCTTTGTTTAAAACTCCCACCAGAAATCTTAGGAATCTTAAATTATTTGGGTTATTAATTTACTTAATGGGTTTGCTGTTCTAATCTTGGGTCAACAAATATTTCTGTCTTGCAGGAAATACTCACAGCAGGATAATTGTTTTCAACCCTTGAATTTTAATTAATCTTAACTTGTATGCAAAATATATCACTATTCTATTGCATAAAAACATGTATTTTGAAAGTATTGTTGTTCCAATTCAAGCTATTGATGAGTGGAAGAGAGTATTCTTTAAGTACCTATTCACTATTGGTGCATTTAGGGCAAATTTTTTTTCTCTTTCACAGATACACCAACAATGATTTATGCACTGTGTTTTAGAGCATTTATAAATAATGACATGAGATGGGAATGACTTAAAAGGAGCAGGTGTTCAAACTCTTAAAGCTGTTAGAATGGATATGCACATAGATCTCGCTTGTAAAAAGGGATTCTGGGAGTTATAAAACTAGAGCTGTGTAAGCTTGGGACTACCTGCTCTTGTATCACGTTCAGCAAACTGACAAGGAACCTGCCAAACTTGTCAAGTGCACTGTGCCTCAAAGGCAGTTAGAAAGCATTTTTTAATTGCCTGCAAGAGTATGTAGGGGTTTGACTATATTAGGAAAGCAAGTATTCTTACTATACTGTAAAATGACACCAGAAATGCATGCTGTCTCTTCTTATCCCACTCTTTCTTGCTCGCTCACTCTCCTGCACACACACACACACACACACACACACAAGAATATAAATATCGTATTCAAACTATAGGAAGAGATGCTACTGAAGGGAACATATCTTAAAATGATAAAAAGCACATTGGAGCCATCTTAGAAAATTGCAAAATTTTAATTTTTTTTAATACAAATTATTGTGTGCTGGAAATTCATGTTCATTTAAATATTTGAGCCAAAGAATCAAATGTTTGCCATTCCTTGGCTTGCATGGTAAGAGATGGGGCTGCCAGCTCTGCTCTAGAACCCACCACCCTGGTGGAAGGACCGCAGAGTATCACCAACACAAATGACGCTACAGTGACAAACCCTTACGTTCTTGTAGATGGAGATAAATAGATGACTGACACTGAGTGGTATGGGTACCCAATGCTCCAACTCTGTAAATGTCACCTACTGCGAGACAGTAAATATTTTCTCTCTTTAGTCACAGATGTTATGAATCCAGTGCTAGGTGGGTTTGAATATTTATAGTGGCTAGGAATGAATGCATATACCTGTTGCTGTAAGTATTTCTTGTATGGAGATAGGGAAGTTTTACTTAGTCATTTAAATGAGTCAGTGAACTTGTTTGAACATAACACCAGCACAGAGAAACAAATTATTTGCTAAAACTTCCCATATTCATCAGTCATATACAAAAGTCAGCTACCTTGGAGGTGGGTTTCTCAGCACTTCTGTGAAAATTTGAACATGAGAATCTAAATTAATCCCTTGACATGAATCCATTTAGAATTAAAGTTCAAGTGGCCATTTTGTTATTCTTAGCTTGCTCAAAAATTACATCAGAGTAAAAAAATATATGAAATATTAACCCATTTTAGACATACCTCAGCAACAGCTTTACACCACTTCAGTAGTAACACGTAAAGTAAGATGGTAGAGTATTACCATTTCTAGATGGATTACTGAAAATGCTTCTCAAAGAGTAATTGAATCTACTCTGGAAGAGTCCTTCCAGAGTTTGCAAGAGGTTATTGAGAATTGTTTCTAAAAAAAAGCTGCACTAAGTCATAAGTCCTTTATGATTTAAGTCTGTTGGGACCTTGAGCTATCATGCGGGCAAACAATGTACCTTTCAGGAAGTGCAGCACCAAGAGGAAGTGAATTGAACAGAAACAAAGAGCTTGGGGACTCTGAAGGGCAATTGTTATTTGTGTCTGGATGCATTGTGTTGATAAAACTAGTTCACTCGGCACTTGGTATACCTTTGCTCTGCTTTGAGCCTGGAAAAAATTCCTTATCTTGGCTAAAATATGAAAATTCCATGCTGAAAAAGGACAGCCTACTCCGTGAAAGTAAATGACAGTTTTGCCTCTAGCTTCATTTGTACCATCTTTCACCACAGATAATTTCCTCAGGTATAGGAAGAAAAATCAGCAGATGTTACAAATTTTTATTGTGGAGCTATAGGCAATATAATGAAACACAGAAGTTGCCTACTACAGATGCATATTGTTGATGTAATACGCCACCTGAAAAGCCAGCTCGTGACAGATGTACCTTGACTAACATTTTTCCCAGGTGCCATGCCAATGATTTCTCTGATAATAATTCACTGTATAATATAAATAGAAATATTGATTAGAATAGTGGCATACAGAAATAACATATAAATAACTGTAAACTTGCCCTTTCCCTAATTTCCCTTCCTCATTAGTGCAGAAATATTTTTCATGTTGCTGTCATTGCTAGAAGCTATTTCTTATAATACACCGGCTCTCACCAGAAATTACAGCTGCAGAAACTTTGCATGTTGCTCAGTTGCTTGGAAATTTGTATATTTTTCTCTACAGAAAATGACATTGTAAGGTTGTTAGAAAACAACCAGTGCTTGAAGAATATAATTGGAGTATCACATGAATGTTCCATGAAAATCAAAATATCTCCTTTTATTGGGTATGATTAGAGAAGGATCAAAACCTGAGTTTTATGTAACAAAATACTGCGATAAAACTGGAAAAGGTCATTGGAAATATGAAAGCAGAAATGATTTACTTACGACAGATATTACACTTGAAGAGCTTGTCTGCTTCTATCTGCATGTAAAAATATGCATTTGTAGGTGCAGTTGTAAGAAATTTTATTGAAACTTTTCCTAAAACAGCTTCATCTATTTACATATACGTGGTATGTTATACTTTCGCAAGGTTTTAGAATAGTGTGCCTTATGGATGATTTTGTAATACATTATTCTGTAATATGAAAGTGGAAAAACAACTTCATAAGACTAGGACTTACAGCAAATTCAGCATTAAAGTTTCAAATAAGTCACTGAAAAGTCAAAATTGTAGTATAGGTTGAGCTGCAAGATAAGAGTATGATCAAATTTACTTCAGGAAATTAACTGGTGTATTCCTTGACATACTTCTCAAAAAAACTGCTTTCAATGAAAACAGAACAAATCCTTTCTGGTTAAAACAACTTATGGAAACATGGAAAACCCTCTTTCCCCACCAAAGCAAATTATCCTTGAGGCATCTGAGATTTTGAATTCCTTGTACGTCTGTGAAGTCAGTAACCTACAGCTCATTCTTGGCCCCGGTGAAAGCAATGAGAATTTGTTATCCCAGCTGATGTGATCCTGGAAGTAATGCCAGGATTTCTCTTCATATGCACTATTTTTTGAAGCAGCTGAATACATATCCTTTGAGTTTTTACTCTTATGCAAAAAGAGAATGCGTTAGTGACACTGAAAGCAAAATAGCAATGAAGCAGATTAAAAAGCTATCAAGCAAGTCATTTAACTGGCATGCATTTTGTAAAAATTAACATTAAAATCCATCAGTGCTGTTATCTCTAAACTCCTTTAGTTATAGTTTCACTATTCTGATTTTCATTGTACAACCCTTTAGACTGTTTAAACAAGGATAATATATGTTCTTTTCTTAATATGGAAGGATATAGAAACACAAGTTGCATTGTCAATTACTCTTCTGAAACAGACCCACTGGAAATGATTTTGTAATTCTGTAGCTCACAGGGACATTTCTTAAGGATTTTTCCCCTTCTTTGAACCTACTAAAGCTTTGATCCAGTGAGGATTTGCACCCTGTAGGGGGGTGATTTTCTAGTAATTGAAGTACAAAATATCTGAAACATCTGTGCTCCACAGCTTCAGAAAAAAACTATTCATCCTGCATCATTTTTCCTAAGCAAATTGTTTGCCTGTCAAAGCATGGACCAGAAGAGGCAAGAAGTAAGGGCACGAAAGCAGCAGAAAGCAGGAAAAATGAAATTTAAAGTGCTAAGAAGCTACTAGAGAGAAGTGTGCTCTGTTAGAAAATGTTTCTTTACACTGTGGGCTATTCTGCCTTCCTTGATCCTAACCAAAGAAGAGTTAACATTTGTTTAGCTACTTCCATATCACCTATTGACACTTCCTGTGTATTGTCATAGAACTACTGCTGCACGCATATTGGTTCATCTGCAGGTTCAGATGCAGAGGTTACTTTTGCAGGCAGTAATTTTCATCTCCAAAAATTATGCATCTCCCGCATCTTCAATTGAATAGGGTGAGATTACATTTCAAAGTACCTGATTGATAGTATGTTTGCATTTTTCAGGTACCAGTTTATTCTCACAAGAACAATCAGTACCTGGGCCTTAGGCATTTTGAAAATGTGCTCCCTGAAACCTACAGTTGGGATTTCAAGGAAAAATAAATGTCTTAAGAGCACAAGCTCCACTCATATTCTGTAGACCTACGTTCCCAGTTGCCTATGCTTTTTCAAAAATCTGCACATCAAATTTTCAACATTAGGCACCACAACTATCTGACAGGTTAAAAAAAAAAAAAAAGTAAATATAATAAAAAGAACTACAAAACTTGGGAAAAAATGTGAATAAGCAATGTGTTTTCTTGAACTTATTTTGTTTATATTTTATCGTGTTTGAAATACACCCATTTATCTGTGTTTCTAACACATCTCATCACAACACTTAACATAATGTCATTAAAAAGAAAGGACTAGTCAGAATAAAGAGTATTCATTGACATCACATTTCAGATTTTTTGCCACAAATGAAGTCCCAAACCTGTATCAAGTACTTTTCATCAACATTTGAGTTTTCTGTAAAGTCCATTCTTTTCACACATTAACTCCAGGGACACATGACACAGTTTTATATATCTGAGAAGGAAGATCATGTTCTTGCCCCAAATTTGCTATAGCTCCCATTACAAAAAAATTTTCCAGGCATTTTTTTCTGAAATTTAAAGCAGCAGTTTACATGAATGATGTATTTAGAAAGGTCTTCTGAAATCAGTAAACCTTGTGTGAATTTATCCTCTGCCAAAATACTGCCTCTAAATAAATTGTTTCTGAAGTACAATGATATATTAGAATTTGAATATTATAGGTATCTTCTTTTGACCAGTAAGAATGATGAAAAAAGGGAAGAGTCAAAACCTAATAGCTTAAAAGGAAAGTACCTGTATCATCATCTGAAGAAGGGTTTCTTGTTCCCTGTTGTTATGACAAGTTTAAGTGATAATCATTCTATAGGTGGAAGCTAACTTTTTAACATTGGAACAAATATTTCATAAAGTTTTGTTGATGCTGTCCTGGTTTCAGCTGGGATAGAGTTAATTTTCTTCTTAGTAGCTGGTACAGTGCTATGTTTTGGATTTAGTGTGAGAATGATGTTGATAACACTCTGATGTTTTAGTTGTTGCTAAGTAGCGCTTATCTTAAGCCAAGGATTTTTCAGTTTCCCATGCTCTGCCAGCAAGCAGGTGTGCCAGAAGCTGGGAGGGAGCAGAGCTGGGGCAGCTGACCTGAACCAGCCAAAGGGGTATTCCATACCATGGAATGTCATGCCCAGTATATAAACAGGGGGGAGTTGGCAGGGAGGGGCAGATCTCTGCTCAGGCATCAGTCAGCGGGTGGTGAGCAATTGCATTGTGCATCACTGGTTTGGTTTTTTTTTTTCCTTTTTTCCCCCTCTTTTTTTTTTTGTTATATTCCTTTTCATTACTATTATTATTATTATTATTATTACATTTCATTATTATTATTGTTAGTATTATATTTTACTTTAGTTATTAAACCATTCTTATCTCAACCCATGAGTTTCACCTTATTTCCCGATTCTCCTCCCCATCCCACTGGGAGCAGGGGGGAGCGAGGGAGCAGCTGTGTAGTGCTTAGCTGCTGACTGGGGTTAAACCACAACATATATGAATATAAAAATGGTTTTTTTTTCTCTCTTTTTTGTTTTCTCCTCTCAACCGTAAAATCTTCTTATCTTTTTTGTGTATTGGATGTTGCCTCAACTCCAAAGAGCTTTTCTTTTTGTCAGTATAAACATCTTGTTCTTTTTTAAAGTGAAAAAATAAGGCTTTGCTTTGAGAAAATAATGACTTGCAAGAGAGAGAGTAAATGTTGATAGGAGTAGGCCTGCTGCACAGGGAAAAGCCAAGACCTCATTTGTCATTGAGAGAGATGAATGAAAAGCTGTGTTTGGTGAAAGTCTGAAGTTCATTGATTAAGGGTGAGGAAATGTTAGCCATGCTAATTCCAAATCTGCCATGGGATCAGGATGTTGACAAAGTTTTGAAGGGACTGAGAATAAAACTGACACTAAACACAGTTTCTTCAAAGGATGAAAG
Organism: Gymnogyps californianus; assembly: GCF_018139145.2. Classification (NCBI taxonomy): domain Eukaryota; kingdom Metazoa; phylum Chordata; class Aves; order Accipitriformes; family Cathartidae; genus Gymnogyps; species Gymnogyps californianus. The sequence continues at coordinate 75,147,772 of NC_059472.1, read as the reverse complement.
GGGGAAAACATTTTTTCTAAAGATTCAGAGTAGTTATGTAAGCATCATAGATTATTCCACCATTTGGTACAGCACTTTGGAAGTGAGGGAAAAAAAAGCGTAAGTTGCTAATTCTTAGAGAGGTGGTAACCTACAATGAACGTTTAACGGACTGTTGTGTGACAGATTTCACCCTTTTATAACATGGCATTAAATGAGCAAAAATAACCCTTTGCATAAAAAGTCCATTCTGTTCTTCAGAATGTTACCAGTTCTAAAAATTTTCCTTATTTTAAATGAGGGAATAAACCAAATTAATAGGTTCCCTAAGAAAAGAATCATTTTACAAGCACACAACTTTAACACGATTCCTTTGACATAAAAATATGCCAAAAGTGCCTTTTTGTGTTGATTATTTGTATTGCTATTTTCAATCCAAACAAAAGGCACTTCTGTTATAGGCCTGTTTTCCCTAAAAATAATTCCATTGGGATTAAAATAAGGACCCATTCAAACAAAAAAACACGTGCTCATGTTTGTGATGCTGAAATGGAGCCCGTTCTATCGTCCTGGAAATCTTTCATCTGATTTTATGTTCTACAAGAATATTTAATCTGCCTCGTGTCCTGCTTCACTTATAACAAGGTTCGCAAGCTTTCACGAAACCAGCCCTCCTTTGCATTGTTGTTGTCCATTCAACACAATTGTGACTAGAACCATTAGCTCAAACTATTAGTTGAGAGTTTGCCTTTCATGATTTATGTGCATGATTTAGTGCATGACAAAGTACTTTTTGGGAACCTTACTGGTTCTGAAGCTTGTTCAATTTCTGTGGGCTAGCACAGCTTTAAAAATGGTTTAGATGTATATGCCTAAGTGTGGGTGTGCAAAGAATCTTGCTGAAGGTCTCATATATCATTCAAGAGTATTTAGGCTTTGTCTTCAGAAGACAGTAACAGGGCTCTCACCTCCATCTTAGTTATAAAATCTTCCCAAGTTCTGCCATATGAGTGAGATTCAACCACTCAAGCCTTTTGACAGAGCTCAGATACATTTATCTTCTTTTTATTTCAAACCAATAGTGAACAATTAAATCTGATCTCTTCTATTATCTTGCATGTGATTTGACACAATCTGATAAGTTTTAAACATCCCAGGTGATACACCTTTCATATTTCTGGATATGCACTTCCTCGGCCCTGTGAACGTCTTAATTTGCAATGGTTGGGTGCATAATTTCGTAGGGCCTGCTTGAGGAACAAATGCCTTTCTTGGTTTCCATTTCAGCCCTGACATTACTCTAATTTGCCTGCATTTCTGAAGTGTGAGCAGCTTTCCACAGGAAAAGGCTTCTGGTTGAAGCCTCTTTCTCGTTTATCTCATCCCATTGTTTCTGTATGCCAGCAATTAAAACCTCTTCAGGTAATGTGCTCTTAAATCTTGGGGCTTATCCATAGCAATAAATACTTTTACTACACTAAAGGGACTCTTCGTACTTGTCAAGATGGTGCCAGAGGCCCATTAGCCAAGAACATTTTTTTCAGACTTTTTGGGGAGGACAAGAGGGTAATTTTTAATATTGATGTCTGTCTGCATTTTCCAATGTCTACAGAATTACTATTTTTGAGTACAGTTGGAGTGCTCCAAGTTTTTTCCTATGAAATCTCTGGTAGGAATGCAATAAACTATAAGATATGCTCCTATAGAGCAGATTTTCCTCATCTGTAATACTGCACAAAGCTGATTTTGCAGATTCCCTGATTTTCCACTGCATATCTCATGGGTTTGCCAGCCTCTTTAGCTTTATATACTGCACCTATAACACCATTAACCCTCAAGAACCATTGAGCAATAAGTTGTGAAAGATATATAACAAAGGGTAAGTGGGAAAAGAAGAGCTCAGTATTTCAGAGTTTTATCCGAATATATTAAAACCATCTTTCTTTGTACTGTAGGAAAGGTCTATTTGAGTTTAAATTAATACCTAGTATGTTGCATCTACTTAATTTTTTAATTTAATTTATTTTAGTGAGGAATTTTGCTATTTATTATCTTAACTTTCCAAGTTAAGAGGCACTGAACTACAAAATTTTGATATAAATATCATCATTAAACTGGAACAAAAAGGATGCAAGTGTTATTAAGTAAGATCATTGATTCAAGATGCATTTGTTTCAAGGCTTACATATACTATGTGTTTAAATGTGATTCCTCCACCCCCTCATTATGTTTAAAATGGCTCTTTCATTATGGGTGCTAAGATTTAGGAGGAAATATTGTACCTTAGCATTTAATAATTCATTTTGAAATGTTAGTTCAAACACATCATAGCATAGTCTCAGATGCCGTACCAAACATCTAACCAACAACAAAGTTCCTTAATCACCAGAAATGGACCAAGAGAATCTTGAAGTTCTGAATCTGGATTTGAACACATTGCCAAAAACTGAAAGGCTTCATGGTAATTTTCTTGAACAATACTGCTTTCACGTTTTCCACGGATTGTGCCATGGCTCCCATGGAATATTCTCTGACAGCTTATCCTGTCTTGGAGACTGGAATTGGTTTGGGACCTTCACCTAAGAATAGATTTTAACCTGATACTTAGGGTGCTTTCAAGATAAGTAGAGTGTGTGTTTTAAAATCCTTCAGGTAGTGGAAGGAATTGGAGCCCAGGCTGTCCATCTATTACATGAGCATCTTGCCATTAGTGTGTTGGGTAAAAGCGTGCAATGACAACAGTCTCTGAAAGAAATACCTCCTCTATTTTCCAAGATTCAATAACTAACTTCACAAGTTAGTGAATGACTCAGGACTCAACCCTTAAAAGAGGAAGACACTTCACTACACCCTGGAATAAGATACCACCCTGGAATAAGATACCACCCTGGAATAAGATACCTAGTCCCTGAAATGAAGTTGGCCAGTATTTCTTATTGGCAACCACAGACAACTTTCACTGAAATCCTCTTCTTGTCAATTCTGTTCTCTTTCTCTCTTCCAGTTGTACAGGAAGTATAGTTACCTCATTTGGTTTTTTTAGACTCAGCTACCAGGGTTCATGAGCCTAGAATTGCTTGTCTCAGGACTTAAATCTTTCCATGAATTTCAAGATGAATGATCTGACCTTAACAGAAACTTGGGGTGGAGACAGAACCAGGCCACAGAACATCCCCCTCAGCCTCCACTCTACAATGTGAAAAAAAACCCCAACATTAGCAAGAGTTAGTATAACATTTAACATCTTTGTCAGCGACACGGACAGTGGGATCAAGTGCACCCTCAGCAATTTTGCTGATGACACCAAGCTGTGTGGTGCGGTTGATACTCTAGAGGGAAGGGGTGCCATGCAGAGAGACCTTGACAGGTTTGAGAGGTGGGGCCATGCGAACCTCATGAAGTTCAACAAGGCCAAGTGCAAGGTCCTGCACATGGGTCGGGGCAATCCCAAGCACAAATGCAGGCTGGACAATGGAGAAGCACTTGGGGGTATTAGTGGATGAAAAACTGAATATGAGCCAGCAATGTGCACTTGCAGCCCAGAAAGCCAATCACATCCTGGGCTGCATCAGAAGAAGTGTGGCTAGCAGGTCGAGGGAGGTGATTCTCCCTCTCTGCTCTGCTCTTGTGAGACCACACCTGGAGTACTGTGTTCAGCTCTGGGGTCCCCAGCATAAGAAAGACATGGACCTACTCGAGCAGATCCGGAGGAGGGCCATGAAGATGATCAGGGTGCTGGAGCACCTCTCCTATGAGGACAGACTGAAGAGTTGAGGTTGTTTAGCTTGGAGAAGAGAAGGCTCGGGGAGACCTTGTAGTGGCCTTCCAGTACCTAAAGGGGGCCTACAGGAAAGATGGGGCGGGACTCTTTATCAGGGAGTGTAGTGATAGGATGAGGGGTAAAGGTTTTAAACTGAAAGAGAGTAGATTTAGTTTAGATATTAGGAAGAAATTCTTTACTGTGAGGGTGGTGAGGCAGTAGAACAGGTTGCCCAGAGAGGCTGTGGATGCCCTCTCCCTGGAAGTGTTCAAGGCCAGGTTGGATGGGGCTTTGAGCCATCTCATCTAGTGGAAGGTGTCCCTGCGTATGGCAGGGTGGTTGGAACTAGATGATCTTTAAGGTCCCTTCCAACCCAAACCATTCTATGATTCTATGATTTACAATTTGTTTTGGCTAAAGGCAACATATCTTCTCATTAGTAAGAAAAAAAATCCTTTTTATGTATATATATATATATATAAAACATATCTACTCCTCTGAAAGATACAAGTGGCAACTCAGAGAAGAAAAATCCTCTGTATCTTAAGCAAGACCCCTAAACACATCCTATGTCACCCCTTTCAAAAAGCACCATATGCTGAACTCAGCCTTCAGTGTTCTTACATGCCATACAACCTTCAGGAGACTCAGTGTTATATTCAGGGGTTATCTCTACAATATACAGTTACCAAAGAAAATGCTTTGAGAGTTACAAAACAGAGGTAAAAAAGGCAATGACTTTTGACATCCACAGCTATGACGGTCCAAGTTCTGCAGGCTTTGTGTCTAAAAACATGGATTTATGCAAAGTCAGTCATATGGCATACTTTATCTTTGGTAACAAAAGTGTGGGTTTTTTTGTTGTTTTTGTTTTTCCCTGTACAGAGGAAATGTGGACTGCAGTAAAGCATTTTCTATACTACATTGAGTAAATTATTACTTACAGGTAGAGAAATGTCGGTTGTTTCAAGAATTACAAAACGGATAAAAGTTTGGCTGCAGATCAGTAGTGATATTACTCATGATGCAGCTCATCCTAGTTAAAGTTTTCATTGATGGCCTTGTACAAAAAATGGGAGTGTTCCTTCTCTGATGTTGGAAGATATCACCAGTACAGAGAAAGAGAGGCATATACAGTAACAACTGGGTGATTTGAAAGCTGGAAAACTGTCCCACACAACTTGATTCTGTGTGGAAGCATATACCTTTACTGACTAATAACAATACTATTTTTGCTATAAATTGTAAGATCAGAAGTTGGAAATAATAGAAGAAAGAAATCTGTCTATAACAGCTGATCTCAATATTGAGAGAGAGAGGTCTGCATTCCAAAATGGGAAGGAAGAAAAACAAAGGGTGACTTTGACACACGGAAAAAAAAAAAAAAAGAGGAATATAATGGCTATAAACAAGTTTACACAGCAAATCAGAAAAAAGTTTCTAATCACTGCAACAGTGAGAGTTTAGAACAGCTTTCCAGTAGTGTTTGTGCAAGCAAGAGTTTATTAATATTAAGATGGTCCTGATGCTGTTTATGAGAAAAATTTTATGACTGGTTGACTATGATTAAAATCTTTCTAGCCTATACTGTTTGTCCAGCCTTGTGGAATCTGGAATCTGCTGGCAAAAATACACTGTTTAAGAGGTAAAAGTTATACTGTCAAAAGTCACCTTCTAAAAAATGGTTTGTTTTTTTTCCACAGGCAATATAAAATATAAAATACTTATTGGCAGGAAAGATCAAGGTAAGTAGGTAGTGCTTTGCCAAATCAAAGTGCTATAGGACTAGTATTCAGTGCATTGGCTACCAAAGGGTACAGCCTATGTATTCATGCTGGGTTGCAATTTCTAGGTAGGTGGAAAGAACACTAGTAACCAGTTAAAAGAGAAGAAAACAGTTTTTCAATGATGGGTTCAGAAATCCCAAATGGGCTTAATTTGGATTATATTTTAGTTCCATGGGCTTTCCAAGGTTCCATTATGGCAGACATTCAGTGTAAAGCTCTGAGGGAATTAAACATTATATGGCAAATCTGCTCGTTAAGTGCCTTTGTAATCCTTTACAGAGGTCAAGTTTCAAAGGAGTACCATTAAATAGATCAGATAATTTTGAGCCAATTTTTAAGGTATTTATTTTCCATTGGAATTGAATTTTCCTGAACTGCTCTGATATCACAAGAATTCATATTCAAGTGATATTTCTAGCTCTATTTCTTTCCTGATGCCAATTACATATTTGAAAGGGCCCAACTCCATTCTAGTTTATATGGTTTTCTGCATGTGAGTAACTTCTTTGATTTAACCTGAGTTGTTACGGATTTATTCTGGAGGAGGAGAAAAATGCTGTGTCCAATATACTAGTTTGCTTCTGTGCTTGGAGTTGGAGTGCCATTTGAAGCAGACAATAAATAGAGTTTATGTATATCTTTTTCCTGGCTCCAGGATCCATAAAGGACCTGCAATTCTAGTATGAGCTCTGTTTTTTCTCAGTCAAAAATTCTTTTCTCATGTGTGAATCAAATTGAGCTTGTGTTTAATTCTGAGTTACAATAAACTTGCTCTAATGTTGGCAACATCTTTTGTTCACACTTACACAGGTATAAAACAAGTGAAATTCCACTTAAGCAAATGCAATTCTGTGGTACCTCACCCGTAGCAACAAGAGGTGAATATGTTTTGGTTGGAGATCAGACTGATGACTTTCAGTTGCAGTTGTGCTTTGGTTCAGACAAAACCAATTGGATGCAATCAGAAATTGATACTGAGGGATCCCTAGTTCCATACAATTTTGAGTAAGAAACTCATTCACTTTAGGTTTTCAGTAACCCACCTGTAACTATCTAGTGCTATTTGTGATGCCTGGAGGTATTTCACCTGGAATCTAACCAGTGGTTAGGACTCCCAAAGATGTGATGTCATATCTGCAGCTTCTCATGGATGTCTCAGATCTCCTTATTATCTTAAAAAAGAAGTAGGTATCAATGTGTGGGAAACAGCATCAGGCCATGTATTAGTATCCGGTGACATTCGATATTAGGAAAGAAAAAATGCCAAAGGAAAATCTGCCCTGGATTGAACACAATAGTGCAGCAAAAATAAGCTGCAGCTTAGAAAGCATTTCATATTTTTATTAAAACTGTGTGGGGTGGGAAATAGCTACAGTTAGACTTGAAGAAGATTTCAATTGGCCATTTAAGATACATAGATGGAGATGGACTGCAGACAGTATGGGTAATAGCACTGTGCAGAAATTCTTTTTAATCATTTTCATAGCCGATATATTCTCTGTTCAAGTAATAGAATATATATTGGACCTAAGTCTGCTTTCCACTGTGATGGCATGCAGTAACTAACTCTAAGTAATTTGGGGTTCTACCAGCATAAAACTGATATAAAAACATAATCAGGACCGTTTCATCCTCTGGCTGTAAACAAAATATGCCTTTGGATTTTCTTGTGAGAATTCCAGTAAGACTATTATTAAAAAAAGAAAAAAAAAGAAAAAGAAAAAAGGAAAAAAAAAACCCCACTGCCACACATAATGAGCTACAGAGATTAATCAAAACGCCTTGGCACCTTCTCATCCTCCCTCTGTTCAGTCTGTTTTCAGACATAAAACCTCAACAGTAAATTCATTGCTTGTTTTGGTTGGTTGACTGTATTCTTACATTCCTGAGTTAATGCTCCTGTAGTCAAGCTGCTTAAAGACTTTTGAGATGTTAGATAGCTTACACCAAAAAGGGAACATACAAAACAACCAAGCAGTAAAGATAAAAGTAGAAATAAATAATCAGATTTAGCCTTAAATATATCTCATAAGGAAAAGTCTGGGTAGATCACTGTTGTATAGCTAAAATCCACAGAGTAGCTATTTTATGTCTCTTAGGAAACTGTCAGGAATTTCCTTTTTCATTTCTGTTGGTATCAGAACTTTCCAGAGCTAACCAGAACTATACTTAGGTATAGAAATGGGTCTTTATGCTATGAATAATGAAAGTATCACTCAGTTATTGTATTGCAGCAGCACTGTAGTATGCACTGCCAAAACACAGTGGGATACGAACCTTACCTCTAAGTACCTCTTGAGTTAAGAGGGCAAGAAAAAGGCAAACCATAAGAGAAAGAGCACAGAAAAGGTAAGTCATTTGACCATGAGTCAGGACTGTGGTAGAGGCTTTGAACAACATCCCAAGTGTCCCTGAGGATCCCTGAGACTGTGGGACCTGCTCTGGCTCCCTCCTCTGCTCATGTCTCTCAGCAGATCAACTGCGCAATGTCCACCAGATCTGTGGGTCCCTTCCAGCAGCTGTGGGTGCTGACAACAGTTCACAGTTCTTCCATGCTTCTTCACATTTTTTTCCCTGAATGTAGAGTTCCTTTTCCTAATGTTTCTGTTTTGTTTGGCCGTTTCCATGCAGGGAGAAACTTAATGTTTCTGTTAGGAGCAACGAGAAGAACAAAAGATCCCAAGCCTCCTGACTGTCCCTGCAGTGTCCTGATCAGTAGGGCAATATTTTAATTTGACCTGCACACTTCCATTTTCTTATAGGAAACAGCTGTTTGCAAATCCATGTTGTAAATCCGTACTCACATAGGAAGGCAGTCCCACTCCTCCAGTGTTTGCTGGCTCAAGTCAGTTGAGACAGATTTGGGCTCATATGAGCACATAGGTTGGGTCTCTAGCAGTATGCAGTTGTCTTTGTGCTTGGCAATCTCAGGAGGATGGTGCCATCTGACTCCCTTCTTTTTTAGTAGGTTACCTCTACTCTCAGTAGGAAGTGACAGAACTTTTATTAGGGTTTCTTCACCAGGATTAGGAACTCCGTAAGCAGGACTAAATGTGATTTATGAATATACAGCAATTCCCAGCTAATACACTAATACATGCAATAGATGCTTGCAACTAAAGTGCATGGGCTAAGCATCAGCATACTCATCACTCCTGATGCAGACACCTGATGAGATGGTTAGGCGGTCACAGTCAGGCAACGAGGTATCAGTCATGTTGAGCTTTCTCATGAGCTGAACCTAATCTTGCCTAGTTTGGTCTTTCAATTCTGTTTCTTTTTTTCTCATTTTTTAATGAATTTTCATGTCTGTGTTTTTCTCTCCAGACCCCAAGATACTAACTATTACCATCTTGACTATTTCATTTCAGTCTGTGCTTTTACATTTCTCATCTTGCACGGCTTTCACTTACAAACTCTTGCAGGTCAACACTACTCTTCAGAAAAGCTAAATGAAGGTCATAGCTGAGCCACACAAAACTGGGCTGTGCATCACAGCCAGGGGTTACATAGCAAACTGCAAGCATCCTTACTTTCAGTGACTGTAGGCAAGATTCATCTCATCTACCTTTAGCCAACTAATGTCAAAGATCAATTAGGTGGAGGGAGAAGGGCACCCTCCTGAAATGGATTCATCCTGCCTTAAGACAGTTTTCCAAGCGAAGTGGGATGAATCACATCCAGAGGTTCCTTTATCACTCCACTGATTGCAAAAGGAGTCTAAGTTACTAGTTTTGGCCAAAATTCTATGTGTGTTGGGGTTGGGGGGAAGGGTGTTGGAGATGATTATCATCCAGTGTGATCAAAAAGATTTTGTTGTCATGATACAGAAATGGAATTCCAGGAAACTGCAAACAGCTGCATTACTACCTGTGATAATTTGAAAAGGAACAACTTATAAAAGCTTTATATAAATTCACCAAGAAGCCAGCTTTCAATTTATTCTGAATACTTTTTTTTTTGTTGCCTTTCTCTAATGCCTACAGATCTGCCTTTTTTAAAAGACTTTTCAAAAAAATGCAAACAAATATCTTGCTTAATCTATACTCATTTATAAGAGGTTTAGGAAAGCACAGGCCAATAATTTCTTTGAAAATAAAAGTGGATGACAAAAAAAGAATGACATGTGAAGAGTTAAATCAACAGACTGAAAAGTGTTTGGATGCCATCTCGTTTACTCCAAAGAGCTAATGGAATCAAAAGAACCTCTACAAACGAACATTTATAAAGTTGTTTAATAGATTTTATTTCAAATCAAGGATTAATTTTGTGAACTGGATTAGAAAGACTCCTTTGCAAATAGATGTCATTCACTTCTTAAAATTGGATTTATTTGCAGGTGATAGCTAATTAAAAGTGAAGAATGGCTTTTTGCACTGCAAGCAAAAAAAAAAAATTTCCTCTAATCCGAATTCAAAACCAAATTACTCATGACAACAGTGCACAGAGTTAAACCACTATGTGATAGTGCTGCAATATGCCCTGTCCTGTAGAGAGCTGAGTTCAAGATCAAACAGGGATTTTGCTTTGTAGACTGATGGAGGCTGGGAGACTGTTGAGATCTGATGAAAACATTTTCCTCTGGGAGGTTTCTGTTCATGTGCAGATGTCTAACACCCACTGTGATTTAATTCAGAGTGGCGTGAAGCAGTAGCTTCACATACACAGAGACTTTCTGCTGCTTGGTGAGCACTGGTGGTGGAGCATTGTGAAGGAGGTATCGCCCTACTACACTATGGGCTGTAAAAAAGGCTTTTTTTAAAAAGGAGCATAATTACATATAACTGTGATCTAAAGAAAAAAAAAAGAAATACATGGAAAGCATTTAGACAGGGGAAAAAATCCCCATTTAGTGCTATAATATACATTTCTCATGCTTCTAAGATGTGGAAAGGACCTATAATGTTGAGAAGTGTCAATCTGTAAATAAGATTTCCATAGAAACAATGCTGAAAGTTTGCTCAAAGGAAACAAAGTCTTACCAAAGCTGCACGTCTTGTAATGTGGTATACCGAGCTATTCTTGGCATCCATTCAATAAGTCTCCTCAAAGAAAATAACCAGGTTTGAAAAGTTAAGTTTTGATTTAATGGAATTGCCGAACTCTGCATCACATCCCTAAAATACTGGTAGTCTAAGCTACCAGTTATGAGGTAGTCTAAGCTATGTTATGAGGGTTTGCACTACCAGAAAAATTAATACAGCACTAATACAGTATTAAAGAGCTGGCCTAACACACTTTTCAATGCCTTTGAACTGTAAAATCCTATTGACTCTATTCCGTCAAAATGAGAAGGTTTAAAAAGTGTTAATTAACTTACATTACTGAACTTACATACCTGACAAAAAAAAATACTTCTAACACACTAGAAGCATTTGTGAAGGTTTTATGGGAGTTACAAATTATACAGGTCTTGTGATGGAAGACAACTCTATAGGTATGTGACTTCCCGTTTTCCTATCTAGCCCTTTTCTACTCAAACACGGCGCTGCTCCCACCATCCCTGAACAGACAATGACAAAGAGTAGGCAAGGGCAGAGATGAATGTCAATGTCCCAGCACCTGGTTAACACACTCTCACAAGTGGCAACTACACCTGGCAGTAGCAAACAGATATACTGCCTGGTTTATTTCCTTGTTCTGGGCTGCTTTATTTCTCCGTTTTAGAGAAGTCAAACATTGATTAGGGTCTCTTAGCTCTCTTTTCTCCCTGTTCCCTCCCCTTCTCTTCTCAGTTCTTCACTGCCTGTACAGCAGGATCAACCCCATCCTTTCCAAAGCAGATGTTCCAAGTACTGTGTCCAAACGCGCTAAAAGGACATAGCTGTTCATTCTGGCTTTGCCTGCCCACTTTCATTTGCTTCTCTAAAACAACTCAGCTTTAAAACAAAAACAAAAAAAACCTGGCCTACCCATCAAAAGGGTTGCTCTGCATGCTCTCAGCTTGCAGCTCAAAAACATCTCAAGAAAGAGCAGAATCCCAGACAACTCCACACTTCTGCACTTTCTGCACACAAGACATTATTTCAACCATCCCACCCCCAGCCCTATCTTCTTTTCTTCCCACACACCTCAAGTGCACACGTGCCACCCTCTGGCAGGCAGACCAGGCTGGGAATGGTGGTTAGGGTGGGAAGGTAAGTCTCAGAACAAACCATTTATGTTGCAAAACAAAGAACTCTTGAATCCAGTGAATATTAGCCCAATTATATATTTTTCAGCTTTTTAAGATACTATAAAATTACTTCAAAGTTTTTGCCTTCACAAATCTCACCTCTATATGGCAAATGATATGGTAAAATCCTCTTGAAACATTCACCTGAAAAACTGGTTAAGGTTTGCATAGGAAAATTGCTAACTGAAGCTAATTGGCCTGATTTGCTGGCTGTGACCCACCCATTACTACTAATGATAACACCTCCTGCCGAAAGGATAAAAAATATTTGGTCTTTGTACGTTTCTTTTCCTGTATTTCCAGAGTTCACTCCATAATAGGGAATTTAGATCTCTCTTTTCAGAGCTTGAGTTTTGCTGCAGATCTGCCCCAACTTTTACAGTATACCCTTATTTCTAAAGCAGCTGAACTGGGAGTTGATACGGTAGGTTCCAATTTAGCTCTTTAAATAAAAATTAAATTTTAGAGTAACCCAGTTGCCTGAGGCTACTGTGCACAACAGCTAAGCATGAGACTGGAGTAGACTCCTGGGCTTTGGATGATTTTGGTATAAAAAGTATCTGGCTATTACAGTGAAAAATGTTTAAAAAAACTGGAAGGAGATTATTTTTGTATCTCTTCTGTGTGTTTCCCTGTTTCATTTCCATAACACTCACAAGAAACACATCCTGAGAGCTGCATTATGTAGTAGGGAAATTTCATTTCTCCTGTGTTTCCTAGAGGAATTGAATTCCCTTTCAAGGTTTAATTTCTTACCTTTATTTTCTATGCCATATTTTTCGTCACCAGAATTGCTATGGGCATGAAGCTGCAAGGGTCTTTTAAAAAAAATTGTTTGGCAACTGCCTCTTGGCAAACACCCACTTAGGTTTCAGGAGACCAAGCTTCAGTTCCCAGTTCTGTTGCTGGTTTGTTGGACAAACTTGATCAACTCACTTCACCTCTTTCTGTGCCTTAACTGGGCACAAAGAGTGGTCAGGTGTGCACTGAACAAACCAAACCAAAAAACATTGAGCCCCTCAGCTAAGACACATTTTGTTAATTTCTTCTTTTTCAATTTTGTAAAAGTCTTGTAAAATCTGATTCCCAATACTGTGCCGTGGCAGGTTGTCTGGAAGAGTAAAGAGGAAATGAGAGATATGTGAAATATCAGAGTGCTAAAATGAGTAGTTATGAAGCAATGAGACGTTTATGACGTTTGTCAAAGCTTCCTCTCTCAGGTGTGCAGTGGTGTCAGTGATTAGGTAGCATGGTTAATAAATGTAAGAATACTCTGAAGTTGATAAATTAAATGTTCACTATTTTAGACTGTGTAGTATACATTTTCAGTAATCTGTTCATAGAAATAGGTATGCATCTCCCCTTGTTGCCAAGTAGAGTTACCTGAGAAAAGAGAAAAAAAAAATAAATCATAGAATCATAGAATGGTTTGGGATGGAAGGGGCCTTTAAAGGTCATCTAGTCCAACCCCCCTGCCATGGGGAAGGACATCTTTCACTACATCAGATTGCGAGAAGCCCCAGCCTACCTGACTTTGAACACTTCCAGTGATGGGGCATCCACAACTGATGGGGCAACCTGTTCCACTGTCTCATCACCCTCATTGTAAAAAATTTCTTCCTTATATCCAACCTAAATCTACCCTCTTTTAGTTTAAAACCATTGCCCCTTGTCCTTTCACTACAGGCCCTGGTAAAAAGTCTTTCTCTATCTTTCTTATAAGCCTCCTTTAAGTATTGAAATGCCATAGTAAGGTCTCTCCGGAGCCTTCTCCAGGCTGAAGCCCAACTCTCTCAACCTTTTTTCATAGGAGAGGGGTTCCTGCTCTCTGATCACTTTCATGGCCCTCCTCTGGATCAACTCTAAGAAGTCCATATCTTTCTTGTACTGGGGACCCTAGAACTGGATGCAGTACTCCAGGTGGCGTCTAACAAGAGCAGAATAGAGAGGGAATAATCTCTTCCCTCAACTTGCTAGCCACGTTTCTTTTGATGCAGCCCAGGATATGGTTGGCTTTCTGGGCTGCAAGTGCACATTGTTGGCTCATATCTGTTTTTTTCATCCACCACTATCCCCAAATCCTTCTCTGCTGGGCTGCTCTCCATCAATTCATCCCCCAGTCTGTGCTGATACTGGGGATTGCCCTGACCCAGGTGCAGGAGCTTGCACTTGACCTTGTTGAACTTCATGAGGTTCACGTGGGCCCACTTCTCAAGCCTATCAAGGTCTCTCTGGATGGCATCCCTTCCCTCAAGCATGTCAACTGCACCACACAGCTTGGTGTCATCGGCAGACTTGCTAAGGGTGCAGTCAATGTTACTAACTATGCCAGTGATGAAGATTTTAAATAGTATTGGTTCCAGTACAGACCCTTGAAGGGCACCACTTGTTACTGGTTTCCATTTGGACATTGAGCAGTTGACTGTAACTCTTTGGATGTGGCCATCCAGCCAATTCCTAATCCACCTAATAGTCCATCCATCAAATCCATCTCTCTCCTATTTAGAGGTAAGAATGTTGTGGGGGACTATATCAAAGGCCTTACAGAAGTCCAGGTAGGTGACATCCATAGCTCTTCCCTTGTCCACTGATGCAGTCACTCCGTTGTAGAAGGCCACTGTTAGATTAGTCAGGCATGACTTGCCCTTGGTGAGCCATGTTGGCTCTCTCTAATCACCTGTGTTCTGTATGCTTCACCATAACTTCCAGGAGGATCTGTTCCATGATCTTACTGGGCACAGAGGTGAGGACGACTGGTCAGTAGCTCCCAGCATCCTCCTTATTACCCTTTTTAAAAATGGGTGTGATATTATCTTTTTTCCAGTCACTGGGGACTTCACCTGACTGCCATGACTTTTCAAATACAATGGAGAGCGGCTTAACGACTACATCTGCCAGTTCCCTTGGGACCCTGGGATACATTTTGTCAGGTCCCACAAACTTCTGTATGTTCAGGTTTCTCAGGTCATCTTGAACCTGCCCTTCTCCTACGATGGGAGGGACTTCATTCCATCAGTCCCTGCCTTGAGGTTCAGGGACTTGAGAGATGTGGGAAGAGTGATTGCCAGTAAAAACTAGGGCAAAAAAAATTGTTGAGTACCTACTCATGTTGCTGTATAACAGATAGAGTGGATTATACTGAGTCATATGTCACATTAACATAAATCAGTGGAAATCTCTGAAATTAAAAGCAAGTTCAACCTCTCCTAGTGCATGGACTACACAACAATAATGGAAGGAGAGAATTCAGACTACAGTGTTTATTGAGAAGCGTATTTCAAAATTTACACTAGCCAAGTGGCTTCGTATTTCTGAAAGGGCACAAAAAGAATCTCTTCATCCCCTGAATCAGAAGAAATCAACTTCCTTAAATTTTAAATGTTTCAGAAATTAGTTTTTCAAAAGAATCATCTTGATTTCCATGTTAACAAAATAAAACTGAAATTATAACTATGATACATTTATAAAAAATCTCAGTTGAAGCCAGCTCTTTCCAGTTTCTATATAGAAGAGGTACAATCATCTCATGATCAAGGTTCTGGGTTGCCACACAGGGACACTCAACTTTCTGAGAATTAATGGTTTTATCTTGTGTCGTAGTTTAACCCCAGCCGCCAACTAAGCACCACACAGCTGCTCGTTCACTCCCCCCACTTGGGATGGGGAGAGAATCAGAAGAGTAAAAGTGAGAAAACTTGTGGGTTGAGATAAAGACAGCTTAAGAGGGAAAGTAAAAGCCACGCACGCCAGCAAAGCAAAACAAGGAATTCATTTGCTACTTCCCAGTGGCAGGCAGGTGTTCAGCCATCTCCAGGAAAGCAGGGCTCCATCACGCATAATGGTTACTTGGGAAGACAAATACCATCACTCTGAACGTCCCCCCTTCCTTCTTCTTCCCCCAGCTTTATCTGCTGAGCATGACGTCATATGGTATGGAATATCCCTTTGGTCAGTTGGGGTCAGCTGTCCCAGCTGTGTCCCCTCCCAGGTTCTTGTGCACCCTGAGCCTACTTGCTGGTGGGGTGGTGTGAGAAGCAGAAAAGGCCTTGACTCTGTGTAAGCACCGCTCAGCAATAACGAAAACATCCCTGTATTATCAACAGTTTTCAGCACAAATCCAGAACATAGCCCCATACTAGCTACTATGAAGAAAATTAACTCTACCCCAGCCAAACCCAGCACGTCTTGAAAGTCTATTTCCTGCATTTAAAATGCAAATAGGACCCTGAAAATAAGAACCAAACTTCAAGTAAAGCAATACTCTGCAAACCACAAAAAAGTAATAGCTTTGAGACATCTAAGCTTCCTTACGCTTCTCAGCAGAGGGCTAATATGGGAAAATATGTAT
Organism: Gymnogyps californianus; assembly: GCF_018139145.2. Taxonomy (NCBI): domain Eukaryota; kingdom Metazoa; phylum Chordata; class Aves; order Accipitriformes; family Cathartidae; genus Gymnogyps; species Gymnogyps californianus. The sequence goes on along the minus strand of NC_059472.1, from coordinate 75,131,723 downwards.
GTTGATTCAAGTTTGTCACTGGTCGCCACGGCATTGCTTCTCATCACCAGAGACTGCATATATCCTTAGCTATATATCATTCCCCTCTAGGTACTCAAAAGAGCACAAATGGTCCTTACTTAAAATAAATAAATAAGGCTTTCATCTTTGCCCTGGCATATTCAGCAGTGCAATTATATAGCACTTCAATCAAATATAGGAGATGTGAGCAGCCTATGTCCTTGGCACTATGTAAGTCAGAAGAAAAAAAAAATTAATAATAGTAAGCTTCCTCCTTTTGCATAGAAAAGACAAAAGGGAGATAACAAGCAGTCTAAGGGAGAGGCTTGGATTACTTTTTATCTTGCCCTGCAACCACACATGTAGCCTGGAACAAAACAGTTGAGTGTCTATTATCTGGTTTTTGCAAATTTCTTATCTATTTCAGGTAAGCAGACTTTTACTTAAGATCCAAAACTCTGCTGTTGACGAGATCTTAAAAATACTTTCACTTTGGGATTTTCTCTCAGCAGCTTTGTGTAAGAGAATTCTGGACCTGGATAAGATACATCAGCAGTATTTGGTATAGTGTTAGATCTCTATCCTTAACACGAACAAGACGTTATGACCAGTTATAGAGGGCAGTCTTCTGGTCTGCTGGTATGAACTCTGCTAATGGATATCTGAGTGAGAATCTGCTAGAGCCAATATCCCTGTACACTCTCAGTGTATTTTACGTGACGATTTCAGACTCAAGCCTTCAACCTTGTTAGGTCCTATATTAAATGAGTATTGCTACTGAAATCAATGAGACTAGAAAAAAGCATCAAGCAAACCATGGAATTAAATATCATACTGTACTGGGGAAAAAGTGGCTGATTGGAATATGCCATAAATTTTTTTTTTCTACATATTCTTAGCCATGAAATTTTTTATACTATTGCATGAGTTGTAAGAAAGGACAGTTAACACATCAAGTACCAATTACTTAGATTCTCTTGATAAGGATCTGCTTGCCCTGATGTAACTTGGTCCTCTCAAGTTACAACCAAGTTTTCACTAGGCCAAGGAGTTTATTTGAAAAAGAAATCTCATTATAGCTGTACCTTTGGATATCTGGACGGTGTTTTATCACCATCAGTTTAGTAGTGCAAATGCATATAGGACACTCATGATAAAAGAAATGGAATTAAAAGAGAGAAAGAATGATTGCTTGCAACTACAAGCTCTGCATGACCTTGAAAATGGAAGATCACAAAGGATCCAAATATATGGTGCAACATAGAAATGATTTAAAATGCTCTTAAAAGAAACAGCTGTAGCAAGATGAGAAGAAAACAGATAATTGACACCAGATGTCCCTCTCAGACAGTGATGAAAGAGTAATTACAGAGGGAGAGATAGCATCCTGCAGAGAGCAGATGATCTTTACCAGCAGCTCTACAAGAATGCATAGAGACAAACATGACAAGTTTCACCACCTCCTATGACATAAAAAGAGACGTGAAGAAAAAATGTTACCTTATGCAGTCAAAAAGGAGATAGAGAAAGTCATGAAGCCTTTAAGAGGAAAAATACCTGGGACAGATGGTATCACTAGTGATATTATAAAAGTTGGAGGGAACCCAGTAACCCAGCCAGAAAAGCTAATCAACTTGAACTACAGTGAACGAAGTGTCAAAGGACTGGAATTATACTATAATCACTCTTCTGCATTGTAAAAATGCCAAAGGTGCTAAGAGACATACAGCCTTCTTATAGACTTCCAGCCATTTCTTATGTTGTTGAGCACATTAGCTGAGCAATTGACTTTTGTAACAGCTACAGTTCAACTACTCCAAAATAGATAAGAATACTTTATAAAGCGTATTTCATGTTGGTGTAGTAAACTACTAAATGCACATCATTTCATGAGATAGATAATGACTCTCTGACAGACTCTCTATCTACATGCCTAAGTAATGATACAGCAATATGTGAAAAATAAATTCCCCCAAATCAAACCCTAACAAAATGACACACGGCTCTACATATACTCCCTAGGGAGAGGATGAGAGGGATCATGAACTATATGTGACAGATGTTAGTCAGAGTGCTTAAAGCTCTACTGGGAAGCAATTACATTACAGCGATGAGGGTGGCTTGAGAATCTACACAGAGGAGAAAATTATGAGCAAAAAGTAACCTCTGAATATGCCTACACATCCCTTCTGAATAAATGTTAATATTGATAGGAATGTTTTCAATCTATAATTGACAAACCTTTTCCCAGATTTACATCTAATATTTTTTTTTAGAATTTTTAAAGTGACTTTAGAGAAAGTGTTCAGAACCTGTCTGATTAGATTTGTTCAGTACCTGAACTTAAGATCCTTAATCGCTAGTCACTTAACAATATACATCTTTAACAAACTGATCTGTATTTCAGAACAGCTGAACAATACTATTCCCCTTGATTATACATCTATATCTTGTATTACTTTTTCGATACTGAAGAAATCAGCTTTTAAATTACCTTTTACTTTATGATATTTTTTTTCTAATTTGATTCTAGTTTGCTAATGCTGTATTAGTCCAACAAACAGAATTAGTTTTGAAGAACATTTTCGTGACAAAGGTGCTCTTCTATTTCCTGGGGAATGTTTTAACTAATTTTTTCTAATCAGCTAATGGTTGGAACACAGAAAGGTGAAAGCATGCTAGAATTTTTTGTTACACTGTCAAAATGCTTCCTAAGGAACTCTAATTAGATAGCTCTTTGTTAACACTGTATTTCTAAGGTACTCTAATTATTTGGTAAGAATATTCATTGATGGGACAGCGAGTGAAGAATTTAAATGAAACTTCTGGTTAACTTTCTAACAGGTTAGAAATATGGGAACTTTCCCCTGATGGGACAGTGGAAACATTATCAAATGACTTGAAGGAATGATTCAGTCATTACTAAGATTGCATTTATGATTTAATATAAAAATGTTGGGTTCAGAAACAAATCTTCATTGGCTGAAGAGAGAGCCTTATCAGTACAGACAGTATCTTTGTTGATAGATCAAGGCATAATTATGTCTATTCAATGAGCTTTGGATCAGAGCCATGGTGAAGTACACTGGTTCTTATTATCTCTTCTTTTAAAAAACACTGGTAAAATAATTTGGATGTCAGTCTAATGATTATACTTTCTTGAACACTTGTACTGGTATGTGCAAAAAGGCATTTGTGCAATCAAGAAAAGCTTTATAGTATCGGTGTATTTATAGTTTCCAGCAGTGGAATGTTCAGAGGGAAAATTGAAAACCTACAAAAAATATTTGCAACGAGGGCATGAATGTCTCACATAGGGAGCTCATGCTCTTCAAATTGCTCTAGGCATGGATTTTAAATAAGCAGGTTGCCACTCTTGAATAGCACCATTGAGTGTACTCCATCAAGACAACTGGCAGTCCAAACAAAGAACATTATCAAACATGTGTGAAATGGTGATTATGCAACTGTCATTAGTCAAATCAGCAGCTGTTAGAAGAAAACTCTAAGTGACAGATGGAAACATTCTTTTTCTTTTCCTTCCTCTGTTTCCATTTTCCTCCCTCTCTCCGCCTAGATGAGACCTTTTTTAAACTGGAACTGCCTGGGAAAGTGGGGCATTAAAAAAAAAGATGAATTGCTTTCTCTTAACTTGTGTTCAGCAATGCTTTGAGAATTTGTCCTAAATAGGTGAATAATGAGCAACATTGCCCTCTGATGGACTCTGTTTTGCTCTGTCAAGAGTAAATACGCATGAAATAATTCAATTTTTCTGGTTTTGTGGGGAGAAAGACAAAATTAATTGAAGAAGTAGGGCCAAGCTGCATTTTTTGGAACAGCTTTATCTGATTTTATGAAAGGGACTAAAGTCTTCCTGAGGTAAAAATCTCTTCTTAGATGACTGCCTAGCTGGGTTACAATGTATATTTCTTTTTAAGCATGTAACTTACTCCTTTGTAAAGTAATAATGATTTCAATGGGACCAGTTACATTTAAGTACACATTTAACTGTTTTGCCAACAGGCCTTGGAATAATATTGATTTTCTGTTAGTTACCACAATAGATGGGAGAAATCATGAGACCTGACTAAATCAGTACCAGAAAATCATAACAAATTTAGAGCAAACCTTTTCAAAATCTGTTGTCCCCAAAAGGACTGAAACAGAAATATAAAAATAGATTTTGAAATGCTGTTCTTGGTATATTCTTGACCCATCAGAACTATGAATTATCAGATTTCCAAGAATCCAAAGGAAAAGAAAGAAGTTCAAAATAGCTAAGAGTTTTTATAATATGTGCTCCCTTTTCCAAAACTAGTAATCTGCACATAGGCTCCAACAGATTTTGAAAATTCAGCTATACCAAAACTAAAACCTCAAACTGTTAATTATCAGAACTGCTTCCCAGTGCTTGAAGTTGATTTCCCCCCATTACAAAAATCAGTATCAACAATGACTGCCAATATAAACCAGATTTCTGGGTTTCTCCCCTCTCCCATATACACATATCTGTGTACCCACTCATAAACTAGGGGCATAAAACTGAGAAATGTATTAATTTGCTTTTCTATTATTCATATAGTCTTAAAGCTACAGTTACAGAAAGAAGCAAATGATGCTTAGCAGAAATAGTAAGTAGGTAAGTAAATATTACTTAGATGAAAACTATACCACTAGAAATGTTTACTTTTGATTCAGAAGATACACCTTTTACATGCAACACACTGAGCCAGAATAGGGTGATCCACCTAGCTTACCTCTGAAGTCAGTCTTGCCATTTCCAACATTCATAGAATCATTGAATCACAGAATCATAGAATACCAGGTTGGAAGGGACCTCAAGGATCATCTGGTCCAACCTTTCTTGGCAAAATCACGGTTTAGACAAGATGGCCCAGCACCCTGTCCAGCCAAATCTTAAAAGTGTCCAATGTTGGGGAATCCACCATTTCCCTGGGGAGATTATTCCAATGGTTGATTGTTCTCATTGTGAAAAATTTTCTCTTGTGTCCAATCAGAATCTTGCCAGGAGTAACTTGTACTTATTACCCCTCATCTTTTCCATGTGACTTCTTGTAAAAAGGGAGTCTCCATCTTCTTTGTAGCCACACTTTAAATACTAGAATATGGTGATAACATCTGCCCTAAGCCTTCTTTTCTCAAGGCTGAGCAAACCCAGTTCTCTCAGCCTTTCCTTATATGGCAGGCTTCCCAGTCCTTTGATCGTCTTTGTGGCCCTTCTCTGGACCCTCTCCAGCCTGTCCACCTCTTTTTTGTATAGTGGGGACCAAAACTGAACACAGTATTCCAGGTGTGGCCTGACAAGCACTGAGTAGAGTGGGATAATGACTTCTTTATCTCTGCTGGTGATACCCTTGTTGATGCAATGCAGCATCCTGTTGGCTTTCTTTGCCGCAGCAGCACACTGCTCACTCATATTGAGCTTGCTGTCCACCAGGACCCCCAGGTCCCTTTCCATCCGGGTAGATCCCAGCCTGTGCTACACTCCTGGATTATGTTTTCCCAGGTGCAAGACCTTACATTTGTCTTTGTTGAACTTCATAAGGTTCTTGTTAGCCCACTCTTCCAGCCTATCCAGGTCTTCCTGCAGGGTAGCTCTCCCTTCTGAAGTGTCCACTTCCCCATGCAGTTTAGTATTATCAGCAAACTTCATCAGGGTACACTTGATCCCATCACCCAGATCACTTATGAAGATATTAAACAGTGTTGGGCCCAATATCGATCCCTGGGGGACCCCAACTGTGACAGGTTGCCAGTTTGAAAAGGAGCAAAGCTCCTTTACCACCACCCTCTGGGTGCAGCCTGTCAGCCAGTTCCCCACCCACTGCACAGATCACTTGTCTAGACTGTAATGCATCAGTTTCTCTAGGAGGTGGCTGTGGGAAACCATATCGAAAGCCTTGGAGAAATGCAGGTAAACAGCGTCCACCACTTGCCCCACATCATCTGAGCAGGTTACTTTGTTGTAGAAGGCGATCAGGTTTGTCAAGCACGATTTGCCCTTGGTGAATCTGTGCTGGCTTTTCCCATCATGTGCTTCATTTGACTTGTGATAGCCCCCAGGAGGATTTGTTCCATAACTTTCCCAGGGACTGAAGTAAGATTGATGGGCCTATAATTTCCTGGATCCTCCTTTAAGCCTTTCTTGTAGATGGGGGTGATGGCATTACTAAACCTGACTCAGTGAATGAAGTCAATAGTGTAATTCCAGCCTCACTGAAGTTCATGGCAAAATTTTGATTGATTTCAGTAGGTAAATATTTCTTCACACCACTCAGCAAGCATGACTTGAAGTCTGTGTGTGAGAACAGTCAATGTTAAAGAGGTTCCGAGTAAATCCCTTTCCTAAACTCTTTCCCCTTTTTTAAAATTCTTTTTAATATCCAACACATGTTGCAGTCCAAAAACAAGGCCAAAACCGACTCAGAAGAGATAATGAAATATGATGTCTCTTGTTTGTATCAGACATACTTGGAAAAGTTATGAGCCACACAGAGAAGAGATGAATTGCATGAGAAAGATAAAATAGATTCAGTTCTCCATGCTGGTGAGCTGTGGAAATGTTTAAAAACAGGACCATTTTCAAGGGGCTCACTATGAATTTTCATTTTGCTTTGGTCAAGTTTATTATATATACCTTTCTTCTCAAAAGTTAGATTTTCATGATAATAATTCTTTGCATAAAAACTCATCATAAAATCTCTATACAGCTGAGTTCTTTATATGTCTCCTGTGGGTAGACACTCATGAGTGCACAAATACAAATTTATATGATGAATGTGGAAGAGAAAATCTAATTTTGACTGTTTTCTCTATGTAGCATGATGGAAATAATAAGTATATGTTTATTTTTCACATTTACCTTCCCTACAAAAAAGCACATATGTGCATACAGACAGGGGCATTAGTAACAGTAACAGAGATCAGAAACTCTTTTTCTTCCTTTTTCAACCTTTACATATATTTGAGACTTTCATATATTGATAGATAATTGATTTTTAGTTATTTTAAAACATACTATTTCTGATCCGCTCTCAACAATTTTTGTGGAAAAGTAACATGAGTGTTTATTTATTCCAATTTTAAAATATCCACAGCACGCAATAGTTTCAGATTGCACTGTTTTCTAATGCTTCTTTTATGTTACTTGCTGATGTCTAGAAGCTGTATCTTTTTTTAGGATCAGAAATCATCTAATGAACTGAAATCAAGAGCTGACACTATTTTAGATATATAAATTTAATGATGAATCAATTCATTTTTAAAATAGTCTTAATAGACTATTCTTTGAGACAAAAAAAGATAAGTAAATTAATTTGGGGCATAAAAACCAATATATTCCTTTTTAAATGATAATTGCTTCCTCATATATTTATAGATATATAAATATGTCAGCAGCAAAGTAAATATGTTTTCTAAGATGTCCCTGAATATTGGATCAAATAATATTTCAGGAAACATAACTGATCTCTGTATTACTGCAGCATACCAATATCTATCCTATGTCTTAATTCATGTTCACAAACTAATGAAGGAGGAGTAGACCAGTTGCATGGCTTGCCTGAATATTTGGCTGACTTGATTCATGGCTGTTGGGAGAGGTGGTTTTATTGATCTTTTTTGTAATTTTAGCCTCGAAGAACTGCTCAAGACTGCGTAAGATCTCAGAGTGTCAGGACAGAAACTAGAGATGACATAACAACATCTTCTGCCCTCATTTACCTACACAAATTTTCAAGTAGCCTGAGAATAATATTAAGAAATTGTTATCATTTTGATTTGTATTATTTCTGTTAGTTTCTAGTTAATTAGCTAGAACTTCAGCATGATTTAATTATTAGTTTATTGCCACACATTATTTTTTACATATCTAAGTATAAAACAGCAATAAGCATCTTCATGAAGACGTAGGTGTCTGGTCAGTGAATCAACTCAATATTTCATTTCTCCATTATAAGATTATACTCCAAATTTTTTATATCTGCCCTTTCATGAATTTATTTTGGAGTCAAGTCAGCTACCTTATACAGCAAGAGCTCTTTATGCTAGATTTGTATTTAGTTCCTTTGATAACTGAGGTATAGAATGCCTAGTAAATCTAACACATGATGGGTGGTTTAGGTCACGGTCTTGTTGCAAAAAATACTCTTTGAATCATTTCTGACAGTTTTATAAGCCTTCTTATATCAAAGCCATCAATGAAGCACACTTCATTAACAGAGAGAACATCTAATTGCCCTTCATGTATAAGCCTCAAAGTAAGAATTCTGATTTTTCCTTCCTGCAATGGCATGAAGGTGCTTGTCTTTCTAACAAGTGTTGCTCCAAAAGCAAATGATTCACACCTTTTCAACAGCTTTCTGAGAGGTAACATATATCTCATTTTAAAAAATGTAATTTACTTTTTCCCTATTAAGAAGGAAAACTGGGAAGAATCCTGACAATCATTCACCAGCTGAAAAAGAAAGACTGAAGCACAGTCCAGAATGGGCCTCGAGGATGTATTTGTCCTGTCAAGTCTAGTGTGCAGGCCTAGCTTCAGAAGGCAAGTGCAAACCTCATCGTCCTGTGGGGACAGGACAACATGGTTGCAGACCCAAGAGCTGAGAAGCCCTCCTAGATCCCACAGTCAAGGCTAGGAAGACAGCAGGAGTAGGTCCACTCTCTGTAAATACCCAGGGAAGATAAGGATGTTCAAAGGACTTCAAAATTTCTTCTGTTTCTTCTGTCACAAGGCTTATCAACACATTAAACTCACCAGTTACAAAAAAAGGAAGTAGTACGTCCTTAATTTGTTTGAACCAGTCCAATTTGTGCATGCTGATATTTTCTACTAGTATAGAATAGGAGCATCATTCCTTGCAAGGAACCTTGGAAAATTTGTTTATCAAGGACAAGTTTCAAGTAGGTACGTTCACAGTGTTACAATGGAACTGTAAATGGTAGTAACTTACTCCCGATGTAATGCAAGGCATGCAGGCAGTGGGACATAGGAAGATGAGAGAAAAAAGAAAGGAAGTCTCCTTTACTTACATTACTTTTCTGAGTGGTCCTTTTTTTCCCAAACGTGTGGGTCAAATGTCAATTTGGAGCATTTTTACAGGGCATCAAGAGTTTTTGCCTGACAAAATTGTGTGGCAAGGAAATCTCTCTGCATGACATGGCATGTGAGTGTAAAGGAGGAGACATTGCACAACTGCTGTGCATCACAGATATCTGGTAACAGTCACAGGAGAGAATCAATACAGAAAAACAAAAGAATACATTTGTCCCATAAGCACTATTTCAGGCCACCTTGTCTTATCCTTCTCCATTGCTTTTCTTGCTCCATCCTAGTCCAGAGATTATTAGCAAATGAATCATGCTAATATAGTTATCCCCAGGCATTCTTAGAGTTTCAAAACTTACCACATTTTATGTGTCAAGACCAGTCTTGAGTTTGTACCCAGGCCTCAAAATTTAGGTTCACTTTTAAAAGGTTTAAATGAAGAATACCCCCCCCCAACATTTGAAAGACCATTATAGTTAGAAAATGAAATAGCAGGTTGTCTCAGTAGTGATTGTGGATGGTGTTCTTCCGTAAGAAAGAATTAAGAATAAGAAGAAATATAGCATAATATAATGCAATATAATATAGTATAAATATAATATAAGTGGACTGGGGAAATTGATAAGAAGATACTATCAGTTTAATCAGGCATTTTCAAAAGTGTTCGAAATATAGGAAAAACAATAGATTCTCACTGATTTTTAATAAAATATACAATAGCATAAACCCAGAGGAATAGCTAGTAAACATCTCTCACTTTCTAAATGCAACCAAAACCCTCATATTCCTGTAAGTTAAAGTGAATTGCATAGAAATAGCAAATAGTGACAGTAATAATTACTGAATTTCTCTATTCATAGAAAACTGGGACTTCATAAATATCAAATAGTGTTCTAAACCATATACAGTGTATGCTAGTTTTCAATAACTATAAATTGTGATTATGTCCAGACTTATCCATTATTTACCTATATTTGTCAGTATAAATAAGCAGAAAAGCTGCAAACTTTTATTAGAATTGAAAAAATGGTGAAAATCTACCATTTATTTATAGTGAAGGAGTTGAACTGATTACACTGCACATTTTGCTTCTTCAGATAGGCACCCCAATTTTTTTTGCATCTTGTATTTGAGACAGAAGGTAACAGAAAGGATTTTTGCCTTTAGCGAAACTGTATGCTCCAAATCCCACAATTCTTTTTATATCTCAGGGTGGTATAATTGAAATGAAGCTTTATACATAAAAACGTAGAATAAACATTAGCATTTTCAGTGGAAGTAAAAAAGATTCAGGTCTGGTTCAAAACAGAAGTCCTCTTAGTATTACTGAATAAATATAAGAAAAGCTATGAGTTATTTAATATAAAAGTAAGTGAAATAAAACAGAATGCTAAAACTGTGGGAAACAAAACACAGCAGGTTAACATGTGATGCAGGGCAAAAGGTTGCCATTTATGTAAGTTATCTATTGTTTCTTTTTTATTTGTACAATTTGTTTACTTTGATTAATGTAATATAGGGTTTGAAGGCCTTTCCAAACCTTTTAGAAAAATGAGACAGGAGGCTATGGCCATCAATATCTATTTCATAACTAATGGGAATATGTTTTAGACTGAATTTTGACTGGATGGAAGATCTGTCTTCCTCCATTCTTTCCAAAAACATCCCACCAAACTCAAGCAAATAGATATCCAGGTGATGTGCTGAGGAGGCACCCAAAACCTGCCTTGCAATGTGCTGTTTTGCTAGGATTGAAAATATTGACGTTCCTATTTGGAGACTTGGCTCAAGTGGAAGATGTTGCCAAAGGATATTACAGTTTTGAATGGTCAAAATGGGGAGGGATGACACTGAGTGCTGAGACCTTTGAGACAATTGCCTCTGTAAGGAAGGGAGATTCTCTGTCTCTGGGCTCACTCTGAGAGAGGAAGTCTCTTAGAAACAGGTATAACTGGGGTTTGTCCTTTTCACGGTAATTGAGGCTAACTTCTCGTCTAGACAAGCCTGGAGAAAGTGTCAGTCTACACCTGGTAAGCAAATTAATTCCTTAAAATTATTTTTTTGCTGTCAATATGTATTCCTTTAAGGAATTAGTCCATTTTGTTCGTACTTCAAGAAGATGATCACCTATCAGAAAATATACCTACTGCTTCACCAGGAAAGTGTGGAAAGGATTTATGATGTCCAGTTCTGTGTTGGGTTTGTGTAGTGAGGGAAGGGCTACAGGGGTGGCTCCTGTGAGAAGCTGCTAGAAGCTTCCCTGGCTCCAAACTCAGACTCGCCTCTGGCCAAGGCCGAGCCCATCAGTGATGGTGGTAGCGCCTCTGTGATAGCATATTTAAGAAGGGGAAAAAGACTCTTGAGGGACAGAGTAAGATGGAGGAGGAGGAAGAGGAAGAAGAAGAAGAAGAGCTACAGTAAAAAGAGAAAGAGAGGAAGAAGAAGATGGAAGAAGAGGAAGAGGAGCTCCAGTGAAGAGAGGAGTGGGATGTGAGAGAAACAACCATGCACACACTGAGGTCAGTGAAGAAGGAGAGGGAGGAGGTGCACCGGAGCAGAGATTCCCCTGCAGCCCGTGGTGAGATGGCAGGCTGTTCCCCTGCAGCCCATGGAGGTTAGCAGCAGAGCAGAGATTCCCCTGCAGCCTGTGGAGGACCCCATGCTGGAGCAGGTGGCTGGGCCCAGAAAAGGCCGTGACTCCGTGGGAAAGGCCACGCTGGACTAGTTTGCAGAGAACTGCAGTGCGTGGAAAGGGCTTGCGTTGGAGAAGCTCATGGAGGGCTGACCCTCATGAGAGGGACCCCACACTGGAGCAGGGGAAGAGTGTGAGGAGTCCTCCCCCTGAGGAGGAAGGAGCGGCAGAGACAATGTGTGATGAACTGACCGCAATCCCCGTTCCCATCCCCCTGTGCCACTGGAGGGGAGGAGGTAGAGGAATCGGGAGCAAAGCTGAGCCCGGGAAGAAGGGAGGGGCAGGGGGAAGGTGTGTTTTTAAGATATGGTTCTAGTTCTCATCATTCTACTATGATTTGGTTGTTAACGAATTCAATTGTTTTTTTTCCCCCCAAAATCGAGTCTGTTTTGCCTGTGACCATAAGTGGTGAGTGATCCCTCCCTGTCCTTGTCTTGACCCACGAGCTTTTTGTTGTATTTTCTCCTCCCCACCCTGCTGAGGGGGAGGAGTGAGCGAGCGGCTGTGTGGTGCTTTGTGGCCAGCTGGGCTTAAACCACGACAAGTTCACACACTCAGTCAAAAGGTATGAACATGAAGGCAGCTTGTGGCTCTTGTAAAACACCAAGTGAAACTTGGGAAGGAAATGCAAATTGAAGGCTAGTGGAGTCAAAGGATAATACTATTAAAACAGACGTGTTTAGTACTGGAATTTTTTTTAAAGATTTGAGTAGTGTAAATTTTTTTATATCTGTGAAGAATATGGTTGTAGTGTCTTGCTACTCGAAGGAAGGACTTACAGATGTGATAAAACATCATAAGCCAAGACAATTTTATGTTAAGCACTGTGGAAACATACTGTAGAAAATCAAAAGCAGTAGCTCTTCACAGAATGCTTTGCTTGAACTCTGGTAGCTTTGCCTCTGTTATGGAGTACTCATCAATTCTATGAAAAGAGGAATTTCATGGAAAGCATTCCTTTCCCCCATAGATGGCTGCAAATCTATTCAGTTTTAATGGCAGAGAGAAGTGAGATGAGCAATTTTGCATCAACAGGTAATGCTCGCTTGACATTGTCACGAGGTTTTACTTCAGGCTGAAAAACAACATGCAAGCGAGGAATGTTTTTACATTAAATGCCCCCATCTTTCACCAAGATGATTCAAACTAGAAAAATGAAGATTGAAGGTGAGAATAGAGGACTAGTATCACTCTGAACACCGATTTTTCTATCAACTTCTCTTTCTGATACTCCCTTCCAAGTTTCCAGCTACGAAGCAATGTCCAGTTTGCACTGTCATCCTGGCTTACCCCAACATTTTAACTTGTTTAGTGCATAGAATGGAGGTCTAGAGCTGTATTAGATTTGATGGAAGAAACAGATACTTCTGAGTGACAATAGCTTTAGCTCTGTCATGAGAAACATGAAAAACAGAGATGATGTTCTCTTAATTCAATGGCTAAATTTGTGTATTTTCAATCTAGGGACATATTTCATGGAATATACACACATCAAACACCTACTGGGTTTGGACTGACTGATGAAAAGGCAGGGTTGGTCTATAAATCTATGAGAGAAAGTCGAGTTTGATCCTTTAGGTGCTTCACAAACACTTGGCACATCAAATTCATAATAAATAAACACAACAGAATTAAGTGGGAAAGTACTATTCTTCATTTAATTAGAAACCTGTGCTTTACAGAGTTAGCTTAGTGAAAAATATGAGACAAAAGTATTGATCAGCTAGCAGGTAAATGCTCTGACCCTGTAATGAACACATTGCAGCTTTAAGCTTGGTCTCTTAAAGACTTCAGGAATATCTGTAGGTCAACTTTCAATGACTAATTCAAAGTGAAGGTGGTCAATTGTGTATGTATATATTGAAATGTATTCAGATGAAAAATACATCTGAGAGACCAGAATCTGGACATGTTACAGAAGTGTAAGAAACTAACTCTGAGGAATACTGTATTCCTTATAAATTATTCACTCAAACATAGTCAATATGAAATAATGTTGCAACAGCCATTGTGCCAATATCCCACAAGTCACTGAAGAAATATTGTACTTAAGACAGGTAATGGCAACTGGACATAAATTATATTTGATTTTGGTTTTGACCGTTTACAGTTACTGAAAAAAAAACAAGTATTGACCAAAGCTAGCTAGTTCAAGTAAATTTTAGCAAAAGAAACACATTTTGCTTTGTATTTGCTTGAAAAAATGTTTTGTATTTCTTCTGTAATTGTTAAATGGTATCTTGTTATTAAACTGAAAGTCAGAAATACCAAAAATAAGGTACAATGCTGGAAAAGGATTTAGCAAAAGAGTTACATTTTTACTTATTCTCCACCAGGAAATTATGTATGATATGAATTTGCTAGAGAAACTCGCATAAACCTTCTTGTAGAGATTAAACTTTCCTGTAGTTTCTACCACACTAAGTGTAACTACATTTTACGATGATAATAGTATGTCTAATGCCAGAGCAGATCAGATTGGGATTTTTTATTACTCATATGACAACCTATACTTTCCAGAAGAGTTACTTTTCATAACCAATATGTCATCCACTCTCTCTAATTTGTTTGGAGGAAATATCTTTCCACCATTAAAATGCAATTCCCTACATGACTAAGAATCTCCATTTTGAAGTAAACCAGATGGAGCTTGTTCTGCCGCCCATGAGTCTCTGTCTCCCCATCTATATTAATGTTTAAAGCTTATGTGATGCTCATAATACCATTTAAATATCTGCATTAATCCTCCTAGCTTTCTAATGACACTTACAAGAAAGCAGTATCACTCCTAGTTTCAGTGCTGAAAGCTTTCCATCTCATAAGGCCCCATAGCAAGCCAGGATCAGAAATCGGTAAAATATTGTTTCCAATCTACTGCCACTCCTTCAGATGTAACAGCATCCAGGCCTATAAATGCCATAGAGCTGACAGAAACAATTAGGAGCTCTCAAAGCAGTCATTCTTTCTTTGATCTGATGTAGCTCTTGAAAGCTGCTTTTTTGAATAAATCAAATTTATATGAAAATACACAAATCTGTCTTGGACATGTGGGCATGTTCTCCAAAGCTTTAAAGTCTCACAAGAGACAGATTGTACAGCTCCCTAATTAGACAATCTGATGGAGAAAATTTCACCTTGGTGCAGAGCTCAGCTTCAGATTTGGCTAGGTCCAGGAGCTCTGCATAAAAACATTTAATGGACTGGCAACCAATGATGTGAGCAGGGGCTAATTTCTGGTCGTGGTGGAACTAAGGGAATTTGAGGTGTTCATTACTTTGCAGTGCCAAGGTATTGACTTGCAGATAATGTCAACAGAGGACATTTAAATGTAGTAATTTATTTTGCTTTACTTTAGCTCTCAGCTTTACAACAGAATGGTTAAATTATATCAGATGTAAATAGAAGTTAGATTGCTAACCTATCAAGTCTTTTGTTCTTTGTGTGGCATTCTTGCTGTCCTCTTTTTCTTATAGGTGCTTAGAATATCAAATATTTACAATTCTCAAAAACTCTTTCACTTTTGACTTCCTGAGTTGCTGGAATTTTTTCTTCATTTTTACTACTTTAGCAAGCCAGACACTTAGTTTTTAAAAGATCTCTTCTAATAATACATATTTAATCTGTGAGGACAATGACCTTGACCAACAGTGGCAGGTTGGATAATCACTATCCAAGCTGAGTTCTGACATGATTGTACTTAAACCTAAGAGGATTTTATCAGTCTTCCTTTTCTTTAGCTCTGTACTGTCTTCCTTGTATCCGTAACTGTATCTAGTTGACTCAAATTTACTATGAAGTTGTTTTATTTTATCCACAGTAGTTGTAAGAAAGGGCTGAAGATTACTTAAGACTGAGTATGCTATATAAAGTGTAAGTAGAAAGCACAGGAAAGGTTTAATCACATAAATATGAAACTGGAGTTTGTGTGTGGCATTGGTATAGGGATTGTGTGTTCAAAGGCACATCTGCTTCTTTCTACCTTGCTGGACAATTTAACTAGATATATCCTCTCTCCCTGCAAATCTACAGTTACAAAGACATTGAAAAGATGGAATCCTTGAGGATGACATGTTTAATTCCATTATCATCCAAATACCAGAAAGCTGCTTCTGCAACATCAAGATATGTTTAGACAGTCTTCTAAATCCCCACGTTATGCTGTGCTCTGTTAAACTCAACTCCTTTTGAAGGCGAGTGCAGCTTGTTAGAGCATGCAGCAAGAATGTTTTCATGGGATTCTCTCAGTGTGAGTACTGTAGGTAGTTCTGAGTGAGAATTGATAAAAGGGTTTAGACTTTCTGAAGGATCTTACATAAAAATAAGATCTACAGTTTCACGACGCAAAGGATATTCAGCCCAAGCCAGGGCATTCCATACTGAAAAAATTGATCCTGTGTAATTGGTTGACTCTTCTCTGTCTCTGACTTGATGCAATCTCAATTAAAACTTCCAGCTTTCTGCAACATGTGCTCTGTTAGGAATAAAATTAATATTAGTCTCGCTCTACACAGAAGGAGCTCCCATAGCATTAGCCTCTGAAAAGCCCACTTCCAAGGCCAGTGTTTATGGAGTAAAGACAAAGTGAGAAAGTAACAAAAGGAAAAATCACTTATTTTTCTGATGTAGTAGGAATGGAAGCAACAGCAAGGAAAGGACAAGAGTGAAATTAAAATCTCTGCAGAAGGGTAAGGGGCCGTAAGTGATCTTCAGTCTCCTACACAGGCACGTCCTTCCTAGCAACCCTCTGTGGGTGAACTGAGTCAAAAGAGTACAGCAGACATTGTGACACAGGATACTGACCATTACAGCTCAGCTTGATTAAATACGAAGTTAGTCTATGCATAGGTGAGGGATGGTGCAGACTGTTTCATCAGAGTATGTGGAAAAGTACGGCTGATCCTGAGAGTATCCTGTGAGCAGAGTGTATGGTCTTAGTCTAGTGTACAGTGACATGAGATTTCAGTTTCATTTCCTGTCTAAATCAGTGCTACCAAGTTTTATAAGAATGCAGCAAAGTATCTAATTGAGAAGAGGTCCATAAATTATATTGCTTTTGCATTGAGTTTGCTTCTACTGAGATAGAATTGTCAGGATCTTTTTGCTAATACCTACAGTGAAAGAATATAGAAGTCATCAACATACTGGAAAACTTCAGGGCAGAATTTAAAATATTTCAGCAATGATGTCATATGTCACATACTATTAATGTACCATAAAGTGGGCAGTCATTACCTGTGATACATTTTGAAAAAATGTGATTCTCTCAGCCTCAGATTGTGAGGTGAACGTAATACTAAATACGTCAGATTTTCCAAATTGAGTACACATTGATTAATCTACAACAGCTGTGAGATGAACGCATATTTATTATCTCTATCTTATGGATGGACCCCCCCCCCCCCCCCCATTCAGAAAAGTTAGATATGTATTTGCAAGCGGATGAAGACTTCCAAAAGACTTGATCACAGAATCACAGGATCAGGGACAAAATTCCCATAATTGCCATAGTTTTTAGTTCTGACATCAGAAATGAAAAACTACTGCATACATCCAGATACTACAAGCCATTTCTGATGTACTTTGTATACAGAGCAAATCCTCTATACACAGAAAAAAACCCAAACCCACAACTCACAGATAACTTTACATCATTGGTTACATTGCATCAGCTTGTTTACATGCCGTGGTGCACCTTCCTTCCATTAGTTCATTAATTGTTTGTAGGGTTTTTTTAAGTTTTTAACTCTTGCGTATGAATCACATTAGCTCCATAACTTGAATGCAAACACAGTTCCTTACTTGATACTTTGTAATGCCCTTCTTTTTCCTTCTGTAGATTTTTCTCAATGAAAAAAGTGAACAATCTATTTTCTAAATTTCCTCTGAAATTTATACTGACATTATATCACAAACCTTTTTCTGGGTTTAGTCATCCAACAAAAAGTACAAAGAAAGTGAGACAGCACATGTTGTCAGGACTAGTTAAAAAAAGAACAAAAGAGAAACAAGCAAATGGTTAGTAAAACAAAGAAAAGTACAGATGTTATGTCATGAAAACATCTGCATCAATTGCTTAACTACCCTGTATAAGATATACATGATTGTTGTCGGCTGATGCAAAAAAACTCTCAGAAAAGTGTTCAATATTGCAAGAGAGACAAGAGAAAAAAATGCCCATTAATGTGTGCTCATGTGCTCTCCAGACTGTGAATTGAACATAGAAATTCAAATACATTCTCTTCTCAGAGACAGAAGAAGAGGAAGAGTGGATGAAAATTTTCTAGATATTTTCTGTCAGTGATGGCCTATGCCCTTTTTGCTAAACCTGTCTTGCCCTAGTACTTAATTCTGTTCTACCGCAATTTACAACACAAATATACCAAGGTCGTGATTTCTGGAGGGCTCTCTCTTGGGTAGATGACTGTGATGCGTTAGGAATGATAATGCTGTTTCCTCCCTCAACTCCATTTTTTCTTTCACTTAATTCTTGCTTTACTTCTTCCCCAACTGTTGGTGTTGAGAGTTCATAAAACTGCAGGATTGCCACTGCAGACATCGAAAACTATGATCTAGACAACTGTCTTAAAAGCATACAATAAAGGAATTAAATTTGAGTTCCTTTTAGTTGACCTCTGGTGTTTAGATTTTCAGGATAGACCTAGGTTACTTTTTTATTTACGGAAAGTGGTACTTCAGAAAATGGCTTTGTACAGTATTTATGAATTGCATTGTGATGTTCAGCTCTTTTTTGTGTAAATCCTTCTGATGTTGTTGTTGTTAGAATGGGTGAGTTGAACTATTTCACTGAAATATTTATGTGAAAATCCCATTAAAAAATGCCCAGTCATCTTCAACGCAGCCAGAGCTTCCATAGCTGTCCTGGTGTCATTGAGCTGCAACATCACATCCCCTAAGACAGTGAGGGAAGCTCCCAGGCACTCTCACACGCATTCACCCGTGCAGCACTAGGGTGAGTCTGAAGTGGGTGCGGAAAGGCAATTCTAGGTTACAGCCCATCTTTCCTTAGGCAAAGTACTGGGGATCTCCTTCTGTCCTACTCATTCCCTGATCCTACCCCACAGGTGAGCTGAGTGCCATTCTTCATACTTCTTGCAAGTGACCCCTATACTGCACTGGAAAAATCCTGTCGATGACTCTGTATATATGATCCAACAGAGAATATGAAGCTCATTAAAATGAGAGCGCCATCATGGATGCATGTAGGAGAATTAGAAAACACAAATAATAGACACGTTCACCTCACTGTGATTTAATTCTCTTATCTTCCTCTTCACACAGTAAACTGCTCTTAATTTTTTTTCTTTGTCCTTTTAGAGTGCACTTGGAAAGCAAGAATGAGACATTCTTCTAGTGATTAATTGGTAACCAGACAAAATTACTGATAAAAGTTTTAAAAAAATATCTTCTGATTTCATACATCTCTGTTCTTGAGATCCAATTTAATATTGCTCAGAAGACCATGTTTTCAGAATCTTGAACACTTCTTCTCATAAAGAGGCCTTAATATGGCTATTGGATCCCCTCAATGTGCTTTTGTTTGTGCATGAGAAAATGAAAACATCCAAAATCAAAGAGAGAGCAAAGGTTAAGCTATGACTCTCAGAGTTGCAGTTTGATCGCTGCTTCTGTCTGCCCAAGAAAAGAAGGATGCAGTGGCAGTCATTTTTCTAATACAGTTTTTTTCCTCCTGTACATCTCTTTCAGATGTGTTGGCTACCGCAGATGCTGAATCTGTTTGCACTTATGATTCTGTTGCCTTCATTTCAGGGGAATTAATGATCTGGTGTTGAGTGATTTTCACAGGTATGTATCTGCTGACAATACCCCTCCCTGGTTTGCTGTGGAGGAATGTACACCAGGCCAGATATAATCTGTTGTATACTGAGCTGAAGTCAGACTTCAGTAAATATTACTGCACTCTGTGGAGTAATTTAAATTGTAGGTGATTCATGAAACCATTTTTTCGTGTAAATAAGAGGTATATTTCTTATAATTACATCTGTCAGTAATTTACCATTCTGCACCAATAAACACTTAGATATTCTGAAACAAGAGAAGCAAAATTTGCAATTTATGAGCAACCATATATTTCAGAACAAAAAGCTAAGAGTTAAGGGACCAGATTATGAATCTTTTGCTAATACTGCAAAGTACTTATTTCTGGAAGTGAATAGGTCTTCTCAGGTGAGTAGGTGCACACAGGGGTAGAACCTATGTTGTTTAAGTAATGTCAGTCTGCCCCTGCAATTTTAAAGGTTATTATACAACTAATGAAGACTAGCGAGTCATGATTTGACAGAAGTCTTTTGCTTTGCAGCTGACACTAACTTGCCCAAAGGCGCTTGATTATTTATAGCATTGTAAGATAATGCATTGTGAGCCCATACCAGGCAAATTACTCTTCATGGAGCACTGACAGTGTGTCTCTCTTCCACCTATGTAATTTATGCTAAGTGTAACAGTCATTGGAAACACAGAGCCCCTGAAAATTAAAGCTGCAAAATAACAAACACAAAACAAACTAGATTGCAAGCTTGAAACCATTTCTCATGGGCTGTAATTATAATCACACATCAATCCTCTGGGCTAGACCACAGCCTCTAGAACAACATGCCATGGAAAATCCAGTGCAAAACTTCATTATCTGTCACCTAGACTAAGACATACTTCACCCTATCTGATTACCATTGTTTCCTTTCTCATATATTTGACAAAGACACAACAGTGCATACCTTGCAGCAGTCTTTCCATGTTGTAATCTGTGATATGTCTGCACTGGTTTCCAAAAGCCTTCTACTGTGAGACTTCCATTTTTTAAATAATATGTAATGGTAACTGATGTACTTTCATAAGCAAGAACATAAGAAGTTTCGGTAATTCAACATTAAAAAAAGAAAAACCAGGAAAGATATTTTTATGACATCTTATCATGATCTATTTTTCTAGCAAGCCAGAATGACCTGCTCAATGCAAAAGGGAAGAGGGAAGCCCAATGTATTCAAAGCTGCTAAAATAATGTTTAAGACCTCTAGAAACTAAAAAGGATCAGGCATCTCTTGTTTCACTGTTATTAGGAAACATAATTTTTTCTTAGATGGCCTATGGAGGAGTAGACCTTGGGGTGAAGCTGGAGTACTAATGTTTTTTGGTAATAAATGTCTTCCCTTCATGAAGTTCATCTGGATACCAAGAACCATATAATTACTAGTCATAGGTAGTAATTTGTTCGGGGTGAGGTGTCTGGAATATGGTAATTGAGCAGGAACAAATTTTGTCTAAGATCATGAAACAGCCACATCATCACTGGACATCTAGAGACTTTTCACCACTGAACTCTTTTATAGCGAAAAGATCCAAAGCCTTCCATAAAAGAAGCCAGAGGAAGAGCAAACAAGTAGAAAAAAATGCTAGATATGCTTTACAAATGAAAGATTGTTTTCTCAGATGAGAACACCCAGAAAAAGTGTAAAGGACCTGGAAAAGGAAAACATAACAAACAAAAAAACCCATCAGACATCTGAACAAACAAAGAGACAGAGAGAAATGAGATATGCTTTCTAAGCTTATCCAGTGTATCAATGAGTTTATTGATATTAATTTGTCTCAGATCTTAAGCAATAGCAAAATTCTTTAACATGAAAATTAAAGAACTACACTGCATTTGAAATCTTTCTGAATCTGCCTCAACTGACAAGCCACTTAGATTATTTTGTGCTCCAGTGACAACAGACATTGTTCTAACAATGAGTACCTGCCTTCCTAGGAGGTGTAATTGTCCATAGTGCCACGTGGAAGGACAATCTAATGGAAATATTTGAGTGGATTAAATAACTTCGCTTAGTATTAAAACCAAGCAAGCGGTCAACAAAGGCAAATGTGAGAGAAAGGTTAAATCAAATGTGGGCCTAACTGTTGCATAGAGATGGATTTCACAAACTACTCAATTCTTGCAGAGAAACAAGTAAACTGCTTTCTAGAGATTATGACATGGTAGTGGAGTTATACTCCTGTATTCATTATGTTCAGGTTATAGTCTCCAGTTAATACATTATTGGTGATAAAGTGTCACGTAACGTTATCAGATGTAGATCACATTAACAAAACTATGCTTTTGCTAATGTAGACTGTTCCCAGAAACTGAGATAAACTCTCCCAGGAAAAGCACAGGGATTATGTGCTACAAGTGTATATTCCATGGGTTTTTCTTAACTGACATAGCAGTCTTGGCAAAGTTTGTCATTAAAACCCCACCTCAGATATTTTTAACCTTGTGGAGGACTTCAGTTAATGGGGCTGAAATTTCCTATGGTTTTTTCCCTGGGGATTTCAATACATATGATTCATAATAAAAAAGGATAAATAAAAGAAATAACTCAATATTTAAAGCTATGCATGATTTCCTGGAACTGCCATGGTCTGGTAGCTGAAATTTGTCACAAGTATAAACCTCACTGAATAATAATCCACAGTCTTGTTTTAGGAAGAAAATGTTTTTGTCAAGGTCTGGGGATCTGAGAACTGTGGTCTATGCATACATATGATAATAGCTTTTGATGGTGCTTTCAGTGAAAATGACTGGCTCAGAAGTAACGTTAGCCTGGGAGTACAACTGGAAAGACAGATAGTGAGAAATTTTCACATCACTGAACATAAGAAGAATTTCTTTTTAGATGTTAGATGTGTATTTGGAGCAAGTGTGGATGTCCTTCTTTGCAGAACTACATGGTAAAGTTTACTTGCAGACTGGTTTTATCAAGTTGTGTATAAAATTGCCGATGTGGCCATGTACTGGTCTCACCCACAAGAAGAAATTATTTACTTTTTATCCTTTTTAAGCAGGTCTCTGATAATAAGATATTTCTGTGACTATGCGACCAGGTCATGCAAGAGTGTGATGCTCAAGATGTTGCTAAAAGGTATTACCAAATTTCAGCTCATATACTCCTTTCTCCATGTTTCTCTCATTTCCATCAGCTCAGGGACTGATGAAACTGCCTTTTGAAAGTAGGAAGACAACATTGGGAGGAACAGGATGTCTGGTAGGAGATTCTGCTACCATCTTCTTAGACAGGATATCTTAGCTGCCTCTAGAAGATGTGGAAATGAAGATTCACTTGTATAGCTGCGTATGCTTTCTCAGAAGGGACTTGTATTTGCAAGTTGCACAAAAGGCACCTTTGACGGCACCTTTGACTCCTATTGTTTTAAACAGAGAAAGATAGCCAAAAAGACTTTTAGCATGACTTCAATAAAGCAAGATTTTGTGAAGAAGAGAAAGAAAAATGTCACAGAAATGACAAGTTATTCACAAAGATGCCATGAATCTCAGGGAAAAACTGTTCAGTTTATGTGCTTTAAATCCGGTCAACATCAAAACTTGATTTCTTGATTTATGAATAGCACATAATTAACAAGCAATCAGTGAAAAATACTTTCAAGATCAATATCTGCAATGCAACAGATAAACCACACCACAGGAATCTTACAAAATGTTAGTAAACACAACTTTCTAAGTAGCCTTCTAGGACTAATCCCCCCAGGCTCTAATCCCACAGACACACTCAGAGTTGTGCATTCCCTCCAGTCACACACAGTCCCACAGCAGGTATGGGTCACAGGCCCTCCATGCCCTCTCTGGAGAGGATAAGTTGTCCCATTTACTCCACTTCCAAGGCCTACGTGGGCTCTCTAGCCTGGCATGTACCCCTGGTGCTCCCCAGACCCTACCAACACAGATGCTGATGAGAAAGCCCCTGTGTCCCCAAGCACTGTGAGGTGGAGGTCCCACATGTTGCCCCACACTGCTGTCAGCTGATGGTCATCTTAATGTACCTTCATCATTGATAACTTCTTCAGAGTATTATCAGCTTTGGGGCAAACACCCCCATCAGTGAAAGTTTTGGGGCTGCCCTCCCCTTCCTGCCATACCGACTGCTGGTCCCCAGTCCCTGCCACTCAGTGGAGGTGGCATGGGCAATGCCCGCTGTCGCACGGGGCTCCGGGGCTGCTTGCACAGCCATCAGGGAATCATGAGCATTAGAGAAAGATGGGGGGAAAAGGGCAGAGAGCAGCTCATTCCCAAAGCAGAGGAAAAACAATAGTGGGAAAAGCAGGAGTCAGGAGTCCCCAATTTTTCATTTGCCAAGCAGGCTTCTCGCCTGCTACAGGTTTTCATTATCATCTGCATCCTTGCCATGAGACATCCCTTGATAATACTGTGATTCCTTCCAGGTAAATATACTGTTCAAGGTGAGTAAAGTTGGTAGGAGCTCAACCTCTGACAACCTGTCTTTTGGGACAGGATGTGTCGTGGTTTAACCCCAGCTGGCAACTAAGCACCACACAGCGAGCTGCTCACTCCCCCCCCGCCCCGGGATGGGGAAGAGAATCAGGAAAAAAAAAACCTCGTGAGTTGAGATAAAGACAGTTTAATAGGACAGAAAGGAATGAAAAATAATGATAATGATAATAATAATATGACAATAGTAATATTAAAAGAATTAGACTATACAAAGCAAGTGATGCACAATGCAATTGCTCACCACTCACCGACCGATGCCCAGTTAGTTCCCAAGCAGTGATCTGTCCCTCCCAGCCAACTCCCCCAGTTTATATACTGGGCATGATGTCATATGGTATGGAATAGCTCTTTGGCCAGTTTGGGTCAGCTGTCCTGGCTGTGCCCCCTCTCAACTTCTTGTGCCCCTCCAGCCTTCTGGCTGGCTGGGCATAAGCTGAAAAATCCTTGACTTAGTATAAACACTACTTAGAAACAACTGAAAACATCAGCGTGTTATCAACATTATTTTCCTATTAAATCCAAAACACAGCACTATACCAGCTACTAGGAAGAAAATTAACTCTATCCCAGCCGAAACCAGGACAGGATGTAAACGCTTGCCATGTGCATTTGGTAAGAGATACATGCTGTCAGCATGTCAGTGACAAATAAATAAAGGAATAATAATTATAATCTCATTATCAATACTGCATGAATACCCTAACTTACAGCAACATTAACTAAAATTACCCTGTAAGTTATGAAACTTTAAAACCTGTCTTTTGTGCACTGTCATGAAGTAAACACAGACAGTTTACAAAGGGAGCATACTCTGATTTGGCAGTTTCATCCTAGATACTGCAGGCAGATGGAGGGAATAGCTATAAAAGATTTTCACAGCCTCACTTTACAATTACTTTGAAGTCTTAGATGACAGTAACAACAAGAGAAAGATACAGAAACTGTCCACATTCGTTACAAGGCTAGGTTAATTCTGTCTCTATGATGTACCTTATCATACAGTTTCACAAAAGTATCTTTCTATCCAGAAATGTCACCCCCCCAAAAAAAAGAGTCAGCTGACAATCTCTGTCTTTTTTAATACAGGATTTTTAATTTTTTTTTTATCATCTGATTTTATTTAAATAAGCTAATACGTATAATTTTCTGTTCTGTTCTTGGGAGTCTTCTGCCTTTAATTGAAAAAAGATCCACACATACAAAATAAAGAAATGGTGATGAAATCAAATACCAAAAAAACTCAGATAGCCTGTGCACAGTGTCAAAGTAGCAGGGTGCTTGCTGTTGCATCTACTGACTAATATGTTACAAATATATGGATATCTTCTGGATAATATAACAAATGTATAAATTACACATAACAAATAAATTATGCTACAAATAACAAATATATTATGAATCCTGATGGCAATGGCCATCCTTATGTTTTGCTCTTCCCCGTTGTTTCCTCTGGTTCTTCGAAGTGCGGGCTTTATCCTCTGTTTCTCAACTTCTGCAGGTTCTTTGGGGCATAAAAGCCCTTCTCCTCACTCCCCAAGCCAGATGCTCACATCAGCCTCACCTCCACTCCATGTCAAGGTAATACACCGTTATGCACCATCCTTCTGCAAACTTTTTTCTTCAGGGAAGAAATGTTCTGGATCTCTGAAAGGGACCCAGATCTCAGAGCTGGGGACCAGCGACATGCTGCAGCTGCACAAGCAGTACAATTTAGGTGTTGTCTGGTTGTTCCAGAATTTGGAATGAAAAGCACAAAGAATCTCTAAATTCTTTTCAGAAAGTGTGGCTTTACTTTGTCGTTGTTCTAAGAGCCCAGGAGAAAGTCCATTTAACCACTGAAAAGGAATAAACAAGGGATGTTTACTTAGGGACCTCAGCATAATTACAGAAATTTAAAAGACTGCAGGTGCGCATCAATATCCTTCATCAAGCTGATTTAAAAAAAAAATCAAAATATTGTTCAGTTATGTATATAGTATGATTTTGAGTGATACCTGGTCACCTAGAGCTCGTGCCTATGTGGGGGAAAACCTAATAAAATTTCATTTCTCCTGTTGATCTCATACACACATACATGTATATACACAAACACACACCACTAATGTCCTATTCTTTTTGAGAAATAAAATATAATTGGGCACTATAACTAAAATATTTTCACTGAACTATTTTTAATAAAAATTAAAAACAATCAAGCAAACTGAAATATCCCAAGAAATTACACATCAGCATAGGGATGAATTACCAATGCATCCTACGCCAATTACATCCAGTGACAGCAAAAGTGCTGAGATAAACTTCACATTTATTACAAGTTTTTTTCAAGAGGTTTTTTTCTGGCATACCACAAATCATGATAGTAAGCTAATACACGAACATTTCAAGTTTTTATTTCTGAAATGTTTGTTGACTCTTGTTGAAAAGCAAACTTTATAAAATAAATAAATTTAGGCACAAGAATTCATTATGAATTGCACAATGATAATTATGCCTGGCAGATTATGATACTAACTCTATTTTCCATGCTGCTTCTTTGAAATATGGTCAATAGATTCTGTAATTAAAAACTTTCAAAGAAGAGTTCAAGATTTTATCTGTTGCTTCAGACTTTGAATAAGAAAAAAAAAAGAGATAAAAGGATCTGTCTGGGTTATTTTCCTATACTACTGTAAATTTGTTTTATAGAAACTACAATATAGTCTTGTTTGAGTAGTGCAGCTCACTTTTATATAAGTAAACAGAATTCTATTATGTCAGTTTCTATATTTCACCTAGGATAACTTTTCTTCCATCTAACAAATTCCATTTGGATTTTTTGTTTTCTCAGGGGACCAGAGACTCTTTAAACAGGCTTTCCTGGTTTTTACCCTTTGCTTTTAGTTCTCTTGCCTTAAATCTACACAAAAATTACATCTTATTCATTGGTATCCTTCTAGTCTTTGGCCCTTGGTTCATTTATTCAGATAATCGTTGTATTCTGTTTGTATATGTCATCAATTCTTTTCACTTGTTCTTCTTCATGTAGCAAGTATACTTATGATTTCATAGTCCATGCCCAGTCCATTTGTAGACATACAATAACATCTCACAGTCATGTGAATATATTCACACATAGATCTCAAAGTCTTTTGCATTCATTCCAAAATCTTCTGGGAAGCCCTCTTTGGCACCTGCCCCCTTCTGTCTAATACTGTAGAATTGCACACAAAATAATTCAGCCAATTCCGTAATTCTTTAGATGAGTGTATATCCCATATATACACTTACCTTGATTTTTGAGTTTTACATGCTGTGCAGTTGAGGTTGAAAAATAGCTATAACATTGCCAGCCCATTGAAGCTGATGTGTTTTCAGCTGGGAAGAAATAGGTAAACCCTTGTTTTATAGTAATGAGTACAAGGAGACTCATATTTGGCCAGTCTTGAGATGGATCTGCCCCATCTTTCGTCCATGAAACAAGCAAACCTGAAGACCATCAAAAGGCTTCCATTCTGTAAAGGTCTCTTTGATTAGATGACAAACTAATAGGAGAACAGACCATTTTTTCGCCAGAGAAAACTTTATTTCTTCTAGCAAAACAGAGCAAAGAAAAGTCTTTAAAATCCTGCTCCTTGCTTACTATAGACATGCAAGGATATGAGTCTTTTCTTCTGCCTTGCTCTCTAGAACAGTCATTCTTGATCTCTTCCTGGCTTAAATGGTCCCTTCTGGGTGCCAGCAGAGTTTAATCCTCAGCATGACCTTTAAGGGTTGTTTGCAGATCTGTTTCTTGAATTAGGAAAGCCTCCTGTTCTTTCCAGAAGTTTTCTAGCAGTTGCAAGATGCTTGCAAAATGTCTTTCCACCAGCCCAAAGTTCCTCCAGTGGCACATGCTCAGTATAACTTCCCAGGGAAGGGCATTTTCTCCCCTCCAGCTTCTGCCCAACCCAAAGTGTGCCAGCTGTGACAACTGCAGGTCATATGAAGCTGAACTGGAAACGGGTGTCTTGGAGTGCCCTTACTGGTCTGCAGATGCTCCTCAGCACTGGGCCTGTGGGACCATCAGAAGGAACCCTGCAGCTGTGTGTGGTGTGGGATCCTCTGTGCTGACTGCTTTCCCCTACATATTTTCACTGCTTTCTAATGTAGACATAGCCACATGGAAATATGCAGGATTACTTAATAAATGGTAAATAAGCAAGTTAAAACAGTTATGCCATCATCATACTGAACAGAATAGGGAAAACCATTTTCTCCTAATACTACTGTGCTTTCACCCACAGTCTCTCTCTGATCCATCTGTATATTTTTCCCTTCTAGTTCATTTTCATTCGGCTTCAGGAAACTTTTGCAGTTCTTTTGTCTTTTGTACGTATCAACAATAATAAATTGCACTTTAAATCTATATAGTAAGCCAAAATGTGTCTCTGACTTTAGCACTGTTAGATGTGTATATTTTCCTCTGGCTTTGCAAAGGGGTCTAGTCCTGGAGGTGCAGTGGAATTATCAAATCCTTGAGCTGTGGATGTGATTTGTAGAGGAGCTTTCTCCAGAGGCTTTCTCTCCTCTCTCTCAGACTATGACATCTTTTAAAATGGCATCGTATGGTAGATCAGCTGTGTCAATCAAAGTCCACCCTTCACTCCAAGGATGGTGAGTGTTTCCTCTAAACTGCTTATAAAGAACTTTGTTTATGAGTTAAGAGTCTCAGGATGCTTCTGTATCATTATAACTTGCAGAACATATTTTCTAATCCAGTATTAGGAAAGAAATACAGTGTTAGACACGTCTTAGTCACACATCCCTTGAAAGGGTAATTTCAAATGAATTCATAAGGTTAGCAAGTGTCTTCTCACCTATGTATCCACTGATTGCTAGGCAAGGTTTATTCTAGAGACTGACAGAGAGGTTGTCACTCAAGAGACATGATTTGGGGTTATTGTCTGTTCAGAATTATCTTATCCATTTGTATTTCTCTCTCCTCACTCTTATTTACAGCATGGATTGGAAGTAATATGATTTAAGTCCTTCCATGCCTTGTAAAATTAAAAGACGGAAAACTATTGACAAAAGACATTTTCTTGCAAAATATCAGGATCTCAATCTTTAGAAAGCCTGAAAATAAGCTGAACAAATAATTTAAAAGAAATAATTGACTTGCTGAATTTTGTACAGTTCTGGAGATAAATTCAAAACTCTAAAATATGCTCAATAATAGATATGATTCACTGAGTACTTCACAAAATATTTTTTACTGCAGAGAACATTCAAATCAAATTGCAGTCATTACTACTATGTGTGCAATTAAGACTGCTTAAATATATATTATGTATGTTATAAAAAATGTGTATTGCATTTTATTGCAATATTCCCAGTTCACAGTCTTGATTGGCTAAGGTAAGAGAAATATAATCCAGAATGAGATGCAAAGCTACCTAATCTTTGGGATGGGTCAAATTGCCAATTTTACTATTCAACATAAGAGGTGAAATTATCATAAAAGCAATATTTGTGCATGCTGGTTGCTACTCTTGAGTCAATCAACGGCGGTTGAAAGTTCATGGGAATAAAAAGAGAACACTGACAATTCAAAAATTTTTTTCAAGTTGGAAATGAAAAGAAAATCTTTTTTTGAAATTCAGTTCTCCTGAATTGCCTGTATGTAATATTTATTACACTTCCTACACAAGTGGGTGAACTGAAACAGAGAGATCTCTTTTTTAGGGTCGCACGGAAATCCTTAGCATTGCTGGGAACAGAAATCCTGGATTTCTCTTGTTTCTAACCAGAAGTAACAAAGAAATGTGCTAAGTGAAAATACCCATATGTCTATTAAAGAATAAATGAAGTATTGGATCATCAAAACTACTAAGGAGTTTAAGGGTAAATTAGCTAAGCACACAGGTATAACAAAATTTGCAAGCAAAGCTTGACTGTGGAGTCCCACAAAGTGTCCATTCCTTCTGTAGACGTGCAAAGCTGCAACCTCTTACACGTCATGTCATTAGAACAATTAACGCAGTTAATCCACAATCAAACTGATCTTCAAGTAAGTAATGGAGGTCTAACAGTGCTTCAGACTTCTTATAAATTAGTTTTTGCTGAAGTACTGCACAACTACATTTATAAGTGTCATCTGAAGAGTGAAATAAAAATGTATGTTTGAAAAATTCATCTTTCACTGATCTGAGTCACCATCCTAAACCAGTTGTTTCCCATGAATCGCATGCAAATACAGCATGCATACAGAACATGCTTTGTTATATTACCAGTCTTACCCATTTCCTTATTACGCACTAAGTCAGTGTTAGGAACTATTTTAAGAACATTGTGCTATAACCAGAGCTTGCTCTTAGATGTGTCAGTGCCCAGTGTGCATCACCTGACTGGCAAATCCCTTGCTCCCTAATGAAGGCTTTTTCCTTGAATGACGCAGCTGGATTCCCTGTACTGGGAAAAATCATCTGTCTATAAGTCAAATCAAAAAAAGTCATCACTTGGGAGGGGGAACGAGGCTATAAACAGTAAAAATGCCATGGAGAGAGGTGGGACAGTGAATATTCTATTTCATCTATTGAATAGAGGTACCTTGCTTGCTTTGAAATTTCAGCAGCAATTCCCAATCTCAGCGAGGTTTGTGTTATCTCACAAACTACCACTACAAAGAGGGGGTTATTTTACTGAATCCCTTAGGGGAAAAGCAAAACCCCTATGGAATTATTGAATATTCTTTGTGCTTTCTGTAGCCTTTCATGTTGTATCTGGATTACAGAGCTCAGTGTATGCATTACTCTTCTAGGGTAAAAGCCTAGCATGCAGAGTATTTCCTGTACCCCAGTCTCCATGGGAGGAAAACAGCATACTCCTGTTGTGGGTATGAGCCACAATGTGCTGCTTTAATATGTGGCCATGCTGGATAAACAGGAGACCACAATCCCCTTTTATTGACAGGGCCCACTTTAGCAAATAAATGATGACATGAAGCCTTCTCTCTGCTACCAAAGTTGTTCCCATTGTCCAGACTGCGTAAATGTGACTATGTCAGTGTCAGACTCTACCGCACACTCATGGCATGCAAGCCCAGAGTTAGAAATTTAGGCTAAAGCATTCACCTTTAGACAAGGAGATGTGCACTTCCTTCCCTTCTCCAGTGAACATTTCTATAATTAGTATAAAGGGGAACACTTGCAATTGTAATGCTAAAACTATTGTTTCATCTTTGCAAACAAAGAGGTGGTCTAGCTAATGACATATCAGGCTGTGCTGATAGAGTCTGTTCCTTTATTAAGGTAAGGAGATTACTTGCTGTGTGTTTTAAATTGAGATTTTCTTTAAAATCTCCAGAGGAGAAAGCATGGCTGCAGTGCAGTCAAGAATGGCTGCACTGAAATAAATGAATTTTGTCACTAACTTCATAGAATCATAGAATCATAGCATAGTTTGGGCTGGAGGGGGCCTTTAAAGGTCATCTAGTCCAACCCTGCTGCAATGAGCAGGGACAATGTTCAATAAGGTTTGGCATTTATTTCCTAAATGAAAGGAAACATACAAGCAAATTTGCTGTACAGCTAGATATTTGAATGATAATTATTTTGGCTATATTGTGGGTCTTTCTTAAGAGAGGGTTCTTCCATCTCTCTGAGGCTCCCTTTCAGGACAGTCCTGAGAAAAGTAATTCCTATTCTAGCACCTAATGTCAAGCTTGATGTCCAATAATAGCAAGACACAGTGCCAAGTTACTGCTATTTTGTTACTACTTTTTAGGTAACACTCTAAGTATAATCTATTCTATATAAAGTTCACCACCTTTAGCATCACGGTGCCTAAGAAAGGCCAAGATTGGGAAGCTGTTTCTTGAGCATCTGATGTTCACAAGTACATGAATTTTCATAGAATCATAGAATCATAGCATAGTTTGGGTTGGAAGGGACCTTTAAAGGTCATCTAGTCCACCCCCCCTTGCAATAGGCAGGGACATCTTCAATTACAGCAGATTGCTCAGAGCCCCATCCAGCCTGACCCTGAATGTTTCCAGGGATGGGGCACCTACCACCTCTCTGGGCAACCTGTTCCAGTGTTTTACCACCCTCATCGTAAAAAATGTCTTCCTTATATCTAGTCTGAATCTACCCTCTTTGAGTTTAAAACCATTACCCCTTGTCCTGTCACAACAGGCCCTGCTGAAAAGTCTGTCCCCATCTTTCTTATAAGACCCCTTTAAGTACTGAAAGGCTGCAATAAGGTGTCCCCAGAGCCTTCTTTTCTCCAGGCTGAACAAGCCCGGCTCTCTCAGCCTTTCCTCATAGGAGACACGTTCCATCCCTCTGATCATTTTTGTGGCCCTCCTCTGGACCCACTCCAACAAGTCCATGTCTTTCCTGTACTGAGGACTCCAGAGCTGGATGCAGTACTCCAGGTGGGGTCTCACTAGGGCAGAGTAGAGGGGCAGAAACACCTCTCTCAGCGTGCTGGCCACATTTCTTTTGATGCAGCCCAGGATACAGTTGGCTTTCTGGGCTGCAAGTGCACATTGCTGACTCATACCTCTTTGTTTCATCCACCACTATCCCCAAATCCTTCTCTGCTGGGCTGCTTTCAATCAATTCATCCCCCAGTCTGTGCTGATACTGGGGATTTCCTTGACCCAGGTGCAGGAGCTGGCACTTGGCTTTGTTGAACTTCATAAGGTTCACACGGGCCCACTTCTCAAGCTTGTCCAGGTCCCTCTGGATGGCATCCCATCCCTCAGGCATGTCAACTGCACCACTCAGCTCGGTGTCATCTGCAAACTTGCTGAGGGTGCACTCAATCCCACTGTCTATGTCACTGATGAAGGTATTAAACAGTACTGGTCCCAATATGGATCCCCTGAGAGACACCACTTGTCACTGATCTCCATCTGGACATTGAGCTGTTGACCACTACTCTCTGGATGTGGCCATCCAGCCAATTCCTTATTCACTGAACAGTCCATCCGTCAAATCCATCTCTCTCCAGTTTAAAGAGAAGGATGTTGTGGGGGACCATGTCAAAGGCCTTACAGAACTCCAGATAGATGACATCCATAGGTCTTCTCTTGTCCACTGATGTAGTCACTTCAACTAAACTTCAAGTAAACTAGTGTTTCAACCTCTTTCTTTGATTTGGTTCATTGCAGTTTGGAATACTACCTAGACCATCTTCATGCTCATACAACAAACTTCTCATCTTAAACTCTGCCTTTCCATTTAAGGGGGTTGGCGCATATACTGCATTGACCACAGAAGTCCTCAGCCAGTGTGATGTGGTAGCAGGTGGAAGGAAGTACTGGCAAAAACCAACAAGAAAATGAATATAAAACACTTTTCAAAATTAATTTAGTTTAAAATCTATTCCTGAGCTGCAAAAGTGCAAATACTTGCCTAGCTTTAACTTTGACTATTTCTGAACTCATCTTGTAAAAAAGCATCGAACCGCATCTTAAAGTTTTATGATATCTGAGCTATTAAATGCTTGAAAAATGTGCTTTATAATGAAAGCACCACCACAGCCCAGCCTTCAGCAACATGCATACTGCTGCTGTAATATCTATCAAATTACTGAAAATTGTCGTGGTCTGATTTTCTTGGTATTGTGAAATAGAAGTAATCTGTAAATTTATTTCCAGCAGCACCGATGCTCTTGATGCTTCACCTCTTCATTATACAAAAAATTTGAGGGTGGAAAAAACTAGGACAACATATTTATCAGTCTTTTAATTATATTTTGTGAAGATGTTTGGTATCAAGAGAAGAGCAAAGCCTATTTCCACCATGAGCATCCTTAAGTATATCAAGGCTTTTAGAATTTCTACTGTAATATATGTCAACAAGATCATAAAGAGAAAAAGAATTGTCATGCAGTTTTGCTTTCATCATTACTTCCTTGCTTCTCTTTCTAGTTCTCTTCCCTCTGTCTGATTCCAAAGTGTAAAAATATGCTAAAGTACTGACACTTGACCAAAAAAAAATATTATTATCTAGCAAAATCAGCCTGGAAATCTATAAACATTACTGATGACAGAAGATATCCCTAATAACTGTTCTGTGTCCCCAATGCTTGGAAACCAATATGTGTGTTCTCACATATAATAAAGCCTTTTATTATGCTAATTTATGCCTCCATTTCATCATTTGGACATGTTTTCCTTCTTTTTTCTACTGTTTTGTCTATGTTGTGCTGTTTTCTAAGTTCCTCTCTTCATGTTTTTAACATTTTTTTAACATGAGATGGGGAGCCACAGTTATTCCTTCAAATTTACGCAAATGGGAAAGGTGTGCTGATAAAATACTGCTAACACTAACCTACCAGAAGTTATACAGGCTATTCTTGTGATGAAACCAATGAGTTAAAAGAAAATCAGATACATGATTATACATATATAAGATATACATATATATCTTATATATATAAGATATATCCCTTATAGCATAGCAAGGGATCTTTAGGAATACTGAAGGATTTAAGAGCATAAATTCTTTTAAAAACTTCATTCTCAAAAATTATTTTAAATAATCAGCGTGTTAATGCGTGAAAAGCAGATTATACAAAATTTGGCCAACACACAGCTGCAATGCTAATAGTAGCATGCCTGGCCAACACTGCTGTGACTTAGGTAGCTATATCCTGCTCTATGGCCTTCAGCCCTCCCACAGTCTTCTAGACCAGGTAGTGCAGGATATGATAAGGAAATGCTGAATAAAGACCCCACTCAGTGGCAGAAGTAACTAAAACAGGGATGCTAGCACTTTAGGGAAACTTGATTAGCTTTAACTGCGCTATTTTTCCTTGGGCTGGCTTCTGTTCTCTCCAGACCTCTCCTGGTTCTTCTTCTCTGCTCCCTTCATACTCTCTTCCTGACCATTATATCTCTCTCCTGTCCTCTTAATCTCCTTCCCTACAATATCTGTCTCTCTACTACTCCCACTCATTTCCTTCCTTCTCAGTGACACGCTCTAATTAAACTCTTCTCCCTTCACCAAAAGTTTGAAAAGTACTCCCAAAAAGGTAGCATCTCTTCTCTAACATTGTCCTCCTCCTGTCTACTTTGATAGTAAGCTGTGTGAGATATTGGTTGTCCATTACACCAGTGTGTACATTGACTACCATAGGGGAGGTGCTGTCATAATAAACCTGATTAACACCTCTGCAGCAGCAATAAATTGGCTCTCTGCTACTAAGATACATACGAGGGACAGAAAGGCTAAACAGGTGGCTGAGGAGATATACTGGAAAATGTAATGAGGAGATTCTATCCTGGAAGGACACCCCCCCCCCCCCCCCACCCAAAAAAAAACCCTCCAGACCCCAAACAAAACTCCAAAAGCATTACAGAACTGAGATTGTTATAATTTCCTTTTTGTTATACCATATTTGATGAGCTTTTATGGTTGGGACTGATTACAGAAGAAGATTCAGAAACACAAATAAATCCTAAGAAAAAATGAACGTGGCCTCAAATTATTTCTGAATTGTTTCTACTTTGACTATGTATATGCTCTGGCATTAAACCAGCTGTGTTTACATGGACCTTCTTGAAATCGCTCCATTCTGTTCATCTCTGGGGCAAAGCAAATCATTTTTTGTTATATGTTAAGAGTATTTATATAAACCATGAAAAAAGTTATGTTTTCATTTTGTTTGGGATATTTTTTTTTTCTACTGAGTTAAATTCATTAAAAAAACTCACATGCAATCAGGGCATTAATTTTTAACGAATCCAGTTTTAAATTCTGTGTAGAAGAAAACAATTTTAGAAGACTATAAGGTCTGGTCTTAATTATAGTGCTTTGTCTAGAATGGTAAAAGAAACATTTTTTTACTTCAATAGATCAATTTCTAAAAACCAGAAATATGTTTTAATATTTTGCAAATAATATCATGGAAACAGAATAGTCATGATACTTATAATGGAAGCATTATAGATAACATTGTGGTCTCTGTTAAGACCATGAAGGGGTTTGCATCCAGAAAACATCAGGTTAATTCAGGGTACTTCAAGGTATTATTGATAGGAATCTGGAAAACGGAGATGTTTAAGTTACTAGACATTCATGAAAATTTTGATAATTGGATTTTGGCTTTTATTTGCAGCATAAGGAGCAATTCTCCCCCTCCCTCCCTCCTCCCCCAACTCCTTCATTTCTCCTGAATTTTCTCAGTGAAACACTTATTGTCACACTCTGTGATGCACAGGCTGGACCATAAAATGGCCCACAAAAAGAGCTATGAAGTGGTTATCGGCAGTGAGGCAACAGCAAGTAGCTACCTGTATTCCAGGTTTCAGTGACTTGAATTATTGATTAGCAGTGTTTGGACATCTCCTATTAAAAAGTGATAATTTCACTTTCTTTTCCACTTTGGTTTGCCCTCATATTCTAGTTATTTTTCTCTAATATGTGCCAGAGAAACACTTTTTCCCTTTCTCTGAGATTTTTTGCCACCTCATTGAAGTCTGTCTTTGATATTAAAGCTACTGTACTTGACAGAAGTGCTACATTATAGAGCCAGATTCTATAGGGTGAACACTTTGTGTGGTGAAGAACCTATTCCCAGTGCAAAACTGGAAGAATCAGGCTCATATTTGAAGTTGTAATTTTTTCCAAATTCCAGTAAGTTATCTTAGAAAACTAAAGCATACGGTATCAAGTAAAACTTATCTCATGTTTCCTTACTGAACAATGCAAAAGGAACAGTAAGTTTTATTCTAACTTCTGAGACGCCACTGGTAACAGAGCTATTATGCAGAGCTATCTGGAAGCCTTTTACAGTCCTCACAGAGGGTCTATCTGCAGCCTTAATTTCAGATCTGGGGCTTGCTGTATCAGTTTATGCTTCTTAAATGATCTTCTGATAAACTCAAAACAAAGAAACTTTTGCACAAAGATTAAGTTGTAACACATTTTTGGGAATGATTGCTCTTGCTAGGGTTTGTGTTCTAGGGAGCTTAGGGGAAAACTACTGTTACTACATTACATTAGTTACAGATTATGCGGGTAAAATTTGACTGAAAAATTAACTAGTATTTGGATGTCTTTTAACATGGTTGTAGGTGTTTTTCTTATACAATCTGTGTGAGGACAGAACTTTTGACTTTTAACAACAGAAGCAAATGTATTCACATAAAAATCCTCAGTACAGCTGAAAAATCTCTCTGTGTGGGATTTTTTTCCCTCAAAAAATATTCCTTCCCCCTTCTAAACTAACTTTGCTACAAAGAAAAAACATTACATATTGTTTTGTTTGATCCTCTCTTAACAGTAATGACATGATGAATATTACGGTCTTGTTATTTCTATTAAGTTGGTACTTAATAACAAATTCAAACAGGCTTGTTTCAATTCAGAATAGCTCATTGTTCTTTAAAGAGCTTACGAAGTAAAAAAGCTGAAGTAAAAAGGGAGAAATGAGTATAACCAGCCAGGATGTGTCTGTTTGCAAACAGGTTCACAATGATTTTAATGGTACAGAATTCATCCATCAAAGTATTTAGCAGATAGAAAGGGACATAAAACAGAAAAAAGCAACTCAGACACACACATGGTTGTAGTTAAAGCTGTAATGGGAAAGAGTAAATCAATTAGTCTTGGCTTCTTTTGTAACAAAACAGTAAAAAATAGTTTTATCCTGAACCAATTCTTTGAGACAAGTGATTTATACATAGACATGTCAAGAAACTCATTTCTAGTATGTTTACATCAACACCTGGAGTTTCTTGCTCTTTTTCTTTCTATTTTACCTGTCTCGTAAGTCTCTAAGTGAGTAAATTTAGAAGGATTCTAGACTTTCTGTTTTTAGATGGTGGAGTTAAATTAATGTTCAAGTACAAACCTACGTATATATATGTTATTTATATATAAATTACTTTTTCCATTCAAAATGCTGATTGAACGATTATCTGAATAAAGTAAGCACGACTTAGTTTCTGTGTGTATCTCCAAATGGATTCATGTAGTATGGCTGAATACTTCAGGGAGCTGCTATAACTTTGCTAAAGATGACACTTGTTAGTTGGGATATAGTAGCACCATAATTTAATTTAGTGCTATAGTAAAGCGTTTGGCCCTGGCTGCAGGTGGAGGATTTCATGGCAGTTCTGTAGCAGAAGTCCTTCTATTCTGGGTTGCCATAGGGCTACATGTATATATAGGGACGTGCCTGTGCCTCCTCGACTTCGCATATACCTTATGCCACTCATGCCTGACTCTCCCCAGGCATACAACACGACTGTCGGTTGCCTGTCCAACACACACCGCTCAAGTCCAGGCTTCAAATTTAGGAGCTGCTTTTGCTAATCTACTCTATTTTCTCCACTGACTACATCATGCACCTACACAACTTTTAGGAGCCAAAATTAGCAACGTGAATATTTCCCTTACTTGGCTCTCTGCCTTTTAAACAAGGCTACTTTCGTCGGCATTTCTAGGAACATGGATCTCAAGCCCAACAAAGAGCATTTGGTTTCTTCCTCTTGCTCACCTCTTTAGTGGTAGAAGATTTTTCTTCTGAATTTTTGAGCAAAACCTAGAATTTCCAATAGCAGAGCAAGGGGAAGCTAGAGTCAGATGGTAGTAAGTTAAGAAAACTATTTGACTTCTACAAAATACTGTTTATTGGATACATAGAGGCCTCCTCCTAATTTTTCTGCCATTGTTACAATGGTAATCTTAAAACTCCAGTCAGACACCAGTAGATAGTGGAAAGCATAAATAAACAAATAACATTTAAAAGTTATTTACCAGATGAAAGGTACAATTTTTATTCTAAGTTTTGTTCTTAAAAAAAAAAGAAATTAAAAAATACTATTGAACTTTCTTTTTTATTGTGTTTAGTTACTCCACTGATAGATCCTTTTCAAATGCGCTAATTCTTTATGAAAACACATTTTTACCCAACAAGCATATTTACATGCCACAAAGTATAATAAGCAGGGTTTAGGAACTTTTTTTTTCATTTTGTTTTTTTCAAAGAATTGGTTCATTGGCTTTTTTTTTCTCCTTTTGTAATATGTGATGATGAAAGTAATTTTAGTTAAAATAACTCATGTATGCTTTTCTCTCTCGAGTTCAGATACTAAAAAGTTGTAGAATAACTGTGATTTATGCATAGTGACAATGCAAGAACTGATATATTGTCTAGTCTTTGGAAACACTAAAATATTTTTTCTAATTTTAAGTCAATACAATTAATGCAAGACGTAAATTGCCATGATAAATCAGAAGATGACACAGGACTAAAACATACTCTCTTCAAGAGTGATACTTCAGAACAACTTTCCCTAAAGCACACTTAATGTTAAAAATGACCATTTCTCAATTAAGCTGGCAGCAGATTATAAAGGTTCATTATGCATAACAGGGATTTTTTTTTAAACCCTGCGTAAGTGGAAAAGAAACCTTTGAAGAATAATTTACACATTAAAACAAAGGACTTAAGGAGATTGCCTGGTGTTAATTAGAAAAAGAACAGTCAATTATAAGACCAAAAATAGTTTTAGGAGAGGAAACTATAAATCAGTATTTTCAGTGGAATTAGAATAGTCCAGAACCCCCAAACTTCATGTACCCTTTGTAGTGATACTTACCAAGAACCTGTGGACTCAAAGCTGAGGCAAAAATTATTTGTTTGGGTACAGCTATTATTAACTTATACAATAAACAATAAGCTCAGCACAAAGTTATAGAGTTTTGTTAGGAAAAAGAGAAAACGCTAGACATTATGCATTGTATCAAAACCCCATGTTTCTCTCCATCTTTCTTGTATGTACTGCTATAATTTTTAGTCATCTTCATACATCATGATTAACAAGTTTACACTGGAAATATTAAAAAACCCTCACTTTGCTTACTTGCTAATTTTAATGAAAACATGAGAATTTGTACTAATTAAAAACATTTCCAATTAGCATACAAGAACTTTGGGGATATAACTCCTCACGCAAAGTACCCAAGATTTTTGGTTTATTATATATAAACAGTTCAACATACCAGTGTGACATATAGGCTGTCCAGAGTTTTCCCAAATTTTTGTTCCTATTTCATTGGATATTCCTGAGCAATATGCATGACAGTAGCATTGTCTTGTCTCCTGTGCTTGTTGATGTTGACTATCTCTTGTAATGCCCTGAAAGGTTTTTGGGCAAGGCTGGGGGGAAGATTTATTTGGTTTTGGTTTTGTACTCCAAGTTTTAACATTACAGTGATGCTATGAGCATGAAGCTCTTGTGCTTCCTCTACATGCCACCTCCCACAGCTTGTTGTGCTCAGCATGCTTTCTGTAAGAGGAAACTTTGACTGATAGATTGATCTGATCCATTACGAAAACAGATACTCTTAAAATGTATGTGTTTTGAGTTTGTTCATACATTTTCTATTTGTCCCATGCCAATATAGAGTTGTAAAAAATCCAGGTTTTACAATTTATATTTTAGATTTTGACATTTGGGAAAGTTGTTGAGTTTTCATTTTTCTTCCTTTCCCTGTCCCAGAACTACAATTTGGTAAGTCTATATTTCCCAGTGGATAGATAAATAGATAGTTACTGTCCATCATTGTTACAGTGCAGTACCACTGTCAGCCAGAAGTGTTATGAAGTGGCAAATATTTATCTAAACTGCAAGGAAAGTATTAGTCTTAGCCTAATATTTGCCAGAATTCAGATGATTACATTCCCAGGTATTTTTTAAAATATATTTTCAGACAGGGATCTTTAAAAAAAAACATTTTACTTCTTTTTTGACTTGCTTCTGTGAACTATAGATTAAACAGCCATCAACAAAGAGTGTTTGGTTAATCACTATTATTTTACTGAGAAGGATTAAATGATTTATGTTATTTCCTAAAACCAATAAAGTTAAGTTTAATCAGATTAGCCTAATGCTTCTCACCAAACACTATTATCTTTCTACTAGTGGCATGTATTGTTTTCAGAATTGCAGGCTACTGCAATACAACCTTTCATTTAGCTTATAAAATGAAACTCATATCTGTGATTACATAATTCCATTTTGGCATTATACAATAAAACAGTATTTGAAGTGATGTAAACTCTGAAAGATAAGCTTATATATGAGGTCTTTCGGAGACTTCCAGAAATAACCTAATACCTATATATATTTTGTCAGGCTTTTTTGATATATCTGATACCTGGTGGGGAGGAGGTCACAACCTGAGTAGATTGCTATTATGCATCCAGGCTTTAGAGATGTTTAAGCATATTTCCCATACAAATTTAGTTTCTCCAGAATATGAATGTGTGAGAAGCACACAGTTATGATGCAAGACCTTGAATGCTCCAGATAAGAGTATGTGCCTCAGTGGCACATCTACTGAGTCTGTCTTTGCCCCCAGAAGCTTTATGACCGGGGGAAGTGGTTCAGTGCTAAATTTGCTTAAAAACTCATGCAGTTTAAAAGAGCATACAGAGATGCAGCAAGCAGTTTCAGAGACCAGGGTGACTTCTCAGCCTCCCTTTCCTTTGCAGCTGCCTTTGAAGCATCAGAGGACAGATCCGGTGAGCGAGGGGTGGCATGGGAGTCCCCAGCTGTGCAGTCATGGATTTACTCATCCAGGGATCATATCTGAAGCCTTGGATGGGGAAAGGAAAGCCTGGGACGAGTTAGAGGTTACTTCCACTGAAAGCTTAATTTTCCCTATGTTGATAGCAGCAGAGACCAGAGAGCTTCTTTGCCTCCAGAGTGGCCCTGAGGTCAACATCTTGCATTACGTCTCTTATATCCATGTCTGTCCTGTAACATTTTACTACTATCTGTATCTATTCCTGCCTTGGGAGATTTGCAGGCATTAATGGACCTTCAAGGAGTAATTACATCTGGCTGTCTCATATCCTGAGTGAGTGAATATAACTGCCTCAGTCATTGCAGGGAAAAAAAAAAACAACCAAAAACCCCAGACAGATTGCCTTTATGTTTAAATAATGGCTTTTAAAAAAAAAAAAAAATAATTATCTCTGCCAGAGCCCTTCTGTGAGGATTGGAAACAGGACTCCTTAGAAAGTTTTGCCTGCTGCATTCTCAGTCAAGGCAGGTTCACAAACTCGAGAACAGCAAGATTCAAAGTACTCAGCAGTCTTCAGCACTGAATACTTGCTTGTTCCTCTGCCCAACGCACTGGCTCTGTGGATCCATTTTGGAGGTGGCTAATTTCCCCAGACACAATGTGTCTGGGCACATTGCACAAAGCTCTGGGCTCCCGGGATGGGGGGCAGCAAACCAATAGTTAAAGATCATGGCACTTCATGGTTAAGGCTTTCAACATGGAAAAATAATTTGTCCCTCTAGCAGTCCTACTAGATTGAATCCCAAGCTACAGTCTCTTGGCCTTGAAGAGTTCCAGTGGGTTAAAAATTACACTGACACTATACACTGCTTTCAGATTCTTTTTGAGCGTATTGATCAAGGGTACATGACAAGGTTCATCTGTTGCTTTCCATTGCTTTGATACAAGGCAGCCAATGACAACAAGCAAACAATGAGCTTGTTCTTGAAGTACGAGTGGGGCATATTTTTTTTAGGCGTATTTTTTTCATGGGGTATTTCATTAAAACACTCATTAGGGAGACAGATGATCAAAGCCGATTCTGCCTTGGCCTTGAGAGTTTGTTTTCTTTCTGTTCCCAAGCAGTTCAGAAAATACAGTGGAACCTTATTATCCTGGACTTCACTAACATGAGTCTCAGGTAGCTGAAACCTCATCTAATCAGCTGCTGTCTCTACTGCTCCTGCTGCTGTTTGCTGATTGCAGTAATTGTCAAGTATAGTATATACACTTTAAAGTATTTTTTTAATGTTCTGTTAAAATGCTAATTTTTGGCAAAAAAATGTGAAGCAAACACATGCTATATTTGAGGAATATACACCTGTATGAAGAGTTATGTCTCCGGGGCTATGTAAACTATGACAGGGTACAACAGAGCTGCAATAAGGGATGAATATTGTGAGTAGTTGTGGGATTCCCACCTTGCCCACATGGCCTCAGTACCAGCAGATGGTAAGACAGGAATGGGAGCGTAACCTGTGACTGGAGAACCAAAACTGTCTGATATATGGGAATGTATGCCTCAAAACTGACAACGCTGAAAAGGAAGACAGCCATCAGTAGGATCAAACAGTTACAAGGGAATTACCAAGGTGGAGGGGCCCGGACCCACAGCTGCTGTAGGTGTGGGTATGTGTGGGTGCGCACAGCTCTGAGTGTGCCATTGGGATTAGAGCTTTTGGGGATTAGCTACAGCAGATGTTCAGAAATTTGTAAGGGGTTACTAATGCTTTGTAAGTGTTCTGTAGTGTGGTTTATCTGTTATATTGCAGATACTGATCTTGAAAGTATTGTGTGCTGATTGCTTGTTAATTATGTGCTGCTAATAATTCAAGAAACCACTTTCACAACACCACAGGATCCCATAATGGTTGAGGTTGGAAGGAACCTCTGGAGGTCAGCTGGTTGAGACCTTGCTCAAGCAAAGCCACTTAAAGCAGGTTGCCCATGACCATGTCTAGATGGCTTTTGAATATCTCCAGGGATGGACACGCCACAAGGTCTCTGGCCAACCTGTGCTAGTGCTCCGTCACCCTCACAGTGAAAAAGGGTTTCCTGATGTTCAGAGGGAACCTTCTATGTTTCAGTTTGTGCCCATTTCCTCTTGTCCTGTCACTGGGCACCACTGAAAAGAGCCTGACTCCGTCTTCCATGCACCATATACATCCCCCCTCTAAGCCGTCTCTTCTCCAGGCTGAACAGTCCCAGCTCTCTCAGCTTTTCCTCATA
Source organism: Gymnogyps californianus (assembly GCF_018139145.2). Taxonomy (NCBI): domain Eukaryota; kingdom Metazoa; phylum Chordata; class Aves; order Accipitriformes; family Cathartidae; genus Gymnogyps; species Gymnogyps californianus. Next base: position 75,087,858 of record NC_059472.1, on the reverse strand, counting down.
CGTGAGAAGTTCCAGTCCCTTAACCATCCTAATCACCCTTTGTTGGACTCTCTCCAGTATGTCTGTGTCTCTTGTACTGAGGAGCCCAGAACTGTGGCCTCACCAGTGCTGAGTACAGGGGAAGGATCACCTCCCTCAACCTGCTGGCAATCCCCGCCTAATGCAGCCCAGGATACTGTTAGCCTTTTTTGCTGCAAGGGCTCACTGTTGGCTCATGTTCAGTTTGGGTGTCCACCAACTTGACATTCCTGCAAAGCTGTTTTCCAGCCAGTCAGCCCCAACATATACTGGTGCATGGGGTTATTCCTCCCCAGGTGCAGGACTTGACACTTCCCTTTGTTCAACTCCATGAGGTTCCTGTCAGCCCATTTCTCCAGCCTGTTGAGGTCCCTCTGGATGGCAGCATGACCCTCATGTGTATCATGTCATCTTCCAATTCTGTGTTGTCTGCAAATTTGCTGAGGGTACACTCTGCACCATCATCCAGATCATTAATGAAGATGTTGAACAGGGTTGGACCCAGTACTGACCCCTGGGGTACACTGCTATTTACTGGCCTCCAAGCAGACTTTGTGCCACTGATCACCACCCTCTGGGCCTGGCTGTTCAGACAGTTTTCAATTAACCTCACTGTTTGCTCATCTAGCCCATACTTCATCAGCTTCTCTATGAGGACCTTATCAGACAGTGCCAAAGGACTTACTGTAGTCCAAGTAAACAGTATCCACTGCTTTTCCCTCGTCTACCATTTTTTTTATAGAAGGTTATCAAGGTTATCTGAGATTCCTCAGATAAGAACAAGGCTGAGTGCTTGGTCCTGCACTTGGGTCATAACAATTCCATGAAACTCTATAGGCTTCGGGAGAAGTGGCTGGAAAGCTGCCTGGCAGAAAAGGACCTGGGGGTGGTGGTCAACAGCCGGCTGCATATGAGCCAGCAATGTGCCCAAGCGGCCAAGAAGACCAATAGCACCCTGGCTTGTATCAGAAATAGTGTGGCCAGCAGGACTAAGGAAGTGATTGTCCCCCTCGGCACTGGTGAGGCCGCACCTCGAATACTGTGTTCAGTTTTGGGCCCCTCACTGCAAGAAAGATATTGAGGTACTGGAGCACGTCCAAAGAAGAGCAACGAAGCTGGTGAAGGGCCTCGAGTACAAGTCTTATGAAGAGCAGCTGAGGGAACTGGGGCTGTTTAGTCTGGAGAAAAGGAAGCTGAGAGGAGACCTTATCATTCTCTACAACTGCCTGAAAGGAGGTTGTGGCAAGGTGGGTGTCGGTCTCTTTCCCCAAGTAACAAGTGATAGGACGAGAGGAAATGACCTCAAATTGCGCCAGGGGAGGTCTACATTGGATATTAGAAAAAGTTTCTTCACTGAAAGGGTTATCAAGCACTGGAACAGACTGCCCAGGGAAGTGGTTGAGTTACCATCCCTGGAGGTATTTAAAAGACCTGTAGACGTGGCGCTTAGAGACATGGTTTAGTGGTGGACTTGGCAGTGTTAGGTTAACAGTTGGACTCGATGATCCTTTTCCAACTTAAATGATTCTATGAATCTATGATTCTTTGATCAAGTTGGTCAAGCATGACTTCCCCCTGGTGAAGCCATGCTGACTACTCATCACCTGCTTGTCCTTCAAGTGCCTGGAAATGGATTCCAGGATTAGCTGCTCCATCACCTATCCAGGGATTCAGGTGAGGCTGACTGGCCTGTAGTTCCCTGAGTCCTCCTTCTTGCCCTTCTTGAAGATAGGAGTGAGATTTGCCTTCTTCCAGTCCTCAGGCACCTCTCCCCATTGCCATGATCCTTCAAAGATTATTGAGAGTGCCCTCACAATGACATCAGCCAGCTCCCTCAGAACTTGTGGGTGCATCCCATCAGGGCCCTAGAACTTATAATGATGTCTAATACACTTAAGTCCAGTTTGCCCTTTTGATTTAAACAGTATGAACTTAGAGGTTTTTCCCTGCAGCACGTAGTTTCTTGTGCATTTATAACTATAAATTGCATCACAATTATTTACTTATTTTTCTGAACACTGTTTTAAGTCAATGTTCAACATAGAATGGAAGATACCATTGTTCTTTCCCAGAAAACCATGAAAAATTCTGTTTATTTGTTAAAGAGATTGACATTTAAAAGAAAAGTACATAAAGATGTCTTTTAAAAATGTGAGTCAATATTAAATTATAGGCACTTCCAGGCTTCTATCTTAGTTAATCTGTTAAGGTATTTCAATGTGAACTTGTTTGTTCCAGGAAGTGTATATTGTACCATGTTAATTAAATAAAGAAATAAAATTATTTGAGTTCAGCCCCTAGACTAAAGAGGAAAAAAAAACCAACCCACACTGCAATGTGATTTTACATTCTAGCTTTCCAACACAATTTTGGAAATGCACATAATTTTGAATGTAATATTCAGTAAATTGAATCAGTAAGTACTAAGCAGCATGACTGTTCTCTAAATGATTTGAATTTTGTTGCCATTAGTGTCAAGAAATAATGATTTCTTTTGCATTTTGTCTATGGTTGTTGACAAGATGTGTCCAGGTAATATCCTATAAATTGGGTGAAGCTGATTGATAATGAGCAGTGTTCATCTATATGAACACAGTTACAGTTAGTCACAGTTAATAATTAGGGAAGTGTTAAATATTAGTATTTTGTCCTTTTGAAACATATCTTTAAATTAGTTTTGGGTTTGCCTTTTTGTGTGTGTGCGCATGTTCCATTTCCACACTTTTGCTGTTCACATCTCTTGCATACTAAGTAGACAGCACTCACATTCTGTTATTTTCCTACTAACCATGTTTCTTTATATGCAGAAACACTAGGTGAAATCTCAACCATGGAAACAACTGGAAATAGAAGGTGCAACTTTGTTAATTACTAAGAATAAATCACCCAGAAATCTCCAGTATATTTGCACCATATTGATTTTTCAGTATAAGAGTGAAGAGTTTTAAGGTCCCCAACAGGTCCTTCCTAAATCACTAAGATCATCTGCCAGAATTGCAACATTGGAAAATAAATCTCCTAGATAAGCCCTGTGCATATGAAGAACACGACAGAAAAAGACCACCCAGCATATTGCAATAATGTCTTCTGGGGAAAATTTCTTCCAAAACCTAGCACAGTGATCCATTGAACTCCTTGTGATGATCCAGTATGCCTGATTTAAAGAGGAGCTGAAAAATAGACCCAGGAATTAATGTTCCCTCCTAAGAAGCTGCCTACATTTATCCAGCATCTTACAAGAACAGGAATCAGTCACAGAAATCAACACTTATCTCCTCACCTCACCCTTAGTCTATGGTATGGTGTGCTTGTTGTCGCTGGGATAGAGTTAATTTTCTTCACAGTAGCTAGTATGGGGCTGTGTCTTGGATTTGTGCTGGAAACAGTGTTGATAATACAGGGATGTTTTCATTACTGCTGAGCAGTGCTTACACAGCGTCAAGGCCTTTTCTGCTTCTCACCCCACCCCACCAGCGAGGAGGCTGGGGGTGCACAAGAACCTGGGAGGGGACACAGCTGGGACAGCTGACCCCAACTGACCAAAGGGATATTCCATACCATAGGACGTCATGCTCAGCAGATAAAGCTGGGGGAAGAAGAAGGAAGGGGGGGACGTTCAGAGTGATGGCATTTGTCTTCCCAAGTAACCATTATGCGTGATGGAGCCCTGCTTTCCTGGAGATGGGTGAATACCTGCCTGCCACTGGGAAGTAGCGAATGAATCCCTTGTTTTGCTTTGCTGGTGTGCACGGCTTTTGCTTTCCCTCTTAAGCTGTCTTTATCTCAACCTATGAGTTTTCTCACTTTTACTCCTCTGAATCTCTCTCTCATCCCAGTGGGGGGGAGTGAGCGAGCGCCTGTGTGGTGCTTAGCTGCCAGCTGGGGTTAAACCACGACATATGGGTGCATTTGTGGGTGCTGAGAAAGCTTGGGTCTCACCCATAAATAATATTCATCTTTAGGCAGAGAAAGACAGCAGAAGCCCCAGACAGTGCAAGCTAAACTTTTTCTTTTCTGTCTTCATTTCCTCTTTCCATTATGTATTTCCAAAGTCTCTGCATTCAGCAAAGTTCCTCTTAAGCTGACTAATCAAGCATTTCTCTTGGGACATTTTTCTACTGTTTTTAGAAGATGTGAGGAGCAAGTTCTTGTTCTTATGATATCTGTATGTTAAGAATGATGAAAATCGTCCCAAGGGAGAGTTCCTTTTAAGTTTATATTCTTTTCTTAAGGATACCACCGTATTACAAAATATTCCATATTCATTTTGTGATGAACTTTGAGCTCTTAAAACCACTATAGTAGGGTGCTGAGGACTCTCTAATGCTTTAGTGTTCTTCCATATGTTCAATTCTTGATGACTTTGCTGGTTTACTTCCTAAAAGAAGTAAAAGACCAGATTCCTTCTCTCTATTGACTTTCCTGCCCCTTCTGGAAGAAGAAGCATTTCAGGAAGAGACCAATAAGCTTCTCAAGGTTGCAATAACTACTCACTGGAGCTATAAAGTAAGTTGTAGAAGTAATATAAGTTAGAAAAACCGTAAGCTGTTCTGGTACTACATTTATAATGGTAAACCACAAACTGAAAATGCACAATATGTCGTGTTACTCTAAAGAAACTGAGTTGTCAAATTTATGAGCTACTAAATATCTTTCTGAGTAGCATCCGGAAATCTTGTAAGCCTCTTCTTTTGCAAAAAGCAGGAGAATGTACAGAAGAAATACAATTTGCTCAGAAATGCAATATGCATACCTTTTCCCTTTCATATCAGGATGCTGAGAAAGTTTTCACTTCCAACTAAGTTGTCTGAGAAAGAAAAAGTAGGTGTCCCCACTCAACAGGACAGGTATATGAAAACCCATCTATTTTTACGTATCGGATAGGTTACAAATATGAAGGTTGTTCTTTTGCTTTGATTACCTGCTTGGTTACTGCCAGCCACTAGGGAAATAAGTTAAATCTGCTCATCTCACGCTTCTGGTTTACATTTCTTCTCAAAACCAATATATTGTGTTTTCTAGGCATTAATTTTATTTTCATACAGATTAGTTTTTATGTTGCACATCTGACTTTTGAATAATCATGTAGACAGAATAGCGAAGTAAAACAGCAACAAAACACAACCCAAAACTTCTTCATGTAAGTGGTACTCCAAAGAGGAACTATAAGCTTGGAAATCATAAAAGTTCTTCCTCCCTATATATTTAATTCAGAGAGTTTGACCCTTTACGCCACAAAGAATACCATTTTGTTGTAACACATTGCATCTGATGAATTATCAGTACTCACACAGAAAAAGACTGACACAATAAAGCAGAGCTGAAATGACATCTAGGGCGTCAGGATTTCATACTAAAAAAGCTGAATCTTAGTACTGCTTTCATCTTTTTGCTACATGTAGCATTTAAGAAACTCGGAGCTGATTTTGTGTGTTTGTTTGTTCTTTTTGAAGCATAAGATAGAAGACTGTGGAGGTTATTCTGTGCCATATGATTCATTATGCTCCACTGGAAATTATTAATCCCTGGAAATAATTACAAGATCTTTCAGAATATGAGTTTGTGCTCATAAAATCTCTGACATAGTTCAGAGATTCATCAGACTTACTTAAAGAATGAGACTCTATTCCTTTGGAAAACAAGAAAATCAAGAGGTATGCCCATGACACAAGGAAAATCCTTTGCGCTCATAAGTCTTGCTAACGAGTTTCAAATGTATCTGTTTGTCTTTGAAGCTGAACATAGATATATCCTGAAATTTTGTTTCCTTTGTATTGCAGGGGACAAAATATCTCCCCAAAGCTATGGATCCGCTTACAGACTGTTTTAAAAGCTACAGGCTCTCCATTTCATGTGGTAGTCCTGACATTTTTTCCAAGAGCACAGACACTGTGCATTCTTCCTGCTTTACATCTGTTTTGCAATCCATTCTGCACTTCCAGTTCCTTCTCTTCTCCGGCCTTTAATGTGTATCTCTTCTGGCACCTGTGTGCTGCCCATGTAACTGGCTTCGTCAGCCTCTCAGAGCACCATTTCACTCATTCCAGGTTAGCAGTCTTCTATCCTACTGCATATCCCAGTGAGGATTCTTATTCATTTCCCAAAATCTGAGTTTTATATGCTTACCTTCGCAATACAAGGTAACTTGCAACAAAAAGGAGAGAAAAATCCTACTTCCTCTTTCTTCTTGCAGAGTAACTGCAGTTCTCTCTCTTGTGCAGATTAACTGACAGGGAAGAAAGTAACTTCTTTCCAGTTGAACTAATACCCAGGGTAGTACCAAACTGCTGGATCAGGTATTGCAAGACCCCTTGCTCCCCCAGTTCAGCAAAATGGACCTATATTATTCAGGTTTTCTTAATAATTACATTGAGTCCTTTCCACTTACTAAGCTTTTTTTTTTTCTTTTTGCATTTACTTAAGGTTTCTAAAACATATACTGTTAGTAATGTGGATATATGGTAACGTAGTTTCTTAAGAGTTAATATTTAACAGCCTTAAACTATAAATTCATAACCTCAGTGGGGCAAGAATGCATAATTGCATTTAAAACTCTTATTATATTTATTTCTTTATAAACTGATTCTCAGGGAAATATTGTCTTTTAGTGCCTTGATTCACTTAATTGAAACAAGGATTTTTAATATAAATGAAGCTTTCCTGACTCATTGCATTAATAAGTTTTGCAGCAATTTCTGCTTTTCATTAATTCATTGTCTCTGAGTTAATCTCTTTCTCCCCAAACTTGCTCTAAAAGCTTACTATTTTTCCTCCAACTTTCCTTTCCCTCTTTTCAGTTGGATAGTATACAATCAGGAATGGGATTTAAGGATGTACCATCCCATTTCTTTTCATCTCTTTAAGCAAAATAAATAAATCATTTATTGCAATTGCAGTTTGGAATTAAATTTTGGATAATTTGTCTCGTATCCTTTACTGGATTGCTTTCAGTCCAAGCTACAACTTGTAAGTGAATTGCACCTAGATAAATAATTAGACCTAGATCAATAGTACAGGAAATTAATTTCTCTAACCTACTTCTCAAGATAAGGGAAAGAAAAAAATAATGTCTTTGACTAAGGTACTGAAGTAGCGAAGCTACAGCATAGACTTCTTTCAAAATGGCTATAGTAATTTCCAGGGTCAAATAGGTTGAGATTTTTTTTATGATGTACTGCAAAATGTGGTAGAAATCAATGATGGAGGTTTGCTATTGGTCAAAAGGCAGATTAAAATCATTCTCAATGAGGAACAGATAATTGTCATTTATTATGTGGTTAGACAAAGTACAGAAGATGACACAATTATCTCTGACTAGAGGTTATGTGTTAAATAATAATAACTACAAGTCATCTAATTTTAGTCTGGCTCCTATCCATCAACATTTTTTTTTTTTTCAGTTGGTAAACCAGAGAACTTTGCCCATTCATACTGACCAGAACAGCTATTTCATTGCCTCTCATGCATCTTTGAAGGGCATTAATCATTTCTAACTTCACTCATCTTTAAACTGGCAAAGCTTTTTATAATTGGAAAGTTTCTTCAAGCAATGTATCTTCAGAGTTTTCTTGAATCTTTTCTGAATTTCGCTGATACAGAGCGCTAACATTTCTAAGTGTAATTGACAGAACAATTACCAAAAAAAAACCCCAAAAACAAAAGAAAAGAAATATAATAAATCCCTAATTATTAAAAAAGAAAAGGTAGATGACTTTTCAGATGTTTCCAGGAGGTTTTTTTCAGGAGTCTGCACCACCTATGGCTCAGGTTACCCACAATTTCCAAGTAAAGAACCTGATTTCAGAACGACGCCATTTCTTGCTTTGTAAGAGATATGGGACTAATATTTCCCTATTACATGAGATAAATGCAGCTATCTTACCTGTTCTTAAGAAGCAGAGCTCCTGAGGATGCTTTGTATTAGTTCCTGTAATCCAGATTCACAACTGAAGCAGCAGACCTACCATTATGATTAGCCTTCCCTGGTAAAAATGTTTTTCTGGCCTACAGCATCCACAGTACAGTAAGTAGACCCATAGACCAAGACACCATCTTTTTTAGGGTGATACATCTTATCACACATAATGTGGGTGTACAACACATGATACATGTGCGTACAGTAAGTTGTACATACATGCTTTCAAAAGTCACAGCATTCACCTGATTAAAATGCATTAAAACTCCCGTGTTATGTGAATGTGTTGATTGCTTTGTTTATTGTAGGGAGTTATAACCTAATTATCTTGCTTTTCTTACTTAAGAAATTAAAGAAATATGCAAAGATAATATTAAAATAATTATAAATGAAATTACAGAAAATAACTATACAAAAAAGGAATGGAACTTAGTACAATGTAGAAATCAAATGAGATCTAAGTTAAAAGAATGTTGCATATTTTTGGTATATCACATTCATTTAATTCTAACCCAAAGTAATCTAATCAGCAGAATACTTCTATGAATATAAACTCATTTTTTCATGCTAAAGCCTTTCCTACACAACCTATATATGGGACATGCAACACTTTATCAAGATAAACGTTAAAGTCTAGTGAAAGACTTTTGCACAATCATATAAAAATTACAAGATACTAAGAGCAGTGTTATTGTTTATTAAGGTTGAGACAGAACACTTTCTGAGCCCAATGGTCACAGATGGACACATGCATGTCTCTTCTTTATTATGAGGTCATGGGATGGGAGTGAGGCCAGGGTGGACATAAAGGAGCCTGCTGCATCAGTGCTAATGAAATGGTTTGCCAGTGTCCTCAGCCCAGGCTGTGCATCAGGCAGTGATCGTGCATACAGCTGATTAATGACTGTGGCATCCAGCCTGTCTGTCCAATTCATCACTGTGCAGTCAACCATCCAAATACAGATTTGATTGAGAAACTCCTGGCCTTGAGGGTGCTAATTAAGGACAGTGCATAGCCCATAGTTTTGCCAGGGAAAGCCACATGGCATAGGATCCTAGTGGGTAAGCACTATTTGCTGCACTTGGTGCCACAGATCTTCAGAGCCCCACTGGGCTTGCTCCTAGGGAACGGAAACTCTCAGATGCTGTAACAATTACAGCCAACCACCATGTCCCTTAAGAGCTTGCAAAAGGAGAGTACAGGTGGCGGCTGACAGAAGCCTGGCAGACAACATCAAATGAGCATGTGAATCCCATCACATGAAGCTAGAAAGACTACCTTGAGCTGAAGCTGCCACAACATACTCAGTGTTGGTGGTGTGGGTGAGACATGGACAGGCAGACTGGCAGGCAGCCTCACTAACCTCCAACATGATCCTACCAGCTGTAGACTCTCTGATCCAAACTGGTTGCCCACAGACTAGCATGAGTGAAAGACAGATAGGAAGGCCCCAGAGGGTAATAACAACCCACTAGGATCAGCTTGCAGCAAGTCTGGGTAGTTTTGTGCTAGCTCCTCTCAGACAGCTACAAAGGTGGCCCTTTGAATGCTGAAGCACTCTCTGCTTATCATGGTGTTTATGTGACACATTGTGGTAGTAGCAGTGCCTACACATCTCCTAAATCTCAAATCTTTTTTCTGTGATGAGAACTGACTTCACAGACAAGGCTGAGGCTCTCTGTCTCACCCACCACTGTTGGTCTGGACTGTATGTGAGAGTTTGGATCTCTACTGTAGTTTCCTACATTTCCTGATTAAGGAACTAGAGCACCTCTCATGTAAGGAAAAGCTAAGAGAGCTGAGACTGTTCAGCCTGCTGTCAGAGTCCAATACTCTCCAACCAGGCTGTTTTAGATATTCCACATGTGTAGGGTGTAATGTTTAGTATCAAATTTACTTATCTGAAGATTGTTGATGTTACACAGGATTTCTGATTAACAGAGTGATACAATGAAAACACAATACAAATACAAGTTACACTTAGAAAATTATAGCAATTGTAATACATAGTTCAATCACAATACCAATGTGATTCTCATTACCAGTATCTATGATATGCTCACCATCACGATGCTAGGTGTCCCTAGTCGCCGGGAAGGAATGTGGGCTGAAGCCAGCTCAAACCTGTTGCTCGCTTTGAAATGTTTTTGTTAGCTGTTTAGTTTTTATATTCCATGTTGGGCTGAAATACATATACATTCCCCCTTATGCTGGTCTAGCTAACTCTGGGAGATATTCACACTCTTTTAATGAACTCAGGGAGAAATATTTACACTACCAATAGATCCACTCAACTGTCATAGCTGTTTATCTAAAAGAACGGCTACCCTCCAGTCCCCTTTGTGTTGAGAAAGAGTCAACTGCTTTGCAACAGCTGTGGTCAGTCACACCCTACATTATTTCCTGGGCTCCACGGGCTCATTGCCCTTGCCCATCTCCTCTGACCTTGCTTTCATTTTAGGGATTTATTGGTCACACCTAGAGAAAAGGACTCAGGGGGATCTTCTGAATGCGTATAAATACCTGAAGGGAGGGTGCGAAGAAGATGGAGCCAGGCTTTTTTCAATGGCGCCCAGTTACAGGACCAGAGGCAAGGGTCTTGAACCAGAAACACAGGAAGCTCCATCTGAACATCAGGAACACTTTTTCACTGTGAGGGTGGCAGAGCACCGGAACAGGTTGCCCAGATAGGTTGTGGAGTCTCCATCTTTAGAGATATTCAAAAGTTATCTGGGCATGGTCCTGGGCAACCTGCTCTAGGTGGCTGTGCCTGAGCAAGGGGTTCGGCCAGGTGGTCTCCAGAGGTTCCATCCAATCTCAACCACTCTGTGATTCTGATTCCTCTGCAACACTATGTGACAGAAACAGACCATGCAAGACTGAAATTCTGCTGAATGATGGCGCTACTGGCCCTAGCCTGAAGGAACAGCGATCACCATCTTCAGAACTCATAAAGCATTAAAGGCTTTCTGGCAGGAGCACAAAGAGCGGGACTGGGAGTCTGAGCATCCTGTGTCACACCTGTATAAGTCACAGGCATCATGATGTGGCACAGATTGGTTATCAGAGATTGCCCATGTCTGTGTTGAGTGCTGGTAGTGATGCAGTGTGGTGATGTCTCATGGGTGCAGCAGACGAGAGGGTTATAGGAGGAGTCAGAGAAGCATGTGGGCTACTGGGTTTTTGAAAACTAACATGCTAATTCCGGAATAAGGCCCCTATGTTTTGCTGGTTAGCATGTTTTCTTGTATTAATATAGATTCTACTGTATCAGAAGACCTCAGGCACAGAGGCCATTTCCTGACACATTTGGCTTATTAGTATGGATGTTGCCACTCAGTCTATTCCCTTTCAATCACAACTAGCTATTCAGACAGCTTCATAGCAAGACTTTCACAATTTCAGTCCAGATTCATAATGTCATAACTTCAAATACTGGAAAGTTAAGTGTCTACTCTAAGGTGTCACCTAGTCACAATCCTCTTCAGTCAATGAGAAAGTAAGCTCTCCAGAAAGTAAGTTACCTCACCAGTTTCAGAAGTCTGTCTAAAATCAGGTTAATCTCTCACCACTGATGACAAAAAGAGCCCCAATGACTGGCTTAGATTAAACATTAAGCTTCAGAGGCTTTTAGGCAATTTAGGCAAGATAAATCTCACCCTTAGGATCAGAAAACCTTCCTTCCACCCGCTAGTCACAGAAAAATCCTCTTTTCCCCAACAAACTTAAAGACCTTTAGAACAAAAGACCAAACACGTAAAAACATCATAAATATGCCACCGGAAGAGAGCAGAGGAGATCAGACACAGACAATCATATAAATCTTAGAAAAGCAGAGAATGTATCTGGTGAAGACGTCCACATGATCCTAAGAAGTCATGGAAATTGTACTGAATAACCCAGCTGATGCTGTGTTTTTTCCAGATTCTTTAGTTCTTCCTGCTGAGCAACAAGTGTTTCCCCTGTTAGTGACAGTGCTAAGACTGGTTTCCGAGAAACTTCACCTTTCAGTCCATTCTTTCATTAGTCCAGTGTTATATTTCTGACTATCTAGACAGTTTCCCTTTTTACTGTCTTGCTTTTTGATTTCTCTTTGTGTCCAGAAGACAATTTTGCTCCAAGCATTTCCTAAATATGAACTATCTTCTCAGTGTTGCTTACTCAGATTTGTGAACTATTTTGACTGTAGGTCATATCTACTATTTTGTGGCCTTGTAGTGCATTCTATGTATTCAGAAGTCCTCTATTTGAGTACCTAATTACTTTGTTTAAAGAAGTTTAGACTATACATGGATTTATTTCCATCTACAGGAGTGTGATTTGAGTAAACAGTTTTCAGTCATCTATTTCCATGGGTGCTATCACAGAAAGTTATTTCACACCTCTTGTAGAAAAGCTTTATTACCCCTTCTTTACAGGTGAGGAAAACTGAGGTATAAAGAGATGAAGCTGCTTGCGTTTTGTTATACTGAAGTTAGTTGCAATACCAAGTGGCAATGAAATCGAATCTGTTGAGTCTGAAGCTCAAAAGTTATTCTTGATTCTCAGCAGACATGAACACTGGCAGATATTTCTTCTTTGAAAAAAGATATAAAGAATGGAATATGTTTTAGAAATGTACATTTTCGCTCAGAAAGAATGCGAACACTTGCTTGGATGCTGTCTAAGGACCACAACTAACCTGTCCCACAAGCAATCACTACAATAAGGAAACATTCTTGTTTATATTTCTAGTAAATTAGTCGATGTAATTAATTAGTATGCATAGTCTGATGCTACCTAACAACTTCAACTGTGCACTGTCATGACACAATTCAGAACAAAATGGAAAAAACCTTTCTAATCTTTAAACATCAGTTTCCTCAGATAACCTGGGGTCAAAACCACTAAAAGCCTTACTCATAAATTTATGATTATTGCATGGCATGCCTAGAGAACATATTTTGTTCATCCTTATTAAATACAAACCATTTCAACAATCTCTCCTTTATTTCCTTTGGGCAATGCATAAGTTTAACTCAAAAAATTGAATGTTTCAGCAAGTTATGAGCATGTAAAAAGAAAGTTTTATAATGAAAATGTTCTTGCAACCTTATTATAACAGGTGGTAGCATTTTCTTGCTAAAAATGTTGTACGAAGAGTGTGAAGACACAGTAGCTGAATTCAAAACATTTTGTATAAAAATGTATCTCATTTTGGATAATTGTCGTATTTTCCTTCCATATTAACTGGTTGGTCCATTGGATAACTTTTGTGCTTAAAGCAAAGCACACTTGCAAGAATTTGTATTTGCAGGAGTAGGATTCAACTGTACAGAAGATACTCCTGTAAACTTAATGTTAAATCATGTAATAACTCTACAGTCCAATTTATTTCTGTAAGTAATAATAATAAAATTCTGCAAAAACTGCCTCCCCCCAAAAAATCCCAAAAAACAACCCAACCAAAACCACCAACCTTGGCACAAGACTAATCTCAGATGTAGCTGTATTAGGATCACAATAACAGAAATAAATCCATAAGGTTTATTTTACTTTTGGATACTATCTATATCCAAAGTGGAAGATATAGCTAGTACCTCTGATCTCTGACAGAAGCAAAATGTTGATGACCAATTTTTACTTTTAGTAAATTAAGGTTTTATATCAGCAAGCAGTAACTGTTCATGTAATCGATAATTAAAACAATAGCTTTAATACTATGATAGTACAGGGACGCTTCAGTGACACGACACGGTGTACGATGGGTGTAAACATCACTGTGTTACTTTTGGTCATGTAACTTTGTCAAAGACAGTTTATAAATCTGTAATGCTTTGCAACATTAATATTACTATCAGGAATGTAGGTTTCGAATCCTCTATATAGAAATCCATCACAAACATTAGACACAGCTTAAATCATCCTTTCATACTGACACTGTACCTTTGGATTGGCTCTATTATATCAGTACAATAAGGTATGATATTGTTCCTAAGAGGGACTTTAACAGCTGAGAAGGCCATACTATCAAGCTCACAAAAGATATCTCTTCTTCAGCTAAGTTTTTGACATTTAATCCAGTGTATTTTATGTTCTCTTCTAAGTAAGTAAAAACTGTTTTAAAAGGCTAATTTCCCATTATTTTAAAATATTTTTTCTTCATTCTAATTTATTTCTTATTTTCAAATGTCACTTGCCTATCTCAGCTTCCAGAGGTCTTTCCTGTCTTGTCTCTATAGAAATACAAATTGCACTTCTGGAAAGAAAGAAAGTAATAAATACCCAGCCACCCCAATCTCCCAAAACAAAAAGAAGAGCTATTTTAAAAGAAAGTATTTTTAACATAATCTTATTTTGTCTGTTTCTGTTTAGGGGAGGTTTTGAGAACATTAGTTCTCAGCTGTACTTAGCCAAAGCTCTAGCTCACAGCTGCTATCTATCTATTTGTCCTTTTTTAAATCCAAAAGCTAATGACAGAATACGGAGGAATAGAAAAAATTTACCCATCAAAGCTCAATTCAAAGCATCATATCGCTGTATTCCCAAACTCATATAGCCAGTATAAAGTTACAGAACCCCAGTGTGGGGGTGAGGGCAAGAGAAGACGAAAAATAGGAAAAGCTAGTAGCAGCAGGTTATATACTTAGTTTCTTCCAAGAGTTAGAATTGAGCCACTTTCACATCCTCCCTTTATATTTTAGTATAAAACGTGTTTCTCAATGTGTGATATAAAGTACTGCCTGTTGAAATTTAAGCTTCTTATTACTAGCCTTTCAGAAGCACTCAGTGAAAAAGCATTGTTCTAGTCAAAGTCTCCCTTGAGGATTTTGGCTAGGTGCTACAAATCTCAGTTTCCAAAACTAGTTTGAGGCATTGTTTCTTAATCTGAGATAACTGTAAAGATTGTTTGATGGGTGGGAATAGTTGCATTTTTACTACTAACACCACAGCAGAGACTTATTTTGTCATAGGAGGGGATTGGAATGGTTGAAGTTTCATAGCTGTAATGTTAATATGCTTCTCCAAAGATCCCACATCTCTTGGGACTCTTAAAGCTTCTTGGAAGTCACAGTGACAGGACGACACCTCAGCTTTACATTCAGAGACTCAGGTCAATATCCCTGAACTTTTCCTCTGCCTTCCTTCCTTCTTTCATTCTCATTTCCTCTCCTAGGAGTAATTCTCGCTTGTGAAATGATCTGGTAGAGAATAAGCCAAATGGCTTGCAAAAGCTATCATGATCAAAACCAACATCTTAAATACAGAAATAAGAAAAGCTATTCCCTAATTGCTCCGATGTTGCAGAGAAAAAAAACCACAAAAACCAAAAAACCCCATTTGATATTAATTGAGAAGGGAGTATCTCAAATTATTCTTCAGACAGGTTTCTTGGAGGACTAGCAAAACATTTTGAGGTTCTGGCAGGAACAGCATTGCCCTCTTGCAAGGACATCTATATTTTAACTGTCAAAGTAGTTTAAAACCTCAGT
This sequence comes from Gymnogyps californianus, assembly GCF_018139145.2. Classification (NCBI taxonomy): domain Eukaryota; kingdom Metazoa; phylum Chordata; class Aves; order Accipitriformes; family Cathartidae; genus Gymnogyps; species Gymnogyps californianus. The sequence continues at coordinate 75,072,452 of NC_059472.1, read as the reverse complement.
CCACTTATCTGACCCATCTCTATTGCAGACATCTGAATAGTGGTATTAACCAAAAATCACCTTTCCGTTTTCATTGAGTCTGGCATATCTCCACCATGCCCTCCTCTTGCCCCCTAGTTTTGATCTTAGCTATTTACAGCTTTTAAGATGGATTGCTGCAGTACACCCAGGAATAGGACTGACTCCACAAAAAAAGCTGAGAAAACCGCCAGTGTCAGAATTAAGAGTTCAATGACAGTATGTCACTCTCCTTTTCAAATTTTATGCAGGCTCCACAGATAATTGTAGAAAGCCCTTTCCTCTGCAAAGAAAGCTTTTGTACAGACCAGTTAGTGTTAAACCCTTCAAAATCATGAAGGCATTATCATATTACTGTTGTAATATAACTCATTTAAATTTACAAATTCTGTTTACAGGAAAAAACATAATCACAAAAAGCTTGCACAGTGCTGAAAGGAAGGATTTCGTAATAACCCTACATCATTCCCAAGGCTGAACCAGGCTTGATGCTGAGCATGTAGGTAATATATTGCAAGCCTCTATCCCATTTAAGATGATTCAGTGTTTTCAGACTGCAATGAGCAGGTGAGCATTTTCCTAGAGAAAATAATCAAAAGGCTCAGAAGAAAGGGTTTTGTTACTTTCCTCTGTCCCTCACCCTCTTGTCGCCAAATCCATGTGTGAATACACATGTGTGAACACATACACACACACAAAAGATCACTTTAGTGTATGTCTTACCACTATACGATCTAGTACAGCTGATGATATATATTAGGTGAAAGCCTTCTTAAATCTCCAGTTGAGCCTGAAAGTGATTAATATGATCCATTACTTTGCACATAAAAATACTTAGCAAGCCAGTTATCTTTCTTTTACAGATGTGGCAAACCATTTACCATTCCCATCTCCCCAGCTGCAATAGCATCTGTAAAAAACAATGCATCTTTGAGATCATGGGATATAAATCTTTTTGTGATAAGAAACTCTACAGCTTACAGGACACTGCAAGTGTAATACATCTTCTGTGTCTTAAAACATCTCTATTCCTTTTTAAAAGAAAAAGTAAATTTTCATGCTTACAAAAGATTCAGAATGAGAATATCAGAAAACTCTTTATTACTAGAAATTCTTTTCTTTATCTGCACCAGAGAGATGGTACAAACAATGTAGTTTAAACTTCCTTAAACTGATCCACCAAGGTTGCTTGATGATCTTCAGTGGATCAATGTAGGGAAGATTATAGTGGTCATCTGAAGAGATTACTTGTAAAAAGAAAAGAAAATTCAGCTTGAGGCCTATTTAGCCTATTGTAGGGGTCAGGAGACAAAGCTGTCGTATATTCTACCTGGTTTATTTTGCACAGTGACCACTAGAACAAACAGAAACTCAGGTGAGACTTCATAATGTAGCATTTATGATACTCAAATATTTTCTGTTCTGAACATATAGGAACATTTTCTCTATTTCAAGTACCAACATAATTTTTTTGTAGTTGACAATCTATTAAGACTTTCAGGAGAAGACCTTGGTGTCATCCTTTTCAGGATGTGTACATGAAAAACTCATGGGCAGAGTGACGGCTTTAAGCAGCATGCTACAACTTTATAGACAATGGAAAGGTGCTAGCTGGCAGTCTACTAGTCATTTAACAGGATCTGTTAAAGAAATGTGTCTGCTACTGTTTGCCTAAAGCATAGAGGCATGTCCTTTAGGACTGAGCTTGGTTCTTCCTGTAATGAAAGCAGCGAGTATTTCAGCAGGCCTCAATTTACAAAGAACTTATGTGTCTTTCCTTTACAGGCAAGGTGTTGCTAATCAACAAAACCTCTACTCTGTGTTAGTGCTGAGAGCTATCTTTCAGTTTCTGTCTGGCCTTGATGACAGATAGCAGTCGGCTGAGTTATAACCCACAATTACCTGCCTTGTCACATTCCTCATGTTGCCTGTATTTGCTGACTATATTAATTTTGTAGCATTATTGACTATGGAAAGTATGAAAACAGAAGTCAGACAGGATCTTGTTGTTAGGTTTCATAACTGCTTGACTAGCTGGACTTTGATATTAATAACAAAACAAAACAAAAACTTCTGTAGTTTATTTTTCATCAGTTAATCTAATAGTCTATTCTGAAGAATTAAGCTTTTGTTGCATTCATGCGTTCATTTTAATTCTTTTAAAACTAGACAATAGGACAGTTTTAACACCAGTATCACCTTGTGCCTTGTAAAGTCACCAGTAAAATCAAGCTAGGTTCTTCCAACATACTCAGGCATGTGTAAAACATACTGACAAGGTTTACCCAACAATAAGATGATCTAAGTATGATGTTACCCAGTAGAACACACTTGTAACCAATGGACACAATTGTCAAATCTGAAGGAAATTTGATAGTTCAGGGTGGGGGAACAAAAGGTTTGAGGGTTTTGATTGGATGTAGAAGTAATTAATAAAAAATAGTAAAATAATTAATAAAAGAAGTAATTAATAAAAAAGATATCCATGACACTTGTTGCTCTTGCTTCTATTGAACTCAGAAGATTATGAACACTTCAAGTGTTAGAACCTTACAGGACTCTAGCAGTAAATAGGAGTAAGCTTTTATCTTGCTGCTTTTACTGTATAAAGAGAAGGTATTTCCTAAAATAGGTTCATTATTTGTCATATGACTTTTGGACAGGATGAACTTCAGTAAAAACCAGACAGGGTATGTCTGTTAACATTTGACACTCAAAGCTCCCAATCTGTCTGCATAATAAGGAATGGTTAGATGTTGCTCATTCAGCAATGAAAGGGACATGAGTGGTTTGTAGTAAATACCCCAACTCTTCTTTCCTTTTAGGGTAGGTACTCTTAACAAGCAAACTCAGTCACTGCTGACCCTGATGCCTCCTGCAAGGAGGTGAAGCCACAGATTTGTTCATCTACCTTTTTTTCTGATGTCTCTTGTTAGTTGCAAATGCTCAGTTTTACTCATGTATCCTGTCTGCCCCTCTAATCAAATGGCCAGTAGAGGCACCACAGACCCTACAGCTCTTTAGCTTCCAGAAATATTTAACCTGGACCTCTTGGGGCTCAGAAAACTTCTAATGATGTTTCTGTTACTGGTTAGGATAATCCTTAGAAAATCTGTGGCCTGTTCTGCTGGATTATCCACTCTGATCTCCCTTATTAACATCAAAAAAGTATCTAAACAGGTAAGGGCCTCAAAAAGATGCAAGCAGAACTGTCTGGTGCTATAACAAGACTTGATGTCTTTGTTGGGGATTTTTTGTTGTACTCCTTGAGGCAAATTAAACACACATTTCTGCTTAAATATATTTATATAAATTAATGAACAGTGCATTGGACAGTTTACAAGGGGTCTGCAAAGATGCGTCACAAGCCAATTCCTCATATACACTTGCACCAGCACCAATCCTGTGAGCATCAGCATGGGGTGCCTTGGCCAGGTGTTGGGTTCATCCTCCAGTTACAGTTTGAATTTCCCCTTCAGCTTTAATATGCACCAAATGTTCTTTCTTTTACTTTGGAATCTTTTAATTTATCAGAAACATTTCTCTTTGCTTAGATTACAATTCCAATACCGTAATGTATTCTCTTGAGATCTATGACATATCTTCATGAAAAAGGAAGAAAAAAATGCTTCTATAAATGCAAATTATTCTCCTGCCTCCCTCCCCACAGCCCCCAGTAGCATGCTTAAGGTAAGACTGCCTGGCACCTAAACCAAGTGATGTGTGATGATGGGCTGTCTGCAATCTTCCCTAGTGTCTTCTGATTCTTGAGGGTTTCAAATGTTTCCTAAATATGAATCCCTCACATAAGGCTGTAAATCTTCCTAGCCTGTCATAGAATATAGACCAAGCCAGACAGCGGAAGCTAGTTCATGATGCAGTGCTCACCACCTGCAATCAAGAGATGGGTCAAACATGCTGAAGACTTCATTAAACCTAAACTCAGCTGAAATCAGACTTGTAAATTTTAAAAATATCCTTGGTGCAAAGCAGTTCAGTGTCATCATTCTGTTAACACCAAAACAAAACTGACTATTGGCTGGCAAAGTGTGCGTATATGCCATGTTCCTCTGCTGGTTTTGATGCTGTCGTCTGTCCTTAGATGTGCCTCCATGCTCACGTGAGTTCCTTTCCGCTGCCTGCCTGCCTGACCAACAAGACAAATATGTTCCACATATCTATAAGAGGATTATTTTCTTCTGAAAAAATATTTCCAAACCAGAAAATTCTTGGCTAATTTAAATGAACAGCTGAAATGTCTTATATTTAAACAAGCGAACACACACACGCACACACACACATATACATTTATATACATAGATCTCTATACAGGGGGCATAATGCTATCAAAAAGACAAAAAGGTTTTTTGTCACATACAGTATTATCCAATTGCTATCTAATATCTGAGAACAAAAAATTTGAGAACAATCATGTCTGTAGCACATAATTACTTTTTAATAACTGCAAACTTCACTACCCAAAACTTACTTCCAAACACAACTGTCTCTTGAGATTACCAGTGAAGGCATGGCATATAAAAATAATTGACACTGTGCCATATTAGGCTTTCACAAAATCCAACAGTATTCAAAGAAAACACAATGTGTTTGCTCCCAGTAGTTTGTCTAAGGGTAGGTGTGTTCCAGAAAGTTTAGTATACTGGTCAGAGCTATTGCATTGTCAAAATCAGAGTACCAAAATATGACCCCTTTTGACAATTTAATGTACTGTAAAATTCCTTGGTAAAAATATGAAAGAATTTCTGCAGTTTTAGAGATTTAAATACTAAATTGTCTTCCCTGTTAATCTTCCCCAAGTGTCAGTTGTTATGATCTCTTGCCATTCTTTTGTTTTATATAAGAGACTCAAGGTATGAGATAAACCAGTGGTAAAAATTGGCATGTTGTTTTTGGGGAGACAAAAGTTGATTTAAACAAGGTCCATTTGCATATTTGTTATATGAGGATGGTGTGGAATCTGTTTTCATCCCTACATCCCTGTTTAATTTTCTCAGGACACAACATTAACAGTCCTTTCATTTTGGAATAAACGCAAGCAGATGTTTAATTAAATTGTAATGTACTGTAAATAACATTGCAACTGCCAGTAACTGGGTTCCTATATGCATAATTGTTTCTGCTGGCCATTACCAATAGTTTTGTATCAACAACTTGCAACATTCAGCAGATAAGTTCATGCTGTCTTGGAATGAAGATGTAGGGAAACAAACGCAAATTGATGCCAGGATTTTGTCACTGTCAGAGCAACAAATGGAGGCAGATTTTTCTGTTCTCCTTGGCTCCCTTCCTGCCTATCAGAGAGATCTACACTTTGAGGTTTTTTTAATGCATTGTTTTGTCCTACTAGTATTTCAAAGGCACAGAAAGTCACTTTTCATATAGACAAAAAGAGAACAACTAGAGAGACATAAAAATTTTGAAATTTGTATTAATATATTAAATAACTATATAAACTAGATTACAGACCTGTCCAAATGAAACCACAGTGGAAGATAGATTGTTCAATAAGGTTTGACATTTATTTCCTAAATGAAAGGAAACATACAAGCAAATTTGCTGTACAGCTAGATTTTTGAATGATAATTATTTTGGCTATATTGTGGGTCTTTCTTAAGAGAGGGTTCTTCCATCTCTCTGAGGCTCCCTTTCAGGACAGTCCTGAGAAAAGTAATTCCTATTCTAGCACCTAATGTCAAGCTTGATGTCCAATAACAGCAAGACACAGTGCCAAGTTACTGCTATTTTGTTACTACTTTTTAGGTAACACTCTAAGTATAATCTATTCTATATAAAGTTCACCACCTTTAGCATCATGGTGCCTAAGAAAGGCCAAGATTGGGAAGCTGTTTCTTGAGCATCTGATGTTCACAAGTACATGCATTTTCATAGTATCATAGAATCATAGCATAGTTTGGGTTGGAAGGGACCTTTAAAGGTCATCTAGTCCACCCCCCCTTGCAATAGGCAGGGACATCTTCAATTAGAGCAGATAGCTCAGAGCCCCATCCAGCCTGACCCTGAATGTTTCCAGGGATGGGGCACCTACCACCTCTCTGGGCAACCTGTTCCAGTGTTTTACCACCCTCATCGTAAAAAATGTCTTCCTTATATCTAGTCTGAATCTACCCTCTTTGAGTTTAAAACCATTACCCCTTGTCCTGTCACAACAGGCCCTGCTGAAAAGTCTGTCCCCATCTTTCTTATAAGACCCCTTTAAGTACTGAAAGGCTGCAATAAGGTGTCCCCAGAGCCTTCTTTTCTCCAGGCTGAACAAGCCCGGCTCTCTCAGCCTTTCCTCATAGGAGACACGTTCCATCCCTCTGATCATTTTTGTGGCCCTCCTCTGGACCCACTCCAACAAGTCCATGTCTTTCCTGTACTGAGGACTCCAGAGCTGGATGCAGTACTCCAGGTGGGGTCTCACTAGGGCAGAGTAGAGGGGCAGAAACACCTCTCTCAGCGTGCTGGCCACATTTCTTTTGATGCAGCCCAGGATACAGTTGGCTTTCTGGGCTGCAAGTGCACATTGCTGACTCATACCTGTTTTTTTCATCCACCACTATCCCCAAATCCTTCTCTGCTGGGCTGCTTTCAATCAATTCATCCCCCAGTCTGTGCTGATACTGGGGATTTCCTTGACCCAGGTGCAGGAGCTGGCACTTGGCTTTGTTGAACTTCATAAGGTTCACATGGGCCCACTTCTCAAGCTTGTCCAGGTCCCTCTGGATGGCATCCCTTCCCTCAGGCATGTCAACCGCACCACTCAGCTCGGTGTCATCTGCAAACTTGCTGACGTGCACTCAATCCCACTGTCTATGTCACTGATGAAGGTATTAAAGAGTACTAGTCCCAATACAGATCTTTTAAGCTTATGGAGAAAAAGTTGAATTTTTAGAAAAAAGAAGTGTAAATAGAACTTTTGTAAAATGGAGTCATATTACATCACAGAGCTAAATTAATCTGACACCTCTATCAACTTATTCCTTGCATTCAAAGAAGGAAATCTCAGCAACTGTCTGGACTGCATGGCTCAATTAGGAAAATATCTGAAGATTATGTGTCTTTTGTTTTTAACAGTTTTCACACAAAAGAACATTTCATTATATGGAAGGCTAGGACGACCATCAGTCTCCATAAAAATCAGAGCCTGTCATTTAAATCCATCTTCTAGGTTCTGTATTTCATCCTTTGAGCAAGTCTCTTTCACAGCATTCTTAAGGAATAATCATCAACAGTGCCATTAATTCAGACATCGTCCTTCACCTTCACTCTTCACTGCTGGTATGAGGAACGTTAGAGGCAGACGTTATGAAAAGACAAGAAAAACAAATGAAAGCCTGGAGAACATGCATAGGAAAGAGAATAGTTCAAGAAGTTTGAATAACGCTTTTTGGACGCACAATACAACCAGGGTTTAGAGAAATAAAGAGGGTTGTCAGCAAGAGACAATTTTAGGGAGCACATGTCAGAATAAGAATCTTTGAGTAATTGGCTTAAGCAGTCAGAAACTTCAACAAGAGAGGCTGTGGCATCTGAACTTGCCGCAGAGCCCTTTTCAAAGAAAGAGAAGGGAAAATTATATTGAACACTTTCATATGGTGATTCAGAACAATGCAAGAAAAGAGCAATGGAAGAGAAGTAGGGAAACATAGGGGGGGGGTAAGTTTTTTTGTTTGGTTTGGTTTTGGTTTAAAATACAGCTTAAAAGACTAGTGTGACTACTTAGCTCTACTGCTCCTAACAGAAATTTTGATCGTTATAGAATAAACTGAGATATGTGCAATGAAATGAAGAAAAATGTGCTGCACTGCAATGGCAGTTCAGCTACTGTAAGAGAAAATTGAATTAAATAGTATGCCCCCTTCTTGGATTAATGTTATCTTTCATATTGTTTGTTCTGAATACAGTACAAATTTACACTTGGTTCACTTATGTCAACTAATGAGTTGTATCCATACACATTCAGGAAATCACAATGCCCATACTGCAACATGAAGAAAATATGTTTTGTCAGGTACATAGTCAACTAAACAAAGATCCAAAAATAGAAATAAGGGGTTGGTTTTTGGAGGCAACTTGTAGAGGGAAAAGAACGTATCTTCTTTGAACAGCATGACTAAAAGATCTTCTGCTTGAAGTAATATTGTATTATATTAGATAAATCACACTGAAAATGGTTACTATGGTTTTACATTTTTATAACTAAATTCAATTGATTTAGCAGATAGATTTTATGAAGTATTAATACTAGTGTCTTTATTGCCTTACTTTCTATGAGGATTAACATCATTTGACAACAGTATTTGTCCGAAGTGTTACTTGAGAAATAAATTATTACAACTGCTCCTGTGACACTTCTAGGCACCAAATGCATACCATGACAGTCCATGTCATGAACAGGCATTTTGATCCCAGCTGCTAAAACTTTAAGGCATTTGCTGAATTCAACATCTGTTGTCAGGTAGCTGAACAGAAAAGTACCTAATCCTTTTGGAAATGAACCATCTCCAAATGCAAGAGGAGGTTCCTCTTTAGATGCAAAAGTAGATAGATGCTCTCTGTTTAGAAAGAACATGACACCAGAGTAGAGGTGTCTTAGCAACTCCATCTGGTTCCAGGTAGGGGTAGCAGTGACCACAGTGTGAAGAGGGAACTATACAATTACATGGTTTGTTTGTTAAATGGAAGTGTTTCCTAGGGTTATTAATGAGGGAAAGGCAGTTCCATTAGCAAATTCAGCTATATTTCAAGTGGAGAATACTAAATTAAAGACCTCTCTTCAACCTCAAGGTATTGCAGTGAAAGCCCAGAGGAGTTTAATTCCTGTCTAATGCTGTTATCTGTTAGGCATTTCAGTTTACAAATGCCGCCTTCAACTATATGTGATAGATATGCTATATGAAGAAATTGTTGCTGTGTAATATTTGCAATGAAGAAAAAAACAAAAGTAGCATAACTATTTGATCAAAGTCATAATCTCGTTATATTTATTACTGTTATGTGTTCTATTAGATTTTTTAATGTGATGCTTTGCTTTAAAGGAAGTACATAAAGCATAGCTTTCCTGAACTATGAGGAATAAAAGACCTTCATTGCTCAAAGTTGCTTCCAGCCACCACTTTAACCTTAAAAGCTCCCTATTTTTTTCCTCATGAGGTCGTAATAGAGCACATGTTTCTCTGACTGATGCTGGGGCTGCCATCTCCATTATGTCTGGGAAGGGTCTGTTCTTTTTGGCATGTGCAACTGCCTTGGAGGCTACCAAACCCTTTGTGTCTGCATCTGTCCTCTAAGAAAAGTCCTGCAGAATGAATACAGGGCTCACACTTCTAGTCCTGTCTTCTACAGGGCCTGGTTTTGGCCAAGGTTTTCTTCTGTTTTAACTCTCTGTATTTCATAAGGAAGTTTAACCCCTTTTCACAATTGTCCTGTAACTCTCACCATTTTCAGCAAGGTTTCACTTCACTCCTAACAGTGTATTTAGGAGTAAGCCAACTCTGCGCAGTAGGTCTCCCTCTCAAGAAGTTGGCAGGCCATGCTGATTGCAAAAGAAACCCTAAAAGTTCTCCAAATAATCAGGAAGAAAGCTGTAAAGAAGCATAAGGATCCAGCACAGGGCTTTTGGGCTTCTCTCTGCACTGTCTTTTTATTCCTCCTACCAGCAATTGACTTAGGTTGCTGTAAAACATTTTGGGTCTTCTGTAGAAAGCTATCAGTAATTACTTATGGAAAAATGTATAAGAATTCTCTACAAAATGTTTCTTACTTTATCAGATTTGCTATGCACAGCTGGCCTATGTGGCTGATATTGATAAATTTTGATTATCTTTTATACTTTAGCACAAATATTCAGCTCTTGCAAGTTTGCTTGAGTCAAGCTATGAGAATTTCTAACACCTGAAGATGTGTTCCCAGATGACCCTAGAGAACTGGTATCTAATTATTTGAAAGCTTAAGAAACGCTTTATTCAGATATGAATAAGAATGCAAAGCACTGACTTATTTTTTGCTACCTCCACATGATTTTTTTTTTTCTACTTCCACTAAATCAAAGTGATTTTGAGGAGAATATGTAAACCCATGGAAGTTCAAGTACAAGTGAAAATAAAAAACTGACAGGTTTTCCAGAATCAATTTATAGATGCATTGTGGATAGAAAAATAAAACCCAAATCCTTTTATCAATATGTGGATATTTTTTAAATATATGCATCTTTCAAGTGAGCATTTATATAAAATATATAAACGTTGTAACTTTGCTATATGTGATGAGACATTTTAAATGTTATTTTCTTACCTAAAAATTGTACTTTCTCTTCTGAGCTATGGCTGCACTTATTCCAGATGAATACTATATAAGTAAGTTTATTTCCTGTCTTTCTAAAAGCTTTTTTCTTACAGCTGTTATTTTTCTATGACACATTGTACATTGTCTCTTTTTCCTTAGTCAGTGCGTAAACCTTCCTTCCTGATAGTCAATAAAGTTCAGCAAGAATAACTGCTATTTTTGTCCATTTTTCACTATTATATCTTCCTGGAGTATTCCCTGCTGTCAGCAGTTCATTTTCAATCCTCTCAGTCCAATCCTGGGACTGTTGTTGGCATTTCCATAATATTAATCATCCATTGATTTTTCCACCAGCATCAGCAAGTCACATGTCTAATTGTGTAAATGCTGGGTGAACATACTCAGTTATATCAGGCTGCTGAATCATAATTGGTGATGCTGTAATATTCCACAGAAGTTTTTATAGCTGGGAATTGAATAATATAATGATTCTGAAACTACTCATTGAGGAACAGAAAATGAACATGCTGTTTACCACTGAATAAGGCTGTCTACCTTGAATTGCCATATTCAAATTCTTCAGACAGGATTACATTGTATAACAAAAAACAATATTGAACTTTATCAACTCTGAAAATAAGCAAGATGATACTCCTAATTTAAAAAAGTACAGTAGCTATGTGTTATTTCATGCTTATAATTGCTATTGAAAGTGTTTCTCATTTTTCCATAAATAGTATATTTTGAAGTATAGTTTTAAAAGAGATATCAAACATATTTACTTTTCTCAGCATATAAATTGCCCACACTCAGTGTGGCCCACTTTAAATCAGAGATTAATACATGCTTAGAACTAGTGCTTTCCTAATGGCCTATGCGTATTAGAAATGCACTTTCAATATCAGAAAAATGTAATATTCCTGAAATTATTAATTTTGTAAACTCTAACTTCAGCAGAGATTGCTGCTTATTTTCCTGTGGTGACCCTGTTAGATATTTTTAGGAATATCCTTTATTAAATTAAAAGTTTAGTGCATGAAATTCAAGTGCCTATTTTGGAAATGTGAGTTGTTACCTCTTTTTTCTATACTGAAGTTTTACTCTCAGCAAGGGAGTTTTCTTTTTCTTGAATCAGGTTCTCGACATGAATTTGAGAATCCTGTAGCTTACTTCATGTGTCCACACTGTTTTACAGGTAGTCAGTTTGCAGTCAGGCTGCCTGCACATTTCAGTTGTCCAGGGTTGGCCACGAATTACACTAAAGGAGGGGATGGTATGCACGACTGTGTTACACCAACTATGCAGTGCCCCGGGGCAGTCCATACTGCAGAATGATGTGTGTTTATTCTACAAGGCAGAAAAAGCACAAATCACTGGCTAATCCATCCCACATACAGAAAAATAAGGACAATAATGTTGTGAGTAACAGAATAATATTCCATTCTCTGTGTTCCCTTGAGCCTTGGCACATTTGTGCTACTCATGGTAACACTGGGAACCAGAGTGGAGAAAGGGTTAATAAGTGTCAGAGATGTTCCAGTTGCAAAGGATGCAAAACTTTTTCTGTGGTAGGACCTAGTTAGGGCTTGCTTCCCCCCATCCTTTTCCTTTAGTAGGGATGGATGTTTTAGCTTAACTCAATGATGCCTTGTAGCTCTGATTTCTCTAGCAGCAGTCAAAAAGGTTTCAAGATATAAAAGTGGTGCTCCAGCATGGTCCATTGGCCAAATTGAAGTACACCCACCCTGAAAAGATTTTATATGATGCTTTCCGTGATTGCTCATTTCTGATCAAGAACACATTCAGTCATAGGGCAGGAAGAAGTGTTTCTGATTGAATGAGCTTGTGAATTTGAAAGTTAGCAGGGTCTGAACAAAAAAGCCTTATGAGATTCTGCAGAATTATTATTAGGATACAAAAATTCTGGTGCTTGTAGTGTGAATTGAGTGATTGAAAACTGGCTTCATGAGAACAGTTAATGCTGTAAATAGACCTTTCTTCTTCTTTGTTTTGTACAGACAGAAGTCATCTGCTATATATGTCTCAGACTGATTAAAGGTGTCATGTGGGAGATGGTTTAGCGCTTTGGTTTCCTGTACTGTGAATAACAGGCCAGACAAATACAGACTTATTACTTTTTCTCCAAGACCAAGGACTCAGGAAAAGGCCAAAAAACCATGTACCTCATGATTTATTGATTTACGTGCAGTCTTTTGATTTACATGCAACTCCTCTGATTTATGACAAATGGGTCTGGTATCAAGTCCATTCCTCTCCCACTCCCTCTTTCTTGTTTTAAAGTACTACCATAATAAAATAAAACCAAATTATTTCTATGTTATAAAATAATTCAGAATTATTTTGCTCACAGAAGTGAGAAATCAGTCTGACTTATGAATGCTAAAAGTTTTACATGAGTCATCTACAGTGAGGTTTTGTTCCTATATGATGTAGTAAGGGGCATAAGAGGTTGAAAACCAATTCTGTGTAATGTACAGCATGTGTTCATGTTATTTATGGTGCTGTGAGTGAAAATTTATAATGGAAGTGTTTTTCAGGATGTCTAGTTTATACAAAAGTAGCTTTGGGTTGCTGTTTCTGTCAATTTTCTTGGCTGTATAAGATTAAATAAATAAAAAGTGCACAGTGGAATCATCAGAGAATTCATTAGTATTTTAATCTCTGTATTTTCTCTTAAAACCAATATTCAGAATCTAGCATTCTTACCATTTCTTATTGCTTCTTCCTCAAACAATCAAGCTCAATGATGCACAAGAGAGTACTTTTATGAACTCAGTAGAGAATAATTGGGTAAAGATGACAGAATTTTACTGAGGTTGGTTTTTTTTTCCCTCAACTTACTCCTCGCAGAATGTTTCATGCAATTATTCGCATCCCATTATCCACATTCAAAAAAATGGGCAAACCGGGACAAGAGAAGTCAAAAGGGTAATATTTTAAAACATGGTTGCCTAAAGTTATGATGGGCAACTATATCCCTTTTTGTGCAAGAACAAATGCAAGTGCCTGGTAAGCTAGTTCTCTGCGATCTACTACTGTATTTTTTTTTTTTTCCTGGCAAAGAAGAAACACCAGTGCAGTGAAATATGCACATAAACAGATTGTAATGCTATTTTTTTTTCTTTTACAAAAACAATATTTAGAATGTCTGCAAGTTTTCTAGTCTGCTAATATATGCCTTTCTTTTGTGGTCCTCTCAGTATTAACCAAGATATAAGGTATTTCCCCTGATGTTCCTACTATTTCTTAAAGTAGGTGTCCACTACCAAGATGGAAAAAGAGAACTCAGGCATAGATTCATTTAATCACTCTGTCAGGACTACAGGTCTTGATCAGTTAGGGCACAAGCCATGGAAAACAGGTGTGCTGACATTCAGAGAGACCTGGACAGGCCAGAGAAACGGGCAGAGGGGAACCTCATGAAGTTCAATAAAGGGAAGGGGAAAGTCCTGCATCTGCAGAGGAGTAACCCCAGGCACCAGTGCATGCTGGGGGCCAAACAGCTGGAAAGCAGCTTTGCAGAGAAGGAGCTGGGGGTCCTGGTGAACAAGTTGAGCATGAGTCAGCAATGTGCCCTTGCCACAAAGAAGTCCAACAGCATCCTGAGCTCCATTAGGAAGAGCATTGCCAGCATGTCAAGAATGGTGTTCCTTCCTGCCCTCGCGGTGCTGGTGAGACACATCAGGAGTGCTGGGTCCTGTTCCAGGCTCCTCAGTACAAGAAAGATATGGACTTACTTGAGCGAGTCCAGCAAAGGACAACAAAGATGACAAGCGACTGGACCACCTTTCATATGAGGAGAGGCTGAGAGGTAGGACGCTTCCCACTGGAGAAGAGAAATCTCAGGGTGGATCTTATCAACGTGTATAAATACCTGATTAGAGGGAATAAAGATGAGGGAGCCAGACTCTTCTCAGTAGTGACCACTGACAGAACAAGAGGTAATGGGCACAAATTAACACATGTGAAATTCAATCTAAACACAACACAAAACACTTTTTTACTGTGAGGGGGGTCAAACACTGGAACAGGTTGCCCAGAGAGATTGTGGAGTCTCCTGTTTGATAATATTCAAAACACAACTGGAGACGGTCCTGGGCAATCTGCTCTAGCTGACCTTGCTTGAGCAGAGGGGTTAGACTAGGCGATCTCCAGAAGTCCTTTCCAATCTCAATTATTCAGTGATTTAAATATTATTAGTATAAATTATCCTGGTGAACACTGTATGAAAAATATTAACAGAGGAATATACTCAAATTATTTTGTTGAATAACTATAGGTTAGTACATTTGAAAGAAACAGCAATAGATTCATACACTGTTCTTGGACAGAACCTGGAAGATTATTTCTATCTAATAATCAGAAAATGACCACAAAACAATATTCCTTGTTCCCATATATTCCTGACAAGAATCAGATTGAGACTACATGAAAGTGCAAGGTAAATATTAACTTTTTCTTCCTCTGTCCTTCTATTATGCAGTGTGACATGCCCCAGTGAGCTTCAATTGCTTGCAAATTCATAACTATGCAGCAAATAAATAAAAAAAAAATCCAAAAACTTTTCTTCACCTTTTTTTTTTTTTAACCTCTTTGCTAACAGGGGATAAAACACAACTTTGCCATTTCACCTTTATTGATAAATTATTTGCACAGCTTTGCTATTTCTAATTACCCAACCATGACCTTCCCAAAATGTGTGATGATTGCAGCAGTTAATTCTATAATCAGACTCCATTGATTTGGCAGAAGAAAAGGATGGATAAATTCCCAGCACAAAAAAAAAAAGCTTCATCTACATTTGTTGTTAATATCACCTACAAAATCCCTTGTGTCACTAGAGATCTCACTGAATGTCACGTACCCTGAGTGACTGCAGAATAGTTTTGTAGAGGAAATGGTCAATGCTCTCTGACCTTGTCTATGTCAAATATTGAAACAAATGTACATTAGTAATAATAATTGTCTACTCATTTCACCTTGCCAAATGTCACTTGAATTATTACTCTGGTCCTCAAAGTAAAGAATTTTAACTTGATGTTTCCTAGGGGAAAAAAATGATCTATTCTTTGTTCGGCCTCCACAAATAGAAGCACGGCATTTGTCTTTTCATTGGTAACATTAAGTCTGTCTGATCTGAGTGATAAAAAGCAGAGATTATCTATTCCTGTCTGTCATTTTTGGCAAACTTGTGAACTTTTCATAAAAACAGAAAGATAAATCACAGGAGCTATTATTGTCTTTGTCTTAATCTTTCTAATGGATCAGCGTAATTTTTGGTATGCTCTAGTAGGTCAGGGAGGTCATCACTGTAGGAGAATAGCCTTGCCTGCTTACTGAATGCTAAATACTGGTCTCCCACACAAATCCAGACAAAGACTTTGCACAGGGGATTAAGCTACTGGCAAAGCAGAGGAGTCCTGTGGATCTACTCAGCTGTTGCTAACAGACTTCTCTGACATTTAACAGTCCCTCCAAGGTGGGGGTTGAGGCCATATAGCTTATGGAGAGCACTCCTGATCCTAA
The DNA here is from genome assembly GCF_018139145.2 of Gymnogyps californianus. NCBI lineage: Eukaryota > Metazoa > Chordata > Aves > Accipitriformes > Cathartidae > Gymnogyps > Gymnogyps californianus. The sequence continues at coordinate 75,056,579 of NC_059472.1, read as the reverse complement.
TTCTACAAGTATTCAATGTGAATTTACAAATGCTTAATTACAAAACTGACATGCAAACACAAACCCTGAAACACCTCACCGTCATACTGCCTGTAGTTTCTGATCAATACAGACTGGAGAATGCAATGATACTTGTCGATAAAGTTAAAAATTTTACTGCAGACAACAACACATATGATGATACAGGAAATATCCGTTATTTAAAAATTAGCTGTGTAATCTCTGTCAGTGTTTTTTTCCTCCTTTCAAATGAGAACAAAAAGAAAAGAAAAGATTTCTCTAGGAAAAGCTAACAATTGATTTGGGTATAGCAATGAACCATTACATAAACAAATGACAAATGCAGATAAAACCACGGAAAAATACTGAAACTTACAAAGAACAAAAGGGGGAAAAAGATGCCTTTCCTGTCCTTAATGGGTAAACTACTATCCTTAATGGGTAAACTGCTAGGGTACTACTTACTACTAAATCAAAATATGTTTCCAATATTAGTGATTGGAGAAAGGTCCAAACCAAAACCCTCAAGAGCTTAAATTTCCAGGAGCTTCTTGTTTAGGCAGGAAGAATATGGTACATGGCTCAATTTTCTTTCCTCTCAATATGATAAAGATTTCAACCTAAAGGCATAAAAAATGCAGAAGTAGAAGAAAGACATAGGGAGAAATGATGGAATATTTATGAAGACAGCTATAAAGGAAAACTGATTATTTTGAAGAAAAAGGAAAGGAACACAACACAAAATTAAAATTCTGGCATGTTGCAACTAACTGGTCTGACCAGCTGTCCTTAATTCTGTCATTTCTACCCCCCCCCTTTTTTTTTCTTTTTTTCCTCCCAGTATTTCAGGTTTTTTTCCCATTACATTTGCTCTGCATATCTTGAAGAAGACCATCGTACTCCAAGCTCTTTTCTCTTTCTCACAAAGCCTTTTCTTTGCATTTCCTCATAACAACAAATCTACTACCCTCTTCATTCCATATGCATGTCATTTTGTCTAAGCAAAATCTCTCTCAGATGGATTTAATGTAAGAGATTATAAACATCAGATGGAGAAATAGGAAGCTATTTTAGCCTGACCTTTCAGACCAAATTTGATCACACTGCAGCCTGACTGAATAGGTTTTAATCAGCTTCGTCAGTGTTGAAATTTAAGTTCTTGTGTAATTGAATACCATTTCAGCTGATTTAAAAACAAAAAAGAATACGATCATGTAGACAATGAATGCTTTTTTTTTAATTTGTTGCAAGTCCAAAGGAACTTGAAAGGAAAAAGCCAACATTGTAGGCTTTTACACTATTTACAGTGTATAGTGTTCATCTACACTTCTAAATAGAAAAATCACACTTAAGCAGGAAATGTTAAAATAATTTTCTGTTCACCTGCTAATTTTTATTACATACATACACACTGTCACCTTAAGGAAAAGGTAAACAGGCAAACAGAGTACTTTTAGCTCTAAACTCTCAAATATACAGCTACGCATTTCCACAATTGCCTAAATAGTGCACGTTATTTATAGATGTAGTGCATCTACCTACATCTATACAGAAGCACAGTCTGCATAACTAGTCTGCATACTTATAGTTTGTTTCAGCATTGTTTGATGGATGAGTCTGACAGATAAGCTGCTCATCAAAATGGATTCTAAAAATATAAAAATAGTTCTTCAGGCATAATTGTATACAAACAAACAAAAAGACTACCACTTACCTCAAGGGTCTAATACCTTCACGAAAAAAATTTTCCTCATATCCTCATGGTGATTTCCAGACTATATTTTCTTCATTGTGTAATGCATACATATTCAAAGAGTTTAAGGCAATGACAACTTTCTTGAAGATTTCTATGCAGGTAGGATTTTACGCTAAAAACAGAAATGGTGTCTTCTAGGTCTGAAGCCATGGAAATTACAATACTGGGAATACAGTCAAGGACTAAAAGAGATTTCCATTCCCTGGGATGATAGAATAATAATGAAAACCTGTTATATAATACACACACACACATCCCCCACGTAAGTTAAATATGTTGGCTTATCTATCTTTTCATATTATTGTATACCTTTTGTATTTCAAGAAAGTCCAAATCAATCCATTCTCTTGACTTTGATTATAATGACATCTCCTATTTACTCTCATAAATTAAGTCAATTTTTTTTGCTTTTTGAAACAATCAGCAGGGGGGGTCGTATTATTGTGAAAAGTGCTGGGAAAATGAGCCAACGTTTTTCTTGGTGGGGTTTTTTTCCCATATTTTCCTATTCTGCAGTATACTTTTCAAGAAGGCAGCTTCAGCTTTATTTCTAGGAAACGACAAAAGAAGAAAACAATTCCATTGTTTGGTATAACAATCTAGTCCATTTCCTCAAGTTTTTTAGTTATGAAGACTGAAAATCAGAAACTGATTTGTCTTAAAAAACAACTACTGAAGAAAAATGTTTCAAGATTATTACTAAATAGCTTGGGAGAAGGATGCAGAAATTATTTTTTCTCCAAATAGAACAAGTTCATTCAGAACATTTCTATTTCTCCTTATATTTACTAATTCCATGTAAAACCATCCATGTAATATTTTAAGTTGCCCACTGAGACATAATTGTTAAATCATCTCTTTCAGAATACTAAATTCAAAAGTCAACAATGAGGTATGCAGTGACAGAAGGTTTACCTACCTCATTGCAGTACAGCTAATGCTTTACCCTTCTTGTTTCTGGCTGCTGCCTACGTGGCAAACATCTGAAGGAGTTTTTTGCCCAATGTGAAGAATAAAAAGGTATTGCCATTGACCAAAGTACATCAGACAGAATAAAGGACTGAAATGGACATCCTAATTACCGAGTCTCAATTCCTGCAACTGCAGGCTAGCCTCTTCGACAGAGTGATTTTAAGTCATAAACTATGCAACACTTTCAGCTATGTAGCTGCAGGATTTTTTGTCTATTTCTTTCTCCTTGTGGGGTTTTATCTATAATTAAAGTGTAAGTTTTCCAAGACAGGAAGAGCGCTTTTATCTAGTTTTGCAGCAATGCACTCAGTATATGGGAAAAAACCTGCATGTATTAATCATGCCAAATTTCAAGTATATATTGTCCTTACAATATTAAATGAAAATATGATTGTGAAATTTCAAGCAGAAAATGAAAAATCAGGGTTTTTAAAATAAAAATGGATTCACAATTTTCAGCCATACTGTTTTGTGACTGGTAGATTTAGATATTTCATCTGGGGCAGGACTGTGACTAAGCATGGATATTAAAACTGAAGAGAAGTAGAAGGATCTCTTCACATCTTTGCATCTAAAGTGATGAGCAAGCACACAGAAGCCTTGTACTCTTAAGTGCAGTGAACATCACTTTAAAACCTAGTGACCCTACTGTGCTGACAGGCTGAGGATTGAATAATCCATTGATCTGCCTCTTTGCACTGGCCAGCAGGGTAATTTTTCTTCTCCTTTTTTACTGACATATGTGCTCTAGAAAGAGCTGCCATACCAGAATACATTTGCCAGGGACAAGTTCCTCTAGGAAAATCACATTCTCTATCCTTGCTACATGTTTTCTGCCTCTTGTGCAGCTAGTAGGTCAAAAAGCCTGCTGCAGTCCTTTGTGTTGTGTTGAGGACAAATCTCCCAATTAAGAAAATACATTATCTACAAAAACAAAGTCTGAAGTTGATCTTTTTGTTTTCTAAGCTCTGTTTCCTAGCATAGACATAGGTGGGAGGCTGGTATCATCTGTCTGTTTTCCCTTTTCCATTAGAAAAGGGGGGGCAGAGTGGGGAGCAATGGGAAAAGCTTTTCTACCATGCTAGTGGAGCACTCGTATTGCATGTGACTAAGGTTAATATACAACCAACAGAAAGTTCGTATAGTCAAATCATCATTGAAGACTACATTTATAATGTGGTCACAGCATGATTGGATTTTTTAAACACAAATTAATGATAATTGAAGTCCAGTCAAAGTAGCAGAAATGGTGTTGTTTGTAGTTTGCCTTGGTCATATTACATCCCTGTCATTTTTCATCGGTCAAACATCAGTGGATTGGAAATGTTTTACTAATATGAAATACCCCATGTGTGTACTGCTGAAAAACAAACAAATCTTTGTTTTTATGCCCAGGAAAGCAAAATGAAATCAAACAATGTCAAACCAGATTTGACTCACCTAATCCTTCCACAAGTAAGCAACTTCTGGCCTCTAACTTTCTCAGTGGACTGAGTATATTTGTGTTGACTAAGTTGAAGGAAGTCTGTGGTACACACATAAATTCAAAGGAACTACATTTTTCTCCTTCCTGTTCTTCCTGATTTTTTATATCTGAAAGGCTTGTCTTTGCAGTGTAACAGTAAATAGGCAGAGGAAAACCTGATAGTGATTTCAGTACCAATTTCATAGTTCAACATTTGCATGAAAACTGCACTCATGCTCTAGTCACAAACTCAGAACTAAAATCAGAATTACAATGGATTCCTAAAATATAGTGTCGTCACTTTAATTTACCAACTCTTTGTTTCCTCTTTGAAAGTCTCCACAGACTGCTTCACTCCCCATCTTTGACTCTACTCCTAAAAGTAGCAGCCAATCTTTAAGTTGTAAAAATATTTTATGTAAGGCGTTTCTTCAAAAGTATCTTCTGCTAAAAACCCCAGTCTTTGTACTGCAAATCAGATTTGGGTTCAGACTGCTATTGCTATTCAGAACTACTGCCAGATAGTTTCATCTCTCTGTACTGCACTCATCAAACATAAAATGCAGACAATAATACTTTTCCTCACTCAGGCAACTGTCATGAGGTTCCATGCATTTATGCTTGGGAATTGTTGCACTAAATTCACTTGGGTTTGTTTTGAAGTGTAAAATAGCTGAGAGAATAGGATGCAAGTGAAAGACAGAGGGAATGAGAATCTAAGTTCCTTACATTTTTCTAAAATGAAAGTGAAAAACATAGAATGGCTGAGAACTGGGTTTATACTTAGGTCAGAGTCTATAAAAATGCCGTCCTTTTTCTGGACATGGAAAACTGCCATGCAAGTGTGTAAAGCAATAGCGGTCATACTTAAATCTTTCAAAAAAGAAATACATATCACCCATGCTTTCCTTCTGTTCCCAGGTGTGCAGCTGAATTGAACATGGCACAATACCGAAAATGTTAATGATAACAAAAATGTAACAGGCTGCTTTAACTGAACTTAAATGGGACTGTTCTTTCCCATTTCTTTTCAAAGAAGCCTTATTTCAGTCTTGCTCTTGCTCCATCACAAGGTTCAGATCAGGCTGAACTGTGCAGTCTTTTGTGATCTTGCTGGGCTCATCCATTCAACTAGAACTGCTCTTTTGGCTATAGTTGTCTTGAGTTTTAATTTGAAAAACAGCTGCCACCAGGAAGGTTGCAAAAGGCTGGTTTAACATGACAATAACAGAGTTCACTTCTAGCAGAAATTTATTCTAAGGTTTTTTTCTTGCTGTCTCTGTAGAACTTTTATTTTACATGAGTTAAAACCACCACCACCAACAAAACCAAAGAGGCCAGTGTGCTTAGCTGTCCTCTTCACCTTCTCTGAGTCTCCCTTGCAAAGTAGTTCTACATTTGCAGCACACTTTTTTCTCTTCTTATTTCAAACCTGTCTGTTCCTGGAAGGTAAACATAATTTACATTCATTCTAGTATGAAAAAAAAGGAAGAAAAATAATATATTTTGAGCCTCTACTGTTAATTGGTAATTACTAATTGCAAACTAATGAAAACTAGAGCAGAAGTGCAGTAAAATGGCAGACAGCTGCTATAAATCTGGGACTCTCACTTGGTGTCATGGTTAAAGCTTTGTCCCAATCATTCAACAGGAATTAAATTAAGGATAATGCTAGTGAATATAGTGATGGTATCCAAAATTTGAATTAAAAAATCCCTGAACTGGAAATGTTACTAAAATAACATTTTGTGTCTTCCTTTACTCTGAGAATGATCTACTTTGTAAGATAGCACAGCAATTTCTCTTTACTATACTTCTGTATAAAAATGGATTATAATGTGCAACATTCTCTTTCCTAAAAATCAGCCACTTAACAGTATTTCTGACACATGACTTTTCATTCATGCTCAAGATACTTTGTGTTGAACAGAAAAATATCAACTGACTCACCACTAGGATTTTTAACAACTTCCACACAGAAGAATTAATATCAGATCTACCAATTTACTTGTGTGACTACCTAGAGATGTTTTTCCAGAATCCTCCTCTTTTGATTTTTTTATATTCTGTTTTATTCTACTAAAAAATGAGTATATTAATATGAAATCCTAAAGAAACTGAACATCACCAATATGACGCGAAGAGTTTAGTTTACTTAGAAGTAAATACTACCATCAAGCAAGGATAAGAGTGAGGATTTGTGCAGAGCTTCTTTGAATGTAAAACCAAGAGTGATACTTAATTTCAACATTAGCAGAGAATTTTTTTTTAAAAAATCTTAAAATCTTGCTGCTTAAATTGCAGTTGAAAGTCTTGTGTTTGCTTAGAGAGTACTACAATAATAATAACTGAAAAAATAATGGGACACTAAAATGGGCACTTATTTGTGTGATTACCCATTCAATACCTACAAATATCTGTGCTTCTGTATATGCACAGATGTAACTCATTTATTAGCGTGTTTTAATTTCTCACCTCCTCCACTGGATATTAGGACTGCTGTCAATTTGAGAGTTGAGTTTTTTAGCCCAGGCTGGCTGTGGTGATTCATGCTGTAGGCTAACTAAGCAGTCATCACACAAATCTGAATACCAAGATCAACCTGTGTGCTTGTCCATCTTGCAGGTGCAAATTAGAAGGTTTTGAAAATGTAGATTTATAAGTGAAGCTACAAAGCACTATAAATCTCCCAGTCTTCTTGTAGGTATCTCAGGATCTCCTGTTTCAGTGTTATTTTCAGTATTTCCCCCCTCATTTGACCAGTGTTTCATAGTAACTTTTTCTCAAGATATGAATTGTCATTTTGTGGATTCTTAAAGTAATTTTCAGTTTTTCCACCTCTGTGTTGGCTCAACAGTCTTATAAGCAATTGTTTGTTGCTAAAATGTATAATACCTTTCTACTCAATAAGTAGAATTGTTTTGTGTTAGAGATCTGTTGTGAAGTACTTCATTATATTTCTTTCTTCTTCCTTAATAGTGATTATTGTATTATTATATTGTCATTAGCTATCTACTTTGATAGCTCTGTAAGAAATCTCTTAAACCTTGACTGTCTAAGTATCTGAATATCTTGGCTTACAAACTTACCATACTTGTTCTCTGGTTTTGTAATTTCAGTTATAACTGGAATTTTTTCCTCAAGAAGTTTTAAATCCTTTCTATTCTCAGATCACTTGTTTATTCTGAGCATTAACTCTAATTTATATTACCTCTCTCAGTAAGGTCACATATACTGATAGACATACCATAGAATTTGTTAAGTATTTTAAATTGTATTTGCTTAATTGGCATAACTAAAAACTCTGTGATCATTCCAAACTTCTCAGGGTCAGGATGATTTTGTATTAAAACAGGTTTTCTCCCAAATATTTAGTAGGATTTCATTGTAACTAAAAGCAAGGCTTTTTCTTTCACTGAAATAAGATTTATTGTCTGCTTTAGTATACTGGAATTGCTTTTTTCAAGGTCCTAATATTCCCATTGACGCTATTCTCTTGGCCCTGAAGGCCAAGTAGGTTTTGAAGCAGACACTGAGAAACATGCATTCAGGGATTTGATAAACCTACAGGTAAACAGCTTGCAGCTGTCATCAGCTATTTGTAGTGCAGTTTTATCCCATGCCTTCTTGGCATTCAGTGAGACATCCTTATTTTGGGACATATTGCTCAACATAGCACATTGTTGGATATTTGATTCTTAAGACAGAAAGCAAGAATACAACTAAAAAGATATTTCTATGTCAGGTATCAATACATTCCTTTTTGGTTGCTTCTGAATTCACATCTGCATGTTTTTAACACCTAGCTACGTTGCCTCTATTTAATTACTTCACTTGAAAATGCCTATTTTCAAGTATGTGTATACACACCTGATTTAGATTCTGCTTAATGCAGAAATACCTCACTTGAGAGAACAAAAAATAAATATATTAGGAGGAACAGTATGGTTGTATGTACAATATATTAAAGTTTTTATGGACCATTGGTTTCTAACTGCCCTATGTGGTTCATTAACCTTTAAGTTGCAGGCTATGCAATTCACATAAGTAGATAAAATACCAAAATATAATTTCAAGCTGGCTTTTGCCCTTAAGTGTGCAAATAACTGGAACAAATGTATTTTTTTAACTGTAAAACTATTTTTGCTAACAACAGAGATATGATATCTCTGACTACTTACTATACTAAGATATCATGACTAAGTTCCTAGCAAGCCTACTAGATATCTTAGTAAGTGTTTAGTAGGTTATTAACAATCAGAGCTTGAAAATTAATATCTTGTAATTTTTATAATATACAAGTGTCATTTCATTTTTCAAGTTATTTTTGTTTAAAAAATAGTACAAAACTCAGTAATACATAAGAAACATAACTTACTTTTTTGTTCACTTCTTCTGCATTCTCACAGCAGAAGACAGAAGTGTGACATGCCTTGAAGACACCTGCAGAGAGAATTGAGAAAAGTAGTAATATGGGAAAACAGACACTCAGAATGATCAGTGGACTGACTTACAAATGTCTTTTGTTATGAGAAGAATAGAGGAAACAAAATAACATAAACAGAAGTCGTATTAAAAAAACCCAAGAAGATTAATACTTCATAGTATGGACTAGTGTGTAAGAGAATAAATTCTATTTTCTTCCAATATGCCTGTGGTTTTTCTTCCATATTCCTTTCAATCTATCAAATTTGCATAATATCAGATCATAGTCAGAGAATTCACAAACAATGCAAGTCTTATTCCAGGGTGGGAGAAATGCAGTCGCTTAGGTATCAGCCCTTCAGAAAAGGTTCCGATAATGTAATTTCAAATATTCTCTTTCCCTCAACTTTATGAAGTATATATCTGCAAAAATAGGTCAGAGTACAGTAAGTTCTGCATGGCAGCATGATCTGACTTCAGACCCAATTCTCTAACATCAATTTTGTAAAAGATATCAGAATACAACTTCTGTAGGTAAATAGGGCATTTTCACTTTATTCTTGAATGCTTTAATGAATTTGCATTAGCAGTACTATTAGGCTGAGGAGAAAAGGTAACTCTTCACCTACTACAACTCCAATGCAATGTCTGAGTATCCCCTGGAGGCCAATAGTCTCCTTTGAACTCAGAGCTTGTGGACAAGACAGAGGCACAGATAATTAGTGTTTCTGACCACTGCTCTAATGAAGAATCCCTTAAGTTCATTTTCAAGGCCCTCACTGTTTATATCCTTGGATTTAGTCTGCAGTAAAACTTAGCTGTGCATATATCTGAGAACTGCCTGGAGAATTAGCCTCTGTTAATGTAAAAAGATAATAACAAAAAAACTTCATTAAGATTTAGCCAGGGTTACTAGAAGACACTAGACACCTTGAGGTAGAAAACCTTGTTGCACTATCAGAAATCAAGCTGAACAATTTTTCATTTACATTACAGTGAGTTTGCAGTACTGAAGCTGTTGCTACATATTTGACTTACTGTTAGTGCACTAGAAAATGGCTTTCAGCCACCTGTTTCACATAGACAGAATAGAGAGAGGAAGCAAGTTGCAGCAGTAACTTGTTTTATTTCTGGAAATCTCATGTTATGATCTTTTCTCCTTACTAACTAGGCTTCAGGGATTGCATCCAGACTACGGTGGCTGACTGAAGAAGACGGAGAGTGAAGTGGTCTGAAGCCATCAGTTGGAGAGGTGATACAGGAGGAGCTCTATATTTGGATTTATACTCAACGAACAAGGTATTTGCTGCTTTTCTCCTGAAGAAAGTTGTCATGCTGCCAAGCATACTTGTCATTGATTTTTATTTCAAAAAGAAACATAATCTTGGCCTCCATGTGTGTAAAGCCATGAAATCACAGTCAGAAGGCTGAGAAGCAGTTGTTATATTATATAGAGAGAACTCCTATTTGAACCTCAGAAAATAGCTTGTATTTTATATCACTATGCATACAGATAAGCACAGCTTAAAAGAATGAATGTGCCCCAAACATCTACAACCCTCTAAAATCACTTATCTGCTCACAGAGGAGATTTTTAGCTACCTAACAGAAGTTTTCATGCTTGAGTACAATCTCTGAATAAAACCTGATACTGAAACACATGGAATAACATTTCTATTCATGAGACCAACCCAATTTTGACATGATGTAAGTGGAAGAAACTATCAGCCTCAGTAGCTTTGAATCAATTTAACATTGTTGTTAATACAAGTGAGAGGATTTATGAAAAAATACAGGGGAAAAATGAAGTGTATGCTGTTTCAACAGTTGCAAGCCACAGGAAGGTCGACCACTTCTAACCCCTCAGATTGGCAAGAGGTATGAAGGATTATAGGCCTGTGTTAATGGGGTCACAGAGAGATGGAGCAATATTTACTATCCTTGGATCAGCCGCGGGTATAGAAGAGAGAACAAAAAGACTGTGAAGAAGCCAACTATTCCAGTGTGTGAAATTCTGAAAAGATAATTTAAAAAAGCTTTCATAAAGAGGGTGTTCAAACACTGTGGAAGGTTGCCCAGAGATGTTATGGAATCTCCATCCTTGGAGACATTCAGAACTCAACTGAACATGGTCCTCAAAAAGTTGATCTAAACTGACCACACTTGGTGCTGGAGCGGACAACATGAATCATTTCCTCTCAACCTAAACTACTCTATAATATCTTTGAACCATGTGAGACTCTAACTTTCTTTTTTTTCCCAATATATCTCAAAAAATAGTCTATTTTAATAAAAATCTTATCACTGTAACTCAGTTTGGTCTGAGTTCCTGCACAGTGACTTTTGAAAATAAACCCCACAACTATACTCTAGGGAGTATAGAGAGCATGCTGTATGAGTATCATCTCAGCTGTTGGAGCTTTTTTTTTTTCCCCCTTGAATTTTCCACCTTCATTGACTGAGACAAATGACATAAAAACTGACCACTGGATGCAAGTAAGGAACTTCAAGAGGTACTTTCACAGTTTTTACAATCAAAATGCACCTTTAGGATCATATAGTCAGCTTAATTGCCTATCACATGCTGCAGCACCTTATCTAGCAGTTTCTGTATGAAGCTCATAATTGTTTTAAGCTGTAGTTCATGAAATTGTCTTTAAAAAAATCTATAGTATGTTCTAGGGCAATTGTTCAGTGGTTAATTGTCCTGTCTGCCAAAAATCTCCACTTTATATCTATTTATATGGCATCTTCACTGAGCCTTTTCTCTAGATTAGAGAGTCATCCACCATCAGAAACTTTTTCCTAGTATATCTCTGGGGGCCATGATCAAACTAGCTATGATAGTGATATTACTGGGTGCAAAAAAAGCAGTTGGGCTCCTTTATTCTCTCGTTTTCACACATGTTTCCCTGACTTTGAATTATTACTGTGGTATTCAGCCTTTTGTCTGCAGAGTGGATTCTAGTAACAGCATTCAGTAACAGTCTTACTCATACTGTAAGTATGAGTACTACTGGTAGTACAGTTCTACTGCTCTGACTTGATATTCCTCTGTTGATTCAACTTGCTTGGAACTCATATTTGTTTTTCATGACATCAAAGCAAGTAACTGTTTATGCCTACAAGTATGGCATTGTATTTAGATCTTCTCAAGTGTTAAAACTCTTGTTGACGTGAGCCTATCCAATTAAATATCTTAAGCTACCTCAGAAACTGATCTTTCTCAGTTACAGTTCCACCATTTTTAGAAGCCACAATCCCCTATTTTCTTTTAGGTCACCGAGGAAGACATCAAATACAAACAACACATTTCCAAGTGAAATTCCACTGAAATACTAAATTAAATGTGTTCTGTCAGCTAAAGCACTTTGTAGTACTCCGTCCAATAAAGGCTATACTGATAAGCCAAATAGTTTACAGAAGTATAAGAGTATTTCAGCAATATGATTGCCTCATCCAAACTTTCCACTTCAATGCATAATATGAAATTTGTGTAGTAAGACTTGCATTCCATTATGTCTGATTTTGGTTCTGTTACCATCTTTCAATTCAGTACCAATCCCAAATCATCTTAGGCATTTAGTGCACAAGTTAGGATCTAAATCTTGCATTATAGCCTGTTTGGTATCCTTTCCACGCCCAAACACTTGACGCTCCTGAAGTTCATGGACACCTCAGTTTTTTTATGCTAAATTCCTGAGACACAATTCTCCTGCTGGGCATACTCAGAAAAATACCAGGCTTGACAGTGATGAGCCACTCAGTCGCTATCTTATATCTAAGCCTCCCGGGTATTCACACAGTGTGCATTCTTTTTATACCACAGGGATTTGATGTCATCAGCATGTGCTAAGAATAGCTACCAGGTTTGCCATTAGGAGTATTCAGTAGCAACTACTCTCTTGAAAACAAAGAGAGAGGCGGTAAGAGAGCCAGTCATATCATTTGAGCTTTATCTATTAATTTGTTAGCAAGTACAACTTTAAAACTATAACTAGAATATACATATTTATATTGCTAAAACATACAAGTCCAGGGAGTGAATTCTAGGGCTGAATTTCTGATTGTCCACACTGAAAGACTATATCATATCCTGGCTTTGTCTAAGGGCTCTTTACTAGCTTTCTCCAAGACAAATCCCATCAATGCTTTGAAGGAATTCTGTTCAGGGAACCATTCACCATAGACAGTATGGATGATTGAACACTTTTTTTTGTGACTGACTTGTCCTTCAGTACTACTGTAGCACACCTTATAACTCCCTGCCACCCCCCCCCCCCCCACTTCATGTCATATCCTTGGCAGATGGAAGAGGGATTAAATATGTATCATATCTTAGAAGCGTATCTACAATTTGCTGCTTACCCTGGAAAAATGAATTGGTACTAGGTGACCAGTCCTGTCCACAAACAAAAGCTTTCCACCACACCAAAGGAGCAGCAAAGATAATTTACTTTTGAATAGTACCCTAGTAAATCATGCAACAAGTCGCTACTCCTTCAGAACATACTGCAATGACAATCAACATAGCAGCTTGCACAGACTTCCCTCCATCAGGAGTGTTCCTGCTGTACATGGCCACACAGGGGTGTGTGATCCTCCCTGGATCCATCTGAGGGCACATAAGCTGCTGCACAGAAGAGAAACACTTTCTTCCATGCTAGATCGAAGGATGTGCTCTTAGGAGTGGATTTTGATTGTCTTACATGGCAAATGTCCTTGACACATCCTCCCCACAAACTCACCAATGCCCCTAATGTCCTGAACCTTCAGCATCAGCTCCACTCACATGGCTACCCGTGAAGTAACAGCCCCCCTGCCCCTTGCACCTCTTAGTTGCTTGGCTCCTCGTGAACGAATGAGGTTCAGGTCATAGGTGGTCAGCTTCAAGGTTTTTCTTCAGTTTTGAATTTGTAGTAAGACACTGGCTTTCATGACCATCTGGTGAACATCCAGTATTGGGCACCCCACATGCAACACTTCGGATGGCTATGCTTCAGCAGAAGCAGCATGTAACTGTCTCAGTAATACTAGTAATGCACATTGCTACATCTCTGTGTATCTGGACAGCAACATGGCACAGCACAGCATCATCTAATATACAGGTGGACAGGACTCACAGCCTCTACACAGCAGGCTGCAGAAGACATGGCAAAAAAGTGTGATGACCGCAGTGACATTCTTACAGTATGCAGTGTCCACACTGACCCTTTTTCAGACCCAAAAGTACAGTGCTGCCAAGCTAAGCCTGTCTTTAGACCTGCCCTCAGAGCACTGTCAGCCCTTAACATTTTGGAGACATTCACCAAAATGTGCCCAGAGCACGCCTCCAGGCAGCCTGTCCAGGACATTGTCTGCAAAGGAAACCCCTCAGCTCCCTGCAGCCTTATAGGTAATCTTGCCTTTGGGATGTAGGTGGTTGTAGATCCCTAATGGGTGTGTCTCCAGATCATACCAAGGACTGTTATATCTCTGTTGCATTACTTTCCTTCATTGAAAATGCCACAGCCAGTGTACACCACTGCAGAAGCAGAGCTGACAGCCTGGGCTGTACTGAGCAGTGCAAGGCTAGATGCAGGCAAGTCCATGCCAGTCTGTTTACAGTTATAAGGACATGACCATTTTCTGGTCCACAACAAATGCCTGCATTTGGGCAAACATAATAAGGTTTACTGAATGAATAGAAAAGGAGGAGGCAAGAGAGTCAGCTCCCTTTTTTTCCTGGAACACCACTGGTATCATAGTGCCTCTTTAGGTACTACCAGCTCCTCTGTGACTCTGTGGCTGGCTATGTCTTGAGCACTGCCCCTGACCTCATAACAAAGAGAATCACTCATTCGTGTACCATGTAACAGTTCCTTTTTTGTCCCCTCCCCCATGAACCAGGTGCATTAGTTTACATATTTTCTCTATTTCCCTATAATCAATAGGGATTTGGTCGGATACTGACTAGTCAATGCTGATGATGCTGATGTTTGGGATGGTCCTCAGACATCCAGATGCAAACTGCAGGAGTTCAGGGCCCATGCAAAATGCAAGTTTTCTCAAAATGGTCACATGATTTTTAGCCAGAGCAGTAAGATGCCTCTGTTACAGTCGAGAGTGCCACTAGCAGCACGAGGTGATACACTCACAATACAAGGTGATATCCACACTTAGGAGAAGATAACTTGCCTCAGTAGAGCAGCAAAGAGGTTCAGAGATTCTGCTATCAGATGTGGTGCCAGTGGTGATATCCATGAATCATTCCTGATTGTCTACTAGGACTTCCTGGATGATCTGGCATGAGCCTTTATAGAGAAAGCCATCACGTGGGATCCAGTAAGGAGATGTGAATAGTATCAGAGGTGTCAAAGTGGCTGGGGAGTCTACACTGAAGAGCAGCCCTCATTGACTTGGAAAATGTTGCTGATCTAACTCACTCATGAATAGACAGTGATCTCACCAGTTTTTGCCACAATCATGAAAGTGCTGACCTCAAACTGATTCCACACTGACCAGCTAAAGTCAGGCCTAACGAAGTTCCAGAGCACAGTAAAAACCTCTCTTCCTGAAGTCTGAACTGGATGGAGGCTGCCAGTCCCCTGCAGAAGACATCAAAGTTGGTCATCTGCACCTAAAAGCCACTGCTGTTTGTCTCTGATGCATGACAAGTGTCTGCTCTACAGGGCTGTGATCTCCTGTGCCTAAAATTTCCCTTCCATTATTAAAAGTCTGAAGTGAATTTCAAATAAGACAGCTTTTCAACCAGTGTCATTGTCCTTAACCACTGCTCTGGTAGTAATCTTGCCAACATCCTGCAGTTCCTGGGAGAAGTCCACCCTCCACCTGCTCTGCTGTCCACAGTAGGTAGTGGCCTGCCAGGCTCCACTCTAAAGGAGGCCTATGAGCAGGCCAGAGGTAGCATCAAAAGCTGTCTCTGTCATGTATATTAGCAGCAAATGTAGAGGTGACAAAAAAGACAGAAGCGACAAAAATGACAGAAGTACCGGCATCAATCTGCTACATGAGGAGCTAAATGGAGAATAACAAGGCAGTAACTTTTGTGGATCCTGACTATCCTCTGCATGCTGCACGAAAGTGGCACATGATGCAGCCTTGTGCCCACATAGATACAAAGCCCGTGTGATATCCACTGAGCCATAAATGCAGCCAGTCTGCTTTGGAGGAAAGGAAGGTGAAAGAGATCTTCCGGATGTGAGTTCAAGCCACTCCTTGGCCCTTGGGAGCCAGACATCCTTTTTTGAGCCCATTTTATTAAAGCAGTATAGGCCTAGCCACAGCTTCCTTTGCTGGAAACAGTAAACAATGGTATCCTTCCATAAGGAATAAACCTTTAGAATTACTGTAGAAATTACTCTGAGGTCAAATTTCTTGCCTCATCTTTGCATAAAATAATGACAGGACAGTTGGGCAATTAGAAGAGAGAAAATGACATGAAATGGTATCTTAATGGTTAGGACATTCACCAAAAAGGAGGAGACACTTAATCCAAGCTTCTTTACAGAAGTCATTTGTAACTTTGACACAAAACTGTCATTACATAAAACAAGCACACAGTTCGGGAAGTAGTCATATATCACCACCTAACTCTTATTGTAGTCACTTCTTCTCCAAGCATGATTTAAAAATAAAACTCCACTTTCCCGGGTCTTGAAAAATATGTCAAAAAATACCCCAAACTCCACAGGCACTATTTTAGTGAAATCTGAGGCATTTTCTGATGGTGTTGTGTAGAACCGTGATGTGCCAGAGGATTTAAGACATGTTGCTGAGATAAACAGTTCGTATTGGCTAATTTTAGGCAGCTAATCATTCAGACTTAAAGCTTTTCTGATGTCTATTCTGAGGTGACTGACCTGTGCTTTTGCTCTAAATAGAGAGCTTAGCTGCCTTGTTCAGAGCTACCAGAGTGATGATGTGACCCAGGTGCCTACATACTTAATGGATAGAAACCTATGTCCCATTTCCTTGATATTGCTGGGTATCAACTTTATCAGCTTGTTGGTATTACACCTTTTTTAACACTGACACATTAGCTTTTCGTTTTCTGTATGTTTTAAAATACCAGAATAGAATATTTGTGTAATATTTCTAGTTTTTCTGCATTTTGCTTAGTCATGTTAGTACTTTCAGCTAGCATCAGATTTTACTATTGCAGATTTTACATTTCATTTGTTCTGAGTAAATTTATAAAATTCCTTCTTAATATTCTTAACTCTAAATGAGACAGGCTGTGGTGCTACTACAATGTTCCTAAGCAGTTGTCTGTTTCTGGATCTTTTGTTTTCTTCTGTGTGCTTCTCCATTTTCTGTGTATCGTATGTTGGAGTTTTGAAAAATTATTTTTACTGTCATTTTCACATCTCCTTTTAACTGAGGTGATTATTTTACTGAAGTAGTCTTTCATGAGCATAGAATTGTGGGAGGTTTTGACATTTCATAAAGTGTTCTTAAATAATTCCCAATCATAATTCATGCTTTTATGTTTCAGTATTTCCTCCCACTTGATTTTGCCCATAACTTTTTCCAACTGTGTGAAATTGCCCTTTTCAAAGAATCAGGTCTATGTTTTAACTGGTCAGGGTATTGCTTTGCTACTATTCATTTTCAGTCTGAACTCAATCTATTGTCTAAAAAGATTGCCCTTTAGCAGAGATCGAATCTGTAGAGAGCAAGCAAGTACTCTTTAGAATGATGTAATGTGTAATATTTCATATGCTGTGATCATAGCGCAAGTCAGTTCTTAGGGGCATGTTCTTTCAGTCACCACAGAATAGCATTGCGTGCAATTGTCAGTTAACAATTTGTTTGGTATAACTATATTGGCAAAAGGCATAGATTTTGAATATGTAAACATAAAGTGTACAGTTTGGAGGCACTTGTATTTAGCTGGTGTCTAACTCATACAGTTGATTAATGGGCTTTAATTAGGAAATCCTGAACACCTTGCATTGACCCTATGAAACTCAAGAGTGTCTGGTTTTTTTTAAATCCACCTTGTCCTGAGGTTTTAGAGAGATCCTAGGAAGTGGGAAATCTGTATGTATAAGACAAAATTTAAATAACTCATTCATCCTTTCTTTTTTTTTTTTTGCCTGAGGTGTTTTCTACTTTAAAATCTCAATTTATAGCTCTGTCTATACAGTTTAAATAAGAAATAATCTGAATATATCTGACCTCTTTATCTCCATTCACCTCATGCTCTTTTAGTTCTTGAATAGTGTTAATGTAAGTAAGTCTGAACCCTTCTGTTTCAGACAAAAATAAAATGGAAATCCTCCTCTAACTCAGTTCCTGGGGACACATGGTGGCAGACCCTGCACCCTGCTGGGCCCTGCACTTCAAGATAAACTGTTAGCACATAGACAATTAACAGAAGCCTTAAAGATTTTGTGGTACTTTTCTGGTCCTTTCAGGAGGTGGGCAACCAGCTGGCTGCTGGTAGTTATAAAGGATGGTGAAGAAGTGACACTTCTGGCTTAGAGCTGAAGGTAGTGATGTTCCTGAAGATCAGGGAAAGTAATAAGACATCAGGGTCTGTCTGTCTATCTTGTCGCTATATGCAGACTGATTAATTTATTGGATGTGGGGATTCAGCTAGCAGTCCGGTTTGAATCCCTAAACTCAGCAGGGAAAGAAGTTGCTAAGAGGAGGGCTAAGAGGAAGCCACTGTGTAAATTGGCTGTTCATTTGTCCAGAGTCTCTTTCCTTACACCTCTGTTGAGAAACCATTCCAGATTCCTAATCCGCCTGCCTTAACTAACATGGCCATCTCCAGCCACAGATCATGACACTAGTCTTAGTCCTTAACCATCCTCTCTCACCCTGCCATAATCAAGGTGCACCAGTGGCACAACCCCACTGTGGTGACTTTCAGACCACAAGCAGCCCCTTGGGGTCCTATGAACCACTGCAAGGCTCATTCTGGTAGGGGAGATGGGGAAAAGGCAGACTGTAGAAGAAAAGTATCAGACAGGGCCCATTAGGCAGGTGGAAGATGCAGGGTGGTTTCTGCCATGCTTCCCATTGACATGCCTGTCATCATCCTGAACACAGTCTGCTGTATGCCTGGTTGCAGTGGGGAAGCAGGCAAATTTCTGCATCAGCAGGTACTCCTGGAAGGTGGTAGTCTGGGGAGAAGGGGATGGCAAAGTGACTGGGGCAACAAGGTCCAGGCTTGTGGGACAGTTTGGTTGTGCAGCAGCCACAGCACACAGCAGATTCGTAGCAAACACAAATGAAACCTCCCTGCTGTGCTGAAAGGCTTTTTCCTTATTCTGGAGTCACCTGAAACAGGAGATTTTTAATCTTTCTCATTAAAGTGTTGGCTAAAAAAGAAGCCTATGAAGGGACAGATATTATCGCAGGGTTGTCCCTTCTGCTCACACAGGTTGGTCCCTTTTCCTTTCTCTACTTTCTTCCTGTTCAGTCTTCTCATGCTTATGTTGCAAGAAAGAGTCCTCTGTACTGCAGCAGTGCACAGGGCAGGAGGAGTACTTATCAGGAACTGGTGAACAATCCTAGTGAGACCTCCTAGCAGATGATCAGCAAAGGAATGGGTCTACCCTACTACACTATGGTGAAAACAGAGGCTTATGACACCTACAGATTATGAGTAAACTAATTAGGTTACACATAATATTAGCTGGCCTTGAACCCAAATATAAGCATACTAGAATAGCGTAACCAACAATATATAAGTAACTCTCTGATGGCATAGGCAAACACAATGTGTAAGCATTCTTCACAAGCATGTGAGGAATATGGTCAGCAACAGGGAAGATAAAGATTTCTGTAGCTGCATGCAGGGGACACAGGAAAACATGGTAACAGTGATCTAAGTAATGGAATATGCAAGGTAAGGAGCAAAGAACAGGAGGAGCACAAGGGACTGCAAATACACGTGGCATCCTGTTGAACACACATGAAGAATAACTGGCAAAATCAAAACAAAAATAAGCAGCAATGAAACCACATGAGATTCTCCTTTAAGGAGAAGGGCAAGCAACATAACACCATGCATGAATGAATAAAACTGGGGATGAAAGAAGACAAGCTTGCTTCTGTTCTGACTTTCCTCATCAAAGAGCAGTCCGGCCTGATCACCTTTACCTCAACGAGGAAGACCATCACGGACCACAGCTATCAGTGCTAACTATACAGCATCAGCTCTCTGGTGTTGTGCATTCACACCTAATGCAGGATATAACTATTAACAAGTAATGGTTTTGTATATGTAGTTATAAGTAGCGATAATAACTAAGAACTAACCATTAGTATGAAGGTGCTGTTCATGAATGTCAGCCTGGTAAAGTTTTGTTTTAAAGTTTGAAGATTGCCTGATTTACCAGGCTTCTAAACACTCCCATCTTGGTGATATCTAATTTCCTAGCTGAGATACACATGCATTTGTATACATATATTAAATTCTAACAGCTCCCACTTCTCTGAATTAAAATGTGCCAGGCATTGTGAGGGGGATGGCTAATGGCAACTCACAGTGCAGGAAAACATCCAGAAGCTCTCAAGGATTAAAAGACTTGCCCTTTTTTTAGAGATTACTCTGATAGTGACAGAACCTCCATATTTGCCAGTCCCACGCTCAGTCCCTCTCTGCTGTGGCAAGAAAAAGGCAAACAGGGGTGCCAGGGTACCCATTCTTGAGGGTACCCTTCCTTGAGGGCATGCTACAGCAGATAAAGAAAGCAGCTTAGGAAGATGAGGACAACAAAATACCCGACAACCCATGCACTTATCCAGAATAAGTGCTTCAGGTTACTAGGTGTGGAAGGCAGCAATATCAACATCTGGAAGACCATGTAGTAGCTGAGCTGCTGCAGTGGCAATGGTGCTACAGGTGGCACAAAAGCGCAAGCCAGACAGTCCTGTTGACAGGTCCTTGGGCCTCCTCCTCTTAGCTTCTGTGATGGCCGTTTCTATGGAGGACCGTTCTGTCCCACTGTCTCTGCATATGGAACATCAGGGACAATTTTGGTGTCAAAGGACCTGAGACCATCAGGCTTTTTCCCTTTTTTCCTCCGTTTCAATGACTGAACAAGTCTAACATTCATTCACCAACCACCATCCATACGGGACAAATGGCTTGGCAGGCTGAGACTGCATTTAGGTTGGACCTTGAAGGAAGTAAAAAAAAGCTATTGATATCTTTTAGGGGTGGAATGAGGGGGGGGGGAGAAAATGAGAATTGAAAGAAATCCAGCATTTCATTATTGTACAGAATATCTTAATTGATTTGTATTTAACTTTATTACAACCCCGTTGTATCACTGCGTAAAGTGCTGGATGCATACCTTGTTCATAGGCCTCCTCCAACAGGGAGGGGATGGCATCCTGGACACAGGCAATTTCCCAGGTGCTCGGGCAGCTGGAAGAGGATGAGTAGAGGTGTGTGTGGGGGAACAAGGCACACAGTCACAGAAAGTTTGTCACCAGTATCGTTCTTTTGAAGCTATCCACACCAGCTGAAAACCTGATACAAAGCTAGTTATATTGGCAACAAAAAAACAAAAAAGCATTTGCAGTTAAAACCTTTTTTTTTTCCTTCTCTAAGCCAGAAGAGCTGTACAGGCACAGATAAATGTACCTGATTAAACCTGCACAGTGCATACACAGGCATTGCTTATGCTGACATAGGTTGGTTTATAGAACAGATTTGCTTACATCATCTAATCTCAACTTTATAGAATTATTTAAATTAGGCATGTGGTCTAACTGGAAACAGGCCTAAAGTGCTATGCATTGTAAGCTGTTGTTTTGTCATCTGCTAATTATAATCACTTATACCTAACAAATAATATTAGGTTATTTCAAGACTAGCTATCACAATTCATTTTCATGTTGTAAAGATAATTTCACAGAATTTGAACACTTCTAATAATTCAGAAGCTGAATACTACAAGATTTATCCTAATTAAATATATGTCAGTGGAAATTAGTTAACTTACAACTTGAATTTATGTATTGGTTTATGAACCATATTTAAAATAAAAGTTTTCAAATTGAGTTAGATTTGTGTCTGAACATGCAAACACTTAGGCATGACAATTTCAAACAGAAACTTTATTTTAAATGTGCAAGTGGAAAAGTTACACTTTATAGTTCCCAGTGTATACAAAAAGAAAGAGGCTGGTGAATATTGTTATGTATTGATTTTGTTTGACGAGACATCTAGATCAAGATAGGATGCCTTTGAAGTCTTCGCCAAGAACAAGGTTTATAGAGTTGGAAGAAACGTGTTTTATTTTAATGTATTTTGGTATCACTGATTTTGTATGCTCCCCACTAAACCTTAAAAGTGTCCTTGTGGGTTCGCACATATATAAGGAATACGAAACTTTTTCAAAACTTCACTACAAGCATATAGATAAAAGACTTCTTTTCTTTTCTATGTTGTATACCTTCCATATGTATGACAGCTCTACATTAAATGAAACCTAAGTCTGGCATTCGTTTTGAAAAAGCAGCTGAGCAACTAAACTATTAAATCAGAACTTAATACTGACTTTCTCCCTCTAAAAATCACAAGTCCTTTCGAAAGATGAACAAAATATATATTTCAGAGATACATGAGTAAGAAGTTTCATATGAACAATGCCAAACAAAGAAAAACATCCATCGCACAGAAATCAGAATGACTACAAATGAGTCTGATTCCATGATAGC
This sequence comes from Gymnogyps californianus, assembly GCF_018139145.2. Lineage (NCBI taxonomy): Eukaryota > Metazoa > Chordata > Aves > Accipitriformes > Cathartidae > Gymnogyps > Gymnogyps californianus. Next base: position 75,034,272 of record NC_059472.1, on the reverse strand, counting down.
AACTGAAATGAAAGATGGAAAGGAAGGAGGCAGAGAGAAAATAATTTTCTAAAGCTGATCCTAATTGAAGTTGTAGAAGGCGGCTTTTGTACAAAGGTATTACGAAGAATGAACACTACTGAAGTATGTAAGAAATGAAACTTTGAAATCATTGTTTTGCCTGTTAAAATGCTAATTAAAATATTAATGCAGAGTTATATGTTGATTGTATTTCAATAATGTCAAATCCTGACATTATGTTTTGTGTATACATGAAAAATAAATAAAAGCCAGTTCCAAAATCTGAACCTAGAATTCTAATTCAAAGTAGGTTATTGTTAGCTAATTCAACACATCAAGAATGAAGGAATTAAATCAACAACTGTTGGCAATGCATGAACTGGTAAAGAACATAGTTTTATTCTCCCACTGTTCTGAAGTACTAAAAGATACTGAAAATGGTAAACACGTATTTGTACCACTAACAGAGTATGGCAGAATATGCATATATGAATAGCTCAATTGACTAGAAAAATGCCATTTTATATAGTCACAACCTGAAAGTTTAATTCTTGCTTTTTTGAATGAAAGAGCTTCTTATGATAACTTATTTACAAGCATATATTTCAGTGGAGCTGGAAACAAGAAACATAATTTGTGTTCCTTTGCAGATTATTAGTATTTATTGTAAGCTTGAGAAGTCTTCTACTGGAAAAATAAACCATCCTCTCCATTCCAAATAAGTTTGGACATCCTTGTCTGCATGTTTCTGATATGTCCACCTCTAAATTCTTGTTGTTTTGATGCAGAATAGTCCACATTTGAAATTAATGTATGATGATGAATAACTATGCTCATATACAGAACAGCATAGGGTCTGTGAAACAGTTCTTGGGTTACAGATAATGACACTCAGGATGGAGTTTACAGTTTGGTATCCTACCTTGGGCCAAGAGGCAAACTTTCATCACAGGAAAAAAAGGGATCTGTTCAAATAGCCGTTTTCTTCTCAATATTCTCTACCTAAGTTATCAGAGTCTACGAATAAAGACTATCCTAGACTTGTGGCAGCCCAGCCAAAAGAGCTGATTCCTCCAACTCTATCTAACCCTATCTGTGAGGGAGACAGGTGGCTCACTTGAAGTGAAGATCACTTAGACTGAGAAGACAGTTGAAGTAAAAGAGATCTTATGTTTTCTTGACTATGAGCTACAGATGTGTAGCAGACTCTTAAACTGATTATCGGGGACCAGAAAGCACCCTAAAACTTGATGGTTATCAAAGACGTACCAAGCTGCTCTTTTCTGTAGGGAAATTGTTCCAAGTGTGGGCGAATGTCATTTGTTGGGCAGAGACTAGAGCCAGAGTAGCACCAGATGGGTGTTGTTTGAGATTACTGATACAGTTAATATGAGAAGAGCTCCTAATAACTAGCTTGCTGGGGACTCTTTAGTGGGACTGGTGGATCAGATACATACTGACTGACAGCTCTTATTTTTTAGGGATATATATACATAAGGGTATGTAGATACACACATATATGTATATAGGCACAGCGTTCTGTTTTCTTTTGTCTTTTTCTCCTTTCTTCTCTAGTAGAGGTTTGGAAAAAAAAAAAGCAGCAAGGAAAAATGACTAGTAAGTGTACAGGTACGGTCTCATAACCATTGCAGATGGATCCCATATACTTTGGATTGTGTCTTTACTGCTACCACTAGTGCAGTGCAGAGGAATTCCAGTTTTATTACAGTAAAAAGAAACATCATTTTAAATTAGGGGCCAACCTCCTGGAAGGACTCCAACCCAGCCTCTCAAACTAGATGTGCACAATGTTTGCATTTTGTCAATTTGCAAACAGAAAGCAGTCACTGACATAAGAAAATGGCCACTGGTGACTGATATAAGCCATAGTTACTCTATAATCTCTGTGAAACTAAGGTAGAAATAAAGCTTATAATTTTATGCAGAAATTATAGAAAAAAGGTTAGACTAATTCAAGGCCAATGAAAATGTCACTTTTTGAAAACTAAGCTGTAATAGGAACAAATCTATTTGTTTCCTGTAGTTCTCACAGTAAGCAGACTATGTATTCTGTTTTTAAGGAGAAAATGAGCCCTGCACAGAATGCTGAAAGAAAGCTGGGGGGAAAAAAAATCAAACAGCAAAGACAGAAGAGCTTCAGAAAATAATTATTTTTATGATTAATGTTTTAAAAAGAGAATGATAAAAGCCATGCCATAGATCAAATGTACTCCTAATGACACTTGGGAAAGTTCTTTTGAAGAGCTCTTCCTCTGATTGCTCTTAACAACACCAACTTGTTAAAGTATATAGTTCATCTCTAATTTGTACCTGTCCTTCAGTCACACACAATGCTGGATACCTACCAAAAGTATCAGAAAGACTGAATTCATTCTTGATCCCTTGAGAGTTGCCTCAGATAAAATGCTAGAGACACAAGCAATGATGAAGCATGGGGTCTCTTTCAATTTAAATTAGTTTTTTTGGTTGTTCTTTGTTTGTGCCTTAATGTTTACATCACACGATATTTTCTCAACACCCTCCACAGCCAAAACTCAGTCAATAAATTTTACAACACAGAAAGCAGGAGTTTCTGAATATTTCATGCAAAGGCAGGAAAATAAATTCTTTTTCCCTTCCCTTTTCACTTATAGTCATATTTCCCCCCCCCTCCCCGCCCCAGTCCTAACATGCTGTCATTGACATCCATGGAGATGTCTGAAAAATTCTTAAGAGGAACCCCCATACTAACTCTGATGAATGAAAAAATTCATGTAGCTTTCTGCAAGAACTTGCATGATTCAAAATTTTCTTCTTTGTGGCTGAACCCACTTAACATAAATATATTTCCTCACTTCTCCAGCATTCTTTTCCCTTGTGCCATAGTGCATAAATGACCAGCAAGCATAACCCTTCCTTTTACATAGTGCTGATTGCAATATCGCTTTTGCCATGGTTTAACACCAGCCGGTAACTAAGCACTGCACAGCTGCTCACTCACTCACTCCCCCTCCCCAGCAGGATGGGGGGAAGAGAATTGGAAGGGTAAAAGTGAGAAAACTCGTAGGTTGAGATAAAAACAGTTTAACAATTGAAATAAAATAATAATAATAATAAAAATAAAAATTATAATGAAAAGGAAAATAACAAAGAGAGAGAAATAAAACCCAAGAAAGACAAGTGATGCAAATGAAAACAATTGCTCGCCACCAACTGACCGACGCCCAGTCAGTCCCCGAGCAGCCGTCCCCAGGCCAACCTTCCCCCTGCTTTATTGCTGAGCATGACATCCTCCCAACTTCTTGTGCATCCCCATCCTACTCGCTGGTGAGGTGGTGTGAGGAGCAGAAAAGGCCTTGACTCTGTGTAAGCACTGCTCAGCAGTAATGAAAACATCCCTGTATTATCAACACTGTTTCCAGCAGAAATCCAAAACATAGCCCCATACTAGCTACTGTGAAGAAAATTAACTTTATCCCAGACAAAACCAGCACATTCTCCTCCCCTTATTCCATACTGTTTACGTCATGCTCAGGTTCCACACTATCCAATACATCCTCATTAACCACCCCCCCCCTTCCCATCCTTTGATGTAATACACAAATATCATTCCCTTAGTCTATGGATCATCCCTGTGAAATGCCTGTAAAATGTCCATAAGCATCCACAAGTGTCCACAAATTGTCTATTGAGTTCATTTAGTCCATGACTTCAGGCTCCATCTGTTATGGTGGTCACTCAGGACAGGAGAGGTGGTGTGTTGTGCGGAGTTACTGGGCACCAAAGCCAGCTCAGGTCAGGTCACTGCTCCACTTGCACTGCTTCTTGTAAGGCTTATCCTCCATTGGTTCAGGTGGTTCCTGCTATAGGAATTCCTATAACATGCAACTCAAATCATGGGTTACAACTGTTTGAAGGTATATCCATTGCAATCTCCACCGCTGGTCCCTTTGGGCCAGGTTATGGGGTTTAACACTGCAATGAACTCCTCCCCTTGCTCCTAGCCTGGCTAGCAACAAGGGGTTCCTGCTATAGTAATTCCCATAACATGCAACTGAAATCATGGATTACTTTCACCCAGGATTAAATCACCTTGAGGTACGCTTTGGACTCCCCCATCTTTCTGCATTAGCCACCAGGTGCGCCCAGGTCCTTGAGCAAAAACAATCCCATGAATAGGTTTACCCTTTCCTGAAGAAGGAATAACACAGACTTTTTCCCAACAAGTTCCTTATATATACTACAGGGATCTTATCTCCTTCCACAGTGTGCAGGGGTTTTGATTGGGCAGGGCCAGGTCGACTGGCAGATCCTCTACTGTTAACTAGCCAAATGGCTTCTGCTAAATGTGTATCCCAATGCTTGAATGTCCCAGCACCCATTGCTCTCAGTGTAGTTTTTATCAGTCCATTGTATCGTTCAATTTTCCCAGAGGCTTGTGCATGATAGGGGATGTGATACACCCAGTCAATGCCACGTTTCTTGGCCCAGGTGTTTATGAGGCTGTTTCAGAAATGACTCCCGTTGTCTGATTCAATTCTTTCAGGGGTGCCATGTTGCTATGAAACTTGTTTTTCAAGGCCCAAGATAGTATTCCGGGCAGTGGCATGGGTCACAGCATATGTTTCCAACCGTCCAGTAGTCGCTTCCACCGTTGTAAGCACATGGTGCTTGCCATGGCGGGTTTGTGGTAGTGTGATATAATCAATCTGCCAGGCTTCCGCATATTGATATTTCAGCCATCGTCCTCTATACCAAAAAGGCTTTAGCTGCTTAGCTTGTTTGATTATGGTGTATGTTTGACATTCATGGATAACCTGTGCAATGGCATCAGCAGTCAAATCCACTCCTCGATCATGAGCCCATCTATATGTTGCATCCTTTCCTAAATGTCCTGATGTATCATGGGCCCATCGAGCTATAAATAGCTCACCCTTAAGTTCCCAGTCCAGATCTGCCTGAGCCACTTCAATTCTAGCAGCCTGGTCTGCCTGCTCATTGTTTCGATGTTCCTCAGTGGCACGACTCTTGGGTATGTGAGCATCTACGTGATGTACTTTTACAACCAGGTTCTCTACCCGAGCAGCAATATCTTGCCATAATTCAGCAGGCCAGATGGGTTTACCTCTGCACTGTCAGTTGGTCTGCTTCCATTGCTGTAGTCACCCCCACAGAGCATTTGCCACCATCCATGAGTCAGTATAGAAATAAAGTATTGGCCATTTTTCTTGTTCAGCAATATCTAAAGCCAGCTGGATGGCTTTCACCTCTGCAAACTGACTCGATTCACCTTGTCCTTCAGCAGTTTCTGCGACTTGTGCTGTAGAACTCCACACAGCAGCTTTCCACCTTTGATGTTTTCCCACAATACAACAGGATCCATCTGTAAACAGGGCATATTGCTTTTCATTTTCTGGTAATTTATTATACAGAGGGACCTCTTCAGCACGAGTCACCTCACCTGGCGACACTCCAAAGTTTTGGCCCTCTGGCCAGTCCGTGGTCACTTCCAGGATTCCCGGGTGGTTGGGGTTTCCCATTTGAGCCCGTTGCATTATCAGTGCAACCCACTTACTCCATATAGCATCAGTTGCACGCTATGTAGAGGGGACCCCCCCTTTGAACATCCAGCCAAGCATAGGCAATCGAGGTGCCAAAAGGAGCTGTGCTTCAGTACCAACTACTTCTGAAGTGGCTTGAATTCCTTCATATGATGCTAATATTTCTTTTTCAATTGGAGTGTAATGAGCTTCAGATCTCCTACATCCCCTGGATCCCCTAGGCTCCAAAACCCTAGAGGTTGACCTCAAGTCTCTCCAGGCACTTTCTGCCAGAGGCTCCAGGTGGGGCTGTTATCCCTGGCTGAGGTGCAAAGCATGTTTTTCACATCTTCTTGTGTCCAGACTGGCCCAAGTGCTACTGCACAAACTATCTCCTGTTTAATTTGTTCAAAGGCTTGCTGCTGCTCAGGGCCTCATTCAAGGTCATTCTTCTTCTGGGTCGCTCAATAGAGAGGGCTTACAATCAGACTATAACCTGGAACATGCATTCTCCAAAAACCCATGACACCTAAGAAAGCTTGTGTTTGTTTTTTGTTAGTTGGTGGAGCCATAGCTGTTATTTTATTGATCACATCCATTGGGATATGACGATGCCCATCTTGCCATTTTATTCCTAAAAACTGAATTTCCTGTGGAGGTCCTTTGACCTTACTTTGGTTTATAGCAAAACCAGCTTTCAAAAGAATCTGGATTATTCTTCTCGCCTTCTCAAACATTTCCTGCTTTGTGTTGCCCCACGCAATGATGTCATCAATATACCGCAGGTGTTTAGGACCTTCACCTTGTTCCAGTGCAGTCTGTATCAATCCATGACAAATGGTAGGACTGTGTTTCCACCCCTGGGGCAACAGATTCCAGGTGTACTGGATACCCCTCCACGTGAAAGCAAACTGTGGCCTGCACTCTGCTGCCAGAGGGATCGAGAAAAAAGTGTTGGCGATATCAACTGTTGCATACCATTTGGTGGCCTTTGACTCCAGATCATATTGGAGTTCTGGCATGTCTGGTATGGCAGCACTCAGTAGCAGTGTGACTGATAGTGTGACTGATAGGGACTCGATAGTCCACTGTTGGCTTCCACTTTCCATTAGATTTTTGCACTGGCCATATGGGACTATTAAAGGACGAATGAGTCTTACTCCTTGACTCTCCAGTCACTGGATCAACTTACGGATGGGAACCAGGGAGTCTCGATTGGTGTGGTATTGTCGCCAGTGCACTGTCATGGTAGCAATTGGCACCTGTTGTTCTTTAACCCACAGCAACCCCACCACAGACAGATCCTGTGAGAGACCAGGCAAGCTAGACTGCTGTTTAAGCTTCTCCGTACTCAAGGCAGCTATACCAAAAGCCCACCAGTACCCTTTTGGGTCTTTGAAGTACCCTCTCCTGAGGTAGTCTATGCCAAGGATACATAGAGAGTCCAGACCAGTCACAAAAGGATGCTTTTGCCACTCATTCCCAGTTAGGCTTACCTCAGCCTGCAACACAGTTCTTGGGATCCTCCCTTCACTCCCCTCCACAGATGGATTCTGCCCCTTTGTAATCTGATGGTATTAGAGTACACTGTGCACTGGTGTACACTAGAGCTTTATGCTCCTGTGGGGCTGATGTGCCAGGCCATTGAATCCACACAGTCCAGTAAACTCTGTTGTCCCTTTCCTCCGCTTGGCCAAAGGCAGGGCACCTCTATTCCTGGTCAGAGTCTTCATTACTTCATTTTTGTAACTGCAAAACAGAAGTCCCTTCATCAGGGTCAAAAATACGATCAGTCCTTCTACTCTGCCCAACAGACACTGCAGCAGTAGTTTTCCTGGATGGATGCTTTTTGGTTGTTGTTTTTCCTTGCAGTTCCTGTACCCGAGCTTCTAGTCTCCAGGTAGGTTCACCATTCCACTTCCTCATGTCCTCCTCTGGGTCACGCAGGAAGAACAACAGGCTTGCATGTGGTATGTGCCACCGGTACCCTTTCCCTTGAACAGAAAAAGGCTGACTCTTAATAGCTGGGGGCTTGGTTGGAGTGCATGAGGAAGACCTACCCTTCTCGGCTTGCTTGGACATTTTTTGGGTCAGTCTGTCCACAGCTGAGACACAAGCCCACATGGAGGAAGTGAGATTATCTTCATATTCTCAGAGTTGTCTGGCCAGTTCATCTATAGCTGGTGCCCCTGTTTCTGTATAGCTCATTATCACCAGGGTGTGGGGGGATGATGCCGGTGCATTTCGTACAGACTTTCACCGCATGGACAGCATGCACTGGATTTCATCTGGGTCTTTGGATGCCTGGTCATCACCCAGGTTGTTACAGATCACCTCCAACATGGCTAATTCCCTCAGATATTGGATGCCTCCCTCAATGTTGGTCCATTTGCTTCAGGAATTTGCAAGGTCTTCCTTGAAGGCATAGCTGTCCTTCACACTTGACAGGAGTCGCTGCCAAAGACTGAGGACTCCTGCCTTTTTTCCAATCCCTTTGTCAATAGCCTTATCCTTAGCAAGGGATCCTAGCTGTCGGGCTTCCTTACCCTCTGATTCCTAACTACTGGCCCCAATATCCCAGCATCGGAGTAACCAGCTGAGAATTAGCTCACCTGATTGATGGCTAAAATCTTTTTGCGTATCTCGCAGCTCACTTAGGGATAGGGATTGCGTGGTTTCTGTCTCATTTATGATTTCGGTTTCTTCCTCTTCCTGTTCTCATGACTGCTCTGCTGCAGAACAGGCTGCCTCTTCTGATTCTTTCTCCTGCTCCCTCTTAGAAGAAACTTCTTCATCCCTTACTAAAAGAGCTGACTTCTGTTTCCATTGTTTCTTTTTAGTTATATGGGAGACTGATATAGTGTCTGGTTTAGCCATAGTGTCTGTTGGTTTGTTTCCCCCCTCTTCTCCCTGAGTGTGCTGCATAATATCGAGCAGTGTTTGGTAGATGCTGCCAGGGCCCAGTACAGTGCAGTAAGTTGTGCCTCTTTGGAATAGCCACAGCATTTTTTTTTCAAACATTCTATCACTTCATCAGGATCCTCTAGGTGTTCAGGAGTGAAGTTCCAGGCCACTGGAGGTGAGAAGTTCTCTAGATACCTGCCCATATTCTTCCACATGCCATGCCACCCATGACCATACTCTTGAGGAGCCTGGGTCGTATTCCTAAATTGTTTGTTAACCTTAGACAAAGCTGAAGCCATATTCCTAAGAAATACCAATAGAAGTATTTTAACTACCCAAGGATGTTCAAGATACTGAGAAGCTATTGTAATGTGGGAGAAAATATCACAGAAGAAGGTAGCGAAGGTGGCATTCTGTATTTCCTCCACAAAAAGCCTCTCAGAGGAAGAAGTATAATTGTTAATTGTCTTCATGAGATGGTACCCGAAGTACAGTAATGGCTTCAGTACAGACCCCAAATACCAGATTAAGCTCAAGGTCAGTGTTTTAATAACAAATCTCCCAGGCAAAACATCACTAATCACTACAGAGCACAGTGAACTGCAAAAGCCAACACCAATCTTTAACATGTACAGCAAAAAAAGAGCATGGTGCAGGTCAGGTAAACTAATATTGAGAACAGATGAATCAATATGTCATGACCCACAACTGTGAACAGATATAAATCCTTTCTAATACGCTCTGGTAAATCTGTTGTTATCTCAAAGCCTTCAAGCTCCACGTTGGGATGCCAAAAAGGACTGTCATGGTTTAACCCCAGCCAGCAACAAAGCACCACACAGATGCTCGCTCACTCCACTCCTCAGCAGGATGGGGGGAAGAGAATTGGAAGGGTAAAAGTGAGAAAACTCATGGGTTGATATAAAGACAGTTTAATAATTGAAATAAAATAAAAATAATAATAATAAAAATCATAAAGAAAAGGAAAATAACAAAGAGAGAGAAATAAAACCCAAGAAAGACAAGTGATGCAAATGAAAACAATTGCTCACCACCAACCGAGTGATGCCCAGCCAGTCCCTGAGCAGCCGTCCCCTGGCCAACCTTCCCCCTGCTTTATTGCTGAGCATGACTTCATATGGTATGGAATATCGCTTTGGTCAGCTGGGGTCAGCTGTGTCCCCTCCCAACTTCTTGTGCACCCCCAGCCTCCTCGCTGGTGGGGTGGTGTGAGGAGCAGAAAAGTCCTTGACTCTGTGTAAGCACTGCTCAGCAGTAACGAAAACATCCTTGTATTATTAATACTGTTTTCAGCACAACTCTAAAACATAGCCCCATACTAGCTACTGTGAAGAAAATTAACTCTATCCCAGCCAAAACCAGCACAGCTTTGCATTCAGACATTATCTTCCAGGAACAAAGTTATAGCACTCTACAATCTTATATAATGATATTACCAAATATTCATGCAATTAAGAAACTTAGAAGAATTCATGTTTACAGAAACACTTGGCAATGACTCCAACAGTTTTACCGTTACCTAGTTAGCAATGAACAGAACAAGGAAAGGACAATAACTTGTTTTGCTGCTAAAAGCTAGTCATCCATAGTGGATAGTTACTAGCAAAAAGATAATAATCATACTAACTTCTTATATTATGCTTGAGGGGTTCATCTTCACCTTCTGTGGTAGGAGTGTAAAATATATACACAAAAACTGGTGAAGGGTAGCAATTGTATGTCTTTAATCCCACGTTTCAAGAATAAATATAATCTTACATTGCTCTTATATCTTCTGAATTCTTGGTGGTTTCCTGGTGAAGAAATATTTGCAACATGCAACACCCATTTAGGCACCAAAATCAGACACTGAGTGCAACTCATGAGGTCCTCTGTGGAGTCAGTGGAAGGAGAATGTGTCCTCCAGAAAACAGCTCAGAGCAGACACCTGACTGTGATGCTTGTTTGCCCACTGGAGGAAAATCTCTCTCTCTCTCTCTTTCCTCTTTTATCATAACAGCAATATGACATACTGACAAAAGTACCTTAAGCCAGGCAATATGAATCTCTCTCATAATATCTTATTTTAAGATTTTTTTTCCTTTACTTTCGCTCCCCACTATTCTGAATAACACCTCTTTTAACCCTCATTGTGTGAAAAAAAAAAATTAAGTGCAGCTGTATGTAGGTATTAAACATCTTACTGTCACTTTCTTGTACTACGTTACCCAATTATTTGTATGCTTCTTTTACTCAAATCCCTACAAGTAATTTCTAGCCCTCTCATTCCTAATTACAAGCATGTTATGCAATTTATGTATACCAAGTGTGAAGGCATTAAGTGTTCCTAAGGAAAAAGAATAAGAGAGGAAGAAGGGGAGGGCAAGCGGGAGGGGGAGAGGAAGGCAGAGAGAGAGGGAGGTGGGGGAGAGAGACAGAAAGGGAGAGGGAGACAGCTGGTGATGTGATGCAGCTGAACACTAGATGTTGGAGTCTGTTTGACAAAAAGCAGAACACCAGACATATATCCTGGAAGCTTTCCAGTTGCCCAGAGGCCACAGATCCTAATTTCTACATTCAGGCATCAGCATGTTCACTTCACTTCTATCACAGTCTGATTACCTAGCTGGAAAACATTATAGTGTTAACAATTTTCTTCAGTTGGTACACAGTAAAATTTACATACTGCATTTGTAGTGTCTGGCAAGGATAACTTTATACCGTATCATGTGACAGTCGTCTTTCTTTGTTATTCTCATCCATGATTGTTTCTGACCTAGCAGGTAAACAGCAGCATTTCTGTGGAGTAGAAATGTACTAGGTAAGGGAGAAGGCTTTCAAAATCATTGAATTTTCACATGTAACCTATATGTCTGAATGGCCTGATTCTTTGGCATGCAAGCTGAATTTATGTAAGCAGGCCTGTTTTTTAGGGGGTAGATACTCAGAATCTTTTTTGTAATTATTTTTTTATATAAAAAAATACAGATATGTCTCAAGTAAGGCATTTCAAAACTAAGACTCAAAACAGTAATTTTAAAAAATGCGTTCCAGGTTGCATAAGGAATACTCATTTGAAAGGAGAATTACTTTTTTTTTTCTTTCATAGTTATCGTAACTAAAGCATATAAACCCATTTAAAAAAAAAAAAAAAAAAGATAAGTGGTAGAGAATAAGACTATGATTAAGAACTTTCTGAAGCTAACCAGAAAGACCAAGAGTCCCAAGAATTTTTCCGGAGCTGATTTAGTCCATGGAATTTGCAATGCAAAATGAGAACACCTGCAGAAGGGAAATATTTTTAAGGTTCAGGGAATACAAATAACTGCTATGCTCTAACTACTCATTTTGATCAAACTTGCTACAAGCTCCAAAAATTGTCTGAGAAGGTAGGATATCCTCCCAGATTTCTACAGACTATATTCACTCAGACAACCTCCACTGAAGGTCTAGAGTCTCTTTTATCTTGAGAGAGTAAAATAATCTTAACACATAAAATGGTATGTAGAAAAAGTGATATTGTGTATCATGTATAAAATATATATAATCCCAATTCTAAGTCAGCGGGGTATGACAAAAATCATGAATATGCATAAATGTATTTTTATTAGCATTTCTGAGGGGAAATGGAACCTTCTCCCTTCAAAGATATCATTATCACATTTGAGCAAAATTACAGTTTTGAATGAGACCTTTATTTACAACCTACAGGAACTTCTTAGTCATTTACAACCTCCCAGAAGTATATAAGGATGAGTGGTTTGATGCCAACCCTTCATATATAGGTAATTAATTTAACATTTAATTTTCTGCATTCCATAGTTCATGCTCATGAACAGATATCTTTCGCCACTCTTAATGCTAAACTGTCAACTAACATCAATAATGGCATTTCATGCCGTTCTTTTATTTCTCTTATGAAGGCTTTTGATAAGAGAAGGGCAAGAGGAGATTTATTCTCTCAGCCAGCTCCTAAAATATATTTAAAACAACAATTTAGATTCTCTGAAGACACCAAACCGTTAATGAATGCAATCCATTTCTTGGTGGGAAACTATAAAGGTCAATTTAAAATATATAATGAATTTTTTCAGGTAAGTGAGGGAAGTCAAACTCAAGTTTCCAGGTGATTACAGACAATCAAAGATTCCCACTCCAGATTCTTGAAGAGCAATGAAGATAAAGTGTTCTGTAAAATGTGCCATCAGAGCTTTTGTGTTAGGAGGATGATCATGAGGCTCTTCTTTTTTAACCACAGAAATCAGTCAGAGAAATACAACAGAAGACTTTGCCCCAGGCTTCTGAATGATATGTTACTCTTGCTACACACAAGATCTCTGACCATGGGTCAGAGATCACAGGGCTAATGGATATATATCATAATAAGCCCTACTCTGTGCAACTTTTAGTACATTTTGAGGATGGTAATAATAATAATAATAATCTGTAAACCTTGTGTCTGGACCTTAGAAAAATCACAGTTTGAGGCAATGAATTTATATTCTGGAGTCCAAAGTTAAAAAAAGAAAAACAAGTAAGTCCATCACTATTAAGTTTCTTTTGATGTGGTACAGCTCCCAGTCCTAACAACTTGGAGGGACTATTTACTTGGAGGGACTATTTAATAACCACAAGTTTTTTTTGAATGGGACTTTTATTTATATTCTGGCAAATATAGATCAATTATGGTTTCCCTGTTCAAGCTATTTCTTCCTTCCTATCCTGGAATGTCATTGTCCAATAAAGCCATCACAGGGCAAATTCTTCTCACCTGCTAGAAGCTCCTCTCTCCTTCCTGTCAATAGCTCGTAAAAACCTCTTGACTTTTTGAGGCCAATCCTGTGATATTGTGCTTTCCATGAGTTCTTGCACAGAAATGTCAAACGTGCTGCTTGCCCTCCCTTGTTCTCCCAGTCACCAGCCCTGGCCCATCTGGGAGGACAATTGCAAACTTGTAGACAGCTGTGGGACCTTCAGCTGATGGCACAATTCTGCTTTTCTCAGACCTCCTACAGCAGTTGCACCAAGCAGCACATACTGTACTGAGTTGCCCTGGCCCACCAGACTCACACTTGCTCCCTCTGCTTCTCTAGGAGTATTTCTTCGTCTTGGCATTAAGCTCACAGTTCCTAGAGCCTTGATGGTGTGCTTCTCTCCTTTACCTCCCTGCACCTTTCAGGGCATAGAGACTCATCTGGGTCTTTGATTCCTTGCTTAGGGATCCTACAGATTTCAGGTTAAAAAAAAAAAAAACCTCTACCCTCATGATTCACTTAAATGTCATCTCATCTGCCTCCTATCTCCTGCAACCCAAAGGGGAAGGGTACTACTGGTGATATGCAGTGACTGATGACTTCTGACGTACCTCCTTCTGCCCTTTTCCCTTAACTAGAGAAGGCAATCTATTAACCCCTGGCCACAGTGTTTAAGTACATCATTTGACCATCATTCTGTTGAATAAGTACTTCAAATGTGTTACAGAGATCATTTTAACAAACTGAAATTGTCCCACGGCATTGTCTTTATCTCTGCCTCTGATACTGATAAGACAGTTCTCTTGACATAGGAATCCTGTTGCAAACACAGTTATATTCCCCATGTCAAAAAAATGCATTGAAAATATGGATCTAATTTATCAGGTTTTATGGTTATTATTCATCTGGAAAAAATAAAATTAAAAATAAGGAAAAAAAGACAATTAAAAGGAAGAAGATAAAAAAGCTTTACAAAGCAACAGACTTCAAAGCCCTCATGTTTACTGAAAACCTTGTTGTCCTACTGCTTAGCCAATAAAGATAATTGGCTAGAAAATCTGCACTCCCAGTCATCTTCCCACCTTTCTCTTCACACTGTTATTGATGAAACTCTTAGAGAATGGGAATTTTGTGTTCACTCACTTTCCAAAACTTTGTGACCAATATGAAACCTTGCTTGAGATCAGCATCTCATTTTTCAATTTGTATGAAAAGGCTGAGAAATAGGATTTACTGACAATCAGCCAGCTGCAAATTGTAACTGGATTCAGGCACTTGGAATGAAACTCTTTGATGGTAAATGACTTTAGGAATCATATTGGATCAAGATTAAATAAAATTATTACAAAAGAGCTTTTAATTCTGATAGAAGAGACTTACTTCATGTAACATTTATCTAAAAAAAAAGTACAATTGAAATCACCCCCAGAAACAGCTAATAAAGACATGTTTTGTTTTTCTTTGCGTATGTCCATTCTTCCTGTGCCATGAATTTTAATCAAGAAAACGGTTAGTGCAGCGTAACCTGAGAGAAAAGGGAGCTCATGATAGAATTTTCCCCTGCAATTTCTGTAGCAATGGTTGGGTTTTGACATAGAATGTTTTTAAGTTGATGAGGCTATTTTTTTCTATATACTCAAGGGGTTTATCTAGTTTGGAACATATTTCATAAGACAAACTTTACTACATTAATTTATAACATAATTTTAAGCCAGTTCATAAGTATTTATAAAGGATCAGAACTTCAAAAGAAGTGAAGACTTGTATGAAAGGCTGGGGAATCCTCAATATAACTCATTAAAAGAACTGAGAGCCGCTAGCTAGTGACTGTTTCAAAACCATAATTTCAAACCAACAGTAGCAATATTCCAAGTGCAAATGCAGTGAATTAGACCAAAATATATTCATTTATTAAAAAAAATTAATCTAATGAAACACAGTTTAATATTTAAATACATTCCCATGGTTCTGCTTATCACATCTACTAGTGGGAAAAGTCTTACATTTGTTCTTGACTTTCATACTAGTATTTGCATTAAAAATATTTTTTTTTAAATTAAATGAACAGTTTCTAAATATGATTAATTGACAATTAATAACAAAATGCATAAGTTTCATAACTGTTCATCTTGATTTTTTCCCCTGTCCCCTTATTTTGAGTTATCTATGGTTTAATTATACTCAAAATCCCAAAGGCATCCATTTAAAAGAAGAAATGACCTACAGCATTTTAGACCAAAAACTGTCAGATAAAAGCGAACAGTTTTATTTTCCATAAGATATTCCTGAGAATTTTTGGTACAGAGGTGCTCATTTTGAATTTAGAAAGCAATACAGCAATCCTGCCTTTGTTTCTAGGCTCTGTCGTGTTTTTTTCTTTGTCATGTACAGTCAAATTGCTTCAGCCTTTCCACGAATCTCATTGTTTGCCTCCTCATAACTCAGCAGCGCTGTTTTGCTTCTGGTAAGGCTACCCACAGCTTTGCCTTGCCCTATAAATGCTGGGTCTGAAGGTGCTCCCTCACAGTCACTTGGCAATCTGCAGGAATTTGAAAGCAAGAGGAGGGCCAGCATACAGAGAGTGTGCCTCAGGCTGGGAGCCCTTCTCTATATGTCCTCTGGATGCATTCAGGACCTTATGCGAAGTCTGCTTTAGATTTTTATTTACTTATATCAAGAGCCCAAGTTTTCCATCAGGGACAGAGGAAGCGATCAAGACAACTCTGATAATGGTGCAAGGAAAAAGGTAGATGAAACACATGCTTTCATAGGCGGTTCTTCCTACCAGCTGTGAACTATGACATACGCTAGTGGAAGCACTTTCATTTGATTGTGTGATCATTTCATAGGGACTCATTAAGTGAAATTTTAGCCTCATTTAAGTTTTCTTTTAAATTTCAGTGACTACTGAAGACAAAGAATTTGACCTGTTACATTTGGTTGTGACTTTAAGATGTAATGTGTACAGCTCAGTAGAGGAAAAAACAATGTAGTTTTGTGATTATCTCCACACAGACCTATTCAGATCCATTTTCAGAAGCAGGGTCCTGAAATAAAATGAAAATATGTTTTGATTAATAAAAAGCATCAAGTACAGGGTGTCTAGTATGACTCAGGCATACTATTGTTAAATATTTTCAATTTTACTATAGATATGCTCTTATATCTTACAGAATATTTATGTGTGTATTCCAAAAAAGAGGAAGAGATAAACAAATATTAAATGCCATTGTTATATAATACTTCAACAGCACCAAAAGAATTTTTTTTTTTTTAACTTGCCCACAGTCATTTTCAACTTGGCATAGGCAAAGTATACATTTGTATTATTTTACATTCCTATCCTTACTGAAAACAGACTTAGCCAATCTTTCTACTTCAGCAACTAATTATTTTAAATATCATTTATGAATAGTACCACTAAATAATTTTGAGAAGTGAATCTGCTCTAAATCCATCTAATTGGTTAGTTGAGATGAAACTTTTACTGGGTTATGGTACAGGCCGTTCAACTTTCCCTGTACAGTTATGTAAATTCCTTTGTAGATGTAAAATTCGGCATGACACTAAAAGATGTTCTTAAAAATATCTTTAAAATATAAACACTATTTTTCTGTCCAAGATTATGAACGAAGCTGAGTATATCTAAGCCTGAGAAATTAATGGAAGACTACAGAGTGTCAATTGTATTAGGGATAAAAAGCTATGGCACTGGCTCGGTAGTTAGCAATGAGTTGAACTGTGCAGGATAACGGACATGTGTGCAGCTGGTGTGGATAACCACCATTTGCCATCTACTTTATTGAGTCTTAGTGGAGCTGCATTCCTTAGTAATGTTGCAAAAATTGTTAGATATCAGCAGCAAAGAGAAACAACAGCAACCTCCCAAAAGAAAGCATCACATGGATGCAATTACAGGACTTGCAAAAAATTAGCCTGTTATCAGACAATGTATATCAGCAACGTTCATCTAAGGTCAAAGGAGGGCTAGTCACATATGCTAAAGAACAGACGTTACAGCTAATGAGAAATGCAATCACTACCGTGCCGCTGGGAAAAGAAAATGAGCAATATTATAAGATTTTCAGTTCAGGAATTGTTCCTTTTACTCATTGTACAATATCTATCACATTTCTGGCAACTACTGAAATATGAATAAGAAAAAACTCCTGCCTACATTAAGAAGCTAGATTCATACTGAAAACAGCAATTGCTTCCCCAGGTCAGATAAGACAGCAGATCATGCAATTGAATAGACAGTATCCTTAAGAACAATTTCATACCTGAGAATCTTGGTTTATTTAAAATAAAACAAAGACTCAACCCCCTCTAACCCTAGTTTTAGTGAAAATTTTGCAAATATGACTCAATTTACACTGAAGATTGAAAAGCAAGAAGGCAAATATAACCAAGCTGTAAAAAAAAATTACTCTAATTTTGTTAACTCACTTAGGGGATCTGGCTCACAAATGCTGAATACTTGGGCTGGCTATGTCGTATGTCAACCAGACTTTTCATACAGGCATTGAAAATGATGTTTCCTGGCCTATGAAAGAATTTCAATAATTTCCACACCAAGACAGGATCAGTTCTCTTGAGTAAAAAACACAAGTTCCCTTCTCTAAAACAGACTGGAATGGTATTAAAAATAATAAGAAAATAGTGAGTTGAATTAATAGCATTTACTTATCTTTACTTAAACCTCAGGTTTTGGTGCAGGTCCTCAAACACATTACGATGTTACAGCTATTAATCAGTATCTATATGTTGTCTAACCAGCACAAAGGAGACTGTATCAGGGAATGATCTGCTTCAGTCTTTTCTGCACACCCACCTAAACATCCTTTTACTCTGTCAAAATCGGGCCTTTGCCATTCAGCACTATGGTCTTGCCATGTCCTGAAGAGCTATGAGCTCTCTGGTGGCTGCTTGCTTCTCCCATGGGCTGGAAGCCATGGATGCTGCCCCTTGCAGAGTGGCTGCAGAAGGGCTTCCTGCTACTGTGGCACCTTGGGGCCATTGGGACACCCAAGGCTCCACTGTCATCTATGGCTAGAGACACCATGCTCCTCTGACGCATCATTTCTGGCTACGGGCTGATGAACTTCCCTTCCTGAAGAGTCAGGCAGTGGTGTCTCCTCTGCCTTCCTTACTTACGGGCATGGCTGCTGACATCCCCAGCTGAGAGTTTCACCCAGGGATCTTCAATGGCCACTTGATCTTCACGTGAAAAGTAACCTAAAAGGACTCGTGCAAAAAAGAAAAAGGTATTGACTTCTAGGTCAGTCCTCCTTATTGACACCAGAACACAGCACAACACCTGTTTGGGTATTTTTAATGGAGCAGAGAGAAACAACAAAGATGAATCAAACACAAGCAGCCTCTGCAAATTTTCAAGAACAAACTCAAGTTTAGTCCATAAAACTGCAATGGTAACTATAAATACAGAGCTACCTAAACCGTAATGGAAGATACTGTCAAGGCCCTGAGGGCACAGCAGGCCCTACTGTCCCTGCCCTCCTCCCCTAGGGCTCCCTCACCCTGCCCAGGGCCCAGGACCCCATTTCAGCCCCCCAGAGCCATCAGTCCCTGCCCCAGTGACACCACAGCAGGACCACTCTCCAGCTCCCCACAGCCCTGCCCTGCCCGCCCATACATGCCCCCAGACAGGACCACCCACAGCCCACATCCAGCAAGAGATGGTGCAGATGGCCTGTCCAAGCTCTTACAGTTAATTTTGGATTTGGCTTAGAGCAAGCATCAGAAAACGACAGCTGAAGATTTCAGGGTTACAGTCTCATCGTTGCCATCACTTATTCCTGAAAGGAGCTAAATCTTTTGGCCTTTTTTACTCTGGCCACACAGACTTAGGAAGATATTACAACTGAATACTTTAAATCACTTAACCAGGTTATACTCTCCCTTATCTTTTTATCAAAAATATGAAACTTTTAAGTGACAGGGAAAGAAGAAAGAGAGATAAAGAGAGAGCAAGGAAGAGGAAGAGAGGGAGGGAGGGAGAAAGGGAGGGAGGAACACAAAAATGTACCCATTCCAGCAAAAGTTAACTAAAAGGAGACTTGGTAGTCAAACATAATGTAATACACTCACTTCTTTTGGCACATAATATTTGGGTTGCTTGAAAATTCTTATCTGTTTATTCCTACCTTGTTGGGACTGAGAGCAGGGACAGTTGTTTATATTTGCAGAGTACTGAGTGCAACTCAACCTGAATTCCAGGTGCTTGTGTAAAACAAACTGGTTATAGAAAAGGATGGCTGAGGTACAAAACTTCATATTAAGCTTACAGTAATATAAGCTATGTAGAAAGTGTCATTAATGCACCTATCAAGAGGGAGAGAAAAGACAATTAGAAAATATATACTATCTTTTTATCAGTGCTCTTGACTGGTGTCATATAAACCTGCAAACAGTTAAAAGGTTGAGTACATGATCAAAATTACCATAATGTAATTGTAGAATGAAGTGGCATTTTTTAGAAGAAACTGTTACTTTAAGAACTGAAAAAGAAAAAAAATGCACATTTCTCTCAAACAATAGTAATCAGAGCAAAATATAACAAAGGAACAAAAGATCTGAACATGGCTAATATCCATGCAGTGTACATCTTACAATACCCATTAAATATAAAATACTCTAAGGCGGGTACATTCTGTAGGAATTCCAATAGATGATCAAAACTTGCTATATTATGTATGGCTTATTTGTAAACCAGAGCCAAGACAATATTTTTAAAAGTAAAGCAACTCTTTGACAATGGCTTATCATTCAAACCAAATTATTAATACACATAATTATTTTACTTGTAAAAGTGTAACAAATCAATTTTATCATGTAAAACAAAAATAAAGTAATACAGAGCTGCTATGAATAAACACAGAAACCCACATCACTCCAGATTTCTAAAAACATATGTAATTCTAGTATGTTGGATCTAAAAGTATTTGTTGAATAAAAATCTGTCATCTTTCAGATCCTAGATTAGTGCTCAGACAGTACAAGGCTAGTTTAAATGGTTTAGGGAAAAATCTAATAGATATTCCAGTGGGATCAATGGTTCTAGTAAATTTATTAATCAGATGTGCATTTTGTGTGAAGACGTTTCATGGTTAATTATATAAATGTGTTCTTCCTATGTTACAGATTCTTTCCTCTGCTTTCTAAACTTCTGCTGAGACCTGTGGACAACTTTCAACACTTAAAACCACTCTTAATCACCCTTTTCCACTTAAGTCACAGCCCTTAGCAATTAGCAGGGTGAAGCAGGTTGAGAATACTCTGGTGAATGGTACAGGATGAATCTAATTTGAATTGTAAGGAGAGATAAAAGACAACACAGGTAACTGGCCAGATGGGGTGAATGCTGTCAGTTCCTCAGTAAGTGCCCATATACTGACTTGTAAATAGTAAGTAAACATTTTCCTGGTAATTCTTCCTGCTTCTGAAATCTGAAGAGACAAGATGGGCACATATACAAAATTCATTGGCTACTCAGGAAGACCTGCACCTGTAACAAATGTTCCCAAGTGGCAGAGGCGCTACCTTGAGGTCCTTCCTGGCCTGTGCAGTGCACGTCTCGTACTTGCTGTTCTAATAACAAAGCAAAACTCCACTATCACCATTACCAGCATCTATGGCATGCTCTGGCTGGATTAGGATGTTGTATTTTCAGGATGAAGCACACATATCAACCTTGTCAACAACTGTAGTATGTCTGTGTTTGCTATAGTCTTGTTATGCCCGTAAAAATGAAGGTCGATTTTACATCACCTATAATATTGTTAGTGCTATCATGACAGGGAAAAAAAAGAAAGGAAAATGTGATGATTTCCATACTACCCTAACAAGCCTTGCAACCACGGCTTTTTTACTGAGTCCCACTCGTGTCTGACAGGACTTGACAGTCTCTCAAAAGACTTCCTTGTCAATGTCGGTATCCTGCACACAAAATTTACATACCTCTTTCTGTATGGGCACCTATTTCTGCTTGAGGATTTCTTTTTCTTCTATTATAATCAATGGCCTAAATATCTAGCCCTGTGTCTAGCCCTGTACATGTCTAGCCCTATGCCCAGCTTAGTTTCCAGATGAGTCAGTCGACACTGAGACCTCTATCTTCCTTTTCTGCCAACAGGCTTGAATCTTCTAGCTGGGGCACAAATGTTGCCCCAAGTTGCTCCTGTTCTGCTGTTCCCGCTCTGCCAGCAAATACTAAGTCATAGAGGTAAGTTTTCTGCAGCAACATATTATTGCCCATTCCAGCATTGGGCTACTCTGCTTCAATGCTATACAGGCAACTGAGCAGCCTTTGGGCCTGGTTCTTATTGAAGAAATACCCTTAAAACTTAAATCCCAAGACACGAATAATCATAGAACCAGCAGGCTAAACACCAATCTGTTGCTGCATTTTGTGAGCCATGCTCCTGGACCATAGGTCTGAGACACTAGCACAGCTAAATGAAACAAATATCTTGTAGAAAACAGCTGTGAGTCAATTTGTAACTTACCGAAGCTCCCTTTGGGCAGGACAGGTGGATAAGCATCCTAAATCCCCTGTGCTTTTTTTCAGGCCACAGTTCCAACTAGGAGACTCACAGCCCCGCAGTTGGTAACACCCTGAATGGACTGTGTAGCCAAGTTGCTCATTATTTTTTGATGTGCTGTTTCTTCCAGACTTGATACTGATTTTTGTTTCTGCACAGCAAACTGAGTTTTTTAATGCTTTGTGAGTAAACTGAAGATATGTTAAAAAAACTTACTAATAAACATGTTGCACCCTGTGTCCTATGGAAGACTTTCGTCTGGTTCACAAGGTCAAACTGTCTAGGGAAGTGGCTAAAACTTAGCAGACATCTGTCTCGAGGGTGATAATCTTTCCTTGCCCTCTTCATCCTGAGGGGCTCTGCTTGCCCTTTATTCCCACCACCATTTGAGGATAAATGTCCATTCCTCTGCATCTGGCATAGCAGGAGATAAATGTATAGAGGGCTCTGAAGACACAGTCTTTTATGAAAATTGTAGTGTATATATATTATATATATATCATATGGGTACATCTATATGAAGGGGAAGAGCTCTTTTCCCCAGGCTGTTATTTTGTGAAGTAGTTCCAGATCTTCACTGCAGTTTTTAATTCATGTCTGTAATTGTGTAATGCTAGTCCCCAGCACCAGCCATCCCTTATCCAAATCTTTTATTGCCTTTCTGCTAGTCCTGTTCCTGAAAAACATATTGTGGTCCTGTTCCAACCCTGTATTTCAAAACCACTCGTGTTTTACTGTCACTGCTGCGTGAAAGCTGAAAGCAGTCAGCAAATTGTGGAGGGAACCAGCCTGCTATGTGACTTCATTTCAGGAGCAATTTCTCCTTAACAGCAACTGCACAGGGCTTTTTCTCCCCCAGCTGTGAAAGCATTTCTATACTCTCCCTGCTCCAAATCCTGCCTTTGCAGGACTTGGTTACGTGGTGACACTGAAGCCAAGGTCTGCCTTCATTAATGCCTCCCAGGCTGTGCAACTTCAAGGCACGGGCGTGAGGAAGAAGCCCATGTCTGACAGGACACAATGTCTGTGAGCCACAAGCTGCTCATCCATCTCCATATCTCCATTAGCTATTGCTTCCACACCATCATGTGCTGTGAATCTTCAGTTTCTTCTTAACCCCCATCTGTGACCCCACAGGTATAACTGCCACCCTACAACTCCAAGGGAGAAAGAAAAACCTTTCTTTTGAGGAAAAGATTGGCCCAGATGCATTAAACCAGAAATTCTGAGCCTTGTTTGCAGTCAGTACTAAGAGTCTGCAGCTACGTTATTGCAATGACCTTAATTGTAAATAAAGACTTCTTTGTTTGTGAAATAAAATAGTTAAATAAAATAGTTTTTACTGCTTTTATTTATTACTTTCTTTTCCTCACCTTCTACCACATCTCCATGGTTTAATAGTATCTGCATATAACCATCCTGACAAGCTGTCCTCTCACCTTAACCTATAAAATCTCCAATCACTTCCAGCTACTGCCTGCCAAAGAAGAAATGTGAGTAACAGTACAATAGGAGCAAATGGGGGCAGGAAAAAAATCCAAAACAGAAGAAGTGAAAAGATCTAGGAAATCTAACAGAAGTGGCAAAGATTGCTTGCACAAGAAATTCAGGCAATATTGTCAGAGTCTATTTTAAAACCTCCAACAATTAATTAATTAAATTTTTCAGTCTCATTTCTTGAAATTGTCAGGTTTATGGATGTATGATTATATATTCCGTCTTCAAGTCTCACAATTCATTGCAAAAGTTGATTTTTTCTTATATTTTGACACTTTCCCTCCATAAGGCAGAACTAATACAGTTCTCTCTTAATGAACCTTTCAGTCCCCAAACAGTCCCAAATTGTACAACATACCTCAAATGAGCCTTCATTTTCCAGCAAGTTTTTAATCAATGCATCAATTAGTGCAATGAATTCACAGTTCCCCAGCAGGCTCAGAAAGGATTTTCATCTTGAATTAATAGAGCAGACAAAAAAAAAAAAAAGAAGAGAAATAAGAAAAATAAAAAGCAACACATTTAAATGTAATAAGTTGTGACAGTGAAAGGAAAAAGTTATGAAAAGCCACCTTTAAATATTATTATCAAACTCAAGCTATTTTTTTTTTAAAATCTTTTTTTTTTCAAAACCGAAAGGAAAGAAAAAAACACTTCTTTCTCTTTTGGAAAGCAGTACTGAATTGCTAGTTTTATTTCTGAGTAACTTGATATAGAAAACCAAAGCAAATTGCTTTTCTTAGCTCAAACCTAGACAAATGCCTATTAATGCAATATACCTTCATTTTAAAAGGTTAAAATGTTTAAATACAAAAAGTAAAATAATGAAGGTGCATATCAATGTAACAAGTGAGATCTTTGTTGTTGCATATACTATTGTACTTATTCTGTCATTGAGAAAGGACTTGTAGAGAGAAAAAAAAAACCAACATACACTTCCCTTTCTTTCTTTTTTCCTTATTATTTCCTGAAATTTGAAATAAACAATCCTTAAGCAGAGAGGGAGTATTCTTCCCTTCAGATATCAATATTTTCTCACAGTGAAGTGTTTCATTTCAGCTCTCCAGGTATCCTCCAAATGCACAAATCCACAGAATATATTAAAAAAAACCCAAATGTCCCAAAGGCAAAATGTAAAAATTTTTAACCTCCTGAAATACCCTTAACTTAAATGAGAATAATAGGAGAGGCTTAGGCTAAGAAACCTGTGGAAATGTTGTGGGAGAAGGGTTTCAAATGCTATTTCGTTTCATGTACTGAGGCTATCAGGTTATTTTCTGCATCCTGTCTTAAACTTCTGAGAGTATTGCAACAAATATTGCAATTGAAGGAAAATAAAACTTACAGCTTTTGATGTATCCTCCCATATAAAAAAAACTTGCTATAACTGGTTGGAAGAATTGGGCTGTTTTAAACACATTTTAAATCATTTGCATTTGCTTTCTCCTGATATTTGAACATTCCCTCTACTGAATTTCAAAAGGAATCATTCTGAGCACTAGTTAATTGTAATGCTTTGGTTGCAGAATAATCCCCCTTTTAAAGTGACATTTTTGTTGCAAATAAAAACACTATTAAAATCCCTTTCTACCCAAAGAGGTGCACCATTCTAAACTTCTTGAATGATTATTTATTTAAGTATCATTTTAATAGGGAGTGAGTGATTTCTGTATGAATAACCTCTGAGACCCCAAAAACTTAAGTGACAATGACATATTTCATAAACAACTAATGGCAACCACAGGACCGTAAACCAGGCAGGATAGTGAATCCCAAATAAAGCAGAACCTTTGTCATGTGTTGAATAGCAGTGTATCTAAATGGGATCTGAACAAGGGATGGTCAGAATCCACCTGCAAATTAGCATGATTAATGTGCAATTAAACATGAGAAATATTATTGTTCTCTCATATTAAATACTTTGTATAATTTCTCAAATTGACTGTGCAGAAGGGTTCAATGAGCACTACATAATACATAGACATTTGAAAATGGAAAAATAAATGTTTAAGTGGACACAAGAGTTGCTCAGGAAATCGCGTGTCAAAAAAAAAATCAAGTCCCAATGCCACACAGGAAAGTAAATACATAGAACTGATGCTCTAGAAAGAAGCATTTCCAGGTGTGACATACTGTTTTGATATCTACAGCAACGCCCTAAACAACCTTTCCAGATTTCTCCAAGAGCCTGGAAACACAATGTATCTGAAGATGGTTTGACAGATCATGATGGTAGTGTCTACACACTCCCAGGGTAAGAACTGCCACTACAGCATTTCATGATAAAAATGGTTTTGAAACTACATGCACAAATATTCATGGCATCAGAAGCTGCTGAGATTGCTTCAGCTTTGGTGATGATGATGAAGCACAGAGAGTAAGATATGGCAGCTTCTCACAGAGATCTGCAGCTCAGATCTGCCATTCAGGGCTGTCCCTCACCACACGTTGCAGATTTATCTTTTCCTCGTTTGCAGGGCTGTTGTACTGCTTGAACATGAAGAAAATAAGAAGATAACAGTGAGAAATGATGCAGGAATTTCTGGAGGATTTCGGCTCACGGAGATTGTCCACCATTTACACAATATATAGCAATTAATATAGCCAGCTGAGACATGTTAACAAAGATCCTTTAATATGGTTCCCCATGTCTGCACAGCTCTGCGGATACATTAGTCATACAAATAGAATGACCTATCTATCTTACAGCTGCTCCAATTCAAGGCTACTACTGACTTTGAGCTGAGAATGGTTTCTCTCTTAAAAGCTATTTTCTCAGGCAGTGGTAGGTCCATGAAACCTAGTGTCAATGTTAACACAGCACAGAGATACTTGCTTGTTTTGGAGTGTGTCAGTAACTAATGAGAAAACTTTCTGCAGTATGTATAACTGCCAGTGTTAAAGATGCCACCCTTTGTTCTCAAATTATTTCTTCCCATCAGTCTTCATTTTTCTTGAACTTGTAGTGTTTTGAACTTAGTTATTCATTCAGTAAAATCAAGTAAATCTACTTTGCTGCAGCTGACTGAGTTCATAATAGTTGCAATTACTTTTTTATACAATGGTTATCTAAAGGTCTCTCTTTCATAAAAAGGAAATTGTGATATTCATCATTAGAGGAAGCACACTCTTTCAAACCCAGTCCTTACTGCACCATGCACAACTAGATAAGAACTGCTCATTTCTTTCTTAAGGGCCACTCTGTAGGAGCTAACTTTTAAGTCTGTTAGGGCAGTGAAGGAGTACATAACATTGTCAGGACTGAGAACCCCAGAGACAAAAAATTAGCACCTCCTTGAGAGAAAGTAAAATTTTTGAGAAACATGGGAGACATAATTTGTCTGTTACTTTCTCATGTCTGGACAGAGTTTACTAGTTGCCAGTGTTTGTGCTAGTATGCAATGCAATCCAGGGTTCCTATGAGGTAAGGCTCAAGTCTGTGAGTCTTAAGTCTGACTCAAGATCTCACAATTTACTTAAATGCAAGTGCATTTGGTTCACCTGCCAAATGACAAGACAGAAAGGCAACTGAAATGCTTGCTCATGGGGAATATCTTTGGTCCACCTAAGTCCTAATCTGCCCTGTGCCTTGCACTGCTGTACAATGGGCCTGTTGCCTGGGAAAGGGGTCCAATGTGGGCTGTGCTGGCTGCAGAGCGCTGCTGTAACATCCCAGTTGCACAGGGGAGGTATAATCATGGAGTGGGAAAGCTGGGGTGAGGCAGGACAGCACTGAGCACTGGAACGGAGTGGGGAGAAGAGATTGTTGGTCACTGAAGCTCACTGGTCCCCATCAGGATGGTCCTCTGCAAAAGGCAACTCCACAGGAGGTCTTGGCTGGACATGTATTACTGGATTTTAGCCCTTTCAGTCACTTGAGATTGAAGATACAATAAACTAGCTTGAAAATCAAGCATTGTCTATTTAGAGAAACACTTTATGTATTTTACCTACATCTAATATCTGTTACAGTTCTTGGCATTATAAAAAAGAGAGGAAAGAGGAAAGTCTTGCATAGGCACCTGACTTCCACTCACTGTTTGTTCCTATACAATATGTCATTTAAGCTTTTTTATGGATATCTGGAGCTCAAAAGAACTTCACCCATCACACAATATTATATATATCGTATCACATTGCAAAATTCAGTGAAGCATTTCTAGCAGCCAGAAAATTACCTGTTTTTGTCTTTTGGTGCAAATAAATAGAAACTCAGTATGTCAAATTCCAGTGGAAGATATGCTGGGGAAAAATACCAATGGCTGCAGTTTTCCAGTTCTGTGCTTTTTGGAATTCAACATGCCGTAATAGCTAGAGTTTAGCTGAAACATATGAACTTCAGGGGTACCAAGTTTTCCCAAGGACTGACAGCAGTAATTGTCGTTACCTGATTGAATTACATGCATTGCTTTAAATTCTGCAAAACAATAATGCCAAAAAGAAAGCAAGTTTGAATTCGCTTTTTGTGCCAGCAGAGTTACATAATGAGATAAACATTGGTAATTGTTTTTAGTTCAATAACACTTTTAATTATAGTTGAGATCTCCTTTAAAGTGTATGGATTTTACTGACGCAAAGTAAACAGCTGAAAGCCAAATGAAGGCAGTCTCATAGATTTCTACTGTCTAATTAAAGTACAGAAACATTGTTTAACCAATTCAGGCATTTAGAGGGAAAGGGAAAAAAAAAGCTGTTTGCACATTTGATACACATTTTAATTATTGCAAGATCTCAGGTAATAAAGTTTGTTTTACATCAAAACAAAATATCTGTAGTCTGGGAATTTAACCTCTCTTTCTTGTTAAGCAGGGCAAACAACTCATGAACAGTCTACTATATTTGTATATATAAAGACAGATAAGCAAGGAAGTCCCATCATATCCCCTGCGGCCCTGGTTCAGCAATATACTAATGCACATTCCTAAACTTTAATCATGTCAGCAGTCCTACTAAACTGTAAAAAATCTACCTACACACATTTTTTGTTGAATTGAGGTTTAATTTCTGATAACCAAATTGCTGAAGGGAGGCTGAATTCTCATCTTCTTATTCTGTATGTGAAATTTCATATGGCTTCTTTGCTATGGTGAAGAGATTCTGCAGCAATCCACATGCAGAATTATCATGTCTGGCACCATACACAATTTATGTACCAAACAGGGCTTCAAAATGACAAATTGCGTATAAAAACATTATGAGCCTTTTACACAAAGGGGAAAAGTAATATCCAAGGTATTCATTAGCATCATGAATATTCACAAAAACACATTTTAAATTCAAACCAACAAGTAGTTCTTGTTTTTAGCAGGTGAGAAGACATTTAATCCATGATACCATATGAGTTGTCTCACCAGTTACCATCATGTGTCAGTAACAAAGAATATCAAGTATTCAGAGAGAATTACACATGATCAACCTCCACTGGCTTTTCCTAAAATAATGAATTAAACCGTATCCAATTCCTGGCTGTTAGAAAGACAATTGTCTATAAATTTAAATGGTTAGAACAATCTCTATCCCTAGTTTGATGCAACTGAATACTCCAAAACAATTCCCAGCCACATGCCAAATAACATTTCCATTTAGCAGTTTAGCTAATGCTGTACATATTTGCATGCCTCCTCTGGCCCAGTCCCCCAGCACTAAGCCAGCAGTCTCATGCCCATATTATCCCTTAATCACTTTCCAGGCTATGGCTTGCACTACCTGATGCCATGGTAAGAAAAAGGGGATTATTGGGGGCTGCAGAGGCCTCTTGATTTGACAATAGGGTGAGGTATAGCACATTTGCAGCAAGAAGCAATCAAGATCTCCTCCTCATAGCCTGAAAGAGACTTGGCCGGGAGCTAGGGAGATTTGAGGGATCATAAATTCAGCCTAACTAAAAAGACAGAACATGTAGAGCTTATAAAATGGGAAAACTTATAAAAGGCAAAGCCTTATAAAAAGGCTTTTGCTCTGATGCTGTTCTAAACAGCCACACAAGTCAGTTTTCACCATCTCCCAATCTTCAAGGCTGTAGCTGAGCCATTAACTTTGCGAATTTTGGTCAGCGGCTGCTCCTTAAGCCTTTTATATTCTCAGTGTGATGGTCTGTTATGGATGCCTTCAGGGCAGTTGCTTTCAGTTACCAGTCTTTTTGAAAGGGTTTTGTGTAGTGAATTGCTCTTTGTCTATCATGTCTTTGTCCGTTCCAGGATGCTTTCGATGGATGTAGCCTGAATCTGTCAGCTTGAATCAATATTTGTCCTAGCTCTGTCTAAATTTCATCACTGTATTCTTTTCAGTGGAGCTTTAATGTGGTTGAATGGAAACCCTTGCTATTGGTAATGATGGCCATGATGCTGCTGGAGCTAAAAATGCAATCTTTTTTCCTCTTGCTGCTTTGCACATAATTGCACATAGACTGCTGTTCTATTTCATAGATATGGTCAAGGATAGGCAGGAACGATCATGGGATGAAACTGCATTGCCGTTTCTGTTACACTACAAACATGCAGACTACAGAAGAATGAATTCCACGTTTTCATTATTACTGGTTATAATGTCAAATACAGACACACATTTTTAAGAATAATCTTAGGATTGTTCAAAGAGGGAGTCATAAAGAGAGGCTGGTTCCACGCTGGATTCACAAGGGAGCTCTTAATCAGCAGTGCCACATTGAGAAATGTACAAACAACTTGGGGGATGGAAAATGACAGAGTAGTGAGAAAGGAATAAACCTCATGGAAACCGAAGCTGTGTTAGAAGAAACTGGGATTCCCAGTGAAACACGAGATATTTATGATTTATTGGGCAAACCATTAAGGGGCTAATCCAAACACAGGACTGGTTTTGAAAGTGTTCAGGGTACCTCTACAAACAGAAAAATATCTTTATCTCAGGAGAGAGAAGTAGCTGAAAGATAAATTACAGTGACCAGATGCCTCTGGCCATTCAGGCACCCAAGTACTATCAACTTCAGAAGTAACCAGGGACCTACAATCTAGATTAATTTTGCTGTCAGTAACAATTGCAATAATCCCCTGACCAGCTTCTCAAGTTGCCTTTATACTTTTCTGGGTTCCTCCAATCAGTCTGCTGTCAGAAGGGTAGAGTCAAGGATGGAGCCAATATTCGTCAGAGTCAAGCATTTTTAAAATTGTAATTCTGAAGACACCATCAAAATAAGTATCAGTGATTACCAGTGATCAGTGGTTAGTAATCCTACAGTGATTAATAATCCTACATGTGATTATTGTACTCAGTAAAACCAGATTTCCAAACAAAACATGGGCCAAATACCTCAAGAAGATGAATTCTAATTCTGCACCTTTTCATAGGAAAAAATGTGTTTGGTTTTTTTTTTAAATTGGAGGGGTTGCTTTGGCATTATATTTCAAATTAGAAAAAAAATGCAGTGAAAACTATTATCAATTGAAAAAACTAAATAAATATTTTAAGAACTCCGTGTTTGCTTTAGCGGTTTTCAAGAAACATAAGTAGTTTGGAGCAACCAGTCTGACACGTGGAAGGCTTACAGTCACGTTCAATTCTCCTCAGAATTGTACATCTTCATCTACAACAGAGGAAAATTTGATCTCTGGACTCTCACTTTATCTCATTCTAAGTGAAAAAAAATACTGAAGGTATGCCTACAGCGGGGTTTCTTAAAACAAACAAAAAATATCATAATAATCTGCCCTCCTTAAAAAGTGAAGTCAGATGTTTTCATTACTCCTGTAATCCAAACTGGTATATTCCATTACTTTCTTTTCAAGGACTGTATTTTTCTTTGGCAGTTTCCTGCACCCTGTCCAGGAAAGTGCAATGAAAACTTCAGAAAAAGGCTTTGTAATGCCAAAACAATAACGTGAATGTTGAAGCTAGAAATTACAAGAATGAAGTACCATGCATGCCAATGTGAAGGAAAGGAAAGCTGAGACAGGCTGCTTCCCATATTTGCTAAATCTTTTTGGTGCAGGATTCCACTGCTGATGTAAAAAAAAGTGTTCAGATCTTCAAGCTTAAATCTGAGGACTACTAAGAAACTGGTGAAATGTCTTGGAAGGAAAACCCATCTGTTTTTTAAAGGAGGCAAAAAAATAGTATGTGTATTTCAGAAAAACCTCTGTTATCCATCTCAGACCTCAGTGGCAGAACAATTAGACGAATTATGGAACATATGTAGAGAGCCTCTTAGGGAGCTTCTGTATTCAGCATGCATTTTAAGTTTTTGCCCTCCTCCTTGACAGAAGGAAAAAAAATATAATTTTAAATTCTAGCAATAAACAGGAAACCTTGAAATACTGTGAAAGCTATTCAGCTGCAGGAGGGAGAATCCTAGAAGAATCCTGCCGTGTTGAGATAATTAGGACATTAGTCAACTCCCTGGATAGGGCGAAGCTAACATTCATAAATCCCTATTGCTGTTTCTCACTTCTTTTTGCTTTAACACTAATAAAGCCGTATCACGGTCATGCTCGCACCTTCTCCCCTGACTCAGCTACCACCTACAGCATCAATGTACCTACAGTACAAAGACTGATGGGCATCAAAGGTTAAGCAATTGCAAGCCGTTGGAAAGACACATTGAGGCTTGGAGCCTGAAGAATGGCTGAATGCACAGCTCAGCTCCAGTGGAATATGCCAGCTCTCATGATTTATTGTTGTTTGCGGCTCTGTTAGTGCTCCATGTCTAACCTAGCAGCTTTGTCTGGAACTAGCTCGATTCAAATCCCTCTGCTGTCTCCAGATGCCCCATACTGTTTCAGGTCTCGGTCTTGGCAGAGGAGAAATGAGCTGGTTCCAGACGGCAGTGAAGCAAGTGTCCTGCTCTCACTGTGCTCAGTTTCTAATGGGGACACACTGTGCTCAACCCACAGGTGGCTCCTTTCAGGAAGAGTAATTGAGGACCATCTCCCTCCACCTTTTCCTATTAGTCCCAAAAGATTATTTCTCTTATGGACCATACTGCCTTCTATACGTTTATTCTTTGTGTAGCCTGTGCTGGTTTCACCTTGTGCCTCATCTTGAGTGTTGCAAGCTGTGGTCCTAAAATCCAAGTTTTTTTGTGCTATGAACATATTCTCATCCACAACTGGATGGCTAAAGTCATGTCTCTGGTACTGTTCCCTGGTGTCTGCTTAGAGCTGCAGGCTAATGTGCCAGGTGAGTGCAGTTAGGGGAAAGGAAGAGAGGGAAATCTGAACCGAGGAATTAATCTCTAGACAGAAGAAGGCACAGCCAGTCACCTCAGCCTGGAAATTTCCTGGGGAAGAGGTGCAATGCACTGCTTTTCTCACCAAAGATGTCAATGTACTTATTGACAGAGTCACAAGTGATTAAAGAATAAGATCGTGTGTCACTGAGCTCACTGTCAAGTGTGAAAGAAGAAAAAGGGTCCTGACACTAATACAGCCCTGTAGAGCAGTGCCCTGTGAGGCATGCAGGGTGGTCTGTTGGCAGCATACTGAAACAAATGCACTTGTGTCGGGGAGGTGTGCCTTGAAAACAGGGAAGAAGAAAGTGAAAGGAAAGAGGAAAGTCAGTGTCTGAATAAGAGGCAAAAGCCCCAAGCCACAGTGTGGCATAGGGAATGATGTGATGAAGAGAGGTGGCTGTTGAAGGCTGTGAAGGGAGTAAGTAGAGGCAAAGTGGTAGCAACAGTGACTATCTATGAGGAAAAGAGCTCTTGACATTCTTGTGGGGGAAAGAGAAGAAAGGAAAGAGTCAGAATTCCTGAATTTAAGAGAACAACTTATTAAATTAATCTTATTTTTCCTATAGTTCAGGAATTCTAATCTGACATCTTTAATTTAAGCACCACTGCATTATCTTAGTAAAGGAAGTGTGGATGCACACTCTACTCATACCAGGCTCCCATCCAGTTACCGCAGCCACTGACTAAGGGTGTGACAAATTGGGCATGTAATCGCTGCAGACTTCATTCTTCACTATTCCAGTGTGGCTAGTAAGGCTTGGCCTTGCAGAGACTTTAAGGAAGAGCAGGCTTCAATTATCTTGTGTGGGTTGGTACACTTGTGTTCAAGTCTTTTGTATATCTTCCACTGAGATGACTAAGTGCATATTCCAACTCTGCCTTACAAGGAGAAAAGGCACAGTTAAACCATTCATAGGTTGTAAACCCTGATGCAGGAGGTGAGCAGCATCTCCCATTTGCTGACCTCCACTCCAAAATTATCCTATATTTCCTGAAAAGAGGGTGCCTATCTCCCCTACAATAGAGAGCCCTGAACTCTACAAACTGTTTCAAGACTGCCCAGAGAGTCCCTTACTGGTCTATGAGGACACCAGACTAGCAGCCCTGGGAGGTAAAAGGGTAGTAGCAGTCAAGGAATAGGTGCTAGATGGGGGAGCAAGTGTCCTCTGCACTTTACCTGCCATGCCTTAATGACAAGAGCATCAGGTCCCAGAAGAGGGCTTGGAGATGATCCTCCTCATCTGAAAGCTTTTCACCCACCACTGGTCACTGTGCCACAGCTGCAGTGCAGTCTCCAGCAGTCACTGCTCATCTTATAGGCCCAGAGTGTCAGCCAGCTGTGGGAGAAGCAGTAGTTTGTGGGGGGCAGCTGTTTTTGCTTACAGCCATCCTGGGTCTGGTTCAAGAGCACAAGGTTATATACATTCTCACTCAGGCAGTAGAGCCAAAGGCTTTAGTCTGCTTTCTTCTTGTAGCTCCATATACTCTAAATTCAGCAGACAGGAGTGTAAGGAAGCAGCATTACAATATCTTAGTGATATGACCAACAGCAAGTGTGTTGGTATAGAACTGCAAGGCACAGCACCTGCTTCAGGCAGGGGGAAGGTGGTCTCAACATAGCGTCCAGATTGTTTTATATTCCTGTTAAGAGAGCAGTTCCTATACTATCTAGTAACTTTTTGTAGTTTTCTCATTTCCCTCTGTTTGTCTAGGACAAAACGCTTGCCAGGAGCCCCACGACTGTGAAGTAGTCACGACAACGTCATGATGCCCTTCCCAACCCTTAGCTTCCTTCTCTGGAAGGGTCATGGGTCAGAGAAGAACTTGCCCCTGCCCATCGTGCTCTGGTGTGCCAGTGTTGACCTGACTGTGCCACAAGTTAGCCAGGTCCCCAGCCCCATTTGGAGCCCGGGGTATGGCAGGACTTAGGGTTTGGCAGGACTTTGTCTCCTTGACATCTCAGAGAGTGCCGTGCACTCATGTAGAAACGTGAAGTCATCTGATGCGTCCTGAGACATCTAAGTGGTGCTAGTGAGAAAGGTAGGCAAAAAAGAGGGGTTACACTCCTTCCAAGAGAAATCTAAAGGCCACAGTGTTTCCCAAACCTTTTGACACTGCAATCCACTCTCAATACAATGTCAAGTGTCTACAGTTTGCTCTACTGTTTCAATATAATCACCTGAGCTCATAGTAGATCAGTTCTTCTAGGGCAAGGGAGTGAAAGCCCACTATTATATACTGTCTATCCTGAAGGAAATGAGACACTGCCAGCAGCTGAAGGTAGCTAGCAGTTCCCTGGATAGAATAAATATCTGCAGTCAGTATTTAATATTTTTCTCATTCTCCACTCATGGGAAAAAAGATCTACTGCAGACTTAGGGAACAGAACTGCTGCTGACTGTTGCTGTCTAACAGTTGGCAATCCCCTTTGAGTTCTTTTACAGCCCACAGTTTGAGAAACATTGATCTATAGGACCTAACTAGAGGCTGCCATAGAGCAGTTAATGACAGGGGAAGAGGGAACATTTAAGTGCACTTCATTTAACTCAGCTGAAGGCTCAACTGCAATGAATAATCACATAATACCTAGGTTGAATAGCAGCACTTATTGCAAACTCTAGTCAAAATAGGATTTCCAAAGACTTTGTTTCTAATGATGGATGAAAGTTTTGAACAATACAGAGAGAAACAGTGACTATTAAACAGTCTTGGAGTTTTCCATTTTCTTTGCATAAGACATACAATCTAAATTGGTACTTTCTCAGCTCTTATTTTAGTGATTAATGCTACACTATTTCCCACCTGTCAGATCACAGTCAAAAGGAATGCAAACAATGAAATAAAAACAAAAAACATCATACATATCTTTCCCTCCCCAGAACACTGAAAACCTAATCACATTGCCATCAGAGTGATGCAGAAACGTCATGACTATCCAAATAAGAGATTGTGATTCCTTCCGTATTTATGATGGAGATCTACTTCCCCAAAACTGCTGGGAAATTTTCTCATTGCTAATAGGTCCTTCAATTTTCAAAGCTCTGCCAACCTCGAAATATCTAGTTTATATTATTTCCATAACTACATCCCTTTTCTTGAGAAAATGGGCTTAGTGATATAAGCTCTATCAGTTACTAAAGTACAATATGCAGTAGAGTACATGATGAGAATGTGTGAAACTTACCCACAAGCACTTTCTCTAAGGCATTAATGAGCCTTTAAAATAGGATTGCCAAGGAGTTGTCTGATAAAGCTCATTGGTTTAAGATGTACTTTTATTTGCATAAGGGCCACCTCAGACTGGGGACACGGGTGTGTCTTGTAACTCTGATGTCAAACTGCCTAATTACAAATGTTCTAGCTAATTTTAGGATTCATTTACTTTACATCAAATAGGTCACTGCTTCTTAAGTTTTAAGATGAGCACTGCTTAAACACTTTGCTTAAACACTGAGCAAACTTGCAGGTTGGTAAATTCCAAGACCAAGCTCCTGTTGGATGCTAATTCTACTTTTTTTTTTTTTTTTACCCTGTTGTTAATTAGAACTTTGCTCTGAAACCCACTGATTTTGGAGATTTAGAAACTTTTCTTTTCTAATTACAGAACTAGAGTTACTTGTGAGTAACTTATACCTACATTTGCTAGTAGGCTAAACCCTTTATTCACCTATTTGTACTCCAGAGCAAAAATATCTCTTTGACATTTTCTAATTTGTGGTTAAAAAGGATAAGCTCTATTAATTTCTCATCATAAGTTAGAGGCTGCAGTTTTCCACTCATTCCAGCTGTTCTTGAGTAGATCTGTTTCAGGTTGATTTACTCACTCTTGAAGGTGGGGTGAGCATATCATAATCAGAACAACATCATCAGTGTTTCCTACAAGTGCATGTAAGTACATTTCTTTTCTGGAAACTCTGCATTTGCCTTTTTTCACATCTCAAAGATACCTCATAATCATCCCTTAAACAGATAACACACAGACTTTTTTCCAAGTCTTTCCGAAATGAAAAATTTTTAGTTTACAGCCCCTGCCTGTGCTTGTTCCTGTTTACTTAGGAGCGACAAACATGGAAGTGGGACTGAAGGACAGTTGCAACGATATCTATCACTGCACATCTGGCTCCTCTCATTATTTACTATCTCTTAAAACTTTGCATTGCTATCTATTAAAGTATTTGCTGGTTTTGCAAAGGCTTTTAGCAGTAACAGTTAGGGAGGTAGACATACAGAAACCAATTAGAATCTTGCAGGGCCTTGTTAATGGTTTTGGTTTTTTAATAACAAACATGAGTAAAACAGAAAAAGCATTTAATAGTTTGCCTTAAACACGAGGGAGATGGTTTATGTTAATGAAGTAACAAAAGCCGTTAATTTTTAAGGTATTAATTTGTTAGTCTGAAATGTGTGTATAAAGGTATTTTCAGCACATATTGTGCCAAGACAACAGTGACATCACATCGTGCCAACACAGAACATTTAAAGATATATGCAAGTATAAGCTCTCCAATGATAATGCATTACGATACCCTGATGTTCCACTAACCCTGAAGTGATACACATGCAACGTTAGCCGATGCATTAAAGTATCTCCATTACACATTATGGGAAAAGTGAGTATCATGTATTTCAGGTTACTTTGGAGATAGATAGAAAGTCTTTGCCTTTACCTATATCCAGCTCCGAACAGAACACCTCCACATGCAAAGGGAATCCATGGAGCGGAGTGGGACTTTCAGGAGGCAGGAGACAGACTTCTGAGAGCATGGATGCAGCCAAACTCCACCCTCCATGCTGCACCTTTTTCAGCAAGATGAGGAAAGAGCAGCTCTGGCAACAAAAGCTCAAACACTTGTCAGGTCCCTGGGGGAAGAAATCCTTTCTTGGTAATGAAAGGGGTGAAGAAGAAAAGCTTGCTGGAGCCAAGGGGCAGAACAGTGGAAGAAGTGAGGAAAACCTTCCCCAATAATCAGTCTGTTCTGCCTAAAAATTAGCCACATCTTTCTGGTCTGGCGTAATTAGGCTGGCGAGTAAGGGCAGCAGGTCCAGTAAGTAATCTGTGATTGCAGGCATGGGGACAACCCCAGCAGACTGGATAGCTGTGGGGTATCACCCAATGGCTGTCCGTGTTGGCCCATCCACTTTATGGGCACAGAATGCAGTGGCTGCAATTTTTTATTTCCCTGTTTATAAGTGCTGTTCCAAACATTATAACACAGTCGCAGTGACTCTTAATGGACTCTGTCACTTACAGATGTTAGCAAAAATTTCAAAGGCTGTTTGTATTGGAACAAAGATATGTTTATATTCCAGGTTTGGTGATAGCAAAGTTATTTGTCTGTTTAATAATGCTTTGTATTTCCATATTTCTGAAATGTTACAATGTTGGGTTTAGAAGTTGAATAATGAAATAATAAAACTGGTTTCTACCAGACTGTACTGTGAAGGTTTTTGCAAGTGAGATAAGGAGGGGATGGGAAAAAGCTTGTTTGGATGAGACCTGTCTGCTATTTGTCTTAACTTACATCTTTGATAGCTTTAGTTGAGCCTTGAGAACCTTATCTTTATGACAGCAGTAATGCATGTTCAGTTAATCCTTCATGATACCATCAACAGAGTGCGCAAATACTATGGGTAGTTCCTTGGGTTTCTCAGGTTGTATTGAAAGGAAGTAGGTATTCAGGGAGTTTTCCTCAGCTTATAGTCACTGGTAGGCTGCTTGCATATATTTTATTAAATATTTAAAAGTTCAGCTACCAATGTGCATTAAATATGAGGTAAATATGTACCCACTGCAGAAAGAGTAGTAAGGCAGCTAGCAGAGGTAGTTTCAGCTGCCTTTTGTTTGCAACTATGAGGTATAAATGAAGCTGGTTTTTTTTACCTGGTTTAATGTTACAGTGACGAGACCTTCCTGAAGTTGTGAAAATTTGGTCTTCCTATCATTTACTGCTCATTTCCCGATCTGTCTGCTATTATAGTCACTCCTTGTAACAGCAAAACTGATAACTTTCTTAAGGTGCTGATGAAAATATCATCAGAAAAGGAAGTAACAAACTGTTCTTTGAGTGATTCCAGGATATTGTCCCTTCCCCCATTACATTTCTTAAGGCATGGAACTAAGAAGGAGAAACAACCCACCTCCACCTCTCCCTTCTTCATCAGTTTTCAATGGCTGGAGAGAGGGAAATAGGACTAGAGACCATTCAAAGGAAAATATCTTTGCCTTCATGGTCTGCTCACTTGCAGACTTTATATACCTCTGCTAATGCTTGGAATTTGTGACATCTAGCAATGCATATTATTACATATTTAACTGTCTGCTGCATAGGTATTGAAGAGCTGCATTCTCCTCTGTCACAGTGGTTGTCCTGGCATTAGTAGTTTTAATAACCTTTCAGGGTATGCCTCCATCAGTATGTAAATGTAACTTGCATCTGATATGATGCGCAACTTAAGAAGTCAGTTCTTTCTCTTTTGGAACCTTCTCAGAATTGTTCTGTGCCGAGTTCCTTTTACTCTGCATAAATATTGTTTGGTTACCTTGAAGTTTTTCTACCACCTGAAGAAACACGGTAGACACGCAGTTACCAGTGATCATCTTTGCTGAATTAATTGACAAAGGTTTGGCTCTCAGTGGTTTGATATACCTTCATTAGCCTAGTGGATGGCTGAGTGGGCACCTCTGCTGAAAATAACATAGTATCACCCACACAACAGTTGTCTTGAGATAAGTGCATGCTAGACAGCAGCAATCAGCAGCTCCCAAATGGCCTGGAAAGACTAACTACACGTATCCTTCCCTGCTACCGGATGAGAAGCACAGCAGCCTGGCTGGAACTCGCATGTGTGAAGAGCAGGTAACATCAGGCACCCTCGCTATGAGCCTGGGCACAGCGCAGCTCATCTCACAGTTCTGCAAGCCCACTGACAAAGATTCTCAGCAGCACAGCTCATCCCAGTCTTTGGGCTGGGTTCAGTTGTCAGTACTTTACAGCATTGTTACAACAAGAGGTGTTTTACGTGATCAAGATGACAGCGAAAGACAGAGACAAGGGCAGCAGAAACTGTTGCTAATGATCACATATTATGTACAGGTATAGCAAAATATAATAATCTCTAAGTGGTTTGGTATTTTACGTTGGTGATAATATGCCTGCTTACTGATTTGCACAAAAAAATCCATTGAACAATCCCTTGGCTAGGTGCTCTTCTCTTTTGTTGGGGAGGAAGGAGCTTGACAGATACTTCTTCCCTCTTCTGCTCTGGAGGGGGCTACTGTCATTTATAGTGTTGATGATACGCTATTGACCTGGTAATTCACTTTAGCTTCTATATACACATGGCTTATGCATGACAAGCCTTATCAAGATAAGTGTATTTGGCAAGACAATGAAACCATCTTAGCTTCAGGTCACTTTCCTAGCTTCATATCAAAATTTCATAGCAACAAAAGTTTCATTTCAACAAGCTAATAAGTTACATGGAAATCCTACAAATCACCGAAAGATACTTTACATCCAGCAAAACGAAAGTTTTAAAGTTTATGCTGCAAATGAACCAGGGGTCTATGTATTAGCCTGTGCAGAGGTGTGAACTTGTTTCAGGTTTGTGTACGTTTGTATACAATTTTGGCAATGTTACATCTATTTGGTGAACTTAGTGAGGATGTCATCATAAGTATGTTACACAGATTCTGTGCAGAAGCAGTAAGAGTTTTCTTCTGCATTGCTCTCTATGCAGAATGCAAGGAGTTGTTGGCATTTGTGACATCAGCGTACATGGTTGACACTCATTTCTGGACCATAAAAGTTTTATGGAGCCTCCATACTCCCCAAGACAGGAGAAATGGTTGATTACTGCTTAATTGGTATCTTAATGTAGCATTATCCTGCATAGCAGCAGTCAGGACCCTCAGAAGGATCTACACTAGGCCAAAACAGTGCCATCTGTTCCCCTTTACAAATGTAAGGGGTGAAGGGAACCAGCATGACACAGGACAAATAGTACAGATTACAGGTGTCCCAGATGCTGAAACAATTTCAGCTTGCAGGTACTCTCCTTTAATCATTTTAAAAGGCAGCCATTCACTTAGGTGGTAGTTGCAGCTGACGTCTGTGTCTCTCTTCTTCATTTGGGGAACCTAGCAGACAAGGGCAGAGTGTTAAGCCATGGCAACAACGGGGGGAGACTTAATGTATGGGAAGGGAGGAATCTGTCCTTGTCAGCCTGGCACCGTCACTGTTATCATGGGTCTCTGTACCTCTACTGGAAGACAGTCTACAGCACAGCAGATTAAGACCTGAGTCTGAATGGGGATGTAGGCATAATTCCACATCAAAAAGTTCTCCTGGCTTCTCGTTACCGAAGAGAAGAGCTCAAAGCGTCCTAGAAGTGGTAAAGTGATCCTAAACCCAAGCAAGTCCTCAGTTGTGAATGAGGAGCTGGACATCACGTAGCAGATTCATGCCAAATGGGCAGGATGCTGCTTCTTTGTTTGAGGCTCCTATCTCTGCCCATGGAGAGATCAGAGGAAGCAGGAGGTTGTCAGCCCAGCTTTAAGCAGTGCTGGGTAAAAACGCACAAGAGCTAATCACTACCCTGGTGCTGCTAACTCATGGTGGTGAAGGTCTAAGTAGCACATGCTCATTTCAAACAGTTGGCTTGAAATGGGACTGGCAGGTTATAAATGAATGTGTAAACTGTGTGGCAATAGGTCAGCAAAAGAGGCTGAGTGCTCTCTCAGATGCATGGGGAGAAAATGCAAAGTGCTTGCTAATCAAATGTGTAGCTGCAGCCCTAGCCATACTGAGAGGAAGGATCCCAGGAATATTATTAAACCACTATAAGGGACATATTTGACAAACGACTGAATTTTCTAGTACAACCTACATTTCTCTAAGAGGGAAATGCATCAGGAGCTTATGGCATCCTGGGTGCTGTGGCTGCTAGCAGAAGATAATGGAGGGAAGACAAATTGCTGCTTAAGTACTTGTTCTTAACGAGCCCAGTTTGGGTAGAAAGTTCACTTCCTCACAGGGTGAAAAGGCAGAATGAAATTGCCTTGATATCATTGGACTTAATAGCACATAATGTCATTCACAGTCCCTGACTGTGCAGTGAGATGACCAAATGCACATTCCCCCTCCATCTGTCCTTAAGCAGATAATGCTTGGCTGAACGACCCACATGACCTGAGGTGTCCAGGGCTTATCCCTCCAGCATGGGGTAGACAGCATTTCTCAGGACTCATACGGGGACTCAGACCTGTTAAGAGATCTGACTCCTATGGGAGGATGAGGTTGCTGGCGTCCCTCATATTGTCAGGTTTCCAGACAACATGGGTGTCATGAGATCAGCCGATAAAGCTAGCAATGGAGTCAGTAAATCTCCCTTGATGGTCCATGAGGCCTTGTGTGACAACAGAGCAGAAGCACTTTTAAATACAGTGAAAACTCAGAGGACAGGAATGCAAAACCTGCAAATGGCTCCAGACAGCTGGTGGCAGGATGGAGGTTTGTGTGACTCAGTGCTCCCCAGGGATACTGTTTGGAAGAGGGAGAACTGACTGACAGCCCAGAGGCCTCAATTACCAGCTTGCCAGCAGTAGGTTTCTGCACCCCAAAGTGATTAGCTAATGACTGGCAGAAGTCAGTGTAGCTGCACAAAACAAGGCTGCAGAACATAATTATCGTGGTCCTCATGACAGGCTCAGGTGCCTGGAACACAATGAGCTGATGACACTGGGAGAGCATCAGCTCTTGGCAGAGAGCTCTGAATGTCAGTGCTCCACTTCAGAAAAATTTGTGCTCACAGCTGTTTATAGCCGGCCCATATGACAGCGTGGTCCTACAGGACCATGCTGTCTCTGCAGTCTAGAGCAGTATATTTGCCTGCTGTTTTACATAACCTCAGCACAGCTGGAGAAGGTGAGACCTTCCAGAGGTTGAAGTTCTGGTGAACAGAATTCTCTGTGAACACTTCAGTATTGCTTTAACTTGAAAGCAATGGTCTCATTGGTCTACATGGTCTCTCCTGACAGATAGTATTTAACACTGAATTAGCAAACTTCATTCAGTAAAGCAATTCAGAAACAAGGAGCTTGGTTCAACTGGAAAAAAAATAAACATTCACAATGAAGATCCTCATTTCTCTTTCCAGACATCTTTGTTTATGCATTATTCAGCTCAGTTTAAAAAAAAAAAATGTATCAGTTTGCTGGGCATGGGAAGGTTGCTTATTTATGTTGGTAACTTCTTTATTAAACTAGTATTTTATTAGTTTTACAATCACAACTCGCAAAAGTGCAACCCAAGTAATCATAGAAGCACACTCATCAGTTCCCCACACCACTTAATGAACAATACTTGATTAAAGACAGGGGAATAGTTTACAAGATGCAAAGGCTGTGGGTACACCAGGACCACTACAGGCTAAACCTCTGATCTGAATGTAGTGTGTACACGTGTGTGTTTTTGCAGAAAAGGAATTGTTATACACTCATTATACCCATCCTTTCAAGCAAACAAAGTTTTGGTCGTAAGTCAATGAGTGGTGTGATTCTGTTCCAGCGTCCACCACACCCAACATCCCCATGACACAGCTGTCAATCTATCAGTTGTGATAATGGCAGAATTTTAGAAGTATGTTTTCTACTACCCTCGTAAAATGAAATTTATTTAATTTCTCAGATAAGTATAATTCTTATTTGAAATGAGCTTTTTCATCTTAACACCAGTCCTATTCACGGAAGAAGTACATGTGCTGAGAGAATCCCACACTGAATATGCAGCTGGGTGTACAGCTACTGTGTGTCTCTTTGCCCTCAGGAGTATAAATTTCTTCCTGACAAATTTACACAGTACGAAAGAAGCTGGTTGCTGAGAACTGTACACAGATGCTAAGATGAGCAGTTTAACTGTCTTACTATTTGCAAAAGGTAATCTAAATAGTGATTTATGGTCTTTAAACAGGAGGCAAATAATGTGTTTTCTGCAAGGCAGTCACATCTTAGTTTTCATGCAGGACTTGAGCGCAAATGATTGCAGAACTAAGGTTGTTTAGTCCCTAATGAGACAACAAATTCCAAGTGTTTCCAAGTGCTTTGTTGCTTACAAAAAATAAAGCCTACAGATGTAGCAAACAATATTTGCTAATCTTGCGCAAACATGGTTGGCCAGATAAACACATATTGCTGCTGGTTTGTGTCTGGCCAATTCTCAAACACAGATCTTAAAAGCTGTAGCTAAAAGACTCACTCTGTCAAGGGATACTAACTTATTAAATAGTGGACCTAGCTAATTCTAAAGCCCAGAGAAACCAAGAGAAGGATTACTTTTTTGCTTATTACAGTTCTTATTAGCTCTCGAGTAAGACTGGTATTACATAAGAGATGAG
The DNA here is from genome assembly GCF_018139145.2 of Gymnogyps californianus. Taxonomy (NCBI): domain Eukaryota; kingdom Metazoa; phylum Chordata; class Aves; order Accipitriformes; family Cathartidae; genus Gymnogyps; species Gymnogyps californianus. Next base: position 74,990,414 of record NC_059472.1, on the reverse strand, counting down.
AACAAAAATCCATCCGTCCTTGGGAGGAGCTGTTCAGAACCCTAACTGAACCAGTTCAGATGAGGACACTTTTCCTACTGTTATTCTGTCCTGGATACCAGGGCTGATGCCCATACGAAGATTTTCTAAAAGTTATCTGAAGATCTCTCCAGAAGGGTGGTGTCTACCTGCTGTCCTTGAATATACCTGTAACCCATTTCCTTGCCATTTAGGTAAAACAAGTTGCATGTAAAAACTGTATTTCCCGCATGCACCAAGTTTGCATTTCCTGCCTGATGTTAACCAACCAAAGCAGAGCACAAGAAATCAAATTATATGCAAAGAACCAAAGAGCAGGAGAAACTCATTTATGGGTGAGACAAAGTACCACATAGAAGAGGAAGAAAGCTCATCTGAGTCAAGTCCTTAGGAAGACCTCACCCATACAATTCCTTGTGGCATGTCAGGATGCATACTCAGACTCTGCGTGATCACACAGCTCAGCATGAATGACAGATAGCAGAGGGCACATATGTGAAAGAAGAATGTCACATAAGCATGAGTCATGGATCACAACTTCTTGTTTCCTAAACAAATTGTACTCTTCTTGCACAAAAGTACCTTGTCTTTGAAATGGTCCCATCTGCAAAAAAAATGATGGCCAGTGAGATCACCTGAAAGGACCCCAATACTGGGAAATGAAGATGTTGAACAGGTTCTGGCATGAGAGAACCTGGCATTTCTGGGAAAGGGAATCGCTACTTGGTTCTCCTGAACTGGTCATGGCCATTGCTTAGCTGAGGGTCCCAGTGGGAATAAAATCTCTGGATCACCAACCACTAAGAGGGAATTCAGCTGGTTACAGGAGGCACCATGAGTATGGCATATTTTAAAGTGTGCCACCACATAAGCTCTTCGGACTTTAGCCACAGCACTGACAGCAAGCCAACAGGAGGACCTAGAGACCTAGAGGGAATTCAGGTGGGCAGCGATCAAAGCACTGTTAGAGCAAGACAGAAAGACAGATGAGGATGTAGATAGTACGGTTGTATTTTAATAGTCTTGATCAGATATTCTGCCTTGGCAGTGATCTGTTAATGCAGACAAAAAGCAGCCCAGGAAGCAGTGAAAGAGTATCTGCACCAGAAAAAAAATTCTCCTTTTTCATAAGTAAAGTATATTTCACTTGTTTCACAGATAGACTGTATTTCTCTTGCATCAGGATACCTGCAAATAATCCTACTTGCAATTTATCTTAGTAACAGAAAGCAACAAAATTAGTGAAAATGTGGAAGATAACCACATTGTCTATGTCAGCAAGTAAATAAAGGAATCGAGCTTTTGAGATATTTCCATTTTATAATGGTTCTCAGCAACCACTCTGTAATTACTCTGCCACATAAAAACGAAGATGACTTCCCCTGCTCTAGAAATGCCACTATATGGTAGCACTATGTGTCACTATAAATAAGCGTAAGAGATAGAGATAAATATTATCATAATCTAACCCCTTTTCAGACAACTTTGAGATCAAATAATTTTGAGGTTAGGTCTGTCACATTAGTTTTCTGATTTGAACAACATTTTTTTTCAAATTCATACCATCAGATCCAACACAAAATGGGGCTATCCATGCAAACTTTCTTCTGTCAGAATAATGTAAGAAAAGCCTTTCAAAATAAAGTTTGTGACGTTGTTTGCCTTTAATGTGGAACAAGTGCAACTTGTTTTATTCAACAATCATTTTACATAATCTGTTCAATGAGTCTTTCCAGAAATGTATTACAACAAAGTACACATAAACTATGTAAAGTACACACAAACAAAAGCTATTTTGAATACTTTGATGTGGAAATACTGCACTTACACCAATACAAAAAACCTTTGGGAATTGAGGTTTCTCATTAATTTTATAGCATTTCTCTTTTGGCCTGTCCTTGTGCTTATTCTGCAAGAGGTAATTGTGGGATTCTGAAATAATCAATGTAATTCAAAATAGGCAAAAATCAAAAACTGATTATGCATGTTTGGTAATAGAAAAATATATTTGTTTCACAGTGCCACACACACTACAGCAGAAACAGTGTATTTGGTATTCTTCAATTCCAGCATACATTATAAAACAGAAAACCAGATATTACAGATTACACTGACAGCTTTGATCATGATGAAGCCTTGGTGCGAGGAAGTCCCACTGAAATTAGTAGGAGTTCTAGATATTTGCTAAGTACGGCTCTAGCAGCAGCACATAAAAAGACAGATTAAAGGGGAAAAAAATGATGCAAACTGAGTGAAGAATAAAGAGAAAACAGCAGTTTAAAAATGATGTTCTGGACATTTGAAAGACCAGGGTGTTTAAAGTTTTAAAGAAAAAGGTCCCTTTATAGAAAGCTACTGATCTTGATTATAAGTTTGAAGTAAATGTGTCCTCCACTTTAATGGGAAATAGGCACATTTCCCATCCCCATAACTAAAAGAAAGGGAGAAAAGTCACTTTATTTGTTCTTTTTAAAGAAACATTCATTAAAATGAAGTGGCAATATTTATCAGTCAGATTAGCCACTAACCATCAGGTTGACCCAAAACCAGATAAGAATCACAGCTTTAATTGCTGGTCCATGTATAAATATCCTAAAATGAAGCATTCATGTTTAACATGGCACATATGTTCAGGCTGAATTTAGTCCATGAAGAGTAGCAGCAGAAAGAAAATGAATTTCTGTAGAATGCTGGAAATAATTACCATGAATCTCTAAACATCTCTTTTTCAACATTGTATTAGCAGATGCAAAGTACTTGAGGGAATTTTCCCAGCTTACCTAAAAGCAGCTTTGGTTTTTATTTTCAGCTTGAGTACAAGCAGCTATTTCCTCTGGAATTGTAAATTGTATATACTTCTTGCCATATCAGTTTTATAACAGAAAAATAACAAACTATAAAACTAGGAAGTCATAGTGCATGTAAAACACAGAATATTGTAATTTATTCTACTAAATCAAATGTGACAATAACCTTGTAGCCACTTTGAAAGTTAATATAGCCAACAGGCAAACTCAGAAGAAGGACACAGGCATCTTTGTGTAAGAGAATAGTAGCTGTAATTGGAAGGGTATCTATTGTTTATGCTGCAAAAGAAACCTCCCACCTCTTATACTTCTCAGATTCCTTGGGCTTATTTTCTTTTCCTCTGGAAAAGATTGATCTTCTCAGCTACCTCTAGTGGACACATAATGTAACATATGATTGCATAAGATTACACTCAGTGTCACTTTATGCACATAGACGTTTTAAACAAACATATAGCAAAGCAGAAGTGATGGTCCAGTGTCTAATTTCAGTACAACAAAGTACCATGAAGCTCAAAATTTCAATACCACCCCCTACACACTACAGATAGCATCCTTACTCAATGACATTTGAGTCTTTTTTAATCAGGACTATGACAGGAACCAGGAAGCTCATGGTCCTGTTGTCTGACTCAGAAGTGCACAGATGTTTTCAGAGCGGAAAGCTAAAATTAGGACCATTTACTTCATTAGGCGGTATCATCATGTAATGAGTAGAGGATCTCTTTATTCTTGAAAAAGCAAGGGATCCCACTGCCCAGCTGCCTTGCTTTACCCTCCACCCCTTTAGGCAACTCTGAATAGATGGAAGTAAGTGGCTGAACATCTTATTTAAGAAAAAATAAATAAATCAATGGATGCTTTTGACCACATAACAGGGTTAAATCAATATACACCAAAAAAATTGTTGATATTAATCTCTATTCCTAATTCCTCTGTCTGAGAAAGGCAACTGATGCTCACACCATTTTGATATGAAGGGTACTATTAGGAATTCCAGTCTTTCCCGTCTGGGCATTCTTTCAGCAGCATTAGAGAAAACATGTTGCTCTCCTTTGACTATAAAAGGCATATGCATGTAGCCAGAGAAACAATTTTTTATCTTGTTTTGTTATCTCCATCCGGTGCAGGGTTGCTCAAAAGATATGGCCCAGTCACATCCAACCGTATCTTCTTCCAAATTAACATCCCACAGCTGTTTAATCTTTCCCCATTGCCCCCAGTTTTGCTGATATTATTTGATATTTACTGTATGTTGCCGCACTATTTTCTGCATTGGTCAGCAATTTCATTGAGTACCCCTCTTTTGTTATATATAATGTTTCTCATTTCTCCTGTTTCTCATTCTGTTGATTTGTTAGTATAGCTACACATCAGCATTGGTCATCTGAATGCATACCCTAACAGATACTTTAACTCTACATCAGCAATTTGCACTGAAACTGATGAGTATACGCCTTGTACTGCTTTCATTCTTGAGGTGGGGTTTCCCTTTTCTTAGAAGGAAACTAAAATTGCAGTAGCAATTTGGATGAGACCTAAGCTAATTTTCTCACAGGAATATCTGTCTTAAAAAATCCACTGCCTGCCTTCAGCTGACCTGCATCTCTGTTTTCAATGAACACAAGCTGAATTTCTTTCAGATGAAAGTGATGGGGAAGCCCTAGTTCAAAGGTCTTTCAACTCCACCAGCAATGCCACGCATCTGTGTATGGGCCACATCACCAGAAGCCACGCAGTGATGTCAATGCTTTGAAATGACCATGAAGAAGAGGTTCAGTGATTGGGAGACCAGTACCAGCTAGTAGCTAGCTAGCTGGTACTGGCTACCAATCACCACATCTCAGCCTTCAGGGAGCTCATCCTGGTGAAGAGGACTGCAATCACTGCTACGCCTAACTGACCAGACAATGATATGTGAGCAAATCCATGAGACACAAGATGGAGGTTTGCATACCATCTCCTAGATTCTCTGCCCATGATTGGTCAATCTTATCCATATCAACATACAGAGAAAAATCAGAAGGACACATTGCAACTCAGCATAGTGTAGCCGTACTTGTAGAGCTACACTGAATAGAAAGTTGTCAGCCTTGCATTCAACAACATTAACTTTTTCACCTAACCTCTTCACTGAGTGGTCAAGCTGTGCACCTTTATCACTTCCATGGGCTGAACTCTACTATCATAGGTAGCAAAACAAACAGTATGGAGCTCATTTGGTCAGAGCCCTGTACACTTCCTCAGGTGGCCTTCTTAACTCACGGTGCACTGGGTCTACCATCCTGCATGATAAAAAAAGTGAAAGGGCAGCTTTGCTAGCTCCTAATAAAAAATACATATATAGCATGATGCCTGCATCTGGTGAGGCCTCAAGTGTGGCATGGCAGACACAAAGTTTGAAGGCCATCTGGAGTAGTGACAGCCCCACAGTCCAAAAGTGATGTAGTATTATCTACACTAGTAAGCAGAAATATTCCCTGAAATGTGAACTGGGCCTGGGAATTTTAGGGGGAAAGTACTAGCTGGACTGGAACAAGTTTTGCCAGAGAAAGAGCTTGCTAGAATATTCATGTTCTATTGCTAAGAAATGTTCTTGGTTGTGCTTAATTTACTAGAATGGACACAGCTTCAAAGGGTACTTTAATAATTAAGCTTGTTTCCCTCTAGCTTTCCTCCCAGTACTTTCTCTTCCATGATTTCCCTTCAGTACAATCCAGACTTGGACTATGGGATGACAGTGGAAAGCATGATCTCAGTAAAGTAAAAGCAAAGGAAAGGAAGAGCTTTCACAGCAGAACTGGTTATTGGTGTACTCTTCTGTTTATGAGGGGCCAGGAAAATAAGAAAGTGGTCCAGCCTTGTGTGAGCATAGAACTGTGGGAGTTTATTAAAGTATGGTCAAGGTTATAGTAATATATTATGCAGAAAAGATGTGGTCAGGCAACTTTCAAAACCAAAACAATGCTGTCCCAACCCTAACAGAGGCACAAAGAGCTCACCGGAAACTGCTTTCAGACCATGGTTTGCTTCAATTACTGTTAACATACTGCTAGTGCAGACACTGCAGTGACCTGTTACATCCTGTACGTGATTTTGTTCTGAGCAGGAGATACCACCATTAGCAATGCTTGCCACAATCCAGCTCTAAAGACTAGCTAGGTTTATCTTCTACAAGTCTTCTTCTGACATAGCATGTCATCTCTTATTAGTGTTTTCAAATAACTGCGCAAAGCATGGGTCAATCATGTGTAGCAAATAAACTTAGTTACAGGACAACCTCGAGAAATCACTGGCTTCATTATGCTGCTGAAAGAGCTGTAGCAACATCGACAGAACATTCAGGGAAGCTGGAACAGAGGAAACAATACACTTTCCTGAACTGTCCACTGTGAAACAAAAAAAGGATTCAGAGTTCTGCAGCAGCTGCCACCATTCATAGAAGTGATGCTTTACTTCCAATTGAAAGACAACGCTCTCTTCTTGCACAATGCTATATTTCTAGGAGAATAAAACTACATTTCACTAAGGACAGTTATTGAGACTGAGGTATGCTTTCTCTTTTCCTTGTAAAACACAATTTTCCATTGGCAGGTACTTGATCACTTTACAAAGCCATGATCTTGGACAGTAACATTGCCAATAATTCTGCATCTGGACAAAATGTTTTGTCTATTGCACTAACAGAGCTGCAGCCCATTTCAAGAAGCCCCTTTTTTTCTTATCAGTGATGGAAGCAATGCTTCGGGTGATGAAAAGGAAATAAGTGCAACAGCTAGAGACTGACAGAAATATTGGAATTCTAGTAACTGTACTTTCATATGTAATTTCTGAACTGGTCAAAACAAGTGAAGGAGGTAGAGCTATAAACCATTTCATTATATTCAGTGGAGGATTGTAAAAAAAAAAAAAAAAAAATCTGTTCTCTCCAAGGTAAATCAAATAAAATCATGCATCTGATCTCGGTTGTGGTTGCCACTTAGCAGATCAAAGTTGCTAGCAAACAGTCACTTGCACTGACTGAAGTATTTGTGAGTGGTAACTATGATCTTACTGGAAAGAAAATAAAAAGTTCAAGAGGAATGCATCTAAGGTGATGATTTTTTCATTTTTAGTCTCCGCATTTCAAGAAAGCTTCAATAAGCACATTACAAAGGTGTTGTGAAAACAAAGTGTGAAATCTTCCCACAAGATGCCAAGTATTTTCCTGAGTCAATTTACAAATTCCATAATGTATAGCATTTATAAAAAAGTTATGCTTCATAAGCATAAATTTCACACTAAAAATATTGCCTGAGAAATGGAAATTAGAAGTTTCAATCAAGTCTAGAACTAATTCAAATTTACAAGCAGTTTTATGTGGATGTCATCAAATGAGACTACTGCAGGCTCTTGTTTAGATCAAAGCACCCTTAAATGCTTACCCAGCTGCAAAACCAGTCTCAGCGCAAGTCACGTTCAGAATATGGCAAAAATATTTCACCTGGATTCTAGTATTTGCATGAATATTAGTTTGATCTTGATTGTTGCAGGAAAATGACTGACTTTTTTTTTTTTCAAGAGGACTAAGAGAGCTGCATTTTTAAATCATATTTCACAGTTCAAACTTTAAGATAAGGCGCTTTTTTTTGTCAAAAAGGAGTGATTCTGATTTTTTTTTTGTCACCCTGACAAGTTCCCCAGTTGAAAAGATGTTCTAGGTGGCAACAATTCCACACATTGAACATTAATCAGACCTGAGAAGTAGTATTTTAGCCACACTAAACATGTCATATACATTTGAGATTTTTGTTTTTCTCCCCATCAGGTCTTCAGACTGAACAGAACTCCTGAATCATATAATCAGCAGTTCGTGATCAATTATCAGAAAGGACTAGTAACTTTCCATATTTTCCCCATAATACTGCTAAATGCCATGCTCAGAGTTCACTTAATGTAATTTTGAACAGACTAGTTGGGATTTTCTTCTTAAATCTTCAAGTAAAATTCTTAATGCATTCCTCAAACCAGACAAGTGGCTGATAGTCAAAACGCACTAAACTTGATGTCTGCTCAATTCCTCTACTGCCAAGTGTCCCAATTTGTTCTTGACAAAAAGGTATGCCAACATTTTTTGCAAATGTTAATAAATGAGACAGTACATGTAGCATAACCACATTTCCAGAATTTGTGCTTTAATCAGTAAGTGTCTCTCCAGAACCTGGCAGAACTACAACAGTATCCTCTGCAGTTAACATACTCTGTGCTTCCTTCCCAGGAGAATCAGTTTGTATATCTATATCAGCAGTCTGTCTCCTTTGATATGAATCCAAACCATCTCCAATTGTCTCATACAGCTTCAGGTCTCAGCAATTTTACTTCATGCAGTTGAGTTCCTTCACAGGAAACCAAATCTGAAGTACCAATGCTACTACATTTCCACTAAGGCAAAACTTTATGTGGGGTTGCAGTATCAGAAATCCTTTGTCAGGCACATAGCATTCATGAACCATTTGAAAGCTATGGCACCCACAGGAGCTACGAGTGCAAATCTTTCAGTTGATCTGTGGGTTATACAGGCGAACAAGTGCTGTGAGTAACTTTCCATTTGCCCTCCAGTGCCAAACGTCTACGAACTTCCTTCTTTCGCAATCCTGACCTTCCAGCTGCTTGTACCTCTTCAGATCTTTTTCATTTTTAAATCATATTCCTGTTTTACTTTACCTTCTCTGCACCCTATTCCCATGTAAGCCTTTTTATTTTCCTATATATTATCTTTCTTTGTATTTCACCTTTCCTTTTTTTGCTATTAATCCAAGGAGCAAGTCCGAGCCATGAGACTAGTACTTACTAGCTGCTGGCAGGACACTAGGGAAATGCAAGCCAGGACCACAACTTTGCTGTTCACAGAAATTTGCAGAGTGTAATTTTTTTCTCAGAAAACAGGCTGGTAGACAACTCAGGAAACAGGCTATCTCCTGCTTGCTGTTGGGTACTTCAGTATCAGCAAAAAATTCTGAATTCAAGTAAATGATAGCCTCGTTTTGAAAATTCAAGATAATCACCATACAGGAACGATGTGATTGTTCCGTGATTCACTGGCCCAGGAGGTAACACAATACAAACACATCTAACACAATAAAGATGAGAAATCAAACTCTGGAAGTGATATATCCCTTCCTGCACAGAGAGTACCTGTATTCTCAAGAGGTGCGGAGTCCCGCTGTGTTTGGGGAAAAAACCAAAGGGTTCGGGAAATCAGCCAGTGAAAACAACCAAGACCCTTCAGCGGTCAACATACAACACCTGACAAAGGGAGAGGAGCCCTCTATGCTAGCACAGCTGCTCCGAATAGACCATGGAGAACATGGAGCCTGTTACAGCCCTTCTCTTGCCCATCCCACTAGGGACTGAGCAGTAGAGCAAAGACCTGCCAGACGTCATTAGTGTTACTTGTGCACACCAAGCAAAAAAAGAAGATGTGGAGGATGGTTTCAAGATCCAGAACATAACTTTGTCCATAGAGAACTTCCCATCTCAACACTAACTAAAGTGAAGTAATTTCAACTTGATGCAAAATAACAGAAAGCAGTTATTTTTATTTCTTAGGCTGGCTGGCCACAGGCATTAATTAAAGTTATTACGACCAGTTTGGGCAGCATGATAACCACTTCACCAATACTTTAACTTAAAATTTTAAAATTATTCATGCCCAGTCTCTAAGTTGCATTTTTCTTGCATTTGACTTCTTTGAAAAATATTCTTTTCACATGGTTTTGTCTAAAGTGCACTTTTCTGTTATATAAAAACAATTAATTTACCTGTATTTAAATAAGCAATAGCAAAATATATAGCCAGCAGGCTTTTTCAAGATTTTATCTGTAAACATTGCACTGCAGGTTTTCCAGTTCTCTTATTTCAAAAATTTCTTTTCTTATAACTAGAAAGAGATTACAAAAATAATTTCCATTTCATCTTGTTTGCTTACAAGCAGGTCTTTTTATTATGTTTTCAAAGTGTTTCAAGCACTTTAATTTGAGACCAGAGAATAATTTCTCATATAAATGTACAGAAAAATTCTTTTAACAATATATACTTGAAAGAGTTAAGAAAATAAAGAATTTCTTTATTAATCTTACTCACCTAAACTGAAAGATAGTAAATATAAAAATAAATTTTAAACCTTTTTCAATTTACAGTTTTCCATTTTTTCTTCCTGCATCCTCCAATGATTTTAATGACCAATATACATCAGTGATCTCAGAAGAATATAAACATCATCCAATGTACGTTTAGTGCTCTTTAAGCTTAGATACATATTCATTTTAAAATCCAAAGAATCTGAAGTTTTTATATAATAGCTTTGTAAAGAAGTAATAATGAATTTTTAATTTATTTAGAAAGGCTGGTGTACACCAATACCAGTGGTTTGATCATGCTGTTAAACTCTAAGTCATCAACTATGTTTCCTGCAATTGTGTGTATAAACAAAATCCAGGTCGAGATATACAATCCAGCAAAACACCATTCTGAAGTCTTCTAATTATCTCCTCAGCAGCCACACAATCCTGAAGCAGCCTAGAATCTAATGTTAACTTCAGTATATTCGAATGCCATAAGTTTGTCTATGTTTGCCAAGACTAATGTGTTGAAATAGGTTCTGAGCTGCTCAGCTTTCATTTCAGACCATATTCACCAGTGCTGCACAAAAGGCTTGATCTGATTGTTGTTTCCCAAAACTTGTTCCAAGAAGGGCAATCTGTCTGACAGAACAATCTGTGTACATCCTCCTGCAGGAACTGATTTGGACTCAATGATGATTTATACTAGTGGATAATATAAATTCCATTCCTTCTCTTTTCCCAAATTGTTCTTCATATTCTTACATGACTAAAACCAGAGAGAATAGTATGCATATTTTCTTTCATTTAATTTACTTTTCTCCCTAGCATATTGTTTATCATTTCCTGCTTTTAAGAAAGAATAGTTTTAACCATCTCTTCACGCATGCAAACCTTCAAGTCCTCCTGTTCATTTTTTTATTCTCAGTTTGGGGATTTTTATATTAGAATAACACTTTCTGAAGTGAAAGAGGCCAGAAATTTTGCCTAGAGATACTTATCAATCACTGGTGCATCAGTTCATATACCTGTGCATACCCAAGTTTTCCTCATGATAGTTTACAAACAGTTCTTAAATAACTCAGAAATTAGAATAAACATATATAGTTTCCAATAGCTGTTCCTTGTAATTGCCAAAACTGCTGGATTTTTACCTGCTGGTGCTGCCAATTCACACAACTTGAAGAGATTAATTTGCAGTTTCTTATGAAGTTTGCTTCTCTTCTTTTAAAAGCACTTTTAACTCCCAGGAAAAAAAAGTCTCTTGTGTAAGTTGAAAATCTTTATTCTTTATTCCAAGTTAATGATAATCATAGCATTATAAAACAAAATTGTAATCTGAAGCAATGTTATATACACTGGGGGGGAGTTTATATGCCTGTGCAATTTAAGTAACGGGAGACTGATCAACAGACTAAACTGTTTATCAAAGACAAAAGTAAATGCAAAAAACTATTTAATATTGTAGAGTAATAATGTGCAAAAGAGAGAAAATACATCCCTAACTAAACAAGTTAGCAGGTGAAGAACAAGCATGTGTGTAAGTATGGATAAACTAACTAGCTACCTGAGATAAATTATACAGATTATAGATGCCAGTCAGAAAACCCAATACACTATTAAAAAAAAAAAAAGTTATTACACATATATAGAAAACAAAGGGGTGACTTAAACTCAAGAAGAGTTAAAACTTATCACATTCTTAGTTTTGCCTTAAGCATTAGTTGATAAGACAGTATGCTTATTTAGATAAAACTAAAAATGTTCTGTTACGTGTGTTTCAAACTTACTTTTTTGTTGTATTTATCAATCCACAAAACAAAGGAAAGAGCTAAGTTAAGCAAAGATGACCAGAACTAACACTTTGAGTTGTCCAGCTGTCCAGTCCATAACTGTCCCGGCAGTTATCACCGAAGTTACCAGGTTCTCCAACAACATGTACTAATTGGCACAGCAAGCAGAAAAAGAGAGCACTTCTTTTGGTGTGCATGTGAGAAAGTATACTAATATTTATAGTTTTGGTGGAAAGAAAACCTAGGACATGTAAGTCCTCCAGATTCTAAATAATGCTGGCAGGAGAAATCCTTTTTAAATGCATAACTTTGTTGTACTTTTAAAGGAGAGCCTTAAAATACAACTTGGCAGCTTGAAAGTCAGCTGTTTTGCAAAATGACCTCAAATTCTTCTCATACTTACAGAACAAAGTGATTTTTTTTCCTATTACTTCTCTCCCTTTTTCTTAGGTCCCAAGTACTGCTTAGACCACAGAGCAAATCATTATGCAGATAAACTTAGACAGGCAACACCTATCTATCAGCATCATCTCAGCACTTTAGCTGTACTCTGATAAGATAATAACATTTCCTAGTTTTATTTTATTTTTCCCCCCTGTGCTTTGCTATCATGAAGGGAGAGAAGAGACACCACCAAAAAAAAAGGTGATCTCCAGCTAAGTACAATCCCTAACCCACAACACTGTCCCCAAGACCTGTCTGGCAAAGAGAGAGCAACCCGTGCCTATGACTGGACATCTACGCATGGGAGGCAGCCCGGTCCCTTAGCAAATGCAGCAGCAGCCACAGGAACTTTGTAGTCCAAAAGAAGTTGATTCAATGAACCTTCTTCCTTGTGAGCCACATCCATCATTCAGATGATTCTGGATGCTTATTGTTTAGTCCCGCTTAACTAAGTAGTTTTCTGGAAGTGTTATGTAACTGAACTGAAAACAGTTGGAAATAAGGAATGCATACTGGAAAATAATGCATAATGGAAAAAAATGTTTGGAAGAATTCCTAGAGCTTGTTAAGCATGTCCCCAAGAACATAGGAATGATCAAAAGTTATTTACATGAAGTGTTCTTCACTCCCAAATTTCTCAGTCTCTGCATTAATTCATTGTGGTTAAGGGCATTCACTTGGCTTGCATTTGCAGTTACTGAATGTTGGTTGTATGGCCTGGTTTATGTTTTGAGTTAAAGTGGAAGTTCCTTGCTTAGAAGTATTAATCTATTAAGTAGATGTCTATTAAGTTAACTTTTTCCTGCCAGTTATTTGTATAGGACACTACAAATTTGCAATGGATTAATGATAAAACAACACACAGGCTTAATCAAATCATGTCAATACTCCATCTTTATTGGAGGCAAAGGACAGCTTTGGGATTTTGATGTCAGATGAAAAGAAGGAAGCTGGAACTGTCAACATGAATCTGTCGTACCTGCTTGAAATTTATATTTTGAAGCAGAACAAGTACTGTAAACAGAAGAAGGTTCAAGATAGTGAAGGAAATTAAGAAAAATAATTAGATGCAAAGAGGGTTGTCAGAGCAGAGGGAGGGAGAGGAACACCAAATAACGTGACACGCTAAATTCAATTTATTAAGTGGACCACATGAAGGCTGCCAAGGAAAGCTGCTCATCCACTCACACTCGTGCTCACACATGTATACACAGCATCACCTGAGCCATCAAATGAGCCCTGCTCTGGTTCCTGCTCCCTTGAGATGGTAGAGTAGAGCTGGGGGGGGGACACAATGCTGCTCTGAACCCCCAGCAATGGTCCAGTCCGGCAGGTAACGGTCCCACCTCAGGCACTCTTGTGCCCACGCTGTGGAAGACAGCCTTGTGACAATGTTCTGATCTCTGCTGGGAGGGAGGCGCTACAGCCAGACCTGTCAATCAGATCTATCCTTGATGAAATCACAACTCACCATTTCAGGTATTATTCTTCCACCAGTTGTTGATCTCTGGCTGGTGTCAAGGTTCATTGCACTCAATTTCTGCTTGCAAACTTGAAGCAAGCAAATTATTTCCAAGGACATATCTCTATAATCTCTGTAAATTGCATGTAGAATTTAAGTCTTTTGCTATTCTAAGTGGGACCTAAAACAACGAGCAGAGCTGGTGAAATAAGGCAAACTAGAAATCAATACTCAGGTCAGAGAGTCTAGATATATGAGGGAAAATGGAAAAGCTTATGAGGCAGCAGGGCACTCTCTTTGGGAACGATAGCCATATTTGTCATAAATTTAGTGTGTTATATATTGGTATTATTTTTTAAGTCAGTTTATGCTGTTCTCAAACTGAAGCACCAAGTAAAAGGTGTGTGAAAAGTCATGTTGTATCTACTGTCACCTGAAAGTAGGAAAAGCTTTTGAAGAGAATGGGGAATATATTTCACTGAGGCTGGAGGGTAATTCAAGTAAAAACAACACACTTCCTCTTTAGGCCAATAAAGCATATGGCAATCAATAACAATAACAAAAAAAGAAAGTACATACAATTCATCTGTTACCTAAATAATCTAAGGAGTTTGGAAACAAAGTCATCTTTGTAAGAACTGTCTTTCAAAACTTAAGTTCAAATTCATACCATAATTTTTATTATTATGCAGTGATTTAGGCTTCCTGTTTGTAAACAGAACTTAGGGCAGAATTTGAGTTTGGAAGAAAACCAAAGGTAACAGTCTTGTTTTATATTACACCTATCTACTCTCATTTTAAATTTATACTGATCTTTCTGAACTGAGCACATACTGGACTCATTTTAAGATAATAGCGATATGGAACTCTAGTCTGACAACTAACATAGTAAAAGGAAATAACAGCAGGAGAAAAACAGAAGAACCTCCAATTAATTTTAAATTGTGTGTATGTGTGTGTTTTCCTGCTGGAAGTAAGAAGTATCTAACGTATTTACGATTAAAACACGATTAGGTGATAATATAAATTGCTGACATAGGTCCTGAAATTATTTTCAATTGACCATTACAAAATCACTTCTGAAAGTTTTCCATTTACTTTGATTCCAGGCCTCTTACTGCAAATTGTTCACACCAGGTACAAATTCATAGTACATTTTAAGTGCTGATATGAATAGGACTTGAAAAGTCTCATCAGTGTTTTCCATGTGGGGAACATCTGTGACAACATGACCATAAGAACCTTTTCTGTAGCTTAAATAGTGTACAGGTTTTGAAGAGAAATTATATGCCCAAAAGAGTGGAATTTCAACATTTCTTCTAAAGAAAACTAATTATCACATAGGTTTCAAACTATTTAAAAATACTTAATTCAGAAGCTTCAAAGAGAATATTTAGTACCTTCAGGGTAAATATTATCACAAGTATCATTAGATACTAAAATTCAATGGCATCACCTCAATACTTCAGAAAACTAAAATTATATTTTAAGTGAACTATATAAATGTATTTAAACCTGATAAAATACTTCAAAGGACACAAAAGTTAAATAAACACTGAAGTCTGTGTATTTAAGGAAATGAAGGTTTTATAATTTTATTCACTCTGTAGCATTTACACATATTTTTCATTCTTTCCCCACTTGTAAAAGCATATCTAAGTTCTGAACATATTTCTGATAAATGGGTCTTGTATGAAAATTTTATATGTATCATTAAAGATTTAAACTAAAATAATTTTAGCAGACTATTCAGATGTATTGATTCCTGTATTATGACTGAAATGACACTGCAAAATTTATACTGTTCTTTTTTTTTTAATTGGTCCTCAAGATACAATTTGGACTTCCTTTTATTGTTTTACACTTAGTATTAAATAGTGTCAAGAACATTTTTTCATACATTTGCATGATACTCATCTACAGATGGGAGGGCGATTTAGTAAAATTGGCTTTTAAAATAGGTCATTGTCACCAAAAAACTCTTCCACCTGAAGTGTGTTTAGGCATGTCATAGCAAGATTTCAGCCACTAGTTCTACACTTTTCAGCATGATACTGATTGACAGTGTTTGTTAGCTGTGTCCTTGCCTTTCAGCCTTGGTAATATCATATTGTGCCAGTGGATTTTTTTTTCTTTGCAAAAATAAAGATTCTCTGAAATGCAAACTCTGCTTATTTCTATATCTCATCGTTACAGGTCTTGATACAGCTTTAGATCTTTTTTTTACTGCATGTGTTAACTTCATGCATTTTCCAGGTCTAAATTTGTTAAATCAAACCCTTTAGGCAACTGTTAAGGCACGTGTCTATTTCTGCTACTTCACTACTATGTTTTTATTGATACGTGAAACACTACTGATAGAAATACAACCACCAACTTAATACTGTACATGGCTATATTCTTAATTGCAAACTTCTTTGAGGAAGATGATGTCAGGCATCAAAGGATAACATTATAAACTGCCACAGCTTCCATCTGTGTAGCAAAGCTTTTTTTCGTACGGTTCAATTCCAAATTCTCCTGCTGAAGATCCACATTTGCTTTCACAGGCATGACAGATACAAAGGAAATTAACTTTTATTTTCAAACAGTAACCTGCTCTTTTCCTCCTGCCCTCAATCCTAACATGATTTCCAGCACTGATTATCAAAAGAATGTGTTTGTATACAGATAGTCAAGCATAACATTGATATTATCTCAACCTGTGTAATTTTTTTGTGGGTACATAAATGCAAATTCTTACTGAGATAGAGACTGTCTTTGGAAAGATTTTAAATACCAAATAATTATATTTCTAACTTTTTACCAAAGACTAAAGGGTGTTTGCTTGTTTGTTTTTCTCAAATACTTGCTTTCATTTCATGTCAACTAGATATCAGGGCCCTGAGGGCACTAATGTGCCTTAATCACCCCGACCAGCCTCACCTGGGACCTTCACTCACTCCCTCTGTCCATCCTGCCAGTGGCTCCATTTAAGTTCAGGCCTGTCCTCAGCTCTACTGTTGATAGGGTTATTTCCTGCTGGTCTTGATCCTTGGATGGATTGGAGTCATTTATTTGCCTAATGCATGCTCCAAAAAGCACTGGAAGTACTATAATTTTTTGGGGGGAGGGGAGGTATGTTTTTTAGGATGTGAAAGAGGGTAATTGATATCAAAGGTTTTTGGATGAAAGAAAAAAAATTATCTTTTTGATTAATCTTTTAGCTTAATGACTTGTAATTTTTTTCTTCTGCTGTGGTTCTAGTGTATTGTCCTGAAGCCTTTATGTTTGAAGTTGCTAGATGGAAGCTCCTTTCTCTGGTGATTGTGTCTGAAAACCTTCCTAACTTAAAATAAATGAATAAAACATCACAGCAACTCTACTTTTCTCATCTTCTAAAATACCACTAGACTTGGTTAACAATATAATAATTATTAGTTAATCTCTCTTCTAAAATTCTGTGGGAGTTTATAGCTGGATTTGTCAGCTGTAGCCAAGTGATGCAGCTGGAAGAAATAAACCTCGTACAGCTCCATATTAACTTATATGGCTTTTGAAGAGTAGGATACTTGGAAGCAATAGGTAGTGAATGTTCTTGTGAGTCCTGAATCTGACTAAAATAGTCTTAACTGTAAAGGATTTGCTTTAAAAAATGAGTGTACTGGAACCCTTAGTGGGATGTATGGATGCATGAGGCAGCATGTGGGTGTTGACAGAAATCAGGCTTTCTATTGCAATAGCGCCAACAAGCTATTCTGAGCAGTGCAACACAAGGGAAAAGAAACAACGGTGCTCTGCCTACCCCTGTCTTCAAAGCTTCTTTCTTTCTGAGGAGCCCCATGGGGTCAGCAGCGAGCGGATTTTCCTGTCCAGTTACTTTGCCTGCTGGCTGATGGATCATAATGTTGTGATTTACATGTGACTAATGGGCCCATTTAGTGGGCGTTTGTCCTCCTACTATCTGTAAACTGTATTTAAATGCTGATAGCTAATGGTATGCTTTGAACTAAAGTACTTAAATATAACATTGCATGCACAGTATTCCAGGTAATAGCTCATGTTCTTTCTTTTCTTAAATGTCCACACATTGTGGTTATATTGTATGAGTTTGTATAGTATATATCCAGTCGCTAGTTTTCAACTAGTTATTGATCATAAGACTGACTACATGCTCGTAATGAATGACACATTTAGTCCACTCAGATGTTTGTACCAGGTAAGTCTTACAGCATATTGGTTTCAGTGTCAGGGGTGTTTGATGTGGGAGCACACGTATATGGAAAAGGGAGTGGAAGAACTGAGGCAAGGAGGAGTGTCACTCGCTGGTTCATTAGTCTAACACAGGCAACCTGGTCCCTGGGGCCAGCCCTGGTTCTTCACCAACGGGAGGGGCTTTTCCTGTTGTGTGCTCAAGGCGATTGCAGATGATTGCAACATCCTTACTGCCATCGATGCCAGGTGCTCTGCAGTACTGCAAGGAGCCCAGGTGTCCTGTAATTCCCAGTCTGGCTGGGACTAACAAGAATCCTCTTTGCATTTGGTGTCGAGCCTAATGAGATCAGCCACCTCTTTCCCTTGATGGTCCTGCTCACTTCCTGCCAAGTTGTCTCATTAAGCCATTCATTGGCAACTTCTTTCTCCCAGAAATCTACCTCAGCTATCCCAGCCACTATGCCACAGTTGAATGTGTATCTCAAAGGATGATGGAGACCCATCATACTACAGTTCTAAGCTAGACTTCAGTTACTGCAGGAGATCCTGATTGCTCACTGTAACCTGCACTACAGCTGCTAGAGCAAAGGAAAGGAGATGGCAAGATGGGACTGTTATAAGTAGGATTGCACACATGCACACTTGTATGGCCCAATGCTTTTTCTTCACAGGTCTAAATTCTGTATTGTTAACCCTCATGGGTAGTGCCACTAAAAGCTTGATAGGGACTAGTCTACTTCACAGTTTTGAAGACTAGTAAGACAGTTCCAGTCTATTACTGGGCTGACCAGAGGCCCAGAATAACACAAGCTGTAAGTCATTAGCATTTGAACTGTGAAATTAGCATTGTGAACAAGTGTCCACGCTTTAATGCATGTACGGCAGTGTACACTGTAATACTTCTTGTTGGGTATCTATGTTGAAAATAGGCCTGTATTGTTTTCTGGTGCTGATAATGCATGGTATTTGCAGCTGCTGATTTCTCTCGGTATGAAAATGTTGGCTCAGTACAGATGTGTTTATCTGTCAGTCTTACAGTATGAAGTCTATTTGTGAAATACACCGTTTGCCTCTTTTCCAGATATACCGATAGTCTGCTTGATTCAAAGCAAAAACACGAAATATCCTCTTTGCAATGTACCCAGGCATATAAGACAGGCTTAGGGTAGGAAGTGAAATATTTTGTAATGTGTTTGACATAACTGTGTAAAAGGCAAAGTAACACTATACAGTCTGTAGTGGATTCCTTAATGATGTTGTGTTGCCATCTTTCATTGAATCCATTGAAGATGACAAATGTAATCCCTGTAGGATTTCGTATATTTCCATATTAGTGTTTCTTTTGAATCTTCGAGGTACTTATGACCACTGTCTCAACAGTTTAAGCCCATAACTTTATCTTTTATATCCTATGTGACTCTGCTTTAGACTTCTCACAGCTTACCAATCTGAGCGGAGGTCACACAGCTGGGCTGTGTTGCAGCTAGATTTTGGATCCCTAAGGCAGACAACCGAGCCTTGCGGATGAATGATATTAGGGAAAAGAAGTCACTCTAGATAAGGTGGAGGCCAGAGCCCGTGGTGACTCTGGAGTATACCTTTCATTTTTCTCTGGAAAGAAGAGGCATCTGTCTGAAGGTCTACTTGTGCCAGAGTCCCCTTAAGCAAGTAGAAATGGTCATTGGTTTCCTTACCTGGCAAGGTCATATGTCTTAGTTTAGAGCTGTTTGCTTCAGTTCTTTTCTCAGTAGGCAACAGTTGTACCCGTTATGACAATGTTGGGCAATTTTGTGTGATTTGGAGAAAGAAGGGTTTAGATACAGCCTGCTTCAGACTCGACTGGTTAGGTGGATGAGTACTGTCTCAAAAGCCTTTCTAGTTGTGCCTGGGGGGAACACAAATATTTCTTTTTAGAGGAAAGTTTGAAGGCAGTGTGGCGTGAATATAAATATGAGGGGAAGAAATATTGTGACATTCTGCTCACAAGGTCTCATTTACGACTTTGGATACCATGAAACATGAAATAGGCCATGACCCTTTGGTTTGCTTTGTTGGCATTACAATCAATCAACTGAATAACTTATTATAAGGCTTTGACTTTTTTTTTTTTTTTAAAATAAACCCCATCTAAACTCAGGACAGCAATTCAACATAACAGTTTATATGCCAGTGTTCAGCATGACCACTGTTTTCATTAACCAGAGGAGCAAAGGGTGTGCTGCTATCGATGTAGGCTGTTGCAGCTTGGTAACTTAGCTCCATGGAATCCTGTAATAACTTTGGGGACACTAGTTATGTCAAATGTTGAGGTAAGCAATATTTATAGTGATCTTCCATTCACAATCACATGGTCATCAACCATCTCACCATAGACCACCACAGAACCTAGACTGCCTACTTCCATTTGCAACTGTTGTGTACCATCACACGTAACCTCCAGTACTGGGAGACCTGAAGAGGAACTGTTAAATTCTGTAGGTACATCCCAGGGATTCCACTGAATTTCAAAATGTCATTCTATTATACAGAACTGTAATATTGCTTTGGAAAAGCTTAAGCAGTTTGGTTCTAGTAACATAAGTGTCTTGGTATGTTGTCAAAACCAAATTAAAATCTTGAAGCTAGTGACCTGGATGATATGCTCACAGTCTGGAGGAAACTAACCACTGATTTTCAGGCACTTAAAAAACGCAGCTGCATGATTAGTTTTGACATGCCACCTTGTCTTGTGTCTCAAGACAAATGCAGTACTGAAAACGTAGATGGATCCTCATTTTCAGGCATTGCACTTGCCATGGTCCCTGCTGTATGACCGTAGTCACTCACTTGCATCAACAGCATTTTCAGTTGAGACATGTAAGTAGAGCAAGTGTTGTGGTCGGTTGTGGGCTAACCAAAGCAAGCATGGGAGGTGTTAGGTTTAGAAGGAAGTTTCGGGCAAAGTATGTGAATCTTGCAGCTTGCCAAGCCTGAGAATAGATACAGCTAAAAGCATAAGTTCTTTTGCCTTGCTTCTTTTAGAGTGTGGCCTATCCTTCGCTTCATTGCCATAGTTTTTGCATTGTCACACCCAGATTCCCCAGATGGTATGCTGTATCACTATACCCGAAGCATGTGTTCTACTATCATCTCTTCAGAAGGAACTACTGATGCTTAGAGCAATGAAAGTTTAAAACAAACAAAAAAAAGGCAACCAAAACAAAAAACCTTATGATACTTATATAGGGCAAGCTGGATTTGTGCATCACAGGTTCTCAGGCTGCATTGTAAGATAGCCATTTCAGGGCCTATGTTCCTGCAACACATTTGATGGTCTTAGCCTGTGATTGTTGTGTCTTCTATTTCGTAAGTCAAGTCACTTTCTTGGTAGGAAAGCTAATTTGCCTTTTGAGGTGTCTGGTCCTTCCCTGGCTAAAGCTCTTCTGCAAAGAGATATGTTTTATAAAAAAAAGTAAGGCTGGCTGTTTTTGTCCTTGTTTCTGCTAAGTTCTAACTAGTGCTGTCCCTAAGATCTGGGTAGGAGTGAGTCCACCATCCTGACAATGTTACTGTTCCACTAAAGACCGATTTCCAGGCTCTCAGCTCAAGTTGCCTGACTTCTCACAATCTCTCAGGAACATAATCTCTTGAGACATTGTGGGAGGAACTTGGGCACTGTCAATGCTGAAAATGTCACTGCATGCCCTGAGGTATTTAACCACCAAACAAGTGTAACATTTTCTTTAGTAGCAGCTTTCACAAGCTGCCGTCTTTTGTAACTCTAGGCTGACTCAACAGTTGTAGTTGTCAAAGGGTAGCAGCTGTGAACATAGATTCAAGAAAGTGATGGTGGAAAATCTGACGATATTATCCTTGTAGTTGAGTTGAGGTTTGGTTAGCACAGGCAGCTGGCTGCATTGAGTAAGTCCATCTTGAGGGGGGAGGAATGGTCAACAATAATTTATATTCTCCCTTGCTAAAGTGTATGTTTATGCCTTGTATGAAATAAAAATTTTCTATTGCTTTGAGTAATCTGAACTGCACTGTATTTCTTTCCATGCTACACTTGCATAACAGCAAGTAACAAAGGGAAACAGTAGATACTTATCCTTAGTATTAAAGTTCACTGACATGGTATCTTTTGTTGTGATCCAAAGTATTAATGTTTTGTTTGAGACTCTATGTAGAAATTACTTTTGTTATTGAACTGCAACACTTAGCCTTCTTGAAGTAATCTTGACTCTGTCCAACTCTGATGAATGAAAAATCTCTTCATGCAGGAATCTTAACCTTTTTCTGGCAGCACAAATTATTTGGAAATATGGCAGTAAGCCAGTGGCTGAATTTGGCAACTCCACAATGAATGTATCTTGCCTTTGAAGCACTGTCCCAGACTTAACTGTCCCTGATTTTCACGAGCCTATTGTGTTTGCATGTGAGAGAGAAATCTGCATATCACAGAGCATCATAGTGAAGGCTGCATGATGCAGCAACATCGAACAACGAAAGCAAGCTTATCTGCCTGTGGCAGGACTTTTCAAACAGTTTTGTTTAAAGGAAGAAAACCGAGGTAGTGGCGTGGAAGTACACAAAGACCAAAATTATTTTTAATGTTTTAATCTCTGTATTGGTTTGCTTAAATATAGTAGGCTGAAAAAACCTCAGTGACTGACTTTTGTTACAATAGAATGGTATGACTGTCTGACTATAACTACAAGACCCGTCACCTGCCATGTTTGGACTGGGTTGTATGACCTGGCATGGATGTTACTGAGGACTGCAATGACAGTGATACACCGCTGTTGGCATGTGTTAACATGAACCTGGACAGTAACACAGTTGTCTATTATGTGAAAGTAATTTCCATCTGTTTTATGATTCAAAATACTGTTTAAAGTTACTGCAGCTTCCTGTTTTGATCCAATACATAACATTTCCTAATCTCTGCTTAGGGAAAAAATAGGAGGGTTTATAGTGATAGGGACTTTCTTAGCACAAGAGATTCTCAATAATGTCTGGAGGACTGGAGTTGAATCCAGGAAAGAGTTTTCTTTGATGGACATTCCCAGAATCACTAGAATTAAGAAGGGAATGGTATACTGTTTTTTTCATAGCGTAATTGTCTGGAATAAAGCAAGTTTTTCTTCTTGAGGAAGGCCAAGGAGTTTGGGACTTGCATTAAATCTATTTCCACTGGAAACTGCTGTCATGCACATAGCGAGCAATCCTGTGGAGCTGGGAAGAAAACCAATGTTTTTCCATTAACAACAGAATTGAAACACTTTCTATATAATCTCACTAATAGTGAGTCCTCTGGAGAATGCAGTCATAATTTTAATTAATTAAAAACTAGGTTACTTGATCCTTAGGATAAATTCTAGTGATTCTCTAACACTTTGAAAATTCAGTCAGTTTTCAAGAATCGGGTGAGGTTGAATGATATCCATCATTAATTAAATAACCTCCATCATCTTCTTTTTAGTTCAGGGTCCAAATTCTCTGATTTTTTTTTTTTTTTTATAACTTTATAGTTAACCTAGCATAACATGCTTTTGACTGTGAACAGTTTCTAATTGGGAGAATTATTATCACAGTTCATATTCAGAAGACTCAATGCTCTATGCTTTTGTTCCCTGCTGGTTTCCATTTTCTTTATATTCCATTCTCAGCTGGCTAGTTTACTGCCTAATATTATCATTCCAGATACGTTCTCTGCCTCCTTGAAATTATTTGAAAATCTTGAAACCCAAGCTCAAATTCAGTTTAGCTTAATAAGATAGTCTGGCTGTTCATGAACAGATCTGACCTTCCTGCCTTGGGGATGGTGACAGCTGTCAGAGGCACGGAGGAAATCCAGGGGCTCATTACTGCTTCATCTATCTGTTTTTAATTTAACAGAAATCTGCCAGAGACCAAATTCAAATCATTGTTGCAACATGGCACCTGCTCAAAACAGAAGGATTCTGCCATTTGTGTAGCCCAGTGATCCCTGGAAACTGTGAATTGTTAAGAGAGCATGCTGGAGTAAAAGGCTTGCTTTTATACCTGTCTGAAGGAGGCCAGGTGGATGGCAGGATCTGGTTATTCCTTCTTACATTGTGTTTAGTCTAGAAAGGTCTTTTAAAGCACTAGAGAGCTAGAACTGGGAAAAAAAGGTATTATATTAAGTTTTCTACTGATACTTACAGTGTTTATTCTACCTTGGATTAGCTAGGCTTTCTTGTTAGACACTTTGCCTTCTGTCTGAGTGAAGAGTGTACCTCTTCTACCAAAAAGATCGGTGTTCTTCCTGTTCTGAAAACGGCTTCCATTTTCACTGGTGTCTTTTGCTGTACCTGTAGGAACATAAGGGCTAAACAGACTGAATGCTGGTGTCCCTTATTTTAAATGGGGGTATTTAGCTGAGAAACTTCAGCAGTGCTACCAAATTATGAAAGAGCAAAACTCTTCAGCTGTCAGACATTGCCAACTCTTGTGCAATCATGTTTAAGAGCATTTTGGAAGAGTCTTTTGCATGTTCTTGGCTTATCTGCTAAGGAAAGCTGTCTTGCTGTTTATGTATTAAGATTACTTGTATTTGTTGCCTGATGCAATGTACCATAGGGCATGAGCTTTAAAATAGTACTGCTTGGGTACCAAAACATGTCTGGTTGCAGCAGCATGGAAATTTGTGTATTGATTTACTCTTCCCTTTGGCCAGTGTTTTCTAATGAAAAAATCTTATGAATAATGACAAGGGAGAGGAGGAAACCACTCTGAGTAGAGTAGCATTTGCATAATAGTGCACTGGAAAGAATTTGTCTTATAAATAAAATCCAAATGAACACATACACATTCATCAACTGAGATATGTAAAACACAGTCTGGCAATGCTTCAGAACACAAGCAAGACTGGAAAATGATTAGCTCTTTTCACAGTAGGATTACCTATGCAAAGAAAGGCTGTATTGTTTGGGGCTTCTGTTGTTTTGTAACCAGGTTTATTGATGAAGAACCCTATAGGTGAAGGAATCTTAAAGAACAGAAACATCTATTAATCCTCTGGGATAATTTTTCACTTTCAGTTGGGTCTTGTGGAATATACAGGAAACGGCAAAGATGGACTAAAATTTTCTCATGACACAAAATGGTAATTATAGAATCAAAACATCTTAATGACTACAGATACACACCTATAAATGGTGCAAAAATTCTGGAAATTATGTGAGCTAAGCAAAACGTAGTTGCTTGCAAAATAATAAGCACTTAGGATGAAAAAACAGAATGAATTGTTTAGTGGTTTCTGTTTAATAGAACTGTCAGAGAACTTAGGCTTACTGTTTAATTTGTTTTCCCTAAGTATAATGAGCTTTAACCTAATTCCAGACATTTAATGTGAACTTTGTGTCCACTTTACTTAGGGCGCATTGCTGATAAAAGAAATAAAGTTTACATCATTTTGATTAAAATATTTTCAATAGACAGTTACTGTATGGTGAGCTTTCTAGTGAAAATCCTTCATTTAAGAGTATTTTCCTTCCAATGTGTTCTTCTATATTCAGTAATTCTTATAATTTGTTGCCTCATTGGGAAAATTTTCCCTTACAAAGACTTGGCAAACTTTTTTTAGAATCTACTGCCTTCAAAAGACTGTTTAAAAATATGCTGTGAAGAAATGGAAGTTAAAGGAACATACGGAAAACTTTCTGATTTTTGCTAATGGCTCTTCTGTAAGTATTTCTTCCAACAGGTATTTTCACCTTGCGGGTTTGTATAGTTAAAGTTAGGGACAACATACAAGATATCTACTTCTTGCCCTTGCTCAGTACAACTGTAATGGTATCTTGCTTTTGTTTTATACCAGAAACACTGAACACATGGAGAAAAATTTTACCTGATTATAAATTTAAACACTTAGGCACTGTTTCTCTTCATTTTTGGGGAAAAAAAAAAGGATTAAAATTAGAGAAACTTTCATAATATGCTACTTAAACGCTGTTGCAAAAAACCTGGAGGCTTGTTATTTTCCTTTTTTTTTTTAAGCTTTAATTGCTACAGATTTCTCATTTTAAAAAGCAGGAAAGAATGAAATAGCTAGAGATGTTTCTACAAGATTACATTTTTGTGAAATATTACGTTGGCTGGAGGAGAAATTTCTCTTAACTAGTCTTGATGTCAGAGTCATATCTTTATCTCCTGACCATGGGAGAGAGTGTCAGCATCTGTTTTGTCAAGCAGGTTAAAGAAGTAACATTTTTGAAAGAATGCACCAACTGCTGTAAATTCTCACATCTTAACTGACTCCAGTAGATGGGAAGACGTGTACAATCTGTTTAACCATTTGGCAATAGCTGATTCCAGCCAATTGCAGATGAACTTTAAAATTGTTATCTTTACCTGTTCACACAGTTGTCCAGAGGCTGATTTTATGAATCTGAAATGATACCCAGATTTTTGGGTATCATGTGTATCAGACAATATTTTTTGGTGAGTAAATTTCTATCAAGAGCACTGAATGCCATTTTGACAGGTCACTACACTGCCAAATCTGTGCTTTCTTCAATAGCTCCATTTCTTTTCCCGCATTTGAACAGTTATTCCTCTTGGGAAAATGTGCCTTTGGAACAGTGTTAGACTAAAAAATGATGTGTGGAGGCAACTTATGGCCACCTGCTGTCAGGCAGCATTACACTAACTACAGCTTCTCATTTCCTGTCATGATCACTTGCATCTGTTTTCTTCCCATTTTGGAAACTAAGATTGCTCTGCATGATGAAATATACAGTAATTTGGTCAGCTCTGCCCCACATGGTCCTGTTTGTTACAACAAGCTAACAAAAAAATGAGGAACTGTAAAAGATTATTTTAAAATGTCTTACTTAGGCTTTCCTTTCATGCTTTTCCACCTCACCTTCAGTCTCACATACAATATTGAGGAGCACTTAAGTGCATTTTCACAGTCTTTGGCACATAGCACTCCTTCACTGAGAGGAAGATGGGGAATATATTCTAACCTGAGAACCACTTAGTGCTGCTCTCAATTCCAAGGAGTAAACATGTTTGTGTCTACGCTATAAATATTCTTGCATGAATTGGAGCAGAACACTGGCTTAGAGGAGCTATTGCTTATCCTCCTCCTACGCCAGAGGTGGGGAAGGTTTCTTGCAAACCCAGTGTAGACTGGCCTTGAATAATAGTCTCTGCTATGACCAATAAAATAAATTAAGCTCTTCAACAAAGCTCTATTTCCACAAGCTGCTGTCTCTCTAAGAAGGCTCATGCTCTCTTTCTACCTGTCTTGTAGAAATGACATGAACACATTGGTGCCCGTGAGAGAACCTATGCTAAAAGAGCTTGCAGAAGCTCTTCTGTTGTTGTTTGCAGCAATGCTGAAAAATTATACCTTCAGTTCAGAACACTGCCTCCAATTCCCTCCAAGCTTGAAATACACGCATCTGTAAGCACAACTCTTCTCAGAAGAACATGCACCTTTTTAAGAGTCTAGTTTAGCCAATATCAGAAGAAAAGCAGTGATATGAAAGACAAGAGAAAGTCAACAAGAGGCAGTTCTACTACTAGTACTAACAGAAGAAGAAGAAAAGTACAAACAAAAGAATTACAAATAATGGCATTTTGGCCACTGTTGTCAACAGTATTTACAATTCTCTGTGGACTAGCACTTGCTAGCTTGCTAAAACTTGCTAAAAATCAAGTAAATGTTTTATATCTTGGAGTGTGATGCAAAAAGGGTCCCCAAAACTTTGATCTGTTATATCATTGACACAGCTTATTTGAAAACAGATTTACCCTGAAGATTAGATTTAATTTGATTTCATTGAAATATTAATTTCTTTATCCTTACTGCTTACTGTAGTTTTTCTATGGTATTCGTTTTATTGTAGTAGCATGTAAACTTTTGGTCTTCCTAAAGAGGTAAAACACAATTCTGCTACACATCTTTATGGGGCTAGACCATCTGTTGGTAGACAGTGGCAAAATGACTAGTAGTTGCTAGAGCATTAACTGGAACGCTAGACTATCTGTTGAATGCTCTGCTTATTTGTCTTTGCTTAACTCTATTACTTGGATTCTTGTAGTATCTAGAAGCCCTAGTCATGGATCTAAGCCCTATTACAACAGGAACAGCTGTGCAAACATCAGAGTAAAGAGCATGTTTCTGTCTTGTGTAGTCTCTAACTACAAAAACATTACTGTCTGAATGTGAAAACATACACTGTATTGCCATACATGAAACAATGAATGCTAATACAATATATTAGTACAATAAGCCCTGATTTCATCAGGAGGTTGAATGAGATGAACTTTAGTGGTTCATCCTATACTAAATTATTCTATGATTTAGAAAAGACTGTGTTCCCTTGTGGGTCCAATAAGGGCTTATTCTTAATGAAGATTGATATTAATGGCTCCATTGTGTTGCCTTAACTTTGTTATATCTAAATTGCAACCAAAGTTCAAGGGCAGAGTGCCAGATCAAATACAAGCAATAAATATGTTTCCCTCTAATATTAAAATCATCTTACATATGTGGCATCGGTGTTGCAGGATGCCAGACTGAACAGTTCTACACTCTTATGTCTGAAGTAATGTGCCAAGGCAACTAGATTGTTTTCTTAGTGTGTATGAACTTACCTACACAGTTGGAAGACAACATTGCCATTGCTATCGGTTATGGGCAATCTTCACAGGTTTGGGTTTTGCAGTTCTATACATGGTATAATTATGTAACCTCTGCAATGTTCCTGGGAAATGCTAAAATAGAAGGTTCCCCTCTTTCCTTATCTTTCAAGATACATGGTTTCTTTCAACTGATTATTCCTGTCTTTCTCAACACTCCTCAGAATACGCCTTTCTAATAATGTAACTAATAGCTTCACCAGCAAAGCTGTGTCATGAATACATCCTTGTTATGCCCCAAAAACAATTTCTTTGCAAGTTGCACTCCAGACTGACTAATCAAAGTGGCCACACACTTTAAATGTTCATACATACAAAGGGCATAGACTGGGCCAGAATCAAGCTTATTATCTGGTCTTGTGCACACGGCTTTCAGTGCTGTAGGTTCAACAGTTATTCACTGTTGTGTCCAGACTTCTGTGTGTTCTTCATCTCCCTATGGACATAGATGTTTTCATGCAAGCCAGCTCCTGCTTTCTAGGTTCAGGACAGTTCAAGCCTTGTTTCATATAGAAGAGCAGGTTTTTGTATTTTCCTTCAAATATAAATGTATCCTAGTCTTCATGATGAAGTGCTGGACTTCTGCTTCAGAGATATAAAGTAATAGGAGACAAAGAACCAGACTGACATGGATGAAGTAAACTTCCATGTGATGGCCATGCAGGGCAGGGGGGCATTGCACCAGGGGAAAGCTGCTGGTTTTCTCCTTCTATAGCATAAAACTGGTAGCGGAGTGCTGATCCCACAGTCCTGGTTATGGGGGTGTCTTTGCTACAGGTAACCACATCTGTCTGCCTTGTCACTATAGAGAAACATCCTTGTTTCTCTGACCAGTGGGAGTGATGTCTTCTCCTATGTTCATACCTTTCCTCCAGTTACTGTTAAATGTCCATGAATATGACCTGCTTATACTTTTGTAAGTGACTTGCGTTGTTCCAACCTTGACTGACACTGAAATGCTTAAAATTGTCTCACGCTCTGACTCTGAATCCTCCTGACTTTCAGAAGGATTTGTCAGCTACTAGATTTAATATTATAAGGGATTTAACCTACCAATATCTCTTTAAGATTTGCTGCTGTTCTTGATGTAATGAGCTTAAAAGGGGAAAGCCCATCAATATCCTGCATAGGCTGCCCTACAGCAGACGGAAAATTAATTCATGCTAGCTTTCTTTAAAGTTAGTAGCTGTTATATCTTGAAAAAAATGTTCTTTTTGACTTATTACAGAGAGTACTCAGCTCTTCTCAATCTGTTTTGTTATTGTTGCTCAAAGGGTAGGTTTCATGTCATGTCCCTTGGTCTTCTTGTGTTAGGAAAGGACATAAAAATGGTGGGATTTCTTAGTAGTTATTTCTAATTCTCCTTCCTACTTTAGAATATCTTAAAATATTGCTTTAGAAACTTGATTCCAGTTTTTCTACATCTTCAGGGAAACTTTATCCTCATATTCTGCCTTCTTTCACAGCTATCTCTTGATCATCATCTCTTGATTTGTCCGCATGGTCTATCTCTCCTCCCCCTCCTCACCCAAGCAATTTAATTTTATTGTGTTAGAGATCCTAATTCCACTCTTTAGTGGAGTGTTTCCAGCTCAATCATTCTGTTCCCAGTTTCTTCAATGTCTGCCTTAATTTCATAGACCTCATTATCCATGAGGGTTTACATTCACTAGTCATCTGGCTAGACAGAGTACCTTTAATGAGGTACCTCTCTTCTTTGTGTTCAGCCTTTTACCCACAGAGTTTACTTGGTACGGGAGATTAATTTTTAGGCAACTGAAAGGAATCTACTTGCACAGTCTTCTCATAACCAAATAAGATTACTTTAATGACAATAATTTGCCTTATTTTTATTGTTGCTTCTGAAAGAAATAGTCACTTATCAGGCAAATACTCCAGGGGATAATGCTGAGTCTAGGACAGGCAATATAGATTATGCCAATGAGCTTGAAGCTCTAATGGCTAGAGCTGCCATTTTAATCTTAACAGATGCTCTTTCTTCCTTATCCCTTTCTGCCCCTCTGCCCCCCTAATATCTTTGTCAAGAAGTAATCTTGCAGCAGTGCCTTCCTGTTGAAAGAGGTTGCTTAGTTTAATTTGTCAAAAGGTGTATTTATTACAATGTTATAAAAGTTTTCTAAACACTTTATGAAATTCAAGCCATATTCTTTTATGTTACTGGTAGGATTCAGATCATTTTAATTGAGGAGTTCTCAGACTAAGTGGCTGCAATTTCCTTTTTATCCTTCTACTGCTGAGAAGGGCTTGGGAGAAGGAGTCTTTGGTTTTGAATCATTGCCCTTCACTGCCATGAACATTAGAAAACATAAAACTGTCAGTCCACGTAACCTAAAACTCAGTTTACTGAAATGCATACACGAGTCAACTAAACAGAAAATCTTTATAGATGTAATTCTTTCCCAAAGCAACTGCACATGCAGAACTAAAATCAGTGGGAAAGTTTAAGGTTATAACTTCACTGAAAGTAAATAGACTTTTATAAAAATACAACAAAGGTAATATTTAGTTTAACGTACGGTCAGTATTATAGGACACCCATTAACTCCTTAAATTCACAAGGTTTCACAGAACTAACTGAGGGGTTGAAATCGACATTGCTCAGTGAATATTTGCAGTCTACATGTCTGTTTGGTTAAGAACTATTTAAGTTCATATGAGCTCAGTTATAACAGACTAAAATAAATGTCTGCAATTCCTATGTCTTATCATGTTGCTCAGGAGATGTGAAAGTTACGAAATCTTACAACTCAAATAATACCTTTCTTTGTTATACGTTGATAATGTCCAGCAAAGTGACTTTTGCTCAAGGAAGCTTTTGTGTAAATACCTGGCAGGTGACGAGCAATGCTGCCTCACTTGTAGAAAATAGAAGTGTTTTTGGGGATGTATAAAATGGTATGTATACCTTAGACAAAAGATACTACAGACATGGGTTGGGAAATTTAACTTGTTCTAGCCTTTTTTAACACACAGAAATAATGTATGATTATTACTGTCAAATATTCTAATATATTCTAATATATTCTGATAACAAATATCTAATAAGTTCAGTAACAGCTACACATTATAAAAACTCATTTCTCTTGTTAATTTAATTCTGTTTTCTACAAAATCAGCAGAAAATGAGATCTGAACCTTGGTACTTCAGAAACACTGTGTGTGTGTTGGGGGGGAGGTCTGCAGCAGAGCTAATAGGAGTGGAGGATGAACTGAGTAGATGTGATAACAAAAGTGGACCTGTTCTAGTAACTGTCTGAAACAGTAGTTGTCAGTATCTGTGGGAGCTACTTACAGTATTCATGTCTATTCGCTCTATTTCATAGGTTGTGACAGCTTGAAACATCTGATGTTACAGAAGAGAATTTTTTTTAACTCTGGTTATTCTGGCTATTTCAACAAAGCTTTGTTTTTTCCAAGTCAAAGTCCTGGCCTTCCAAAGGGAGGGAGAGTTTGCCTGTGGTATACCAGTAAGACACTCTTTTACCCAGCCACTCTTATACTGGGTCTCTAATTTCTGCTAGGCAGGTTCGTTGTCTTCTCTGTGAGGCTCTCAGATGAAGTCATCAAGTTTAAGAAAGAGCTACGAGAACTACTGATCTTGTCTTCAGCCCCAAGAATTCGACAGGTCCAAATTTAAAATTGTCTCCTACCATACTGTTATCTGGTCATTAGTAGTGCAGTACCTCCCCCTCTACCTAGACATACAAACGTTTCCATAAAGAAAGCTAACATACAGCTTTCATTAAGCACTGAACACAACGAGTCATGAAATCAAATGAGCTAAGCATAAAGTACTGTATTTTTAGGTGCAGAACTGCTTTATAAAATGGATGGATGTCCATGGTTTGTGAATCCAGTAGTGCCAGCCCAGCCAATTATGCCTTTCTACTTGATCAAATTTCTGATTGTCTATTGTAATTTTAGACAATACAAATTGCTTTGAGGAACCTTTACAAAGGACGAACTGATTAGTCAGATTAATTGATTCTAAGTGATCAGCTACTCTACTTCAAGATAGCTTAACCTGCTTCAAATGTGACAAATGACTGTTGAGTATGGCCATTTATTAAGAATGAAAATATCTTTATGGCTAAAAATAATTATTAAAGCTTATGAAATAAAAAGCTTTAATTTGTCCTGTGGTTTAAAGTTTAACCTTGTTATGCTCTTACAACTATCAAGATGGGAGACAGACATTACTGCTTTCCAGCCACTTCTGCTAGGGAAATTCCTTCAAGAATTCATCAGTTTACTCTTTAATAACAGAGTATTAACACTGAGATATTGGAATAAAGCATTCAGCGAGTGCAGTTTTTCACAGGTATCTTGCTATGGCTGAACACCATTGTGATGGGTACTCTTTGGAAGCTGATTAAATTTAAAAAATAAGTAAAGTTAATCTTTCAGCTGAAAACCATTAAGATTTTTCTGTAAGACAGCTGTTACATGTTGGTATACACAAATGTTAGCTTTAGCATGAAATGAAAATATATTGAATTCATTGGATGGGTCTGTAAACACCTTTATTTTTATCACATTTTAAAGACACAAACCAAGAAACTTGAACCCGTAAAGTCAGATAACCCATGAATCAAGAGGAACTGTTATTAATTCCTTATGGTTTCTCCCCTATTATACATCTGTTCTTGTGCTGCACCAATATAGCATGCCCCCTACAGCCATTTGTTATGTGTGAAGTTGTCAGTACTGCACAGTATTTCTTGCTCTATTGTGTTTTTGAAGTGAATTGCAGCCTCTCCCACAGAACTAGCAGACGCACATGAGCTGAGTTAGATGTGGCTGCAGACTTAGAGAGGCAAAGCATCTTTTGGAGCTATATTGATAACAGTCAGTCATGCGAATGTTTATACATTTCACAAAGTCATTAAGGCATGTGGATAACAGAACATTATGAAGTGGATTTGCAAATACTTCCCCATTCTCAATGTGATACATTGCAACCACAGCAAGAACAATTAGAGCGTCTGCTATTGAATGTTTTTTTCATACTTTTATATTTAGTTTTATATACTACACAGGTCAGTAAGAAACTTTATAGGAAGCCATTAGTGATTTTGTGGACATGTTAGTTGTTTTTTTCATTACACCTTGTTGGCGTTCCGCTCCTATTCTTTCCGCTGGAGAAAATCTGCTGGTTTGTCAATGTTCACAATAAGTTTGGTCTGCAGAAACTTCTTTGAAATTACAGGTTTCATGCTATTTTGTCTGACAACTTCTGTTTATAGAACACTCTGGATACTCCTCATTTTCAGTCATCAAGTAAGCATAGCTGTACTGTATGTAGTTCTCTTGATATTTCCCTTTGACCTAATGATGTATGACAGCCTTAACTTTACACTTCAGTGCTTGCTTATCTCCTACCATCACTTTATTGGATCAGTTACACTAGTTTGTTTCTCACTTCTGTTGTTTTCTTTTAGTATGAAAGATTCTGCTTTTTTAAGAAGAGCTCACTCAAAACTGTGAATTATATCTGTGCATAAATGTGCATGCTGTGTAGTAACAGATTAGCAAACAGATGACAACTGGCTTTATACAGAAATAGGTGAACTTAAAAAGCAATCTGTCAAATGCCAGCATGACAGTATGGTCCAAATTTTGAGACAGTGATCTGAGGATTAGCATCTCGGAAGCTGTTCTCTGTCTTGCCATATCTCATTTTGAACATGGCACAGTCAAGGATGCTAAGTCGATTTCCCCTCAGAAGCCTGAGAAATCTGAAATTGTACGAATGATTGCAGGAAGTAGTCTGCTAGCAAGATGAGAACACTGAAAACAAAACTGAGTTTTCATCTACAGCTGATAGGCAACTGTTTAATAAGCTAGTACACTGGCTTTGGTCAGCAGTCTTACATTAGCAGAGTGTAATTTCCTTAGTTAGAACGCACATCAAAGGACCCTCTCAGAAAATTATCCCTGAACGTCTGAAAACCTCTGAAAGGAAGTCTAGGCTTCCTGTCATTTGCCTTTAAAAGAATAACAGTAGTAATTGGACAATCTTGTAGTGTTCCTGGATTGTTCTTTGTCAAAAAGCAAAAGATGAACTGGAAAAAATGCAGCTTGCACTAACCTTGCAATAACTGTTTTAGAAATGTCACCTCCACGTGTCAATCCGAAAACTAGGAATGGATCTACCAGTTCAAGCTGGAACAGTGAAACCTGAAATCTGCAGAAGTGGTGACTGTTGAGCAGTGTCTGTTCCAATATTTTCCTTCTCCAGTATGTAGGCAAGATTAGTACTGTTATACATAATGTTATACATATATTAATACTATTATAACATAACTGTTTCATGTCACTGCTCCATGAAGTAGATAATCTGCCTAAAGCATGGCAATTTGGGGCTAAATCTTTTAGTCAGAAAGGTTCCCTGGTCAAGTTCATAACACAGCCTCACAGACCTCAAGAGGATATGGTGGAAGGTACATTTGCATAGTACAATTGCTACTTGTGTAACTACAGTTGTATTCTGCATACCACTATACTCTATCCAGGTGTCTCTGTCAGGCCATCAGTTTTACTTCTGTTTGTTAATAGCATGGTTTCTGAGTCCTTTGGATAACTGGCTAACTCATGGGCAACATGGAATTTGAAACTAATAATAGAAAAAAGGTGTTCATGAGCAGAAGGCAGTTGTGATTTGATGTTATATTCAGTCTCAACTCTGCTACCACCAACCAAAAGGCGTACCAACCAGAAACACTCTCCATTTTCTTTATTTTTCCCTGTCCTATCTTTTTCTCACCCTTCTTGGGAAGCCTCTGATTCATGTAGAGCCAGGGGTACAGCTGTTTCACATGGTCTGGAGGGCACAGCACCATTGGTCAAGCCATTGACATCTCCCACATGCGCTGGCACTACCTGACCCACTTTGGGAGACTTAAACGGCATTACAGAGGCTATATGGTGTGCTCTTCCAGATGTTACATGAGTGTGCCACATGTTGTGTATGGTCCTATCCATGCGAGATATCATGACACTGCATGGATGTTCTCATAGTAAATGCCTGCCTTTGAGTTGCATCACTTGTAGATAGGATGACTTGAAGTGTCTTGTTGCTTTTAACCACCTCTTTCCCTGAATAGCCCTGTCCTACTGCATGCAGCTGCTGCCTAACCATGTGTCCGTAAGCTGAATCACTGTGCACGTGTTTTAGGAGAATTGTATAAAACCTGCCAATGAACAAATGGGCAAAGCTGCTTTGGAACTCAATTGCTCAGAAACACAGACGTCTTCTTAGGAAATGAATGTAGACTGAATGTAGGCACTTGTCCTTAGCCAACAGAATCAGTCATCAAATATCCTTAAGGTCTTGCTTCGAAGTTTGTTGTTTCGTAATCAGATAACATTTTCGTCATGCCTTCTTTCCTTAATTGTTGCTTGGAACAGTTCTTGGGTGAACCAACTTAGGGGAAAATCTTTAAGAATTTATTTGAAATTATTTTTCTTTTCTGTATATTTTAAATATATTGCATTTTAGAAACAATTTGTATTAACTTAAAATATTTGAATAATTTGTGGTGGCAGATTGAGACATTTAGAATCACTTGAAATTAACTGCTTTTAGAAAAAAATTCAGGGAAACAGTGTGTACGCTTAAACAAGTGTCTGTCATGATTTTAAGGAAGTAAAATGTTGTGCATTTCTTAATAATGTGGCATTTGGTTCTTGTTGAAAAGATTTCCTGGTAGTTCTGTTAATATCATTCTATGTTATAGCTTCCGTGATTTATCTCCTTCCTGCTATTAAACTGAGTAAAAATAAAGATCTCTAACACAGAGATAATAAAAAAGAAGAAAGGCTGATTTTTTTCCCATCGTTCTTTGGTGAGTTAAGCACATCACGTTCCCTACAGAAAGGAGGATGAGGAAGGTTGAAGCATGCTTAAGATGTTAACTTTTGCAGCTGTTGTGAATGTATGGTGTTAGAGAAAATACATCTGGAAATTTTTTAAACCAAACCAAACCAAAAAGCAGAACAGTCTTTCAGTATATTAAGTTCAAGAATGCAGCATATGGGGCAGCAAATGCAGTACAGGGACACTGTGAAAAGCTTTACCAAACACTCTTTTCTGACCACTGTTAAAAATAAGACACTTTCCTCCAAAGTTGAGCAGTATGTGCAAAATGCAGCTTGTAGCAGCTGCAGCATGTATTTAAGTAAATGGAAGAGACCAAGGATGGATTTGGGGGAGTGGTGAAGAGTTTTAGGAGCTATGAGTGGGGCTGGAGTTTCACTGTCCTTCTCAGCCTCTTCCATGACTGCATTTCCTCTCTCTGCTATAGGAGATCCCCAAGACTTTTTCTGCCCAGGACACAAAAGTATTATGGGGGAGTGTACTGATTTTCAGGTCTTCCTTCATTGAACTAGCACATAAATGCAGCCATACAGCTCAGGAAACATCTACAGATCTTGTCCCTTTATCAAGAAAGTTTAAAAAAAAAAAAATTTTGGAGGTTATGGGAGTTAAGGTGCTGCTTTTGGAACCCTGCACTGAGACAGAGCATTGCCGATAGCCACGTTGTGATATACTTTAGACCATCTGTAGCTACACTTTCAAGGTTCAGAGTCACAGGAAGACTCTTTTCAGAGGAAAAAACTCAGCCTTTTGTACCACCCAACCCTTTGCACTTCTCCCTCATAATCCCTCACGCTCCTCTCACATCTTGTCACGATGTTGCTCTTTCCCCCAAAAGGGACGGTGATCACCACAGCCCCTAAGCCCTGCTGTGCGCTTGCAGCATAACTGGTTTACGTTCTACTGGTAGTGAACCTCAAAAGTTTTACACCAGAGGCATCTGTGCTACCCAGGTTTTACAGCAAGGCAAGGAGATAGCAGGGATATGCTATGTGCCAATAAATAGTTCTGCTACTTGAATCTTAAGTGCACCAAGAAGGCGCTGGTGCATACTTTCTTTTTTAAAACTGCTGCCACAGCAGCTGATCCCAGAGAGGAGTGTATGGGTTATCCCACACCTTCAGGTGCAGATGTCTGGGAGGGAAGAGACTTCCCTGAGATGCACGTACATTGCTGACGTTTTGTGTTGCTCAGCAAAGACATTGGCTGTGTCAAAACGCATTGCTCACTTTTTACAAAAGCCTGCTGCTATTCTCCTCTGCAGACAGTGCAACCCTTTCCAGACCTCCTCAGAACAATCTGAACTTTCCCTTCCAGTGTCAGCCAGGGCTGGCTGAATGTCACCAGTGTCCTTGCCCTGTATACTGTGTTCTCCTCTCCTGGTTGCCAGAGCTCAGTAAAAGTCTGTTCTGGCTGGGTAGTTCTGCCTTTGTGTATTGGGTTTGTATGGCAAGGTTTTGGTAGCAGAGGGGCTACAGGAGTTGCTTCTGCGAGAAGCTGCTAGAAGCTTCCCCTATGTCCAATAAAGTCAATGCCAGCTGGCTCCAAGTCGGACCTGCCACTGGCCAAGGCTGAGCCCATCAGCGATGGTGGTAGTGCCTCTGGGATAACATATTTAAGAAAGGGAAAAGAAGTTACGGGGAGTAGCAATTGCAGCTGGGGAGAGGAGTGAGAATATGTGAGAGGAACAACTCTGCAGACACCAAGGTCAGGGAAGAAGGAGGGGGAGGAGGTGCTCCAGGCGCCGGAGCAGAGATTCCCCTGCAGCCTGTGGTGAAGACCATGGTGAGGCAGGCTGTCCCCCTGCAGCCCATGGAGGTTAATGGAAGAGCAGATATCCACCTGCAGCCCGTGGAGGATCCCATGCCAGAGCAGGTGGATGTGCCCTGAAGGAGGCTGTGACCCCATGGGAAGCCCGTGCTGGAGCAGGCTCCTGGCAGCACCTGTGGCCCCATGGAGAGGGGAGCCCACGCTGGAGCAGGTTTGCTGGCAGGACTTGTGACCCCGTGGGGGACCCACGCTGGAGCAGTCTGTTCCTGAAGGACTGCACCCCGTGGAAGGGACCCACGCTGGAGCAGTTCGTGGAGGACTGCAGCCCATGGGACGGACTCACGTTGGAGAAGTTGGTGGAGAACTGTCTCCCGTGGGAGCGACCCCATGCTGGAGCAGGGGAAGAGTGTGAGGAGTCCCTGCCCCCGAGGAGGAAGGAGCGGCAGAGACAACGTGTGATGAACTGACTGCAACTGCCATTCCCAGTCCCCCTGTGCCGTTCCTGGGGGAGGAGGTAGAAAATTTGGGAGTAAAGTTAAGCCCGGGATGAAGGGAGAGGTGGGGGGAAGGTGTTTTTAAGATTTGGTTTTATTTCTCATTATCCTACTCTGATTTGATTGGCAATAAATTAAATTATTTTTTTCCCCAAGTCGAGTCTGTTTTGCCCCGTGCTGGTGGTTGCTGAGTGATCTCGCTGTCCTTATCTCAACCCACGAGCCTTTCGTTATATTTTCTCTCCCCTGTCCAGCTGAGGAAGGGGAGTGATAGAGCGGCTTTGGTGGGCACCTGGCATCCAGCCAGGGTCAACCCACCACACTTTGTTACTTCTGCAGAGCAGGGAATTAAATTACCTTGCCTGAAGGTCTCTCTAAAACTGTTTGCCTGTCTCAGTAGCCTCTCTGGTAAGGATATTTTGAACCCTATAAATGATCATGGACCAACAAGAGCTCAGTTCTGTTCTTGTAACCAGAAAATACAGCTAGCAAATCAAGAAGAAAACACACATGTCCTGAAAGGCAGTTTTCTTCTTTTCTATGAACATAGATTATCTTTAGTTCATACTTTTAAACAAGTGCTACTTGTCCGTTGAATCTTGCCAAATGTTAAAGCAGAAGAGTAAGTAATCGTCTTCGGGTCCTGTGTCACTCATTTCATGCAAGTTCCACTGTAGGTAAACATTGGTCAGAGGGCCCCTTCAGTTTGCCAAATGTGGCTTTTCTTGTACCAGGACTCTGAAGATGGCAAGGATTATGGACATCCTGTGAAGAACTGACGAAGGAAATTGGGATAGAAAGGCCTTGAGACTTAAGCTTGGACTGTGTGTGGAGAGATGGATTGTGCATGCTCTGCTCTGTAGTCTAAAACTAGAGTTTCTGTACATACTACCCTGGCAAGCAGCCAAAGGAGCAATCTTACCCATATATGACTCAGTTTCGATTCACAATGTAAGTCAGCATGTAGGTAATGAGGATGAACAGGAGTCTGGGATTTTAGAGTAAAGTTAGTGTCCTTCCATGGTCCCAATATAGATGATCCAGTGACCATGCAAATAGAACTAGAGTCCAGCCTATCTCTTGTCTGCGTATGTATAAAAACAAACAAACAAAAAACACTAACCAGAATCCAACAGGCAAATATTAACCCCTCTAAGAACATATTCAATTTGCATAATTCTGTCACTCCTACAAACTCTCACAGACTTCATTGCCTGTAAATGGCAGTTGAAATTCAAGCAACAGATGGTGGATTTTTGCCTGTGCTTGATTTTATTCATCCCATTTTTTAAATGCAGTACAACTAGTCAAGCTTTGAATTGATTATGGTTATACCCATGTGCTTTCAAAATTGATATAAATGAGGTGTTAGTGGAAAATTTAGTCATCAGATGATTACTCCTCCATTTAAGAGCCACACATAAGTAAGACAACGGCTATTGAGAATTACAGTGAAGGTGTCTACATCTGTAACTCCTATTACCTATTTTTTTTTTTAAATCTGTGTTTTTACTGCATTTCTTAGTTTAATCTGAAATACATGTTCATACTTAAAAATCAGAGTTTGTACCTCCGAATTTGAAAAGTTTATCACACAGCAAGACCAGAAGTGTTGACACGAATTTCCAGTCATGATGGCTGAGCAAATCCACAACACTAAGCTTAAGACAAGAAAACTATTCATTAGGCACATGCTGTCCTGAATGGTGCTTGTGCTACTGGACCCAAATCCTTCAGAAATTTCACACTGAGAAAAACAATCCTCTTTGGAAAAGGAACAATTACCTTTCTGCAGTCGCTTTCTCCAGGAATTGATTGATTCTTCACTTGTTTCAGAACTGAGATAGTTCTTTATTTGGGACCTCTTGATCCTTGAATGGAGCTACTACTCTACCATCACAGGTGTAACAGATGATACCTACCCTGCATTAGGTAAAAACCCCGAAGAGCCTTGCATATAAACCACAAGATATCTATATTGGCAGAAGCTTTTAAAAACAAAACAAGCAAAAAAAGCGTAATTTACCTGGAACAGACAGAAATGTAGTGAATTCCTAAGATCGTGTAAGACATGTCTTGGTAGCTTCTCATGTGGTTTTATAATAATTGTTTTTCATGCCATGATACTTACTCAAAAGAGATTTGTACTTGTGCATAACAGTAGTAAGAAACTACTATCTAAGTTACAACTGACTTGTTGAATGTTTTTACATACACACTGATCAATGGAACAAGGCCTTGGAGGCACCACTTAAAATCTCTCACTGCAAAGCCAGATCTGTGGGGTCACAGATCCAGACCCCAGCGTTGAGCTGTGAGGTGTCTTCTTTTGTTGTTGCATTCATTTTGAAGAGGCCAGTTACTGACGTTCTCACTTTCTCCACTCTGCAGCACAAGTCTGAGGATCACCTTAAGATTAGAAATGACATTTTTTTTCACATAGACTGGTCAGGAATTGCTCTATTTTTTCCATTATTCAAAAGACTTTTTTGGTCATATTTCATAAGTCTTTGGTTTTTTCCCACACATTCTAAATACTTTTTGAGCTTTGGTTTTCTGAAAATGAATCAAAAGCTAATGTGAAGATAATTGCTTTGAAATCTAGGTCCGTCATCTGTTGAATTCCACTTGCAGCATTCCAAAACAGCAACAAGCTCTGTGCATTTTGTAGCATGTTTATTTTTTCTTGTTTCTTTAATATCAAATCTTCAGTTTCATTCTTTGTCTTTTTGTAATTAATGTTCTAATAAAATGAACATTATGAAATGAAATTTCTACATTTCAGCTTCAAGTGTATGAAACCTTATTCCCAATGTTATTCTACATTAAATAGTTTCCAAGGGTCATTATTCATTAATAACCCAATACTAACTATTAAAAACCACATATTTACTCTTACACTAAAATAGTGAAGAATATTAACTGAAATATAGGCAACAAATTTATCATAATAGCATTGGTTTTAACATTAGCACAAAGTTGCTTACCCATTAAATGACATACATGCATTTTATATATATATATCTCTCAACTAATTTAAATTCAACTCTTGATTATGAATTTCTGAAGCTATGAAAATAACTAGAATAGTCAAGGCTGTCATTCTAGAACATTACTTACTAAAAATTTGTAACTCGTAACTCCATACTCTGAAGTGTGGGTGCTGTTATTCAAAAGGAGTACATTGTTCCCCACCACAGCCTCCCTCTCTGACAGACTGATGCCAGCTCTCTTCACCCATCATGTATCTCTCACCTCCACCCCATCGCAGAGGGGCAGGTCAAATGCAGCACTGCAGAAAGTGTGTATCTGGTACCCTGTGGCTGCCCACTTATACTCTTTGCAGACAAATGCCCTTTAGGCCATTTTCAGAAGTTTTTCAGAAGTGTGTGCGTGCTCCTGGGCCATTCATCTGTCATTTGATCCCTAATGAATATTCTCTACAGTTTTTATATGGGATATCTTTAGTTTCTTAGATGCTTCCTCATTTATGACTTCCTTTAAAATACAGCTTTATTTCATCAAATATATTGTGTTCTGAAATATTTTCTTAATAATTAGGGCAAATTCTTCCTTAATTTCACCTCATTGTTTCTCCATACTTTTTATTGTACCATGCTAAATAAAATTCCTCTGCTCTGGCTGTTTAGAAGCATTAAATATTTGTTGAATAGGACCAAAGAACATCTTCCTTTCCTCTTTTATTGTAATTTATATACCTCTTAAACATGCCTCTTAAATCAGCCCCTCTGGGATGTGATAATTTTGTGGTTTTGTGAGTTCCCTTCATTATATTTATTTCCTTCTTGTAACAAAATATTTAGAATGGAAAAGTGTGTTCCCTTTGTCACTGACTTAGAGTCAGAGAGCTGACTGTTACCTCTGCAGTATAGAGTGATTCCTTTCATTTTTGCACACCAAAATTTTAATTGCTTTTGGTTGTGGCATTAGATTAATGTCCTAGGATAACAAATTAAATATATGTTAAAAAATGTAGCCTTATGTGTCTCAGCACTTATCATAATTATTGAGATACAACAGTAGTACTATACTGCAGTAGTAGCAGTTTCACTGCAGTACCACCAGTACTTTACCAGCAAGAATTTTAATAAGGCATAGAGCATTTTAACAGCTTCTCTTAAGCAATTCCTTCCCTCCTTCCCCCACTGCCAAAACAAAATCTGATTCCCCATCAACATTACCCATGACTTTAAATATTTTTTAGATCTCTTTGGATCATCATAATCTCATAGATGAGTAAATCCTATAATGCATTAACTGATAGTAAATAACAAAATTAGCATTTATCCCCCGCTAACTCATTCTGTCAAACTCTTTCAGAAACATTAAAAAAAAAAAAGTTGCAAGCATTGAAAACTCATCATTTAACTGTATGTTTTGAATTAATGAGGACAACGCTAACCAAACCTCTCTTCTTGTCAGAAGTTGTGAATATGGATATCCATCCATATTTAGTTTCCCAGGGTAATTTCAGTAATATTTTTGGGAAAGTGTTCAAGTTGATTCTGTTGCCTGTACAGGCTAAATTTGTCCTTGCAAATACACAGTTGGTTTTCACAGATGGGATTTTGATTATGATCCTTGTCTTGATCGTGTAATGATTAAAATGCAAAAATATGTCACAAGGCTTTCCCATGTTGGAAAGAATGTCTTGATGTAACTGAGAATTCAGTTTATTCTTCAGTAGAAAATGTGGTTTAAGGGTACAGTCTGATTTCTTGATGGGGGTCCAGTCAAGATCGTTGTTTATAGTGGATGTGATTGTATTAGGCAAGGATGTTTATTTCAAACCTAGTGTTGTACACGGATCAAAAGAAGAGTATTCTGTCAAGATGTGGATTTGTTGTTTGATCTACCTAATTCCTTTATCCAACCTCATTCCTGACTGTTGTTTGTATTTCATTTCCTTTCTTTCTCAACCTTCTC
The DNA here is from genome assembly GCF_018139145.2 of Gymnogyps californianus. Lineage (NCBI taxonomy): Eukaryota > Metazoa > Chordata > Aves > Accipitriformes > Cathartidae > Gymnogyps > Gymnogyps californianus. The sequence continues at coordinate 74,946,829 of NC_059472.1, read as the reverse complement.
TTTTCCCTTCTCACTTTGCTTTTTCTGCTCTAGTCTTTGGCCTTTCACACTCTTTTAAGACCTCCTCTTTCAGCTCAGGTGCTTCCCCTTTCCTAAAGGATTTGAAATAAGAAGTAGGTGCCCCATGTTCACAATTCTAACACAATTACAGATCTCCCAAAGCAAACCTGTGAATTTGGATTGTAACATTTGCTTCCCAGACACCATTCACTATATTATTGTTCTTCTAGGTGTAAAGATAGCGACAAAATAATTAAATGGCCTTGCTATTAACTTTCTTCTTTGGGTAAAGCATCAAGTGCTTCTGATGCTGCGTAGAAGTGCAAGACTGTCGTGGCTTAACCCCAGCCAGCAACTAAGCACCACACAGCTGCTCACTCACACCCCCCTGGTGGGATGGGGGAGAGAATCAGAAGAGTAAAAATGGGAAAGCTCATAGGTTGAGATAAAGACAGTTTAATAGGGAAAGTAAAAGCTGCACAAGCAAGCAAAGCAAAAGAAGGAATTCATTCACTACTTCCCATTGGCAGGCAGGTGTTCAGCCATCTTCAGAAAAGCAGGGCTCCATCACGTATAACAGTTACTTGGGAAGACAAAACACCATAATGCTGAACGTCTCCCCCCTCTTCCTTCTTCTTCCCCCGCCTTTACATGCTGATCATGATGTCATATGGTATGGAATATCCCTTTGGTCAGTTGGGGTCAGCTGTCCTGGCTGTGTCCCCTCCCAGGTTCTTGTGCAGCCCCAACCTCCTCACTGGTGGGGTGGTGTGAGAAGCAGAAAAGGCCTTGACGCTGTGTAAGCACTGCTCAGCAATAACAAAAACATCCCTGAATTATCAACACTGTTTTCAGCACCAATCCAAGACACAGCCCCATACTAGCTACTGTGAAGAAAATTAACTCTATCCCAGCCAAAACCAGCACAAAGACAAAATATGCAATAGCTTTGTGAGATATGAAGTAAATTTTTAGTCTTTTAGAGAACCTTGTATGATTTTTTTTCAGAAAGAAAAAACGGTAAGAATAATCAGAAATGTTAGGTACAGTTTTCAGTAATTAAAATCCTTTCTACTGGACTGCCTGTCACAAGAACCAAATGCGTGGCTTCATTGCTTAGACTTTTCAGAAGTGACATTCTGGCAAACTCAATGCTCCACATGCTCTTCCTCCACTTCCCCATAGGAACTACCACTGAATTTTCTACCTTTGCAAACTGTCATCTGCTCCCATTACTTACTTCAAAAAAATTCTTTTGTTTAGTCTGCTTGGGTCCATACTATAGATCTGGGCAAGTGCTGTATTATAACCTTGTTTGTCTGTCAAGAATTCACTATTTTTTCACATGCGCTCACAAGTGGACCATTGCCTTATCTACTGCATGTTGGTTATACCCACTTTGCCAATGCATCTGTCTCAGGCAGCAGCCTGTGGCAGCGAGGCTCATTATCTGTCTCGTATGCCTGTTCATGGTAAGAGTAGACTGGTAAGGTCTTTCAGGCAAGGGAAGGTGCAGTTCACAAGCCTCAGTGTTTTCTCACCTGCACTCTGACAAATTTGCCACACTTACTGTTTGTTTTCTTTCCATGGTCCCTCCACTCTGCTTTTGGCATCACACTGATATGTCCATAGGTCTCTGCTGTCCTCCAGAAGGAGGCCAGGTGAGACATAACACACAGACAATATGCCAAACAGGAGGATAGTGCTTCCAGAGGCTGTAAGTGGGGCATCAAACTGTATTGCCAGTCCAGGCTGACAGCATCTGCTTGGTGAACTGCCTTGACTGCTGGTCATGACGCAATCTCCACAGTAGATTTGGGGCCTGGAGAACCCATATTCACAGGCTGGGACCAGGTTGTGCCATGTACCTTGGATGAACAGTTGTGGGTGCCAATGCTTTGTCATAGAGAGAACATCCCTAGTGTGCCAGCCATAGCTAGACTCCACCAAGCTGGCATGGGCTGATTGCAGCTTTGGAAGGGTGGCAATATGTAGTTTGGTTAGAAGTGAGGGTCTCTCTGAGGACTGGGTGGAGGACAATGGGCAAGATGCAGAAACTACTCCCTCTGGGTCATCTGGGAGTCAGGGCATAGGATGTGTGAGACCTGTAGGCTTTATGGTATCTGCTGCACCAGCTTTGAAAGTTATATCTTGTCCTATGTGGTGAGTAGGTGAACCAGGCTTCCTGGGGAGATTTAAGGTGTGTCAGCTGCCAGGTGGTGCCATTTGTCAGTAGGCAGCAATCCGAATAGCAGCATCATTGACTCTTACCACTGCATTAGCTATGAAAGTCTGGGGGGGTTGCTTTCTTCATGGTACCCAACTCCTGTCTTGTCTAGGGCACCCAGTACTGTGCAGCGGCTGATAAAGCAAGAGCTTGACCAAGAGGAAGCGATGAGGCAAAGATGAAGGCTGGGTGGCTGTTTCTTCTCCCTGTCCCCTGCCCAGGTAGAAGAGCAGGCTTAGTTATTCATGGAAAACCACAGGCTTCATAGCACACTCTTGGCAAAAGATCACATACAGTTTATCATAATAGGGCCACATACGACATGTCCTGGTCTTCCATGGCATCTGAATCCTGGAAGGTACCTTCATATTGTTAATGGTCATACAACAGGAGAGACAAAGCTCTCCTGTTTCCCATCCACCCATCCTGTCCACTGTGGGTGAAACAGAGGCAGAACTACTCCTAGCCCTGTGTTGTTCCCCATATTTCTAAAATTTTGGGGAAGGGACTGGAGAGTCTGTCCTTTGCCCAGAGACCATCTAAAATAACAAGAGGAGCTCTCTGTAGCTAGTGATATTGGTCCTCCTTACTTAGTCATATGTGTGCGGCAACTGAAAAGTCCCTGAGCTGTCATACTCTTGAACTGTTCCAAGGTTTCATTTCAGAGAAAGGTAATTGGGCTGCTCTGAGATCAATGTGGGATGACCTAACATGTACAGACTGAGAGTATCCAGGAGATCTGCTCATGGAGCCAATCCTTGGTGTTTGTTATTTTATTTAGCAATGTTTGCAGCCATAAATCATAATCTTTTGCTTACAGTAGATCATTCATTTTGACTGTCTCTTTTTACTAAGATGTTAAATAGCCTGCTGTGCCTTTTGTATCAGATTGACTTTGGATTATGATTATCGCACAAGAGTATGAGAATGTCTTATACCAGAAGTTGTAATATTATCTTGGCATGTTGGCATTTCTGATGTCACACTCTTTCAAATGCATTCATCTATTGCTTATGAAAACAAGAGTATTAAGAGTGCAAATTAGATGCAAAATTAAGTATATTTTTTTCTGAAAAGGAATGCATGTCAGTACTGGAGTTGTGAATTTCTTGTATTGAAGTGGAGGTTTGTTTTTTCCTGCTAGATATGGTCCATAGCGGTATATAATTGATTCAGTCTCTTGTCATCACAGATTGATTTTAGAATCATGTTTTGAGGATTGCCAAAAATATTCTAGAGTTTCTTGTTCTTGCACTATGTGCGATATCTCCCCAAGATAATTTGTTTATTATAGAGGAGATTACTTGTTCTTTAAGTATGGAATCAGTTACCCGTTTGAGGCCACTGTGTTTACTTTTGGAATGAAGGATACTGCTGTGTGCATTTACAGGTATAAATAATAGATTTTTTATCTTTTTGATGATACTTTTTATAAGTATTTTTTAAGTTTCTTCTTTAGACAGGAATTGTTTCTATTTTACACATCTATGTTCTCTACAGTAATTTTAAAGGAACTTCTCATAACCTTTAAACATACTGAGAAACTTTCTTATGTCCAAGTTTGTTATCTCATTCCAGCAATCTGTCCTGATCCAGAAACATCATTTTCTAGTTTTAATGTGGAGCAAATCCTGTTTGTATTTTTATGGTTATGTATTGGGTTTGCATGGCAAGCTTTTGCTAGCACGGGGGGCTGCAGGGGGGGCTACAGGGGTGGCTTCTGTGAGAAGCTGCTAGAAGCTTCCTCTGTGTCCAATAGAGCCAATGCCAGCCAGCTCCAAGACGGACCCGCTGCTGGCCAAAGCTGAGCCCATCAGCCACGGTGGTAGTGCCTCTGGGATAACATATTAAAGAAGGGGGGAAAAAAATGGTGCAACAAACTGCAGCTGGGGAGAGGAGTGAGAATATGTGAGAGGAGCAACTCTGCAGACACCAAGGTCAGGGAAGGAGGGGGAGGAGGTGCTCCAGGTGCCAGAGCAGAGGTTCCCCTGCAGCCCGTGCTGAAGACCATGGTGAGGCAGGCTGTCCCCTTGCAGCCCATGGAGGTTAATGGAAGAGCAGATATCCACCTGCAGCCCATGCAGGACCCCATGCCAGAGCAGGTGGATGTGCCCTGAAGGAGGCTGTGACCCCATGGGAAGCCCGCGCTGGAGCAGGCTCCTGGCAGCACCTGTGGCCCCATGGAGAGAGAGGAGCCCACGCTGGAGCAGGTTTGCTGGCAGGACTTGTGACCCCGTGGGGACCCACGCTGGAGCAGTCTGTTCCTGAAGGACTGCACCCCGTGGAAGGGACCCACGCTGGAGCAGTTCGTGGAGGACTGCAGCCCATGGGAAGGACTCACGTTGGAGAAGTTGGTGGAGAACTGTCTCCCGTGGGAGCGACCCCATGCTGGAGCAGGGGAAGAGTGTGAGGAGTCCCTGCCCCCGAGGAGGAAGGAGCGGCAGAGACAACGTGTGATGAACTGACTGCAACCACCATTCCCCGTCCCCCTGCGCCGCTCAACGGCAGGAGGTAGAGAAAATCGGGAGTAAAGTTAAGCCCAGGAAGAAGGGAGAGGTGGCAGGAAGCTGTTTTAAGATTTAGTTTTTATTTCTCATTACCCTACTCTGATTTGATTGGCAATAAATTAAATTGATTTCGCCAAGTCGAGTCTATTTTGCCCATGACTGTAATTGGTGGGTGATCTCCCTGTCCTTATCGCAACCCACAAGCCTTTCATTATATTTTCTCTCCCCTGTCCAGCTGAGGAAGGGGAGTGATATAGTGGCTTTGGTGGGCACCTGGCATCCAGCCAGGGTCAACCCACCACAGCTTAGCAAGGGTCTTTAATATCAACTGAATTACAGGTAGGTATTAAGAGGCCAGGAATGCTGAGAATCACTCTTTGAATTCCAGTATACTTGCTTATGCCTTGCCAAGAGTCTCTAGTCCAGACCAAAATGTCAGCAAATATAACAGTTGAGAGTTATCCAAATGGACTGCAGGAAAAAATACAGGTCAGACTACAGGTCTATGAATAGTGGATCTATAGCTAGATTAAATATGGAATTAATGGAGGAATAATCTGACTTTTATTCATTTCTATGAATGATGTTGCTCTAAGTATCTCTGGTGGTGTCACACACCTGTAGCTCCTCATCCTCCTGGGGAATGTGGTGATAAAAGTGAGCATGCAATTCTGCTGATTGGGACCATGGTTCCAGGAAGACTAATGGTTATTTGAAGTGGGAGGCAGCTAACACACCACCATAGCTGTGCCTTAACAAAAAAACCCCAGTGCATCTCACTCAGGTGCCTGACATTACAACATCTTCACCAGTGCAATGCATCTCCTGCCGATTCACAGTTCAGCTGTGTTTCAGAAGGAGGTTACTGTCAGCCCAGACTGGTGATGGCACTGACTTGCACATTGAGAGAGATGGTAGCATGCATGAGTCTGGTCTGGAGGAGGCTGATGTCACCATCCCTCTGTGCTGAGGCAGTCTGTGGATCTCAGGAAAATTGTTTTGAACCTTATGGGGCAGGAACAAACCAGGGAGCAGGGATAGGAGTAAGGCAACAAGAGCTTGCAAGCTCCCCTCTAGCCTTTGCTTTCTTTTCCATCTGTGATGCCACCCTGTGTTCTGACCCAGCTCTCTCTTTGACTAAGCAACTGTGCATGCGCTGTTGATGTTCCTCTACTTATCCTTATACTATGCTAGAGATACGCCTCATTCCTAGTGCCCTGTGGTCCGTCTCTACAGCTAACAGTATAAGATGATAATAAAATAATCCAACCTCCCCAAATACATCACTTTTTTTCTATTCACTGTTCCTAACCCCAAAATAAGGCTGAGCATGCTTGTCAATGACATCTTTACATCAATGGGCAAGCATCATTTTCACCCAGGAGACCCCATTCTACCTGTACCTTTTCAGTGGCATGATTCAATCCAGCTAAATGTGGACAGGATAGGCATTGCTCATACAATGCCAAGGCTACACATACTGTGTCTGCATGTGATTCATTAGAAGAGAAAAGTAGATGCTGTTGAAACTGTAGCTGGAGCATAGATGCCTCAAATCTAGTATTGAATCACTTTTGAAGACACAGGGATTCTACGGCAGCAACAGTCAATGCCGTTGGGCACGGAATTAACCCTAAGTCTACCACTTTTTGCTCTACTCGTGGTCCCAGTTTGGGTTGAAGTATACTCTTTCTGATATGACTTATTAACCTTGTAGCACCTTCATGTTTTCTAAATATATAAGAGATCAGGTTGTGAGTAATATGTGGCTCTAAAACCTCAGCATTACAGAACCAGCAGTTTCTCTTCTCCTTCAGAACTGGAATAACAGGTACAGGGCTCTGTGTCAGCTTGTATTCCTTGAAAGTTTGGGGGTTCCTTGAAAGATAGACAATCTATCTTCTTTAGGGTCCCCCTGGGATATTGCATTTTCATCTGCTCCTGGAGCTCACCACCTATTCATTTCCATCATGTTTTTGTTCTTTTGCCTTAAAGAGTTTCTGAAAATGTGCTGTTCTCAGCAGGTCTTTGTAATATCATTCCCTGTAATGACATTCCATGTTCTCATCCTTCAATGTATTGCATATACCTTCTCCAGAGGGAGCTGGCACTAGATAGACCTTGTTTTAGCAGGGAGGCAAGCTTACTTTTATCCTTTTTTTATACAGCTGCTGACATGTCATATGTGCTTCTCTGTGGGCTTAATTGCTCCTTCCATTTGGCCCTGAAAAAAGTAGTTGGCCCACCCATTGGATTTAATGATGTCTGTGATTGCTTGTAAGTAAAGACTCTCTTGGTGGCAGTCATTAGCACTATCAGTGTGACAGGCTGTCATCCCCCATGTAGGTGTCAGTGTGTCTTAAAGCAATCCAGAATGGCTGCGTTCTGAATCCACCATACCGTCTTGCTTAGTGGGACCAGATTTCACAGCAAGTGCCTTGAAATTATCTAGAGACCTTAATTTATTCAAATTCTTATCTTCACTTTCATCCTCTCTTTAAATTTTAATTCCTATCTGGAAATACTACTGGTAAGTAAATATTAGCAAATTTTATTTTTAGCTGAGATGTTCTGATATGATGCTGGATTTCACATCTTTGCTGTGCTTAGTGGAGTCAATAACATGGGCTACAGAATTTGTAACGATACTTACAGACCAGCTTAGAATTTTATTTGCGATGGCACTACCAAAAATGAAAGAGCTTGTAACTCACTAGGTTTTAGCTTTCACTTCATGAGGTCTCAGCTGTTGCGCTGCTTTCCATACAGACAGAAGACAAGCCCAGTTCCCTCTACACCTTGGCTGCAAGGTGGTCACTGGCTCTGACTTTACCTCTGCTCTCTGGCTGTGTGAAATGGTCAAAGGAATATACACGGTGCCCTACTTTACCTCTTGGGGGAAAAGCTGAAGATAGTAGGGGGATGTCCCAGCAGAGCAAAAGACAAAGCATAGTCAGCTTCCTGGTTACAGAGAAATGAAATGAAATGAAACTGTACTTTAGGACTCTCAAGGTTTTTAGCTAAGGAGTTCTGATACTTACTAAATAATGTGGGAGATGGCTAAACTTTCTACAAGATCAGGGAAGGCACTTACTCTTCACTTGGATCATGTTTTTAGTTATATGATTAAGCACTGATGTTGCGTTCTTAATTATTATAAGGGAAAAATAGAAATCATTTTTATAGCAGAGGGAGGCCCTGACTGCATTAAATAATGGAATGTGTAGCCCACCTTCTTTGCATTGTCATTTATTTCTCAGCTGCCACCTTGATGTGATGAGCACATAATACAAGGAAGTCCTACTGCAGACCTTATAATTGGACTAAATATGTGAAATTACATATATATTTGTTTGTATCTTATATGAAATAAACCAAGACTCTTTTGCTGGTGAAATGTGTATCTGGGAAAAATATGTCTTCTCTAGAAAAATAAAATGAGAACTTCAGAGATAAAACCTAATTTATGTACAGATTACAGGCAGAATTTTCACCATGTTAAAAGTCGCTGTGGTTTGTTGCACACAGCAATGTATATTAACTGAGCATGTACCTCAAAGGCATAATTGGTAGAAGACGTGAGATCTTGTTTAAGGAACTTGTTTGTGTTCACTATAAACTGTTTTGGAAAAGTCCCCAGAAATAAAATGGATATCATAGCTATCCTTTTTTTGTTATATTTTAACTAGTTAGAACACATGGCTGGTGTCACAAACTTTTATTTCCTGAAATCCTCCTATTGTAAGCACTACTTTAAATAAAATTCTGCAGTCATTTATAAACATTTTATTTAAGCTAGCTTTACTTTTGTGTCTTTCTCATGACTTTCATACTTGCTGGCATTACTACAATCTAGTGAAAGTCTGAACTTTTTCCCTCTGACTGAAGTTCTGACAATGGGCCTGATCCTACTTAGAATCTAATTGCTATCACAGTCCTTGCTTACAGGGGAAATTTTGCTTCTGGCTACTCAATATCCTTGCTCTTTTGTAGTTTTTAAATGACTGTGTCTTTTGTGTTGTGTTAGATGTGTGTGGTTCTGATTGGGTGGTATATTTACCAGTAATAGCACTTTTATTGTTCCATGAAGCATTTACAATTGTACTTCTTTCAAAAAGAAACACTCCTTTTATTTTTCTGAAATCCTCATATTGTCTGACAATTTCCATGCAGTTGATTCTGAAAGGCAGGAACAATAGCAGTGCATGCTTCATAATTTTTAGCTGAAACGAAATCATTGTGGCTGAGAAAAGTAATGAAATTCACTCCTTTCATGGTCATCTGTGAATACTCTCAATTTCCCTGTGAGGATATAATGCTTTCTTTGAATATTAATATCCGGCTGATTTCTGTCATGCAGTTTTGGATTCAGATCCCTGAAGTAACTTGTTAAGCCAGCTAAGAAAACCCTATAAAGGTGATAGTACTGTAAGTAAACTTGAGGAAGCAAAAAATTTTTCCCACCTGTTTTTTTCCTGCATTGTTCAAATATTTGGAGAAAATAATTAATTTCTGTTCTTGGGCGTCAGGAACCTTTTCAGTCCCTGACCTTTCTGCATCTTTCTCTCTTCTCACAGGTGCAGCACTGATGCTTCTCATAGGATTCTGCAAAGGAAACAGTGCTGTGTCAGTGAATTAACATGACTGTTTACAAGCTCCATAACTATTCTGCATGTTAAACTTAATGAAGATTTAGCAAATACCACAGGAATCACTTGATGGTTTATTGTGCTAAGCAGTAAACAGCATTTGACACGCTTTCAGGCAAAAAAGTAGACCTTTTTCTTTTCCCATCACAGCTGCAAATTTGCCGTGGCAAGCCTAATCACCTCCACAGATTAACGTTGCTTTACCAGAGCTGTCCCCAGAGTCCATCTACTATACAGGCAGATTATCTGCCAGTTCAGAGATCCTGTCTTTGCACTATGTCTTGCTGCTGTTGGTGACATAGATACGCAGTACTGCTACCATGGTTATAGTACTCGGAAGAAGGAGGCAATTCATACTGTCAGTCTTTTCACATTGTGTTTTTGTAATATTTCTGCAATTTTTTGTAATATCTTGATCCTCAGTCCTCTGAGGTTTTACTACCCACTGTACAGTTACTACCCACTGTAATACCCACTGCTACTACCCACTGTACATTAAGGAGTATATGGAAGTATCTGCTGACCTGATACAGCTTTTTTTCTCTGTTGTAACAGCTCCAGGGCTTGGCTTATCTGTGCTTTACCCCTTATTATTTTTATGATCATTGCGTGTTTGTGTTTATATTTCTACATTTTTTTGTTCCTTACTTATGTTTCCCGGTAGGAGTGAATCTTTTAATTAAATAGAAAAAATTATCCTCCCTTGCTCAGGTAGGAAGTTTTCAGGAGGCTGCCCTTTTCTGGGAGAAGGGCTGTGCTGGAGACGGGTCATTGCAGCTCGAATGGCTCTGTCGTTCAGGCCTGCCATCAATGTAGCATGTGATTTTGCTCCTTCCACATGGGAAGCCTCACAGTGCTCAGCTTGGAGAATGACTTCTCTTCATCCCCCTCTCTTCTGTATGCTTTGACACAGAAGACTCTACTCCAAAGGTGGTGTGGGAAGGTAAAAGGAGAAATAATTGCTATTTCCTACCTTCTGCTTAACCTCTTGCTTCCTGTTTTTTCCCTGTACTTATTCAACTTTAGATAAAATTCCTGCTCCAGAGTTCCCTAGTCACATTCTTCTACGTCTAATTCCTTACAATATGTTGTTTTCTGCATTCAAAATACATATTTTCCTGTTGATCTTTCATAATGAGTTGATTCCCATAGAGAGAAATTATCATGGCAATGAAATTCTCAGTCGGAATTTTGATATCAGCAGATCCAACATTTCATACTGGGGGATGGTTTAAGAGAAAGAGGTTAATGCTTAAAAAGAACTGAAGAGAATCTGAGTCCATGTGAAGCTCCTGGAAGGCATTGAAAGTTGCCAAATCTGCATGTTTTTATACCCAATGTTTTAGAATAATGCTTTAAAATACAAAAGCTTTCTTGCATGTGGCCATCTTTTTCTCTTTCTGTGTGTCTCTCAAAGTACTTCAAACATTATTTTACAGTTTAAAGGCAATTTTTTTGTTTGCTTGTTTGGTTGGTTGGTTGGCTTTTGTTTTGTTTTGATTCACGGAGACCTTCTTGAAAGTCTGTTTCTTGAACTGCTAAGAATTCAAACTGAAAATTCTGGCCATCAGATTAAGAAGAGATTCCTTCACATCCTTATCTAATGTGTTTTAACTTTCACATGGTGCCCATTGTCAACAAAGTGTGAGGTATCTTTCTTCTCCACAAATAACAAAAGTACAAAACTAGTAATATAATCTGTATAGAGGGATATATATGCATGTGCATATAAAAACAACTGACTTCACCAAATCAGGAACTTTTGTTTTCACTGGATATGATCTTTAGAATTTAAAAGTACATGATCAAATTTCTTTTACCTGCATCTTTTGCAGAATGTCCAACAGTTTCGATCAAACTAATTTTAAAGAAAATATTGGTTAAATGCTATAGTTTGATGACCCATAGAATATAGGGTTTAGGTTATAAAACTTTCTAGGTATGACAGAATAATATTTTGAGGCTGGAGTATTATGAGCTTGTCTTGATCTCTCTTTAGGTTTGTAACACTGCTAACAGTTAAGATGTTATATGTCAATATTGGTGCACTTGTTCTTGTGGATCTTATCTCATGCAAGGATGATAGTGATGTAATTCTAATATGGTTAATTCTGAGTCTCACCGCTGTAAAATCTGAATTGGGCTCACTTTTTGATCTCATGCAATCTTTCTTAAGCATTTATCACAAACCCACTTTTTTTCTTCTGTGGTATTTCCACCTTTTCTCTGGCACAAACTAATGTGTATGTTACATGGTTGTCTATTCTTAAATATTATTAATAGCTGTTTATCAACTGCTAAAAGCTGCATGCTGAGCCATAAATAAAAGCCTGGCACATTATTATTGCTGTAAAGAAATAAGCAGCTGGAGGTCATAAACTAAATGCTTTTGGAGAAAAATAACTGCTTACTGGTTTACTGTACATTACTGTGTAGCTTTATTCATTTGAAGATAAACACTCCATTCTGAGAAACTCTAAGATTCTGTAGATACAAATGATGTCTCTATCTCGAAAGTTATTTCCAGCTGCTACTTCATATTATTTTCTAGTAAATGGTTTTGTGGCAGCTAGGGCTAGTTTGTCCTTGGATGCTCAGTGGTTTGGGGGTAAAATCTCTCCTTATTACTTTGGTCAGCGGAATGAAGGCTAGCATTTCATAGAAGTGTGATATTTCCTGTGAGCAAAAGAGTGGAGTAATGCAAGAGATGGGAAAGGACTAAAGCTCGTCTCCTGTCTCCCATTCTGGCTGGCAAAAGTAGCAGTCTTGGTATGCAGGTGGAAGGTGAGAATGAAAGTGTTGGCTGTGCACCACCCAGAAGTGTGAAATAATCTATTTCCTTTTCCCAGGCAAATGAAGGAAAGATATGGCCTTCTCAGAGCTACCAAACTCTTTGGTATCTCCTTGTAGGCATGTGAAGAAAGATGGTACTTTTCTATTTTTCTACTTGGACTGCCTACTAGAAAAGTCTAACCTACAATTAACTTGATATTATTTCTCAAGTAGATATTTATTCTGGTTTTGTGACTGGATTACTAGTGTCAGAGTAAGAATGTGGGATAAGGAGGCTTTTTTACATTTCTCTTCTGTAGCAGCACCTCAAGACTGTGACGTTCAACAGAGTTAGATGTGTAGCATGAGAAATGCCCCTCAGGGAAGGTGTGTCTGCAAACCTGAGAAACAATGCAGAAGGTACACTTACTTTCAGATATGCTTTCAGAGAGTAAATCTACACTCTGTTTTTCCTAGGAGTTCCATTTCATTGCTAGTGGCATTTCCACTGCTTGGATTATTCAACATTTGCTCACTGGAGTACTAATGGGAATGGCAGCCCCACAGTCCTCTGTTTGGTGTGGCTTGTGGCCTGAGCTCAGTGGATCACTTTGCTTTGAAACAAACAGCAGTGATCTTGAGCTGTAACATGGTGTTTTGACTCCACCAAATACTACCTTTCAAGGCTACTTTACACTGTTAAGCCTCTTAGAAGAATTGTCTGCTTAGGTGAAACCTCAGAAGGTTAAAACCCCCCATATATATTGGAGTTGCACTGTTGGGTATTATAAGTAAATTCAGAAAATCGTTTTAATAAAGGATTTGTGTGATTTATTTCCTTATGTTTCTAAGAAACCTTCAGCCTCAAAGTTCAGATCAGATGTTACACCATAAAGTGGATTGAAACATTATCTCTATTCACCTTCGTTTGAATTTTAAATGATTGCTTTTCAAACAAACTTCTTCAGTGTTTCACCCCACCCCCAAAAAAGATGCTGTTATGTCACTCATATCTCATATAACACATACCACTTATCACTGCACCCCTAATAGGCCTTTCCACAAGCCATGGCCAGCACCCCACACTAGTGGCATTTGGCGTGTTCAGCACGAGTCTGTCCTGCTCTCTCATGTTGCCCTGTAATCTGGTATACCCAGTGCTAGTAACAGGCCATGAGGTTCATACTGAGTTTGCAAGGCCTTAGGACTGAAGGTTGCCAGGTCTGCTGTGCCTGAACGTTTCTCTGAACTGCCTACAGTTTTGGTTTAATTGATTTTGCTGTAACAGCAATTTCCTAATTGGCCAGGTGCCTATGGTTAATTTGTTTCGCTGTTGCTTGTCTTCGTATGGTACCACCATGGTTTTGTGACTCTAACACAGTGATGCTATGCTGAGATGTACAAGCCTGGTGTAATGGCAGGGCCCTTGAAGTGGGGGCAGAGGATGCCGTGCAGGGGAGTGCACACATGAGATGGTAGAGTTGGCACTGGGGACCACATAGCTGAAAAAATGAAAATGGTCAGCTTAAAGAAATGCAGACCTGGACAAAACTGGTTTGAGGGGTAGCAAAGAGAACAAAGTAATAGTAACGGTACATGACATATGTGAAAGGCACTATATATACTAAATTTAGATGTAACATGGAGCTGCATGTAACATGGAGGTCAATGAGGAGAGAGCAAGATGTGAAAGCATAAAGCATCTTAGCAAACATATAGAAAGGAACGCAACTGGATCCCAGAGTGGGGAAGAAATCATCAGCACGAACATGGCATTCTTCCCAGTGTAGGACTCCAGGTGCTGACAACTCACCATGACACCACTGCCGACACCAGAATTAAACCACCAACCTTAGTACACAGAGGGGCAGAAGCTAAATATGCATATTGTAATTTTAACTGTATTAGTATATTATATTATATTTTATTATATTATACTATATTATATCTTATCTTATATTATTATGGTTATTGTTGTTGTTCTTCTTCTTCTTCTTTAAAATTAACCTTTTACTGCACAGACATTTTCTTTCTCTTTCTGTAATAATTAGATTGGATTGAGCAGTTAAAGTTTCTGCCACGGAGGCAGGTCCATTCCCTGCTTTGCAATGCAGCACAAGTTTCATGGCTGGGTAAATGGATGCCACAAGGGAGGGCATAGAAATTGTTGGTCAGATATCCATTCCTTAACACATCATCTGGCTTGGTGAGATGTGGCAGACTTTCCAGGGCATAAGAGTTAATCCAGAATCTTGGTGTGGAGCATCAGATTTATACCATATATATAAGGCAGTACAAAAGGAATGAAACAAACTGTGCTGAGCTTAGGCCAGTTTAAGGCACTTATGTCCAGTTGGATCCCACCCAAATTCATGAGAAGTCAAAACTAAGCTGATAATCCATTATCAAATATCTTCCTTCTGTTACACATCTTTGGTGATGACTGCCACCCTACTTGTATTATTTTCCTCTCCAGCATAGAAAATCAGTTTTATTTCAATCTTATTTAGCAACAGATAAAATTTATTTTTTTAATTTTTAAAAGAAATCTATTTTTTATGTCATAAAATCAATCTGCACTAAAATGACAACCTCTGAACTCCAATCTCTGTTTTAACACTGTCAGTGGTGCCCAGAATAGACCAGAACATTACTGCTAATCAAAAAATTTGGCTTGCTTTTTCTTTTAGCATCCTGCTAAAGCTGATGTGACTGCGATTGAAACAATGGCAAGCAATTTGCAGCTTTTTCAAAAGCAAAAAAAGTGAAATACTAAGATATGGTTGGGCTAAAAATAAAACTTAAAGTAAAATAAAGCTGCAGTAGTGGATGAACATTGACTAAATGTTAAAAATAAATTAAAGGAAAAGAAAAGAAAAAGGATGGTATAATAAAGACAAAAGGGAATGACAACTTCCCTCTGTGCTCCATCCAGCCCACGCAGGTTCCCTGAATGCCTACAGAATCTGTGGACTTTGAGATTCCCTCCTGGGTGTAAAGTCAAGACAGCTGTATAATAATAAAAGTCAGATTAGATAAAGTCTTGCTTAGGGAAATCAGGGCTGGTTTTTGGTTGTGAGGCTATAGATTTTAATAATACCCACAGTCAGTAACACCAATAAAAATGCTTCCCATAATTAACAAGTCCAGTTGGGATGTACCTTGTTAACCCTCATCATTTTTTTCCCAAGGAAACTAAGTACAGACAGTATAAAACACCTAATGCAGTAAAAGGGCATGCAGTTTATCAGTCTCTCTCTGTCCCTGGAACAGACGTGCTGTCATGTTTTATTTTAATGTTAAAAACATTCTACTATAATCCCCAACTTCTCTCTTTCTCCCTGCTGAAATGAATAAATTCACTACCGAGTCAGCTGTATCTACTGATCCCGAAGAACAGTTCAAAAGGAAATGAAATCATAAATGAAATAATTTGTAATATAGAAAGAATATCAATCTTGATAATACAAGTGATGTCATGTTTCTCTCTAAAATGAGGCAAATACTAGGTTAGATGATCGAGGTCACATCTGACCGTGTTAACAAAAAATGTTCTTCAAACTCTAAAAAATATTAGTAAACTCACATTACAATAGTTAAGTACCTAAATGATGACACACCATAACTATAAATAAATCAGTCCTTAATCTTGGATAAATGTTTTTACAGTGTTTTAACAGCATTCACTACTTAGTATTTCTAATCGTACAACCTCTTACCCTTACGAAAATCGAATAATATACTGCAGCCACATGAGTTGTCAACAACAAAATATTGGGTAAACTTTTTGTTGCTAATAACCTAAGCAAATGCAAAAAGAGGTGAGAGGTGAGGAGGTTAATGCTGCAGTTCCAACTTTTGATATTCATGCCATTAGTGGTACACTAATTGTTTCCAAAAGGCATCAGACATGCTGTGCAGCATAAAAGACTTGCTGCTTGTATTGCTACCCAAAACTACTATCACCCATACTGACACTTGGCAAGAAAAAAAAAAAAAAAGAAAAAAAGAAAACAATAAAAAACCCCAAACAGATTTGGGATCTGCTATTTTTATAAAATAGTAATACACCTGTATACAGAATATTGTGACTTTTATGGCCTTACATAAAAAAAAATTTCACTCTTCTTGCTTTTACTAATTATTTAAATGGAGTAATTAGTATGTAATAGTGCAAGATTTAAAGTATGGCAGAGTGCTGGCAGAGAATATTGGCTCTGGAGGATTACTTAACACTAAGAAATGGATGGCCAAGAAATGCTGAGAATCAACTGGAGTGAAATGCTTTTGTTTGACAAGCCAACACAAAAGTCTCTCTCTCCAGTGAAAGATAACACAAGAATTTCCAGAATGCAACACAGTAAATAATAAGAGGTTAAAGCATATAAAAGTAAAAACTATTCGTGCTTATAAGCATGAGAAAACTTCCAAAGCAAAAAATGGTGAGTTGAAAATTTTCAAAGGAAAGAAACTGCTGAACAATCAGTAAAATTTTTAGAAAGGTTCAGACACTTCTGCAGATATTGTGAACATTCACCATCACATTCAATAAGTTAATGGAAAATTTCCATATTCTGTCAAGTTGCTGGGTACAAACTTGTTGATGAAGTGTCTTTATAGTCTAGTGAGATAAGTGCTTGTATTGCAGTCCTTTAGTACGTATTGTGCACACTATTTCTTAGTCTGCAAGAGCTTCTTACAAATTGTTTTTCTTTCTAACAGCCATGTGCATTGCATCTGTGACATAGTCATGAGCCTCTCACAAGCACCATCCCAGATGGTTTGAAGAGAAGCAATTTCAAATGTCAGGTTTCTAACTGGAGGTCAGGCTGAAAACAACACATCTCATTGAGACAACTGCTCTGATGGTTCATTGCTCTTTGCACTTTTCTTGTTTTTCATTCCTCTTACTCCATTGAAGTTCTGTCTGACAAGCTTCGGATTGCAAGTGTCAAATAAGCTTCAACCGTACTTTATGAGAGGGTCTATCTTACACATTTTTGTAGATAGCATATTCACTAACCATATTACCATCCCTCTCTGGGCCATTTTGTTCAGGCATCTAGAACCGTACATGAAGAGTCTCTAAAGTAGGATTAAATGTATAGAACAGTTATTTTCTGGCTTGTAAATGCATAAGATACCTAGGTTTTAACTGATTACTAAGGAATTAATTAGCATTCAGGGTGACCTCCTGTTAAGACCTTTCGGTCTCTTACCAGGTCATCAATAGAGTCTTTGCTAGCCAGGCAGCTATGAGCCAGGAGAAGAAGGGTTAGCCTCCACTGGTCCCAGGAGCAGATCTGTAGTACTAGTAATTGAAAGCATGCACCAAATCCAATGGTATCAACACGCTCACATATACTTCTTTTTTTTCTCATTTCAGATTTTTATTTTTCCACGTTGATGCTATTTAGTCTTGATTCTTTGAGTTACTTGTGCTCTTCATCTTCATGGTTCTGCCTCTGCCTGTAACTCTACAGTCATAACTTGCATTGCTGTACTCTGCAGGCTTTCTCACAGCTTTTTCCCATAGAAATCTATGAGTTTCTTTGGCAGCCTGAGCCAAGGGCACATACTTGTGCCACATCAGAGCTGGGCTGTTGATCTTTGGAGCATGAACAGCTGAGCCCTGGGGGGAAGGTGAAAAAGGAAGAGTGTTACGGTCATAGAGGGTGAGATCAGTCCTACATAACCTTAAATATCTAAAAATTAGACATCAAAGTCTGAGCTAACTGCCCTAGGTTGCCTTTATCGTCAGTGAACTGAAATACCTGTTGTAAGAAGGTGAGTCATCCACAAAAATAGCATCTAAAATAAATCAAATGACTCAGCTCTGTATGTACCTGCTTCTCTCAACTGACCGACAGGAAGTGTTGAGTGACTAGTTTAAATTTAGGTATCTCCCTTTTAAATAACTGAACTAAAGTAGTTGTATTCCAGTGTTGTCTTTATGGAAATGGGCTAAAGAGGCCCACCCAAGCTATATGCAGATTGTTGTTCCACTTGCATAACCCAATGCCTCATTCAGAGTGCCTCAATTTAGCAATAGTCATTACTAGCTCTTTTTAGTTTACGTTACGGTTCAAAGATAAAGGTAACATTTTGTTTCAAGTTCATTTAGCTATTAAAAGACTAATAGAAAACATAAGGGCAATTGGATTATATGTGTCAGAAGCTGCTTCACCTGTCTTCATTTTTAAAATCACACTTATGCTACATTTCCATGGAGTAAAAACCTAGGTATGAAAGCATGTGAGAACAAGAAATAATCATGGCTTGACTCTGAAATTCCAGGTTAGATTCCTGCTGTTGCAATTAGAAAGAGAATAAAAAGAAATGTATGAATGCAAAGATATCAGAAAAAGCGTATGTTTTCTAATCTTGTACAACACTTACTGACAGAGCAGATACTAGTGTTTTAATGACAATGAAAAAGGAATAATGAAAAACATTTGGCTATTTATTTCATATCTTAGCATGACTGTTTGACATTGTGCAAATAGAATATCTCACTCAATATAAGCGTTAACAATAACTAAGATTCAAAAGAAATTAATGCAAAAAGTACTCTTAATCCATTAGTCTTGTTCTCTTGTGTTCTGGATACTAGTTTTGTGTCAAAGCCTTTCTCGGAAATCCTTTCTCCTTTTGTCTTAGTTCCAATGTTGCATGAAAACATACCAGCCAGGCTAGCTTTACTTTCCTCCCCACTTAAAAACTCGTAGTAGTTTATCTATTTCAGGTTTGTTTGGGGAAATATAAGAAGCATTACCCTGTCAACATACTGACTCATCTTCTTTGTATCGGATTTCCATGTGCTAGTATTTCCTTAGGAAACCATTGGTGGAATTACTTTGAAAGTGCTTGTGCACAAGAACATTTTGGAAATGTAAATCTAATGTGGCAGGATGCATCAAACTGGCAAAAAAATAATTATCAAGGTTTACATTTGCAATACATAGTGATACTGCTGTACTGTGAATATAGACTGATCCTTTGCAGTTTTCCTCTGCTGTGAAGTGTAGATAAGAACTCCACAGCCACAGCTGTAATTGCCCTGTAACAAGTACTCGTGCAGTAACTTGCTAATGTAGGTCCTGTGTTTCAGCATGACTTTCGTCCTTGCCGTGGTTTATCCCCAGCCAACAGCTAAGCACCATGCAGCTGCTCCCTCACTGCTCCCAGTGGGATGGGGAGGAGAATCAGGACAGAAAATAAAACTTGTGGGTTGAGATAAGAATGGTTTAATAACTAAAGTAAAATATAATACTAACAATAATAATAATGAAATATAATAATAGTAGTAGTAGTAATGAAAAGGAATATAACAAAAAAAAAGAAGGGGGGGGGACCAAAAACCAAACCAGTGATGCACAATGCAATTGCTCACCACCCACTGACCAATGCCAGAGCCACAATCCACCCCTCCTGGCCACCTCCCCCCTGTTTATATACTGGGCATGACGTTCCACGGTATGGAATATCTCTTTGGCTAACTCGGGTCAGCTGTCCTGGCTCTGCTCCCTCCCAGCTTCTTGCACACCTGCTTGCTGGCAGAGCATGGGAAACTGAAAAGTCCTTAACTTAGGATAAAAGCTACTTAGCAAAACTAAAACATCAGTGTGTTATCAACATTATTCTCACACTAAATCCAAAACACAGCGCTATACCAGCTACTAAGAAGAAAATTAACTCTATCCCAGCCGAAACCAGGACAGTCCTTCAGCATGTGATCTGATAAACTTTTCCTAGCACATGTAAGCAAAACTTGTTATAGATAGCAATTTTTCTTTTTTTTAATTTTTCCATGTTTAACTTAATACTATGTACTAATGTTGACTTCTGCAGCTTGATTATCTGTTCTATACATACGAATAAAACATTTTTCTTATTTTTAATTCACAGAGATGGAACAAGCATGATGTGCTACTAATGATGTAGTAAATCTGCTTACCACATTTATACCACAGTTGTGTTTCTTCATAATTGGAGGCATATGTACACACTATATGAAGGTAAAGAAGGGAAAAAAAAGTGTAAGCTATTATAATGATATTTATTTAATTTTACATTCATATTATATATTTCAGTATGGTTTTCCTACTGTAATTCTGTAAGCTACTTAAATGTTAAATATTTCAATAGTTACATCCCTTTGAGGATGAAAGCTCAGGTCCGTTTCTTTTCTTTCTCCTTGGGGAGAGCTAATCTGGCTAGCTATGCAAGCACATTTATTACGTTTAAATTTATTTTCATAAGTTAAAATGTATCAGGTTTTCCTAGTGTGTTATGGTGATCCTTCAGCTGCAGTTGGATTTTAAAGTATTTATTTTCTCTGTGTGTGCACTTAGATTAGCAATATTTATTCAAATACTTTGTTTCCAAATTTCTATTCAGTAATGGTTAGACATCTCTTGCCATAAGCATATATACATATATGCTTTTTTTCCCTTTGTATGCTGTTCATACATATAGCATAGTATAATTTCTTTAATTCCACACGGCACAAAAAGCTTTCAAATTGCAAAGGAAAACCAGAAAGGTAAAATATGTGCCTACAGAATGGAGAGCCCAAGAAGCCCTTAAGTGAACCTGAGGTTTTATGCTGTCCTTGTGAACTGCTGTGCATTTACCATTGTAAAGCTTATGGAAGAATTTCTCTGTGGATGCCCAGAATACTGAATGTACATCAAAAGTTCATTCTAGTCCTAAAGATATTACCAGTGGAATTGGAGTCATCATTTTAAGCATAGAGAATTCTGTTGGAATCTATATCTTTAAAAATAGACTGGTGTTTTTAAGTACATCTCTATTGTACTTTCAAAACGCATGACTGATTTATAAATCAAAATGAATTTGCTCAGGGGGTGGTGGAGAGAGGGAGAAGCACAGCATGTGTATAAGAACCATTTTGATACTGAATCTTAATTTTTAACTTGTTAATTGAATAATTCTGCAGCCTAAACAAGACCTGCTGTAGTTCCCTTGTTTTGCATTCTCTCAAAAATTCAGATTGGGACAAAGCAATAAACCCTTGGACCTTGAAAGTAAAATGTTCAAAAAGCTTTCTGTGAGGTTGGGATGCTGGAAGAAGTTATTGCAATTCTCAGTGAAGTAGTTGTTTCCAATACTGCTATAACTATCTATAAAGAGAAACCTTTGCCCTTAAATACTAGGAACTACAGTAGCTCTGTAGAAAGGAGAGGAAGAAAAAAATTCACCATGATATCTGACAAGCTGTTCTTTCCTTTCCTAGTAGAGAGAAATGCTTTCCTCTCCAATGTTACCATGGATGAACACAGAGGCCAGGCACTTGCAGAGCTCCAAAAAAGTCAATATACCACTGAGTTAATTACGTAGGAGCTCAGCTGCTTTGTTAAAATATTCAGCATTTGTAATCCATGTCATCTTAGAGAACTTTTGCCCAATGCTGGGTGCAGCAACTTTTGGAAAATCATTAACATATTTTGGATATAGGATTTTTGCTTTGAAAGTAAATGGGAAGAGCATTAAGCATAGAACTAAAATGGTAACAAGTACAAACACAATGCTAACATCTACCCAGTAATCATCTCTACTCCAGTAGAAATGCAGAGAAGGATTCATCATTAAATTAGCCCCAGTCTTTTAAGGGAGGATCTTACTTATCGTTTCATTACTAAACCTGATGCTGTTATAATTGTTTATAGAAAAAATGTATATACATAGATATATGCATGTATACATCACACTTGCACATATTGATCTCCAAGGTCCACTTGATATGTAAATACTGACTTGAATCAGTTACAGAGAAACTTATTTTAGGTTTAAAGATTGCTTTCTGAGTGTGATGTGCGTTCCATGTCATAGGGAGGATATCTTTTTTTTATTATTTTATTATCCATAGTAAAATATATGGTGCACATTTTAATGATATTAATCTCAGAGTAATTAATCTCACTGGAACGAAAAGAGTGTAGGTGCACCAAGACAATGATTGTTCTTTCTGTACAGTGATAAGTGTTAGCAGTGCTATAAGTTCATTCTCTAATGAGCCTGGTTCAATTAATATTGCCACCTCCATTAAAATAAGAGGCAGGAGTTATAAGTGCACTAAATATTAGAAATCTGATTCAGAGGCTCTGGATCTTCCTTGGAATTGCTCAGACTCAACTCGTTAGATTCTGTCCAGAACTCATCAGGTGGCTACTGTTGCATCTTAAATTTAAAACCTTTAAACACTTTTATGAATATAAGGTCGTTCAGAATGGGACGAGAGAGATTTAAAGCAAGCTCTATATCAGAGAAATTATATGGTTGAAATAGATCCAAACAATTTATCTTAAGTGCTTTCTATAAATCAACACATATTCCACTGGGACAAAATATTATGTAAATGGAACAGTGGCTCCTGACTCCTGGTCTCCAAGGACATTAACCAAGCTTCTCTGTAACTTCTCTTTACCATGTAAATTCCCTGTGAAAAGGTCTGGTTAGAAAATACTCTTCACAGACAGAATCTTTTAATCTAGTTTGTACTCATCATTCCTATCAGCTCATTGTAGAGCTTAGGAAATCAATTTTTAGAGAAAAAAGAGCTTTTGAGGGATATTGTAGACTCATTTTCAAAATGCCACAGTTTTGAAAGACTTCCTTGTCACCCAAAATGTATTCCGTACTAAAATATGTAGCTGAAGGTGACCAGAATGCTTAAGTTCAAAGGTAGTCTTATTACTGTCATCACCCTGTGTTGCTGTTGCAATGCACACAAAAGTCCTAGTAGTCCTCTAAGAGTTGCCCTCAGGTACACCAAACCAACAAAGACTGGTCTTTCTACAACACTACACTAAGTACTCTAGAAATTATCAGTATTTGTTGGGTTGTCTTTACAAATCCCAGTCCCTCTTAATAAGCCTCTGTACCCCCTTTTAGGTATCAAAACAGAGTCTGTCTGTGCTTAATTAGTCTCTGCTATAACACCATCTAGTTAACTGCCATTCAGACTTTTAGCTGCAGCTGTAGAAGCCATCATCCTGAAATTGGTTCTGGCAGCAGTGCTTTAAGTTGATCCACCTAAAACCACTTTTCTCAGTTTCTTGTGCAATGACTGTGGAGGGGCAAGTGAATGAAGCAGTCATCTAGCCCAATTTAGGAGTTTACAATGGAAAGTGGGAAATTCAGACTTGCTAGGCTGCACATTCATAACCAGCCATCAGGTGAGTGAGAGGTACCAAAGGAATTAAAACCTCAGGACACCAGGCATCTTCAGGGCAACATACAGTCAGAGACAGATAGTCATTTTCCACAAAGCAGGCACAAAGGTCTGATATTGAGCTACTTGTAGAGAGCCAGCATCAGGACCACTGGCTTTGCCCATTGAAAGCAAATCCCTGTCTCTAGAAACGCACATTGACCCTGATGTCTGAGAATGCTTCTGCATATGCCTGGCCCAGACAATCACTGTCTCAGCTCGTCCCTGCATTTAAACACAATGAAGAGCTCAGACAGAAAGCTCACATCTTCACAGTGCAAGATCAGTAATTCCTGGGCAGGGAGAGCGTGGTTAAGCTCCACACCAAGTTAGCGTGGACAGCAACATCACTGAATGCAGGCTTAGGAGCATGCATGTGGTCATCCCAGGTGACGTTTTAGGAAACTTCAAAGCTGTGTTGTGTCTTCTATAACTACAGACTTTCAACCTGTTAAAGCATGTTATGCTCCTCCCTGCTTCTCACTGAAACAAAGCCATCCTGGGTGGTGGCACCCTAAGCACCTTATTGGGTAAGATTACAGGTACCTTGGGACTTGTTCATGCAGAAATATATGAGAGCTTCCAGGCAGCTCTGAAGAAAATCAGACCCATTGCTGAGAGAATTATTTGTTAAGATGCTAGTTCATTCCACTCTAACAAGCAGTACAGTAGTAGAACTCTCCCCATCACCCCCCACACCCATCTTGACACTTCCAAATCTCTTCAACAGAGAGATTATTACCTTTGACCACAAAACAGTTTTGATCTTCCCTTTCATTGCTGCGACAGGTGTTTTTTTATTCCTAGATACTTTCTCCCACTGGGATCTTCAGTGTTCAGAGGGACACAATAAGAATTCCCTGCCCAGCTGAGGACAGGAGCTCCACAGACATCTTCAGCTTTCTGGGAGATGCTAACAGAACAGCAGACATGGAGAGGGAGAAGATACCTCCACCCTTCCCACATTCATGCTAATGTACAACCCAGAGGCAAAAGATTAAAACTGGCCTTTTTTTTCAGACATCCCTCCTCTTGCTAGGCTCTTTCCCAGCTTCTCTGTTTCTCTAAGCTTCAAATTTGGGGTATGATGCCAGCCACTTGGTTGGTAGTTAACAGAGATACATCTGATGCAAAGATACACCTCCCATTCAGGGTTCATTTGGTGCCATCCCCACACTGCAATTTAATCTTAGTTAACATGGAATATAAACACCTTGAGATTCATGTAGGATGCCAGTGGAAACTGCTGCTTGGTAAGCCAAATAAAACCGTTGACTGCACAGCACCTGAATAGAAGTTAACAATTCTGCACTACACATGTCTTGCAAAGAAGCCACCATAGGCTCCAAGTAGCACTTATCTTTAACAAAGACTTAGCATGCACACAGGAAGCTCATGGGCACAGGAGACGCGTTCACAGGTTGGGTCCATCACATTTCCTGTGCATTTTTCTTGGTGAACGTAAGCCCTGTTTAGAGAAGTCAATGCCATTTTCTTTCCCTTTATCATCTCTGGCCTCAAAAAGCTAAAGCTTTGTGGGATTTCTTTTGAATTTCCCAGGGATTTCAACGTCATTCCCCTCTCTAGACACCATCATATATTTGACTGTAAATGTTAGATATAAGCAGGGTATTGCGGTCTTAATATGTTGGAGGTGGTCAATATTGCCATTGCCAAGAGAAATGAAAGGATCAGCCAATGGGGTAAGGCTATTCTCTCAGGTAACAGAGCTTCCGCTCTCTCTGCTGGTGGAGGACAATTAAATCTAATGAGGATGCTGTTGCAGAGTAGATGATTGTGATAAAAGAGCCTGAAATAACTCTTAAAGAGGTCTTAACATGCAACTTGAATGCAAACCAAAATTTGAAACACCTGCATTTTGTTTCTGCATATAATTAACATTATACTATGTTAAAAAAACCCAAAACCAACAGCAGAGGGGATATTTCTCAGTATGTAAATTGTACAGATCAGGGTTTAAAAATCCTGACTCCTTCATGCTTCACAACAAGATTCTCCTGAATATTTTATTTTCTTAAGTCTTTATTCCTTTGCCTCTCACCATAGAATGATATCACAACCAAGGAAAAAAAATCTGTTCCTTGAGTTAATCAATCAACAAAAGGTACTTAACATGTACTGTTTTATTTACAAAACTTCTGTAGCACAACAGTTTAACAGTTGGAATTTTTTACTCTATGCTGAACATTCATACTAGAAAAAGTTTTAAGCATTATGTTAGAGGTAAGATACTCGAGTATTAAAACCAGTGCTTGTTCACTCCAACTGATAGCATAGGTTTATTAGAATTGTTTGAGTCCTGTTTGAACTTTTACCTAAGTGGTTTTTGCTGCCATTAATTTAATGTTTACAGCTTCTCTATTTAAAATGTAGTTTCTATCGATATTACTTCACTTACACAGAAAAATATTGATTGAAAACACTAGATATCAACTTATGATGTTAGTCTTGCCTTCCTTCCCTGCAGTCCTGTGTATCTGGATTATCTTCTGTGTTTGATTTTCATGTCCTTCTTCCACAGCTGAATTTACTCAAAATTGCCTTCAAAGTATGCCATACATTTTTCACATAGGTTCGTTCTTTGATTCATACTGGTACATTTCATAGATCTGGGGTGTATTAGTACTACGTGAATTTTTAATTGTACACCTTCTAGTGTAAATATTTATCTAAGTGATAGCTCTATTCAGAGATTTTAAAAGAATGGCAAGATACAAAATGATTATGTATGCTATCATAGTGGTTATGTTGTTCTTAATAGCTCAGAACACAAAGTTGTTTATCATCTTAGATTATAAATTATTATATATGTTTTAAATATGGTAGAATAGTCTACCTTTTTTGTTGAGAAAATGAGAAATGCAAGGTCAATTTCACATAAAAAGTAGGAAGTGAACAAAAGTTGAGGGAAATAGAGCAGAAAAAGTTATTTTCTTTAGATATATTATTTTTCAAACCTAATTGTAGGGCTTTTAATCCTTGATGCAAGTTTATAAGAGCAGACATTTTCATACGCAATTTGGAAAACTTTGGAAAATATAAAAGTACTGAGCATCAATGTATCATGGTAAATCACAATGATATCTGGGAAGCTTTGGAATGGATATAATTGATTACTGTCTGTATTCCCTTAGAGATGAAACTTCTATATATGTTTGCTAATGAGCCAACAATAAACTTATAAAGGCAGAAATGAAATACACTTCATATAAAAACAAATATTTAGTAATTCAAAGTATTATTTTCTACATTGAGGAAACAGAATTACAATAGTATTTGATTTATAAGCACTACAATTTTCTAAATTATCTGAAAGCAATTACAGGCATATATGAAGCAGGTAAAGAAGATTTATGAAGACAGAAGTAAACTTTAATCTAGAATTAAAGACTTACAAATTAATTATATGGTCTTGTTTAAAGTGTATATTTAATTTTAGTCTTCTGGTTTAAGTTTAGGGACTTTTTAAAAGGTTTATTTTATTATTTTAAAAATACATGGATTAAATTAAACTTGGTATAAAATGGTTAGTATTTATGTTATAAGTACATCCACCTGTTAGGGAGTTTGTCCACTGCTTTTCAGTATAAGAATCTGCTGATCAGAATTTTCAAACTGTATGTTTACCTGAGCATGGATCTTTCTGATACATTTCCATAAAATATTTCAGCCATCTCAAGGATTAAAACTCAGGGAATTTTTTTTTTTTCTTTACTTAGTAAAATAAACTAAATGTAATATTAGCTTCACATTTGGAATAGGGACTTGAGAGTAGAAAGACACTTGACATCTGTGTCAGGACTTGAGCCATTCATGTTTCCCACAAAAATCCACATTCATGCTTCCTACTAAAAAAAAAGATGAAAAATATGACATTTTGGAAACTGAAAAAAAAACCCAACACTTTTATTAGGGTGAACGGGTATTCTGCACAACTAAGAATTGAAATATGTATTTTATTTCCTAGAACATGGAAAACTGAAAAATTTTGTTTAATAACTGACTTTAAACAAAATTATGAGATGTGCAACCAGTCGTTTGTTTGCTTTCCATCAGGTTTTTAGTAATCAAGTTTTATTTCTAATTTTAACTTTCCATGCTCAAGTTCTCACAGCAGAGGTGACACACTGCATGAGTGATGGGTGCTTTACATTGAAGAGAGATAATTTCTCCCTTCCCTTACCCCCAAAACAAAACAAAACAAAACAAACAACAAACCAAGAACAAATTGTGCAAATTTACTCATGCCTTTGCATGGGTAATTAAGTGAGCCACCCAGGGAGGTATTTGATTGTCCCATTTTTAGTGTTTCTTGAATGAGATGTGTAAAAATTTAATGTCACCAGTGAACACAGCCAATAAAATTTGAAATAATCTTCTTTTTAAATAGTAATGTTGACTCTAGCAAAGCCAGTGAAATCAAGGAAGTTTGTAATAATCTACGCTTCCTTCACTCCATTTTCTGAAGCCTCTCCTTCAAGTGTTATTTTCTCAGGAAAGATTCTCTGTCTCCATTTTTATTTTAAACATTTCTTTTCATTATCAAATTGAGTTCACTCACGCAAAGCACAGAAACTACACACTGTAATATCTGAATGAATTTTAAATTTTAAATATCCAACATGAAATATGGATATTTAATGAGTAAATAAATATTTAAAAGCTCACCAAAACTGTATACAATGAATTTAACCAATGCATTATAGAAAATGGTAATACAACTGTGAGAAAAAAATGCAGGCTAAATTCACTAAGTTATTCACTGTAAAATATTGTGACTTTATTCTTAAAAAGAACAGAGGGTTGTTCTTTTTTTTAGAGATGCTGAAGTATGTCACCCATTAAAGTTCTTGGCTAAGTGTGGAAAGTATTCAGTTGTTGAAAATTTTGACAGTGGAAAATCAACTACATAAACACCATAGTAGATAAAGTGACAATATTGTATAAATTGGCATTCAGTCTTAAATATTCATCTTCTAGCAAGGTTTGAAACTACTAGATGTACTTTGGGCTTGGAAATGTGTATTTCCTCTAAATACTAAGCTGATTGTCATATAGTGGATGCTTACTAATAAGTAAGAATAATCCCTCAAGGGTTTTCTTCAGAGGGTTGTTGTCATAGAATTATGACAGTCACATATTCAATCTTACAGCTAGTTAGTCATTCACCTAACTGCAAGGCTATGAATCAGAAATTCTGCGCAACAGTCCATCAATCCATTTTTATGCCCTTATGTCTTTTTTCTGAAGAGAGAAAATGGTCAATTTGACTTTGAAATGCAAGCTAACACCGTCTCCAGTTTTGTGTATAATTAATTATTTACAATTCCACTTCAAATATCAGAAAATCAGTCAATTTAGCTTTTGAATTAGACCTCAGTGTATATAAACACATTTTTCTACACTTAAACTAATGTTATGTTCCTAATTCTTATGATCTCATACATATCAAATATTTATGCTGGCACTGGGCGGGAGGATCTGAGAGTATATCACAAACCATGAAATTAGTTTAACTGCTGATTTTAAAGCCTTGCTTGCTCATCATGCCACACCTATGTGAATTTTTACTGCAGTGAGCATCAAAAGTGAGAAAAAGGAAAAGGTCAAGTCATGCTAAATGCTGGAAATTCAGAACCACAGTGTCTTTCAAAAATCCCTGTGGAAGAGGGAGCTGACAGTGCACAAACCTGCACAGTCTATATGCAGCTGTACAGCTGTTATGCAGCTGTACAGTCTGAACCCAGAGTTGAATTTTTTATTTATTTGCAACTGGCAACTTTTGTTCATACTGATTTTAGAAATCCATGGCAAAGTAAGATTAATCCAGTCCAGTTACCCAGTTAAATTACATGAAAGTTAAGAAAGAGGAAGCTGAGACATTTTTCTTGTGCCGTTGATGAATATTTTAAATCTCATTGAAGTAGAACATCATAAAACCATTAACGATCTTAAGAAATTAATGACCAATTAACTGTTAACAATAACCTTCTAACATTGAGCTACTGGGAAAACTCTTTGACAGCAGTCATAACTAATTTTCACTATTCCTCAGCATTTAGAGATGAAGAGCACAGTGCATATTTGGAAGACAGCAACTGGAGGGTTTGGGAGGATGTTCCTTAACAGAGCAGTTTAGACTGTTGCTGTATTTTTTCCTAGGGAAATTATTCTCACAAATGCTGGCAAAAAGTTGTGTAACTAGTCAGTGAAACTAATGACCTAAGAAAGCTGTACTTACTGAAATTTAAGAGGAAGTCTCACCTCTAGGCTTTTTATAACTTCTAAGTTGAAAAATGCTGACTTTATAACAGCAAAGGCCCTATTTCATTTCTCAGGAAAATACATTAAAGACTGTACACAGAAGCTATATTGAAATATAATGGATCAATTCCCAAATGACAGTAATAAAAATGTAAATAAAGAGATGCTAAGTGTCCTTGAGATACATCTGAATGTTTAGAGACACCAGTGTGCTTAAATATATTTTTTTCAGTGCCATCACTAGACTGAAGAGGGGAAAATATCAAATGAGATACGAACATAGTAAAGAAATTCTTACAAGGGAAATAAAGTACCTACAAGAGGTTGCTTATGACATGGATAGTTTTGTGTGTTTGTTTAAGAGAGAAGAGTTAGTTAGCAGGAATTATCTACAATGACAGCACCTGCAAGAGATTAATTTCTGGAAAAGTCAAAAGGACGCTCTCCAGTGAGAGAGTGGAAATAGTAAAAAGAAAGTATTGTACTGTTGCCTTTGTTCCTTCAGATTGTTTTTGAGCTATAAAGGAAGAGTTTTGACTATTGAACCAGCAAGATGCTGAGTCATCTGTAGAATAGTAGAAACAATAAACCAACTATGACAAGTACAACTATTTCAGTATAATTTTAACTGCTCTGACAATAGTTTGCATGCAATATATCTGCCAAACTATTGAGCAATCAGACATTGGCTCAAGTTTCAAGAATAATTTTAGAAAACTAAATGTAAAAAGGACATTTACATACATACATACATATGTACACACACACACACAATCATGCTCACTGTATTAAAAATTGACATAGATGTGGCATTTGAGCAGGAGAGGCTCTCAAATTACCAGGTAAACTATCTTCATAGTTGTCATATACATTTTTTTATGCTCCTGCCCTATGTGAGCATAACTATTTGGGGTTTTATATATATGTATATGTATATATACGTGCACACACATGCATATGCATACACACATTTGTATTGTATGTATGTATTTTATATGCACTATTTGTATGTATAGATTTCCTACAAAGGATGTGTGTATGTATTTATGCACATATGTATTTTTATCTATATATTAAAATATATATTATATTGATAAATTATGTAATTATTTTAAGAAAATATTTTTAACAAATGCCATTATTTCAGGTATTAAAGGATTTATGACTGCTCCAAAGTCTAATTAAGTGAGGGTATGGGCTTCTTTGGTGTGTGTATAGCTATCTACTCTGTACTATGCAAAGCAACATATATTTTATCTGTAACCTGAAGGTAGACCCACAATTTTACAGAAGGTAGGAAGACCACGAGTGTCTCTGAATTCTTTTCTTGTACTTATTAAAGCCTGGAAAATTTCTATTACAACTCAATGTTATTATGTAGTAAAAATGATATGCTTTTAAAAAGACCTGGAAACCTGTATTGCTGGTACTATTCCTAGCAAGGGTTCTTTTGGTAAATATGAAGATTCTATCCTGGGTAAATGATCCTGATGACTTCCTATTCAATATATTAGCCAAATTACTGAGAAGTTGTCTTTGGCTCAACTTTCAAGAACAATTATAAAAATCTAAGAGTAAAAAAGTTTTTACAGGTCACCTAGTGATAATTTAACAAGTCACTAGATGACTTGTAGCTAAAAATATTTAGAGGTTAATAAGGTCACAAAGCATGCTACGATTAAGGGGCTACAAGATGACTTTGTCTTCTGACTTGGCATAGATCTGGTTCAGAGCATGGCAGATATGAACATGACATTCCCCTTGTCTTGCTGTGACAGCTGGAGAAGAAGCAGTTGTAACAAGCCCTAAGGTCTGGTCTCCCAGATCTACTCTGCTGATCTCCACTCATTCCACCTTTATTTGGACTTGGATTTCTCCTACACCTCATTTGTCTGAGCACTTTCACTGCTGCCCTGCAACTTAAAATGGAGTATGCACATGCCTTAGGTAGTCGGATACCTGTAACATCATCGCTTTGCCTGTGAAATGCACAGTTCTAGAGAGAAAGACATAAAAACAGGCATGATGCAAAAACATAATTACAACCATTTGGTGGGATAATCCAGCCAAAGTACTGTAAATTAGTATCTGAAATATTCCATAAAATTGCAATTAGTCATTTTCCTTATATTTCAACTATCAATTTAATTCTGGAGTTTCATTAATCATTGAAGTGAGTGTGCATAAAATCATCTAGGATGATTTTACCCTTAAATGCAGTATAATTTCAAGCTTTTAAAAAATTAAAAGGATGATTTCTGTCTGCAGTAATCAAAGTGGTTGAAGGCTATTGTGGCTACAAGGCATTTAGCATAGATTTTTTTTAACCCAGATTTAGTACAACTGTCTTTAAAATGGACTCTTTAGAGTGAACCAGGAACATTTCTTAAACAACTTTAGTATAAAGTAAAATATAAAGCAACAATTCTATTAGAGCAATATACAATCAAGGCAGAAGGAAGGACTGAAAATGCCATGATATTTCTTGACTTACGATGGTTGAGTTTTTTCCTAGCAATGATGACATCCTTTGGAATGTTTATAATCTGTGGATAAACAGGTTCTCTCAGATGGCGACATATATAGCATGAATACTGTCTTTTCATTGAAATCAGGCTACATTTTCAGTTGTTTTTTGTAGGATCCACATGGCACTTGCTGGGCTAATTAAACTTTGTTTCCATAAAGTTGTTGGAGTTTTTGTTTTATATAAGCAGGTTCATATGCAGGAGGCACTCCAAAGCTTCTCAGATTTTATTGTTAAACATTTTGACAAAATTTCGTTTATCAATTTTCTGCTTACATTGCAGATATAAATCCTGCAGTAAGGATGTTTTAATTGATTATATTCTACTTTTCTCTAATGGAAGCTAAACATTTTTATCAAGTTTCTCTTCTTCATTTTCTTTTCTCCTGTAATTTTGTTGACTCTACATTCAGCTGGGTATTGTGCTCTATTTGTGTGTAGATTTGTATTATCCACATGCTATGGATTATTTTTTTTCTTTTTATGAGTGTCTGAAACTATAATCCTTAGAAAGATATATGTAAAACATGACAAATAAAGCTGGGTGGTTCACCAGACCTAGGAAACATTGCTTGTTCTTTTTGTGTCATTCTCTTAAGTTCAACAGAAGAAGATTTCAGTCAAGCAGACAAACTCATCGCAACACACAACCTACTTTCTTTATCCAGAGTACTCAAGCAGAGGAGTTTGAATGGGAGGGGACCTCACAACAATATTGCACTCAGGACACAGTGAAATCCTTGTCTGATTGTTTACCTTGCATCCTTTTGTTTTGCTAGCACTAAAAATAATTTCCTACAGATTAGTGTTCGCTGCATATCTTAGGCAGTGAAGGAACATACAAGGTGTTCAGTTTCTGGTGCTGTTGTCTAGTGAAGGAAGAAGAATAAGATTCCCATGTTTGCTAGTGGGATTGGGGACCAAGGATGGGACAGTATGCTGCCTCCACAGCATCCACACTAAGGTTAGACTGGCTCAATTATCCAGGAGGAGGCTGGGCAATAACCAGATAGTCTCTCAAACCATTTTCTGCCTTGTAGGATGTTATTGCAGGCAGCACAAAATGATGTTCTAGTCCTCAATCTGGGTTCATTCATTTTAGTTTTTGCACTGATTTTGCTCCATGTGGTCTCTTTTCTAAGCATTGTGGAAAAAATCCTCTGGAGTACTCCACAAGGTTCATTAACTGGATACCATAAGGTTAGCTTTCTTACTAAATCTATTGCCATTGTCACTGTTATTTATTAGTGTTCCATAACTGTTTATTGCCAGGAAGAGAATTAGATTTCCAATTATTTGCTGATTAAGGGAAATTCTTTCCAAAATAAGGCAGCTGCAGGGCTCAGCTTTTCAGAAACATCTCTCTGAAAATCTCTGGGTCAATTTACAACATATGCACATCCTTAAAGAAACATTTCTCTTCGCTGGATTTTCTGTTTATAACATCAAGAGATGCAGGAGTTTCTCAAATTCAAAGGTGGTTACATTTTTCATTTTGTAATTTTGGAATTTCAAAATTTAGATATCAGCTGAAACTTTAAAATTCTGTTCAGCAAAATAAAAATACAATTCTTCAGACTATTTTATGTGTTAAATCATTAAAGAATGTCATGGTTTAACCCCAGTCAGCAACTAAACACCACACAGCTGCTCGCTCACTCCCCCCTGGTGGGATGGGGGAGAGAATCAGAAGAGTAAAAATAAGAAAACTCGTGGGTTGAGATAAAGACAGTTTAATAGGGAAAGCAAAAGCCATGCATGCAAGCAAAGCAAAATAAGAGATTCATTCACCACTTCCCATCGGCAGGCAGGTGTTCAGCCATCTCCAGGAAAGCAGGGCTCCATCACGCGTAATGGTTACTTGGGAAACAAACGCCATCACTCTGAACGTCTCCCCCTTCCTTCTTCTTCCCTCAGCTTTATGTGCTGAGCATGACGTCCTATGGTATGGAATATCCCTTTGGTCAGTTGGGGTCAGCTGTCCCGGCTGTGTCCCTCCCAACTTCTTGTGCACCCCCAGCCTACTCGCTGGTGGGGTGGTGTGAGAAGCAGAAAAGGCCTTGACTCTGTGTAAGCACTGCTCAGCAATAACTACAACATCCCTGTATTACCAACACTGTTTCCAGCACCAATCCAAGACACAGCCCCGTACTAGCTACTATGAAGAAAATTAACTCTATCTCAGCCAGATCCAGCACAAAGAATTACTATAATTTTGCAGCTTACCTCACCTTTCTTTGTCCCATCCACCTTTCTGGTGGCATCCCTGCAAAGCCATCACATTAATAATTGAAAAACTGGGGACAGTCTGCTACAACAAAAAACAACAAGGTTTGACTGAAAGATTATTCTTATTAACTGTCTTGGTCAGAAATAAAGGTATGTGTATAAATATCAAACTGCATGATCTAAAAAGCTCTCAGTTCTGAAACGAACAGAAAATTAAACACAGAATAAGCAGATTATTAAAGACAGTATTTAGGCCTAAACATTTTAATTGCAAATGCTGTTTCTATGGTTCATTCAGAGCAGTGCAGTGCCAAGAGCTAACTCATTAAGCTTCAATGTAGACTCTTACTAGTTTGGGTGCACCTCTAAAACTGTTTCAAAATTGTGTGTGTTATGTAGTTACGATTTGGCATTAACACCCAGTGAAGATATAATACTGCAGAGTCATCTACTCAAAAGACTAGATAAAATAGTTGTAAAGGTACTAATCAAGTAGTTCGGAAGCTGTATCTGAAAACTTAAGGTGGAAGCATACTTCAGTTCAGTGGAAATTTTCTTGCCGACCAGTTCAAGGCATTGACTGCTGTTTGGAACATCTCTCAGCTTTAAACTAGGCTGGATCAATATGAAATACACAACCTAGCTCTAACAAGGGACTACCTGACATGCCTTCTTATTAAAGTAGCTGATTCCTTTAAAACTGCAAATTGAAAAGCCAATGTGAAAAATAAATCTTTAAGATGAATCTTTCAAAGCGCTGTAAGATCCAAAAGCCTGATTATCAGTCGTATGGGCAGTTTTGGAGGAACAGGTCTGTGTATGATACAGCTCTCATCACTTTGTCTCAGAACTGTACCAAGGTGCATACAGCTGCTTTCATACGGTTTCATTAAATTTTATCTCTTGCTGATTATCAAAACTTAGTGTTGAGTGTTTCCAAGATTTCATTTGAAAAATCATAGATTTTATGGTCAAGAAAATTGATATCTCCTTAGGGAAAATGAAAAAATCATCTTTGACTTGGCTTGCAAGGTAGAAATTTTACAACTTTTTGAACTTTTGAGGGAAATGGTTTAAGACCTTAAACTGCTTGTGCTATTCCAGAGAAATTAGGTTAGCGTCAGAATTATTACATGCATATCACATTCCCACTGTAATGTGAGGTAGGCTTCTGGGTTGTGCAAGTTATAAACCTTGGCTATGATTATCACTGGAGCAAGGTGGTTTTGAAATGAACTGACAGTCTTTGATGATTAAGTGACTTCTTTAAATGTCTGAATTCAAATTAGAATGATTTGGCTGAACTAACATTAGCAGTCCTACGATTCCACTGGCAGAACAACTTGATTGGTGATAAATTTGGATCTGTATTTAAGAATCCCTAGTTTCATGTTGATTAGCAAAGTGCACCTACCCAAACTGGCACAGATGAAATTTTGTCTTTGTAACAAGAATGAGATAAGACTGTGGAATCTAATGACTTGATTTGTTATTTCTTGACAATTGTAACATTTTATGCTGTGCTCATGTTATTTTACAATAAAAGCTCTATCAGTTAATCATCATCTTTGCTTTCTGTACCTTTTTAAACTTTTTTCTTTTATTTCTGTCTTTTTTTTTCTTTTCTTTTTTTTAAATCTCAAATGCTTGTAATGACTGTACAGATTATACTTTAACCTTAAGGAACCCTAATCTAAAGAACAAGAAACTAACAAAGGGGATTGGTAAATAATGCTATTTAATTATTGTGTCTTTTATCTTTCTCCTGGTCTTTCTTGCTTTTTCACCTTGATCTATCATGGAAGTCCATGTTGAATCAACCAAATAGAGACATTAAAAAAAAAGCGTTTGTCATAAATAAAGATACAATGCATTGTCCTTTGTATGGATCTGGTTTTCATATAGCATAACGAATGGCCTTCTTGAGTATATGTTGGATGGAAACATTTGGAAATTAGGGGTCACTGACTCAGACATTGTGGTGAGGATGTCGTATTGTTAGAGAATTTCTAGTCTGCATAGGAAAAATGAGTACAATTGAACACTAGATGAAGAAAAAGTATTTCCAGATGTTATATGAAGTCACACATGTCTGTTTTCTAAGTCACATGTAAAAATCAAGTGGAAAAATGTTGAAGTTTTTTCAGCAAACGAGTTGTTAGATGGTTGGTAGCTGGATCATATATAATGAATTTCTGACAGTTTAGGCAGAAAGCTTTACCATCCAGAAAGGACATATGGTTTACAGTGGATGTGAGGATGTCTGAAAACGGACTTCATTTCTACATTTTATACAACTGTTCTTTAATAATTTATTTTCTGTGTGAGAGTCATGTTGTGAAAATTTACACTTATGTGCACATGCAGCCTCCACCTGAATCCTGAACTTACGCTTAACAGAGCATTGGAGACTTTCTGGGCTGTTAATACTCTCTTGTTCACTTTCTGTTATGTTGGATTGGAATAACTGTCTAGAGTTTAAGGAAAATGAGAATTGACACAAAGCTTTACCTGTCTGTGAGGAAAAATAATTTTAAATTAATATGGAGGTCAGTGGAAAATTATTAATTTTATGCTCCAGTTACTTTTATTATTCAAATATAGTACCCATGCCACTGCAGCTATATACGAAGGAAAAAAAATGCATATCCATTTTTCTCCCAGAGCTGTTTGACTTTTTTTTTTTTTAACCTCAATCTTTGTTTTACACATAAATTAAAATTCAGTTCTCTTGTTATCCATAGTTTAGATTCTTTCACTCATTCAATACTTTGAATGGCACTTTGAATGGCGTGGCTCTTTTCACTGCAAGGCTTAGATAGACACTTCAGAGACTTACATTTATTATCACTCATTGTTCACATGCACGTTGCATGCTTAAGCATGAGAGGTTTAGAATAAAGAGCCTAAAATAATACATTACCCAAAAGGAAAAGAAGACCACTCCGTTCAGAGCAAAGATGTGGGTGGCAGGTCCGCGAAGGGATAACCTGTGAGTTATCACAGCCTGCACCAGTTTTGTGCTGTGACACACATCCTATGGCAACACGCACCCCTTCATGGGACAACGCTAGGAAGATTTCCCCTGGTGTCATGACTGCTGTGGAGAGTGGCCAGGAAAGAGGAGAACATGCTTGGGCAAAGGCAACATGGGAGGAGGAGATCAGTGCTCAGGGTATTGACTTCCATGCAATGAGGCAGGGCTGAATCTAGCCTGGAGATTAAAAGAGACAATCGTAGGCCAGGAGAGAAACACAGGAGAAACACATTTGTTTTAAAATGAACAAAATTAAGTAGAATGTTTTGTAATGTTATCCCTCAGTATTCATTGCTATCGCATGATCATCCAGACTCCAGAGATGTTTCAATTCATTACCCAGGTTGTTATAGACAACCTTATTAAAATCATAAGTGGGCAAAAATGTACCACCTGATAACACATATCCTACCTGCAAAACTCTTTATCTTTTAGAAGCCTGCTGCCTTTATTTTTGAGAAGCCTGTTTGTGGACTGAGAGAGCAAGTCATCCGCAAACTAAATATATTTAATGAAATGTTTCCACTGTAAATGCCGCACTTAACACAAGATAAAAGTATTACAGATTATTAGTTAATCTGCTTCTCCTTTGGCAGAAAAATATTGCAGTTGTCAATGAGCTGTAACTGCTGAAAACAACTCAGTATTAGGATACAATAATGTTACATGATAATCTTCAAAGAAATGTGAAACAACGTCAAAATGCAGAAGGTTAAACCCATTAGGTGTAGTCTGTATGTTTTGTTTCTATGACAGGTTTAGTGAGTACAAAAAAGCTATTTAACCTAACCCTTCTGATAATCAGAGTTTATGGTAAAGTAGCTGTAAAGTTGACCTTTAAAAATATACACCAATTACTAGGTTTCTCAGTTTATTTTGATGATACTCAGAAGCCACTGCTTGCCCATCTTTCTTCTTCTGCCAGGACTCCATCGTTTTCTTTTTGTTGCAGAACTTTCTGTGCTGATTCTCTTTTCCTGGGAAGCAGCAAATGACTTAAAAAACATATTTACAAGCATGTCATTTCAGTAGTGCTCTAGTTATATGTGCTAAATATCAAGCTCACGGTTAAAGTACATTGGAGTTTTAGGAATGTCTTTAAAAAATAGGATTTAAGCTTGTGCTTTTAAAAGCACCTAAGTGCTTTGCGGTATAAGAAGGTTTTTCTATATCAGGGTTGTAGGGATCAATCTGCAGTTAAATCTTTCCTTCTTGGACAAAAAGGTATTGTGAAATGTAGTTCCAATATGCCTTGGCCACCTTCATGCACCTGCCAGCTGACCCGAATTAATAACACCCCAACTGAGAGAGCCCTCATATAAGAACCTGCTTCCAGAGAAGTGGAAAACGCCACTTTTCTCATGTTTCTCTGACCCTAAGTTTGGAAATATTTACATGAAGTTACTATGAATTTATTTTTCCTTGCAGCATGAAAGGATAAGGAGGATTTGGCCTTTAATTTGTAACAAAAGTGCTTCTACAGGATGAAATTCTTTGCAGGATTACAAGGGTTTTAACCAGCTACCATGCATAATAATATTACTCTTCACCTTCCTGATCATTTGCTTTAGTGACAGCCAGCACATCCATTGCTGTGGCAACCTGCCACCAATTTAAAAAATGTAGCAACATGATGCAGTCTGCTTAATAGCTATCTTAAGCAAGCACCTGCAGCTACAAATCAGCTGAAAAAAAAATTAACTACACAAATACATCTTGAACCACACTCACCAAACTTAAGGTATCTTGAACTGACAAGAGGAGTAACTTTCAAATGCCGAAAGAAGCCATGCTATCTATCAGTCGTGGAAAGTTCAACCCCAATGGACAAAGGCAAGACTTTAGCTATTTTTACTGCAGTGATGGACTACAGACTTCAGCTAACAATATCCTGGTTCTATTAGGATATTCTCATGCTTTGTAAGCTGGTACTCAGAGATTAGACATCAAATATGGAGCAAGAACTGCAAAGTGAAGTCCAAAAATATCCCTCGTTGCCTGACAATATTCTGTAAAGATTAAAAAGTGCAGTCATTTGTTCTGTATATCATGTGGCTTATTACTGCTTTTATCTCCTCCTGGTAGAGTCAGATTTGTGAAGGACATACATTTACTTGTCCTTTGGTTTTGCTATGGCCGATGTGTTGCTTTTCTACTTTACATTATTGCGTATGCTGGATTTCATATCCTCTGTCAGGAAACAGAGCCATATTATGCTGGATAATGCAGAAACAAAAAATATAAGGAAGAGTTTGCAAGTTAAGGCTTTGATTTTACTGTTTCTCTTACAAATCTAACCCTTTCACAAAGGGGAACAAGTTATAAAATGTGAAGGTGTCAGGTGGAATATGGTGTATAAATGACAAAAGCAAGACAAACAAAAGCAACAAAAGTAATGGGATAAACAAAAGTAAGAGAATGATTATGGTGGGTAGACCCTGACTGGATGCCAGATATCCACCAAAGCCACGCTATCACTCCCCTCCTCAGCTGGACAGGGGAGATAAAATATAATGAAAGGCTCATGGGTCAAGATAAGGACAGGGAGATCACCCACCAATTACAGTCATGGGCAAAACAGACTCAACTTGGGGAAATTAGTTTAATTTGTTACCAATCAAACCAAAGTGGGGTAATGAGAAATAAAAACTAAATCTTAAAACACCTTCCTGCCACCTCTCCCTTCTTCCTGGGCTTAACTTTACTCCCAATTTTCTCTACCTCCTCCCCTCCAGTGGCACAGGGGGACAGGAATGGGGGTTGCGGTCAGTTCATCACACGTTGTTTCTGCCGCTCCTTCCTCCTCGGGGGAGGACTCCTCACACTCTTCCCCTGCTCCAGCATGGGGTCGCTCCCACGGGAGACAGTTCTCCACCAACTTCTCCAACGTGAATCCTTCCCATGGGCTGCAGTCCTCCGTGAACTGCTCCAGCAAGGGTCCCTTCCACGGGGTGCAGTCCTTCAGGAACAGACTGCTCCAGCGTGGGTCCCCCACGGGGTCACAAGTCCTGCCAGCAAACCTGCTTCAGCAGTGGGCTCCTCTCTCCACGGGTCCACAGGTGCTGCCAGGAGCCTGCTCCAGCATGGGCTTCCCATGGGGTCACAGCCTCCTTCGGGCATCCACTTGCTCCAGCGTGGGGTCCTGCATGGGCTGCAGGTGGATATCTGCTGCACCATTAACCTCCATGGGCTGCAAGGGGACAGCCTGCCTCACCATTGTCTTCACCACGGGCTGCAGGAGAACCTCTGCTCTGGCACCTGGAGCACCTCCTCCCCCTCCTTCTTCCCTGACCTTGGTGTCTGCAGAGTTGTTTCTCTCACATATTCTCACTCCCCTCTCCAGCTGCAATTGCTGTTGCACCATTTTTTTTCCCCTTCTTTAATATGTTATCCCAGAGGCGCTACCACCATCGCTGATGGGCTCAGCTTTGGCCAGCAGCGGGTCTGTCTTGGAGCTGGCTGGCATTGACTTTATTGGACACAGGGGAAGCTTCTAGCAGCTTCTCACAGAAGCCACCTCTGTAGCCGTCCCGCTACCAAAACCTTGCCATGCAAACCAAATACAATGATACTATCAGAAAACAAAAAGTTTAATGGGAAAGCAGAGTTCCCCACTTGTCCAATTAATCCCAGATCTAATTTTCCAGTGCTGTGTCTCAATTTTTTTTGCAAAGAATGAGGAAGAAAATTGCTATATGTTCAAGAAATCTCCTTTACAAAATGAACAATCAAAGCGTTTCAAGGGTTTTTCTTTTTTTTTTTTAAGTTTAGAAGATCATGCTGTGAAATTGTTCTGTTAAAATCAAAAATGGATTTCGCTCTGTAACCTGTACAAAGTTGAATCACACCCCTGGAGATCTGCCAAACTACCTGAAAATAATTTGAACAACCAGTGATCCATGTTGCGTGACCTTTACCTCCTCACTCTCTGCCTGCTTTTGTTCATGGCTTGCATTTTTCTTTGATTGGATGGTTGCTGCTTGAATAAGGAAGGATGACTAATTGTTTAAAAATATATTTAACATCTTTTGAAGCACTCCATTATGGCAAGTTATATCAATGCTGCAATGCTTCACTTTGTCTACTCTCCTATTATGTTAATGACAGGTGAACTGAATGGGCTATGTGTTCAATGCAATGTGAAGGGTACTTGATGCACAGCTCCTGTTACAAATAAAAAAAAAAAAAAGTGTGGCTAATTTCCTGTACTATGATAATATTAATATTTGCCAGTTTTCTTACTTCTTTGCAAACATTAGCTGTTAATCCACACAAGAGTCTTGGGACGCAGTTTTACCTTTCTATACTACTGAACACCTGCAAGTCCAGATTTTGGTCTCTAATAAATCTGGCCTGATTTTGAAAGGCTTTCACCATAAAGGAGTGTCTGTCAGTAGAAGTGAATTGTTATCTCTGAACTCAGGTTATTTTATTGGGATCCCCAAGTATAGATTTAGAGTATAAGTGTGTGCAATGTGGAGAGGGGAGGGAAAAAAAGCAGCCCAAATGTCTGAGTATAAATATTTGAATTCCCTCCATCCCTGCGTTCTACTTAGCCCTCTGAACTCCATATATTTCCAATGTAATGCTTAAAAATCATTCCTTCGCCATGAGAGAAAACTGAGGGTGAAAGAAACAGTTGCTTTTTTTTTCCTGGTGTTGGTATCCATGTAGAGTAGGCAAGTATCCAAAACCTAAAAAATGCATCTGTCCATTTTTCAGAAATGGCTAGAGATTGTCATTGCTTTGAGAGATAATTGTTTTGATCTTGGGGGGGGGGGAGAAGAAAAAAATGGGAAAGCTCTGTGTGAAGAGTGAAATGGTTGCCTGTGAAACCCAAACCTGTGAAGCCGAGCAGATTGCTACAGCTTCTAACCGTGTACCACCCACCACCACATTGTCAGTGCTCTTGAAACAACTCAGCATTTTTTCCATAAGGGTTTTCACACTCATAGCATGAACGTTCTTAAAGGAAATTAAACTGCAGATAGACGCTATTCTCAGAAGCAAGCGGTGATTTTTGAACAAAATGAGGCATTGTAGAGGGTCCCATCTTAAAATCGTAGACACCTATTCTCTGCAAACCAGGTATCCAGTCGAGTATCAAACAGGAAAGCATACAGCTGCAAAGAAATTTAAGAAGAGCCATATGGGATCATGTCAAAGATCTAGAATTACCACTTCTTGAAAATCTTAGCCTAATTGGTATTTTATTAGTATTCATAGTAATACCAATAAAATATAACATAAGTTTTTTTCTGCCACTGAATAATGTAATAAAATGCATATAAATTTTACAATCAGGCTCAGTCTGCCTGATCATTTTTGGATTGGACTGTGCAGGTATTGACTATAGTCACATTTGTAGATCCTTATTAATTGAAGTTGTAAAGAAAGGACATCATAGTTAACCAGTTGCAGATTGCCCAGTTGAAGAATTCTTCGGAGCATCTCCCAGCTGAGCAGATGGTTCTAGACCAGTTCAGTCAAAAGCTGAATACCTCTTTTTCATTTGTTTTAAGCACTCTTTACTTTAGCTCTCCACTGAGTTTCTGAAAACCTACAGTCTCTTCTCTAGTGGATGAGATACAACAACTTTGCTTTTAGCTTGCTGATTGCATTAGCACTTGTACCTTATCTCCAGAGTGAAGGAAAGGATGGGTCTGCAAGATTTTAAGAAACCTGTTTTGCAGGACATTGGTGTACAGGAGGATGTGTGGTTTCTATATTTTTGATGTTATATTTGCCTACCTTTTGTCAAATCTAAGCTGTAAATCCCACAAAGACAAGATCCAGTTTGAAACAGTGATTATAAAGCCTCCAATTATTTTTTTCCAAGTAATAGCCACTAAATATTCCAGTGTCAGCTAGCAAATACATGAAAGCGAATTGAATTAATCTGAAAATCTTTAAGGAACGTGTATTGAACACCACCAGGGAGAGGACAGATTTATTTGGCTGAGAATATAGGTTCTTCATCGGTATTGTGTAATACTCAACAAAAATCCAAGCCGAAATCTCCCA
Source organism: Gymnogyps californianus (assembly GCF_018139145.2). Taxonomy (NCBI): domain Eukaryota; kingdom Metazoa; phylum Chordata; class Aves; order Accipitriformes; family Cathartidae; genus Gymnogyps; species Gymnogyps californianus. The sequence goes on along the minus strand of NC_059472.1, from coordinate 74,903,336 downwards.
AGTACAACTTTTTGAGAGCTCTCTCTGATTTCATCAGTCTGGCCCACCTCCCCAGCCAGGTACAAAGGGTGAGGAATTTATATCCCAGTGATATTTCAGGATGACAGCAAAATAGGGAAGGAAATTTCAAAGACAGACCACAAAGCACCTCTGCTTTGATAAAAAATCTCATGAGGCACCCCCACCAGCATGGATGCAGCATGTGGCAGGGTGGGACCATTTCAATCTAGTGAAAGAGACGTGCAAAAGGAAATCAATTGCAGAAGATGATGTGAGACAATTGTATTGGATCTGGGGAGTTGCTGTCAAGGACAAATAGCCATAATTTTAGTTTCTCACTACCTGGTTGTATCTGATGGGCATAACATTTACCAGCATAAGCTGGTAAAACAGTATGGACAGAGCTGATGTGCAGAAAAGTCAGGGATGTAAAAGAACGTGATCAATAAATGTGGGTCCAAAGTTTTGCCACATCAGGCATAAAAAGGTGCACTTCAAAGGGGGATTTGCCTTTCTTGCCTTCTTCCTGCAGCCCTTTGCACCCAGCAGAAGAGCACGGGTGATGATGTTCTTAGTGGAAATGGTCCAGCAGACTCCGCCCACCTGTCCAAATCCATACTGGCTCTTTGTGTGAGATACTCAGGTTGATACCGATTTTAGCAGGAGTATGTACGTTTCAAAAAACTGGAGAGTGGATGCTCCTAGTATGAGCAAGGTGGGGCTGACTGTCAATGTCAGATGATGAGAACAATCCTGATTGGCAGAGAAGGAATAGTAATCAGACAACTGATTAATGAGAGAAATGATTACGGAGAGAACTGATTAAGGGAAAGGAAGCCAGCACTCATCAAGGATAGCATGAGAGACAAGTTACTACAAGATGCCTAAACTGCCAAAAGAAATGTGGGTGTAATTGTCTCTTCTAGCTTCAAGAAATGTTGATAGGGCAAAGTGTAGCACAGAGTGGGTGTTTGGGAAAACTGAAAGTTGAGCAAGAGAAAAAAGCAAAGGGGCAAAGGATGGTAGAGCGCTCTCTGAGGCAGAGCAGTAATTGAGAAACGAGCAGCAGGTAAGGCTGGACACAGAGATAAACAGCAACACACAGACAAAGGGGAGCAAAGTGGAGGATGGAGGAAACATCCCATCCCAGTGCAGAAGAAATGAGAGGGTCCAACTGAAAGAGCTGGAAATTCTTCTTGAAGGATCAAGAGTTCAGAGAAAGGAGGGTGTTTGGCTCAGGCAAGATTGGGCTGTTAAAATGTGGTTGCTAACTGCAAAGGTCTGTAGAGGCTCCTTATTGCCTGATCAGTTGTTTCCAAATGAAAAGTTGGTCTAAAGAAAAATAATATCTATATGAATGTGGTGAGAAATGAAAAAATATACATTTGTATTTTCTTCCTTTTAGCTTCACATTTATTCCTTAGATAAATGCCCAGGGATTCTGTTGTATGGAGTGCTGACTCACTGTAGGTCAGACCAAGAAATGTGTTTACTTTTCTAATAATGTATTTTTAGAGTATTTTCCTGTGATGGGGGGGAAAACACTCTTCATTGTCATAAAAGTCCTATGAAAATTGACGCCACCCTGCTACCCATTACTTTGCCTTCTTTTTTTCCTCTTCTGCATAGCATGTCTCTAAGTAATGCTATTCCTCCTTTAGACCTCCTTATATAGTATCAATCAACTCATGAAAATCAGAGTATATTTGTCTCCCTTGTGCACCATCACACCAAACAGTTGGAGAGTGCTATCATGCTTGCAGAGATTTACAGCTAAATTGCAGCAAATACCAAAGGGATTTCATATTATGTTGTCCTAAAGACCAAATGTGTTTATCATGATCAACATATTAATATGGAAAACTAAAGGAATTGATAATAATTTATTACAACATTTTGTCAAATTTTACATTGTGCTTTCTTTGTCATTGTTTATGTTGTGGTTTTTTTTTATAGGAGTACATTGGTTTTAATACGCTTGGATGTTTATAATATTGTTGTTTATAATAATATAATATAACCGTCTCAGTTTATTTTGATGTGCAATATTTTGGGGAATATTATCCAAGCTAATAATGGTGGAGCACTTCAAAACGAACAATACAGAAACCAAGTAAGTATTCAACAGCATTTTGTTCACAGTTGGTACTGTAATTCAAAGACCATGTTTATCCCTCCCTTCCACTGATATAAATCAGGAATGGCTTATTTTGAGTCCATATATGTTTTTATATATATATACACAATGATCATTTATTTTAACATCCATGCAGGTCTTACCTTTATCTCCATTAATTTGTACTGCATAGTGATGTGCTATTATTTTGTTAAGATCTACTGTAATCATAATGTCTTATAGTGAAAAATACTGCACAAAGTTTGGAAACACCTCAGCTTTAGTTAAATGAATGAGAATTTTTCTTTTGATTTTTGTGAATTCAGGAAAGCACTGCCTTTGTTTTCTCTCTCATTTTTGTATTATATACTATGCAAGACAACCACAGCAAAACTCCTGTTTGGAGGGGGAAAAAAAAAGGTCTGTTGTTAGGGTGTATAACTATAATAGGAGAGACCTCCCTCTCCTGCTCAAGTCTGTGATTTTGAATGTCATACCACCTATCTGAGCTACTCTATTCCCTCCCATTCTTCTTGCCAAACCTCTTCACTCTGTGGAACACAGATTCACATTATAGTGTTTTGCCCTTGAATAATAGGGCTCCTGTATCTATTGGACCTTCAAGTCCTGTTATAATACTTATGATACTGAAGGAAACGGAGATGGATGTTTCTGTCGAAGTTGAAAATTAGTTTCAGCAACAAAGTTTTAACTGTGTCTGAGCACAATGTTGTCATATGATTAGTCTCCTGGCAGCTATCAGGATTACCCAAATGCTTTACAAGCCTTGGGACTCAGTACAGGGCAGGACTGAGTCCTTAATTAGCGTTTATGTGTAAAAATCAATATGCATATGTATACAATAGTATAAATTTGTATAAGTTGTATGTTATGTTGTCTGTGTATTTTGGGGTCACAAAGATATCTAGCCTCCTGATCTACTGTTCTAAAAGTGTGATCCACCATGCTCGCAGACAGTGGATTGGAGAGTGACAAGATAAACATGATATATAAGTTGCATGTATTGAGTAAAACACAATATATTTGCATGGAAAGGATAAAAGGGAAAACGTCAGTGTAGAAGCAAATAATGAAAATAATTAAGGAAAATAAGAATTGGGCACTGGTAGAGAGAGACTTTTTTTTTTTTTTAAACATGCTGTGAAGAAGCCATTTAAGGATGGAATAATTAAGCAGTGCATTCATGAAGAAAAAAACATAATAGCAAAACGAAAAGAGCAAACAAAATGAAAGAGAAGTTATGTTTAGGGATTTGTGCAGACAGTTATGCTAACAAAGACTGTAGTAGAAATTTTGATGTAGTGAGTGACAAAATAAACAACTATGTAATGTATGGGCAGATTTTCCAAAGCATTTTGCATCCTTGAGATCTGATTTTTAAAGGACTTAAGACTGCTTGTTATATTCCTCATTGTAGGCAGAGCAAGTTCTTGGTGGTTCAACCTTTTGGCTTACACACCACATCAAGCACAGTAGATAATTTTTCCTCAACTTCTGTTTTTGCCTTTGTGTCACTACAGCTGCATCTATGCAGCCAGCCTGGATCCCTAAAGAGCATTTAGTACATACCACTAGAAAGGCTGGACCACATCGTTTCCAATTGTATGTGGTTAAAGTAGGAGCTATTTGAAAAGGAGCTCTTTTGGAAACCTGGTGTGTTGTTTTTACTATCTAAAGACACTTAATATGGAGAATACATCTCTGAGGTTTGCAACTGTTGGAGACATCACACCAAAGCATGGATTATGCGGGAGATGATCAGTGGTAAAACCTGAAAGTGAGAAATGGCCTGTGTAAAAACATAGGCCAAAAAGATGAAAAATTATAGACGAGTCTTAAAATACCACCAACAGTATCCAGCTCACTTGAAGAGTTTTGGCTTTCTTTCTGGAATTCAAGAATGGACTAATTGTGTGTCATATGCAAAAGATTGCCCCGTACATGACAAATGGAAGACATTGCTAATTTTAAGACTAAATTGATATATCAGTTTAACATGCTGTATAGTAATGTATTCTTTGCCTACAGAAAATTATTCTTTGACAGAAACATACAAAGACAGAATAATTTGCAGTTTAAACAAAAATATGTAAATGTGTTGCATAGACAACTGCTTGTTCTATTATATCAGAACAAAAATTTCACTGATTCTTATGTAAACTTTGACTCATCTACTGTTTTTTCCTATCAGTTACGGAGACTATTATAAAAAATTGGCAATATATTTTTATTTCATTAAATAAATTAAGAAAAGTCTACTTAGAATTTCTTCATTATCATTGCATACAGAGGGTAAGTTTGGCTAAACAGCATGTTCTTTATATAACTTTTGGCCAATGCCAAGTGAAATCCCCAATGTATGTATTTGATTTCCCCCTCAGATAGAAGCAAACATGCTTATTAATTATAATAACTCTGTGTTTCTTTAAGGCTGTCATATCAGTCTGGATGTACAGTTGGCCGTAGATAGCACAGCTTTGACTCAGCATGTCACTTCTTACCTTGCCAAGCATGAAAAGTGCAAGTAACGAGACTTGCAAAATGAAATATTGCCTGACAGAAACATGCCTTCTAGACTGCAGAATCCAGGTATAAAACCACCTTGACAAAAAGTGTATCACTCTTAGGACCCTTCAAATTAGTGGAGTGATGCAGCTTTATTATCAGACATTGTTCAGTTCATCATAAACGTCTCACTGCCACTGCACCTTATGTGTGAAAGGGGCTATATAAAAGCATACTATATTCTAATCTAATTCACACAATGGCTTTCTTGATAATTAAGATCCAAGTACTGTTAAATTTCTAGGGATTTTCTATTACCCGTATGAATCAAATGATTTAGAATGGCTAGATTAAAATAGTTGGTGTCACTGCTTAAGAGGAGGAGTGGAAGGGATCTTTAAAAAGGAAGAAATAAGATTGATTTAGAGACTCAATTTATTGCTGAGTGACCACCCCAAATTGATCTGAAAAAATAGATGGGAAGAAGATCTTTATAACTTTTCAGTCGATGGCAGTATGTCTTTTAAAGCCAGCATTAATAGCCTGTTCAGTGGCCATAAATATAAGCCAGGAGAATACAGTTTGCAATAAAATACTTAGTGTTGGTGCACAGAGACTGGAATTTGACAATGACAATTGTTTTTGTGATGCTTTAGATTTTTGGAGGGAAACTATTCACTCTGTTCCTTATTGCATATTCTGTACCCAAGGATATTCATGGATGTTTCTATACAGAGGACCAGCCAGAATAATATTCATAGCAGTGACCTGAAGGCCGAAATCCACCCCCCTTCCCACCAGCCGTACTACCCAGCTGCATAAACTCCTCACAGAGACCAAGAAAACTCTTTGCCTGGCATACTGGGAGAAGGGAGGAGAAGACTTAGCTCCTGCCTTTTAAGGCCTTTAGGACATGAAGGTCTACAGTATGGATGACTCACGCGCAGCACAGCTCTCATTTGGGCAGTCTAAAGTCTGTAATATTATTCAGAAATAAATGTATAAGACGGTATACTTCAACCTAAGACCAGTCCCCAGTGCTAGTGAGCACCTCTTGAAAAACTGCAAGAGAACAGATTATACCGTTTTGTCATTTATGGCATTGCCATCAGTATCCTGAACAGCTTGGGGTAAAAGCTCAAGCAAGGAGAAACTTTGCAGTCCCTATCTCTGTCTGAAAGCATGGTGTTGAGAAGGTGACCCGTAATAAGGCTTTAGATAAGTAGACCAAAGCCAGGATGATTGAGAAAACAGCCTGCTAGTTCTAAGGACATTGGATGGGCGATGGTGAAAACCCTAAAGGAGGCCTGCTACTAGATCAAGAGTAACAATTCCACCTGGGAAAAAAAGAACTGTTCTTGTCTTAGGGAGAAAGCTGTTGTTCTCAGCAGGGAAGCATAAGGCAGCCCACAATCCCATGTGCAGCCCAGTGGATAGGGAAATTCTATCATCTGCCGGGAGGAAGACATATCAGCCTCTGGCAATGCAGCTCTAGAAAGCCTCCAGTCACCACACTGGGTATGTCCACACATTAGACTTCCCCTTCTTACATGAATTTCATGAGTTTAAAGTGGGATACCACCTTGCTGCTTGGTATCACAGACTAGCAGCTCAACCAGCTCAATCCCAACAGTGTGCAGCTCACCACAGACATTTCCATCCAGGAGTAGGTGTTAGAGGATGCAGCAGCCAAAAAGTAGCTTCTCTCCTGGTCTGCCTGGCAAGCAGAAATTCTGCACCCAGTGAAGCAGACCACTGTTCTTACGGTAAAAGAGACATTCCCTCAGATGCTTTAATAGACTATGTATTGTTCCCTATTTCTTCTGGATAAACTGTGTAGAGGAAGATTTAAAAGACTGGAGTTACTAGCCAGGTCACTTGATAGTGTAACAGGAGATCAAGTCTATGTTCCAAGCTGTGCCAGGTTACCGCTGTCAGGCAAAAAAAAGAAGAGAATGGGGGGAAAAAAAGGAAAAGAAAAAGAAAAAGAAAAAAAAAAGGAAATTAAACCCCAGCTTTTGAACATAAATCCCATTCAACTGAGCAGAAAAAAATACTTTCTATTTTTGGGAGGACATGTTCAACTTTAATATCTCTTTATTTTTTGTGTATGGACATCTGTGTTGGTGTATCAATTGTTTCATATCAGTACAAAATGATACTGGTCAATAGGCTCTTTTGAGCTAAAAAGTAACTAGTCGAAATAGGCCTTGTATATATTTATTTTACCATACCTTTGATGTTACATTTGTGGAAAGAGTCCATGATGCTGTATCAGATGATAGGACTGCTATGGACAATAGAACCCACCAGCAGTGGGATTGAAGGATGAGGCATGAAGCAGTCACCGTAACTGCTGTATTTTTTTACTAGCTACTATGGGACTGAGGTGCTTCCATTGTGTCACTTTTTTTGTGAAAGTTTTAAAACAAGAATTGATCTTTCCAAAGGATGTTTACATGAAGGACATCTGCCTTCATCCTTTGCATCCTTTCTGACTAGGTCAGAATATTGTGGTTAGAAACAGGCCAAGAGTCTTAAATAAAACTGACTCTTCACATATCTGGTCAATGAAAGATGAACACTTATTCCTTGATATCATATTAATCTGATAATCTTAATTTATTGATTTTATCTTAACTGCAATTTCTGATCATGTTTATATTTATTATTTCAGTCTTTTTTGAGTCAGAAGAGGTGGAGAACAAGCTCTCAGAACTCATGTCCCATACTGCTGTCTGATGGACTGTATGTACACTGATCATCATAACTGATTTCAGGTAAGAGATTTGCATGCCTTTTAGCTCTGCTTCCAAATTAATGGATGTGTCTTTCACAGTCACAGAATCATGGAATCACAGAATGGTTGAAGTTGTAAGGGACCTGTGCAGATCATCTTGTTCAACCACCCTGCTCAAGCAAGGTCACCTAGAGCAGACTGCCCAGGACAATATCCAGATGGCTTTTTAATGTCTCCAAGGTGGGAGACTCCACAACCTCCTTGGGCAACCTGTGTCAGTGCTTGGTCACCCTCACAGTAAAAAAGCGCTTCCTGATACTTAGAGGGAACTTCCTGTGTTTCAGTTTGTGCCCATTGCCTCTGGTCCTGTCACTGGGCACCACTGAAAAATAGCCTGGCTCTGTCCTCCATGCACCCTTTCTTCAGGTATTTATATACATTGATAAGATCCCCCTGGGCCTTCTCTTCTACAGGCTGAACAGTTCCAGCTCTCTCATCATTTCCTCATAGGAGAGATGCTCCAATTCCTTAATCATCTCTGTGGTCCTTCGCTGGACTCTCTCCACTATGTCCATGTCTCTCTTGTATTGAAGAGCCCAGAACTAGTCACAGTACTCCAGGTGTGGTGTCATCAGTGCTGAATAGAGGTGAAGGATCATGTCCCTCGACCTGCTGGCAGCACTCTTCTTAATGCAGCCCAGGATACTATTGGCCTTTCTTGCCGCAAGGTCATACTGCTGGCTTATGTTCAATTTGGGTGTCCACCAGGACCACAGGTCTTTTTCTGCGTAATGTTAGTGTAACTTCAAGTAGGTGACGCAGTTGCAGTTGAGACTGGATCCCTTAACTATCTCTGCTTCATTCAAATTGCTGTTGTCCTTGCAGTTGCCAATTACTCTTACATTATCTTTGCAAAATTATCAGATTCTGTAATAAATGAATCCTGTAATAAACTAAAAAACTGGAGCTTTTAGTTTGAGGTCCAATTATTGTGTCATTTTGCAGTTGGAGAGCTATGGGGTTTTTTTAATTTTTACTTTTGTTTTGGTTTTTAAACTCTAGGAGTTAAATGTCCATTCCCTGATATTTAGAGAACACTCAGCCTTCTTATATCCACCTCATTCTCAAAAGTGAATAAGTCACTAGTATTAAGTTTGATACCCTTTCATACAAAGGAACTCCTTCCCTGGGCTCATGTGAAGGCCACTATATTCCTGTACTTCTTAACAACCATTTCTATGATGCTTCTAACTGTGAAAGACAAACTGAGTTGACTCCTGTATTAGCTGTGTGTTACTTTTACCCTTCTTAATGCCTGTGTGTTCTTACCCATGGCAGTTCCTATGCTGCAAGCTTAATGGAGCATGGGCTATACCTTTAGTAATGTTTTGTAAGGGCTTGGCTTTTTGTGGCCACTCTGGTAACACATAAATGAATTGCTAAAGTGAGTCACAGATTCTTCCTCTATGCTCTACTGTGCCTTTTCATCTCCTGTCTCTGAGTAAATCATAAAGCTCTTATTTGTGTATCTTCTGTGGACATTTCTTCAAAGACTCAGTGAGGTGTTCATTTATGTTGACTGACACTAGATAAAGGGACAGAAGGCTGCTCATCCTCTCTCATGAAGAACCTTTCCTCTACGAAAAAGAAGAGGTCTAAACTACGTTGTCAGGTGGAGTCATCACACTGCCTTTCTCTGCCTTCTCCATAGGCAGAACATGCTCTAGTGCAGCTCTACACAATCTGACATACTTCCCAGCCTCTCTTTTCTTTCAAAGCAGCTTCTTGTCATTTGCAAACAGATTGAAAAAGAAAAATTATACAGCTTCAGTTACTTGTGTTGGGGTACTGACAGACCAACCAACCCTGACCAAACTTACGTTGAAGTTTATATTACAACCTCCCTATCCACTCCTCCCTTCCTGCGACAGCCAACAAAGCACAGTCAGCAGAAGAAAAGCTGGCTGACCCCTCAGCCCTTTTAATGCAAAGTGGGATGTTGTAGAGTAAAAGTACCAACGTAATAGCTTAAAATAAATGGCCAGCCTTTGCCCTGAGACAGCTAAGGCCCCATCAGACCTTCTCATCTGTCAGTGCTACTGTTGGAAACAGCAGTCTTCAGCAGAGTAGAGAGCTGAGACAGTGAACCGCTCACTAGATCTTGTCTGTCCTGCCCTTTGGTTAGTTTAAGTAGCTGGTGGTGGGATGATTACATCCCTACCTCATCTGCCCAAAGTCCAAGTTCCTAACTCAACTGAGAATCCATTGCCCTTCTCTTCAGACTCATGTATTCTTATCCTAACACACCTCCATCAGCCTAAAATCTCTCTAACGGCTGTCACAAAAGGAGGAGGTGTCCCATTTGAGAGGTACTCACTCCTCCTTGTATTTAGCTAGGATGAACAATAGATAATGAGGTAGCACAGTCACCACTAGAGAGAGCTCTGATACTAGAATTATTATCAAGCCCTGTTTTATCTAAGTTCCTATTGCAGAGTTCAGGGGCAGTTGCTTGAATGGATGGAGTGTCAAAAAGGGAAGAGCAATACAAAAAGAAGGAACTTCAGTGTGTTAGGGAGGATTTTAGACTTAATGTTATTGGACTGTGATTGGTCTACAGAAAGGGGAGAGAGTATTTTTCTAGTTTGGACTCTTTCCACTTTAATTCAGCAGTTTTTTGACATTCCACTTGCAATACTTATTGCTGCTTAGCTGCTCTGCTTCATGGTTTATGACTTGATACTGCTTTCAGGAGAATATAGGATGAAAATAGAATACTGGAATTTAGGGGGGAAAAGTGATTTATGAATCATGCCATTTATTAGTGGTTTATACTTCAGTAAAAGTTTATGCAATTTTCAGAAGTAACTCAGTATATCTATATATTTTGACTATTTAAATGGGAAGTATCTATAAGCAGGGAAAGTAACCGTATTCCTCTTTCATGAACACCAGAAAATAAACATACCTGAGATACCAACATTGTCCAATAATGTTTGTGCCTTTATTGTCATAGTTCAATGCATCTTTACTGAATGGGAGATATGAATCATATAAAGACAGAGACTGGTAATGCTTGAATAAGTAAGGCCAAGTAGGTAATTCCATTGTTTTTATAAATACTGCAGGAAAGGTACCACAAAGACAACTAGGTGAATATTCTTCTAATAGCCTCTTAAATGTGATCTCTCTTTGTCATTGCGCCACAATGTAGTGGTAGGGCCAACACGACAATCTGTGTGAACTATGTGAGTAAAACAGGGATCAAATATCCTGTCCTAAAGCTGACAAAATAGAAGTCAGTGTCCAAAGCCTGTACTTCAAAGCCATACTCAGCCTCCATTCATTCTATGTGCTTCTGAAGAACATAGTCACTCAGCTTGGGATCAATCCCTCCACAGCTAGGAAATACGATTGTAGCTTCAGAATGTCTCGACTTTTGTTCCTTCTTATTTAGTTGGGACTTCTTTTTGCAAAAGACCCCTGACCTTCTTCATAAACTTCCTTCTGTGGGAGACTGAGAAGAGACACTACCCTTCCACTTCCAGCATAAGGGGACAGTTGCTTTAGTTTCCTTCCAAGATAGCTAGATTTTCCTCCATCCTCATCTGTAGCAGCCATCTACAAGTACAGGCAGGCTGTCCATCACCTCTTTCAATCCCAGCCAAAAGTAATGTTTGTTAAACAAAATGGTTAGTAATCTCTACAAGAATTTTTAACAGATCACAAACTTGGGCCATTTCAGAATATTTCTGTGTTTTCACCTCTTGAGAGTGCGTGTGAGGGCTGAATATGACTTTCTTTTCATCCTCAGAACTGTTATCTTTATTGATTGTCTCTCCAGTTTTGTGGAGAACTTGATACTGCAGTTTTTTGCTTATGTGTAAACATTGCGTAACTTCAGACTCCCACAGGTCTGAAGAAGAAAGTGTTAATTAATTTGTCAGACCTTGCCCCTTAGAGAAATTCCACCAGAGACATCAACAGCATTTCTACTGACAAACCCAGTAGTGAATGTTACCAGTGTCTATCCTGATTCTTACTGGAAAATGTAAGCTCATTTTGGATTTTAGACATTGTTTATTTGGATAAATAAATGGCTGGCAGGGTTCAGGACAATATAAAGTCCACAAGGCACCATGGTCCTATACATTTTTCAAAAATTCAGAGAAGACAAAATTTTAGCCTAACTGACAACATGTATAAGGTTGCTCTGAGACTGGAAAATGCAAATGAAGAATTGGAATTACCTGAAGTAAAAAAGAAGTTACAAAAGTTTCAGATACAAGAAGAGATGGCTGAGATAAAAATGGAAAATTAGCATAGACAATTAGAAATACAACCAAAAAAAGTTGAGAAGCAAATATGTTACAAAAGACAGGGACACAGAATGCAAGACCTGCAGATGTTTTTGATTTAAGGAGACAAAGAAAATACAGAGTCTTTTAATTGTGACAGAGAGTGAATACAATTCAGAGACGGATTTGTTGTTAGTGGTGGGGGTTTCTGTAATAATTGATTAGGAACCCAGAAAATACATCAGGCAAAACATGGGTTATGAACATTTAAGTAAGGCAGGACCTAGTGAAACTTATCACAGAATGCTTAAAGAAAAAGCTGAAGTAACCTCTGAAAGATAGTCTTTAATATATGATGAAAGATCGGGGTGGTCTTCACAATGCTGGAGAAAATAAAATTAGTAACTCTTAAAAAACATAAAGCAGAGAAAAGAAAATAAAGACTGGTCAGTGTAAATTTAAAATGCATCACTGGAGAGGAAATTACTAATCAATACATCTATGAGCACCTAGAAAATAACAAGATGATGAGAAGCAGCCAAAGTGGCTTTTTCAGGAACAAATTGCATCAAACCACTCTCTTTGCCTCACTTAGCTGACAAAAGGGAAGCAATGGACACCACATAACTTGATTATAATATGGGTTTTGAAGTTCAAGACATTCTCAACCCCTACAGCCTGGAGGAAGGTGGGACAGATGAGACCATCATGAGGTAAGTGCACAAATGGTTAATAGGATGATGCCCAGCTTTGCAAACAATTCAGCAAGATCATTGTGAAGAAAAGAAGAAAACAGTGAAATTTGAAATAATTAAGTTTGTTTACTCTTTAAAGAAGAAGGCAGAACATGTGTGTGTATGGGAAGAGGGGAGAGATGATATATGACAGTCCTCCAGTTGATCAAAGGCTGGTACAAAGTAGACAGAGGGCTGACCAGTACACAGGAGAGGCAGCAGGCTGCAGGGACTACTGCTTTCCTTCCCAAGCTGCTCGGACTCTGCTTGCAGCTGATTTGAGTGCAATGGCAGTCACTGTTCTGCCTTTGTTCTCCTGCCTAAAGATTTCCATGAAGCCTGCCCTTAGAAGTAATTGTACAGCACAGAGGGACAAAAATGTGTAGTGCCTTGGAAATTACAAATGAAAGCAGCGTGTTTTAAAAATTAACATGGTGTATCTATCCGAAAAGCACCATTTTCACAGCTGTAACCATTACCTCTTTATAGCATCTTTTATAAACAGGTTCTTAAAATACTCATGGGTTTCTCTTTGGTAAAAAATGCAAAACAAAACTGAGATTTGAATAAACTCACTTGAAGTCAATAATATTATGCTGATTTACCCCAGTTGAACATCTGTACCAGGATTGTATATATAGGAATAAAACACTATTCAGTAAAATCAAACACATAACACAGCTAAGCTACTCTGAGCAAGAAATCCATGTCTCTAAAGAGGTTTTAGTATTGTCTAGTGAGCTGCAGTGGTTTGAAATATAGCTATTGTCATATATTTTAGCTGCTCCACAATCCTTATTTGTGTAGACTGCCTTCATACGAAAAATGCCCAGAACAGATATTTGGAAGTAAAGACTGAAGTGTTCATTTTTTTCACACTGCTGGCATTTTCATCAGATCAATGACGTTGTCTTGATTTACACCAGCAGAGAATAGGGCCGCAGAAAAAGTTCTGTTATAATTACATTGAATTATAATTAAAGAAAAGAAGGAAAAACTAAGAAGTAAAATATGGTGTCAATTTCTTTTCAAGGGAGATTTGAAAAGAGACAGACAGTGAGGCAAAGGAGTACCAGAAGGAGTCTGTGTGTTGTAGAACCTGAAATCTCTCACAACATCAGCAAAGCTATGTCTGAATATAGCAAGACTTTAAGTCTATACATCAAAAAAGCAGCAGTCAGTGTCCTGAAGGGATTGAAAGCACAGTGGCTACTTCCAGTACACATAAGGAAACTTGGAGGAGACTTGTGAAAGAGGGAGGAAAAGGCAGGTGCTGAACCCTCCACGGAACAAGGAAACCAGAGCCATTTTTGCCTCTGGAAGAGGCTCACACTCTTAGACTAGACTAGACTAGAATAGATTATTTCAGTTGGAAGGCACCTACAATGATCATCTAGTCCAACTGCCTGACCAATTCAAGGCTGACCAAGTTAAAGCATGTTGTTAAGGGCATTGTCCAAATGCCTCTTAAACACTGATAGGCTTGGGGCATTGACCACCTCTCTAGGAAGCCTGTTCTCTTGATTTGGGTTCCTGTGAGAGGCTTGCAGATTTCCTCATCAGCCAAACATGGAGAAGTGAGAAATTCATGGGCACCACAGTGCAAGGTGCACATACAATTTAAGGCTAGTAACTCATGACTGTTTCTGTCATGCAAGTGGGATGAAAACATTGATTTCGAAATAAATGGAGTCAGGGAGGTTGGGATAGGGATAGAGACACTAAAGCACCCGTTTCACAGCTGTAGCCATTAGCTCTTTATAGCGTCTTTTATAAACAGGTTCTTAAAATACTCATGGGTTTCTCTTTGGTAAAAAATGCAAAACAAAACTGAGATTTGAATAAACTCACTTGCGACAGGGGAAGAAGAACAACAGCAACATGCAGATCTGTAGGACTAAGGCATTTCTGCTTAAAAGAAAATTCCTGGAGGGGACTAATGGCCAAGTTCTGGCAATATTCTAGGGTCTAACATGAGGATTAGTTACTTTCTTAACTGGGTGGATAAGAAAGAAACTTTTGATGATTTGAACATTTGTGGGACAGATTGTAAAGATGGAAGACTTAATTGCATGTGAATTTCCTAACCTAGATACAAACTTGTAATGATATAAACATTTGTTTAAAGTTAGCATTTGGTGTATATTTGAGCAAATCTTATTGGCATTCCTAGTCTTTACTTTCAGTTTAAAGCAAATTGCTATCCTTTCCAGCATAAGAACAAATGTGTTATCATGAAGAGCTTCATCTATATAACTGCACGTGTACTCAGTTGTCATTTGCCCACACAGAGGTGGGCACATAGGAGTATTATCAGAGAAAAACAGAAATTAGTTTTGCAGCAGGTGTTACAAATTGATTGTGTATTTTCTTGATATTGGGTGTCCTTGAGAGGTATATTTAACAACATGATAATGTCAGCTTTTCAAGTTTGAGTAGCAACCAATTCTTACTAAAACTGTAAATTTTACAAAGATCTTTAAAAACTCAGAACCAGATGGCAAACGAGAAGAGAGAATGCATTACACAATGTACATGATTTTTAACCCAATGTCAAGACATAAGAAGGCATGGCTTTTTAATGTTTGAGTCTAGTAAGTCTACCAAGTGCTAAATATTTAGGACTGGCCCATAGCAAAGCTAGATATGAAAAAGTAGAGGCTGAAAACAGAAGGATGTGAAGTACCATAAATCAGTTTATTTGGACCTGAGACAAAATTATGAAACAGGAGGTAAGAGATACAAAAATAGTATCAATTAGTAGGAAAGAGGCTCTGACAAGAACGTAGCAGACAATATCTGGCTAGTTCTGAAGGCAGCTGATGGTACTGTCAAACCCCATCTATTGTTAAAACAAGGAATGGAAACAGACATTTAGTAACAGTGTGAATTTGCAAGGCAACACAACCTTTAGTAGTACAAGATGCTGAAACTTTGGAGATCTGGGCCAACAGAAAATGTACCAGCTGTTGAACAGGTGAAAACTGTGGACAAGTTTGGAAGAAAAGTCAAATATTTCATGTTTTCTGTAACATGAGCCAACTCTGGAAACTCTCCAGCAATTCAAAAGATGTGAAAATATCTTCACAACAACTTCACTATTGCAGTCAATCCTTGTTCTGTCAGACATATTTAAAGAAAATGACAGAAAATAGAATATTTCATCTTCATATGATTTATTTAGAAAGTAAAATTCAGCTCTTTGCTGTAGTTCTTTCTTTCTCAGTCCTTCTGGATTTCTTTTTCAAAATCAACAGTTAAAAATCTGAAACAAAGTACATACTGTAGTGACATTTTACTTTCCCAAACTATTTCAAGGGAGAAGAGTCTGGTCTCTAACGAACTCAAAGTGGTTTTGCCAGCACTCACTGTATTTCACCTTTTTTTAAACATTCTATTGACAGTTTTTACTTAAACTTAGGCAAGGGGAATGGTAAGGTACCTTGAATACTGACTGAGACACCATTATTTTAAGGTCAGATTTATGATCAGTCTGCTTTTTTATATATTTTAAGGTCTGGTTTATTATCAATCTGCTTTTTTGATCCCTATTACTATACAGCCTGATTGTATTCAGTGTGTTTGTCCTTTCAACAAAATGGAGGGGCAATTATTACATTGAATTCATAGAGCATGCTGAACCTTGCTAATGCTCTACCCACCAGACTAACCTATCTATTTCAGTCACTTCTTCCTGTTTGGTCTCTACCTAG
Source organism: Gymnogyps californianus (assembly GCF_018139145.2). NCBI lineage: Eukaryota > Metazoa > Chordata > Aves > Accipitriformes > Cathartidae > Gymnogyps > Gymnogyps californianus. The sequence continues at coordinate 74,887,209 of NC_059472.1, read as the reverse complement.
GGCAGCAGTTTTCTCTGTCACATACTTGTGAAGAAAAAAGGGGGGGGGGGAAAGAACAGATTTATTGTATCTCTTCAGGTTCACAAATGTCTCTCCTTCAGCAGCAATGCCAGGAAGTTGTAAACATATATAAGACTTTTAGTTTAAGTACAGTTTCTTAATTAAAAGTATTCTCTCTATTAAATATAGCTCTCTCAATTTAAATCTAGTAACATTTTGCCCTGGTGGCAGGTATCCAGATCCATCCTTACAGCACAAGATGATTCAGTGGCTTTCTAGCCCCACAAGACTCTTTACTTTATCAAAAGCATGGCAGAGGAGTAGACAGGAAGTAAAATGATGAGGGAATAATTGAAACACAGGAGCTAAACATACCAAAAACAAGAAAGCTGACTCGATTAGTAAGTCAGAACTGCTGACTGAGGGAAACCTCGATACCAAATAGCTTGGTATTACCTAAGGGAGTTGTGCAAAAATGGCTGATTGGCAGAGAGGCAAAAAAAAGAAAAAATGATTCTATCTTGAAGAGAGGCTGTGAATGACACAAATTTTCCCTAAAGACTGTACTGGGCATTGCTTGTTGTAGTCTTAGCAGGCACCATTATTATTCTGTTTACTTAAGACCTTGTACTATTAGTCATTAAAACTAAATGAACTAAGCACAAAAGTAATAACTGGGTGAAATTTTGCCAAAATGAATGTTAACACACACACCTTTTTTTCCTTAGTTCTGATTTTGATTTATTTTTGAACAGTAGTAATATTATGAAAATAAGAATGACAGTCCCATTGATACCTGAAAATATGTTTTTCTTCTTAACTGCACATTAAATATTTCCTGAGCTACCTCAAGAGATTGGTAATATGATGTGCAGTCTGTCACTGTTCAGCATTTGGACCAGATCAGTAGTATCTGAAAGCCAGTCAGACCTTTGAAGTGCTAAATTACTGCACTGAGTTCTGTCCTTGATAAAAGATAACAGCATCACCACTCACGTTACTGACATGCTGTTTGGTCTGAAATGGAGTCAAAGAGAGAATGAGCTTTGGGAACTCTGCAGAAGTTCCTAACTAGTCTCTCCCATCTGGAAACATCTCTGAAGGTTGTGCAAAAACCTTGTAAAGACAATTCTGTGATTACTGCACATGACAAGTCTTCTGTAAGGATATGCAGAAGAATTCTGATTCTCAGATAACCAACCTACTATATCTCCTGAAAGATGAACTCCTTTCTATTAAAATACATTTCTGATAGATACAAGTTGCTAATCTTCTAAACTAATATAAGGTCCAGAGAAAACAGACCAGTGTGTTTGTTTCTGAGGGAGCGTAAGTGACATAAATCTGAATAAATTATCCCTCGGTACATGTAGAACATAAGGAGAAACTTTGGAAACATGGGGGAATAGAACATTAAAAGCTTTAGTTACCAGGATATGTGAGAATATTTTCAATGCACACACTTTTATAAAACATCCAAACTACTAACATTCTTATTAGGGATTTGGTACTGATATTGTCAGACTGGAGAAGAGGAGATGAGGGACTAGGTATGTTCTATTCCATAATGGAAACTGTTGTTAGATCCAAATTTGCCAAGGAATTAAGCAACAGCAGTGGTAGCAAAAGAAACACGTAAACGAGATGACAAAACACAACAAGAAAAAAATCCAGCCATGGTGGACATCCTTAGCTATCAGCTTGGCTTTATCCTGAGCTGAATTCAGAAACAGTAAGTCTCCCATTTCCAAATTACAACATTTGATCATATTTTAAAAGCATGCTTCTACCACCTGTTCTCACACTGATGAGCACCTGCATGATTTCCATTTTACCAAGGGAGCTATCAGTATTGCTAAGCGCATTGCAGTGTGAGCAGTGGTGGCATTAATGAATATCAATAGTGGGTGGACTGATGATCCAGCACTAGCATGCCTGCCACTTTCGGTAATAAGGATTCAATTCCTTGTTCTGCCACCAGCTTCTACAGCATTAGCAAAGTTACATGAGTTAAATCTGTTTGGAGGATGTAGATGGATGTGCGTTCAGTCTCACAAAGTTTAAACTGAGCACTCTGGAAGCTCTTGAGCAGCAGTAGTTAAGTGCTGCTAAACTAATATCCATTGCCTTTCAGGAATCATGTACCATGCCACATTAGAGCAGCCATTTGGCTTCTGTTCCAGAACTGGCTCGTATCCTACCATATGATGGCACAGCGAGCTCACATTGTAGACTCCCAGTAATCTCATACTATTCCAATTTTTGAGTTAGCATATTTTGAGAAGTGATTTCTCTTCATTTGAGAAATGGTAGCTCACCATAACTCACCATCTGCAGGCTTCTACTATTTGGCAAAGTCAAACGGTAGGAGTCAGGTGAAATTTCCCTTAAGTCATGCTGTATTATTTATCACTGTGAAAGCTAATAAACCACTCTGAATGGTTGGATTACACAGGCAATTTCTGGGAGTCACCTGAAAGCCTCCATTGCCCTTTGGAAACACCAAAGCCAACACCAATTTGGCTGGTCAAGCTGACACCAGTGGGAATTCTTCTCTGAGCAAGTCAGATGTGAAGTTAGGTGGTAAGAGGGGACAAAACTTTAATCTTGCCTGTTGCTTCACTTCAGTCTAATCCACACTGCCTTGTCCAGTCCATGCCTTCTTTTTTCTGTGAGGAAGCTACAGACATGCAGCTCTGTAGCCCTTCCCTTTCATTTAGACTGAGGTTATATCACCTCTCCTAAGCTTTGCAATGACTGACCCTTGAGAGCAAGATCATGGGATTCCCCTCCCTTATGAAAATAGTTTTTTTAAGCAGATATAAGGTACACCAAATGTATGAGCAGTAGTTCATTATTGTAAGCCTTGTTTGTTTGTTTGTTTGGGTATTTTTCAGATAATGATTATAGCAAAACATAAAGAATTTTCTTTCCAGTATTTTCCATTGAAACAAAGAAAGTAACAGAAACTACATAGTTGTGCTTTTGTGAGGAATAGCCTTATATCTAACTTTAACCTGTTAAAGTTGCATATTTATCCTAATTTTCTATAATACTCAACTGGACCGAAACAATATGAATTTTCAAGCCAGGTGGGTATGTCTTTTGAGCTGTGTCATATAACAAAAATCATTCTCTCTCAGCCTTTTTTCCTTTTATCTCTTTCCTCAAAGTAGCAGGTTTTTATTTAATGACATATTTGGTGAATTTTTGCCTTTGATGTCATTTTTCTTTAATAAAGGAGTTCTTTTGTTTTAAAACCTTTTTTTTTTCTCTCTCTGTCCCTCTGTCACACTTCTCTTTTGTGTGGTAAACACACTTAAAAGATTAAATCCTAGCAAAGATACTATTCTAATACATATGGCTGAAGAACATCAGATATGCCTCCATGGCATCTACACAGATGCCAGAAACTGATGTATTAGGGAAACACGCAAATCCTGTTATGTGTCAGGCTATTCCATTTTCCACTTATTTTTCCATTACAATAAGAAAGCAATAGGAACAGTATGACGTACTCTGACAAAGACTACCAGATACGCTACCATGGAGTCAAGCATGCATTAACACTAGAATTGTATGAATTATTTATGTGAATAATCACCATTATGAATTCAACTCTGGTTTTATACATTTCCTAGTTATTCGTAATCATTCACATGTTAGTGTGAAGATTTTTAAGCATCTGAACTGCTTGTGAATTGTTAAGGTTGACCATATATTACATGTGGTACGGCATAGTTTGTCTAAATCAGATGGTACTTTTGTTTCCCTTGACTGGATGCCTGAGTTATTTAAGAAAGAAAATAATGATTAGTTACAAATGGAAAAGGAGCACTCTTGCTTTGTGCCCCATAATTCTCATTCAGTGAAACCTTTATGTACATGTTTATATCCATTGAGCTTGATGGGTAAACAGCACGAAATTTGTGAAGATAAGCTCATTCACAAGATCTGTGCATGAAAGTATACAGCACAGGTTCCCTTGCCTTGCCTTGCCTTGCCTTGCCTTGCCTTGCCTTGCCTTGCCTTGCCTTGCCTTGCCTTGCCTTCCCTTCCCTTCCCTTCCCTTCCCTTCCCTTCCCTTCCCTTCTGATGTGTAGTGTCAGCCCATGGATGATGGTGCAGAGATCTAGATGTGTTAAGAATTGACAAATCTCTTCGGACAGCAGCACCTTGTACAGGAAGGACAGCTGCACCCTGGTTATAATGCAGTTAGGCTGCTAAAAGCAGGGGAAAGTCGGGGGGCAAAGACTGATGCAACTTATAACGCAGACATGGTTAGTTTTCAGTGAGCCTGTGAAAAGGCCAGCAAGGAGATAAAAAGCACATTATCAATAAATAAGGAAGGTAAATTGGAACACCTACAGTGCCAACTTAGCTGTGTGTGCAGAGGGAGGACAAAGCTTTGAAGACATTCTGGATTTGGTCTTGACTTTGTACTAGGTCTAGTCTGAGTGGTTTTACTAGGAAAGTCGCTCTATAATATCAGATACAGTTCAGCCAGGTTTACCATTGTAGTGGGAAAGAAGAGGTTAAACAAATCCAGCACGCAGATATGCAATTGTAAGAAACAGAAATACATAAACATGAGAAAGTTAGTAAAAACAAAGCAAAGCAAAAAGCTGAAGGTATAAATTCAAAAAGGAAGAAAACTGGAGTTAAAAAATACTGTATTAGAAGACTAGGCAAAACTAAACAAAAAAATAAGAAAACAAAACTGTCCAGATAAAAACCCTGCATTGCTCAATAAAAAAGTTAAAGAGGCTATCATACAGAAGATGCTGGCATTTAAAAATTGGAAAGCTTTCTCAAATGAGAACAGAAAAATCCATAATACATACCAGGTCAAATAGAAGCAGGAAATTAAAGGAGCTAAAAAAGAGTTTGAAGAACATCTTGCAAAGGATGCTCAAATTGATAATGAAAAGTTATTAAAATACATCAAAATCAGCCAGCTAGGGAATTGATGGAACTTTTGATGACAAGAGGTGTAAAAGGGGAACTCATGAATGATAACACCATAGTGGAGAATTTCAGTGAAATATTGCTTTCGTTTTTACTGCATGTACAAGGTGCTGGGGAGATTCCCACACCTTGTAAATTCTTTGTAGCAAATATATCAGAGGACCTAGAAGGACCTGAAATAAATACACAGGAAGTATTGTACCAAATAGATCTAATAGTCAATAGGGCACCAAGAGAAGATGTGATTGACCTATGAGTTCTGAAGCAACCCAGATGTGAAATTGCAGAACTGCTGGCTGATGTCTAAAACCCACCTCCGCAAACCCCCCCCCAGTGCCAGAAGACTAGCATATCTACAGAAAAGGCCATCATGCGAACTACAGATCAGTTAGTCTGACTTCCGTCCCTGGCAAGATGGTAGAGCCTGTATTAAAATCGCTAACCTGTCAGAATTTGGGAAGATGTCAACCAGCACATGGATAAAAGAGATCCAGTGGACACAGTTTCTTTGGATTTTCAAAACACTTTTGATAAATTTCCACATTAAAGGTTATTACAGATTGGAGGAAAGGTTCTTTTATAGACTAAAAGCTTGTGGAGGTAGGCCTAGGGCTCACTTTTCAGGATGGCAGAAAGTCAGCGGTGCCGTTCCTTAGGGATGCTTGGGCAAAGGAACTGTAACGTGGTGCAATTGATGTGTGTGCACAGAGAGGGACCCAGGAAACACTCTGTGAACACTCTTGTGCCACGAAGCATTTTCCAGTAGAAGTCCCTGGTGGATCACAGGAATCAGCTCACAGTTAAGCTGACTCACTGGGACTCGTCATTCTCTGTTGGCTGTAAGACATCCTACTACTCTCTGTCTGAAAATGGAGTGGAGTGCAAGCTCATAAGAAAGTCTCCATAGCATGAGTTAGATGTGGATGGGCTAGATACTACAGCACCCACCAGAAACGCTGAATGCAGACCACTGGGGAGGCTTTCAGGGTGGAGGCTGTGAAAGAGCTCCCCAAGTCTAGGGGTGAGCAAGGGATATGATCTGCCCTCCTGCAAGGTTTGCTTAAAGTGGAGGACTGCTGAAGATTCAAGGCATCCTTTAGCTCTTGGGGCAAACAGTGTGGAAAATGGTGTACAGGCCACCCCATGCGTGTGTTCTCCACAAATAATATTTTCTATTGGCACTATTAGAGACGGACTGCGGGATGGGTCATTGGTCACACCCAGTAAAGAATTTCTTATGTTTTTATATACAGAACAACAAAAGCCATAAAACAGAGTTCCTCCCTTGGAATAGCTTAAAGTTTCAGCACCCAGTTATTTCTAGAGAACACACAAAATGTGTACTCAAAAACATTTGTTTCCAGTAATGGGCATTAAAATACAGCTGTTGTACATCTCTTCTGAGATTTCAGGAGCCCATGTGAACAGCTGGTTTTAATGTCTAGCTCCTTCTGATACTGTATCCCTGTAGCCTTGTCTGTCATCTCTGTGCTCTAGTCCTGGAGGGGTGAGTTTCATATTTTTGCATATTTTTGAATACAGGACAAGTCAGCCTGAGCTATTCTTGTTTAGAATAAATAATAGGCAGCCAAGTTTTACAGAGCAGCTCTTCCAATGAGAGATTCTCTTTCTGTTGTAACTATGAGGCGACTTGGTAGTGAAATGTTCACCTTGGCATGCAGGCTAAGACTAAGAGCAAACAGAGTCCATGCAGTAGAATCACCTCACGTGGTTGGAGCTGGGTTGTGATCCTTTGGGTTGGAAAAGGGTGCATGGACAGGGAGTGAAGCATGGGGGAGAAATAGCACAGCTCATGAGCTCTACTGTCAAACCCCCATTTCCTTCCACACAGGGAAGCCCAAGAATCCTGAAAGTAAAAGACTTCATGGTGGGTTGGTTCCCAGCTCCTTGGCTCTGCAGACACTGAAACCACACACTGCTGTCTGTGGCCCTGATGTGACACTACAGGGCTTGGACTTGAAAGCCCTGTGTTTGAAGACTGAATTATTAACCCTTGACTGAAAATGGATCTGTTTCATGGGATATATGGGCTGTCCTTCCTCCAGTGGCCTCCTAAGTTAACCTTCCCTCCTTGCCTTTCCCTTAAATTCTTCATATTTCTCTTGGAGCAGGTGCTTCAACTAGGACTGAAGCAGTGCTCCTTTGACCTCTTCCTAGCAGGGGTAGCTTTATTTCCACCACCACTTTTCCCACTTCACTCTGAAGAGTGATTAATTTTTCCTGTGGGTGGCAGTCTAGGTGCCTAAATATATATCTTTTTTTTCTTCAGTGTCCTGCTTTTTGCAGTAACTGGTAAAGCATTAGCTGTTGAAGATTGTACAGAATATCTGAGCAGGGCAAATCAAGTCCCTTAGTGCCATAACTCTGCTTATATGCCAAATAGAAAGTCTCTTAGCTACAGAATTTCCTGATCAGGTTGGTGTCTGCATATCCCCTGCAGCTGTAGAGCTTAACACAAAGCCTCCATAATGAGCAGGGGAAATAAAATAAATAAATAAATAACTGTGAGTAGACCTTGGTAAAGAGAGTTGATTCAAGGCCACAGGATGCCATCTTTGTTTACCTCTGCCTTTCCCCCTAAGCTGGCATGGGATCAGGAGCACAGCTTCTTACATACAAATGATTTCTGAACATGCAGTTCAGCCTTAGCTTCTATATTAACTAAAATCAGAGCTGGCATTGTTAATTTGTCTGAACAGCTGGACAAAATAAGGTTAGATTTTTTCCATGTTTCAAAAATCACTAGGGGAGCTTATTATAAGAAGCACTGTAGCAGAAAGAAAACTGGAGTAATAAACAAAGTGGCTATTATGAAAGAGGAATCTATAGATCAATATGTTTTGTGCAGAGCCTGAGATAGTGATCTGCAGTGCTTCTTTCACATGTAAGTTTTAGACAGATATTATTATTTTACAGATTTTTAAAAATTTATATTATGATTTTATTTCTTTAAGAATAATGATCTGAGAAGTCACCAGGCACCAACTAGCCAACTCCATCTCACATTTTGGGGAGAGACTGGCATATCATTGCCAGATTTCCTAAAAGACAGAATAATGATGATAGAAATTCAGGTTTTTTTCCTGAGTTACGTGTCATCAACAAAACATAGACTTGTGATTGAAATACTGGATAAGAATCTAGATGACCTACATTCAGTTCCCGGTTCTGCCACAATCTTTCTAGACCATTATGGGCAGGCACTTTGTGTGAGATTCAGGTCACTTCCTTTTTCCCACCTGTATGACAGGTATCAAGGCTCTATTTATTATCACTGGAAATAAAAGTGCTTTCAGAGGGCAGCTCCTCCTTTCCTAACATGCCTAGCTTCTGGATGGCTAAAATTAAAGAGATGTTCTTCAGATCTCTATTCCTAAAGGGAAGAGAAATGTGGAAGAATATTAAAAGCTGGGCAGTGTGGAGTATTTTGCACACAGGTGAATATTCAGTACTTGATACTAGCCTGGCTAAAGCAGCTCTCTGCAGGTTGGGCCCAAGACAGCAGCATAGAAAACTTGCTTGGTTTAAAGATACTCTCACACTTGTATGTCAAGTGTAGACCCCACCACTGGCCTCCGGTGGGAATGAAGCACAAACGTTCCCTCTGTGCCTGGCAATATCCCCTTTGGAGGGCATGCAGCTGCGGCTTCCCCCATGGGGTGCCAGTTGACTTGGACTGTCAGGCAGACTCCTCTTGCTTGCTCGTAGTCAGCATTTCTGAGCGCAACCTCTGAGGAAAACTGTATCATTTTGGATGGAACTCAATTCAGAAGGGAAGCAAGAGATCCCAACAACATCTTTTTCATCCTGCCACACCTTGAACTTTTCCCCAGTATTATATGCCTGAGACCACAAAATGTGACTCTACATGGGCATTTTTGGGCTCATTTAAATTACCAGCTTCTTCTCTGATGCTTTACACTAGTTAGGATGGTAATGATTTTCTTTCAAAATACTAACTTCCTTCCAAAATCAAAGGACTGTCACATCTAGCTGCCCATTTTCCTAGCTAGACTCATCCTGCTCAGCTGGATGCAGTTTCCTGCTTTTTCTCAGATAAGGCATGTAAATACTTGGTAAAATTGAAATATGATTTGTTTAATTTAATTTATGATTATAGACTTTTCATAACTATAGAAGTTTAACATCTCACATATAATAAAGATTGTATCCTCATGATACCGTTATGAAATATCCCGTATTATGGGTACAGAATGGAGGTATAAGGGGTTTGTCTAAAGGTGATATTCTAAGAAGCATAAGCCTGACTTTCTTATATGGAAAACTGACCAAACCCAAGCTTATTGCATTGGGGTGGCAACAAGTCCAACTTCATAATCCTTTTTGAGAGAAAGGGTGTATTACATTTAGCTCAGCACTGCACTAATGCAGTCATAAGGCTTTTAGTCAGCTCAAAATGCTCAGAGGTAAAATTGCACCTCTATTTTAGGTAGATTCGTAGGATTAGAGCATAAATGAGGTTGGAAGGGACTTTGGGAGGTCTTTGGTCCAATTACCTGCTGAAAGTGGTGGAGTGAGCTATGATATCAGAGTAGGTTGCTCAGGGCTTTATCCTGCTGGGTCTTGAAAACCTCAAAGGCTGGACACTGACAGCTTCTCTGGGCAACATGTTCCAGTGCCTGACAGTCCTCATGGTGAATAAGATTTTCTTCATATCAAGTCCAAACCTCTCTTTTCCCAGTTTGTGTCCATTGTCTCTTGTTCTCCTGCCATTCACTGCCGTGAAGAGCCTGGCTCAGACTTCTAGATAACTTACATTTCAGCTTAATATTCACTTATAAAATTAGTAATATATATTGCAAATTATGCAAAAGTGCTCGTACAAATTGAAATATTACTGATGCACTTATACAAATCTCTTGGTCAAAATCATGCATGGAGTGTCGGAAAAACAGAAATGGAAGCAGTATGTCTTGATTCCCAGTTGTGTGCCTTAGCTATTAATCAGCTTTACGACATCGGCAATAGCTTGTATTGCAGCGTTGTATACAGTTCACTTGCTTTTCATAGACTATCCCAAGATGGAATGTCTATTAGGAAAATGTTACTTTTCCCTTCTGTATACTTTTTTTTCTCCCTCCATTTCCTCTTTTTTTTTTTGGTTCTTTTGTGGTTTTATTCCATTTTGAAAGCTCCCCATTTCTGCCTCCTTCTTAAAGAGCTTTTCAGGAACAATTCATATCACCTCCCCTCTTTTTATATTATTTGGTTTCTCTGTTCTCTGCTTCAGGATGCCATTTTAAAATTTAACCCAGTATGCCTGTTCCTTCATTCTGACCACTTTTTTTTTTTTAAATGTTGCCTTGATCTGTGTTATAGTATACACCCCTTTTCTCCTCTCAGTATTTTGGTAATGATTGGTTATAAGCATGACTCAGTTGTTTTTTTTTTTGTTTTCCACTTGAAGGTGAGAGGCATATTTTTGGTTTATTACCTTTAGAAAATGAATTCTTCTCAATGGTAACATTTTAACTTGGGTCTAGTTTAAAACTCAATGTTGAAATGAGCGATGCAGATCATATTATACAATGTCCCTGTTATTGATTAAAATTTCACTAACAGATTTATGCAAACATCTTTAAGAATGATTATGACTGAAAGAATTAAATACAATACTTTTTGTTCTTGTATAGAAATAGCCTGTTTAGCCTAGAGAAGAGAAGGCTGAGGGGGGATCTTGTCAATTTATACAAATACGTGAAGAGAGGGTGCAAAGAAGACAAAGCCAGGCTCTTTTCAGTGGTGCCCAGTGACAGGACAAGAGGCAATGGACACAAACTGAAATACAGGATGTTTCCTCTGAACATCAGAAAACACTTCTTTGGTGTGAGGGTGACCAAGCACTGGCACAGGTTGCCCACGGAGGTTGTGGAGTCTCCATCCTTGAAGACATTCAAAAGCCATCTGGACATGGTCCTGGGCAACCTGCTCTAGGTGGCCCTGCTTAAGAAGGGTGGTTGGACTGAGTGACCTCCAAAGGTCCCTTCCAACCTCAACCATTTGGGAGGGGCGGGGTGGGGTGGAATCTAATGGTAAGTGTCAAAGAATATCAGTCAGATAGTAATGCCTGTGTGTCAGACTTTGGTCCCTTCTTTATATGTATTTCCTCAAATTTCAGACAGTATTGTCATTTCTTGGTATTTCTGTCAAAAAAATTGTTGATAACTCTATTGAATAAAAATACCAATAAAGTTAGATTATGTTTTACTTGTGATTTTCTGGAATTTCTAAACAGTGAAATTACTTCACTTAGCTGAATGTCTTGTGTGTAGCCCTTAAATTACTGGTACAGAAGACTTGCAATTTGCAGCAGTTGGAGTTACAGCTATGTGTGGATAATACACATCAAAAGGGAAGGCTATGAAACATTGTCCTCCTTTGGCACAGATTTTTAACACGAGTCCTTTCCCTTCTAATTTATTGGAATACTTGTTTTCTAAGACTGATATTTTTAAGGAGATATGGACAGGAATTGTCTGAGACTGGGTGATATACATGAAGAGGTTTTACTAGTCATTGATTGCTAACACTTTGCTAACCTACTTTGTTATCTACAAATTTATTACGATGACATGTAACTTTGGTCATCTTTGTCTGTACAAGGAACACTCAGGCATGCAGGATTTTCTGTGTACTGTGTGCACATACACAGCTGACTGTGCTGTCCTGCTAAATCAAACTTAGTACATCAGTCACAGCTGCTACTGTATCCCTTTCCAGTCCCTCTGTTTATCTCTAGAGGGCAGATAAGTATCTGTATAGCTGGTCATCCATAATCCTTCAGACTAAGAGTTATGGAAAGATATTTCTGTAATCTATATAAAGCGTGAGTTTTGGAATGTAGTATCATTTTTATTGCATGTATCTGTAATAAAAACAATCCATAAATAGCATTCATTTAAAATCCTTCTCCTATTAAAAATATACTTATTTTTAGATTTATAAAATCCTGTTTTATTCCCTATGCTTCTGTCTGGATTTGCTTCAGTAAAAACACAGTTAATCAAGAATATCATACTGTCAACAACAGCCAATATTAAAGGACAATCATTTTAGTTATGAATCTCATCATGTGACTATAAGTTAAAATCTCAAAGAAAACATCTCTCACTAGTTAGTCATAAAATCATTGAAAACATGATATTCCCAAACAACTTGTAAACTCCTGCACAAACACACTTCTATTGAAGATATTTTCATGTGTATTAGCAGTATACAATGTAGTGGAATTTTAAACACTAGTGTTTTTATAGTTGTTAGCTAATTTTCTTTGGAAAGATTTTATCAATGGATAAAGATCCCTGCCATCAGAACTTTACCTGCAGTTTCTTATGTGTCATCACCAGGTGTATCATCTTATGTAATATGTAAGCACTAAACAGTCTGTGACGGTTTTCATCATCATGATATTCCTTCCTAGGAAAGGAAGATTGTTTCCTTGTTACTGCTAAGAAACTGAGACCTGAATTAAGGATGCAATTCAGTGTCCTAACCATGGGCACTTAGTGGGATTTGCAGTGCCCCAGAGTATCTGACACATCTGCCTGGGGCTGGATGGTGAGATGCAGGAGCTACAGGAGACAAGCAAAGTAGCAGCTGGAGCTCAAGTGGGATACTGCGGGTCATCTCAACATCACTAGACACCTATGTCTGGGTAACTGAATTGAGTCCTAAATATGACTCTGTGCTGTAGAAGCAGTTAAATCAACCCAGATCACAATCCTGCCTCTAGTCAATAGGTTGTCCCTTCCTGAAACTTACGTCTATAGATAATTCTGCCATTGTAAGTAGGCTTGCTGAAGTCACTGGTTTTAGGATCATTAACATGATGTACTAAACTAAGGAGGAAAGTACAGCTAAACAGTATGGTGGAACAGTTTCTTTCCATTTTCTGCAGGATTTGGAAGCATAGGGGTTAACTCTATTGTTACGTGAAAAATCTCAGCTTTCAAGATCCCCATGCAAATACTTCTGGCATAAATACATATTTGCACAAGGGTTTGGAACACTATCTCTTTCATCAAACATTATTCTCCTGAATATTCGCAGAAAGCAAACAAAAGGGATTGTGAATACTTGCCAGAGCAGATTTACTACATGTAGCTGAACAAGTATTAGTGAATATGGAATTTTTTGCATTAATCTTGCAGATGTTGAGCTTTTTGCGGTAACTAGGTGACTCTTTGCTAGGCTTCTCTCACCTTCCTTCTCTCCTAAAAAACTCCAACACAGCTGCCTCCCTACCTCTCCATCCAAGTTGCCTTTCAAAGGCAAACGATACATGTACAGAGTAATAACAGAACACTTCCTGTTGTTCATGAGGGATGTGATCAGGATACACATCTCAAGAGTGTGATATGTGTCCCAAGAATGGGACACACCATCTAATATATGAACCCCACAAATTAGAGACAGCCAATGAAACTCAGACACTTCTTTTCTCAATGAACCTAAACACTACAGACATCCTGCTCCAAAGAGATCTTCCACAGATCTCCTTAGGTTCCATATTCATGTTTGCAGCTCGCGTCTCTTGTCAGGTAGTGAACCTGTTACACTAGCCCTAACTTTGATCTGCATAGTACATATTTTTTCTTCAGAGCAGCCGTTCCTCCTTACATTTTATTCAAAAGGACTGGAAACATTCAAAAATATTAAAAAGCATATCAATGCTAGTTTGTTTCATGGGATTTTTCTCTGTTTTTTTTTTTTTCCCTCCTGTGTTTTGCCTTCAGCAGAAAATCCTTGATTTCCTTAAGATTCACTTTGAAATTATGCCTCTTCTAGTGTATACATATGTGTAAAATATCAGATTTTGCTTCTGGGGTAAACCTGATGTGTTCATAGACATCTCAAAAATAAATCCTTAGCAAGCAGGGAGACCCCTGTAACTTTTTTAATACATGCACTCCAGGAGATGAGCAAAAAGTTCTCTTACAGAAATGTACTTCACCTGTAGGCCATTGGGATAATATTCTCTGTTTTGTGTAGTATCAGTTTGGGTGTGATAACATTGATTCAGAATCAAAAACTGTTTTTTCTCTAATCTTTGCAGAGAAGTACAGGGAAACATTAAATGCTAAATGTCACTCAAGTGTTTCCTGAAGCGACATTTCATCAGTACTGTGATTTTAAAGTCCCATGGCAATGATATTTAAGATGTCCTGACTAAGAATTCCCAAATACATTTCAGACTTGCATGAATGATCACAAGCCTTTAAAGATATTTTCATTTGACTTCTGATCTATATTTGGCAGGTTTAAAAATAACGCTAATAGCTATGAGAGTGAGCTTTCTCTAATTATGCTTTCAGAACAATCCAACATATTCCACTGTCAATCAGTTGCTCATTTAAACCTGGTGGTAAACCCTTTCCTAATTTTGCCCATAATAATTAGTGTACTTCCAAGGAGAGACATTTTTACTGTTTTTAGCAAAGCTTTGCAGTACATACTTATAAAATCTAGAAAAAAGCTGTAGACATTTTATTGGGGTTTTACAATCCAAAGTAAAAAAGGCTTACTGTAGATGCTTGACAAAGGACCCATTAAACAAGTCAATCACATATCTGTGTCAGAGCTGCTGAATGTCCTAAGTGAATATATGTATTCATACATATTCCTGCTAGGGATGTATCAGAAAGAATTGATCCACTGTGATTCAATTATCCACCTCTAAAGTGGCTGGAACAAAAATTGGTTCTTTTAGTATCAGATATTTTGGATTGGCTTTTTATGTATGATATTGCCATTCAGGCCAGGAACCTATGCCTTGGTAGACTGTCTAGTTAAGTCAGCCATCTTCAGGGCTACTAGCTAGGACTGTAACAGGCTCGTCTACCCCAGTAAATACCACCCAAATGAGAGACTCATCAGCCCTCTTTCACGGGGGGGGGGACACATAACAAGCAGACTGAGTATTCTCCAGGCTTAGTCTGGTACTGTGAAGTGTTGAGTTTGATGTCTGAGTCAGCAGAGACTCAGAAGCAAGAGTACAGAAGCAAGCAGCAAGCAGCAAGCAGCATGAAAGAAGATTTTAAGGGTCAGGGAGTTTTGGTAATCACCAGGGCAATTTGATTGCTTATTGCACCAGGATGGGAGATATTTATTTCTTCTTGTAATTCCTGTTAAGACAAGAAAGAATCTCATTATCAGGACTAAGGACTGACCTGTTGGAATGTGATAATTTTATAGGCTATCAAATAAGCACCTTAATCTAAAAAGAATAGTGTGACAGAGACAAGAGAACTAAAGGCAGTGAGATTTCAGGGTAGGTAAAGAGGTCCCAAGGGAGGTATTGACAAAAAGTGGATATGTAATTGGAAGGAAAATACACATGGAAAGTAATTTGGGAATAAGGGGTATTTGAATACTACAAAGGAAGGGCATGGACAGAGCAGATAGATGACTGAAGGCAAAAGGGGCAAACTGGTGTGAGAGGGGAATGAAAGAATCCGAGGAACTGCTTGTGTTCCTCCTGATAAAACAATAGCACAATGTAAGGAGAGATGAGATAAGAGGGGTTTTGTTTTTTGTTTTTGTTTTTTTTTTTAATTATTTATTGTTCACAAAGACAACAGCAAAATGTCTCTTTTAGAAGCTATGCTTGATGTTAAATGGGTTCTCAAAGCAGACCTTGTAAAGGTCCTAATAAAGTCAGCTAATGCAATGACAAAAAGATGGGGATGTGACAGGATAATTTTAACATTGCTCTTACAGGATAATTATCTTTGAATTCTCTGCTTTTTTTTTTCTCATTGCATATTGGAAAGATATACTATAATCACTAATGTGTTTTTAGTTTGTTTTTTAATGAAAAAACCCTTAAACAATCAAGTGACTGTGAGTCACCACAGATGGTTTTCTGTTCCTTTCATGACAATGCTTTATATTGTGGTCCCAAAACCTTTCAAGTCTAAGGAGTCTTTGTTTTGGAAACAAGCCAGCCAAGCCTAGTGTTTCAAGTATTATTTTAGAGCAATTATGAATGCAGGTTTAAGAAATAAAGAAAAAAATTAGCCCAGGGGAACTCAAAAGAAGTCTATATAATCTGTGAACATATTCCTCATCCAGGTAGTCATACATGCCTTTTTTCCTATCACCACAAAACATTTACACACTTTTTCTTATTTGTACTTTTTTTCTTTTGATATTGTCGGATTTGGTATTTAACATATCTATCGTGTTTTGTGTTCGTCAAAGCAGTAAGAAGAAAAATCTATAGCTGTGCTAATATGCACTTATCTTAAGCCAAGGACTTTTCAGTTTCCCATGCTCTGCCAGCAAGCAGGTGTGCAAGGAGCTGGGAGGAGCAGAGCCGGGCAGCTGACTGAACTAGCCAAAGAGGTATTCCATACCATGGAACGTCATGCCCAGTATATAAACAGGGGGAGCTGGCCGGGAGGTGCAGATCGCGGTTCGGGAACTAACTGAGCATCGGTCAGCGGGTGGTGAGCAATTGCATTGTGCATCACTGGTTTTTTTTTTTCCCCCCCCTTCTTTTGTTGCATTCCTTTTCATTACTATTATTATTATTTTTCATTATTACTATTGTTAGTATTATATTTTACTTTAGTTATTAAACTGTTCTTATCTCAACCCACGAGTTTTACTTTTTTTTCTTTGCTTTCCTCCTCCTCACCCCACTGGGAGGGGAGGGGGAAGCGGCTGCGTGGTGCTGAGTTGCTGACTGGGGTTAAACCACGACAAGCATAATGCTATTCCAAACGGCAAATTTCATATTTTGACACCAGTGGAATTTGTCAAACTATTAAGTCCACAAGGGTATATACAGTTGGAGTCAAAGAAAACCAGCTATTGAGTTTTTAATTACGACAGTAAGAGAGAAATCTGAGGGGAAGAAGCTATACCATCAATAAATCCATGGTGGTGAAATTATTCTGTCATGTTTGTCCTTGACAATGGGCTTAATAGAAGGGGGCAAACTCTTCCAGATGTAGGGTGGGATT
Source organism: Gymnogyps californianus (assembly GCF_018139145.2). NCBI lineage: Eukaryota > Metazoa > Chordata > Aves > Accipitriformes > Cathartidae > Gymnogyps > Gymnogyps californianus. Next base: position 74,870,230 of record NC_059472.1, on the reverse strand, counting down.
CACCTTCTCTAACACAGGTGCCACAGAGGTTTAAGTAAAAGCTAGTCTTCCCTGGCTCGCTTTGGTATTTGAAAAGAAAGAGAGATCTCCACATGATGCTTTACTATAGAAATCTACCCTGTGATGAGATGACCTGCCCTTCACATCCACTGACTATACAACAAACCTAAACCTAAACCTAATCTCAGACTTAGATGTCTAATGTAGGGTCAGACAAACTTCTTCCACACATTACTGAGCAGGAAAGTGTAACTTGTGCAGTATAGATAGGGAAAGCAATGGGAAACAGCAAAAATACGAACTCAGGCTCAGGCTACTTTGAAATTCACCTCCAAGGTCATGGAAAAATATATGAATTGAATTTCCACTGGTCAAGTCGCAAACCAAATGTTTTAAGCTTTTAGTGACCATTTTTCTTTTCACAAAAGTAGAAGGATATTTGGGTGGAAACTTCCCATCAACCTTTTTTTTTTTTTTTAAACAAATGCAAAAATTGAGATAAATACTGTTTGGGAGATAATAACTATATTCAGATATGTAGAAGGTGTTGAGGGAAGAATAATTCCAAAGAGGAATTATTCTCTGGGAGGTGAGAATGGGCTTGTCAGTCATGGTAGCTGTTGATTCTGAAATGGGAAAGGATTTCATGAGGGGAAGAAAGGGAAGGAGTTTGCCTACATCAGACTCTTGCCTTTTAGTACACTGTTAGTGCATACATGCTGGCATGTGCAATGAGTATGGCTCTATCAGAATCTGAGAATGAATGCACGCTTGCAAACATGGGCAAACATATGTTAAAGGAAGGCATGCAAAATGCACACAGATATTTATCCTCACTCTGAGGCAAAATAAACCCCACAGAAGAAGCAAAGTTAACAATGACAATCAGCTTCATTCCTGTGTTTAATTTACTTTTGCTTTAAGCCTTTTTCTAAGTAACAGTATTTTCTTTGATTATTCAAAAACATGGCTTGGCTTAATTACATTTTTATTTCTAAGTGGTAAGTAGCCATTTAAACCTTTTCAAGAACATAGTCTTTGACCTACTTAGAGTGCTTAACAATTATGAAAGTACAAACCCCTGATTTTTAAAGGACACATGCAAGCATCCTTTTCTCTTTGTTAAATAAATGTTATAGGACAGCAGACTTCCAAGAGACATATCTAAGACTGATAAGCAATATTCTCTTTGAATATCCAGTGTTTATCCTCTGCAAATAGGCAATTTAAGAGTTGTATTGAACCACAAAGATAATGTTTGAGCCATTTACAAGTACTAATTTACAAATCAGTAACATGCCAGTAATTTTAAATTTCTCTGAGTATCATGTGCCCAGAATCTCAGCTTTTAAGTACAAATTTTGTGCTGCAAATGCACCTTTAAAAGTTACATTTGCTGAATAAAACCACATTTTTAACTCTGTTTTGGAGAGGCTGGAACAAATGAAGAGAGAAAGACTAACAACTGCTATTTGGCTGGTCTGGACAAAAACAAAATGATAATTCAATGAGAAGATTGATTAAAAAGGACAGGAATTAACAACTCCTAGTTCCTGTACTTCAGTCCAATTCTGATATTACTGAGATTATTGAGTCACACAATCATGGCTTTTAGTGAGGATGTAAATTAAATATTTGTTCTCAGAGAAGGACTGACTTTGTTGTAAAAAGCCTGGGAAGCTTCAGAAATAGGCTACATGGCAAATTGCTCTAGAAACTCCAATCTGAAAATGTAAGCTCTTTAGCAATGTTTTAGGCAAGCTTACAAGAAATCAGTGAGGTTTCCAAAAACTCTGCTCTGTCTACATTTAGCATAAATTGGTGAAATAGATCTAGGCATAGATTTCCTCAAATTAGCACTTTCTGACAAAAATCAATCCAATTTTTAAAATCCTCAACTAGTTGTAGTTAAGCCAGATCTCACGTCTTCCTTTGCTGTTGCCCCAATCTCAGACAGGTTGATGCATGGTATGCAAGTTTGTCAAAATTTTATCTTGTAGCCACACAATTAAAAAAGAAAAAAAAAAAGAGCTGATTCCCAGTTAACATGATAATGCTTACAGAAGCTGATTTCTTCTTTTTTTTTGTTAATAGACCATATATTGTCTGCATCTGTCTGATTAAGTTCACACAGATGAAGATACAACCATGGTGAAAGGAGTGTGGAAGAACAGAACAATATTTCATTTATTCTGAGAGCAAATCACTCTTCTATCTTTCATCAGAAACCAGCCTACTGAGACTCACATCTCATTACAAATATGTCCCTAGGACTTACGGATTGTTATTTTCAATGCTACTAATTATTAATGGAGAATAATGGCCAATGGTTAGTCTCAGTCAATAGCTCAGTTCACCAAATGAGGTTCATGCTGCACTGAGTGAACAAAGGTGGCAAAATCAAGCCCAGGTAACCACAAGGGCAGAGGGGTAACTACATCTCTGAATTTCCTTGATCTGTGGGTGGTTTAAATCAGACTCTGTAATTACTTTTTTGTTTTAAACATGTTATTAGAAAGGACCCTAGACTTCTGTAGCAGACTATCATAATTTTTTTCCCTGAAGCATGGATAAGAGCTATTGCTCAATAAAATTAGAAACATTTTTGCACATATTGAAACCACAGTGATTACAGAATTTCTGAAAGTATAAGTTTGGTACTATTAACCAGCTTTATGACCCAGGCTTTTCCCCATGGAAACCCACAAATTTCTGTGCTTCTATCCTGTGTTCAATTAACCAGACTTCCTCCTGTTACTTAGTTAAAAAATTAAGCTCAAAACAGTAGCTATTTTAGATTTACATTGCATATAACATATAACATTTCAAATAGACAAGATTTTATACATTCATTACTAGATGAGGAGGAAAAAAATCTGCAGTAACTGAATTTGCTAAGCTAGGCACCAATACCTGTTTTCAATACTTTGAAAGGAGACTGGAAAACATTGGTGGGGGTTAATATGATCATGGCAATTAGTGATTCTGAAATCCTTAAATTCTGGGATATCAACAGAGTCTGATCAGCATTTTCTGAAATCAGACCATTTATTGTGCTTTGAGGTGGGAACTATAAAACATAGGCCTTTGTGAAAATCTTGGCCAGAGGTTTTTGCACGTCAGAGGATGGATTCCTAGAAATGAGAGATCATGTGGCTCTGACCTCTGAGGTGGACAAAACTACACATTTTTAGAAAACAATCTGGCACAAAATTAATCAAATACTGGCTTTTTCCCCTTTGGAAAAGGAAATAAATTAAGCAGAGATGGGGATAATATTCACAGCCTATTATATCTCTTATTTTTGTTCTAGGAGACCAGTACAATGACCTGGGTGGTGAATTAGGAAGAGAATATAATTTCAGGGGCAGGAAGGTAGATTAACTAGGCAAGTGCACATACTATTCTCTGCTAATAGCAAACTAGAGAGATTCATCACAGCTCTTCCTAAGGGAGCAACTAGTAAGAACTCTACTACAGTAGGAGGCATACTGCCCTATCCTACATGTTTTTCATTGTTATTTTTCCCCCACCAGTAATAGGTTCTGCTTTGCTTATTCATCAACAACTTAACTTCAGACTAATATGATAGCACAGGATAAGCTGAAATACTCCTTTCTTCAGTATCCCAGACCAGTTTGGGGTCAAGGAGTATGCATTGTATTATAATGACCAAAATAATTTTAAGAACAGGATTGCATGGGAAATAGGAAGCTCACGAAATGCTGTGTAATTTTATTTGTGCTTATTTTTGCTAGTGTCAGTTAATAAGCTTGAGTATAAACTAAGCCAAAACCCATAAGTATATTTAGGTCTTGCGCAACAGATAAAGTTGTGGGTTTTTTCTCCTTCCCTATGTTTATCTCTGACAACTATGGATCCAGTTCAAAAGAACCAAGAACAGAGAGAAAGAGAGGCTTAAATCTGAGATTAAACTGTGTGGAGTGACTTCTGTACATTCCTGTGATTGCCTGCTTTCAACACAATTTGTTCTTTTGTTTCTTTTTGCATAAAAAATTCAAATCCTTGGAAAAAATTAGTTTATATATCCTTTGATTACACCCCATGGGATTTGGGTTTGGTTCCTTATGTGTGCTTTTTGCTCAGGAGGCCACCCTGATGTGCAGTGCCGCCAGGAACTTCTGAGGGAGAGCCGAATCTCCTTATTGTGAGAGAAGACAGGAAGCTTCTGACCAGAAATTTGGGGCTGTCAAATCACTGTGGCACTATATTTATGGATTTTGGATCTTAGCTTAAGGTCCATGGGCCAAGCCTAATATTTAGCCTGCCTTTGTATACCTCATATCTTCTAAGAGAAGATGTTACGTGTTGTTTCTTGAATACTCAGATTTCTGTGGTGATACTTAGAAACCAATTATTTGTGCCAAAATTGTACCTTGTAAGTTTGAAAGCTTGAAATGTGGTCGTACATGAATAGATGGGTAGCCTGTTATAATGGTTGGGAAGAAAGCAGCTAACTTTGGGGAGCTTTAAAGGGCTTGATTCTTCAATTAAGCAGCACTTTTGTAGATGAGGTGAATGGATTGCTCATTACTGTATCACATATTGCATATAGCTTTGGATTCACTCTGTTCCATTTATACAGTTATATGTTATGTGGATGTCTTACTCCACAGACCCTCTTTCTCATTTTTTCCTCCTCAAACTTAACAGCATTAGTTGCAAGAACATTCTAGGCACATTGCCTTGTGAAAGACTGACAGCACAGTTGTCTGTTCAAGGGAAACATTGATTTGATGGTTAAAGACTTGACAGCAGGTATTTAAAGTATGAGTGGTATTGCATGACCCTCTAATTTTTGAAAGGGTGCATGTGATGATGAGGAACACTCACAGCTATTGCAAGAGCATTGCTAAGCAGAACAACATCTGGTACTACATCTGCTTGAAAAAAGGAACGCTTAGGATGAATTGAGTGGTCACAACTCCCCTGTTTTTTTCAGGGGTTATACTTGAACAATTACATGGTACTGAGACACTAAGAAAACTAGAGGCGTGATTTTCGATCAGTAGTCTGAAACTCCCTGAATGACAATTCTAAATGATTTGACAGACAGTCATTGAAAAGCAAATTCATAGGTGTTACACAGCAATGTGTGTGTGAAAAGTTTCCAAAGGGGTCTGTGGAGTCTGGGACTGATTTTTCTTAATTTTTTTTTTTTAATCAACAAATCAAAGGATTCAAAAACCACTGAGCTAAGGTAGATAAAGGGCTGGAACACAAGTAACTGATTGAGTAGGAGAGGTTTAATGATAACTTGTGAACATACAGGAAATAATTGTAACCTTAGAAAATAAAATGCAGACTCTAGGGTTTGCTCATTTAGATGATAATAATAATAATAATAAAAATAATAATAACAATAATGTGACTATACTCTATACCAGCCAAAAATCTGTGAGGTATCTAATACACTTCTTAGCATGACAAATTGGAAGTTACTCACTCTCAGTTTAGATCAGGGCAAGCAGTTAAAAATAAACCCTCAGAAAACAGCTTATACCTCTGGTTGAATAAATGGGACATGGTATCATTCCCAGAAGGTATTATTGTCTATTAGATGTCACTTTATTCATAATACCTTATATAGAGGTAGCTCTTGACATAAGAGCATAAGCTGTGTCTTCATTTGAACTAAGGATGCATTTCAGTGCCAGGAATAACTCCAGAGAAACTGTCAGAAGGCTAGATTTTCACTGTAGCTTAAATCAGTGTAGTTCACGAAAACAGCAGAGCTGCACTGATTTATACCACCAAAGGAACCTGTCCCTCACTTAGAAACAACTTAGAGTACTGGCATATATTTCACTCTTTGAGGGCTGTGTGTGTGCATGTGTGTGTATTTTTTACTGTTACTTCTGATTATTTATGAAATGGGTCTTTGTCTGTATCGCAGATACTTAATTTTTTTCACTACTCCAGCAAATAAAGCTGTTCTCAAATAAGTAATTTTATTGTGACATCGAAAACATGATTTCTTATTTCATCAAATGATTCCACAGCTACATTGTACTTTATAATATCTGACATCTTTATAGAAAAAGCAAGACATGCCTTAGTCATATGGAAGCTTTTCACAGATTACTTACTTGTTTATGGAAGACTGAAACGTGATTCAACAGATTGTAATCTTCTTTGAGTCAGCCGTGAACAAATGCCCCTGAAGGGTGTTAAGAGACACCATATGGTGGGAAGTATTTGTCTTTCATAAGGGAAACCAAGGTTCAGCTGCACTTGGATGAAGGTGGGCTGTACAGTAATACAGTCATTTCCCATCATGGTTTTGGCACGTTCTGCATTAGGTAGTCTATAACATGGGGCTACACATTTCTTATTACCTACCCCGCACACACATGTACACACAAAATCCATCCCTGAGTCACAATTTTGTCAACTGAATCCCAGTAATCACTTAAAAATCCCAGTACAGCCATTATAAGGGTCAGAGGTATTAATCCTGATTTTCTGAAGAAATTCCAATGGGATAATCAAGAATTTCATTGCAGTTTCAGCTGGATGAGACTTATTTTCGTATCTAAAAGCATGATGGCAGGTGCTGCTAAGCAGACAGGAGGGGGCTTCTCTAAGACATAGGTAGATCCCAGCATAGAATTTCGTGAGCCGTTCATTCGATAATGGTGTCAACTCAAGCAATCTTAACCTTTGCTCCTTTCCATTTATTTGTATCGTCATGCTACCTACTCAGTTGTGCTGGTAGATGTTCCAGACTGGGAACCACATCTGGTTTAAAAATAAGATAGTATTTTTCTATTCAGGTTTATTTTTCATCTGTGTTGTTTACTAACTCAGGTTCACTATGTGACGCGTGCAAATTTATAGCTCTGCACATGAAGGGATAATGTGGAAATAGGGCAGAGAAGTGAATTCCAAAGCTGTTTAAACAATTACTGCTTAAAAAAAAAGTACTTGTGGTACTACATCTGTAGTAGTGGTACAGAGACTTTCAGACATCATTTTTCTATTAAGATTCAGGCTTTCAGTCACTTAGGCAAATATGTTTAAAGGAGTAGTGTTGTTGCAGCTGTAACGCAGCTATGAGACATGATCTCCCCTCTGAAACTAGGAAGATGTCTTAAGTAACCAAAAAGCATGTTAGAATTTTCTAGCAACATCAAGTGGTCTAATAAAAGATACTCTCTGTGACCTTGCCTCAAATAACATCGAACATTGATAGTGCCACAGATTTCATAGGACTGCTGATAGTAGTAAAGATCTGCATCTATGTTAATGATTACAGAATTGGTACAGTAGTTCACAAAATATTTCTTTCTGAAAATATAAATATAGGAGATTTTAGACATCTTTCTTGTTATTCAGAACAGGCATAGACAAATTTCAGGTAGACAAAGATCTTTTCCTTGTAAATATCTCAGGTAATGAGGAATATTTTAAGGAAGAAGTAAAATCCACAAACTAGCCTGTATTAAGGTTGTGATTTTCATTTTTTTTTCCAGAAGACACCTCCAATGGCTACTTAATATTTCTCATATAGCCAACTCATTTTCTCTACTTGCAGTCTGTGACCTCCTGTTATAAAGTATTTTATTTGCAGACCTCCCTGTTTCCTTTCCCAGCTGAATACCATCACAGGCAAATATTTCCATAATAAATTTACATGTTTATGCAGCAGCAGAAAACCTCCACCTACATTTTTTTCATGCAAGTCTTAGGCTGTATTCTTACAATACATTGCTAAAATAAGTTCAAGTTAAAATCAAGCCATAAAGTTTTCTCACTTGGCCTTTGATAATTAGAATGCCAATGCCAAATAAAGAATGACACCTTCCATTACTTGTTGCTAATCATACTTTACAATATAACGACGGAGAAACTTTCTCTACACTTTTTATTACATGGCATTGTCATACACTCTACTGTAACTCTTTTGTGTTACAAAAAGCAGTAATAAAACTGAAACTCGGTAATTGTAGACTTGGCATAGAAGCTCCACAAGGAATACTTTCTTTCCTCTCTCTTTCAGTCAGCAAAAGTGATTGTGTGGCAAATGACACAGCTGCTTTTAATGGCTAACTGGACATGGCTTCATTACAGATATTGTAAAATTAACATATCTTCAACTCCCCCCCCCCCCCCTTCTTGGCAGAGATACAGAATATGGAAATGTACTAAGTAGGGCTTCTCAAATCCTTCGCAGTGTTGTGGTCTCATTCCCAGAAGAACTATCTCCAGGAGACTCTACAAAGGCAAAGCAAATCCATCATCAAGGGTTATCGTGTGGCTTGTATGGTGGATCTGCTGTGGCTACCACTGTGTTAACTGAACCCCTGTTCCTATTTTTCAAAGCTGTGTATTGACACTACTAACATTTGCAAAATAAATCCAGATTTGAGAAGCATCAAGAATTACTTTCTGTGGTGTCTGGCCTGTCTCCCTGTTCCCATTTCATTAGGGTTGCCCTCACAGCCACTGGCCTCAGCACATGGATCACCATTGCCTACAGAAATATCAGAAGTCCTGGTTCTGCGAATTTGGTCTGGTCAGCTTGGCTCTGCAGCTGGTGAGCTGCTAAGCTGTCGAGGAGCCGTTTCATATATTGCCTGGAGCAAGCAGGTGTGGCATAGTTTGCTGACCCTGCTACGTGTTTGTTCTCAAGGACCAAGTACTGCAAAAGGACATAAGTTTGAAGTTCTTCTGTTAGGAAGTCATAAAGAACAACAATTAACATTTCCCTTACTCTATAAACTCTTCATTCTGCAAGATGTCCAGTCTTTGTTCAAGACACATCAAGATACATCAAGAGACAATCTTGTCAGGAAAGTTAGATTATAATGAACAGTTACATTAGTTTCATCTATAGGGTCGTTTCTGTAGACCTTAAGCCCTGTCCTAAAAAACCAAGAGCTTCTCTTTTTTTCCTTTTTTTTTTTCCATAGGATCATCTCTGAGTATATTGCTTTATTTGATGTGAACAGTTATTTTTGGAACGGGATAAACTGTTCTGGAAAAGAATCCTGCTGATGCAACCTTATTTGACAGATGAGAAGCCTCTGCCCTTCCCCGCCCCCCCAGGTTGGTTACAGGCAAAGTGCCAGAATAATACACACGTCCATTTTTGCCATTGCATTTCATCATAGAATCATAGAATCATAGAATGGTTTGGGTTGGAAGGGACCTTAAAGATCATCTAGTTCCAAACCCCCTGCCATGGCAGGGACACCTTCCACTAGACCAGGTTGCTCAAAGCCCCAGCCAACCTGGCCTTGAACACTTCCAGGGACGGGCATCCACAAGTTCTCTAGGCAACCTGTTCCAGTGCCTCACCACCCTCACAGTAGAGAACTTCTTCCTTACATCTAACCTAAATCTACCCTCTTTCAGTTTAAAGCCATTACCCTTTGTCCTATCACTACATGCCCTTGTAAAAAGTCCCTCTCCAGCTTTCTTGTAGGCCCCCTTTAGGTACTGGAAGGCTGCTATAAGGTCTCCCCGGAGCCTTTTCTTCTCCAGGCTGAACAACCCAACTCTCTCAGCCTATCTTCATAGGAGAGGTGCTCCAGCCCTCTGACCATCTTCATGGCCCTCCTCTGGACTCGCTCCAACAGGTCCATGTCCTTCTTATGCTGGGGGCCCCAGAGCTGAACACAGTACTCCAAGTGGGGTCCCACGAGAGCGGAGTAGAGGGGGAGAATCACCTCCCTCGACCTGCTAGTCACCCTTCTTCTGATGCAGCCCAGGATGCAATTGGCTTTCTAGGCTGCAAGCACACATTGCTGGCTCATATTCAGTTTTTCGTCCACTAATACCCCCAAGTCTTTCTCCGCAGGGCTGCTCTCAATCCACTCATTGCCCAACCTGTGTTTGTGCTTGGGTTTGCCCTGACCCATGTGCAGGACCTTGCACTTGCCCTTGTTGAACTTCTTGAGGTTCACACAGGCCCACCTCTCAAGCCTGTCAAGGTCCCTCTGGATGGCATCCCTTCCCTCAAGTGCATCGACTGCACCACACAGCTTGGTGTCATCGGCAAACTTGCTGAGGGTGCATTTAATTCCACTGTCCATGTCGCCAACAAAGATGTGATAGGATGTAATACTTTTGTACAAATCTCATTTGGACAGTGATTCTTACAGCAGACTAAAACCTCACATAGGCACCAGCAATAAAGGTAGTGACCAGCCCATGCTATCGCTACTTATATATTGTGTAGAAATGATAAGGTCTCAACTTGTGATAAGAACAAGTCCATATACTGACAGTTCCGAATGAGGCCAATGTTTCAAATGACACACAGTAGAGCAAGGTCATGAGACAAGCCACCTCTACCAAAGAAATAATAGCTATCACTTAAGACATCTTTGGCCTCAGGTCTTCTGACTCCTGGACTTTGATACAGTTTTACTAGTTCATGCTGAAGTGATATATATGGACTTTTCAGCAGCTGAGCTGTTTTATATAGGAGCCTTACATAGAGCATCCATATTCACCACACTTTGTTTTGTAGATTACCACTTCGGATGATAAACCCTGTTGGCAAAGGTAAACAGAAATGGAGCTGTTACAGTGGCACCTCTTAAACTATCAGGAGTCATGAGGTCAGAAGTGTGCCCTTTTCAGGATGGTAGGAAGGTATCAGCTCACCTTCCAGTTGCAAGGGAAACCTAATATCTGGTGTTTTGTTTTTTTCTCACCTACACAAGGTTATCTTGGGTTAATTCAGGCTCTTGGTAAATTTAGTAACTAACAAAGATGAAACTGCAGTTCTGAAGGAACTGTTTAATTTTCACCAGATCAGTGCAGTAAGCGCTTACTGTCCCATGTTATTTCCAGCATTCCTGAGGACAAAGTGTGATTCAAACTTTTCTGCTTATAGTTCCCAAATCAATCATGTAACTGAATAAATTTCTTTCTTTTCTCTCTAACCCTGTCTCCTTTTGCTTTATTTCTTTCCCTTTATTTCCAGTCTTCCTAACTAGTTGATAAACCACAAGTTTTGAAGATTTTTCTAAACCTGCAACATGGTTTGCAAGGTTAGTTTTTTCTTTTTTGCTTTGCTTTTTGAATGACTGTTGCTATTTCACTACTACCAAGTTCTACATTAGTCAGACTTTACCATCTGCATCATGCAAAGTCACACATTCCAAGTGAAAAATTGTCAAACAAATTGCAGTGTACAGGAGTCAGGCCTTTGTCTTGATGATATACAGTCACATCCCTAGCAGCATATCCCTAACAAAGTTGTGTAATTAAATTGTGCAAGCCAGTTCCTCATTAAAGATCATTGGCCTAATTACATTGACAAGTACCATTAACATTTTGGTAATGCCTAATCTTTGGTACTGTCATTTCATCACTATGATAGAGCTAGCCCACTGTAATGACCACAACTTTCTATATTATTGCTATATCTTTTTCATATCCTTTCACCTGGAAGACCTAACTGTACAGAGTATCTTTTTCCAAACTGAAAGGAGGGCTTTCACTTGGATAAATCATCCGAGTCCTTATGGGATTTCTTTTTAGACAGGGATATTAATGAATTACTATATTAAAAACTGATTAACTGTGTTAACTTAGTTTACAATGAGTGGTTGCATGACTTTTATTCATTAATGAGGTGAAGATTTGCTAAAGAAAAAACACAAAATCTTAACAGCGCCTGCTCAAACCAGCTTAGATTTTAAGAAGGTAAGGACAGAGAAGGTAGTCCTCCTGAGAAAGTCACAGTAGGAGCTGATAACCAGGAAAGTTCTACTATATACTGCTTGGTTTACTTTTAAAAAGACTTATTTCTGCATTTTTATTCCTTATGAGAGATAGAGGAAAATGTCTTGGTAAAACAAAATAAGCAGGTTGTTTCTGATGGAAGTAGCGTGGAAAGAGTTCAAGGTTCGAAGCTCAGTTCCTTAATCTGTGTAAGCACATGTGTATCATTAAGCATATCAGTTCTTCCATGACTCCTAGCTGCACTGGTGGCCTTCAAGCTTGTTGTCTCCTTTTGTTCAAGGATCCAGGCACAACATACGATTTCCATGCTAGGGAGAGATTACAGCTATGGCACTGGTCTGCAGAGTTACCCATCTGTTTTGCATTTGTGTTAGCTTCAAACTGTATTGACAGAGCCCCAGAGACTGATGAGTAACTAGAAGTTGGAGACACCACAGGATTTCCAGTTCACGCTGTTTTTCTTTTAGCTTTTAGCTAAACAATGCTATCCATATTCAACAAGAACAAGAGGCTCTGAGATCCAATACATTGATTTTCCGTCCAAGTATCCAGCCTGACCAAAGTTTCAGTGGGGGTCTTTATTCTCTTTTTCTATGTACAACCCATTAGCTGAAAGGATTATCCATATTTGTATCATCTAATGAAAATGAATGACTATTAAGAAAGCTCTGAGAGACTATTAATACATAAGAGTGTAGCAAAATACTGCTTCCCGCCTTCCCTCTTTCCTTTCTTTTATTGTTTTTAATTAATGCATTTTAAGGTTACTGAGGAACTATGATCAATATCACCTGGAGAGTAGTAGGGAAAGAAAATGAAACCAACCTTCAAAATGACATTTCTTGACTTTCCCCTCAAAAAGTATATATTATTCCCCACATCATGAGTGCATGTACTAGGTGTTGAAGGATCACAGCAACATATTATGAACAAAAAAAGATGTAGGGATGGAGCTTCAAGCACTTTCTTTGCTTTCTGTTTGACTTCACTAAGCTAGTCTGCTGGATGGAAGCAAGTAGAATTGCTTACCTATCTGAGGATACTAAACAGCTAAAAATCTATTTGACAACTGTTAATGCTAATTTTATGTTTATTTCTGGTGATTTTTTTCCATTTGAACTCCATTTATATGGAACTTTCAGAAGAACTGAAATTTTCATTTCCAACACTGTCATCTGTATGAATTACCCACAATAAGCAGTAAATTAAAGAGCCCCTAAACAAAAAAAAAAAGAATGAATGGATACATTAGATGTTTTAAAATTACTAGGAAGAGTGAACATAGCTGCTTTTCTTTTTGTCACTATCTTGTCTACTCAGTTCTGTGATGGATACCTTTATAAATGTCCCACTGCAACAGCATTATTCTAGATGCCTACTATTTATCCTGAGCTATTTCTGCCTCAGGTCTTTTTTTGAGGTAAAGGAAGTTTGGCATTTTAGGCAAACTGGAGCCAGACCCTGTCATGGTAAAAAAGAGTCCAGGATAGAGAAACATTTTTGCACACAACAATTTAACATTTCTTACTGGCTTCTGTGATGGGTAATTTTCCTGGGGGAGCTGTTTGCAGTCTATCCTGCGTTACTAAGTAAAAAAAGATGTGGGGTGAGCACTGGGAAGCAAGACAGCCTTCTGCCTTGATGTAGCTGGGGCAGCAGGTCAGTGAAATGCTGGAAAAGAGCAAGAGGGTACTTGTCCCTTGTGAGCCTCTGTGCATGCGCATCCAGGGAAAATTCCTGGAGTGCCTGCAGGACCATTCAGGAGGAGCAGGCATGGCAGGCAGGAAATTGTCTTCTGAGTGGAGGAGAGAGGGAGGGTGCTGGTAGGCACAGCGAGCTGGTGCGCAGCCAAATTCCACAGGTGAGGTGAAGGAAGTTATTCTGGCTTGCAACAAGAACCTCTAGGTCCCTGTCGAGCCTTGAGACTTGCTGGGTTGAGTGCAAGGTCACAGGGAAAAGAGGCAGAAGATAGAGGAAGGACTGGTTCTCTTGGATTTTAAGCTGTGAGCAGAAAAGAAAGGAAGGAAGGAAGGAAGGAAGGAAGAAGGAAGGAAGGAAGGAAGGAAGGAAAAAAGAAAGAAAGAAAGAGGAAAGGAGGGAGGAAGGAAGGTAAAGAAAGAAAGAGAGAAAGAGAAAGAGAAAGAGAGAAAGAAAGAAAGAAAAATAAAACAGTAGTATGCCCACTTTAAGAACACAGTCCAAACACATCAGCCTCAAAGCCCTCACTAATTCCAACACAGACTCTTTCTTCCAAGGTAGTTCTTCCTGAGGGCCTGTCTCATTAGCTAAGTTGGTAGAGAAGAGTCTCAAAAGGAAAAAGCTCCCAAAAAACTGAACTTTTCTCATTTCAGGACCCCAGCATGCTGGCATGGGTGCAAAAATAGACAAACAAACTGAAAAGATGATCTTAATGCTCACTTCATAGGAAGCCCCAACATGAACGTCTGAAAAAAAACCCCCATAGTTTCCAGATTTTTTTTTCATGCAGTGTGTTGCATTCTTCCTCCATAAAACCCTTCAACTAAAGCAATCTTTTTTTTTTTTCTTCATAAACAAATATACTTAAATGCCTGGGAGTTCCTCATTTCTTGGATCTTTTTTCAGGACAATTGAAGAGATTGTGTGGGCTCTCTCCAGGGAGTCTGTCCTGAAGACATGCAAACACAGCCAGTATTGTCATGCTGCCACTTCGCATGGTATTATTGTGAGTCTCCAAACATATGGTGTTTTTCTTAAAGCTTCAGCTACCAGAGTAATGACTGTTAGCTGTTTACTTAGGTTATTTAATATCAGCCATGGAGATTTTAATATTGAAGCATTTCACAGGCATTAATGTGTGTGAGGCAGAAACCCATCAAATCCTGATTTTGCAAGCAAAGAACCAAAGCCATGGAAAGATTAAGAAGTGTAAGGTCACACAGGAAATCTGCTGAATGTACCCAGGTTTTTCCAAGCCCTTTAGGCTAGGGTCCAAATCACTGATTCATATTTTATTCAGCTTTCATGTAAGATTAAGAAGCAAACAGGAGACTAGGAGGTTTTGGTCATGTAAAAATGGCTGAAAAGGTTACATCTAAAATCTTAAGGTTCTAAAGAGAAGTAAGAACAAAGATTATTTCTGCTTTATAGCATTTAAACAAGTCTCATTCCATTTAGGACTTGAAGTTAGTATTCTGTTATTTCGCCCAGCATAACAAAAAGAGGAGTTTTTAAAAGAACACCTTTCACAGTATTTCTTCCAGCATCCCTTTATGATAGAAGACTTCTTGTACTTCATGACCAGAGTATGATATGATGCAACCAACCATGGCTTTATATCTTATTAAAAGCATAATAACCAGCTTGTAGCATGTTCAATGCTCAGCAGGCCAGTAGAAAGAACTGACAGATTTTGAAGTGACTGACAAGGGCATGATAAGACCGTTTCTGTTCTGATTCAGGAGAAGCTGACCTTTCAAAAGTCTTCCTGCACGAGGACACTGACCTACCAATACAGTCAATCCCCCCTTATATGTAAAAATGCTTGATCTCAGCAAAGGAAAAAACCTCCTGAGGATAGAAAGAAATATTCCTTTTAAGAAAGGTGATAAAGTACTTAACTTAGCAACCACCTTTTGGCCCTCTTTCTTCAGAAGAAAGAAGGTGTCATGCTGTCCTGGTTTCAGCTGGGATAGAGTTCATTTTCTTCTTAGTATCTGGTACAGTGCTGTGTTTTGGATTTAGTGTGAGAATACTGTTGAAAACACACTGATGGTTTAGTTGTTGCTAAGTAGCGCTTATCCTAAGTTAAGGATTTTTCAGTTTCCCATGTTCTGCCAGCAAGCAGGTGTGCAAGAAGCTGGGAGGGAGCATAGCCAGGGCAGCTGACCTGAACTACCCAAAGGGGTATTCCATACCATGGAACGTCATGCCCAATATATAAACAGGGGGGAGTTGGCTGGGAGGCGCAGATCACTGTTTGGGCATCGGTCAGCGGGTGGTGAGCAATTGCATTGTGCATCACTGTTTGTTTTTTTTTTTTTCCTTTTTTTCCCTCTTCTTTTTTTGTTATATTCCTTTTCATTACTATTATTATTATTATTATTATATTTCATTATTATTACTGTTAGTATTATATTTTACTTTAGTTATTAAACCACTCTTATCTCAACCCAGGAGTTTTACCTTCTTTCCCGATTCTCCTCCCCATCCCACTGAGAGCAGGAGGGGGAGTGAAGGAGTGGCTGCGTGGTGCTTAGCTGTTGGCTGGGGTTAAACCACAACTCACACCCAGACTAGATCTACAGTACCCCTTCCCACATAAGGAGGTAAGTATCAAGAACTCCCCTTTGCCATTTTTCCTTACCTTGAGGTATACAGGGGGACTAGATCTGCTCAAGATCTTGCACAGATTTCAGGGGTGGAATTGAAACAGTGATCCAGGATCCAGTGATCCAAAATGCAATAAACTCAGTACAGGCTCTCCATTTGCTTCTTTTACCCGTTATCTTTGCAGACCCTGTCTGAAGCCAGCAAAGGTATTACTTTTGCACTTCCAATCTGAGGTCAAACAGAGTATGGAAGCATCCTAATTCCAGTCTAAGAAACTGAGACCATTTGGAAACCCAGCTGTTTGCTGACACAGAAGGTCCATGTTACTTCCCTAAGATTTACAACTGTTTATTATTCATTCTTTTCTGCTCTTTTACTGAAGCACATTATCTTTGGCAACCTTGGCCCTAACTCACTTGGCTATACCACGAGAAGGTACGTTTCTTAAAGCGGATAAAATATATTTCACTTGGTCTTTTTTTCTTCCCTATTTTCAGACCTATGTTATGCTGCTGTCCATCCAGAGCTTAATAGCTATAAGAAATGTATTCTACCTCTTCATTCTCCATTCAAGAGTCCCTTAAGAGGCTATTTTAGCTGTCCTGGTCAGTAACCTCACCTAAGAAGTCATTTTTAGGCCTCTCTTCCATTCAAACCATTCTGACAAACAGCAGCTGCTGAGCAATTTAGATCTCCTACAGCATACTTTAATCTTCTAATTCTTGTAACATTGACATTGCTGGGAAATACTGAAGGAGAGGGTTCCTTTTCATGGAGATGAAATTGCAGCACTTTATGTCTTCATTTCTCACCCTTTTCTTTTTCCCCTTTGTTCAAAGAAAAGATCCTGGCTACCTACAACTAATTGCCAATATACTAATGAAAGCAGAATATTAATTACAGTGGCAATGGAAAAAAAACAGGAATTTGGTGCTAGAAATCTTTGAGCTAGGACAGACCTTACTTGCTACTGTAACGTGGATGCATATCAAACCATGAATTTCATTTCCAATTCTGCTCAAAATGAGTTAGTAAAAGGGAAGGGCAGGGCATTCATATAATTTGCATTGGGAAAAAACAAACACTACGGAAACCTGCAGGCTTCTAGAGAGGAAGTTAACTATGAAGCTTCTGACAAGATAATTTCCTTCCTCATTATGCGTGAGAGATAATATATGTTAGAGGAAAATTCTAGAAATGCTGAATTGAAGAAGCATACTTGTTAACTGCTCTGACAGCCTGCTCTCTGATCTTAGAAAATGTAAGCACACTGAGCATGGCAGTGGCGTGATCTGTGTCTTGAGTGCTTTGTATTGCTTGAAAAAATATGCTTATGCAAAATAAATTTATACATAGTAACTGTGGAATAGAAATCAGAGGCTGCAAGGCCTGGCTTCTAAAAGGGTGTTTATTTTTGACTGAAAGTGAATTACTCAGAAAATGAAAAGTAATGGAAGATCATAGTCAATTATGTGAGTCCTTCTAAAGTCTGTATTCCTTTTTTAATAGAGGAGTAAAAATACTGAGAAAATCTCTAGCACTGGTAGTAAAACCTTCCAACGTAACAACAGCTTACCTGCTCTGACATTAGAGGAAGCAAAATACTATGGCTCTCCCATGTTAAATGATGAAAATTCCAAATACAATGAGCAGTTCAAAGCTTCTCAGTTATGTTAGTGTCATCGTGCATTCATAGTGGATTCAAACTCCTCAGAAGTACAGTGTTTCTTGCAAATGTATCGTATAGTTACCTTTGATAAACATAGGGTGTAATCATTGGAGGAGATTACCCTTTTTTACACACATAAGTAAATAAGTACAAAGACTTACATAAACTAGACATTAAAAAGTATCCCTCATACAACAAGCTCGCATAATCAGGCAAGTACTGTATTGATCGCAAAAATCCAAAAGAGCATCAATGCTTTGACTTTGCAAGTTTGTTTATAGTGCTGCCTCTGGAATTTATATTTCTTCCTTCTTCCTATGTACAAAACTAAGGTCAACCACAGACCTCAAGGCCTGGACTATTTTCCTGAGATGGGGAGAAAAGCTCGTGCATGTTCCAGTTTCACCCCAGTAGAAGCTGGAGAGCAATCAGAGGCTGCCCAGGTCCTGGAGTGTGGAGGGACTCCCAAGCTTAATGGATTAATACTACCAAGAGCAGAAATCTTGTGTGATGTATGCATAATTAATTCTTACCTGATACAAAATAGTTTTACCAGACTTTGTTCATCCTTTCCAAACTGTTAATCCTCACTGTAGTTCTCACACAACTACATTTCAACTGTAGAGAATATTGCATAACATGTTTCACCGGGAGAAAAATCATCTTTTTAATGCAAAAGTCCCTATAACTCCTGTTAGCAGCAGTTTTCTGTGTTAAAACTAGGAAGGGACTAGCTTCCAAAGATATCTACTCTGTCCCTTTTCATTTTTCTTTGTCAAAACAGCCATTCTTAAGAATAAGAGAATTTATTGTTAAGATTGATTTTTTTCCCCATTCTTTGACTTGATACAAATTTGCATGATGCTATTCATTATCATTTTCATTTTGACTTTCTAACCTATATGGCCAGGTTCATCAGCTGTTATGTCACTGAGAGAGTAGATCAATCATTTAAGCCAATTTTGTCTGTCATACTAATTGTTGACAAAGATTAATTGCCTTAAATTGGAATAATATTGGCAAGTTCTGCCAGAAGTCACATCTCCCCTTTCCCTCCCAGATCCACCTTCAGTGCAGCTTGTGGTCTGAGGTATGCTGTGTGCACTTTTACCCTAAAAATTTGAAAATGGAGAAACATTTTTCATATGCCTTCTTGCATAGACAAACAACCGCAATCCCCTACAATACGTCAAAACCCTATAGCCAAGACGATGTTCTGTCTCCTGTTAAAACCTGTGGAACAATCATATAATATATTATGGCTCAGAAAAAAAATACTGTAACATACAATAACATCCCAGAAGAAATTAATTTTCTATTCCCTCTGTTGGTGAATTGGGAAAGTCCTGCTTGAAACAACTTTATGTCTACATAACATCTATTTATCATTCCTTTTATGATACAGAAGAGCTCTCATAAATAATTCTGCTTGGATTTTGTGGGTAGCAACAGGTTTACTCCTAAGCAGCTAAATTTTTACTTAAAGTTCATATGTATTCCCTGTTTCCCTGGTGACTTCACTGGAGAGACACTGAGAAAGTCTAGGACCAGGTGCCTGCAACGGATATCTATCATGGAGTACAACATCAGAGAGAAACACTCACTGGTAAGTACCTACTTATCCAGCTTCTTAAAGATCTGAATCTTCAGGCTGGGTTATTTAGTGGAACCTTCAGACAGAAATGGGAAAAATTTCCCTGGGACTGTCTACATTTTTGCAAGATCCAGCTTGATGATGGTATCTCACTGGTCCATGCCGTAAGAAGCTTGGTAGGTGAGAGAAATGGTGTTGCACAGGGGAAGTTACCCAAGGAAGAGTATCACTGCTTGCAAGTTGGTGAGAGTCTTCAGTGGACTAAGAAAGAGAAGACTGAGTGGAAGATCTTGAACCCTCTGCAGGGCTTTCAGACATTTTAGAGATCTCAGTTCCAATCTAGGGAATTCCTCTGACTCTCAGCTGCGTTCCAAGGATACTTCAAGCTGATCCTGATTCCCTGTAAGTAGTACCCACAGCTCACACAGTTGAGGTCAGGCTGAATCACCTGTACCTAAAGTGGTGCAAGTCACTTCAAACTTTCCTTTCTCTGAGAAATCTCTACTTTGCATTCAGAATTAGCACTCTTTTTTCTTTTTTTTTTTTTGGGGGGGGGGGTTTGAAAAGAAATTCTGACTTTTGAACAACTTCTGAACAGCTTCCTTGAAGAAGATTTATGGTTTTGTTTTACTAAAGAGAGAAAAAGGAACAGGAAAACAGCAGTAGATTTTAAAACCTCATGTCACAGAGAAGTCTGGAGCCGGACTAGAAGGCAGCAATTCCAGTGAAACAGTGGAAGATACCCACAGTAGTTGAATCCATTGGAAACCATTAGTATAGTGTCTTTATGAATTAGATGCACTGAGATGGACATTACCACTGTCCTGGTTTCAGCTAGGACGGAGTTAATTTTCTTCCTAGTAGCTGGTATAGTGCTGTGTTTTGGATTTAGTAGGAAAAGAATGTTGATAACACACTGATGTTTTTAGTTGTTGCTAAGTAGTGTTTACACTAAGTCAAGGATTTTTCAGCTTCTCATGCCCAGCCAGGAAGAAGGCTGGAGGGGCACAAGAAGCTGGGAGGGGACACCGCCAGGACAGCTGACCCAAACTGGCCAAAGAGCTATTCCATACCATATGACATCATACCCAGTATATAAACTGGGGGAGCTGGCTGGGAGGGGTGGATCGCAGCTTGGGAACTAACTGGGCATTGGTCAACGAGTGGTGAGCAATTGCATTGTGCACCACTTGCTTTGTATAGTTTAATTCTTTTAGTATTACTATTTTCATATTATTATTATCATTATCACTGTTTTTCCTTCCTTTCTGTCCTATTAAACTGCCTTTATCTCAAGTCGTGAGGGTTTTTTTTTTCCTGATTCTCTCCCCCATCCCAGGGGTGGGGCGGGAGTGAGCGAGCAGCTGCGTGGTGCTTAGTTGCCGGCCGGGGTTAAACCACGACAACCACAAAGTAGGGGAGTTTAATTTGCAGAGTCTTCCTTTTACCCCTTGCTTTCAACTCAGATAATAGTTTTTTTCACTGTATTTAGAGTATTCACAACCTATCAAGCCTGATGGATGTCTCCTTGTCTCCAGCAGAGAGACAGGAGGTATTTGCTTAAAAGGTGGCATGGTTCCAAAATATGTTTATTGCAAGAGCTGCTGAACTCTGGCAGGAGAGAGTGTGAAACTTCATTAACTATGGACGCCTCTTCCCAATATTTATTCCTACAATTGGGTTCTGTGATGAGTTTGGTATTATTGATAAAGCTGAGTGAAAGTGGTAACTCTTCCATATGGTAAATTTTTATATCCAAAAGTGATAGTTGAAAGCATTTTTCAAATTTCTCATAAAGAAAAAAAATCTGAAGAATTTTCAGAATGAGGTGTCAGAATTTTGCATTTCAACTTTACTTTTACAAATATCATACATCAAAACAGTCAGAAATATAGAAAAGTAAACTTAAATGAGAGAGATTCATTTCCCTAAAATAATTCCAATGACATTGATAAAATCCCACGATACATATTATTTCAGTAGTATCTGCTGAGAAATTTTGACTGCATTTAAGTATTTGTGAAAACTCAGACTGGCTGTGATGTCACACTCTGTAAACTCCTGCACTATTAAATGCCTCAAGCTTGTCCAACAGCACAGTGTGAATATAGTATGAAACATTCATATTGCAAGATAATATATACATTCTCTTTCAGATATTTTTTGGTCTAATTTTAATAGAAGTTGTAATGATCTTCTGAAGAGGAAAATGTGATTACTTTAAAGTGGTAAGGAGTCAATGCCATATTTCAGTGAAAAGAGTGTCACATTCTAAACCTCAGCGCTTTTCATTGAAGTTCATTCGTTTTCTCTTTAGATCATGAATGATTGTGTGATAACATGACAAATACAGTACACACTGTATTTCACTACAATCTTATATTAACTTCTGCTTTAGCAGGAAGGCATTTTTAAACTGTTGGGATAGTTGTAGAGTCCAAAATGCAATGCCTTTTTAGGATTTTAAATAGATAAGTGTGTGTGACAAAATTCTGCTGGAGTAGTGGCAGGAAACTTTAAATGTCTAAGAGTGAAATGTCTAAGTCTTAGCTAGTCACAGAAATGAGTGGCCTCCTCTCACAGGAAAAAAAAATGCAGACGTTGATTTATATGACCTACCTAGGGAATACTTCTAATCTAATCTAATTCTTATTCTGCAATAAGATGGATCACTACAGTATGTCTGTTTCTCTCCTCTGATTATAAAACAGGTCTAAAAAGACTAGTTCAGTCTTAAGCAGGTAGCTTTTAAATTCCTAGTGAGAACAGATGTAGCTGACATATCAGTATATATTCAAAATATTTCTCTTCAAATAGCATAAGTTTTAAATTATCGAATTTTTTCACTTTGATTTTTTTCTCTAAACAGGAAAATAAATTCTACTGGGAATTTTTACCTTCAGTTACTGTTGAGATATCCATACAATTTTTTTAATTTATTTAGAGAATACTTGAATAGAAAATGTTTTTTCCTCCCTCCTATACAATTTTTCAAAGTAGCCCATTGAGAATAAATCAGGCTTAAATGAAGTAAAATTAAAAATGACATCCAAGTTTGATAACAAAATAGACCATTTAATTTCATATTAGGTGTTGGATATAAAAAAGTAATTTCTGAACAAATAAGGACGAGAATGATTTAAAATACAATTGAGGCAATTATATCTGCATCAAGGAAGACAGATTTTGACTCTTAGCTAGAGTTATATATGTCATCATAACTTTTTTTTTTCTGAATTATCAATTTAAAAAATACAGGGATTGAAAGGCAAGCATATGGTCATTGATGATAAAGATATGTGTTGAAATAGAACTTATGTGGAATTATTATTTAATCCTCTGCTTAGCTAGTTAACTGAAAGCTAATTCCATATATTTTTTGAAAGATAGCTTTTGCAGAAGTAAATAGTTTTTAGTTGATATTTCTCTTGGTAAGCTTTTATTGTGACTTGGAAAAGAGTGAAGAATAAACCTCAGATAAATAAGAAGATGAAAATAAGCTTCAGATATTCTTTACCAACTTGTCAATTGTTCACGAGTCACACTTTTCGCAGTTTGTATTGCACATGCGTTTACAGCACAGAAGCTGAGCCTTTCCAAAAACGTGAGTTGCTAAAAGTGGCTCATTGAAAAGAGAGCATAAAAGCCTAGGAAAAACACCTTGGCAATATAAATTAGTTTTCACTTATACAACTCTCCTTAAGAAACATAGCAAAAAATGGGTTGCACAGACAGACATATAAAAAAAAATCGTTACTTATGCTTCACAGAATGTTTAATTTTCACTTGTATTATTAATTATAATGTTTTGCAGTTCTATATTGCTTTCCATCTGAGGGCTTGAAAACACTTTGCAATTAAGAATGAATTAGTGAAGGAAAGAAAATCACATTGCTCTAGAAATGCCAGATCAGTAACATTATACCAGGACATTTTCTAGGAGTGTTTTCTGAAGGCAGCACTAGGCCAAGAACCATGAGCAAATAGTAGATTAAAAGTTTTATATTTTTTGTTGGTCTTTTTAAATCTTCCTGGATGACCTTAATTCTGATCTTCTGTTTTAAAGAATGATATAAAAAGTTTCCTTTCAGACTGTGGGGAAGGGAAACTATGTTTGTTAGAAAAGCGTTTTGTGACAGCAGACTTTGAAAAAACCAGCTCGTGCAAGTGAAAACTTGACTGCACAACTGGCTGTAACAAGTCGTGAAAAAAAATCAGCAAGTTAAAAACCACTAAATAATTTCTCTGACACCTGAGTCAATACAGCTTAGTTACCAGACTCTAAAAAGCCTTGCAGCTCCCATACAGCAGAGAATATAACCACAGGGTTAGTTTTACGAAGGCAGCTGGAAACAGCAGTCACTTAGTAATAACATGCAGAAGGCTGGGTTGGCATGGGCTTTGCTATTAGTGATGACCAAAGACTAGAGGGAACACAACTGGATCTTGATGTCTAAAGTTTCCACCAGGGGGAGGTCATATAAGGGAAATGTACATACATACGTATACTTGTATACATGTGTACATTTACATACATACGCACAGATACACCTATATATATAATATTCAACCAAAGAAGCCAAATAGCAGAGGGTGGAATATTTCACTGGTTCCTGTGCTGCACAATGCCATAGCACAATATCCTGTAGCAAACACTACATTTAATCAGTTGGTGTCCTCCCATACATGCACAATTCTTAAGCTTAGCCAACTGTGTAAAATGGGTAGAGGCTGTATTACCACGGGCTGGTATAAAGCATGCTACTATAGAAAGTATCCGGTTTTTATAAATTACCTTTACAAATAATATTTACTTCTATTTGTTATAATGAATTACATTTGCCAATAGTAGTGATAAATAGACTTACAGATAATGAATTTTAATATTATTGACTACTGGAGTTACTGCTATGCACTTCATAAGACCAAAGAGATCACTGGATTTCTCAGATCAGCCTTCTGTAGAGTAGCACATGGAGTTTTATATTTTCATACTGTGTTTCAGGACTACCAAGAAATCTGGTTTTCTATATATAACTTCTGATGCTAATTTATCATGCAATGGTATTTTAAGCCATCTTCTGGGATTTACAGGAAAGCACATCTTTTTTACTCCAATATAAAAGTTCTGTGTTATGAAAACTCCCATTTGCATTCTCATCTTCTGTGGGTTTTTTTTTTTAACTTCTACCTCCAGTTCATATTTTGTAAGAAAACTATGTAGTAGTCTTACAAAAATAATTGTTCATTTAGGCTTAGGGAATATTATATTTTTCTTCTATGTATGTTTGTGTGTGTGCGTGTGTGTGTATATGCATGTATGAACATGCCAAGATTGTCTAGCTGCAAATCACAATTTACACATCTCGTGGCTTGTTTAGTGACTCTAAATATCTTTCCTATTTAGTCAGGTTATTATCAAGTGATCTGGTAATGGCTTTCTGATAAATTTGCTTGACATCTTTCATTATAAATGATTTTGAGGAATCTTTTGAGAAGTTCTGACATCTCTAATGTTTGACGTTGGTATCTGAAATTGGATGTGGAAAAAGCCCAGGGGTTTGAGAAGTGTCTTTTCTTTTGCTCCACCATTCTGCTCAGGTGTGGTTGCGATATAATCAGCTGAAAGCCAAGATTTCTTTTTTTTAGCTTGTTTCCTCAGGAAAGATGTAGTAAACTGACCAAGATAATCATTGAACATGAACATCCTAATCTATGGGCTGGGCTGATGCCAATGCCTTGGCAACAGCGACAATGGCAAATGATGAACTAGAAATACATCGGTGGCTGAGGAAGAGATGTAAGAAGAGGGAAGGCTGAGAGGCTCTGATCGGCCTTGCAGTTCTAATAATTCACAACCTTAAACATGGCATGGAGTCAAGTACTGGGACAAAATACAAGGAGGGAAATAAAAGTGGGAAAAAGTGGTCTATTCCTAGTTACTCATTCGAGCTCTAAGTCCAGTGATGCCTGTTCTCCATCCCACCCTTCATCCTCACCACACACTCTACCTTACACACTACCAATAACAAAGTGCAGATGATAATCGACATAATCAGTTCTGTAAATTAAGAGGTAAATATGATGATCCTCACTTCTTTGATGTTGTTCAGACAGGATCTGTTATCACACCACACAGCATAATTGAGGCTGAACAGGACCTCTGAAGGTCCTCTGGTTCAACCCTCTGCTCAGGGCAAGTCTAACTTCAAAGTTAAATCAGGTTGCTCACAACGTCATCCAAGTCAAGGTCTGAATATCTCCAAAGTTGAAGACCTAATTTATGTTTATTTATTTTGAACCCTTCCCCTTAATGGAAGTCCTTAATTCAACTCATTGAAAGCTCTATAATAAAAGGCTAAATTGGAGAAGATAATAAATAGATAACAAAGTCAAGTACACCAAAATAAGAAACTGACATATTTAGAGTTTTCTGCAAAACTGTAATTCTGTCACTCTGGGTATCGGGAAGCGGCTTTCAGTTACCTGATCACATGCTATTCTTACAGCTCCCACTTTCACTCTGCCTCCTAAGCTCATTCAATGCATAAGATGGGTGCACAAAGAGTCAAAACTAATTTTACATAGATAAATTTTGTCTGGTATGTTCTCACTATCAAGGAAAATGTAATACCTTTTGCAGTACTTAATAAGAAATAATCAAATATGGAAGAATTAATTCATTGCTCATTCTACAAAAAGTATGCGTGTGAGGCCTTTATAATGAATTCAAAATTTACTTGTTTTTTCCCTCTTTATTTCTACCACCCATATTCTAGATACAGCTATATGTACACACATAAATATAATATGTATATTGTATGTGTATATAATAGAGGCAAACATCAGAATTATCTTAGAAAAATAAAGAAAAATACTCAGTAAATATATATATTAAATATATTAGCAGAAGCAAACATCAGATGAATCACTGAACACTTAATATCAAATCACTCTGGTATTAAGAACACTGCTTTACTTACACCATGCAGAAAAAATTCTCTCCTACTTGAAGGAATACCTAGTGATTAGTCAAACATCAAGAGATCCTAAATACAACTAGGAACAGTTGTTTTCTTCTGTTTGTCTCTCCATGTTGACTCAGATACATACTGGAGATATTTTAAGCCAGAGCTTTCATTCCAAGAATGATACCCCTGTTTTTGTCATCAATAAAGCATTTTTAGAGCACCTTTTTTTCTACTAGCCTCTTGCCATTGCTGACTAATAAGGTTTGCTGTAATTTTTCTTCTCCTAGGCTATGGACCTCTTAGGAGCTTGTTCTTTATTCCTGAGTGCACTTTTTTCCAGCTGCCCCATTTCTGAGTCTCTGCATTATTTTTTTCTCAGTGCTAAGGACTGCCTTTATTATTACTGGCTACGTGAGCCTATATCAAAGTGTCTGCAACTGAAAAGAATCATTTTCTTCTTTCTTGAAAATAAGAAATTAATTTCAAACATCTCCTACCCAGCTGGCAATTACAGTAACAACAACCTCTAACTGTCTCTAAGTTATGTAATCTGTGATATGTTTAATGGTTACAGAATAAAAACAAACAAACAAAACCTACCAACCATGTGTTCAGAAAATAACTCTGGATTTGAGAACACAAGCAATTTAAATAGGTGATAGATCCATTTGTGCGTCAAACATGTCCATTAAATGCACTAAGAGCTGTAAAACCAGCTGTCAAAATCTAATAGAAATATTGTCATCCTTGCAAGTACCAGAAAGATACATAGCATATGACTTGTACTGGTGCTAATTAATCTACACTGTGCTCCAAACTGTTATCTTCACAATAGTTTGAGTTATTAGAAAGTCTCCTAAATTATGAGCAAATAACTGAAATTAAATAAGCTAACGTAGTTCCTTTTCTGCTCATAAATCATATATAATGGGGGTAGCTTTTTTTTTTTTTATTTCTTCCTACTGATCACATGCCATTGTTGACCATTAGATTTAGGACACATTTTTCTTTCTCAGTGGTGCCCTTTACTTCTGTTCAACAGGAGCAAATGAATTATTTGTGACTCATTATTTAGGCTGTGGAATGTACATATTGATGTTAATAGTCTCCAATGGAAGACATGTCCATTTTTGAGGAGAAAGGTCTGGAGGAACTGCTGGGGTTTGTCTCACTGGCAGCATGGTCAGGAAAGCTTCAAATGGAGCAGGGTGTTGATTTACCAGATGGGTTACCTGGTACCTGTTCTACCCCTTCCCCCATATGTTCACTGCAGGCTGTTCTCCAGGTCCCATGGTGCAAGAGATGTCATGCTGCCGGGCTACTCCTGCATCCCTACTGTATCCAGATCTGTCACATATTGGGAATTTTAAAACATAGCCTGTTCCTTTTTGCTCAAGCAGGGCATGTTGTTTTCCTTTGGATCCTCAGATCATAAGAGCTGTATTTCCATATGACAGTCAGAGACCAAAAAGTGCTCAGGGCTTTTCTGGCTGAGGAAGAAAAGAATGCTGTACCATACCTTCAGCGAATACTACTTTTAGAGTTATCTGGCTTCAGAAGCAACAAAGTACTTTTGCATACCTGCTAGCTCTAGGGAATATCATTCACTCTATGTACCACACACTATTAAATATATGCATCAAGTGAATGTTCTTTCTGATATGTCCATATCCCACAGATATGACATGTCTATGTTGCATTATCTTTACCATTCACCAGAGCCATTAATTGGATGTGGTTCTGGAGTGCTGTTTATGCAGAAGAAAGTCACTTACTCTGGTTTTGGTACCTAGGTGAAAATCCTTAGGTAATAGGTATATAAGTGGTACGTAGTCTGACAAGCGGCTGTATTGCCGTGCTTGGAGTCTTGCTCCTTCATGGGCTGAGCAATTAAGTAACTCAGATTCATTAGTAAAATGTTGACACCAAAATCAGATACTCCTACACAACAGATATGTCAGCTGCTTCAGTTCTTACTATGTCCATCAGCGTTTCTGCTCACCACCCTTCCCACAAGTTGTCATTCCTGATGGCACAGTCAGCCCTTTGCATGCTTGAATAGCATATTGTAAACCCCTGAATGTCTGCTGTCCCAAAGAACGGGCTTCCTTTAAGGAAGTATTTTCAGTGCTTAACACCTCAAAACTCCTCTGAGATCTATACTTGTTAATATTGCGTGTTTTGCTGCATGATTTTACATTTCAAGTACAAACCAGTTCTCTGATTTCTTTGCTATATAAGCTTGAAGGTGGTGAATGTAGAATACATCAAAATCATTTGATGCTACCAATATACATTAATGTCAAAACTATTTATATTTCTTAATCATGGAAAAATGTGTATATTTAACAAACAGTTACCTGTTAGAGGCTAAACAACTTCCTTATTGAACTCACAAATACAAGTTCATCTCCAAAGACTATTTAAAATAAATGGCAACGATTTCATCATAACTATCCAAATTTAAAGATTCTTCAAGAATCAAAAATAAACTTGCTTGGATTTGTTTAAAGATGAATTTCAGCTCTTGTTAAACACTGATGAAGCTGAAAGCATAATACACTTTCAACTTATTTTACAGATGTTCAGTGAAAATACTAGCACAAGAAAAAAAAACAAATACAGTCAGAGGTATTGTTTCATAGGTATTAACTAGACTAGAAATTAATGAGCTAGAGATCTTACTTATAAAGTTATTGAGCCAATGAAAGAATGCCAACAAATTAATGTTAGATGTAGCCAAGCATGGAAGAGGTGTATTTTCACCTTGAAACTGCAGAAAGAGGGCAGTATAAAAACACGCTGAATAGGGCAAACAGTTCTCTCTCTTTCCTCTTCATATAGCAGTCACCACTGTTTATGCCATTCAGTTCTGCAAATACGCAGTAATCAGGACAATGCTTTGAAGAACTCCTCTCAAGCAACTGAATTAAATGTTTTTTTTGTTTGCGTAGACATAACCCATATTTTCATTCCATAGACATCTCAGGTTTTCCCATGAACTGCTAAACAACAGATCTTCACTAACTCTTAATGAAATTCTTTGCTGTTTGTAAACTGATTATCTGCAGTACCCATTCAATATTTCTACATTTCAAGCTGTCCTGGTTTCAGCTGGGACAGAGTTAACTCTCTTCTTAGTAGCTGGTACAGTGCTGTGTTTTGGATTTAGTGTGAGAGTAATGTTGATAACACTCTGATGTTTTACTTGTTGCTAAGTAGCGCTTATCTTAGGCCAAGCACTTTTCAGTCTCCCATGCTCTGCCAGCAAGCAGGTGTGCAAGAAGCTGGGAGGGAGCAGAGCCGGGGCAGCTGACCTGAACTAGCCAAAGGGATATTCCATACCATGGAACATCATGCCCAGTATATAAACAGGGGGGAGTTGGCCAGGAGGCGCAGATCGCGGCTCGGGAACTAACTGGGCATCGGTCAGCGGGTGGTGAGCAATTGCATTGTGCATCACTGGTTCCCCCCCCCCCCCCTTTTTTTTTTTGTTGCATTCCTTTTCATTACTATTATTATTATATTTCATTATTACTATTGTTAGTATTATATTTTACTTTAGTTATTAAACTGTTCTTATCTCAACCCATGAGTTTTACTTTTTTTTTCTTTCCTTTCCTCCTCCTCACCCCACTGGGAGGGGGAGGGGGAAAGGGCTGCGTGGTGCTTAGTTGCTGACTGGGGTTAAACCATGACACAAGCCAAAATAGCTTGAAACAAAACATTCCTCAGAAGGTGAGTGGTTATCAACTTGGTTAGTTTGAACTGAGCTTTTCACCGCTCCAGCAATTGTGCGATCAAACCTCTGAGGGTAAAGCTGGCTTAGCTATATGTGCCTGAATTGCCATCATCTTTGAGTTTTCCACTGGCATAAGCCAAGTCAGGATGCACTGCCATTTTGGAAAAAACATAGTTTGATTCTCAGCAGTAGACTTCTGATAAAATGGATTAAAACTTTGTTAAAGCTCTATATTAGTCATCATTTATAGCTTGTTTTCTTTTTAGTGGTTTTGGGGTGTTTTAAATAATATGATAGTTAAAAATGTGAACAGGTTAAAGAGCATAAGAAGGAAAATCTTCACATGGGTAAGCATTTATGGGTAAATAGAAGACAAGAAACAGAGGGCAGGAGTAAATTGTCAGTTCTTGCAGTGGAAAGAAATCACAAATGAAGTTCTTAAGGGACCTGGATGGGAACCATGTTGTTCAACATATTGATAAATAAGCTGGAAAAGGAAGCAAACAATATGGTGACAAAGGCTGCAGCTTGATTGTAAGGAATTGCAGAAGGACCTCATGAGACTGGAACAAAATAGATGGTAAAATCAGTGCAAATAAATGTAAAGTGATACACATAGGAAAAAATAATTCTAACTTCACATATAAAATGATGGTTTCTTGAGTTTACCATTACCCTGCAGGAGTGAGGTTATCTCTCATAAACCTTGTCACAGCAGGGATTATGATTGATTGGATAGCAAGTGCCATGAAAATGTCAGTTCAGTGCTTGGTAGTTGTCAGAAAAGTGAGTGAAATGCCAGGAAATATTAGAAAAAAAAATAGAGAGCAAACCAGAAAGCATTAATATACCATTGGTATAAATCCATGGTTAGCTTGCATCTTGAAATGTTGCATTCAGTACATGTGCTCCCATTTCAAAAGGGGTATAGAGAACTGGAAAGGTTCAGAAGAGGGCAGCCAGTATGATCGAAGATATGCTGTGGCTTCTGTGTGAAGAATGAGTATGTTGGGACACTGCAGTTTGGAGCAGTGACACCTGAGAAGAGTTATGACAATGATCCATAGGATTATGTGTGGCATGGTGAGGCTGGAGAGAGATCAATGGTTCAAAACCTTGAGAGCACCACGTGAAGGTAGGAGAAACCACGTTCTAAACAAACAGAACAAGATTCCTCATGCAAAGGCTAGCTGAGCTGTAGAGCTGCCAGCTGAAGTATGTTGTAGACGTTTAAGGTTTATATGGACTGAGGAGTAAATGGGAAGAGTTCATAACAGAAAATATTTCTGCTTACAAAGTTCATGAGCTGAAAACAGCTAAAGGCAGGGAGGGTATTCATCTGCCAATTGTTACACTTGCATCCAATTTTACCCTTTTTCAAAATAGAGTACCTAGTTAGATGGCCTTAGGTCTGATCCGATACAGAACACTGTTTTAAGGCATGAAAAAAGAATGCGAGTCATGTCTCTGAATTAGCTGTAGGGGACTCACAGACTAGCATCTGACTTACTCTTTCCTTTTTCCCTCTAAATAATGAAGCCCAAGCTAGTAATTTTTAAGATAAATTTGTTTAGCCTCAACAATTCAAAATATCTCTTTTATTTTACAAAAGCAATATCTTACTGTAACACCTCAAGTTTTACCCAGGCCTATTGGATGCCTCTGAGCAATTTGCTCTCTTCAGAAAGGGTGTTGGTTTCTGCATGCTATACAAAATTGCTTTGTCAGATTTGGCACCTGCCCACCTGACCGTTTTCAGCATGGTGAGACATTCTCCAGCTCCCCAAGTTCCCTAAATATGTCCTTGGTAAGCTGTTTCTGCTTTGTTTGGGTTTGATCTTTCCAAGGGAATAATGAACTTACTCTTTTCACCCACATATATTTTGTTACTTTAATTTCAATAGAAAAAGAGAACAAAGAAATGTGGCTAGACTTATAAGTTGTTATTTGAGGCACCGTTTAGAGACAAAGGTTAACAATATCACATACAGTTTTAGCTTAATCTTAACAGTTTATTACCTCTCTTACTGCTTAGCACCTCTCACCTGCACTCCCAATAAGAACCACTAATTAAGGATGCAGTGTTCCCAATAACCCTTTTTCTTGTAGGATTACTCTCAGTGCTGGATGCTGTTGATGACTCTCTTTCCACAGGTTAAATTTTCTTGGAGTTAGGTTGTTGTATCCTTGCCGTTTGAGTCTTTTCCTCCTGGTGTATTTTCTAGTTGAGAAGCTTTAAGTGGTTTCTGAGGCTGAACCTGTTGCACACAGGCAGCCCCAAGGGAGACTCCTTCCCGTGCCCCGAGGGTCGGCCACACGCTGCCAGCCTCTCTGAATCTCTGCATCTTCCCTCTGAGCTCCTTTTTGGCTCTGCCTCAACCTAAAAGCTGCCACATCTGGCACACCTGGCACACCTGCAGCTCTCAGAGACAGAGTGACCTCCTCTTTCCAGAGGTTTCAAATGTGAAACAGACAGAAGGCCGTATGCAGGCAACCTTCCTTTCTGCTGCTCTGCCACAGCCTTTATAAAAAATAAATAAATACGGCGTGTTTATGATTAAACATAAACATTGAGACAGTTTTAGTATCTGTCACACTCAAAATGAGCCATAAATCACAAAAGTCAGGAAGGAAAATTTGATATAGATTTTGAACTGATAGTAGGAGGACATTTTATTTTCAAGGGCTGTCAAAGACCTTAAGCTGTTTTAATAGCAGATGTTGACATTTTATTCTGTTTTTTCTGTACATGGTTAAAAAGTGTATATGGGTAAAATGAGAGGAACTAGAACTATGGATCATAGGCTGGCACAGCTACATCTATGGTTAAAAAAAGTAAAAATTAAAAAAAAAAAAGAAAAATATGACTGCACCATGAACAGAAAAAAAGAACTCTCTGTAATAACATGATTCCATGTAGCTCCCTGCCCTAGTGAGGAACTTTATGCTTCAACAATAATGTTTACATACGAATTTTGCCTGCTTAGTGTTGAGCTCATTCGCACAGTATTATAAAGGTTTTTCAAGGCTATTAATCTGTGTTACATATACTATTCACAGGCATTTCAAAATTGGAAGAAGAATTATGTATGCTGACTTTTGACAGAAAAAAATCTTAAGGCTCTATTTGAGCTATTATAACCTATGGATTTACAACTTACTAGGGATTTCTTTAACCAGCAGATCTTTGACTCTCACTGCCTGTATTACTGACAGACTAGAGAAACATGACAATCTGTCATAAATGTGTTGGCATTGTAACTGTTTATTTCTTGATTGGGACTCTTGTATGGGTTATTTCTTCACCTGCCTAGATAAATGCAATAATACAGGAGCTATCACAATGTATATACCAGAAGCTTATGGGGTGCTCCTTGATGGGGGATAAAAGGCTCTTTAATTTAATGTCTTTATGGTCCATCATATTAAGCTCTACTTCTATACTGCATCGAGTCTGATTCCTAACACAGGTGAACCTTAGGCGTAATCCCACTAAATATAATGGAATTACTAGGCATTTATGTCAATGGAAGAAAACAGAATTTTGTTCCTATTTTGCAGATCATTGACACTAATGAACATAATGACTTCTATAGTGCTGTAATGTTCTGTCATGTCAGTGAAATTACTATTTATGGTGCATTAAGAATAGTTTCCTTCCAGAATAAGCAGAGGATAAAAGTAGTGGGCATACACAGTGATCCACTTTTCTAGATGAAATGACTGAGCTATTATTCTTCATGAAACACAAAAAAAGTAGTAATGTACATTTCAGTACATCAAAATACTAATATTTCCCCCTTCCTCTCCCACACTTCAAAAAGAAGCTGTTTCAACATAGATTTTTATCTTGTATTTCTGAGGAGTAATTAACTACCTGAAGAGTTTAATACAAACTAATTTTATGGTTTTACATTTATGCTTTTAAATACTCTTCTTGTTCCTGAGGTGCAAAAACAGCTGTAACAGCCCCATAAGCCTGCAACACTGACCAGTAATCACTACTATGTCACTGTTCTTATCCATTTCCATTAACATTTTAGTCTGAATCATGGCAGCCTCAGTTTTCCAGGACCTATTTTAGGGGTGCCTTCTAGACTTTAAAAATATCCCAGCAGGTTCAACAAGGCTCTCAGAATCCCTGAAAACCATTTCTAAAAGGTCAGAAATCGAGATTTTCTAAATGGTAACTGTTTTGAATAAACTTTTCAAAAAAAGTCTGGATTTCCCACATTAGATTACATTGTTGCTGAGTAGTAGCAGAGACAGGGAGTTCCAGTGAATTTATTGCGCGTTACCCACTCCTTATCACCTCAAAACCCACCTCAATTTAATACAATGAAAATTGTAACCATTTTATTCTTCTACGTGAGATTGTACTCAAGAAAAAATGCAGCATATACCACCATAGTCCAACTGTACATCACTATAAGAGGGAACTAGCAGGAAGTTATGTGACCATGACACCAAACCTATAATGAAATGAGTTTCTCAGGTGGTGTAAATCAGCTTGATTTCTGTTGTTGAAGTGGAGACAGACACTTTTACATCAGTTGAGAATCTGGCCTATATCTTTTTGTATCCTTTTTATTTCTTTTTCTCCCACTGTTATTATTTCTGCTCCTACATGTGCACTTTTTACCTTTTTGACAATAGTGTGAACTGAATTGTGATGAGCAATGCACAGTTCCTGTCCAAGCAGTCTTTCCT
Organism: Gymnogyps californianus; assembly: GCF_018139145.2. Lineage (NCBI taxonomy): Eukaryota > Metazoa > Chordata > Aves > Accipitriformes > Cathartidae > Gymnogyps > Gymnogyps californianus. Next base: position 74,835,509 of record NC_059472.1, on the reverse strand, counting down.
TTTGATTTGTGATCACATTTTCTTCTGAACATTCATCCAAGATTTTTGACAGCAAGGTCAGGTCAAAAGTTGAGGAATGAGTATTTTGACTTATGTAGCTTAATGAATTGAGGTCAATTTTCTGTTTGGAATAACCTGTAGAATAATAATTTTCTCTTTCAAGCTTAGGTTTTCTCCTTTCTGTCACAAAAGCGCCTAACTACTCTGTTTTAATCAATATAATATGCTTTTTCTGGTTGATAAATGGGCTCAATAATGTTGTAATTCTTTCAACATTGAACTAATGTGCAACTCCTTCATTATGCTAGGCATACAGAGAATGCATTAGTAATCATAGCCCGGAAAAAGAAATCTCATATCAGCTTTTGGGCTACATGATCTATGAAAGCATGGAAAAGTTGACAAGGAAAAAAACCTCTTGTTATAGATTGATTTTGATTGATACATCCTATGGTAACTCTTCCCTAGAAGATCTGTGTAAATGAGTTCAGAACGTACATTTTAGTGTCAGGATTTAGAAAAGAAAGAAAAGTTAATAATGACTGGCAAACAATAGGTTGCAACTGTCATGGTGCATCCTACTGATCTGGTGAATAACGATTCATCTTTGGTAGCTTTTCTGGTCAGAAATGATCTTATTCTCAGAAATTTAACCCAATTTAGGTAATCCAAAGCCCATAAACAATACTGTTTTAAAGATTAGAGTACGTACTCTAACAATTTTCACCAGCTGAACAATTTCTGCTTTATGAGAGTATTGGGCAAGAGACGACATTGCTTCATGACAGTGGAAAGGATCCTTTTTGAGCTGAAGGAAGAGGAAAGAAAAAGCTTGACTTTATGTTCATGAGGGCAGGAAAAATATTGTCAGCAGTGGGATAAAAGAAAGAGCTCTGTTCTGAGACTGGGAAAAGAAATCTGCCTGGTTAACTTCCCCTAATATTAGCCTGTAACTTACAGCACTGCTCAGACATAACTGATGAAACAATCTTGCAAAAATGTAGTGGTCCAATTTTTATAAAAATGAAAAGCTGAAGAAGTCACAAGTGTGGTCCCCTATATATACGGCTTTCCTCTGGCACTTACTACGTCATGCAGTATCAAGACAGTATTGCTATAAGCTTTTAGCTTATGCTAGACAGTCCTTAGCTGTGGTCTCCACAGCATGGAAGTAATAGCTTGAAATGGAAGATGGGCTATGACTATGTGCTTGTAATGTCTCATTGGCTGTTTCACTGTAACATTTCATTGGTTATAATCATATTTTATCTACAAATTAAGATCTTGTATGACAAGCCAGGAAAGAAAATATTTTCAATCTGATTTCTTTCATCATAGTAATGTAAAGAACTGCCCAACAGCAGCTCTGGAATATTGAGAGCCACCTTCCACAAGAGCATCTGGGAGCCTCCAATGTAAATTCATAACAGGTGTCTATTTGAAATTTACACTGATAGCAGATTCAAACATGCTCATCACCTAAATCTTCCAATTAAAAGCTAAAGCTGTTGAGGGAAAGCAAACCGTCCCTGTACATTTCTTACCCATTCCTGTTTTTAGCTGAACTCTGAGACAAATTCTCAGATAAATTTGGTGTCAATTTATATTTCTGTATCCACTAATGACATCTGTTGGTAGCAATTATCAACCTTATGAATGAAGACAAGCAGAAAGGAACCCACCAGGATGAACAGATTTGTAGGATGTGGAATATGGGATACGCTGTATAAGGTGGAATCTCAAAATGCCCCTTGAAAATCTAATTGCAATGGAGAGCATTTCTGCTCAACCAGAGCATATATATAGTTGAATGTGAGGATCAAATGCAAATCCTTTTGAAGTCAATTTGAATCTTCAGACTGAGTTGAGTTTTGGTCACCTTACTGTTGGATGAAATAAGGAAAACAGAGGATACAAAAAGATGTGAAAACCATAGATTAGGTGCAAGGGGTGAAATTCTGGCCTTAACTACAGTCAGTGGGTATTCTGTTGTGTCCTTCAATGTGGTATGAAATAAGTAGCAAGTATTGCTACTAAGTAGCAAGTATAGCCAAGTTTAGCAGCAATTACTAAGATTTTTAGTAAAAATCTGAAAAATACATGGCATGTCACCATGTGAAAACTGATTTGATGAACACTTTATTTTTTTTAGCATAAAGCCCACTGTGACATCAAGTGGAACTGATCAGAATGGTTGCATGCTTTGCATACAAATGTTATTTTAATAAACTAATAGAACATTAATATACAGCCTAATTATGACTGACCTGGAAGTGAACTGAATTTTGAGTTAAAAACAAAAACTAAAAATCAGACTTCCTTCTCCAGCCTCAGCTTCACCCACAGAAGTAAATTACACTCTTTAATGAATTGGGCTTTAGGGAGCAGAACAGAGGATGATATCTACGGTATTTCATAAGACCATGAGAGGGGAATTTTTAAAAATATAGGAGCTTCTACAGAAATTAGTCTATCGGGAACAAGGGTGCCCCATGTAAAACTAGAATGCAAAGGAATGAACTAGAGTCCAACACACAAGCTATACTCTTGCCTTGGCACTGAACCAAGACAGTATTGTTCTGATTGCACTGTGCATGTCAAAATTTCAAATAAAGAAGAAGAGGACAGAAGACTTGGCTCAGAATATTGTGGAAGGGAAACACTTGCTAGAAAGTGTTAGGATGCCTACTGAAATAAACAGACAAAACAAATTAAGATGATCCTTGTTTAAAGCCTAGACACGTGTTTGTTAAAAGTACATCAGCATAATGGGGAATGCAACCATCATGTTACTTTGGAGATCTGTTTCATCTGTAACTCCTAGAAATGACTTCTACATAAGGGTCTCCTTCCCTGCCTCCTTTCTTACAACCCAAACCACTGGCTTTGAATTAGCCGCCTCTGACAAAGAGGTGTGAAACATGAGTCTGCAACCTTTAGCAGTAACAGCTACTGAAGCGAATCAATGCCAAAAAATGTACCATTTTTATATACAAATATAAAAATGTTGCTCTACTCCCTCCTTTTTCCCCTCTGAGTCCCAAGATGTGGGCATATTATGATATATTTTATGGAGAGTTTTCCTTGATACACTGTCTTATTTTGCAGTAGTTTACAACTCTTCCACCACAAAGTAAATTACTTTGCTCTGAGATGCCACAGCTTGGGAATCAAAGCTGAAAAAAAATTCTGTTTAGAAATAGGTACAAGAGTTAGTATTTGGCTTTGTTAAGAAGAAGATGATCTGCACAGACCTGCATGTCTGTGTTTGTAAATGTCTAATTCATTTGCATAACTGTTTCAAAAATGTTCAATTCACAGCTGCTAATAGAACTTCAGCTATCAAGGGCAAACATCTGAAAATGCGTTTTTCTTCCAAGATGCACAAAGATAATCTATGCATTTGACAATTAATTTGGGCTCTGTATCAGACATTTCACAGATTGGAAGGGCAAGACTCAGGATGGAAGAAAAGAAACCAAATGAACCAAAAAAATCCAACCAAATTTAAGCCTAAGGCTTCTTCATAACGGTTTTGAATGAACTTTAATCAAAGTATGAAAACTAAAAAGAAAAATAAGAGATAAAGCCTCAATCTGCTTATCCCTACAACAAATAGTATCCCTAAAGGAGAGTGTTTTTTCTCCTCTCTATGGGAGAGAAATAACTAACTTTGTTCTTAATTGGAAGTATGGATAGGCAGCACACAGAAGACATTGCATATTATCTTTAGAGCCATGCTAACTATGAAATGAGTTGGGTTTTTTTCTGGTTGCATGAAAGTCAAGAAGGGAAGAATTATAACACCTGCCTTGGTGGTTCTGTTCTGTTTGTCTGTACAGTGTTAACACACAGAGAATGTAGTCATAGGTCACTGTCCTCTTGTGTTATATTAAGAAAAAATTGCAAAAATGGTGCCAGCTGTACTTCTTACGGGATTCTAAATAATTCTCTACAGAAAAATAATTCTTTACAGAGGTTTCCAAGCAAAGATGCAGGCAAGAATACCCTATTTCGCCTGGTTATTATAACCAGGCTCCTGGTTATTTTGAGTGAATGTCACTGTGGCAGGTGACCAGAGACAAAAGAGGACAAAGTCAGTTGTCTTGATAACTTACCTTAGAGTTGAGGTTTGCCTTTAATAGTAACTGTATGAACTAACTTGTTGTTGTGGTTTAACCCCAGCTGGCAACTAAGCACCACGCAGCTGCTCCCCCCTCCCCCCTCCCAGTGGGATGGGGAGGAGGATTGGGAAAAAAAGTAAAATTAATGGGTTGACATAAGATCAGTTTAATAACTGAAGTAAAATAAAATATAATACTAATAATAATAATAATGGTAATGAAAAGGAATATAACAAAAAAAAAAGAGAGAAATAAAACCCAAGAAAAGACAAGTGATGCACAATCAAATTGCTCACCACCCACTGACCAATACCTGAGCAGTGATCCACACCTCCCAGCCAACTCCCCCCTGTTTATATATTGGGCATGACATTCTATGGCATGGAATACCCCTTCGGCTAGTTTGGGTCAGCTGTCCTGGCTCTGCTCCCTCCCAGCTTCTTGCACACCTGCTTGCTGGCAGAGCACGGGAAACTGAAAAGTCCTTGGCTGAAGATAAGCGCTACTTAGCAACAACTAAAACATCAGAGTGTTCTCAACAGTATTCTCACACTAAATCCAAAACACAGCACTGTACCAGCTACTAAGAAGAAAATGAACTCTGTCCCAGCCAAAACCAGGACACTTGTCTAATAGATTCAAACTTGTTCTGCTGACAGTCCCTCCTTAAGTCTAGCTAACATAGTTTCTTATTTGTCCTACCTCATAGCAGTCAAGATCTTATACTCTGATATCGGTGATGACAAAATGACACCAGGTGTTTTCTGTACGTCACATCAATCTTTCTAGTGTGTAATTCAAATTTCTACTGCAAACCTATCATGTTCTGAGTGGACTTTTTCTGTGAAATGGGAATATTTGAGTTTCTTTCATTTTATGGAGTCTGTCCTGGTGTTCATCTCATCTTCTACAACTGCAACATTCAATCAATTTGTGGATTGGCTGATCAGTCTACAGGCCAGAATACAAATACCTGCCACTTTTGACTATTTCAATTAGGCAATTGTGCTATATGTAACATTTCACAGCCTTTGTTATGGTTGAAGGATGTGAGAATATGGTGGAGAGCCTTGTCTTTCACAGAGAAAATAAAAAAAGGTAAGAAAGGATGCCCATAGGCAGCTAATACTCTGCAGATGTGTGTTTTGTTGCCTTTTTCAGCAGTCAAGTGTTTCTCCCAAGGAACTTGGAAAAAGCCCAGATAAAGTTTTCTGAAAGTGCATGAAACACACGAACTTGCAAAAAAGCTAATGGCGTGATGCAGTGTGGCCACCTCTCATCTCCCACACCTGCCTTTCTTGCTGATGGGCACCACAGCCAGACACTCTTGCTGCACCTGGGATGGGACAATGCGCTCAGCAGCTCCTCTGTTGGCATTTACACAGTATAGCAAAGATAGGATCCCCCTGGGATTAACAGAAACTCATAAGCTCACTGTTTGGGTAGCAGAACAAACAGTGGGGAAGTTTGCTATAGTGCCAGTCAACTGTGCAAGCGTGGATACTGCAATACTAGCAACAGCAACATAAAAAAGCAGGATTGCATCATCTCATTCCTCACACATGAAACAAAAGTACACTTAACGCTAAATCTGGGCTTCCTTCCCAGGTCCTCAGTTCAAACACACTTGCGAATGGGATTTTCTTTCCCTTGAAACATTTCAGATATACATTCGGCCAGAATGCTGCTTAGCCCTGAATACAAATCAAGTCTGAATATGAAGTGAAATGGCAGTTTATGGCTCTACAAAAACAGTTTGCTCTCAAGGCAAATAATAAAAAAAAAAAAAGGTGCAAGTTACACAAATCTAAAGTATAACACTCCAAGAGACAGCCAGCAGAACAAGATGGGGTTGGAGGCCCTTGGTGTAGAGAAATAGAATACGTCAAAATGGCTGTTAAATATTACCAGTGAGTTAAAAACACGAAAAGATACAGAGTCTGCTACAAAACCATAGCGCAACAAGACTTTGTTGGGTTTTTTTTCTTAAAAATTAGGTGATGATAGATAAGGAGAAGTTTTTTGTTTTGTTTTTTTTTTGTTTTAAATATTATCCCATTTTATTTTATCTAGAGGATTTTTTGCCATTTCTGAACAGGAACAAAAATGCTAACGTTTTGTGTGGAAATTCTCATAAAATAAAATTCTAAAGAAAGAAAAAAGACCAGTCTTTTTTGATTTACTAAACTATTTCACTGTCATCAAACTGAAAAAAAGAACCCAACAAGTTAGAGAACTTACAGATAGGCTATCACAAAACTGGCTTTACTGCAGCAAGTGAAACATGCTATTACATAAAGCCATTTCAAAATGAAACCTAAGAATTATTTTCAATCTAAAAATGTACAAATTGGATGGTTTCATTATTACTAAAGCACTTTATGACACGCTTCTGTCACATTCAAACTTCAGCTTCAGGGGACTGTATTCATTTGTTTTGTTAAAACATGAAGGATCCTACACTTTGTGAAATGCCTGGAGTGATGCATGTTCTGAACAACGATCCACTGCCAAGAGGATGATCCAAGAGACTCGGTCTCTATGGTTATTTGGTTATTAATGTTATTAGAGTTGGCTGTTAACCACTGGTGATCACAAACTGTGGGGCTACCACCACCTTTGGCACCAGCAGAGACATGGACTAGAACAATAATAAGCGACTATTTGTGTGATAAAGTTGTGTCACAGTGTCTCCGTGTCGAACCCCTGTAACTACATGCACAGTAAAAGCTTTGGAGTGTGCTTACCATGCTCTTCCACTTCTATGAAACGGTAACAAATATTAATATTTTCAGCTTTAACCTTACATTATTTCTACATAAACATCACAAAAAATCCCATTCAAATCATGTTTCTCCTAATAAGACCTGTGTTACATAAGAGTTTTTCTCCATTAAGATATATAATTAATTGTAAGGATGCAACAGCAAGACAAGAACTTGTTCAGTTTGTTTAGGCACAACCTGCATGTAATCTTCTTATGTCTAGATTACATTTACCTGATAAAAATCATATGATATCAAGCCTCTTTTCTTAACTGTTAGAGGCAAATGTTTCTAAAGTAATAGCTGAGTTGAAGAAATAAAATAGCCTTCAGAGTCCATAAAGGAAAATTCTGCATCTAACAGGCAGTTTTCTAGAAACTCATATTTAATTTACCTAGTACAAAAATGGATTGACCATAATGATATGAACTGTTAGATCCATCGTCATCGTTTATAAACTGCATTTCAGCCAGCGATAAACTGCTGATGGCAGAATGCAACATAAGATTTGCAGAACTACATTTTTGCCTTTTATCAAAGTTTATACCTTAGCACGTACACATAGGACCACATTTTTATCAGCTCTAGATGCATGAAAATACGCAACCTTTCAAGTGTATCTTTAGGCTAAACTCAGCTCTCATACAATACATTATAATAAACCGTATGTGACTGTTACTTTACGGTTTCCCATGGGGGGGTTGTTTTTCTTTTTGAAAAAACTTGAGTGTTTCATTTGAAGTTCCTTGAGGAATGTGATGCAGTAATTAAAGTGTGGTAACAGTGACTTTCCTCTCAGGGTTTGGCAAAGAAAACAAAGTAAGATTTTATAGTAGCTGCATTAGAGTGTTGGTTTTAGACACTGGAAAAATAATAATGGTCTAGCCTGTGTCAGGTGAGAAGCAGACTGAATAACAGATGTAATAAGGCAGAAAAATATCTTCCAGGTTGCACTTGTTGTGATGATAGCAGATTGGACTGAAACTTCCTGATGTACATGGAAGGCTTCTGTAAAATTCGGATGAGTTAAGATCAAGTTAGTCTGTACTTGCAGAAAAGAATATTCTTGAGTGAGACTGGTGAGTGAACCACGTAGCAGAGTATAGCATACTGGACTCTCTTGTCTTGTACTTCTGTTTGCTTGTGGCTGCAGCTTTTTTCCAGTCATAGAGCTTTCTGTATCTTTAGGGAAAAATCAACTGGACTGCACTGGCAAAAAGCCCAGAGAGGCAGAGGCTAATTGCCCTAATTATAAGTGGAAAGCCAGATGGGGACATGTACAGCTTGAGACCAATCAGAACTGATAGATAAAAATATGGGTCTCTTCTCCTGGGAGAAGAAAATGAGTGGGGATAGGGAATTTTTGATCTTGCAGTGTTTTGAAGTGCTAGGAGAAGAGATTGATAAGGTTGTAGGCAAAGTGGGGAGAATAGACTATTGCAAGTGTTGTTTCTAATTACTTAGAATTGGATTTTGATTGTTCGCACCATAATCCTGGTGGTTTTTTTGTTTTGTTTTTAATATTTTGAGCACACTTCTTAAGGAAATACTGTTTTGAAGTTGTTTCTCTGCATTGTATACTGAATGCCTTGGTTATGCCTGATCTCTCGCTTTCTGCTCTGGGGTTATGGCTCTGCAGCTGAATCCAGCAGCTCTGGAGAACTCCTTCAAACTCTGGTGTATTGGTCAAAATAGCAAGTGTTTCTTTTCAGAGAGCTTAGATATATAGTTTCAGTTGGGCACCAAAACTGTCCTGATGTCATTAACATGCTTTTCTTTCTCACTGGTTAGTTTCTTTCAGGGTATCCGTGGCAATGAGAAGTGTATAACTAATAAAACATCAGACAGACAGTTGGTACAGCTCTTTTGAGTATGAGATGTTCTGACTATGAGATTAACAGCTGTAGGAAGGAATATGTAGTAGAACAAACTTCTTCTTGACTGGTAGAATTAGATTAAAAATCCAAGCTTTCTGTATTTCACTTTTACTTTTTTTTTAAAGGGGGGTGACTAGGATAATGCATGTCACAACTAAACTGAAGTGAGAATATTCCTTTTTCAACATGGACCCAAGTCAAGTAATTCTAATATCTGAATTGCACTGGAGTCTAAATACATAATAGTGAATTTTTGTTCATACTGCGTCAAAGGACCTGTCATAATTCCTTACTCTCATTTTCTGTGTTATACTTTTTAAAAAAAGTCAGTGAAATGGTCTGATTTTGGGAAAAACAGCTGAGAACACTTGGGAAAGATGATGTAGCAGGGTAGGCAGGAGAAGAAGCAGAGGGAGACTTGTAGAAAAGATCTGGGAGACTGCATTTCGAGCAGAAAATCTGAAAGACTGTAGAGCGAAGCAGAAAACAGCGGTACAGTCAAGCCTCAGAGGAGACAGAAGACCTAGAGGGGTTTATGCAGAATTTGCCCCAAAGGAGAAAGCCATTGAGCTGAATGAAAACAAGCCTGAAAATGAAAATTTGTCTTGCAGGGGCACAATAGGAGACAGGCATAGCAACACACACTTTAAGTCCTTCTTCATCTGTTGTCTTTCATAGTTATTTTGACCAGATCTGTTTAGACATAGTCTATCTAAATAGTTAACAGTTTCACATCTCATTCTAATAAAATCTGACTTTTTGAATGTAAAAGACTTTTTTTTCTTTAATTTCATGAGGATAAGGCTTTACCTTAAGGTCCATCTTAAAGTACTGGTATACTTGGAGTTCCTTCATAGAAAGTAAGTATGAGGCATGATCTGTGATATGTCATGAAAAAAGTTGACCTTCCTTTCCCTACACTGTCTTTAGGTTCAAAATGTGTGGATTTCGGAGTGGATTTTGCTATGTCTTCATGATAGTGTCAAACTACCTTTCCCTGACTTCACTCACTCAGGTGTTTCTCTTGCATGGCTTTTTCAATACCTCTGCTGTTTAACCTGCAACTCCATTCACCAGTCTAAACCAAGATTTCTAGTCTTTAAAAACAAGGCTACCACCTCAAAATTTTTTCATGCCCAACACTTCCCCTTGCATTTAGAATTAAGACACATGTACAAGACATTCTGATGATCTCAGTGTAGCCATCCCTCTTCTAGAAAACTTGTCTTACTCTGGTTTTGCTCTTCAGGATACCACCAGCATTATAGGTTTGACTGACTGTCTGTTCAAATGTCGAGAGAGCAGTCTAATTTACACGAAAAGTCACCAGATTGTGGAGGGGAGGGATAGACAAACTCTTATTATAGTACTTTTGAATCAACAGCTCCTCCCCTCAAGCTTGTTCCCCCCCCAGATTTAACATAATAACAAATGTTTTGCTACTGATATGAATTAATTGTCTATGCACTTCTAACCTAGCTATCACTTCAAAACAGTAGATATGTAAGGTAGGAGACCTCTTGAAAACTAGATCTGCGTAATCTGCAGGTATTTGCTCTCATAGGTTGGATCATTTTCCCTTACCAATGAAAAATTCAAAGAGATTATTGTTGCCCTCGAGGGGCAGTAATTTTGCCTCATGTAGCTGTATATGGTTGGGGGGCGAAAAAAGCCATCCCTACTTTCAATCCAGCCTGAGGGCTCAGAACTTAATCTTAATACCCCTTTATTTTTGCCTCTTGATATGTAGAGATTTATAGTTACAGTATCGGACCTAATTTACTGTTTACTTTTGCTCTGGTGGCATTCTGCAATTCAGGAAGCAGCAGCACTGATGTCTGGTGGTCTTAAAGTACTCTTTGTGTAGCTGGAAGTTGGCCTGATCATGTCAGAACTGCCCTGGGCACCAGACAGGATGCTTTGGATTCATTGTAATAGGAAATTGCCTTACTTGGTGTAATGCAATTGAAACAAAGTTTGTCCATCTCTGCATTAAACTCTGAGGAAGCAATGGTTGTTAGTGAAAAGTGCTTGTCCTTTGAGTGGAATATGCTATCTGTAATTCTGAAGCTTGGTAGTTCTATGCATTGGATTTGGCAAAGCATACACTGAACGAACAAGGCTGTTAGCTAAAATGTGCCTCAGTAAGCAATATTCTCTATTCTTTTTTTATGTAAGTTGTGGTTTGTGTATGATCTACTTTTTCCCTGACCTTCATGTATTGCTTGTCATCTTAAAACATAAGCTGTTTTAACCAGGCTCTGTGCATTTCTCTATGCGTGGCCAGCAATGAATACATTATAGATGCAACGACTTTACAAATACCAGATGATATCTTTAGCTTTCATGTCTGGTAATACTTTTTTCTTGCTGATGATAACAATGTTAAAATCCTAACGTAAATTGGATGAAGGATTTTTTTTTCCCCTGCTTTTTTCTTTCTTTTTGTTGTTGTTGTTGTTGTTAAAAAGCTTGAACTGCATCATGTCATCTAGCAAGGTGTTATATGTTTAGTTCAGTATATGTGTGTGCACAGGTCCAGGATGACTTCAAAATATTATAAAAATCACTGTAACAAAAATAAAATATACCACTGATCTCCATGAAAGGTTACTTTTTCCTCTCATAACAGGCAATACCAAACCAGTATGTTCAGAGGCGGAGCTGATACTTTTGCAGACTTTTACTGAAAGTTCATTGAAAAGCTGCAGAAAGGCTTTTGGTTTTGGTTGCTGGCAGACTAGGTGTTCAGTGTTTCTCTTTTAACTAATCTGATATCCATCTTTCACATGTTGTGTCAAAAGCACCCTTTAAAAGCAATGCTTCTGTCACTTCCTATTGTTCATTTCAGCATTCAAAAGGCTGGATAAATGTTACAGGGTATAATGGACATGTCATTTATTAGCATTTAATGTGAAAGACGTGTATATCCTATACAGTTTACAGTCAAATACCTTAGGAGAAAAGTAAAGTATTGCTCACCAAAGAAAAAGACCTAATTTGTATCAAATTCATAACCTAGTACATCAGATATATTTCTGCAAAAATGATACCTTGTGTCACCTACTGAATTGGATTTGTCAGGTGCTGAACTAAGTCAGGTATATCATCCACAACATCACATACATCATTCTTAGTAGCAAATAAATCACCTACTGAATTGCATATATCTCTAGTTTAGGAAAACCCATAATAAACAGATTGTATTTCCATTCACATGTTTGGCTGGATATGGATTTGGCTGTGTTTGTTAAAGATCTACATCCCTGATAAATGAAACGCTTGATATGCATCTGACATAACATTTGCTGAAATACCCATGCTAAGAACAGGAGCGATTGTCTGAGCAGCTGAATTGCATGCATCAACTTACTACAGCAATCACATCTGACACATTCACTTTCTAGGAGACACCAATCATGTGAATGGGGTGAAATCACTGTCAGAAAAAGTTTAGGTTAGCAACAGCTCTACAGCAAGAACTATTAGTTATAGCTGACAACGTGGCTTCAGACACACAACAATTTGGCATGGGGTTCAGGCATGCACAGAAGAAGATTCGTCACCATGAGAAAAGAAGACAGTAGAGGAGACAGTCAAATGTTTTCCATATGTGACGAAGATCTTGCTTGCTTTTGTCTGGATCTTTGGTAAAAGACTCCTCCAGTTCTGCTGAGCCTGTCTCTACATTAAATTTTGCTGCTTCCTCTATGATTGTGTCTCTTCCCATCAGTTCATGTAATGCTCAAGGTATGGGAATAAATATAGCATCCAACCTCTGCAGTTATGAGCTGGGCCAGGGAATGTTTCCAACCTTGTTACTTTGGTTGGCCATCTGCATTTTAAGTAATCTGTGAAAGTGACATGCATTGGAAATGACTGTGTTTTATTTAAAAGAAAGCTTGCAGTACAGGAGGGGGAAAAAATTCTATCGGAAACAAGTGCTTCCCAAGGAAAAAACTAACAAAGAGATTAATTATGTCTTTCCCTGAGCTGGAATGGCATTTCCTCTGCTGCAGAACTGTGGGTGAGCTCTGCCCAGAGTAGTAATATTGTTGAAAAACAAGTTCAGGTCGAGGCATACAGGCAGGGAGGGATAGTAGCTTTCTAGATGAATGTGATTAGGATGCCAGGAGGCTTATGAATAAAGACTGTGATAAGTGAAGAAGAAAAGCTAAGGCAATTGTTGGTATGGACTTATATGCATGGGGTAGCCTTTATCAGATGTCAGTGACATACTGTGTTTCTAGGGTGAATATCTACAGAAAACATTTGAGAAACTATAATGTTAATTAATGTTTTCTTAAAGAAACAACAAACTGGCCCATTATCACTGCCTAGCACAGGACATACAGTACACGAGTTGCATGCGATGTATATACCGAATAAAGATATTCTTACTTCCCACCCTGGACATACAGCAGTTCAGCTATTACTGCAAATCTTGAAGATTATTGTCCTCTTTTATCCATCTCTAAGAATGGCAGGCTGGAAGACCAGTAACACAGCTGTGCACGAACTATATCAACTCACCTGTCCCTGCTTTTCTCCTATTTATCTTTCACAGTTCTACAGCAGCCTAAGAAATTCCGATTAGCATGCGGCAGCGCTACATGCACCTGGAAGCACAGGCCTGCAAGTTCTGACTCCTTCTCGGTATTTCATGGAGGTACTTCAATATATTGATAGTTTAGGTCCTTTTGGAATGGTGGCACAACTCAGATTAAGGTGTTACTGATATGTTTTTCACAAGCATTATAGGCCTTTATCTTCCCACCTCTGTTTCATTTTATTTATTTCTACTGTATAAAAGATAAAGGAAAAAAAAGTATATTGTGTTAAAATGTCTCCTTCATTCCTGCTGATGTCCCACTGTTTTACGATCTATCCTTTTCTTTTATCTGCAGACCTTCAGCCGTGTTTCATTCCCTATACCAATGTAACTGGATGTGGTAAATTATTAGAGACTTCTTGATGAGGTGTCAAAATTCTAATGAAATAAAAGAATATTTATTTTGAATTCACTTAAAACTTTTTCATACAGAAAATAAATGAATATTTTTCTAGGAGGCATTCAGTATAAACTTTACTTCATACTCCTGGCATTGCTATTTCATTATTATTCTTCTCAAATGAAAAGCTACTTATAGAAGGGTAGAAAGAGTCCTGAATCTTCAGCAGAGATATTTGAAGATTATCCTAACATTTTCCATAATTTTCTGTAATTCCATTGCTAAAAATTGATCTCCATATCTCAAAAGGAAATGAAGAATATTCTTATTCTGGTTTGTAACATTCTTCTGCATTTTTAAAATTTTTTTAAGGAATAGTTATTTCTGCCTTAAATCACCTTCTGCTGAAATCATTGATGCTTTAAAGTGGTGTTAAAGAAATTTTGTATTTCTTTTTAACAGAGACCTTACAAGCTGTAACTGCTGTCCCAGGTTCAGCAGGGGTTTTCTTCTGTTCTTGCAAAATCTCACATAATATAGATTGTCAAACTCAAATTCTGCTGAGTTTGTAAATAGCTTGTCACTAATGGGGATTACATACACACAAACAGCTATGATTTAGCTATCTGTAACATTTGCGATGCACGTGGCAGGCTACAAGCTCCTGCTACCCTTATTCTGCATTTTTTGACATTAACACAAATTAAAAAGAAGTGAGGCTTTTATTGTTATAAGGAATTGTCAGCTCTGACTCTAGAGCTGACATTGCACCTTTTAGATCAGTGGATAGGAATATCTTTTACAGACGTTCATTCAGGGCCAAAAGCCATTTCTAACTTCAAGGACAGAAGACTGTACTTGATAGTATATCTGATCTAGCACCAGATGACACTTTGCATTGTCCCACCAGAACTATGATATCACGCGTGGGAGCAATTAGTTCCCATTTTAAATTAATCTCTTTTCTCACTGCTCTTGTACCTGCGTATATTTTTCATGAGATACACAGAAGTTTTCCTCACAGTACTACTCTCCTACACAAGGTATCTTTGCAAATAGAATAGGATGTTCTACCCTGATCCAAATTTTTCCCCAAATCCTACAAATGAAGGTCTGGCTAAGCATCACACAGAGGTGGGAGAAGATTGAGGAGAGGATAAGCAAAATTTCAAAGTCAGTATTTATATTATATCTGCACCTTCTATGAATATCACATGGATATACACCAGTTACTGTAGATATGTCCGCAGAGATTTGTCTGTGCAGATAAACTTTCTCATATATGCTCAGTATTAGGTATGTAGGCTTATAAAAAAATGGATACATACAAAGCTTTAGAAGTTTGATCTACTACATGTACTTTTTAAAATTGACCTAAACGTTATGAGTATAAAATATCAAACTTTTCCTTTCATTTTTGCCTAAACGTGCAAACTTAGATATTTTGTCAACAAAAGAATATCTTTAGAAGAATATTTATAAGCTATTTAGATTCTTGATTAATTCTATGTTATCATTTTTAATCTCTGGTGGATTTTGTCTTTCAAAGTAACTCTTTTTTATTAATTAATTATCCAATATGTACTCAGGTAACTGTCCACTGGAAAAAAGTATAAGACATTCTCTTTACAGACCTGTGTTGTGCTGCTGACATTGATGGCACGTCAAATTAAAAACAGGGCAGGGACTTTTTGACCTGCATTCTCTAAGAAAGGAGACGTAAACTAAAAATCAATATTTTTCTGAAGGAAAAAAGTAAAAATAATACATAAAAAAAGCTAAAAGCCTGGCCATATTCTCAGCTACACTCCATAACTAAACAATTTCCAATTTAAAAGCAATTGGGGGGATACTTTTAGAGGTGATTAAAAGTTCAGGGAAAGGTTTATTTCTTTTTTCTTCCCATTTAGTCCAAAGTTGGTGTATTTGCTCTAGCTTTAGGTTGACCTTTAGAAATTCTACAAGTAAATATAGAGTTCCTGTGGAAATGGTTGGCCTCTTGAGGAAATATCTCCCTTTTGTAACTTACCTTTGGGGTAGATGCCAATCCTAGAACCAACTTCTGCACATAATTATTGAGCAGTTGCCAATATGGAATGATGAATGTAAATGTCTGTTACAGAAAGCTCAGAGTTTGAAGACGTCCCCCCAGCTCCTTGTATAACAAATGGGGACAAGCAAGCTCTGGCCAGGTTCATTGATGTGAAATTATAATATTTTATGACCATATCTCCATTTACTGATATTGATTGCTTTGTTTGCAATGTATAAATAGTAAAATTGTTATGATGGTGATAATGAGAGGATAAAGGAACAGTGCAGAATGTGCCCCGATCTTACAGTTAGTATGCTTCTGCTGTTAGTGGTCCCAAAATTCAGAGGGATAGTGCTTGGTCATAGACATCCAGACTGAAAGTCTATAGGCCATCTTTCAGTTAAGTTCTGTTAGTGAAGCATTTCTGCTCTTCGTGGAGTGTGTAGTAGATCAGTTAGGCTAGGTTTGTGCAGAGATGGATATGTAGGAAGAAACAAGAGGATCATCACAAAGAATAATGCATATCAAATTTCACAGCATAACCTAAGCAGCTCAGCAGTAATGTGGAATTGAGTTTTCAGTGCCTTAGGGTGCTAGGCAAGAAGATGCAGAAATGATATTGGTTTTAATTGGACCAGATATGTGCCTTTGGACTAAAACCTGGCAGAATGATTGAAGGCTTAACAGTATATTGCTGAAATTGTCCAGGTAATTCAGATGTTGAAGAACTAGCTCAACTCTTTTGGGCACTGAGTTCAGAATACATAATAAAGGTATAGTATATTGTCTCTATTTGAATTTTACACCTAAAGCAAGAAGTGAGAGCTGAACTCCCTCTGATGTTCTCATTACAGCTGAGAGGATAGCTTGCAATGTGAGTGCCTGACAAATGTTACTTTTTTAATGTTTAAGGTACTTCCACACACAGGTGGATATTCTCTTGAATATGCCGGCTACTCACAATTACATACTCTCTATTCAGATATACAATATTTAAAATCCAACCTTTGGATGTGGGTGGGACACAAAGAAGGTGGAGTTTTTATATGTGTCTTATGTCTCCCCCTCTTCCCTTCCTTTCCAAGCAACATTTGTGTCATTTCAGTTATATTTCAGCCTCTGTAAAGGAAAATCCCACTTTGACAGGGAAAAGGAACAAGTGTTTCCTAAGCTGATATCACTAGTGTGTGCACAAGGATTATTTCAGTGTCTTCTCAGTCTTCTGTAGGATCCCATGTTGCAGTTAAACTAGAAAAGTTTATAGTATATGGCTAAGCTCCCTGTTCAAGAAGGATTCTGGATTTTGCTAGGTGATATTCAAATACATTTTTTTTTAAAATAAACTAAGTAAATTACTTCATAGAATTTTCAAAGGAATATGAATTCAACCCCAAGAGGCTTATCATTTGATTCTGAATGGAATTAAGGCTTAATCAGAGCAAGCAATATACAAAATTCAATTTATCAGATTACAGGTTTTCTCAGTGTGGGCTGGGTTCATGTTTTCCTTTTTCTGGGTGTCAGTGACGCAAAAGATTTATTAGTTGATTAGTTGTGGTATTGTCCCCCTTTACATGAATAAGATTTGCCCTCTTCCTTTGATCAATGCCTTTCATAAGAAGAAAAATGCATCTGTAACATCCAGCTAGGTTTCTAAAGTGTTCTAACCAAAGCTCGGAAGTTGACCTCCAAAATTCAAATAGAATAAGAACAAACATGGGTATACAGAAAACTACTTGTTATGAATGATGAGGACCTGAAATGAATGTTCTTCTGAAGACCCAAAGGTAGATTTTTTTTCCTTAAATATTTACATATAATGCCTTTTTCATATTAAAAAATATAGACTTTGTAGTGCTGTTGAAATAGCAGTCCCTAAGATACCCAGATTCAATGTGACTAACTCATAAATCCAGAGTATGATAAGTGCGGGATGGCTGCTGGATTTATTCATGCTATAGCTGTTAAAAATTTAAAAAAATTAAAAAAAAAGAGAGAAGAGGGCAAGAATTATGAGATATGGAAGGAATGGAAATTCTCTTCTACATAAGAACATGGACAAAAAATCCCAGGACATGATGAATAATAAATTAAGAGCTTGAAGAGCAGATCTAAAAGTTTGAGGACTCAGTTGAAAGAGAGTAAAAAAGAGAGGTGCTATTACATTGTCACCTGGATAATTTATGAGATAGATGCTTAGCCTCAAGATACAGGAAGCCATTGGTCTGAGAATCATGATGAATGAATTCAGATAAACTAAAATGTTGTTTTCAGCTGATGAAATCTGTACTGATTTAAAGAAAAAAGAAAAAAAAGGCAAAAAAGCATCAAGGAAAAGTACAGAAAAGAACAATGAAGATGATCTGAGGTAGAAAACAACTAAGCAAAATAAGATTGCAAAGACTGAGTCAGCTTTTCAGGAAAAGGTGGATAATATGACATGCTGAATACAAATATAAGTGGTCCAAGAAAATTAATCACACATTTCTTTTTCTACTATAACTAGATAAGGGAACCCAGTGACATTATCCAGTGTCCCTTTTAAAACAACCAAGAAACCTAGTATTTTTTGGCAATGCATGTTTAACTTGTAAAATACCTGATTTTTGGAGATGTGCAACTAAAAACATAAATAAGTTCAAAGAGGTATTATACAATCCACAGGACAGGCATAGACTTACTACACATGAGAGTCTAAATATAACCTCTAAATTAGAACTCTCAAAAATAGCTGTAGTATGGAAAAGAATAGCATTTAATTGCTATATGGTACCATTATCTTCAGTGCATCTATTAGTCTTTCATAGAAACAGAATATTGGGTTAGATGGCACTTTGCTGGGATTCAGATGGTTTGAACAAGAGTAATAAAGAATATTCTAATTAATTTTTCCTTTACATAATTTTCAACTGCATAAAATTTCCATGCAGAAGTTTATATCTTTTAGCACAGTGGTATCCATGCACCATTCAACATAAAAGTCACCTTTGCTTCTTTTTTCCTCCATCTTCCATTCCTGAGGAAAAGAAAGAAAAAATGTTAACAATTTTACATAAAGTCCTTTATGCACAAACAGTGGTGTCAAAAAGTCTACACTATCTGCATATTTGAAATGACATCTGATTTTGGTCCAGTTTCAAAAAATGCATAAGAAAGCCAAGGAGGGGGAAACTTTTAGGAAAAATGTCCTGCAGCAATCAAAATAACCAGAAATTTATAGAATGAAACTTATGAAAATAATAAGTTTAATGTAAATTCAGCCCTATTTGCCAAAGCGCTGAAAAATAGTTGGCCATCTCAACATGCTGTAAAAACAAGGAGAAATACTTTCATAAGCTCAGGTCTACTACAACAATATACTTGACAATAAAAATGAAAGTAAATAGTGCATTTCTCTTCCCAAAGTGCTGTAAATAGTGATTTGTATTTCCTTAATGTAGTAAGAAAGGTGGGAAAAACTTATAAACATAAAAGCATTTATTTTATGAGTGGACACATGTTACTATAAGCAGTTCATAAACTTTTTCCACAAACATTTGTGAGCCTCTAGTAACAAATCCAACTGAATGGAGATAAACTATATTGCATTTATATTCTTATCCAGTTTTATGAAGCACTAGAAGAGACAAAACACTTTCTCTAATCAGGCATCCAAATAGCTACTGTAAGTTGCATTACTCCCAAAAAGTACAGAGAAAAACATGTGTTCAGTAATATAGTGAATTGTGGTAACTCTTATGATGTGGTGGAATGACATTTAATTAAAAAAAGGTATTGGGCACAATTTTTCACTTAGATTTAATTACTTACACCAGGGAAAGTGTTGTTAAATACATATGTATTTTATACCTCTTTTGAGTGGGTATAAAATGGTACTTGCTATAAAGGAACACAAGCACATTCATCTCCACAACTCAGTTCAGTGGGAATTTTGTCACTGGCTTTAGCAGTGACACTGGCTTTAACAGACCCATAGAATTAGGTCCAAGACTCTCTGTCTGTATGTAATGCAGGTATCTTCTGGGTAGCCAGTGGCTTCTGCCTTGGTCTAGGCAGAGTCCAAAAGAAAAGGATGATAGGTAGCTAGGTCCCTTACTGACTAAATCCCCACATCTACACAGTTGCTGACTCATCCTCTGTCTCTTCTGAACAGAATGTCGGTCTGTTTTGGTAAAAAAATTTTGGAAGATAATGCTGTTTGGGAACACCGCGTGGCCTGCACCACAGGTGCAACTACATTTCCTCATCTCAAGGGTGGGGACCAACCTTCAGTGCCATAGAGAAATGAAAATCAGCTATTGGGACTAGCAATGTTGCCCCATCTTCATGCAGGCTGGCCGTTCCCACCCGTGATTAGTCCTGTCTGGCTGCCCTGAAACCTGCAGCCTCCTATACGTGCTCACCCTCTTCCTGACGCTGACATTGTCCCTTCCTGGCTGGGTAGGTGCATGCTTACCCTTGAGTTATTTGTGGAGGCAAAGCTGAATTGTTGCCATCTGTATTTCATTAGAACTGACACTTTCAATAACGATTTTTTCCAAATACTGCAGCTTAAAATAATTTACTAAGCAGGTTTATGATGAGGGAGCAAAAAAATCTTTAGGACTCATACATTATTTTCAAGCGTCTAACACTTCCAACAGTAATAATGTTTTCTTTAGAAAAAAAAATAACCCAAACCTATATCTTACTGGCTTTATGAAGATAGTCTTGCTTCTTGTTAACACTACGAATTCACTAAAGAAAGCCTTCCAGAACTTGAGACATCACCTTGTGGCAAATTATAATTAGCACTGCATTATTTACAACATGTGATTAGATACCAAGAGATTTTTCAAAGGTAGCATAGAAAGTTACAATGAAGGTGATAATGATTCTTTTGGAGAGATATTCCTTTGTTCATTTTAGCATCCTCATAAATGTTTAAAGAATATAAATTAGGCTTCCAAGCCAATTAATTTGTCTGTTTCTCATCTCCAGTGATGTATTTTAATTATACTTTCATTCCTCTAAGCTTCAGAATGGAAGACAGCATGTACTGATCACAAAAAAACAAAACCTGTAAAAGTCCGAAAGGATAATGGAACAAATTCCACAGTTTTGTGCCTTAGACTCATCGCATATCATGTTGTAAATACGGAGAAAGTGGTTTAAGTCTTAAACAGTTATAATATGGCGAGGCATGCAAAGCTCATATTATAATTTGGGTGAAAAGTGAATTTTGGTTCATCTTAAATGTTACACACTAAATTTACTCCATGAAGTAAACCAATATATGATCCATTTTTTACTACAATACACAAGCTTAATTAACTTGTGGTCTAGAATATGTGCTGAATAACAAAAATTAATTTCCTGTTTTTCAAATCCATTTATTCCTCACTGTTCAATCCTTTGTCTGGTTTTGATCTTAAAACATGCCTAATATTTAAGGCATAAAACTACAGAATGTTTTTGAATCGCTGAACCTTGAAATGGAGCTTGGGTGCATGAGAAAGCTGATTATTTATTACAAGTAAACTCCCAAGCTAACTATTATTAAGACTTTTTCTGATCATGTAAAATTGGCAGGCAGTAGTAATAGCTATTTCTAACAGTATTAGGCTAAGATGTTGCTTGCTATCTGGTCCCTCTCAGAGGAATTTTCTAAGGGAGAGCATGCCGCTTTGAGTTATATTTAGTTATTCACTTATGAGTTTAAAAAAAAGGAAAGAAAGAAAGGAAAGGAAAGGAAAAACAAGCTAGCTATTCTCCTTCCCACCATGAAACCCTCCCCCCAACATCTGCTTTGGTGGGTCTATTCCCAGGCAAATCCATCTATTTTAGCACTGAATTGATGGTAGTACAGGTAAGTGATTATAAAAACATCTATTAAGGAGTAGTATTTTAGATCCATCCTGTAAATCTCTACCTGATGCTTAAATGTTTTCCCTCTCATCTATCTCTTTCAACTCTTTTCCTGAGCATTATGTATTTTCATTTAATGTTCCGTGAATGATTTCCTTCTGCAGCAGAAATCTGCATACACAATTCCACATTGCAGAACCTGAAGAACATTAAGTGAGGTTGTAGCAAACACCTGTAACTGGAACAGAACAGAGAAATATTTCATTTAGTTTAAATTTTTTATGTTTGAGAGAAATATTTTTTTTTCTCCATCCTGCCAGTTTGTGTTTAGGGGAATTTCGGAAGTGAAATATTTAGCCGAATTCCAGCCTTTTCTAATGCCTCTCCAAGATGTTAAGAGTTGTTATAAATAGGGTAGTCAACAGAATTGTTCTCTCCTCCCCCTCAGAACTTACATGGGGGAAAAATAAGACAAATACTTACCACAGAGTATTTAGGCTCCTTCACCTAAATACACAAATACAAGACAGGTGGGTGAAAAAAAGAATGAAAAGGTGTTGTAGTCATAGACAGTACTATGGTAAAATGATGGGTTGTTTTGCGAAGCCATCAGTCTTCATCAGCACAGAAGTCACATTAAGTCATAAGTAGAAGAGGAAACATTTGTATTTAGGTTTTGCTTTTCAGCACTTTAAGTGCATAAAAGTGCCTTTAAAAAGTATATATGTAGTCCATCTCCTCCCTACTTTGCAGCCTTTTAACATCAGGGTAGGAAAGAAGTGTCAGTGTAACTAAACCTGAACTGACCTGTGTAGCCCTGTTGGGTTTTCACATAGCTATTGATTGACTTGTTGCCCTGATGATCAGTCCGGTTGGGGTAATCTCTTTGCTGTGCATATTTGCCCTTCATATATTTTAATTCAAGGGAGCCCATGTTAATAGGTATTTTCTGCCAATTAATCAACCTACTTACCAGTTTATGAACAACTTCCTCATAAATAAACAGGGAAAATCCCTAAATTCCAAGTTCACTGAGGGGATGAAACCTAAACTGAACTCTAGGTACGCATTTTGCCTGGTGGAGCTTATTTCTAGTTCTCTGCAAAATCAGCCTTTCCATTGAAAGACCAGGCAGAAAATTAGATGTTGTGGATGGCCTAATACCTGCCTCTGTTGCTAGAGCATGGCCATTCCCACTATAAGAAACAGCTATCGTGTAGCTCTGCATCATGGATCTAGGCTTTTTAGCCCTCTTGTCTCTCCTCACTGTCAAGCTGAAATTTGTGTTTCTTCCTTTCTGTTTGTGTCCTGGAAGGCAGGGGAAGGAGGTGGAGAGAAGTGGAGCTGGTGCTGTGTAATTTCCGATGCTGGAGCTGGGTACCCTGATGGAAGGGTATCTTATTTATAGATGTATTAACTCATAACTTCCTGCCTGCTTCTTTCAGAGATTCGTTGCTTTGAATCCTTGTCAAGACAAAAAAATCCATTCTTTTATTTTGGTCTAATGACCATGAGGTTGTGTTGCAGGAAGTTCATGAGAAAGTGACGCCTATTCAGGAGTGGGATTCATTGGGACTAAATTTGCAGGGCAAGGGCATAGTAAATAAGAGAAAAGCAAATAGAGAAAAAAAAAAACAACAAACAGACCTGCATTCATAGTTCTCACATGGAACAAAATATTTAATTAACTTATGTTGTCAGGCACTCTGTAGATGCAATTATTCATTCTATAAATAGGATAGTGATGTGGAAAAGGTCATTGTTAAGAAATGGTGTAATAAGCAGACCTCTTGTTTTGGATCCTCATAGAAAAATGAAGCTTCAGTCACTGGGGAGCCTAGAAAAATTGTTAGCTAAAATTAGGCACCATAACCTATATTCATGTTCCAAACAGGGTGGCTTTTTTTTCCCCCTCTTAAAATCACATTTTTGCAGTTCTGCCTGGACATTGACAATATGCCCCTCTAGGCATGATTTAAACATCAGTAGATAAACAGACTGAGATCTCTGGGCTATTTTTAAGAGAAATTTTCATATAGCTTTTTTTAGGAACTTTTCAATAATGTTTTGAGAGTGAAACTAAACCTGATTTTAAAAAAATGCATCCTGTGCAAAAGTTACTAGAATTTTTTTTATTTATTTTAAGCAAATTCAGAATACTTCTGTGATTTCTACAATGACTTTTTATGATGAAGAAAAAAATAATAATCCTCCCCAACATCCCCCCAAGTTAAACTACACTAAATGTTTTAGTCCAAGTCTAATTTATGCTTTGAAAAATTCTATTACATATAAATCAGAAGTGAACATGTAGAGCAAATAATTAATCATCTATGGGCTCAAAATTCAGGCTGTGTCATTAGTTTCTCGTTGATTTTTGACTGAGCACAAGTCCTGTGGTCTCATCTAGCTCACATTAAATGATGGTTAGAAAAAATCCCTCATGCAAATGCTGTGTTTATGATTTCAAAATGATTTTTTTTTTCAAATAATAATTACTGCATTATTAAGATCTGCTTTAATAAACATTTCATGTACTAAATTTATTTCTTAGGTTGTTTTCTATTTATTCTTGGAAATTTATATTCACTAAACATTCAGCTCTGAACACATATTTAACTCTTAATGAAGTTAATGGGACTATCCATATGTTTAAAAATAAGTACTTTAAGTACTTTGCTAAATCAGAGGTTTAAAGGGATGGCAAAGAGCACTCACAATTCATAGGAGGCACTTGTATGGTTAGAACATTTTAAAAGTACATTATTTTTGTCTTTTTTAATTACAGTTTAAACAACAGCATAAGATTAATCTTTATATAAAATTCAAAACATTGAATTGGCAACAAGAACTTGCAGGAAAGTTGCTTGTCTGTGAGCTTTTCAGCAAAGCTTGAATACTGTCTCCACCAGAATTAGATAATCTTGTTCCCGCTGGTGAGGATTTCTGTCAGTTTTTACTTTCTCTCGCATATGCAATGATTTCTATAGAACTACTTATAAAATTCAATATTTTGTCATGTCTCATAGAAGATATTGACTTCTATTTATTGCTAATAGAGGGATGTAGTATATAAATGTGGTGGGTTGACCCTGGCTGGATGCCAGGTGCCCACCAAAGCCACTCTATCACTCCACCTCCTCAGCTGGACAGGGGGAGAAAATAAAACGAAAGGCTTGTGGGTCGAGATAAGGACAGGGAGATCACTCAGCAACTACCCTCACGGGCAAAACAGACTTGACTTGGGGAAAAATTAGTTTAATTTATTACTAGTCAAATCAGAGTAGGATAATGAGAAATAAAAACTAAATCTTAAAACACTTCCCCCCACCCCTCCCTTCTTCCCAGGCTTAACTTTACTCCTGATTTTCTCTACCTCCTCCCCCCTCAAGCTGCACAGGGAGATGGGGAATGGGAGTTGCGGTCAGTTCATCACACGTTGTGTCTGCTGCTCCTTCCTCCTCAGGGGGAGGAGGACTCACACTCTTCCCCTGCTCCAGTGTGGGGTCCCTCCCAAGGGAGACAGTACTGCACGAACTTCTCCAACATGAGTCCTTCCCATGGGCTGCAGTTCTTCATGAACTGCTCCAGCATGGGTCCCTTCCACGGGGTGCAGTCCTTCAGGAACAGACTGCTCCAGCGTGGGTCCCTTCCACAGGGTCACAAGTCCTGCCAGCAAACCTGCTTCAGCATGGGCTCCTCTCTCCACGGGTCCACAGTTCCTGCCAGGAGCCTGCTCCAGCATGGGCTTCCCATGGGGTCACAGCCTCCTTCGGGGATCCACCTGCTCCGGTGTGGGATCCTCCACGGGCTGCAGGTGGATATCTGCTCCACCGTTAACCTCCGTGGGCTGCAGGGGACAGCCTGCCTCACCATGGTCTTCACCACAGGCTGCAGGGGAATCTCTGCTCTGGCGCCTGGAGCACCTCCTCCCCCTCCTTCTTCCCTGACCTTGGTGTCTGCAGAGTTCTTTCTCTCACATATTCTCACTCCTCTCTCTCGGGCTGCAACTGCAACTCCCCTGTAACTTCTTTTCCCTTTCTTAAATATGCTATCCCAGAGGTGCTATCACTGTTGCTGATGGGCTCGGCCTTGGCCAGCAGCGGGTCCATCCTGGAACCCGCTGGCATTAACTTTATTGGACATAGGGGAAGCTTCTAGCAGCTTCTCACAGAAGCCACCCCTGTAGCCCCCCCACTTGCCACCCCCCAAAACCTTGCCATGCAAACCCAATACAATAAAGTAAACTTTATATTTAACAATCAAATGGCTTTCTACAAATATGTTTATTTGTTGCGACAAGTGTAGAATAATATGAGTTTAGAAACTACATCAAATT
The DNA here is from genome assembly GCF_018139145.2 of Gymnogyps californianus. Lineage (NCBI taxonomy): Eukaryota > Metazoa > Chordata > Aves > Accipitriformes > Cathartidae > Gymnogyps > Gymnogyps californianus. The sequence goes on along the minus strand of NC_059472.1, from coordinate 74,809,570 downwards.
GGTCCATGTTTCAAAAGATGCTTAGAGAACATAATTCAGACATTTTCCAGGTGCATGGAACATCTTTAAAATTAAAATAAAAAAAAAAAAAATCATTGTTTTACTTCCTAATTTGCTGGAATTTAAGATATTTTCCTAAGTGGCAATGAAAAAGTAATCAGAACAAAATGACTTTTGGTTTTTAATATAATAAACGTATTGCCATTGAAATTTCCATGCCTTTACAGATCCCCACATAGGTTGTATTCTTTAGAGTCATAAGTTTGTAGAGTTTTATTAGCACACTGTATTTTAAAGTAGTAGAGGTAGTACCAAAATTATATCCAAATTTAAGGATGCTTATATCTGATACTTATGTCTATTTTATGTCATAAACAAACAAACAAACAAAACCATTTCTAGTTCAGGTGATGCATATAAACGTATAGTGTTAGTGTTTTACTCCACTACTGATGCAATTAATTTAGACTGATGGACAGTGATCATGGAGAATACATTAGCAATAACCACAAATCCAAAAGGAAGTTGGAACATAGCTGGTATCTTTTTGGTGATAGGCAGAGGTGCTCTCTATGATGAAAAGAAACACCGACTATCAGAAAGGAATACATGTGTTTGGTTTAGATCTATTCCTTAGACTCTATTTTTTATGCCTGACTGCTTCTTACGTTGTTCTGGCAAAGTAAAATTTGTGTCAAACAGGTTTCTCTACATAAGTTGCCAAAGAAGGCAAAAAGAATTACCATCAAGCCAAGAGTGTGTGCCATCAAGCTATGCAAGGTTGTGGCTTCATGTTTTACCTTTCCACTAAGCAGGTATAATTTAATGTGTATGCCTCTTCCACACCAAATTTCAACTGCTCTTTTGTGTCACTCTGTAGAGAGAAGGTTTTCATCCCACTGGTTTAAGCACCTTTGGTGATACTTAAACCTCATTTTATGAAATAACCTATTTTTTACAAAGCCTTTATTAATTTTTTTTTGTTTTATTTCAAACGAGTTAACTTTGCTGCAGTTTATAGCATATCCATGTGCTATTGAACTGGCTGAAGCAAGGCAGCAATGCTGTACTGAGGAGAGTGGGAGGAAGCCAAAAGAGCTGGAACGAATGCAGAGCACACATGCACATAGAACAGGGAGTCCTTCACCCAAGAAAGAGTTAGGAATGGAGTTTAATGAGACGACATGACAGACTGCACTGATCTTGAATACGGCATGGGTGGCCAAGCCTAGGAGGAGTCGGGGCAGGGTATTATTTGGGCTACCTCTCCTGCCATTGTTTCTCTGTGCTCCTCTGTGGGTGTGCGGATGAGCTTTTATCACATAGCCTGACAGAAATGATACAGTTTGGGTTTTGGCTTCTCCTTCCTACCAGTTTCCATCCTATCTAGTGGCTCAGGCAGTGCTACTGGAAATGATCCTGTATTCGAACCAGACCAAAGGGCTCAATCATTTTCCTTTAAACACTACCGTGGAAACAGCTGGTGTGGGTTTGCAGAGGTGTATGTCTTTTTATGATGGGTTAAATAACACCTTTATTTAAAAATATATTTCATTTAGGCTCCTCTCAGATGTTTTGATTTGTGACTAATATGTGCTTTGAAAACATAATGAAAGTCGTTTCACTTAGAACCCAGGAAAATGAAGTAGGCTTGAAATATGAATTATTTGCTCCTTTTTTCTCCCTAAAACTAGAATTTTATGTTTGAGTATTCTGATAATCAGTCTGTCAGGAGGCTTGTTTATTATTCATACATATATATTGAGAAAACACTAATAATGGCAGAGACTGAGAAACTTGTAGTGGTATTCACAGGGAGAGTTTCCACCAACACACAAGAACTATGAAACAGGTGTTTTCTTATCTGAAAGGAAAAAAAAAAAAGATTAAGTGATCCAGCATTTATAGACTAGAGAGAGCAAAAAAATAAGCACAAAACATGTTAACATTAAGAAAAATTACATACTGGGGCAAGTATATTCTCTGTTCCTGGAAATGTTTGTTGAGACTGGATGACTTTCTAGAGTTATACCCCAGTTTGACCACAAGCAATTGATTGTATGCCAACATCAAGACTTGGAAACACTATGGCTTGCATTTTACAGAAAGTCAAAGAAGAGTATAATGATATGCTATAAAAAAGGACTATTCCATTTAGCAGAAATTATTATATGATCTGTTGTGCAATAGTCATAATGGCTTTTTATTGTTTTTAATAAATATAAAAATGAAATCAGTGTTAAATATGATAAGCCCTGCTTTTATCAGTTAAATGCAGTAGCTCACCTTTTATAGTCTATGCAGGACTATAATGCGTCATTATAGATGCATTCAAAATCTGTTTCTTCCTAAGTATGTCTGTAGAGGTCATGCAACTATCAACTTCAGGTAACAAATTTATAATTCCAGTTGCTTCTCAGTTTGGCTGAGTGTCAATTTGCGTGATTTTCCATTCGTTCTTTTTTTTTAAAAGATGTGGCAGCCATGGAATAATAATGTTGGAACAAACACTACGGAAAAGCAGGAAGAGCAAAAAGGCATTTGTACAGGCTCAAGGCAGTAGGCTGTTGGAGTCGGGTATCTTCTGGTCCTCCTGTCAAGGCTGAGCTGCGAAGGATGAGACTCACACTGCTGCTCAGGGACAAGGCACAGCAGCTTGAGTACCAAGCTGATGGTGAAACTGTGGCTTCTATACAGCACTGAGGATTGTTTATTTATATTCAGTGACTGTTTTAGCATCAAAAGTTGGGTACCTTCACCAAACCATGTGTGCATCTTGGCCCTGAGGGGAAACAGGATTTAATCTGTACTGTTGTAGCCAGTGCTTATAAGTGGCAAGCTCTAAGCAACTCATTTGTTTTCCGTGTTATCCTCTTGAAATGTAGGAAGCCTTGCTGCTTTATGGGATTTTGGATTTAACCCTGAGTACCAGGCAACTGCAAGTTTGTTAGAGACTGATCTGAGGGTCCTAAGTTCCCTGGTTGCTTCTCTTCAGAAAAGAAAAAAAAATAAAAGTTGGCAAAAAGACAGAAGAGACGATCTGTATTCTCATTATCTTGAACCCTGTAGCGTATTACTGATGGTCTTTATCTACATGCAGGATTTGTATGGGTACCAGGCTCCACATGGAAACAGTGCTGATCATAACACTGTAACATTAAATCCTGCAGTGCACTTACAGGAAGTGAAATCCTATCTTCCTTGAAATGAATTAGTAGGGACATCATCTTTGTCATGCTTTGTCACACCTATGGTCATTTGCCATAAAATCTGTTGGATTTGCATACTGAAAATGTCAGGGTTTCTTGCAAAGTAAAGTTATTAGGTGGTGAAGATCATATTTTTATAGGAACATGAGCAATAAGATTAAGCTGCTTATTGACACTGAGATATCAAAGGAATTATTTTACTAACCATGTTTGGTGAGACTGATGCAGCTGAATCTTCAGTAGCCAAAATGATGTTTGAAAGTCAATGTCTGGATTTAGGCTGAGAGTTTGACATCTCTCTGAAGTTTTTCTTCATTTTTATGGTAAGCGATGTATTGCTTTCTGGAGAAAAATTAGGAAAAAACCCTACCAAAAAGCCCTGCAAAGAAAATGTTATTTTTCCTTATAATATAACTGTGGGCCACTCTTTCTTTTTACTCTACTAATTCCAATATTAATCTCTTGCACCTATTTGCTCTGGTGCTAGATAGCAAGGAAGAAAGGGGATGTTACGGCACAACAAACTAGTGCTTTGTCTGCTCAGCCTCCCTATTTTGACCTGCGCTCTTGCACACTGGTGAGAGATACCCAAATAAAAACAAACATCCTCTGTGATACTTTATTAACCCGAAACAGAATGTGAATAACAGTCTGGTGGGTGCAGTATCTCGTGCACCTGTATCCTATCTCACATAGCTGTGCGTATTTACACTACAAAACTATCTTGAATCTCATTAACCTTTTAACCTTGCTGCTATCTTATGACAGTGAGGTCTACAGGTTAATTAAGCTGTATTAAAAAAATTAGCATAGCTGGATGAATTCTATTCCTTTTTTCATTCAGTTATGCCAGATTTACTGTTACCTTGAATAGGAGCAGCAGAAAGTTCAAAGTAAGTTAAGTCCTCAGAGTACCCTTTTCCTCTCACTTCCTCACCCCCCAGGAACAATGTCAATTTGAGTGTAAAACAGTCAGGAAGCTGGCATAACTGCATCGTTTGCCTTGTCTCTATAGCCTTGGTTATAACTCTGTTTGACAATTTTCTCTGCTTGACCCAAACAAATGAGCTCTTGGAATGATGACTGCTGACTTTGCCTGCAACTTAAAGCCATTAAGCAGCAAACTCTCCACAGTTTCTTCACATTATGAAATACAAACAGGAGGTGGCTTTCCTCCTCAGTAGTATTGTTGGGATCTGCTGCTGAAACTCCCACATGGTATATTTGCTGTTGTGATCCTTGTAAAAATAGTATTTCTAATAGTGCATTTACCCAAATGTTCCATGAAGCTTTACAGGCTTGGAATAAACTTAATTACTATGTAGAAGAATGTTTAAGTGCTCCTGGCATCTCGTGCTTAAAATTCATTTATTTTGCATTGCTATAGAAATGCCTTACTAAAGATTTCATAATACCTTTACTGAGGTAATATGCAGAATTCACCTGGAGCTTTGCCACTCATTTCTATGCCTGAGGTAATATATAAATAAAATTATATGCCTAATTTGGTGGAATCTGTTATCTTTTGAAGATAGAAGAGTTCCAGATTTTAGTCCTTGCATTTATAGCTACATATACATGTAAGTAAATAACTATAGGATAAATAGACTATTAGTCTGCATCTGTGCAGATGTTACCACTGGATGTATTTTCAGAGTTTTAGAGTTTTTTACTAAACATTTATTTTATTGGGATAATTAAAATTATGGAAGTCAGCTGGAATCTTGACTGTATTTTGTAGTAAATATTGGGTGATAAATGAAGTTCTACTATCTAGAGAAATCTTGTAAGGATAACATTATTGGTTAAAATTTTGTTCTGATTAGTGACACAGTCTCATACCATAGGAGTCTCTCATAACATGTACCTGATTTTACACTCCTTTTGTATGAAGATGCTGGTTGTCAACACTCTCACAGGATCTTATTTACATATGCATATAGCACTATTTTTATTTTGATGAAATTCTACAGGATTTGGTATTTCTTTTTGTTCAAAAAGAGTGCACTATACTTGAATTTGAGGCAATACATAAATCATATTGACAATTAAATGCAATAATAAAGTAATCAGGAAGGTAAAACTTGCCTTGTTCAGCTAAAGATTAGAAAATTAATATTTTGCGTGGATTGAATTACATATCTAGGCTAAAAACAAATTCAGCAGAGCAGATAAGTCCATTGATGAGGCAATAAAGTGCAATCTGAACATGCTGTTTGTCTTACTGTGTAGTATGTTAAGTGGAATATATTGAAATTGGAAAATTAACATTTTAAATGATGTCATCTCTTTCAAGCTGCTTGTGGTCTTTATTTTAAGTTCTTAAAGAGATATTGTTCCTTTACTATTTCACTAGTATTTATTTAAATACTCCAACTGAAGTTTGGAACAATTAAGCTTGGTGGTATACAGTCACAAAACTAGATATTTCTGCCTCAAATGCCATACAGTTGAAAAGCTCACTCAAATAACACTGCAAATGCTGAGCTACCAAATTGTAAGGGCAAAACTCCATCTTTATTGAAAAGGATGGCAAAGCTTCTGTTGTCGTTAGTCAAGTTGGAATTTCTTTCTAAATATCTTTGAATTTAAAAGTTTATGAAGTGAGTCAAGAGAATGAAGTAGGATAAAGGTAAGCAAGCTAAGGGAGAAGAGAAAGATGCTATAAACCTGGTCTTGAAAAAATCTTGAATGGGAAGCATGAACTTCAGCATTTTTGGCTCTGCAAACGATAAAAGTATTTCAGGTCCTTTCCCAGAAGCTGTGCTATAATGAAATAAGCTCATGGCTCCCTCTACTTCTGAACCTCTGAGAAAGTAAAAGAACAGAAAACATAAAGATGTGGACCCTGAGGAACTTCAGGAGCTTATCGTTTGAAACTGAAACACCACTAGGATAGAGTACCTGCTACCGTAAATAAAAAAACTTCAGTTAACTGTACAAATACCATCAGTAATGGGATGAAAGTAGAAATAAAAATGCATAAATCACTGATTGTGACCGGTACCATGAGCAAATAGCTTATGTTCCTTTAAGAGCTAACTTTTTTCCAAGGAATCGGATATAGCAGAAATGTCATGCTCTTGTTTCTTGGCATTTCTGGATGAGGCTTGGGGTTTTTTAACAGAAAAAGGGATTCCAGCCATGCTTTCTGCATATGGGATGGTAGGCATAGCCTGAGGTAGGGTTGTCTTCTTTTCATTATGTTTTTATTGCAATGATGCTTTAGGACACACCAGCTTTCCCCCTTAAAAACCCTCTTTTGCTTTTGCTTCTTTCCAGTCACTCTCACCCCACTCTAGGGCCCAGTCATCCTGAGAGATTAATGTGTGCACATCCCAGGAAGATTGGGATAATGTGAATCTCCTCCATCTATATGATCGAGTACTAAGGCCCTCACAGTCATCAGCAGTGAGAAAAGGCTGCATGAGTGGAAACAATTGAAAACTCCAAGTCTGGAAATGATTGCAGGGTTTTTTTTTCCTTTTTTACAATCAGCATATCAGTTACTAAACTTCACTTTGAGTGGGTAGATGGTCTAAGTATTGCCTCTGTCAGCCTCAAGTACTGCCCTGTACCATTGCAAATGAAGCGCTGATCATCTGGGGCCTGCTTTAACACCAGGTTCAGTGACAGCTCACATTATTAAAGAGAATGTTCACCCATAAAGTCGAGAACTGCTGCTTTAATGTGTCAAGCAATCTTTTTGTGTGTGTGTTATCTGTCAGACTTGCAGATTCTCCTGGAGCTGGGTCAGAGTTTGCATCTGAACACATATACTGATAACTCTGTGAGTTAAATAGGAGTACAGATCCTGCCAGTTCTCTCTAATTGCAAGTCTTATCTGTTTTACAGTTCTGTTCATCTCCTTTGTTACTGTCTTCTTTATATATACTCACTATTAGTATCTAAAGACGCTAAGTGACATTTAGCAGAGGCTCTTTATAAATAATCAGGCTTATCTGTTGCAGCATTGGGCACCAGCACATTTTAAACTGTAAAGGTTTATGTAAATTCATTGCATGAACGTTTTACAGAGAAATGCTATTTTCAAAGACATAAGATAATAGGTTCTCTTTGTTTTTAGGAACACATCTGTAAGACGTGCATCACTAGTCACATTAAATACTAACTGGAGCTTCAAACTTATAATGTAGGAATATCCTTGGGCCATATGTCATTATTCTACAAAATGTATATGCAAAAAGTTAGAACTTAAGTGCAAGATAATATTTGCCCTACACTTGGCCGCTTGATTGCCCAGACTACCTAGAATCAAGTCACAGACAAGTGTCATAGTGTGAGAATTTAGCAATGGCTGATTGCTTTGAACACAGAAAACGCAATGCATTCTAATGTGCATTAGATGGATGTATGTGTTATATGGGTAAATGACGAGGTAGCTGAAGATCGCGGAAGAATGACACTCAGTCAAGCAGAAACATTTGAGCTTTGGACGCTATCCTCAAACTACATTTAAAACAACAGCAAGGTAGTATATTTTTTGCAGTGAAATTTGTTAATGTGACTACTAGATGTGTCAAGGTCTAAGGGGGTATGATCTGTCATTTTTACTGCCTTGCCTTCTAGATGCTTGTGCCAGAGAGGCCATCAAGATGTACTGGCAGTAGTGTGCATCATCTTCTTATAGTTGTAGTGCTCTGAATCACTGTGACCATATATTTTCCTTCTGGTCTGACACAGGCCGCAGCTGTGAAAATACAATTTGAATTTCTAACAAATTTTATATGTTATGCGTACTGTTAGAAATTAAAGAAGTACCTTGAAATAGTAATGTTCAGGGTATCCATTGATGATTCTGATGCACTGGTTATCCTCATGCCATTCATTCCACATGAACTCTATTTATCATCTGTTAGTTGAATATATTATTAATCTGTCTTAGAGTTCTCCGGTAATCACCTAAGAAACTGTATTATCCCATTCTCTCCTCTGCTGCTCTGGGACTTGAGTGTTGTCTTCAATGAGGTGACAGAAAGATGGTAGAACAAGAAGTTATTTACTGTAACCCCACTGGAATCAATTTTGAAAACTGAGACACGGATCTTACTTGCTATTTCTTTAGCCTTGAGCATTCTGGAAGCAAAGAGGACATAAATATTTTGTTAAAGACTCATAATAAAATATCAGTTACTGCTCTGAATGCTTTTGATAGGGTTAGTCACTGCTGATTCTCAGTCTACAGGTGAGGGTGACTGAAATAGTTTGAATTTTAAAAGAATAGCTTCTTCTAATTCATGGAACATCTTCCACGCATCCTAAATGTGTTCTACCTTTTTTTCATTTTATCCATGACAGTGTTCATTGTTAAGCTCAATCTAAACTAGTTTCACCAAAGAAATGCTCTACAAGCAGCTTTCTTCTCCAAAACTTCCCACAGGCATGTTGAGGTTGCAGTCATCCGTAGCAGATGACAGCTTCTGCATTATGTTACTTTCTCTTTGATTGAAAACTAGTAGAGCCCTTGGATTGCAATGGACTTGGTAAGCAGAATCCTGTCAGAAGGAATATTCTGTCTGGCACCAGATATTTGAAGTTCAGTATGAGCTGAGAGAGTTCAATTTTCTGGTATTCTCGAGCACAACACCAGAAAATGAAATTCTTTTTTCTCCTCTGCAACTCATAAGTCTTGCATACCATCCTGCTTTATAAAGGAATACACTGGTATAAAGTAATTTGATGTTTTTACTGCTCTAGAGCTGTTTTTGTGGAACTTGGTTTCTACAGCATCCTTTCCACTCTAGCAATGCTTACATAGCACTATTTTAAAGAAACTAGTAAAATAGCATGGCACAGCCACAAGAATGAAATGCTTCTTTAACCTGTTCAGCATATTCTCTACAGCTTTTATTTTACCTCTTTTCTTAATCTCTGAGCGGAATAAAATGCTAGATATTTAATGGCAGAAGAATATAAAGCTTGGCCACAAGTTTACTGCTGCAGGACTGCACTATAAAGAAGTGTGCCTTGCATTGAGTAGTGAATGCAGTCATGTAATGTCGCTTCACAGATCAAAAAGGAAGAGGAAAATGAATCTTAACCCCTTTCTTTTTTTTCCCCCAAATGATGGAGTTGTTATTCCTTGAGAAGTGGTAAAGTTTGGATGCTATAAGGAGGGAATATGCATTAAATTTTATTTAGAGCATGTTTCACAAAAGCCATCAATTTCAGATATAAAATCTGCATCAGATTTCCAAGTATAAACACTCTGAGCCTGGCTGCAATCCTTGAATAGGACATTATTTTTTTGTCCCAGCCTTCTAAGTACCTGCAGAAATTGTAGATGCAAGTCTTGCTTTTGAGCAATCCAGTAGCTGAATGAGCAAAACATGCTATTATTCAGCTACACTCTCATTTGTCTGTGGAAACCTCACATGACTACTATTTATCACTATCTCATGCACTAATAGCAATTCTAATCTGTAGTTCATCAAATGCTTTTAAAGAGAAAAGCTCCTGTTATCCTTCTCTTGGCAGTGTTTTCAAGCAAGGTCATATCTGCTAGGAAGATACTCTCTAAGATTTAGAGATGATGGCTGTTAAAGCTGTAAAGACCATGGGGTTCCCAAGTACAGACGTGTATTTTTGCAGGGTACTCATAAATTAAGATTTCTTATTTGTACCCTGGATGAATGACTGTCCTGCCTGGTTTCTGTGGACGTGATGTGTCCAAGTTACATCTCAACACTACTCTCTGCAACAGTTTTCCCGAGATCCTTTTCTTGTTTAAGCTGCCAGCCTGGAAGCTCACTCTGGTCTTTAACAATTAAGCTGGGTTCTTTTCACCTGACACCTTGGTAGCAGTAACAAAGGCTTTCTGGGCACTTTATACTGTGACCTACCACTGTGCAACATCGCTTCCAAGCATACATGTCATTACGACCTTGATTTGAAAACGAGGTTTCATGGGTATCACTGAAGGCCGGATTTGCCCTCCAGACTTATCCTTCCTGATGATGATGATGAGGGAAACGTAAAAAAAATGTAGTTAGATTGCCCAGGGTCATAACATTTTTCAGATGGACTTTCAGGAAGCTATTTGAGGCACAATGACTATAAAAACACCCAAGTGTCATCATAAAAAAGCCTTTCCGTTTTTCAGCGAAGGAGCTTGCTTTAAGCATTCTGCCTGCAATTCTAGTGGGTGATCCCTGCTTTGTGAACGGAATGTTGCTGTGCTCTCACCTTGTGCTTCCCATCTCTATGGTAACAGATGCGGGGGGGGGGGGGGAATTAAGCATCTAGATAATAGCTAACCAGGCAAAACTGGGTGGAATAATGATCACTTGTTTGCAGGCAGGGGAAAATTCTCTGCTAAGTAGACATCAAGGGTAATGTTGTTCAAGATGGTAGGTGAGGAGAGATGCCTCTGCATTTGTGGCTCTGGCCTTTGGCGCATCTATATAAATTTTGACTCTGAAGCTTTCCCAATTAAGTTCCTGATAAACTTGAGTATATCCCTTGAGTTCCTGATATACTTTTCTTGAAAGGTTAAGGTCAAATCCTGGCAGGCAGTTCAGGCAACATCTGAGGGATTTTCTCCAAAAAACTGCGCTCAGTGACAATCCCCCATGACTTTAGGGCTCTTTCACAAACCCAAGGATTTCTGCAGTGGTCTTGGTATTCATTTGCTGCTACTCTGCTTCCTGAACTCTGGCTGCTCCTCATTACACTCTCTTCCAGGGCACACAAAGGCACTGAAGCTGCCACAGGGAGGGAGAGAAGTACGTGGAAGGAGGATGCCAGTAGAAGGGGTAGGCTACTTGACTTTTCTGAGCAGTAAATTTGTCAAAAGTGGGATTACAAAAAGGCATCACTACAAAAATTGGATTCAGTCAAGTGGTGGGTTTTGAAATTAACCATTTTGCTTGGGAAATACTAATTTTTTTTTTTTTTTTTCAAAAACACATTTAACTTTTGTCAGATAAGAAAATAGTTTAAAAACATGGTAACCCCTTTTTTTCTTTACACTGCTTTTGATTTTACAAGAAATTATATACCTCGGTACTGTATGGTGGTGATTTTTTAAAAAATTATTTTTAGTTGCTGAGCAAAAATATAAATTTTAATATTTTTGCACCGCTTCTTTAGGGATAGAGAGAGAGGTTCCATTGTAGAGGGTCCAATAAAGAAGGAAGTGATGTGACGATACAAAGAAATGCAAGTGTGAAGAAAGGAGAAGCAAAGACTGTTTGGATAAGTGTGATGTGACCAGAGCCCTAAATGTGGTCACTGTTGGTAACCATTCATGTTCATGACTGACAGTCAAGGTTACTTCAGCAACTATTAGGATTTTCTGGTGAATATAGATGACACTGAAGTAATGTTGTTTACTGAGAGTCTGACAGGTTTCAAGGATAAACTACACAGTGCCACTGATGAAGTCAAATGACAGGGACACCACAATTTCCTTGTCTTTAATTTTTTTCTAATGCATCGTGATCTGCAAAATAATATTGATGCCACAGTAGTTCCTAAAATAGATGCCATTATGTTCATTAGATGCTTCACATCTGGATATCACAACCAGCAACTGTTGTAAGAAGGGAGGGGGAATGTCATTTTAATCTTTTCTGCGTTTTCTTGATTAGATATCTCAGACTTCATAAGCATTTATTTAATTCATATTAGCATTTAACAGTCAAATGCCCTCAATGGTGAAAAATTACCCTAGAGGCAGCATAGAAATTAATGGTTATTCTGTGACAGATCTTCTCTCTGACAAGGACTTAAATATTGAAATGCTAATTTATTTATTATGCAGGAAGATGACATTTTATCCCTCCAGCCATTTGACAGGAAGACACTATAATCATGCCTTTCCCTAGGTTCCCATTTTCCCTCCTGTACCTTTGTGTGAGATTATAGGAGTTCAGACTCCCGTTCCCAAACAGGTTCACCCTTACAGCAGCACATTTGCAGTAATCAATGCAAATGCAGTGACTGGTTCTTTCTAGACCATTTCTTCAAACTGAAATTTCTTTGCCTTCACAGGCTGTTACGGGGATGACAGATGGCAATGTGTTTGTTAGGAAAAGTGGAGGTGACTTTAATGCACTCTCTGTACATCTCTATACTTGCTCTATTATTAAGCTCTGATTTGTTCTGAGAGAGAGCACAAAAGGCAGCCACTGTATCAGAACACAATCCTGCAAAATACGAGTTGTGGAAATATTACATGTAGTTGTGGTTTATTTGAGTAATTGTGTCTAGGAAGACTGTTATTAATATATTGCAGACAGAAACTGAGGACAAGGAAACACAACCAGAGCAAACTTCTGGCAGTTACACTGTATATGCAGCCATTCATTTATGCTGCAGAAGAATATCACAAAGATTTTTGGTAATGCTGTTAGTGGCTTATAATGTGAGTGGTGTGTCACATGCTCAGAAAGGGCTGTGCAGCCATATCAGTCCCTAAAGACAGCTAACTGCAAACCACATCTAATATTCTGACATTAACTTGCAATGCCAGTCTTATACTTGGTACACTGGAGCTGTCATGCATGACTTACTAACATTTCTGAAAACAAAACTAAAAGCCAAGTAAGAATTTGGAAGAAGGCTTGAAAGAAATGGCCGGACTTGAAAAATGTGAATTTTGGAGAGGCCTGGGTAAGCACCAGGAAGGTGCAGCACAAGCGTGTGGATGACGGGCTAGCTTCCCAGCTGCTTCCCAGCCCCCACGCACAGCCTGCAGCAAGCACTGAGGATGCTGGCAGGGAGTCCAAATGCTTTTTCAGAGAGGAGGGTTGGCCCTTTGCTGCCATAGAAGAGAGAGGGATAGTAGTCTCCCTCACGTTTCTCTGCTTTCTCACAGTGTTCCTGCAGTGGCAGAGGGCTAAAGGGGCCCCTTCCCCAGCACGCTTAACTGGGAACCAGTCACCCCCTCATTCACTAGCCAGGGCAGCCCACTCTGCTAACGCGCTCGCCAGAGCAGCAAAGACAGACCAAGGAAGACGAGTGGGACTTTGGGTGAAGGGTGTACAGGCAAGGTAGCCCGCAGTGTGACAGCCAGGCCCCTTTCCCGGCATGCCTTGGCTTTTTGGTTACAAGTGTGAATAGTCATGGCACCCTCCTTCTAGCCTGGGGCGTGAACTTGGGGCTATCTTACAGCATAGGGTGATAGGGCCTTACAGACGAACCAGAAAGCACTTGTAGTCCTCTCTCAGAGCCTGGCATGGGAGAAATAGATTTCTTGAGCTTCTTGTGACAGGGAGTTGCATTTCAGTGGTCCCTCAGGTTCCTCCACTGACTTTCATAGCTTGTGCTTGTCTTCCAGGGCTAATAGCACCATGTATTCTGGGTCAGCTTTGTTCTAGAATGAGTTTTCTCTTCTTTTCTTTTCTAAGGAGGTTGATATTTTTGGCGATGACAAGTGGGGAAGCTTAAGTAACAGGTCGGCTTTGTATGAGAGGAAGATGAAGATGGTAGCGAGGAAAAAAATTACATTGTTTAAAAGACTCAATTCTGCTTTCCTTACAAACTCCTGCCTTCTGATAATGTCAATAGGAGTTTTGAATATGCAAAGGACAGGGGTTCTGTAGCTACAAGTGTGTATCTACAAGCACCCAAATACTAAGTTTGTTGCTGTGTAGCAAACAATAAAAAAATAAACTATACTGCTCTGACATGAAAGATAAACTGTGATTAAAAGAGAATACTTTATCTCTTCATACTCTGAGAACCCTGAAATATGAAGTTACCTGTTAGTGGGAAAAACAAAACAAACCAAAAAGACATATTACAGTTGTTATACTTTGACATTTTGAAATGGGTAACATCATGATTCTTTTGTTTGTTCAACATGACATTTTATAGTTTCTCAATATTTTAGGATAAGTACTGATAAACTGCAGAACAGAGTATCTCAGAAACATATTACTGATGCCCATATGTTCTGCAACTGCCCAGATTTTTGTTATGGGTATCTATTCTCTCTTTATTTAATCTTTTTTATCTGCTAAAACCAAACATACATACTCTGGAACAACTCGAAATCTTAAAAAGGTACTGTAGATCAACACATCTGAGTAGATCTTCTTCAGGAGCCTTTGTGATATGAAGAGCACCGATCACTTAAGGCAAGATGCAAATAATTTTGCCTGATCCTGAGTCTTCTGAGTCTTTGGAAATGACTCTGCTGCCCATGTTAATGTGTCGTTTTTTTTTTTTTTTTTTTAACAGGTTGCAAATAAGAGAGGTTTGTTGGTCAGGCTTTTCTCAATGTTACAATTGTGCATAAAGTTTTTTCCTGTTAGTGAAATAGAGCAGATTCATGTGGTTTTAAACTGACATGCGTGTATATGATGGGTAGGACTATTTTTTATGGTTCTAGAACTGCCAAAAATGTGTGACTGGATGAAAGGAGAACTCTACACATAGACGCCACAAATACTTACTCATTTGATTTAACATCTGTTCTTTCTAAGGTGTGCACACTCCTTAAGTGAAGAAAAACAAACATTAAGCCTTATTTAGATATAGGTATGGGCTTTTTTCAGCCATTATGATTTATTAAAGTCTTATTTAAAGCAAATCTTTTTGTGCAATGAATACGGAATATGAAATACACTAAAGCAACAAAACCAAAGCTGTACATGAAATTTTATGCAATTTTGAGTTTATGTGAGTGGAGATCTAGGACTTCTGAGGACTGTTTTGGGAGAAATAATTTAATATTTCATAATTGGGGAAAATATTTTAATATTTTAATATTTCAATAATATTTTCAGAAGCACCTCCTTGGATTAAGAGCCCAGAAACCATTTCTAAACATAGCTTAACATTTTGTTCCAGGCTAATATTAATAGCAACTGAGTGCCAAAGTGTATAATTTAAAATATAGTGCTATGTACTAAAAGAAGAGATTTTTTAAAAGCCATTTAAAAAAAAAATCAGAAACTTTCCTCTGAGCTCAAATTATATTAATTGTCTTTTAAATTCAGGTAAATACTAAGTCTCACAAAAGACACAAATAGAGACAACTCCTATTTCTGTGTTTGCAATCTAATAAACTAACTAACGTAGAAAGGACATGTCACTGGAGGAGAACTCTGGTGGCAAACAGCTTGGAAAGCACTGTGAAATAGTAATTTTTTTCACTTTGTTATTCTGATTGCAGTTGTCTCCAACTTGGTTGCCCATGTGTGGCTAAGAGATTCAACAATGAAGAACAGATCAAAGTTTAAAAGAATTCTAAGTTAAAAAAGCCCAAATATCTATCAATGTTTGATCAGGAATGAGATTGCTCTTCAATTAATAACAACAATATTTTCTTATGATTATGGCAAAATTTAACCAGGTTTCCAGGAAAATTATTTTCCAAGTGTGTTTGTTTCCACAGTCTATGCAGTGTTCAGCTTCTATACAGATTTTTTTGGATGTGGAGCTCAGCAAATAATGTGTAATAAAAAGTCATTAATATTTTGTTGTGTTTGCAAACCAGAAAACCAAAGCCATGTAGGCTGCCGCTCTGTGTGTGTGTGTGCACACGCACGTGCATGTGTGTGTGTGACTCTGTGTGTGACATTTACAACACCCCATTTTTGTGTGTTTCTGTCAGAGGTAGATTTCCTCCACAACACTTCTGCCATGTTTGAAAACTTGTCATGCTACAGACCAGTCAAACTAAGAATAAACATTGCTTTGAACATATGCTAGGAGAGGGGAAGAAAAAAATATTCTTGTTGGTCAAGTCAGCACAGAAGTTTTATTGCTGTGCAGAAACATGTATTCTCCAGGCTTCAGCTAAGTGTCCTTTGTGACTCTGCTTTTTTCAAATTTTTAAGCCTGCAGTTACATTTAGCATGTGTGTATTACTACCATGAAGACCCTGAAAACAACACCTGCACTTCCTCAGTTACGAAGTGAATCTTTTTTGTAAGAAACAAGGTCTATGCTAGGAGTTTCACTTAATTTTGTACATATTATCTGACATGAACTCATTAGCACATGCTGATATCCTACTGTTGACAAGAGAATTCTGTAATACAGAAAGTATTCTATACATATCGATTAATTAAAAGAGTTAACTTAGAAGTTTCTGTGTTGGGGCTATGCCTAACTCTTCCATATGAGGACGGGCCCCTGGCGCTCACCTTTCATACTGGGTATCATTTTAGGAAAACCTGTAGGCAGTAAGCTATCTGGGTCAGGAAACGCCATCTTGTCTGCCAGACAGTGTGACTCACATTAATTTCTGACTCTAGGCATCTGGCAAACTAATTTGTTTTCTTGAGGACCTTTTCGCTCTGGTGTGAGGATATTACTCTACTTTTAACGGAGACACCTCAGTTTAATTTGCCTAAGGCTAGAAAAATCCATCTGCTTTCATGGCTGTTTAAAAATACAAATAATCTCGTTCACTCAATAGCAAAATTTTGCTCTTCTTGTTGTATTATGTGCACACAGATTTTCCTGGCCTAACAGTTGCAAACTCATCCCTTGACTACTCAAATATGCTTTGAGTATTTGGCACTCAGATGACTATAATTTCTTCTGCAGTCCCTTCCTCATTCCCTTTAATCCCACACAATATTTTTCAATGGTAGAATTGTCATCAAAATCGGGAATAAACCCCTTAACACCAATGTAGCATTAAGAAGCAGGCATTCTCTTTATTGCAGCGCTGGATGCATGGGGGATCACTCCACCTAACGTGCATGCCGCATACAAAAATTACAGGGTTTATATCCAGTTATCTAATTAGTAACAAATCGTAAAAACACGCCTAAGTTTACACTCATTGGCTACTGATAAACATTTCATTCATTACTGGTCAGTTGTATTTAAATTAACTCTGCTTGCGAAGTAGATTAGCGTGCATGCTCCTTACGGGTGGGGGGGGGCAAGTTTCTTCGGTCTTGCATTGAGTCGGTGGTCGTGCTTCCCCCTGCTGCTTTTATCTTTCCCCTAGTTACGAAGGACTTCTCTGGGTTTGGCTCACTTTGTAATTCAGTCAGCAGAGCCAGGGGGTACAGTACCAATATTGAGGAACATCTTGCCCTTTTATCAAGTATTGTTACTTGCTAAACTTTGGTATGTAGGCCTACTTGTCCTTGGTACGCAGACTTGCTCATCTCTGGTATGCAAGCCTGCTTGCTCTACCTGTACAAAATTTACACAAAGGGGCCCTTCATCAAATTGTCTAAGTCTTTGGTAACAGAATTATCTGGATCCCTTTCCCCACTGCATAAGTCTTATATTTATAGTCACTCATACATTTTAGTCCACAAAGAAAATGCAACCACCTCTGCAGTCCAATGTTAAGTTTGTTTAGCAGCTTAGAACAGGAAATACAAATAGGATATTTTAGCAGAAAGGGTAATGAAAGCATACACATACACATAAAAAAATGCTGAAACAATTTTATTTTTATTTTCCTAGACAGTTTTTTTTTATTTGGTAGTGTGAAGAGATGTATTGGGTTTGCATGGCAAGGTTTTGGTAGTGGGGGGGGGGCTACAGGGGTTCCTTCTGTGAGAAGTTGCTAGAAGCTTCCCCTGTAACTGATAGAGCCAATGCCAGTGGGCTCCAAGATGGACCCGCCGCTGGACAAGGCCGAACCCATCAGCGACAGTGGTAGCGCCTCTGGGATATCATATTTAAGAAGGGGAAAAAACTGGCTGTGGAACCGCAGCTGGGAGAGAGGAGTGAGAATATGTGAGAGAAAGAACTCTGCAGACACCAAGGTCAGGGAAGAAGGAGGGGGAGGAGGTGCTCCAGGTGCCAGAGCAGAGATTCCCCTGCAGCCCGTGGGGAAGACCATGGTGAGGCAGGCTGTCCCCTGCAGCCCATGGAGGTCCACGGTGGAGCAGATATCCACCTGCAGCCCATGCAGAACCCCACACCGGAGCAGGTGGATCCCCGAAGGAGGCTGTGGCCCCATGGGAAGCCCATGCTGGAGCAGGCTCCTGGCAGGACCTGTGGACCCGTGGAGAGAGGAGCCCACGCTGAAGCAGGTTTGCTGGCAGGACTTGTGACCCCGTGGGGGACCCACGCTGGAGCAGTCTGTTCCTGAAGGACTGCACCCCGTGGAAGGAACCCATGCTGGAGCAGTTCGTGGAGGACTGCAGCCCATGGGAAGGACTCATGTTGGAGAAGTTGGTGGAGGACTGTCTCCCTTGGGAGGGACCCCAAGCTGGAGCAGGGGAAGAGTGTGAGTCCTCCTCCCCCTGAGGAGGAAGGAGCAGCAGACACAATGTGTGATGAACTGACCGCAACCCCCATTCCCCGTCCCCCTGCACCGCTGGCAGGGGAGGAGGTAGAGGAATCAGGAGTGAAGTTGAGCCTGGGAAGAAGGGAGGGGTGGGGGGAAGATATTTTAAGATTTAGTTTTTATTTCTCATTATCCTACTCTGATTTGATTGGCAATAAATTAAATTAATATCCCCAAGTTGTAATAATGAATGCCCCTCACTCACCCCTCCTCCCTTCTCTTAGCTTTTATTGCTGAGCGGAGGTCATATGGTATGGAATATCCCTTTGGTCAGTTTGGGTCAGCTGTCCTGGCTATGACCCCTCCCAAGATCTGGCCCACCCCCAGACTACTGAGTGAAAGGGGAGAATGTTGGAGAGACAGCCTTGATGCTGTGGGAGCACTGCTCAACAGTAGTCAACACTGGTGTGTTATCAACACCTTTCTAGCTACCAATACAGAGCACAGCACTATGAGGGCTGCTATGGAGAAAATTAAGTCCATCTCAGCCAGACCCAATACAGGAGAAATACAAGGAGTCACACTTGAGTGAAAACATACTTTTTCACAGTTTCAAATGTGATTCCACGTGGAAGTTATGCTAATTTTAATCTCTATTGCAGAAATATTATTCTCTCTGTTTAATTTTCTTTTCTTGACTGCTTTTTACATTCCTCTTTCTCCTGATTATTATTGTTTGGATTGATGACATCCTAGATAAGGGTTTCACACCAAACTATACACACATTAAACTGAAGTAGATAAGATTGTCCTGGACTAAAAAAACACACTTTCCCTTAGGAAATAAGAAGTAGGTGATAAGAACCTTGTAAAAATAATGGAAAAGAGAATAATGTGCTTTAACTGAAGTAGACAAAAGATGTAGAAAGAGAAAATGGATATGTTTTGAAGTTATTGCTAATTTTGAAATTATTGCTCATACTCGGGGTTCACACAGCAGGTTTTTTTTTTTTCTTGGTTTCTTGTTTTCGATGTAATTTACAATAGTAAGGATTCTCTATCACAGCCTTTTTCTCACGTAAAAAGAGAAGAATTGTTTTCGCTTATGCATTGATTGTCCTTTATAGAAATAGCCAATTGAAAAGCCCTGTCTGCCTGAAGAGCTTTCATGAGTGTCATGATGCTGTCAGAGGAATGCTAGCATAGAAGTCTTGGAAGATGGATTACCCAGAAATTTGCTCTACGTTGTGTTTTGAATTCTTATTGAAGTATACCCTAGCTTTAAATTAATAATATGGTATTTCTGGAATTAGAAGGTACCTGGGAGCACAATAGAATCCAGCTGTGGCATGCCTTTTTTAAAAAAAATTTCTAGAAATAAAATAAGTGATTCATTGACAGGAAAAAGTTACATAGACCCACATTAGATTGATTTCAGCCCCCATTTCGCTCTCTTTTCTCCCTTCCAGCTCAGATACTCCAGCCAGCACCCAGCATTTGTCCCCCTACTTCTTGTTTTTCTGCTGTAAAAAGATGGTGGGAGGAAGTGCACATGTAGTTTTTATTTTCCATCCAGAGGTGGACAACTGACATGAAGGGAGGCTGGAGATAAGAGGACATCCCACTAACATTTGGATCACTTGCCCAGACAATAGTCCTGCAGCATGACTTAATTACCAGAAAAGCAAGAAAAACTGTTCATGCCATTCAAGTCAGGGACAGGAGCTCTCACTGGTTTTCATGAGATACATTTTCATCCTGAATATAGAACAGATTTCATGTTTATAGTTGAAACAGAAGCCCAAACCTCTAATTAAAAAATGCATTATTTCCAAAAACCTTTCCCTTCATTTCAGCTAAACATTGGAAGAAGCGTTGCTTTGCTGTTGTTGCCTTTAGCTCAAAACTTTTTTTAAATTAAATACTTCTATGAGGACTTTCCTATGTTGTAACAGGAATTTTTCAAGTTACTAACACATTTCAAAAAAATCTTAATGATAATGACCACAAAATACCATCAGCCTATATATGTTGAGTGATTTTTTTCTTCACAGTTTTTTGTTCTTTTTCTCATAAATACCAGATGGTAGCTTTGTGCATGTAACCCACACTTAAACTTTCGTTTTTGAGAACAAAAGTTTCTGTCTGAACATATGAATATATATATACTTCATTGCTTCTGCCTGAGCTTTTCATTGGTTCTGGACACTGATGTTAAGACGGAGGATGCCAGTATCCAGACCACAAGACTGTATTCAGTGAGGTTGGATTTTACTGCTTTCCCTGCATTATACTTGCTATTTGAACTTAGATGAGTCATCTAATCATACTGTGTGTACGAAGTGTAAAAAAGTAAAAGAGTAGCCAGTGATCAGTTGATAATTTTTTTGAATCTTCAGGTGAAAATTTGTAACCTTCTTTTCTGAGATCATTTTTTTGTCATGAAGATACCCCTGAAGGATGAGTTACTTAGCTTGGGGTTGTGCCATCCTTCTTCAAGGTTGTTGAGATCTTTGATATAAACATCTGAATATATATAACAGAAAAAAATCAATGTACATATAAAAGAGTATCCCTAAACTTTATTTTTATGGCTAAAAAGGCAATTCAAACTTCCTCTTCTACTATGCTGAGATCTTAAAGTGATTCTTCATATATTTTCAACATAAGAATATTCTGTGGAGGGAGAAGAAGGATTTAGAATAAGAACATTGTGACAATAAATGTTGTGTATCCATGATTAAATTGAGTTTAGAAATTAGGAAGAGACCAGCCAGTGCACAGGTCTATAGAAGCTGTCAGCAGAGTCCCTTGGGGGGGTTTAGAGGATCCATTATTGATCTCCAGGCACAATCTGTTGAATTCTATTAGAATAAAGGAAATGAGGAAGAGTGGCTTTAGGGGGATGTTAACGTATCAGATAAGACTGAAGGAAGATACTTTTATTCTTAACCATGGCCTGTTATTCTTGAACGTGATAGGTGATAGATGTCTGATTAAATAATCACTGAAAGAGCAAGAGATGCAGTCTTTGGGTCAAATCTAAAACATATGAGTAAATGTTCAGTAGTAGAAAAGAATAGAAAGTTTGTGTTGAATAGCTGAGTCAATTCAGTTTATTCTTCCCTTCATCTTAAAGAAAGTTTGGTACAAAGAGTTCTTGATTATAGTGGGAATATAGACTGAGTCAAAGAGAATATTTAGTGAAAGCAATTGAAGTGCAGAGCTGTGGCTCTTTGATGTGGAAGTCGCTTGGCAATTCAAATTAGAGGTATCCAAAGCTTTGGGGTAAGTGTACCCTTCTGTCTAAACTGACTAATTACTAACCCACCGCTATAAATTACTCCAGACCATGAAGGCTAATCATCTAAGTGCTCTTTTTTATCAAGAGGGTAAAAAAGTTTCAGAGGGCAGCTGATCCCATCCTCTTATACTAGTCTCAGGGAGCTGATTTGAAAACCTTCCGAGTACACTGATGATTTCCAGTTGCTTCTGCAGTGGTCATGGGTGGTCAGGGTGCCTAACTGCTCTTTAGATGCTTCCTCACTTGCCTGTGAAAACGTGCTCTGGATTACATGTATATAAGCTATGTATATTTGAATAGCACACCTCTGAGATTGTTAAGCTTTGCAATTAAAAACTACTTCAAACTCACTGTGCGTGTCCCTACTTCAGAACCACTTTGTGACAGTATTTTATTGAAGGTCTATTTTTATTTCCTTTCTTCCCCTGCTTCTTTAAAAAAAAAAAAACCAACACAACTGCAAGCTTTAACTTCTGTAGCATTTCAATGGCAGTGCATATTGATTTGTTTTTTCTTGTACTTAATTTATTAACACTTAATAGCAGTGTTTACTAAATATTCTGTTTTCCATGGTGTTGATTTTCAGCTCTTTTCTTGTTTTTTCTTGTTTTAGATAAAAACTATTCTGAAGTCTTCAGAGGAAATTGAACAAGTGTTTTGCTGTTAACTGTACCTTTAGCAACAAATCATGTGGCATGGAGACAGAACAGTAAGAAACAGGACTTTCAGAGACAGCAGTAGCAGTGCTCCCTCTTAACAGTATTCCCATTTTTTAGAGATTAATCCCTTTCTCAGGTAGCTATTGAAAGGAACAAAACCAGCTACCTGCCTTCAATACTCTAAATCAAATCGATGCCTTTAACAAGATTAACTCTGAATATGGGGCTTTGTTGATTCAGTTAAAGCTCTGAAAGAAAGGATTGTCACTAATTTGCTCGATTTTAGACTCACACAAAAAAAACCAGTTATACTGTGAGCATCCTCAGACTGTATCATTGATGGAGAACATACCTTCTTCTCTAACTACAGATATATAATCCCTGACACTTCCAAAATCTGTCACTCCTCAGCAGAGGGATAATTTTAGCAAAAAAATAGTGTTCAATACAGAAGCTGAGCTATCTTCATGCAACACTAAGGAAGGGAAGTAGCCTGTTATGCAAAAATGTACAGGAAGGCTGGAGCTCCTCTGCTCCCAAATGTAGCACATCAGTTTTAGCACTGCTTTGCAACAACACAGCTTTCCAGCTTCTGGTCGGATTCATCACCAGCCTGTTCACAGTACTGACAGACAAGCTTTACATGAAATGGGAGAAAAGCCTCCAGTGCTTCTAGCCAGAAACTAAGCTTCCAAGAACGCTAGCTCTAGCTTACATTTGTATGCACACACACATCCGTTTCTGGGTGCAGGAGGACTGACAGAGCAGAAGTCCCAAGCAACAGGAGGCTGTGCCTGTGTGTCACTTTTATGTGTAGCCCAAGGAGGATCAAATGAATTTGAATTAAAAAGATCAATTACTACTACTAATGTTACTGTAATTAGGTAGGTGTTGATAACAAGGAGATAAAGAGGTATTCTATAAATGGATATATGTGTATATGAGCACATGTGTGTGTATTTTTTTATTATTGTGTAAGCTTTGACAGAGGTTGAAATGAAGAAAAGGGTTGCCTGTTTTAAGGATAGCTACAGAGTTAATCTTGAAGTGATAAGGAAACCACATCCATGACTGCCTCTCATGCACATGTGGGCATGGAAAGGATTGTCACAAAGCGTGTTGCAGCAGTCCTTCAAAATCTCCCAGCGCAGCCTCTCTTTTTCTTGTCGGGCTTACACAAAGGACTAGAAGTAATTCGTTTCTCCTGAGGTCAGGCTGGTCTGTGACTGCAGATGGGTGAGGAAGTCTATATCTGAGTGGGCCATCCTTACCTAATAAAAATCATTAAGCTTTTGATGAAAACATCCCAAATGCTCTCTTCTTCAAGAAAAAAAATTAACTAATTGGCTTCAATCTGAGCTTTGAAATGCATTGAGATTGGTAAGAAGAAGAAACACTGGACCACTGAACCCTTCACACTTTCGAGACCTGACTTTTAGCTAACAAATCAGAGCAGTCCTATTGTCAGAACTGTGCCAATTTACTTGGACTCATGGTATTTTCACTTTGTTGTTTTTCTTTTATATCTATTTTTGGCAGCTGGATTTGCTCTCCTATTGTTGTAAGCGTCTCTGATGGCACATCGTGTATTCTTACCCCAGCCGTACTGAAATATCCCCCATAGTTATACACCGTACAAAGGAGTGGTTCACATTTTTATCTTGCTTTGCTTCTAACAACGCGATCCGGTTACATTCAAGAGGCTATGTGGGCTCCCTCTGGTGGCTAGTTGACCTTAATCCTCTCAGAGCCGCTTTTCTAGAGAAGCTGTCTTAGTGAATGAAGACATAACTTTGGTAGAGAAAGATGGGGATACTTTAATTAAAAATGATCTGCGTTTTTTTTTGATCAGAAGAAACACTAAGGGAAGAAATGAACCCAACAAGCAGTCTAGGTATTCCCTGAAGCCTGGAGGCAGGGACTTTTTATACTTTTGTACTTAGATTTAACCTAACCTCTGTTAATGTGGGGAAAACTTTGCTGAAAAGCTGTCAGGGTAACTTACTGAGGAAAAAGTCTGGCTGAAGGACCCCAGCTGTGTAATCAGACTTGGCTATCTGCCAGGGGCCTCTAAAGAAAGCACAACTGAAGCAGGATGTTGTATTGAAGTTGAGCATATGAAGAAATTATCTCATTGAAATTAGCGCTGTCCTCCCATGATCAAAGGATTGGTTCAAGAAGTGGGATTTATTCCCAAATCTATCCAGATGCTCCATTCCAGCCTTCCAGTTGCTGCAGAAAGATGAGATGGACAACAGCAAAACACATGTGGTGCAAGATGAGATGGACAATGGCATAAAGGTATCAGTGCTTTGCATCTGGCTACAGCAGCTAATCATATTTCTTCATCCCAGTCCTTGCAACTGATGTGTAGTCAGAGCACCATGACACTAACTCAGTCATCATTTGCTCTACAGTGCTGGCAACTGGGAGCCCTTCTTGGTAGGCTGGAAATACTCTTGTGGTCCCACACTATATCATGTCATAACAAGAAACAGTTTAGAAACTGATAAGATGATGTTAAAGTCACATTTGTCTCTTTTCCTTTCCCTGTAAGCCAAATTCTCTGAGTTACCTTAGAACAGGCTATAAGGAAGCATGTCAATAACCATCAAATTACTCTGGGTTTACCTTCATGTGACCAGAAGGAGAATTTGGCCCTAGAGAGAGCAAGAGAGATTAAGTATGTGTAGACACAGGCAAACAATCACACACACATAAACATAATTTTCTCATTTCTTAAATATTTGGGTATGAAACTAACACTGTGTAAATATCTTCTGTACATTTAAACACAAAACATAGAAATATAAGGATTACCTTGTTGTAATGTATTAATTGCTGATTTTTAGCATGGATAAAACGATTCCAGAAAAAAACATAACAACATCGGGTCCAACACAGCCATTGGCATGACTAATGCTTTTCTAGCTTCCCACTTATTTACTTATTTTTCCACCGACACCAGATTTTTTACCTAGTTGACTTTTTCTTTCTCTGACTTAGCAACTTTTGCTCAGCTCTAGGACTTAGTGCTCTATTTTTAGAATGGCTATTTTCTTATAGAAGAAGTAGGCACTTGAAAGGCCTGCTGCTGCCTTTCAACACAAAACTTTGGTGGCAGGATCAGCAGGTGAGATGAAGTCTACAACCTTCAAAGTCAACCTGCAACACAAGGTACACTGTGGAAATGCAAGAGGTCAGAGTTCACACTTGGAAAATCAGAGGCAGGATAGCCAGGGAGCTGGTGATTTTATCACGCCGAGCTTAGATCCTGATGCCGGTTAAGGCTAAAGAAGCTTAAGAGCTGCTCTGACTTGAGTCAGACGGTGATAGTTTTCAGGGATTCTTGACAGCTGAAGATCAATAAATGGCAGAGCAGTGAGGACACCCTGTATCTGTTCCTGCTGTCTGCATGGGAGTATGAAGTCATGCGAGTGAGGCCTTGGTGCCTTCTTGATGCTGGCTTAAAGCTTCTCTGTGCTGGGACTTCACAAGGCACAATGTTGTGTTCCCTCCCTTTGTACTACCTGTTCCTAAAACAAGTAAGAACTGCCATTCCCTTGGTTTGGGCAAAGTGTCTGTCTTTGGCTACTGCCTGGAGAGGCAGTGCTGTGTATGGGTGACTGTGTCTGGTGTGTTTTCCCAGCTTCCAGTTGCTCAGGGATTTCTGACCGGGGTTGCATCCAGGCTGCTCTTAGAAGCCACTAATGACCTAGTCTTCACGAATTTATCACTGTTCTTGTTTTTAATCTCCTGATCTGGTTAGCCTTCATCATATTCCATTGCAAACAGTTCCACAGCTTGGTTGTGCTTTTTCCAAATGTACTTTCTTTGGTTTCATTCAAAAATTAAATAATACAAAGCGAGGGAAGCAGCTGTTATACTTGTTTACAGAGTCAAATGCATTCTCCTATGAATAAACCACCACATAAATCATAGATTTCAATCCACTCTTTCAGGTAAATGTTGCATATTATTAAATGTTGATGAGTTCATAACAGGTGAACAGATAGCCCTCTAGTACCAGGTTGCAATTTTTTAAACGAAAAAATTCAGATGCTTTCACTCTCTGAAGTAGTTCCATTGAAAACAATGCTATGAAATAGCTTGTGAGAAAGAAAAAAGAGTGCATGCTTGTCTTCTGTATTTTGTACTGCTCTGTGTCTCCAGTCAGTATTTATACAAAGGAAGCAATAGCTTTTACTGCACCTTAAAAAATTTAGATCTCCACATCTGTGGGTCCTTTTTCTTCTGTAGCTCTCGAAGAAGTTGTGAGATTATTTTGTTAAATGTGTAATATTTTTGTGCCTTTATGGACAGGCTTGAATTTATTGGGAGAGTAGAAAGGGCACCAAAGCAAACAGAGCTTTATTTTCCCACCCAAATCCATTAAGAAAGTCTTTTGTTTCTCTGTTGCAATACCAAGAACTACTGAATCTGTGCTGTTGTGTTAGTTTCCCTACAGCTTTAGAAGTGTATGTTGGAAGCCAGAGAAAAGATAGGACCAGAGATCATGCAGTTTTCTCCTGTTTTACCCTTCACTATGAGCCTCTCCACTTGTTGCATCATTGTGAAGGGAGGAAGGGAGAAAGAGAAGGACAGATCCTTACTCCCTACATATGCTCACACTGGAAATACAACCATGCCAGACTGCAAAAAGAAAATGTTAAGGGTTTTGGGTGGCTATTTTTTTTCCCAGAGCCTGAAAGTCACACATTGTGGCAGCGCTGGGAATTGAGCCTGTGTCTTCCAACCACACATATTCTGCTTTAATCAGAAGAATTTCTTTTGTTTCCTCTGGGCTCTCAGTTTGCTAGGTTTAAATAATACATGAAAATTCACCTGAAATCTCAGTGGGACCACTCTTCTAATACTATAAAAAATTGGACCTGTATTCCATATGTCTCTCTAGTAGATGTTTTGGAGTCTAATCTCTCACTGCAGATGCTTGAATTGCAAGTAGAAATCATGTACTGTTACCTACCAGGCAAGCTGTTCACCTCTTTTGTTTCCATTCAGATATTCAAGCTCCAAGACACCTGAGCATGCCAGGTTTAAAGACAAGCAGCCGCCTAAGTGCTCTGCTGAGTCAGACCTTCGTGGCATTTAAGGATTACCCAAAGTGTTTCAAAATAGTCCACCTAGGTCTGACAGCCTGTGACTCTACCAGGCGCAGCAATGGGAACCCAGTCTCCCACTTCTGATTGCTCGGTGGCCAGACTCTTGACTGATTACAAGACCATCACCCTGCTACTTTTCTCCTTCCGCTTGAACAGACACATGTGATCAGAAATTTTCTGGTGGGAAGATAACATTGCTCTTAATCTTATTCTAACTAATGATTTTATTTATAAAGCACTTTCCTGGCAAGTCATAATTGAAGCTGTGCAGTTAAAATATGATGCAATGGAAAGCAGTTCAGACTGATGAGGTAGCTTTGAATGCAAAAGTACCTCAGAAAGACAGAGCATAGTCAAAATCCCGCTTAAATACAAATCAGGAACCCCTGGAAGTGCCGAGAGAGAAGAAAAGGAATAGCTTGGAAGCACTGAGGACTGAGGCCAATGACTAGCCAATTTTACATCAGAAATAGTAAGACATGAGGCCATTTATGCAGCAAGGCTCTAGGACCTGCACACACAGAGAAGGAGCATTCCGATACGCACCTTGCTGTTTTGCCAATAATGCTAAAAGTAATTAAAATTTTAAAAAACCTGAAAAAGTTCACAATTTCTGTTTTATTTCCTACTGAATTAACTGTAGCGAGGATTTTACCTTTTAGAGTATCGACCTGAACATGTGTTTACTAGATCCTTAGTAAGGTTATGATACCTGTTCTCTGCGAAATTTGTGGTCATGCAAATGTAGTTATTGGCTGTGCATGAAACACTTTCTGCCAATGTTAGCTTCAAATCAAAGACAATTTGGTAGTTTGTACACACAAACATGTATGTGAATACCCCAGGATTCAGGCTGAATTGTTGGTGTAGTGCTATCTGTACTGTTGCTTGTCAATGTGGATTTTTCATAGCAAACGTGATGGAAATGAATGTAAATGTCAAAGCACAGACTGAAATTAGAGCAGTTTCAACTAAAACCATATTTCAAAGAGTATCACAGTGGTTTATATCAACTCGTGTCTTTCACAAAATAAACTGATGAAATACAGGTGTTGTAAAAAATCAGAAATTATTTGTTTTACTTTAAACTGCAGTTTGAATTGATTTTCTATACTGTTTTTTTTTTCAGACACACCATCTGATAGGAAAATAAATGCCTACCTGAACTAAATGAACTGGTGAATTCTTGTTTATCCATTTTTAAGATGTCTAAATAGACATACACAGGGTATTCAGCATTTAAAGGCAGTTCATGCTCTCTGTTACTGTATACATACATGAAATTGAAGATCTCCCCTTATCCCCTTCATCTTTGCCACGAACTACTTGGTCCCATTACAAGCCTTTTGACATCAGTTGTGAGGAGACTTCAAGATGTCACATTTTAAAAGTAGACCTTTTCCTTTGGTGCTTTCTCACTCAGAGCTTGTGTGGATATCAGGTCTGTAAGACTGATGATTTTAAAGCAAAATCACATTCAAAGAGAGACTGACTTATGCAAAAGCTGTGTCTATCTGAGACAGGAGATCTGACTTCATGTTCAAATTCGAAGTAAAATGGTATAAAGCTGCCTGAGCGTGACATTAAGATGTCTCACTAGAATTGCCAATCGGTAGGTAAGTTATAGGGCAAAGTCACCCATGTTCTGTTACCTTGCACTCAGCAGAACTTGAGGAAATGGTGTCTTTTGAGATCAGTGGTAGCAAATAAGCCAATATTTGGCAGAAACCTTGACGTAAAAGCCTGGTCACATTTATCTCTAATTTAGTCTTTATTTTAATGTTTTAAATGCTTAAAATGTTTTAAATGTTTAAATCTTGATAGCATGTAAACAAATATGTCCCTCATTCTTCTCTGGAAAAAGATGTGGTTTCTTTTCAAGTTGATATCTATATGAATCAAGACTTGGGCCTATGAACCCCCTTTTGAATGGATGACCATTACAGTACTCAAAGATCACTAGACTGAATATGCACAAAGAGGTCAGAATGTCTTTCATATCTCATTATTTGAGCCTTCCTGCCATTAGCATGTACATTACCTTCTTATTTGCTTTCTCACAGCTTTGAGTATATGAAACCACACTTTGAATACTTTATTGATTTTTTTTTTTCAAACGGAGATCAGATTTCATATTCACGTAGGTATATGTTATTTGACGTAAAATACGTGGAGGTTTTTTCTAGGTTCATAGTTTTCAGATTTTTCATTATATACTGACTAAATAGTCTGTTTTCCACTTTAATTTTCCTTTCCAGGAAGAAAATTATGGTAGTTATATGCAATATATATTTTAACATGACCAGTAGAGCCATAGATAGACTCTTACGAATGCAGGCAGAGACTAAGAAGTGGTCATCTTCTTTCCTTCACGTGTGTTTAGGTGAGCTGCATTGCTACCTAACTTCATACAGTGGCCAACTGTTCTGGTTGCTGAGCCTTAAAACTGACTCTTGATTAAAACCACTTTCATTTTCATTTGGTTTCAGGAGTGTGCTTAAAAACTGTATCTGTTCTTAACAATAAAGAAAAATGACTAATGCAGTTTGTTAGCTGAAGATTTGTCTGACAGTGCCCGACACATGACACTTCTGAAATCATCCAAGCAAGTTGTTGCTGGAAAGGATATTGATCTGGAAAGCCTTTTTCTTTTAAGCTGCGAATTATCTAGATTCATAACAATAGATATCCTGTTTTACACACAAAGTAGAACCACACTATTTCTGAAGAAGAAATGATCTTGAGAATATCACAGCATTGCTTGAAACAACGCCTTGTGTTTCAAGGGACAGACAGTTAGACAGGCCAGCCTTGATCAGTCATGGTGTGAAAGAAGTTCATAAAAGATTATGGAAACCTCTCCTCTTTGGTCTCTTTTGGAGGTGAACATTGACAACCTGTGATCTAGCCATGGTAAATTTTATGATGGAATTCCCAGCTGTTGATGTTTTTGTTTGTAGCTTCCCATGGGACAGGGCTGTGGATGAATGTCACAAGGTATTAACAGTGATGAGGAAGAGAAGCAATTTTTGCCTTCCTGGTTGTAGGGTTCAACCTTGAAAAAAATCTTGGGAAAAAATCTTGAAAACCAAAAATCCAACAAAAAAGCTCTCTAAATTTGCATTTTAATGCATCTTATGATTTCTAATCCAACACCAGAGCCCCAGGGAGAGAATCAGGCCCCAATGACACATTGACATTTGCAGGGGGAGAGAGAGTACTACTCAAGGAAACTTATTTAGCATAATTTGGAAGGTTGCTGATCAGGAAGAGAACAGGATGTTTATCTATTCCTTAACCATTTATTTACTGAGTATCAGAAATAGGATGTAATAGCTTTTAATTCTCTGTGTGTTATGCACTACCACACTGATAAATGATGTGACATTTGGAGCTGATGCTGAGTCCTTCATAATATAGCAGACCTTTGAGTTCTTGGGGCAGTGTTCTTCCAAGAGTCTCTTTGATTATCTTCCTATCACTGTCTAAGTTGACAGAGCTGCAAACATTATTGCTAGTCATAAAATTATCCAACCACAATGTCTGTCTACATGACCTGCAGTGGTTGTGAATGCCACAAATTGATTATGCACTGTGTAAAGAAGACTTATCCTTTCATTCCTTCTAACTTTATTGCCCTTAATTTAATTAACTGTTGCCACATGCTACGGGTTAAAAAGAGAGGCTAATATGTTCCTATTGTATAGCTTCAAATTCAGAGCATCTCCGACAAGTCTGCTTTTGCTTCTAACCTTTTCAGACAAAAAGAGTGCTGTGCCATTTAATCTCTTTCTGTATGTATTTAATCTTTTTTCCTATTTCTGCCTCAATCTTTTTTCCATGCCCTTCTCCTTCCTGCTTACTCTTCTCATTTCCTGGCTACACTATTCTTCTCATTTCCTGGCTACTCTATTCTTCTATCTATAGTCAGTTTTCTTTCAGATATGTAAACATATCAGCTATTCCCAATAAAAATTAGAGACCTAGGTTGAAGTGCATCCTTAATGATACAGACTTTGCCTGATGATTTAATAGTGTTGTGTGGAATTGTTTCCACATGAGGCTCAGTAATAATCCTTGAAATGTTCTTGTTTGTAATAGTAGCATTTATACCATCTGTATTTTTAAGCACAAAAGAGACAGTAAGGTCTTATGCATGTCTCATGGCCAAACTGAGGAACAATGGCAGTATGGGAGTTACCTTTACATTTGGTCAATAGAAGGAGAAAACGAGTGAAACCCCATAATTATACTCACTGGTTGATTTGACCCCGTTCAACCAGACTACTGAATATGGTTATGTCTATATGTGTATGTTGAAAAAATGAATAAGCAGTCATTTCTCTAAGGTTAGCACATCAGGTGCCCTGTGGCAATGAGCTTCATATCACCTTGTGAATGGAAGTTGTCACTAAGGACTAAGGACTGAAGAGCCCTGCTTAACAGTACAGAGGCAGGAAACTGCTCCTAAGACCTTTCTTCTGCCTAAGTGTACCTCTCCCCTTCTACATCCACTGTGCCAGACTGCAACAGTCTATGATATACCTCCTGAAAACCTGTACCTTCAGTACCATTGTCCTTGAGGTATACTTTTACTGGGAGGTGCCCTATAAAAGCTAAAATAGAGATTTTCTGTAAAGAGATACTCTTACCTCAGTATCTGCAGTACTCCCACAGTGTTTTCTATTCTCAGGACCAGTGCGGAGGTAATGTTATCCATTCATCACAGATATGCATAGTCTTGAAGGGATCTGCACTACCTCAATATTTCTTAGCATCAGAACATTGCAGCTGCCTACTTACTGGCATCGCAATTTTTTTTTTCTCTGTATAAAGTGTGTTTTAGTAGTGAGCAGAATAGAGTGCATTAACATATACTTTGCTGCTTTTTCTGTGATTATAGAGAAGCTAAGATTTTATTACTGCATATTGTTTATCAACAAGTTTTCCTTTGCTGATAGAAACAAGTCTCTCCTGACTCAGGGGGAAGAGTGCCACCTACTGTATCTCCAAAACCGTTTCTCCAGCAGAGAGGGGCTTCTTAAAGAACTCACAGAACTGACCTAGTCCAAATATGTATTAGCCTCTAAAGAGTACAAAATCTCAGCACAGGGTGATATATGTGTAGGCTGTTTAGCAGCTAAAAATAGGTAAAATATTCAGTTAAGTGCAGCAGGATAAGTGAGGTGATCTGACAGAAATTTCTCACCAAGAAAACCCAACTGAAGTATCCTTGCCATTTATGTCAGGAATAACAGAGGACTCACAAGATGTCACCAGGTAATTGGAAATGTTTTTTCATCCCAGTTTTAAAAGTATGTTTCCATTAAGACAGAATTAACAAGACTAGACATATGTATGTATGAGCACTTAATGATATCTTTCTGGGCGGAATTACATGTGCAGGCAATGTTAAATCAGCACAGAATGCTATTGAAATAAAGGAGTACGATGCAATGTGAAACTCACTTCAGTCATCATGGTTGGCATGAACAGGAGTATGTGTGGTTATGAGATGTATTGGCATAGCCGAACTGTGCTAAGTCCATTGGATTCACCGGTAGTGGCAGATTCCTTATTCTGTTACGTGGAACCATCTGTAATTAGACTCCAGTACAATGGAACTGCATTAGCTGCCTATTTGTTGTGAAGATGCAAATTTCAGATATGAACCCTGAACATGAATTAGCTGGCCTCTAGGAAAGTCCTCTCAAAAGCTTTCAGATAAGGAGCCTCTAAGAAAGATCCCTGCTGAATTCAGCCATTCTGAGAATAATCAAAAGAATGAACAATACATCTTCAGGCTTCAGTTCCCTGGGCTGTCCATTTGGATGCTGGGCATACAAAAATGCCTTCAAGGTAAGGATTGCAGTTACAGAGCTAACAAGCCCCAGGGTACATCCTGTTCAGGGAATGCTGCAAAATTTTAAGTAATAGAAGTTCAAAATCAAAGTTATTATCCCATCATTATCCACACTATAAGGTTCCCTTGCCAACAATAAACCAAGATATTTTAAAAGACTATGCCTAGAGTAATATAAACAGGACACTTTTTATGTGTATATAAAAGAGAAATCCACAGAAAGGAATTAAATAGTAACAGTAATATATACTTGAATCATGCTCTGTCTTTCATAATAATTTAAGAAGTTTATGTCAAAGGTAGTTTGTGGAACTGAGAAATAACAATGAGAGCACTCAGTGAAATCTGAGTTGAACATACTGTATTTTTCATGTAAACTTTTAGAAATTCAAATCACAAAAGAACCTTCCTAGTGATACACAAAACATGCAAATTAGGGATCAGATGCTTGTCTGGTCTTACTGAATGAGAATTTTACCCTGTCCATCTTTTTATAAGCTGGCATTACCCACTAGCCCTGCCCCCACTTCTCAGAGTTAATTGTGCTGTTGGAAAACATATTTGGCACATCTGTATATAAAGTAGCTATATGTAAGGGATTTCTGGAGGTACCAGGCTATTCACTTTTTTTTTTTTTTTTTAACAAAGTATTTAGTTTGGTGATGACATTTTCTCAAACTGACTTTGACAGTTACTAAGGTGGGGGCAGTTCAGTTTGGCATGAGGAACGCATATTAGGATGGTTGGTAATAGATGACAAAAGATTGCTTAATTTTCAGGGAACTATTTAAATGAATGTTTTGGCCCTCAAGCCTGACAGGTGCATGCTTAAGGGAGGAAAAAATCAATTATTAATAATAATCTCAATCATGCTAAGAGAAATAGCGAGAGAAACAGGATCCAAAAAGTGCTGCATAGGGAGAAAGTAAGCTGAAAGGAGGAATGCAATATGTGTCTTGATACATGCAATTGCATCCCAACTACATTGTGGAGGTAGCAGCCTGATAAATTGTATTCATCATGTGTTATTGATTGCTTCTCCTGTCCTCTGTTCACTAATTCATCTCAGCCATGACCACCTTCAACATTTCAAAACCTAGATCAGCTTTCCAGGGCTATGCAGAGAGGTAATATTAGCAGTAAAATCAAAACCAACACCCAAAACCTTAATTTTCTTTCGGTAAAGATGTCAAGAATTGTGGGCTCAGCACTCTCTTGAGCTCTCAGGAAAGTGCATAACAGACAACAGACAGTTAGATGCCTTGATAAGAGTGGTAGTAAAGGGAAAGAGTATTTCCCTGAATTTGAAAGAGAGGAAATTAAGGCTGTTTAGCTATAGTTTAGAGAAATAAAGGTTGTTTGGCTTGTTCTTCAGACAAGGGATGTATTGGACAAGAAATGCTTTTCTGAGATTCTATGGCTTTTTGTCTCTTTTGATCTCATAGTTGTCCAGTATAGCTGTAGGAGGCCATAACTGCCATCTTCATCCAGCCAACCTGCACTGCAAAAGCTAAACTGCACCTCTCCTTACTCATTGTGGATTCAGGAAACCAGACTTCAGGTTGCATTTCATAGAGCTCGCTTCCCAGCAGCTGGGCTGACTTCGGTACTGTACATGGTTTGTCACACTGGAACCAGAAGTAGGTGTTTCATGCTTGAATGTCTAAATTATTTTGATGGAACCACTGAAACACTGTTGACAGCACCTTGTATCAGAGCAGGTACTTCTGTGGTCTAACTTTCATCTTCTACATAGGCAGGGACAAACTCTTCCCACTGGTACAAATCTGTGCCTTGGCCACTCCAAAGCCTGCTCTGAGCTCGATGTCTCAGGCCAGAGGAGTTTGCTGCATAGACAAACTTTTTGGTGGGAAAGATGTTTGCACTTCTCCACTACCCATGAGCAGGACAGGAAAAATGCCTTAACTGGTCAGGTCAGGGAAAGGATTATGGAAGGAGCTGGTACCAACTCAGCACTTCAGTTTGCTACTTGGATTAAAGAAGATTGTGAATTAAGTCAGTTTTCTGGATCTAGCTTCATGTATCAACACTCTTATTTTCAAAACATATACATTGTTTCTGTTGAACTTGGCTTGCTTTCAAATGGGATTCAACTGAATCGGTACAATGAATGGTGAGCCCTGGGGAGAGCCCCCTGGCTCCAGCTGGCGGGAGGGAAAAGCTTTGTGCTTTAGCTGCATGTATAGGAAGGACCACTCCTGCTCTGTGCATCCCATCTGTAAGTGGCAGTAGCAGCAAGCATGACTTCCCAGACCTCTAGAGTAACTTTCAGAGGTGTTTGAAAGGGTGGATGCAAATTGAACAGGAAAACACAGCAGTAGTTACAAACTCAAGAAGTTTACATTTCTGTAATTTGAAGTAGAAGGGCAGATCAACATAAACAGAATTCAGGAGAGACCTTTGAATTAAGGGTTTTAAACACACAGATCAACTTCCCTTCCATGTGAGAGCAACTCATGGAACATGTTTACAGCTTCCAAACATTATTTATTCCATGTTTGCAACTCCCACTTATATCTAGGTATTTCTTTTGGATATATGAAATGGAGGAAAATGCATTTACATTACAAAGGAAAGTCTATTACATCTCCTTAACACTATATATCCTTTTCTTAGTAAAGGAGTAAATATTGTTTCAAGCAATTTTAAACTATGAAGTTCTGATATTGGTGAGCTTTGAACACTGAACAACTCTGACCTGGAATATGAGTTTTCTGTGGAATTGAACTTCATTCCCTTTGGCATATGAGGCTGCCACACCTTCATCTGAGGAAAGGACTGTATTTTTTTTTATTGTTGCAATTTAGCAATATTTTTATTGCTAAAATTGCATTTTTGAACTTTAATTCTCAGATAGGATATGTAATTTATTGCATGCAGCAGGTTGATCTCTGTGCTTCAATAAATTACTTGTAGCGTAAGTATCCAGCATGACTTGATTTGATTCCAAAACAGAGAAATCATTGCAATCCTGCCCTCCCTTCTTGCTGTCCCACTCAAATGACAATTTACAGTGAAGTCTTAATTATTCCAGTCACTTAATTCCCCATAGGAATTAAATAATACAATGGAAACAGGAAGTTTAGAAGCAAAGTTATTTGTTTGAATTAGCCAGATATCTAGACCACTTAGGTTGGCTTTCCTAAATCTTATGCCAACTGCCATTAGGAAACAAATGAATAGAATAGGCCAAGCACTTAGCATAACTTAAAAAGCCAAATAAAATTGTAAGTGAAAAGGAAATGGAACTGCTATAAAACACATATTAAGGAAATGTACTTTGGCAGCCCCAAGGGCCAACTTTCCCCCAACAAGCAGACTCCCAGAAACCAACAACAGAAACCACAAATAAACAAAATGAAGCAAAACCCAAGCCCCACAACTTACCACAGATGGTAAGTTAGCTGTTGTATTGAAATGTGCTGTTTCTACAAACTGCAGGCACCACAGAATAAGAAGCCCATAAAATCACAGCAGCATAACATTTATGCAGTTTTACAATTATAAATAACCTTAGCAAGATAGTTTGTTTCATTCAGTGTTGTAGCAATGTAATCAGTCAATAGGAGAAAACTTACATAGATTTATTCAGACAAAGGAGACAGAGGACAATCCAGCTCTGATTGTCTAATAAAGATTTTTCAGAAAAATATGATGAGACTTCAAATGTATTTTTATGTTACCTTATATAACACAATTATTATTCAGGAAAAACTAAGAGAAGTACAAAAAGATGTTTCCTGATATAGATATATTTTAAAGATGAATAAAGTTTAAAAGATTAAGTAAAAGTAAGGGCACATTTATTAAGGCAGTTAAATATTCGTTTGTGGTAAGTGTATTATATACATGCACAAATACTGAAGAGATGAACAAAAGACCTTAAAAAAACCTCTTTATGTTGCAATCTTAGGGCAACAGTAGAAAATCTTCCATCCTATTCCATCTACTTTTGAGCTTTCTCATCTAAGGTAAGAGACTTAGTCACCTTTGTAGACTGTTTTCAAGATGACCTACCAAGAAATGACCCTGTACTATCATGTTCTGTCCTTGACATTTGCAAGTCAAGACCGTTATCCTTGACTTTCCCTAATCTAAAGAAAGCTAAGTAGCAATGTATTTCTACTTGGTATATTTTTATCACATCCAGTACAGGAATTTTATCTGTTTGCCCTAAATAGCCCTATTTGTAACCCTGTCTGGAGTGGGTTTTTTCCCCAGGAATGAAGACAGCTTGGTGGGATGAGGAGTTGGCATGACAGAAACTGAATGTTAGCACCAATAATTATCATTGAAAGGTGTTACTTTGACGACAGCTTTCCACTTTCAAGGAGGACAAATCAACTCTGTGACCATCTGTTCCATTCTGAAACATGGCCCTCATATTTCCTCTTATATTTGAATGCTGGAGCATGTGAACTGAAAGCCAATCTCAGATCTACCAAAGAAGACAGAGATAGTTCCAAAAAGCTTTTCGGCAAAGAGGAACATAGGTGGAGAGTTTCAACTTGATTGAAAAATTTATTATTTTCTTGATAAAAATGTGATTTTTTTTTTTTTAATTCTCCTCATATAGAACAAACAGTAGGACAATGCGTCTATGGACCACCTCTCCACATTCTTACTTTCCACCTTACTCAAAGCAAAACACTTTCTGGACACTTCATTTTAGCTCATGTTAAATTTCTTGAGTAATTAGGACTGGTGTCAATATCTTCCACTCTCTGTTCTGTTTGCAACACCGCAGTCAAAACACTCTGATATTTTCACTGGAGTGTAGAATTACCACATGTACCCTTTGCCTATTTTCATGGTGTACTTTTGAAAAGGAGATAGTACATAGGCCAAAAGATATGCTTTCATTCCTTCTATGGGGTTTACAGTACCCATACATAATTGTGAGTTACAAAATTATATGTGAACACACATTTCAGGAAGTTCTGAGAGTACCTTTGAAAAAACATATGCACCTTAGATATCCATTTAATATATTGACACTAAGATTCTCAGACAGAAATATGTGCTCAGTTTTTATATATTCCCAGTTGGGAGAGGAATATGCATAACTAATACAAATAAATAGAAGAGGGCAAATTACATGTGTATATGCATTCTTTTAGTTGTGTATTTTTATTAGTAATATATAACTTTCTATTTGTGTGTCTAAACATACATTGACAATAATAAATTTGAATAAAGCTCAAGAGGGGGAAAAGGGATTTTCATAATAATTTTCCACAGGAATTGTGCTCCTAAGTTGCTTTGACCCAGATTCTCATGAGCATTTATGTAGGTAAACTTGCACTGAATTAAATGACTTCCATTTTAGTTGAAGCTTGAAGTTTTAGATGCTTTTGAAAACACCCAGAAAGATCACCTCCACCTATACTGTTCACTTGAATTGACAGTAAATGTGATATGCTTACACCTCATGCTCTCAGCCCACTTTGAAGCTGGCTCTGTTTGTAATGCTACGCACAAAAAAGTCAAATTAATTGTGCCCTTTATATATATATATATATATATATATGTATATATTTAAAGACATAGACTTTATATGGATGCCCCAATAAAACATACAGATGTTTTAATGAAAGAAAGGAATATGTTGGTTAGTAAACTTTCTGTACCCTTTCATAGCCATTTTTGATAGGCTGAATCAATCAGAAGGGAGGAGATCTGTTTTAAGTCTACTCAGGTTTCAGTTATTTGGTTTGGCTGAGAGGCCTTTACTGAACCGGAAAATGTTGAGTATTTTATGATTTTGCAGTGGACTGACAAATTTGGTATTCCAGCAACAACATGGACAGCCAATGAAGAGGAGTGGGAAGGAGAAATATGGAGTTTGATGCACCCACATTTTTCTGCCCCTTATCACTGTTAATTCTAACTGGCTAATTAAAATCAAATCTGTAGATTTCTAAAGCAGAAAGTCACTGGAAGTGGGTGTCTAATTTCTTTAGGCTGCTTGTAGAAGTTCACCTTAAGTTTTCCTTCTCTGGTCAGAGTTGTTAGATAAAATAAAATTCAGGTTCACCAAGCTCAGTGTTTTTTCCATTTATAAGTAGCCTTTCATGTCTTTTGAATACTAACTTTATTAGGGTAGTTTCTACTTATTTCCTGCTTCTTCTTACTAATGGATGCAGATCTTATTTGTGTGAAAAAAAGATAAATAGCTCTGGCCAAGGGCATTGGACTCTGGTCCTTAGCAGATTTTGGTCTGTTGCCCGGGACTGGAAATTGATTACCCAAGCAGTGTGGAAAACATTCCCAATTAATACAGTGCATAAAGTTTCACTGCAGCAATAAGATTCACTGCAAATTCACTAATCCACTTTGGAAACATCTTGTTACTGCGAGGGAAGTAACTACTTCTGTCAGTATTTTCTCTTAACATATTTGCGTTTTGTATAAAAAAATATTAGCAACTTAAAATCTTCTGAAAAATGTCAGAAATGAAGGACAAATATTTATTAATTTCCCTGACATGGAAGCTGTGAGGATGTTTCATCCCTACAGGGAAAAAAAATAAACAAAAAACACATGCCAGAAAATCCTGTTAATTCATTGCTTAAGGAATGTGAATCGCTCTGGGAAATCTGGACAAATAATTAAAAAAAAAAAAAAAGGAACCTGCCTGTCAGTATTTGGGTTAATACCTTCATGTGGCTCAGAAAGCTGGTACTGTTTAGGCAGCACTACATTTCAGGAGCTACTTTTTCCCAAATCTGTGTCTGCCATCAGACTTGTGGTATCACTCTGATACCAAAGATTGCTGTTCATACTGAGTAGCACTGTCATCTCCAGGTTGCCTCATCTGCTGAAAATACTTGTTGATTCCAGTGGGAGTGCTGGAAGGATAGCCTACTAGCACAATAACGTGATTTCTGCCTTGCCATTTAGTCATTTATGTCACTATGCTGAAGCTAGACATATCCACATTCTTTCCAGCTCAATTTGGTGGTTTTTTTTACATCTCTGTTTCTTAACTATATGACTCTATTCTGATAAAGACTAGCTGTGCTTCCTTAATATTAACGAAGAAAAATTATCATACTTGAGATATTATGGAAATATCAGCTACATAAATAAGAGGATCGAAAGATTAGAAGTTTAGTTACTGCATTAACTATCTGCAATTCTTTGGGTTTTTTTCCAACTTTTAATAATGAAGAATATTAAGAAAACTAGACAGTTCTGCTCTGTGGGTAAACTCAGAATACTACTAGTAATATTTTAGTTGGGTATTTCATTGCAGCAAAGACCTTCTAAAACAATTAACACATGCTCTAAGGTCTTTATCACCATATCTATTCTATTGCACTCTTACACTGAGAAACAAAATTGATTCTGGACTTCATCCAGTCTAATTTTCCAGTAAGTGGCAAACAGTATGTGTCTTTGAGCTCCAGTGAAAAGTGTCTGAATAGGAAGCAATGCAAGTCATCACTAAGACAAACATTGCCAAAGCTCTTCATATGTTCCAAGAGATAAGATGTTGCTGCTCTACTTTCTGTTTTATGGACTATTGTGAGATTTTGAGTAAGAGGATGTTATTTTTTTAGTATTTTTTTCTTCTTCTTCTTCTGAAAAACTTAGAGGAAGCTGAAATCCCTGCAGATATTCCTGTATTTATAAGCTTCAACTTCATTGAACAGTACAAATAAACTCCTGCATATCTGATTTCTATCAGTGCTAATGCCTATTAGTGCAGTGGCTAGCCCATTATTCCCCCCTCCATTTTATGTATTTGTTTGTTTCTAAAAACCATGCTGAAATGTGGTATAAAAAGCTTTACAACCAAAGGATTTTTTAAAAAATAATCCATTCTTAAAATGCATGAACAATTCAAAAACAAAACATTGGGGAGGGAGGAGGGAGTTGATTTTCTAGTGCTAAAGCTATTTAAACAATAATTTTGCATGGTAGTTGAAACAAAAGATAGTGGATCAGCTTCACTCTTCTCTGTTAGGAAGATTATATTCAATACTCACTGTATTTGTAATTGACAAGGTGCTTTTGTGACAGTTGTTGGTCTCTGTACAAGGATATCCTCCGATACAAAACAACAAGGAACAAATAGAGTAGACTGTAATAACCATCTAATAATATATCACTGTATTTTACAGTTAAGCAGCTTTATAATATGCACAAGATTTTTCTGATTTTGGTATCTAATTTCCATTAAAATAAATGGGGAATTAAGCACCTATGTGTTTGTAGTTTGGATAATCATGGCAATGTTAGGCGCTTCTTTGTACACTACACAAATGTTTAGTTTCTTAAGTTTCAAAGTAATTTCTCCCATGCTAAATTTAAGCACATACAGAAATCTTAGTATGTTTGAGCCCCAAGCTATCCTCTTTTCAAACGCTCTGAGGACTCTTTGGGTTAATTTAAGGAAGATGTAGGTATAATACACTTTGAGAAATACCTGTGTCATCATTATCTCTTGTTTCCCATTACTGTTCCAAACAGATTAAACTAGCATATAAACTATTAAACTATGATTATTCAAAAAAAATCTTTTTTTTTTTAAATAAAATCAGATCACAGGAGACTTCATCAACAGTGAAAGTGGAATGGGGAGATCTGAAAAGATGGAACCTCACACAAGCTCACATACAATTCGGCATAATTTAGCAGGAATGTGAGTGTTATTCACCAGCAAATGAGGTGTGCAGTGAGGTGAAAAGTCGTTGTTTCTGATTTAATGGATTTGCATATTTCAAGGCTACCAACAGCTGCAGATGGATAAATTACTTTTAAGAGTAACAATAGTATGAATCATTCTCAGGAAGCAGTATGCTTCAACTGGCCTTCTTTTGGCACGCAAGTTCAAGGTCCTAGCTTTACACCCAAGGTAGCATTGTACAGATGCCATTCCTCCACATTGTAACGATGGGAACCTGGGTACCTGGTGCTCTCCAAGTTAAATGTTGGTTGACTCCTTCTTCTAAGGAGAGGAAGAAATTGTTGGTGTTTTGATCAGTGTTACATTATCTGAAAATAGAGTGTGTTTAACTTGTTTATTATGTGAGGGTATCATACTCTCTGTGTTTGGCTCTCTTGATACCAGAATTTTGGGTGCTAACTCTGTTCTGAAGGGGATTATGAATAGCTATGGTGTCAAAAAATCATTTCCTTAATTAGTTACTGACACCTAGGTAAGTTTGAAAATTTACTATATAAAAAATCATGTCTAAACATGAGTTACCCCTAAAACCTTAATCTCATTCAGTAATATGCAAAAATTGTATTTGATAATTTTGTAATGTTTTCAAACAAATGCATCTCAACTACTGTGAAAGGTGCTCTCGGGTAGCCTGTTTGACTTTGCATTGGGATGGAGTTAGGTTGTCCATGCACAGCATGTCTGGAGGTGTGGCGGACAAAAGTCTACCACCCTCAAGCTCATCCTGCACTGTCACTGCCACATGCTCTTGAAGATTGCTGCTTTATGGGTTTTGCTGGATGAGCTGCTCCTGTGATCACTTTCTAATCTATTATTTCAAACAAAAAGTGCCAGGTTAGCAAAGATCACCTTTGAGACTGTTTAAATTAGTCTGGCTTGCTTTGTCCGGAATGGAGCAAACACTTGAAAATACTTCAAAGGACAGTAATTTTTGAGAAGCAGGCAGTTATAAAAACTGAGAAAGGGACATGGATGATAGCCATTTATCTGATACCATTTCAACTGGAAGTCAACATGTGTCTCCAGCTTCAGGTTATACAGAATACACAAATAAGTTGGTCTGTTACTAAGGTTCTTGATTTCTCTGTCTTTGAGAGTTTTAGAAACGAATAGATGCAGTTAGCAAAGACAGATGATCTGAATAGACTCTGAAATTTCATTAAATCAAAGGTGTGAAAGGTATCTGGACCTTGTATCCCAAATAGACACAGGAGAAAACTTGTGGGGAACAGCTCCAGTCAGGACTGGATGAATAATGATTTCACAGAGGGTATTAGGAGCAAACAAAGTGCTTGTGTGGAATTTAATAGAGGATTTGCCATCAAAGAAAGCTCTTTCTCAGAACGCAGAAACCTTATGGATAAGGTGAGAATTGGCAAAAGTGAAGTTGAGATAGATATTGTAAACTAAAGCTAACAGCCAAAGGTATAGTAAAAAAGAGCAAGGAGGAACAATCCAAATAGGACTCAGAATGAAACGAGTGCTCCTTAGGCTTCAGTACAAATCATGATGGTGAACACTGGGACAAATGTGCAGTGACGGATGGGAAGGATGAAACTGCAATGTGGAAAACCTGTGGAAGCAGAACTCAGATAATTAACATTTCTGAAATCAGGGTAAATTTCATAATCATCACCTACAATTTTGGAAGAACTCTGGTACATGAATTTTAGTTTACAAACATTTTAGGCCAGTCACACACAAAGAGGAAATGGTGTATGTTGTATTTCTATTTAAGAAAGACTTGTGGTGTATAAGTGGAAGCAATCGAAACAAAGCAAAAGAAGTGTTAAAGGAAAACAGGTGATATATTTCAATAACTTTCCCAAAGCTATTAAATACAGGCACCCCTTGTGCATCAGGGAATTCCTGATTCACAAAT
Organism: Gymnogyps californianus; assembly: GCF_018139145.2. Classification (NCBI taxonomy): domain Eukaryota; kingdom Metazoa; phylum Chordata; class Aves; order Accipitriformes; family Cathartidae; genus Gymnogyps; species Gymnogyps californianus. Next base: position 74,765,633 of record NC_059472.1, on the reverse strand, counting down.
CATGGGAGGTTAGGGTAACAACCTACAGAAGTATCACTGCTACCATGTCATAATTGTATGCTCTTTCCCAGACACCTGTGTCGTGGTTTAACCCCAGCCAGCAACTAAGTACCACACCACTTAGCAACAACTAAAAACATCAGTGTGTTGTCAACCTTATTCTCACACTAAATCCAAACCACAGCACTGTACCAGCTACTAGGAAGAAAATTAACTCTATCCCAGCTGAAACCAGGACACCTGCTTTTGACAGCTGTGAATGAGAAGGTCATAAGCTAGACAGGCTTTTAGTCAGACTCTTTACAAGTGTTCTTTTGTTCTGTTGGAAAGTAAGGAAAAGTCGTTATAAAAGCTACATTGGAACAGACTAATCACCTATTTTTGCCTGATGAGACAGCAGATTTCCTAGTTACAAGATCTAATTCACCTGGATTTCATAGCTCTTTTAATATTGTAAAGTAAATGGGGACGTTAAGGAAAAAGTGAAGGGGAAAGGGCCATGGATAAGATTCAGATCATCTCATGCAGGAGCACCTCATGCATGGATAGAAGAGTTCATCAAGGATGGGTCTGGAAGGTAATTTTATTTAATATGTCCTCTGACAAGCTTGGCACATATATAGGACTAGGCCAGTGAAATTTGATGACATTAAGGTAGGAAGCTTTATTGCTACAGAGGAAGATTGGAATATTCTACAAGTAGTCTGACCCTGAGAACTGGAGTCACAGCTCTGGGATGAAATGTAATAATGCAGAAAGCAAGGCTGCTCACTCAAGAACTAACAAGAATTTATGCTCTGAATTGGGAGTTCATCGGTTGGAAATTACAAAGCCTAAAGATTTGGGCGCATCCATCAATCACTGGCAGCTGCAGAAGGCAACTGTGGTTTTTGGAGGCCCTGAATCAGGGGAAATAATTCCACTAGAAACAGGGAAATATTAGTGTCATCATGCAAGGCATTAGTAAGGCATTGCCTGGAAACACGATGTTCACTTCTCATCACACATGCTCAAGAAAGATGAGCACAAAATGAAGCAGGCATGCAAAAAATGTCCTGAAACAATCAGAGGAATGGAGAAACCACTTCACGAGAGGGAAAAAAAAGGGAATTTTTATTTATTGTCACAGAAGGTGAATTGGAGAGGATATGATCACCCTCTCTACGAATATTGTATTGAAATAAATGTGAGGAGAGATCAATTAAGACAAGAAAAACGTAAACTAAAAGTGAATTATTTAAAAAGGAAATAATCCCTTACCATCAGTGATGCTAAATTCTAGATCTACTTTCCAACAAAAAAACCTAGGTGGTGTAAGGTAGAACTCAATCTCTGATAAGAAAATTTTAGGACTTGGTTACCTGTGATGTCAAAAGCCTTGAGTCAGTTGCTCAAGGAGTCTGATCCACAGTTGTGTTTCTATGTCAACAGATATGTTGTGGCTGGAGTAGACAAACGTTTGAGGTGACATTAGAAATGGGACAATATTAGCTCTCTGGAAACCTCAAACCTTTCATAGCACCTGACTAAAGCTTTTCTGTTAATAACTGCAATTTCTTGGCTTAAATGGCTTAAATTGAACTGTTCCTTCCAATTTTCTTGAAAACATAGATAACCTCTTACTGAGTCTTGGGAAGAAAATGGACAGGAAAACAGTGAGTGGCCCCTCTCTGCCGATTTGCAGTGAGAGAAGGCTAGAGAGCAAGCAGCTAACTTGCACCAGCAATGTATTTTTGTTCACATTTCAATACTGCAGTAAGTTTCAAGGGAAGATTGTGCAGCCCTGCTCCCATAAGAGTTGTGAAATGACACAGACATGGTCCTGAGAGCTCATCACATATTTTCACAGGATGAGAAAATTCATAAAAAACCTGTGGATAATTCATGAGCAGGAAAAATGTGCATAAACTTGTTGAATAAATTATTTCCTAGAAATAGGTCCTATTCATATAAACACAGTGCAATAAAGTATCTTTTAACTGAGGAATAAGTACTGCATACTACCAGTGATTTCAGTACTAAATTCTTTCTTCATCTCAAAGTCCGAAGGTTGTGCGATTAGAAAGGGGCAGACCCAGCTGAAAAGCAACATTAATATCCACAGCAGTTTAATAGATCATAAATCTGTTTTGTTGTATGAATCAGATCTTTAAGCAAGGACTTTTAATTATTGTTTATTCCAAGGAACTAAGAATGACAGTAGTGCTACCTGTTGATGAGGCTTTAACAGAGTAATTCAGTACACCATCATTAGTGAATAGATTTAAATTCAGAAATATTCTATGTTGCCTCACTTGTTTGTTATTAAGGTTAGCAGTAAACATGAGACAGAAAGCAAGTTTTTGACTCAAGAAAGATAACTTGTAACTATCACCAGAGCTTTACAACAATTGACTGACTGATATTGACTGAAGCCCTTTATTTATCCAAAGTACAGGTGCAAGTTTCTTCGTCCCAGTCACAAGGGCTGTATATTTGTACAAGTGGCTGTTCTCTGCCTTTGAAGTTCTTCTACACCATGGCATAGGGGATCCAGCATTTTAAAGCATTACCTTAGCTAACCCTTTCAGGGAAGTTTTAGGCATGCTAAAAAGTTAGATGAATGGCTACTACATTTTCCATAATCATCAAGGTTCCTAATTTTCTTTTGAAAATAAGATGAAAAGAGGACCTATGTAGGACCTGATTCCTTTGAGCCCATGTGACTCAAGAACCCGTATCTCAATTTTTAAAGCAACTTATATATCTAAGTTCATTTAAAAATTATAGACAAATGACATGTTCATAGTCTAGGGGGGCTGAGAGGGGGCATTATTTTAAAATTCCAAATAAATTAAGGGTATTTCTAGCAGGAAAGGGTTCCAGACTTTGTTTCCAGTCCCATTCTTAGTAGTATTTCTGGTTTTTCATTACTGAAGCATGAATGCATAGGACATTCGAAGACCAGGGACCAGAGCTTAGGTCTGTTGCTATTTCACCTAAACCATCCAGATACAAATCTACAGACCTCCTGTACTATTTTCTTTTGGGCTCTTTGTATGCGAGCATTTAAAGGTTATAGCTGAAGTCAATTGCGGATGGAAATTTCAGTATAATCAGTGGTGGAGCTGTACAAGAAGCCTCTGCTCCTAACTTGGAAACCTGGGCAAAGTAAAGTGTCTTTGGTCACTTAAATGCATTTAAAAATCTGACATACAGAAGACCGAGCTGCTTGAAAGTCACCAGAGCTGACATTCTAAAGACATTTTAACGTATTTGAGAATGTTAACTCTTAGTCTTATAATGTCAGTAAGGTTTGAGCCTCTAGGGATCTCAGCTTGGCTGCTGTTAAGTTTGAATGAAAGTTAGCAATACAAACAGTGAAGACTCCAGATGCAGGAAGGTAGATCAGCCTCTCTTTGACCTGTCTGAAGCTACTCACAAAAGATCTTATTCTTTTTCTATTGAAATCAATGCATTTTTTTGGCATTGATTGCAGTGGGAACATGATTGAGCCCAAAGGTGCTAATTAGTGCTTATTGGGATAATGATTTTGATGTGGACACAAAAGCAGCTCTTCTGTGCTTTGCGATGTTAATGAATCTGAAAAACAAGGAGAGTGCAATAGGAATAAACCTCAAATAATGCCACTCAGAATGAGACTGTCTCTGCTGTGAATAGATTCTTTTCATTTTATTTTTTCTGCTGATTTGTGACAACTGTATTCTGAACTTTGTTTAACTGTGCTAGCAAAGGGCCACAGTATACGCATCCTTTCTACAGACAGCTGCAATATCTTCTCTCCTGAGAAGTGGTAACAAAGAACATTATGCTGTGTGAATTTGACAGTTAATGATGATAACTCACTTGGGCTTCCTTAAGTACAGCAGGAAACCCTAACATCTGTAGTGTCAAGTCCCAGCTATCAACTGAAACTCCAGTTTTAACACCAGGCAATATAAACCGTGGCAATACAGAAACATCTTTGATTTGGATTTTAGTGCCAGTCCCTTTCAGCGCCTAGCCAGATTTGTGTGTGTTGTATTAAACTTGCAATCTCACTTCAGCTGCTTCATGAGAGCCTATTCTGCTCCTCAATATCTTCTAGCCCTTTTCTTGGCCAGGATCACACTGGCACAAAATAAATAAAACAGGAAGGGACGAGGGAACTGAAGCTTATGTGCCCATGTAATTTCACATAGCGATTAATACTGCTGTGACACAGGGTAGTATATAAGTATCTGATAAAACACTGGGACACAAACGGGTCTTCTTTTAGTCCTGTATAAGACAGAAAGCATCATGAAGCAGCATGAAGTCCATATTTCACATGGTAGCGGATAAGAGCATACCAGGTGCAGGCTGAGGAAGAGTTTTCTCCTTAAAATCCCATTATGGATAAAGTATGAAGAGGGCAAATACAGACTAATGGAGAAACAGAAAGTCATCAGTAATTATGTGGTTAGCATTTTTACCTGAGGAGTGCTGAAAGTACCCATAGAAAACTTCTGAGATGAGGTGAGAGAGTCTGTATCAATTCCTATCAGTGTCCAGGACCAGGTCAGGTGTGGAGCATGTGGGGCAACCCCACTGAGACAGTGACTTTCTATATGCCTACAGGGAGCTGAAATTGGTGTATCTGTTCTAGCCATTGGCACCATGGGAAAACCTGGGTATTTTTTATTTACTGTCAGCTTTCACAGCTGTATTTTTAACAGTAGGACCTTATGCTCTTGACATGATATGCAGGACTGCATTCAAGCCTCAGTTATACCTTTGTAACCCCACTGAATTCAAGTAGTAACTCAGGACGGAGTCTAGACCAATATGGCTTTATCAAATGCAATCTCACTGAGAGCTCTATTTCTAAATGGATTTTTTAGTTAGTAAAGTGAAATAAATGTCCAGTAAATTTCTCAGAAAGCTATTCCCTTTGAAAAGTAAAATAAACATTTATAATAGATTAAACAAACAGCACTAACAAGAAAAACAGCAGGTAATGTCAGAGACGTGCCAAAGAATATAAACCCCTCTGTTTGGTCTTAATATTTTTAAAACAGTGTATGTCAGTCAATGTGTCTTAATGTGCTGTTGTGTTATCTCAAAGACTTTGGTACTCTATCTCTGCTACTACTATTGTTTTGCCCTCAGGCATTTGCTTACACAAAATATAACTGAACTGAATATAATAGAGCTGAACTAGAATTAGCAAGTCTCCACCCATTTTAGAAATACTGGAAGCTGTGATGTTAGCCAGGCCTCCAGCTTTTTTTCTTTATATTACAGTGATAAGAGCTCTTTCTGGAAGCCTTAGTTGACATAACATTGAAAAGTATATACTTTTTTTGCTGTCTGCATCAGGAATGGCATTATTTTTATTGTATTTATATTATTTAAAAGTATTTACCTCAAGGGTAAGAACAGACCATGATTTAATTCCTACTATTTACTCCTTTTATTGTTTCAGTGACCAGTATTAAAATCCATGATGGCAAGCAAACGCTATCAGGAAGACTGTCCTGTACTGCTTAAATTTTTGTTCAGAATCACTTAGCTTCCTTGAATACTGCATAGTGGTTTTTGCTTTCTTGGTGGCTTGTTCTCCCACTGAAGACCAAAGAATTAAGAAATGCACCTCCTATTACTATTACTGGAAGCTGTGTGTTTAAATCTTCCTAGGAATCAATGCAAGGAAAAAACCTATCGAATTAAAGCTAATCTGTGTTGCTAGAATACCAGCACTCCAAATATTAATTAAGTTCTGAGGCTCAGAAACAATGTGCAACTCATCAAGTAAAACATCCAGTTTAATACTGGAGGAGCCTAGGTTGCAGAGTTCCTATTGATGTCAGTGGAATGCAGGGCCCAGCCTTATGGAAAATGCTTAAAGCCTTCCAGTAGAAGTCCCTAAACTAAGGGATTAATCCCTCTGATAAGGAAAAAGTCAACACTGCATTTGTTTGGTAAGAGCTAGATCCAGACTCTTCTCCAAAATTCGAATATTCTCATAAACACAGCATACAAATAATATTAGGAATAAATCTGAGTACTTTCCTGGTGTGAAAAGAAGAAAGTATAAAGAGCCAGATAGATAACAGATAGAGCTTGCCAAATAATATTGCAGACACAGTAACAAAAGGAAGCCCTGTGAGTCCTGAAAAGCAACACAGTCTGGTTCAATAGCAAATTCTAAGGGTATTGTCGTAACAGGGTACTGGCAGACTGGAGCCTCTCAGTCAGTTATAAACACAGTGTCTACAAGGTGCTGTGAGTCAAAAAGCTCTCTTGTTCTCTCATGTTGGGCAACCACATGTGAAAACCATATGAGATTAGCCCAAATTGCTTGACCAGGCTATGTTGCTTGCAGAATTCTGCAAGAATGATACACCTCATTCGCCCCCTTCTTCTCCTGAGCCCCAGTGCCTGCTGCAGAGGGTAGAGCAGGGCACACATGCTCTCCAGGCAACAAAAACCTACCTCAGACCAGAATATTAATCTCTTACAACTATTCTTCACATGAAGAGTCCTAATTAATTCAGCTGAGCTACCTATGTGAATAACAGTTTGTGTGTTGTCAGTGAAGGCTAAACAATTTAAACTTTAATTCACCACAAGTCTGATCAATAACCACTAGTATACGTGGATCATCTGGTTAATTAAACAAGTTACTTTTGCTAGCGTAAACAGGCTGTACAGAAAAAAATACAATGTGTTCGGGCTGGAATACTGCAGACAGTTTGTCAGGAATTTTGGTTTTCTTTCAGTCTGCTAAGAAAATTTTTCTCTGAGAGCCCTATCTAGTCTTCCTTTCTTTCTTTTTTCTTTCTTTCTTTTCTTCTTTCTTCCTTTTTTCTTTTTTTCTTTCTTTCTTTCTCTCTCTTCCTTCCTTCCCTCCTTCCCTCCTTCCTTCCTTCCCTCCTTCTTTCCTTCCTTCCTTTCTTCTTCTTTTGGAATTCACAGCTGGTAGGTGTAGAAACTGTTTACAAAGAAGAAATACCAGGATGTCTAGCTATTTTCTTCAGAAAGTCTAACTGTTCTGATGGGTTTGGTTGAGTGGCCTTTTAGACATATACGTCTGTATTTCTTATTTTCTGTCTTAAGTTGTGTTTTTACTGAGTACTGAGCTTACTTAAATTAAGGTAAATTGATCTTTTGAATTTTAAAGGCATGTTTTAGCAACACATTAGACACTGGCTGTGTATTTGGTGCTGTTAATTGGATTCTGTCAGTAAAGCAAAGAAAAAAGCCATCTACTGAATTTACTTCATCACCAGTTCACAAGTTTATAATCGGACATGACCATTCAGTGAAGTGCTCTGCCCATCTATAAATTAATGTAATCTTAACCTGATATAACAGACATACCATCATGCCTGAGGGTAACAGAACAACCATTTCACACCTTTCTGTTCTTTTTAGTTTTCTCACTTGCCTTTATTTTGAAGAAAATTATTTCACCAAATCTCAGGTCAGCATGAGGATAGATGGTTTCTTTCTTATTAATAAAGTAATCAGAAATTTGTTTAAATCATGTTTTACATTGTTATAATGGCAAATCTGGGTTTTCTGATTAATTCCATTAAGTATTAATTTATATTTAATAAAGGAGAGTTCAACCTATTTTTTTCATAAAGAAGCTTTTGTGAGATGAATAAAAGTAACCTTAAATGGTATGTTTGTCTATAAAGTGGAAAAGATAACTTCTAAATAAAATTATGACATTGACAAGCTGGTGCTTCCAAAGGGTGATAAAAAATTGAATTTGTACTGATAGACTTTTAAGATAGATCCAGTAAATCACTTTCTAGCACTACCTTTTTCTCTCCCTTGATTAAAAAGAGAGAGTTCAAGTTACCTGAAACAAGTTCAAGAACATAAATTTAAGACGTCTAAGTTGTGCTAGATGAAACCTACTTAAATGGTTGATATATTTCTTTCCTAGACGGTATAGTTAAGACCCTTCCATGTCTTTGTCTTGGCTTCTGTAACAAAACTATTTTGAATTCTAAGTCTCTCTTAGGGCCTGAGTTTCCTTCTGTTCTCTTTACTAAGTAAAAATGCCAGTTGTTTGAGCCAGATTTACTCTGTGGAGCATAGATGGAAAGGAACCATTTGGTTCCTCCGTTCCACCTGCTGCTACTGCTGGCAGCCTGGGCATATAATCCATTTCCCAAACTGATCAAGCTTAAAACTAGTTCATTTTTTTCCCCACGCTATTCTTATTGGGAAGCCACTCCAACATGTTTTTCTGATGGCTGAAGCCCCCTCATTTCCATCATAAATGCTTTCATGGCTGGTTCATTCCCATTGGTCATTTTGCCAACATTATCTTTTGCACAAATAGCTGGTTTATCTTAACATGGTTCATCCTGTTGCTTTTAGTCCGTAGCATAAGACCTTGCATTTTGCCTTCTTGAAATCCAGTCTGTTTTTCTGAGGACATTACTTCTCATAATCCTTGTCTTCCTCTATGCTATTCCAGCCTCTTTTATCCAGCTCTTCAACAGATTTGACTCTCCTTTTCACAGGCCACTAAACAGAAGCTAACTAAATTCAGAAATGTATCTACTTTGTTACACTTTCTTTACTATCAGAAATATCCTAACCGTAATTCATCTTCAGGAAGAGCAGTAGAGTAGATGACTACCTGGAGTCTTTTCTGGACGTTTAGGAAATTCTGCGGTGGAGGTGCTCCATCAGTTTTCCATTCAAAAAGACATAGACAAGAAATATTCCTTCTTCCCCAAAGCTCAATCCTTTTAGAATGATTCATTTAATGAACAGTAGATTATCCCAGTTGGGGATTGTCAGGAAAGGCACAAAGCTTTTAAAAATTTGGCTAGGTCATCCATCTTTACATACTAAAGGGACCACACAGTTCCCACATATCTAGTCAGTGTGACCATGAGTGTTTTCCTTATAAAGATACTGGAGAAATACTTTGTCTTTGGATTGCCCCTTCATATCCTCAAAACAATTGCAGGATTTAAGGCAGGGTCTACACACAATATATGCTAGATTAGTGCTTTTTATTGATGCCATGTTGATAACAACTGACCCTTGATTCCTATGCTGTTGCACACTGTTATGATGCGTTGAAGGAGTCAGTCTTACCTATGTGATTTGCTAAACTGAACACAGCCTTGGATGATACTTGAATAAGGAGTTAGCAGTGGTATAACGGAAGTACAAGTTGCCATTTGCTTTGGAAAAGGGATGCAGGGAAAACATGTTCTCAAGGCTTGCTAGAAGACCATCAGGGAGAAAGTGAAAGAAAAAGCGGGGAGCACCCTTACAGCTCTATGATTTATTAGTGTTTTGCATACTTTTGCAGAGCTCATAAAGAATAAAAGATAAAAGGCACTAGGCCTGCCAGTCTGGGCTGTGTTCTTTGTAATAAGGTAAAGACAATCAATTAAAATACAATATTGTATGATCATAAGGTCATCTCAGATTTTGCTTTATTTGTGGCCATTCTGTTGTCAGAAGAACACTATTTTCTGCCAAACTGGCACTAAATTTCATGGCCATATGGAAGGTGATGTAATTTCACCATTTCCAAATGTTTTGCAGAAATTTAAGATAGATTTATCTTGGGATTTGGGGATTTGGGGGATTGCTTGTTTGTTTGTTTGTTTGGGAGGGGTGCTTTTTGGCTTCAGCCTCAGTATTTGAATAACATGGGCAGAAACTGAAATCAAGATGGCAGCATTTATTCCATTGAGAAAAGATGGCAAGCATTTTAACCACCTCTGTTCATTGATTAGGATTTTGAAAGGCTGACTGGGAAAACTGTGTGTGTTAATGAGACTAATAGCTACAGTGAATTTTTTGAGATGAAGACTTGTTCTAGCTTAAAAGTTGATGACTCATATTTTGAGCATGGGAGCAAAAGATAGTCAGCACACTGGATCTGAATACTGTGGGTACCATGTCTTATGTTACTATTTCAGCTCTACATTTGTATTATTTTTTTTCTTTTTAGTGTTGAGGTAAATCAGAAGAGAATTTAAAAAATTTCTAAACAGGTATTTTACGGCAAATAAAGGGATGTCCAGTTTTAACTCATTTTGGCAAAGCCTAAGCAGGTCCTTTTTCTTCTTTACAAACATTTATGTTCTATTAGATGATAATCCACTGAAACTAATTCCTGTTCATGCCTATGTTGAAATTTACGATGTGCTGACAAACAACTTGTGTGAGTTTGCTTTCGTGTCTCTAACACTGCAAAAGCACCTTGTCTCAGTTTAGATTTTGTAAAAATGTGGAAGCCACTATAAATGTTCATCTAACAAATGCCTTTTTTTCCCCAAATTAAATATTTTTCTGTTCCAAGTCAGGACAATAAAAGGTACAGAGCCAAGGTTGTTTGAAAAGATGCAGAAAGACAATCCCGGATAAATACTAGGTAATAGGATAACTGATATTTCAGAATAGAGGATAGAGATTTCACCCTTTCTCCTCTCCTTTTAATTTTGTTCTACAGATGGCAAAATTGCCCAAGAAATGTCACTGCACAAATAGAAGAGAAAAGGCCAAAACCGTGAGTAATTTTTTAAAAGTATTGTTCAGTATTTGCCAAGGAGAGCATAAGTTAGGGTGAATGGTTCAAACCATCTGTGATTAAAGATCAGCCATACAATTGGAATAAGAGAAAAGAAAAAGAAAAAAAAAATGTTTTTAACTGATCACAAGGTACTCTGGAATGGCACAGCCATTGAATTAAATTCAGAGACTGAGACTGGCTACAGTTTTGAAAGTTGGAACAGAGTGAAAGAAGTGAAGTGAAAAACAAGTGGTGTAATTCTTGCTTAGCCTTTCTGCATAATGGGAAAATTCTTCTGTGTTCAAGATGGGCTAGCTCATAACACTGAGTGCACAAAACAGTCACAGCAATAAGAACCCAGTTACAGCTCAGAACAGTAAATAACTGAATGACTGAAAGATGAGAAATGCTTAGTCTCCAAGAAAGCTTTGCTAGCTGCTGTGTGGGATTAGAGAATTTTAGTTACACATATATTGGACAATGCCTTGAGACTAATCATTATTCAACAGTGTCAGCAAAGTCCAATCAGATTTGGAAAGCGTAAAGCTTCCAACATGAAAATTCTTGCCTGTATGTTAAATTTGGAGGCCAGTGATGTGAACAATATGGTGTGTGCCAAATGAGGATTGACAGAAGTGCATCAGCATTAGGAAATGCATAGTGTTGAAAGAGACAGTGGTAGAAGGAACGAAGAGTTCATTTTCATCAGGGAAATGCCATTCTCACTGTCCTATGATGATTCGGTGTACAATATTTTGCCTGTTATTATTTGGGTGGATAACTTCTTTCAGGAAGGCATATGATGTAGAGTTATCTGTGTACTTGAAGAAGCTGTGTACTTGAGGAAAAGATGTGTCTCATGACAGAAATATCAACTGGCTGATCTTAGAAACCAACATGCGGAAACAACAGGTGTTAAACACAGACATATTATTAACTTAACATTTCATAATAGATTTGTCATTCATTTTGATCACCAAAACAGTGGACTATATTCATACACCAAGTGAAACAGTTTAAAAAGTATCATCTGTGTTGTTAAATCAAGTCACTGCTTGGGAAACAATGGCAGGTATCTGGTAAATGCTGGGAATAATAGCTAAATACCTCAAAGCAAAATGCATATTGCATATTATTGGTGCTCATTTGGGTAAAAAAAAAAAATGGAGATAGCTAAAAACTAAGCCGAGAAAGTCTGCATGAATGTCAAAGAGATGAAAGATTTCATTTTGACCATTTGGTCTACATCAAATGGGCCTACTGAGCTCATTACAACATAAAGAATGAGCTCCTTTTATCACATACTGAAATTCTGACCTTAAAGTAACCTTTGAAAGCAGTATTCTCCTTTGCCTATAGGGGAAAAAAAAATTGAAAGGATATGCTATGCTTAGTATGGCCAGACATCTTTACCACCACATGATACATTTTTAAGATCTCTCTGAGAGTCATATATTTTTGAATTTTAATTTATATTGATTGATGTAGAAGTACATCAGTGCTTGATAATGTAAATGTTTGAGAGTTTGTAAAAGAGTTATTCTTTCGAAGGCTCTGAGAACCATCTACAGTTGACATGATAACATAAGGAAAAATGTGGGCAAGACAGAGCCGTAAAATCCTAGAGATACTGCAGAGGATTAGTCATTAACATGTATTATAAAGGCATTTTCATTGAACCACAAAAATAGAGTCATGGTCTGGATACAGAAGGGCCAATTAACTGTTTTCCCTGTTTGTTTTACTTTAGATTTTGCCTTTGCTTTCATATAGACCCTGTTCTTCCTGCTGTCATGGTTTAACCCCAGCCAGCAACTAAGCACCACACAGCCGCTCGCTCACTCCCCCCCGGGTGGGATGGGGGAGAGAATCGGAAGAGTAAAAGTGAGAAAACTCATGGATTGAGATAAAGACAGCTTAAAAGGGAAAGCAAAAGTCACGCATGCAAGCAAAGCAAAATAAGAGATTCATTTGCTGCTTCCCATCAGCAGGCAGGTGTTCAGCCATCTCCAGGAAAGCAGGGCTCCATCACGTGTAACGGTTACTTGGGAAGACAAACACCTTCACTCTGAACATCCCCTCCTTCCTTCTTCCTCCAGCTTTATATGCTGAGCATGACGTCCTATGGTATGGAATATCCCTTTGGTCAGTTGGGGTCAGCTGTCCCGGCTGTGTCTCCTCCCAACTTCTTGTGCAGCCCCAGCCTCCTCACTGGTGGGGTGGTGTGAGAAGCAGAAAAGGCCTTGACTCTGTGTAAGCACTGCTCAGCAATAACTAAAACATCCCTGTATTATCAACACTGTTTCCAGCACAAATCCAGAACATAGCCGCATCCTAGCTACTATGAAGAAAATTAACTCTACCCCAGCCAAAACCAGCAGACCTGCCCAGCACATAAGATCTTTAAAATGATGTATTTTTCAGTTTTTTATTCAGAACATTCTCTTTTCTACAAATTGGAACCAGAGCTGTTACATCACTACTATTAGCAATATTCAGGTTTAACAAATATTCCAAATAGTATGACTAAGGTTTACTCAGTCAAGAGTTATTTCTCTATGAATCTGTTTGCTGTTGCATACCTATTTCACCACTAAAGATCATCGTAGGAAGGAATTATTTTAATATGTGTGGAACTGTCAAAATAGTGACATTAGGATAACCTTTACAAGTGATTTCTACTTCTTTAAGTACCTGCCAATTGCCATTCTACTAATTACTGACCATTCAGTAATGGGAATTTACAAATTATGCAATGCCCTCATTCCTCTGCCTGTCATAATTCTGATCTTATCACTATAATGAACATTTTAGCTTTTTAAACTATGAAATAGGAATACCCAGAAATAACACGGACTAACTACTATCTAGTAACAATAAATATGTGCATCTCCATTTGATCTTGTATTAGAATCATGTCCTTAAGATTGCGCACATGCCTAAAATTCAATGTGTACAAAAGTGTTTGTTGTTCTGACATCTAAAGTAGGAAAATTTCTGATAGTAAAATTAGCCACATGCTAATGAATTTGTATAATGAAAACCTCTGTACATGAAGATAATTTATTCCTTCAGTAAAAAGAGTCGTGCTGTTCCTAAAACTATGTTGAATACAGTTAAATAATTTGAATGGTAGTTTCTAAGTAATTTGGAATTTGATCCACAATGTTAAGCAGTTTTTGAAGTCACTTTTAGTAAAATATCAGGTGCAATTAAAAGTCAAGGCATGTCCATCTTCCCTGACGGATGAGAGCCATTTGAACGGAAAAAAGACCTTAGTGCAGTGTGGTGGGTTGACCCTGGCTGGATGCCAGGTGCCCACCTAAGCCGCTCTATCACTCCCCTCCTCAGCTGGACAGGGGAGAGAAAATATAATGAAAGGTTCGTGGGTTGAGATAAGGACAGGGAGAGATCAGTCACCAGTTACTGTCATGGGCAAAACAGATTCAACTTGGGGAAATTAGTTTAATTTATTACTAGTCAAATCAGAGCAGGATAATGAGAAATAAAACTAAATCTTAAAAACACCTTCCTCCCATCCGTCCCTTCTTCCTGGGCTTAACTTTATTCCGGATTTTCTCTACCTCCTCCTGCTGAGCAGCACAGGGGGACGGGGAATGGGGGTTGCAGTCAGTTCATCACACGTTGTCTCTGCTGCTCCTTCCTCCTCAGGGGGAGGACTCCTCACACTCTTCCCCTGCTCCAGCATGGGGTCCCTCACATGGGAGACAGTTCTCCACGAACTTCTCCAATGTGAGTCCTTCCCATGGGCTACAGTTCTTCATGAACTGCTCCAACATGGGTCCCTTCCACGGGGTGCAGTCCTTCAGGAACAGACTGCTCCAGCGTGGGTCCCCCACAGGGTCACAAGTCCTGCCAGCAAACCTGCTCCAGCGTGGGCTCCTCTCTCCACGGGTCCACAGGTGCTGCCAGGAGCCTGCTCCAGCATGGGCTTCCCATGGGGTCACAGCCTCCTTCGGGCATCCACCTGCTCCGGTGTGGGGTCCTGCATGGGCTGCAGGTGGATATCTGCTCCACTGTTAACCTCCATGGGCTGCAGGGGACAGCCTGCCTCACCATGGTCTTCCCCACGGGCTGCAGGGGAATCTCTGCTCCGGCACCTGGAGCACCTCCTCCCCCTCCTTCTTCCCTGACCTTGGTGTCTGCAGAGTTGTTCCTCTCATATTCTCACTCCTCTCGTCAGCTGCAGTTTGTTGCGCAGTTTTTTTCCCCTTCTTCTTAAATATGTTATCCCAGAGGCCCTACCACCATCACTGATGGACTTGGCCTTGGCCAGCGGCAGGTCCGTCTTGGAACCTGCTGGCATTAACTTTATTGGACATAGGGGAAGCTTCTAGCAGCTTCTCACAGAAGACACCACTGTAGCCCCCCCAAGACAAAAACCTTGCCACGCAAACTCTAGACAGTGCAGCTATTGCAGAAGGTACTGTTGTACATAGAATTATTTTGAGATTAACTGGCAGAAGAATGATGGTGTCATAGCAGAGTTTTTAATCTGAAAAATACTAACATTGTTCTAATCGGAAAATGTCTAATCTTTCCAAACTTCTCTAGTTTGCAGTGAAGCTTCTCAGTTCTGTTTGTGAAAGGTAAGAGAAGTGTAGAGGAAGCACCCAGTGTGGAAAATCAGTTTGGCTGCAACAGCCAGAGGTATTTCTGTATCTAGTGAAGAATATAGGCACCCTGCAAGGTTTTATAGAAAAGGCCACAGCACATAGGCCTTTAAAAATATCACTAGATACCTATCCTCATATCAAGGCCACTGAACATCTTTTTAAATCTGGACCTATTTCTTTATCTAGAAATAAAGATTGAATAGTATTAAATCTAAAGCTTCTTTATAAAAAAAAAGTGGAAACTCAGTGATGCTTCTTGTAAATATTTTAACTCCAGATGGATAAGAAGTACCTTTTTTTAAGTTTACTTCTTAATCTCTGCTAATCTCTCTGGAGATTAACTTTAATCTCCAGAAGGCATTTTCAGACGTTGCCACATACAATTTTCAGTAAAATATGATCACTTCTTCCAGCATGTCTCCTTAGACTGTATGGCCTCATCTAAACTAGAGATGAGCATAGCAACAGACTAGAGGCAGGTGGCAAAAGGGCATTCTGTCCACACAAGATATCTTATTTCAATCACAAAAGCATTGACTGCACAGAGGACCATGCCCATACAACATGGTCTGTGTGGTGTTAACTTATCCTTTCATGCTTGTCAGACTTTTCTAGTGCAGATGCATAATGGCTGTGGTTTATAGCATCTGTTTTCTCCCATTCTTGATTTTAGTTATGCATCTGAGGCAGAGGGGGTATAAGGTTTTCAAAAGCTGTAATCTTCCACTAGATTCTGACACTGAGAGTACTATGACTATGACAACCCTCCAGTACAAGATATAGCTGTTTTAGTATTCTTAAATTGGTACTTCTTTTTGATAGTAAAGTTTTAAATCACTGTGTTTCTTATAGTGATGCGCTGTGTTGCAAGCATACAAACTAAGAGCCTCACCTTATGAGGTGCGGTTGCTTTTACCAGGTGTCAAACATTTTCAGCTTACATTTTAAGTAGTTACCTCTGTATCTGTCAGGCCAAAGAAATACAATAGGTGGGTTCTGTTTGTTTGTGTTTTTTTTTTTTTTTCCCAAGGTGCTGAGCACATGCATCTTCCCTTTTCAGTTTAATTCAAATTCTGCATGTTTTTCACCTCTTAAAACATTCAAATGGATTTGAATGTCTTTGGCCATCAGAAGTAGCAGCACACAGAAGGAGGATAAGTACAGATCCCAGTGGTTTTCCCTGTTCTCTTAACAAGGATGATGGATGATGTGAAACCCAGAAGGAATTCCCTTAGCTATAATGGAGCAGCAATAACAGGAGGGGCTTCAAAATGTCCAAAAGGCCCACTGGAACATCCTTCAGCAGTGCCCCTCAGCAGTCAGACAGACCTAATATTGCAGACTATTACTCTGATTATAATAATATACATTCATGTTCCAAATTAATACATAAAAACTTTAATACTACAGTTACATTTTAAAGAAAAAAAATCTATCCCTGTTTCTTTGGTGTTAAACTCACCTTTCTAAAGTTCCTCTGGGTCCTAAGAGTGAGTGCTTTATTATAACTCAAGCAGAATTTGGGGAGGTCAGGTGAGCATTCTGAGGTCTCCGCTGAGAGGAAAATGATGTTAGGGTTGGGGTTTCTTTCTCCTCTTTGCCAGGAATCACATGATGTTGATGTAGATGGCATCTTCCTCCTCAGCCTTGGGTATGCTTCGGTTCATTTTTATACGTTCTGTTAACTTGGTCTGCCTACATGCTCTTTCTCTTCACTGGTTTCCAATTATTTAGTTTATTTATTCTCTTTGTTATCTCTAAAAACATGTTTTTACCTGAACAATTCCAGGTTGTACTCCTGTAGTGACCTTTGGTTATTGTGATTTGTGTTTCCAGTACAAGACCTTTAGTATCACCGTATGTCTGTACTCTTCCACACCACATTTTATTCTAGAGTCATTCAATGTACACAGAGTAAACACCTGTTATTGCTATAAATTAAGGCTAAACTAAAATAAATTTCGACAATAGTTATCTGATTGCTAGATCAATTGCTATCACAGCTGAATGAGAGAAGCCTAGACAGGTCTAGAGACCCTGCACTTGTCAGACTAACAAAAAACTTGTGGTCTTTAAGAAATAATAGCGAAGTTATATTTTACTGGGCTACAGTTTGCCTGCTTCAGCTGTTTCTGGACCTTGTCATATTCTCTAAGGCTTTACACCAGAGTTTCAACCTTCCTTTTTGTCTTGGGAACCAATCATACTGGGAAGCGAAGCACCTTTAGCAAGAGATCTGGGTAGTACCACATACTGTATTTTTAGGACACTTGTTTATTCAGAAGACCTGGAATCAAAGATAGGCAAACCATCATCTGTACGAATTGCACTTGAAAAAAATGGGAGAATTCCAGCATAGCATTGTCACCTTCTATAGCCCAAAACCATAATCCATACCCACACAGACGAATGTGCACATCCGTGATTCTGTTGATGTGTCTAGAACTTGTTGGTGCAGTCACAACCTTCATGGTTAGAAGCTGTCCTGATGTCAATTACATGGTAATGAAAAGTGCATGTTATTCTCAGGCGTGTGGTGGGGTACAGTGGCTTTTTGCTTGGATTGAACCACAATTGATGGGTGGAGTATAAGCATCTCCTCAGCATTTTCCAGTCACTTACTTGCTATCTCCCTTTTCAGCAGTGCAGCCCTAATGAGTCCTACAGTTAAAACACCTAAAGATCACTAGGCATTTTACACAGAATGTAGGTGCTGCACCTGAGGGTGTGAATCCCAGAAAGAAGCAAGGCATTGTGAAGCTGAGCCTAAGTTTCCCATGGGAATCTAGCTCCACAGAAACAGTTTTCTGGAAAAGACTTATACAATGTAATGAGGATTAAACAAATCTTATTAGCAAGACAAAGCTAGAAGGCAGAGGTAGCATCTGTTGTTAGACCATCCAATAAAACTTGGAAAAACATACAAACTTTCAGAAGCTCTTCTAAAGGAGTAATTTTATAGTACTTTTTCTAGAAACCCACAGGAGGTCACCTAAGAGCATCGTATCTAAAAAGTGCTATTGGCTGGCTTAGAAACCATCCATATAGAAGTTATCACTCACAGATAAAATCTACAGGATTTACTCCAAACTATGACAGCATAAGCAATAATTAATAATTCTGGATCTGAAAGAACTCAACATCACCAGTAATGTTTTAATTTAATTTGATTTAATCACACTGTAAAGAAAATATAACTATAAGCATTTTGAAAAAAGGGAAACATTTAATGAACATGTCATGGTTTAACCCCAGCCAGCAACTCAGCACCACGCAGTTGCTTCCCCCTCCCCCCTCCTAGTGGGGTGGGGAGGAGGAAGAAAAAAAAAGTAAAACTCGTGGGTTGAGATAAGAACAGTTTAACACCTAAAGTAAAATAAAATACACTACTAACTACTACTACTACTACTATAATAATAATAATTGTAATGAAAAGGAATAAAACAAAAAAAAAAGAAATAACACCCAAGAAAAGACAGGTGATGCACAATGCAATTGCTTACCACCTGCTGACCAATGCCCGAGCAGCAATCTGCCCCTCCTGGCCAACTCCCCCCTGCTTATATACTGGGCATGACATTCTATGGTATGTAATATCCCTTTGACTAGTTCAGGTCAGCTGCCCTGGCTATGCTCCCTCCCAGCTTCTTGCACACCTGCTTGCTGGCAGAGCATGGGAGACTGAAAAGTCCTTAACTTAGGATAAGCGCTGCTTAGCAACAACTAAACCATCAGTGTGTTTTCAACAGTATTCTCACACTAAATCCAAAACACAGCACTGTACCAGCTACTAAGAAGAAAATGAACTCTATCCCAGCTGAAACCAGGACAGAACAGCAAAGTGCTCTTCACTTATTAAGCTTCTTTTCACACACTCTGTCCGTGTGAAGACAATGACTAGTAAAAATTACCAGCATTAAATTACTACAGTGCAAATGACAGTGCCATTAATAGTTTTATTAGTTCATTTCTATGTCTTTTTAAGTATAATGGACCTATTAATGTTGAAACTTAATAACAGTTCTGATGGTGCAATCACAAAAATAATTTTCTGTGATACTTCTATTTGTAAATACAGGAAGTCTGAGAACAAAGTTTCCTTTCCTTGCCCTTTCTTGACCATAGATGTTGGGCGAGATTAAGTTTTCAATGCTGAGCTGCAGCAAGTTGAACAGAACAGTCTTAAGTAGAACACCCCCCAGCCCATACCCCATGCCCCGGGGGCAGCAGTGGGTCTGCACTGCCCTTTGTATGCCTGAGTGGAATAATGAAACCCCACAGGTTTAAGAGAAAGAAGCAAAGATCACAGCCAGAAAATAACTGGAGAAGTGTGGAAAAAAGAGGGGAGTATGTTGTGAAGAGTGGGAAAACATGCACAAACAAAAAAGAGTAAGTAGAGATTAAAAAGTAACAGGAAGAAGGAATTAGAGGAGATAAATGGGAAGAGTATAACAGGAGTAGCATAATGCTAAGATATTAGACTACATGAGCAGTAAGTCCACTGACATTTTGAATTAAGACCAATTCAGTTATTTTATACTTTTCAAAAATGTCAAGGTGTACCCTAGTTGATACAGTCAATTTGCAAAAAAATAATGAATGACTTCAAGTACTACTGTCTTTATTATGGACATATCTGCTGTGCTAGTTTTTCTTCTCATTTCAAAGAGGAGACTGCTTAGTTCCTTACTTAAGTTTGGGGGTAAGATTTAACCTCAGGAAAAAAAAAGTATGTATCATGGAAATCCTGCCTATGCTAAGTGAGAGCTTTGCCCTACACTTTTCTTCTGAAAGCTTTCTTCAATTTAGCCCTGTGTTTTCTATTATACACATAGAGTTTGAGCCTCTATTGCACCTGAATTTAGTATTCTGCATCCTGACCTTTTAGAAGGGAGACAGCTTCTGAGTCAATGGACTGTGTAATGCCAAAGTTCAGGTGTGGTGTCCATTGCCAATCTTTCCGCAGACTTTGAAATTAAGGGCCACTACCTCTTGCTGTACTGCAGTTTCAAACAAGTTTTGACTCTGGAAAAAAACCAAGGTATTCATTAATGACTATATCAACAGTATTATTGACAGAAAACCAAAACAAAATTCTGGGTATGGCTTTTACAAAATAGATTAACCGTATAGGACAGCATAAGACAGGCAAATAGGTTGTACCATTCTCAGAATAACTCCCTTCTGGACAATGGAGTAAGGCCAAGTTTGCATTTGTCCCATTGGATTAAAAAAATGAAATGTGGAAATAAGTCCTTTGCTTCAAAACTAGAGATTTTTTATTAGAACAGGAGACTGAATTGTACAGCAGAATCTCCGAGGTTCTGGTTTAAGAACTTTAAGGAGTCTGATATTGGCTCTAGATAAAATATATAGAACTAAATGGACCATGAATGCTGTTTGTAAAATAACTTCTGTGCTTTAGAATTTAACACATATTTCTATCCTGAGCAATACATAAACTAATATTTAGTGGCTTAAATATACTCAGCCGCTTGTTCCTTTAAAATGTACTACCATAAATCTTCTGTATCTTCACTGATATCCAGGCCGTCTCATTGTAATTTCCATTTAAGTTGGAGACACCTCATGCCAACTGCTTTCAAATTATAAAAATTAGTTTTTAACCTTCTCTCTGAATGCTGCATTAGATCTTGGATATTACAACAAATATAGCTGAGACAGGTCAGTAGATCTTGACTGTATTTGTATTCGTTGTCTGTGTAGGCCTGGAAACTGAAAAAAATCAGTGAGGGAACCTTCAAATTTAAAGAGAGTTTCTTTGCCTGAGCATACTTGAGTGATACTTACTGTGAGACTGAGACTGGTTGAATTATGTCCATCTTGCTGTGGCTCTAGTTCCACTGGAATATTGGTGGAAGAGGAATTTTAAAGATGAAAAGAGAGAAGTTAACATCTGAGCTATGCAAAAATAAAGACATCTCATGTTAAATAAATAAAATATATCTCATGGGGCTGTTGATCATACTGACCTGATTAAATAAACATGGTACCTCATTCTGCCTTGTGAAATTCTCCTGTTCTTCCTGTGAAAGTGCACTATCCCCTTAATGTACTGCTGAGGAATGCAGGGCAGATATCATCAGGAGGGATCAATGAAGGAAAGAATATTCAAACAGTGAAATATCTACCTTGGATTATATCCTAATTGGTTATTACATTAGTCTAAATTTATTTCACTCTCATATTACCTTATTTGAGTCATTAGAGACTAATGAAAGCTAATGTCAATTAGTTAAATCCTTGTTATGTTCCATCTACCAGTCATCTGTGAACTGCACTGTATAAGAAATAGGCACTGATGCATTTCCTAATTAATAAAATAATACTTTGGGAAGAGGGAGGGAAGGGAGATGTCTTTTCAGATTTCCTGTAACTCTTCATAATTCAAAAAGCTTGGTTGTTTTCTTATGAATTTGTAATTGAGAATCCATTATCTCATGTGACAGTATATTCAGTATAGTGCATTCATGTTTCTCTTTTTAAAAAAATAAATAAGGTTTTATTCATAGAGGTAAACAGTGGCAAAGAGCTATTGCAAGATATCCTCTTGTGAACTGTCAAGAGATCCTCTGTCAATCTCACTCACGACAACCTCCTGCTCTTCTTGTATCTAGAGATTCAGGTCCTAAGCTTGCCCTTTCCAGGCCATTTCTAAGTTTGTCCTTTCTAAGTATGAACTTGGGTAAACTACATTTGACCTGCATACCTGGATTTCCTGCCTATGAAATCTCATAAGTAATAGTACCTATCTCAAAAGGGAGCCTCTAAAGAGGTGGAAGAGGTGATAAAAAATATACCACTTTTTAAATTTTTAATATTACAAAAAGCATCCTCATTCCAAGATGCTCTAACGGTCAGTCAGTATGTGCTGGAAATCCAGTTCCCCTTTTAAGGCAAGTATTACCCCCAGACACTTCTGGCTGACCTTCCTGTCCTCTGCAGAGATGTATGTTGCAATGAACGCATATTGGGTTTTCCCTCTTCAACAACAAAAGATCAGACATAAGTCCACCCTTTTACATGATGAGAACAAAGGATTGCTCGCTCTATATCCTTCTGTCCTTAATGCTGTAAGATAGCTAACTGCAAATAAATGTGCTTAAAGACTATGCACCTGATTAAGCCATAATTTAAACACCTTTCAGCGATGCAACCAGAGTCTGAATGTGGCTCAAACTCTGAGGACGGCTGCCTGGCATCTGTGGGGCAGGACAAAGGCAAACTGTAAACAACAAAGGCATGTAGCAGGGCGCCTGCCTCAGCTACCTGCCGAGAAATCTTTGAAGGCATTATGCCGCTGTTGAAATACACTTAATGGTGGGTATTTTTAACTTTTGTTGTTGAGAACTCATCTGTCCCACTGAGTTTCATTTCTTTTGTGACATTGAGCCTCTTTAAAACCGTAAATAATGAAAGCACAATTTTCTTTGTGCTCTAAAAGTTCTCCTCTCCACAAAATATTAGAATAGAAGTTCAAGAGCATAAATAAGCTTTTTCATAAAATCTAAGCAGAAATATCTTTCTATCGAGTAGTTTGTATACATTTTTGACAACAGGGAGTACATTTTCAGTGCACAGCTTAAGATTTTACAGAAGATTCAACTCTCATTAACTTTAAGAAGAGTTTTATAACTTGTTATTCATGTACCATGTGAAAGCTAACGCTTGGGTGTGACCCCTGAGTATCTACTCTTTCATAATTTTAACAAAGTGTCCAGTATCTGTGTCATTATTGGCAATAAGGTTTATTAAAAAAAATTATCACTGGCATTGAAGAGTACAGCTGTGGATAAGAGAGTGAGCGCATGCTTTGCTGAAAACTGCCAGGACACTGCTAATCAATGTGCAGTGCCACATAGTTATTGGCATTTCCATATGGAAAAGTATTTTTGCTTTAATATAGCAAAATGAAAAATAGTCAATGATGTTCATCATCCCTTATTTAA
Source organism: Gymnogyps californianus (assembly GCF_018139145.2). Classification (NCBI taxonomy): domain Eukaryota; kingdom Metazoa; phylum Chordata; class Aves; order Accipitriformes; family Cathartidae; genus Gymnogyps; species Gymnogyps californianus. Next base: position 74,742,501 of record NC_059472.1, on the reverse strand, counting down.
AGCTCTTCTCCTTGTTGTATATAGATTTGGCAATGCCAGCACATGGCAATGTTACCTGCTAAGAAACAAAGATCATTTAAAGTTTGCAGGCAAGAAGTTTTGTGGTGGGAGCACTGCTCTTGGGCACTAGAAATGCGGGTTCTGTGTCCTTTTCTCCTGGTGTCCTGCAGTGTAATATTGGGAAGGTCACCCTCAACTACATTTGAAAGAGTTTTGGTGGGAGTTATGTGCTTCACTATCCTTTCTCCCTATCATCACTCCTCCACCTTTTCCATGTCCCCTTTTGTAAACTGTGGCACTGACCTCCCTGTAAGGAATTTTAAGATCAATTAGTAAGAAGCTATGTATAAGAACTAGCATCATTAATAAGATTAATGGTATGATTGCATTGAACAAGAAATGAGCTAAAATGAAGTAGCATTAGCACAAGAACGTAGTAGTCTGTTTGTGTCCATTCAGTAATACCACTGGCAGCACTGCGATGCATCATTACATAAAGCAGTGGGCATGTTTACTCCAGGCTTTTTCAGTGTCAACCTTCTATGTCTGAATTTATTCATATCAATGGACTTACACTGATATTAAACAGAAGTTTATTCAGTGGTGGTGACTCAAGTTCAAGATTTAGAAAATTTTTGTTCAGTTACTGTACAGGGTACGTGCTTTCAGTTCTGATAGTGGGGCTGATTCTGCTTCCCCTGAATGTGGAAGCAAAATTTAGTGTTTCTGGACTGAACTGCACACTTTGCTAAAATATTCTGGGTGTCACGGGAGGGGCTCGGAGGTATATGGAAGATAAATAAGTTGTAGCATTTCCATATTTTGCATCCAACTGCTTACTGGGAAATGTTTTTATATGCATAAACTAATTTCCAAAGGGGCTCCATGCTACACTTCAAGGGATTTACAAAACCCAGATAGAAAAATGCTTCCAAAAAAAATGTAAGGAGGAAACTTTGCATCCTTACAGATTCAAGAGCTAGAAAGGAGATTTGGCACCAGAAAATGATATAGAAAATTCAGTTTTAGTTATTTGCATCTGCAGTTTAAAAGAGATGCAATACTGCCAAACAAACAGAGCTCAGCAGGATAGTTGAACGATCAAGGAAACTGCAAAAAGCTGAGCCTGCTTAAATTATGCAATGTTTTATACAATCTCATTAGTTTGCATACACAGACTATAGGCCCATTTCAGGAGCCTTTGCAAGGCAGAAGGAATAATATTCCTAGGAATGGTGGAATGTTTGTTTAATTAGGTTTGAAAGATTTGATTATATAATGGAATATGCATCACGGTAGACTAAGCTAAATGTTGGCGTTCTGATTTAATGTCTGTGTATACATACAAAGAGGACATCACAATAATTGGAGATTGTTCTTTTTTCACCTCTTCCCCCACCTGACTGTGTTTAAATTACAAGGTTATCACTGCAATAATCTCGGTATCAAATATCTGAGAAAAGACTCAACATTTAAATTTTTATAGATTTTAAATATGAATCAAGGCAAGCATATTACAGCTTTAAAGGATGATTGAAAAGTCAAGATGCCATGGTGCAATATCAGATATTGCACTGAATCAGCCTGCCTTTTATTCCATTGTTAAAAAAAAGAAAGAAACAAACCCCATATGTTAGAATGGCTTGTAAACAATTAACTCTTTATGAAGAAGTACTGTCAAGTCAAAACTGTGACAAGAAAACTTGTAAAGCAGGCTGCTTTTGGTTGTCGTAGTACAGGATAGCTGCTAGGGATTATTTTACACGGGAAAAAAATTATAGAGAAACCAAAACATCTTCACTGAACATTACTTTAATGCAATAGCAGACCCAGCTCTGCCAGGCGCAGAGCATTTCCTTCCTCTGAGCTTCTGAGGACTTTCAGATGCTGTGGAATATAACGGAACTTGAAGGTGGTTAACACTAAATGGCTTGAAACTGGACCCTAACTTTATGATTAAGTCCCAGATTTTTCCTGTGAATGTGCAAGTGGCTGGGCCTCCATATATCCCACCCAGCAGAAGCACCAGACTTAGAGTGCAGTTGCCTCCAGCCTTATTTAGGCAGTAGAGAGTTAAGCACTACTGGAAATTAGGTCAGAGTTGCAGTGTCCTAAATTTCCCCTGGCAGTGTCCCTTTTCTTTCCATGGCTCACGTAGGGAACCTAGGGCTTCAGTGCTCTCAAGCTCAGCACTCAAAGTCAGAAGGGATAACTGTAAATTATTTGTCCTGAAGTGGACTGACTGTTCACTGTGTAGAGAGGGGAGCTCAGCTCACAAACACCTAGAAGGGGGAAAAAGCCCTTTTACTGTTCGTTACTGTTGATTATGTAAAAAAGCTGCCTCTTCTTCTCAGAGCAGCATAGGTTACAGCATGAAACAATCTCATGCTTCATGTGACAAGTTCCTTTCCCACCTCTAGGCAAAACTAGTGTTGATTATGCATTTTCTAGAAGTGCTTCTTTAGAGGCTGATGGATGTTATGCTGCTGATAACCGCAATGGGCCTACATCACTCCAAGGTGCTGCCGGTGATGGCACTACCTCTGGGTATGTCACAAGGGGCACCTTGTGAAAAGACAACTAGCTACCTAAGGGAGTCTTATCCCTTCAGCACTGTAGGGTTATGCTTGAATTTATACAGGAGCCACTCAGTATGTTATTCATATTAATGCATATCCCAAGTGCCTCTGTTCTGCTCATGGGTATAAGGAACTCCCACAGCTAATTAGCAATTTACAGTCATATGTACATCTATTTTCAGAAGAGAGTGAGAGGGAAAAAATATGTCTACACTTGAAGTTGCATCATTGATGACAAAACTTGATTTGATTTTGTGGCCATTAAATTAAATTCAAAGTGTCAGACTGTCAGTCCTGGTGACTGAAGTTTCCTTCAAGGGATAATAAAGCGGAAAGAATAGTACCACAGCCTTTCTCCAATATGGAAAAGTTGTTTTTACACATGCAGACACCTACATGCTTACTTAAGCACTATGTGTTGTGGAGGGACTGATTTTCTAGTTTGTCCTCCTGCTTAGTTCAGAGTCTCTTGCTGAGACAGTCAGCAGTGAAATTGTTAAATTGTTACCACCTTACTGTGTAGGAGTGGTGATAATGGATATGATCCCTCTTACATTATAATCACAGGCTTATATGATATACTCCTCAGACACATGAAATGAATGGAGACAATGAAGAAAATACCTTCAACTATCAATAACTTTAAGCCAACAGATCCTCTGACTTTTTTAAAATTTTTTTTGGTCATAGTTTCATATAGCTTTGCATAGTTACGAAATAAAAAACTTTTATCAGTGTGCTGGTTTTGGCTGGGGTAGAGTTAATTTTCTTCATAGTAGCTAGGATGGGGCTATGTTCTGGATTTGTGCTGGAAACAGTGTTGATAATACAGAGATGTTTTCCTTATTGCTGAGCAGTGCTTACACAGAGTCAAGGCCTTTTCTGCTTCTCACACCACCCCACCAGTGAGGAGGCTGGGGGTGCACAAGAGGTTGGGAGGGGACACAGCTGGGACAGCTGACCCCAGCTGACCAAAGGGATATTCCATACCATATGATATCATGCTCAGCAGATAAAGCTGGGGGAAGAAGAAGGAAGGAGGGGACGTTCGGAGTGATGGTGGTGGTCTTCCCAAGTAACCATTATGCGTGATGGAGCCCTGCTTTCCTGGAGATGGCTGAACCCCTGCCTGCCGATGGGAAGTAGTGAATGAATTCCTTGTTTTGCTTTGCTTGCATGTGCGGCTTTTACTTTCCCTCTTAAGCTGTCTTTATCTCAACCCATGAGTTTTCTCACTTTTACTCTTCCAATTCTCTCCCCCATCCCTCCGGGAGGGAGGGAGTGAGCAGCTGTGTAGTGCTTAGCTGCCAGCTGGGGTTAAACCACAACAATCAGTTGTTTGCAAAGTCCAATGGCTAGGTCTCCCCTTCATTTACACTTACCCTGTTCCAGGAACTTCAGAAGTGTTGTCCCTGATTTACACTAAACGCATGTGAAACCATGATCACAGTGCTCAATTCTGAATTTCAATTCTTACAATTCTGTCGGAAATCAGCTTTTCCCTCTTAATCCTATTATGTTGTATTCTCTTTTGCTTCTCCTCCCTTGCATCTCTTAGCAAGCCCCTTGGCTGCTTTTATATATTTTCTATCTTTACCAGCCTTGTTATATTCAAAATATACTTTTGACTTTGAGGCCTGTTGGCTTTTGAGTTTAAGATGCAGAAAGATAAAGAGTTACAGCTGTGGTCAGAAAAGTATTCCTTTTCATTCATTTTTTTTATGCTTGTCTATACCTTCAACAGAGGGAATAAAAGCATAAATAGCATGTAGCTTGAGTGGGAGATCACCAGATAGGACTTACAATTTCCTAAACAGAGTTACACAGTTTTCTGTGATAAAGTCCATCCTGTAGTAACACTTGTTGCTTTTTTTATCCAAACTGAGACTAATGCATTAGCCACACCACCTAATTTTAAACATCTAAGTTTCAAGTGTCTAAATTTTGTGGCCCAGTTAGGAAGGTAATATTGCTGTACTTCCTGTATAATCAATGACTGGTAAGAAGGACAAGTAGCTAAAAAAATTAAATATATTGCAACTGAAGCAAATTAGAAGAGACAGAGCTGATCCAGAGAATCTGGATTTGTGCCTCTGCACCAAATTAAATGAGTTAAGCCCCCCCCCCAAAGTCTTACTAAGCAATGAATATTTGATTACTTGGATATTTCAGCATTTGTCTTCTATGTTGTCCAGCTTACTCAGGACAAAAAAGCAAGCTATAAATACATTTATAGCATCATTGAAGAAGTAGTGGCCAGAACAAAAAAAATTAGGAAAAAATATTTCAGTAGTGTCATAAGTTTTATATCTTTTTCTTTCTTTTTTTAATAATAAAATGAACTTTGGTAGTAACATGAAGTATTTAGTTTTGTGTCAGTGCTAATTTTGATGTCTAGCTAACTTCTGAGGTACATGATGGCCTCTGCAGTTCTGGGTTTTTCATGTCCCACTTTCTGCTGTGTATGCAGGCTGGAAGTATCTCTGGCTGGCTCTAATGCAATTTCCCCTAATGCATTATGGTCTTTCTGGTTACTGTCACTCTACAGTCCATATTTTGCACTGTATCCTCTGTATCCATTGTATCATTTTAGGCACAGGCCTAAAGCTCTGGAGCTTCCTTGGGATTAGTGTGAGGGTATATTTTGGCATCATTAGGACAAGACCATTCTGCTTTCTCCAAATCTTTAGTTATGTAAAATAAAATACATTTAATGTGGTTAAAGAATTTCTTTACACAATTCTTTCATAAAACAGAACTAACATAAGTATGTAAGATATCACAGAAGAAAAGATAAATACGGAAAATAAAATCTTCATGGCTTTTAATGCTCATTCAGAACAATAGCAGTTTTCTGGACTGTACTTTCTTATCAGCTATTGCCTTTTATCCCAAAGAACTGAGGTGATATATACTTTTAGAAAACATCTACTGAACACACCTAACCATGCCATTGAGGTCAGTTCCTTCCATTCCCTGCAATACAGCAGAATAAACGTTACCCAGGTTTAGGCATGACAATTAAAAGCTTATTCTTGTGCCCTGAGGAAAAAAATCTCACTCTCCAAAAATTTTTGATCTGTTGGATTTCTAGTGGGACAGATTTCAAATTAATACTTTCAGATTAAATATTTTTTTAAAAGATTGGTCTTTTCCCACTAATGTTGATTGTAAAATTTCTACCAGTTCAGTAGAAGCAGAGATAAACTAATGCTGAACATATTTAATCTGAGGTTTCTACAAGTTAAACTCTTGAGAAGAGCCGAGTTGGCAGAAAAAAAATCAGTCATTTTGTGAGAATTTCATCTTGAAATAAAACTTTTAATTCAATTTTAAGTAACTTCAATGTTCTTTAAAAGAGCAAGCTTATTTTTTATTTTAAAACAAAATACTTAATTTTAAAAGTTTAAGCAAGACTGTGGGAGCTTTTAAGGACTTTTATTGAAAACAAACAACTTGGTCAATCAGGTACAAGTTGTTTTAGTGGGGCTGAGTCTCAATCACTTTAAAAAAGAAAAAAGTTTGAAGAAAGTGCAAATTGTCAGATCTAAAAAAATATTACTTACATTTCCAGAACAAGAATATAAATCTGAGGTCTTTGGCCTATCATATAATTATTTTAGAAGACAAAACAATAAACTACTAGAACTCCAGACTCATTCTCTTAGGAAAAGCAGATATACACTTTGTTTAAAAATGGATGTACTTTCTCTAGCAAAAAAAAGATGCTTGTTCATCAATTTTACATGTTTTACAACTTTTATTACCAGAAGCTTTCCTTACTCTATAGAGAAAAATATGAAAGAGGCATCTTGCATAGTCTCTGAACTCAATGATCCATTAAATAAGTGCTTTTAATCTCTTGACGGAGGAAGAGAATATAAACTTTGACAACGTGCTTCGGTCTCAAAACCATCATGTTGCTGACCTGTTTCAGAAACACAGGGTGGTCACCCAGAAAGTTGTCTCTCCCAAAGCATCAGCCTGGGGGCAAGCTGCTCTCCAGCTCACCGCAGCTACTTGCTCAGAAGAGAGCAGCAGCTCTGCACCCACCCATCATCCCAACAAGCAGCTTGCGTGGAAATGTGAAGGAAGCCGGAGCACTTCTTCATCCCTGAACGTGATTATCATAACCAGACTGCAGTCTGATGCAGTGAGAACATAGGTATGAGGTGGGAAATATTTCAATTCTCTGTAATAATTTCTGGTTTATTTTGATGAAATTCAGAACACGTGTGAGTAACAGAAAAATGTTTGCTTCTCATCCAAAGGCCATGTTTCGGAGGAGCGGTTCTCAATGGGAAAAAGTCCAGTCTTTGTTTGTGTGGCAGCTTGACAGGAAGCACTCGCAGCCTAGCTTTGCAAATCCTGCTAAAAGCCACTTGGTAAATATTAATCTGTTTCAAAATGTGAAATGTTGTACTAAATTACCCAGAAAATTATCCTGGTTCAAATGCCACTTCTATAAAATACCTGTCCTTTCAGCTAAACACAAGCTTAAGTTTCACGGAACTTAAGCAACTCCTTACCGGTAGGAACATCGTTGGGCACATTGCCGAGAAATTGTTTAATTTTAAACATGCAGTTTTATGCTTCAGGTATCAGGCGTGAAGATTACTCATGGCTCCTTCTTCCCCCACTCAGCCCCGGTCAGAGCAGGAGATTAGTAGGAGATTAGTAGCCAGACTGACCAGGAAAACTTTCACTCCTTATCATCCTGTCTATTTTTCAGGAGTGTCCTGCAACTTCTCACCGTCTCACACTGCACAGGGGAAGGAAGTGAAGCATAAATGCTGCCAAAAGAAAGGAAAAGCGGAAGAAACAGCTTCAGATCTTCCCAGCACTGCCAGTGTATTGCAGCTATATGTCTTTGTTCACTTTCTGACAGAACCGCTGGGGGTTCCTCTGAAAACACTGGCTGGGATGTGGACACTTGAGTGAGAGGGAGGTTGCAAGGACAGGATGAGTCAGCCCTGCAAGCCAGCCGCAGATGTTTTACTTAAGCACGTAGTACCTTCTCAGCACTCAGTGCCTGTCTTACTAGATGGAAAGCTTATGTGGGAGAGAAAAATTCCTGTGAAACTCTCCTCCAGAAGATCAAAGTCACAAGCTTCTGAAAATCATACTTGGGCATTTGTTACGAGAAAAGAGAGGAGAGGGATTAAGGGAATGGCAATGGAGAGACAAAGTTGGATCTGAGAAAGCGTGATCTGGGGATACACAGGAGCAGAAGGAGAACATGACAGGACTTCAGCTGTGAAGGAAAAAGAGAAGAAATCAAAAAGCAGTTGTGGAGAACAATAGAGAAGTTTATAATTACTACAGCATTTTCCTTTTCTGATCCAAGCGAATGCTTGGATCTGTTTTCCTCTACTGTCACAAACTTCTGTGAAATGCATTAGCAAGGTATAATTTGCATAGCATATAGCAAAGTGTAGGAATCATGTATGCCTACACGTACAAACAAGTGCAGACAGCTGTATGCTGTCGGTGCTTTTGTGTGAAGCCAGGTTTAATGCAGAAGCTGTAAAGTCACAGGATGTATTACCTATAGGATAAAACTGTACTTAGGGTGACTTGGCTTCTAGGCTAGGTCAGGCTGATGTGCAGAGGCTGGGAGCACAACTGTCTGTCTTATTTATCTAGGTAATGTGTTGGTGTGAGCAAGAGTTGAGGGACCACACAGTGGTCTAGCAGAGTGCTGCATTACCTCTCTCTCCACTGTCTCTTCCATAGGGAGGCGTAGTCAAGGGATGACTTGCAAGTACTTTAGCTCAAGTGGCAAAGGCCTGTGCATTTCACTTGGAAAATAAAAAGGGTCACAGGAAATGTCTGTTTGCTTTGGAAAAAAAATAAATCTATCGGGGAGTCTAATGAAAAAAATGGACTTTTTCTGTGCAGAGAAAATACAGAAGAAATAAGTTTTCTAACTTGTTCCAGGATAAATCTTGTTAATCAATATGGGAGACAATATGCATCCATATACTGGAATTTTTAGGTATTATTTTGCTCGTTAAAAAAAAAGAAAAATCCTAGGCAAGTGTATTAAACTAGCAGCACTGCATTGCTAAATGAAAGGTACGATTGCAAAGCCAGCTGCTCAGAGTAAGGAAAAGCTGTAATGAAGATTACCAGTGCTCCCTTTGTGCATCTGCATTGGAATTAATTACATAATCATACAGCATTTTTTCACAAAGCTCCTGCCTTATTCAGTGCACAGCATAAATGGAGCTCATTGAATGGGTAACTTCAATATTTCAAATATGGGGAGCTTTCAATATTCAAGTGATTGATTCCAAATACTTAAAAATTGGTTTGGTTTGCATACAAATTGATCCTGAATTGGGCAATGGTCATGTCCATGATGAAAACACTTCAGTTAAATGACACATAGAGAAAGCTTAATTGATACTTTATGGTTTCTCAGCAGATGTCTGCATTCAAATGGAATTACTATAAAAGAATTTGCTAGAAAGATGTAGGTACTGTATCTGAATAAATCATTTGCATTTGCTAAAATGAAGTTATATGCAGTAGGAGGTGCTGGTTATATCAGCAAGCCATAAACATGCCTTTATTCTTGTCTCTCTTTTTCATATTGTGCATTAATATGAATGCAGAATGGGACTGATTCCCTGTACATTACACCAGCTTCACGCTGATGCAACTCTCTTAATTTCAGTCTTTTACCACCTAACTGCCTATTATAGTGGCAAAACACAGTTTATACACATATATACTGTATTTAATGCCCTAGCATTTCTTTTTATAGAAAGAATAAAACCATATGAGAATTTCGTAGGGCTAAGAATTTGACTTCTAAGTTAAAAGTGGGGTATAGCTGAAACGAAGAGTTTTGTATTGTACTGGGCAGGGGGGGGAGGGGGAGATTAAAAAAAAGGCAGCGGAAGAGTGAAATTTCACATGTGGATTCCAATAAGATTGTGTTTCAGTTCATTTTCCCCCTCTTCCAGTCTCAGTGTAAGTGAGTATGCATTTACCGTATGTCCTTGCAATGCATTCTGTCTTTGTAACCCTATTCTCTCCCTGTACTAAAGCCCTCATGAGGCTATGAAGAACGTTATGCAGAAAAATAAATGCAGGTTGGATATCAGTATGTAAAATAAAATGCTGCCAGTGCTTTTCATCCTTTCTGCGATTTGATCCAAATGCTGTGACTAGGTTACTGTGGTTAAGATTAATGGGTAAATTATTTTCCCACAAGAAACCACTGCTTTTCTGCACTTAATTACCAGATGTTAAAAAAAGAACAAGTAGTTATTCTTCTGTGTACTCATCTGTGTCCTTTAGCTAATTACAGGCAAATTCAAAGTGATTTCATGTAGCTTTTGCTGTGATGTTGCAGGATTCTTAAGGTTAACAATGATCTGTATCTATAACGTAGCCTGGCATGATGTCATACACTGATAGTCATTATGTTAGCTATGTGTGCCCCTTCAAAGAGATGCTTTGTCGAACAGGTAGAATCTGTAATGTTTTACAGAGCCTCTTGCTCCCTGCTTCTTTTACATGCATGACTGGGAACAGAAGAGAGCGCCAAAATCCCAAATGGTATAATAGACTGTATAACTCAGACCCCCTTCATAATATAAGGGCAATTCCATAATTTTTAAGGTTTTACAAAGGTAAACATTCTACAAAGAAGAACTGGAAAGGTTCAAATACATGCATTGGGGAACATCAAAACTTCTAAACTGTACTGGAAAAAGGGGAATCCTTTATGGCATTTCTGCACTGCTAGAGCAGCACAAATGAGTCATGACAGGCTTAAGGGTCCTGTTCACTTTGTGGAGATATAAAGGATTCACAAAGCTGAAGACAGGGGAGAGTTGGACTATTGACATTTTAAAGGGAGATTAGTTTCATCCATTGAGATATGGAAAGGGGAGCCTCAAGACACTCAGCTGATTCATTTCTTGGGGTTTTGAGTAAACTTTCACTTTCACTTTCAGGTTGTCACCTATCCTACGGTCTCTACTAAGTCACTACAGTCTTCATTTCAATTTGTATTTAGGAAAATATCACAAAAAGTATTAAAATCCATGCAGGTATTAGTAATTTTAATTTTTATTTTACTTTAGTATTAAGATTGCAAATATTTTGTTGAAGTTAATATTGTAAGTATGCTATTGCAGTTGTACCATTATTGCAGCTGTGATTAGCACTACATAAGGTGCTAGTCCTCATGTTTCATAGTTTTCTCCAGCAGCCTTCCTACAGTTATTCATAACAATGTCAGTTATATTAAAATCTTATGATTTAGGATTATTTATTTGTAACAATCATCTATGCTTATGTTTACAGTGACAAGTCATGTTACCTACTAGGATCGTATAACAGTCAGTGCTGAGAATGCAGCATCCATACCATGCCTTGGCGCTTAGCTTTGGACTAGCTCTAGTTTGAATCCATGGATAGGATTGCTAGCAGAAGTAAGCATGCTCCAGGGGCACATCTTGATGTGCAATTTCATCCAAAATTAATCCTGTGGCATGCTCCAACATCTTTCCATGATATGAACCAAAGTCAAATAAGTTGGGATGATCAAGGGAAAAATTCAAACACAGTCCATTTTAAAACAGAAGTGAAGTCAATAAAAATTGTCACTGTCACTACTTTACAAAGTTATACAAAAATGGGAAAGATAGTATGATTTCCATGAAAAGAGTAGAAATCACCCAACTGTAAGTCTTTCACATGCAATTAAAAATGATAACAAATTCAAAGATTCTTTCTATCAATGTTTTTATTTTTGCATGTGTTTGAAAAAATTGGGAAAAATTTTGTTCTTGGGGATTTCCTAGTTTCCCTGTTCAAAAACAATAACAACAACAATAAACAAATAAAAATTGATAGCTTGTCAATTTGAAAATCAACAAATTTTGAATGATACCTTGATAAGCAACACAATTTTTTTTCAAGAAATAAACTTTTAATTTTATTTTTGTCCCTTTTAAATAAGAGCATATATATATATATTCACAAGCATTGTCCATAACTCCCTTAAGGAGCGTCCTGTTACTTCATGCAAGACTAGGGTTTGTGGTTCAAGTTGCTGTAAATTCACTCTGGAAATTTATATATTGGAACTGGGGCCTCCCACATCCATTGTGAATTCATAAGCTAGTGAAAAGGACGAATTTCCCCTGGACTTATGAATGACACATGAATTTCCCTGACAGTTTTCCCAGTAAATGAAATGTTCCCCATACTTGAAAATTTCAGTATAGTTTCTTCTTTTTCAATAATCGGCTGGTACTATCTGTTAAATTTGATCCAAATTTGCCAACCGGTTTACCTGATGTAAAGTGGCTTTTTTGCAAATAAACCATTCAAGAATCTGTTCACAGTCTTGTCAGATAAGTGTTTCCCTTTGCTTCTTCAACTGTTTTTTATTGAATTATTGTCATTTGTATTCCAGTAAGATATATTGCCTCCCACTGAGACAGGGCCCCCTCGTAGTAGGCACACAGAGTGAGAGACGGTCCCTGGCCTGTATGGTTTATTAATTGGCCAGATAAATGATGGGAGGTGGGAACTCGCCTAAGGTGATAATGGAGGTCATTCATGGGGACAGCACTGGAAACCTTCACTCATTACACTGAATTCCAATGTCACGCTGATGGACCTCCTAACAGTGTTTAAAATGCACAGTCGTTTGAGCTGGGGAAACAGAAATTAAACACATTACTTGAACACATCACTTGAACACATCTTCCCCTGCCAATATTTCTCAGTCTTGTTTTCTTTTTAATCAGAAAAAAATATCCTTTAAGACTTACATAGCAGGCATTTCTTTCTGTTCCTTCAAGTAATCGCTTTATGTTTGTCCTGGCAAAACATATAGAAATAAGCTAGATCATTCTTCCAGTCTATTATATACATGCACTTTGAAATGGCAGATAAAGTCAAAGGGTTAAGAAACAATTCCAGCATCTTCTTAACAGGACTAGAATTACTGGCAGGCAATAAGGCTCTATTATTTGTATTTAATCAGAATTAACCCTTTCTTGTTTGTAGTGTGTCACTACTACACAGACCTCCTAAGCTTTGTCATACCTCCTCCTCTAATGTTTAATGAAGTGTTCTCTTTTCCTGTCACAATTTTTTTTCCTGACTCTGAAGAAATACTGTAATCATTACTAACTGTGTAAACTGACATGCCTGTCTGCAAATGCGTTCTTGATATCTCACATATACGCTTACTGAAGCTTTAAATGCTGACTTTATCTAACTGGCTTTCTCAGACTAGGCATAAAAAATATAAACACATTTTCCCTCTTGCTTAATTATTATTTTGTAAAAAATCATCAAATATGCTTCTTTCTGTCAGTGTACATGGCTAAAGTGGAAGGAGATTAAAAAATTAAGACTTTCTATTCATACTGTTCCGTATGAAAAAGAAATGTGGCAAAATGGATTATCATAAAACATGGCATCATGCTTCACTAGGAAAATGTGTCATCTGTTTTACTTTAACCTCATTGTGGAGCAATTGTCACAAGTGTCTTCCATATGAAATTTTTCCTTATCCCATTTGATTGACTAAGATTAAATGTCAATGCAAGGGCACCTAAATAAAGCAGAAGAACAGATATTTCTGTAGCTATTCCTACTGCTGTCAATGGAGTTTAACATCAGATCGATACGGAGAGGAAAGTGATATGCATATTGCTTTCCAGGGACTATAAGATGGCTTTAAAGCAAAGCTACATATGCTAAACTCCTAAACATCTTACCTGCTGGGTAGATGCTGATCCCTGTGAACTTTTCCTAAAATACCAAAAGGATGGATAAAATAGATCAATCTAGAAATCTTAGGGCAACATTCTCAGTACTGTGAAGAATCCTATCCTTCACCTAGCAAAGTAATACTTCTGCTTAATATAACAGCATCTCTACAGTGAGGGTTATATTCTGCTGCCCTTTGTCTTAGGAGAGCAGAAAGTTATGATGGGATTACAAATAATAAAATTAATAAAAACACGTTTTTTACTTTGTAAAAAGGGGTTGAACTGAAAATTCCCAGAATTACAAACAAGGTAAAAGGAAAATACTTTACTCTTGACCAAAGCAATACTTATGCCCTGAGATTTATCATATTTCTATTTACCTTCTACTCACCATGCACATGTGGATTCTTGTAAAACACTACACTGTATAAACGCATTGCTGTCAGGTTATTGAAATTAATTTGTCTGGTTTGGAGAAAAATGATTTCTTAGTTTACAGGTCACCTCGTTCTGTCTGTCTAAATGAGACAGAGATCCAGATATATAGTCTAACACAGAGAGTAACATATACCCTATAGCTAAACTTGTTAAATGAGTTCATAAAAGCATGAATGATGTTGTCTGTGGGAAGCAGAATGTGCTTCCATCTTCTGCTGTCTTGTCATTCCTGAATTCTGGATTTCCTGTTTAGTTTTGGGGGTCAGTCTGTATATTTCCAAACACAGGGTGAATAGTATCCGCTGTGTGGATGAATAAAGTCTGCTGCTTTGCTTTGCTTTGCTTTTCCTTTCCTTTTTCTTTTTTTTTTTTCTTGACAGTTATAAACTGAGGTAATTATAGTTCACTATTCAGACATAAAATATGGTTTCATTTCGAGTCTTAAATAGTATTTGGACTGCAAGATTCCCTTATGTGTAGGCACTGAGTGACTCATTCAAAACTGAATAGATTTTAAAATAAAACTAGAAATTCATTTTGTGAGAGTGTGTTAATAGAAAATCAGTCCGAAAAATAATTTGTACCATAGAAAGGATTCTACCCATCCAAAAAATGAATTCATTTCCTTAGTGCTTTTAAATGTCAGTAAAGGTTGGATTTAGTTTAAAAAATCGTTAAATGACTCAGAGATTTTTTAAAAATCCCATTTTTTTATTTCTACACTTATTTTCCCAAAGAATTCACCATAATTTTGAAAGAATTGTCTTGTTTTTATGGGCACTGTTGTTTTGCTTGATTTCAACTTGCTCTGCTATGGGGCCCCAGTCCTTGTGACATCAGAACCTGCAGCCAGGTGAACTACTTAGCTCTAAAGTCACTTATGACGGCAGAGGGTGACTAATCAGCAGAAATGGATTATCTCCCTAGCAACAGCAGTTCAACTTTCATGGAAATATCCAGGGAGCTAGTGATGGAGAAACATGTAAAAGGGAATTATCTCTGAATTAGCAGCATTTGAGCAGGCAACAGTGGAGAACAGAATGACTCTAGCATACTCAGGCAGGAAGCCTAGAGCATAGGAAACACGTAGCTCTTCTCAGAAACTCAGACATGGAGGTTTTGTCTTCTGCCTCCCAGAACAGCATCCTGCAGAGCACCAGGTTATGCCCAGCCCTCCACTCCTCATTCAAAACACTCAAAACCTTATGTTCAGATTGCCTAACTGAAGAACTAAGGCACCGAAATAGTTAACCAGGATAGTGAACCACAGTGACAAATTTCTTTCCCCTAGAAGAAAGAAACTTTCTACAGTAGGGATTTTTCCTTTGTGGGGTACTGCAAAGGCCTTCTGCAAGAAATAAGGACTTTTGCAGCTTATCTTCTGCTTTAAGTGAAAGGCACATTTCCTTGATTTTATCTTCTCTGATATCATACATGTGGGTGGATGTAGGTGTGTGTATACATCATGTTCAAAGAAAAATCCAACACGCTCTATACACTGGATAGGAGTAAAAAAAAAGTTCATCGTATCTCTTCATACAGTACTGGGAAGCATTCAGCTACTACAATGAAAAATGCGGTGAAAGAATCAGAATAGGACATAAAGGGTTCTCAGACATCTTTACCATCTGACAAGTTTGCTTGCTCTGAATGACCCTGTTTGAATGCCTGAAAAATACAATGTACTCCGAAGCATGTGGGAAAAGAACAGCGGATTGTATTGGCATTTAGGTGGGAGAAGGCTGCGTCATGCAAAGTGTTACACAGCCTGCATTTTCTTTCTTTTTATAGAGCAAGAACAAAGAACAATAGCTCTGGCTCCTATGTCTTAATAGACAGCAGCTCATGGGCTTCCTGCCAAGGGGTTAAGTGCTGTTGTTTGGCCCTCAGTTTCAAAGACAGAAATGGCCATCTTTCAATAGTAGATTTTTCTACCCTAAAGGAAGAGCAGTTGGCTGAAGGGAGAAAAGCAATGGTGAATAAAACAGGGAAATAACAGCTGCGATACAATCTTCCTCTTAGCTGAGCATTTAGTTTGAGGTGAGGGTTTTTTTTTTTCAGTTTTAATTCTGAGAGGGATTTCTATGGAAGATTGTATTCAAAAGAAAGTATTATTCCACTACCATACACATTTAGATGTATTTACCACTGAGCTTTTGAAGGATTCTAGCAGCATATTATGAAAAAAAAATGTTGGCAATTGTTCATGGAAAATATCTGACAGTAAGGTCAAGTGAGCCACAAAGGAGGTGACATTCGTCGATTAAGCTCTTGCTGCAGCATGAAGCAAGTTGACCAAGAAAAGCATACTGCATTTAAGGATTTAGTCATATTTTCTATGGCAATAGTGTACTTTTATGTGTGCTAAAGAATGGAAATGAATTTTAATGCTTATCAGGCACTTAGGCTATCTTATATGAAACCAGATTTGGCAACTCCTCCTGCAGCTGTTGCAAACAAGTCCAGCCAATCATCAGTACTTGTGTGCTTCATTCATCCCTCTGTAAGAGAAATAGAGAAGCAATAGACTCAGAACATTTGGAGATTCAGTTTTAACAAAGTGGATGATTTTCTTTGCAGAGCCAAGTCTTTTAGTTTGTTGTTGTTGGGTTTTTATAATAATTTCACCAGCAGAATTGGATTGAGATTGCTGCCTTCACAACTACAGAAAGCAAAACAAAACTGTTTTCCAAGCTTCTAACAACCTCTGAGCTTCACCAATGTCTTCTAATGCAGAAAAAGTGTGTGCACAGCCCATCTTGAGTTCTGCAACCAAAGCTATCAAAACCACACCTGTATGTTTTTGTCCCATGCCATCTGGTGGCATGTTGTTAACGCCAAGTGCCATATCAGGAAACAGTAGTATTATCTGGTATATAACTACTTCTTTCCACCAGTATGCCAGCACTTGATGGGGTACTCTAAAATATTGTAATAATAGCTAACAATGTTAGTTAAAATAATGAAGATAGTGGATTCTTTAGCAACTTTTTCTTTTAGGATTCAATTTACTATACATTTGGTAAAATCCAGCATTTTGGGTCTGCTTCTTGAATGCCTTCATTGAAGTGTTAGCTGCGTCTATATGAAGCATATACAGGAAACTTCTATTCTGATAGGCAACTTTTGACATGTTCTTTAGTTGTCACTACTGACAACACAAGTTTCAAGAGATGTTAATTTTGTATACTCATTGGCCCTTACCACTCAGGAGAAGTGACAAGTGCCTGTGTCAAAATCTATAATCTGATTCAACTAGTAGCAATTAACTCGTCATCTGCATGATAGGCCTGCCTAGTCATCTGCACAGTACTTTTAAGTGTGTGGTCTCCTGATCATTCCTCTTCTTTGTAGTTATTCAGGTAGACACATTCATATGCTTAAATATTTCCAAAGCAAACCTATAATCTATTGCCAAAACACATCTAGTGTAAACTGATATCTGAAAGAAATTCTTTAAAACTATCAGAATGTCAATATGATCTATTGTCATTTTTGGCACTTTGATTATTTTGACAAAAATCTGTCTTGCTTGTTGCTGTTGTTTTTAGGGAAAGAAGGAAGCTGTTTGATTTGTTTTGTTTTGTTTTGGTTTGTTTTGTTTTGTTTTGTTTTGGTTTGGTTTGGTTTGGTTTTCTGGGAAATTGGGCCAAAGCCTATATACATGTTTATCAGGTCCTAGGTATTTGATTGGACAAATCTAGGTAATGATACACATATCCCAAAAGTATGTGTAAAATGTTGAAGTTTCTTTTCCTCATGGAAAACACTGTCCAGGCTTGAACAATCAGATGTCTTCTATGCATTCTGCTTCCTTGGTAGAAACTCTGGTCAAGTTTTCAAAACAAGATGGAATAGAATATGTTGCAACTTACTTGCAATAAATTTGTATTAGCCTTCAGTTTATTTTCCCTTTTAGTCATATAGTTTCTATTCTCTATCATAGCTGCAAGCATCATAGTTCATGCATTTCACCAATAAGGAGTTCTAAATTCCATGTAACAATGTAATAGAATGCATCCTCATCCCTTTTTGAGGATGCGCAGATGACTTATAGGGCATGGGGAGGGATTTTTTAGTAAGGGAACATCATTTATAACTACATGGGAGTAGTAGCGCTGCACTAGGCACCACTGATTACTTGATTTTGGAGGGAAGATGATGTCTTACAGAATATAGATAGCCATGAGCTTAAAGTAAATTCTTCCAGCCTCGTGGTTTTATATTTCTGAATTTTTTTTTTATCTGAAGCAGTGGTTTCGCCATTTTTTGAATTTATCTTTTTTTATCATTGAAAAATTGCATGTAGCAGTGATACTTTAATGCTTCCTCTTCACTTTAGATCACAAAATAAACCACACAGATAACGAAATGTAAGCATTTTGAAGTACATGAGTTATTTGCTATGACACACAAAGGAAAACATGAAGGAATACTGAGGTGCAGAATAAAAGCTGTAAAACAAAGAAATAGTGTATAAGCAATAAAACGTAACTAAATTTTGCCTTTTTTCCATCTGAGTCCTTTCTTGTTGCCCTAGTGGTATTTGCTTGACCTAGACAAAAGACATCTGCCACCTCTGAAGAATCCAGAGGACATCAGCATATGCTGTGCTCAGATTACACTATACTGACTCACCTACTTGGTCTTGCCTTCAAGTTTTGGCTAAGGTCTGCATTTCTGCTCTGTCAGTTGTGTGAGTGATACACATTTGTTCTCCTCCCTTTCCCCAATCATTAATCCGCAACCTGCAGTGAACTCTCTGCTCCTGTGCTGCTATGATACCATCATAGCGCTGTCTTGCTTGTTTCCAGTAATATGCCAAAGATAGAAGATGAATAAGTACATCAAAATAAAGCTCTAATATACCATATCCATGCTGTCCTAGTGTCCCATTTGCCCATCATTATGTTTCCACTTACTCTCAAAATAGCAAAGATCTTGGACACTCGCTATCTGACAAATGCAATGGATAATATAAAGGTACAATTCTGAGCAGTCTGCCCAAGCCTTTATACACTGACTAACAATAGTTTTGTTGCTGTAAGCTAATGTAAAATGTTAATGCCATGATGCCACCAGTGTCATCTCACAGCTTTCCATCGCATTGGCTCTGCTGCCCTCCCTCAATATCCTGGCTTCAGAAAGCTCCCAGGACTTGCATTTCCTTCACTGAAGGAGAGAAGGATTATGTCCCTAAATGATTATTATATCTCTCTAAATGCATTATCATGTTTCTGATAAGGTTATCATTTGCACTGAGTTGGTAAGCCAACCTGCAGGGCTGACTCTGCAGCTGTCATAACCTAGCATAACTCTGCTGAAATCAACTGTATTATATTGAGTTACCTTGTGGAGTAATTCATGTGTGAAGTGTGTTAATGGCTCTTGTCATATTCTTATATTCATGTCTCCTGTAAAAATTCTTCATAATGACCAACTTTCTCTACTTGATTTTCAGCAATTTTTTTTTTTTTCCTGTATGAGAAAGACTTGCTTGCCTGGGCGTCCATCTTTGTGCTTAAGCTCACAAAGTCTCACCAACTGCTTTGAAATGTACATGTTTGGTACAGGTCTAGACATAAATGATCCATATATGCGAGAAATTATAGGCCCTGTCTTTGAGGTTGTGGTCCAGCTCTCCCTGGTTTTTATTTTGACTTAAGAAAAAGTAAAATGCTTGCTGTAAGAGGAATGGGAGCAGAGGTGTGTTGCAGCCCTTTTGTAAAAAAAAAAAACCAAACAAAAAAACCCTTAATTATCAGGAAATCCAAGTGTGTTTATATTCTTAGCAGAGGATTTTAAAGAAAGGGTTTCTGCAAAGGGAGGACCAGTATTCCTTTTACTTTTCGCCTAACTTTTAGGTCTAATTGGGATACTAGAGCTGGAGACTAATGAAAGAGTTCTGTCTGAACCCACTAAGGGCTATACCACTCAAAAACATAGGCCAAGAAAGGCTGCCTGCCTTAGTAAGACATAAAAGACCTTTTAAATTTAGAATGTTATTTAACCTTGGATTCAAATTTCTGATGGGAAGAGTGAGCTCTTTAAGAAGCCTCTCTGAAAATGATGTTCTACGCAATGTAGTAGACACAGATGGCTGTTTTCCCCTTCTTTTCCTTTTGACTAAAATTAAAGTGCCTTAAAATGTTAAAAGGTTCTCTTGCATCACTTCCCAACAAAAGGTCGAATCCTTTTTCTGTCTCCAGCCTGGGAATCACCATGCAGAGAAAATCCCTTGACTGTGAAGAAAATCCCATACACTGTACTGGAAAATTGTTCAGCACTCCCAAGATTTCCTGGTGGCATCAGCGGCCACCAGCAGCCGTGCTGAAGTGACCCATCTTCCCATTATGCTGCTCCTGAAAGGCTCCTGGCCTCTCTGGGAGCCCAGGACTGCCAAACCCCTGGCAGGGGAGGGAAGCTTACAGCAAGGGCTACAGGCAGAGCAGGTTGCTGGTTTAGTGTGGGGAAAGTGTCAGAACACACCAGGTTTTATAAATGAGTTTAAATGTGAAATAGAAACTGGGATAATAAAAGGCTTAATTCGAGGCTAGCGATGAGTCCATTACAGACAACGATGATTTGAATTTGTTTTGACTAGATTTGTCAGCATCTGCAGCTGTGAATACTTTTCCTTTCCTCATCTTTAGATAGTCAGGTAATTATTGCCATATATTTTGTTATGCATTCATGTACTCCACATTTATTTTTTTCCTGTAGGCAACTTGTTTTGGTTTCAGTTGGTTTGGTTGTTTCACTGACAGGAGCAGCAGCAGTGCTTTCAGGGGTTTCTAGGTATCCCTTGAACAAAACATGTCACTATACAAAACAGAGAATTAGGATCATTTCTATATCTCACATCTAGTTCCCATCCCTTTTGGACATTGCTAAACAGTCTCTTCATTCAAAGATGGAGTATCTTTGCAATTCATTAAAATGCTTCTGTAACATAAATGTCTTTTTATCCAGGAAAGCTAAAGACTGTATCGAATGAAAAAGCCTTTGAAAAGCCTTCTCAGGAAACCTCTGCCTACAAAGTATTCATACCACTTTTCTTATTGTGAAATGCCCTACTCTGAGTTGATGGCTACAGTATTAGTACTGGGAGACAGGACACAAGGGTTTCTGACAATTTTGATAATTTTTCCTTTTTCTTTTCTTTTTATTAGAGAAGGCACAGGGTCAGATTTTCAGAATTTAGTTTTGGCTTACTTCTGTGCCTTCCAGCTTGAGTGGAAGAGAAATTAAGACAACAGAAAAGATGCTGCAGAATCTTCCTTTAAGGTATTTAAGATAAGAACTGTGTTTTACAGTGAGTTCATACAGTGCGTAACACAACAGAGATAATTAAGAGAGATAATTAGAGAGACCTCCAGGTGCTATTGTATTATAAACACTCATTTACTTAGCAAACTAATTTAGTCTCTTCCATGGACTGTGGATGTCTCCTGTACATACATGTGGAGCATAATGAGAATATTGATCCATCACTCCCTAAATGCTACACTATGCTATAGTTTTAGGGAAAGATGTATAGGGAATTCTAGTGTGTTCTAGTGCAGAAGGAAATTTCCTTCCTCAGCAGTGTCTGTCTCTCTCCTACAGTAATGACTAGGAAACATAATTTAAATTGTATTACCGATTTCCTAGTACCTCCATTTCCTAACTTCCAATGCATATGCCTGGTCGACACAGATGTGACAATGACATGTATTATAAACAAAGAAGAGAGAAGCATCCTGTTTAAATTTCCTGCAGTGTGACTCTTGAGTAAACTCATAGAGGCTGTTCTGTTTATATAGGTGAGAGAGGGAAATAACAGTCTCAAAATACTGTGATAAGGGAAAAGCTAAAGCCAAAAGATTAGAAATAAACTTTAAAATATTAATAATAATAATAATATATTACACATAGCACACAACATAGGCTATACCTACATTGTCAAGTAGTGTAGGCTAGTAAGAGCAGATGTGGAGGACAAGAGAGTTGGTGCTGGAGATTTGATTCCTGCACTATATATCTTTCAGGACATTTTTCCTTCAGACCAGCTCTGGACTGTTTGCATAGACTGAATGCCCACTTGCAGCTGGAGTGTATTTTTTTTGCTGCTAAAGATCATATTTCAGTTCAGTCTCATCCAAAAGGAATCCAGTTCATGTTCTCTGATACCAGTCTGTGATGCACACCAAAAAATAGTGTGGGAACCAGATGGAGATTTTCTTAGATCAGCAGATAATCTAAATTAAAACCCTAAGGTAGGTGCATCTAGGTAGGTATATCAGACCTGAATGCATTCAACTTAACATGCAAGTTGCAGTGTTAATTCTTATTTTAGTACTATTGTATGGGGTTTATGTGGCAAGGTTTTGGTACCAGAGGGGCTGCAGAGATCACCTCTGCGGGATGAGGTTAGGGGCTGCCCTGTGGCGGACATAGCCAGTTCCAGCTGGCTCCACAATGGACTCAATTTAAATTGGCAATAAATTAAATTATTTTTCCACAAGTTGAGTCTGTTTTGCCCATGATGGTAATTGGTAAGTGATATTCCTGTCTTTATCTCGACCTATGAGCTTTCTTATCTTTTTTTCTCCCCCTACCCCACTGAGAAGGGGGAGTGAGTGAGCAGCTGGGTGTGCATTTGTTTGCAAAGGCTAACCCACCACAATTATCTATATTGTTTCTGTCTCACCTGCAGTGGGAAAAATGCAGGGGGGGAAAAAAGGGAAGAAGAAATAAAAGGTAGGCAGTTCTCTGCTATGAAGGGCTTATGTTTTAAGAGAGTGAAGGCAAGATAAAGATGTGACATCCAAAAAAATTATCAGTTTAGTCAATAGTCACAGTGGAAGAGTGTTTTTCTCTGACATTTCAAAACTGAAGTTACAAGTAGGCCTCTTGGGGTGGCAACCAGGAAGGAAACCTATTGACATAGCTATGTAATCACATTAGCTTAGATATGAAGTTATGTGTTGTGTTACCCTTTCACTCTGGAGTGAGGAAGCTGGTTCCCTTGGCCGGTACTCTTAATTCAGTCTTCTCCTTATCAGTAGTACAGAGGTGACTGGTACCCTACTAGCTTGTTTCTCCTCCAAAGATACTCCTGCAGCCATGCAGTCCTACTAAATGCCACTGTCCTTGCATCTCCTCCTCCACTGCTCAGCTACTTCATCCTCTGCCACCTTTAGGTGCCAGGCCTTTAATTTCTCAGGGACCACTCTAGTTTATAGGAGCTGGACAGCTACAGTGGGCACCAAAGACACCACAGTTCTCATTAAAAATCTTGAGGGTGAGAAAGAATCTTCTTCCGGTACTTAGTCAAGATCAAGATGGGGAGAACACAGGTGTTGAAAAGTTAGAAACTCAGGATGACCTACCTTAAGAGCCAGACCTATCATACTGCAGATGTGTTCCAGCTGTCTTTATTTGATGAGACAGCAAGGAAGACCATGATCCCCAGGAGATGTCATTGGAGGTGAGAGAAACATAGCTGAGCGCTAGAGCCTGAGAGTCAGGCCTTGAAGACAGCATCTACTTTGTGCCCCAAGGATGGTGCAGGAGGGCTGGATAGAAAGTCCATGCTGGAATACTGTTCCGAAGATGGTATTCAAAAATCTGTGTCCTTATGAGCCCTCAAGCCAGGCTTTTTCCATAGATCAAGAACAGAGATCAGGAGATTTCAGTGAGTCTGTTAGTGAGAGAAGATTTCTAGCAAAGGCCTACAAAGCTGCCAGATGGTCAGGATCCCTTAGAATCACTTCAGCATGCTCTTCCCTTCTCCAAGAAGCTCTGTCAGAGATGCAGCAACCCTCAGGCCAACTGCACTGAACAAATAACAATACATTTTATGTTCTCTGTATAGGAAGAGCACACGACTGATTGCCTCGTTCTGTTACTGTGACATTGACAGTAGCTTTCCTCTCTCCAAGCTGGTGCCTTGCCAGTGGTGGAAGCTAGATCAGACTGCAGAGACCCGTCCCTTCTCACTGCTAAAAGAAGACTCTGGCTATAATCTGGTTATATGGGGCAACTTCCTAAAGGTTTGTCACCGGTTTAAGTAGGATGTCTCCCACCTGGGGACACTACAGTGGTTCTTAACGGCAAAAATAGAGAAAAAAACAAGGGACCTCCAACTCCCGGTGTGTCAGACCTGAGCACAGAAGCAACCAGGTGCTCTAAAATAACTGTTACGGTCCAGCTCCACATTTCTGCAAATATCAGGCTTCCTGAGCAGCATATTTTGTGTGGATGCTAATAGGCTGAGGCAGGCAAGGCTCCTGGGACAAGTCAGGTTGGAACATATATCTGCTAGGAGAGCCTGTCAGACAGGTAGAGGACATGAATTGTAGGATATTTGGAGAGGTCAAGTTGCTCCAACTGATGCACAGAGGGGGCACAGCTAATGAGAGCCAGAGACGGGCTAAGGCAATGCAGATGCAACTGTCTCAAGCTGCTTAGCTGGCAAAGCTGGATCTGAACTTGGCGCCGCTGCTGAAGTAGCAGTATAGAATTGGCCTACAGTGCTCTAGGGAGCTTCTGCAATTGAACTGAAAGGGAATGGTGGGTGAGATTTGAGCAGATTTTTCTATTTTATGCCTTCTCTAGAGAATGCTCCATCATCCCTGCCAGAGCTGGTTTATCCCCGTGTTTCATACCAATATACGAGCAAAGAAAATGCTGCTGATTGCAGCACTTGGCAAGTAAATTTTAAATACTTCCCAGGGAAGAAAATCCCCAGGTCATTTTAGGATGTCTTCACTTGCATTTAAAGATGCCCTAAGTTAAACATCGTGCTACAATAGTTACAGGAACAAACTGCAAACAGTTTCAGAGAATGCATCTAGCCTAAGCTTATTTACCAAATGAAATGTCCTCACTCTTGGTTACAAGTGTGGGAAACATGTGTGTTTTAAATGGGTACACAAGCAAATAGATTCTACAGTCTGTGAGACCCTTCTCTGGGACATAGATTTTATTTAATGGGCCAAGGTAAATTTTTTTTAGGAATGTCCCTTTCACAGGTGGTTTGGCGCAGCAAGCTGGCAGCACGCAGCTGAGCCTCCAGATGCCATCCATCTCCAGGAATCCCAGGCATCCCTGTAGAGCATCTGACTTCTAACACAGTCCCTCTCCCCTTGCCCCCTGACAACAGGAATCTCAAGGCAGCCCTCAATTAATCTCTCTGGTTTGTTCCTTCCTGGATGAAAAGAAGACCCAAAGAAAACAATTTAGTCTGGGAATTCACTTGATCCCTTGCAGCAAGTTTTGCTCTAATCCCTTCCCTAACCTTGCCCTCTTGCTCCTTTTTGTGTGTTTGTAGGCAGGTGCATACTGCTCCTCTGTCCTACAGCCCAGTGTCTGGTCATCTAGGGTGTGGGGGGGAGATATTCAAGGATCTTAACTTTAGGTACCTTAATGATCCAGAGAAGTTGACTGGGAAATGACCTGAACTCCCTCTTGTAGTCAGAGAAAGATGCTCCTGTGGAGAACAATTCAGGTCACCTTGGTCAGGTTCTTGCTCTGAATTACCCTCTGGAGGAGCCTGTCTATCTCCATTAATTACACAGGGAATCTAGGAAGCCTATCATGCTAATCTAAGTGCCGAAGTTAGGTGCCTGAAGTTGGGCACTATGAAAACCTCCCTTCAACCTATGAGTTCCTGGAATCTTGTGTTCCACTGCTGTAAATATATAAGGCTTCTCTTATTAGGGGAGAAAAATCAGGAAGACTTTTCAATCTTTTTTATTGCACTTGACTTTAAAACAAAATCACTAATCAGACTCACTTTTTTAAAGTGCACTGCTGAAAGAAAAAGAATGTATAGCTTTCCCACACACTCATGCTAATATGCAAAATCACTGCCAATAATGAGGGCATCACAGCTTCATTCCTGTCATCGCCTTTCATTTTCCCATGTGTCTGAGCTCCATAGTTACTCTGACTGTCATATCTATTATTTATTAACACAGAAAGGCATTAAAATGCAATTTCCTCATCTATTTGTTTCTTTCCTAATTACACACTATTTAATACTCAAAGAAATTCAGCAATGGATGGCTTGATTTTCTTCAGTTGCATAGATGTGTGGGTTTATATTTAATCATTGTTTTTATTTTTTTATTTATGTAAACTTAGTGCACTATTTCTTTCCGCTTTTAATCCATTAGCTGCTTATATCCTCTCTTTCCTTAGCATGTATTTAATCTCATGATTGATTTTTAGCTTCAATATTTTGAAAAGAGTTTTCCCTGAAAGGAGAAGAATTATTTGTGATATTTCTTAAACTTTCTACAGACTCTCTGATTTAAGTGTATTTAGAATAATTCTGCTTTATTCCTTATTTAGGTGTTAGAAACAATAACTTCCAAAGATAGAGATCAGTTTGTTGTAGAGGTGGATGTAAACCAGACTTTTGGTTCAGTAAAAAAATGTTGAGACTTTGAAATAAACTTCCCTGAATCAGAGTAAAAAAATCTTTTTTAATTAAAAAAAATCTAATTATAAACATTAAATATGAATCATTTAAGGTTAGTGAAACTGTGTTCTTTGTTCTGTCTTTTTCATTATTTCTGGCACATTAATTTTGAAAATGAAAAATTATCCCAAAGCTAACCACAACAACAAAAAATTAAAAATGGAAATCAAATAAAAATGTTTATTTTCAAAATGTTGATGTGCAGGGCTTTCTCAGTATTTAAAAATATTTCCCATTGGTGATTTAATTCTAACTACTAGCAAGGAAATTGATTACATTTTGTGCAAGATTTTAGTTTCAGTGAGGCATCATTAGGGCTTTCCAGCAAGTCCTACTTGCTCTTTTTTCAGACAAGTCTGCTTCTCCTGTTTAACATCTGGGAACATATGTTTTCATGTGTTAATATGACTGAGTCTAAAATTAGATTTACATGCTAACACATTCATTACGTCATTTCTCTAGTGTACTACAGAGAAGCCAGAAGCCTGCTCCAATTTGCAATGTTTGCTAGGAGCTTTTGCACTGTTTCTTCAGAGCAAGGCCAGTGTGCTCAGTATTCATCGTTCGGCAATCACCTGCTCCGTTAGGTAGGTTCTTTCTCATTTACCACCTAGTTTTCTTCCAAAGGAAACTGAGGGCAACCCATACTTTGATACAGAACAAAGGTGAGGGAGTGCATCCCATGAACCAGGGCTGTGGAAGGGTCTGCCTTAGGTTGAAATGACAGTTTAGTTGTAGATGGGGCCACCAGACAACACAGAAAAAAAGGTTATATTGTCCTCAGGCTGCAAAGGGTATTGCAAAAGAATAAGTAAAGTATGGTGGTGACTTTAAAGTTGTCATGTATCAAATGGCATCACCAACACAGCAGCCTCTGGGATTCATAGTGGAATCTGGACTTCAGTGTCTTGGTAAAGTGGCTTTCAAAGTTATAAATAGATAGGAATGGTTAAAAAAAAATCAGACAGAATCTTAGACATTAAACCTCTGTATAACATTTGACTGTGCAAAGCAGTTGAGATGCTGCATCCCAGTGCTTTAAATAAAATAATTTGTAACCCGTTGACTCCTGGCATATTCACTGAAGTAGATTTTTGGTAAAAGCATCTGTCAGTATTTCAATAAGCTGCATAACTCATTTCAGTAAGTTGAATACAAAGGATAGGAGCATTTACATTCAAAGTAGTGAGGCTTTTTTTTCTCCTCAAAGACTTCTATTTTGTGGTTGGGAAAAAAAACCCAACAAAACCAAAACCAAAAAACTGCATTTCCAAACTTTCTTCTTCTCCCTGTTTTAGTTAGATAAATCCTGAGAAAGAGGGAAGGAAAAATTATTTCAGGGTCAGGATGGAAAGATGGCATTTGTACTTTCATGTGGTCTTTGCTTCTGACTTGTGTAATAATTTTTGGACTTTTTTTTTTTAAGCCGCGGTCTTTTTTCAATGGTCAGGCTGGGGAATAACCTTCTTTGTTGCCCTGCTCTCATTCTAGCAGAGCTGGGCAAAAAGTTTGGAGTTTAAAATGTTAATTAAAAAAATGTCAATTTCAACAAAAAAAATAGATTTTACCTATAGAAAAAAAAAGAAATAAAAATAATAGCTTTGAGATTGTTTTTAAGGCAGAATCTTAAAATGTTGTTTGTAATTTCATTTCTTTCTTTTTATTGTTAGTTTAGTTTCTGGGGATTTTTATGGTACTTCCTTACTTATATAACAGGTATAATGAAAAGTGACATGTGAGAAATACAACTGAAATGATTTTTTTTTTCTTGGCAAAAGGAAGCTGATGGATGATAATATTGTTTGATGTTGCAGGAAAAATTGCTAGGATTCTGGTAAAGCCCCCCGTGCTAGAACTTTAAACTAGAACTTTGTCTTCAGAGGTCTCTGTATAATTAACAAAATTGTACCCAGTATGTAATGCTAATGTATTAATGCATAAATAGAGAAATTGAGCTTGCCATGATCTATAGAATTTCAAAAAATTACAGTTTCATCCCTCTCCCTGGTCTCTGGTCTGAAAGATGAGGGACCTCTTTTGCTTTTCTTTGTCTGAACTGTCTCTTAAGGCTGAAACTGGACCATCTAGCAACCACTCTCATGACTTTACAGATACATTTATAATAGGGCTGGCACATCACCTTGATGCCTCATCCATCATCACATTTTTCTCCAAAGATGGTAAATGAGACAGTAACATTTAAGGGACACTGTCTAGGAAAGCTTTGCACAGTATCCCTTGTACTCAGTGAGATTTGCGACCTTGATTTCAATGGGCTTTGGGTCAGGATGGATCTCTTATCTTCAGAGTTAGCAGAATAATGTATTTGGGAAATGCAGCATCTTCTAGCTCATGGACTGTTTGGGATTTTTGGAATGCAAATTTTATACAAGGCATGTTGTAGCTTAACATCAGAATAATAAAAGGAATTAGTGAATGAGGGATATTTGAGCAGATGCAGGACTGATAGGGATTTTCATTCCTTCCTGTGAAACGGTAGACACTTAATGTCATACATAGGTGAAAATGTTGGGCATTTTTTAATACTAAAACTGCATTCTAAGATGCTAATACTGGGTGGCCTTGCCAGGACTAGTGTAATCATGCTGAGTCATCACCCAACAACTATTGATTTGCATGGAAGTCTTCTTTTTGTATGATTCCATATGACTAGCTGGATTGGCATATTGCTGCTATACTAATACATTGGTATGTTAATAGAAAAACTGAGAATATTGTGATGTTTCCCCTAGATTTAAAAAAGATGACTGTTACAATGGTATGAGAAGTGCAAGAGCAACCAATCTGTTACCATAAATACACAATGAGAACAGAGTTTCTCTATAAGTGTAGTGTCTCCTTACAAAAGACTGTAGGGTAAAAATATCAGTGTTATTTTGTGTTCTTATGTCTGCCTTCAGAAAGTTCTCTGCCCTCAGTTTTAGGGAACTGGAAACTGGAGGCTTTCCATAAGGATCTGAAAATGCAGCTTAGACGCCTATCTTTTTAAAATTTTATTTCACAAAGTAAACTACCTTTTTTTTTAAGTACAGCACATAGATAAAATTCCATCAGTTAGTGGGAAATTACTTTTTTGTATAATGTTTTACAAAAATGTGACATAAATGGGAATTTTTAATAGAATAAAAAAAACCTTATCTTTTGCTATGTAATAGTGTTTATAGCAAATTTGTTTGTAAAAAATTTGTTTTAAAGGGGGTAAAAAAACCTATGGATTTTTTGTGATAGAAAAGGAAAAATATCACCAGTGTCTAAATATCTGAACCTTCAGAATTAATCTCAGGAAAATTAATAAAAGGAAATTTAGTAGATGATGAACAGTGTAACTGCAGTTAACTTGTATCTGGACATTGTTTAAAGAAAATAAACATCAATTATTGATCAATGAAAAGATAAATTTTACCTTTTTCTGTGATATCTGTTGATCTGAGTCTTAGAAAAAGAAAAAGAATGTTCTTCATTACATTAAAAATTCATCCCATTGAAGGATCTGTTGAAGGACATAGGCATAGCAGCCATATGCCCAGATGACCTAAAATGAAGTCAACAAGGCCAAATATATTTAAACGAGCCGAGGATATGGTCTTGGCCTATGTTCTGTGTTACCATACAACGCACAAAACAAGGAAGTGAGAATACAGTTCATGTAGAATGTCTCAACTATTTTTATAATGAAAAGTTTTGGTAGCAGCATAAGTAATATTTTAAGGTATCAAGTAGGAAACCATGATCTCATTTACATCCAGGAAATGTAATTGAAACAGGTAAGTTGCAGGAATGCAATAGAGTAAAGAATATAACACTAAGAATCCTTTACCTATATGGTCACTTTCTCCAGTCCATGAAGACAAATTTGCTTTATTTATAGTGCTAGAAATAGTCAATGGAGAATAACACTGACAAAAATGAAATTTTCTCTGATGAAGGTGGTAGAGTCTCCTCCAATGGCAGCTGTCTTCTGCACCCATGATATTGGGGTATGGCTAGGAAAGGGATGAGAACACTCTGAGAATATGGAAATCCCAAGGAATGGCTTGGGATTTACTCCTTACTTAAATTTACTCCTTAAAAGTTCTGCTGGAGTCTAAAAAGCTGTGTTAATGAAGATCACAAAGAAACATATATGCAGAATACCCCTAAACATTGCAGGATCTACCTTCTTTCTAACTCAAACTTCAGCAGTGTACAAGTTTTCATTAGCTGTGTAACTAATAATGACAAGATAACTCAATACTGTGAACTTTTCTAAAGACTGTGGTGGGATTCATTAAAGCCAGGGGAATGTCTTTTACCCATTACGTCTCTGTGATTTGCTGGCTCCATCTATTTCAGATGACGTTGAAAAGTCTAACAATACGTATAAACCAGAACTAATATTGTTTTGGCATTAAAGTTACTGCACAAAGAGTGATCATAATATTTGATGTGTAATTTAGCTTTGGTTATTCTTCTACAAGGATTTCTTTAGCCCCTGGAGGTTCATGATGCTCCAGGAAATGTGTCTTTTCATTTTGTTAAGAAAATATACTGATGAATGCTCTGATGGAAAAATGTGTGCCTTGTGTCTTGTTAGCCCCAGGATGTCTTGAAGAAGATATCTATCTCAATAGGCCTGTTCCTGGGAGACAGATATAATTAGCAACTGAATATATAAATCAACCAATAAGCTCACTACTGTAAGGAACAGCTTAATTTCTTGTGTTGTTCTTTGAGTTTTGTTTTCAAAATGTTAATTTTTATAATTGCTTTGAATGATAGCTTCAGGTGTGATATGCACGAAAACTCTTTTTTTTACTTTTTTTAATGAGGTTATGGGCCCAATCCAGCTCCCAATGCATCCTTTTAGAGTGTTGCTTTGGCAACCTTACCCAGAAAGATTATTTAATAAATGTAACACTATTCAGTGAGTAATCTGTCAGACATATCTAGAGCAAACCCAAAGTCATTGCTGTTATCTTCTTACCTTCTTTGGAGCCATATTCTCTCCATTTTTCTAGCTCAATGCTCCTTTGCAGGTGGATATAAACTTAATCTGTCTGCACTCTGAACTGGATGGACACAAACTTGGTCTGAGATGAAAAGAACCATTTATAAAGCTCAGGTGGCTCACAGTCAGAGGTGGCTCACATCTGATCAGCTTACAGTGTGGGCAGCTGCCAGCTCACAACTGTGTGCAGAAGGACACCTGAATCCCAAATTTATATAACGGACCTTTCTTTTTCATTGAAATTATTCTTGAAAGCCCCTGCCTTCCATTCAAAAGTTTTTTACTTTTCTCTTGCCTTCTAGCAATCCCTGTGTATCTGGCCATGTAAAACTGAAAATATTCTAAGAGAAACTTGGAAGAACACTGTTACCTGGGGTAACTCTGCAGAGTCAGGTTAATGGCATCAGTGTACAACTGGTGTGAAGAAAAGGGAACCTTATTTTCAAGGAGTATCGTAGTACCTTGGAGTTTACTTGCAAAATTTTGGCCCAGGCAAGTGAATAATTCTGATAAAGATTAAAATCAGATGCTTTCCATCTAAAATTGGATATTTTCTCCAAAAATCTATTGAGTTTTCTATTGTGTGTGGTTTTAATCTCAAACCAAGACTGAGACTTCTGGCAGGCATGTGTGTCATATAGTTTATTCAGCATTCTTTCCATGAGACATTCCAGGTGATTTTTAAATGCTTTATACAACACTCAAAAAACCCATTTCTTTGTTGCTGTCAAGAATTTCACCCAAAGACCTAGAGGAAAAATTTCAGAATTACAATTCAGATAGGTCAGGATCATGGGAGTTTTTAAAACCTCATTTGATGCCGTTCTCACACCTCGTTAGAATACAGAAAAAATGGTATTTGGTGAAACATTCAGATGCCAAGAAAAATGATATTTATGTAGTCTGGAGGATTTAGATCATGACAATGTTTACTGAAACTTATTTGGAAATAAGATAGTTTTATTTATTTCTTAAATTGCTTCTGTCGCTGTTAGGCCCAAATGCATATCCAGCAGTATGACTAAAGAGACAATTTTGTAAAGTATGTTATGTTGTTTTCTTGTGGCCTCATGACCATCTGGTAATTGGGATAGTTCCTAACATAAGAAATAATAATCATAATTATAATAATAAAGAAAATAATTGGTATATCTTTCCAGGATATAAGAATATATGGTCTCTGATGTTATTAATGATTTGTATCACCTAAAATAACAAAATACCGCATTGTTAGGTTTTAGAGGTATCTCATCAGTGACAAAATCTGTGGAAGGAAAAAGCAGAAGGGTGGGATAGAAAGAAAGCAATGAAAATATCACAGGATACATATACCTGACTATTATTCTCAAGTCAGTTTAGTCACAGCCTCTTAACAAATTTTGACTAGCTAACTTTTCCTGTAAGTGACTCAATTAGTTGAATCTCAATGACTAAATATAGTGAAAGCTCAGAGGAACTGTCACCTTGCTGTGCTAAGAAAAATCACCATGGTCAAATAAACGCTTGACACATAAGAGGAGGCACGCTTGATCTCTCTCTTCCTTTCAGAGAAAATAGGAGCAAGTCTTGGGATTTGGCCATGATCTCTTCACAGTATAAACATATTTGTTTATTTTTGAAGAAAAAAATTGAGGTTTTTTAGCAGCTGAGTCAAATGAAAAATGAACCATGCATTCTCAGTAATAAGAATGTTTCAAATGATTTTAACAGACTTCATATGCATCTTCATACAAAAGACAATCTGAGATCCTCAGATGAGAAAATGAATGCTATCTACAGTTTGTCCAGACAATTACTATTATTGAGGAAACAATTTGTGTTTAGTAAATACATATTTATAGGATAATAGATGTCTCTGGTAAATAATATATGATATGTTAATATAATTAATTTCCACCATTCATTTCTAAATTAGCTAAATATGTATTTAACAAACAAAGTTCTGAAAAGAGCTTAATCACCCATGGGCAAAAGGAAGATTAAAATTGAAACAACAGGATACATTATGTCTTGTTGTCAAAACAAAACAAAACAAAATCCAATTTATAATCTTCCTTATTAAAGAAATTGTCAGTTTATGCCTGCACAGAAAGAAAGAAAATATTCTTAGGCTCAGGGAACAACAGAGGCTGAGAATCTGAACTGTTATTTTCAAGGAGAATATAAAGAAGATATAAGGAGGAATACGGCTCCTAGGATCAAACCACGAAGTATCTGAGATAAGTACAAAGCAAGGCAGCCTGCCATTAGCTCCTTTTTGTCACAGGCTATCCAAGCAACACTGTGTGTAGAACCATGCAGTATAAAGATGGAAATATTAATTACTTTATTAATGGTTTATCATTAATATATTAAATTAATTTGTAAAACAAAGCATTGATTGTTATACAGAAGGTGAGTCAAACTGCTTTCTCGTAGAGCAAGAAACAGATTATTTTTTCTATTTTGGGGGATGAAAATCAGTTCACTAAAAGCAGGGATAGATTTCCGTGGGGAGAGGAATATCATTTACATTGGTGAGGTTGGCTAGAAGACATACTAAGTCACCCTACAAAAAGTATACTCTTCCTTAAACGTGATTTTAGGATGGAGCAGTTTGGAATGCAAATTTTATTAAATGAGCAAAATTAAGACTAGGGAAGAGGAAAGTCTGTAATTTTAAAACATTGACATTTTATCATAGCATTAAGTATTACCTCGGGTTGCTGAAAATATGCCTGTCTTTAATCACTAATATGCTTTGGGTTACTTTTTCCCCTATTTACTGATTAATGTATTTACTTCGCGTATGCAGACAAAAGTATTACATGACATGACAGAGCCAGGCACCTCGGTGAAGAAAGTTGGAAATGAAAAACAGCAGGCCAGTTAATACAGTTACTCGAAAAGCCAAAGGACTGGGCCTTCTACAGGCATGTGGATGGAGAAGGAGCAGATGTACGCTATTTGTAAAAGAGTGGGAGTGAAATAGCTCTCGATGAATATACACACTGCTTCAGCCTTCCAAGAATTAATGGTAGGTAAGAGCAGATGTCTAAGATCAGTGAAAGACGAGGGAGTTGGACAACTAAAGATCAGAAGAGCCCAGACAGGGAGAAATGCATTATAAAATCTTTGAAGAAAGAAATGAAAAACTGTCCTTTTAATAAGAATTTCTGCATCACCTAAAGGTGTTTTAGCCTTTATATTTTTTATTTTTTCCTACTGTCTTTTCACGGAGTTATAATAAGTTTGAAATGCCCTCTTGACAACCCCCCCCCCCCCAAAAAAAAAAAACCTACTAGCAATATTGTAAGCCCACAACCAATGTGCCCTGGAGGGCCAAAGTAACAGCTACCCCGTAGTAACTTCTAGCACCCAGTAATCCCAGTTTAAGCCAGCATTCGTTCCTGCTTATGCAGAACGCAATAAACCCACACATAAACCAGACCTGCATGTCATCTACTTTTGCTGTCCAATTAATAATCCTAATAAAATGGTATTCCTGTTTGTAGAGGCTAGCCATGTTAGCCTACACAGTAGTATTCAGGATGCCATTCCCCTCAGCCCGAAATATGCTGCGCGCAGACGGCAGCCGAAAGTGGTGCGTGCAGTTTCAGCTCCAGGGTTGGGAATGGTGGCCATCTCTCTGCCAGGGCTCAAATAGATTGTCCGGGTGAAATGGACACCACTGTGGAGCAGAAGCCCCTCACATTTTAAAGCTACTCTGTGGACTTCAGTAATGCTGGAGTAGGATTTAATCTTGTGCTGGCACTCTCTGTGGGGGGGTGCATTTCTCCCTAATATGTTGGTCAGACTTAAGACATGGTCAGAGGAAAGCCACTTAACAAATAATAAATCAAAGATGAATCTTGTTACTGACCTGTTTTCCACCAACCTGGATGAAATGTGTGTGTATGCTCCCAATTTTAAAGAGAGTCAAGTGGCTGATTTCCACTCCTGTTATTCAGGATCTGTGACAACCTCTGTTAGTGACCGAGGGCTGGTAAAGCCACAGGAACATTTGCAAACGTGCCACATCGAGTGATTTTTGACATTCCTATGATATATTTAGGGAAAAGAAAAGTACTTTACACTCACTCTTCAAATCCTTCCCTAAAACTCTTCCTATACATCTTCTGGATGCCTAAGAAACACCCAGTACCAGCTGGGTGTTGTTGTTGGCATGCGCTGGACCTGCCCGTCTATAGCATTAACACGTGAACGCCATTGCACATATCTGTGATTGAAGTGCCCTGGCACCCATGTCCACCTTGTCTCCACACTGTCTAGTTGGCGTTAAGCAGCAGTGATGGGCTGCAAGCGTGCTGGTAAGCATTGCTGCTGGTTGTGGCGACTAAAGTGACCTTATACCATCCCAGTGCTGCCTCACCTGTGCTGGGCGCACAAGGGGCCCTGGGCTGAAAAGGGGAATGGGTTGTAGTGTATGCATTTCAGAGGTGTCTTGGCCTGTCGATATCCATGCCACAGGGGATAGGCATGTTATGAACAGAGTTTGGGAAATGGATGTGTTTTTAACAGCCGGTGCAGTTGAACTGGGCTGAATTATGCCCATTACAGCTTTGCTGTGTTTACACAGTGTCAAGGGAAACTGAGATCTTGGTCTTCAGCTGGGGTTCCTCAGATTGAGAGAAACAACAAAAAACACGTAAGATAATAAAGTTGTAATTTGTAGTCTCTGGTCTTAAATTATAAATTCCCTAAAGTGAGGATTACACTTTCTGTGCTTCATGGCATGCTGCCTAAGTTGTTTCATCCTCAAGGGTGAGGGGGTGAAGTTCTTTTTTTAACACATTGGCAGTCCCTTCTAAAGCTCAGCATTAATCTCTCAAAGATTTTTCTTTAGTTTAGTTTTGTTGAAATGTCTGTCAAATTATTAGCTATTTTCTGCAACCAAAGATTAAAAAAAAAACAAAGCAACTTCACCTTCAGAAAACTAAAAGCTTTCAACTTTTTCTTTGCATCTCAAACCCCTCACTACCTTTGCTTCAGACAAAATAAATCAAACTCTATTTTTCAGTTGCACCATGTTGCCAGAAGTAACTAGTTCTGCAAACATTTTTGTAGTTGACCAAAGCAATACGTGCTGACTAACTGCACTCTTAAGAGACTGCCTCAATATCACAGGAAGGACTGTAGCAGAGTTGGAACAGAAGTGTAAAGTGCTGGCTGCAATTCCCATTTGTACCTTTATCAAAAAAAGGGAAAAAAAAACCCTGAACCACCAAGATCTCCTTCCCCTGGATATGAATCATTTGCTTGTTATTTTGCAGCTCTTATTATGTCAGCTGTTTTGGAGGCTGCATGACTTTTTATTGGATGAACTTTGCAGATTCAGGTCTGGGGTTTTTTTCAAAAGTGCTTTTCCTAATCGTTACATGTTCTCTAAAGTAATACATTCAAGGAAGAAACAGCCTCTGAAAGCTCTTTCGCAATGTGATTGAAATACTTTCACTCATTAAAATGTTTTGCCTTGTGAGTGAAGGAAATATTTGGTACAGTTTTCTGTTATATTTATATATTTTACTTGATTTTAATGCTTCAGTTATATACTATTTTATGCTTTGCTTCCTAGCTTTTCCAAGAAATTAAAAAATAATAAAATATAAAGTATAAATTTGCTTCAGCCTACTCTATTACATCCCGAAAGAAAAAAGCCAGCTATTAATGGCCAACACAATCAATCAGACTACCTGTGGTGCAAAGTATTACAATGACAGAATACAGTTCTTGGTGATCAGGTTGTGCCCATCTTCTGATTGAATAAAATGAAGCTGCTCTTATAATAGAGATAACATTACCAATCGAGCTTCATGGATATGCATTTTTACATACTTTCTAAAATTATTTATTTCTTTCTATGGGCTTTATGGCAATCTGGATATTCTGGAGTTTGGTTTGATTTTAATTTGTTTTAATTAGTTTGCTATCAGTAATGGAAAGTATGAAGTTAGAAACAGGTTTCAGGGAGTTACAATCACATTCTTCTTTTCTCCCTTTCGTTAAGTGTTAGTAAATGTGAATGTGACTCATCCTTATGGTTACAGAGAGAAGACCAGCAAAGACTGGACATCCCCTAGTGCAGCCAAGGGAGGGAGCATGAGCAGGGATTGGTTGCTTGCTTGCTTCAGTGGAAGAGCACGAGGAATGTGAACTCTTGAAGATTACAAGCAGGTGCTGGCAGGGCAGGTAGGTGGAAGGTGCAATATCGGATACCTGGCAGAGGAAAAATCATTGAGGTCATGATGGAAATGTTATACTTAGGAACACCGTGGGAGAACGCTGGACTCCATTGTAGAAGAATTTTTATTGTACCCCTTGAGGCAAATTAAACAAATGTTTGTGCTTAAATATAGAAAGAAAAATATTAATGAACAATGCATTGGAGAGAATCCTGTGACCATAAGAGATTCTATGATGAGCCTGCAAAGTTGTGTCATGAGCCAATTCCTTACATAAACTTGCACCAGCACCAGTTCTGAGAGAGGTTGCATGGGCCACCTTAGCCCAGCCTTGGGTCCATCCCCCAGCCCAGCTCTGCTGCCCAAAGTTGTCCCCTGAGCTTGGACCCCTAAGTGCTCCCATTCCAGCACAGCTACAAGACAATGCTGAGGCTGTTTCTTATCTCATCACCAATGGAAACTTCACTCCCTTGCAAGGAGTCCTTCTCTCTCTGGCATCCCTGCTTCCAGCCAGTTTAACCCCTTCTGCAGTTGGGTTGTCTTGCCCTCCATGCCAGATAATTCCTTGGTCACATATCACCACTGCTGAGCAGTTACAACTCGAATTTCCCCTTCACTTTGTAAATGCAACTGTAGGGTTTCCAGGCTGCTGACTGAGGGGAATAAAGCAGCTTATACTTTCTCAGGTATTGAATACAAACTCTGGGTGAGCCAGAAACTCATGAGCTACCACCCTTGCCAGAGGGCAGTGCAGAGACACGTCACCAAGGAAGAAGCCCTGCATGTGTGGCCTCTGCCTCCACCGCTTTCTGTGTACGAATGGGTGCAACATGCTGCAAGCATGGGTGACACCATGGTCGGCCAAAGGGAGAAGGAAGAAGTGTCCACTCCTCTAGGGGAGTGCTCAGGGAGTGACGGCAGTGCTCTGTTCAGCCAGACATACACGGCTCCGTTCATACCGCCGTACAGATATACTAGATAAAGTACCCATTTGATTCTCACTGCCAATGGCTACAAGTGCAGCTCCATAGTCCTGCTTAGACTCAAATATAGCACCAAAAGCTATGTTCACACTCCAGAAAAAGAGCATTTTTGAGCAGAGATTTGAGACATACTTATGTCTCAAAAAAGGGACATAATTTTGGTAAAAACCATTTTTTCCCTCATAAATGTGAGTATGGGGTTCACTCATGAATGTCTCTGCTCCAGGGAGCATTCTTTCCTGCAACTCACCCCAGAACTTCCTCCTACAATCAATCTGATGGAAAGCGGTGAAGCTGTATGGGTATGCCCAACTGACTCCCCTGTCAGACTAAAATGATGACAGGCGCAGCTTGGGTTTGATCCCAGATGCTGAGCAGGTGGATCACAAGTAAATCACTGCATTCGTCTCCTTCACAGCTCAATAGCTCACTATGACTCTGCATGGAGAGAAAATATCCCACAATTTCAAAACACTGTTTCTGAAGATGGCGCTCATAATAGAAACTCTGTAGTCATCAGAAAAAAACCCAATACCAATAGTTATCTGGAACAGTGCAAATCCCAGCAACTAGGGATTCAACTACGATATCTAATGACTTCCAGTGTGAGCTGGACTTATGCTATGCTCTTGTGGTATGGGAATAAGGGACTTAATCCTCAAACTTGCTAAACATCTACTGAGAAGTGCTGAGTACTTGGTATTTACTGACTTCTGTAGGAATATATGCTAACACAAAAATCTATATAATAGATTTCTGATGATGCAATATAATTTAGCATAAGATGGTTTCTATATCATGCAACATGTTAAAGATGATGATTCTGCCTTGCTTACTCTGTCCCTTGAGTTCTGTCTCATTTTGTACTGAACAAAATAAACTACTAGTGCAAAGTCGATTTTTTTCTGTGGGACAAGGGTAAATGGAATAATAACTTTGTTAAAAACAATGAACACATTTAATTAACTTCAGTGTGGCTGGGCATTTGACTTTGGATCTCTCAGTCAACAATTTCTGCCAAAAGACATAATTGAGTAGATATGGAGATAATTTTTAAAATATAATTCCCCTTTGAGTAATGAGAGAATTGATCTTTGATATGAGAGAAAACACAATATTATGAATTATGTGCCTGGATAAAAGAATATTTGTTTTTCATGCTATGCAAATTATAATTCCCTTTCTTTAAACTTAGTTTTTTGTTTTGTAATTCCTATATTAATGTTTTCTTAACCATTCTTAAAAGATGACTCCTGAATTGATTGTTGCTCTTTGTTGTCTTCTTTCAAAGAGTTCCTTTTTGCATATTTGCTTTGCATGTGTTGCAACAAGTCTCCCCTGATGCCCTGCTTCCTTCCTTCCTTCTCTATGACTATACTTAAATGCAGGTGTTCTGAAATAGATTTTTATAATTAGAAAATAGTGAAGACTGTCTTATTTTCTGGACTGAAAGCAGAGAGTTCTTTAGGTTGATAAGTCAGGCAAACCATTGAAACTTAGTCAGTTTGAAGCAGGAAGAAAACTTGCTTTGGGTTGACCTTTGATTGACGTAAGGGAAGAATCAAGTAATCTTTAATATAATCATAATAAGATTCTTACAGGTGAAGTAATGTACCAGACTGACTTTTTAAAATATTTGTTGCTTCTTTTTCCCCTGGAGACAGCCATAGCCTCACAGCAGAGTCTCTGCTTGCTTATCCTAAATAAATTTTAAGAAGTGCTTTGCCTTTGACATCTGAGTGTTACTTTAATCTGAGAGAGTGATGATTTTTTTTCAGATTTCCTTTTATTTTGCCTTTAATTGAAGGAGAGGAAAACCAGAACTTTTCAGCTGACTGTAGTTGTTATATTAGCAAACACCAAAACACTGGTTTTTTTTACTGCAACCTGTTAACTAATCTTTAAAGAAAAAATGGAACTGTGGCAGAATTAATTCTAGTTTTATGTTATATTGCATGGCAACTATAAACAAGACTGTGTTAATGTTTATTGTCTGTTTTGTGGTGTATTTGAGTGCTTGTTAGCATTACAGAATGTGTTGTATGTGTGCACAGGAACTGTTGATTTAGATAGATATAAAAGTGTAGGATATTGGAGAGACACTTTTGCTATTTTTACTGCTTCCTTCACCCTACTAAAAATTTATAAGGGTGCCCCACATGCTGAAAGCTGACACACAGTCCTTTCTGTGAGCTGAGAGAAGTGGGAGCTGCCGGAATGATTCACCAGTGGGCAACGACGAGGGCTCCCAGGGGCTCAGTTTCAGGCTGGCATTCAGACCAGTAAACCACCAGCTGTGACTTGGTAATGTCAAACTCGAGGAACTCCTCACTGCACCGTCTGCAGCTAATGGGGCTCTGGGGTGACTCTGCTGCCTCGTCCCTGGCACCATCGGTGTGGGTGACAGCCACACAAGCCACTGCTTGTGTGAGCAGTGGTGAGCCACTGCTACATCACGCACACAGGAGTGCCGCTGTTGCTCCTGCGGAGGGAGCGGAGGGATCATGGGAAATATCCACGTATGCCAGGAATGATCATTTCGGTGATCACATGAGGAGGACCTCCTCTACAAGGCAGAATCTACAGCCTGGGAATATATGATGGCTGAAAGTCTGGCAGCTTGCAGACAGCATGTGTTTGATGCAGAGTAAACAGGTGTTTTCCCAGGCTGCAAGAAAGACGCTATAATCCCTGCTTACCCTCTGTTCCTCACCAGTGTCCACCCTGCTCATAAAATATTAGCGTCTTCTTACTCAATGGAAAATTATTACTCATTTCCAAACATGCATCTTGTCTGCTTCCTCCCTTTCCCCCCCTATCTTCCTTGCTTTCTTCTTTTCTTTTCCTCTACTTGTTCTCTCCAGCTTCAAAATCCCTTTCCAAACACAGAAAGCTCAGGAAGAGTAATTGTAAAGTATTTCTAGGGAATTCTTCTCTTTCTACAGGAAATTTTCATATAAATTTAATTATACTGAGGAATAGCCTCTTCTTTCTTGGCCAGATTGTTCCAGGCCACTTCTTTTCCATTTTACATCTGCACAGCTGTCAGCCACTGCTATAGTCTTTCTGGGCAATATCATGAGTCAATATTAAAATTTCCATTCTGCTTAGAGGGATTCCTCGTGAAATAAACCATCTCTTAGAGAGCTCTACTTAGAGCAGTGTGGCTTGACTGCCATCTCCAAGGAGAGTGAGCAAGAACCAGTTTAGAGCTTGTCAGTGAAAGCTGGTTACCACATACAGGATTTTTGTTAAACGTTGGAGGTGTTTTTCTGCATTTCAGAAAGAGTACTAATGTTATCAAAAAGCTCTCATTTTTCCTTCTACTTATCTGACAGGCAAACTTCAAGGGAAAAAAAAAAAAAGGCTAAACTATCCTTTTTTTAGGATGTCATTAAAAATATAATTTTAGATTAAAAGAGTTTTTTAGTTCTTTGCTATAATATTTTTATGAAAGAAAGGCAGAAGGAGAAGTGTCAAGGAGTCTGTTAGGCAAAAATGGAAGGAAGTGAAGCTGTATCTGAGTGCACAAAGATGGGGAGTTTTCAGGACAGTAGCAGGGTTTTTCACATTGTTTCAAGAAGCTGTAATTTTGAAAATAGACGTTCAGTGGAGAAAATAAACAGGTATTC
Source organism: Gymnogyps californianus (assembly GCF_018139145.2). Taxonomy (NCBI): domain Eukaryota; kingdom Metazoa; phylum Chordata; class Aves; order Accipitriformes; family Cathartidae; genus Gymnogyps; species Gymnogyps californianus. The sequence continues at coordinate 74,700,453 of NC_059472.1, read as the reverse complement.
ATCAATACGGCAAGAACTTCGGTGTACTTCTGTTTTCTTAAAGCTCTCTCTGATCTATAATAGCAGAATAAATACTACGCCTTTTAACTTAGATATGCAGCCCCACTTCCCAAATTAGAAGAAAGAAGTACTATAAGCAGGTGAATAGTTTGAGTGACTTCAGATTTCAAAATTATTTAACTGAATTATTCACTGAAGACTTGATGACTAGAGATGCCAATTCCTTTTAACTGAGTTTCTGTTGACATCAGCTGTGGGTTTGTCAGATGAAAAAGAGGAACAGTTTACAAATTCTTCTCTATAAAAGAAAAGGTGATAAACTCATAATGCCTTTCAGTCAGTAAGAATAGTTTGGCTGTGTTTTTCATAGCCTTCAAACACAGTTCACAATTCTTACTTTATCACTACTCCCTTCTCATAAGGCTATATCCCTCAGCCACTATAATTCAAGTAGAAGTAGGACTGAGGCAGGAAAGGGAAGAAGAAAGTAAGAGAAAGGAAAGCAAGGAAACCTAGCACTTATAAGATTCAATAAAATGTTGGCACATAAGTAGTTCCAGATCTTGTGAGGTTGGGTATTAACTGGTATGGTATAATTATTTTTTTTTACTTTCCCCAATGGACTGCTCCAATGAGACAAAAAACAACCAAACAAAACACAACCTTATAAAATGGAAAAAGTTAAAATTAATTAAAAAAAAAGAAAGTTCTTTTTTCAGACAAAACACTGGGGAGTTTACATCTTTCTTGGCAATATAATAGACACAAACATGAAATTCTCCTCACAAACCCAATTTATTCATGGCCAAGTTCAAGCAACACTTTTACCCCTGTATTCATATCAGCAGGTTCCAAGAGTCACTCTTCTCCTAGCTAACGGAGGAAAGTGAAAGTTTAGAAAGAAAGGACATAGTCCACATCTTGCAAGATGCCTTGTTTCTTTCCCTTAATGGCATGTTGAATTGAACATGAGGATAACTTCTTTGGCACAGCTCAGCACCAGTTGAATACATTAATTTTGCCTCTAAAAGAGTGTACCCTTTGGCATTCAGTCTTTCATGGCTAGACTTGCTATCTGTAAGTTAGGAGGTTCATCCAAGTTAGCATTTCTTTTTGTAGGTGGTGGCTTACAGACAATGAGAACAGAGCTTAACTGCTAGGTGAGAAATTTTTGTAGACCTTAATGTTGTTATTCCTGGAAGACAGACGTTGGAAGTGTCAGTTTGTTCTGAATACCTAATCATACCTGCTAGTGTAACAGATTGTATGTTACGGGGTCAACATATTGTCGTAGAAATGGATTTTTACTCCACTGACAGAGTAGGTCTATGCTGTGGGAGGGTGAACAATAAACAGAAAAATAACTGAGGCCAGAACTTGAAGAGCTGGAAATATGGCTCTGGGGATCATGAGAGGCTGAAAGACAAGCGCAGCACAATGAGAGCAAAACAAGGGGCCAGAGCCTTGCACTCACAGTGAACCAGAATGGGGTAAATTAGCCTTCCCCGGGGAGTGAAAGGATAGGGCTATTGCAGAAAGTGACACAATACAACTGTAAAAAGGTCTTGGAGTAAATCAGAGATTGCTCCAATCGCCCTCTCCCTCCACCTGTATGATAACCAGATGCCAAGACTACCATTCATCTTACTGAATGAAGATGTCTGGATTGCAGTTCTCTGCATTTTATCAAGTCACCCAAGGCCCCTTTGCGGCACTGAGACCCAGACAGTGATGTCTAAAGCACACTTCATCTCATCCTAACGCAGAGATCTACATTGTTCAAATAAACAGCACCCTCACAGTGGACTTTGCTCTCCCTACAGGCTGTGGAACAAGCCTCAGCTGATTTATGCCTGCATTTTAGCCAATTAAAATTCAGACAAATGGTATCCAAAATGACCACCTCGAAATGCCTCAGAAAAAGTTGTGTTCTGCCTAACTTGCTTCTTCATATTGCAAAATCAAACCTGGATAGTCTTTCATTGCGTTTCAACACTTTGTTTAGATTGAAGGTGAGGTAAGCACAACTACACTTTCTACAGCCAGCTCCAGCTCTGAGGAAAACATCTTTAAACCTCTTTTTTTAACATCCTCAGGGCTTCTTTGAACTTTTATCACTTACAATAGACTTCTGTGGGCACTAACATTGCCACAGGAGAGGTGGGATATTGTGCACTGCTGTGTCTTGAAACTCCTCAGCTCTGGCCCATAACAAAATGCCTCCTATGGCATGGTGAGAGCCAGGATCAGAGCAGAAAACACACAGCTATGCAAAAACCACATCCCAACTTCACACAGATGTTTTGCTGGAATAATTCATGTCTCATTTCCACCACTAGAGTGACAGAAAGAGTTGTATCATCTACAATATAAAAGCGGTACAATGTCAACTTCCTACCTTATTCTTGTTCCCATGGGAAAAGTGATAAATGCACTTTGCTTTGCTTTGTTCACCTCATGACACTCTGCTTGTAGTGGTATTAAACATATTCTTTGGTGATATTTAAGTGGTACTTAGTTTTGCTTTTGCTTTGTTTTTATTATCTTTTACTTATTTTACAGTTGAACTGTTTGCATCTGAGACAGCATCTCTATTTAAAATGTCATGCCCCTTGCAATTACTTTTAAGTGTTTTACGTTACCTTGAGGTTAAAAAACATTTTTTTCTCTTAAGCAATACATAATTATATATTGCTCACAATGATTGATGGTTTGTTGAGTGCAGGATGATGAAATAATACCCTGAATATTACAACAAAGCAGGTCCCACGAAGTCTCAAGGTTTCAGGAGCTGTCACACAGATCAGTCATTCTGTATTACAGTCATAAAGGCATCCCAAAATGATTTAAACAATAGTAAAAGAAAACGCATCCTTCACTTGCAGAGTGGAGGCAACTTGATCACCGTAATTGTGGGAGAGGCAATAAGATATCACAAGGGAAAATAATCTCAAGACATTTCAGATTTCTTCTACTTGTTTGTTGGATGTTTTTTAAATGTTATTTGATATGATCTCTAAGTAAAAGCAGTTTTATAAAATGAAGTAAAGCTGTATATGCATCAAACCCTTAGGAAGATGACCCTTTTCAGAACTTCTTCAAAGGGGAGAATTTTGAGCACGCAGCAGCTGCAGATATATGGCTGTACCTTTTCACCTCAGGAGCGTACACACAAGGAACAGGATGGCATACTGAGCAAACAGCAAGCCTTACCTCTGATCAGGTTAGGTGACTGGTATCCCTTTTCACAGATAAGTGCAAAGGTCCTCCCAAACTGTCTAGCTTTGGGATAGATATGATTTATTGTGGCAAACTTATCTACTCCACTGTTTTTGCAGCTGACAATCTCTTTCAGGCCAAATTTTAGGGAAGAACTCCCCCCCCCCCCCCGCCCTCATATTTGCATATTCACAATGATACGCTGCAGGTTTGGTTGAACAAGATCTCATTTTTAAAGAATACCAAAACTCTGAAAGAAGAAAAAAAATAAATGGTTCTGGCCAATAATATTCCCTGGTGTTACTGAAAGGTTGGCCAAGATCTTCTGAGATGTCAAGATGAGAGTCATTTTAAGAGCTTAGTGTTTTAGCTCACAGATATCAGACCGGAATTATTTATATTATTCCTGTGCAAAAACAAGCAGAGAGTGATAGGCAGGTTGTAATTTGGTCAAAATGACAGATAAGATTAGGTGGCATTTCAGAAAAAAATGCAACAAAAGACATGCAAAATGGACATTTGCACTCCTTGCACAAACAATAGTGTTTAGCAAGCATGGTGGTGTATTCAACTTAAGCTAAGCTAGAACAGTCCACCAAAACTAACAGATCTGTTTTCTCTGATTTGCATGCAGAACAGCTATTCCATTTAATGAGACTCACTCACACAGAACTGTAGGAAATGAAAAACTAAATCAGCCCCCTTGACAAGTCTAGAGAATTAAAACTCAAACCTGCTAATATAAAGACAATATTATCATACACTTTAAAATCATATTTTATAAACAAAAATACAGTACTGGAAACCAGAGCTAGACAAAACATTCCAGTGAAAATGCTTTTGACTTTTCTGAACAGAAAAGGTCAATTCTGAAGAAATAATTTTCTTTTTTTCCCCATTAGAATGTGACAGTTTTGATGGCCCTGGCCCAGGATGGAAAAGAAATTCAGCCATGTTTTTGGCAATGACTAAAGAAATAGCTTTAAGCTCACACTCCACAGTCTGCAATACAAGGAAAGTGGTTTGACCATGGTACAAAGCCTTAGAGCTGACCAGCCGCACAAGAGGAAGATCTTTGAAACCTTTATGCTTTCAAATATTTGCAACATTTGGAAGGGAGAAAAATTTCTTGTTGCTCAGTTCCGTCCCCAAGTTTTTCAGTTATGACTATGACATAGCACAGTGACTGAAAAATGTTTTATCATGTATATTTTTTTGCCCATCATCAGCTGAAGTAGCTAAGCAGTGGACAATGATCTCTCTCTCTCCCAGTCTCCAAGAGCTTTAACTAATGGGAAAGATGCCAGTCTGACAGGGATGCTTGTTCTCTAAAGAGGTGGAGAGGGGAATCCTTTCCATTGGAAATCTTTGCTGATATGAGGAGGTCAGTTATCTCCTTCTCCATTCACTCTCACTATGGAAAAGATTGGTGAAGGAGCTCAGCAGAACTGAAGCAGACGCAAGTGCCTTGTCATGCACAAGTTATGTTGTGCAACATTTTTTTCTGGTGGAAAGAACCTAACACTACTGTGGCTGCTTTGATGTGTCAGATGGCCTTAGATTAGGCACACTTCTGCATTACAACACAGCCAGAATGAGACACAGTGGGGCTGAGGGAGCAGAATTTCTTTGACTGCTAGACAGTGATGACTTCATATGTTTTGCTTCATGCACATTTGCTTGATTTCATTGCTGTTGACACAAATAATATCGCCTTTAAGACAGAAAGTGAACCACTGTCGTAACTGTGAGACATATTGCAGTGTTGCATTACTTTGCAATATTAGGCACTCTGCTATGCATTGCACTCCCGTGGTTTCTCTGATGATGTTAGTATACGCAGCCGTAGTGGAGCAGCAAGGAGTAATTGCTCATCATGGCAGTGCAACACACCCACCTCTCCACTACACTGTTGGTAAACACACTGAAGAAAAGATCTAACACATGATGTTCTTCCAGTCCTGGGACTGCTCTGCTGTGGCTTGTGGCTGTTGAGGATGGTCAGCAGCAGAGGTAGGCCACTGCACAGTGGTGTCATTTTGAAACCATTTACAGAAAGGTGGAAAAGCAAAAAATCAATTGCAGTGTTTCTGTTCAGCTAGTAATGAACAATACCTGTTGGGGAGATAATGTGTGTGGTCATCTGCACAAATGTACTTACTGCCAGGCACTTACATGTACACTACCGCTTGAGTGAAATCATTTTTCTGCCTCATAAAAGAACTACTTGTTGCTATGGTAGTACATAGAATCAGAAAACACAAGAGGCTGAAGTTATTAGAATTTAGATTAGTGTGCTGGTTTTGGCTGGGGTAGAGTTAATTCACAGTAGCTAGTATGGGGCTGTGTTTTGGATTTGTGCTGGAAACAGTGTTGACAATACAGAGATGTTTTCCTTATTGCTGAGCAGTGCTTACACAGAGTCAAGGCCTTTCCTGCTTCTCACACCACCCCACCAGTGAGGAGGCTGGGGGTGCACAAGGAGTTGGGAGGGGACAGCTGACCCCAACTGACCAAAGGGATATTCCATGTCATATGACGTCATGCTCAGCATATAAAGCTGGAGGAAGAAGAAGGAAGGGGGGGACGTTCGGATCAGAGTGACGATGTTTGTCTTCCCAAGTAACCATTACGTCTGATGGAGCCCTGCTTTCCTGGAGATGGCTGAACACCTGCCTGCCGATGAGAAGTAGTGAATGAATTTCTTGTTTTACTTTGCTTGTGTGCGTGACTTTTGCTTTCCCTCTTAAGCTGTCTTTATCTCAACCCATGAGTTTTCTCATTTTTACTCTTCCAATTCTCTCCCCCATCCCACTGGGGGGGAGTGAGCCAACAACTGTGTGCTGTTTAGTTGCCGGCTGGGCTTAAACCACAACAATTAGTCTAAGTTATTTTAAATTTAAGTCAGTTTTTTAGCCATGGTGTGGGAAAGAAGGATTTGTGTGTACTGCAAAAATCCCCAGAGAGACTGAAGCCAACAAGAACTTTTTCAATAGCTGGTTTGTGAATAATGTTGTATCACAGTCCTTTCAACATAGATATTTGGGTGAAAATATTATTGCACATTTTAAATGATTTTCCTGTAAGGAATGAAAGGCCTGATTTTGTAATCAGGGTGGAATTTCCATTTGAAGCAACAGCAGCTGTAAGCATAGGCAAAATCTGACTTTGTCCTGCAACTGAAAACAAAATAAACCATTTAAAAATAATATAATGTAGCCGATTATAAGTATTTATGTTTGGACAGTGCTCTGAAGCCATCATAAGGATGTAAATCCTTCAAATGTGGGTAGGCTTCACCCTGATACAAAATGGACGGACAAGCAAAATTAAGGCTGATAGCTATGGTCTTCTGATCACACCAGTCATATGGATCATTTGATTATGACCATCCTCCTAATTATTTCTAAATCACTTACATTAGTTTTAAATCTACCATCGCAATTGTTTTTAAATCAATCACATCAGCTTCATATTTCCTGTCACAAATCGTCCGATTTCTTGAGGGCTTCACAAGTCACCTTGATCTGGCTGCCTTGCATTTCTCTAAGGCATCTCTCACATTTGCAACTCAGGACTTTAGCCAGATGAAAATTGTTACGTGTATATTTCCTGCTTTCCTATTTTTCATCAGTCCTCCACCACCACTAGACACAATTCAAATAAAAATATTGTCCTATTTTTCAGGACATCTGATAAAGTTATATACTTCTCTTCATTTTTCTCCTCATGAAGGTTGCCATAAGAGTGAATGAGATGTTATTGTTTTCTGTCATTTTACTGAAATAGCTCTTTATGGGTACCATTCCCAGAAGATGACTTTCCCAATAATATTTCTACAAATATTAGTATTCAGAGCATGTTTCAATTTTGCCCTCACTGAATGTCCATGTACACAGAGCAGAAGCCAGTGAGTAGAACTCAAATTACCTTGTGGATCAGTTATGTTCTATGCTTCTTGTGACATTTCTCAAAATGGCTTCATGACTCTAAAGGATCCTGGAGACACGATATGTGTTTTCTGATAGTGTTAGAGCATATTACAAATAAATTTTGAAATCAAGTTACTTTTTATTTGACATGGCAAAAGCTAGATAGCTGGCTTTAAGGTTAAAAACATCTAACTATCTTCTACAAATTCTAAAGTATTACTAACCCAAATTACTGGTATTTCAAATTTACATTGTATGCTCCAATTCAACAAGATAGTTAAACACATCAATAGTTTTAAACACTTGAGTGGTTCTTGCTGAACAGATTAAAATAACTTTGCAGTATTTGAATGCTTAAATATCTTTATGAATTAGGGTCTAAATTTACTGCTGAAGTATATATGCTTTTCATAGTAATGCCTGCCTTTTAAAACTGTATTTCTAAATTATAAATACTGGGTTGTGACTCCAATCTGGTACTTGTGTTTGGAACAAATACTTTGCAATTCAGGCTGGTGCTTCTCACACTCTTTGTGCAATTGTGTTCAAAATACTGCAGTTATTTTGTTTTAAAATTGCATCAGTGATACAAATACTGAGATTTAATATTACTAAAGATAGCCTTTACAGGTGTAACTGAATAAGTTAGACCTATATTTATCTAAATGCATCATTTGCTGTTTACTTCCTGATCACATGCTCTGACATGGTATCTTTTAGTCAGCAAATATAGGGCATAATCAAGAGAAATGTGTATGTGGTGGAGCAAACAAAACAACAACTGGGCTTTTTTCACACTGGAGTGTGGTGCAAGACCACAAAAGATATTTATCAGGAACGTGCTCTGGTGGTTTCACGTAATTCCCTACTCTATGACAAGCAACAAAAAACAAGAACTTGCAATAATATACGAAGCAAGTTTTGTCTTGTGCTAAAACATTTTGAATTTGCAAAATTCTGCGTTCTTGTTCACTCATGACAAACTGAGGGAAAAACTAAGGTGAGTAAATGTGAAAGTTAATTATTTAAGATTGTGGTTTGTATAAAAGTGATACCAACAATACAATCATACTTGTTCAAGATACTGAGGAATACCAGTGCCCATTAGCGCATTTCTATCTGAATTCTCTCAAGTGCAATTAGTTGAATGTTTCCTTTTTTTGTCTTTTTAACCAAAAAACATTTACTGTAACCCAACTTCAGATGTCATAATAATTAAGCATCCATTAATTTATTTAACTAATTATACTATAAATACTTTTGTATAAAAATTTTGGAGAAAAAGGTTATCTTTAGTCTTTGAGGCTTCTTGTGTCATTCTTTACAGCACTTTGGCCCAACAATAACCAATTCTGCAATTGGAATATGGTAGCTTGCTAAGAATTAGTTTTCATATCCCATGAAACATAAGAGAATACTGGCAATTCTAGTTCACAATGGGATGAGATAAGGATGTTTTTAATTTTTCAGTGACCCGTTCCTCAAAATAAACAAAAATCTACCAACAAAACAAACCAAGAGAAGAAAAGAAAAAGAGGGATGGAGAACCACCATCCTCCAGGAATATTTATTTTTACAGACACAACCAGAAATTTCAGCCTAGTATTGAAAACTCTTTCCCAGTGGCATTTCTTGTCGAAATTGATGTGTTTCTACAAACAGACAAACAAAACAGACGTTTTGATTGATAGGAAATTGCCAGCTACATATAACTATGGTACCACTACTGAAGCAGTAAACATAAAGGAATTACATGCCTCTTTCTGAGATCAGAAATGTTTCATACTTGAGTACGTCATATGCCGTTTTCATATGGTATTACAGAAATACATAAAATATTGACTGGCAAGCTGAAAATCTATGGCGCTTTTTTCCCCTCCCTCTCATTTATGCTACTTTCCATGTATGAATTTGGCTAATGTGAGATCAGAAATATATGCTTTCCTTTGGGGCTGTCCTTGAGCTGTGAAATTATGAATGACTGGAGAACAGCAAAACTGAGCTAGAAATAATGCAAAGGACACAAAAAACAACTCATAGGTGTTTGGAAAATAAGAGTTCTGTGATACTCATGAAAAGATAACATAGGAGGATGGTAAAAAGGAAAGCACTTTTCAAGTGCATTTTAAGTATCAAACTTGATTTTCACTGGTATAAGCTCAAGTAGCACAGTGGCAAGACGGGCTCATAGTTCATGTATTTGAAGAGAGTGAATGTCAGGCTACCAAAAGACGATACAAGCAAGGTAAAAATGGTAACTGCTTGCGGTATCATTGACTATACAAACTTGCACAAACTGCCAAATCCTGAGATACATTGTAATGAGCAAAACTATAGATTCTATGTGGAGTTGTCTGTCATCTAGTAAAAAACACAGAAACTTAAGCATTGATTGCTGGATAAATCAGATCCTTAAAAATAAGACCTAAGTCTACAAACCCACTCTCTGCCCTCATCATTGCATTTGGGACTTCTTTTCTGCCAAGAAAAAGGGATTTTACTGTGTACCACTGGGTGAGTTTTTACCGATCTAGGGTCCAGAGACAGCTAGTCCAAGTTGTTTCTTATATAGATTAAAACCAGAAGTAAGGATGCACAGGTGGAGTGCCAGGGCGGGTATGAACATGCAGGAAGGAAAAAAAAAAAAAGAATGGCTGTGCTAAATCAGACTAAAAATCCATTTAGGCCAGTATCTCCAGCAGGGGCTGATAGCACATGTCTAGGGAAAAGCAGACTAGGACAAGCTTATAGCAATATTCCTCCATTCTATTGTCCCAGTCTCCAAGGGTTCATAGCTCAGGGACTTCCAAACCCAGAGGTGGTATCTTTGTATTGAAGAAGATGAAAGCAGTTAAACTAATGGAGATATCTGAGCTATGAACTCTCTGCCTAAGGAATCCCAAAGCAGTTGTGATTAAGGTAAAAGGGATTTAGCACTTGTTTCTTGCTATAGATAATGTCCTGAATGCCTGCATTGCTACCATTTTAAACCTAGTTCAAGTGTCATTACGCGCCATTCACAAGAGTGACTTCAGGGAAGATGCATTATAAATATATGACAACTACAGATACAGATTACATAATCTACAGTGCTTTGCTTTTCTAAAATATGCTTAAGGTAGAAAAACAATTGAAATATCATCTTGCTTTAATGAGAATAAAGACAGTTGAAAACTGGTTTTCTGAGTTAGTTTATCTGGTGAAGAATCAATTCTTTTCAAAGTTCTTCTCAGGACAATATTTTGTCCTGTCTGTAATGTTAATGTATGCTTAACTGATGACTAAATAGAGAAAACTGTTCTCTATTTACAGAGAATAAGTAACACACATATGTAACTCAAGAATGTTTACTTCAAGAATAAGGAAAAAAATAAAAAGAAATACTGAATTTAAAAAAAAAAAGCAATACAGAAGTATATATAAATGGATTTCATCAGCATCGTGCTAGACTTGGGATATAACATACAGCAGTTTTATATCTAATGTTTTTCTGAAGTCTTATCTATGTCACTGAAGTGATTATAAGGAGATACACTTTTTGTTTTTCTTCTAAGAAACAGTTCATTATGAAATACAGGAATGTGATAAAGATGTTGGGTTTTTTTTAAATTTTATTTTGTGCATTCATTCTTGATAGAAAGTGTTGACAATAGTTAATATGAAATAGAAGCACATTTTATATTAATATAAAGTACATTTTGCATTTTTTCAGCCAAAACATTCAAACGTTAAGGATGATTAGAGAAAAATAAGGAAAAACTTGGGTAGAAATTCCGAAATAATAAGAGCTTGTTTCTACACTGTAAATCGAGACCACAAAATCTCAACAATGCTTAGGTAGAAAACTTTTAGCTTTCTATGACTCTCTGTAACTATGAATCCTACATCTGAATAACAGAAAATAATGCTATCAATACCTCACACATTGCAACAGAAGATTTCTTTGAAACTCTCTCTTGATATCAATCCTATTATTTCTCTATTATACCCGAGAACTAGCAGATACACGGCACATTTCACCTGTTAGCAATAGCTTTCCATGCTTTAGTTTTCTGACAGAACCTTAATGCTCTTTTAATGTATTTCCTTTCCTTCTGGTAAATGATTTAGAGGTCCCCTTCAGTAAAATCATTAAGCATTTCTTTGCTAAACGAACGTGGCCTGGTTTAGTTTAAAAAAAAAAAAAAAATGTCTCGTATGTAGATATCGTTGATTCTAGCATATTCTGAAGATTTTAAGGCAAGAGTGTATAGAAAGAGGTAGATGCAATTTCCTTGCCTTTCTTTACTATTAAGTAACCTGAATTGCAGAAATGCAATCTGATTAACCAAATTATTCATCAGGACAATACTTTCATTCCCTTCAATAGTGTGCAAAGAAAGCAATCAAACAAGCAAACAGTCGTATAACTTTATATAGCCTGGTAGACTAAAAGAAAACTCTCTTGGCAGCAGGTGGTGGATGCAATGAGGATACAGCAATGAACATAAAGAGGATTGGTGAGCAACAATTAGTAAGAAAAGTACATTATTTCCCCATTTGGTACTTTGTTACTTATGCAACCACATTGAGAGAAGTCGTTATCATACCAACAGTCACGTGTTTCTTTCCTGAAGATGAAAGAAAGATCTCTGAAATTTTACAAGAAAATACATATTTTTCCATCAGAATGTAGATATGAAAAAGCAAATATGTGTGTACATATTCTGGAAAGAAGTTATATTGCACAGGTGATGAAATGTTGAGGAAAACGCGTGTTTATTTTTTTGTTTAGGAGTGTGATCCTGTGATATGCCTCTGTAAAACAGTCTCATTAAGTAGTCAGAGTATTTGGTGGGAAAACCTAGTTAGATCTTGAGGTATAGATCCAGAAATTGAGAGTTAGGCACCGTTCCACTAAACTCTGTAGGACTGGGGGCAGAGTAGCCTCAGTACCTGGTAACCTTTCCAGGTTGTGTTATCAGCCTCTGATCCCAGCAAAAGCCCTAAACCTGCCAGTTTTCCAGACTTTAGCCCTCCTGGTGTTTCCAAAGTCATAATCATTGACTGTGCATCTCCTATGACCTCTTATAAGAATCTCCAGCGCTATACATAAACATGGTGGGATTGTCTTAACTTGCAAACAGCGTCAAGGTAAAATAAATAAGACAAGACAATACAACCAATCCTTGGTTAATTTTATGGAGTAATTATGTAAGGCATATTCCACAGCCACATGGTACCCCTTAACCAGTTAATCTTGTTAACTCATGAAAAGTTGGCATGATACTTGAACATAACCCATCCCCATCCGTATTAATTGCAAAGCTGAGATCACTTTTGTATCGGTTTGCAGACTCTGTAACGTCTAGCTTTTTGAATGATCCAGATTTCTTGTGGCGATAAGCCTAGTTACATTTCCACACAGGACACCTATAACCACTCAGCTGAAGTCTAAATGGGTGCAAATTGCATGTGGAGGAACTGTAAGGTGTAAATTAGTTATGGTACAATGCCTTAACTTACACCTTACAAGTTTCAGCACCAGGTTATTCCTAGATTCCTGGGTTTTCCTAGACATAAGGAGTGGGTGTAAGTAACTCTAAAGCTTAAGTAGGCTTAAGTAAGTACACTATTGTCTGTTTTATGGATAAGCAACACATTCTCCCTGATGGCCAAAAGTCAGTTTGCTACACTACTGTGTCTGATAAAACAATATAAAGTACAACAAAGGAGTGAGGGAGTGAGTGTGTGGCATAATCAAGCAGGGTAAAAGCACTAATCTTGTTGGTTCTTAAATAAACCCCAGTATCCAGATCTGCTACAGGTTGTCATTTATTCTGTCTCATCTATGACAGCTTCTCAAATATTTTACCAAATAATTTCTATTTATCACAACAAGTTTCTAGCCCAGAGAGAAATGTGGACTCTTTTCCTCAAAAGAGAGTAAGAAGCACAGAAGTAATCCAGTCATTTTGCCCATATATACTGATCTCATGACATCTATGTCATAGTCCTTGTCAGTTAATGCAGAAGAGCAATGTGATTGCACTTACAGTTTCCTATTTAATAACTTCTCATTTAGGAAAAAAAAGGAATGACTATATAGGAGGACTAGTGAAATTAGTAGTGAAATTATTTTGCTATAAAAGAAGACTAGTAAAATAGCAAAATGAGAAAATATGTGTAATATACCATCTCCTCTTTTACTATTTCATTGTAATCTTGTATATGAGTAGAAACATTAAAAGGAAACTAGAAGCAGGGCCGAAGTTACTCGAAACATATCATTTCCTTAGAACTGGACACATGCTCATATTCCAAAGGCTTTTTCAATAGACTCTCTCTTCCCACACAACCCTGAATGTATATTTGCACTCTGATATTAACCGGAGCAAGGACTGTTCCCATTTTCAATGGCAGTGGACTCTCTGCGGCTTTTGATGCTTGTGTGCATAATGGGGTTGAACTCACTCCACTGTTTGTTGCTGGTTCATCTCTTTTCTTGGGCTTGAATTATTTACTCCAGGATATTAAGCCAGGGTGTTTGACCTATACTGAATTTATATTGGATGAGTATTCTTACTAGAATTTAGTGATTGAGTCTTCTGTTTAGTTTACAACAGTTAACCTGTGAAGAAAGGTAAGGTGCGAAGGAAAATAAGGTTGCTCACTTTGCCTTTCTTGGTCCACTGTCATGGTACCTCATATACTCCTGTAAGAAATTCTTGTGCTCTTGTAAAGGCAGGTTTTCCTTAAAGGTTAAATGTTCCTTTTCCTGACACAATTTCTATAAGAATGTTACAGTGGCTTAATGATTCTAGTTCAGCTTTGCAACAGGGAAAGCTTAGACAGGCGTCTCAGGAGAAAATTCTCTAAAAATATGCTTGCAGAAATGTTGTACTAAGTGTTGAAAATTGGTTAAATTACTTGCAGTAGGTGGGGGCACATAATTCTGTTTGCTTCTCTTCCAAATCCTATGACTCATATTCACCTTCATAAAAGTTATTTTTGCTTTGGGAACCACTACAGTTCATCTTTACTTCTTCCAGCACTTTATAAGCACTTAGTAGTAAATCATCTGGACCCAACTACCTGATCTCTTGTATTGGTTCATCAGCCTCTTTCTTTGCAATGTTAAATCATTTGTAAAGTTAAATAAAAAAAAATTAGGGAAATTATGGTGAATTCATGAACATATAACTAAATTAACTCTGAGAAAGTAATTCAGCTGGCAAAGGTGAGTGATATATATTTATTTTAAATTGGTTTTGTCAGAATATTCTATTAAATTAAATACAGAAGTTACAATTTAATGACGTGATTTCATTCTGTCTATTTAAATGGCTTGATTCATTAATTATTTAATGCAAAGATTATTTAGCTTGAAATGAATGTGCAATTAAATACATCTCTAGGTTGATTTGTATTATGCACTGCAAAATTCATGGCTTACTAGTTTTCTTGTTTAGTATTTTGAATGGGCTGCAGCCAGGTATGTCGGGAACCTGTAACAAACCCATGCAAAGAGGCTGCTCCCTCACCTCCCAAAACCTCACCGAAAGCAATACCTACCTGCTGGTACACCATTTTCCAGATTTGGAGCCATTCCTATTAGGGAACTGGGCAACCTGGGGACAGAGTTTGGCCCCATTGTCTTTGCACCTCCTACCTGCTGCCTCTTAAGTATATAAATAAGCTGTCTGTAGCTTTTGTTTTGCAAATGTGCATTCCTCTGATATGTGAAGGGGGAGGGGAACCCTCAGACCATTCTTTTTAGTCTTCAATTTTCCCATTAGGATGTACTTGGAAAGGAAATTAAATTGGTGCTGTGCTGATGATTTATTGCAGGAAGGAACGCAATTTACACAGAGAAAAGTGCAATTTTAATTTTACACAGTTCACTAACAGCATATTCATATATTCTGCTTATAGGTGTTGCAGTAAAGATGAGTGTCGTTTTGTTTTCTAATAAGGGGAAAACATAAAGCTTATTTTCACTTTTAATATATTATTCTAATGTCTTTTCTGTACAATAAAATGGAGTTTTCTAATCAATTTGTATTACTATTTTAAAGAAATCCACGTCTACACTTTTAAAATCTAAGCTGTTTGCATATGACACTCTAAGATATATCTAACCATATCTTAAAATATATTGGCACATAATGGCACATTTATAGTAATAGTTCAAAATGTTTATTATGTATTTTTAAATCTTATAAATAGTTTTCCAAAGTCACCTAAATGTTTATCACTATTTGCTGCTTGCAATCAACCCTTTGGAGCTGGCAAGTTAGGAACTCCTGCTATTCATGTTAATATATTTTGCATTACTGTCTCACTTCAGGAGGTCTCGATTTGTGGGTCAAAAATGTTAATTAATTAAGTAAATAATATACACCGTTGACTTGTATTAGACTTGTATTATCTCTGTGTCATGCTACCACCCATTTATTTAACCTCTGGGCTAAAAATATAGCATTTTCTTTTGGATGGGAAAGAAAAGTGTTGATGCTGGAAACTGCAATCTAGGAGATCGGGAATGTGTAAATGCATTATTACTATTTAAATGTAATCAAATGAAAATATTTTTGTTTTTATCTGAAGAGTTATTGCACTGTCTTCTGTGAGACAACTCTGCATGAATCTTCAAGAAGGGAGTTGATATTTCCTTTTTTCGCATTTTATACGTAGTATTTTGGAGTTAACTTTACTAGATACCATATGCTATATGATGAGGGACACTGTGTTTTTTTCTAGAGTCTATTTTACTTCTGATTCCAGGGGCTCAATTTTATCCTCTATACACAGGGAAGAGAAAAGTGCTTGCATAATTAGTAAGTCTTTGCTAGTTCACATTTTCAGAAAAAAAAGCACCTGGAATTACATATAATGATTTCTGGAAGAACAGGATGTAATTATTCCTTCACTCCAAAAGGCATTGCAAGGGCTAGAATCAATACTGTTGAAACCATTTTTTTTCTGATGAGCTAATCTTTCTGTTACCAGGTTGATCACATCTAGAGTTGTAATAGAAGTAAAGTTCATTAAAAGGACAAAATTCCACAAATACAAACTTAAAAGTTTAAAATTACATAAAAAGAATCACAAGGCACCATAACTTTAGTGAACAGTAATTACTATACACTCTCAGTAAAAATGAAAAAACTGACTGGAAGTCTTATATATACAATAATTTGGCAAAATAAAGGCATATTAGAGCTGGTTAGCCAGCTTTCCAGTTTAAATTTTGCTTCCCAAAAAATATCTTTTGTATTAGTTTTTTGCTGAAAAGAACATGACAAAATGAAAGAAAAGTACCTATTTGTTTTGGAGGTGTTTCTTCAGCCATTGTTTTTCCATTATTGCTTATTCTTTCTTGATGGCGAAATGAGAAAAGAAAAAAGAGAAAGATAAGAAAATGGAGTGGAGAAGGAGAGCAAACCCCTTCCACTCCCCCAGAAGTTAACATCTTCCCAAGTTTTTTGTTACACTCCTTTTTCTTTTACAAAGTTGTCCAAACCAGTCAGCGTGATGTTTTTAAAATCTCTGCAATCAAATCACTTGAACATTTTTTCTCCTATTTCCTTCCAATTTTCTCTTTATGTCACCATCCTATACAGAAGTGAACGAAAGGCCTTATGAATGGACAGGTAGAAGAGCAATTTCTAATGAAGATGGATGTGTTGTTACTGCTGTGTAGCAGAGCATTAAACTTTCTAACATAGGCTGAAGCCACCACATTATATGCAGCCTAAAGAGGTGTGCAGTGATGGACAGCAGAAGGTAAGTAAAAGAAGATCTAGTTAAATATTGGAAAAATAACATTCAGACACATGCATTTGAATACTGAATGAAGCAGCACAACCTTAGAATATTGTCTTTGATTTTGGTCTACTGTACCTGTTCTGGTTTATACTAGTCACCCAAGTGTGGTATTCTTCTGATACTCTGTAATATTACTCAATTTGTCTTGGTATTTTGCCCATTTACTATGATTTACTACTGCTTAAATAGAGAAATCAGGCTAAAATATTGGGGTTTTTTAATAAATACAAATTTTATTTTAAAAGTGCTTTTTACTGAGCCAGTTAGTCTGCACTGTTACCATATCGAGTGTTCTCGTTTAGCTAGAAAAAACATCCTCTATGCATTTAAACAGCTCAAGCTTTGCAATATATTCAGCAATCAAAGAGGTAGAAGATCTGCCTTCAAGTGGTACTGAATCATTATTATTCCTAGCTTAAACAGACTGTGCAAAGTTGGCAAAATTACTTTAAGAGTTTTCTTTGCTGGATAGTTCTTTCCATACAAACCAAAGCAGGAGGAGCAGGAGACCTTCAAAGAGGAAAGATGCTGTCTGCCATAGCATACATCAGCAGTAAAACATTAACAGTAGGGAATCCGGAGAAGATGAGGAAAACATCATTATGAACCAAGACTGAAAATCAATGATAAGTTAGGAGAAAAAATTTGAACTTACAAAATACATTAATAATTATGAGAACAATGGAAAATATCTTCTTGGTTTATGCTGATTTTTAGCATCAGCTATTGTTGAACAAGAACACAACACATACTCCCTTACACTCTTAAGGGATCTGCTTGAGACCAGGTGGCTGCCCAAATCTTTATCTGTTTATCAATAAGATAAATAATAAAGTCCCAATGCCACTAAAGAAACAGTGTGTTTTATTGGATTTCACAAAGAACTGTTTTGTCATACATGACTTCACATTGTTGTTACTTTCAATGTTTTTCTTAAAAAAATAAAATAAAACCACTTTCTCTGTAAATAGATAGATGTTACAGACTGCTTTGTGGTGCTAACATTTTTCAAAGTCATAAAGAAAGCTGAAGAAAATGTTAATATTCATCTTGAGAAACCACATTTTTGTTTCAACAATATACATTCTTTTATCCTCTTTTTTCTGTGAACATACATATTTTCTCCCTTTCTCTCTCTGAAGTACTTATGAAAGTCTGATAAAGGCCACCACATGGTGTTCCAGAATCTTTTACAGAGACCACAAAGTAAGACAATACTGTGTTATGTAAATGTCCATTGCCCACCGCAGGCATTTCAGGGATGATGATTTATTGCCTCCTAAAGCTGAAAGGAAAAGAGGCACATGAGTGGCATGTGCCTAGCTGTGGATACCATCCCAGCTAGGGGGTACCTATTCCTTACATTACGCATTATGATTGTCATTAAATGACTGTACATCCCCACATTAAAACTGGGGTAATGTTCTCCCCTAGCACCCAGGGTGTATGTTTTCTCCCTTGGTTTTGCCTATCGACAATCTCAAGGATTTTTGTTTGAAGTCTTTCATTAGAGTTGAGAGATTTTAACCTCTGTTTTGACTCGAATAGGCAGCAAATTTAGCCTGATGTTTACAGATGTAAACATTTTATCCAACACACAAGGAAAAAGTCCCTGCACAGAGACCAAGTCTGATTTTTCCATACTCCTCCTCACTAAAAATTGGATTCCCACATGCATGGCTATCACTACTGTACATGAGCATCTCGTCCAATCCTTTCTATCCTCACAAGACCTCTTTGGGGGGGAACCACTGCACCATTTGTGCAGGTGCATAGAAAGGTAGGTCAGTATTTCCTATGGGGTTAATGACATAGAAGTCACATAATAGACCATTGCTTACCAAAGACTGTTGAATCTTTGTTTATCAGGTTGTTGTGGAAGTCTGTCCTTTGCAAGCCACTGATATGAACACTGGGACCTCTTTCAGACCTTTGTGCAGATTCTCCATACAGCAATCATGTCTATGGCTTTCCTTATTTTCACTTATTTTTTCAAACTTCTTCTAAAATTTATAATTTATTGAGCAGCCTCTCAGTATCTCCTAGTTTTCTCAAATAAAGAGTAATTTCCACAGCATTCCTATTCTGGCTCTATTTTTTTTTTTTTTTTTTTTTCTGGCCTATTAGTGTTTGGAAGTCTGTAGTACCTTTGAGCAGCAAAGCATTTCTGTTGTGACAGCTATTTCTGCTTAGTTAGGGCATATCTACATGACCAAACTGTCTTTGATGTGGGTTGGAACTACCTGAGCCAAGTTCATTCAGAAGGTACCCATGCTTGCACAGAGTTTTGCTCATAGAAATAAGTCCTTCTGAGGAGTTAATTAGTTGCTATTGCAACACCTTTGCACTCTTCATAAGGGTTTTGGTGTCCAAGGGATCTTACTCATCTCTCAGCCTGCCCAGGACAATGTTAACAGCAGTTTGCAATTCATCTATTAGACTGTTATCCTTCATCTTTAGTGCACTGCTACCTATGCAGGAGGTGACATACAATGAAAGATAAAATGTGTGGATAGCTTGATCTGTGGCTGAAGTACTGTGCACAGTCCTCCACATAGTCACCACCTGGCACAGTATTTGTCCAATATTCTATTTTCCTTATATTTTCAAAAGTACCAAAGCAATCTGCTGATTTATTTAATTGCTCTGGAGATGACTTTGGGAGTGAGATTTATCACATCTGCATTTGCCATGAGAGGTTTACCTACCACTGGTCTCTTTGTCCAGAGTCATTATTTGGTAAGGGAAGAAAAAAGAGGCAGTTCTGCAGCACAGTTTGCTGTATTGTAAGGTAGCTATCTAAAATAGGCCAGGTGAGCCTAGAAGAACTATTTCTCCCATTTATTAAAACACAAGTTCTAAGCAGCTGGCTCAGAGGTAAATCTATTCTGTAGCTACCTAAAATGAGGTAAGCCAAACTTCCTCAGGCTTGGAGAGTTAGTTAGATTTCATATGATTTTGGCAAGGTACTCTTTGCTACATGTGGCAAATGTTATCAGCCAAGCATATGTTCACTTATTTCATAAATTCATTTTTTTCCTTTTCTTTTAGTTTTTCTTTGCCTTTAGAGTTTGAACTTGACTTATTCAGCTTAACTTATTTATTCAGCTTTAGTTACTTCCCCCCCCCCCCCCCCCCCCCCTTCTTTTCCTTTTTTGGTATTTCTTTTTGCTCATTGTGTTGGTCTATTTTCATTACAGTAGATATAAGCCATACATAGAAATTTTGAAAGTAGTCCATTACCATAGCATGGTTTGGACATGCCTTAGGGTACTTCCTTTTTGTGGCTTAATTCTATTAACTTTAATTCAAAGTTTCTTAGTACTTTCCCTATTTTTTTCTACTATAATATAAATTCTTCAATTCTATTTAAACTTGTTTCAGCTCTCTTGCTAATGTAATTGTGATCAATATTATATTAATCCCATTTGGCAATTTTGTCACCCATTCTTTCCTTTAAAGTGAACCTGGACTGTTTTTAACTACATTTCCTGCACGATATACCACATAGGTCAACATCCTAATTCTATCCAATATACTCAGAGATATCATTTCATTATTCCCTTCTGCTGCATTTTAGATCTTTTTAATGTCCCTGTCATTCCATATTTCTCCTGAAGCTTTGTGGAGTTAATTCTTCATTCCCCACTCCTACCCACACATACATACTATAAAACCATCATGTTTAGGATTCTCTGGGATTTTTTTTTCTTCCCTTTTGCAACAACAACAATGTGCTAGTTAGTTTTCATTGGGGCAATCTAACAGATTTTGCCAATAAAATGGCTTTTTACTCTCCAGTTTTCTTCTCTGCCATTAAAAAGCAGTAAATTTAGAACCAATAAAAGCAAATGCTCCTTTACGCAGCATATAATCAACCTGTGAAATTCACCCTCACAGGAGGCCATCAAGTCAAATACCCTGGTTGAATGTTAAAAAGCAGTGGGTTAATTTTATGAACACTAACAACATTTGTAGCTATGCATGCCAAAATAAATAATAAGGGTAAACCAAATATCATGCTTCAGGGCATAAATTGATTATCTGCAGGTGTCAGGATGGATTCCTACACTCCTCATAGAGCTTTGTGCAATTGCTAAGGGTTTTTTTATGAGGATATGAAGCAGTTACAGGAATGGTTTTTTTGGTTGTATTTTTTGTGGTGCTTTTTTTGGTTTTGTTTTTAATTTGGTTTCATCTCCTCTAAATAATCTCATGTCGCTTTCTTTCAGTGTAAGAATATTATAGCAAATGGTAAGGTAAGGCAGCCCCTACTCACTGAGAGATTTAATGCAGGAAAGAGACTGTCTTGTATTCTTTTGTCTATGAAGACAGTGAATACTACAGAGGGAGGAGTTCTCTATTAACGAGCTGTCACAGTATCTTTCTTCAGATCTGCCTTTAACTCTCACCTATATCTTGATGCCACTTGACAGTGGTCAAGCAAGTGATGTCCTGCCATCAGTGCTGCTAAATTTTTATATTTCCCAGCTTTGATAATCTCTCAGTTATCTTTCCTTTTCTCTAGTTTTTCTTCCTCATCTTCTACCTAAATTGTAAGGGGTTTTTTTAGACTAGGATCATCTTATTGTTATGTGTGAATGCAATAAGTAACAGACTAGAGTCCTGATTATTCTAAGCTAATATCCTAATTATAATAACAGATGAAAACCAAAGCAGCCAACACTGTATTGTGGATCTTTGCACAAATCCTTTGCCTAATTAGTCTTTTTCTTGGAAAACTGCTACCTCTAAAAAACTGTCTTCCTATCTGACAATGGCCTTCTACACAGCCATGTCATTTGCAAGGATTTTCCATTCTTAGCTTACAGCTTTAATTCTTTCCAAATATTGGTCTACCTAAACCACCTCAAGCTTTCTGAACAATGATTTTCCTTACCTTTGCATCACAAATATGTGATAATCTTGAATAAGTTTGGCAAAAGCAAGTTTAGTTTTAAGAAATTAAAAAATGTGCACACTGCTGTATCAGACACTGCTGCCTAGCAGTCAAAGCCACCATATTTTTTCTCGTTTGTAACAATGGATTATCCTAAATTGCTACAGATTTCTACAGTGATTTGAAGAGGAACAACGTAGACCTAAATGAGATAAGTTTCTAGGCTCCTTTAGATAATCTCATGGCAGGGTTCAAGACAATTTTGATAGTCAGTTAAGCTGGATGGCCAGTTCCCATGTAACTCTTGGAAAATTCTCCCTGGATTTTTAATAGGAGTATTGATAAGCTCTAGAGAAAAAGAGACTGTGTCAGCTGGACCTCCCATTAAACTCTTGGGAAAAAATTAGGCTGATGTGAAGTTAAAATACAGAGTCAACATGAACAGAGTACAGTGGGTATGCAACTAACTTCATCACTTCAGAACAGAAGTGATTGTGTTTTCTATATGTTACTGTCTACAATAATTCTGCCTAAATATAAGTCTCTAGTCAGCTGGTTCAGCTGATGGGTAGCTACAAGTTTTATAATTTATTAAACAATATCTTTGTGTAGAAAGTCACTGGCTAATAACTAGTGGCCGACAAGATAAACTAATGTAATTTGTATAATAAGCTAATTTTTAGCCCCTTGCTGTAAAAAAAAAGGGGGAGGGGAGAGTTACCGTCTAGATTATAGGTTCACTATGTGTGTAAGTCCATTTTATAAAAACATTATGATCTGCAGTGTTAGACTTTTAAGAAGTTGTTCACTGGTGTTTAATTTTAAAAGCATATTCTGAGGAACTGCTCTGTAGACATGTGCTTCAGTGTGCATTTAACATTTCAGCTGAGATCTGAGAGGAGATGATAATGCATTATCTAACAAGCTATGTGATCAAAGTATAATAATTAATACATAATATTACTTGTAAAACATAAATTAAAATGAACCAGAGGGAGGAACTTGCCAACCTTTAAACAAGGCTAACCTATTTATATAACAAATGCCTGCAATATTTCTCATGAGTCATTCCTTCCACTCCACCTGAGAATAGATGATAACCTTTGTTGTTCTGTACCTGAGGTCTTTAGCCCCATGTTAATGTGTTCCATTTTTATACAGTCAGATTCAGACTGGTTTCAGCCAGAAGGTGCAAATTTCCACAAGTTTTTGAGTTTCCTATCATCAACAGCACATCAGCCAGTCATGGCATGTATATTCTTGCAGAGGCTGCAGCTAGTGTTGCCAATTCAGCAGCAATAGGAAGGAAGAGTTTCTACAGAGCATAGGGGGGACCTTGGAGAAAGACATGATAGGTGACAACTCGTGAACCTTGTGGTATAACTAATTGTTGGGATGGAGCATGATATTGGTGGGTAAAGAGTTTGAAAGCACTGGTTTAATTTATTACTCAGAAAAAATGCATACACACACACATATACATATATGTACACATATATATATTTACAGAAAGTATATTCATGAGATAAAATCATTACAAAGGCTACTTTTTCAAGTATGGAATGCAAACACTGTTGATACCAGTCATTGTTGCATGAAGATTATTTGGCTAGTTGAATGACAAATCTGCAGTTAAAATGGTAGTTGCTATTTCCTACTCTTATGTTGACTCACCACTTTTCCTCCTTTTATAGAATTCTTCATAAAATGGTGTAAAAAATTAACATCAAACTGAGCTCATTTCATTGTTGCCTTAATTTAGCTAAAACCAGAAACATGCCACTGAAATAAAAAACAGAGTAATGGAAAGGAGAAGTGGGCTTTTTAAGATCTTAATCATTAAACCACTCTTCCCAAGAATTAGATGATTACATGCTTGAGTTTGTTTTGTCTTGATGAAAAATTTCAGGACATGAATTGTAGGAGAAGTTGAGCACCCCTAAATCATTACATTAACAAAGGAATCCATCAAATAGGAGAAAATAAATTGAAATAACCTGACTCCTAGTAGCAATTAATTTTTACAACACATAGCAAAACAGTTATGAGTTTGCCTCATAACGTCTCTTTGGACACCCTGATAATGTTAACAAAATATTATTGTCTGCATTTAACATCCAGCCCTAGTTCATTAGGTGAAAAAGACATATCTGTTTATGACACTGTCTTTGGATGTTCTTTTTTAAATGTCACCTGCTAGAAGGTTCTGATAACATTACCCATTCTCAAGACACCCTCTTTCCATAGGGAATCCAGGTGAAATCAACCATGCTACCCAAACTGATAAAAAGCTATATTAGAATCCAGACGATGTAATTCAATATACAAGTCTAGTATGAAATTTTCTTTGTATTACAATCTTCCACCGTTCTTAATTGCCAATCTAACTTACAGCACACACTGAATGCAAAGTTGCATGCTACTAAATGCTTATTTTCATATTTCATATATCGAAGCACATGAAATGTGATATTACAGAGATCTCTGTCATCTCAAATGAAGTCATCTGAGAACAGTAGAAGACCAGGAGAGAATAATCACAAAACTCCCTGCGAATCTGTTGCAGGTGTTAGTAGTGCTAAAGATCTGATTTTCCATTCTCATCCGTTTAATTTGTATGCTTAAGGAAAACTATTTAGTGAGAGGCTGAAGTACATTTGGTAGATCAATACTCCATTGATGTTGATATTTGTCAGCATTTTCTTTAGCTGATGATTTATAGGGTGCCAGAAGCATTTATAGAATACTTAACTCTTTGTCATGTCTCAATTTGCCCTACGCAGAAAATGCTTATTCTTATTACACTGTATTTTTAATCAAATAAAGGACATGCCACATTAGATAGTTTCTAAGTATGCTTAAAACAGAGTTATAGTACCACTAGGAGTTCTTAGGTTGTTGTTACTTGGTCTAAAATCTTGTTAAACTAGTTTAAAAACCTACTCTTCCTAAACAAAAAAAAAAGAATCACTTTTTAGCCAATACAACACTATTTATAAGTGTTGAATTAATTTCTATCTTTTAATTCGGAATATTTTTTTAATAAGATAAAAATAATTGAAAATGTAGTTTCTTTGAAGTTGAATAGCTGTTGCTGATAAAATTAAGTCTGAGTTCTTGCAAAGTTTTTCCCAAGATCTATTAAGAAAAAGACTTGGAACAAGGAAGTTGTCTCCTTCTGTGATAAAAATATATATTGCAACCTTTTTTGATAGAGAAATGCAATTTGCAACTTATAACTGATAAAAGGGGTAAAATACCTGACTAAAAATAATGTCTAGCTCTTACGTAGCATTTTTTATTGAAAACTTAAGAAGAGCTACTGCCTTTTTCAGGTATTGTGAATCTAAGATGCATAAAGATGAAGCAAATCCTTCAAGTCAGTGTCTAGGCTATGGCAGATTCAGCTGCAGAAGACGGGCTCATAACTGGTGGCACAAAGTCCAGCTGGAGGCCAGTCCCTAGTGGTATACCCCTGGGGCTGGTATTGGGGTCAATACTGTTTAACATCTTCATTAATGACCTGGATGATGGGACATAGTACACCCTATGCAGGTTTGCAGATGATATAAAACTGGGAGAAGTGGCCAATACATCAAATGGATGGATGTGCTCCTGTTCCTATCTGGAGTACTGTTTCCAGGTCTGGCCTCTCCAGTACAAGAAGAGAACATACTAGAGCAATTCCAGCAAAGGGCCATGAAGATGATGAAGGGACTGCAGCTGAGGCTGAGAGAGCTGGGACTGCTCAGCCTGGAGAAGAAAAGATTCAGGGTGGATCTTATCAATGCATATAAATACCTGATGGAGAGAATGAAGAAAAGGGAGCCAGACTCTTATCAGTAGTGACCACTGACAAGACAAGAGGCAACGGCCACAAATTGAAATACAAGAAATTCCATTTAAACATGTGAAAAAAATAATTTAAGGGTGATTGAAAACATAGAACAGGTTGCCCAGAGAGGCTGTGGAGTCTCCATTCTTGGAGACACTGAAAACTAAACGGGGCACAGTCCTGAGCAACCTGCTGTAGGAGACCCTACTTGAGCAGTGAGGTTGGACCAGATGATCTTCAGAGGTCCCTTCCAACCTCAACAAGTCTGTGAACCCCAACCCTCTGACATTGCCCTGAGTACACAACCGCAAACAACAAGCTTATTTTCCTACTTTGTTACTCTAGTGATGAAGAGTTCTTCATCAGTGAATATACACTAGTGTAAAACTGAAGTAATGCAGTGATAAAGTATATAGCGATGTAAGGCAATGTTCCAAATACAGTGGAAGATTATTTTAAACTCAGAAGAGATTTGTTTACTTCTAAGGTAGGAAAAAGAGGTCAACTGTTACAGAGCTGTAGTATACTAATTAAACAAATAGCCACAGAAATATCAATATTATCTAAAATCATTTGTTTTACAAGGGTTTTGACATGCTTCATGGTGAAACAAACAATGTTTAGTATTTTATTCATGGATTAGTATAATATATTTCTAAGTAAAATCAATACTGTGTTTTTATTAAGAACAACATTGTCCTTCCCAGCAGAGAAACAAAATGCACCATAAGAAAGGAACTGCAGAATTAGAAAAGAAATTGATAGCTAGTGCTAAAACATATCACTACGGACAATATATATAGTTCTTACACGTATATATTTAGTCCTGTGTCCAGGTCTTTTTTTCCATTTCTGGGCCTTTCTTTCTTTCAGCAAAGGACTGATCCTAAAACCATCTCAGGGCTTAATTTACAGATGGTAATACTTGCATCTATATGACACATTTGGTGACATCCCTGAAACAAATACACCCCAATGAAGAGGGTGGAGTACAGGGACAAACATGAGAAGGCTGTTTGAGAGAGGCAATCAATATAAAAGAGAATCAATACCTTTACCACTCACAACCAAACATGTGGGTTTTGTAGAAGTGCTATCTCAAGGGGCAGGATGTTCAGGCTGATCTAGAAGAATGATTATGAAAGACAGGGAAGCTTTTGTGATCATTCCCACTCTTTCTGCTGGGCAAGCTTGCAGCCTAACAAAGGTTCAGTTGTTAATATGGAAACAAAAGTGAAGAGGGATGATAAAAAGCATTCTGAATAGCATGAGGGAAAATGGGAAAGAAAAGGGGAAAAAAATGCCTTCCCAAAATACACCTCTTGAAATATGTATGAAATGAAAGGACTTGGTCAGTGAAATTGGAAATTGCAGATAAGAACATCACACCGCTTTTTGGTTGTACTTGGAAAAGCTGAGGAGTTAGGTAGAAGGAGAGAATCTGTTTAGGATAGTGAAAGATCATTAGAAAAGAATGGTTATAAAATGAGAAAAAAAGTTCAATAGAAAATTCAGTGTCTACTACTGTCAACAGTTAACTCACAAAACCTATGCAATAAACTCCAAAAGATACTGCTCCTTTGTTGATTTAGGGCATGTCTGGCTGTCTTTGCATTTTGAATATAAGCTGTAGTTTATTAGAGATGTCTCATTTTTGAGATAACAAATAAACATATGGCAAAGAACACTAAGCCTTTTAAAGATGAGCACCATTCAACACTCAGGCTAGTGTTTACTTTCTCTTTTTAACCATTCACCAAGACCTGGTGCCTGATAGCACTTTGATTTCTGTTCCTCCAAAACAACTGGTCTCTCCAAAGAACTGTACTTTCCTGGCAAACTGTTGCCCTCTCAAACCCAGCGGTAGTAAACACCCTTTTGAATGTAGGTAACGAAGAGGAAGATTGTGATTGACTGCAGTCCCTCCTCCCCTTTACTTTGTGAAATGAGATTCTGAAAGAGTCTTTCCAAATGGGACCTCCTCCATTTTCAGTCCCCTAAGAGAAGGTGAGAAAGCTGTGTTTACTGCTGTCATGAAATCTGTCCTGGCATCTAGCTTAAAATCCTACCATTTAAAGAAAAAGAAAAATAAAAAATGAAAAATGTCGCTGCCCCACAGACATGGAAGAAGTCTATACAACTAATTGCATTAGACAAAGTGGTGACTCCTGCCATTTCAGATGTTAAATATATGAGTTTTGGCTATCCAGAATTGTTAGCTGACATCCAAATCTTTACCTTCGTACCCCCTGCAGGAAGTCCAAAGGACTGTATGGTGCACCAAAGAGCGAAAAGGGATAGTCCTTTCACGCTAGTCCAGCAAGAACAGTTCATGCTCCACCATGCAACTCTCTGGATGAGCTCTGGGGTGTTGATTCTTCTTCAACTGGTTCAGTAGCTTTAACACTGTGAAATAAGATCTTCATGACTGCTTAGGCTCTTCTGTAAACTCCTCTTCACTCTGTCCTGTAGATTCATTCCACACAGAGTATACAAAAATCAAAAGAAAAAATGAAACAAAAGAGGACCTATATGACAATTCTTTATCCTATGACCACAGCACTTGCTCACTCTCTGACAGAATTTGTGTGTGTGTGTGTGTTTCCTTAGAGAAAATGGTATAGAGTGACCCTTTCTTGATAAGGTTCTTTCTGTGTATTCCCTTTGCCCTTTCCCTGCAGTAATATTGCTTAATTATCATTTAACTAGAGATTACATTTCAGCTAATGCAACAAAAGTCAGCAGATGGCTTTATAGGTATGAAACACTATAATTCATATATACTAGAGTAATGAGAGATCGGTTGCTGAATATTTTTTTTCTCTTCTCTCTGATTAGGGGAACAATAATTTTTTTTTCCTCAGTCTTCAAACTCATTGCCTGAAGTGTCTCTCAGGGTAACAACTTGAGGTCTTAACTGAGACTGGAGCACATTTTATGTCTTAATATATTGTATATGAGGAGAAAAAATCTTTGCCTTGAAGAGTTTACAGACTAAATAGATAAGACAAAGACGTTAAAGAAAACAAGAATAGAAAAGAGAAGGAGTTTCATAAAATCACAGCCACTTTCAAAGCTCAGCTTTCCTACAAGGTTAAGAGATATCATATGTGACTAGAAGAAACAACCACCTATCTGTCACCATCCAGGTCTCACAAAGTATGGTGAGAAGCTCTTGAAGCTGTGTAAAGAAAACAAGCAGAGAGGCTGAGGGAGAATTAGGTGTGTCAAGGAAAAGATCAGGGAAAAACTGGCACCAAGATCTTCCCTGGCACTTCCTCAGGGGATTTCAGCACCAAAAGTAAGTGGCACGAGTCATTAAAACTTTGAAAAATTATATTTGTGACAAACAGCTCCCACAGTACACTTTTCCATACTGACAAATACTCTCCGTCAGTTTCATCTTTCAGATCTGTTGCATCTGAAGATACCAGAGTGCTAAAATTTTACATTTTAAGGGGTTTAAGGGGAGAGTGAACATGTTCAAGGAAGATAAATCCAGTAAGAATTAGCAAATACATGAAACCAGTGCTCTCAAAGTCCTGAAACATAAATTGTCAGAGGCAATTTATAGAGAAATATAGACGAATACTACAGATCTGGAGAGAAATGTTGTGGAAGAAGTACTAGACTCAGCCATAGAAGCACAGAGAACTTGGCTCTGAGAAAATGTTAAATTAGAAATGAGAGCTTTAGGTCTGGGTATCATGCGATAAGGAGCTTTCTTTGGTCATTTGTTTGTCCTTACACTCAAGGAACAGTACTTAATCTGAAAAAACCTCCAAACCCTACAAAAAACAAAATGCCCAAACCCAACCACCAAAACCAAACAAAAAAATCCCAGCAAGAATGTGTCAAAGGTATCTGATAAATTATCAGCTTCTCATACTCTTACTCACAACTCAAAATTTTGACTTAATATTATTTACTATTTCCGTTATGGCTATGTGATCTTAGTCATGGGTCGGATCTCTACATTATACATTATACATACAAAGAACAAGGCAATAAGCCTTGAAAGGTTATATGCAATATAAACATGGTCACAGCTTATGATAAACTCTTCTCTGGTGCTATTCTAGAAACCCTACTCTGTCAGACAAAGAGTTTATGTTTATATATGCACACCTATTTTGAATACTGACAGTACAGCACAACAGCAAGATATGTCAGTATTTTTTTTAATGTATGTTCAGCAGCTGAAATGGGCATTTTTATGGTGGTGTACCACACCAGTGCTTTTCATGCCTGATGAAGCCTGACTAATCTGAGCACTCTAGGACTGTGTCACACTTTCAGGTTAATAAATGCTCACCTGTTGTAAAAGGCTGGTTGTCACTGCAAGAACATATTCTTCAGTTAGCTACTAAGTTTTCTCAGTGTATGTAAATATTTGGGGCTAAATCAAAACAAAAAAAACCCCAGTAAATATATTTACTATGTATTCTTAAACCAGCAAGAGTGATAGGAGCAATAGTGAGAGCGATTCTGGAAAAGGCATCTCCACAGAAGTGAAGTAAGCTCTCCATGGTCTGCTTCCCAGCCCGCAGTCAGAAAGCTGGGCTTGGCTGAGGGCAGCCTCACTGAGGCTGCTGCATCATTCAGGAGAGTCATACAACTGACTGCCACTCTGTGCTCCTCCACAGCTTTATGTCATGCATTTGCAGGCCAGTGCTGTCAACCCTCTCTCACTCCCTGACCCCGCAAGCCAGGCACAGCCGGCCAGTATAATTTGCAATTTGCCAACAATCCATTTGGGGCACCTGGGGTCCCAGGGTCATGGTACAGCTAAACCACCAGGATTCAGAGGAGTAGACTGGGAGACAAATGCAACTTTCAGTGGTAAATCCTAGCTGTGGCACCTTCTTTGTCACGGCTGATTGGCTGAGGCTTGTTGTATGATCTGGCAGAGTCTCTCAAGTGTTTGTGGACCACCGCTGTTTGATTGGAGGGGAGGGCTGGAAGAGAGAGGGGTTGTTCAGTGCTAAAGGCCTTTGCTCTAGTGCGTGTGTTGTTCCACCTGCCTGCTGTTTTGTAACATCATTAAATATTTCATATTTCTCAGGTATACTAATCTGTTCTTCCAGAAGCAGCCTCAGAAATGACATTTGCCACAGAGGAGTCTAGAGACCAGCTGTTAGCATGGAGATGGCACAGATGATTATCAAAATTATATTTCTTAACAAAGATCTCTGTCTCATACCTTTTTTTCCCAAACATAATGGAAACTCATATTGAGATTTTCCAGTATGTTCATGCTCAGCACATTGGCTATAACTTCGCTTTACCCATACGGATTTTACAAGTTGCCCTGCACAATGAAGACATCACTTGGAGAAAGCTGCTGAAGTTGATGCTATATTGAGAAGTTTTGCAAAATAAAATCAAAATGGATTGTATTTTTTTGGTTGATAAGTTCTGTTAACTCACTGCTTAAAATGTGTGGTTTAATTTAAAGACATACGGCTGGATGGATTGGTCCTCTTCAGTATTTTGTGTTGTGTATTACAGACCAAAGTCATGTTTCTTTGGAGTGCACCTAAGGACAGAATTTGGCTTTAATGATATATTTTTGGGCAGTCAGGCATTTAACCTAAGAACTGTGTTGTCAGAGAAGGTGTTTGATGGTGGGAATTTTTATGAACAGATTATACAACACTCTTTGGCACCACTTCTCACACAGTCCCTGTAAATCAGGCACAACTGCTTTATTGAAGTGTGGAGTTAGATCATCATAAAAATGGTGTAAATAAGGGAAAACTTAGGCCCATCAAATTCGAATACTGACTTTCAACATCAGATTTTAATAGATTATTAGCCTTCAATTTTCAGTGAGACTCTGCTCTTCCACACCATGAATGCCATTATAGACATAGCCATAATTCTGAGAAGAGGCTATCATATCTACTAACACGTACGCAACTTAATGCAGCCCTATGAATACAATATTGCCCACTTTTACTTGCCCACCTGCAACATGTATTTCACTACTGTATTTCACTGCTCCACACACTATTAACACTACTCTAACTGTTAGGTCTTTCTGCTCTGAGTTGCTAAGTCACCTGCAAATAATAATTCTCCTTGCCACAAGTCCAGGAGAGTTTTTGCATATTCCTCAGTGTAGTTAAACCTCTGAACCCCGCCAGAAGTTCTTAATATTTCTAGACCCTGAATTAAACTTCTACAAGAGGAGATTGCTCTATTTTCTGTAAGGAAATCCTGTGAATATTATTTTTCTTCATACAAACTAAATTGATTCACAACTGAAACAAAGTGTACTCCTACTAGTTCTTAACATCCCTAATACATTTTTTATTGCAGACGTTTTATTCTGAGTCACATCAAAACCACAGGATTGAAGTTGTCATGAGTTGCATTTTATCAGCATAAATGAGAAGTTTTTGCCTCATAGAGTGATTATTTCAGCTCAAGCTCTGACAATTCTGAAGAGAATGATTACACATATATTAGGCAAACAATAATAATAACTAATTTTAGAGAGACCCTGCAATGCAGTCTTCCATGTGGATTTTTTTTTTTTGCTTTTAATCCTTGTATATGACAGTAATTCATTATTCTGTTACTATGAGTTTGCTGAGCTGAGAATGTATGTGGATTTCCTGTAAGCATCCAACCATTTGTGTAGTCTCCTAATTATTTTCTGATATTCTAGGAAGAAAACCAAGCAATTATGGATTTGGAGCAAATGCACGTGGCTTCATTATTTGTTATTTTAAGCTGTTAATTTTGTGAGTCTGGGGAGTTTTCAGAGCTTAAAATAAAGAGAAGGAAGCAATCAAACATTGTTTGGTGATGATTCATTTATTCAAAAGCCCGTGACAAAAAATGTATGGTTGACAGGAACTCTGCCATTTGCAAAGGTGACTTGAGGCACAAAATAAAAAGAGGTTTACAGTAATGTTGCAGCCTCTTTATACTACATTAGCATTGCAAATATGTCCAGACAGAACACATTTTCTGTTTATGCCATATTCTCCATTCTGATGCATAAGCTTAATTCCTCACATGGTCCTTTTCCTTCAGTGAAAGCCCAGATTCATAGAGAAGAGGTACAATTTATGGGTCAAGGAAGAGAAAATTCTAGTAGTAGTAGTAGTAGCAGCAGTAGAATTAGTAATAATAATACTGTTATTCAAAAAATTAAAAAAAACCCTGTAGCTCTTTTCTTAAACTTCAGGTACTTCACATCTCTCAGGTACTGGAAGAGTATGGCATTCTTAGAGCTAAGATTTCTGATATGACTTCTGCCTTATATTGGAAATTCCTGTAGACAGTTGGGCATATTCAAACTCTACAAGCAATCTGTTTGCAAGATATTCTTTATCAGTATGTCAAAGTCAAATTTGGAGTGGGAAACACCTTAGAGATTTTAAACTCAATAATATGTCTGTGTCCTGTTCTCAGAAGTCAAACAGTTCCCAGAACATATACCCAACTGATGTACAACAACCAACAAAGTAAGGTATTCTTTTACGATCAGCATTGGCACCCGGCTCAAATTCACAAACAGTATCTAAGATTGATAAATTCTCCAAAAAGTCCAAAACCAACCAAACCAACCAGCCAAACAAACAAAAAAAAGTGACCCCAAAACCCCAAAGCTCTGATGCTAAATTTCTGGAGATGCAATCCCTCCCAAGCATATTTCCTTTCTCACTTCATTGCCTGCCTTGATAGATATGATTTAGGATTTCTCTAGGTCAAATCAAAACAAAGTCACTTGATCAGCAAAATAAGTGAAAAGTGAAACTATGCATTGTCTGGTGGTCTGATTTTGTTGTTTTGTAGTGCCAGAACAATCCACATACATATTGGGATTGAAAAATTAGTTTTAACTATAAGTTTTGATAGTCAGCCAAAGATAATTGGTCTTTGTACTGATGACCACCCAGCCCTTCCCCAAACAGAACTGGAGATTCTAATATTTCTCGAACCATAAAAAGTACCGAGTCAAAACATTTTAAAGATCGTTAGAGTGCAGATTCAACTATCAAAACTGCAAGTAATTTCTACCAGCAGTGACCTACAGTGAGTTGTTTAACCACAAACATTGAAGATGACTTATATCTAGTTGAGGTTTGAATACAATACAGCATCAGAAACAATTCCTGGAATGGAGTATGCAGTATAATAGAAATATGACTACCAAAGTATTCATCCTAAGGTATGCAACCAGTATGGGCAAGCCCTTGCAAGACATTAGGGTTTTGCAAAGCCATAACCACCTGAAAATAGCCTGAGAGTAGGAAATGTCTGTACCTACATAGTTACCAGTTCCATGTATAATACAGGGATCAGTTTAGCAATTTTCTGTCTAGTCTGTATTCTGCCATGGTTAAATGAAAGACACACAAGCAATGTAAACTGCTGGTGCAGTCAGGCAGAATACTAAAGGATCGATACTCTCCTTTCCTGCTCTCATAGGCAGGTTTACAAGTAATTCTTTTTCAAAACCAGAGTTAGATTGCACTACTTAAAGTGCATTTTGCTTTGACAAGTGACTGTGAAAATGTTACCTTGGAGCTTTACCTCTTAATGATTCCTGGATCAAATGTGTAGTTTTCAAATTAGGCACCAAGTTAAACCTGGACAATTCACCAAGTCATGGCATATGCTTTGTTTCCTTTTAGATGTTCTCTCATTGGTGCTTATGAAACTTTGCAGAATTAATAAAAAGTAATACCAAAATTGCTTCCAAGTATGATATACAAAAAGAAGAGGAATTCTTCTCACCATGTATTTTCTGTATAGGCCTGAATGGTTAACGTAATAGCACAGAAATTAAATCCTGCGTAGGAAAGAAAATAAAATAATCATTTTTTTAAAATCTTATTTTCAGTTAAATTGTGATTTTCTGCTAAATCTCATAAGTAGGTGATTATATTGTTTGCATGTGATATTACAATCTCAGAGAGATCTTCAGTGCCACTGATCCTATAGGGTCGGATAGGAGAAAACCTATACAAAATAAGAGAAAAATGTATGAGAAGTACACAGTGATGTGGGTGCATAAAAAGTGAATGATGCAGACAATAAAACCTAGCCCAAGGCAAGCTCTTAATCAAAAATATCACCTCCTCAGCCAATCTTCTATTGATGTAAACCTATAGAAGCTCCACTGACATCAGAAAAGCTTGGTCTTCCAAGATGCTTTGAACTGTCCAAACACTTTCCTGTTCCCTGATACAGCTAATATCTAACAATAGTTCAGTAATTCAATCATCAAGCAGACTAGATAGAACTATGAAGTTTTCTCAAACACTTCTGTATCAGATTTTTGGACCAAAACTTTAAATACAGACCATTCTATAGAAAAAAAAGCCCACAACAAAGCTGGATATGAATCTAAACTCAGAGACGTAAAGTTCTGGGTGGAGACATTCAAATGGGGGATTTTAATTTCATCTGATATATTCTAGCTATGGGGGAAATGAGCTATCAAAAGTATTTATAGAAGAGTTTAAAGCCCCCACATACGTAGTTTAGGGGAAAGAGAATAATATGAATTATTCAGTAAAAAATGAACAGTTAAGTAAGAAAAGAACATTTCAACCTGTTCTGAAAATAAGAACTGTGGGAGCCTCTCACAAATGAACTGTGAACAAATTTATCATGGGCAAAAGAAGATATTTCATTATGTGGTCAGAAGCCATTTTATAGAATCAATACGATACCCAAGAATTAAGATAAACAGGGAAACTGGATGCAAAAATGATATGGCAATACACAGCAACAAGTTTAACATAAAACAACTTGTCACAAAAAAAAAAAAAGAGAGACCATTTTGGGCAGAAGTCATCAACAGGTTTTGCTCATAATCTCATGGGGATGAGATGTCAGGAAATAATATTTCCCCATTAGAAATGTAGGATACGGTGAAAGTTTGGCAAGGACAATGCACACAATACCAATGTATTATTTTGATTGAAAAATAAGATGGTGCCCAGAGAGGCTGTAGATACCTCATCAGTGGAAACATTCAAGGTCAAGTTGCACGGGGCTTTGAGCAACCTGATCTAGTTGAAGATGTCCCTGCTCATTGCAGTGGGCTTGTACTAGATGATCTTTAAAGGTCCCTTCCAACCCAAACTATTCTATGACTCTATGAGCCTATGAAACTTCAGTATCTATGACCAATGAGAGCCCAACCACAATATGCGTCCCCTCAGTTACTTCTTTTTATAAGGTAGTTTTTAAGTAACTATGAGGTTTTTGTTTGTTTATTTTATTTTCTGTTCAAAAGAGACATCTGCTAAACAAAAGCTCCAAGTGGAGGGCTCCTAGGCAATGGAGAAAATTATTTTCTCTAATTTAATTTTCATGTATCTCATCAATAATCTTACCTTATTAATCTTACCATTACAAACCTTAAACTTCTGTGCCTTCAAGGTACATTAGGTTTTTAATTTACAGTGATGGGGTTTTAACAAATTATTGTATCTCCGATTTTCCATGAAGAAGCTGCTGTCTTCTGTTACAGAAGAATCCCTTTCTAATATTTCAACTCGAGCTTGCAGTCAGACTGTTGCATCCACAAAGACGGCTAGTTGATTTCACAAGGTCTCTTTATTAAGTTGTATTGCTGTATCAGGTCTGTATCCATTTTTAATTTACATTTTTGTTCAAGAGGGAAAGAGGAGAGAATCTTAATAATTAGCTGGACAGCTTTTCCACTTCCAGATTTGTATTTATGTATTTTTCAGATGTCACCTGACCTGCATTAAATGTTTTCTCTATTGATAGCAGAATTTAATCCAAAAATGGGAAAACAACCTAATTCTTCATCAGAATTCTTATTCAGAAAGAGTGCTGAAGAATTCGTAACAAACATTGCATCAGCAGCCAAAGGGAAAGCTATGGCTGGCCTTCCTCTTCCCTTTTACATGTAAAGAAAGGGATTCTTAGCACATGAAGAAATTGAGAGTAAAAACTAAGAGACAGGAGATTAAGAAAATCCGGTATTCCAGTAGTACAGATAACCAGGCCAGCTAAGGAAAAGATATATGTTGAAAAGTGGTGCAATATTAAAGAAAAAAAGGTTAACTCAACACTGTTTTTGAAATTTAAAATAACACTAAAATTTTGGGAAACATTATTTCAAGAATGAAGGCATCCAAGGGACTGAATAATGAGGGAAGCACTTAGTAGTGAATGCTCTGGGTTGGGATTTGAAGTGGGTATTTTTGATCTTTGATTTTGTGTATGAAGCATTTGGAAGGAATGTTCAAGGCCAATAAAAACTAACTGAGCCACAGGAAAAAAAGCTGCAAATAATCTGAAATCTTAGCTTATTTATACTTGAACTGTATCATGCCAAAGATTTAATGTTTAATTACTGGATGATTGGAAAGGAAACAAATTCCCCCCCCCAATCTGAAGTAGTATATATTAAATTTGTTTCTCTCAAAATTACTTAAATACTCTGGGCACCACAGGCTGTGATTTTAAACTATGTTTGCATTTATGACTGCTGGTTTATCTTGTACCCAAGTATGTCTCTTCTGGAATAATGGAAGTCTAATTGTCTATGCTTCTAGGGCTGTATCAGCCTCATTCAGCTATTGATGCCAGCTTAAACTTTGCAAGTACTTTACCCTCTTTGAGAGTGTAAGGCTTTATTTTGGGGGATATTACGATCCTTGGTATCTCTTTTTCTGAAAAAGTTTGACCTTGATAAACCACAGAGAGTTTATTGTCTCTGATCTACAATATAGCCATCTTTGCGTTGAAAAGTAACAGCCAAACTCTGGAGTAGCCCCTGAAGACTAACAAATACTGTAGTTTCTTACTAAAACCTAAAATCTGTACATTCTTTCCCTTGCAGAAGAATGAGCAGTTTGTTGAGTTGTCACTTCATATCTTAGCCAGGCATTCATTCTTACTTCTTATCCTGTGTCGATAGTCACTCTCTAAAAAGTATGTGGTAGTGTCCAGGTAGTACACTGTAGCCCCTGAAGGACAAAATAATGGAGGAAAAAAGTTGAAGAAATAGCTGGTAACACTTATCTGAAACACAGCAAGGCAAAATTGTATGCAGAATGGTGTGCAATTACCAATAATGTGTACGAGAAAGGGAAGAAGATTATGCTAAGTGTTAAAAGGTCCAAGTTTTTGAGTGATGCAGAGGTCATACAGGTTAGTTAACATAGAGGTCATACAGGTTAATTAGTCACCAAGAGAAGCACACAGTGCAGCAAGATAGATAGACAGCTTGTTTGATGGGCAAGATGCATTCAGTGCCATAGCATCTCTATGTGACAGCAGAAGCAAAGGCAATGCAACACAAAAGACCGTTTCTTGATGAAGGGAAAACCTATAGAGTGAGATCCACTATATTACCCTACAAAAGAAAGCACACTGGTTAATATGGTGACAAATCATCCTTCTGAAGGACTGCAGCACATAGGCATCTCTTCAGATTCTTTTTAATCCCATCAGTGTTTCCACCAGCATTTACCAGGCACCATGTTAAATGTCTCAGTACTTGCTTGTGACCCATCGTGCAACGCATCACAACAGAAGCAGCTTGTGAAAACATGTTTTTTCAACTTTAGCCTGAGTTGGGTGGCAACCACAAGAGTGTGGTCAAACAGTGGAACAGGCTTCCTTGAGAGGTGGGCGATGCCCGATGCCTGTCAGTGTTTAAAAGACATTTTGACTATGCCCTTAATAACATGCTTTAACTTTTGGTCAGCCCTGAAGTCGTCAGGCAGTTGGACTAGATGATCCTTGTAGGTCCCTTCCAACTGAACTATTCTGTTCTGTTCTGTTCTGTTCTGTTTTATTCTAGTCTAGTCTAGTCTAATCTAAATTGGCCTATTCCTCATTTGCCCATCCAGGCAAACAAATTAGAGGTGAAGGAAGGCGAACCAGACTAAGTTGAACCAATGTGAAAGAAAAGGTTTTCCTCTCTGTTATTCTGCATTAAAATAAACAAAGCAAAAAGTGCTGGATTCAAAAGAAAAGAAAAAAAAAAGCCATTTATACCACTTCTAACAAAAATTGCTTCTGCTCCATTTGGGATAATATTAACCCGAAAAAAGCGATGGAAATGAAGTTGTAGATCCAGACATGTTTTGCAAAATCAAGAGGCAGATGGCAGTTTACTTTCATTGAACACCTCAACAGTCATGAGACGTGAGAATGCATCAGAAGTTTCTCCAACTGTGAGGGATCCACTTTCAAGAATTTTTGGAAGTGGGCTGCTCTCCAGCTCTCTTACTGATGCTGTTCCTCCTTGTTGAAATATTTAAATCTTTATTGAGCTAAAGAGGAAGGACAAGAATAACTTGATAATTTGGTAGGTAGGGAGATTACCTGGAAAATTGGACATTTCCATCTCAGTCCCTATTTTAATGAATATTTATGTACATTATGACAGTGGATAAAATCCTGATACTATTTAAAACACGGGAATTTTAAGTCCTACAACTTTGGATTTCAGCAAGCCAGTCAATTTTCTGCTACGTATTCACAACCCTGTTTGATCCTAAAATGTCTAAATAAATATAAACAATGATGCAGGGACCAGAGCTGCTTCAAAAACTCATTGGAATATAGGTGCAGATATGCTTACTGATACCCTGGAGTTACTGCAAATGGAAGCCTTCCAAAGTGTCTACATCAAAATAAAAGCTCTCACAAAGACAAAGGTGATTTACAATTCATACTCTTGCATTTCTAATAGTAATGATGCCTACACTTCTGATAGTTAATTTTTTAATGAAATGGCTTGATAACTTCTTTTATTTGTGACCTGCTTTTATGATCAGCCCTACCTGATTTGGTTTAATATTTTGATGGAGGGTTTTGTAATAGTACTTAGGAAACCACAGACATTGTTTGCTGCTTACCAGCTGTTCATTACCACCCTTTTCCTAAAGGTTACCACCCCAACAGCTGAGCTACAGTAATCATGTGGCAGCTCCTAGTCCACTTCAGTACAAAGTCAGAGAGCTTGTTAAAAACACTGAAGTTAATTACCATTTCCTATGGTTTATGAGTGATAGATGGGTGAGATTCAAACTACTACCCAACATTTGTTGATTCTGCTAGGGTGCTTACTTGGTCTCTTAATTGGGTTGCAACGTATTCCAGTGTCTACCTCTTGGCTCCTATGGAAAAGACCAGGCTGAAAACCTTAATTTGGCCCTCGTGATAGACTGAAGTCAGCCTTTCTCTGCTATACTAATTATTAGTAAGTAATGTCTTAAAGCACTTCAAAACTAAGTAAAAATTCTCATGCAACTTCAATGTATTTTCCTAATACACAAGAATGTGCTAGCAAACTGTTATCTAATACCACCTCCCACTATATTAGTGATCATATTGTATGTGATGACACATGTTCCTGGAGAAATCGTGGGCATACTGCAGGTGGAGGGATGAGAGTTCGCTGTGTATGCATAGAAATTTCACACTGCCGTAAACCATTCCAGACTGGGGAAACAATCCCCACCCACACTCATTAACAGAGGCTCAAAATGAGATCTAGCCCCACCTCTGGCATGCTTTATAGAGCCCTGATTTTGCAGTCCCATCTGTTCTTCAGAACTGCCAGTTCATCTAGCAACCAATCACAGTAGACATTTTTAAACTGTGAGAGGAGTTAGCTGGAGCTCTTAACAAATTGTTCCTGTCATCTACCATCAATTTGCCCATTATCATTGACAGCAGGACCAACCTGTGACCAATACCCATTTGCACTTCCAACTGAGAGAGAAAGTTCCCCCCAAAAAATTTATTTAAGCCAAAACACAAATTTTGTTTAGCTGAACTACACCGGCTCAGGACTCACCCATCCCTCAACAAAAATGTAGAGAGGAATTACTCTTTGGCCCTAGATTGATGACTGAGACAAAATCAGCTTAGGATTCTATCTCTACATTAAAAATTGGAGACCATAAGTTACTATGGGTTAAAGGAAATATTTTCCAGCAGTTTAGCAAAATACCCACTTAGACCAGTGTTTTGTAAAGGTGCTTTGACATGCCTTGGAAGCTTTTGCTCCAAACTCTCATAGGGCCCTTCAAAAACCTAGTCCATCACTAGCAAGATCACTGGATAGCCTGCCCCTATGCTAGTAAAACATAGGGCCATGCAGAATAGAACAATGGTACACAAACTACCTGCTGGTACTTGAGAAATGTACACAGGAATTGCCTGTGAACGTCCAAGTCAACACCAGCCCTGGTACGCCAGGTAGCATTCCTGCAGGACAGACCACAACTTCCAGGGCCCAGTGACATCCCCAGGCACTGTTTACTTTACTCATACAGACCTAGCCGCTGAGTCCAAAAATGTTGCTGAGCCCTTTAAAAAAATTTTTCTAAGTTGGCATTAAAATACCCTCAAGTGGAACCACCAAGTTTGGTGGTCACTTGAAAACCTTTAATATTACTTCCATATCTCTAATGATTGGTTTTTTGCTAATAAGCCTGGCTTCTGAAGAAGTCCAAGTTTTTCTGAGGATGTTCAAACACAAGTAGACCTGATTAAATGTGGCTGGATAGAGTGCAGAACAGATATAATGCTATACCATCACAGATTTCCAGATCAGTGTGGAATTTTTTTGCCAGTCTGCATGACAATGTTTGTTTTGTGTATCATCCTTCTGCCTATGCCTCTTTACAAATTTCTTTGCTCCATTTTCTCCTATAACTTTAAGGACTAAATATTACTTTGTGGCATGTTGAAAATAGGCTTATCTTATTTTTCTGTCTCTACATTTTGTTCTTATTTCATTATCATTGATATCTTCCCTTAATACAATAATGGTTACTTTGAAAAGTCAATGAAAATTTGTCCAGGAGGCACCCAGAAAAATAAAAGAAAGGGAGGTCTACTAATTATTATTCAGCTTCCATTTATGGAGCATTACCTTCTCAAAGATAAATATCAGTTCCAATGCTAAACTGAATCTGCAATTTGTAATAGTTCAGAATTTGCTCTCTGCATAGCTCCAGAACAGGGAAATAGGAAAGGCGTCTTTAATTTTCTCTGGTTTTGAAGATGGCCAAAGACCATTTAAATTAATAGTTTAATGTGAAGCAGTGGTACTCAGACCTTCAGTGGAGAGGGACCATGGAGTCTCCTATTTAACTAATCAGAGATCACATTTCATGACACTTCCCACATAATACAATTGTCTGAGAGCTTCTCACACAAGAGCTGCCTACATTTACAGGTTTGGGGAATGACAGAAATAGGAACAGTTTATATGGCTTGAAGATCTCTTCCTCTCCAAATCTGAGGGACAGAGAAGAAAAGAAACTGACAGTGGGCAATGGACCCAAAGGAACTGCCATGGCAAGACAAATTCACAGGCTATAGTTGCATCCCCAGCAAAGGCAGCCTTCCAAATTGCTCCACTAGCCAGGAATCAATCAGACATGTTCTAAGCCACTGGCAAATATCTCCCCTCACTGTCATGCAGTGTCTCCGCGTAAGACAAGTTAGTTTTGATCAGTTACCTGCTGCAAGTCAACTGAGATCAGTACCCTGACTGCTCAGAGAGACTAAAGCTTCCCCGTTGGAAATCTGGATTCAATCACCATCCTGCTTTGTCCCATGCTCTCTGTAGACTGCTCCTTGACTGGCTCTTTTGCCTCCTTCCTCCAGCCAGAAGGAGATAGATACCTTCACCAGTGGTCCTAATATTTACAGTGTGAAAAGGGGGTATAATCACACTTGCTCATGTCTCTTTTGCTTGAAGAAAATGTATACGTAGGGCAGAGGATGGGAGATGGAGTGATATTGTACATCAGTAAATCTCCTAGCCAGGCAAAGCCGTACGTTCATTGCTGTTGGAACCTCATCTCTGTTGCTGCAGACAATTTTTTCTTGCCTTGGTCTCTTGAATCTGTGGGGTCAATGAAAGTCTTTCCATGACTAAGATGATCCATCTTTGCTCCTATGAGTAGCAGTTAATGAAAAAGTAAGATAGCAATCTATACAAGAGTTGAGGAATATTACTCTTATTGTGATTAGCCATTGTTTCTTAGTCAGGTTTCCATCTCTACTAAATGGTACCAGCAGATATGAAGGGGAACATTCAGGTCAAAATCAGATGATATCTGAGTTCTGATTGAACAAAACTATATGCTTTGCATTTTCTTCTGTATCCTAGTATTGCAGAGAACAAAATCTGGGAAGGCACAGAAAAAAGAAACAGCTTAGAATGCAGCAATCAGGCTCACTTCTAAATGCATAATGTGGATGATATTGAGGTGAATACCCACAAGGAAACTTGAATAAGCTAGTTCTGGCATTTAGATATTTACTGATTCCAAACCGTCTTTGTGAAAACTGCAATTTAAAGAGCACAGAAGCTTAATTCAGTATTCCCTGAAATACAAAAGAGAAGCATGATATCATTTGACTGATTTATTCTGCTTCTTTCTTCAAGAGCGCCTGCATTTTATTCTCTTGAGAAGACTTGTATCTTTCAGAAAAGCAGACTGGGAAGCTAACCAGGTATTGTCAATGCACCATCACTTTGCAGCTGGGAATGAATTTGATGAGCTGATTCCTGGTGACACAGCTTTTAAAATACAGGTAATGTAAATGGAGAATCTATACAGTTGTCAATAGTTTTGGAAAGCTTATTTGTCATCACCCCAAAGTTTAGAAGCAGACCAGCTAAAGTTTTCTCATTACTGGATAGCATTTTGCAGCAGATAATGTCAGCTTGCTGGGCTAAGTCTGGAAGCAGTTAACACTATACACAGTGGTGTGGTGAGAGGATTAAAACACCCCCAGATCCAGATCCAGATCCAGATCCAGATTGGAATAGTCTTAAAATCCAGTAGCATTCAGTTGCAGTGGTTTGTTAAAAAATATTTAGATTTTTACAATTAATATATCACATTTTCTTGGAGCTATCAAAGCTTACAACAGAGAAAATAATTCATTACATACATTTTATCTTGCTTTATATTTGTGATATTTTGTAAACAGTGTAAAGAAGCAATGGGAAACTGTTTCTAATAGTCCTGACCTTGCCTTGCTCTGTGCTGAGGTAAAGTGACATGAAGATCTATGTTCCTAAATGATGTTTAAAAAAAGATGTCTTCAAATGCGGAATCAATTGCTGTGTCATTCTTTCATGATAGTTAAATGATACTGTAGGAATCAAATACAAATGATGCTCTTTGTCCTTGAGATGTGACAGCTCCTTCAACTTAAGGTATCTTTATGACCACTCTAATGTGTACCTTAAGATATATTTGATTTAAATTACTTTAGAGTCATGGGTCACAAAGAGCACTTCAATGCCTTCTTCACTCAGCTGCATCAGCTGATTAGTTGCAGCCAAGATTCCTACGAGGAGGCCTGATGCCTCACCTAAAAAGCAGGAAGATGCTTCTACAAGGGCTCTAATGTGAATTACAGGCCCCATTTATAATCAGATCCAGGAAAAACTTTTTCAATGTTCAAAGATGTTTGGATCAAAGTGTTACTTTCTCAATGTTTCTATCCAATCAAGCTTTGCTCGTATGATGACAAAAACTATATATCATCACAAAATCCTATGACACCTTTTCCCTCTGAAATTCAGACCTCCTTTCCTAGGACTTACACTGGAAAGTGACCTTTCTTTTTCTGAATATGAAGACATTACTGAATGCTTTG
This sequence comes from Gymnogyps californianus, assembly GCF_018139145.2. Taxonomy (NCBI): domain Eukaryota; kingdom Metazoa; phylum Chordata; class Aves; order Accipitriformes; family Cathartidae; genus Gymnogyps; species Gymnogyps californianus. Next base: position 74,656,100 of record NC_059472.1, on the reverse strand, counting down.
CTTTGATCATATCCTAGAAGATATTTTCTGTTTCTTTTTAATTCTGTTGGTTCTGTCTGGATTTTTTTCCAGTGTAAAATCTGTAGGAATGCAAGTGGAATGGGAGCTATTGAGTGATAGTGATGTACTGACCTTTCTTGTGTTCCTGCAAGTCAAATGTCAAAAATGGTCTTTGAGTACAAAAGATGTGTGTGTGCGCACACCAACTGTTATTTAAAATAAATAAACTATTTCCACTGGATTCCATGGGTGCCTTTTTCTGCCCTCAGCTGTTGTGCTCTTCTGATGGTCTTGCTTTATCCAGAGCTTAAGTAAAATTACAAGTAAGTAAGCACTTTAATTCTTCAGTCAAACAGACCCAAGCATAAAGATATGACTAGCTTATTCGTATTCATTTTCTATGAACATTTACAGTCATATTTTTAAATGAAAATGAATAGGTGAATAGTCAACTTCAGCTCTAGACACGCTGGCCTCTGAAGCTTCTTATATAATTCATACTCAAGGGTGCTTTGTGCTCCTTGAAGAGCCAAGTAGCCTCCAAGTGTGGTTAAATGGAGTCAATCAGACACTGTCTTTCTGCTGGATGTCTCCCTCACCTCCTTGCATCTTAAATTCTTAATCTTTTTTCCCATCTCTACTGTTTCTTGCCATCTATTCCCAATTTTTCTTTCTCCTCACATTTCCACATTAATCCTCTCTACTCCTTTACCGAGTCCTTCTGAAGCTAGGCAGTGACTTGTTCCCTTTCATTTTTTCTTTCAGAGTCGTTGTTCTAATGATGGTGAATCTGGATATTATTCAAACACTGAAAGTCACGTTATTTTATAGTGAGGAATATTTTTAAATATGGGGAAGAAGAAAGATAAATCCTGGAAGACTCTCACCTTCAACAAATGCTATTTCAGGTAAGGAAGATGTTACATGTACCAACTGTAGCATGCTCCCAAGACAGCTCACTTCAGAAGGTGTCACAGCTGGGTGGAGAACGCAATTGCTGTCCTTTGGGAAATTTTACTGTTTGATGCTTGTTTTCCAACTAGTATATTTCTCTTTGTTGGCAGGCAAAGACAAGACCATCCTTTGAATATATTTGTGGAGTTGATGGGGCATGGTGATGAGGACAGGAGATTACTTAATGCTCCTGTGGAAAAGAAGTATTTGGAGCACCACAGTGCACTGATCTTAAATGTTCCAAACACTTTCCTGGGGCTACAACTCTTAGGGTAGTAAGTAACCAAGCACTGCTTAATTTGCACAGAGTGCATAGCTTTCTTTGTCCAGGTGGCAAGAGAGAAAGGCCCAAGATGATGCTCCTATAGCAATTAGTAGTGGCCTCTAAGAAGCAAGGGAGGTCCAAGATTGCTTCTTGGGTGCTTACTGCACCCAACAGCTGCAGTAAAAATAGGAACCTTAATCCTTTACCATGCTCTGCCCCATATTGCTTCTATTTTACCTTGTATGTCAGAATTAATGCTCCCTTCCCTACTCTGTTTGGGAACTCCGAAAGTTCAGCCTTTGCTCTGAGATCCCAGCCAACGTGAATAACACAGAGTTTATTCAAGGGCTTCTCTACATCTCTAATGCTACTTTCCATACACAGCAGTATCAGAATTGGGACTGAGGACAGAAAAAGAAAATCTTACAGCACTGAAAGTTGTTAAGTGTCTATATAATATGTATCAAAGACCCAGGCTTATTATTGGATGTGTGTATGAGTAGACAGTTTGTGTAAATTTTGTTGTGTAGATTTGTAAATTTTGTATGTGTATGAAGATAATTGATTGAGCATACACATTTTCAGATCACACAACACTGAGGGACCAATTCTGATCTCAAATGAATAATTTGCAGTGTGACAAATCTTGAATATCTTGTTGCTGTCATTACAAAAGCCAGTTGCAAGAGGATTGTTCACTTATCATCTGAGTTTCCCTGTTCTCTGTTTGAAAAATATGTTCAGCAGTTACTTCTATGGATGTAATGCACTCATCTAACTTTCCATAAAATGCAACTAATGATTGGAAAAATATACCTAATTGACAGAAATAATTTAAACCAAAATGGCTACTTGAAGGCCTTCTCTGTTTCTGTATTTGTTTCTTTTCAAATACAGCATTGAAAGAACCCGAAACTTTTTCAGTTCGTGTAAATTCGACATTATTTTTTTTCTACCTGAGTCACAAAATGATTCATCATGGAAATCAAAAGCCAAGAGGAAACTTTAGAGCACTTTAAGAGGGGTATTGTACCTAGAAAGCAGTGCTCCATAAACAACTGGAACAGAGGAATCCCGGAACTAAAATTTCCATGAGACATTGCAGATAGTATTATAGCCATGATGTACAGACCTATGTTCATTTCTCAGGGACAGGGGAGGAAGAGAAGGAGTATATACAGTAATAGGAGAAATGCAAGAGCAGAAAGAACCATGGGCTAGAAAGATGAAACCTTCATTAAAATTAATGTACTAACAGAACATGATTCAGCAGAAGTGAGATGGAGAAAATATAGTTTCCCTAACATAACAGCTGCTCTACCTGCTAGCCCTAGCTTTTGATATATCTCCTGCCACTTTAGATGTCAACCAGTTTGAAAGGTTGATGAAAATGACAGGGGAGAGAGACAGATGACACATGGCTTGACAAGGCAGCACTCTAAAAGCTGTAACAGGCAGGATGGACAAGTGGAGAAAGAAAGGGTAAATCCAATACAAAAAGAGTTAAAAAACAATAAATTTCATTGTCCAACAAATTACACAGTCAAAAATTGTGAGTTTGGTGAAAAAGAAGAATTAATTTTTTAAAGCAGGAATTATTATCAAATTTCTATTATTTGCTTTTTCAAATCACTAGCTCATGTTCTGGAGTTGCTCTCCAAAAAAATATAAAATGGAGAAATTTACTTTTAAAAATTTAAAGCTGAGATTCAGGCAATCTGTTTATTCCAGGAGATAGGAGTTTATGAAAAGCATCAAGTGCTGAAAAATGCATGAAAAAAAGAGTTGGCAGAAGGAATGGGCAAAAGTCCAGTAAAAGAAGATAGAGATGCAAGAAAAGTTTATATCATTAATGCTAATGAATCCCAGCTTTGCAATTCTGGAGCTGGGTTGTTTATTGGTTGTTTTGTTTTTTTTTTGGGGGGGGGGGTGAAGGTTAACCTAGGGGTCACAGGTAAAGAGAAATTTTGAAATTGTTTTTTTCTGTATTGAAGAGGGTTTTGAATGGAACAGGTAAAAGATACAAAGGGCATTGTAAAATTCTGTCAGTAATTGAAAGCGGCCAAGAGTTTTATATAGGGCTTACAGAGCTAAGAGCTTTGTGGGATAACATGCTGCTGAAAGGACGTGGAAATTTAGCCATAGCTAGGGAGCAAGAGTGAATGCTGTGCTAGGTCAACTGATAGTAGCAGAAAGAGCCCATCCTTCAAGCGTTCATCAGAACTTTGTTTTTCAGACTTTCAAGAACTGTTTATCTTTAATTTGTTGTTCTGTCATTCCTTCTGGCATTGCAGCTTCCTTTGTAATATGAGCTAAGTTATTTACTGCCTAAAAATAAAATAAAATAAAATTACTAAGGTATGATTTTGTGTGCAACAGAAATGAAATCTGCAAATCAGCTAGTTCAATGACAGGTGTATATTCCCCAGGAATACCCAAAGGAATGTATTTTACTCCCTACTTCTTATGCTACTTTCTGATCACTGGAGACCAACTGAATACTGAATTAATTTTGATCAAATAAAACATTTCATCTCTGACCTCCACACAGGGAAAAAAAATACTGTACAAAGTAGTCTGGCACCAGAGGATAAGGATCTAGCTGAGAGGTAAAGGACAAGTTTATTTTATTTTCCTAACTTTCACAGTATGGCACAAAAGTGCAAAACAGCAAATGTCACAATGGAGAGCTCGTTAGAGTCTTTGGTGAGTCTTCAGTGAATTCTTTCACATTCTTCTCCCCCGGAAAGTAGCGGCAGATATGTTTACCCCATGATGTTATATAATTGCTCTGAAAGATACTATGAACAGAAAGTGTCCATAGAAAAAGTATTGTTGATGCCCCACAACAACACAGCAGAAAAAGTAGGGTGCCTAGGGATAAAGAATAAAATTCATAAAGACACCTAAGTGATTTAGAAGCCCAAGTTCCATTTCCAAAAGTGAAGTATGTTTGTAAGCCCAAATCCTCAGAGGAACATAGCACTTAATATAGGATGCAGTAAACTCAGTGGTGCCACAACTAGGCTGCTACCAGTACCTGAGCCAGTCAATTTAAAGTCAGCTCACGTATCTGTGGTTGCAAGACTACCCTGAGGGTTATTGACTCAAATGTCTAATTCATTTCTGAAAATGGGACTTGGGACTCTTAGCTGGCTTAGACCCGTTGGAAATATATAGGATATGACTCAGCCTTGCAAGGCCCAAAGTGCCTTTAACTATCATTGCCATCACAGGGAACCGGAAGCGTCAGAGGAAAACCAGTAAAACACAAGTGTGAGAGTTAACAGAATGAAGAGAAAGAGCTTGCTTTTTTTTTCTTTTTTATGTAGCAACTACTGTACAGTGTTTAATTTTTAATAAAAAACAGGATTGATTTCATCATATATTTATCTATGGTTGGACTCGATGATCTTAAAGGTCTTTTCCAACATAAATGTTTCTATGATTCCATGATTCTTTCTATAAGTACAGTGTTTACACATGGTGTTTATATATATCTATGTCTACATACATTATTGATACTGCTAAGCATGACATGACATATCAAACCAAGTGGTAAACCAGGCTTAAATCCAATGCACCTGTGCCAGGAACATATGCATATAATGATTAATGAACTGAAAAATACCACATATACATAATCTCCCTTCAGAATATTCTCAGTTACCCTGGATAATTAATTGTTGCTTCATCACCTTTTGCTGCATATTTTGTCTATATAAAAGAAAGTCTCAAAATATGACTATACTCTCAACAGATATCTGTTCTCGTACAGTAACCATGTATTGCTCAGCCCTGACTTGTAGAGTCACCAAAGAGATCAGATCAGAGGAATACAGTTATTGATACAGCAGCAAGCTTATGAGAAAAAAGAAAAACCAGAGAGTGTGTTGTGGTTGTCATGCTCTGAATATGTAGAATTTTTCATAGCAATGTTACCAAAGACTTAGACAATTTGATGAAGGGCCCCTTTGTGTAAATTTTGTACAGATAGAGCAAGCAGGCTTGCATACCAGAGATGAGCAAGTCTGCGTACCAAGGACAAGTAGGCCTACATACCAAAGTTTAGCAAGTAACAATACTTGATAAAAGGGCAAGATGTTCCTCAATATCGGTATTGTACCCCCTGGCTCTGCTGACTGAATTACAAAGTAAGCCAAACCCAGAGAAGTCCTTCGTAACTAGGGGAAAGATAAAAGCGGCAGGGGGAAGCACGACCACCGACTCAATGCAAGACCGAAGAAACTTGCCCCCCCACACCCGTAAGGAGCATGCATGCTAATATACTTTGCAAGAGGAGTTAATTTAAATACGACTGACCAGTAAAGAATGAAATGTTTATCACTAGCCAATGAGTGTAAACTTAGGTGTGTTTTTACTAATTGTTGCTGATTAGATAACTGGATATAAACCCTGTAATTTTTGTATGCGGCATGCACGTTAGGTGGAGTGATCCCCCATGCATCCAGCGCTGCAATAAAGAGAATGCCTGCTTCTTAATGCTACATTGGTGTTAAGGGGTTTATTCCCAATTTCGTTGACAGCAAGAATACTTATAGTTTGCTCCATTATTAGCCCATAGCAACCATATGTAAGGATCATTTTAAGAATTTTTTTCTTTTAATTTATGGTGCGTACTATATCCTAAAGTAACCACATTTAACCTATTGAGAGCATTTCAGCTTAATGATAAGAGTTTTCTATGATGGAAAGGCAAAGAACGTTGCAAGAAAGTCAGCTGTATTGTCTTGAAATTTATTACCAAGCTTTAGCAAAACACAGGTTCTGAGTGATACTCAGACCTGTTTTTCTAATCTGTTGTTTTACCACCTGCCCAACAAATTTTTGTTCTCAGCTGCTCCATCGTACATATGCTCCATCTGAAGTTCTTTCATAACAATAAATGCAAAATATTTTTGCTTTACTACTTGGGTACTTGTAGAGTAATTCTTTCCTGGAAATTGAAATAACTTTCTGATCCCTAAAGCTGCATTGGCTTTATGCATGAGGGACATAATCATGTATTATTTGAAATGGTGACTTACTCCACCACATTTTGCAGTAATGACTTCTGTTTTGCTTCTACTGAAGTAAGCACGTATCTTTTGTTTCTTGTATTTCAATTTGATATCATTAAGGCTAAAAATGTATTTGACCGGGCTCATTTAAGGTGAAGAGTCCCTTCAGTATTCACATTATTACTTTTGTCACTTTCTTCTTTCTAATCTGTCTTGCAAGAATCTCATATATTAATTTTTCTTTCAGTTAAAATGGCACAGGTCTGATAGTGCCCTCATTACCCAAACTGTTATTTCTCCCTCTGGCCTCACAAACTGTATTAAATTATGTTTCTTTGGGGGAGTCCAGCAACGACATTCTGAGTAATGCTTTAAACGATGGGTCTCAAATTGGATTTAATTTACATTTAACAAGATATGTATTGTATGGCAAATTAATTATAACTGACTATTGAACGTGGTTTTTAAGAATTAGTAGTTAAGGAACGAATAGTATGTTTATTATATAGAGGGTTACAGAACATCAATTATATTTCCTTCCAGTAATGAAGTGGTATTTGTTTGACATAAGTTAATTATTTAGTCAGGTTTAAAAGAATAATTATCTGAGCTCTGTAAACAGGCTCTGTTAATTAAAAAAAAAAATAGATAGAAGGCTTCACACAAAAATCAAATTGATTATTATTTTTTTTAACTGACTTCCTTTTCTGAATGTTTTTCTACTGGTAATTTTGAATTTCATGACTTCTGCAAGTGACTTCAAATTAAATAATGTCAAAATATCTTTGTAGCCATAAATTTGCACTCAATCCACTTTAAACAAGGGATAAATTAGGTATCGTATTTTCAGGGTACAGTTCTTTGCAGAGTGTAGGGGTTTTTTTGGTATCTTTGGGCTACAATAAATCTGAGAGAACCTAACAGATAAGAAGAAGTTTCATTCTTGTAAGAATTTTTTTAAGGTATGCACTTCAGAGGAAATTTGATTCCAAAGATTTGGTTGCTTAGCCAAGTCAATTCAAATGATGCACCAGAAATACACCACATTGGTTTGGTAATTTTGTTTATGGGTGGGGTTTTTTAACAGTCTGGCATTACAGTTCAATTTTTCATAGATTTGAAATTTCCCAACTGACCCTTATATCATCTCATTTTTACTATACAAGTCGTATAAAAATCTATTAAAATATTTCACATAGATATTTAATGAACATTTCAAGAAGAGTTAACTACAGGCAGTACAATGGACCTGATTCTTCTTCATCTTGCTCCTTCTGCAGTCATTGGCCTTTGTTCAAAGTACTAGTAAGTGAACCATAAACCATGACAAAGTACTTTTGTAAGTCTTTACCCTATTGCTCATAGGTTTAAGTGAGTACTTAAGGAGGAAGTAAAAGCAACCCCAGTCTCTACAGAACATATCTGGTTTCTTCTAGTCCCCAGTTCTGGTTGCAAGGTTGATCACATGGACTGGAGTGTCATTTTCATTCCTGTAGTTCTGACAGGAAGAAGAATTCCAAAGTTTAATTCTGTGTATGTTCTTGAACTGATACATGTGTATGGTATTAAATTGACCTTTCTGTTATTTTGCAGTTTTGATTGGATAGCCAGTCCACTTTTTCTTCTATGTGCTACTATAATAAGGCTATAAACAATGCAGGAGTCAAGTGACCACCCAATCAAAGTATAAAATATTGAAAAGGTCAAAAGAGTGCAGCTCACTACTAAGATTCATTGAATATAAATTAGGCATTAAACTCCTGATACCTCGTTCCCTTGACTGAGTAGTAATGAGAATGGAAAATGGTAGAAAATTAATCCCTTCTCATTAAAAGGCTTGTAATAAGAATGTGGAACTTGGTAGAAATGTAACCTGTTCTCATTACAGTCTTCAAGAAAGTGTCTTTGTGGTCTTCTTCAGATGTCATAGCAGTGAACTTTTCCTCCCTAATAAAATAGTACAGGGAATGTGGTTACATTACATACAACTCCCTTGCATAAGTCTTCTGCACTGTAAAATCGTCCCAAAATGACATAACATTTTTCATTCATTGACACTGGAATTTCTGCTGCATGTATACTGTATGTTAATATGAACATACATCTGTGTCAGCTGTGTTTTCAGTGCCGCCTAAACCAGGTATATGCCCACATGCCACTGAATTTCAGTGTAATTTGCAGATTAAGTTTCCTTAGGGTCTTTTGCAAAGTCTAGCTAGAGTCAAGAGTGACATAAAATTAATATCCCCATGATAATTATCCAAATTAAAATGTGTACATATAGGTTAATGAGTGCAGATTATCAATGGGATAAATACCAGGAATGTGCTTACACACCTACCCACACGCACACAAATTTCTGACAGAAAAGGACCCACAGATTTCTACTCTCCACATTAAATTCCTCTGTGCCCACAACATATAATTTGTCACAGTGAATTTTACATGCTCCTTTGAAGTGTATCCAGACTTTTCTCTTACAGTATTTAGACTGTGAGAGCAGGAAAGGTAAATACTAAACAAAATACTGCAGCTAAACAAATCTGTATTTTGTTTTCCATGAAAAAGTAGGTATAAAATAAAACATTTTGATGGAAGTCTATAAGTTAATGTTCATTTTGGTTCTCAGTAACTGAACACAGCAATCAAGAAAATAACCAACAAGTACATTTATTTTTGATGCTGAAAAATACATGGCAGAGCGGTTTGGCTATGAAATCTGAGGAGGAAAAAAAAAATATCACATAATGTTCAATTAGGTTACCGGAATGACTTGTTTCCTACTCCATGGCAGTGCTGGGATGCATTTGTCCTGATAGGAAGCATGACCTCTGCACATTGGCTCTGCGTAGGAGTGCATCCTGGCAGGTGGCCCTGGGCTGCAGACGACCAGTAGGACTTTGCTTACGTCTCCCATCCCAGGACCCATGTGGCAAGTGCAAATATTTAGCCAGCGAGGAGGCTCTATCAGGCATTTTATATTGCCACATTGGTAATGAAACCACAGTGCTTCTTTGCAACCTAGTAAATCCCTGATGCCATGAGAAGGGGTTGTTATGAAGTGTGGAGGGTATTAATGAACTAGAGAGAGAAGGACTTCTGTAGGAGAAGAAATATCCAACCCACTCATCTGCATACACACACACTTGCACATTCACACATATTTTTCCAGGGCTATAAAAACTCACATGCCAACCAGAGACAGTCCAACTGAAGGTCTTTCCATGTAAACTCCAGCCCACTTTGCGCAGTGGGAAATGATAGCACTCAACGCTATGGCTGCTCCAAATACCCTTGACAGCTGCAGGTTGCAGAACTACCCACAGGCAACCCAGGAAAAGCATCTGTAACTTACAACAGCAACCTGGCCTGTCTAAATTATGCTGGCAGCAGTTCTGGCTCTTGAAACACTCTACAACTGGGAAAGTAGAAAAGGGCTAATCTCACCTCTTTCTCCTGGTCTGGCTGCACCAGAGTGTGAAATGACTCCTACTATCAATGTAAGTGTATTTTCTTGACGTTGTTGGTGTGTATTTACAAATATACATATGCACACATAGACACACACATTCTTATGTATCTTCCCCAGCTCTTCTCTCTCTCTCTCTCTCTGTAGGGATAGATGGATGGATAGATCAGATAGATGCATTTTTTTCCTCTGAAAATGGTCGCAAAAATGGCCATTTTCGATTTGACATTTCTTGCAAAACTATTGCTAACTTCTACAAGCAATCTGCTCTTCTTAATTTTTTTTCATACTATTATTTTATTGAAATTTTGTGGCAATTTCTTTAGCAAAACATATTAAGATACGCCAGCTAGTTTCATGTCTGTATCTGCAAAAAAACCCTTTGATATTTAAGTAAGTGTTGCCTAGAAAGAAAGAATTGTACTGCAGATCCAAAAAGGAGCTGGTATACTGCAGGTTTCCCTTCACACCAAGGGACTCTGGAAGGAATACTGCCTCAATGAAGCCAAATTCTGTCCAGTGTCCCTGTGCAGCCTACAGGGACACACTACTTGGGGCAGATCAATCCCATTAGCACACAATCAACCTGGTGGAATCAACAAATATACTGACACATAAGACCAACACCATAGATACTTTTGTGTCCATAAACTTCCTAAGACTTTGCCAAAAAGACCCCCTTATTTGTAGTGCATTTCCATGTCCATACAAAAGACTCACTAGCACAAAGATACCTGCTCTTTAGCTGTCTACCAATTTCTCATCCCACAAAGGCTATGTCCCTTCACAGGTTTTGCTAAATGTCTATGGGATACGTTCCCAAATACATAATTTCCTTTTCTTTTTTCCTTTGTTTTTCCTGAGGATTAAACTGCAGATTTCACAGCATCCTCTGTCATGGGCCTATGTGATTTTGCAGCCTCTCCCCAAATACTCTCTTTCTAATATATATTTTAAAATTAATCATACTTTTGAATTACTTTTATCATGTTTTTCATCATGTAGAGCATCTGAGAACTCATCTGTAGAACCAAAATTTTCTACATCATTTAGTATCAAGAGGTACCTGCCAAAAGTGACTGTTATACAGATATGCTCATCTGGGCAGTCAAGGCCTTGGTGGGTGGGAAGGGAGAACAGCTCATTTCATTGTCTAATTTCCACATCAATAATCACAGTTCACAAATACTAGCCCTCCTCATTGCATCTTCTATCTTTGTAGTATCATACTCTGTGTTTGCTTCAAGAGGCACCTAATTTTCTCTTTCCTTCTGAATGACCATATTCTTGAGAATCCAAGGTGTCAAAATTTGCATAGACAATGGGAGTCATTAAAGGTTTACCTAGTCTCTGAAAGTTTAGCATGACAGTTGTGCCCTTCACCTGTTAACTCACTTGTGCAAAATTGATTAAATATCCTTTTCTGGACTCATGTGGCCAACAGCTCCAAAAAATGACCTTGTTGTTTGAAAAGTACAGATCCATAATTCAATGCTCTTTGCAACCATAGTTCCTGACCCAACTGTGTGAAATATTGACAGTGGTAGGAGCACTGTATTGCTTTTGAGTGATTGCAAAAGCTTTAGAGCCTCCTTCCTGAATCACAAATGGACTAGGTGATTCATGCTTATTTGGCTACTGTAGAACTATTTTATGTACATTTACAAATCCATGATTAATAGTTAAAAAAAAAAAAAAGTTCAGTATCTGGTTACAATCAATTAAATGGGAATGACTTCTGTACACCTGCTTGCTGAGACTAGAAGCTGTTCAAGACATACTGCATTAGGAGTTGCCCCAACGGATAATACCATTGGGGATGACCCAAAGAATACAGTGACGAAAAAGTCCTTCCAGCTACTTACAGTAGTGCTCCTTGGAAAGAGAAAAAAGAAAAGCTGGTAGACTGAAAGGCATTTGTCAACAAATGACTTGCACTTTTCCTGACTTTAACCATGGTATAATTCCATCCTCCTTCAGCAAGGCATGCTTACCTAAACTGCCTGACTTAAGCAGGATTTAAGCATGTGCTTAATGATGGATAAAGAGTTATAAACACCTTTGCGAACACTAGTAGATTTAAGCATGAAAGTATATTTTGTTTTCCAAATTGAGCCCACAGATCAGCTGAACCTACCCAAAATGCAGAGCCCAAAATACAGCACAATCCCTTTTGGATCTGCAGTAGAGCACGAATGATGTCTGGATCTTCACCACCACCACAAAGGCAAACCTTTAGCAAAGGTGATAAACAAAACTGAAAACCATAAATGTACCCTGTGAATAAGTTACTCCATGTGCCTCCTCTAAACAAAAATCTTAAGCAAATGAACATTATTGAATTGTTCTTCATGCCAAACATTTAAAAAGAATATGCTGAAATTCTATTTTTGGCACTGGCGTAAACATACATTTATACCACAGTATAATGAAATAAGGATTCTTGGAACTTTCCTCTCACCGAGTATTCTTACAGATTAGTCTATGATGCACAGACACAAAAGCTGATATTGTTATGAAAACAATTACTATGTCAGGTAACTGACCTTCTTGAGAAAATTTGAACTATTTTCTCTCTCCTGTGAAAAATGTTAAGAGTTAAGTGAACCTGATGTACTAAGGTAAGCAACTTGACAAGAAAAGAATAGGAGGAGGTGGAGAAAAAGGCAAACTATGACTATCCCACTCCCCCACTTCTGATCATCTCTCTGATTGCTGATTAGAAAACTATCCTTACAAAGGAGAATGGAAAATTACTCTCCAGTCTCAAAACTGGGACCTCTTATTGTGTAAACTGTTGTATAATATAACGATATATTTCACTAAAAATGAATTTTGTGCCACATTAACACTAAATTGTTGTCGACTAAGCAAAACTAAGAATAAAGCATGGATTAAATGAGGATCCTTAAGCATTTGGCTAAAAATAGCATTAGCTTCTCTCAGGCTACTAATTCTTACTGTGAAACAGGTCAGTACAATGTAAGGTCAGTACATTAGTAAAACAGTGATATTTCTCAGCCTCCTATTTTGTCTGCCCGGTATAAAATCAAGGAAAATTGTGCACCTCTCTTGAAGGATCTTCTTTGGCCAGCATAACAGTATGGTCTATGAAAGAAAGGTGGGTTGGAAAAGAAGATGAAAGTATTTGAAATGGAAAAAAAACGTGGATAATTTTATTTTCATCTGCAGGGTCAAATTTTCCTGTCTAGGAGTGAATGGGTTCATCTGAAGGAAAAGTCTGAGCATATAAATAATCTCTTGGCTCAGTTTAGATTCTACCTGTTGACAAAGCATCTCCTTTCTATTCTCTGTGACTTGTAGTATCACATTGTTTATTATCTGCCTACTTGTGGATCAAATAAAAAAGGTCACTTGCATTAGTCAAGAGGTTTGTAATGTTCTCAGGAGTCAAAAATGATCTGAAATTATATACTTGTTCTTTATAAAACTACCTCTTAATAGGCAGAAACACACAGTGGGAGCAGAATATCATTTAGGTATTCCTGCTTTATATGTTATGCAGAGTTTCAATGCACTGCCGTGCCAAATGAGTTGGAAATTCTTATTATAATTCTTGGAATTACAGTAAAACACACACCTTCATGAGTGTGTGGTGCAAAGCCTATTTGGCCTGAATTTTTTAAAATATGCTACGTAATTTTAACTCAGCTTTCAAGTAATGTAGGTGTTCCAGCTACACAAAGATCATTCTTTTCAAAACAGTTTATTTAAGCCATGCTGCCACTTAGATATCTTTCATGAATCCCTTGCAAATAGTCCATTGACTCCTCTCTCAGCCCTAGAATTTACCGAGTTCATGAGATGTCAGACTAAACGAGATGTAGGCTGGCGAAGTAAGTTGCCTGGTGATGGAGACTTCATATATTTGGATTTCCAGCTCTCCCCAAAATTTTCCGTATGACCTCAGCAAATACCAGATTCTCAAGCTTCTTGCCTGCTGTAAGATGTGGGTGACAATGTTTCCCATTTCTATTTACTCTCCTTAAACTGAGCAACAATGGGTGTGCGTTGCCTGGTGTGGGACAAGATGTGGGATTATGGTCCCATCTGCTCTTCCACATACAGAAGAGCTGCCTGAAGGCCTGTGCAACAGCCCAGAAGAGAATGCTAGCACGCTCCCTGTCATGTCTTTGGTTGATGACTGGTCTTTGTGTCTTTTATTTCTCTTGACTGATGGAAAGGCACATTACTAACCATGCTTTGCTGGAAGGGCTGCATTATTCGCGTCAACCCAAGTATTAATCTTTTCTCTGTATAAATAGAAACAATACATCTATATTGCCTGCACCCCTGGAAGCATTCTTTGAGCAGAATTTGGAAATTTAGATTAAAGAAGAAGATGTCATATTAAAAAGCAAGCCTACAGCTAACAGCCTTCTCCTATGGCATGGGACTTTCTGAGACACAAAGTTCAGTGACAATAGAATACAGCACTACAACATTCGCAGTTTCTTTAGGGGGTTACAGTGCATAATGTGAACAGGTCATTCAAAGAGCGCTTTGCTACAGGAATTCTTTATTATTACTATTATTATTGTTATTGTTATTCACTGTGAATCTGTAATGATTGCTTTGCTGCTGTATATTTCCTGCTCTGACTCGCAGGTACAGAAATGACAAAATACTTCAACAGATGAAAGGCTGTCCTTAGGGTATTTCCAGCTCAGTAAGAAGTGGGAAGTACAAGACATCTCACAGAAAGCCTATCTTTTAGCAATTTATAGCTGTATTGTGCACAGCCTGAATCTTTTGAGCAGGATCTTTGGGGCACTCTCCTTTTGTCCATTCTGAGTATACCTCCTTCTTCGTCATCCTTCTTTCATCTTTTTTTTTTCTTCTTCTTCTTTTTTCTTTAAACAAGGGTAGCTGCAGGCTGCTTCTCTTGTTTCACTAGGGCTTTAGACTTCAGTATTAGGTCAGGTCTGTGAACTCTCCTGTTAAGTTAAAAATCCTGAGACAAATCCTAGTTCCCCTGTGGTCCATGAGAATTTTGCCTTTGTCTTCCACAGGACAGGATCATACAGAGATGTTTTGTGCAAAGATCCAGGAAAGGAGGGCTTTTTTTTCCTTCCCATTTAACTCTTTCCTAAAAGACAGTGAAGGGGTTGTCATTTTTGGTCCTTGGATATATAACTTCTTTGAAATAATAAAATTATATAGCTCTACTGTGTAAACTCTCTCACATATGTTTATCAATCCACTCCACTGAAGGGGGTGAAGATCATTAGCTATACTTAACAGGCATTAAAACTAAAGGACAGAGGCATTTACTCAAGGTCATCGTAGTAACTGCTAACAGGAAAAGGAGCTAAGCTCAGGCTTTCTCATTTCAAGGCCAGCACCTTACCCTCAGGAGCCAGACTAGCAGCCTGAGATGGAAGTACTTAGTGAGGGTTTTTTCATTGTGCTAATTTAGTTTCTGAAAAACTGATTGGTAGCTTATGCTCTGAAACAGGAGTCAAACTACTACTTCTGTGTCCAATTCTCACGAAACATGGTGGGTTTTTGGGATAGGACCTCATATTGCAACAATCAAGAGCTATACCTATCTAAATCTCACTCAAGTATTGGGATCACAGTTGAACTCAAAAGGTAATAACTAGCAATAATTTGTCAATATCATTAATGCAGGATCACCTTTAATAACATTCAGCCTGAAGTTTCTGCATGGCTCAGAAGTGGGTCAATGCCTCAGTCAAACAGACGTTCCTAAACACCACAGCAAAACAAAATGCTGCTGTGATACATCTTGTGTCAAGTGGAAGCTCTTAATCTTGAAAATTGGGGGGTTGCTTCAGTAAGAGACCCCCAAAAGTTGAATATCTGTGGATTCATCAACATTAGAAGTATTGCACGTGCTAGACCTGACTGTGCACTAGCTAACACCAGGACTGGAAGTTAAATAGTCATTTCAACATGGTTCTGTGACCACACTAATAAGCACTAGTGGGAAGTAGACTTTGCATCTTTCTGATAGCAATGAGCAATATGTCTCTGCACAGAGCTGCCTTGTACCACGTTAGCTCTGCAGCTATTTCTCCTCTACCTTTCACTATATGGTGAACAAAATATCTGTTGAAGATGCTGGGGCTTTTGGTTTTCCAGTCCAGTGCTGCAGAGCAAAAGAGGATCTCATAGTTTAAATATGCATAAGGATTTTAGGGAGTTCTGTTCCTTTTGCAGTTTCTGTGCCGCTTCAAAAGGCTTTTGAAAAAAAAGGGCAAGCATATTACTTCTGGTTTATTTTTACATTGAGTTTATACCCAATGAAGGATACCAGTATGTTTTTCATTGGTTTCTATGAATTTTGTAGTACAGAAGAGTTCATGAATTTGGGAGCATAAGATAGGCATTGACAGAGGTACAGGCAGCATGGCTACGATGTTAAAAACCATAATTTACAGTATGGATTGACTGTTGCCCGGACTCATCGCTGCTATGCTAGCTGCATACAGTATATTGCTGCCAATATCAGACTATCGTATATTCCTATGAGTACCTAGCATTAATGCAACCCTATACTGAGACATTAGGAAAAGAAAAGTAAGCACACATATATTATGAATACAGATACAGATTTTACAGAGAGGTTGAGCTAATGGGTCAAGTTTTGCCATTGGCTATTCACCTGTAACAACCACAGAGAGCAAAGAAGCTGCATAGCTGAGGTTGCTGAATCTCATAATAATCACAGTTTAGCTTGCTTATCTGTACATAACATGTTATACTGCTGTTACACTTTTAGCTTGCATGTTTCCATCCATAAACAAATAAGCCAATCTGGGTGCCAAAGTTAATTTCTTAAATCCTCATCTGGGCTTATAAATGTGGACCCCATTTTCCATAACTGTGAAGCAAATGCAGTCCCCACTCATTTTAATAAGATATCAGGATGCTTACTGAAAAAAGCTGTGACAAAAGACAACCTAGGAAGAAATATTGATATTTACATGTTCTTAGATGCAGTTGTACAATTTCTTTAAAACATGTGAAGTCCCCCTGGTTTGCCCAGTTGGATGACAACTTCATGTCCTTGAAATCACAAGCCACACCATACCTGCCCATGGTGGGCAGACCCTGTTATGCAACATACCAAAGGGCAAGGAGAGACTGGGCATAATACACAACACAATGTAGGCTGCTTTACAATGCTGCAGATTCCCTCTGGCTTTGGAGAAACCAGAAAGAAACAATAAGGCAGGTATGAGTAAGTTCCCTATACTTCAGACAGATGGAGAAAAACTGGGATACTAAAATTCATGTAGTTCAGCTAATAAACTTATATTTATATTTGCTTGGTCTCCAAATTCTGTTTGAGTAAGATTAGTAAAATGATTGCAACCAAAAATATCAATGGTTGATTGAGCTTCCAATTTCACTTGGTGAAAGTCAAGACCAGGTGTCATATGTGTCATTAATGATTCTGTAATGGACAAAGATCAGATTGTCCATGCTGATTAAGAACGATTAAGAAAACATTTCTGATACTGTGGACCTCCAAAGTCTTAAAGAAGTGCCTCTAGACCTTCGAGAGAACAAATTGTGTTACACTGTCACGATTTGTGCCTTCCCTTTTTAGAAAAACCTTGGGGTGGAGGTGGGAAAAAGACACAGCTGTACTAGTTTCTTGAGTAGATTTTTACAGCTTTCCTTCAATAGCAAAGTTAAAACAACTTAATTACATTAACGAGTACATACCACTACTATATTAACTGTTATGTGCATTTTTGCAGTTCAAGGGAAATAATCAAGTCTGATCCATGGTACCATCAGCATATACATAGCTGTCCTGGTTTCAGCTAGGATAGAGTTAATTTTCTTCCTAGTAGCTGGTATAGTGTTGTGTTCTGGATTTATTAGGAAAATAATGTTGATAACACACTGATGTTTTTAGTTGTAGCTAAGTAGTGTTTATACTAAGTCAAGGATTTTTCAGCTTCTCATGGCCAGCCAGCAAGAAGGCTGGAGGGGCACAAGAAGCTGGGAGGGGACACCGCCAGGACAGCTGACCCAAACTGGCCACTGTCAGTGGTTTAACCCCAGCTGGCAACTAAACACCACGCAGCCGCTCGCTCACTCCTCCCCCACCCCTGGGATGGGGGAGAGAATCGGGGAAAAAAAAACCCTCGTGAGTTGAGATAAAGACAGTTTAATGGGACAGAAAGGAATGAAAAATAATGATAATGATAATAATAATATGACAATAGTAATACTAAAAGAATTAAACTATACAAAGCAAGTGGTGCACAATGCAATTGCTCACCACTCGTTGACTGATGCCCAGTTAGCTCCTGAGCAGCGATCTGCCCCTCCCAGCCAGCTCCCCCAGTTTATATTCTGGGCATGATGTCATATGGTATGGAATAGCTCTTTGGCCAGTTTGGGTCAGCTGTCCTGATGGTGTCCCCTCCCAGCTTCTTGTGCCCCTCCAGCCTTCTTGCTGGCTGGGCATGAGAAGCTGAAAAATCCTTGACTTAGTATAAACACTACTTAGCAACAACTAAAAACATCAGTGTGTTATCAACATTCTTTTCCTACTAAATCCAAAACACAGCACTATACCAGCTACTAGGAAGAAAAATAACTCTGTCCTAGCTGAAACCAGGACAATAGTATACCATCATGTCTTTTCTGAGCCCTCAACGGAACAATTCTGGTGCTTTCCTGGTGCCTGGCTGAGATTGAATCACCAACAAGAGGAAGCTGTTTAAGACTTAAGAATAACCAATAAGGGCAGGCATGTACCATAAGCTGGTGAGCAAAGGAGAAGGAAACATTGAAAATATTAAGTAACTTTTTCAGTTTTAAGATCTCAAGTCTTCAGCTTTTTCTGCTTTACTTTAATGGGAAGGAGTTCTGCTTGTGTCTCTGACTGCAAAATTGCAGATTTTTCAATCTTACTCACTGCCAACGAAGCAATTGCACATGGCAGCCAAATATTCAGAAGTGGAGTGGCAAGAAGTGTCAAAAATAAACACATTTCTGTGAACAAGTTTTGCGTACCTCTAAAGACAAGGAGTCATGATTTTTGTACACAGGGGTGGCAAGCTAAATTATTATGGTTATATGCACTATACTGTAATGGCATCATAGTTGCTGGTTTTTTTAAAAAATAACAATTAAACTCTTAAGTTTGAAAGGAGAATGGATTGAGAGCAGCCCTGCGGAGAAGGACTTGGGGGTGTTGGTTGATGAGAAGCTCAACGTAACCCGGCAATGTGCGTTTGCAGCCCAGAAAGCCAACTGTATCCTGGGCTGCATCAAAAGAAGGGTGACTAGCAGGTCGAGGGAGGTGATTCTCCCCTTCTATTCCACTCTCGTGAGACCCCACCTGGAGTACTGTGTTCAGCTCTGGGACTCCCAGCATAAGAAGGACATGGACCTGTTGGAGCGAGTCCAGAGGAGGGCCATGAAGATGGTCAGAGGGCTGGAGCACCTCTCCTATGAAGATAGGCTGAGAGAATTGGGGTTGTTCAGCCTGGAGAAAAAAAGGCTCCGGGGAGGCCTCATAGCAGCCTTCCAGTACTTAAAGGGGGCCTACAAGAAAGCTGGAGAGGGACTTTTTACAAGGGCATGTAGTGATAGGACAAGGGGTAATGGCTTTAAACTGAAAGAGGGTAGATTTAGATTAGATGTAAGGAAGAAGTTCTCTACTGTGAGGGTGGTGAGGCACTGGAACAGGTTGCCCAGAGAGGTTGTGGATGCCCCCTCCCTGGAAGTGTTCAAGGCCAGGTTGGCTGGGGCTTTGAGCAACCTGGTCTAGTGGAAGGTGTCCCTGCGTATGGCAGGGGGTTGGAACTAGATGATCTTTAAGGTGCCTTCCAACCCAAACCATTCTATGGTTCTATGAAAGTAGTTGGGAGAAATTAGGGGACAGAATGGAAGGTACCAGCACCAGATTGTATTGGTAGGGAACCAAACACTGGACTGTGTAAAATAAAAAAAAAAAATCCCCAATTTGGAAATGTGTTTGTGCTTCATTTGGACTTTGCAATGAAACCACCCCATATGTTTTTGCTGGCCACTTAATACCACTCTGAATCTCGACCTTCAGAAGTAAACAGAGTTCTGATACCTGCCTCTTGCATTATCTCCTTCCCAGCCCTTTATGTCTGAGAATGAATATTTTCAGGCTCTGTCTCATTCTCACAATGTGAAGAGCTTTGTGAAACAGCTTTTCAAGTAACATTTCAACGAACAGAGCTCTAATGATTTCATTAACATAATGGCTGTTCACAGATTTAACTGTAACTGAGCCAATGCATTGCCATTTTAGTGATGTTTAATAAAGTTCATTAACCCTGGATGTATTTATTTATTCCTGCTGCACTTAAATTTTAATGTAAGAAAAAGGCACAGGACACGCATTTACTTGTAATTTTGGCAATTTTAATATGTAAACATTTTCAGAAGGATTTAATATATTTCCTTTTTTAGAAAACCTGTCTTTAAAAAGAATTAGACAGTACTGCACATAGGTCTTTGAATACATTCTTTATAATAACATGAACATCTAATGAAGGTGGGGAAGATGATCAGTAAAATTACCTTTATTTTCTGTATCAGGTCTGTAGAATGAATAGCTAAGAATTATACTGACTTCTGTTTTATTAACAAGCAGATTTTAGTCATTCTTTCACTCATTCATTCATATATTTTATGAATATTAACCGGGGTGAATAAATTGAAAAAAGTCTTACCAAAAAAAAATCCATCAAGTCGTGTAAAAGGGAATCACCACTTTATGACTCAAATTGGATTTTTATTTGGGATAAAAATCATATCAAGTGTGATAAAGAAACCCGTTTAATGTTACTGCAGTGGTTCTAACTAGAGAGTAGATAAGAACTTCAACTGAAGGATTTAAATTGCTTCAGATGCACTTTACATTATAATTGCTTACATAGGTGGCTGGCAGAAGCATCATCCCTGTTGTGTGCTCCTTTTTTTTCCCCTAATGTAAGAATAAGCACTTCCAGATTGTACTAGTTTCTAGTAATTATTCCTCCACAAATACTCTCATTCAAGATCTTTAGAAAAGCCCTAGAAACAATCTTTAACACATACAAGAGGGTTAAATAACATAAGGGTGACCCCTGATAGAACGACAGTTCCAAGCTCCATGTTGCTTGCTTTCTGTAAAGTCAAAATACATTATTTGACATTTAATTTCCTATAGCATAAAGACTAATCTTCACAATTTTAAGATTTTTAATGATTTTCTAGAGCTTTGTTTCAATTGTGTCCCGCAAGTAGACAATATTTTTTTCTAATTGGCAATCAATCAAATTATTAAAAGAAAAAAACCACAAAATAGGTGTTTCAGACCAAAGAAATTTTGACACATGTTCTCTGGATTTTCTCCTTTTCAAATGGATCTACGGACCTGCCGACAGCTGTCAGCATCCTACAGCGGCTGCTGTGTGTCAGTCTCCTTCGGTTGCTGGCTGTAATGCACCACCTCTTGCTGTGCAATATACTTGCTGAGCAAGCTGGGAACATGCTAAAAGGGACTTGTGTCCTTCCTTTGCTGATAGTGCACACTGCAGCAGTTTAATAGCTCTTGCCATCCTCTCACTACACTATCTCTTCGTCCATAAATGTCCACTTTAACTCTTTCCCTTCTGCAGTCATTTGCGACTCCTTATTTCACAAAATCCTGCTGATACTATTGGTCAGCAGTCAATAGGAGAAGAAAACAATCTCATTTCCCCCTTTCTACGTGATTCCTTTCTGAAGTTCACTTTATAAGTGCCTGTCAGAGTAAGGCATTATTTTTCTCTTTAGAGCTCAGAATCAGATTTTTTCATTCATGCATGGAGTAGATCTATGTTTAAATTAGCTAAAGCAATCTTCTAAATCCCAGCTGGTTTTAACGTAACTTTATCAATTTGGCCCCTACATTTCCCATATCTTTTCATAACATCTTCAGAGGTAAGAAGTTCCTTCGTGTTCAAGCTATTGGCAATAGTCATGTGGTCTCATTTGTAGGGTGGCATGGATGAATGGAACTAATACTGTGGAACCTGTGCAATGAGAAACTCAGCAACTAGAGAAGAAAATAGAAATTGTCAGCTTCTTGTAGTGTAACGTCTCATTGCAACCTACTCAATATTTATACGGTAGGTAAATCAATTTCTGAAAATCCCAGATAGAAGTTCGATACCCTTATTATTCTAGATGTCACTAATCCAAGTGAGCCAAGTAGCCAAATACTGTCCTGCTGCTAACACTCCTGGTCCTCCTGCCATTGCTATCACCGGCATTGCTGGGAGGGACTTGCAGCCCTGTAGCCTGGTAAAGCAGTACTGCTGTGGCTAGGAGCAGGCCACTGACACTGAAAGTCCTCAGGGCTGAGGCCCCTCAGGCATGCTTTGTCCAAATTTGTTTTTTGTTTGCCTGGAACTTGTTTTGGCATATTTAGCTACAACAGCAATTTCTCCAATGACCAGGTGGCTATGCCTAATTTATTTTATTTCTTATCTTTTTATGGTGTAACCATAATTTTTATGTACATAATAGTAACAAACAGCTATTCTGTGTAAACTAGAATATTGAAAAACTGCAGCATAATGATGCAATGTAGAGAAACATAGACCTGGTATGACAGCAGAGCCCTTGAAAGGGAGGACAAGGGATGCAGTGTAGGGGAGCACAGGCATGGGATGGTAAGAGACAGGATGGTGTTGAAGACTCCAGAGCTAGAAACAACTCACCAAAGGGTATATAAAGAAATGCAGCCACGAGAGCTACGTAAAACCAATTAAGGGTAACAAAGACAACAGTGAACAAGTATTCAACATATCTAAAACACACACTATATAGGAAATCTGAGTGTGACATGGACTTGCAGACCAAGGAAGACCAGTGTGTAAAGCATGTTAGAAAACATAAAATTAGCCCCACATAGACCTTAAAGTGAGGGAAAAGATGCCATTATGATCAATTTCACATGTTTTCTGGCAAAAAAGAGAAAGAAACCCTATCAACAGCATCACTGTTCTCCTGGTGAAGCGTCTGGGAGACTGTCAGCTCCCTGTAAATCCCCTCTTCCACATCCAGTCAGACTGAAGCCACTCACCTTAGGACTCAAAGAGCTCTGGATGGGTGGGCATAACAGCAGAGAAAAGGAGTAGGTACTAGAAAGTGTGCATATAACAATTTTAACTGTATTGTTCGTATTTATTTTTGTTAAGCCTTTTTCTGTAATAGTTTCTTTTCTTTATTTTCTTTCTCTTTTTTCCCATGTACTAATTAGATCTGTACTAATTATTTGATTAGGCTTTTAAGATATCAATTACAGTAACAATAAATTCTTAGCTTTGTATGTAAGGTGTGTTTCTGTTTTGTCAATACAATATTTTGAGTATAATGGGCTATCTGAATAATGTAGCAATTTTCAACCAGAGATCTATATCTGAACTACTCACCTTAAGCTTCCTTTAAAATCAATAAAAATCAGGCCGTGATCAATGGAGTCAAAGATGTAATTCATCTTAAAGCAAATATTTAAGTTATATCCTCTGTTTCCAATGATTATAAAGGGATCTTCAATTTGTAGCTGTGTTGGTTTTGGCTGGGATAGAGTTAGTTTTCTTCATAGTAGCTAGTATGAGGCTGTGTTTTGGAGTTGTGCTGGAAACAGTGTTGACAATACAGAGATGTTTTGGTTATTGATGAGCAGTGCTTACAGAGAGTTAAGGCCTTTTCTGCTTCTCACACCACCCCATCAGTGAGGAGGCTGGGGCTGCACAAGAAGTTGGGAGGAGACACAGCTGGGACAGCTGACCTCAACTGACCAAAGGGATATTCCATACCATATGACATCATGCTCAGCATATAAAAGTGGGGGAAGAAGAAGGAAGGGGGGGACATTTGGAGTGATGACGTTTGTCTTCCCAAGTAAGGGTTATGCGTGATGAAGCCCTGCTTTTCTGGAGATGGCTGAACACCTGCCTGCCGATGGGAAGTGGTGAATGAATTCCTTGTTTTGCTTTGCTTGCGCAAATTTGTAATTTGGAATATGCATTCTCCAAAACGCCACAACGCCTAAGAAAGCTTGCATTTTCTGTTTACTAGTTGGTGGAGACATAGCTGCCATTTTGTTGATCACACCCAAAAAGGACTGTTGTGGTTTAACCCCAGCCAGCAACTAAACACCACACAGCTGCTCGCTCACTCCCCCACAGTGGGATGGGGGAGAGAATCGGAAGAGTAAAAGTGAGAAAACTCATGGGTTGAGATAAGGAGAGTTTAATAAGTAAAGCAAAAGCCGCACACATAAGCAAAGCAAAAAAAGGAATTCATTCACCACTTCCCATCGGCAGGCAGGTGTTCAGCCATCTCCAGAAAAGCAGGGCTTCATCATGCATAACCCTTACTTGGGAAGACAAACATCATCACTCCAAATGTCCCCCCCTTCCTTCTTCTTCCCCCACTTTTATATGCTGAGCATGATGTCATATGGTATGGAATATCCCTTTGGTCAGTTGAGGTCAGCTGTCCCAGCTGTGTCCCCTCCCAACTTCTTGTGCACCCCCAGCCTCTTCACTGATGGGGTGGTGTGAGAAGCAGAAAAGGCCTTAACTCTCTGTAAGCACTGCTCAGCAATAACCAAAACATCTCTGTATTATCAACACTGTTTTCAGCACAACTCCAAAACACAGCCTCATACTAGCTACTATGAAGAAAACTAACTCTATCCCAGCCAAAACCAGCACAGTAGCTTTGACAGAACATCAATGCTGAAGACTTCTGAAGTTAAAAAGATGAGTTTCATTGTGTTTAGTACATGAAAGTTAGCATAGCTTTTGGTTTTTTATGGTGTCAAAAGCTTGTATTTCAGTGCACATTCAGCCCAACAAAAAGAGTATAGCTTTGAGCTAGCAAATATCATGTTGCAGGGATTCAAGTAATCACACTGCTTCAGTATTTGGATCAGTGGGAATGATTCCACTCAGTGTAGCAGCAGAAAAAATCAACACAGTGAGCCTCTATCTGCCGTATACACCAACACAGTCTTTCGAGACCATGTACATACATAAGTAAATTTGGCAAGGCTGCTTTTTTCCATGTTCATGACACCCTTTTGTCTCAAACTTTCCTGCAGTTATTTAATTCTTACAGAAGTATGTCTCATAAAGCAGTACAAATTAAATCATCAGATGTTGCAATCAGAGCAGGACTGTTAACTGTAATGCTATGTGAGTATTTACTAGGGAAAGATCTACTCTAGTGTTGAATATAATACACAGCAAGAAAGAAAAACTTAATTGCTGGTCTTCCAGTCTGCAATTATCTTCTCCCTCTTCCAGGCTCCTTAGCAGCAGAGTTAAGAGAGTGTCTTATGGTTCCCCCATTCACAAAACACACAAAAAATAGTCATTCAGTTTAGTGTGACACTGCTCGTCTGATGCCTTCAGTAAGGGAGGCTTCCAAACCCCAAAGATAAATAAGAAACAGCAATCTCAAAGTTAAAAACTCCTGTGGAATATACCAAATACTTGCAAAAAGGTAATTGGTAATTTTTCTCAGCTCTGCCTTCAAGAAACAAATTAATCTGGATCCTGTATGTACTAAAGCAATCAGCATCCTTTACAAACAGGCCCAACAAGAGAACACTGCAATTAGTAAGCGTGGGCACAGCCTTGATTTATAAAGAACCATGAAATAAAATACTTTATATACATCAACACAAAACATTTTGCATATTTACAGTGATTTGATCTTTAAATTTCAATTTGCTGCCTCTGAACAAGTGGCTCAGGCCTTTGACTGAAAGAGTTATTCATATCCAAAAAACTTTACTTACTTTCACTAGCTTGCTTTAAGTAGCCAATAAATGTTGCGTGCTTTCATTAACTAATGAAGACTAATACAAAAATATTGATGAGAAATATATTTATTTTAACATTTTGATTAAATTTTAAAACCACATACAATTTGGAAATACCTAGCCTCATATGTATTTTATTATCAATTTTTTGCACCAAGTTACACAGGGTGCTTTCATTTTCACTAGTTTATTAGACTCAAAATCTTCTTATGGGTGAAAGGAACATACCCAAGAGTTATACTATTAGTCTAATTAAATCTTAACAGACTAACCAGAGAATTGTTACTAGTGTCCTTACAGTGTTCCTAATACTTATAGTCCAGGTTAAATATAGTTAAAATGACACACACACACAAACCTTCTAGTGTCTACTGCCTTTCTTTGCCATTATGCTTACCCTTCCACTGCCCCTTTGGCTCCTTGGTCAATCAATGGCTTCAGCTGCAGCAAGCTGCCAAGTGTCCCATGTCCTGTGCTGGGAGGAGTATGACACACGGATGATTTCTTATTCCTCATTATAGGGTCCGCTTGGGGTAATTTTTATGTATTTACTAATATGCTCTACACTATGCTCTTTCTTCAATGGTCTACAACTCCACTTTACATCGAAATTTGCTATATATGGTATTGGATACCGGTTCATTCTATTTCCTTAGTTACCCCTGAAGTCGCTTTAGCTGGCTCCCAAAGTTACCTTTCTTTGATGAGTAGTAATCATCCTAACTGAGCTGTTCACAGCCCTGGGTCTCTCATACCCTCCTGTGCCTCTCTTACCAAGGCATGCCCATACTTCTCTATGCAGCGTTTTATTCCAGGATCATGGATAGCTCATTTACACAGAATAACTACTTATTATTACAACCTGTTAGTTATACATCTATATGTATAAAAAAAGTATGTATGCCTGTGTGTGTTTATAACATATATACACCGTAGAATTGTACAAAAGCTTAAATATAGGAGGTAACAGTCCCCTGGTCATTAGATAATTGGTTTTAGTTACACAAGCTAAAATATGGCTCCAGAAAGGCCAAGAGAAGTCCAAATATAGTCCAACAAGCACTGAAGCATGTGCTGTGAGCTTAACGCACAGCCTGTGGTCTGTTACTAGCAATGGTAACATCGTATTTGTTGCGCCACAAGGTTATAAATTCTTTGAAAATAAAACCAAAAATTAGTTAGGAGGAGGTCATTTCAAAGAATTTTCTTGGGTAGTATTCAGGCCACATTAGAAAGAAAGCCCATTGATAGGGTTATAAAGTATAGCTTTCCAATAACAAAAAAAGAGCTGTGCATGAATAAGAGAAGAGCACAAGGACAGATCAGTAGTCTAAGCAAACAGTCACTGATGAAAGAGCTGGGCTTGTATTAGACAGGATGGAAAAACATGAAGGGGTAGACATGGAACACTGGTACTTTCCACTGATGAAGAGGATGGAGTAAATGCTTTCTTCTTGCCACTAGGGATAGAACAAAACATAACATGGCTCATTTTAAGAAAGGAAGTTAGATTAGAATTTTTATATATATATGTAAGTAATATATGTACACATATAGTTTTCATAATGAAGGATGGGAAGCAGAATAAATTGCCTGAGAAGGCTGTAAAATGCCATTCCTAGGTAGAGCATCAGTTCAGAATAGACTGGAGAATCATAATTAGATACAGCACAGCACAATCCTCCTTGGAGATAATAGCTGGACTTAGCAATCTTTAGGAATCTTTCTAGTTTTTCTCTCTATATTCCTCAGGTAGGCTCTTGTGAACCCAAAAAGTCAAGTATAATAAAATTAAGAACAATTCTGGACAAAAAAAAAAATGAAAGGAAAGGATGTGGGAACCTGCAATACGGCCCAGATGCCTCAGATTTCAGGAAAGAAAACAGCAAATTTGTTGGTGTCTACAAACACCCAGTGTTCCACTGTAAGAGACAATGAACACTTTGGTTAGTATTGCACATTTCCTCAGATATATTGAACTAAATGGGTGAGCATTCTTGCTGTATTCAGAATCGAGCAGGGTTTAAGCAGTGACAGCACAAAAGTACTATATTCTTTGTGATTCTTCACTACAACTCTGCATAATCACCATATGCCCAGTTCTTATTTCACCAGCAGTGCATTAGTTCTAGTAACAGGACTGATTCCAATGGATATATTCTTGGCACCCTGTAAGCAGATCCTGTGATTTTAAGCATACATAAAGATTCAATCCCCTCTGAAATAAAATTCACACTACTTTACTAGCAAATAAATTTTTATTATGAAAATGCATTGCTGCAAAGTTTATGTTGCTCTACGTGAATCCTACACTGTCATCCATAAACAAGTATGAACTGGATGTTTAGTGGACAGACACCTAACGGGCTTGTGTTCTTGATGAATTCTTGAAAATATGTTGACTAGAATTATGTTTTTCTGTGAATTATTAAATTCAAAACATAATTAAGTTACAAATGCATACAAGGTTCATGTTTTTTCTAAGCAAATTGGTACTAACAAAACTACCATACATAAATACATACATGAACATCTGCTTATGCCAGGCAGGAACAAACGTCTACTCTTCACTCTGAAAAATAAATCTGGAAAATCTAAGGCTAAGAAAATTAAATTAAAGCATGTCATGTTACGTACTAGTGTTATGACAAAATATGCTGAACCATGGCATGCTTCTGAAATTCCAGAGTGCTTGTTTTCTTTTTTGGTATATCATATGGTTACAATGTCAAATTTGTACTCTAAATATAATTTAAAGAGCACCATTAGTATGTAAAACTGTCCCTCTTTTGTAATGTATTTCTTTCTTAATTAAGGAGAAGGCAGGTTGAAGTTCAGTGGCTAGAAATGCTTACCCCAGGCAGAGGGTGGGTGGTTAGCTGCTGACAATGTTTGTTGGAGCACTTAGTTTATTACTTCAGGGTTTGAACGTGATCCTCTCCTTTATGGCAAAGCTGGGTGTGTTAATGTATCCTGCAGTGATGTTAAAAGGTTTAAAGTGGTGATGCTGTCAAACTAGCTGTGTCACCACATTCAAAGCTTTAAAGTGCAGTAACAGCTTGAAAAATGATTATGAAAAATACCATATTCTTACCCAACTGATCTAATCCCCATATGCACTTGATGTATATCTGCTTACTTTACTGACTAAAACAAATGTTTTGTACTGTTAGCACTGCAAAACCACGACAGCTCTGAAAGGTTGCACAGGATTTCCCTCTGGCTCATGTATCACCAGCAAACCTGTCAGATGAATTCCAGCTGCAGAATGTTTATTACTGATGATGATGTAACAGAGAGGAAGAGCAGATTCCTAGTTGAGTTTGCATAGTAGGCAGTTAAAAAAATTCATGTTTTGACTTACACACAGGGAAAGAAAAAAAAGCAATCAGGTAATCATTACAAGACAATGGAGAGTATTTATCCCAGTTATTTTGGCCTTGAATGTCGGTGACATTCAGAAGACCAAAAGTGGGGAGCTCAAGTCCTCTGTCAGTCAATGAGAAAATGTAGGTGTCTGTCGTGGTTTAACCCCAGCCGGCAGCTAAGCACCACGCAGCCGCTCGCTCACTGCCCCCCCACCCCTGGGATGGGGGAGAGAATCAGGAAAAAAAACTCATGAGTGAGATAAAGACAGTTAATAGGACAGAAAGGAATGAAAAACAATGATAATGATAATAATAATAATATACAATAGCAATACTAAAAAATAAACTATACAAAGCAAGTGGTGCACAATGCAATTGCTCACCACTCGTTGACCGATGCCAGTTAGTTCCCGAGCCGCGATCCGCCCCTCCCGGCCAACTCCCCCTGTTTATATACTGGCATGACGTTCCATGGTATGGAATACCCCTTTGGCTAGTTCAAGTCAGCTGCCCCGGCTTTGCTGCCTCCCAGCTTCTTGCACACCTGCTTACTGGCAGAGCACGGGAAACTGGAAAGTCCTTGGCTGAAGATAAGTGCTACTTAGCAACAACTAAAACATCGGAGTGTTATCAACATCATTCTCACTCTAAATCCAAAACACAGCACTGTAGCAGCTACTAAGAAGAAAATTAACTCTGTCCCAGCCGAAACCAGGACAGTGTCTCTCTCTGAGAAATAGGGAATGTGTGTGTTTAGCGCGTGTGAGATTTCAAGTTAGATATTTAAAACAGCCTAAAATGAATGATTTGAATTTGCACCAGTGTTACTCCCTATCACTTCAACAGTCTTCTTCTGAAGTATCCACACCATTATGAATGTATATGTGTGAAGTTTCTTAAATATAACTTCTTTATCAAGAGGACTGACACTTTTCCAGTGTACTTAATGACATCAGTTTCTGAAGCTTTTTTTTTAGGCAGTAGCATGAGTTATTTAAATAACTATCTACCTACTTACCTACCTACCTGTAATCTGCAATTCCTTCTTAGAATCTGTATCAAGCAAAATCACATTGTCATAATATAGACACTTTTATTGGAGTCAGGACTGTCTACTAGTGTTCCCTGGTTATTCCTACATGGTTAATACTATAGCCAGCTAAAGGGAAATAAAGGATACGGATGCTGTGTATGCTACCTGCAACTGTTTCTGAGACTGTTCTCACTGTCTGTGCAATGCAAGTCTCCATGCATGTTCCTGTAGGTTCTTCAAATCTGGTGCCTCAAGGTACTTCAAACTGGCTCTTGTCCTTTTTGAACTGAGAGCCTGGACTTTATAGCTCTGTGCCTTAAAAGAGCCTTGATGCACCTCATTGTCAGGAACCATGGCAAACTAATAGCTCACTGTAGCAAAAAACTCAAGATACGTGTATGTACTCTGCCTTTAAACTCTCCTTAAAGTGAAAAAGCACAGCAAATTTTTCCCAGACTGGTGCAATCCACAGCTGAGAACTGAGGACTTTGTTCTTCCAGCTTTTTCATTTCTAACCGGTACCACTAGATGTATTATGAAATGAGACTGGATAAGAAAGCCACATAAGCCAATGGCTTTTCTTTCTCTCTGTTTGGTCGGAAAAGAGATACACTTGCTCAGTATCTAAAGTATGAGTTTCTGTCTTAAGAACTTACATGTCAAATTTCAAGCTCAAAAGAAAAACAAAACACACAAAAAAGTTACAGACAGCTGAAAAGAAGCCTTAGGAAGAAATGTATGCGTATACTTAATCAGCATCAGTTAATTTACCTTATACTGCTTCTGTGAAGATGCAATTCCAGCATATGGAATTCACGCTGTTTCCAGTTTAAGGCCTATCTGCTGGTCTTTGGAGGCCTCCATGGGATCAGATCTAACTGCCAGACATCAGCTCTCACACTGTGACAACACGATCCCAGCAATAATGTCTTCTCATTGGAATCAATAAATTTGCCATGCTGCGAGAGGAGGTTTGTGAATACGGGACACAGAATTTTCACAGGTGCTTAGCTGAGAAATGACCCTTTATTGCGTTCAACTCTAAATACAACAATAATTTCTTTCAGCTGAGCTTTCTTCCATCAATTCTTCACACACATAAATCCAATATCCCCTACCCCTTACCCCCAAAAAGAATCAATCTGTTTCTCCCAAAGGGTATAAAATAAAAAGGATTGTTCAGTTTTGTTTTAAAATACTAGGGAGGTTTTACAGGGATCAGGACTTAGAAAGCATGAAGATTAAAAAAAGACAGAGAAGCAAAGGCTAGAATCATACACAAAATTTAGACGGAACGACATGTTTTCACAATGAATAGCAGAAGAAATATGTGGCTGACAGCTATTCAATGATTTTCGTTCCTTCCTTTCCTTGTCCTTCTTTTAGTAGGGATCTTACTTTGCTACTCCTATTTTACAGATAGGCAATGTACAACGTGATACATGAGGGAACTTCAGTCATTTATCTGTGGAAACCTGTTAGCTCACACTAGACCAGAAGCCCAGCAAAAGTTTTAAAACCCAGCTTTCAAAATTTAAAGGCTATTTTTTAGTCTCCTAATTGGCTGTCTATTTTAGGGTAATATAGAATCTTCTATGTTCAAATATGTGCTAGACACATAAAAAGCCCATGAATAGTGTTCACACAATTCAATTTTGAAAAAAAAATGTTACCAGCAAGCTGACACACCTGAAAAATTTGTTCCAAATCTTGTGTACAAGCTACATCACACTTTTCTCTCTGACGCCTCTTTCCATGTTTCTGATTCATCTGCCCGAAGCTTCCATTTTTGTATGGTACTGTTCTTTGGATGAAAAGGCATAATGGTTTTGCTGCAGGTATCCTAATTTCTCTTTAGAAACATATTCTGAGGCTACAGAAGTCCTTATCTAGAAAACATCAGGCAATCTATAGAAAATATCAAGAGAACGTTCCCCTGACTTTGATGGTGGCACTGAAATTAATGGAGTGCCCCCCTCAAAAATCTTTGACAGATGGCTGATGACGCCAGGTGACTCTGGGGTCCTACTGCCTCTGGCAGCCATCGTATCATTTGTTATTCTTCAAATCAGCTGTTAGCATCTTGGCCCTCAAATTACAAATTGCCTTTTCTTTGGATAGAATCAGCAAGGAAAAAATAAATAAGGTCACTGAATTTTTCTTAAGTATTGAGAGTTTTATAAGCACAGCTAACCTCATTTTCATATTACCTTGTATGCATATAGCACACATATGGCATCTTAAAAACCACCCTCAATGCTGGAAAATAAAAGCAAATGGCAGACATGCAGAAGAAGTCACCTCTGCAGCGTTAATTCAGTCTTGGGTTTTTATTACTTGGCCAGATACTTACACATGACCCCTGCCTTGCTCAGTACAAGGATGGATTACTCCCAGGAAAATAATGAGGTGTTCAAAATTTTTTTAATCTTCTTTTTTGTAAAGTGTGGCCTTAGATCTTGTTTGCACTGCATTATTCAAACTATCCTTTGAAGCTATTTGTTTAGACTTCTCTGTGGTGCCCATGACTATATTTCATGAACAGCAATGCCTTTACTTTTACAACTGCCTATAAACTATGACTGTAATATTATCATCATTTTCCACTGGGTAGCTAGAGCATCAAGATTAAGAACCACTGATTTGGGGAGCCCATTGTCTGGGATGACTCAGACTCAAGCACTCTGCCTGCTCCACCCTGCTTGAATCACAGCTACCAAAGACTACAGGCTCCACACCAGCTCCACACTGGCTGCCTTCCCATTTGGGGAACTCCTACCACCAAGTGTCAAAGGCAGGTCTTAGAGAAATGGGAAAGGTCATTAGTCAGCACTCTGAAAAATGTGTTTTAAGCAGCTTGCCCAGCATCAGGCAAAAATTCTGCAGCAGCGTCAATGACAGAAACAGAAATCAGCTTTTCAATGACCTCACTATGAGGTAACCTTTGTAGCCTTGCCTCATGCATGGTATGAGTTCCAGTTTCTGTAAGAGGGAGGCGGGGGACCCTGAGGAAGCAGCCTCCCTCATGCTCCAAGGCACTTCGTTCCCACAGCCCAATCCACTCTCTTCGAGACTGAAGTGGGGTCCTGTGGTATAAAAGAGTGCAGAGATGTGTCATTAAGAACATTAATGGGAGCTATGCTGGAACAAACCAAAGGTCGCTCAGTATCATGTCTGACAATGGTTAGTAGAGGTTGCTTAAAGAAAGAGGGTAAGAAACAGACGAAATATGGACTGACATCACTTTCTGCCTTGCAGCAACAAGAAGCTTAAGGTTTCCCCCACCCACACCTTTTTTTAAAATTTATTTTCTTTTTTAAGCCAGAAGTTGCATCCAGGCTAATGCATTTAACAGTCACCAATGAGCATTCATGAAATAAAGCTGTCTAATTGATTTCTGAACCTTTTTTTTTTCTATGCACAATATCTTACAGCAAAAAGTTTCACAGTTGAGGACTGCAACAAATATATTTATCGAAAATAGCCTATAGTCCTGTTTAGGACACTCTCCTTGCAGGATGGGGCTGTGCATTTGAAAGTCTTGGGTTCAGAAGAGAAATTATCCTGAATCTCGCACATTAAAGGATGAGTGTTTTAACCCAAATGTACAAATTAAGATATTGATTGCTGTGTGTAACCCAAAACAGTGAATACGTCAGGCAAGCTTTCTGAATGCTTAGATCTTTCTGGCACCCCAACTCATGTCTATTTCCCGTTACAGGTAGCAGTTTCTCTGACATACACCATATGCAGGAATAACGTTTGAATAATGACATTTACATTTCCTAACTAAAATGAACACAAGGTGTCACATATAGTCAAGGGTCATTATATACTTGGAAGCAGATGGTATAGAGAAAGCTTCACTGATATTGCTCAATACACCTGAATGCCCAATAGAAGTAGCCCTGCCTACTTTCTCCCATGTATAAATATACACAAGTACACACAAAAATGAGGTAGTCATTTTAATATTAAAGTCAGAGTGAATTTATCTCTGAAAGAAAACTGGAAAATGTTAAAAATTCTTTAAAAATAATGTTTTTTTTTAAATCTTCTCTGGAGATATACCAGATACCTTTTCACCATACGGTGAAATGTTGAGCATTTCACCTTAAATTTCTTGCTGAAGTCCAAGGAGGTTGTTAAAATATCAAACTTCAAATAGTTTAGGAATATCCAGGTCATATGATTAGAAAGGTTCTACTATGTAACCTTGGAACAATTAAATCTTACCAGTAGATGAGACTAGTAACCGTACACCAAAACCATACAGGTAGATATCAGTTAAATGAACCAGAATTCAAGGAAATTATAAATGACTGACCTTTATCAGGTAGTCATAAAAAGGAGGAGCAACTATACATCACCCCCAAAAGCTTTCTTTTTAAATCTCAGACACTGTTCAGCCCATTATAATTATCCTAACTTATAAGCAGTAAAATATTTAGTGGGACAACTTAGGGAAGCAGAATGTATGAGAGAAATTATGCAGTTAATGGGGAATTGCTCAAGTTGTAATTTACTAAATATTGTTGCAGATTCCTTGTGTCAGGTTGCAATAAAGGGAAGATCTTCCTGAATTAATTTATACTGGTTAATTAACTCCTAGATAATAGCTAACTATACTTTTATGCAACAAGAACCCAATATTTTAAGCTAGACTCCTGAGGTTAGACACTCAAAATCTCACAGTACCAGCTGCTGTACAGATCCTTAGCCTGAGCATGGACTTAGATGGCTGAAAGCAGGCAGCCACATTTGAATATTGGTCTGTCACAATGCTACTGTGTTGGTTCAACAATTAATACAATTTGTTACTTCACTCTGATCGACCTCTGTATATCTATGACATTTGCTAAAAAATTTGTTTCCTGAAAAATGACAGTAAGGATGAAAAGTGAAAACTGGGCTGCATGTGGATTGTTATAAACACTGCCCAGGAGTACAGAGGAGTATAGTAGGGAGTTATTTGAGTGGCACATATTTACTTGAGAGTGCTGGACACTCTTCAATAATGCATACCACCTCAAGCTAGGCAAGTGTGACTAACTAAAGGCAGGGATGCAAATGTTGCTGTAAAAGCCTTTTCTTCCTTTCTTCAGTCCTTTATTTGCGGTGGAGGGGGGGCAGAGGGGGAAGGAGGGAAAGAAATTATAAGAAAAGAGTTGGTGTGCTATATTTGCTGCCTGGGCTTGCTCCTGCTGTTTACCTTTAAAGAGGTCTTACATGGCTGTTGCTCTAAGAGTAAATAAATAAAAATAAGTAAAAAAGCCACATTTTCAAAGAATTTGCTTTGTGAAAAGCCTTGACAGATTTTTATAACTAACTATGGAAAAGCAGCTGGAGAAAAAGTCACACCTGCACCTCAGATTCAAAGAGAATCCAAACCAAGGCATACTAATAGCTGAAAAGGTTAGCTCTGCTTTTTTGGGGAATCCATTTTCCTGTTCATTATCCTTCCAAAGTATGGAAGAGAAAAAGCCCTGACAAAAATATTTTTAAAATCCTGCCGGTAATTGCCTATCTCTGTGCATTTTTAATACTAAGACTCTACAAGATACAAACTGGAGCAACTTACTGAAGCTAACAGGGCTGAGGATTTGACTTACAGTCTTTGCATGTTGTTCCTCTGATATATGGCACTTCCAGGAAGGGCAGTACCATGGCAGGAAAGCTCAGTCAGGCCCTGGCATTACAACATCACCCTCAGAGGAACTGGGCACATGAAGTAATGACACTGTGTTACAGCAAGTGGGCAGTTTTAGCAAGTGGCCACTGACAAGTTTAACTTAGGACCAATACATCAGCTTTCATCTGTGAATTCCAGAGCTCTTTAGAAAGAGTTATCATCCTTAACTTAAATTGGGATAAAGGACTTCTAATTATATGCAGCGTTACCAATGAAGCAGAGAAAGTCAATGCCAGAACAAGGATCAGAGCTGAGCTCCTCTGAACGCATGCCTGATGGGATTTAACCAGCCAGCTGAACTGTAGCTTGTAGTCAAAAGTTTATAAAACTGCATTTTGACACCCAGATGGCTCACTGAGGGGAAAAATTCATACTGTGGGTTGGTGTTTCCCAATAATTCATGGACATTTCAGATGAATGTATGAAAGTGTCACACTGGGAGAGGAGGCTGGCCCTTTATTTTATTTGTTGGCAGTTGTCTTTAATTAATTGAGTCTAGCTCTACTCTTTTTGGGCTAGAGAAAGCCACATAACTAATGGGTGGAGCCAGCGCGTGCTTTGGGACAGTGACAGATAGAGAAATCTGTACGATTTCAGAAAAGCCCCCAGTAGACATGGTGTGAAAGTCACCCTGCTCTCTGCTCCCTCACCCCTCCTGTGGGCTGCTGGGGGAAGGCATTGCTATACGAGGATCACTTTGCACTTTTCAAGGCCAAGGATGGAGCCATCTTCTTGCACTAAGTGCAAGAACTGTTGCTGCTGTTGGGCAACTTTTAACTTCCTTATCGCTCTTCAAGGTACCTGCAGGAATCAGACCAGTGTATTCAGAAGTAAAGTCCATCTTTCTTTACTTTGTGCTTTCACAGACTGTTACAATTTACTAAATGCTCCCCAGGGGTCGACTTGTGTAGCAGTGCTGCGCATTACGCAGTAACTACCATCGCAGTACTTACACCAGCACTGGAGAGAATTACACCTGAAACACTCCCTTTGGTTTTATAGTACAGAACAGTGTCCTCCGCAATGCCTCCAACTTTACAGTATAAAGAACTAGAATGACTCACTGTCCTACTTCAGATTCAAGAGAAGGCAGACTTTTCCCTTGCTATTAAGGAAGGGAAAAAGAAAAAAAAAAACCCAAACCAAAACTTTCAGGCATCTTCTGTTCCAGCTGTAAAGATGTGGCAGGCAATGTAAATTGAGCATTCTTGGCAGGTAGCTTCTTCCTAATGTTTATGGGTCAGGCTGTCAGACATGAACAGCAGGGTCAGCCAACTTCTTTTCTACAATGTGACATACATTTTTACTTGTAGAGATCTAAGTGATTTTGTGCTCTGGTCACCTTATCGCTGTGTTTGTCTTCCAAGCAAACTTTTAAATGAACTTATAAATGATATTTTAAATTACCTTCATTCAAATGGGTATGTCCTATATCTAGATGCAAAAGAAATTTTGTTTTATTTCTTTCTCCTTTAGGTACTGTGCCGATAATTCAGGCTTTCCTAGCATTACTTTGTAATAATACAAACCAGCCACCACTGACCGTATTTACCTCTAGTGGATATCAGTGAAAACAATTAAATACAGAAGCCTTCCGTAGATGGGAGTTTCCAAATGCTGAAGGAGCCTGTACAGGGATGTGAATCCAAAGTCCTAGTTTTTTTCTCAGACTCAAAATTGTTTCTCTAACTCTTTAGACAATACTGATCTGAAATTATAGAATCAGAGTATCAGGAATGCAAGACACCACTTGAATTCAGGGTGAAACACCAATGACTTGACATCTCTCCTGGCACCAAGATGTGAAGCTTTTACAGTTTAAAGAGATAAATATTTTTACAAAACCTTACCAAAATCTTCCTGAGGAAAATAAATATACATATTTTTTAATCTAAGAGAGACAGAAGGCAGAATCCCTTGATCTCAGTATCAGAAGAATCATTTTCCCAAAACTTCCTCTATTGCTAAAGCTTAGTATCATGGATTTAAGGAGAGAATCAACAGCGTTCTCAGAAAACATTATTTTCCATCAGGATTTCTTTTGATTTTTCATAGATTTCTACATCCATATTCCATTTTATGATTTTTCATCCCATTAAGTGATTATATGAATATAATGTTAATGTCTTTCTCTTGGACTCTTATTTTTTGGAAGAATGGAGGAAACTATGGAAACCTTATGAGGACATTGGTTGCCTAAGCACAGGCACCTAGTCCCTAAATGGCACCTTAGGATATCCTGACTCGTCTCTAGCTGCACTTTCAAACAGGTGTAGGATCACTCTAAGTTCTGTTGTGCAGCTGCCAACCCCATGCCAACACCTGGAATAGTCTAGGGAACCTAATAGTAGTAGCAGACACCTTAAGCAACTGGATTGCTCCCGTATTTTGGAGCAGTGTTAAAGATCCAACTAGCATGAGCAAAGCATGGCTTAGAGCTGTTACTTTCATAACCCCTGTACGTAGAGTGCAATGGCAGCAACAAGGATGAAGTTCAAATACCTTCTGGTTCTTCTTTTAAAATACACCTCATGCAGTGAAAGAAAGACCCACTGCCACTCAAGCTAGGTCCCAGAATTAAAGAATTATCTTGAACAGACATCTTTTCACTCTTCCAAATGCTGTATTAATTAAACTCTCTTGTAATCTTCTGCAGTGGCAGCAAAAAGCTGCTGTTGTGGCAACCCTAGAGCTGTCCCTTATGAACAGGCTCATGCTGAAATTCTCAGTTTACAATATCTTCTTCTGAACAGCCCAGAAGCTTGGCTTTAACTGGTATTCATTGCAGTTTTCAGAGTAATTGTGACATTTTATTTGTATGACTACAGAGAAAAATATAAATATTTCAACAGAGGGACAGAGCCAGTTTCCATTTAGATCAATGGAAATTCTCACATTCTTCTTCTCAAATTATATCAAGCCCTTAATGAATAAAACTTTATTTTACTTAAATAAAATATGGAACGGTACTATTCCACAGAAGGTAAAAATAGTCTTTTTCTTTGAAATGCCTGTATCTGCAGGTTCCTTCCATTTCCAACAGGCGCATTATCGTCACATTTCAATTTTGTACTTAATGTCAAAATATGATATTAAAAAAACCCAACCCTAGTTCCTCATTATGCTGAGTTGTACTTGCATAATTATTCTTTAGGATTTGCTTAATTATATGCCCCACCATGTGTTACTTTTCAACATCCTGAGTGGTACCACCTTACTTCTAGGAATATTAAACAATGAAAGGCAACACTCTTCTGTTTGGTTACACAGCATGCTGTGTCTGAATTCAGTCTCCTCTCACAGGTCCCCCCTCCCGGCTTCTGAATTATATCCTTTACAAGTGTTTCAAAGAAGGGCACTTACAGTCATGCTTGCTCTACAGTGTTAGGGTTGGTGTGTGGCTTTCTGTATTTTCTGTATCCCGGAATTTCTCCCGTTATTCAGAATGAAATTTAAAACAACAATAATAATGAAAGAGAAGAATGAAAAGAACAGAAAAAGCAAAAGAAACTGCAGAGATTCAGAAGTTTTATTTCAGGTCATTTTTTTCTTACCCTGTCAACACCACAAGTTAGTAATCAAGGTGAGGAAAGAAGCATTGGAAAAACTACTTATCTACAAATGGTATTTCTTAGATATCTAACACTGTGTTACCCTAAAAGAACAGGAATGCTTAAGTGAAGAAAAACAGGCAGTGACTAAAAAGATACTGAAGATTTTGCTCCATTTCAATTGGACGGGACTTCTGATCAAGCCTTGTACATCCTGAAAGTTTTTCATCATACTCCAAAAACATGAGACCTCCTGACCTCACAAGTGTCAAACATTGGCAGATTGACTAACCAACCCAGAAATGCTATTTTTATATAAGAATGCTTTTTCTGAGAATAATTTAAGAGTTTGATTCTGAGAAGCACATTGGCAATGTCCAAGTGAGTCAGACAGATGGGATTTTTATATGGTCAACACTATTCTTTATCAGCCAGAGAAACTGTGAATCCTAGGCCACTGAAGTTAAATAAAAGACTCCCATTGATTTAAATCAGCTTTTTGTCAAAGTGAAAATGAGGATGTACTAGGAGTGTCCCTGAGACAGGAAGCTATTTTAATAGTTTAGCCCAATAAATGTTCACTTTGTTTTATTTTATGGCTTTTTTTGTATAACCATATTCCAAATTATAGCCCTAAAACAAAACTCCTCAAAAAACCCAACCAAGCAAAAAAAAATCCATGCTCAAATTAAATCTTACTGATAAATCATCCTGAAAAACAAAGCAACCTATCAATCATTTCCAATCAACAAATCCTAACATTTAATCACAGGCATATTCACACTTCAACATGGATCCACTTCTGTCTTTAAGCTTCTAATTAATAATTGTGTTGTCAAAATGCAGAATCATGAATAGTCCTTAAGGCTTTTCCTGTACCGAAGATGATGAATACTTGTACTTAGCCAATCAAAAGTTTATTTACTTGTTAAAGAATATGTCCCTTTAAAGTAGGTTCAAACAATCAAAATTACAGGCCTTTTGCCACTTTAAATCCCATTTTGAATGTTGTAGAAAGTGAATATCTGATAAATAATTACTGAAGAAGCCACTTCCCTCTGGGTTGTGGACTGCTGTTCCATGGATGTTACCTAGTATGATCGATTTATTGTACCATGGTGGGTACTATGGGGCAAATTTTGTCATCTTTACTCACACTTCATTACAAGGATGTAATTTCCTTTACAGAGTGGGGATGCATGCAAAACCAGTGGAACCTATTCTTACTGATTCACTGGATAAGGAAAATTTAATAAAATGCAAAAAAATGCTGAGAAAAAAATTCAGATTGTTTTTAAGGTGAGTATGTCAAAGATTGGACGGTTTCTTTTTAACAAAGCTCAAATGAAAACTAGGCTTTGATGGGCTTCTGCTTACCACCTACCCTTGTAACCAAATCATTGCTGAAGCTTCCAGTCCCCCTTGGCTTCTTGGTCTTACATTGTGAAGATAGTCTCACAGCTATCGAGCCTACTTGAAAGCTACTGTCTCATAGGCGGGCAAATGTAGTAAAATAATGCCCAAAGACAAATACTTACAGTCTTGTTTTTTCTCTCCCAAGAAAATAATTCCTTTCACAGGCCGAAACTGCTATGGTAGCTGTTTCACTGAACTACATAAAAATTAGAACAAAAGAAATACCTATAGTTAAAATGATGAAAGTGGATTTATTTACTGATAAAACAAATAATTTTGTATGCAAATAGCTATCCTAGTGTTTTTCAACATCTCCTCTATGAAGCTTTCCAATGTGTTGAAAGGGCATTATAGTAGACATTTTGCATTGTCACTGGCTTACCTCAAAGGGATATGCAATATCCATTGTTGACACAAACAGTCTGCTTTATTTTGAAATTCTTGTGTTTGCTCTCATCAGCAGCATAATGAAAGATTATGCTCTCTTAAATCAGAGAGCTCTCCCTTTTCAAGCTAGGTGTACTTCACTGCATGGTTTTGTGAATGATGCTTTTCTTTGGTTTTTTTGTTGTTTTTAAAATTAAAAAAAAAAGCATAAAGGCATTTGAGGAATAGCTGAAAGGAATTGAATTCTGCAGATACGAAGTTTTCTAAGTACCTCATGCTTTTCTGGATGAATAATTACAAATAGTGTCCAGTGATCTTGTCCTAGCTGATCACAGACAGACAATCATCAAACGGTACTTTCCACAGTCTGGCTTGTTTGCGAGTTGCACTGACTCTCCCAGTTTCCAGTTTCCTAGCTTGCTGTGAAAAGTTGCAAACAAGTGTCCCTATCTTCAGCTGTTCCTTACTGTCTCCTTCCCTAAAGAACTGCCCACAAGAGGGCTAGGCATAGCATAGATTAAAAACACAAACCAAAAATCCATAAAAAAACTTAATATAGACACTAACATCATAATTGGATTTTGATATGGACTGGGATTTTTCTGAAATGCAACTGCTATGGTAGGTAGAAATTCATAAGCCTGTAAGTTAAATTTGTACAACTTGCGCACATCCGTAACACTTAACAGACAATTAGAAATTACAAGTTAACAAAAATGACCACAGAGCAGTGTTGTTCATAAAGACTTATTTGAATAAGTAGATTGTGTTTCAAAAACAAACGAACAGGTAACACCTACCATGCAGCAACAGAAAAAGTATTTTCAAGTGCTAAATAAGGAACTTGTCTTGCAAGAAAGCAGTTTTTCCCTAAGGCTACTCTGTACCTTCATGATTCATTGTAAAACTTCAAACTAAAAAAAACCCTGAACACATAACACCTCTTCTGCTTTCTTTGCTGCTATTTCAGTGTGCAGATGCACCCAATATGCCCGTGCCAGTGAAGGCAGGGAAAAAAGAGAAACTAAAGAAGTGAAAAGATAAATTCTCCAGGAAGTATTCTTTTGTTATTCCATTAGGAAAATTAAGTATGCTCTTTGGGCACTATGAGAATACTTTTTTCCCTCATCAAACTGACAGATCTTAAGGAATCAAGTAAATTTTGAGGCTACCTCCACAAAAAAAAAATATTAATTCTTTCATGGACAGAGTGTGATTGTCCTTAGCATGGTTCAAAGGAAGGAATGAAGTCTTTTATCTGACCAGCCTGATTGATAGCTGTCTCCAGCCCTCCCCATTTTTTGAACCTGGTGACCATACTCCTCACTAACTGTGCACTGAATAGCGTGGACAAACAGCCCGGCCACTGTCCTGCTCTCCAGTGTGACTTTCTTCCAAGAAACCCCCTCAAGTATTACTGTACACCCTCAGAGATGCAAAGATGCAAAAAAAGGGGAAATCAAACTGAAATTTCAGTGAAGCTTGAATTTAGAAAAGCTGCAGTCAATATCCATAGTTCAGACAGTATAAAATCCTACAATAGAATTTCTGCATCTTATTCTTTTGTTTTGCTAAAAAGCTCTGACTATATGATCCTAAGCAATTTAGGAACTCAAGTTTTTCAAAACTCACTTAAGCCAAAAATAAGAATTTATCATACTGTAAAGACACTTCTACACTATTCTGGGTATGAACCAACTGGGGAAAAAAAAGGATAAAAAAAAGGAGGAGGTTCGTAAGAAGAGTAATACAGCATCAAGGCTTTCTGCATAGAATGTTGAGCTTCACTTGTTTTCCATAAATCCAGGCTACAGACTGTGCTTAAAACAGCTTTTTTGGGGGAGGGGGGGGTTGCCTTTTTTTTTTTTTGCTTTTTCTCTAATAAAAACAAAGAGAAAACAGGGAAAAAAAGCATTTGGACTGATGCCCGAAGTCCCATTTTAAGGTTGTGTGAGTTTTTCTCCCAGCTACCTAATGGTAGAGAGAGGCAATGATAGAGAGCTATAAAATGTTCACTATATGTAAAAAGCTGTACTGAAAGAGCATTGTTAAAGTTGCAAAATCAAGTACTCAAGAGACAGCAAAACAAAAATTAACCTTGCCTCCCTTCATATGCAACATTATATAGTCTTTAAATACACCATGAAGCAGGGTTTTTTTCTAGAGCCTCCCCCCACCTCATTCAGGGTACATGAAGAAAGGAGTTCAAGTAATGAGCAGATCTTTGATATTTTGGTTATTTTTATTGTTCAGTGTGTGTCCCTAGGCCTCACCCATGTACCCCACTCAGACATCAAGCTGAAGACAGAATTATTCATTTCCTTTTGGGCTTCCCTATGGTGCTCATCATGCAAAGCTCTATGAGCTTCATGAAGGTTAATTTATCTTAACAAAACCTCTCTGAAGTGACAGGATAATATATCCCACTTTACAGACAGGCAGCAGAGGCACACAGGCAACAGTCAATGCTGAGCTACCTGGGACCCAGGTCGTGGGGTTTTGTCACGTTTTGTAATAATTTGCACCTTCAAGCACAGCACCCATTCACTTTAATTGCAGCTGTGACTGCTCAGTGCTTCCTCATCTCAGCCCTCAGGATTTTGAGGTGGGCATTCAGAAATGAGAAGCACGCCATAACTGATCATCTGTGAAACATCTGATGTAAGGGACCGTG
The DNA here is from genome assembly GCF_018139145.2 of Gymnogyps californianus. Taxonomy (NCBI): domain Eukaryota; kingdom Metazoa; phylum Chordata; class Aves; order Accipitriformes; family Cathartidae; genus Gymnogyps; species Gymnogyps californianus. The sequence continues at coordinate 74,612,411 of NC_059472.1, read as the reverse complement.
CAGCATCGCTCAGGAATTCTGGCAGTCAGAGACAGACTCTGTTTCTCCAAACCAGAACTTAGCTGCCCTGAGGGGAAGGCATCCTTTCTTTTCCAATACTTGTAAGAAATAAGGCAGAAGTACCACGTACAATGGCATCCTTTATTTTCCAGGCCTGAGCAGGAAGCCATTCTTAGACTAGGATAATTTTGTCTACTGAGTGAAGTATGATCCCAGGTAAAAAATAGGAGGGGTTCACCTGAAGTAGAGCTTGCTCATAATTGCGTGCGAATGAAAGAAGATAATGGACAAACTTCATTATGACATTTTCTAACTTTCATCCCCTTCATTGGTGCTTCAGCTCCTTGTCACATCTTTCTTTTCTCTTGCCTGTCTCCTGTTTCTCCAGATTCTAATTACAGGGTTTTTTGCGCAGCTAGTCCCTTTGCATGTCTGTTCACTCTGTGAAGATGCCGTATATGCACTTAGTCAGCATTCAAGGCTGTGAGGAATTTAGGCACGATGAACGAACACAGGATTCTAAGGGATACGAGCTGTATCCCTTAGCTGTATTGAGCATATGCAACCCATATTTTTTCAGACCTTTGGATATGGCCAAATGTGCAGGAATTTTCACAAGAGTGTCAAAGGTACAATGTCCAAGTACAAATGATAACTCTATAAAATATCATGTCCCTGATCCAAAGAGTAAGAGTGTGGGGGTATTTCAAATAAAAGATCTTAAAGGTAAAACAGTACTTACTTCTAACCTTTATTATAATCCCCTCCTCTTCCACTATTGGTTTCATAGATAGTTGATATATGTTTGAATAAAAGTGGGGGAAAAAAACCCAAACCTAACCACCACCACCACCTCAAACCCTGGAAGACATAGCTAACATAGAAATATCACAGCCCAAATGCTTAGTTTCACAAAATTATACATTTACAAACTATGAGCATGGAGTGTATGGCTTGTGTTTATGCAGAACAGTAACTGGAACAAGCAATCCCACTGAAGTAACAAAAAGCATCATTTGGCAAGTATTCTTCAGACTGGTAAGTGTCCCAAATGCTACTAGTTTTGAAAGGTCACACCTTTATTCTCTGTCATGATTAAGGTTATGGTGTTACCTTCATTGTGAAATAGCCATCACTCCCATTACCGTTTCTGGGAGCCCACGGTGACATCATACACAGATATGAGAAATTCTTGTCCCAGAATACTTAAAAAATACAGATTTTCTTAACTTTTCTCTGTTCTTCAAAGATTACAAATTTTCTGAGCATAACCAAGGCTCTCACTGGTCTGGATATTGGTAATTCTGTGCATGTGTTATCTCCTTAAACTGAATAAATATGTAATTGTGTAAGAAGTCCCACTGATACTCTCAGGTTTGAAAGTTAACCCTCCACAAGTTTTTGCAGAATTATTACCAAAATAATTACTGTTGAGTTATGCTACTACTAGCTCTGCTAAACTTGCAAGTATAGAAACACTGAAAAGTGGTTGGTTGGTTGGTTGGTTGGTTGGTTGGTTGCTTTTCCCCATTACAAATCAAGCTTGTTCATAGACTTTCTATATATTTTAATTTCTTATAGCAAAGATACAGCGATACTGTTGCAGACGCAACAGTGATATGCTGGAAGAGGCTCATACGAGCACTTGGGTTAACAAAGCCAAACAGCGGTCCTCAGTGAAGAAAACCAATCTCCTTTTTAACTTTCATAAATCAGAAATTTCATCAGAAAAAGTAAAATTTCCCTTGAAATAGTACACAAACCTTTGAAATAACAGTAACAATGAAAAAAAGCTGAAAATATCAAACAATCAAACAAAATCATTTCAAACAAAATATCAAAAAGTAACTTTTTTTGTTTTCATTTTTAACTGAGCTTGTTGGATAGCAACACTCAGTCATGGTCTCACGCAGAGAGATAAGTCATCAGCTGACCAGTTTCCTGCAGGGCAAGGCAGCCCATACCAGCGCATGTCTTTGTGGGACCAAAGCACTCCAACCTTATTGCTGACTGGTACCACAATAGCTTTTATTTCTAAACTTTAATGAGCTTGGAATCGTAACCTACGTAGCCACTTTTTTCCTTAATAGTTAAAACAGATGCATAGACCTGGAGTCTATAAACTGGGCAGAGTGGTGAACATGCATGGCCGTTTATGGTTTTGAAGGAGTACTTGATCTGGAACATGTACTGAAGTAGTAATAAGACACAGGATGAACTACACAATTCAGCTCCAAGGCAGCATAAATGGGTCTTCCATTATTACATTTCTTTGGCATATTTGAAAAGTCATTCCCCTGTGCGTGGACATTCTGGCTATGACCTGGGAGAGTGTCCAGTGATGATTCATCTGTCAGAATCATTGAAAGGGGGAAAAGAAGGCAGTAAAAAACCTCACATAAACCATATCATTCGTGCCACAGAGCACAACTGATACTAGCCTAACACGTAAGTTAGGCTACATGAAAACTCTTGATACAGCACAAAAGGCAGAGATTTCATACAAGGTAACTAGACACATTCACTGCCCAGATTCATACAGCATGGTTGATTGTGGACAAGCCATATCCATCAGGGTGAAATTTAACATTGATAGCATGAGGTGGATTATTTCTGTTTTCTGCTTGCAGTATTTGACAGAATCATATGGCTTGTTGCAACATATGAATAAAGTAAAAATAATAATCATATAACCAAGTTTTAGGATTCTTTCAATTAAATCCATTTCCTAATAAATACATCCTCTGTTTTGATATTTTAATAACCATATATATTATTTTGTACCTCCCTGTGACAGTAATTTAAGATTTCATTAGTTCCATTGACTATAAGGTATTTGGGAGAGTTATTCTTGTTTCTAAATTACAAATTGATAAAATTAAATTTATCTATCAAGTGCCTTGAAATGGAATAGGCAAAAAAGAGGAAAAAAAGTGATCTATTTTTGTTTTCTGCTTTCCTTCTAAACCAGGTGATGCTGCTTAGATTCTTTTTCCTCCTGTCTAATTTACATTTAACTTGGCTGCTGATAATATGTCTCTAATTTGTAATTTCAACTGATTACTGATGACGTACATGGGTTTGAAGTGAATCTTATAATCAGCCTTCATTTTCAGGAATGACTTAGGATTTTGGCTGCCCATCTGAAAAGGATCTGATTTCTTTTATAGACATTATTGAAACATTCACCATCTGAACCTATGAAGACCCCTATAGTGTGTGCCTAATCACTGAATCACTCACAGTCCTTGGCTCCTTCAGATAATTTAGGTCCACCACCTTTAAAGACTTGTGCTTTTCTTTTGTTTTGCAGGTTTTCTTTAGTTTTGAATATATCCATCATGACCTCCTTTAAAGTAATTAAAACTCTGTGGTAATAGAAAATCTTTCAGGCAACATAATTGTTTTCCTATTTGGGGGATCATTTCAATCATTTAAATTATATTTGATTTATTGTACTCATTTTTCACTCAGAATTATTGCTATGTTTAAGATATGACATCAATGGACTAGACCACTACCATGGGGAAATGCCTCCCTTATTTTCATAAATAATGATGGGAACTCATGCAATTATAAAACAAATAAATGCTAAAATGTAGATAAAAGGATTGTTCTCCAGTCAGATGGCATTAGTTCTGTGAAAGAGATCTCTGCAGCAATGTCAGATGTCTTATATGCATGTAATAATTTGGATGGTGCAGTAAGTAAGGTGAAAGTTGCATCTTGTACCATTGTGGAACTGCTGCACTCCCATTGCCAGGAATGACAGAACCTGTCCAGTTCTTCATCCAACAGAAAAACATATTGCCCATGCGGATAAAATTCTCTTTAATTTGGTACGGCTTAAATCTTTTTTTTAGTCTGTGATTAGCAGTTAAGTTCAGCTATTTGGCAGTCTGAGTGATTATCAGGTGCTCTTTTCAGATTCTATTTAGTCTTTGTCTCAGCCTTGTGAAGGTATTTGGTGTTTGCTTAGTGCAACAAGCACTTTCTAGATGGCTTCTTACTACAAGCAGCACAATGATTTTAGTCAGAGAACTTCCCTCAGTGCAGATGTTTTTCAGGGTGTTTTGAACACCTAAAACAGTCAAGGTTAGTCTCTTGTCTAAACATTATTAATATACATAGGCAGAAAACAGGGAAGAGAGAAGGAAATATTCACTGCAGGAGGAAGTATTCTTTAATATGCTGTAAACACTTTCTCTGGTGTACATAAATATATATATTACTGTGAGTAATCTGTAGGATATCAAAATCCATTTTTATCTAGCTAAATATTTTTTCCATAGAAATCTATATAAATACAAGTATCCTAAGCACACTCTAAGTATCGTCTTCTTTATCTGTCTTTGAGACAAAATGAACAACATTTTAATGTAAGATGCTAGAAGCACAGTTATTTGGAGCAGGCAATAGCGAGTGCAATAGGATTACTGAGTAACTATTTTCCCCTTAGACCCTGTAAGAGGGAGAGAAAAAGGAGAAAACAGAAACAGCTTAACTCACCAAAAATCAAACCACTGCATTGCCCTCTCAGCCACTGAGTGTTTTGGGATGTAAGTCTGAAGATTACATCAGTACAATAAAGGCTCCCTGCTCTCTCTACAATCACAAGCTGTACACTATGCAAAAAAAAAAAAAAAAAAAAAAAAAAAAAGCGCGGCTTTACCCCGGCATCAGAGCCAGTAGAAGTCAGAACAGGTAGAGAGGTTTAGAGAATAGGGAGAGAGAGGGAAGGGTTAAAGGCATTATCGCAGCCATTAGAGGGAAAAGTTGAAGCAATACAAGCACAGCAGACTTCTCTCTCTTCCCTCCCCCCCCCCCCTCCTTTTCCCCACTCCCCTCTTCCCAAGCTGGATCAGTGTGTAGGGAGGGCAGTCATCACGCCATCCTGAGCAGCAAGAGCTGACGTTGGACGAAGCTGCCAGGTAGCTGAAAAAAGGCACAGAAGGCAGCTGATACCCACTTTTCAACGTTTTTTTTTTTTTTTAGTCTGAATCTGGACTTCAAGCAACACAGCGCCTGAGACAGCTCATCTGAACCACACTGTATTGCAATACTCGCTCTTCCCAAATAAAAAGACTCCACTGAGTAGCAGAATGCTGCCAGTGTCGCAGCTAGGGCTACAATACAGAGCCTTTTTGTAACATTTAAAAATCTCTTTCTGTTCATATATTTAGAGATACATACATACACTTATACATCAATTCTTCCTTTTTTGACGGCACCTTTGGCTTTTGTTACCCTGATGTGACTTCTTCTTCGTCTTGGAATGATGGGGATCTTTCTAGCTTATGTTGGATTCATTTTCTTTTCAGTTACGTATATTCAACAAGGACTTTCTACCCAAGGTAAGATCCCTTATTGTCAAATATGTGTGTGTGGTTTTCTATGCTAAAACAGACTGAGAAGAGGATTGGGGGAAGAAGGGGGCATGAGGAAGAAAAGAATAAAAAGATGGATAGGAGATGAGGACACCAAGCATCACGTTTATATTTAGCTTAAAAATTGTCTGTAAATACGAAGAGAAGTAAGAAGTTTCCCCAAAGTGGGAATAAAACAGGCTTCCTTCACTTGTTTGCAAAGAGGGAAATAACAGGCACCTTGCAGAAGAGTAAAGGGGTGTCGGTGAATGGACATACATGTGTTTGGGTTGTGTATGTTTGTATATATGCATGTATGCCTACAATAAACACCTACCCGTGCATGCATAATTATTGCATTCAGACCAAGTACCGGGTGGCTAAATCTACTGCCTCCCTTAAAATATTGCAGTCTCCTTTCGTGCTGCGTCCCCTTTCCTCTCCTATTACCCTGCAATCCTGAGTCAGACCTTCATTTCGATTCTGTGACTATGTGTATTTCTGCCCCCCCCCAAAAAAAGAAAAAAGAAAAAAAAAAAAAGAAAAAAAGGTAGAAAAAGACAAAATCGACTTCTTTGAAGACCTCCCCCCCCCCCACCCCTGTCGCCTTCCTCCCTCCTCGCCGAAAGGCGCGCCTTGCATTTCAAGCAGCCCCGGCGCTGCAGGACCCGGTTGTTTGGGACCTCGAGGCTGCGGCGACGCTGTCAGCACCATGGACAGATCGCGCGGGGCCGCCCCCTGCGCCTGCTGCCCGCTGCCCGCCGCCCGCTGCCCGCTGCCCGCCGCCCCTGCCCGCCGCCCCCTGCTCCCTGCTGCCCGCTGCCCCCGCCTGCTGCCCCCGCCCACCGCCCCCTGCCCGCCGCCCCTTGCTCCCTGCCCACTGCCCGCCGTTCCCTGCCGGCAGCTCCCCGCCGGCTTTGCCAGCCTGTGCCGGGCTGCGCTTGGCGGTGCTGGCAGTATTCCCCTCCGCGTCCCCGCGCCACTCACAGGCGCTGACCAGGAGGGGAGGGAAAGAACAAACAAACAAAGAAACCAAAACAAACTTACAAGCTCCGAATACACAAAATGCAAAGTCCTTTTGTCAGTTTAACTCCGTGACTACCAGTTGCTGACCGGTGGGGGCGGGGGGGCTCAGAAAATGGGACACTGTGAAATATAAAGCTAGTAGCTTTGCTAAGTATCTGTTGCCAAGCACAAATGTAAAGGGAAAAAGAAGTAACACTGGTTGAGTGTGTTGCTAAATTATCCCACCAATTCCAGGTTAGCTAGGAAGACTGGAGAAAGAGAGAGAAAGAGGGGAGGAGACAACGAGCGATATTTCCTTCGCATCGTAATATGCTCTAGTCAATCTGTAACAATGCAAAACAGAAAGCAACATTGCAGGGTCTTCCCAAATTTTCCTCTTCTTGAAACACAGGTTTTATTTATTACCTTGTTTGTCCCCCTCACTTGACTATCATGTTCCATTACATTGCACAATTTTGAAGTGCATTATAGGAAAGGATGAGAAGGAAGTACAACCTGAGACTTAAAGAAATACTGGTGCCCTGGACTATGTCCATCAGCATTAGTTTTTAAACCTAGCAGTGGTACACTGAAATGGGCAGATCCTGTTAGTTAAAGGACTACAAAGGTGAAGGTTAGTTCTAGAAAGTGTCTGCCAGGACTGAGAAACGGAAGATGTATTGCTTCTTGGTCTGATTATGCAAGCAGAGGTTCTCAGAAAGAGTAACTAACTCAGGTAAAGCCTTTGAAATGGGCATTTTGATGAGTGGTCATAACCCACACCTCAGAAGAGTGCCCGTTCCAACAGCCGCTCCAGCCGGCTGTGGAAGGTTTAACAATTTACACATCTCCAGCTCAGCCCCACAAAATACAATAAATCAGTCTGATTTTTTTCCTCTTCCAAGCTGGTCTTGCACAGAATCCCTCAGTGAGTGGTGAAATACTGCATTCTGCCCAAGGGTATTTGGACCTAATTACATGAAACTTTACTAGCCCATGGGAGTAAGCAGGGGGGTCTACAGCATTTCCCATGAGCAGAGCTTAGAGTGTAAAGAAGGTGGATTTGTGCATAACGGAGGAAAGACATACCTGGATGTGAGAGAAACTGGGGGAGATAATGTGTGGGCAAACTGGAAAATCAGAAAAGAGGGGGAATGAGAAAAGAAAACAGAGAAATTAATTTAAAAGGGAAAAAAGGGAGAGACAGAAGAAAAAAGGCAACACATGAAGCAGAGAATAAACAATGAGTAGGTAACAGGAGATCCCAACATGTTATGCATTTGTTTTGCAGCAAAATTCACTGAGTTTCCGCGAAATGTCACGACCACTGAAGGGCAAAATGTGGAGATGTCTTGTGCTTTCCAAAGTGGCTCTGCTTCGGTGTACCTCGAAATCCAGTGGTGGTTTCTGCGGGCGGCTGAGGACCAAGAGGCTGGAGCTGAGGTGACAGGCACTCAGGTACTCATCCTCTGCCGTGGGGTTCCCAAACAACCACAGGAGAAGGGGTGGAGAGGAAGGGAGGGAAGGAGAGAAGGGGGGGTAGAGGGAGGGAGCAGAAGGAGGTTCTGGATCTCCCCAGGGACTTAATTTTGACCATGAAATAATAGCACAGGAACCTGCAGAGAAAAATGCCCACCTCAAGGGATGGTGCCTTTAGTGCCTGTCACTCTCAGGATGCAGCTAGGGACGTTCACAAAACCACATGGATTTCCAAAGTCTAATTTTTTTTCTTTTTTCCTCTCTCTCATTTTCCCTTTGGAAAGCAGCTGTTCAGAGACTGCTCCTTGTGGGAATTTTTTATTTCCCAAATGGCAAGATCCTACACGTGCCCTCGAATGTACAGCTGGCGCAGTCGAGTTGGCAGCCCTAACTCTGCATGCAGCTGCCACAGGAGGGCACACACGTGGGGGGGGGGGGAGCAGGGGGGATCCCATGCCCCAAAGAAGAAAAAAAAAAAAAAATAATTATACAACTGCGCAATTTCAGCCTTCCGAGCGGGACAGAGGGGGCCATGTCCCCTCACACCGCCATCCAGGGACGCTCCTCCCTTCCTCCGCTGCCACCTCCGCACCGGTCTCGGCGTTCCACCGCCCCGAAAAGACGCCCACGCGAGGCGGGCGGGTGGCGGGCGGCGGGTCCGTAGGGCAATGCCCCTCTGCCGCGCTCGGGGGGGGGTGCCCCGCGGCCCGCGGCGGCTCTCCCCGGCGCGGCCCGCAGGTGGCACACGCGGCGCGCCGCGCCACGGGCTCCGCGGCGGGGGAGCGCGGGACGCGGAGCGGGGCGCCCGCGGCGGCGGGGCGGGGCCGGCCACCCACGGCGGCGGGGCGGGGGCCGGCCACCCACGGCGGCGCTCCTTTCCCTGCAGGTGGAGCTCTTGCCCGAGCGGGACCTGGACAGCGACGGCACGAAGATCAGCGTAAGTGGCGCCGCACGGCGCGGGCAGCCCCCGCCGGCCGGGCGGGTCCTTCCTCAGCCAGAGCCCCACCCCGGGCGCTGCCGGCGGCCGCCTCGGAGCCGGCACGGCGGGGTGCAGCGAGGCTGTTCCCCCCCGCACACCCCCTTCCCCCCCTCCCCGCATCCCCTCCCCGTCCGCACCTCAAGTGGAAGCGGGCAGGCGGCCGGCAGCCCGCAGCTCCTTCCTCGCCGGGCCCTGGCAGAGGCTGCCAGGACAGCCCTGCCCCGCGCAGCCTACGCCCCTGAGGAGCCCTGGGTATGCGAGGCCCAGGCAGTGGACGTTCGGCAGACTCTGTTTCCACCCCGTGGAACAGACAGCCTGCACCTATCCTTGTACCTCTTGTTTTCATTTACCCTGGGCAACTGCTGAGTCCGCCTTAGCGCTCCGAAGCTGGTTTTAAGGCTGAAATTTGGCCGTGAAGCTGCACTTCCCTTCAGTGGGGTGTGCAACTATTTAAATGGGTGCTTGCCCAGGTTCATATCCGCTGGCAGAAAAAAAGCTCAGAAAGTCTTTGGACAAGACCTCCTTGTTGGGAGTAATCTCCACTCTTGGCCACTGAGACTCTTTCTTAGGAAAGTGGGGTTCTGACACGAGAGTTACCGATCTGCCTTTTGGACATTAAACCAGAATGTTGTCTCAACAAAATTACAAGCAATGTTGCTCCAGCCCTTGTCCAGGGAAAGGATGCCTTCCTCAGCAGACCCGTATCCTGAGTCAGGCACAGCCACAGCCCCTGACCTCTGAAGAGGTCAGACCCTCCTCCCTCAGTGTCCCAGGAAATGTATGGTGGTGGGGTCATGGTGTGGTGCTCACTGCAGTGGAAAGACACAGATACTTCGCAAACACTGCAGCATGAGTGTTCCTTATGAGCCCAAAGGGGTTTTCCCTTTCTCAGACACAATCCCTTTGGAAGTGCCTTTTAGCTGCAGCCAAGGCTCTAAGTACCAGCAACGCTTAAACCAGCAACAGATAGAGGTGAATCATTTCTGTTAAATCCTTTACTCTGCTGCTCTTCGATGCCTACAAATAACTAACCAAGTAATTACATCAGGTCCAAGCGCAGCTAGGTATAGCTGAAGGGCATTTATAAATGAGAATTCAGATATGTTACATTCAAAACAATACATATTCTAGCCATACTTACATTTCCTATGATACTTCTCACCATACACTATAAACGGTTTGTGTCATGGACCATATCTTCAGTTACATTTGTAGACTACTTTACAAATGAGGCCCACATGTGGTCTTTGGATACTATTCCACTAGATGTAGTGCTAGCAGCCAATTTATTCCTTATCAATACTGGCTCGTTCAAAATCCCCGTAATAATCCATAAGATCTGTGAGACAATATAGGCTGTAAAGCTTGTCCCATCTTTCAAGTTAAAAATCTCTTTCTCTCATTATGTATGATAATAATTCACAATGGGGTATTTATACAGTGTTTTTAGAAGCTTGCATAAAACATTTTATATTTGCAATAAAAAAAAAGTCAACATTAGGTTGACAGTCTAAATAAACTTTTTACGAATGTAGCCTTCCTTTTTTTCTTTCTTGAAGGCACAAAAAGACTCTCCATTAGTACTACTGGAAAGTATCTTCGTGAAGAGGAGAGCAAATTTTTAAGTGCATTTAGTAAATTCTTTAAAGAAATGGTAATATATACTAAACGTGTTTTTATACTGCTGAAATACACCACTTCTATTGGTTTTAAATGACAATCAGGCATAAATTGAAAACATGCATACATGCTGACTGCAACAATTTCTAGATTTCAAATGCAAAACCCAAAATGAAATTCTGTTTTTCATTAATGCTGTGCAACACTGTTAACTTTGCAGATATTGCATGGGAGCAAATGAAGGCAGAATATGACCTAGAGATCCTCTTTCCATTCGTATGAAACTTCTCTAATCCTTTTGCTGAATATGAGCTGTTCAGTAGAGATATATTATTTTTGAATATGGTTTAAATAACTATCCAGCACTTTCTGTATAATTAATATTGCATATGTTATGCCTGAAAGTATGCAATCCATACTTTCAACTCAGTTTGCCAAGGATAAATTCAGAGCTGGATACAACACAACAGGCTGTAAAGTCCATCCAGTACCTTAAAGCAATAATGTATTCACAAGTATTGCTCTTCAATTTATCAAGCAGGCAGAATAGGTGCTTTGCCAACACTGGTGACTACAGCATGCCAAGCTATCAGAAGCAATCTGTTGTATAATAACCAATAAGATGTGCCTAGTTTCAATCTAACAGTTCTCTATTTTTGTGATCTACCATGTATTCATCACCCTGATGTTTCCTTTTTGCCTGTTATTGATATGACACAAAGCAACATTTGCATCCATTTTTATGAAATGGTGGAAGTAAACCAGGTTCAGGAGTTCTTCAAAGCTGAAGTTTTCTGTCCTGCTGAATCCCTTTTAACTGGCTTCCTGTGGGGCAATAGATATTAATCCAGATAGAGAGTAATAGCCAATTAATTAAATATAAATTCTCTAAAGTGATGAACATACAGGAAGGAATTCGTGTTACCTTTCCTAATGCATCTTAATACCTATCACACATTTCTGGATGCATGATTTACTCATGTGTGTTTTAATTATGTGAGACAAAAATATGTTATGTTACCCTCAGATATTAAAAGCAATTAAAAATAAATCAGGAGTCTTATTTTAGCTGACAACTTTTAAAACGATCTTGAATATGTGCTACTTGAATATGTGCTGCAGAAATGATATGTGACTTCTAATAAGTACACACTTACATAAATGAGACAAAAGGAACTACTTGACACAAGGTGTCTTGTTATGGTTAATAAACAAAAAATACCAAAGGCTTGGATGTGCCTGAAGGAGACAAATTGAATGTCAAATATGCAGTTTCAATGTAGTGAAGACTACAAGCCAATCTAATAAATTGTTATTAAAGAAGTTTAAATATTGGCAAACATCTCCAACGAAATTGTTAATGCACTAGTTCAAAAACTGAATTATTCAATAAAGCCAACTAACTGGAAAGGTTTAACCAATGAAGTGTACAGATATTAGGTTTATGTAAGAAAGCTCATTAAGAATGTTCATGATCTTAAGCAATTAATTGGAATGAGCACAGTAGTTTGGGTTGTTTGTCTAAGGCCAATTAGCATTTCAGAGCAAACCATCTAAACAGTTTTGGAAAGAAGATGTCAGACATCCTCATAGAGACAAATAATCATACTCATCCTTGATGCAACTTCCCTGCAGTAAGCACTATCACACCACTGGTTAATTTGGCACTTGACTTCTCTGAACAGGCTCTACATCGGTAGAGTCTTCCGAGGGAAAGAATAATACCTGACAACATGTTTGTTTGTTTGTTTTCCTGGCAAATTTGCAGACAGTGAAAGTACAAGGGAATGACATCTCCCACAAGCTGCAGATTTCAAAAGTGAGGAAAAAGGATGAAGGCTTGTATGAGTGCAGGGTGACCGATGCCAACTATGGAGACCTTCAGGAATACAAGGCCCAGGCATTTCTGAAAGTCAACGCTAACAGCCACTCTCGACGAATGCAAGCCTTTGAGGCATCTCCAATGTGGTTGCAAGACATGAAGCCTCGCAAAAACATCTCAGCAGCTGTTCCAAGTAGCATCCATAACTCTGCCAATCAGCGTGTGCGTGCCACCTCCAGCCCTGAAGCAGCAGCCAAAATCCCCAAGCAAAGTCCACAATCAGGTATGGTAAAGCATTTTGAGCTTTCATTTGATTGCTTACCAGCATGTAAAAGGAGGCTAACTCAACAAGGTAACCAGGAATTGTGACTAGGAAGAGTGTGGTGCTCATTTATTCCTCCTTCTTTCTGGCTCTGTTCCTCCTGCTATCTCCTTACTTCCTAAAAGCTGAAGAATAAGTTTCTGGGCAGAAGAAGCAAAAAGCCTTAAATTCATATATGTGGATTTTATCTCTACTGGTTTTATCCACCTAAGGTTAGCTCTCTAATCAAAGCTTAGCTTTCCCTGTTGTGTGTGTGGAGAGAGGGGGGCATGTCAGTGAATGACTCATCTAATTTTAAGGTGGCTGTGCATGATAAATTAAATAAAACACCCATCCAGAAGTGTTTCTTCCTAAGTTAATTTACACCAGTCACCTACCTTTTACATCTCTAACATTTGGTGAAAATAATCTACTTTTAGTATCAATCCTATTTTCATGAGGAACTTGACTTCTAAATCTAAGCAGACCTTACATACAGCAGATTGTTTCTCCATTGCGTAGACTTTAGAAAGACCATGGGTTTGCCAGTGAATGTGGGTTTGTCATCTTCAGCTGCTTGACCATTGGTTTTGAATCAAGCATTAAAATGGCAATGCCTCAATTGTCTGTCACGTAGAAATTAACGTACTACACGTTTTGTTTGGGAGATTTTGTACAGCACTGTATAAATAACCTATAAGCAATATAAGCCTGCATTTTCTACATTGATATAGTAAAATTCACAGTTATGCAAAGGTACATGAATATACAGGAGGTGAAGCTGTTGACCACTGTATGATGGCAGTAAAGAGATGGACAGGATAAAAAATTGAGACTTTGTAAATGATCAAAAATCCTCTGGAAAACAAACTGTTCAAGTTTAAGGGTTTCTGGGTTACTTCTGTTTACACTGAAGGCCCAATATAAGGCAGGAGATCACAACCTAGCTTAAAATATATAACGGAAGCTAACCTAGTTTGTTCTGATGCATCATTTTTCTGCTAGCAAATGCCATGTCATCAAAAACAAAACTCAGAATACAACAAATTTCATAGCACGCCTATTATGAAATCACTTTTATCTTACAGGCACACTATTAGAAAAACATTTTGATAAGGAAAATATGTTTCATTACAGATTGGAACAATATGATTATTCATATGAAAATTCTTATTGCTATTAGAAAAGATGATGCACATACTACCACCATTTTACCTCTGTATACATTTTTTAAAATTTATTTAAAAGTTACATTCAGTTCTCTTGCCCTGAAATGGAGCCACTTTCATTTTTTAGCTCTTCCAAAAAATGTTTAAGCTGTTAGAAGAAAAGAAATATTTCAATTGATTTAAAATCACCATTCTACCATGGCTTTCCTTTCAGAGAAATGTATATACCTCTTTCATTGGACTCATACATTTAAAAATAGCAGACTTGTCCATAAAGTGAAAACTCTGGTTTCTGTTCAGTTCTATGTTAAATTAATTAAAATACTCACAAGTTTATGAAATATGTGGCTACAGACTACACTGCATTGCAGCCAAAGTGTGCACACAACAGCTAATCCACTAAATCACTTTGGATATGTAATTGAATCTATCATACTGTTTATGTCTTTAGTCCAAGCAATGTCTTGCCTGATTACTGGACATTTGTTATTTGAAAGCTGGTAGGTTATTACATGGAAAGTTCCTTGTAAAAAAAAAAAAAAAAAAAAAAAAGAAAAACTTAATCTCTATTTTTTTCCTTAAGCAAAGATTACTGCAGATCACATACAGACAATCCCAATCATAAATAATTTAAAAATTAAACAGATTAAGATGTAATTTAGTTTATTAATTCATTGTTTTATGATGAAGCACAGATTAATGCTGTATTCATCAGAGGTGAAACTCATCTACTGAAGAAAAAAAGAATGTACCAAAAATCCATATTAGGCTTAATTTCAATTTAATGGTCACTTGCTACACAGTAATTACTGGTGATATTTTTGATGAATATCAGTTTAACTCTTGAGAACCAAGATTCACTTTCCTTCACTTGAGAAAATCTGGGCCTGATTTTCCAGCTATGGTGTGATTTGGCTATTCACTCCATTTTACACTCACTCTACACCAATAGAAATACCCACAGGAGCACAAGGCAGTGGGGGTTTTTAGCTCTATGTAACTTTGAGGAGCAACTTCAGCTGAGAAAAGAGAGACATCAGTTGTGAGACCTCAGAAAAGCAGAAAGGAGGTGTCATAGACAGTAATAGTCTTTCTTTTTATGATATCGAATCAACACAATCTCCTTATACTGTCAAATGAGAAACTTCCCTTCTTCAACATCATGCTAACTATATATGCATGCACAAGACTGCTGTGTCATTACATTACATGTAAGCAATATAACCATCCAGCCTAGAACACAGAAACATGGTTGAATACAAATTTATCATTATTAACCATCATTAACCAAATGTTTGTATTTGAAAGACATAGGGGGTGATTGTGATATGTTTGTTCATGTTGAGTAATACATTAACTTCAGCAATACTGTTTGAAGAGACAAGTACTATTAACCATAGGAAATTGTATCAAATATTCTCCAGTATTAGAGAGCTGGTGCATAGTTATTGGCAAACAATAAATTTTATTGCCATGCTCACAGACTATTGCAAAATACGTTTACAGCAGAGGGAAATAAGACACTGTGAAATTATTGGGAAATCTGTATTCAGATATTTCTGAAGAACTTGGCTACTAATATAAGAAAGATTGACTTTAAAAATTTATTTTTGAAAGGTAGATAGCACTCTACTTAACTCGTCCTATCCGAAGCACACTGCAGAATTTCATTTATTTCTTAACAATAGATATTCAATAGGTAGCTCTAGAAAAGCAGTTTACAGTCACTGCCTTTTTAAAATATCAGCATTTTGCAACTGAACAGATATTTCTGCCATTCTCCTCTTTTACTCAAAAGTAAGAATATCTGTGATAACTATGAGGGAGCTATATAGCCAGGGCTGACAAATTAAAGTGATATGAGGTCCATTCAGCATTTTGTGCTGCTCTGAAAAATGCTATGTGAGTGTAAAAAAGATATTTGTTATTGTTAGCGTAATGGAGATTCAATATAGGAAGAAAGAGCTAAAGAGAACATCTCCCACAGACAGTCTTCAGATAATATACTAAGAAGCACTAAACGTCTACCTCAAAGTCAAAAAAGTCAGGAAAGCAAAAGTCAAAGCTAACACAGCTTGACCCTTTCATTTCATATTCATGGGCTGCAGCAAATGAAGTAAGCCATCACAGCTTAACAGGAATCTGAGTAATTTGACAGACTAATCTGCATATATCCAGAAAATGTCCTATGTAGGTGGAGTGACAGACATTTTTTTTCTGCATAATTTCTAACAACATATCTTACTCCAAAGGTAAAAGTACAGTTATCACAGAGCCCTGTAACTCTAAGCAATGTTGCAATTAACTGAGGTCCAAGACCTGCAATGAATTCAGGTAAAAGGAAGCTAAATAATCTAGAAGCTGCACCAGTTCTCACTGTTTCATGGATATAAATCTAGACAAACTCTACTACCTGCATTCGTCACTCAACATTTATAGCAACACTAAGAGCTGCAGAATTTGATGTGCTGAGAATGTGTATATCCCCCAAACTCTTCCTGTTCTGCCAATGTTATGTTAAAGCACTCAAAGCCATTAGTTGCTTTTCAGACTCAAGAAGATCAGGCTCAGAGAACTCAAGAAGGAATAGCTACAAATGAAGAAGTAACGTTAGGTCCATTTTCTGACTGCTTACATACAGACTCTGCACATCTCTAGCAACTTTTTGTTCTTTCCTAAAGTAACAAATTCAGCTATTAACCTAACTACATGCCAAAACTGTTCCTGTGATGATGGCAGAGTTGCAGTCAGTGACTTGAAAAGGAGCACAAAGAAGAAGATAGTCCTTATCTAAGACAGAATGACCTGGATTCTTGGCATCATAAATCACACTGAGAAGCTGATCATCAGGTGTGAAAGCAAAAGAAGAGGATGAAAACATATTTCTTCAGTCTGTTGATACTGATAAACCAAAGACATTCCTTCCAGCCTCCATTTTTATCTACAGTATCCAGGAATCTTTTATTATCAACCTATTGTAAGCACAAATTTTATGTCCAGTTTGGAATCTTCTGGGATATAAACCAACTTCTGTGTTGTTTTGTTTTTTCTTTTATGTTACATCTCCTCTTAAAGTGAAGGGACAAAAAGTCTCCTCTAGCCTCCACCAAGGCGACAGCCAACATTACTACTTTCTTCACTAAGAGAAAGACTTTGGCTTTTGCGGCTGCTGTTTTAGAAACTGTGAGTACCCATAAGGCTGGGAGGCACCAACCGTTACTGTGATTGTTGCACAGCAAAAAGTCAAGTCTCTGTTTCCTTAGGACTACATTAAACCAAAAGCCAAATGAGAGTTTTGTTCTTCTTGTTCTGAACCTTATTCAGCTGTTCTCAGAAATTCTTGCAAAAAGATGATGCAAGGACTATCCCATTTTACACCTGTATACACTACAATCTCTCTTTTTACTTGAAACTTACACTTTGGTTCTCTCTTCCTGAAATGAAGCCACTCCACATTTTTAGCTTCTCTGAAATAATGGAATAAATTTTAACCATGTTAATTAATGTAGCCCTATTAGCCAGTTAGTTGTTAACCTTGAAACTGTAAGCATCTTCTGGGAAGTGCTAATCTGCTCCAAATAACTTCATTGACAAAGCAACGTCTTAACAGCAGCTAAACCCCTTTTTCTAGGCCTGGATTTCCAATGCAGAATGAACTCACTACTGCCTTATATTTCTTTCAAAAACTCCACATCTTAATTTCTTATGTGTGCATACTTACTGATAGAACCAAATGCATACAAGTATTTAAGCTCCTGTTCCTAGTGCTTAGTCCAACTGAACCCAGCAATAAACAAACTGTTTTCAGTGGATCTGAAGTTCTAACTCCTGTCACAAGCAAAATGGTATCTACTTCTTGTAACCATCTCTCACTGCCATTGCCAATCACTGGTACTACACCACTGTCACCTTTCTATTCATTTGTATTCCTCTTACAAAAACACAGGTTCAGGAACTAAGAAGAGAAAGCACTCACCAACCAATATGTGTTCTTTTTTGTTGTTCTACAAGCTTTAGCAGTTGTTCAATCCCACATGTCCATGCCAGACTGAGTACTGGGTATGCTTAGTTTCAAACATGTCCTCTCTGAAATCAGAGATATTATTTTCATCCTTAGTTATGCCCATGGTTGAGCACTAATACTGAATCATAGAAGAAAATCATGGTCTTCTCAGATTTGTTGAGATAATCATGGATCTGTCATTAAACATATGATATCTCCACTGTAACTTATATTCCTGTAAAAGTGATGGTGTTTGGAAAGAAATGTTAAATAACCTTAGCTAATCACGAACAGGGGTAAGTGGGAATTTGAGAAAGCAGGTAATGGCAGATGAGAAACAGCCTACTACAGGAAAGGGGACTCCATGGCAGATTTCCATTTTTATTATTCAAACGTAGTCTGGACTACTCTTGAGCAGTTGCCTTTTCAGATACCGTACAGGTTTGTTGTGGTTTAACCCCAGCCAGCAACTAAGCACCATGCAGCCGCTCACTCACTCCCCCCAACCAGTGGGATGGGGGAGAGAATCGGAAAAGAAACATCATGGGTTGAGATAAAGACAGTTTAATAGGACAGAAAGGAAGGAAAAATAATGATAATGATAATAATAATAGTATGACAGCAATAATACTAAAAGAATTAGAATATACAAAACAAGTGATGCATGATGCAATTGCTCACCACTCGCCGACCGATGCCCAGTTAGTTCCTGAGCAGCGATCCGCCCTTCCCAGCCAACTCCTCCCAGTTTATATACTGGGCATGATGTCATATGGTATGGAATAGCTCTTTGGCCAGTTTGGGTCAGCTGTTCTGGCGGTGTCCCCTCCCAGCTTCTTGTGCCCCTCCAGCCTTCTTGCTGGCTGGGCACGAGAAACTGAAAAATCCTTGACTTAGTATAAACACTACTTAGCAGCAACTAAAAACATCAGTGTGTTATCAGCATTATTCTCACACTAAATCGAAAACACTGCACTATACCAGCTACTAGGAAGAAAATTAACTCTATCCTAGCCGAAACCAGGACAAGGTTATATGCATGAAAACATGGAAAACTGTCTTTGGATGCTGCCCTATGTATATGCCTCCTATGAAGCCAATCCAGAAACAGTGAGGAGAGACACAGCAGGAACTAAATGCACAAAGTTTAAGAAACTGATTTTGTCCTTTCTCCATCTACGTTGTTGTTTATCTACACACATATATACTGAGATCTTTCCTATTCTTTTAGTAACCTTACCAGTGTATTTCACTGTCCATCTGCCATTGCTACATAAGCACTTAATCACGTCTCTTCCTTTCTTTTAGCTATTTAAAAATGAACCTTTCAGACTCACGTCACCTTTAGAACAAAACTGATATATAAGGATCTGGTAGGGGACTCTGAATTCCCTGAGTAGCAGAATTACAGTCATTCTTTTCTACATGCCTGATATAACTTTCTTTGTTAATTAACCACTGGAAAGATTGCAGATGGGCCACACAGTTAGCAAAGAAAGAGAAGAAAAGAAAGGAAGAAAAGAAAAACTAGGGGGAAAAAAGCTGTTTATGAGTTGTTTCTCAGCTCACTCAAATTTCTTTTCATTGCTACACAATCAGGCATCTTGCACTGGGTCGTCAGAGATTGCAGCATATGTGACAGGGCCTGCTCTTGAAATAACTGATGGGATTTCCTTGCTTCAGAACACAACCTATTTGTTACTTAACACATGTACAGCAAAGCAGAGGACATTTCTGCCTGTTTCCGACGAGAAGCAGGAAGTTTTCCATCTATGGTGCCCTACTTCATTATGAAAATCCTTTGCATAACTTAAAATTAAAAAGAAATGGGTAGAATTATCTGCTGGTTGGAATGGATACAACTGCTGAAGCCAAAAGAATGGCATTCATTTACAATAGCAAAAAATTTGGCTCAAGCATGAGGATGAAGATGAATTCTCTTCTACTCATAAAGTGAGAGTGAATTATAAGAAGAATCTAAGCTTTACCCAGCTTGTACCACGTAAAGAATTTTAGGACAGTGAAGCTGTCTGGGAGCAGAATGAAGGGAAGGAAAATACCTGAAAACTGCTATTTTCAGCTCATTCAGATTCAGGAGGAGGGGGCATTCTTGGTGGTGGGTTTTGTTGCTTCAGGTTTTTTGTGTGTTTTTTCTTTGACTTTGATCGACTTTTTTCTAGTGTTTATCTTTGAAATCTTAGGCAAGACTAGCTAGAAAGCTCAACACTCTTAGTATTTTCTTATTCTCTGGGCAGGGATTTTCCATTTGATTAAACAACTCATGAGCTTCAAAGATATTCCAGACACACAAACTTCTTTACAGCTACAGTAATAATCAATTAATTCTGCTTTGCTGATGATAAAGCCGGATGTCATTTGAAGAGAAGCTGATGAACTTTCACTGGCCTTGTGAAGAGAAGACTTTGCCCCAAACCCTTCATTTTACCTTATCGTAAGGAAGTTGCTGTCATACTTTTTACTAGTGCAACTTGCTATCCTGTCTGTGGGTGGGTGTTTCAGTCTGATCCACCTCACTGAAGTTTGTTCCCCCACCTACTGACAAATGCTACTGTCTTGGAACAAAGCTGCCTAGTGTGCTGAGAAGAATAAAAATGTGAAAGTTAACTGCCACAGCCAGCATTCCCAGAGCTTCATACATACAATCTGTGTGTTCATCAACAGCAACAAAAATACAGATACCAAATCTGGATGCTACTTCTGCTGCCAGTCCTATTTCTACTGCTGTTATTCCCTCAGCTGCTGCTGTTGCCTGTGACACTGACTGAGGCTTTTGGCCACCAAATCACAGCCATAGGGCTATAGTGACTATAAAAGTGACTTCTAGATGACTACAGAAGGTGGTGTATCCATCTCCAGTTCATTCTGTACAACTGAAAAAAGAGTTAAAAGGGCACGATGTTTTGTGAAGGAGCAATAATAAATCAATTATGAAGCCAAGAACTAGCAGTATGTCTCACAGAGAGCTAGACATTCAGATGGTGCAAAGCCCTTTAGTAGAATAATACTGTTTGAGAATATGGCTACACAACATTGAGCCTGTACCATCTTATACCTGAAGAGTCTTTCAATAACAATGAATGACATTTCATGATTATGATTGATCCCACATCTCAGACTTGTAACGAGAAAGGTAAAAAATTCTGAAATAAAAGTAGAAAAATTCAACAATATAGAATGTGAAGGAGATGATAGAATTAATACAGGATTCAGCACAAATATTTCAAGCATCATTCTCACAATCCACCATTTTCGAACTAGTGCACTGTGGTTGTAGGGGTGATAACTTTGTATTTTTTTATTTGTATCACAGTAATAGCAAGGGTGAAGGCTTTGACTTGTGAACTCTGATTTAGCTCTTACAGTTTAAAATGTTGCCACCCAGAGTCTCTGTCTTTCCCAATCAGAAGTTATTGCCCCAAACCTGGGTGGCAGAAGGAAATAGGTGCCTGCTCCTCAGGTCTCCCAGTTCACAGTGTTGAGCATTAAATTCAGCCTCTATGACAGCTGATAAACTAAAACATCGTGTTGTTAAATTGAGATAGATGAAGAGATGGCATGGGATTTGCTTGTATCACTCCTACTATTGGGGGTTTAATTTCCATAAGAGGGGGAGGTAGAGAGATGGAGGCACTATCATCTTAAACTACTCCAGCTAAAACCATCAAGAGCTCGTGAGTCATAGCCCTTAGACAGAGGTATGTTCTTTTAGTCAGAGGCATTGTTCTAATCTCTATAACAACTGCATTATCCACCAGGCAAACAAAGGATCAGAAGAAGGGTCCCTGCCTCAAAACACTTACCATCTAGGAATCAGACAGAAGAAAACAGACTCATCCAGCCAGATGGGTACAGATAAATGGGAGCTTAGCTGAGTTCCATGAAAATAGCTCTTATATAAATGATATAAATAGAAGGAGATCAGGTTGACTGTATGTCAAACATAAGCCTAAGCAGTGTCAGGTGTGAATAGCGAGAAAAGAGATTGAATATCTCATGCTGAAATATTTACAAAGAATGATAATTTTCCTTCTGTCTATGTTATAATAACCCTCTTTGTATATGTTTTTCTTGGTATGACGATGCTGTTGAAGATGATAGAGTAATATTAAGTATCATCCCACTTAAGATTTTTTTCTGATAGATGAAAGGATGAACAGGATGTAAAAAGCACAGGAGGAAAAAGACAAGTTCAATTCTATTTTTCTTCAATTAAAACTCTTGTTGCAACTTTATGGTATCTTTCAGAAATGGTTCTGTTAACAGTTTAATTACAGTGTAGCATATATCAAATATACACACATTTATATATGTTACAAAAATGCTGAGTAATTTGTGCTCGAGCCATGTTTAGTTACAACAGCAGAAGCTGGTTACTAGCAAAAGAGTGAATTCAAGAATTTTTAACAGCCTAAGTTCCTGCCTTCATTCAGGATGGGGCATAACTATATGCAAATGAATGAATGAAGATGGGTTACCACAGGACAGTCACAAAAAACTGCATTTGCTTTGGAATCAGCCATTTCATACAGATAAATAGGTTTATATATTTTTCTGTCACACATTAAAAAAAGTCTAAGACATTTTATATCCATGGTTGTCAGGGATAGGATAAGAGAGAAAGGTGCCCAGTGCTGATAAGAGCAGTCATAAAGCATGCTGCCAGTGGTTCTCAAACAATACCAATTAACCAATTTAAGGCCTGCATTTGCTTGAGCTTGCCCCCCTCCCCCTCAGCTTTTAACTGTTGCAGTGGGCACTGGATATTGGACTGCTTCTCACACTAGTTTTATTTAAATAGCTAACACTGGTGTTTCACAGACTGTTTGCAAACACCTCTCTTAGCAACCCTTTTCCCAAAAAGTACTCTCTCACTGAAACAGAAACAGCTGAAGTCAATGCATTACTTATACATGTGAAGACATATTCAACATAAAGGAAAAACAAAAAAAACAACAAACCCACAAACAAAAAAAAGTTAAAAATTTGCAGGCTCAAACACCAACTAAAGGGAGGAAGAGAATTAGGTTATATGCTACAAATGGCTGATGCCTGAACATTTGTGACTGAGAGCCCCAGGTAGGCAGAATGTCATTCTCCTAAGAAAAGAAAGTCACTCAGGGAAGTTTTAGTATCAAGACAAAAAAAGCTTCCACAATATAATAAATATATAGTGATGGAAGTAGTCGTAGTTGCACAGCCACTAAACAATTCAGAGACATCAAGAACTCACTAGAGCCTTGGCTGAACACATGAAATTTGAGGTAGCTGAGCACAAAAAAAGTTTTAAGCTGCTAGAAGGAGTAGTATGCTTCTGGGTATGTCTAAAGCTGAAAGCTGTGTGCCTTAGGTTCAAAAATCATTTGGACTCTGACATGCTCTACCCCACATATCACCTGCAGAGACAGTTCATCTACACTTCATTTCACCAAACAGGTATCTAACTTACTGCTACTTTACTGCTCTAAACTTGTTTATGAGAGTATCACATGAAAATGCTAGGGAAATTAAAATTTCAGAAGCTGAATTGTGGATGAGATAGTCTGTCCAGCTAGACTCACTTTCAGACCAAAACAGCCTAAATAAGTTTCCAAGACACATAAGCATTTGAACAAAACTTAGGATCACTGCTACAGAAATGAATGACACTCATGAAGCCAATGCAAAATTGTAACAGGATTTCCTAGTTCTGAAGTACTTATTAACAGAATTTAAACAAAGATACATATGAAAACAGAAGGAAATGCACTGATCAGAATGGAAGTTGTGAATTACAGGATAAAGGACATGAGAGAGAGCAAAAATTACACTAGAGGTGGACAAGGCCAACTACACAGTCCAGTTCATCTTCCTGAAATACTGTGTTCAAACTCAACAGTGATTTTTGGCTATTTTCATCAGAACAGTATGAAAATCTAGAAATGTTGATGCACTTCCCATTTCAGTTATATGTTTAGGAATCTCACCCCTCCCTCCTGCCTGTTGAAGGGAAAAGGATGACAGGGTCAGATCATTTTGATGATCTCATTTTCATCTTTGAGAATGACATTAGCCATCATTTTAGCTTCTTCATCATGCATGGTGGCCCAACTAGGAAACCTGGTTCTAGTCAAAGGGTTAAAGAATGAGAGATGAACAAGAGCACTGTTTGAAGAATTGAAAAGAAAACCATGACTCAGATATGTTGCAGAGGAAGAACAAGATTTAAAGGTTTCCCTAGGTATGGGTTGATGTAAAGGATGATGTAGAAAGTGGCCTGAATGTAAAATGCCATGTTTGTTCACACCAGTGTACCCGTAATTCTACTTCTGTCCATCTTGGCATTGTGAAATTGCAGAAGTCAAAGTCTCCCTCTTCTTTCTTTCTCCCTTCATACTGCTATCTATTGTCTTTTTATAGATTTACTATGGCTTGTTCTGGACCACTGCCTGAAGCCAAATATCATTTTACTACATGCTACCTATATTTGAAGTCTCCTCAGGTTTTTCGTCTCCCAAGTATTTCCATCTCAAGTTTCCATTAGAATGTGGCTTTAGGTGTAGCTGGCAGCAAGTTAAAGGCTGCGACCTGCCTTAGCCCAGAAAGAGCTCCAGGAGTTATTGTGGCTCAAACCTCTGGCAGAATTCTTTCCTCTACTCAGGGTTGGAAAGTTGTCGCTTTCTTTTGCCCCATGACAGGACTGAACACCTCTGTTAGCCTGGGCACCTTACCTAGTGAAAGCTAGGGAATAACCATCCATATAGGATCCCATCCCTCTTCCTCACCTGTTCTTCTGGGCATCACTGGCAGAAAAGGAACACACAGCAGATGAACAGAGCTACACGCTGGACACAAAGCCTAAGCAGACTTCAGGGAAATTCAATACATAGCCTATTCTAAATTTCCATCAATTTGGAAGCAGTAGTTTTCTTCCAAAATGCAAAAAAATTCAGAAATTCAGAACTTTTCTTCTGGTGTGTAAGATGAATTCGTTTGCCCTATGTGGTATATTTGCTCAAGACAGTGATGAGCAATTCACACTATTTGAGGCTGACTACTGTACAGCTAAAGGAGAAAGATGGACTGGAAGCCTAAGCAAAAGTATCTGCATTAGGAGGCTTGAATGTGATACTGCTCGCCTTTTGTCTTTCAGTTCCCCAAAATCAAACACAGTTGATTGAACCTTAAAACACACATGAGAAGTAATTCCCCTGAGGAGGGAAAGGGGGACCTTATGTTTGTGGAAGGGAAATTTTCTTCCCGAGTGTGTGTATATATTCCAGCAGTATAGGAGAGCTATAGGTAACTGTGATTTCTGCATTTCAGAGGAATAAAAACGATAGCAATGGGTAAGGCAGAGAGGAAGAATCTACTTATTTAAAACCTGTGTGAGACATATTCAAATAAAACTTCAAATAAAATCAACCATACTTGGTTTCACCTATCTTTATGGATGTAAAACTGCAAACATCTTCCAATAAATTCTATGGTTCATTAATATACCCAGTAAAATTAAGGCAGGTATTTCATGAACTTTTACTTCCTTTACATAGAAATAATGCAAAAGTATGATTTCATGTGGTTTCAAATGGGGCTGACAAGAAGGCTATTTCAAATCTAACACTATAAAGCAAAGCCAAGTGTGGCAAAACAGCAAACTAGGCACTTAAAGATGGAAAATATCAGCACAAATTCCTGAAAAATGAGACTTCCAAGTTTCAACACCTCTGTGATTTCAGAAATCAGTAGTACAACAAAATTAACTCATATTCAGCACAAGCTGAATATATATCCCCCATATATATGCAGGGATATTTTGGTATCATGTAATACATATAGAGAATCTAGGATGGACTTTTGTGTGACCGACTGTATTTCTCCTGTACTGGTCATCACAAAACCAGGACTCTACTCAGGCATTAGTCTTCTCTTGTGATCAGTGGCTTACTAATTAAAGGAAACTCAAGGATACCTTCACTAAACTTATATGTTTAGTAAAATATTAAAGCAGTGCTGTTGAATTCACAGATTCGTTCTGTTATTTATATGACGATACACTACTCATTATAAACATAGCTGTAAGAATCCAGTTTTCAGAGGCTCTGATGGGTATGGAGGCTCAGAGTACAGGAGGCTATTACATTCCAAAAACCTCCCAAACCTTAGCAAGCACAAGGAATGCCAAACTTGCTAAACTTCAACTCTTGCAGATGCAAACTGCTTGAGATCCAAGGTGGTTAACCATGTAAGGTACTCTTACAAATAGGGGATGCTAAAACTGTAGGGCCTGAGGCAGCTGCTTAGTTTACAAATCAGTGTTTTGTCCAGTTGTGAAAAAAAAATGGGCAAAATTATGAAACCAGCATTTGCTTTTCTCTGCTTGCATCCCAAAATCCCACGTATTTTTACACAAATTTTGTCTGATCAATATCTTAGTGAAAGCAAGGGTTTATAGTCATTCAGGCATGCAATGAATAACTTGGTTTTTGTTCAGTTACGGTTTACTAACAATTTATAACTTCTGCTGGCTTTATTTTATACTTAGATGCTCTAAAATTAATGTCATTAACAGAAAAAAATTGATGTTTAGCTATTTGGTCCATACACTATGAGCCATGAAATACGGTTCAGCATTTGTGACAGAGATTATTTTATTGTTTTAAACACTAAGATCACAATTATTTATCCCTATTGTTTTTTCTCTGTTTTCCTACTATTTGAGTAAACCACATATTTGGATAAATCACAGTTTCAAAGAGTTTAATGGCATGAACTACTCTTTCATGATGTTGCACAGAAACTTATCTCATGATCACATGCCTTTGGCAATGTAGCATTTGTTTACAGGAGAAGGCTAAGTATTTCATGAACATTTGCTCTTTTGGATGTATGTCAGTGGCAGGAAACAAAAGACAACACATGGGCATTTACATCTCACAGGAAGAATATAACTTGATCCCAGTGGCTGACAGATAAAAATGTGAGAATCCCTGACCCACACATCAAGTACAGTTTAACTAATAATGTAGAAATAATATTTGCATACAGCCTACCGTTCTTCTTCCAGTTTACTGTCTTTGAGGGTAACATAATTGTAGTCCAGCTTTGCCCAGTGTTCTTGACCTGCAATAAGATTTCTTTTAGCTCTCATTATGTTAATTAGAAAATAATGTTAGAAATGGCGGGGAAATGAGTAGTCAATTTAGCAAATTCACAGCCAGATCAACAGGTTTTTACTTATATTACCGTGCTCACAGTTCCAGTGATACTATTTAAGTCCTGGTCAGAACTGTACACCAAAAACACATTTGCATGAAAACTCTGAATTCGGATACTCTGTATTTTTGAGACATTTGGATTTGGATTCTGATCTGTACTTTGCCGCTGACTTGAGTCTAAAAACAGCA
This sequence comes from Gymnogyps californianus, assembly GCF_018139145.2. Classification (NCBI taxonomy): domain Eukaryota; kingdom Metazoa; phylum Chordata; class Aves; order Accipitriformes; family Cathartidae; genus Gymnogyps; species Gymnogyps californianus. The sequence continues at coordinate 74,585,263 of NC_059472.1, read as the reverse complement.
AAACTAAATCTCTGATTTAAACACCCTATGACTTTTAGATTTGCAGTCAAAATGGAAATTTCTGACTACTTCTGGTCGCTTGTCCTTTATCAAGATGGAAACCAAAATAATAGACTATGAGCATGTATGACAGAATAGAAAAAGGAAAAAATCTAAAAAGGCTGCTTTTGGTTTTGCTATGTTATTATTCTACATTTGCTGCTTTCACCCTTCCAAAATCTAAAGAAATACTTGTGTTCATGAGAGAACAAATACAATTCTTTTACACATCTCCAGAAAAAACAATGAAACCTGAGTATATTTAAACTCCAATTGTATTTCATAAAGAATCACTGAAAAGCTGAGAGTGCACCTAATAGTCATATATGTCACTGTATATTGCAAGTCAATTTTATTGCGGGTGATATATTACTGAAAATGTATCAGTTTGGGTTAGACAGCATTTTGGAAGCTATTAAGCCAGTAACTAGAGACCTGATATGACATTAGGATATACTAATCAGTTCCCGAAACCATGCAGAAGACACTGTTTATGACAGTGATTTCCAACAATCCTAACTGCCTCTTTCTCCACCTAGAAGCTGAAATTGTTTTAGTTGCATTTCTCCTAATTTTTTCTCGTGTGTTCAGTATTGCTTTAGCTTGTACTTACTGCTTGTACTCTAACCTAAATCCCTTGCAAGATAAAGAAAAACAAACTTGTTGCTTACAGAAGAACATACATGTAGAACATATGATATGAACTGGAGAGAGGTCATGATTAATACAGAGACTGAACATTATAAATAAAAAGGTTATCATGTGTATGCAGTATATGACCCCTAATTTGGGGATCTGCATTGTCATACTGAAAAAAAGCAAAACAAAACAAAAATCAAAGAATACTTTGCCTGCAAATATTACAGTGCTGCTTTTCCCACTGTGAAATAGCTTAAGTCAAACCTGTTTTGTGTCATACTGTTTCTCTTCCACACATTACAGCTTTCAAATTCTCGAATTATAATGCCATTAATCGTTAAAAAAGCTTTTAAAAAATATTCATGAGACTCTTCTGAGTATTTATCTTTATTTGCGTTGCACATATTTTGTGCAGAGGAAATGTATCTCCAAAGACCTCTTTAGAACTGTCTTGAGCAGTGTATTTCTTTAGTTCAATCAAAAAAACATTTAAATGGAATAAAACGAGTGAAAATAATTCAATACATCATGAAATGATCTAACGCTAACAAAAGGTTCTAACTAAGTTCTGCTAACCTAGTTAGGGAAAGAAAAGCCTTTCTAAAAAGCTGTCAAATGACAAATTTTACACCTTATATAAAAGAGAGAACAAAGCCATGCTGCAATAAAACCAAAACCAGAAACTGAACTCGACCCTTGGGCACAAGCTTGTAAATACTACCTGTATGAGAACAACCCACAGGAAGAAGTTACAGCAGATTTGCTTGTGTGTTTGCTTGTTCCTCACACAGAACAAGTGTTTTGAGAAGCCCAGCAAACTACTGCAGTGTAGTACAGGTAGGCTAGCATTATCAGATGGGCAAGAGAAAAGTAGGCTTCCCACTCCTGTCTACATTCTGTAGGAACTAGGCTCAGAGTTCCCTTGGACTTCTTTGAAAATCTTAGCAATGTCTTTGAGATATGTTTCCATTTAAAAGTTAATATTCATTTAGAAATTCAGTTCACACATGGATAATTGAAATATCACTGTTACTTAGAAGCTCTTGTGTATGTGACAGAGGACTAAGAGTCTTTTATGGCAACTACTGTGTATGCAATGTCTCACACCATGTATTTACAAAAGGAAGCAGTGTTCAGAGATCTGGGATTTAGTTTAATCCCTGTTTTTGAAGGGAAAAATTTACTAAAGACAGGAACAGAAATACTTCTTGCTACACTTATAAACATAGTTAGCAGATACAGAAAAATGTTTTACTGATAAATGTCTGAAAACTTTAAAAAATTAGCATTTGCCTTGAGTTCTTTTTGCTTTCGTTGTGTATATTCTTGATGAGAAGATAAATGTGCTTTTTGGGACTGCAATGAAATCCAGCATTCAGTTTAATATTAAATTCTTTACAAAAAAAGCTTATACATGTTTAATAGATTTTTTAAAAATAACCAGTTATTAAAAGTCCAGCATTATTATGGACTGCTTATAACACCATTGTTACTTTGTTATAGAATTGATGCCTGTAGCCATCAATAACATTCATTCTTTTCAAGTATACAACACAGCTATAAAATCTATTAATCATGCATTAACCTGTTATAATTGGAACTTTTATTTATAGTGTAACCAAATTAAATTTATGGTTTTCACTTCAAGTAATATGTTTCAAATTCTGAATGTAATGTTATATGATATAGAGAGTTATCAAACACTGAGACTTGGTATTTAAGACATCTAAATACTCATGTCCTCGGTGTGTGAACTTTTCAGTTTAATTAGTCTAGTTCTGAATGTTTTTATTCTGATAACATACTTAAAATATAAAGTCATGTTTTTAGAAATAATGATACATACCACTGTTTCCATAGCTTTTTAAAAAGAAAAAAAAAAATCTGGGAAAATATAATTTCTCAAAAAAAAATACACCAAACGTTTCAGCATTCTGTTTCCCCCTTGTAAATAGCACAGCCATTTGCCAGTACCTCCTCTGTTTTACAAGAAAACACTCTTTAGCCAATAGATGACTTTTTTGTTAGCAGTCAATGATGTGATGCTGGAAATTATTTTGTAAAGAACACTCTGAGGTGGGAGGTGTTTGGGTTTGTTCCTCTTGGTATATGGTTTCACTGGATAATGTTGTTTAAAAAGACAGACAAGAAACAAAAACAAAGCAAAACAAAAAAACCTCCCTGGGACTGAAATACTTTGTATGTGTTGTTATTTGCAGTGCATGCCAAGACATTCATGGGCACCAGAGCCAACCTGGCGAGCTAATTAAATATATAAATGTATGTGTTTAAAACAGCCTTATAAGGAGCATTGGAAATCTGCAAGATGAGCGAATATCTTATAACTTCTTCCGCAGGTGCGAGGATAGCTACAAGCCATGGACTTTCTGTCCTGCTTCTTGTTTGTGGCTTTGTGAAGGGTGCTTTGCTTTAATCTAAAAGTGCTGACTTTTTCCAATATCACTTTCTCTTCTTAAAGCAAAGAGCAAATCGCCTGTAAAATCCACGGAGCGGACAGCAAAGTTGACCCTAACCTCCAACCACCACTCTGCACCCAATGTACTCTAAATCTCTACACAAGGAGCACCTTCTTCAGGAAGTACAAACAAAAATACTAAATAAATAAAATAAATAAATAAATAAATATTATAAAAAGAAGAGGATACCACATGTTTTCTTGATATATCTTATTTTCTTTGGCGTATCACTGATCTTTTATTTGAAGAGAACTGGTGTGATGTAATCAAATGTTTTGTAACAGCAAGACCTAGTTTCCTTTTCTTTCGGCAAGGAGAAGCCTCATCCTTGACTTCTCAGGGGTTGGCCTGCAAGTCATCAGTATTACAGAATTAACCATGGATGACATTTGGTTTCCTACGCTGAAAGAACCGTTCCAGCCTGGAAGCAAACAGAGGCCAAATAATGAAACAAAACATAGTGATTTAACATCGATCCCAATAAAACACCCCACAAACTTTATCAAAAAGCCTTTTTTTTTTTTTTCCTGTGAGGAATAGGGAAGAGAAAAGAAATTCTACAAAGCAGCTAAACAGTCTAGAGGATGTTACATCTGGAAAACTAATAAGGATATTTTTCTTTTGAGTTGTTTGGGTTTTTTTTTTTATTATTCTTTTTCCCCTGTGGGTTTTTTCTTGTCTTTTTTTGTTTGTTTCGTGTTCAATGGTGGCAATTACTGACTTAGGCCAACCCCTGATGATTGCGTGGAGGTTTATATATATACATCTTTTTTTTTGTGTGTGCGTTCTATATTTCAGTGTGTTTTCTCTAATTTTGCAACTCCTGTATATGCAAAACTAACTTAAATTCTGTAAATTGCTTACAGTCTGTGTGATATAACTTCAGAGTAGACATACTTTGGTCCTCATGCAAGCCAGTTTTTAATATTATCTATATGTCGTGCCACCAATAGATATCTTTATTTCCTTTTTCTGACAAAACATCACTTTTTAGTTTGTAATTCAGTACTGTGTGGATTTTGTAATACATACCTTCACTTCCACTGGTTTGACCCCTTTCAGCCCTCTGTTTACTCTGTAAATGCACATTAAAATTTGTTATGGTCTCTAGACAATGAATTATTTTAGTTTTGTGTATGCTGTGTTGGAGTTCAGATGCTGAAAGCTCTTTTAATTTGTGATGTTTATAGAGGATGAAGTGATTTGAACACTAGAGACTGTAAAATGCAGGTTTGCAGTCTAATACTGCATGTAAAGGAAGGTTAGAAGGGGAAAATAGACAAATAAAACAGAACATGGCTTAAAGGATATTCTTTTGGTAAAGAGTTTTAGGGAAGTGAATTTATTACACTGATAAACTATATTCGAATCACAGCTCCTTCTACATGGCCAAAGAAATATCTTTCTTTGCTTTTTCTGGAAGTAGATTGTCATTACTCATTGATATTCTTAATTAAAATACTTTATGTCTGTGAAGTGAATGTGAGAATTTTGCCGTTGAATGAAGTAATATGCATTACATGAATTACATTCATTAATGCAGGAAGGAAAAATTGCTACCATTTGCAGCTGCAATCAGGAAGGTTTTTTTCTTGTTTTCCTCCTTCCACTGATGCTGAACAATCCACACCCTTTCATTTATCAGCACAGACAATCACATATACCACATGCTTATTATGATCTATTTACAGCAGCGTTAAGTAGCTGCAGTGTGGTCAGCTGTGTGATTTCTCCTCATTTTGTAAGTAATGTAGAAGGAAGTAAAAAAGTATGTTTAATATCTCACCAGTCCATAGCCTACAGGCCTAACATTTTATTTCAAAATGCCCATAAGTCTGAAGTCTTCCCCTATTAATTTCAAAGGAGAAAGAACAAATAGTAGCATAGAGTCAAAGGGTAACACACTAACGCTTTGGAAGAGGATAACATATTTGTGCAAATCTTATTTCCCTTAACCATACATTCTGTACTATAAGCTTGACTGGGAATAATCAGTCTTTCTTTGGTTTTAGAAAAGTCTTAGCAGTAATAAAGAGAGTAAAAGTTTGGTCTAATACAGACAAATCAGGAATAACTGTCAAGAGAAAAAGGGAAAAAGTTATTTTATTTCAACATAAAATTAACGACCCACTAGGAATATTGTGTATTGAAAAGGTTTTGCTCCATAGTAATAGGAGTTTATCAGCCTACTGACAAAGAAAATAGAAACAGTCCCCGTTAAAGTATTCTGAATCAAAACCAATATTGTGTATTGAAGAGGAAGTAAACGAAAAAAGAGCCAGAGCTTTTTGAAGTCTCATTTTCTGAACACACCTATGGAACCAAACTTTCAGAACTCTGGAGGAAAGACTACATTTTCCCTGTGAAATAGATATCTATGACTGGATGCTGTGAGAGTCTCCCATGTGGAGTTTGGAAACCTCAGTTTCCATTGGTCTTAACCAGAACCAAATGCTTCACATCACACGTGTTTCATATGTTTACTGTATACATATGTCTTGTATGAATATTCCAGGTATGCACATAGTCATATAGACAACCTGCAGTGACATATGGCATTTTTCAGAAGCATTTTAGCCTCACATTGTTAAAGTTAGCCTCTGATTACTATGTTAAATTGATACTGTGTTTTGCTTTATGCTGTTAGCTGCTTAGATATAAATCACCACGTACTAGGAAGTAAGATTAAAGAACCAGCTGAAATTAAAAGCATAATTCTAGACCACTCGGACTAGTGTGATACAACACCTCAGAAGACATTACCAAGGAAAGTACCATATTGTGATCTGCTATTGTTCTTCAACAGTGTCAGAAAAAAATGGACAAAAGAAATCTGTAGGACTTTTGAAAAGTCCTTGCATGAGAAGCTAAGGGAATACAGTAGCTGTCCTTCTTCCCCACTCCTCAAGATAATAAACCCAAATTCTTCAGATGAGGCTGGTCCAGCCCTTCTGGTTGTAGATCTAGAGCCTAGCTTTACAGTTTCTGCCAATCTGTGTGAACGCAGTAGCAACATCTCCTAACAGGAGAAAGTATTGCATTTCTAAATTCTATGCTGTGTCTTAAGAGATGTTTTTCAAATCAGGAATCTGCCTGAAGCTCCAAGAAATTCCTGAAATGGAAGTTAAGCTGCAACAGCCTCTCTTTTTCATAAGAGTTTAGTTATGAATAATATTTGGTATAGGAATGGAACTACTGCCATTTTCTGTCCTGGCCCAGTTCTACTTTGGATTTAACACTAATAGGGAAAAAACTGGCTTAATTATATCCTTAAAAGCTCCATTGATTTAGGTATCATCTAAAAGGGCAACTTACATCTAGCAGTGGCAAAATCTCTCAAAACCCGATGTCCTTAACCTTTCTACAAAAATAATCTAGTTTTGAGGTGGTCATTTACACGACTTGTGCTTCTCACTTGGTGTCCCCAAGGCCTCATTGTATATGTGACTTTCTTCAGATTGTTCCAACAGTTTTTGTTTTTAATAGAAGAGTAAACATGGGTGAGTATGAAACACTTTTGTATTTCAAGGTATACGCCATCTAAATACAGCTCACACACTTTAAGATGTTATGTCTTGTGAAGCTAAAAAAAACATATTCCAACTCCATTAAATGTCAATGACAGCTTTTGTATTACATGAAAAAAAAATCTGTAGCATTTTTGTACTACTATCAAGGATTAGTACTGCTACAGAGCCTGTCCCATAAATTCTCCTCCTTTTCTACGGTTACCAATATTCTTTTAATCGCTGGAACTTCATGCATGCAAGTTGCTGCATAACATGTTTGAACTTTTCTTTCTTAATTGCCTTTTGTAGATTCTTCAAAGAAATTTATGGAGCAGGAGGGGTGCTCAGACCATAGATTTAAAAAAGCTTGGCAGACTAATTTAAGATTGACTGTTTGTTCCTCAGAACTCCTGTTAAGAAAGGTACTAGAAAATTTGAATGGTAAACACTGAATCTATCATGAATTATTGTTATTTCTTTTTCATTCTCAATATTGAATATTTATATTACAGCTCTACCCAAAGGCGAAGATCAGAAGTAGATATAAACATATGAGGCATCACAGCAAAAGCAATAGGACTGCTTGAAGGTTCATACCTATGCACGTAATTCAGTTCTGCTGTGATTTAGGATCAGAACACGCCCTAGAACCAGTTTTTCTCACATTCATTCTTTAAAGTATTTTTGCTTTGTTCAAATAAAATGAGGAAACAGTGGCCACTGCAAAAATCTGAATGCTTGCCTAATATTTTTCTGTGTTAAATATTTAACTTTTAATGATCTCTACAGTGATGTCATCATTTAATTCACCATTAAAAAAAAAAAAAAAAAAAAGACTGCACTGCTGCCAATCTTCAACTCCTTCCTCAAAAAAAGGAAGAGAAAACAATTCAAACCTTTGTTATTTGCAGGATTGGGAACATTTGTCCATGACATTACTATTGGTAAATGTCAAATGTTGTTTACAGAGCTAAAAGCATTAAGAACCAAGAATGGGATCAACATACTTTGCAATATAAATTTTTAAAGGTTAATCTTCCATGATTAGCTTAGCTAAACAATGCTAAGCACAAAGTAAATTGCTTAATGCAAGTCACCATAAATGGCTTCAGTCTTTTGTTCTGAGCTTCCTAAATATTGATTTATTTGATTTCACAGTCATAAAGTTTGCACATACATTCACATAGTTGAAAGATTACACATAGTTTTCCTAGTGCTCTTCATCTAAACAATATAGGAAGACAATAGCAAAGAAGAAAGTTAAATTTGTCTGTAATAATGAATCACAATCAGTTGGTAGAGTTACTTGCAAAGAAAGAGGTGCGTTTTCTTGAGAGTCAAGTGTAATTGCAATCTTATTTCATTTTCTCCTTTTTGTGGTATTCTTTTTTTGCCAACGCTTCAATCTAAAAAACAAGACAATACTGTATTTCTTACTACTCACTTCTTACAAGGTGACAGAGGATGAAATAATGTTGTCTTTGTTATGAAAGAACCCAGGGGAAAAAATAATCTTTTCATTTAACAACAATCTAAATGTTTACAGTCTCCTATCACCTCAAAATATCTCTGCTTGTAGGTTTACGGGGAAGGAGCAACAGAGAAAGTGTGTTGTGTTTCAGCTTGACTTCCCAGCTCTAAAAGTGTTCTCAGTTAATTGTCATCCTACAGCTAAGGACAAGACTCTTCTGTAAGTTTCACGAATACAGTAATTTTCCCTGTAACTGCCAGTGACAGATTGGTTTGAGTTTTGAAATGATAAATACTTGCAACTCAGAATATTTTTCCATACAGTTGTAAATGTTATGAGGAATGGCAACTATTAAAGCCATAAACGAGTCTGGAAGAATATCACAAACTAGCAATCTCTCAAAAGTTTCAAAATATGACAAACACTTTAATCAAAAAAAGGCTTTTGGTGGGATTTTCTTTTCGAGTTTTATTGTAACCCACTCTTATCCGTATGGCTATAAATACTCTGGATTTGAATTCCAACTATATTGTGGTGACAGTACAGAGGGCCTTCAGATGGAAGTAAATTAAATTTTCACTTATTAAAATGCTCCTTTACATTGACATTACAGCACAGAAAGAGGTCTTATGTGTATATGAGACTATTTACAGCGACAGCTCATAAGGAAGCCAAAATGTACGTAACAGACTATTAATTCCTTTCCTCTTTTTATATACCATGAAGTTGAAAAACAAGAGAGAAGATTCGGTTTGACAACCAGCTGCTTAAAATAAACTATTTCATTTTAATCTTTGAAGAAGCAAAGTCTCAAACATTCCTTATTAAAAAGACTTGTATAACTATGACCTTTTAAATTATATGTGGTTTAGATTTTTAAGCAAAGTTATATATATTATATATGAAATCCTTGTATATAAAATTGAGAAGGAAGGAGATGATGACTTCTTTTGTTACTTCTGGTAGAAGATTATGTTAATTGCTGCTGATTGTTTTCAATATCAAATTATTTAACAGACCCTTCAAATCATTGGCAACTCTACTTCTTAAAAAAATAGGTGCCAAATTTTCTTATCACCTGCACTACACTTCAGTTTTTGGATGTTAACCAACACTGGTTCAGGTTTCAAAAATGTTGCTTATTCACCATAAGAAAAGGAGGAATTCACACTTTATTAAAAATAAATGTCAATATATTTACTAAACCACCTCAATGTCTTTTTCTTTGGTGAGTAAGACACGAGATATATTACTGTTGTTCATATGTGGCATCACCTCAATGGGGCTAAGCACTGACAAAAAAGACGTGGAAATGTGGATCCTAGTTGTTTCACCTACTAATTGGATTGTGGTGTAAGAGACAGAAAACAGAAGGCGCGATTCTTTCTGTTTCTCTACAACAGCCAACAGTGAAGGATCTTTACAGGGACTACCAAACCAATTCACTGCTGTAAAAAATGACATTGATAGTTCAACTCTGCAATAAGGTGAAACACTCAATGAAATTAAATGCAATTTCTCTAGCAAAATGCAAAGGTTTTTCTTCCAAAACTATGACTCTTTCAAGTGATCTGAAAGAAGGTCTTGTAATTAGGGCTTTGAACAGGGAAAGGTTTGTCTACCTTTTGCAACTGCACAATGGCAACCCCAAAGAGACTGTCAGCTGCCTCCCCTCCACCATCACTGCCCTACACTTGATATCATTGATGAGGGCACTCAGGAGATGAATATATACTACATAACAATAATTTTCTATACTTAGAAAAAGATTTTTTTGACTATTTTTAGTTTTATAGCAGAAAAATCTTATTACATTGTTTAGTTAATTTTCTTTTTAAAAGTAAGGCAATGTTTACATAAATTCATAAGTATTGTAGATTGTTGTTTTTTAAAAAAGTAGTTCTTAGCACTCAAGGTAACAGAAAGGCTTAAAAAGTGACCCAATAGCATTCTAAAGCTGTGTATGTGTCAAGAGCTACTTGCATTAATGGAAACGAACAAACAAAAACCTCCTGGTCTGGAGTTCATTCTAATCAGGTATGAGAAATGCTGTGGAAAGGAGGCGGCCAGGAGAAAGCCGTTGGAGTGATTCTGGTGATGGTGATCTGATCTTTGTCTTTAACCTTTCCAGTATACTTCTTGGACCCAGCAAGGGAATAAATTGTGAAAGGACTCATTATTCACATGCAGTCGCAGAAATAATGTATGCAATACTACTGACAATCCTGTGCAAAGCACAGGACCTGCTGAGTTTACACAGCGGCACTGTGCACACGGGCAGGATATCTGGCATTGCCTGAATTCTAGAAATACTGAATGCCTGGTATGTACTGGAGATCTCATCACACATCACAGAAGGAGCTGCTAGATATAGGCTGCTCCCGCCTCTGGATGGGATTTGTCTAACTAGAAAAGTTGTTCCCTTTCTAAGGCTCCTAACCTATAGGACAAATAAAACATAGAATACTGAAAAATAAAGAATATTGAAAAAAATTCCTCAGGAGTCTCCCTTACTTTCTGTGTTTGTGATTGACACTCCTAAGATGGAAGTTCAAGAAAACTGCTCTCCTCAGCTATAACCTCTACAGACAGACTTGAAGAATACTGTTTCACCTGAAGTTTACAGCCCAACTTTATTGCTTTCCCTTTTGAAAGGTATGTCAACATTTAAATAGAATATAAGCAAATAAAGAGAAGCAAAAGAGGCGCAGTGTGCCAAAATCCTTGCTCAAAACAATATGAAACATAGATTATCAAGTATATCTAATACTAAAACAAACTCTTAATGGACACATTAAAGAGTCACTGGTTTATCATCATGAACTTTAGGGAGACATCTGGGAATTTATGCTGTATTATTCATTTGTTTCAAAAAATAACAACCTTAGAGCTGCTTGTAATTTGGTAAATTAAATGCTATTTAGTATAGTTAACTATAAATATAAACAATATAGGTAGCTAAGACATTTTTCATTAAGATGTACACAGAACACACAGAATTATAGAGATACACCTGCTAATGGTAACACAGTTCTTTTTCTCAGCAGATGGATGAAGCAGATGGATGACTTGTGTTTTCTTCACACTTTTCCTACTCATCAGTAGTTGCCAGCAGTAATATTAATGTCTACCCTGGAAATATATAAATGCAGTGATTTTTTTTTTTATTAGCCACTTTTCCTTCTTCATCAGACTAGGCTTTTCGTAGTCCTCAGAAATAAGTAGCACGTAAAAAAACACAGGCAGTTGTACAGAAGTATGGGGGCCTTCAAGTATTTTCACTGGACAAATAAAATTAGGCTAAACATTTCCTTAGGAAAAGAAAGACATGTTATTCTGTAAGATCAGTTTGTTATATACAAGTCATATTTGAGACAGTGTTCAGAAAGATTTGCCATCACATATGCCACGATGAAGGCTCTACTTGAAGCATTCCCATTGCAAAATTCTAAAATATCCTATTTGTCCTCATTTTATGGTGGATTTCTGTATTGTATTCTGTATTCTGTTTCAGCACTTTAAGCTACTAAGCCATACAACATTGCCGAAGTGGATGAGAAGCACTTGCACTATCATCTATTTCACTGGGTCAGCTTTGAGGGCTCTGAATTCCTAGCTGTAGGGTGGTAACAAACAGGTGGAGTGGCAGAAATGTTTTAAAACAGTCACAGCTATCTCTGGTCATCCAAAAAAACCCCAATTGACCATCTGGGGGGATTTCAAAGGAATGTTATTCAGGAAGCTGGCACAAGATCTGCTGATGAACGAGCATACAAAGCACCTAGTGTAGGTGAAGCTATGCCGATGGAAGAACACAACACTGGGGAGGCAAGATGAATATGCCAGCAACTCCTTTGCTCTGTCCAGGTTCCATCTACTGTAGAGGGCTCTTCCAGTGTCACTTATATTAGCACGGGTATAGGTTTCGAAGGTTCATTACACAGGCAAGGCCTTAACTAATCTGAACCTAACACAGGAATGGTTTGTTTCTGTACTAACTGTAGACATTCCAGAGAAAAACTGGTGCTCAATGTGACAGGATCAATAAAAACACCATCGTAGTGGTTAATGGGTAAACAAGCAGAAAATATATTATGACATATATGAAGCAAAATACATAATAAACTCTGAAAATAATAAAATGACTTGACACATGTTTCTGCTGTATGCTGCTGAGGAATACTACATGCAGGTTTGGACTCATCTTCACTAACAGCACCGACACCAGAATGTGGCAGTGAGACAGAGCCCTACCTCAAAATGGAGCTGTGATGGCTGAAGCCCCTGTATTCTAAGAAGTAACTGTATGAGTACTTAAGATAGATAGCAAAATTCCAAGTGAAGCTGGACACTTGTAAAGATAATAATAAAATCTACAGATCCAATAGAAGAGTTTAAAAGGCTTGTGTGGGTGTGTGGCCAGCAGAACTAGGGAAGTGATCATCCCCCTGTACTCAGCACTGGTGAGACTGCACCTCGAATACTGGGTTCACTTTTGGGCCCCTCACTACAAGAAAGACATTGAGGTGCGGGAGTGTGTCCAAAGAAGGGCAACGAAGCTGGTGAAGGTCTAGAGAACAAGTCCTATGAGGAGCAGCTGAGGGAACTGGGGCTGTTTATCCTGGAGGAAAGGACGCTGAGGGGAGACCTTATCGCTCTCTACAACTACCAGAAAGGAGGTTATGGTGAGGTGGGTGTCGGTCTCTTTTCCCAAGTAACAAGTGATAGGACAAGAGGAAACGGCCTCAAGTTGCACCAGGGGAGGTTAGGTTGCATATTAGGAAAAATTTCTTCACCAAAAGAGTTATCAAGCACTGGAACAGGCTGGCCGGGGAAGTGGTTGAGTCACCATCCCTGGAGGTATTTAAAAGACCTGTAGAGGTGGCGCTTAGGGACATGGTTTAGTGGTGGACTTGGCAATGTTAGGTTAAGGGTTGGACTTGATGATCTTAAAGGTCTTTTCCAAACTAAATGATTCTATGGTTTTATGATTCTATGAATCTTCATGTTTCAGGACTGAATGTAACAAACATCTACTGGTGGTGAGGAATAAAATAACCTTTAGGCACATTATTCCATGAACGCATTATTCTCTGAGATTTCCTTTGCCTGTCTCTGAGAAGCGTATAGATATGGCTACTACTGAACACTAAATACTGAACTAAGTGGACGCCATTACATGCCACAGAAATGAACAGTGCAGAGATTTCAGAGATTTTTCTGGCTGGGAACATGGATAGGACCATGACCACAGCTAAGACTGTAAAGCTGTAGTATGCCCTTTTAAACTTCCCCAACGATAAAGTCTTGTTTCAAGATTTTAAAGTTTTTTACACTATAACTCCTACACCCCAAGAGGTATCTTTTGAAGAGAACTGTGAAAACCAAGAATTTTTTCATAGCCTTCTCTGCAGTACTTTTCAAGCTCCTAAAGGAAGACTTCGGTGGTTTATGAACTTAAAATAATTAAAAACAATTTACTCCCAGCAATTCTTAGTGGGAAGAAAGGTAGATGTGGTGGTTACTTCAATACATCACAAGTGGAGCATTAACCCTAGCACTTTAAGGCAGTGTAACTGAGACTTTTTATTTTTAAATTCATAAGAAGTTGTAATGAAGTTGATTGATAGTATTATTTTGCTGTGGCTGGAAGTACAAGCAAATAATTGTCACATGCCAAGAAATCATAAAAGTGTTAACTCAGCCAAAGACATTGGGCCATACTGCTAACTACACAGTACCCTATCTAGGAGAAACATACCTTGTATTGACTTTTAAACTGATTTCTATCCTCACCATGCAGCACATATTTTAGCAGAAATAAGCAGTCTAGCCTTAATCCTAATGCAGTTACAACAATCTTGTCACTGATTCACTTGAACAAGAGAGAACGGTCCATGTATGAAAACAGAGGAATGTAGAAATTAATACATAAAGATCAAACACAGGTTGATTGGCAGAAAATTTATCATCACTACCAGCTCCTGTCTTTCTTGCAGGATCTACCAAGGAAGCACATTTTTGCCTTTTAGTATCCCAAGCTGCTAATCCTTTTCCTCACCCGCCCCCTTCATTTTCTGTTCTCTTCTCGTTCATCTATTGTAAAGGAAGGTATAAATATGATGTGCTCAATTATTAATCATGTATCATTCAAACCTGGCAAGCAGCTTCAGAAATAAAAATGCAGGGAAGACTTAGAATTAAATCTCATTTCAGAAGTTTTACCTAAAAGTAGCTGGTTCCTGTATTAGCCACATCCTGTTGACTTTTACCACTGAAGTACCAGGCTGGAATTCTAAGTATTCATAAACTGTAAGAAATACTCACTTTTTAAAAAAAATAATTGAATGAGTGAAGCCAGCCCAACCCAAACTCAGGTGCTTTCCTCTGCTGCACTGGTACAAAGAAACTACTGTCTGTTGAAACTGCATGTCAAGTTATTCAGTAATAGGATTTCTTTGCCCAGATTACAGAGGACTACATAGTCTACTTTTGGGTGGCCAGTTTGAAGAGGCCTGATTAGAATTTACTAAAACACTCTTTCTGCATTGTAAAAGATCAGATTATTTAAAACGTCACCAACATAGCACCCACTAAAACTAAGAACAAACAAGCTCCATTTACTTTTGAAAATACAGGTCAATTCTGAGAGAGGGACGAAAGGAGAAGTGGGAGAACTGGAACTGCTGTTGCCAATAGTAAGGGCAAAGTAGGACACTACATTCTTAGGGTATACTTTTTTCCTAGTCTCTCTTCCATAAAGAGCATCTTCTTATTACATAAGGAGACATTGCTTCCCTTGACTCTCAGACTGGATACAAACGACAAGGTTTTAGTAGTTCGGGGGCTGCAGCGGTGGCCTCTGTGGAAAGAGGTTGAGGACTCAGCCAGTTCCAGCCAGCTCTGCAAGAGATCCACCACTGGCCAAAGCTGAACCCATCAGCCACATGTGTGGTGCCTCTGGGAAAACATATTTAAGAAAGGTCAGGCAATACTGGGGAGAAAAAGGAGGAGGGAACAAAAGAGTAAGAAACAACAAAGGGAACACCAAGGTCAGAGGAGGTGCTCCATGGAAGAACAGGTACATCCCTGAAGGGACTACAGCCCGTGGAAAGCCCTCACCAGAGCAGAGGAAAAAAGTGAGAAGTAAGGAGCGGCAGAGGGAAAAAACTATGTACTGACCATAACTCTCCCCACCCCCCAACAACCTTGCATGGTGCGTTGCCTTGCTGAGGGGACTGAGTGTAACCTACGGCAATAAAAAGGAGGAAGGAGAGGAATTTGGAGTGAAGTTGAGCATGGAAAAAAGGGAAGGAAAGGTGTTTTCCCTAAGTGTGTAAATGTTTGGTTTATTGTTCTTTTCTTTCCAATACTGAAATCAGTAATTACATATTTATTTTGATTGTCAATAAATTAATTTACCCCAAATCAAGTCTGTTTTGCCCACAATGGTGATTGGTAAGTGATCTTCCTGTCTCCATCTTGATCCAAAAGGTTTCTCATTCCTGTTCTTCCTCTTCTTCCCCTGTCCCACTGAGGAGGGGGAGTCAGAGAGTGGCTGAGTGGGAGTTTGGTTGCCAGCTGGGACCAACCCATCACAGCTTTCCTTGTTCTGGAAAAGAAGAGTGAAAAAAGAAAAAAAAATACAGTCTTCTCACATATTCTCAGCTGCAGAACGCATGGGATGACGTGTGACTGACTTTTCTTTAATTTCAACAAAAACTTTCTGGTTGTGTCTAAGGTTTTTGGTAAATGTTCTTGAGTGCAGGATTGGATCTCAGAGGCAAGTGACTCGAAGTCCTGTGTGAGACACTTCCTAAACTATGTCTTCCTGCCTGGTTCATTCCAGGTTACAGCAAAACCCAAAATGTAGGCATTGTTTAAGCAGTCCAGGAATTTGCATTCAAGTGCAATCGCAGATTGATCTAATCCCTATCCTATGACCAACAAAACAGGCAATACCAATAAAAAAAATCCCTTCATTAGTTGTTATGCGAAAAGGAAAGATATGAGAAAGAAGAATGATATTTCAAGTCTTTCAAGTAATACAGTGACCAGATTAAATAATTACTAAACCCCAAAAATATCACTAGCCAAGAAAGGGCATTTAGAAGAAATAGGGAACTGGTTACATTTAGAATTTAGTCTTGAAAACACAAAGTCTCAGGTCTTTAAATGACTATATACTTGGGCCACAGTTTTTCCTCGGTTAAGCAAGGGACTTCAACAATGCTAAGAGAGAATTTTTTAGCTGGTAGGAGGTTTTTCAGTGTCAAATTCTCCTCTTAGAATCTGTTCTGAAGCAGATTTTGTAGTGACAAGCAGCAGGCATCATGAATTGCCTCCTATACTGCTATAACATGAGGTTCAACTTTTCTTCAGAGTCATTCTGAGCAGTGATAATGATGGTGTTAAATAGCATGGGGGAAATCACTAAAATCTACTGATCTCTCAACTTAATTTCTCACATGGGAAGTTTTCCTCTATACAATATTTTTCCTATACCTTGATGAGATGAAGTAACACAAAGCTTTCCATTGAATAAGATCATGAACTGTCTTTGGTTGCTTTCCAGGGTTGTAACTTTGACTTAGTATCCAGTTTGGCTATCTTGCAGTTTATCATTGGCCATATATCACTTCTTTATTTTTCTTTCTTTATTAATACTATTTCCTATTAATAATAATGGTGATTTACATTCATATAGTCCGTTCTCTTATGCAGTCCTAATGTACTTTAGAAACTATACATTAGAATCACTTTATCCTGCACTGAATTTTATCCACATCTCAGCTGAAACATAACTATCTAGTAACATTCTGCAACACCTTCATAGTGGTTTAAAACAGAAGAGATCAACACATTAAGATGAAAATGCAAGAATAAGTTTTCAAATATACACAAACTAAGTAGCTAAATTAGAATAATCATCAGTACACTATCTTCACTCTTACAGAGAGCACCAAGGAAAATTTATTAATCATTAATAGGCAGAAGCTTTTATTTTATTTGTCATTTTACTTTTATGGCTTACCATTTATTAAACAGATCATTTTTTCATAGCAAACATTTACCATTCATTTGTAAGATATTATACTTATTTCCTTCTTTAAGGTTAGAAAATTATCGCATTAAGATACTGCCTTATGGTAACTTTGAAAATACAGACTCATTCTGGCAACAACGGTACAGCACCAGTTCCAAAACAAACCCAGCTTTCAATATTCAGCGTTGGAGTGGCAGGCATGACTTGTTTCCATCAGTATCTTCCTAATTCTAAGATCAGAATGAGTGGATATTTGTTTAATACTAAAATAATACCTATAGCCCTGGGTCATACAGTGCCTACCTATGTACCTGTATAAAGCTACATCATCTTCACTGACAGCACCCAGCTGTATATATTATGGAAACTCAGAGTTGCTTACTAGCTTGTTTAGTTCTAACTGGTGAAGAATCCAAATCAGCCGTAATACCAACATACTGTTAATAAAAATCAATGAAGTTCACCACCTGAAAAAACAGCTATAACAATTTGCTCTTCTATCTTAAAAAACACACAAGTTTTTACATAAAATAACTCTAAAATATTGGAGTATTTCTTAAAAATACTGAGTATGTCAAACTCAAAAGAAGAGAAAAAATCTTACTTCAAAAACCATCATCAAGAAAAATTACAATCAACACAATTTATTTCTACTTTCTACTTTGTGCAATACTATGGCTTAATAGCACCTATCAATTGACTGCTCTAAATTTATCTTTTATTTCTGTATCTATCTACATGTACAGCTAGGCTAGAAATGGTTCAATGAACAGAGTATGCACTATATGGCAAAGGCTTTTCTAAGTCATTATTTACCTGCACAACTCAAAGTCCTTATTATTTGACAGCTCAAAGCCTTTTTTCTTTTAGCACTCATTTACCGAATGTAACTAGAAAGTCTCTTTCGTTAGAGGCTTTTAGAAGCAGATTAGGCAAACAGTTATCAGAAAGTTTGTTGTACAATTCATCCTGTATTGGAGCAGAGGACTGAACTCAGTGACTTTCAAGATCTCTTCATCCCACATGCTAGGCTTTTGCAAAAGTTAACAACAAAGTCAAATGTTAGAGATGACTTTGACAACTTTGGGCATGAACCAATGCCATGTCATATCAATGATTCTTCAATCAATTACATACTATATAGGATTAAGCGACACAACAGTGATTATTCTAATCCATATTTTTACAGTCTTTTATATCTTTTATCATTATAGAATAAGTTGTCAAAGAGATGATGATAATAGATATTGCAAATACATTTAAAAATATATTTGGACACATACATACATTACAGAGTATCAGACAGCAATGTGTAATCTAAGTTGTCAAATGTGTTTTGAAAGCTATGTTTATAACCCAGAGAGCTGCTCAGTGATTTGTTGAAGGGCAGACATCTGGATCATTATAGTATCTGTATGAACAAAAAATAGAGAGTTGATTTCACAGCCGTTTTTGACCTCTCTGAATAATTTCAATCTGACTATGCAAAAACTCTTCCCCAAGCAGACAACAGCATTGTACCCATGTCAATTATTGTAGGCAGTCAATGTATGGCTGCTGAATAAGTGATTCAGTCTTTACAGAATTGGTATTTAGATCTGGCATCTGTTTTTCTTGGCTTCTTTCTCTGCTGACTCTGCCAGCTTCTTAATCTACCTCCCTTTCTTTCTCTTACATACATAGACATTTTTCCTTTGCCTCTTAATTTTCGGCAGCAAGCAACACATTGAAAGCAACACATTGACCTGTCTGCTTTTCTGTGATCACGTTTTTTCAGCTGCAGTGTGCAACTCATTCTATAATTCCAACAAGGATGTTTCAAGTTTTAGCATATTGTTTCATTTTGGTTCCCCGTGCCATTGCTCCATACACAAAGGACTGTGAGACAAAATACAGAAAGGTCTGAATTCACCGTAAAGGGTAGAATACTTGGGGTAACAATAGGAATTTTTCCTCCCAAGTGCATATTCCTTAAACATATGGTTAAAAAAGTGTTAGAACACCATAAAAGACATTCAAAACCTACAGCTTCAAACCCAGAAAGGCTGCAGAGGCATCAAAAGACTTGCTAATGATAGGTTTCTAACAGGGTTTTCACAGCCATTTCATCACTTCCTTCTCTTTAATTTAAAGAAAATAAGGGCCACTTCATCTATATGTATCCTGAGAACCTAAACAGCTATCAAACTTAGGCCCATCAGCTGCCTAAACATCTACAGACAATGCCAAATCTATCCATGGTACAGAACAATATGAGGTAACGCAACTCAATACAGAGTAATAGTACTTAAAACTGTCCAGAATCTAGCAGTCTCCTCTGTCATCTACCCAGCTTCAGGCACAGTAGTTTAAAAAGTAAGCACATTGATAGTGGCTAAGGTCAGAGACAAAATACAGGACTAAAAGGCCCTCAGCTCTCACCCTGAAGGGCATTTTTTATGTTAATCCAGAACTCTAGTTAGGTAACCTGACAAAAAAATCTCACTCAACCAGTTAAGGTCACTAAATTGAATAGATTCCAGCCACCATGTGGAACAACTCTAATCATATGGCAGCTGTATTCACTGTTCACTTTAGTGTTACGAAGCAAAATATTTGCATTCAATGTAAACAGAAAGAGAAGACAGTTCAAAATTAAGTCCTTGGAAATGGAAAACAGAAGAACAATTGGTAATGATGACCATTATGACCAACATTTTCTACACAGATGTACATGCAGGTGGCTCACAGACATGAGTAGAGGAGCTGAAGCCACGTTTTTGGGAGGGATTTTGGAGAGGGCCGAGGGACTGCTTCCCATAATAATGAGAGGATGGAACAGAATTGCTAGAGGTATCTGTTTTGCAAGGATCTTGTGTAATGATTATTCCAATGCCATTGAGCTCTTGTTGTCACCACCAGGACAACTCCAAAAGGAGCTTTGAGAAAAATAAAATCTTAAGAGACTAAGGAAGGTGACTCTAACGACCTATTTTATTGCTACTTATCTGGCATTGATTCAAGAAAGGTCACAAAATTCTTGAAAACATGCTTAATTTTCTGTGGAACCTTTCAATAAAGTCAGGGCAAAAATTAAAGGAAGTCTTGAACTTTCTGAATCTTTTAGAGACTTCAGAAAATTATTATCTCCTCATTTCAGTGTACGCCTGCCTCTTCGACTCTTATCCACAGAAAAAGAGCCAACAAATTCATAATCACCAGCAGTATAAAGAGTATATTTTCCTATTTTTACCTGTAGTTTTGATACAACTTCACCTAATCAGTCACCTACCCCTCTGATTTTCACAAATCCCTTCCAATTTATAGCATATTACTGAATCCTGAAGTATAAGGCCTCTTGAGTCAACTACATCATCTTCTACTGGGCTGCTCAATTAAACACCACTACTTTTTCATGTGCAAATAAAGGAGTTTTTTTCATTGTTTCAACACTTGCTAACCCTGTGCTTCTTTCTCTTATTTAAAGAAGTTGATCTTCATTAGCTTACAAACTTAATGACATTTGAAATGCCACGCCATTCACTTTCAGCTCTGAAAGTAAAATATCAGGGTTGACTTTGGGAATTCCATTAAAATCCAATAACCCAACTCTTACATTCCGTGTTTGCTCTGCTACTCTGCACATGAAGGAAGAGAACCTCTGCAGATGTCTACTTTACACAACCACATGTAGTAAAGGTATGCTTTCCCCTCCTGTCCTTCCCCAAGTAAAATGAACTTGTACTCTTAACCCAGCAACATTTCTCTGTGTGTGACCAGTATGCCTTGCTCCTGACCCCTGGTAATATTCTGCCAAGGACCCCCAAAAGAAGTCTGTCGCCGTAGTGTTGGGTGACACTGTGTATCTGTCTGTTGCACCTCATCTTTGAACACTATGGGATGTAAATTCCAATATTTCATAGAGCATTTTGTAATCATTAGGACATGCTTTTAGAGAAAAGTGGAACTACAGAAAAGGTTGGTAAGAGAGGAGAATCAAACAAGCCCATAGGACGTTTGGCTTGACAGACTTAAGAATTTTCTTCCATCTGCCAAGAGAGCAGTTAAATACAATAAAATTAATCCCTGACAGCTTATCTTAGCAAAATTTTCCGGAGCTTTTAAGTTCTCTTTAATAAAAACATTTTTAAGAGGCATGCCATCATTTCTTACTCTCCAAATGAGTTATTCATTGACCTTTACTGACTACGAGCAATCCTAGTAACATTTCAAATGCTATCAGAATATTTATTTTATTTTCCAGCACTACCTTTTCCTGTTTTTGCTACTGGATATGACATTACAGAAAATGCAACAAGTAAAAATAATATGCAGAAAATTCTCTTTGAGAAGCCAAATCATATTCAGAAGACCGTTCCCAAGAGAAATAGCTTTGAATTCAGGGGAGAATTCTTATTCTCTTCAAATCTTTCTTTTCTGTCTTATGTATATTCCCATCACTCTTGCAATTCCATAAACTATGGACTGAAATTGTATTAACCTTTCATAGACAGTATACTGATGAGAAAGAGAGAAGGATCATCATTCTCTTGCCGTTTCCATGTTGTGATTTCTTTGTTAAGATCCCTGTAACTCCATCACCAGTGTTATTTATTAAATAACAAGATTAATTAATAATAAGACCAGGCTGTTTCACCTTGGCTAACATTCATAGACCAATATGGTTCTTCTGATGTTTATGGAAGTTACATATTAAACATAATTATATTTAAAGAACTCAGGTTTACACAAATAGGCAAAGTTTGCTCTGCCAAGTCTCTATTTTTAACTGAAATGAGTTAAACAGTGCTCATTCAAAGCAAAATCAATTTCTTGTAATTTGTCAGCAACTTCTACATGTGACAGCAATGGGTGGAATTATTTTTACCTGTAAAAATATACTACATCTTGCTTTATAATATGTCTATAATATTTTACTTTTTTTTTTCCTGTGGTTTAACCAACAGCAGTTTGCCAAATTGATATTATGGTCTGTAAGTCCCAAGCCTAGTCCTCAGCTACAAGCAAGAGTAACTCTGAATCCAGTTGAACAATAGCAAATTACAACCTCAAGGTCTCATTCTCTCTTAACCATTTAGAGTTTAGAGTGAGACTTTCACCTTAAAGACCCAGATTGATTTCAAGGTCTGATTTGCTTCTGTTACCTGTGTCTTTTTGTGCAGTTGCAAAATTGCAAGACCTTGGTGCCAAGTTGACAACATCACTGTAAGCAAAGGACTGTGCATTATGAAGCAATGACCATGGGGAAGTTCTGCTGAATTGTAGGCATTTATAATCTTCCACATCTGCCAGATTCTTCTTTTTAACTATTAAATATGCATCTTCTCTGTCATGGTACAAATACAGCTTTTTGATTTTTTATGTTACTGAAGTTATATTATTCATCTTATACTACACATCCTAACTCTTAGGACTCCTCTATATCTTGCATGTTCTGCAACCAGATCTATAACACATCTTCTCCAATCATCCTTTCCCACATCTGATTTTTTTCTCTCATTTACATAATGCTCAAAGATAAAATTGTTTTCCTCCCTTGAATTTGCATATTTTAAGTTTAACTTGATTAGTTAAATTGGTATTTTTCTGCTAAATCTGAACGATTACAATTAAGCACAGCAAGAACGATATTCATTTTTTCCCTGGTGTTCTTGAAGTTCAACAAGTCCTACTGCAGCAATTAGCTGGTATGCTCCTCTTTCTGCCTTTTCATAATCAGCTAGCATTTCAGGATTTTTACCCAACAAACAGGCTCTTAAGACAAAAAATCCACTGTGTATTCACAAAAGCTTCCTGCCTCTCTCTTTCTGAAACTGTGAAGACCTCTTCTGTGCTGTATTATGAAAAAGGAAGTACCATGAACCATAGGTAAAATACATAATTATTTATTTGAAGCAACTGCCTACAGATATTATAGTAGTAGGATGCCACCAGTTCTTCTTTTACTGCCTTCTACTTTCTGCGGAAATGGAGTCCAAGTGGGCTATAAAAATCAGTGTGGTATTTCCTGAACAGAAACATAAATAGAAAAGGCAGGAGATTTGCTTAGCTGTTAGCTGAACTCTAAATTTATGATTTTAAGTAGTAATAATCAGGTCAGGATCTATAGATACATTTAATTTAAAAGAATGTACATTCTATTGCAATAGAAGAAGCAAAATACTCAACTGATGGCTATACTTTGCTATGGTGAGCATCTTCTACAGAAATGCTTAACCAAATCATACCTCCGTAAGAATGGCACCTTCCATAAGCTATGGTATGTGTCAATATCATTTTGGAGGAGGGCTTGGGAGAGGCAACTGGGCTACCATTTGAGGACCTACAACTGCAGAGAACCTGGGAGTAAGACATAGCTAAAGAAATTCAAGGTAGTTGTATGTATTGACTCTCTCACATGAGTCCCCGGGAAAGATTTTCACTTCTTATGGGTAGCGGATGGTGAAAAAAAAAAAATAAAATTTCCTGAAGGAGATAATTTGGTTATTTGATATTAGCATGGAATTTACATATGGAAATCAAGTTCTAGAAAATATTCAAACTTTGCAAGGGGAAAAAGACATCGATTTGCATCCAATCTGTACAAATTCAGAACTATTTTATAATTTTAATACACATATTCTACCCATTCTAGCAGAACAGTGAAAACTATGAAGAGCAGAAAATTGAGGTTTTGTTGGACAACTAAGGCATGCTGAATTTCAGCATTAAAGGACAACTGAAGGTAACACAGGAGCTACTTATTAATGAAGACTGAATAACATTTCTGTGATAATTTAGTCTAATTTTAATTTAGAAAACTTCCTTAATTTAATTCTTGTTTAAACTACAGCATATCTTTTTAAGAAAAAAAAGGAAGATCTGATCTTGATAACAAAATAGCTAGTGACCATAGCTCCTGCTAAATTGCCCTGGTGTTTAGGGAAGCCATGATCCACAGTCTAAAACCTCATGCATCTTATTTCCAGGATACATATATCAAATTTTATTTTTCTAGGCATTGTGCCTCCTTGCACATCATCTCAGTTTTGAGGATCTGACTGGGAAGAAGAAATTGAGAAAGCCTCTAAGGTTCAAGACATTAAGAATTAACAAATACATAAAATAAAACATCTCCCAATTATACTAGCAAAATTATCTGTTCAAAATAAAAAACAAACAGATACTATCTCATCACTTCGAGAGAACTGCAAAGTAAGTGATGGCTTCATTTTATATCAGTTAAAATGTGAACAGCTTTATATGAAGCTTTACTTAAAAGCATACTCCACAGATTGATTTAAAAATGTGAAAGACACGAATTACTGGCACAATCCATCTGAAAAAAATTTCGCAATGTTCAGGTCACTCACTGCCCAGTATACGCTCCAGCTGTGCAGAGGCTTACAAGATGCTAGCTGGTCTTTCAAGTACAGTTCCAACTCCATATCATAACTCATTTCTTTTACTGTTAACATCACGTGCAAAATCAAGGGCAGTCACTCCTGAGGAGTGATTATAAGAACCCAAGGCTGAGCAGATATATCTTAAAAAAACCAAAATACTTGAGTGGATATCAAAGAATTTATTCCAGTATTTGAGCAGTGAAATTTAGTCCAGTAACCAGTATGTCACACTGCTATCACTCAAGAGTAGTATCTGACTATAATACATCCAGTACAGTCACAGTGATTATCCAAGGTGTATCCAGCTTTATGCAAAACAGAGGATATAGAACAATTTCATAGATCACTTTTCCTCTTCCCCAAGTTCTTCATGATCTCAAGCATTTAAAGACATGTAAATAACCACGGCCAAAAAAATGTTTAGACACAGAAGCACAAAATGTTTTCATAACTTTTTTTTACATGCTTTGCATGTAATTGATATATTTGCTTAAAACTGCTCTTCTGCTAATCAGTTGCACCCGTATACATTTCCTCTTTCTTTGCTGCAAAAGATTTGACTACGAATAACAGCTCTGCCACATTTTATTCAATGTGGCAACATTCCTAATTCTAGAGACAGGAAGCTCTGGCACTCTCCTGATGATCTATTCATAGGAGGTTCCCTGTATTTTTATATATTTACTGTGAAATATAATTAACTCTTTGCATTGCAGTACGAATTCTCAAGAATGGGATCTCTCCCTCAATAGTTAGGTTCCCCAAACTCTGATTCTTATTCTGGTAATTCTCTTCTTTTGGAAGAAATTGTAATATTTTATAGAAGACATCCCCAATCTGAATGGAACTACTGGTATCTCACAGGTTTTGCAGGCAGCACCATCTTACCCACAGTCCACTAAACGCATTCTTGGTCATTGTCAGCATTCTGTTACTGGTAAGTAGCTAAGTGAGTATCTACTTCTTAGGTCCCGTACTTCCCTTGTGTTTATCAACATATCTAACTGGTCCACTTAATTTTGTAGAACAGAAGCAATAATTTCTTTTGTGGTTGACAAATTTGCCTGTTTTTCTAGGAAGAAAACTCCATGTTGATATTCCACTAACAACTGCAGTATGAAATGGAAACCATGTTTCCTAAACAATGGGAATTTTTTTTTAGGTTTTCTTTCTACTTTTATAGTGTTCCCTTTAAGAATAACAACACAAATTGGTAGTAACAGCTGCCTGAGTATGAATCACAAGCACTAACCCAATGAAAAAGGGTGTGTAACATTTAGCAGAGCCAGCTTTCAGATGGTGATTAGTGAACTGCTTCTGCACAGGTATGGTGTAAATTGCAGTGCAACTGCAATGACTCAGGACCCTTCATGATGGTTTGCTTTCCCATTCAGAAATTCTGTAACAACCAATAGTCATTACATACGTGCAAGATGGAAAGATCCCACAAGTTTATGCTAGTGCTGCAAATCCAGAAGCTGATGTTCAAATGGGTATAAGTAGTAACTACTTCACTTACTACATTAACCCAAATTTTAATTAATATGCTGCATTTGTCTTGAGAGTTCAACGTACTTCCACAAGGTGGAAAGATCTAAAATTTTCTCTAATGCTTTTCTGTCTGCCTAATGATTGTCCCAAAACTAGCCTATCTAATGGTTCCATGGTCTGACTAACATACATGATCTGGCAGTAAAAACAAGTTTGCAGGTTTTCAAGATCATTGTATGGTAAAATCACTTCAGCTTTTAGGGTTCTGATGTCTTGCATTTTACTCACCAAAAAAAGCTTCATACTGCACAACACAGAAAACCTGTGTTATCCCTCTGTAGATGGCAGATCCTCATAATGCCAATTACCACAGGGGGGCTTGTGTACAGATGACAGTACGTATCTATGTATGTATAGGATGGAAACAACACAGATGAGTCCATATGTAAATCATGCGAGTGAACTCACAGACATTAGTCAACAAGCAAGTATAGCCTGTAGTGTCAATATACTCTTACTGATATTGAGAAGGAGCACAATTCTCACAACAGTTTCTCCAAAGTCAGCAGAACCAGCTGTGGAGCAAAACAGCATAAAACACAAATGTGGGGAACTAATAAGTTATAGAAAAAAATTAAGGGTTTTGGCTCAGAAATTAAGATTTTAGAGTATTACGCAATTCTTATTAAAATATGCTACCTCATCAAAACCTGGAATCAAAAAAAAAACCAAAACCAACTCCCATGTGTGGTTTCAGTGGCATTGTTCAAAACAATCTTCATTTCAAATAAGTCAGAAGATACTGTCTACATCAGCAAACACAACTGCCTATTGTCAACATACCTTTTCACTTTTAAGTAGTTTCTGTCATCTGAACGTGTGTTATATTGTTCCCACTATGCAGATTAGACACTGCCACAGAATGCCAGGGAATGGAATGTCATTGGGCAAGTTCCCCAATGTGCAGCATATGCTGCGGTCATGAAAACTTGAGCCTTGTCACCTGCTATGAAAGCAAGCTGTTCCCAGCTAATGTGAAATAATTTGCTATTGCATATACAATAAATATTAAAACCACCACCACAGTGTGAAATTAAGTGTCCACCTCCTTTCTCAGACATATTTGTATATTTGTTAATGAAACAGGCATTAGCAAAGAATCCTTGTATAATCAGATTTTATTGAGAAATGCTAGGAGCATTTAAGCTTAAGAATTAAATTAAATTAAAGCTTAAGAAATATGTTTTGTTGGAGATGCTATTCCACCTTTTCTACAAAAATTTTACTTCACTTATATAAATCAATGGGAGTTTTGTCATTGCCTCTAAAAGAAGTAAAATCACACCCTACTTTAACAACTTCTTAGTTATTACACCATAGGGAATTAAAAACTGCTTTTCTCCTCATGCATAAAATCTTTGGTAATCTATAAAGTACTCTTTTCCTGTATACTGTAGCCTTTTGACATGAGTACTTGTGTTTCAGAAGCAGTAATTGCACCAGCTTGGATTGAATTACACGCTTTCTTCTAGTGCTTCTAGTTTGCTCTTTACAGTACTAGCTCTTATCAAAGTATCTCTGAAGTGATCCTGACTGGGAAACCATTGTACGTCAATGAGTTAGTGATCTGTATGATTGTTCAAATGACCAAAAAGGAGGATGTTCAACCACAGACAAGATCTGCACAGCGTGCCAGGTGAAAACCCATCTGGGGTCCGTCTAATGCTGCACAAAAGCGGGGTTCCCAGCATCTCGAGGGATATAAGATTTACCTGCTATCTGTATTCCTCTTTTTACTCTGTCTTATTAAAACAGCTATTTTATTAAGTCCTTTGTTGTCAGACTTTTCTTACTGAGGTCCAGAAAGAACCCTGCACCATCTCCCTCTGTCTCTCACACCCCCCTCTCCTCGCCCCAGTGCAGAACAATTTCTCAGGGCTACTCTTGACTCATCTATCTTTTTTATTTTGTTCTTCTTCAAACAGAAATGGATTTGCAGAATGTTATGAGGCTGATTAGCCTTTTTCCCCAAGAAAACAGTCAAAAATCCTATAGTTGCAGAGCTTGAGTTCTGAGGTC
Source organism: Gymnogyps californianus (assembly GCF_018139145.2). Lineage (NCBI taxonomy): Eukaryota > Metazoa > Chordata > Aves > Accipitriformes > Cathartidae > Gymnogyps > Gymnogyps californianus. Next base: position 74,557,127 of record NC_059472.1, on the reverse strand, counting down.
ATTTACTCTCAGAGCTGGTATTTTGAACTTGGAGCTCTTTTCCCTCTTTGGGAAAAATAAAGTATATTACTACACTATCACTGAGTGGGTAGTACAGACTATAACCTAACCTGGTTCATTGAGAGTCTACAAAGACAACCTGGATGAAAAAAACTCAGTTCAGCCAGAAGAAGTCTTGGCAACCTAGAAGGTAACACTCTTCCAATAGTCAATAGGCAGATGACTAATAGACAAGGTGATATTATGGAATCCAGCTTTCAAAAACAAAGTATTCACTGGGTGTTTTGTTCATGAAAGGCTCACTTTGAGCAGAGGGAAGATGGCTTAAATGTCCAGCTTCTGATCTCACCTGAATTTACCCAGTGTAAACTCCAGAAATGGCTGCTTTTTAGCAATGGGAATACCATTGCAAAATGTACAGCTGACAAAGTTCAGGAAGGCTGGAAAATGAAGACTGCTGTGTAAAATCTAACAGCAGAATCCTTCAGGTTAACCTAGAACTCCATTAAGAGGATTCCTTGGTTAAGAAAAAACATTTCAAATCAATCATGCTGATAGATGGTTTCATTTGTCTGAGAAAGGGCTGTTTCAGTACTGTGAGAGGGAATAAGGAACAGGGAAGTCGGCTGTGAGCCAGTTGGCACAGTGGTTCGGCATACACTGATCTGCATCACTGTGATGGAAGGACAGAAAGCTCTTAGAAAAGTAAGTGGACAGAATCAATCTCATATGAGGCAGCCAAAGACCTAACTGCCATTTTCATCTGAAGATTTCTTCATTAAAAGAACTGATTCTCCCCATTAAGCAGCAGTCTTTGCTAATAGATGTGACTGGTTATGTTCAAGTATTCATGGAGTAATACTGAAGCGGCAAATTTCCTTACTGAGAGCGTCCTGAGCAAGTAAGTATTAAATTAACTACACTTTACAGACTGGGCCAGAAACTCTTGCATATATAAGGATTCAGAATTAAGCTACAATCAAACTACACAGTTTCCACTCAGTGCAAATGATGATGGGCTTCAGAGAGCACATATTCCTCATCTGACAGTCTGTTCCATGGCCACTCTAATGCTAATGGCACTGGGTTCTTAATGAGGCCAATGCCAGTACAGGATTCATCTGGAGTGATGAAGGTCAGCTGCATCACTCTCAACATGCCTCCTACCAGCACAGAAGCCTGAGGGGAAAAACTAACGGCTCATCAGTGGCACAGATGTGCCTGCAGGAAAATGTTCCTCTGGTTATTTATGGTTGGATAAAGTAATTTACAGAATCTCAGTGGAGCCAAGGGACCTTAACCAGACTTGAGAATCTATTTTCTTTTTTAATCCTCGCAGGAATTTCTGAATACTGTAACTACATTGCATTCGTTAAATGTTCCCCTCAAAGAAAAAGTGGTTTCATCCCAACCCATTATTTGAAAGAGGTTTCTGGAGGGGGATTTCTACAGAATATTTCCTACTAGAAAATCAGGATGAAATGAACAATTGGCATGTGTTCAGTATAATCTACCCATTTAGCTGGGGCAAAAGAAAGCAGGAAGTATAAAGGAGAAAGCGATAAAAGAGACAATGACTCAGTGCCTTCAACAGTCACCAGAAGTATCTCTGGCAAACATACAGTTTAATGTTAATGCTACTCAAGCAAAATATTCTAATGTATACTAAGGTATTTTTGGAACAATTTCCCCTCAAAAAAGAGGGTTCTGTATTTTCCCTTTTGAGGAGATAGAGGCCAAAAGAGTACATCAAAATCTCAACGCTTCCCGTGTGACAGTAGTTCTCTTTACTGATAATTTCTACCAATGACTGGCAAGGATTAGTCTTTGATGAGTGAGAACAGAAGTTAATCACAAGAAAGGACTATGTGAACCTTGAGATTGACAAAGCTGAGATATTTCAGAGGATGCACCACAGAGAGACAAGTAAGACATAGAAAGAGAAGGAGTCAACATAAGAACGAAGTGCAGGTTTGGGAAGCAACTGAAAAAAGATGGTTAAAGCTTAAGTACAGTCTTCCTGCTAAAGGTCTCAATTACTTTTTCTATCTTACCCCTCTAAACATCATTTATTAAAGATTCTTGTTACAGCTAAATGATACTCCTAGTACGTGATGTAACAATATTCTTTAAAGAATACATTGCTTAATTTTCATCAGACTTTCTCATTTCGACTACTTAAACAGCGCAAAGTGATCTTACCTTAGATCACTTCATATATTTAGGCCACTTCCTACACAAGGTGCATCAACATCAAATTATTCCAATTATTTTCGTATTGTTTGTCACACACAAAACAGAAGCTCAGTTTTAATTTACTGCATCTGTAAAACATCTGTCTCGGAAGCATTATACACAAATTTAATCACCCCTGCAATGAAGTGAATCACCATTTCCTTCAGCCAACACATCATAAGACCTATCCCAATAAATAAAATGTTTTCTTGATTTCTGTATCAGTTCTGCATTAGCGTTCTCTGAAAAGTCAAAATAAGTCCTGACACGTGTGCCACTTTATATAAGCAAAGGATTTTTATCTTAGTTCTCAAATTCTATAATCTAAAACACTGTCAGAATCCTCTATTACATTCTTTTACTTGTAAATCCTTTGTGCCTAATAGAATAATGTAAACTCATAAATAAGGCCATTTTGGTGTTCTACTATATAGTCAATCTACTTAGTCAGAAAGTACTAAACAGATCTATGGTCACAGTACTGAATAAAGCAAAAAAAGAAACAAAAATTTTCATAAACAAGATAGATGTTACATGTGTGCATAAAACAGAAGTACCAATATTTAGTATTTTACAGGTAGCATATATGTCCATGACAAACACTTTAATTCTCTACATAGTCTCAAACAATCCTGCAGCCTATTGCGATTATTCTAAAGAGTGTTTAGATTATCCCATTGCTAAAATCATCAGTAACACTAAAAAAAATATTTTTTTTTACATTTTTGACCATTTGTGTGCAGTTCTGAAACTTACAATTGTGTTTAAACTTATTAATGATTTACTTATGCATTAAAAATCAAAATATAGAAGTTTTTTAATTGTTAAGGATGACAAAGAAAAAGTTTAAAAAAAAATCAAAACTAGATCTGCTCCATCAATGTAAATAGTAAGAAACTTCCATATGATTAAAACACTATCCTTAAATGATGATGCTTTTTAGTCGAATGTGCATTCATGTTAGAAAATAAACTCTTCATTTTATATCAGATGAAAAATTAGCTTTTTTTTTACTTAATTTCCTAGTGGAAAGCACTGTGATAAATGGCAGAATTTACAGACCCATGAAAAGGGCAGAAGAAGAAAGTTGTGCATGTTAAAGAATGAGAGGTTTTTGTAAGCATTCTTTCTGCAGTTTATATGATATTATGTGCTCTACTACTTCAATAAAATGAAAGTTCAGTGGCCTACTTTTAAATAAAGATTTGAAAATCATAATGCAAAGCATAAAATATTCATTAATATATTCATTTAGTTTTTCAAGCAGCTTGCACAATGTTAAAATTGTGCAGCGCATGACATTTTAACTTACAGGCAGGATAGACTCCTCAAATGCATTAAATACAAATGCATTTGCTTAGAGAAGAATACATGTTTATACAGAATGATGAAGAGCCAAAATACAAAATGTGCCTGTTCACCTATGTTTATTTTAGCTCTACCCCAAAATACATTAACAAATTAAGCAATCTGACTGCTAATGAGCAGCTGTGAGTTGTACAAACCATCTCCGGACTTACTAAACTGGACATAAAGTTTTGTATACACTGCTTTTAAACAAAGATGTAGGGAAGTGCAATTTTACTTTAACAACGTGGCTTTCTGTGAGCACACTGAAAGCATACTGTAGTAACACAATAACCTTCAATGAAATCAATAAGCATTAAGAATTTAAATAGCTTCCAGGATTGGGGACACAGAAGTTACTACAGGGTACCAACAGCCTCAATTTGGCAAGGCCTGAGTGCTTTGCTGAATAAGGACTTCAACATATGCGTAAAGTTTAGTTGTAAAATGTCTTACCAAGTATGGCTCACAATGAAGAATTAAGTGAAAATCAAGAATACTTCTGATCTTTCAAATATATTTTTTGCTTAAAGTTAATAAAACTTCTTTCACACACATTTTTTATGGCACAGACTGTCTGAATTTTCTTTCTTTGCTTGCAATCCTTTCAGCCATTAAATAGGCAACAACACAGTTTTAACATTTCTCTCCGTGCTTTGGTTCATGTCTTGTAAGGTGGTCTATGAAAAATTGCAGGTGTTCAAGAGATCAGTTATAAACAAAATAGGAGTCAAATATTAGTTCCTGAAGAACATTACTTGGGGTTTTCTACAATATAAATTATAAACTATGGTACTGATTTCCTTGTAAGGAATATATTTATAGAATACTTGCACTTTTCAAGTTTCCCTGGAGAGTTTTGGTGAAATCTAGTGCTTAGTCCACAAAGCCCTTCATCCTTATTTGAAATGAATATGGATTTTAACTCACGTTCACAGATGCTTACCTGGGAAATTTTAGCATGCTTTGAACATAACTCAAAACCAAGTTATTCTCAGAAGCATTTGCAACCTTAACTGGATACTGACTGAGAAGTACACATGTAGAAAGGTGAAAAGACTAGCCTCTGTCACCATGGATGTGCTGCAATCTCTATTGCCCCAGATCAAATTTAGCCTTGTGTCAATAGTTTGCATAGGGAGGGAGGATGATTAGTTACCTTAGGTCAAAGACGCAATGCTAAATTCCGTACTTACTTATACCTTCTGCATATCACCTCTAAATAAGGTAAAATTTTCAGTGACCTTATCAATTGCTGTCACCTGTCACTGTGAAGATCAATTTAACTTTACAGCATCCAAAGCATCTTTTATTCCTTTTTGCTGCCACAGCACATCTCAACACTATTCTTTCATTGAGTGCTCTTAGGTCCCCAGTGGGCACTTAAGGCTCTCAGGGTAACTGTAATAAAATGCAGTCTGACTGGCTGCAACCTACTGGCTTTCCTGTACTCCAGGAAAAAAAAAAGAAAAAAAGAAAGAAAAAAAGAAAAAAACCCCTCACTCTTCTACCCTCCAAAGCAAGATTGTAGGGGGCTTAATGTTTTTTTTAAGAGAGATAAAAAAAGGTGGAGGGGGAGAATAAATGTGAATAATGTGAATATCTAAAGAGTGCTAACAAAATTAAGAAAAAAACTAATCAGCTGGCCACAACCATGCAGTGCAAAATTGAATTCATTGCATGCAGAGTAAAGACTGTGATTTGAACTCAGTCATAAAAGCAGAACTAAGGAGAAATCTAGGCCTTCAGACAAGAAGTTCTGATATTAGTTTAAATGCTAGATAAGGTTATACCATCCAAAGTCTCAGTTTTTAATATATGTTTGCCTTCAGCTCACCTGGCAGATCTGGCAAACAGAATTAGTTATGTAAGCCATCTACCCAACATCTTCTCAAAGTCAAACAGAATAACTAGTTACAGCACTTCTTCAACATATGCTTTTTTTAAAAATTTATTTACTATTTATAATTTTTATTGCCTGCGGGTGGTTGCTGGTATGTAACAGCAAACTGAATGTGTTTTCTAAAACAATTTTAAAATTCAGCTATTTTTCAGTACTTAATAGTGTTATCATCCACATTGTTTTCAGCTTGAAAAGTCAGACTTCAGGGGGAAGCTGGAGGAGAGATGATGGACCCTTTAGCTCTTTAAAGGAAGCCACTTAAGAGTCCTTGCTGTTTCTGCTTTGAAATTAGTTAGAGGGGGTTTAATACTAATAAATTACTCAGTACAATGTGCAAAATTAAATGCCATTTACAAATATTTTAAACATTAACTTTCAAACTTCATTTTAAAAAGGTATAGTCACAGAAAAACAGGGGTAGCAAGGTATTTCATCTTATGAACATTTAATGTTTTAAAATTATTAGTTTCAAAGGAAAGCAGTAGCTCTAAGTAAGAGAATATGCCGTTTTATCTGATTTAATTTTAAACCTCAAGATCTGTATGTTCCCATGCTGCACTCATGGAAATTTTGCAAAACCAAATTTATTTCCCTCAGTCAGTGAGGCTGCTCAAGCATTTAATGATGTATTTATATATTTTTTGAGGAAAACATGTAAATCATCTGTCTACTGCAAGGTGACAGGAAGATTAAAGGAAATATTTGCTGTTTAAGTATATATAAATATATATATATTTTTAAATTGATTTACTTTTTTCACCTCAAACCCCAGTTTAGAGACTTAAACCAATTCAAGGACCTAGGTGGGTATGGAAGGTCTGTTACAGAGCCAACTGCTCTCTGCGTCAGCAGGTTACACATCACCCTACTGCAATCTAGATGAGCTTGCAAGATTGAGGCATTTTTCTCTTCCTCCCAACAAGACAGCTCATGTCCTGCTTGCGATGCTTTAAAGTATGCAGTATAGTCTTTATGTATCTAAATACAACATATGTTTTGAGATAAACCTGAAAGTATAAATCGTGGACTAATTCTATCTTAAAAGCTTAAAGTTCAGCCCTTCTGTTTGGGGCTGAGAACAGTCTCACCTTACAGCAATTATTCTGGCTAAACCCTGTTATTACAGAGATAGATGACCAAGAGCACTAAAACTGATTTGAAACTGCTCTGCATCTTATGCTTGGAATTACAACTGAAATAGTGAATTTTCAATACTGAATATTGAGTATGTATTTCAATACTGATGGTTGAGTGAATTAGAAAATTATAATGCATCCTTTCAGCTTCAAATCATTACAGCTTTGCATGAATCATTGCCAAATATAAGAATCACACACACATTTTTCTTATATATATGGTGCTTGGAGAATATTATGATTTAGATGTTTGGTGCGTGCACTGCAAAAAGATTTCATGTTAATTAAAGCAGTTCCAAATGGTGTCTGCTTTTCAATCATTCAAAGACTGACTAAAACTTCTGTAAAAGTAATTACACATGCTTGTAAATACAGATAGGTCAATTACATGCTTTAAAAGAAAAAATTTATAGCTTTTGCCTTACTTATTTTCTAAGATGTTTTAGATAAGGAACATTTCATATCAGCATTCATTACTGTGGCTTGTGTGTCGTGTAAAATATTTCACAGAAGACTGTTCTACATGCAAAATATATCAATAAATGACAGTTTTATAAATTCAAGAGCCATTCTGATCAGAAGGCAAGTAAGGCATATGAATGCCACTGCTAAGGAAACAAAACCTGCTTGGTACTGAGTTTATTTCATCCCAGCAAAACAAGTTCAGGAAATGCCTATGCTTCAGAAAAAAAACCAAAACAACCAGACTTTAAAAATGTGTAAAAGATTTCTGTCTCTTCAGGATATAAAAAGTGCAACCTAAGAATCCTTTGCTGGAATTCAGAAACTACATTCTCCCCCTCCAGGCCCCCTACAGAGAAGGTAATATAGCCCCATAGCCCACTAAATACAGTATTGCTAGGAATAGACCATGGGCTTTGCACTCATGTTGCAAGGCCTCAGAACTAAGTTTTGTCAGGATTACTTTGAACTTTTCTTGACCTGCCTGGAGCTTTGTTGTAGCTTGTTTAGCTATAATAGCATTTTTTTTCCAGTGACTAGGTGGCTATGCCTATTTTATTTTATTTTTGCATATCTTTGTATTGTATAACCGTAATCCTATACATACAGTTGTAACAAGTAGTTATTCTGTGTAGAATGAAATATTCATGGCTCTAACATAATGGTGTAATGTACAGAAATACAGGCCTGGTATGACAACAGAGGCTTTAAAAGCAGGGACTTGGGATGCAATGTAGAGCGCAGGCATGGGATGATAAGAGAAGCGACACAGGGTGGCTCTAGAGAGCCCAGAGCCATAAACAACTCGACTATGGTCAATTAAAGGAATGCAGACATGAAGCTGGGCAAAACCAGCTAGGGGTAACAAGGAGAACAACAAGAAGTATCCAGTATAAGCAATGCACTTCCTATATAGTAAATTCAGCTTTAACATGGACTTACAAACACACAAAGAAAGAGCAAAGTTTGCAATGTGTGTTAGCGCACACATAAAAATGACCCTAAGCAGATCCTATAGGGAGGAGGAGGCAATTATCATTAACATAATACTGCTCCTAGCAATGGACTCAGGATCCTGACAACTTGCATGACCAATTGAAGCTGTCAACTGTAAGAACAAAAGGGGCAGTGGAAGGGTGAACATAACAGCAAAGAAAGGGGTAGATACTAGGAAGACCACGTTTAATAATTTTACTGTATTACTATTATTGATTTTTTCTACAATACAGGTCTTTTTGTTTGTTTGCTTTTTCTTTATTTTTCTGTAACAAATTTGAAGCAATTAATATTCTTTGATTAGTCAGTTATGATTTCAATTACACAAAGAAGAAATTATTGGCTTTACATATATAAGTTTTTTTTACTTTTTGCCCTTAAGAAGACATTGAGTGTAATAGAAGCTTCAGTTTAGACCCCTGCAGAAATCTATTATAAGATTTCTTAGTGTCGCAACATTAGAAAGTAAACTTCCATTTCAGTCAAACCCATGCAACCTGATGCTCATTTGGAACAGTTTCCCCCAGAATCTTTCACAGACTGTTTTTCCTTCTACATACCCTTCCTCTCTGTTTGTGTGTACCAACCTTTACATTTAAAAAGAATTCACAGGGGTGAATTTGTGCAGGTGTCTGAAGAAAAAAAGATTTTTATGCTCTGCTGTCTACTTTTTAAGATATTTAATCCTAACAGAATATTATTTGGATAACGCTTTTCATTTCAGTTTCAAATAACATAGAATGGAAAAAAGGTTTGATATAATTCGGTTGCTTCTAGAAGAACCTACTCTGATAAGGTTTCCTTTCACTTCAGGCTATCTGGAGCATCTGTTCACATAGTGAACATATCCCTTAAACTGTGAAGTGGGTGATGTATCAGCACAAACTGCATGCTAAAACATCAGGGTGCTTCTATGATCATCTCTCTTCAAGTGAAAATTAATACCTTTAGCCAATATTTTGCAAATGCCCTTTCCAAGAAATGTAAAATAATGAGAGTACCTACCCCATGCATCACCAAAGCTTATGGGCTGCTAACTGAGAAACAGCCACGTGTAAGCAAAAACATTAGAAGAGATTACATAGAACACGGTTTCCCCCATGGAAATATTTCTGCAAAACAAGCAGACCATAGGTAGAGTAGGTTGCAGCTATTCTAATACTAGGTAACAAATTTCAAAGCTGAAGGCATCTATCAAGCTACTTATTTTCACTTTTTTGCACACACATTACAGTTACTTCAAGCAGAGCTGGAAATCTGAAAGACTATAGGTTTTGATTGAAACAAGTGTTATTTCCTTACTGACTAAGCTAATTCAGCAAAATGGTAAAACTGAGCTGAATCATCATGCAAATCTGTAAGAAGCTTTAAAATACTAGCTGCAAAATGAATACACATTTTATATCTATTCATAAAGCCAAGAGACTAAAAATCTGAATCTTCCTGAAATCTGCTGAACTTTACAATACACTACAGAGTAAGAATTCTAATATTAAGAATTTAAAAAAAAACAAACCCTAGTATGTGGTACAGTCACAACTACTTGGAATAGAATTGCCTTTTAATTTTATCTCATTATTATAATGTGCAGAGATAACATACATTTCCTGATAGAGCTGTTAAGTATGTTCGTGTTCCGGTACAAGACACATGCACAGGATGCTTCACTAATAAGTAGCAAGTAAGAGAAATATGCACACTGTCTGCATCAGAATTCCAGCTGCAGAGGACCTAAAAAAATCTCTACAATTGCACTTCCAGCTTCACATTCAGTTTTCAATCCCCTAATATCCAAAATGCGTAAATGTTAACATGCATCTGGCCACCATTCTAACACCAGCTCCTTTGCCAAGAGAATAAATGTGGCAGAAACTACATAAATACATTCAAGTGTTGTCCCAAAACAGACTACTGCATGCAACCAGCAAGCTCCAAAGAAGTTCTGCAGCTTCCAAAACATGAGAACAACTGATAAATAAACTCTGCCTTTTAAATCTCAGAGAGCATCCAGGCACCACTGCAAAGACAAGATGTCCTTGTTCAAGATACTGCTCCAGAAAGCAATTCAGAGCAGGAGCTTAACCTGTCTTCTTCCTGAAGCTCATCCACAGAATTCTCTTCTTCACTAACTGTACAGAGAGATCAACTTTCCTTGCCTTTCCTTCTTGGGCAAAGGAAATTGTATTTTTCCTGAAGATGCTCTGCTTCAGTAGTGAAACATGCCTAGAAGATTCAAGATAAGCACCTTCCATTGCTGCAGATGGTTGGTCCCAGTGTGATGACTGACCAGAAGGCACGTGGTTACACTCTTCAACATTTCAAAGGTTGTGCTTGCAAATTCAAGTGCTGAGCAGGCTGGGAACAATGAGGCCGGATGCATCTGGTCTCAATTCATCCCGAATCCCTTAGTCTACTATTTCCTGCCCATTATGCATCTCTCTGAATACTCAAAATCAGCTATTAGGAAACACGGATGCAGATAAAATGGCATAAGGAGCAGTTTGAGACAACAGTAAGATTTCTACAAATGCAAACAGAATCTGACCATACCTGTTCCTGAATATCTGTCATTCAAAGCTGCAAAATGTAATATGCCTTCAACTAGTGGATCATCATTATATAGAAACAGCACCACACCATACTTTTAATATTAATATTTTAATGTTTTATGTGTCTGTATATCTGTACATTACAAGAAAAAAACAATTTTGGCCAATATTTAAGCTGGCTGAAATCAGACTTCCAGTCTTGCACAGAATGAATCAAAACAGTTCAATAGATGAGTAAGAGAGAAAGAGTGACAAAAAAAAGTTTTAAGGTAAGAAAAAAATTAAAATAAGAATAGTTAGGAGGCTGATTAAGAATTTTTCTAATCAAAATTATAGCAAAGTTTTTGTTTTGGTTCTGAAAAATTTAATTAAGATCTGTAGATGAGTTGTCATCTACAGTGGGACTTAGTACTTCAGCAAGCCTAAGGAAAAGAAGCCTAAGGACATCTGTGGACTATATTTCCCACTAAGTGTATTATATGCATAAGTGAAAAAAAAAAGGAAAAAGAAAAAGACTCAGAAAAGTGTAATTCTCCAAAATGTATGGAGAACCCTATTCTTTCTAACAAGTGACTTATTTTCTATGTCTGAAATGTCTTCAGTTCGTAATTTATTTTAGGGATTAGAAGTTTTTAAAAGTTCAAATGAGTCCCAGTTGTCATGTTATGCCAATGTAATGACATTGTTATGTGTAATATATCATCAAACTGACATTTTTGTGGTACCAAAGGGGAATGAAAGATAATGGATTACAATGAAGGACCTTGAAAAGGTAGGTTTCAGAGTTTAATGATTTCAGCTTAGGCAGAAATCGTTTCTCAGTGTAGCATCCTGCTTCCTCTTGTTCATCCTGTTATTTTATTTTCTCCTTCATTTAGGCTTAAAATGTTGGTAATAATCTATTCATTAACAACTGCTTCCAACAACTGTATTTTTAATAGTGGCCTTGCTTCAAAGTGTCCTATATTGCTGTCAATAGCTTCACAAAGTCTCTGACAATTACAAACATTGAAATAAAGAGTTATTCCCTATACATAATGCTCTGGCCATTGTCCATTTTTCTCATACTAAATCAACAAAATCCAATAGGATGATTTGTTCTCAGGCTCGAGATATTCTTTCTCCTTAGAATTTATGTGAAATCAGTATGCATGATAAAGAAGAAGGTAAAATACAGTTTACTGATTGTGGCATGTACCCAAAAGCAGAGCACTGGAAACATGTAAATTGTTTAAACATCTTGTCAAATAATGTCTCTCCTTTTATTTGATTCTATACATACACAAGTATATATCTTTAAGAAAGAGTAGAACAGCTACAAAAAGGAAGGAAATAAATCTACTCTAAAATAGCCCATAGCATTGTAGCAGCTTCCTGCTGCAATTAGAGCTGCAGCTTGTACCAGAGTTCCCTACCTATCAAGTGCATATTCTAGTAATTCTGAGTTAGTTGCTCAACTTTTTCAACCATGAAAAATGGACATAAAGGAGAAGTTGATTCTTATTTTCAATCAGGTCTTCATAATTGTGGGTGTTGGGAAAAGTACTTGGGGGAAAACTGGCAAGATGCCATCCCTGAAAGCACTGAACACACCCTTAGGATGACATAAGCTGGTAGAGTTTCACTCAATTTAAGAAAACGGTGGTCACTCAATGCAGCTAAGGACATGAGACTGAGAGTGCATCTAAACTTCTTCTCCTTCTCGTAATTCCATGCAGTTTGAAGTCATTAAAGACTTTGCATGTCCAATTTCTAATGGCTGCAAAAAGCCTGAAAAACTAAATATGTCTCTGAAATGTCACTTCTACTGGGTGTAGGTGGCAAGATTTTGGGCAACGTGGGTGCTGCAGTGGTGGCTTCTGTGGGAGGAGATCAGTGGTTGTCCTGTCCCAGACACAGCTGGTTTCAACCTCCTCCAGAATGGACCCACCACGGGACAAAGCTGAGGATGTCAGCCATGTGTGTGGTTCCTGTGGGATAACATATTTCAGAAAAGGCAAAAATGACAGGCAGGGAGAGGAGGAGGGGGAAAAGTGTGAGAAACAATCCTGCGAGCAACAAGGTCAGACAAGAAGGAGGGTGAGGACGTGCTCCAGGTGACATACCAGATTCTCCTGCAGCCCTTGGTGGAGCAGTTTATTTCCCTGCAGCCCATGGAGCTGACCATGCTGGAGTAGATATCCGTCCTACAGCCCTTGAAGGACCCCACACTGGAGCTGTTGGATATTTCAAGAAGGAACTGCAGCTCTTGGAGAGTCCATGCTGGAGCATGGCAAAAATGTGAGGAGGAAGGAGCAGCAGTGAGGTTATGGACTGACTGTAACTCTCATTCCCCGTCCTCCACCCCACTCTGCACCGCTGGGTGGGCATCAGGCTACTGACCAGGGTTAACCCACAACATCACCAAATTTAGATTCACTTTGAGCAATGAGCGAAGGTTTGTGCTTATCAATTCTTATGGAAAATTGGCTCACCTCTTTTGAGTTCAAATGCCCAACTCAAATAATGGTTGTTCGGTTCACTAAAGGGCCAAAGAGTCCAAACAAATATTCCTGTAAATATCCAAACAGAAAGATAATAAAATTAGATCTTTACTGGTCAAGTAAATTAAAAGATCTATTAGGAAGCGGCCAATTATACCAAAGCTTAAGCTTTAGTAACCTCCCTGCCTCCTTTGGGGTGACTCTCAAATAGAATGTTTCATTTATTTTTATTTTTTTCTACCAGTTCCCAAAATGTTGTCAATGAATACAAACTTCATACTGAAATATGGTTCCTCTTATTTTTAACCAATTTCTGCTAATACATAAATACAACACTGAAAGTCAAGTAAGTCTTCTAATCTCTGTTCTGCTCATTTCCATCAAAACTTGTCTACTTTCTTCTACTCCTGAGGCAGATTCCTATTTAACTACTTTAAAATATTTTGGGAAGGAGAAAGTCAAATTCGTCGTCGTCGTAGCTTGTTGAGTTCCCTCTTGCATAGAGGAATCTCACTTGCAGATTCATTTACAGATATACAAGGGGACAAATATCCATTATGCCATAATTCATGCTCAACCCCCCCCCCTCATCAGACAGGGAAATTCCTGATGTCTACCACACCTCAGGAAATGCTTCCTGCAGTTTGCACGTGTTAACAAGGAACAGAATTATATTTACTCTTCAGAAGTATGGTTCACAGAACTCATTAAATATCTATGTGTATTTGGACAAAGCATTTGCTGTAGCCCTTGGACTTAGTCCTCAGACCTGCCGAGCATCAGCAGTTACTGTTAACTCAGCACTGGAAAGGGTTAGGCCTTCTGGAAACACTGAAAGTCAGGGAGAGTCTCTTGAGTGACTTCTGAATTAAACCAGTAAACAGAACAGTGCATAAATGGAAACAAAAGCAAAAATAGTGCCTTCGGCACATGAACTGTAAAAATGGGTTACTATCAATCATATTTAGGCACATATATAGTGGTAGTTTGAACTTCCACACTGCTGAACACCATGAGATACAGCATTAGCTGCTCTATTTGGTGGAGAGAGCAGAAGTCAAGCTGTTGTTCAAATACTTAATTAAAGGTTAGAAGCCCCAAACTGAAAATCTGAAAGCTTTTGAAAACTTGAAAGCCTTGTAAAAAGAACATTCCTAAAAGTTGAAAGAATGTTGTGGTTTATTTGCCTTTAAGATTAAGATATAAAAGAATCTGTATTTTGTGTGTCTCTTTTCTCTTTTCTAGACCTATTATTTATTTGTCATAGTGCGTCACCATGGTCAAGGCTGCTTTCTATTACAAGTTTCATGATGGTTTTGAGTTAAATTATTGTATCTCCTGCAGTTCTGAATGCCACAGATATATATAGCGCAAGTTTAAGAAAAGCTGATTTACTTGCTATCAAATATCATAATTTTACCTTAATGGCTTATAAATGAGGAGATTAAAGGATTGGACTCAAATAAAAAGGAAAGGGTATCACTACTATGCTACATCTTCTATGAAGAATTACCTTTAGACTTTTTCACACTTTTTTATTTTGTTAAATAACAAATCATTCCCATACATAGATACACAAATGTGAATATTTTATAGATACATAAAATAAATGCATGTTTATGTGTATAAAAAATGTGCACACATGTCTAGCCCTTGAGAGAGCATGCTGTGCAGCTGGCTCTCAGATTACAGCAATCACTTGTAATTATTTGCATGTACAAACCTATATTTGGTAGCGCATATTAACTTATTATAGTGAAGTGAGGCTCAGCTGAGGGATTACTCAGAATACTAAGATGCCATTGGAAAATATTAGTTTTCTGACAATAAAGATCCTACCAAAAAGAGTCACAAGAATTAAGACCCTACTGTCAATTTTAACTAAGAATATATATTTTCTTACCAAGTTTTTTTCACTTGTTTGTTTCTAAATAAAATTTGGCAGTTTTCTAGAGATATTAATTCTTAGAGTGAAGTAGGGTTTGAAACATAATAATCTACTCAGGCCAAAATATATCTCATAGTTCACCTCAACAAGCATAAATGGGCCCAGACCCATAAGCCCAACATAACCCTGTTGACTTAAATCAACTGAAGATCCATTTCAGAATACTTTGTTATATGTGTTATACCATGAAGATAACTTTTTTTCTCCGCCCCCCCCCCCCCCCCCGTAAGAGCATTTACTTCTTATGTCTGTCTCCTTTGTTATTTCTCTCTTCACTCCAGCAACCCTTACCTCTTTTTTAATACACACCTGAAAGCATTGAATGCTATCATCTCTGCTTTTTGGAACAAGAAAAACTAAGGAACAGAAATGTTCCTTTCCTGGTCCCACAGTAAGTCTTAAGTAAAACTTGTAATAGAATAGCAAATAAACTATTACCTGTCACTAAGAGTTGTTTTGTATGTTACTTATCAAGGTTAATTTTGGATTAGTCTTCACAATTAACATTTTCTGTAAGTTTTGTCTCAGATTGCATCTAATATTTATTAAGAAATAATAATAAAGACTAAAAAAAGTCCAGGAATACTGTCTCCAAAACAAACTGCTATCTCATACAAGTGAAATATAATAGCTCTCAATCCTTCATCAGTACGTACAGGTAAACAGGAGGAGGACAATAGCAACATAGCATATTTACTATCAAAATGAAAAATCATTGAAAATCACTTAAATAACTGAATCGCTCAGGACAGAGAATTTTGATCAGTACAAAATATCTACAGAAACAACAGACTTCCTTTTACTCTACAATATGCTCAAATTATCAGCACTACACAGCTTAATAGCCACAGGAGTGTCAACCTTTTGTGATAACATTTTTGTCAAATTATTGGTTAGTGTTCTCCAGTGTTTCACTTAGGAAGACTGAAAATAGGGATCCATTCAACATGTAGACTGTGCCAGTTACAGAACTTGCCCTTCAAACCTCTTTCCTCATAGGGTTGGTTTAAGATGGTAGCCTCAAAAATTTTGAAAAATGTTGTTGTTTATGGACAGCATAGACTCCCTCTGGCAAAGTGAAGATCCCATAAATACCATGAGCACATAAATAACCTAAATAGATAGACATTCCATCAGCCTGTGCTATGTAGGGAGTGCTGCAAGCGTGCTCACCAGAAGATTTTATTATTATTGTAATAACTTGGAAACTAGGCACAAGGTTTAATATTGCTCAGTCCAATTAACAGTTTCAATAGGCACTGTCTAACCTGTGTAGGCTGCTAGGAGATTGACTTCTAATTCACTATGCCTGCATCATACATTCTTGTCACTACTTAGCTAATGGGACTTACCTGGGAGCTCAAGACTGTTCTCTGAGTTGGGCTGTTTCACTGCACCACCCAACCTAGCCCATCTCTGTTAGCTCTTGTCACTGAACTGCATTCCAATCAAGTCTGGTCCAATCCAGCAGAACCTATTCAAAGCCAGAAGACTGCCTTACTGGCATCCAGGTGTCTTCTCTCTCCCTTTTAGACTGCCAAATACCTCCACCAATGAAAACTTAAATAACCAGTAGCTATCCACTTGATTTTATCAACAACTGATGAACTTCCTGAAGAAAAAGTATGTTGGAGTCTTTGCCTACCTTCCATAGCCTTTCCACCACTACAGTGGAGGTAGCAGGGGGCCACAAAACTATGTAGAAATGCTTAACTCTTGTAGTTAAGTACTGCTTTTTGACTTAAGTCTATGCCACCACATAAAAAATAGACACACTTGACAAGAAGAATTCAATATATCTTAGCAAGAATGTTCTTTAAAGTGAATGATTACAGATCACTTGCTTTTAACTGGGGAAAAAAAAAGGAACTGAGTTTCCATGAAGATCTGTACAAGGAATGCTTGCTTTCCTCAACGTTTTGGTTGTCAATAGCACAACACCATTTCCACAGGAAGAAAAATATGACCACCTGGTTTTTACTCTCACATGAATAAGTAATGTCAAAGACTGACAGACTCACAGGAGTGTGTGGTTTCTTTTGTTTGTTTGTTTTGGCAGCTGTGCACACTTGTTTATTTCCTGAGGTGAAGTTTTGGTAGGACAGAAGGAATTAGATTAAGGTAAAACTGAAAGGGGGAAAATAACTGAAAAGAAAGAAATAAAAAGCCTATGAAAATATAGAAAGGAAGCAAATAGGGAAAATGGAGGGATGCTGATGTAAAGGGCCCGAAGGAGAGAAGGGTACAGAGCTGAATCAAGCAGCAATTCAACACAAGGGAAAGAATGTCCAGATTAAAAACTCTGAAAGTCACCTGGCACTGATGGCAACATCTCCTTTATAGCCACCGTACTCTGCTCATATCAGATTAATTTCTAGGTACTATAAAAATTGTTTTTTTTCTTCTCTGATTTAATGGCTGGGGAGTTCTTGTTCCTCTCCCTCTTCTTTCCACCATGACCATAAGGGCAGAGTCACTATTGGCAGTGTTCTAGGTATTTGCTACAGAGGAAGCAAAAGGAACTCTAAAGCTATGCAACAATATTGGTTCAGTCCCATGTTCAGTAACAGTTCAGTCACAATCACAACACTATTTTCCTCAAAACATCCTAGGGATTTCCCAGCCCAACATTTCCAAAGCTAGAAGTTGCTTGTCTGATGAGACTGGATGTGACAATATCTAGGACTGTACAGCTACTTGTGACATTTTTTTGGCTACAAATTCTCCTTCTTTTGTTAGTGATTTGGAGAAACATTTTTTTCCCAGCATACATATGGTCATGCAAGTGCATGTGTTTCATTCAACCTGTTCTGTACATGGAAGTCCTAGATACTGTACTCAGGGAAGCAGAGCTCTGAAGCAGAGCTCTGTAACATTTCTGCTTTTACATATCCCATTATATCTGGTCCTGTTTTGGAATAGCCTGTCCTGGAGTAAAACTAAATGGTTCTATTCCAAATAAAATGTGCATTAATGAAAGGATACCCCTGAGGTCTCACTGAAAATGTGATAAATAAGTAATACACTAACAAAAGAAAACAAGTAAACTACTTACATATTTAATGAATAAAATAAAATCTATTTTATGAAAATTGATAATATTTTCCCACTGTGGTATAATGTGAAGTACCCAGCAGATTTTCATTTAATATACTATGCTACAATAACTGTACATTTCTGATTAAAACCAAACAGGGACCTAATTAGGAATGCGTTAATGATAATGTTCTCTTCATGAAATCCTATGGCATTTTTTAGTTCCCCAAGGATGTCCCAGAATACATCAGAACTCCCTAGTAACCCAATGATGTGTAGAGAGGACACATTCTGTGTAATTTTTTTAGCAAATTAGTACTTACTAAAAATGATACGAATGAAACAAAGAATTAGAATTTAGGAAAATAGTAGTCACTAAATTGAATGCAAAAGGAGAGGGAGTCAGGGAGGTAACAATCCTGGGATATGTTTTCTGTCACTTCTTCACCCATTCAACACATACTTTCTGGATCAGTGAAAATGGATAATACCTGCCCACAGATGCATGTTAATTAACTGTTCTCTCTCAAGCTTGAGGTACAGTTTGGCAGGAGACAGCATGACTGATCAACTGTTGCCCAGTCTGCATTCGGCTACTGATATTTTCTCAACTCAGAAGGAAAACAAAGTAAGATTGGCTTGGTACAACACCTTTGCACTGACTATTCAGTACTGACTAACATCATTACCAGGGAATAAAAGGTAAATACAGAGAATGAAAAATATTACTTCAAACCCAAACCTTTGAGGTGCTGGCAACTCCAACTCCCTCCCTAGACTCCCAAGATAGGAAGAGCTCCAAAGAGAGCACAAAGCAGGGTCAGCAATTAAATGAAGCATCTGTGCAAGTTCTTGAGCAGTAGAATAGTATAAGGGACAGTAGCAGTGCTACCAATTAAAGATGACTTGAGGTTATACTTCATAAACCCTACAAAATGGGCTGAAAGAGTAATGACTCACATCAGCATACACAAACTCAGATTTTAAAATGGTTGTCTTTCCTACTGTGACAGCTGCTTTATAGACTATTGCGTCGTTAAATAGATCAGTATTCCTTTGATGCTGTGGAAAACGTGACATACACTCATAACGGGAGACAGACCAAGAAGAAATTAAATACAGAACTCATTTAGGTAACTGCTCTCTTTCTTTAAGGACTTCACTGTGAGCCAGTTAACTTCCAGTCAGATAAGGGAATATAATGACCTATTACTCTTCTGTGTGAGTTATTCCCTGCCATGGGTATAAAAGAGAATGGAGAATGTAGATGCAGTGAATCCATTGCTTTCTCCACTACATAGGCAATCAGAAAACAGGCAAACAAAGGCATAGAGCAAAGGGAGCAGGGAGAGGAAATCTCTTAATAAAAGGAAAAACCTTTTTAAAAGCAAACAGTCTTAAAAAAAATAAACTCAAAGTGGTGAGGCAAGTGAGAAAAAAAAGAAACTGTTCTCAGTGTTTACTGGCAACATGCAGAAGAAGCAGGCTTAAATTGCTGTCCAGCAGTTTTAAGACAGATACAAGGAATACTGCTTTTGCAAAGGGTATTCCTGCCTTACAGATGTATTGGAGTTCCTTAAAGGATTAAACAAGCATACAACAAGAGAAAAATTTTGTGAGTTTGGTCAACTTAAATTTCCACAAAGCGCTTAGCAAAATCTTTAAGAAATACTAAGCTGTTGCAAGATAAGGAAAAGGACGCTCCCTTGAATAAATAACTAGTTGGAGATGGGATAACAACAGATAGGAATTAAAAGCCGGTTTTCACAAAGCGAGGAGTGAATGCCCACTGAGTTCTGCAGTCAAGAATATTCATAAAATGATGAGGAAAATGGGGTGACTAGTGAGGGGATAAACCTGACATTACATCATTCATGAGCATAAAAATGAAGGCTGACTGTGAAGAGCCCTAGAAGGACCTTTCAAGATTGAACAATATGATGGCAGATGAGATTCAACAATCACTTTCTGTTTAAAAATCATTAATATGTACAAACTGATTCAGACGCTCCCCTCAAACTCTTTTTTCTCTTTAGCCTTTGCTGCATCTCAGTAAAACGAATGTTCTCTGCTGCTATATAGAGAACGTAGGTACTTCTGGTAAACAAGAATAAACAGATGACCCTTTAAAAATACAGGTTTTCTTTGCTGCCACCCTCAGTCTGACAGGCTAAACCCTTTCCTGCTAAGAATGCAGCCCAAAGCCTTATACAGACCACTGCCTCTGGGAACAGAGGGATTATATTTTTATATAGTTCTGTCCTTCAGTTATTAGGGCTGAAGGCGGCTAAATATTTCTGTTTTGTACGTGTGCCTTAAGGTATTATAGTGGAAAGGTGAAAAAAAATTACAAGAACTGAAAGGTATACAAACATAAAAGGGTAACTATTTTTCAAAACCTCATAGTGGTTCAGTTTGGAATACACTATCTAATTAGGTATTAGAAATATTTATTAAATATAGAAATATGTTGATTTTTTCGTTATTGAATACTCTTAACGAAAAAGAAAAACTTAGTGTTTAAGTGTAAAAATGTAAATGTTTAAAAGAATAGTTATACAAATTATTGCAAGAAAGAAAACTCCATAGTAAAGTTTTTATTCCTAGTTGAACAGGATAATCTCAGCAATGTTGACAGGAAAGAAGTGTAGATAGATAGAAAGACCTAAAGCATTTATCTTTAGTGGAAAAACTTTTGCTGATGAAAATGTTATTTAACTGAAGGATTTAAGATTGAAAATATTATCTATTAAATAACTTTTTCAACTATACCTTGATTTAAATTTGTGTAAAGCAGCAAGAATTTGAAGCATTCCAATTTCAATGGTATGATTTAGAAGGAAACAGTTGCAATGAATTGTTAAAACTTACTGTAAGCACTTGAATAAATTAATATAGATTTGTTTTGATAGCAGTAGCTGAATCTTTGGCAGTGACTATAAGTATATGCTGATTTGCTTCCATAAGAGCTAATGCTGATTCATTTGAGATTTTCACAAGACCTTTTATGTAATCTTTGTTGAAGTATTATACTTTTTTCCTCCAATGCAGTATAGTTTATTTTAACTATGAATGGATGATGCAATCTGATAAGAACATATTCCACATGAAATTGAACCTTGGGTTTTTTTCTTGTCTTTTGGCATTACTGACATTATTTTCACGTTCTGCCAGGTTCCCCATTTCTTTTAGGACAGAAAGAACTGTCCTGGTTTTACCTGGGAGAGAGCTCATTTTCTTCTTAGTAGCTGGTACAGTGCTGTGTTTTGGATTTAGTGTGAGAATAATGTTGATAACACTCTGATTTTTTAGTTGTTGCTAAGTAGCGCTTATCCTAAGCCAAGGATTTTTCAGTTTCCTGTGCTCTGCCAGCAAGCAGGTGTGCAAGAAGCTGGGAGGGAGCAGAGCCAGGACAGCTGACCCAAACTAGCCAAAAGGATATTCCATACCATAGAACGTCGTGCTCAGCATATAAACAGGGAGGACTTGGCCGGGAGGGGCAGATCGCTTCTCAGGCATTGGTCAGCGGGTGGTGAGCAATTTGATTGTGCATCACTTGTCTTTTCTTTTTTTTTTCCTCTCTTTTTTTTTTGTTATACTCCTTTTCATTACAATAATAATTATTATAATATTATTGTTATAGTTAGTATTATATTTTATTTTACTTTAGTTATTAAACTGTTCTTATCTCAACCCATGAGTTTTACTTTTTTCTGATTCTCCTCCCCATCCCACTGAGAGGGGGGGAGGAGTGAGCAAGAGGCTGTGTGGTGCTTAGTTGCTGGCTGGGGTTAAACCATGACATGACAACTGTCAAAGATGGGCAGAGAAATTATTCTTTCCACCCTAACGTAAATGAGTAAATATGGGAAGTATTGCAAGGAATGCTGAACCTCAAGATCATGATGATTTCTCCAACCCAAGTAATTCAGAGAAGTCAATACTACTTTAAAATGGAATTTCCTCTGCAAAAAACATATGACTATTGTCTTTGGAAATGCCAATTGCTTTTCAAAAAAAAAGTTATAATTGCATGGTACATGTTATAGCAGGCATGAAAACCTAAGCAAACTCATTTCTTCACAACAACTTGAGGTGGTAAAGCTGAAAGGTATTCTCTTTCTCTAGTGAATTATCAAAGAAAGATATGGAAGATCTGGTAATGACAGACTAACACAGATGTTATCTGCTAAATGACAGTAACTTTCACACAGTTTATAAGCCTTGATGTGAGTTTATGACGCCTGTGTGAAGACACCTTAATCAAAGATGACCTGAGTTATATCTCTGGACATTGGCAAGTAATGGCATGTGCCAGAGACTGGAGAGCATGTTATAGACCAGTGCTAATCATTCCTTTCTTGGGTATCAATGAATTCCTCCATGCAAACACACCATGCACTAAACTTCTGTCACAGGAGCTGAGATTAATGTGAAGAGACTCAGGATGAAGAGAAGATTTTATCCAAAAGAGAATGATGCTGTTGGAAAACTGCAGCCAGAGTAACACCCATGTTGTGCAGACTTCACAGAAAAGAAGTGGCTTTTCCCTGGAAAATTATATTTAAAGCATACTGTCAATATCTAGTGATGTACAGAGTTTTACGACAAGGCTGGAACACTGATACTTTTCAGAGCTAGGTTTCATCCTTAAGTTTTTGTTCTATACTACTGAAAGCAGTAATTTACTGAGTAGAAGACATTTCTTTGTCAAATTGTCATTGTCATTTCAAGTGTCATTTTGACACAGCAGATAAACATTTTTCTGGGAACAGTCAGAATTAAGGAAAAAGCAGAGATCGGGAATGATATCATAGAATCATAGAATAGTTTGGGTTGGAAGGGACCTTCAAAGATCATCTAGTCCAAACCCCTGCAGTGAGCAGGGCCATCTTCAACTAGATCAGGTTGCTCAGAGTCCTGTCCAACCTAACCTTGAATGTTTCCAGGGATGGGGCATCTACCACCTGTCTGGGCAACCTGTTCCAGTGTTTCACCACCCTCATTGTAAAAAATTTCTTCCTTATATCTAGTCTAAATCTACCCTCTTTTAGTTTAAAACCATTACCCCTTGTCCTATCACAACAGGCCCTGCTAAAATGTTTGTCCCTGTCTTCCTTATAAGCCCCCTTTAAGTAATGAAAGGCTTAAGATCTCCCCGGAGCCTTCTCTCCAGGCTGAACAATCCCAACTCTCTGTCTTTCTTCATAGGAGAAAGACTCTGACCATTTTTCTGGCCCTCCTCTGGACCTGCTCCAACAGGCCCATGTCTTTCCTGTGCTGAGGGCTCCAGAGGTGGACACAATACTTCAGGTGGGGTCTCACCAGAGCAGAGTAGAGAGACAGAATCACCTCTATCAACCTGCTTGCCACGGTTCTTTTGATGCAGCCCAGGATGTGGTTGGCCTTCTGGGCTGCGAGCGCACATTGTCAGCTCATGTCCAGTTTTTCATCCAACAGTACCCCCAAGTCCTTCTTCGCAGGGCTGCTCTCAATCCCTTTGTCCCCCAGCCTGTACTGATACCAGGGGTTGCCCCAACCCAGGTGCAGGACCTTGCACTTGGCCTTGTAGAACCTCATGAGGTTCACATGGGCCCAATTCTTGAGCTTGTCCAGGTCCCTCTGGATGGCATCCCATCCCTCAGGCGTGTCAACAGCACCACTCAGCTTGGTGTTGTCTGCAAACTTGCTGAGCGGTCAAACTTGCTAAACTCGATCCCACTGTCTATATGTCATTGATGAAGATATTAGACAGTACTGGTCCCAATAAGGACCCCTGAGGGACACCACTTGTCCCCGATCTCCATCTGGAGATTGAGCCGTTGACCACTACCCTCTGCATGCAACCATCCAACCAATTTCTCATCCACCGAACAGTTCCATCCTTCAAATCCATATCTCTCCAATTTAGAGAGAAGGATGTTGTGGGGGACCATGTCAAAGGCCTTACAGAAGTCCAGATAGATGACATCTGTAGCTTTTCCCTTGTCCACTGATGTAGTAACTCCATCATAGAAGGCCACTAGGTTGATCAGGCAGGACTTGCCCTTGGTGAAGCTATGCTGGCTGTCTCGAATCACCTCCCTGTCCTCCATGTGCCTTAGCATAGCTTCTAGGAGGATCTGTTCCATGATCTTCCCAGACACAGAGGTGAGGCTGAGAGGTCGGTAGTTCCCAGGGTCCTTCTTTCTACCTTTTTTAAAAATGGGTGCAATGTTTCCCTTTTTCCAGTCACCAGGGACTTCACCTGACTGCCATGACTTTTCAAATATCATGGAGAGTGGCTTGGCAACTACATCAGCCAATTCCCTCAGGACTCTGGGATGCATCTCATGAGGTCCTGTAGACTTGTACGTTCAGGTTCCTCAGGTGGTCATGAATCTGACCTTCTCTTACAGTGGGAGGGACTTTGCTCCCCCAGTCCCTGTCTGGCAGTCCATCCACTCAAGAGGTGTGGGAAAAGAGGTTGCCAGTGAAGACTGAGGTGAAAATGTTGTTGAGTACCTTAGCCTTCTCCTCATCCATTGTTACTGGTTTGCCAGTCTTGCTCATCGGGGGGGTACGCTTTCTTTGACCTTCCTTTTCTGGCTGACTTACCTGTAGAAGCCCTTCTTATTATTCTTTGCATCCCTTGCCAGGTTCAGCTCCAGCTGCGCCTTGGCCTTCCTGACCTCATCCCTACACAACCGGGCAGCATCCCTATACTCTTCCCAGGATACCTATCCCTGCTTCCGCTGCCTGTGCATTTCCTTCTTGCCCTTTAGTTTGACCAGCAGGTCTTGACTCACCCATGTCGGCCTCTTGCCTTCCTTTCCTGATTTCTTACACCTGAAAGAATGATCTCTTTCCTGATCTCTTTCACCTCATAGAGAGCTCTTGCACTCTACGCAAAACATCCTTAAAGATCTTCCAGCTCTGTTCTGCTCCCTTGTCCCTGAAGGCAGTTTCCTGGGGGGTCCTATTGACTGACTCCTTGAAGAGCTGGAAGGTTGCTTTCCTAGAATTCAGGGTCCTGACTTTACTCTTCTACTCTACTATGATATCATAGTTTTTTCCTTATTTCAAGCCTCTAACAAACCTGTGTTTATTTTCTTTTTTAATTAAAAAAATGTAACAACACACAAAATGGATGATTTGCATCAGATTTCCTGTCATGATTTTACCTTCTCCAATTAGAGTTTACAATGAAGTGTGGAATAATGAATTTAAAAGCACCACTGAATTTTTCTCAGGTTCATAATTTAGTTATTAACCTGAGTAATAACTAACCTAAAAATCCTCACACTATGTTTTATTTAGACTTAGGCAGGGCACTGTAACTAAACAAGGAAACCCTGTTCTACTTGTGGTTTTACTGAGCAGTTTAACAGAATTTCTTTTAAAGTCTTTCTGGTCATGGTAAATATACTTCTCTTATGCTTCATTAAACTTTTGAGAAGTCTTGTAGAAATATGCAATTTTTGGCACAGCTTAAATATACGCATGTATATTCATATTCATATTCATATTCATATTTATTTGTTATAATGAAGACTTCAATGTCTTTATCTTTTGAAAAATTAGAAGACCTGTTCTCCCTTTAACCGCAAGGCCCAACCTTACTGTGGTGTATCCTGAATTTTTTTTTAGAGTTCTTCCCCAACCATCTCTACCCTTACTAAAAACAAATAATAACTAAAGTCCTTGATCAAGAAATCCAGATAACACCACCAATTCTGGACAGCAACATATAACTGTTAAAAATCTCCCCACCTCAGGACCAAAATACTACAATCGATTATGCTTTCAAATAACTATGACATTTTTATAACATAAATCAGATTAGTTCATCTTATTTTGCAGGCTTATCAGGTAGATGTATACATGGATGCATAAGATGACCTTTAATGTTTCTTTCTTTTTCCTGCTTTTCCCAGATTCCAGCAATTTGTGCTTTTGAGATGGAGTTTTCTTTGTTTTGTTCTTAAATATTTGATTTCTATTGGGACAAAAGGGTTCTGTCTTTAGCAAGAGACTTGTTGTGTGACCTTGGTCAAATCACTTCAGAGCTGTGTCTCCAACTTCTTTCTAGCCTCTTGTTGGTCAATTTAGCCTGCAGACTTTTGGGACAATGATGAGCTAGACATTTCTAGGGTGCAAAACAGCAAAATAAGGTCCTACTCTCAGTTGGAGTCTAAATACAACTGTAACACAAATAATGAAAAGAATAAAACCAAACCAATTATATAGACCATACTAAAGGCTATAAAACTGGTGAAACTTTGGCTTACTCTAATCCTCAGTTGCAGGTCATTCCATATAACAATCTCCATGACTTATGCTTTATCAGAAGCTCTCACATGCTTTCCGTTGGATTTATACCTCTTAGCTTTCCGAAGAGAACCTATTAAAGCAACCAGTATGGAACAAGCAGGATTAATCTTTACCACAGTTCTTACTTGCCATCCCCTGCTCCAAAAGAAAACATTATGTCATTTCACAACAGTAACATTTCCTTGAAAATCCTTCTTTGTAAACCAATGACATGCTGAGCATCCCCCAAGCTGATTGAATCTTAGAGCACAAGCTGCAGGAATAAAAATACCATGATAGTGTAGACTCAAGTAACATAAGATTTTTTTCATTATTTTTATTTTTTTAAAACAAACAAGAGAGAAGTAAGTATTTAAACATTTTTAAATTATATTTAATCACAATTCCAATTTCTTAGAATGGATGAGGTATGCATAACAAAAGTAAAGACAACTTGAAAATGTGCCAAAACCAAAGATTTGGATTCTCTGACTGTCCTAATGAGGCTTTAAAATGCCATATAGTAAAATCTAATTATGCTTCATTGTAGAGCTGGACAAATGGGGATTTGGAAAACAGACTTCTAAAATTTTTTACTTAGACTGTTAATTGCAGCTTTCCCCAACAAGAAATTTTTCTACATTGTCTTAACCACTTGTTATTTCATGAATCAAGCAGGGTATCAATAGTAAAATTTATTCTTTTCAAGCATAATTATGCTATGGTTTTCAAAAACTCTTAACAGTTCTTGTTTGCTGATTCTTATAAGTGTGACAGACTTTAAAATAGATATGTCCTTCAAAATATGTTAGAAGTCTGTGAGTTCTATTTGTATGCTTATATTGACATATAGCCAAATCAGGTGCCACTGACAATTTCTCCTCTGCCATCTTAGAGAATGAATCTTTCTGAGATCCTCCTTAGATAACTGTGGCAGGTTACAGACTTTGAAGGCCTAAGATATCAGGCATTATCACTTTTCTGATAAAATGAAAATTATATGAAAAAAACATGGAAAAACATTGAAAGTAAAACAAAGCTCCCAATCAATATAGAGTATGTTGCCTTATCTCTTTTTTTTTTTTTCCTTGCTCCCTCACTATAAATCATTACTTCCCTCATTTACTTCAATTTTCTTCTTACTTTATGCCTAGGATGAAATTTATGTCACCTAATTTTTGCTAATTAAATGTCCAGTCTTATTACTCATTAATTTTCCCAGTATAATTAGCCAGGAAAAGTCACTTCCAAGGAGCAATTCATCCCCTGCTAAGATGGGAATCTTCCTCAAGTCTTAATTTTCTCCATTACTTACAGCACTGAGGCTGTGGCTCCTTGAATTAATAAGCTAATTTACACTAGCACTGACGCAGTCTTGCCATAGATCCATCACTTCTGCCCCTTGCTCCCATCTTCTTCCTTCAGCCAACACAGTACTGAAGAAACAGATCAGCAGAGAACAAGCCACTGGCACAAGTAAGCAGGGAATATGACAGCCTGAGTTTTGCCTAGATTTTAAAACACTGATTTTTACTTCTAAAGAAACTCTAGTTCTTGAAACTGTGTCCAGACCAGGTCTTGAAAGGACCCAATCTCTTCAGATCTTCAGAAGTAATTATTCTAGGCTGATAAGCGTCCTTTTGGCAATTTACTGGAGTGTTCAGTTTATAGACAACTGTGAAATAATGTACTGTCGGCTTTCCAAGAGTGGCTAACTCCACTCTAATCTGCGGCATGATATTTGCTATATGCCTCTACAACTGAAAACACATCCAAATTGTTAGTATTAATCATTTGCTAAAGTAGAATACATTTGTGACTACATGTAAAAATAATGGTGCTCATACATTTTTTCAGCATACAATTTGTAGCATAATTTGTAGCAAGTTATTTTATTGATATTTATAGACAAATAAGTCTATCAGGGAGGTCCAACATTCTACCTTGTTATTAAAATGCATTTAGATGTCACTATTAATGCTGCAACAAATCTGTTGCTCTATCAATTCTAAGATTTTTTAGCCTCAGAGAAATATTTGTTAAGGCATTTCCATAGATATGAGAACAGAGTAGCAGATATGCACACTTAATTTTGGATGAAATAAGATTATCTACACCATGAGCAAGACACTACTTTTTTTGCCTCTCTAGAGGTTGGTCATCATAGATAAGATTGCTAATAACTGGAGATATTTGTTTCAACCAAAATGAAAGGGGCTTTCTTTTTTGGTGATGAAGTCGAGGTAGTCTAGTCTGCAAGGCTAACAGCACTGTCAATGGAGGTAGTGGTCCTAAAAAGAAAGCAAAGATGTCTACAAATAAAAGCACACAATATAGAATTGCACTTCCCGCCCCCCCCCCCCAATGCTTTTACCACTCAAGACACAGGTCTTGATTCCAAAAATACAGATCCCTGAAGAACTTGAACATTGCCTGGTCTGCTGTTGATTGCTGCAAAATAGACCCAGATATGCATAAATACTACTGATTAACTGTAGCATCTCTCTGAGAGCAGGCTAATGCACAGTTAGTTAATGAAAGTTTTAATAGAGGGATTTTGGAGGCCATCTAAATATGGGTTCAGGATTTTAATGTGAAACCTTTTATTTAATTTTCAAAATTAGATACAACAGTATTAAAGTGCTTTTCTGATTCTAATCTTTTCTGATTCTATTCTTAGAAAGTGATTTTCTGATATCTATGACTAAGTAATCAATAATCAGGAAGTGCCAGATTATATACGTGTCCTTTCTACAGTAGTCTGGTTAACATCACTGAATTTAATATTCTTTATTTGCAACCGTGGAAGAAAAAGTACAGTTTGTGATCAGTAAGATACTCAAGAGCTCTCACTGTGCCTCACTGCCCTACAGACAATCTCCTCTTAAAATTTTGTTGCTAACACATGAAGCATATGTAATTAGGCAGATAACATTTTACAGCTCATCTGTTTGCAAGATTAGTGATCAGTTATGGGGCCTTTATTTAAATATAAACATGTACTATGTATTCTAATGGCTCAAGAAAAGATTAAAAAAAGGAAATACAGAAACAACAGGTAATTCTTCAGGTCTCAGAAGACAGAGACAGAGCACATGCATGATTGTAGATGCATCCCAAAATACCAAATCCCACCCTTCCCCTGGAGCTGAAATCCAGCTTTCCAAAAGCACAGCAGCATTGCAAACCTCCTCATCTAAAGACTATGCAGAAGTCCCAATTCTGATTCTCCTAAGTGTCTGCCAAAGCTTCAAACTGAATGGCTGCACCATTGCTCCCCCACATCCAGGGACACTAGCTTCTAACACCTTTCTGATCTCTATGGTCAGCTGAAGTTATCTGCCTCCCCTAATGGTCCTGCAATCTACCTTTCTCTCCAAGCCTTACATAGGCTATCATAATTTGTTTGTAAATCAAAACAATAAGCCTTTGTTTTGTCCAACTAATTGCTTTTGCAGTCTCACTGACTTAAGGAAAAAAGCTGGAATGAAAAACACTAAAAATTGAAAGGGAAAAAGGACGATGAAGTCTTTGTTGCTGTATTCTTACTCTAAATTCTTTTCTGCTACCCATGGAAGACCCTGTCATACATGACTCAGAGCCTCATCACAGAAACAAATTTTGTAAACTAATAACCTGAAGTCTCTGCTTCAGCACTATACTGTGAAGATTAAATTATTTGGACATTGATTCTTTCTGCATTTGTGAATATGCAGGTGTTGGTTAATATGTAAAAATAAGATACTCAATTTTTAATTAATGATCTTACACCAGTTTTTACCACCCTAAAGTAATGCTCATAGAATATTATTTTTAACCTATGGTACAGTTAGATCAATTTAACCTCGCATTATTGGAAAAAAAAAATTGGGTAATGCCATTTTCCTTCTTCTCTGAGAAGGAGAAAAATATACAGAAACTGAAATGATTTGAAAGACTGCTACAAAAAAGTGCACTGGGCAGTTTTGTTCTATCACTCCTCCATATTATCCATTATTTTTTCTACATCGTTCATAATTGCTTAAATGGTAAGTGGAATTAACAGTGAATTCAGGTAAGAGTTAAGTAGTCTACTGATTTTTTCTTCTTCTGGTCTATTTTGATTAGCTTGTCTCATATCTAAACTCTGTAAAGATGAGCAGACACTAGCATCTTGCTTTCCTAATGGGTAACAGAGCTAAATGAAACTCAGAAATGTTGGAACTTAATGTCATATTCTATGCACATACCCTTCACAAAGAAACTGCGGATGAAATCTTCATAGGAAACTAAACATACCCAAGAGCAGGTGGAGTACTATTGAAGCATATCTCTTATGTAGAATGTGGAAGATGTGCAATTATGCTACAATCTCTCCTCACTTTGGGATGTTTCATCAATAAACCTACACATCTTGGTATCTATCCGGAAAGAACTCCAAACAACTCTTCTATAAGAAGACACTTCTGTATACTGCCACAGATGGGAGAGCATTCTCTCCACAGTCGAAACACCTCCTACAGTCATCTTTTAGCTTGTGAATATAAAAATGGTGGAAGATTAACATAGCCTCTAAGGAAGTTATCAGAATGAAGACACCCTCTGGCAATTACCAAATCATATGTTTATTTTTTCATCATATGTTTATGAATAGAAGTGTGAAAGAAGCAGCTGTAAGAAAAACTAAAAAGATGGGAAGATATTTAAAACATTTTAGTTCACATTTATTAAAGAAAAATCTAGTAAAACCTACTGAAAGCTGAAGGTCTATTTTGAACTTGTTCTGTATAAGCATTCTGATAGCAAGGCCTTTTTTTTTCAATCCATCCTGTGAACATTGTTATGTTTGCTACTTGTGGCTTGGCTTTCCAGGTTGGATATGCACCTTTACAAATTTCTGGCTTGTACATGTACATCCTGCTAAAGATTAAGCTGAATTCAGTTGGAAACTTTCAGTAAGTGGTATTTCAAGGACATGGGGTGCTGTCAACATTTTGTGCCCAGATCAGGGTGTCTGGCCTGAAGACAGGCTATTGCATATTAACTGAAAAACAACTTCTTGATTGCGGGAACAGAAAAGTACACATTTAAAGGAAAACAAAACAAAAGGCTCTCCTTTCTAGAAAGGGGTGAGAAGATAGTGTAGGAGGCTAGACTGCACCGTAGCAGTAGATGTGGAGGTAACTGTATTGCCTTAGGAAACCAATCACATTTTTGAAAGATGCTTTCTTTTCTTCACTTACCACTTTCATATTTCTTGCAGAGGATGAGGTGGGGTGAAAGAGATACTACCACCAGCCTTTATATTCCTGCAGGACAAGTCAGATGACATCCCAAGCCCCTTCTACCTGAATGCTGAAATAACTTGCTCCTTGCTAAAACTACTTTTCCCTGGCCACCACAGCTGGTGCACCCCACTCTTCTCCCAAACTTGAACACTGGACTCTTGCTCTGAAATGCATTGCAGAAACTTCAGGCACAGCCGGAACAACCTTCTCAGGTGACATCCTGAGGGCAGAAAGAATGACACACACAGGAAAAAAGAAGGATGTTTTCTGATCTGTCTGCCTTCCTTTCTTATCAGTTAATCGAAGTGCTATAGATCCCACTTCGCAGCAGTTTTGCATCCCTCTTGACTCAATCCAGACATATTGGTTAGCAGTCTTTGCTCCTTCCTCTTTCCTGCCCCTGTTTGGCCACTGCTAAGAAAAGAAAAAATAACAGATATTTACTGCTTCTATTCCATTTTTTCCTCCTTGTAGAAGGCCATGCAAGGAGACCACTGATAATTTACTCTCTTCTAGGATACATATGCTAAACCACAGTCTGGCCTGGCGCACTTAGTATTGAAGTGTATCACAATGGATTTACAACAATACTTTTTAATTAATCACCCTCCAGAGTTTCAGCTCGAATTAATACCCACACGGCCACATTTGGAATTGTTTTTAAATGAAGTGTGCCAATATACCATTTTTTTCCCCACTCAGTCAGTCTTTGAATTTGGCAATAAAGCTGGCTGAATTTTTGCCAAGGTGATTCATTTTATCCAGACCTCTAATTGTATTTGGACAATTAAGGAGAGAGGTGGGAGCAGTTCAAAAAGTCAAGAGGATTTTATAAATAAAAATTTGTCTTGTGTAATGGAAAGCATTAGCTACCAAGTAAAATGATACAAATAGAAAGATAATGTTTGCTGAAGAAAAATAAAAACAAAACCTGACCTTTCTGCAATTATGCAGGTTGATTTGCTGGATGAGAAAACTACAGAGGCTGGAATGAAACAGGAAAATGAATGTAGTCATAAAAATCCAGGCCTGCATAACTAGTAAGTAAAGTCTGCTACTCCAAGACAACAGAAACCATACCTTGAGCCCAGTAGATACAGACAGACCATGTTGGTCTTTAATTTCAGATATTTCCCATTATGCTATTTTCCCCAAGTTCCAGTTACAAAGTGCTCTAGGCTACATTTGATAAGGGTGGTCAAGGACCATTGATAACAATAATTTGATTCCTTTAAGTCAACATAGCAGTGAACTCTGATTTAAACTATATTTATGTTATTTTTCTTTCATGCACTTCATAAACAGAAAATCAGTTTCTCTATTGTACTCCAAACAAGCAATGCTAGAATAACAATTCACTTCCTTAACTTTATTGGTACAGCATCACAAATCAAGTGTAACATTATCAAAACGACACAAGAAAACTTTTTTATATTTGTTTTTCCAATGCTATGAGTAGTGATTCTCCATATTTTGCTCGAACCGTTCATTTTCACCAGAAGACAGTTGAAGGCAAATATAATCATTTTCTGAGTCATTTTTAAAATAACTGTGAGACTGATTTTCCATTGTCCTGAAGAGTGTATAGTCATTTAGATGGTGCAGAATGGTCCCAGTTCAGCAATCTACTTAAAGTACATGCCTGACTAAGTGTGTGAATAGTCCCATTGATTTCAAAGGGAGTACTTACATCCTTAACGAGAGGCACACTCGGGAAAGATGGACTGAATCAGAGCTGGAGTAGGAGTCAGACTCTCTCCAGCTCGGATACTGGCACTTCGCACCACGCACCCCCCTAAATGTCTCTGCAGAGTGCAGGACCGTGTCCGACTGTTTCATAACACTCGCCTAGATTGAATTAAAGGGTGACCTGGCTGCTAGTTACAGGTCCTCAAAACAATAACTCGGCCTACAACAGGCTGCCAGACAGCTGCAGCGCTGTTTTAAGCAAATAAACACCATTATTTTAATTGGTCTGGTATGTGCATGCTAACTCATCTCTATACGAAATAATTGTGTGAAACCTCTAAATGCGCAAAACTGTGCAAAACCGGTAAGTCAGCAAAATAAATAACAGACCATAAGAAAAATTATAATATTTTAAATGTAATTCATAATGTAATATGAGAATTATTAGTAAGATGTAGAAACTAATCAAAGATGACAAATCATAGATTATATCTTTGGAACACCGTTTCCATGTTCAGAGCACGATTACTCTGTTTCTACAACTAAGGTCCCTGGGGATGCTAAAGCTAAACACCATTATGTACCTTAAACAGACTGAATTGTATATTGGATTGTTTTGCATTACAAATTTATATGTAATCAGTCATGTTCACTAAATTTAGATACTAGCAATTTTTAAAAGATACACAAAAATCAAAGACAAATAAGGGGTTGGTAGATAAAGTAAGTTTAAAGATATTCTAACAACTGAATTTCTAGCAAGCAATATTAATGATGTTTTACAGTTTGATTTGCTTCATACGTCTGTTACATTTCTTTTAGGTTTTTTATAGGTGCTTAATTTCATTTCATATAAAGCAGGACATAGATGGAAACAGTTGTTAAAACAAAACTGCATTAAATTTCTGAGTTTTGAAATTATTATTTACCTTCTTTTTCTTTAACTTTTAACCATTATTCTTGTAAACAGGGTAAGTTTTAGGATTCTAGGTACACTAATGATGTCTTAAATACAAAATCTGTTAGGTTTACCTCTCCAAATCATGAAGTTGCACTGGTGTACACAGCTCTAACAAATAGGTTTGACACTCTCAGATCTTGTAATGTTGCTCTCCAGGATCCCATCTCCCTTTCGTCACTTGTTCCACCATGCAAAGATATTTTACTGCCTTTATGTCATGACCTCACCCCACAGGACTGAGAAGCAAAGAACCACAGGTTGGCTGTGGATGGTCTAGGGAAGGATCTCTGCCTCCATCTATTGGTGAACTGCTGGAAGAAAGCAAGAAGGCCTTACTCATTTCCCTCTCGTACTTCCAGTAGGAGCTTTCTGCGCAGAAGTCCTCTGGGCCCACACCTGCCCTTCTGCCTACACCTGTGCCATAGAAAAATGAAATAAGCATGCAATGAGACCTGCTGAGTGAACTGGTAACAGTCTCCATCTGCCATTATATTATATAAACAATATACAGAGACTGTTCTCCACATCTCTTCTCCATATTCAGCTTTATTTAATCTATTCCAATTGTTATTTTCCCATCTCCAGCAGTATTTCATTCAATCTTGTAACCCCTTGCCTATCACTTTCTTTTCTCCCCTCAAGCCACTGTAGGTATCTTTTATTTTCTTCTTCTTGGCATTAGTTGTCTGCTATTTCAAGAGTGTCCCTTCATATCTTTTCTCCTTTGAATCTCTCCCAATATGCCTTCACTTGCTGTGCCACTCTGTTTACTTCAAGCTGTCACCCACAAGAGCGGCAGCAATCTCTTTCTCTTGCCAGCGAAAGGACTCCCTCAAAAATCTTCATGTGGTATATGAATCTGTATTCAAGCTAGTACTACACACTAAATTAGACAGAACATTCCTACCATCTGTTCAGAGTAGCTGTAAAGAGTTGCACAGACGTCGGTTTCATTGCACAACAACAAATTTTATTGGTCTTAGTAACCCCAGGGACTATACTACACAGTGAGCACCATCTACTGGCATCCAATTATTTATACATGTATGTAGATATAAAACATTTCTCTATTCCTGAACCTAACAAATTAATCTTTAAAGAATTATATTTTTTTTTAGCAGATCTGCAGTTAGGTGTCTGTTCAGATCAGTGCATGGTAGTAGTTACATTTCTGGCCTGGAAGGGAAAAAATAACTAGATGTTTA
This sequence comes from Gymnogyps californianus, assembly GCF_018139145.2. Lineage (NCBI taxonomy): Eukaryota > Metazoa > Chordata > Aves > Accipitriformes > Cathartidae > Gymnogyps > Gymnogyps californianus. The sequence continues at coordinate 74,521,618 of NC_059472.1, read as the reverse complement.
AAATACATTCTTTTAAATTAATATAAACACACATATAATGTAACACACACAATTTGTATATAAATACACATATGAACACACACATATATTAATGATAATCTTGGCTTTAAATCATCTGCTCTTTACTTTTATCCTAGTGTATTGGGTCTAGCTGAGATGGAGTTAATTTTCCCCATAGCAGCCCTCATAGCGCAGTGCTCTGTATTGGTAGCTAGAAAGGTGTTGATAACACACCAGTGTTTTGGCTACTGCTGAGCAGCGCTCGCACAGCATCAAGGCTGTCTCTCCAACATTCCCCCCTCACCAGTAGGGTGGGGGTGGGCAAGATCTTGGGAGGGGACATAGCCAGGACAGCTGACCCAAACTGACCAAAGGGATATTCCATACCATATGACGTCTGCTCAGTATAAAAGCTAGGGGGAGGAGGAGGAAGTGGGGGGCATTCATTATTTACGTTTGTCTTCCGGAGCAACCACTACGCGTACTGAAACCCTGCTTCCCGGGAAGTGGCCAAACATCGCCTGCTGATGGGAAGTAGAGAATAAAATCTTTTGCTTTCCTTTGCTTTTGCGCGCAACCTTTGCTTCTGCTTTATTAAACTGCTCTTATCTCGACCTACGAGCCTCTCGTTTTATTTTCTCCCCCTGTCCAGTTGTGGAGGGGGAGTGATAGAGCGGCTTTGGTGGGCACCTGGCATCCAGCCAGGGTCAACCCACTACACCTAGGAAAACCTACCAAAACAAACAAAGTTTAATCCCACAGTAATAACTTCAGATAATGCAGCATGAATATATTTTATTAGTATTCTGAAAATTTCTTATCTACAGAAAGTTTCTGAAGAGGGAGAGATTTTGAACTACAAATTTAATTTGCACAAGTATTTGGTACACATACATCACAGGAAGAGCTGGACAGGAGTTTTCTAATCAGAATGATTTTGTAAGAAATGCCCTTTCCATGAGCTCAGGATGTTCTAAAGGAAGCTTTGATTTTCTTCTAAGCCTTATACTTTCTGTGAGTAAAAAGCACAAGGAATCTATCGCCTTTCATTTTCTCCTGATCCAAATCATATTATTTCATGCCATTCAATTAGCATTGTTTAACATCAAACTGATTTCACCAGTTATACTTCGTTACATCATAGGAGTGATAGAGTTTGGATTTGATGTTTGGGGTCTGTTTATTCTCTCTTCCTATTGTTGTTGCACTCTGCGGGCAGTTTAAAAGGAACCATTTTTATTTTAACAGTAGGAATATACAAGAGTTTTAGTCTAATTTAACTAATGGAAAAGGTAGAAAAGGCTCTCATTTAGATCTTATGCTTTCTAGAAAAGATATAGTTTGCACAGAATGAGGACTTCCTTCACTTTCAATTTCTTGCATAAGGAACACTGTCAGGGTTGTTCATACCACACTAGCTAATTGAATGTGCCCAGGAACTTTCCCAAAGTACAAGTAGCATGGAATAGCTTGGATCTACAATAGTAAATTCTTTTAGTCTCCACCACAGGGAGCTGAGCACTGGGAATGGCCTTTGGAGTGACGTAAACCCTGAGCTATGCCAAAAAACCTGTTTGGGATTAGCTAATTTACGTTTAGGGAACATAGGAATAGTTTAACGGTATAGACAATTACATTCCAGTGCCTAGAAATGCTCGTTGACTCTGATTAATCTACTAGCATAGACACAGCCTTAGAGGATTAAAAAGTGAACCTAATCCTAGAGACAGGCTAATCAAGATGTACTTCCCAAAGCTGTGTATTACGCCATGGGAAACCTGGAACCTCACATAAGGTGCACAGATTGTCTCATTTGAGGCACATAATGGGAGATCTACAGGGATGTTATTCAGTGACAAGGAAAAATTACATCATTGTGCTTGACATCATTGACACGTATATGCCAATCATCAAACTAATTCAGAGCAGTAACTCTAGACTGTATAAATATGTATCATAGAAGAAATGTATTCATGGATATTCTTCTGATATTCACCACCAGCTAAACTGTGAGCTTCAAGCTATTTCAGAATATAATCTAATATCAAGAGGTAATAAAGCATATCTAACAAATTGTGTTAAAATTCTGGTAATAAAACACTGGCTTAATTAAATACTTTTACACATTTTTTAATGGGTAATAGCACCGAAGTATCCATAACCTTAAGTTTGACAAAAGAATCCTGTGTATTTGAACAGAATATCTGATCCAGAACAATAAAGGCCACAGTTTGGAAGTAAAATCCATGTAGCACAGTGGCACCATAACCATTGCCTAGCTTTCTCAACATTTGCTTCTGGATGAAGATGGTATTCCCAGAACAAAGATTAAGTTTCCAGCTTAAATGCCAGTTATCTTTTGAACCCTAAAAGGCTTCTGTGAAACGGCATGTACAAGGACATTTGGACTAGCCCCACATGTTACCCTTACAGCTGCAGTCTTACAGCTATTCTTCCACCCTGAACTGAGATAATGAGTTAAGCTTACATCCTCTCCTGGCATACTATCCTCATTGAATTCTCCTCAACATAAAATATTCCTTTAAGCAAAATATTTTGTTGGTCTAAAAAGCCATTTAATTATACTGAATTATACTGGATGAATGAAAATGTATTATCAAAAAGGCTACCAAGCTTTAGCAGTGGATTTCTATACAGTTCTACTACTTGTGCCAAATTAATTAAGACGTTCCATTTTCAATTTTAAGTTTACAAAAGGAAAACACAAATGGAGGTATTTATTTTATATTGTACCATACCTTTCGCAAATAGCTAGTGAGAATAAGTCTTCCTCAGACTGATCATTCTTCTGAAGATTCGCTTTCCATGCTTTCACATAAGATTCTATGTGTGCTTTTAAATTGATTTGTGCATGCACCTCAAAGCTCTGGAAAGGCACATTTTAAAAATTGCAATAGAAAATACATCAATATTTAAACACATTAGATACTCTTGAACTTTTACCTTGAGCAGTTTTCTTCAATTTGCATAAAAATGTATTTCTTTAAAGGTTGAGAAGAAACTGGAACATGAAGATACACACTCTAAAAACAGGCATGCTTAATGCTTACTTTAAGGAGCATTTTAGCTAGATAAAAAGTTTCAAGTTGAGGAAGAACTAAATGGAATATTAAGGGCAAGTGCCACAGTAAGTGTAATATATACAAGAAGCAGAATGCAAGGAGAATTATTTTTATGAAAGTTTAACCTTCTAAATTCCCTCAAAATGTTAGTGTAACATTGCAAATCTTTTAATTTGAAAACTGCATTTCCCACTTTTCCTTCAAAGTTTCTGAGTGAAGAAGCAGAGTTTCTGTGAATACAAAAAATTAAAATCAAATGAGAACCCCTTCACCTGCACCCCAGGGGCAGCATTGCCTTAGCTAATAAAGTGTCTTGATGCTCAGGCATCTTGATGAGGATCAAGATGCCTGAGCATCAAGAGGCTAAATTCTACTTGGAATCCTACCGCTTGCCAAAATGATGCAGTCTACTCCTGGCATGTCCTTGCTCTTCCTTAATTACACATTGCTATCTCCACTTGGACTGAAGCATTTCTAGAGATATTAGATTTCTGTTGGTCACCACTGTATAAATAATTTCTTGGGAGTTTCAGACATGAACATAAAAAGAATTGGTGTTGCCTACAAGAAATGACTGCAAAATTCAATATTACTTGAAAAAGCAGTATCTTAGGTATAAAATCCTCATGTAGCTCCATAAAACAAATAGATGCCTAGCACCAGGCACATATTGTTAAAAAGGAGCATCTGACTACTTTTTGTAAAACTGCCTTTACAGCTACAATCATTCCGAATCTCCCCCAATTGTTATTGCCAATATACTCAGCAAAAGATTTGTGCTTCCTGTTGAAGTTATGAGGTATCACCACCACAGGTACTTTCCACTACCTCAAGACTGATTACACAGATTCTAAGTTTTATTTTCAATAAACAAAAGATGGCTGCTGATTTACTTGTTGTCCTGGTTTTGGCTGGGAGAGTTAACTCTCTTCTTAGTAGCTGGTATAGTGCTGGGTTTTGGATTTAGTGTGAGAATAATGTTGATAACACAATGATGTTTTAGTTGTTGCTAAGTAGCGCTTATCCTAAGTCAAGGACTTTTCAGTTTCCCAAGCTCTGCCAGCAAGCAGGTGTGCCAGAAGCTGGGAGGGAGCATAGCCAGGACAGCTGACCCAAACTAGCCAAAGGGGTATTCCATACCATGGAACGTCTTGCCCAGTTCCATAAACAGGGGGGAATTGGCCGGGAGGCATGGATCACGGCTCTGGCATCGGTCAGCGGGTGGTGAGCAATTGCGTTGTACATCACTTGTCTTTTCTTGGGTGTTATTCTTTTTTTGTTGTATTCTTTTTTACTACACATTATTATTATTAGTTAGGAGTGTATTTTATTTTTACTTTAGTTATTAAACTGTTCTTATCTCAGCCCACGAGTTTTACTTTTTTCCCCTTTCCTCCTCCCCACCCCACTGGAAGGGGAGAGGGGGAAACGGCTGCATGGTGCTTAGTTGCTGGCTGGGGTTAAACTACAACACTTGTACACCTTAGAAGCCCACAGAAGACAGTAACTTGTGAGAAGAATTTATTTCACTCCTGATGCATGCACACTTGAGATGTAGCTGGAAAAGAGTTAATACAGGAATCACAACAAACAACAGTTACATTACACCAACTTGTGCTCACAACATTGTTAAGCTATGCTTAAATCACAGTATCTGGGGTTTCTGCAAGGTGATGAAAACTCGTAGCTGTTTAGAATAAAAAAACTTAATACAATGCCAGATGCATGGAAACTGCACGTCAAGATGTAGTAACAAGATGTACAATGCATGAGTGCCCCTTAGCCTCTCAGGGTAGTGACATTAGAAATTAACCTATCACCAGCAATTGTCTTGTGGCTGTAAGCTGGCAATAGCGTTGTATCAGTTTATTTTAGTATTGTGCTGTTGGGAGCACAGTGTGCTTAGGTAAAGTATAAAAACTATCTTCTAAATTGCAAAAATGTAAACCTGCCAGAGAAGACAGATCTTTCTTTCCATTCTAATGTATTACTTAAAATACAATTACTCTCAGGCTTGCAGATCAGCTAGAGGGCATCCCAGATTATTACATGGGAAATCAAGGTCTGTACTCCACAATAAAAATAAGTACGTTACACTAATCATCACCCTAAAACCAGATATTTTTTTTTTATTTTGTTTAGTGGCAAGTCTAATTTTGCATAACATGAAGTTCAAATTTATTTCTTTGATCTACAGGACTGTTATCTAATCACAAAAGCTGGATACGGAACAAGCTTATTAGCTAGTCTGGTCAATTTGTTTGTTGACACAGGGCAGTTCCCCATAGCTTTTCTAACTACTATGCAGCACTTAAGATCCAAACCAAAGGGCTTTCATTATATTCACAACATACATTATCTCTAGCATTCCGAATTTTCCCTGATACTCATCCTCTCCTTATTTTCATCTCTCTCCATTTTGTAACAAACTCTGTACCTAACTTAATTTTCTTTGCTTCAGGGTTTGAAAGCTACTTAGCGTAACATGGCTGTTCTTAGCCAAATGTTGCTAATACTCTGTAACCAAATTTCTCTGCTATAGAGAGCTTTATACATTTTGGACTGAAATTTGTCATAGTTAGGAGTGGATTTGAAAGTAATTTAAGCCCTTAACTCCATTAGAAAACCAGTTAGACCAGCTAACTAGGGCAGTTAGAGGCCTAATTAACTTTGATGATTTGTGCCTTAGATCTTAAGGATGCAACTCTTTCTAAAGGGCAAGCATAGGATTTGAAAGTTTTTTACTGAAGCCTGTCACATTCCAGATGTACAGAATGAACTTTTTTGAGCAATCACAAATATCCAACTGTCAGGTAATCTTTTCTTAATGAAACCTTACATGTAAAGGTAAGTAAGAAGAAAACCACTGCTATATGTCAAATTAAGGAGGCAAAAAAACCAGTATACATTTATAATATGTGGATTTACATGAGTTAGAAAGGTAAAGAACTGAATTCACATTCTGGATGTGTTTGCTGAACAGCTCCCCATCATAAGTGCAGCTACTGTTTAAACACCCTAAGTTTTAGAATAAACATCAAGTTGAACTGTCTTTGTTAGCACATTAATGTGCAAGGCTTAAGAGAATACAGGATTTTTGACACCTGGAAAAGAATTAGAAAATACGGCTCACTTAAAAGAGACGTGGAGGTGCAGGACTTCACCATTGGTGATGGCAACCAGAATCTAAAATGCCTGACAAATATGCAGGAAGGTCGCAAGTAAATGGATAGATCCTGAATAAATGAAAGCACATGCAATCCCATCATGTACTAAGCAAGAGAAAAGAGATGGAACAAATATTTATACAACTTATCTATCCTTTTGATGGAAACTAATTTGCTTACTGTAAACTCGATGATTGAATAGAACAACCTAGGGAAATTTCCTTGAGAAACCTCATATGTAAAGTACATAGAACTAACCAACAATTAATTAATACTGTAATATGAACCGTAAGAAATCAAATCTGCACCACAAAGTGCATTTGGAAATGATAACATATCTTTCAAAGAAAGCAAGTGCAATGTCAGTATAAGGAAAAAAAATAATCAAAGCTCAAAATGCACCAATTTAGTTTAGAAATCTCTCCTGCTACGTCCTCCTTCTATCACTGATGGAGAAGACCATCCCTCCCCAGTATTCCTCTCTATGTATCTGCTTAAGATGCTAGTTTATTGAGACATGTAAGCGTGTTTTAACCCTTAATATTCACCATCTCAATGGCTTTCATGTTTCAGCTCCACTGGGATCATGTACAGCAGCAGAGCTATAACAGAGCAGCAGGCAATGGGTGTGAATAGGGCAGATAAAGCCTCTTCCCCTGCCTGCAGCTCTTCTTCTTCATTGCCTCCTTCGCATGAACCAGGCAACATGCACTGGTCTATGACTTAGGCAAAGAGCCTGAGATCCAGCTCCATTGCCTCCAACAGGCTTGTGTTTCATGACAAAGCTTTAGAAACTACAAAGCTTGCCCGCACCCATGTCCACAGTTAGCACAAGGAATCTTACTGACAACTTGGCTCCTGGGCTGTGGTACGTTTACTGATGGCTGTGACTGGACTTCCTCCAAAAGACTGAAAGGTTTCTAAAACACGAAAGCCCCAAAGTTTATTTGAATAAAAAATTCTAAACTTTTAAATAGAGAAAACTCTAAGCAGTGTGAGGAAACAGAGGAAGGTTGACAAGCACTCCACACTGCAGCCTTGGAGGGAAGGCCTTTCTTCCAGCCAACTCAGAGATCTTTTTTCTGAGTTGCAGCCACTTGGGATAGCTCCTACCATCTCCAATGTTGCTGGCTTTCGGTTCCCAGCCTGCAGCAGTTTCTCAATATGCATGAGGTACAGGCTTCCAACTGCAAACTGAAATTCTCCTCTAGCCTTACCCTCTAATCTCTTAAGTCTTTTCCACCTTGAACAAGCTCAGTAGCTCCCAAAGAGAAAGAGCAACTTCCTACCTCCTTCCAGAGGGTTTTACCAGACTCTTTTAAAGGAACAGAAGCAAACAAAATCAAAGGGATAATGAGATAGTAACTTACTCTTAGGATGAGCCCATGCACCTTATACCCCTGCATAGCATCTATTTGCAATTAAACTGCTTAGTTGGAGCAGTATCTATTCTCGGTAGATTCGCAGAATTCTTTAGTACTGCATTTCCTTGTTACCATGTGCCAAAATGGGATGGACTATGTCATGTAAATTCAAATTCTTTTCCCATTACTCCTTCTGATTCCAGTGGTGAGTGCATCACACTAAGTGGCATTCTTTTCCTGCACTACAGCATTGCCAAACATTTTAGCATTCACAATTGCTACAATTCCATTTCACAGACTGAAAGCCTATTCTGAGACACTGAAATAGCTTTCCATCCCTCAGGATAAATTCTCCAGTCTTTTACCCCAAACAGGATACCTTCTTGTCCATGAGTTCCCAAGCAGCTGGCAAAAGATAACTTCACATGTATCTTGCCCAGACAACAGACTGAGCCTGCATATTGGAGCCTGCATAAATGGCCCCATCCTGCTCAGGCTACATGTGGAAGTCCCAAGTAGCAAACGCTGCCTTGCAGACTGCTTAGCTTTAGTTCTGTGATGGAGCACTTGCTCAAGCAGGCACAAGTCTCAGCTGTAAGGCAACGGTGGTGAGTACTGGTACATGCTAGGTGAGAAGGATGGAGCACACTACTGTGTTCATAGCTCCCACGGAGCAGCTCAGCTGCTCAGCACTGTTGCAATAGAGCAGCATGACACCGCTGGCACTGGTCCCAAATGGGAGGACTCTCCCATCACAAGGTTTGTCCTTGCTCTGGTTCTCACGGGGACACAGTCTCAGTAGTGGAGAAGAGCGCAGAGAGGCTGGTGTCTCCTAGAAGTGGAACAGAAGAGGAGCATTGCCAGTCAGGCCCTAGCCTGAGCTGGTAGTGCTGCTAGTGCTCATGGGTTGAAACCCAATTGCTCCAGCACTGCTCTTCTTTGCTCCTGGGAAGGTCACAATGAGCTGCAGTCTTGGCTAGAGCCATGCCACGAGCAATTCCCTCCCAGGACTAGAACAGCAGCATAGCGCTAATACACCTGGACTAGAGCTTGCTTGCCAGCTGAGAGGATGCTGGCAATACCTTCCACTCTGCCTTCAGCACCATTTTGTCCACACTGCAAATCAGAACAAGCAGGCGCACTTCTGACCCTATCCTTCTTGGTGTAGGCAAGCTCAGCCTGAGGCAAGAGGCTGCACAAAGCCTGAATGTCTCTGACTCCAGAGGGGTCTACCTCTGTATTTCTGAGTAAAGGAATGTCAGTCACCAGGCACCATAACGCATCTAACCAGGTCATACCCTGTTTCTGCTCTTCACCCTGAAACTGTGGTTTCTATGTCACTTTATCCACAAGGCATAGTCAGATAACACAGGTATTTCTAATGGTGATTAAAGCTTTTTATAAGGCAGCAGCATGACTCACAGTTATAAATCCTATTATCCTTCAGTGAGAGAGATGCATCTGTTCACCCACAGCCCCTTTTGAAAGCATGCAGTTCTACACTTTTCAAAATGTAACCCACGACACAAGCTTAAATCACAGCAATTCATTTAAAAGCACTGGTTTTGAGTTTGATGGAGGAACTTGCTTTTCAAACCACATGACTATTTTTACTCACTAGAAGAACTGGCCAAAAAAATTTAAACTTGTTTATTGCTACAGATGCCATTGTGACAAAAACCTTACACACTGAAGAAACATGAAATTCAATAACCAAATTGGTAGAAAGGTTTCTTGATTCCTCTGTGACATTCTGCTCCAGAGGCAAAAGGGAACTGCATACCACACCACTGCCTACTAGCTCTGAAAGATGAATAATGTCTAAGTTTACATCATTGCCCTGAATCAGTAGAATACCTCATTTTTCTTTCACAGAAGATTTGAGAATACCTTACTTCTCATTTCCCTTCAGCATTTATTTTTTATTTTAACCACAAAATCTTTTGAAAACTACTGTTTCCAGCAAGTCCTACTAAGAATCAGAATTATAAGTCTCATAGATTGTATGAAAATTTATTAGAATTTTCTGTTTCTCCATGAGAAGAATAAAGTGAAATACATGTCATACATGTGGTATGGCTGCATTAGGAAAGAGTGATCTTACAGACATTTAAGAAGTTTCTAATTGAAGAATAATGCACAAAACTAACAATATAATGAAACACTTATAGCAAATTCCAAATCTGTAGCAGATGACTTCATACATTTTCCTCTGTTTTTCCCTTACAATTCTTGAAATCCTCTCATTCTCCCAGACTTTCTTATAAGCTCTGTTTAACTGATTGTGTAGGCAATCAGACGTTATAGAGAGATGCAGGGCATTTCCTTCTAGAAGAGGTGTACATAACCAGCAAAAGTGAGTTTGCTGCTTTGATTGAAATAATGTTGTAGGTGCACAGCTATTGCCTCTGGCAAACAAACAGCACAAGCAAAGAAAAAGCATTACATGGTGCCAAAACATGAATCAGGATTTTTCTAAGAAGTATAACAACATTTTAGGTCTTTCATGATCCAAGGAAATTCAATATAACCTCCTATTAACTTCAACAGGATAAGAAACAATTCCTTAATTAGCAAAATCATATTCATGTCTAATACTTGAGCTAAACACTTATACAGTTGCCTTCAGCTAAATTAGCTACCAGTACAATACTGTTAATATTCCTCATGAATTGCATATTGGAGAAACCACGTACATTTGTGTATTAAACTTGAAACTTACATAATGTTAAAAAAAAAATACTTTCAGTAAATAAGATCAATTTTAAAGTCACCTATGCAAAATATTCAGTTTTCAAACACTTACTCTTTTTATTATAGCACTAGTTGACAGAACAATAGCAGACATCATTGTAAAATTTAAGTAATGTAACTGGAAGTATTATGTTGAGGTTTTGTGAGTCAAGTGTACAAGGCAAACTTTTCCTTATGAATTTCATGGTAACTTTTCATGACAAATCACACTGAGAAATAATTGTGACAGAAAGGAGGTATTGAAAGATACTGTTCTACCCTGGGAAGCCAGTAAAAAGGTAGAGGAAGGGAGTCAACATTATGTGTTAATGATGTATAAGACTACAAAGAAACTAGGCATAATAGGTATAACAGATATGACTATATGATTTTGGAAAAGGATAATCAAGAATAATGTGCTAATGCAATGGTGAAAATCTGCTGCAGAATCTTAGGATCAGACTGAAATATGATCTGAGAGTGCTTATGTTATCAGAAAGGCTAATATTGGAATTGCCTCATTATGAGAGATTAAATTTCCCAGTTACTAGTGGAATTTGCTCACCAGTTTATCACAGGGCCAAATTCCTGGAAGGATGCAATAACTGATTGTTCTGAAATTGTCCTTGACAATATTTTTAGCATGACAAATAATTAATACATTCTAGAAGGACAGGTCAAGGAGTTCACCCTGTAGTTGTGACTTGAGTCCATGAAAAAAAACCCCAACAAACAGAATTAGCCCTGTAGCCCAGGCTCTTAATTACATATCGCAAGGTGAAAACCTAGGAGACCAAGTCAGTGAAGTGAACTGGACACAGAAAGGAAGAGACTTCAGGAGTCAAGGAAGTCAAAGCCAAGAAGTGTTTGCCCCTTTTCTTAGCTTTTTATTAACACATAGGAACAAAACTGCTTGGTTAGCATGGCTGCTGATGGAGGAGGTTCAAACAATCTATGAACTTCTAACAGCAAACGCTTGAAGTAAACTACTCCCAGGCAAAAGTATCAGTCTGAAATTGATTCACACAGAAAAGATGAATTTGCTAAAGTCTGCAACAGCAAATAGAATCACTGTCAAATACTAAAAAGCAAGTCATTAAACCTAAACTGGGAGAAGCACAGGAAGAACTGTAATGTGAGCTTTTGGAGTCTTTTATATAAATACAAGTCTGTCCATTAGGCACACATTTGGGGAAGTCTAATATATTTTGAATCATTCTCCATTTGTGGTCCTCACTGCCCAGTGGTATCTGACAGGCAATTTCACTGACTCCTCGCTGGCTCTTTACAGATCCAGCCAGTCGGCTGAAACTACACATTAAACTTTCCACAAGGTATCAAGCACTATCCACATATTTTGAGAGCATAAGCTATACTCTCCACTCCCGTCTCTGATGGTGAACTTTCATCTGTCTAGGGACTCTGGAAGACATAATTTGGTCCACTGTTTATTCCTAGTACAGCTGGTTAACATGTGGTCAAAATAATTTTACAACAACATTCTGGAATGTCTAAGATTTCCCTTTGATGTAGTATGCAACAATATTTAAGGTTCCCCCCCCCCCCGCTTCTTCCAATGTTCACAAATAGTCTATATATCTGGGGGAAATAGATGAATATTTGATTTTGACTTCTCTTTTTCCTCTTGTTCTGCTGGGGTTATTTTTTTTCCCTCTTAAAAGTTCCAGGAGTCTCAAACTCTGCCAGTCGTCTTTGGCTAGTATTTAATTTTTGAACATTCACAAGCTAATATTCGTTTCTTTGTTTTCACTTTAACTTATTTCAAACTTGAGAAAGTATGGGTTTATTATTTTTACTTTGCCATCTTGTATCTTATTAAAAAAATACAGTAGACTGATAGATGCAATGATATTGCAGCTACATGTCCCCAGGTTCGGCCAGTAGTGAGGCTGAGAGCAAATACATGCAAACAGGCACATCACATACTATACATATGTGGATACACATACATACACAGCTGGGCACACAGATAACAGGCAGAAAACATTACCTTACCAGAACCCACAGAAAAAAACGTAGCACTCCCACAAATGTGAACAGCACAGATGGGCCAGTCCTGTTCCTCCTCTCCGTCTGTTCAGTACTGAAGTCAGCTAGCGAAATATATACATGAAAATGAACAGATAATATGGATGACTCCAGTAGCTGGCCTTAGACACTCAAGCCTATCCAGTAGCTTGCCACAGATACCTCTAGTCTCCCTAGTTGCTGGCACCTGGACATACAAGCATTCGAGCTTTGCAGCCCCACTGCAGTTGGTGGTACTCAGATCTCTTCTCATTGCACACACACATATATGTACATATACACCCCCCTCCCGCAACAATTATCTCCAGTAGGTTGTCCAGACCTATGATCTTCCCCATGGCTGACCTTCAGATCCCCTGGTCTCTCTAGAAGCTGGCTTGGATTTATGATCCCTGCAGCAGCTAACTCTCACATCTATGGTCTCTTCATTATCTCGCTAGTGTTGCAGACACCCAGAATACAGCACCCCAAAAAACAAGAATAGATTTTAATAAGAAGACAGGACATACTACAGTCATCAATCACAGGGCATACCTGGATAAATGTTCTGACCAGCCATCTGCTCACAGTCAACTGCTGCCTACGTTTTCTTTTCCCTCTATTTTCCTGTGCTTTTTCCTCCTCGACCCACCTTGAGCAGTCCCTTTCCCTGCTTTTGTTCCTCCCCCTAAGAATCCCATAATCAGTTTCACACATTCCCACCATCCCCTTAAAATAACCCATAGTAAGTTTTACACAATCCTCAAATCCCTTTCTATCCCATAGCGACTCCTATGCCCCTGTAGGCAGTAACTCCCTGCAGTCTGCAAGGTGTTCTGGGAAAGGAGTTTCTTTGATGGAGCCCTCTTGGTGGGTCACACTGGGGACTGGGGCTGATTGTTCTCCCATGATAGCCTTAGGGTACAAGCATTCCTCCTAAAGTCGTTGGTCATCTGATCCTCACTTGGCCTTTTTCTTTATGGTGACCAGACACTATCTCAGAGGGAATGGCAGGCAGAACTCGGTCCACGTGTGTTTTACCTCGGCAGCCTGCAAACACCTTGACAGCCAATCAGCAATCAGTTCAAAATATATACAATAAAGTATATACAGTTGGTTATATACACATTGCTTCTCATCTGGTTAAAAGAACGCACCCTTCTGGGTAATACTACTTCAGAGGGAGGAGGACATAGGGAGAGGCTACTCTTTCCTCATCCATTTTTACCTTCCTGACAACTTCCCCAGCATGATATTTTTGTCCTTTCAGATGTAGTTCAGCAGCTGGGGAAAGAACTTTAAGCAACTCATGAAGTCAAAAAAGGCTTGTCTGAAAAGGATCTCTGGAGGTCACCTAGTTTGATTTCTACTTGAAGAGAAACTATCCCCAGCACTAGGTCAGATCAGCAATGGCTTTGCCTACTGAAGTCTTAAAAATCTCCAAGAATGAGGTGCCATGACATCTCTAGGTAAACTGACCCAATGCTATATGTACATATCTGCAGCCCACACTCCCCGAGCTAGTAAATAAGTTTTTCTAATATCTAATTCCAAGCTGCAACTCGTGGCCATCGTCCCATCACATCTCCTGTCACTACTGAGAAAGGTTTGTCTCTGTGACCTTTGTAACTCCCCTTCAAGTAGCTGTCAATTACCCTTAAACAAACCTGCATCAGTTTAAATAAGCCCAGCCTTCTCAGCCTCTTATTCTAGTTCATGTTTTCTTGGTTCTGAGTATCTTGATATCCCAACACTGGATCCTCTCCAGTTTCTCACCAGGTTTTTGAAATGAGAGATTGAAAGGCATAGGAAGTATCGCATATGCAGCCTCAGTAACACTGAACAAAAAGAGATAATAATTTCTTTTGATCTGTTAACCATGGTACAGTAGCTTAGTATGCAGTCTGCCTTCTTCGTGATGTAGGTACACTGTTCACTCATATTCAATTTGACCTCAAGTACTTTTCAGCAGGAGTGCTAACTAACTCACCAGTCAGTCCCAGCCTGTACAGCTGCATGGGGTTATTCTGCCCAAGGTGTAGAACTTCGCATTTCTCCTTCTTGAGCTACATGAGGTTTCTAGTGCCCTAATCAACCTGTTGTGCATATGTTAAGACAAAGGTACCTTAAAAAAACAAAACCAAACCAAACCATGCACACACAAACAACACCTCATTTTTTCCTCCTCATGCACATTTCAAAACATCAGGCTAAATTTCTCTTAGTGTCTATACAGAAGACCTGTGGTATAGTCAGAGCAGCCAACCAAGAAGTGTTGCTGTGTAATCAGCTTGCAGTCCCTTGTCTGGGTCTTCAACATAACGAACATTCTGCATTGACCTATCATTGCATTTCAATTACTATATATCTCACTGACTTCACTGACACAGCCCTGATGCCTATAGCATCTTGCTGGTGCCAAAGTACTCTGCTATGCACTATACCAGACCCTTGGGAGGAATTAAATCCAATTTTGGTGCCCAAATCTCACTGAAAATCAATGGTAACCAAACTCTAAATAGAAGACAGGCACCTAAATACCTCTTGCAACTTCGTTCTTACTAAGCAGCTTTGATTGGCAAATTTATCTGACTTAACAGAAGCCAAACTGATCAGAAATTGACAACAGAAATAAAAAATACTGAATCCCACTGAAACTTAATATGTCCCATGTTTCAAAATTAAGGCATATTGGTAGATCCCTTCAGATTAAAGGATTTGCCAGACATCCCAGTTTTGGGGTGTTTGCCAGGGGTCCAAGTTACAATGTCGGCTGGACTATTAAAAGCCCTGCTAAAAAGGCAGTGCGAGCCATTACTCACGCTAGGGAAAAAGGTCACTATGCTTTTGCATCCAGGGTACCACATATTTCCTATTAGAAACAGAGTTCCACTACCACAGAAGAAGTTAGTGCTGGTTTTATGCTTCTCTTTCTGTCCATGCCAAGGATCACCGTTATGGTTTGGGTTCTCTTTCAGCCAAAGCATGTATCTGTATCTCTGGTTATGGACCCTGATAGATCTGGTGTCTTATTTGCCATAGTATTCTGATACTCATTAAAAGACCCTGAGCAACACAAACTAATTTGGATTTTAGAGGATTAAGAATGAACAAACCCAAGTAATTTCCACTGACCACTGAACAGAATCAGTGGTAGACTTGAATGCTAAAGGCACATTCCTTTTTCCTTTACTGTATATCACCACACCTTCTTGCAATGATAAACACTTCTAAAGCTGATCTTTTGGACAGAAAACTGCAAGAATCGAAATTCTATAAAATCAGACAGTTCCACAGAAGCCATAAATTGAACTGGCCGAATTTTACATGCCAGACTCTTGCAGTGAGATCCCAATGTTCGATTAGATTTCTTTTCAAATTGTGACAAACAAATGTAACTCAGAAAAATCAGAAAATTATTTGCAGACTTCTCCTGAAGAGGAAAATATTCTCTGTATTCTGGAAGCATCCATCAAAGCCAATTCCAAAGCAAAATACATTATCATCTTTTTGTCATGCTGTACAAAAACTGAGGATTTTGTGACATTATTAAGATGAGTTTTAAGAGTCTTCAATGAAGTTGAAAACTAGCGTGCATCATTTCACCTTAGCATCAACCTTACTAAAAGTCTCATATCTTCCTGTATTCATTTAAAAATCCATTCAAGTATAGGACTCAGAGTACAAAATAACTTTACAAAATGATAAAGATTTAACCTAAGGATGTTATTTTTCCATTATTCTTCTGTCAGCAGATGTACTTTTATTCCTTCCACTTCTTGTACCTTCTTCAAAGAATCTACCCATACCCTTAATCTATGAAACAGTACAGTAAAACACTTTGTGATTTTCCTCTTAGAAGACCTGTATATTTCCCATTTTTACAAGTTGTAGCATCATGATTCTTTTTTGAATGTTGGTGACTGAATTTTGAATGCAAAAGGAGCCTCAGAATGACATAAATTGATGTCTCATACTTCATGTTTCTCACAACTTTGACAGCATCTAATGTGTCTCAGCTCTGCCCTTCCTTCCAGCTGTGACCTGGCATACCTCTGAATTCGTATCTTTAGTTACATAGCTTGCAAGGATAGAAAAGCCCACTGCTCTTACTCTGCCCCTAAATGATGTGTACCATACAGTCATGTCCTTTAGCACACCACCAGATCCATAATGTCACTTCTGAACTACAGATAAATGAAACCAAACTTGCAATTTCTATCTCAGCAATGGCTCAGGTAGGTGAAATGTCAGTAAGCAAGCTCCACTTAATCTTCTGTTTATTGTATCCCCAAGTCCTGGATTATACACTGAAATACTTCCAATCCTAACCTTTTATTCTGGGGAACATTCTTCTGCCAAAATTTCAGTGGTTTATGTTGTCTACAAAGTCAGACTTCTTTGCATTATAAGATTTTTTTCTTTTGTCATTTCTGTTAAGTACACAGGAATGTTTTTAACCAGAACCTCAACTAAAGCCAGATAGATTTCATGAGCTGATTTGTTGACATAACTAATTCAATTCACCATGCAAATCTGAAGCCATCACATGCAAAACTGAACATGCAACACAAAGAATTAAGAGTATTGCAGTGTCACCGTCACCACTAAGTGTTAAAACTGCTGCTACAGGGACATTGCTATACAGGCAGATATAATGCAGTGTGAGAAGAGCCACAGTCCCTGGCAAAGAGTATGAAGTTAAAGGACATAGTTTCCTTTAATATGGTTTAGTATTGTTGGGTACTGCTATATACTGGAGAATATGGAAATAGATCAATTAATGGTTTGCATAGAAATTTCTTAATACGACATAAATTTGCCTAGATATATAGATGACAATAACTCAGATGGGGAAAAATAGCTGACAGTGCAATTTGTCATTATCCTGCTACCTAGTTTTGATATTGATGATAATACACAGTGCAACCCATAGAAGTCAAACCTGGAAAATATGTATTTTTTTCAGTTCAGCTCTATCCTAGCTGAGACACAACTGATGCTCAAGCCTTGTCATTGATACCAGCTATGTTAAAGTCAAACTGTTTCTGAACATCACTGTGTGCAACAAAGCTCACTCTTTCATGATCTTGTGCCCAAGTGAATGACTTCAAATTTCTGTATGGAAGTGCAGCCCTTTGGAGCAGCAGCACTTCCAGAGGAAGAAGACTTCATTCTTGGGGAGTCAAATTTGGATTGCATTCACAGCTGAAATATAAATTTAAAATTCTGTATTGGAGTCAAGGAATATATGTGTTCCTTTTTGCTTGAACAGTTGAGAGAAAAAAAAAATTGAACAGGCCTTTATCTTGCACGTTTTGCTTAAATAGAACCCGAAAAAAAACCCAGGAATTTTGCCACTTTTAGTGCCCCTTCTTAAACATACCTTAAATTATTTAGTAAAAGGACTTTTATACTCTCTCCCTTTGCATGCATTATCTTTCAACATAAATGAGACATCACCTTTAAGGTTCAATTATTGCACTGTGTTACTATAGCAACTCCCAGGGAAAGCCTATTAAGCAATCTTCAACAAAAAACAACTCTACTTTATTTATAAACACTCTATAAATGAAGGAAAAAAAACTTCTCTCTTTAGTTGTTAAGTACCTGATTTTAACAGCTATATAAAGCAATAAAAGATGACTGCTTGTATCATGAGATTGATGCGGCCTATAGAGCTCAGGGGAAGGACAGCCAAGGTTGGAGTTAGGGCAACATTCAGATGAAAGATTAATTCTTCGTTAAACCTTGTGATTGAAGACCTCTTTGAACTTAACCTATTCTGTAAGTTAAAACGGCCACATTGCCAGCCATGGAAAACTGACACAGTTTCACTGAATTCAATGGAGCAAAGCCAATTTACACCTGCCGAGGCCTTTAGTATTGTATGAGATGAATAGTACTTCCGTTAGGATGAGAGAACTTTTTAATCATACTCTCTGAAGTGAATGGGCAACTCTGAAAGCAAGAAGATGGCAAATGTTTAAATCAATACTAACCCAAGTAAAACTGGATTTGGTTCATACCGTTTTTCCGTTGAACGTTCAAGATGAAGTCCCTATCCTGACATTGAATAACTGCATGTCTGTACACTCAGTTTTCACAGTGTGGTCTAAAATATTTTATACCAAGGCCTATTGTTGAATACACGTTTCTGTTTGGTTTGTGTGGCAGGGGTTTGTGTAACGGGGAAGGGGCTACAGGGGTGGCTCCTGTGAGAAGCTGCTAGAAGCTTCCCCGGCTCCAACTCAGACCCGCCTCTGGCCAAGGCCGAGACCATCAGCGATGGTGGTAGCGCCTCTGGGATAGCGTATTTAAGAAGGGGAAAGACTGCTGGGAAAGAATTGTGAAAGAATTGCAGCTGCAGCAAAGAGAGGAGCGGGATGTGAGAGAAACAGCCATGCAGACACTGAGGTCAGTGAAGAAGGAGAGGGAGGAGGTGCGCCGGAGCAGAGATTGCCCTGCAGCCCGTGGTGAGACGGCAGGCTGTCCCCCTGCAGCCCGTGGTGGTTAATGGTGGAGCAGAGATTCCCCTGCAGCCCATGGAGGACCCCACGCCGGAGCAGGTGGATGCACCCGAAGGAAGCTGTGACTCCGTGGGAAAGCCCACACTGGAGCAGTTCATGGAGGACTGCAGCCCGTGGAAAGGACTCGCTTTGGAGAAACTTGTGGAGGACTGAACCCCTGTGAGAGGGACCCCACGTTGGAGCCGAGGAAGAATGTGAGGAGTCCTCCCCCTGAGGAGGAAGGAGCGGCAGAAACAGCATGTGATGAACTGACCGCAACCCCTGTTCCCATCCCCCTGCACCGCTGGAGGGGAGGAGGTAGCAGAATCGGGAGCAAAGCTGAGCCCAAGAAGAAGGCGGGGGGGGGGGAAGGTGTGTTTTCAGGATAGTGTTCTATTTCTCATTATCCTACTCTGATTTGATTGGTAACAAATTAAATTGATTTATTTTTCCCGAAGTCAAGTCTGTTTTGCCTGTGACCATAATTGGTGAGTGATCCTTCCCTGTCCTTGTTGCAACTCATGAGCCTCTTCATTGTATTTTCTCCTCCCCATGCCACTGGAGGGGAGGAGTGAGCAAGTGGCTGCGTGGTGCTTTGTTGCCGGCTGGGCCTAAACCACAACAACATTGTTAAAAACAAAACAAAACAAAAAAAATGGAATAAACTTACATATTTGACATTTTATTTTTATTTGACTACATTTAGCCTGGAACCAACATTCTTTCTAGCTGGTACTAGGACATCTTTTCATGTCTTGCTGATAAAACATCTTTCTTCTGAACAAAAATCTATATCGGAAGTGGACTTCAGTATCAGCTATGGATTTTAATTCCAAATACACAGTACTTCAATTACAGATTTGGGATGTTTCCAAACTGCTTGTGCAGCCCAACTCCAATGCAGAGCTTTCCAAGACCACCTTCACTGGCCTAGGAAAACAGAAGCATATATATATCTACAGAGGTCGAAAGCAGTTAGGCCAGATTCTGTGTGCTCTCTATTGTTTCAGTTTTCAGCTTTTTCCCCTCTTCGAACTGGTGGAATGAAATCTAAAGTAATAGAAAAAGAGATCTGGGAGGGTAGTCAAGAGTTAATCCAACTTCATTCTTCTGCCTGAAATTGTTTGCAATATTTATCTCCTTTTCTATCATGTTCTTTCTGCATGTATCGGCTTGACCTAAACATAGCTGAGAGGTGATAACTTCCTTTCTTTTTCTTTTAAATACAGTGTTGAAGATAAACAGAGCTGAAATCAGTATCACAGCTTTAAAACTTCATTAGCAATATATTTTCTCCTTTAGTGAGAAATTGGTGCCAAATTCTTGGTCACCAAAATAGAGAGCTGAAGGTTACCAGATGTCGTGGTTTAACCCCAGCCAGCAACTAAGCACCACGCAGCCACTTGCTCACTCGCTCCACCCAGTGGGATGGAGGAGGGAATCCAGGGGGGGGAAGTAAAACTCGTGCGTTGAGATAAAGACAGTTTAATAGGACAGAAAAAGAAGATAATAATAATAATGATCATAATAACAATAATAAAAAGGTAAGAAAGGAATTAGAATATACAAAACAAGCGATGCACAATGCAATTGCTCACCACTCACTGACCGATGTCCAGTCAGTCCCTGAGCAGTGGCCCCTGGCCAGCCTTCCCCCCAGTTTATATACTGGGCATGACATCATATGGTATGGAATATTCCTTTGGCCAGTTTGGGTCAGCTGTCCTGGCTGTGTCCCCTCCCAACTTCTTGTGCCCCTCCGGCCTTCTCGCTGGCTGGGCATGAGAAGCTGAAAGATCCTTGACTTAGTATAAACACTACTTAGCAACAACTAAAAACATCAGTGTGTTATCAACATTATTCTCATCCTAAATCCAAAACACTGCACTATACTAGCTACTAGAAAATTAAGTCTATCATCTCAGCCGAAACCAGGACACCAGCGCAGCCAGTTGGGAAGAATAATGTTTTATATTCACAAATGTATATATATATGAAGAAAAATGAAGGGGGTGACATGAGATGCTAATAAACCAAAAAGCACAATACAGTGAGGTCAGGAACAATGGAAGGAGAGAATGCATTCTGAAATCTAGACACATATGGTGCTTTTCCCAGTGTATTATTGGTTTCTTCTAGTATTCTTATTAACCCAGAATTTTCTGGCTGCCATTAAACCTTTAAATCAGACTACACTAATGTCTCACTGCTGGAACCCTACAGGAGCTTAAAAAAACAAATAAAATTCAGTGTTAAACTACTGGGATTTTGTTCTGAAAGTTCAGTTACACACAAGATGAAATTTAAGAAGCTAAAGTCTCTAAACCATTAAACGGTCTCACAGCTGAGAGCATAGCTCCTTCAAATTCCATCTGATTTCTGTGTGATGACTTTCTGAAGGCACTGCAATGGCCAGCAATAAAAAAAATTGAGCTGAATCAATCTAATAGTTCCATGAGCCACAAACAAAGGAAGATTGGCTTCCTCTGTGGCATAAGGCTAAACTTCCATATAATTTAATAAGCACTAAGCTCCTTTAGCAACCTCTTTGTGGAAGTTTCTCTTCTCTGCCAGTCCTTTATTTTAATAAAATGTGGTGGAACTTAGTCTTTGAGACCTTTATCCCTTGTTCAATTTCAGCTAGATTAGATACACGAATTCAGAAGTTACAGAAGGATAAGGTCCATTCCACAAAGGCAGTGGAACAAGATTCTTTTATTCAGAAAATTTTGCTATAGGAACTTCTTTTTCTAGATGTGTCCAAATACTTAAAACCACAACGTCACTATGTTTTCACTTTTAAACATGGAAGCTTCTGAAATTTCATCCCATGGAAAGTTTTTGTTCTGTTTCAAGAGAAAATTTTAAAAATATATCTATGTTCAGAACTTCCTAGGGAATATGAAAGCCATAGTTTCCACAGTCCTTTCTACAAGACTTGATTCTTCTATGTTGCTACAGCAATCCTTTTAGACATTGTTTTACTTAAACTGAATAGTTTAATCTTTAAAGTAAATCTCATTAGTCTAAATTTTATTATTTTATACATAACACAATAATAAGAAATTCATCTCTATAGCCTTACTATTTCCTGTAGAATTCAATATAGGAAGTCAAACATTTTCCTGGAGTGAAGACAATATTCAGATTTGTGCTAACCAGACCAACTTGTATTGGGTCTGGCCAAGATGGAGTTAATTTTCCCCATAGCAGCCCTCATAGTGCTGTGCTCTGTACTGGTAGCTAGAAAGGTGTTGATAACACACCAGTGTTTTGGCTACTGCTGAGCAGCGCTCGCGCAGCATCAAGGCTGTCTCTCCAACATTCCCCCCTCACCAGTAGGCTGGGGGTGGGCAAGATCTTGCGAGGGGACATAGCCAGGACAGCTGACCCAAACTGACCAAAGGGATATTCCATACCATATGATGTCTGCTCAGCAATAAAAGCTAGAAGAAGGGGGAGGAACGAGGGGGTATTCGTTATTTATGATGTTTGTCTTCCAGAGCAACCGCTATGCGTACTGAAGCCCTGCTTCCCGGGAAGTGGCCAGACATTGCCTGCTAATGGGAAGTAGAGAATAAAATGTTTTGTTTTCCTTTGCTTTTGTGTGCGACCTTTGCTTTTGCTACATTAAACTGCCTTTATCTTGACCCACAAGTTTTGGAGTTTTTTTCCGTCTTATTTTCTCCCCCCCTGTCCTGCTGAGGAGGGGAGTGATAGAGCAGCTTGGTGGGCACCTGGCATCCAGCCAAGGCCAACCCACCACACAACCACAGTGGAAGCTGCAGGAGAACATCTTTAAACAAGAAACTAAGTGAAAGAAATGAAGAGCCAAGAAACAAAGTAAGTGGGAAGAAAAAAAGGAAACCAAAACACAAAGGAATAAATTAATAGGATAAACGCTGTTATTTCCAAGATGACTGGTAAGTAGATGAAGACTTCAGTATTGAGAAAAACAAAAAAGAGACTGGGTTTAAGGTGACAGGCGAATAGGACAGAGCTCCCCACAAACTGACCAGGGCTGGTGAGCTTCTGTTAACTGATATTCCAAATTACATGTGGGATCTTCAGTTTTCATAACCCAAGTGAGTTCTATTACTATTCCATGTAACTGAATTAAAAAAACATAGTGTGCCACAAAAGAAAACTTGTAATTTTGTTGCTACTGGAAAATTAAAGTACTACAAGCCCAAGTGTTCCTCCATAATCTTACAGGTTGGCACATATGTGAATTTCTGTGGGAGTTCTGTCTCATTCCGAAATTTGTCAGAAATAAATGATGATTAGATAATTACAGATTATCATAATGTCCATGTGTACATTTTGAAACTGAAGGTCACTCCAGCAATCTTAATTGTGTTATCTTCTGCCTCTTGCATGCTATGCTTTTTAAACTTCATAGATATAATTTCATGGTTGTTGGTTGATATTTTTCATTATGTTCACAAAATCATCTTAAAAAAACAAGACAGGTAAAAGGATTTGTAAAAACACACTAGACATCTATACCTCATGTTTGAAGTGTTTTATAAATATTGCTGTTAGCAGATCTTACCTTTGCTGTACAGTGTAATCTATAAAACCAAAGCTACACTCCACAGCTCACTTTCTATTCATGTGTTGTTAAATTAGGCAAATATTTCAGCATATGAAACTTTTTGTTCATATCACACTTTAAAGAAATAGTACTTGTTTACAATAATCTGTATTTTAAATACTAATCTGATTTTCAAACTATTCTGATAGTGTCTTTCCCTTTTATATCCAAGGAAGCCCATCAAAAATATTATTACTTTTATATGGCCCAGTGACCGTGTTTGAAACAGTTCCTTATTATGTGTAGGATAAATGCTTAGCAGATAAAGTTTATTAAAATTAAATACTTACATTATAAAAAGAAAGTTGCTTAATAGGGGAACAGATGGTTAATGGGCTGTGACTAGCCACAAATGGATTGTGAATATTACAGCAAAAATCTATCAACAGATCGGAAAACGATTCTGGACAAGGACTGATTGCCTGGAATCAGTACACAATCTGATTTTAAACCCTTTCATTTTGATCCCCCCCCCCAAATAACATGAACAATATGATGGAGTCACTTTGCTGGAAACAATTGAACAGAACTGACAAATTCATAATGCTTCAGACCATGAAATCCCAATTGGTCCAATCACAGATACATTTATCATGCCTGTACAGATTATAGTTACAACTTATAACCTCTCCCACTGTGATAACTGCTCCTTGGAAATTGGCCAGTTTTGCAAAATAATCCACTCAAATTTCTTCAGAAGACCCAGCACAATGATTTTTTTAATCAGAAGGCTCTTTTGTAATTTGATTTTTCTTCTTAAGAATGTACTTGAGAAGCACTCTAATAGAGCTTTTAACATAGAAAAGTCTACCTAAAAGCTTTGTTCTGTGTGTCTGTGTTTACAGAGTCTTTACACTCAAGTGTCAAAGCAGATGTAATGATTAAATCCACACGTGACCTCTATCTATATGAAGAGCTTCCTTCCAGGTAACGAACACCAGTCTGCTTTGTTTCTATAAATTTTTGTAAAGATTTAAAATGTTGGCACAAGAAACCCTGGCTACTTTCTTTTTCCTATCTTTCTCTCCATTCTTAGCATCAGCATAACATACGAAAGCTGTCCAGGACAATATAGTACAAGAAACTTACACAAAATTAATCAGCAAGATTAATTATAAATATCGATATGGATTTATTTAAGCTTAATTGGACTCAATAATCCCTGGTCCTGTTTCAGTAGCTGCCTTTCACTTTAGATAGTTGTGAGAAACTACTAATACTGTTTTAGTACACAGATAAACAGTAGAGTTTCTCTAATGGAAATAAAACAGAATTCCTCTTTGGACTAAATACTGTATAGCAGAGGAACATCCCATCTTCAGTTCAAGAATTCCAGTGATGGAGAATCCACCAAAATGATACTTAATCGATGTTTCATGGTTAAAATGTATTTCATCATATTTATATTTTACTTTTATTCTGTATTAGTCTAACTTTAACTTCCAAACATGGGATCTTACCATATTTTATCAACTATCTAAAGAATTGTTTCATCTCTTCGCACTGAGCTACCTGTAGACTGATCACCCTGCAGCGCGCTCTCAGAAAAAACACACAGTTTGAGCTCACTGAGTCTTTAATTATTTTTTTTTCTTTTTAACTCATGCCTCTTCTCTGTACCTTTTAAATTTTCAGCACCTTTATTTGAGCACAGACACAAAAATTCAGAGTATTTCCATAACACCCACAAGCAGGATACACAGAGAACTTAATTTTCTTACTCAGCATTACCTAGTATTGATAGCCAGGGATTGCATTAGATTTTTTAAGGAACTGTTTCATAGTACAAACTAATGTTCTGCTAAACATCTGATTATCTTCAAACCACTCAGAGTTGGTGTTTTTTAAGTACTCACACCTATATTTTGTAAATATGGCCTGTTAATCTTTTTCTAAATTATATAACTTTATACTAGGAAGTAGTTCCAATGCATCTCATTCTGCACATTACATTGTCCAGAGAAAATATATTAAAAACAATCTTTTTCTTATTTTATTAAATTCTATTCACACCCATTTCCCCATACCCAAAACTTGGGTAACATACAACTACAGATATCTAATGCCACAAAAAATGCACTAAAAGATGCCCTTAATTAAAATAACATGCTTGTGCATTTGAAATTTGAAGCCAGAAAAAGCTTTTTTAATTAAGAATTTTTTCTTTAAATTCCTTGCCCTCAAAATTCAAATTTATTTTGTGTGACAACAGTACTATAGCCTGAACCATCAAGATACTTGGTTTTCTCTTTCTTTAGATCAATATAAGATCACCATTTACATTAAATAATGCTAGTCTGCAAAATAAGCAAATGGCTGTTAAAATAAAGATGTAATAATGAGACTTGAGCACTTGTACCTACAACATCAGCTGAAGCTTGCTTCTTCTAGAGTCTCTGAAGTCCAGCCTGGCAATCTGCATTGAAGTTTTAAACACTTTCTATTGATCACAGCACAAAATTATACAGCTTGGTAGTTTGCTTGTAGGTAGTTGTTTTGTTTGTGTTTTTGTTGTGTTTAAAAAAAAACAAACCACCACCACCACTTTTGTGAATAACACAGATACCAGTAGATTGGATTTTTATTCCCAAGAGAAAAGGAAAAACACTTTGCTATTTTAATCATCTAATTAAGTAACTGATGAACCAGAGATGTTATGGCTTCATTTTAATTTGTGTCCATCATCTGGGTTTTTTTTTTTTGTTTTTTTTTTGTTTGTTTGTTTGTTTTTTTAAACTCATTCTAATGATTCATTATACTCATGGGAAAACATTAGATCATCTGCCTTTCTTTCAGGTCTGTCAGCAACCAAGCAAAATCTCATGAACACACTAAATGTATAAATCAGCTCTGAATAAATAATAAATCACACAGTTCTGCTCACTTAAATGATGGGTGAAAGTCTGTAAGAAGAGAGAACTTGCGCTGTGTTGAAAATCTAGATAATTCAAGCCTTCTCATATATATTGGGTACCTGCTCAGCTATTCACAGATAAGATAGTATTTCCTACCTACCAAGCAACATAATCTAGTTTGTATCATTATATTTGTTCCTTCCAATACTTCTGCTGCTCCAGGGATACTGCTGTTCTGTGTCCTCCATCCTAGAACCCTTCTCATGTCAGTGAGATTATCAAGAACTCATTTTTCAAATACTTGTTAAAAGTAGCTGTTAGGTGTATATATACTATACTCATAAGCATCCAACAAGTTGTATTATATTTGGTTTGCCCATTGTTAGCAAAGCTGCAAAGAAAAGGTTTCTGCAAAGGCCAGCTGACAAACAACAAGATGTTAAACTTTATTGCCCAGAATGCAATGCTGTCTATGAAAAAGGAAGATTATACTAATTGAAGGTAGCACTTAACAATCAAGCTACTTCTTATCTTCAAAAGCCACCTCTGCTCCTTCATGCTTATCCATGGGCTTAAGCTAAAAATCATTACGCTCATTGTGCCAACGATCTCTTTCTTATAAAGAGTAAAAGCATGTTCTCATGAGTATTGCAGAACTGTCCTCAAAGCGGGAGTCATGAATGAACTGTGGGATAGAGGAAAGAGTACTTGCTTTTGAAGAGTTAAGGGTGAATCATGACTCCTTTTCTCAGCTCACTTGTCTGAAGTAGCACAGTGGGAGAGGATTAACACAACCTAGCTCCTCCAAACTTTCCTTTGAAATTCTAAGCTGCTTACTGTCAGACCTTTAGGAGTAGTCTTGCTCTCCTTGAGCTTCTGTACTCTGCCCCCAGATGCACATGCTCAAATAAGAGTTAAGCAAAACTTTGGATATAAAAATACCTCAAACTTGCAACTAGCTTGCATCTTGCTCACTTAGAACTCTCTCAATCGAGATACAGAGCTCAGATATTATTAGTTGCTTCTAGTTTGCTTTCTTCTATACCTGCAGGTGATTGCTATACCACACAGAAGTCGGAGAGGATGTCTCCAAGTTATAGAGTAGGACAATTCTGACCAAAATAGAAAAAGCAGACCAAGGGTTATAACTAGAAAAGTTAGTTTCCCTTTAGACATCTGACACTGGCCAGAAATCACAAGAGAGGGCAGATTTCTGCAGTTGATGTGAGATGCTCAGAATAACTGTAATGAAGCAATGCTTTAGACACACAGGGTAGCACAAAGAACAATTGTGGTAGTACTATAATTTTGGTTGTTGTTTTTTGTTTGTTTGGTTTTTTTTAAAAAGGTCTTAAACTATGTGATAATTCCTGTTTTCAGTATGCCAGAGAAAATCTGACTAGTTTTTCTGGGTTCACTGACTGCAGACTCCTATCCATGTTTTTCACAGAACATGTCTGCATGAAGAAATTTGTAGAAGGACTTTAACTCATATTCTCTGATCCCTATAGGTTGAATCCTGTCCCCACTTCATAACAAGAAGTAGCATGTCCCCCAAAAGTTGCTCCAGCATTTGACTTCACAAACAAGGCAAAATGCCCTCCTTTTCTTCATGTCTAAAAACTTTCAACATAAAACATTGACTCCTCTCCACCGCAGGCAGAATCCCAAAGTAACTGTTTTAAATTAAGTTCACATGACCTGATGTTCCATCTCCCTTCCTTATCCTTTTGTGACCTGAATTAATCTGTTGACTGAATGCTGAAGGTGGTGCTCGAGGTCCCAAGCTCCTAGAGAAGAAAGAGGACTTCAGCGTTCTCAGCATTTTGCACCTCAGGGCTCTATGTGATTTTCACTCTGTACATCATTTCAGTTTTATAGCACACTGTGTGATTCCTTTCCGAGGAACTTCATGTATTAATCACTGTCATCTAGTAGAGAAAATCAGGTCATCTTCTCTGTCTAGATATATTGGATGCACCGTAGATTTCTTTTTATTGTAGCTCCACAAGCTGCTTTTGTTGTGAAGTCCCACAGAGCCTCTGTAATTTTTACTAAAGAATAATAAAGGAAAGTTAGTTTAATAAATTTTTTCCTCCCCACAGTTCTTTGAAAAGTAAACAAAGTTTTAATTCCTTAAAAATTTAATGAAATGCTTCATTTTAATCATATCACAATAGATTACTCTGTGTCTCTCCACCCATATGCTTTTGTTGTGCAGAACTCTTGCTCGTCTCTTATATAAACTTTAGTAGGCACATTTGTTCCAGTAACTTGATAAATATTTCAACAGACATATGTCAACACTTTAACATAAAGGTAGAAAAATTAATTGAAACCTTCCAGGTGGTACAACACAGGTGACAGATGCATAACTGACATTGAGAAGGAAGGGGATGAAGACGACAAATACAGCATTTTACACTGCATGATTTTGTTTTTACAGTTTTGATTGCATGTTTCCTAAAAATCCAATAAGCTAATTATATATTCTTGTAATTCAATACAGTTACTTTAATTAGGTCAGCAAAAAAATAAATCAGTAAGTGTAGCCAAAGGATCTATTATTCAAAAAGCTATATCCAGCTTATTTTATTTTTCAGGTTCAGAATTGATCTCAAATCCATTTTCAGCCAATAGCACTTGCAAGAATTTTGATTTCTGTAGTACAAAGTTCTCCAGGTGCAGTAACCACCGTTCTTAGCATTTGAACATAGCCCTGGCTGCACTTCTCATTAGTGAGCATACCACACATATCATATGAATATCAGGTGTCTCTTTCTTATTATATAAAACTATTTGATATATATACATCATCCTGAAAAGTCTGTTTAACCTGGGGATGCTAGATAACTGTCATGTTCTACGGCATCTGTTAAACTAATAGGTGTCTTCCATGCATATTACATTCTGCAATTAATTCCCATTTCCATCTGGTAGAGTTACATGATAATATCAGGCTTCAAAGTAATTTATGTTTATACTACAGTAGAAAAAATGTGGTCTGGTTTTTGTGTGGGGTTTTGGGGCTTTTTTTTGTTTGGTTGTTTTTTTAGTACAAATACTTCAAATAAAGAAGAAAATATTTGCAAGTGCTTTACATGTTGTATACCATTTCAGATGCTGAGGAGAAGCACCCTCGCGTCCCCTCTAGAGCTGCTTTCATGGTTACTGCCTAGGTTTCTCTGACGTTTTTCAGCTAGTTTGTCCTGTCATGTGCATGTTTTCTCAGAATGTCTTCTCAGATTTTTTTTTTCTTTAAATTTGACAGATACATACTGCAGCTTTTCTAGAATGTTTGTTCTGTCAACAGCTATTACTGTTGCATGTGCTCTTTTCCTAACTCCACTAAGTATTAACCTTTACTAAACCTTTTCCTATTACACTTAGGAAACAACAGTCCATTGCCCTACAAAAAACATGAGGTATAAATGTTGGAATCCTTTTCTGGCACCAGATCCATTTTGATTTAGTATATACATTGCATTACCAATGGCACTGCAGCTCAGAAGACCTTATTAATAAACTACATTACTTTAGGATGACATGATTTTATGATTATCATTATTGTGGGACAATAATTCTGACACATATTTAATGACGACAAAATAAAGGAGAGAGATAAAGTATGAAAAACAACCTTAGTATTTTGAAGACTATGGCACATGCTATGCAAAATCAAGAATACTGCAGTTCATGAAAAGCAAAGGAGCTTTTAACTTAAGAGAACATAAGAAAAATAGCATGGCCATGACCACTTTTCCCATTGACACATGGAACTAAAAGAGTAGCAGGGCCATTGAGTTCCAGTTTTAACCTCCAGCTATAATCTGCAGCTGCCTAGCTCCCATCCCTCCCTCTCTACAAATCCACACAATGTGCACTGTGCAAGTCATTTATTCATTTCCAGTATGGAAGGCAGGTAAGCGGTTCATTTCTCTTCACTACCTAGAACTTGATAAAAAAAAACTAGGTAAGAGAAAGAAACAAACATATAAGCAAAATGTTTACATTCTTGCTTCAGTTATGTGTTTTTCCTCCCAATGCCTTTGCTAGAAGCTGCATATGTGAAAAATATCAGCCTGTCGCTTTAGAGCTACAGGATATCATGCATAGTCCTGTCTCCATGGAGAGGCCTTCAGATTCTGTAGTCACTCCTATAATAAAGATATTTCATGTGTCTGTCAACTTGGTATTTTTCCACATATGTCTAAAATTTCCAATATCACTGAAGATGAAAAGAAAGCAACCTCATGAGTACAGTCTCTAATCTCTACCTCTGACGAACATTTGACTACCCTCTCTCCCAAAATTCAGCTCTAGGTATAAGGTGCTGCAGTATCACTGTGACTCCTAAGAAGTTTATTTTGGGAGGATGACATTTCAGGCTATACTCCTGTCAAAGGGTTATCTGTGAATTCCTGCTAGCGTTCACTCCATATAGCATTTGAATCTGTTACAGGCCTCAGCTATGGTAGCTTGACTTCAGCCTCCATTTGTAGTGGCTCATGGGACTTTTAATCTATTTTTTTTCCCCTCAGAAGGTCTTTGTTCTGTCTCCTTTGCGTCAACCAAAACAATTGTCCTCCCACTAATATTAGATACCTTTTAACACCTTCATTATCCTTTTTTTATTCCAAAAATTACTTTTATTCTCATTACTTATTAATAACTGTATTTAATGTAAGAAAACAGGGGGGATCAGGGGTTTTGTTGAATTGCAGCTTTAAAGTCCATCTATATTAGAGATTAATATTAGAACAAGGGCTTACATTTTCATTCCTCTTTTTCCTTTCTATAGGAGTAAAAGAAATCTGAGTAACTCTGCTTTCTATAACAAATATATTTCAAAAGGCTAAGACAGTCTCAGACAGGATAGTACAACATAATGCTTGTAATAAAAGGACTAAAATAGGCCTCTATGATCTCACCCAAAATACTATGTTCCAGGAACACTTTTTTCAGCTTTACTCTCTGAACAGAAGATGTTTTGTTTACATCATGAAGACATTCATACTTCCAGCGCAAGGTGCAAGCACTTCATTTTCACAATTTAGATCAGAATGCAAATCTGTTCATATAACTGTATTGAAAATACCAGAGGGGAAATCATTATCAATTTTTTTTCTGATGCTGACAGGAAACAAAATGATACAGGACACTCTTTATCCTAACAAGATTGTTGGAAACAAACACTGATTGACTGACCTACCATTTCTGCATCAGAACTACTTCCAAAATAAAACATGACGAGGCTTTGGGCAAGTATTATAGTATTACATCAAACAGATGCTGGAGTTTTTAAAATCCTCAAAAATCCAACTCCTGTTAAAAGTCAGTTGCAAAGCTTTTGTCAAGTGTAAGCAAAGGCAGGATGAAATCCAGACTGATGACTTGTTTTTCCATATAATATTTTGAAAACATCTTTGCAGCATAAAAAACTCTTTTACTAAACTTAGGACTTTTAAATCTGGAGGCAACAAAACCAATGCTAGCTTGATTGTGCTAAGTTACGCAATCCAGATTTATAGCAACCTATCTGTTCAGAAGTGCATGTCACAACCTAGTAAAAATGTCCCTCAGTAAAGGGCAAATGCAGGCATTTATATACTCATCTACCTAACCTGCTTCATATTCTGCTATACATTCCCACCTTCCATTGAAAAGATGTTTAAGATTTTCCTAACACTTTCCTAAACTACAAGTCAGACATTTTTTTTCTTTTTTTACTATTTATCCTACTAAAATGTCAATAGCTCAGATCTGGGGTATGCTTAACCTAAGTATGGCAAGAGCTACCTGTTTTGGCCAGATGTTCTGATGGATCTAGGCTGCTGCCCAGTTGGTTTGGCCTACCTGGAATTACTGCTGATTTCTTTTTTTTTTTTTTCTTAACTAACCTATTTACATTCCCAACACTGTTCTCATATTGTGCTAGGCACTATAAACAACTGTCTCTCACTCAGGGCAGATCATCTGGCAGCCTAGACCTTAGCAATCTCACTCCTGCATGAAGTTCCACTAAAGGCCGTAGGCAAAGCTATTTCCTGGGGCTAAACATTGCAAACTTTAAATTTTACATTTTTTTCTTACAAAGTCCTGATTCTTCCATTCTCTGTCAATCCTGTTGGGCATAGAGTCCTGCCTACTGTACTTTGTACTTAGTACTCATCCTAAATGCAGTGTTTTCACATTTCTGTACATAAATTACTGCAACTAAAAATGCAGTCAGAGGCACTTTCTATTTCTTTCCATGATTTGGTGCCATTCTCACTATTTGGAGGTATAATCCAAGCATCTGTTTGATTCTTGAATCTTCACATGGATTGCTGTTTCACTAGCCTACTTCTGAACATACACAGAGTCTATACCTGAATCTTTGTTTTGCCTGGGTAAGTCACTGACCCCTGTTAAAAAACTGTATTTCTCTGCCCCTAATTGAATACAATGCCATCCTTTGATAATTCTTGGAATTGGCAGGTGCCACCAGTGGAAGAGACTCTTTACTGCCCAGTATCAGAGTGGAGGTAAACTACTTCAGGAGGAGGCAGGGACTCCCTGAGTTGTATTAATTGCCTTCTGGGCAGAATTAGCCTTCTCTCAAGGCAACAGATCCTATTTCCTGTGAATTTGTAATCTAGAAAGAGCACCTAATACTTGTCTTTCAAGTTACTGCAGATCCTAGCGTTCCCTGCCTGCTCAGCCTTTCCGTTTCCTGCCTTTGGCAGTTGCACCACAGGATCCTTTTAAAAGTGAATAGATGCAACACAAAGAATTAGGGCACTTGAAAGTGCACTATACAGAACAGCTTTAGCAAAGAAGTAGGAAGAACAAGAAATCCTAGTCTTCATAATACTGAAATCAAGTGCATCTTAAGCACAAGTGGGTTTCCAATCCTGATCTGCAGGAATGTAGTGTAATTGCATCCTCTTAATACCACCGCAGAACCTGGGCTGAGGCAGTTTCTAAAATGGGCACAATAAACAAATACATGGGAACAATGAACAGCAATAAAATAAAAATTCATTCTGCACTACTTTTTAAAACAGAGCTGCAGGAAGTGCGTCCAAATGGTGATTTAATTAGTTTATGAACAAAGCCCTTACTTAAATCATAGTTGAGCATGAAGCTACCCCCCCGACCAGTCATCCTTAGTCTAACTAATCTTGCTGTTCCTAGAGGTTAATTTAGTGGTGTTGAATAAATAGCTGGAGGCATTGAACACCACCACAGAAGAAACTAGCTCAGCATGAGACTACCCAGATTCATATTTGCTCTCATCTTAAAATAGCATGTAGATCATAGAATAGAATTTGCTAACATGGAAAATCCAAATTCTCCTATATTCTATGAAAACTTAATTTCTACTTTAAATCACTGTATATAGCTCACAGCTTGCTTTCTTTTCCAAAGCTATTTGGCTTTAGAAGCTATTAAATGCCATTTTTCTTTTATCAGACACCTCTGGAAAGTTTTCGTATTTCTTCTCTTTTAGTTATGGGATATCTATTGAAACAAACCCCAAAACATCTGATACACCATTCCCACCAATTATTATCCAAGGATTTCAGCATCTTTCTCTAATATTTTTAATTGAAACATTCACAACATCTCTGGAAGGTGAATGTAGTAATACATCCCATGATACAGACTAAGAAACAGAATCCAAATAAACTGAGATTAAGTAAAAAATAATCTTTTAAAAAAATAATTAAATACCACACCATATTTCTGTACAGATCAGAATATTTACTCTTTGAACACTGAAGAACTACACAAAGTCATCCTTCTTAGAGGCGGATACTTCTGAAACCTGCTGTTAATTTAATTTTAATCCAACATATTGAGTCACAGACTAATTCGGTCAGTCTTAGGTTATATTCAGATCTGCTTTAAAATTCAAGTGATGGGACACCCATTATCCCAAGATGAAGCTAAACAAAAGCAGAAATGAGATTCTGAGGGTTGAATGTAGGCAGGTTTTAGTCACTTACTTTTATATCGGGAATAGGCAAGGACTGGCCTGATTTCTGCTGCAAGTAGAATGTGAATGAATCAGAAAATCCCCACTGGATTTAAGAAGTCATCTTTGCAACACCTATGTGAAAAAAAGACGTTTCATTTAGGACACTGTCCAGTTCATATTTTTAATGCATTCATGAATAAGATACTAGAATTTGTTTTCACAGAAGTCTAGTAAACTCAAATGTGTAATATTCAGAACCAGGCTAAGAAATTAATGCATTACTAGTACCAGCACAAGTCATATATATACAACTGTTTAATAAGCTGATAATGTGCAGTGTGATATTGTCATACCTAACCATTAACTTTCTAATATCTATGATCAAAGGCCCTGTTACGATTTCCTGTGGGTATTTCATCTTATTTTAGCCTGCACATTGTTACAGACTTACAAATCCCATTCTGTCCTGCTCTTACAGCCAAATTTGTTTCCACACATTTCCATCTTATCTTTCACATCAAAACTTTGACTGTATGGAACAAGACTGAAGAACCCTAAATAACCCTAATCAACACTTGCCTTACATTCAGGTTGGAGATATCATGAGGCTTCCTTGCAGGACTTAACACCTACCGACAATACCGGCTAAAAATGTTGGCATGCCACTTGTCATTCAGAACTAGCATACATCAAAGAAAAATTAGAGTCTTTTCTCTATTCAGTAATGATCAATCCTTCCTGTTTAAACTTAAGCCTTAAAGCTTAGACAGAATTCTTTTATGATATTTGGGGGAACAGAAAAGTGTAACAGAACATCACCTCTTCCAGCCCTAATGTCTTTGATTTAATTGTGATAATGTACTACAAATAGAAGAATTATTTCAGGTGAATAACACCTAAACTATAACTAATGTGTCAGTGAAGTTTCAGGGTTCTAACTTAGACAAAACAAGAACAAAAGCACAGTTACATAAATTCTATCTACAAAACATAGTGTCTACTTCAGTCACAAGTAATTCCACTGAAGTAATTTGAGAGTTGCTTCTGGAAAAACTATCATTATCTGTCACATACTTCAAAGATTAATTTCAGAAAAGACCATTACACTAACAGTCTGATTTGCTGTCCAGCAGGCTGTGATATTTCCATAAAGTGTCTCAGCTTTAACATCTCTTTCCTAGGTGAGGATCAAATCCTGATTTAATTCAGTGGGTTTAGTTCACATAGGTAGTCTAACTGTATAGGTATGAGTTCATAACTATCAAAGAGTTATAGAGTTTGACTACTTGAAAGCTTTTTGCAAGCGTCTAGCATTTACCTGTTTCAACCTCTCAGCACTCCCATCCAACAGCAAAAGACATAGAAAAACCACATGGCCTAAGCACACCTTCACCCTAGTAGCTCCAGCTTCCACTCCCACAGTTGGGTTTAGACTAGAAATTGTGGCTAAGGTTCAGCTGGGGCTAATTACCTGTAAGAATTTTGTCTTTTCCACAGCTGGTTCCTTAATCAACACCAGGTACAATCAACCTTTAGCTGAGTAATTTCTATTCAACATTTTACCAGGTTGTATCTTTTCATTCCACCCATAGCTGTAGTCTGTGGAAGACACACTGTAGAAGGGTATTGGAAACATCAGGAATGCAACACAGCACCTGGCACCGTAAGGTGAGCAAAAGCAAGGTCAAGAAAATAAAAAGGGGCTTATCACTCCAGCATGTAGAGTAAGTCACTTACCTGTAGTCAGGGCAATATCAGGAAACCAAAAAAATACAAACCATAGGATGGAATTCAGGACCACAATTAAACAAGACAGTTACAAGGTCAAAGTCAAGGCTTTGGGAACGCAGCCTAGAGACATGATAAAAAACAAGAGATAATAAAACCTCCTTATATGAGGTCTCAGTAAGGCAACCTACTCACCAAACAACTAACCTAGCCCCCAGCTGACTGGCTTGCGGAAGCTGCTCAGGAGTAGCTGCAAGCTTGCCAAAGCCTCATGGTAGTTATGCAACCAGTTCAGATTAACGTGAATGCGTTAACACTGATCTGGTTCCCTAGAAGTTCCTTGTTCCTGTTAGCCAGTCCTGACCATTGCATTTATACTGCAATCTCGCTCAGCCTCAGGCAGGGTCCCCTCTGGAAAAAAGAGGTAGTTCTTTCTTATTTATTCTCCCACTGACACCTACTGTATTGAAAAACAGCTTTAGTGTGAGTGCATATTTTTTTGTGCCTGTGATCTGAGCTCCTATGGAAAGTTTGATGCTTTGTGTGTGTTTCTTTCCTACACCTGATGATTTCAGAATACTTTACTTAGCAGAGCAAGTAGATGCTTCAGAAAGAATTGTCATGTGAAAACAGATGTTCAGGCAAAAGAAAGAAAACAGTTCAAACTTCCTAATAGTTTTTGATTAATGACTTGAATTTTCCATCTGCTTAAACAACTCCTAATACTATGAGCTAATACACCCTGTGGTTATGTTTGGCATTACAAATCCTAAAAGAATACCTTTATACAGATTTTTTTTTTTTTACTTGGACAAATTAGTACATTCTTATTTACTAATACCCCAGTTTTGTACATGGTCTGGGTGCAGGAGCCCAGGTCTTGGCTGCAGGGGTGGCCTTTGTAAGGAGAGGCTGGGGCTTCCCTGTGCCAGACACAGCCAGTTCCAGCCACCTCTGCAATGGACCGACTGCAGGACACGGCTGAGCCCATCAGCCCCAGGTGGAGTGCCTTGGGGAAAACATATGTAAGAAAGGGCAGAAAATGCCACAGGGTGAGAGGAGGAGAAAACAAAAAGTGTGAGAAACAACCCTGCAAACCCCAAGGTCAGAGAAGAAGGAGGGGCTCCACGTGCCAGAGCAGATTCCCCTCCAGCCTGTGGAGAGGACCCCATGCCAGAGCAGGTGGATATTTCCTGAAGGAACTGTGGCCTCTGGAAGGACACACGCTAGAGCAGGGAAAAAGTGTGAGGAAGGAGGAGCAGCAGAGAGGAACTGTTATGGACTGACTGCAGCCCCCATCCCCCTGTGCTGCTCCAGGGACAGGACATGCAGGGGGGTGGGAAGAGAGGTTGAGAATGAAGGCATGAACATAAGCCTGGGAGAGGGGGAGGAAAGATGGTATTTTAATGTTTGTCTTTGATTCTCACCACCCAAACCTATTTTAATTGGCAATAAATTAAATCAATTTTCCCCAAGTCAAGTCTGTTGTGCCTATGACAGTAACTGGTAAGGGATGTCCCTGCCTTTATCTCGACCCACAAGCTTTTTCATCACATTTTCTCCTCCTGTCCTGTTGAGCAGGGGGAGTGAGCAGCTGGGTAGGAGTTTGGCCTTTAGCCAAGGTTAATCCACCAAGTACATATACTAAGTTCCCCTTTAGGAACCAGGAAACTAAATAACTTATTGTGAATATTAAATGAATGCTTCAACCTTGTTCTAGACTCATCTTGCTAGAAAACTCTGCCCAAATAAATTTTTTCATGCTCTTTGTCAAGAAATATATGAAATAAGGTTATCAGTTCTGTTCCATAACTATAAGAAAGCTGATAACATCATTGTTTTTATCTGTTGCTGAGTCTAAGATCAATGGATTATTTCAGTTTCACTCAGTCTAAAATGTGTAAGCAAAGTTCCTTTGAACTGTATGGGGGTGCTTTTCTCAATATTGCCTAAAGTTACTTTGGAAAAAAAAGTGTTTGAAGTTCCTTGGGATTGGATCCACAGGGTTCTCTGTCTTTTAATGAAAGTATATTCTTCAACAGCGTACATTACCTTACTAAATGCTTATTTCTAACATTTTGCATGAGTTATGATAATGTTTTCCAGCAATAAAAAAAGAATTGTCTTGTTCCCTAGATTTATATAGTTTAAAACATGTACCATTAAAGAAAGCATAGCTGCAAGTATACAATACTGATTTCTGTTATGAATAATCTGTCACGTATTTGGAAGGTTTCTGTTATCAAGACAAGAGAGCTGTTACCTGTATTCCTGAAGTATGCTAATTTGACAGAAGTGTGTCCCTGATTAGCAGCTAAATCAGCTTTTGCTTTAAGGCTCTCAAGTTTCCTTTGATGGTTCACTCAACATAGTTTTTACTTTCCTTGATAAGTTTATAAAATCTCAAAATAAAAATACCTATATTAGTTAACATTTAAGGTCACTGAACAATTCTACCATGAGTTGCATTATGACATTTTTTCAATGTAATTCAGCAGTGAAAACTATAAACAGAGAACTGAATTTTTATAGATGTAACTTCCCCTATTTTATTCCTTTTTTTGTTTTTCATCTTATGAAATGGTTACTTTTGTCAGACACTCATATTTTCTTGGTTCTAGTAAAGAGCTGAAGCAACATGAATCTTTTCTGACAATTGAGATATCTAGCCATTAGGATAATATAAACACATATTTAAGGAAACAAAGAAAAATACTACAGCAAAAGTTGCCATTTTAACAGTGGCAGATTTATATTTCAGCAAAGCATTCCCAGTCCTCAGTAATAACTCTGCGCCTTCCAGTTTTAGAAAATAATGATCTTAAATTTAGAAATCATATACAAATTTTTATCAAGTATAATTCATTTCCATTTGAGGACCACCTGGAGCACTAATACAGACAAGAACAGTTCTAGTCTTTAGACTGTGCTGGCCATTACAGCAGCAGAACATGGGCAAATGAAGTATATACTTATCAACATCTGAACATGCATGCCTGTTCTGGAAACGTAACACAGTTCAGGAGGAAAAAACAAGTTTGGCAGCTCATAGATCTTAATTCCAACTTCATTTTTATTAAATGGGATTTAGATTCTACATTACTTACACATTTCAGTTCCCTAAATCTTTCTTTATGCAGCTGCTTTTTATCATATTTTTATTTAGTTATTTTTCAATAACTATGATGAAAAAGGATATCAGTACATACAGTACCGTATTTTTATTATTTACCTAATCGACAAAGCTTTAAAAAGATTAGAGTGAAAAATTCACAGTCTTGTGAAGTTACTTATGATAGGTCTCATTTTAACTCCATAAGCCTCACTAAAGCTCATTGAAGCTCTCTAGAAATGATTAATGATGAAAGCAATGATGATGTTGGAAAGTCACACCTGAGAGAATAATCTTTAAGGCATACTTACAGGCACATGACTAGCAGGGGTTCTAAACACACGGTGAGGCTACCGCTGTAATGAAAGGGTATCTAGAGCTACCTATAGCAATGACAGCAAGGGCTGCATCCACATGGCTCATAACCACACTTTAATATTGAGGAAATCAATACCCAAATTTTAAGTATCCTACCACCTTGTGGGATCTTCAAGCCTAGCTAAACAACAAATACTATTCTCAACATGGAAAAAGTTATTAACAGAGGAGAAGACGTAATGGGTCTCTGAGTCCAGTCTTTTAATTATCACTGCATCACTGAATTGTTTTGTTACCTGTATTCAAGTTGAATTTTCTTACATGCATTACTCCACTCCTGTACGATTGCAGTTTCAAAACTTCGTTCTTCCTCATTACACTTCCAGCCTGAATACAGTCATCCGTAGTTTATACCATTTTGTTCTGACAGCTTTTTTGTTCTAACAGCTCTTTCCCATCTTCAGTGTTAGTCTTTCTACCTACTCCACAGGTTTACAGAAAGCACTTAACTTCTCCCTCAGCCAGTGTTTAGCTAGCTCTTCAGCCTTTTCTTAATTCCACCATTGCTTAAATCTTCGTAAATAGGATAAGTGTCTTTGCCTTGTAGCAACTACTGCCTCCCACTTCAGAAAGGGTGGTCTGACTTGTTCAAGGGAAGTCTAACCACTGCCTTGCACAATGGGATTAATACTTTACCTTACAAAGTAAAAAAAATTAGGTGATATCTCCAGATATACTAAGATCCTTTTTTCACTTGTTTGCAGCTGTTTCTTTGTAATAGGAAAGCTTATCCATCCCTCAGTATTTCAAAGACTGTTGGGTTTTGTGTCATTCAGTTCTTCCAGTATCATATTCTGAAGGCCTCCATAATGACAGCACTGCCAAGCTATTTGCTATAGACCAGCATCTACCTTTCTTGCTCTGGAACCAGGAGAATCTATTTAAAATAACAGCTTCAGTTACTACTTCATAATGTCTTCTAAAAGACTGACACACATCCAAGAATAACCAGCCTCTTGATAATTAAAACACTGCGCCACAGTATGAGTTCTGGGTTCAAGCTCTTGCTTCAAGCCTGCTGGAGGGGGAATCAAAACAAGTCTTTCACATCCTAAAAAGGCATCCAAATTAATGTGAGAATGGGCAAAAAGTGATCTCACAACCAAGTCCTGAAATACTGAATTCTTCATTACTTTTGTGACTGTTTTCAGACTTCAAGAATCCCTCCCAAGACAGGTAGAAAAAATCCTAAGTTTAAGAGTTTCTGTAGTTACCATACAACTTGAAACTCTATGCAATTTTAAGACTTAGTGACCGGGCACAGATGCACAAGACAACCTTCAGCTATATACGCACTATAGGACTTCCAAGGGTATACCAATCTAGAATCTGAAGTATATCCTGTTGATTTCCCATTGCATACATCTTACCCTGCTGGTTTTCATCAAAACAAAACCAAGGTTTTCAGGCAGGAAAAATGGCACCGTAAAATAAGGTTGCCTCAGTAGATGAGCAGGAGACCAGAGCAGGAGTGATGACACCATGAGGGAGATCTGCCCTGCATTATATACGTATGCGGTGGGTTAACCCTGGCTGGATGCCAGGTGCCCACCAAAGCTGCTCTATCACTCCCCCTCCTCAGCTGGACAGGGGAGACAAAATAAAATGAAAGGCTCATGGGTCGAGAGAAGGACAGCGAGATCACTCACCAGTTACCATCATGGGCAAAACAGACTCAACTCGGGCAAATGAATTTATTTTATTACCTATCAAATCAGAGTAGGATAATGAGAAATAAAAACTAAATCTTAAAACACCTTCCCACCACCCCTCTCTTCTTCCTGGGCTCAGCTTCACTCCTATTTTCTCTACTTCTCCTCCCCACAGCGGCACAGGGGGACAGGGAAGGGGGTTGCGGTCAGTTCATCACACGTTGTCTCTGCCGCTCCTTCCTCCTCAGGGGGAGGACTCCTCACACTCTTCCCCTGCTCCAGCGTGGGGTCCCTCCCACAGGAGACAGTCCTCCACGAACTTCTCCAACAAGAGTCCTTCCCACGGGCTGCAGTTCTTCACGAACTGCTCCAGCATGGGTCCCTTCCACAGGGTGCAGTCCTTCAGGAACAGACTGCTCCAGTGTGGGTCCCCCACGGGGTCACAAGTCCTGCCAGCAAACTTGCTTCAGCATGGGCTCCTCCCTCCACGGGTCCACAGTTCCTGCCAGGAGCCTGCTCCAGCATGGGCTTCCCATGGGGTCACTGCCTCCTTCGGGGATCCACCTGCTCCAGCGTGGGGTCCTCCATGGGCTGCAGGTAGATATCTGCTCCACCGTGGACCTCCATGGGCTGCAGGGGGACAGCCTGCCTCACCATGGTCTTCCCCACGGGCTGCAGGGGAATCTCTGCTGTGGCACCTGGAGCACCTCCTCCCCCTCCTTCTTCCCTGACCTTGGTGTCTGCAGAGTTGTTTCTCTCACATATTCTCACTTGTCTCCTCTGGCTGCTGTTGTTATGCAGCAATTTTTTCCTCTTCTTAAATATGTTATCCCAGAGGTGCTACCACCGTCACTGATGGGCTCGGCCTTGGCCAGTGGCAGGTCCATCTTTGAGCTGGCTGGCATTGGCTCTATCAGATACAGGGGAAGCTTCTAGCAGCTTCTCACAGAAGCCACCCTGTGGCAGCTGCACTCGCCCCGATAAAGGCCGAAACTTCTCAACTGCTGGAAGGAAAAGGTTAAACTAGAAGCCGCGGTTTGGGGGTCGAGCTAGCCAACCACATGGTGACCGGAGTCACTTACATAGAGTGCCCCAAGTCACGTACCCTAGCTACCTGAGCCCGCCAAAAACACCTCAACCAGTGAAACCCCTCAGTTAAGAGAAGTTTCCAGACCGCTGACCATATGTGACCACGAGCCCCGATCTGACCTAGGGTATAAATGGAGCCCCACTGGAGTGCAAATTGAGCCAGTCCTCCTTGGAGCAGCAGGTCTGCAGCTGGGGATTCTCCCCGTGGGTCGGGACACCGCCCATGGAAACTCCTGCAGGTTGAGAGCCTCGCCTTATTGGTGAGTGATTGTGCGTTTTGAATCATCATTCTAAGCTTAGATTTGGTTACAGTTCGTGTAGTGGTAGTTCCCAGCTGACATCCTGAACCTGTAAATGAGTTGCGTTTGTCGCGGTGTTTACTACCTAATATTCCTGTTTAATCTGGCCTTTATACCTCAATACAACATAACATGCCTTTTCAATTTGACCATTACATTCTGATATCATTAAAGAAAACTGACTTTTAAAATCTATTGCTATCTGTCTAGTGTTTCTGTGACACACCCCTGTAGCCCCCCACTACCAAAACCTTGCAACACAAACCCAATACAACATAATCTTAAATTCTGAGGAGGTGTGGGCATCTACAAGACTATACAACAGCTCTGACTATTTTGAGAGTATCACTGTTTGCTATGTAAGGAGGACACACTGAGCTAAAGAAAACACGACAGAAATGTTCAACACAAAAGTGACAGTGCTAGCTCCAGACCTAAAAGCAGTATAACCATTCAGCATTACATCTGATTTGGCAATGCAAAACTGGAAGACTTCACTAGGATTATTGAACCTTGTCCACAGACTCAGGCACCATAGCAATAAGTGTCTTTCTTACTTTGTTGTTTTTTCATCACTGTGTTTCCAAACTGTGCACCACAAATCATAAAATGATGACGTGAACCTATTACCTAGAATGTATCAGATGCCTGAGAGATTCAAATATCACTGTGAACATACACGAATCCTTCTGTGTCTTATCTTGGTTTTAGTATACGCAGTCTTGAGTGTTGCAGAATACATACTTTTAAACTAAATTGTGCATGAAGGGAGAAAAATACCTTTCCTAGCGTCAGCTGGTGACTAGTAAAAGCCCTGAAGCATGGGGTTAATATAAAACCGGTAAAAATGAAGTATATCCTCTTCATTCTGTTTTTGGTCCTCCATGGAGATATCAACATATAAAACACCCAAGCACTCAAGACACAGGCATAGTTCTCCATTTCTGCAGTCCTGCCTATAAAAACACCAAGCCTTTTTCTAAAACAATTAAGGTTGCTTGCCCTACTATTTTAATTGACAGACTATTCCAGATCTTCATTATTTGGATGATTATTTTTCTAATTTTCAGTTCAGGTTGACTTGATTTATAACAACATGATCCTGTACTAACATATCGTTTTAGTTCCTCTGATATTTAGGTACTTATAAAATG
This sequence comes from Gymnogyps californianus, assembly GCF_018139145.2. NCBI lineage: Eukaryota > Metazoa > Chordata > Aves > Accipitriformes > Cathartidae > Gymnogyps > Gymnogyps californianus. The sequence goes on along the minus strand of NC_059472.1, from coordinate 74,477,904 downwards.
GTATCAAACCTCTGTCTGATATCTTAAGAAGGCAAGACTTTTTGATCACTTTTCCTAAATTAGCCAGAATGATAATATCACTTTCTCCTCTGTACTAAAAATACTTTGTCTGTGGTACCCTAGAATCCTTTTAGTCTTTTTGTAGCAAGAGGGAATATTATATCAGATGTGACTGTGAAAATGTTTAATCTGGTTTAACTGGTTTAATGGTTTAATTCCTAGATTAAACCAGTATCTTTTCATGGTGCTCACTGAATCATGTACTAGCTTGGACCAGCAATAGCTTAGGTATCTTTACAGTGTGTTCTGTTATGAAGCACAGACACATCCAAAACATTTCTAGATTTAAATCCATATTCCCCTCACATCAGGTCTAAATTAGAGCAGCTACATCTTTAACACAACTCACAAATTTCAAAGTTTTTACCAAAATGCCAGCTGCTTTCACTTTTCCATGATTCTTCTCTTTTGAAATCAGTGGACTTCTAAATTCAATGTGGTTTTAAACACTGGTTACTGCTCTGACAAAATGTTGTGTCTGTTCTTGGTTCTTAATTCCTCATGTTTCTTCAGCTGTGTTTTCTCATGTCTTTTCTTTTCCTACCTCCTTTTATAATTCCTGTTCTAGTATTTTTGGTGCTCCTAGTAGTTTTTTTAAAAACAATATTAAATAAATGCAACAGTCAACATACAACAACTATTTAATATTTTTAACACTTTGATAAAAGTAAGGATTGAACAGCCATCTATGGGGCTGCTCATCTATTTGCCCTTCCACCTATCTATCTCATTTTGTAAAGAGAAAAGACAGCAGGAAAAAAAAAATTACATTAGAGATGAAATTGCTTCTGTTTCTAGAGCTCAGTCGTATGGGACGAATTAAAAAAAATAAAGCGACCTTATCCAGTATGAAGAAAAAAACCAAACCCACAAAATCCAGTTCTACTCAGCTGACTCGCATAATAATGTGTCAGCAAAATAAAAATTAAGATCATAAATGTATACAGTCGATATTACCATTACTAAATAAACTAAGCAGACTGCAATTCTTCTTACAGTCTCAGAGGAAAAAACACAGAATTTAGTGGCACCTTTGTCACTTTTTTATAATCAGTTTTCAAAATACAAAATTCAATGTTTGAATTCCTTATAGTGATTAACATATTCATACTGATTTGCTGCTTTTTCCCTGCAGATGCACTACAGCAATAAGTCTATTATTGTTCATTTGACTAACTGCACATCCAGCTATTACAGATCACTTTGAAGCTTTCCTAAAGCATGAGAGAGAACATTCTTTTAAAGTACTTTCAGTGTGTGCCTATTTGATAAATACATGCATTTACTGTCATAAATACAGGCAAGGCTTAGAAAATGAGGGATATTAGAAAACGTGTTGCTACTTTTTTGCAATTTTTTGACAGTTTTACTCAAGATATATTTGTCAGAATATGACTGAGGGGTGTTATACAGCTAATGGTTCCTAGAGAAACAATATTTACTAACCTTAAATACTCTCTAGAAAATACAAGTCCACGGTTTTTAAGAATGAGATGGAATATTTGTTTACTTTCTGTAGAATAAAAATTGATTATACAACTTAGGCATTCTCTAGCATGAAAGCAGACGATACCCTCATTTACAGTTACTTAATCTCAACTTTGGACAGTCCATTAGATTAAACTTATGTGTGTGCTTTTTTTTTCCAAAACTACCTTTAGTTCTTTTTCATTCCTCAGCCATACTTTCATCTTGATATTGAATATGCTCCTATTACAAGGCCAATCTCAATTCCTTAGTTCTCAAAGGAGAAAATTAATTCAATGTTGCATGTGTGCTTTCTCACTAAGGTTATTTGATTTTACCCTTTCACTACTTGCGATGTTGGGGGTTTTTTATTAGCTTGGTTTTGCTTCTGCACTTTTCTGGCTTTGCATTTGGTAGAAAGCTTTTGCAAAGCTTTTGCTTTGCATCTAGGTAGAAAGAAAGTAAAATTAAAAAATAAAATTATCTAGTTTCTACCAATGAAATTTGGGAAATTTTTTTCCCTGATATGAGAGGCAGACTGATGAACTATGAAACAAAAGGTTTAAAAACACTTTATATTATTATTCCAATTAGAACATAATCAAAATTTTTTAAAAAAACAAACGTTATTTTTACCATTGAGGAACAGACCTCATTTGCCAAAAGGCAATGAAAAATTTCCATTACCCTTTGCTGGAAAGATCTTTCGTTCTCTCTTGTGGGTAAGACTCGTCTGAGGACGCTGATTTTGGAAAGTTCTAGCATCCTAGGTGAAAGACCTGAGACCTTTTGTTGCATTTCTCAGCTGAAGATTCTGGCTGTTCTGAGTGAAAACAGGTAAATTCCTTATGGGTGGTACAAGTCACTGAAGAAGGTCCAAGCCCTCTGTTCCTGGCAAGTATTTGACATCTCCTCAGCCGTGTGGTAATCTACCAAGAAAGTAGTTTCTAGCATTTTTTTTCTTTTATTTTCAGATTTCCATAAAAATGATAAAGAAAAATTTTCTTCTTTTGCTTTATGTTCTGCTGGGTAAATTGTGAAATTTCATGACTGTTCAAGTATGTAGTTAATTATAGATAACAATGGCTTAAAAGGAGTTTTCCTGATTTACAGTCAGCTCAAACAGTTCCTTGACAGATATTTTGTTTACTTATACTACCTCCAAATGGGAAATAAACATCTTTTAAAAAGAAATAAAATCAGGTCTATACCTAAAATTTACGAAAGCCTAGTAATTGCAGTGTCATGACATCAGTTTTGTCCATAGCCCACATGTGGTGCTTTGATGCCGAAGTGCATAAAGTTAACAGATTAGAAGAAAGACTGCCTACTGTTTGGAGAGCCTTGAAAATATCTGTTCCTGGTAGGAAATGTGAGGGACAAAGTGTTCCTCTTCAGAACGACTTGTCTTGATTTAGTGTTTTAAAGTGTAAGCTTTAATTAAAAGAAAAAAACTTCAATGATTAATTGCCATTGATACCTAAATATATTCTTACTTAGTAAATAACTGACTAAAAACAGCTTTTAAAAAACACCTATTTCTTACATCATTCCAAGGCATTGAATGCATCTCCCAGCAGGAGCTGATGTTTTAATGATATAACACTGTACCTCCTATAAAGAAGACTAATGTCAGGAAGCATTGTAGGAAAAATAATTTATCAGGACTTGAAAAGCACAGTACCCATAGATTCAGATAAATCTGACTTCCACTCAGGTTTTTAAGGTAAGATTTATTTTCTTCCAGATCAATTGAGCCTCTCTTAATCACTTTTTTTAGCAAGACAAAATTAGAACCAAGCTTTTAATGATACTGTGGTGCTATTTCCATTACCATGTTCAGGTAATACAGAATACACCTCCAGTCTACATTTGCAAATAAAGTGAAAATGCATTTAGTTATGTATTTGACATTTATCTATAATATTAATAACTGTCCAGTTGCAATGGAATCTTCTTTGATAATTATTTCAATTTCACTTCAGCTTACAGCAGCCAACAGACACTTATTATCTTTATCAAGCAGTTCAAACACTGAAAAACTTAGTGTGTCCGTATTTACAGTGGATAGCCACCCAGTCAAAAATAATATGGAGGCTGAAAACTCTTCCTCTGATGTGCTCTGTGTGTTTGTTATCCAATACTGCCTGTCACCAGCACAACTGTAATCAATAAACCCCACAATTACAGGCTATCCCACTTTTTGAACATAGGAGTATTTGAGCGACCATTGCCTTTCTGTAACAATATTTCTTGAGTTGTCTTTACAAGTCTTTTGTTTTCAGGTGCAATACTAAAATCCCACACAGTCCGTGAATGAAAACAGGTAAGTAGATTTCTCTAAGGAAGAAACTGTTTAGGTAGATTAAAAGCAGCAAGTATATCTGTGTGTATAAGAATTAGTAAACCTACACTTTCTAGCCCTTTTTAACGGGTATCATTACAGAGAGAGCGTGAGGGAGGGGAAGAAGTGGGAGAGAGAGTCAGCATTGTTTAAAAAAGTGCAGTGCATTCCATGTGCAGCCTCATCAACACAAAACAAAGGAGTATAATGAGTGCCCTTGATCAGCAGGCAATGCTCCTTCTAATTTAGGGCAGTGTTCAGCTTGCCTTATTCACAAGTTATTAAACTAGCTAGCTGCTAGTGAGCTAGCTGCCCTGTTATCAATTCCGTCAGCCTATGATAGTCTATGAAGGCTAGCAAGTTAAGACTAGTATGTGCTCATGGAGTTATCTCGAAGGCTTCCCACTGGCAATGCAGCAGAGGCTGGGGAGCGAGGTTGATGCAGCAGAACTCTACAGACTGAGACCGAGTTCAAGGTGATGGAAGGCAGCATAGGAAGTCTTAGAGCACATCGTCTATTTCTATCATCCCTTCTAAGCATGTAATTCAAAGTTACAAAGCTGAAGCAAAATTTATGTGATACAGGAACGGGAACCTTCATTGTGAATTATTAATGAATTATTAAATAACCAGTTATTAATTAATTTTCTTCTAAGCTGCAGATGCGATAAACTCAATCCAGTCTCAGAGTAACCTGCAGTATACAGTGGGGGCCAAGCTTTTCTGAGCATCTTCTCTACAAGCTCCTACAGAAGCTCCTGTCATATCATATTCTTCCCAAGATTTGTTTTGCTCAGATGGTCTCAAAGACCTGAATGTTGATATAGTTTCCATTCAGATTCTGATAAGGATGGAAGGAAGGCTGTTGCCAAAGGTCACACTGTGCTCCTTTTCTTCTCTTGTACTTTGTAGCATATTACTGCACTTTGCTTTCCACAATAAAAAAATTATGACTTATTCAGCATATGGGCCAAAACAACAGTGCAGCCATTTTGTCATAGGAAGGTGGTTTGGAGGTTTTGTTGTTGTTGATTTTATTTGTTTGCGTGTTTGTTTCTTTGCTCAGTGAGCTCTGTAAATAGAAAAAAAAAATGTCCTGAGAAAAAGGAGGAGGGAAAAAACTCAGTGTCTTTTTGAGTATTTTTTGCTAATGCTTTTTGTTGAACACAAACTAACCAGCAGGGGAAGGAAGAAACCAGTGACCAACTAGGAGGAATAACAGCTGGGGAAAGGAAAAAATCAAGATTTTAGTTACTAGTGTTCCAAAAACTCTACAGCACAGTTACAGAGTGGCCATTTGATTACAAGACCCTTCTTCAATCCATAGCATTGGCATGCACTGCTAACATAAGGTCTTTAAGTCTAGGATCCTGTCGTGGTTTAACCCCAGTCAGCAGCCAAGCACCACACAGCCGCTCCCTCACTCCCCATCCCCTCCCCTTGCTCCCGGTGGGATGGGGAGGAGAATTGGGAAAGAAGGAAGAACTCGTGGGTTGAGATAAGAACAGTTTAATAACTAAAGTAAAATATAATACTAACAATAGTAATAATGAAATATAATAATAATAAAAATAGTAATGAAAAGGAATATAACAAAAAAAAAGGGGGGGGGGGGGGAAGAAAAAAAGCCAGTGATGCACAATGCAATTGCTCACCACCTGCTGACTGATGCCAGAGCCGCGATCTGCCCCTCCTGGCCAACTCCCCCCTGTTTATACACTGGGCATGATGTTCCATGGTATGGAATACCCCTTTGGCTAGTTCAGGTCAGCTGCACCGGCTATGCTCCCTCCCAGCTTCTGGCACACCTGCTTGCTGGCAGAGCATGGGAGACTGAAAAGTCCTTGGCTTAAGATAAGCGCTACTTAGCAACAACTAAACCATCAGTGTTATCAACATTATTCTCACACTAAATCCAAAACACAGCACTGTACCAGCTACTAAGAAGAGAGTCAACTCTGTCCCAGCCGAAACCAGGACAGATCTGAACTCCTGTGGATATCATCCAGGATGCTGGTATATCTCAGCAAAACTGGTCCAATTTTACATGCCTGATAATGTTGCCCTTACTCAGCAAATGTTAGCGTTTTTGTTGTTAACAAAAAATCAGAGTTTCATTCAAACACAGAGGACTGATGGGTGACAAATAACCTAGGAAGAAAATGTGTGCAAAAGGTTTTTTGGCCTAACATCTGCCTTCTTAAACATATTTTCACTTTCAAATTGTCTACTTTGTAACTGGGAGCATAACTTCTGCATGTAGACACACTCAACCTATCTTCAGTGATTCCTCCTCAGGTACTGATAGCTCTGAAGACACGGCAGTGTTCAGTTCAACCAGAGCACTTAGGGTGTACTTCCACCTCTTCTGATGAAGCTCTGGAGCTGCAGCTGAAACTAACTGATGAAAGATAGCTTGTGTATATTTAGCCACATTGCATTGCACCTTTGGATTACAAAGCAGGCAGAGCTTTAACACCTCTTAGATCATCAGGCATTGCTTAGTATGCAGTCATAAGAGCTGTCTCCAGATTGTACTTGATAGGGCAGCCCTAAGAATGATTTGTAAATCTTTCTGGAGGTTTCATGCAAAATCAGAGCAGGAGCTGACATAGAAGTGAGATGTTAGACGAGTCATATGAAAGCCCTATGACTACAGCATTACTATCTTTTTCAGCAGCCATAGAGATGTGTTAGACTAATGGAAATGGAAGCCTTAATTCAGGACCAAATGACTTTTAGTCTCAACGGTATTGAAGAAAAAAAATAAAAGAATGATTTCAAACAGTCAATAGGTAACTACTTCATGCTTATCATGCATAACGATCTGTTCAACAAATGCTGTAATTATGTGCAGCACAAAAGACAGTGAAAGATCCGCGTGCTTAAGACACAAGCATGTTTCTTTTTAAAGAAAAATTCAAGGCTGAGAGACTCATTTCAGCTAGAGATCATTCTTGAAGAGTGCGTATGCCCCAGGTCCAATGGTTACTGCTAAATATTAATGTTGCTCTTCAAATATTTAACTGCTTTCTCCAACTTTTTAAGTAGCATAAGACAGTCTTACACTGGTAATTAACATGCTTAAAAAGAAAAGGAACTATAAACCATTCATGCCCAGAGATTATCTTGTCATGAGTTCCAAAAGCAGACACAAAATTATTCATATAACTAATATATTCATATAAGTGGCACATAAGACAAGACATGGTATGCTCAAAGGATAAAACCTTCTTCTTCACTTACCAACACAGAATTGACACGTCCTTTGTTTTCCATTGTTCATAGCATTTAACTGAGATTTATTATGTAGAATTAACCTAGCCAGCAATCAAATATCCTTGCGTTTCTTAAAAGGTGTTTGAAACAAACATACACACAGCGTAATTTTAATAATGAAGTGTTTTGTAAACCACAGACTCCAGTGCTGTGAAGTGTGACCTTCTAGGGGAATGGGCTAAAACTGATTAATTTATACACAACATTGATGTGCTTGTTTCTGAAATAAATATAGTGGAACCTAAATAATGAAATACATTACCTGGTGAGTTCCACTAACTGTACCAGCTGCCTGCTCCCCACATTCTGTCTCCAACCTCCTCCAGTGTTTGCTTGATCATGGTACTGTTGACAGCCTGACAGCAAACAACATTGGCCTCTTCTCAGAAGGCAAATTGGCTGTGTTCCCACAGCAAACAATGGGAGGGTGGCCATTTTCATAAATGGCTAATCTTCATAAGGGCTGTTTTTTTTTTTCCTGTAGCAAGTCTTTGTTTGCTGGCACAAAAAACTTTAGTTATGATAAGCAACAGCTCCCTAGTTGGCTATGTTTTTATTTAAGACACAATACTATGAGCCTTTCTTCTCACAAGTTTTGTACAGACATGTATTTTAAAAAATACATGCAAAAATGTAAGGAAAATGCTAAGTACATATACAAACGTACAATTTGACAGTGAAAGGCTCCTACATTTAAGGAAAATTGGTAATTTGTGCTTAATTTTAAAGGAGGATGATTGAAGAATCAGGCTTACCCATGCAGTTGTAACAAGAGCTTATGTAATACAAACAATTTAGGGGGGCTATATCATATCAGATGGTACAAGTTAAAACAGATGAGCTCCTGTGTAACTTGACTATTTGAGATGGAAGTATCTGAGAGCTAAGTGATAATGCAATGGTCTTTTAACACAGTAAAGAATGTAAAGTGCTGTTTAGAATGCCTATTTCTTTTAAAAGCACAGAGAAAAATGGGATGTCTTTCAAAAAATAAATGTATGCAAAAAAGTTAACTTTAAATATTTGGTGGCAAAAACTTTGTTACAATGAATTTGCACTTTGAACACATACATTAACTGCTGAGCTTTCTGCCAGTCAAAAAAATCATTCCTCATATTTATGCTTCTGAAGCCATCACAGCTTATCAGAAGGCAAATTTACAGTAAAATAACCTAAAGCAATAAAGTCCTCCCAAGCTTTAGACATCCTGGCAGTTTATAGAGTTGGCACAGATGACAGAATAATGAGCTTATAAGAACTTAATCTGAGGGGTGGAAGATTCATCATTTATCTTAGAGTTCTGAGTGTGATTCTTCACTGATATCTCTTTTCTGATTAATAAAATTGCACTGTTACATTAAAGAGTAAGAAAAAGTTTTGTGTCTTCTTTGCTTTTCCTTGTACTGCAGCAAGACATTGATTCATTGATTACACTGGAACAAAACCTGCTCATGCAGTAAATAAAAATTGCAAAGTAGGGTAAGGCACCCACCAGCTCATACATTTCCCCACTCTGACAGGTAAACTGTCCTCACAGTTACTTAAGGACGGCCCCCTTTCCTATATAATATCTTAGAATTACTTTATTGAGAAGAAATAGGAGATGAAACTAAGGAGATTTTGTTTACAAAGCAAGCTAATGAGTTTACCTCCAGAAGCAAAGGAGCTCTTGGGATCACTAAGAAGTCAAGGCAAGCAGCAGCAGTGGTCCTCTATTACCAGGATGCCCTGTGACACTCTTGTACTACAGCAGTTCTCCAAGTCTCCCATTCTGTTTGATGCCAAAGGAACACTGCAAAGGTCATGACCCAGCTCTACAATCCTATGTCATTTAACAACAGGATAACAATGTCTGTTCTGATGATTTAGATGCTGTTGACCGATGAACAACAGACTGAGGAGGAACAATAGAGCAGAAAGGGCTTTCTCAGGAAGTGAGAGATTTAGAGTATGAACTGCTGTAGAAAAGAGTCATGAAGGGAATAGAAGGAGCAAGAAGGCTTTTTTCTGATATTTTAAATTTTCTTTCTTCACTATTTTCTTTAAAGAGAGTTACTGAAAACATGACTAACAGCAGAGATCATGGAGCCAAAGGAGAGATGTGACTGATATGAAAGACAATTTAGAAGATCTAAAGACAGCACAGCTTGGAAAGCATGGCAATTACCAGAAAAAAACTAATGTTGGCTATAACTGGGTTTGAGTTAAATTTTTACATTTCTTTACTAGAAAGACCACCTACCTTGAGGGGAAGATTTCTGATGATACTTTTCACTTTAACTAGGCAAGTTTAAACCACATGTATCAGTCTCTTCTTTTTGTCGTTGGCAAGAAACGGTTATTTATGATACTATTACACATTAATTTCTCACCACCACACAGAACTAAGCAGTAAGAGAACATATTCCATACACTAACTAAAGGCTAAATCACTAATCACGAGCCATAAGAATGCAGTCATAGAGCTTTTACTTTTTGCTTCAAGAAACTTACAAAATCAATAGAAATACTGGTTTTAAGGGAAATAGCTAGAGGTAACAGACAGAAAGAACCATGGAAATTATCTGCATCTTATTAAAAATAAGGGGTAGATTCAGTATACAGCATACCATGTTTTCCAACATCTACCTGCTACATCCATATGCTGAGATAGGGCAGTACTGATGAGAAAGACAAACCCTCATCCTGCTTTGAACAGTAAAGGTATTTTACTTGTGTGTTCCACTATTTTTTTTTCTTTCTTTTCCATAATCTTACAGATATTATTTTAATTTAAATATTGGTGAACATGTTGTCCTCTGAAACATAAAAATAAAAAGGAAAAAGAAGAGCAACACTTGTGGTTTTAATATGCATGATATAAAATATTAATTAGTTTAAAAGTTAAAGCTACTTTGCAGACTAAGATGTTTAATCTGAAATATTCATATTTTTATTTTGAATAAACAGTTGTGTCTGTTCACTGTCGGGAGCTTTGCTGTTCTGAGAAAAAACAGACAAAAATACTGGAAGTTAAAGTCTTGGTGTACAGGACAGCAGGTTAAAATCCAACATATTTGGAACGGGGTTTTGTGCCACATAGCTCTTGCAATGCACTGGCTGGATTACAAGGAGTAAGGCGAATCTAGTTTTTTGCCTTGTTGTCTTCTACTTACAATTTTCAGTCTTTGGAAAAAAGAGCATACCTCCAGTCTGCTTCTAGAATAAAGCTCACAATATAACAATTTCATGACTTTATTTTGTGTTAATCAGCTCTCTTTCACTACATGTTCATAGATAGTGCAATGTCTTTGTGGGCAGTACTGATCTTGGATGTACAAATGTTATTTGCTGCATTCTGATATATTTTAAGGAACTGCCTGAGTATGTGTATGGTTGCTTGGGTCCTTGTGTGATCACAGCAGATAGGAACTGTAAATACCACAGAGCTGCCTGAACTACTCTACCTGAAGTCTTCTTAGAGAGCCAATACAGAAGATACAGTAGAGAAGAAAAGAAAAGCCACAATAATGACAGCATGTGAGGCATTTCTGTTTCTCAAAGACCAATGAGCAACACAAAGAACAGCACTGAAAACTAGTGCTAACACCCTTGGCTTGGATACTAAAATAATGCAATAATCCTAACCACAGCCTGGAATCCTAAGTTCAGACTCCATACCACAGCCTGGTAAATATCAACAGGGAGACCTTGTAGTTCTTTATCTGTCATGGCAATCCATTTTTTTGTTAAATAAACAGAAGATTTTTAATGCTTTTTAAATTCAAGTGAGTGTCAAATGTACTTTATGTTACGAAGCTGTCACGTGGTTGAAGTCTTAAAACTGTTAGTAATAAAGCTATAATAAAGTAAATAAAGTATAAATAAATAAAGCTCTAGTAATTATAAGAAGCTTATGTAATTTTTTTTTTTTACATTTAACATTTTTATGTCATTCAATTCCACCTGTTCCCATCTTGGCTTTCGTAAGTTACCAGGTAACTCTGTTTCAGAAGAAAGTATATTTATTCAAAGACGAGCAACTAACATCTCCAGTCCAAGATAAAATTTTCTTTCTCAAAGGTTTAAATTGCCAACAGAACTCTCATTTACACAAAAGAACAATGGTAATATAGAATAATGAAATACTTCATAGTTCCTCAGAATTATAAATTGCTTTACCAAGCCATAAAATAAACTTCGGTAAACTGTCCATAAAATTAGGTTGTGCTGCACTAAAAAATAATCTATAACATGACAGGAACAAAATTCATATTATCTAGCTGTTCCTGCCTGTCAGACTAGGGTGTAGAGCACAAATCCATGTAACACAAGGTAATCAACACCAGGAGGAGGTCTGGCAGCAGTGAATAACTGGTATGTTAAACCATTTTTCAGATTAAAAGACGGGTGTTTTGTGGAAGACTTAGTTAAGGCTAGAAACATTTCTCATTGATTACATATACTGCTTGCCTTTGGATTTCTCCCTTTTCAAATATATGAAAATGTAATTTTTTCCTTGATGATCCATTTCCAGGCTTGTGCTCCTTCCCCTCTGTTGTACATCAAGAAGACAGCAGTAACTCTCACTTTCAGGGCACCTTAACTCTGAATTACATACTTGGGTCCAGTGATTTTTGCAACTCCCTTATATAATAAACATTAAGAGTGCAGTTTTCCCAGTTCTCTTTCCATGTATACTATTTTGGGTACACAGGATCTTGTAGAAATACACACTGATAACAATAATTATGTGCTTCAGTATTAGTTAGGTTGGATAGAATAGGCACCACCACTGACACATAAATAAGGTCAAGTTAGTTTTAAGTTAGCTGTTTAACTCTACTGGTCTCAATCTAATATCAATGCCCTCTACTCTCTACATATCTCCTGGGGAAATAGCTGCGATGAGTTACTTTATTTTAGCACTCAAACCCATTTTGCTATTAATTTCATCAGTTAATAAACATTCTTAATTTTCCACAGAAGTTAGGATTTTGGTTTCCCCCATTTCACTGGATGAAACTATCTATTCTGCAAATCAGATTAATGTTCAGTCTGAATGCTCTGGTTAATCACTTCAAGATTTTGTGACACAAAAAAGCACTGTGTTTAAATAGAGCTTGAAAAAAAGTCCAGGAACTTTATTTTAGTTTTATGAAACTGGCCATCCTTTAAACCTACATGCACCTGAAAGATACATCCTGAGGCATTATGGTCTACATTTTGACATTGTTCCTTAGTAAACGAATAATAAAGCAGAGGGATAACAGACCAGGTACTGATTTAAATGCTGGTTATTACAAAGACTAGTAAAAAGTTAAACATCATGCAATTACCCCACATTATTAGCAGTCACATTTTTTGTGTTATATGATAAAATAAATGTCAATAGAAGGCTGAGGCACATTAATTAAGACTTGTTACTGCCCTATGGCCAAATATGAAATTAACCGTATAATCTACACATCCCCAAGCATGTCCTTCATACCATGAGATGTCTGCATAAAATAGAGGTGAAGAGGTCAGGGAGATAGTCCAATTTAGGAGGAAGAAATTCACATACAAAAGACAAAGACAAAAAACTTTTTGTTGCAAACTAATTTTCTTTTTAAAGAAGGTGCATATTTGTGTCTGAAGCTACTAAGGAGATTTTTGGCTATTAAATGCAACTCTGAGGAAGGTACGAGACTGCACAATAAACACACTGAAATAGTTCAAGAGATGTGATAAATGCAATTTTACTATGACCCCGATTTATCATAAAGGTAGCATCACAACATACATGACAGTATTGATGTCCTCTCAATAGATAAGTGTTCAGCTGCAAAATCACCTGGTGGGTTGTATTTGCATACACATCATAGTAATTCACAGTATAAACCTCTGTATCTACACATCTCACACTCTTGCCCTCCATCACAATCTGATGCTGGCTTAGTCCGGTAAGACACCCTGTTGCCTTCTCCTGCACATCTACTATCCTGCTCTTTTGCTGCCGCATCAGACATGCTCTTCTCCAGCTCCAGGAATCAGCTTTCACACACAAACACCACTGCATATCCCTTCACATTCCCAGCATCATTCATCCACCGTTGGGTAACTAAACTGTCAAATTTGTACCGTTAATTTTGTAGTTGTCCAGTCTCACAGGAACCCTCAGCAGCTCACTGGACCAAAGAGAATCTCCCTCCAGTTAAGACAATGCAAACATAATCTTTTCATGAAGCTTATTTTCCTTTTCTCAAAGTACACACTTGGATGCTTCTAGCTCTGCTTGAAACAATGCTGCTATTTCCCTAGAAACCTGATGAAGAGCACTCCACCTCTGGCACTACAACAGATACATGCACATTGGCTACCCCATGGTCTGCACAAGGAAGGCTGCTGCTTTTATTCTTTCAGGAACCTCACATCTTCAGCATTTGCTTTCCACGCATCCCAAGCACTGAAACAATATGTACACCATTAAGTAATATTCCTGACCTGTCTCTCCAGTCCATTTTGGAGGGGGGGAAAAGAAAAAAGGAAAAGAAAGAAAAAGCAGCAATTGCTGTTTCCACTGCAAGTGCAGAAGGAATAGATCATGTATCCTAGACACTAAAATGACCACTGGTCCAGGGCTGAGTTCTGTTTGGTTTCTGTCTTATAAGGGAAAATGTGGGGGAAAACTTCCAATTGTTGAATGGAAAGACAGAAGATTTATCATGTAACTGTGTAGGAGTTTCAGCACGGAGACACTTGGTAGTGATCATGGCAGTGATGAATCAGTGGGTAGAAATGTGAGTGAGAAAAAAAGTTCATGATAAATTCTGCTGTCAAGGCAGTTATTACAATTAGTAATCACAGCCAATTTGTGTTAAGCATGCATGCTCTACATAGCTTTAAAATAAAAAAAAAATCAACAACAAAACCACCAAAAAACCCACGTTCCTCTATTTTTTTTTTTTTTTTTTTATATTTCACTAACCATTTTAGATTTGCATCTCCAGAAGAAAACTAGTAAGGGAGAGTATTTCCCAGGCCTGGCATTTTTACTATGTAGAATATTTAACAGGGCTTCAATGACAGAATAGGGTTTTTATTAAATTGACTTCCCAGCTGTCCCTCAATCCCTTTCTTTCTTCCAGGACACAAGATTTTGTAAATGGCAGGTTTTAATCCAAAATGGCCCATGTTTTCAATTGAAATTACTACATACTACATACACCCTAATATCACAGCTTCTTTGTGCCATTAATATAAGATTTGTGAATCCCATGGCCCAGCTGTATAATAAATGAACATTTGTGTATTTTAAATGGTATTTTAACAGATTTTTGCAGCATCAGCTGCCCTTTTTTCCCCTTTGCTTCTCAGTGTTCTTCCTCTACCTCTCTCCAGCGCAGAATCCAAATGAAGCAACAGCCTCTCCTCATTCTGAATGTCACCCTACAACATACACACTGCCTCCGATATTCAGCAGACCACCTAGTTCTTGCTTACACACAAATTTAATCTAGTTCGGTTAGTGGTTTTATTGCTTAAAAGCAACTGTTTAAGGCATTCAAGATAAAAAGCACCATCTTTGTGAACATATTCAGTCTTCTCATAATGTAATAGCACATTACTACAGACATTCTTATGAGTAAGGGTGCAAAGTAGTAGTTAAATAACTAATTTCCAGAAGGCTGTACCACAAACTTATTTCTGTGGGGACCTTTGTTTGTTCTGACTGAACATGAATTAACTTTTGAATTGTGGTGGCACATAAGGAAAAAAAATAAAACTTTTAATCCTATAGCCCAAACTAACCAGAGTTAATACTCAGTCTGGGAAGCATTCTGTCTCTAATTAACATGAAAATAAATATTTTAGCTGATTTTTGATCCTGTAGGCACATCTCAATTTTAATATATTTCAGCCAAAATCTTTTCCTTTACCTTTCAGACCCATATTCTTGTGAGTTAATTTATTTTATATTTTCAATGCTAGACAAGAAATCACTGCAGCTAGTTTTAAATAAGGCTGCATAAAAGAAAAGATAAATGGTTCTAGACAGCCATACTGCTTTGTGAAGTACTGAACTGTGCTATGGGTTGACATATCCTTAAAACTGCCGCTAAATCACGAAGGCTCAAAAGTCAGAACAGATTATTGAAATGTTCTTAAATGGTTCTTTGACACCATTTTTACTTGAGCAATTAGGATATACTGCAGCATAAGGAGACATTCAGAAGTGGTTTCTGACATGAAATACATTACTGCTTGTCAGAGTATGCAATGGAGATCATAGTATGTATAGACTTTTCATATATTACATGATAGATAATGGCTTCTTTGAAAGCATTTTATGATGTACTACATTAACCTATAAAGTAAAATATGGTTATGTGCATTTTAAAAGTTATTACATACTTCATTAATAAATTATTAAATACTTTGAACTATTGAGATGATGACATGCGTAGCTTTCTATCTGATTTTATAATAATAGGGTACATAATTTCTTTGTTATCCTGATTAAGTAACCTCAAACTATCTGAAAAATATTATTGTTTGTTCATTACAGCCCTCTGGTATTAGCTATTCCTGAATTTTCAGTAGCCACTCTATATTCTACTTTGTGACCTGTGCACATCTGCTTGCTGTTTTACAGTTTACTAAACTAATTACTATTTAAGTCAGCCCTGGTCCATATCCTCACATTCAATGCCTCAGAAGAATCACATTTTCCTTCCTGATTACAAGTTGCCGTCAGAACAAGTACTTGGTTCTTATTTCTTGGGAGTGGGGTGTAGATCACTTCCTAACCTGACAAGAGGAGACAGGCCACTATATATACCTGCTCCTTTCTTCCTTTGATTCCATCTGTCATCAAAAGCAGAAGCCTACAGAGGTTAAAATCCAAACTAAGCTTCTGCTTAGTCGTTTAAGCTACATATTGACAGAACTGAGACATATCTACAATCATACAATCTACAACCATAAAATCTACAAGTAGGAGAAAGGTTTCTCCAGCAGCCAGACTCAATCCTTAGAGCCTTCAGAGAGTTCTGAAGATGAATTTGCTGATAGCTAGGTCCTTTCAAGGCACTTCTAACCAGCACTAATTGAAATCTGAGCCATTAAAATTATCAATTTTAAAAGGTGGGATTTTTTTTTCTCTCTTTAGCTATAGCTCGTCTAAACAGAAGAAAGTTCCTTTCCTTGAGCTTGATGCTCACCAAGCTTTTTTTTATTAAAAAAAAATATGTACAGTTCATGTTCTTTTAATAAGTTGTTGGATCAAGGTACCTAGGACTTCTGTTTCTGCCAAAGTTATACTATAATTCCTTCTAATTTACATGATACATGTTCAATTTCTTTTCAGTAGAGTTCAACTAAATATCACAGCTTCATTTATTTAGCTTGTGTTGGTGTGATCTCTACTCAGTAAAATTTTTTTCTTCAGGCTAACTTAAAAATGTAAAGTAGAAATTGGCTGCAATTGACAGATGTCATAGGACAGGGAGGGAAAGAACTGAAAGAAACCAAAAAGAAATAGTAGTTGTTCATATACCACCTCAAACCACCAATTGATCTAAGGCTATTCAGGAATTGTCCCTGACTGTACCCTTACAGGACTGTGAGAATGGAGAAACAATGTTTGTGCTTATTTAGGTAAAATACAGAAACTTAGAATGATTCCAGAAAACATTCCACAACCTTACCACAACTACTCCACCTGCCTTCGGTATAATATAGCAACTGCTCCTAAAAACACACACACAATGTATATCTATATAAACTTTTCTTACTGCCTTTTAACTTAGCCAAAAAAAACCCACAACCACACCGTCACACTGATAAAGAGCACAGAACCATAACTCAATATTTTGCCACAAAAAAAGAACAACTAAATTCCCAGCATCCCCTTGGAAAAACAAACAAACAAGCCAACCAACCAACCAAACAAAAAAAACCCAACATTTTTATACAATTCTGGTTTTTACTTCCTGAAGGAACAGAACTGCTGCTATGATTTTCTTTTTCTTACAGTGGTTCAGAAGGAGTTGAGTGCAGCAGAGAGGTTACATCCTTTCTTAGTTGGAACTAAGATTAATTAAACTTTCAACTAGGAATTATATTTCCTGACTACTCTCTGTACTTGCGTAGGACTGTATATTTTGTCTGTTTCGAGCAGGTGATCAACGACATCAACGCTGTCACCCGCTGTCACCCTGCCCTGTGTAGGGAAACAAAGGCAAAGTGGAAGTATAAAGTACATTCAGCTGTTTGGCTGCAAAATCATATGCCTTGCAACACAGACCAGTCACAGATATCCCTGGTTATGTCCAAATTATCTAGAGCTGATTGGCCTTCCAATGCAGAGGCTCATTAGTCAAGTGTTTTCTCTTAAACAGAAAGGGTAACAGCTGACATTTGTCTACTTTTTCCTTATTGAAACCACTAGCAGGATCTTTTTCCCCTATCTACAGAATAACTTTCATAAAGTTTGTAGGAATATAGTATTTCAGGCTTCTCTTTTTATAGCTGAAATTGGCCACTGAATACCAACAAACTTAAACATAGACCAAACAGAGGGCTGATGATGCAATTATAACACATCATTGCTTTAGAAAGCAAACTAAATCTCCTTCACCTTAATCCTTTTTCCCTTGAAAAACTACCAGGAAAAAAACAACTATTGCCAACTATAACTAATTTTTATTATTATTATTATTATTATTATTATTATTATTATTATTAAACTGCATTTCACGTAGCTTAAGGAAAAAACAAAACAAAACAAAAAACCCACACATTTCCCTCTCCCAAATATGTATTATCACAACCACAAACACTATCTCTAATCATCCACCTTTATAACCTTATGTACATGGAAAAAATATTCTTCCACTTAGTGTGTGTAATATACCTACATAAGTTCCTGAGTTTACAAACACATTATAATTAGTGAGAGAAGGACAGAGCTGGTAACTGACAAAGTCCACTTTTTAAGTGATCATAAATATAGGTAAAAATCTTATTTTGGTATCACCCCCATAGTACAGTTGAGGATATATACTTAATAGCAAAAAATAATGGAACTCATCACTTTTAATCTTAGCAGAAATTTAATTTATGATGATGAAATGCTAATAACAACTCACTGACTTCAAATACGTGATAGACCCAAGCAAGTCTATTTAAATCCTGTTTTGGCAGAGATTTTTTTGATGTTAAACACCCATTAAACACCAATAGGATTAGAGCATTTTACACTTTGCAACTCCTTTGAAAATCCCAACTGCTCTCACAGTACATAACGTGTGATGTACTACAGGCAGTGTAAATTTAAGATTTTATTCTTTCAAATGGTGAGTTAATGGGAATCGAATGGGCAAATATACTTCAAAGGAAAATTTTAGTTTACTTGACTCCTCAGAAGAAAGGAGAGGTATCTTATACAGAGGATGAATTAATAGAGTACAATGTGTGAAGGAACTTCACTGAAGAACGTGATGTTGAAAAGGAATTTCCATAGGAGAACAAGGATTGATTGAGTCACTCACCTAAGCACTTGCTGTGCCTTCAAGTATTCCAGATACCCTCCAGGCAAATAGCACAACCCTCAGCTGTTATTCCAGACAGGCACACATCTTCTGCCAGCCCTGAGGGAACGTTTCAAATCATCTGCTGTGAGAGTACACGGGGGAAGGAGCTGCTGCCATTGACTGGCATCTTTGACAAAAGTCAGCTGGGACAAGAGTCTGAGCCAGGAGAAGTGAGCAAAGAGGGACAGCTGGAGGCTGTGGTCACACCAGGGGTGGAGGGCTGGAAAAATGCTCTTGCTCCTACAGATCTGCAAATTCAGAATAGACTCAGTGCCCTGGGTGCTGGTGAGGACAAACAAGACCTGTCAGGAGATTTATCAGAGCTGACTGAGCCCAAACCTTTTGTCTACACAAAAGGGAAGAGGCAAGTAATAGTTACTGGAGACTCCCTCCTGTGGGAACCAAGGCACCAGTCTGGTGGCTTGACCCAAGCTGGTATCTCAGGTTCATTGCTTGGCCAGAGCTAAGGTCCAGGATGCTGCAGAGGGACTGCTGAGGCTTGTCTGGCTCCTTGATGTATTGCTTTTCCATGTGAGCACCACTGATACTGACAGGGGTAACCCAAAGCGTATTGAGAACGACCACAAAACTCTGAGGGCAAGGGTAAAAGACGTGATGGGGCCCACGTTGTGTCTATACAAGCCTGTCACTGAGGGGGAAAGACTAGAGCAGAAGTGGTCTCATTTAGCATGTCAATAACTGGCTGTGCATGCCTGGTGTCACAGTCCGGGCTTTGGTTGTGGGACCCTCTCTGTACCCTTGCAGCAAGGAAGACCAACAGCATCTTAGGCTGTATTAGTAAGGGTATACCCAGCAGGTGTAGGGCTGGACCATCCCCTGTATGCAGTACTTTTAAGACTGCATCTAGAGTACTATATCTAGTTTTGGGTTTCCAAGTACAAGAAGGATATCAACTTCTTGGCATGAGTCCAACAGCAGACCACCAAGGTGGTTGGGGGCTGGAGAATGTGACATGTGGGAAGAGGCTGAGAGAAGTGAGCCTGTTCAGTTTCTAGAGAGAAGCAGCAGGGAAGATCTATTGCTGTCTACAACTACCTGATCAGAGGACACGGAGATGACGGATCTAGGCTCTTCTCAAAGGTGCACAGTAGTAGGATGAGAGGCAATGTACACAAGTTGGAACATGGGAAATTCTTATTAGATATTTGAAAAACATTTTTTTATGGTGGTGAAATACTGGTACATGCTGCCTAGAGTGGTTGTAGAATCTCTGTCCCTGGAGACTGGGCTGTGCACAGCCTTGAGCAACCTCATCTAATTAGACCTGCTCTGAGCAGAGGGTTGGACTTCTGGAGGGTCTTTCCAACCTCCATGATTCTAAATGAATAATGATAAGCACCAGCCCTGCACCCCAAAAATGGCCAGCTTTCCCTACTCTTTATTAAAAGAATCTCAGAAGACTTGCTCAGATGCTTTTATTATGGATACCTACCATAAGGTTAGATGAATCCCAACCCCAATTTTTATTTTGCTACTGTTTGAAATCCATAGGAATTTAGGCACTTGAAAGCCTTAGTGGCTTTGATAGCTTATAAGCTCAAATCCTATTGAAAATAATTTCTGAGACATAAAGGTCCTTTTTACAGTCCTCCCAATATTTCTAATGCATAATCATTTTTTACCAAATCACCATACAAATTATTCACCATTTCAATAATGAAAGAGAAAGCCAGCTTTCTTTCACCCCAGCCTTAGGAATAGTTACACTCCAATATCTGTAAGGTTGTGTCACTTCCTCGCTAGAAACAGTTATGTAACTAATTCTTCTTAAAGCATAACACCTTTGTCTTAAAGCCCTCACTGGAATGCTTAAATTCTCATTCTGTGCACTTGTCTCTTAATACTTATTTACATGAATAAAATCATCGATTCAGTTAATTTTTTTGAGTTAGTGACTTATTACTGTGCTGGAATTCTTTAGTAGTATTATGGTTACTTTATGTAATGCCCCTCTGTCATGATTTAACCCCAGATGGCAACTAAACACCACACAGCCGCTCGCTCACTCCCCCCAGTGGGATGGGGGAGAGAATTGGAAGAGTAAAAGTGAGAAAACTCATGGGTTGAAATAAAGACAGCTTAAGAGGGAAAGCAAAAGCTATGTACACCAGCAAAGCAAAACAAGGAATTCATTCGCTATTTCCCATCAGCAGGCAGGGGTTCAGCCATCTCCAGGAAAGCAGGGCTCCATCACACGTAACGGTTACTTGGGAAGACAAACGCCATCACTCTGAACGTCCCCCCCTTCCTCCTTCTTTCCCCAGCTTTATATGCTGAGCATGATATCATATGGTCTGGAATATCCCTTTGGTCAGTTGGGGTCAGCTGTGCCGGCTGTGTCCCCTCCCAACTTCTTGTGCACCCCCAGCCTCCTCGCTGGTGGGGTGGTGTGAGAAGCAGAAAAGGCCTTGACTCTGTGTAAGCACTGCTCAGCAATAACTAAACCACCCCTGTATTATCAACACAGTTTTCAGCACAAATCAAAAACATAGCCCATACTAGCTACTGTGAAGAAAATTAACTCTCTCCCAGCCAAAACCAGCACACCCTCACAATACTGTTTTGAGATTTTTGAGATTGGTACTATTCCTCTAAGGTGCTTTAAGTACAGA
Organism: Gymnogyps californianus; assembly: GCF_018139145.2. Lineage (NCBI taxonomy): Eukaryota > Metazoa > Chordata > Aves > Accipitriformes > Cathartidae > Gymnogyps > Gymnogyps californianus. The sequence goes on along the minus strand of NC_059472.1, from coordinate 74,456,563 downwards.
ATAACAGAAAGAAAAACATGAGAAGAACAACATAAGACAAACAGAGGCAGGGGTGAATTTATATTTTTCCTAAAAGCAAAATAAAAAGCTCTTGAGAATTGGGCTGACATTTACAGGAACATTATTTTTGGCATTATTACCTCTGAGTAAAACTGTCCAACCTCCTATTACAAAAATCAGCTTTCACTTGCATACTATGGCCATCTTTCAACTACATAGCATTATAATATCTCATGCTGGGTATCAGCCTCAGACTAAATTTCCTCAAATTTTTCTGAATTTCTATCAAAAAATTTAAGATCTTAAAATAACTGGCTTAGAGGGTAACATTGTTGATGACTAAATAAAGTAGAAGGATCCCATCCCGAATTCCTGTTTTGTCACTGAAACTAGTAAGTTTCAGTGTAGTAGTCTATTACTAGGCGTCTGTTCCTCACAGGAATTTAAGATCTGGTTCTACATGATGTAAAATCTCAAGGCCTAATGAAAGTCCCTAGAGTAACCACTTCCAAAAATGAAGCTAAGAAAAAAAACAACTGTTCCACTAGAGTAAAAAATTTGGTAGAGGACAAGAGACTGCATTTGAGAAGTGTTTTTCTAACTTGTAAGCACGAGCCTAAATCTGGACTCTTTAAAAGTTTTTTGTACAAGATGGGAAAGGCACTCTTTATTTTGGCAAAGAAATTAATGCTAATATTATCTTCTCAGAGTTTCTTATCACCCAGCTAGCCAGACTGCACATGCTCTATCACCCCAGAGCCCACAAGCGTGCTCCAAACCAGGATCACAAGATGAAGTCAAGAGTTTCCTTACAAAATCCATTCACAGGTGGGGCCTTGTTGCACATGGGCACTGTGAGGAAGTGACTCTGTCACCATACTTTCTCTACAAGCTAGTAGCAGAAACAAGGGAAGAGAGCAGAAAAGAGGCAACAATAGAAAAGTGTGACAAAAAGAGTAAGACAACTGGGAAGTAGGAGTGAATTAAAGACTGAATCAGAAGACTTGACCTAAAAATCAAGAGGTTGAACTAAGGTAGATGAAAGAGACAAAGGTGAGCATGAAGAAGTGAAGAAGAGGGTTCACCAGTAATGCTGAAACACAGAGCCAAGAAAGAGATGACCTGCCTCCATGGAAACTGCAGGCAATAGCCTCTAGAGATTAGCTACAGAGCAAGGCCAGACCAACTCGACAAGGAGCCCAGAGTTAAGTGGAATAGGCTGTTTACAGAGAATATGAAGTACTACAGATTATGAGAGTGGGCCCGTCAGTAGGTGAGAACAAGAGGATCCAGACTAGGAAAAGGCTGGGGAAAAGGAACCTGAGCAGGTAGAAAGAATTAGGCTATCCAGAAAAAGATGGTGGAGTCTTTTGCCAAGGAATCCCACTTTAAAGATGTCTTCTAGTGATACATTCTTCTTTTACTAGGTGCCTATCTTTTATATGTGGAGGACTACCCACTATTAAGTGTTCTGAAGAACAATATGCTCATCACCTCAGATCGGTCACTCGTAATTACTGCATACTTTAATCCTGAAATGTCTCACAAACTGGTTACACAAAATAATTGTATATTTTTATCTTTAGTATCTCTGGGCTTCAATTCATACTCTCTAAGAACTGTTTTAAAACACAGCACACCTCAGACTAGCAGAAGTATTAATTCACTAAGACTGGTGAAAATGTTATTGTGAGGCATTGTAATGGGTCTAGCTGAGATGGAGTTAATTTTCCCCACAGCAGCCCTCATCGTGCTGTGCTCTGTATTGGTAGCTAGAAAGGTGTTGATAACACACCAGTGTTTTGGCTACTGCTGAGCAGCGCTCGCACAGCATCAAGGCTGTCTCTCCAACATTCCCCCCTCACCAGTAGGCTGGGGGTGGGCAAGATCTTGCGAGGGGACATAGCCAGGACAGCTGACCCAAACTGACCAAAGGGGTATTCCATACCATATGATGTCTGCTCAGCAATAAAAGCTAGAAGAAGGGGGAGGAATGGGGGGCATTCGTTATTTATGTTTGTCTTCCGGAGCAATGGCTATGCGTACTGAAGCCCTGCGTCCCAGGAAGTGGCCGGACATCACCTGCTGATGGGAAGCAGAGAATAAAATCTTCTGTTTTCCTTTGCTTTTGCTTTATTAAACTGTCCTTATCTTGACCCACAAGCCTTTCACTATATTTTCTCTCCCCTGTCCAGTTGAGGAGGGGAAGTGATAGAGCGGCTTTGGTGGACACCTGGCATCCAGCCAGGGTCAACCCACAACAGGCAAAACACCCCAGCCCCAATTACTGATTCTTTATTCAAAGAAGTGGTGTTTGAATAGCAGGAAAACTGAAGAAAAAACAGTATTGAACAGCTGCTCAACTAAGTGAGCTCCTTGTATCCTATGTATGGTATCAGGCAGACGGCCTGTAGAAAAATATAGTCCATAGCCATATAATTAAAAACTGTTTAATATTGTACAATGGATTTAAAAGGGCACATTAAGGTTGCACAAGCAAACTTAATCCTGGCATGTTCTAAAGCTTTGAATGCAGCTTTAACAATATTCTTTATATATTACATATGTGCAGAAGACATAAAAAAGACATACCATTTTATTTTATTTAGACTTGAGTTACTCCAGCTCCAGGCAAGGGTTCTATGCATGATGCTTCCCATTATTCTACTTAAGCTAGAAGGTTTTCATGAAATATTTGCTTTGCATCTGAGTGAAATACATTTTCAAATTCTCTAACATTCTCCAGTCAAATAATTTGCTTTTACAGGCAAACAACAGAAACTAAGCGCCTTCTTGAAACTGTTCACCATCTGTTATTTTCCTGTTAGAAGACAGCCCCAAACCTTCACTATTTAGATCACCAGAAACTCTTTTGTTTTTCAGAATTACTTTACTCTCACCTATTTGTTGTGATGCTGACATTGCCTTTTTCTTCAACTAGCTTTCTCTCTTTCTCATGCTGAATTCCACTCTCTCTGGGTATTTATGGATAGCAACGTTATTCTTCTGAACGTTCATTTGGATAGATTCAATAAGCCAGGTTCCTTTAGATCCATCATAAAACAGCCTCTCCATTCTGTAATCTTTATCCCTCGTACTGATTGTCTGACCCTTTTCCTGTCTGAATAAATGTCTTTCAAATCTAGGTCTTGAGAATTGTAACAGTAAATACAAATATTATATTCCTACTTCACAGTGGCACAGCTTCAATGAGAAGGAGAGACAATGTTGTCCCCCAGGACAGCAGATTTTAACTTACTGTGGAAGACAACATCTTGAGTCTCCAGGTTTCTTAAGGTACAAGTGCTTTGCCCTTGCCACAAATCCTCTCCCCCTGCTCAGCCACCTGCCAACTTTTCCATAAAGACCTAGGCAAAAGAATAAACAGTTTTGAAAGAAGGTGGCTCTACTATGCTTCATCTAGCACTCTGTGTCACAGGCCCAATATTATTTGTATGAGACAGATTTGCCCTAAGATCATGGGCCAGATCAGGCCCATCAATGGTCTGAGATTAAAAAAAAAAAAAAAAAAAAAAAAGAAAGAAAAAAAGTCAAACCCCCCCCTAAGTACTAAATAGCAATCAGACCTCAGGAGAAAAAAGAACTTCCAAGAGCTCCTCCCCCTTCTGCATGTGCTCAGAAGCAAGACTGAGCATCCAGGGAGCACTACTATCAAATAGAGAGGTACTCAATGAGCAGAGGTTGAGCGAGCATTTCTGAAGTGCAGTTTTGGCACTTTAATTCTGCCTACTTTGAGTGATTGAGTTCTTTGTTAGCTGGAACTGAATTCTCTATTTTTTCATGTTGCATCTCAAAGGCATGGATATAGGATTTGGGCCCTGCAAGCAGAGCACATATGTGTTTTTCAGCTTTGGGTAATTACTTAAGCTGTGGGATAACTATGTTTGTTTATAGAATGTTATAAACTAGACTTTGTACTATTGTCAGGGGAATTCAGTACCTGCCAACCTACAATCTTTTCTAAGCATCTGAAGTGGGTTTGGGGTTGGTTTTTTTGTTTCTTTTTGGATTGGACAAATACAGATATTAGTCTATTGGCAAGCCAGTCTGTTATGAGAAAGAGTCTAAAACTTGATTTGGTTTTTACAAACCTAAGTCTTTGACAAACCAAATGACAGTTCTGGAACCAGCAGCAAAAATACTGTTATCAACCACGTGGAAAAAACCTGTCAGAGACTATCATCCACAGGTTATTGACTAGAAACTATCTAAACTATCTGGTCTGACCTCAATGTTAAAGAGAAAAACACATACCAGCAGCAAAAGCATTAGATATAACCTTCAGGGCCGCTATAAACATACACCTATATACAGACAGACAGAGACACAAATGGTTTTGTAACATCCTGCCAAAACATTCAAAGATGAGCTTGAATCATCGTATTCACCAGCTAACAAGAGAGGGCAACAGATGATTTTTAAGACCTCTACTTCAAATACCGTGCATAAAGGAGTGTGAGTCAGATTACCTTTTATGCACCAACTGCTTTCATTCTCTTCAGCGATGCAAAAGCATCTGCAAAATCAGTCTGATCAACTGGTTAGCCATCTTTACAGCTGCTCTGTGACACTGAGGTGCTGTAAAGCAGCTGGAACTTACTGAGAGTGAATGGGGCTTTGTATTTCCAGGAGTCACAACCAAGTTAATCAGTGACAGGTGATGCGTTTCCTTAAAAAAGAAAGAAAGAAAAAAGCAAACCCAAAATATAAATTGACACCAACATTCTAAGTAGTTGTAACAAGATCCTTCTTTTCAAAAGGTATGTTTTAAATTTAAAAAGGGGGGAAAAGGAGGGTAAACAAACAAGTTTTGTGTAATTCTGACCCTTGTAGTCCTCCAAACTAATGAAAAATATTTGCATCCACGGCTATGGTCAGGGCTAACAAATAGATAACAGTAAGTAAACCTGCAGGATTCTATGTTAATTTCAAAGAGAGTGATGTGCAGAAATGTGTGGACTTAGGAAAACATAGTTACACCAATCCTTCATTAAGATGATGAATTCCCTGGTATAACGGACTTGAGTATCAAGCAATATTTATTCTCTTTTTGACTGTTTCAACAGTTTACAGACAGTGATTATAGAAACTGAGTGTTAAAAACCTTGCAATATTCCACCTATAGACAAATGCTACATTCTTTTTCTGATGCTAGGAAATCATTTGGTTACTCATTCTCTTTGCATGTGTACGCACATCTTCTGGTGCATGTATAAGAAAATCTAATACATAATGGATTCATTAGCAGGATTTTGACCCAGATGTAACAATCACCATTTAGGTATTTGTTTTACTCTAACAACTTAGGACCCTGCTATCAGATATGGATTCCTGTGTATTAGACACTACAAAAGTAGGCAACAAAGGGAAAGGGTAGCTGTGTATCAGTGTGATAAAGTTTGACATCAGCAAGACAGAGAAGGCGGCACTAAACTGTGAAGCACTTGGGAATGTTTCACTAGAGGAGAAAAATACAAAATACAATGCACAGGATAAATAGCCTAGGTATTTGGTGTCAATTATTGCCATAAACTTGTGTATCCTTTATCCATTCACATATCAAGCATCGTTGCCTGATAGTCAGAAAAATGGTTGATTCATGTGGAGCTCCCCAAGCCCGTTCATATCATCAAGATACTAGAAAAATGTTTGACTGATGAAGGACCTTTACCTTCTAGGTAGACCTCATCGAATAAACATGCTGAAAAATGATGCAAAATAGATTCTTTAAGTACCCTCAAGATGTATGCAAACACAAGAAAGACAGAATTATACAGTATCTTGTTGTCTTCCCTATCACAGTAGATAATTTTAACTAGCCTAGTAAGGTATTCTTCCATTTGTCCCTTAGCAAATTACTTTGTACTACATTGCAGACATAGATGCCAGTTGGTAAGAACATCCAGGTAGTACAACATCACAGATGACGATATATCAGCTGTCTGCAGCAAGAAGCAATCATTGCACAGTGATTAGAAAACAGAATAATGTCCCTGTTCATGACGGTGCCTCAGTCAGAAGGGATGACAACCATTAGTTACTGTGCTGCTACAGGACATTTGGCAGTAATGACTGAAGAGAGCATCAGTAAGAGATCAGCTGCATGAATGAGTGGTTGTGTTAGTGCTTGATTTCTTTTTTTTAAACACTCTTGCATGGCAGCATAGGAATGCCTGAAGAAACAAGTGTCAGGAGGAAGGGGTGGTAGATAAGAAAGCCAGAAGCAAAATGAAGCACAGTCTTGAAGAGATTCATCAAGCTAGACACGCAAAGGTCTCAAAGATGGAAAGATCACTGAAGTGCAGAAGCCTAAAACCAGCAAGAAAGAAGTGCACTAGCAGCTTACAGGAGAGTCACTGCTTTTTTTGAAGCCAATAAAAATCATTGCCAAACATTTGGCAGCTGATGTTAAACTTCACCCAGTGACTGGCTAATAGCACATGGGTTTCTCCATCAGGGAACTGGTCACAAAAGACATAGCTGTCTTGGCAGTATTCAAGTTTAAAGTAGACATGTCCATGAAATTAGCTCAAAAGAAGAATAACCCGGAAAAGGGGACAATAGAAAAAATAAACAGATAAACTAAGCCTGCAGGGCTGAGGACTCAGAAGCATACTGGTTGCTGCTGGTTGAAATATTTTCATACAGAAGTATATACTGGGGATTCAAACTGTTTCTAAGTGACCGTAGCCTAGAGATGCTGTTTGGACGCACACAAACAAAAACTGTTTTTTTGTTTGTTTTGTTTTCCTTTTGCATTCCACATAATAAAAAACTACAAACTGCTTGCTTTCCAGAAATACTTTGAATTTTATTACTCTCAGCCTATATGGTTCTTTTGAGACTGTGACTGACTGTTTTTAAACTTCCTGTACCTGTGTAGTATTTTTCTACTTTCTTTTTTACTTTTTTTTCACTTTTTTTTTCTTCTTTTTTTTTTCATTTTCATTTCCAAGGCACTCCCCTATTATTATCCAACAAAGTCTAGCATTTCTGGTTAAAAGCACTTTCTGACCAGGTCCATTGCTGGCTGATGGTATACTTCATGTGAGTCTTCTGTAAATAAGTGGGTAAATAACTCAGCTGAAAAGATTAATGAAGTAATTTGGCAGACATTTGTTATGATTTGACATGTATTGTGAGGAGTGCAAACAAGTCTGTTGGCTTAAAAGTACATAATGTCAATATATCACACTGAAAACCAAACAAAAACCCCCAACCTATTACATATAATTACTGGTTGTTCTAAGAAGTCTGAATGGACAGGTCAGGCTTTCACTAATTTTGTGACTGAGGATTATTAATTTTCTTATAATTACCTGAAGGCTGTATCTAAAGTGAATTGGTTTTTGACTGATTGCTCTGGGGGGAAAAAAATCATGGTTAGAATGAGGAGGTACTTCTTACATATCTTTTACACTCGTCCTGTCATTTAGTTGTAGTACAGTACCTATAGTCACTTAATTCACAATCTGTACTACCCAAGCTATACATGAAGCTGTGGAGACTTACTGATCAGGAAGAGCATCACTAGTATTCAACGTAACTGTTTGTTTAGAAAGGTTTAAATAAGACATAATGTTCATTTAAACAGAATGCGAAGGCACTGGCAAATCCAAAGCATGCAAATACCACTTAATTTTTAATCACTGATTGCTAAGTTTCATTTATGCCTTAGTGGCCATTGACTTAATTACAATATTATAAACTCATAAGTAGTCCTTGTTCAGAAAAGGCATTGGGACATGCCCTCAAGAATGTATTGCTAAACATAAGACTGCTTAGCCTGTGAAGCCTCAGCAGAAAAGCCATTAATTTGTGAAAATGGGGCTCAGTTTGCAATTATTTTCTGTCTTTCTTGATAAAGGTGACTTCCTTGAGACTCCTCTATCTTCATAATGTGCCTCAATCCAGTCATTATAATAATGCATTTCCAAATTGAAAGGATGTTGAATTCTCAACTAAGCTCCTGCATTTGTAATCAAATACATTATGATCCACTGACTTAAGAGCATCTTGGTAGGATGCTGTGTAGATAAACTATGAAAAGGGAAAGTCTACTAATGGATGAAGCATGCTTTAGATTTAATCATTTGTGAGTGTGTTATAAGTTTGGGAAAAAATGGCTCATTTGTTTCTTTGTGCTCAGGATATAATGTAATGTGTTTGTGTAGACATTTAAAACTGAAATTCTTCTGCATCTTCTTTAAAGGAGAAAAGGATGAGTCTTGTAAAGAATGCCACAATGTAATCTCTAGCTGTTTTCCTATTGAAATATATGAATTTAAAATACTGTGAATTATATTGCTAAACATACACTTGAAGATTATTTGAAGACACTGTTTTGGCTGCAGCAAACTTGCTAATCTAGTTTTAAAGACTAGTAGAAACATATTTCTAGCTTCAGAAGGTACCTTCACACTGCTCAGGCAAACCAGAATCAGCTACAACCAGATTTTCAACCAACCGTCTTTCTGCTTAGTCTAAGAGCATTCAAAACCTACTGAGCCCAGTTCACACTGGACCAAACCAAAAAGATGGATTTTCTACCTGTAACATAAAAAGAAAATTTTGTGAAGCACAAGTAACGAGAAATGGCATTAGGCCTTTTCAGTGGTGCATAACATGATTTCATTTGAGTAAGAGACAACACAGGTAGCACATGGCTGGCACCTGTAAAAAATGAAAAGCAGTCAGCTGGTCTGTAAGTGTGAGTCAAAACAAGACTAGGCTTTGTAACCCATTAGCAAACTGATATAATGGCAGATAAAAAGTCAGAAAAGTTGAACTTTCATTTTAGTGCCTGAAAAATTTGATTCTGTGACTTTATTGTTTGCTTATAGTATGCCATTATTGTGTTTTTCTCTTTTCCATTCTGCCCAAAGAAACTTGAGTGATAATTAAGTACTGAGTCAAATTCATGGCTGATGAAACTAAGGACCAACATGACAAGGCAGATCTTGGAAGGAAATTCTACAAAAAATATATTTAAGTTACAAAGAGAAGGTACTCCAAACTTCATAAGTTCATGATAAATCTTAAGTGTTCCTTTTTCTTGTGATATTCATGGTAGATACATAAAACAAGTGGTAGATACATCTTCTGTTACTGAATTTTAACATGCCAAGCAGAAGATTTAAATTTAGCCTCTAAGCTAAGCAAACACAAGACTGTATCTGCTAGGTTATGTGACAAAGCTCATCTGGACACCCACAAAGGAGCCTAGAGAGAAAACAGCAGGAGGGAGAGCCCAAATAATCCCCTGCCGGGCGACTCCCTGGCCCATCACAGCGACCATCAGCCCAGCAAAGGCCCATCTGCACAAGCCCAGAGGAGCACAGCAACACACAGTGGCAGGTGGGAAACCCAAAGGAAGGACTCCTGAGGAACAACAGCCTTGTCCAGGCCCCTCCCCAGGCTGTCCCAGCAGAGCTATCGGCCCCAGTCCAGGCATGAAACCCATCCCATGAGTCAAGGGGAGCAGCTGTCCAGTCACCTTTTGGACTAAGAGGAGTTGCTGCCTGGGGGTGAGACACATTATGGGGCGTAGGGCAAAAGCAGTTTGGGCTCGCACAGGACTTACGGGATATTTAGGGGAGGAACCAAAGACAGAACAAGGGAGGGGGTTAGGTGATTAGTGAAGAAACAGGAGTGGGGAAATACAGGAATAAGGGGATGAAAAGGGCTGGTCACGTGCAGATAGTTGGCTGGTCAGTACACTTGCCTGGCCATGCCCTTCATGTGACCAGCACAGTCTGTCCTGTCTTCTTATTAAATTCCTTTCTAACTCTTTCCTGGGTGAGGGCTTTCTATGCTGTGTGCCCGTGTGTGTACGTATGGGGTGTGAGTGCAGCAACTGAGGTCAGACCACGGGTGGGAGGGCTTGCGTGGTGCCAGCAACTGGAGCAATTGCGGGTGTGCGAGTGAGTGTGTGATGACTAATGAAGGTCAACCTGGATGACCTGGGGAGCAGGTGAAGTGGCCTGGGAGCAAAGCGGGGGTGAGTGGGTGTCTAAGGACAGCTCTGGGTGTGAAAGCACCTGCATATCTCTACGGGCGAGAGCACAGTGGGGTCAGCCATTGGGACCAGGGGAATCCTGGCCAGCTCTGTGTGTGTGAGGGTCTGTACCAGCAACCGGAGTAAGTCTCTGCCCTCAGGGCCTCGTATGTCCAGGTGCCAGCACATGGGGAGGCTGGGATCCCAGGGCCAGCTAGTAGGCAGACTAGCTAGTAGGCAATCTGAGCCCAGCTGCTGCGGGGATCTACCTTGTACGTATGTATATATATATATTCTTACTAGCAGACCTCCATCCTACCCAGCCAGAGAGGCAAGCAGGATGAGGTCACTTCCTGGTTTCGGCTGGGATACAGTTAATTTTCTTCCTAGTAGCTGGTACAGTGTGTTTTGGATTTTGTGTGAGAATAATGTGGATAACACACTTACTGTTGCAAACTTACTGTTGCTGAGTAGCGCTTATCCTAAGTTAAGGGTTTTTCAGTTTCCCATGCTCTGCCAGCAAGCAGGTGTACAAGAAGCTGGGAGGGAGCATAGCCAGGACAGCTGACCTGAACTAGCCAAAGGGATATTCCATACCACAGATTGTCATGTTCAGTATATAAACGGGGGGGAGTTGGCCAGGAGGGGCGGGTCACTGCTGGGGCATTGGTCAGCGGGTGGTGAGCAATTGCATTGTGTATCACTTGTCTTTTCTTACATTTTATTTCTCTCTCTTTTTTTGGTTATATTCCTTTTCATTACTATTATTATTATTATTATTATTTATTATTATTATTGTTAGTATTTTATTTTACTTTAGTTATTAAACTGCTCTTATCTCAACCCATGAGTTTTACATTCTTTTCCAATACTCCTCCCCATCCCACTGGGAGCAGGGGGGCAGTGAGGGAGCAGCTGTGTGGCACTTAGTTGCCGGCTGGGGTTAAACCATGACAGGCCATTAGTGCTGTGTCCACATGGGTGCTCTGAGAGTCTGTCTGTGGTCTGTGTGGCTGGCCATATGTATCTGTATATATGTAGTGTATATGTGTGCTTTTGTGTGTGTGCCTGCTGGGAACACATCTTCAGCCTTGCTACTGGTTGGACCTGGGGACATGGAGAGGCAGCAACCTTGCCTATCTCAGGCTGTTGGATCTGGCGTGATATGTTTTCCTCTATCAGTACCAACTGGTACAGTGTGGAAAAGGAATATTTTCTGGAACATAGGCTAGCACAGTCATAAGTATATATTGAATCAAAATTCAAGACTTGCTGAATGTTATTTTACATTAGACAAAAAATGCAGAGATATTAGAAGGAAATGTCTGTGGTACATAATGACTACCTCACTAAGATATTAATTCCATGAGAGAAACTATGTATGATGGAGATGACATACTTTACTTTGTGAGATAGCAACACTGGAATATATATAACAACTAAGAAAACAACTGCTTGTTTATAGATATACTGTAAGGTGTATTTACAAATTGATGTATAAGGATACCACATTACTGTTTAGAGGAAGCATCCAAAGCAAATCTCAGCATGAAAATACATAAGTGTGCAGGCACTGGATAAATGTTTACTTCCAAGTGATAATCACACCAATAACAGTATCTTTCTATTTCTTTCACAGAATCAGAATAACTGAGATTTGCAGATAATAAAAATATCATTGATAAGAGAAGATATTTCAATTTAACAGACAGCAGAAGAAATCTTTGCATTAATTGAACTTGATAAAGTTTCTATCAACGTTCTTACATAAAGGCAGGAGAGAGGTGGAAAAGAGCTGCTGAAAGGCTCCTTAAAAGAGCTTTTTAAAATCTCATTAAAAAAAGAAAAGCTATATAATGGATATTAAAAATGTGAGGAAAGTTATTACAGATGAGGAAAAAACCCAAAGACAGTAACAAGAAAACCCAAAGTAGAAATTATTTCCTTTTAAGGTATAAGTAATTCATATTTAAACAATAAAACTTGGCAACCATTATGATCTTCAATATTTCCAAGTCAGTGGCTAATAAGAAAAAATATTTTTTCTTCTATTTTCTTCTATTTTTTTATCTTCTATTTTTCTTCTTTTTCTGTCTTCTATAAGGTTCTGATTTCTGTGCAGAGTCAAAAATTTTTACTACTCCTTATTAACTAATTTTGGTTCAGAGAACAAACTCTAGGTTAGACAGTAGATCATAAGGGATAACAGTGAAAACATCCCTGTTAAAAACTGTTAGAGGAGGAGAACTAAACCCTGCAGAGCTGCTTCTTGAGTAGAAAGGTCTGAAACAGCCACAGATTGATGAAAGGGAATCCTGGCACTGAACTGTGATGTTTTCATCATAGCATTTCACTGAGGCACAACCAGTGTCTTGAAATACTGCAATGCAGCATGTGACTGTCCTTCAAGCTGTTTGTCCTTCACTGTTTTAATCCCCCAAATGTGTCCCATCCATTTCTTACTCCCAAGGAGAAATGCGAGCTTCCCCCGACCCACCCCTGTCGCCACCGGTAGCTTTGAAATGAATGAGGGGAGGTGGATGGTAGCAACTCTGCCCTATAGGTTCACATTCTCCACTGCATGAGCTTTTGTGTCACACACTACACAGTTAACTCCTGCAACAGCACTTTCCTTAGCCTTGTCTACTTTACCATTTTTATAATGCTCTCCAAGTTTCCTCACCTGCATCACAACTGAATACAGAGAAACGGAATTGTAGCTCCAAGGTTTTCTAAGAAATGATAGGAAACTAGTTAACACCATGAACAGTTACTGAAACAAAACTTGTTCAGTATCCCATAAAGCTATGAATAGTTTTGGTGACTGGAAGAGCGAGGGACATATTGGACATTTTTTATGAAAACTGAAAATAAAATTGCAGGACCTATCATAAAAAGAGAAAAAATTCTACAACAAATATTTAAGCTAATCCATAAAATGCACTTGGTGAATCAGTTTGCTGCTGTTAGAAGGTATTGGAATATTAATTCAGGGATTAGGCAAAGAGGAGCTAAACTACGCAGTTTTCAGTGAGATATTTACATGGCTGACGTGTTAACTAATCAGATTGCACCATTTCTGTAAGCTAGTTTGTAAATTATTTCCAAAAATGAACACCAAAGAAGTTGTCAAATACTGATAAGTGGGGTTAGGCATCTTGTATTTCAAAATAACCTGCATATAAATGCTCTGTTGAAACAAAGACACAAGAGGGGGTGGAGGAAAGAAGCTTTTCCTTCATACGGCTAGGGTAACGTAGCAGACCTTTAAGCAGGAAAATGTTGAGGAAAAAAAGCAGAGCAGTATCTTGGCAACATTCTTAGTTATAGGCCTAAACAACCACTCATTCAAAATGTCAAGGTTATTAAAACAATAGTAAAGCAGCTTAACTGATGTGAATAAGCGGGAAACAAGATTGCTGCCGTTAAGTCTTTTATTTGCACCTCTATCTGTCCCATCTTGTCAAAAGGATTATCTGCAAAGAAGTTAATGCTCGCCTTTCTTTCTAAAACATGCAGTCTTATTACAGTTAATACACAGAGACATTCTCATAATAGCTTCTTAACACTGATGTGTCTGGTGAGGGATAACATTGGGCATAAGCTCCGTTGTATCTAAATACAAGGTTAGGTCCTTCAAGGAGCTAGCCATCTGCTGCTCTTGTTACATTTGAAATAAGGCCTCCTCTTGTAATATTTTATCACCAGAATCAAGAAATATGATGTCCAAATGAAACATTCATGGAGACATAACACTTTTATTCTGAGAAAATTTATTCCATTGCTGTCTACTGTATAACAACAGACAAACACTTCAGAAGAAGAATGGCCATTTTAGGCTGGAAGACGATGCTTGCAGAAGAACCAGTGGGATTGATTTGTCTGTGCCTTACTTGAGAGTGGAAATCAAAACAGACCTAGGTGTGCTTCCTGACTGAAAGTCCAATTGTCTAAAGATATGTCCCTTGACACCACCTGGATCATCTGGACTTGAAGCACAGTCAAAATTAATTGCATCATAACTGCATGCCACCCAAGGTTTCTGACCCCAGGATCACAGGTATGGTGGAAGAGGTCTCTGCTAAAAGTAGAAAGGGGAAAACTTAACCCTTGTTTAAAGGCATTATGAGGATCACTAAGTGTTAAGGGAGCATATCTAAGGACTGATTTGAAGATCTTTCCCCCAGACTTATGTTCTAAGCTCAACCAAGAAAATTAATCTGGAATTTCAATGAAAGAAAGCAAATGAGAAGAACCTTTGGAAGGTTGAAAACCAAAACTTTCAGAATAATCCTTACTCTGATAATGTGTATTTTCTTTTCTTAAATATGTGCAATTAATCTTTGCCACCTCAGATTTGCTCTTTCACCCCTAAATTGGACCATTAAAATCTTCCTCTATTATCTTCAAATAGGAAAGATGCTTCCTCAAGGTGAATAAAAAAACCTTGACAACAACTTAGTGTAACTCATAGTACCTTCCAATGTAAGTGTGACACAAATTCCTAAGACCCTCAGTGAACAAAGTACACATTTGACTTGTGCTGAAAGCAAGGACAAAGGAGTTCAAACACACCCTGGCATTTCTAGCAAAGAATCTAGTATTAGCAGATATATATAGATATATAGATATATCTCCTTTGGGGTGAGCATATTACACACTTAAAAGGTTAAATTAGTTCAAGCTTCCTACTCTCTTATAGGCAATTTTCTTTATCCCAGTCTGTGGGTGACCACCCAAAATCTACACACATTACATACTTAAAAAAAAAAACCCAACAACTCCCCCCCCATTTTATGATCACCTTCATTATACACCAAGAAAAATGGTGTAAAGCATCAACAACATTGATAGTAGATTGGATATTATGCATGTAAAATCAAACATCATTTTAAAGAGAATTATTAACAACAGAAGTGACAGGTTATAAGATTATTTAACACTTAAAAAATTGAGGAAGACAAGAAATACTAATTTAAATCTGAAAATAAAGGGTCAGATTATGACATTGGTCTCTGTTAACTTGTGCTTTCTACAATCTAGAGCCCAAATTTATTTTCTTTCCTCTTAACTGTTTTAGCTTTTTTTAGTAGTGAAAATATTGAAAAAGAAGAATCAAGAAAACATCTTCATTGACTGAGTTTCTTGAAAAAGATACATTTCTGAGTTTCTTGAAAAATATACATTTCTAAGAGATTCATTTGGACTAATTAAAGACTAAATTTTCAAGTTTCACATGTTTCTAGGAACAAAACAAAAACCCCAACCTCTACAAAATGCCAAATATGGTCCAATAAAATTCATCTAATATTTCTTGTTGTTGTTGTTGTTCTTCTTCTTCTTCTCCACTTTCTCCTCCTCCATCACCGTTGTCGTCATTGTCATCACCATCATCAAACAATAATAATAACCATATGTGGGGAGGGATTGTAAAATTTGAGAACTAAGAGAAATGAATGTGTACCTGTTTGTGGTGGTGTCATTTGTTGTTTTGTTCTTCCAATTTCAACTAACAGAGAAAACAGGTAGACAAACATTTAAGAATGCATATTGACTGAGATTGTTTTCCCCTAAAGCTGTGCTATTCAATTATGAATTGAACAGTATAAAAGTAAGGAACAGACAACGGGTAGGACTTTGAAAGAGATGTTCCTAACTTCTAGATTTGTAGGCCCAACTTTTCAGACATTGGCCTCCACCAGTACTGATTGAGAATAATGGAACTGGCTAAGGACTGAGCACTGTTACAAAGAAAGCTCCTAGACTGCTTGTTAGCAAGTGACTCACTTTCCAAAATGCTGAGCGCCTAGCAAGTAATGTCAAAAATCAATGCAAACTGCTGAAATCTCTCATTGAAAAAATAAAATAAAAATAAATGGGTCACTTTCTATAGACACTAAATATAAAAATAAACTTAATTTTACACTATCTTTTAAAAAAATGTAAACCTTAGTATGAACTTTTTCCTTCCTTCTAGCTTGATGTTTTGTATATTTCTAGCTAAGACCCTTTACAAGACATTTGCTTTTATCAAGACATAGATGTCTTCACTAATGCAGACAGAATTGTGGTGACAGCACTTTGAAGTGCTGAAGACAGCCTAGCTATATAATCTCTGTTTTTCTATGGTTTAGCTCAGGCAGCTTTTCCTAATCCATGTTCTGAGTCTGGCCAGTAGTAGTTGTTGCGACAACAGAAATGTTACATTAAGCTTAATTTTGGAAAGACAGGTGGAGCTTTTGTATTGGCCGCATATTGAAATCTAGCACAGCAAATCCAACTATTTTTTCTGGTAGCTGTAAGGTAACTGCTGAATAATTTGAAGGGAAAAAAAAGGCACAGAGCAGAAATCATAAACTATTTTAGTTTTGTGCTTTCTGTAATTGCTGACATTCCTTGTTTACTAGGGCAAAAGCACGGAGAACCCAAAATAGACTCAGTCTAGACAAGAACACACTTTATATTTGAAATAACAGCATTTGGAAAATTGTTTTCATGCCAAATTGGGAAAAAGCTATTATTTCAGCAAAGCCTGGAAAAAAAGACAAAATACCTTTACCATTCTTGTCGCTTATTCTGGACTTTTTTAATGGAGGAAATTTGTTTTATTCTGAGTTTCAAATGTATTTCATCACCATCTTGAGCTGCTGTAGTCATCAAGGATATATCTACATGTGACCTATATGTTTGATTCTATTGTTTTCAGTTTGTGTGTTACACCCTGTTAAGATGAGCCTTGTGAAACTAGTGATCTGTATATCAGAAGAAATGTACAACAGGGACTCAGTTCTGCAGACTTAGACACAGACAAAAATTATATTTAACGTACGGATCTTTAAACTAGCATTTCTGGCAGCTTCTCCATTCTCTTCTTCCCCATCACATCCATGGTCTCACAGAAAATCCGACTGAACAGTACACCAAGGGTTCTTTTACATCACCTGTACCCTAAGGCAAGACTAATCATACCAAGGTAATTTTTGACAAATGGTGTTGTAGCGTGTTCTTTGAAACTTCTGATAAAGATACTGCAATCTTTAAATAATCTATTTGAACACTTAATAATCTCTGACATTTTCCTGAATGCCTAACTTAAGTTCTCTTGCTGCAACTACTTTTGTCCTAAAGATTTGGAGAACTGATCACTTCCTTTGTCTTTAGAAATTATTTAACTATTGGAAGACTACCAGCATATCTCCTCTGGATTCTTTTCTCCAGTTAGGACTTTCCCTGTTCTTTACCGTTTTCCCCACTAGCCGCATTTTCTAGACTTCTGACTACACTCAGGAGTATTATACTGTCATCCTCTGGCATATATCCATTTGGCTATTTCCCAAAATGTGATGACCAAAATGGGATCGAGTAGTCCTTGAGTCTTACAATATTAGATAGAGGAGAATGCCTTCTTGCAACTGACAAACAATACTCTTATTCATCCATCCTAGTGTAATCTCTTATTTTGATGATAGTATGACAGTGCTGAGTGTCCTGGTTTCGGCTGGGATAGAGTCAATTTTCTTCCTAGTAGCTGGTACAGTGCTGTGTTTTGGATTTGGTTTGAGAATAATGTTGATAATGTGCTGATGTTTTGGTTGTTGCTAAGGAGCGCTTATCTTAAGCCAAGGATTCTTCAGTTTCCCATGCTCTGCCAGCAAGCAGGTGTGCCAGAAGCTGGGAGGGAGCATAGCCAGGACAGCTGACCTGAACTAGCCAAAGGGATATTCCATACCATAGAACGTCATGCCCAGTATATAAACAGGGGGGAGTTGGCCAGGAGGGGCAGATCGCTGCTCGGGCATCAGTCAGCACGTGGTGAGCAATTGCATTGCGCATCACTGGGTTTTTCTTTTGCTTTTTTCGCCTCTTTTTTGTTATATTCCTTTTCATTACTATTATTATTATTATTATATTTCATTATTATTATTGTTAGTATTATATTTTACTTTAGTTATTAAACTGTTCTTATCTCAACCCAGGAGTTTTACCTTCTTTCCTGATTCTCCTCCTCATCCCACTGGGAGCGGGAGGAGGAGTGAGGGAGCGGCTGCATGGTGCTTGGCTGCTGACTGGGGTTAAACCACGACACTGAGCATTATGCAGCTTGTGACTCGTGACAGCACTGGATGCAGCTGATTATTCCTTTCTGAGTTTAGAGTTGCATTTAACACTGAATACATTTTAATCTTTCAGTGTGCAAGGCATCAGCCTGCTTCTGTAAAAGAAGTGAAGCCTCTAAGATCATGCTCCCTGTGAGTATGAGCTCACAGGTCCCTAGTAGTTATTTAATTTACTGACCATCATGAAGCAAATTTCACAGAATGGTAAAAATTGTAAAGATGTTTATGTTCCTACAAGTGTGATGCAAGTATGTAGCTAAGTAGAAAAAAAAGAAGGTAGAAGTATTATAATTGTTAAAAATATTTTAGCATGATCTCTCATGGTATTAGACACCAGTGAATCTACGCACACCAGACATCGCCACCCTCCCATCCATAATGCTCAACTGCAGAACTGCTTCAATGTTTTGAACAGCCAGACAAAATACATGAAAAAACAGATCCAGTTAGTTCTGGTACCCACTGATTTAATATTTACTTGCAAGATTATGATTCTAATAATTTTTGTTTTCTTACGTTGAGCTTTGTTGACATTGGCATGAATTGTTGTAAAAGATGTGATTTCTAAGTGGCTGGGACAGAGTTAATTTTCTTCATGAGTTTTCTTTCTTTTGCTCTTCCTGTTCTCTCCTCCGTCCCACTGAGAGTTTAGCTACCGACCAGGGTTATCCCACAGCACTACTGCATTTATGAATCTTAAATGCTCTCTGGAGAACTTTATTTTTAAGATCTTGGGAACAATGAATTGACTTGTGGTACCTGTCATAACGTAAATATTTCCGTTGTCGATCACATCTCTAACTTACATGAATTTGAATTTTATTCATGTGTTATCTCTTACCACTGTGCCTGTACTCCAAAGGCTATTTAAGGTCTCCTCGTTAGACCTATTTTATAAAGTTTATTCTATGTTGGAAAGTTCTGTGGGATTCTATGCCATGTAAATGGGACACTATATAAATTTAATCCACAGATAATGGGAAATCAATGTTTGTATCATTAAGCTGAAGTTGTAAACACAGAACTTTAATAAGAATGTGAAATGCATTGGGAGTTGAAACCATACCGGTGAATAAGGGCATAAATACTTAGAGCTGGCTATTGTATGTATGGTATTTTGTTAAGAAAGAAGGAATGTAAATGTTAATCTTTGCACCATTGTTTCATCCCCGCCTTTAAATAAACAAAATCCCTGGGAATCTTAAGAACACCATTATCCAGAATGTTGGAAATCAATAAAGAAAAAACAGAGTATCTTGCAAATATTGAACTGTTATTAATCAAGCAGTTTCCCCCACCTTATAATGGGATGTTGTTATGAGCTTACTCTTTAAAACATGGAACCCCATTCCAAAAGAAGTACTAATGCCTAGCTCATTCCTGATATGAGCTAATGCAAAGTAGAGGACTTACTTCTATTAACTATTTCCTGGGATTAATCTTTTCTAAGGCTAAAACTGCATTACACAGGAAACCAGTAACAAAACATTGCAAGTATAATGTAGAAATATCAGCTGCTGGGAAATGAGATCTTTCTGGGTCAGGAATAATGTCCTTAGTAAGACAGAAAAAGGTAAAATAATTGTATTGAAATTATTTGTTGACTGATTTTGCCCTACGCTATTAAAAAAGAGACCCTATGCAACGCTATGTTACTGATACCAAATTGAAATAAAAGTGTGAGGCAAAAAAATATTGGGGGTTATTTGATTATTTAACCATTTTATTTTCCTTCCCAATATTACCAAAACGAACACAGGGATTCTGAGACAACAGTGTGATGCAATGATTAAGGGCTGTCTACATTAGACTATTATTAGTACAAGGACCAATTCAAAAGAAATTTTTTAAAAAACTTCTCCATTGTATGTCAGAATATGAAAAGAATTTCTTCCTTCTCTAACTCGTGTTCCCTGATACACCTTTAATACCTTTTTTTTCCCCCTAAATCCCCTATTAAAATACATCTGTTCAGGATTTATGACAAAAAAGTCAACATGTCTCTCAACAATGAATTTGAAATATGCCGCTAGTAGTAAACTCAGAGTGCTGGTGTGTCAGCTAACATCACATTTAGTGCCATGCACAATAAGATTTTTATAGGCCTGTAGCAACACTTTTCTTTTTCCATTTAAGTACATTTTCAACTAAACTCTTATCCATTTTCTTCATGCTTTACACTCATGGAAATACTTGGCAAATCTGTTTTTAAAACTTCTGTCCTTACACTATTGTAAGGCACTAGTGTTTCCCTGGTTTCCTCTAGCATATAATATAAAGAAATAACTCTGATACATGGCACTCCATAAAAGCCCATTCAGCTACTGAAAGTCTTCCTCACTTGCCAGCTAGTCCTTAAAAGCTACATCCTAATAAGAACTTAACTATATATTAAGTGATGCAGTGTGTGATTTTTAGGTACCTACATTCTTCATTCATCTAGTCTGTAGCATTAGATGCACAGAATCTTAGGCAGGGATGCTGCTCACAGAGACACTCAACACCTGCCCATTTATTCAGGAGTCAGAGCCTTTTCATTAGCAATCATATTTAAAACTATTCCTTCTCACATGACAGTATTCAAAATGCACATAATCCAGTCCCAGAAAAACTGATAGGCTTGGTCCTGTCTTCCTCGTTCACGCTGAATGCCTAGTGCTTTCTGCTGATAAGAAGACATGTGTATCCAGTAGAAACACTGGTATTAAAACAGTCTTTAAACAGATTTGGGCTTTCTGCATCTTGTCCTTTCCACAGAGTTACACAGCTTCAGAAAGGGAAAGTGCCTTTTGCCCAGCTTAATAACCAGCTTGTTTGGCTCTTTTCTAACAAGTAGGAAACATAAGTTTAAAGTCTTGCTGCTGAAGCATAAAAATAAATAAGAATTTCTGTAAATACTTAAGCTTAGATGTAAACGCATGATCTTTTTTGAATAAGTGTGCTTTAACAAGTTTGGGAATCCATGCAAGCATATGGGAAAGCTTCCACACTAATAAGTAGCATTTTGTACATCAGTACTATCAGCTTATACTAGTGTACAGTGTAGTATAGTGTAGTGTAGTACAGTGTAGTGTAGTCTAGTCTAGCCTAGTCCAGCAATAGAATCAAATGTTTATTCTCTAGGAAAATATTAAACTTAAGAAAGAAAAAAGGCATATACTGGCAAATTCTGTATTGTTGTTTACAGGCAGCAGATGTTATTTTTTTCTGATACCCAGGGCAAATTAAGCATACAATGATGGTCCCTCACCTATTTAGTTACAGGGGACTAACAGCTGTACTCACTGATCTAGCTAATGAAGGAAATGAGGAGGAAAAAGAATTATGGTCTCAACTTTATCAGGACCACTCACTGAAGTACGCAGACAAATATTGTTGAAAATATTTATGGTCACTGCAGTTACATAATTTTGAACCATATTTAATTAGTTATAAAAGATTTAGTTTGGATTCCAGAATTTTAGCATGTGGAGCAAACTCAGCAGAACCACTTACTGTAGGACAAGACTAAACTGTATTTTCAGGAGAGCTTTGAATGGCACCAAAATTGGGGTGACATAAATAGATAAGCACACACAGGAAATAGATGCAAACAGGTGTGCTCCAATCATGTGCAAAAATGGTTTCTTGACAAAAAGAAAGTTAATACCTTCTATTTCTCTGCCAGTTCCCACTTCAAGATTTCAAATTATAATTGAGTACTTATCTTTACAACACCTGGCAGAGGCCTGGCAAATAAAGTATTTTATTCCATTTTTCAGGCTAGGTGAAATGAGGGGCTTATATGGAAGGAGAGTAGAAGGCAAGAAAAGCTAAATATTTGCATAAGTAAAAACCATCTTGTGAAAAACCGGAAGCAGAAGGGTTAAAGATTCTAAGAATTAGCTCCTCTATTAATTAGTACTTTTTAATTTTTTTTATTTCAGTTGAAGAATCTAGTATGGCACCCTCAAGAACAAAGAAATAGATGAACAAATAGATGTCTAGCATAAGAAAGCCGTTTAGGATCTGTCTATAGTCAATGGAAAAGAATACTTTCAGAGAGTAAATCATCCCATCCTAAGAGTTCGAGAGGTGATACCTCTTCCAAGGCAATTCATCCTACCTGACACTGACCAGTGACTGTCCAGGGCACTTGAATTGAAAGGTTAAACTTAGTGTCTAACTTTTAGGTTTTTGAAGGTGGGTAAAATATATCCCACTCTGAGGTTCTGTGGAAAAAGTTAGCTGTAGCAATGAGACTGACTAGCTGCTGTCAGTCAAGGTTTC
The DNA here is from genome assembly GCF_018139145.2 of Gymnogyps californianus. Taxonomy (NCBI): domain Eukaryota; kingdom Metazoa; phylum Chordata; class Aves; order Accipitriformes; family Cathartidae; genus Gymnogyps; species Gymnogyps californianus. Next base: position 74,434,159 of record NC_059472.1, on the reverse strand, counting down.
TAGCTCAGGCTTTCTAATAACCATTTCTGATAGGCAATTCTTCTTCAGATGCATGAGTGATCCTTTACAGGTGCACATTTTTTTCTGTTAACTAACAGGGGTGCCTAGACAATTGGCTTAAAGTAAATGCCACCTTTGGGTGGCTAGATGCAGGTGAAAGGAACTCAATTTCAAGTGATCATAGGACTATAAATCCTTTAAAACTTATGGCTGTGTAATTATCAGAGGAGCTAAATTGCATAATATTCTCATTTCACCATGTTGTTTTTGAGTATCATCACCATTCTTTGCATTATTTCTCTCTTGTCGAACATAATGGGAGGTAGATACTGGCTGAATCTGTCATTTTGTAGGCATTACTATTTTGGTTTTTCTTCCAAACGTGAAGTACCTTGTGGTTACTGGTGGGTGTGTGCATGTGGATTCTAGTGATACAAAACACTTATTCTTCAAGGCCACAGCAGAAAACTCAATCATTTTGCTCATACAGGCCATGAAATTTCAAAAGCAGAGAACCTTTGGCCACAGTAAAGACACTCCAAGAGGTGATATCTCCAGTGGAGGTACTCCTACACCTGTCAAGATGTTGATGACCAGCAAGAGAAGACAGACCTGACAGAGTTCTGAAAAAATCGTATTACCTTGTACCGAAAAATACTGTGCTTATATTTGCCTTATTACAAAAAATATTTTATTATATGCCTATTGGAAATATGTGCTGAAGATAAAAGTGTTCTTAAGAACACTTTAGAATAAGAATGCTTTTAAAATGAGGAATGTGGCATCTTTTCTACATGTAAGTGAATTTTGCAAAATTTGACTGTGAAGTTTAAAGGTGAGGAGTACAGGAAAGATGCTAAGGGGGACTAAGGGTAAGACTTAAGCATCCAATAAGGCAAGAACATGAAATATATGTTGTTATATCACCTCTTAACATGCATGTTTTTCCATTTACATCAACGGGAATTGCACATGTTTTGTATAGACAGAAAAGTTTAACATAAACAATCCCATGAAAGCAAAGCAATTCAAAGTTTTACTTGAAATAAAATTCCATCTTTAACACACTGTATTGTGTATAGGTTTAACAGCACAGATGGATACTGCTTTAAATCCTTCTTTTCTGGTGTCATCTACAATAGTTAATTGAATTAAGGTTTTTGTTGTTGGGTTTGTTGTTTTTTTTTTAATAGAGGGAAGGGAAGAAAAGAATCCATGTGTGTTTGTCTCTAATAAAGTAAAATATTTTCAGGACAAGTTTCATTGATAATGTTTTTGGTAATTGAAAGAGGCAGCTGTCATTATTATACTGAAACTTTGATTCAGAGACACTAGGTAGACATTTATGGCAATTATATTGTATCTATTATCTTGGCACATTATATTTATGCTGTTGTTTAAAGTTTATTATTCCACAGCTCATTAGTTTACCAAAATGAAAAAAAAAAAAAAAATCTTTTCCAGTTTTGCAAAGAACTTAAGCTATAAAATTATTAGTTGTCTACAGTTACTGCCAGCAATTGAAGCAAGGCCTGATTTTTACTTTTAAAATATCTATCTCGAGTTTTTGTGGGTTTCATTGTGATGGAATTTGGTACGGGTTATGTTATAGTTCCACATCTGTGAAACAATGGGAAACTCTCTTAAGTGTAATCAAATCCTCCTAACTCCCTGGCCTTACTCTGATCCTGGGTCAAAGAGGTCAGAATCTTGCTATATTTTTTATGTAATAACAGAATTGATGCCTCATAAATGTGAGAGACAGCTTGAAGCATTTGAAGATAGTTTTATCCTCCCACTAAATAATGAAAAATCTTATTGATCATAAATTATTGATAGAGGCAGCTTCCCATACTATTCCCTCTCTTTTCAAAATGAATTTTGAAGCTTATTGCAATATTTTGCTTCAGGGATTTTCGGGGAGGTCATTCAAGGAGCTTAATACACATATATGGTGTGAGTATACTTAACTACATGCTAAAACAGAAAAAAACCAAGAAAACATATGACTTCTCCAGCTGAACTTCTGTTGTTTTATTTCTAGCTTTCTCCAGCAGATATTCCAGTTCTTTTGACTTGATTTTAAAAGGTGTTGATTATTTCATAGAAAAGTATGATTTTTTGAAATTTTTAGGGCAATTTCTTAATACATGCAAGATTTCTGGATATTTACTATCATCAAATCTGCAAATGCTTGGTGTTTCTTCAATGCTAACAGAGAAATCTTTATCTTCTTGTGAAGTTCTGAGCTGCATCTTTTGCTAGAAAATGTTTATTGTCAATCTTCTCCTGGAAAAAAAAGGAAATTAAGCCTACATGTGTAGTTGAACTACCACATAAAATTGCAAATAAATGAAACATTTCTCATTTCATGGACTTCAGGAGCAGCTTTTCTTTTTTCTTTAAGATTTACTTGAAGATTTTCATATATGTGTTTTTATCCAAAGCTATGGCTTTGCAAAAAAATTATAATATTAATAAAATACTGAAATTTTGAAAGTCATTTTCTACACCTTTTTATTTTTGGAAAGCAGTAGACATAATAAAACTATATCTTCAGGTAATCTTTTAATTTTGCTGATCCAGTTTCCCTTGCCTGTAAAATGGAACAAGCATTATTTTATTACATATTTTGCTTTCTATTCAGATGCCTCTAAAACGATTAACTTTGGCCCTGAATCTGAAAATGCTTCTTCTTATGGGTAACCCTAAGTTTAAGAAAATCACCTTCACAGCATATTCTTAGATAATATTAATATTTCTCAAGTTTTTAGTAAGATTGATCTTTCTCTTCAGAAGTTTTAGAGGATTTCTGGGTGTATTATTTGTGTAACACCAAATCATCCTGGCCAACCAGTGGTCCTCTGCCTATAAAGTTCATGCTTCAGAAATTCGACATGGATAAGACAGTAATTTTTATCATACAAAAAAATTTAACAGTATACAAAATACAGCTCACAGGAACAAAAAAAGAAATTACAGAGAAATAGAACCTAAATCAAAGGCTCTGTCAGTATTTGCTAACAAGCATGCTCCAAGTATCAGCAGAAATTCAGAGGAATTCCTTGTACATTTCACAGAGGGAATTATGGCTCTAATTCCAATACTATGAAAATATTTTTTCCTATTTAACAGCCCTCCTGCAATACCTGCATGAGTCAATTTTAAAATCAATGCTTATTTCCATGTGGTGGCCTATTGTATTTTTAATTGAATCCAGATAGAAAAATAAATAACAAACACTATCTCTACTCATGTTCATGCAATAAACAATCCCAACTATAGCATTCTTACCAGAACACTAGTATTACATTTGGAATATGAGGTCCTTCATTGTTGATTCTCTGCCTAAAACATTGGGAAAGTAGACATGGTTCATTTCTATTTTGTGTACGATTTATCTCTGATTTAAGACTGCATAACTCTCTGGAGGTTAGCAATGGGTAACCTCGGTATAGTAAATAGAATTTGTATCATCCAAAGCTTCTTTCTGTTTCCGGAAATCCTTTGCTTCTTACCTCTTGGATGTTCTAAACTGCATGTGTTTTTATAGTTTCTCATAACAGCTCTCCTAAGTTTTCTTTTATATTGGAAATGTTTTATTTTCCCTTAGGACTGGTAATGGTAGACACTTCATGAAAAATGACATTATCATAAAACTTCTAGCCCACTTTCCTATGTCTAAGAGTGCCTTGTTTGCTTCCTTATTCTAAAGATGCAAAAATTTTTAGATCAAGACACAAACTTGTTAGCCAAACGCAGCTTTTGGGCAGTTGCTTATTAGTAGAAATTGGGTAATAGTAACAGTAAACATCATCTTTAAACAAGAAAAATAATTAAAATTTCCAGCGATGTTATTACTTCAATTTTTCTGAAATCCAACATCTATACAACTTCAGTTTCTAAGCAGAATTTTAATTTTAAAAAATCTATAAATACAGAGCAATACTCCAGCTAAAAATGATTTTACAAGCAGTATTAGACCAACACTTAAGTCTTCAAAACTTATAGTGTGATATTTTCTTAGGGTTTTTACTGATAAGGCTTTCGTCAGGCCACTTTGTAGACACCAGAATCGAAGTAGAACTCTGTGACTAGTTTAAGACCTTTTAAAAAAAAGAAAAAAAAGATAAAGAAAGTTTTGTGGTATTCAGAGTTCTCTATATGAGAGCTGAGATTTGAATAGTAAGCTAATTCCAGTAGATAGCAAATGCAGTGTGTAGAGAAGCTAGCCGTAGGGATTGTCTTTATTGTGCTATTGGCATTCAAAGTCATGTAAACAATTACCTATTTCAGCTGAATGTCATCTAACATATGGATCTAATAGCTTTATGCCCATTTTAAATCTAATCAGTCTTCAACTTGACTGTCATTAGGTGTGAAAAAAGCAAGTTTAAAGCAAAATAAAATAATTCAAGTCTGAAAGGACATTCAAGGAAAAACTTAAGCCCTAACTTGTGATATTCGCTGAAGACAAGTTTTCCTGGCTCCATTAACAGTGCTTCTTAAGGACCATCACACATTCCTCTAAAGACAGAGTTTAACTTCTAAAAACAGCAGGTTTACAAGGGTGCTGTTACAGCTAGAGGATTTCACTTCAACAGAAACATACCCTGTTTTTCCTTCCCCAGCCACACTCAGTTAATATTCTGGTGCAAAGCTGCCAGGTGGATGGAAGCAAAGAGGTCTGAGAAAGAGTGGCCAAGATAAAATGGGTTCACAGGCATACTGAAGACTTCCAGAGTAATACAAACATAGCCATTTAATTGATGAAGCTACTGCTGTCTCTGTCTGAAAGATAGACAGACAAACTACAAATCTGTGTTGAACCTTGTTTTTTTCCATCAGGAACAAATAACTTTCCTTATGTGACCTTTTTTCTTTTTTTAACAGTATGAATTTTAAATGTTATTTACGACTCTGATCATGATCAGAGAGGGTTCTGTAACATAGCATAGAGAATTCTAACTAGCAGTTTCTAAACCTGATGAATACTAACAACCATGTGTTTAACAGAGCCTGCTTAATGTCCCGGGAGAAGCACGGAAGGTGTATTGGCTTTAGAAATTGAGAGGCTATATTTTTCTAAGTAAGTATTAACTTTCCAAGCTGTAATCAGTACGTAGTCTCAGTGAAGCTGCTTAATTTTAAAGGAAGTTCTATTTGTAAAGCTGAACTGCGAAGCAGAGCTGTGGAGGGACTGATAAAATCCCAAACTCATGTTACAGAAAATAAGTAAAAGTACATTCTGGTATGTATCTGAAATTAAAACTTTGTCTTTTTCCTGAATTTTTCATAATAGTTGTCTGAAAAATTGCTCTTTCACCCATAAGTGTTCAGAGAGCCTAATTCTGGTCCATCAGAATTATGGCAGAACCTTTGCTGATTTTATGGACACCAGAATCTGATCCAGAGTAAAAACAGTGGTCACAGGAAGAAAGGATAGTAATGGCCTTGTTTTGCCCATTCACCTTACGGTTGGAGAACTCTTCCAGGATGAAACTTGATTCAGTTCTCTCCTCTGTCTGAAAATATTTAAGCCAATTTTTCTCACCTTCCAGAAGAATATCCCCACCCTTTCCTTAGTTTCAGAAGTAATTTGGTTCAGTACAAACAAGTTTGATATGTGTAGGGGCAGAGGGGGAGTAAAACTGAAGAAGGAGATCTACTTCCATGAACTGGTCCAAAATGTATGCAGTTTGCCTTCTTGAGGATTCACCTACACAGTCTTTAGTTCTTACACAAGCTATGCCACCAGTAATCATGGACACACAGACTAACAAGATCCTGGCTGATCCATTTTCCTACATGTAAACCTTTACTGACACCCTCAAAAGTATCTATAAGTTTTCAGGTGATGATTTCTCCTGGAGCTTCCATAGTCCAAGATACTTCTGCTACCAGAAAAACTCATGTAAGGAACCTACAGAAGCATGCAATTCCCTTCCTGATGACCTCCTTACACTCGCAACTGGCTGTGATCAAAGGGTGTTTCCATAGCACAGTGCCGCAGGATGCAGCAGAACTGTACTCCATGCCTGGGACAACAATTGTTTCATATTAAAAAAATAACACTTTTGTAGACTGCAGCAGTGGTCTTCCCTCTGCCAGCTATGTGTCCAATGCTACTAAGGTTGGCACATTTGAATGTCTCCAGTTACGCATGGCAAAACCCGCATCATTTTTGCCCTGAGTGGCCTGATCACTGACTTACAGATGGAAATCAAATTTTTTTTGCCATGCATTCAAACATACGTAAATCCACCTTCTCCCCCAGATTATGACTATATATTTATTTTTGGGAGATACTTATGGAGAAACACTAGAGTTTAGAAAGGAATTTTGTCAGGATCAAAACATAGTCCTGCGTGTGACTGGAAAATAACTTGAATGCATAGAAAGCTTTAAATGCTGGGACATCCACACGCCCTGCAATATCAGAGCAGCTAAAGGGTTACAGGAATACCAGTGTTGCTTTTGGATGATAAAAACAACAGCTTGATTTCACAGTTGCTTTGTGACAAGCCTCAAACCACTTGCACTTCTTAAAGTTGAAATTTTACATACGATTTTGCATTGGCTGAGCCCAGCTGCACTGATGTGTGGTCAGCCAGAGACAGTGACCAACATTTGTACCTCTTAAGAAGCTACCTGATAAAAAAATATTACAAGATTCTGACATAAGACTTTGAATGTTGTCACATATGGTTTTAAACACCCTTTTGAGCACCATTTACAATTTAAAAAAACAGGTTTTTGCTTAAACAAAGAGGAAAAATCCAAGTAAATTATATTATCAAGATTTGTATCGCCTAAACATATTGTATATGTTTCCATTCAGCATTTTTCTATCTTGAAACAAAAAGCAGATGTTGTTTCTTTATTGAACGTACCAAACTGCATGTTGCCCTGTGCAGAAACAGATGCAATTTAGATTTATAAGAAATGTCTTTAAAGATGTGTTTCCAATGGGATGAGGGATTCATCAAATTTTCTAGATATCTTGGATCTTTTCAGTGGTTAGGGCACTTTTCAAGGTTATGCTTTATCCTGATTTCTGGGGTCATTTATATACTACTTCCACCGTGAAAGCAAATCAATGGCACCTATCTCAATCCATCCTCCTATCAACTGAAAAAATAGAGTAGTGGAAGAAGCATGAAAAACAAATGTTACCAAAAATGCTTATCTTTACAAGAAGAACAGAAGAATTTTTTGGGGGGTAAGCTCTGGTAAAAATAGATACCTCAGAAATATCTTCACTTTGCAACTAGAGCAAACAGAGTAATGATTCTTAGTAACGGTGCAGGAAGGAAAACCTACAGAGGTATCTGTCATTTCTAATTCAAGTTTCCATGGCTATTGCCTTATCTCTAGGTAACTAAGCATGTAGTCAGGGTGCCACAAGGTCCAGCGGCTCCCTGTGGGCTGGGAGCCGGGCGTGCTGGAGGCTCCCCGGGGTCTGTCAAGGCAGAGCCGGGCAGCCAGGGCTCATCCCATCATCCCAGCCAGGAGCTGGGCAGCCAGGGGGCACCGGAGCAGCCCCAGCTCTGGGCATCTGGCAGCTCCCTGGGGACAAGGATGGGCCAAGGATGGGCCGGGACATGGGAAGCTGGAGACTGTCCCTGCTGCGGTGTTGCTGGGGCAGCGGCTGACGGCACCGGGGGGCTGAAATGGAGTCCTGGGCCGGGGGCAGGGTCAGGGACAGGGGACCAGGACAGTTGGTCTTGCAGTGCCCTCAGGACCTGGACAATGCCCCAGTCCTGGGTACAGCCACAGGGCTTCCTCAGAGCCAGGACAGCATTTAAGAGAACACAATGCTTATACGAAACTGTGAGAAACTTATTTTTTATTTGCAAAAATATTAGAAAACTTTTTTATTTTTCCTCTAAGGCTGCTTTTACTGTTTCCTTCCTCCCAAAGCACTTTGCTCTCCAAGCCATTACTTTTTTTTTTCCTTAAACAGCTTCATTTAAAATATATATAACACTATCTGTTGTACCATGCTGCTTAAATTATTTACTATCAGTGTTCTTTATTGAAATGCAAGAAAAAGTTTATTCTCAGAGAAATGAAACAACTATTAACAGTAAATTGGACTTCATTACATTTTCATAAGTCTTGATTTAATATGATTATAAAATTAGAACTTCATTGCTATAAATGCAAATATCTCCTTCCTAGCTTATTTTTTTATTAGTTTATTTTTACAGCCCCCAGTCTTGTCAGAAAATTGTGTAGTTAGTAAATTATTTTTACAAAACACACTGTACGTTTCTTTTGTATGCAGTCAGTAAGAATATAGGATACCTGCTGGTTCAATTATTTTATACAATTATGTTTTTAACAAAATTTCTTTTGGATGGATTCAGTTGTTCTGCAACTTAATGTCAAAAACAGTAATGAATGCACTGCTTGCATATAACAAATGCACTAAAAAGCCAAATGCTTTTTCAAGAGCTCAATTTGGCAGCTGTTGGAGAGACATTTAAGAAGTTGTAAATCCCCCATTATTTTTTCTCTTTCACACACCTTCAAGGATCTGACCAGTAAGCTCACAACTACCAAACAAAATAGTGTCTCCTTTTCCTTGTGTCTCACACAGACCTTAAGTAAAACCAAATTGTTCCATTCGGTGGCTTTATTTTCTATTTTCTGAAATCACTGACCCTGTCAACACATCAGTCCCTTGTCCTCTTCATCATGTCCCTTTGTCACCTTTGCTAGGAAATGACAGCAGATGCTACATCTTTTCTAGAACTGTATGTATACAAGTTGGCCACTCAGCAGCTTCTAAATAAAATATAGTACAAATGCATCCCAGTCATACCTCAATAGTCTCATCTTTACCCAACTATCACTTCTCAGCAAACCTGTATGAACTCAGTTTTTCTTGGGATTTCTTTAACTCAGTCAATGTATTCAAACTGTTTTGCAAATAGGTGGAGAATGAAGCACAGAGTGAGATGACACAAGCTAAGGTCTGTGTGATTATAGTAAGTTTACATAAATTTTGTTTCCTCGGAAATCCCAATTAGAAATCTCTGCATGTTTCTCCAGGTAAGCTTATCATATAAAATAAAACTGCATTCATTATCATAAAATTAAATAAAAGCTTAATTAATTGTGAGACAGAAAATATGAAGACTATGTGTTTTGCAGAAATTTCCTTTTTTCTTTTTTTTTTCTTTCTTTCTTTCCTATTGTGCTGGTTCTGACTGGGATAGGGTTAATATTTTCCATATTAGCTTATATGGGATATGTTTTGAATTTGCACTGAAAACAGTGTTGATAACACAGGGGTGGTTTAGTTATTGCTGAGCAGTGCTTACACAGAGTCAAGGCTTTTTCTGCTTCTCACACCACCCCACCAGCGAGGAGGCTGGGGGTGCACAAGAAGTTGGGAGGGGACACAGGTGGGACAGCTGACCCCAGCTGACCAAAAGGATATTCCAGACCATATGACATCACGCTCAGCCTATAAAGCTGGGGGAAGAAGAAGGAAGGCGGGGACGTTCGGAGTGATGGCATTTATCTTCCCAAGTAGCCATTATGCGTGATGGAGCCCTGCTTTCCTGGAGATGGCTGAACACCTGCCTGCTGATGGGAAGTGGTGAATGAATTCCTTGTTTTGCTTTGCTTGCATGCGTGGCTTTTGCTTTCCCTCTTAAGCTGTCTTTATCTCAACCCACGAGTTTTCTCATTCTACTCTTCTGATTCTCTCCCCCATCCCACTGGGGGGAGTGAGCGAGTGGCTGTGTGGTGCTTAGTTGCCAGCCGGGGTTAAACCACAACACCCATACTTATACATTTCTTCATCCATGATTAGCTAGCAAGTAAAGATCACATTTGTGAGTTAAGGACAAGTGGCACTTTGTTTATATATATACACACATATATGTCACACATTTTAAATGCAGTCACACATGCTTCAAATATTGGATGTAAGTATCTCTTCAGTGAAAATTGGCATTGCTGGCAGAACAATTGTGACAACTGTTGCAAAGTCCCATTTCATCTCAGCATATGCAGAATTGGGATGAGATGTTGCAATGGGCATGAGTTGAGGGTAATGCTCTAGAATATAAAAATGTTTCATTTTGTTCCTCTTGGCTCTGAGCCATTCAGTCTTCCATACGCTCAAATCATTCAGACAGTTAACATCTTGCTTAATTCTACCTATTTTGTTTGAATATCATATTCTGTATTTATCATAAACAGGCCTAGCTCTGAAGACTTTCTTATCTAAACCAAGGATTTCAATATAGGGGACATGTACAAGTTTTTATTATTTATATATTTATTTCATCATTTCACCACCTTACATTCTTACATGGAGGCTACATGGGAATAAAATGGTATTACACTTAGCTATGACTCTTGTTTCTGAACTGAGATGTTACACAATTACCACTGTTTCCACAGCTTTGTTATTTTTGTTACTTAAGCTGTTACACTTGAGAGAGCAAAACTGTCACGTATGGAGAAGCCTTTAGGCACCTACATGGGCAAACTCTCAGCTTCTGTTTCTGTTATTGGCTCTTGTGTCTTAATGATACACAAGACATTGCCTTATGTCTGCCTTTTGGTCTCATGCTAGCCTTCTGTGACACAAATTCCATCAGTAATTTATAATAGCTGAAGTCTGAAGTTGCAATAAATTGCTATAGAGTCATTAACTGCTATATGTCTGTATAGATTTATCTGTTAGAGAGGTAGGCCCCTTTTTCTTTCTTCTTTTCCTGCAATTCTTCTACACAAACATACTTATTTTCCTAGAGCCAATCTTCTGAAAAAGCATTCCTTGCCCTGAAGAGCAATTTCTACTGAACAGTATTCTTCTGCTTTTTGTTTTTCAGTCCTCCCTGGCTTGTTAGCATTTTTCTATCAATTTTAGAGGGAGCAGACCTTCTCCCTGCAAGACTGCTTTATCTCTTCCAGGTCTAGTTTCCTAGAGCATGACCTGCTGCATGAACAGGCCAGTGCACAGCAATTGAGATGGTACAACTTAGGGAGCCATTTGACTTCAATCAATGCTACCTATTTGCTGGTATGCAATGCCATCGAGAACTTCCATAAGTTACTGAAATTGTGGCATCATCTTGAATACCTATATGTACACACATGTGTGTATATAAACCTACCCTTTTATGTATGTATATAAGATTTTCTTCTTTCTCTGTATACATGTACGTATATAACATAGAATCATAGAATCATTTGGGTTGGAAGGGACCTTAAAGATCATCTAGTTCCAACCCCCTGCCACAGGCAGGGATACCTTCCATTAGATCAGACTGCTCAAAGCCTCATCCAACCTGGCCTTGAACACTTCCAGGGAGGAGGCATCCACAGCCTCTCTGGGCAACCTGTTCCAGTGTCTCGCCACCCTCACAGTAAAGAATTTCTCCCTAGTATCTAATCTAAATCTACCTTCTTTCAGTTTAAAAGTGTTACGCCTCATCCTATCACTACACTCCCTGATAAAGGGTCTCTCCCCATCTTTCCTGTAGGCCCCCTTTAAGTACTGGAAGGCTGCTATAAGGTCTCCCCGGAGCCTTCTCTTCTCTAGGCTGAACAACCCCAACTCTCTCAGCCTCTTTTCATAGGAGAGGAGCTCCAGCCCCATCATCATCTTTGTGGCACTCCTCTGGACCCACTCAAGCAGGTCCATGTCTTTCTTATACTGGGGACCCCAGAGCTGAACACAGTACTCCAGGTGGGGTCTCACAAGAGCAGAGTAGAGGGGGAGAATGATCTCCCTCGACCTGCTAGCCACAATTCTTCTGATGCAGCCCAGGATACAGTTGGCTTTCTGGGCTGCGAGCGGACATTGCCAGCTCGTATTAATTTTTCATCCACTGATATTCCCAAGTCCTTCTCCACAGGGCTGCTCATTGCACAGTCTGTATCCATGTTTGGGATTGCCCTGACCCATGTGCAGCACCTTACACTTGGCCTTGTTGAACTTCATGAGGTTCACATGGGCCCACCTCCCAAGCCTGTCAAGGTCCCTCTGGATGGCATCCCTTCCCTCTAAGAGTATCAGCCACACCACACAGCTTGGTGTCATCTGCAAACTTGCTGAGGGTGCACTCAATTCCACTGTCCATGTTCCTGACAAAGATGTTAAATATACTGGTCCCAGTATGGACTCCTGAGGAACACCACTCATCACTGGTCTCCACCTGGATATTGAGCCATTGACTGCAACTCTTTGAGTGCAAGCATCCAGCCAATTCCTTATTCACAGAGTGGTCCACCCATCAAATCCATGTCTCTCCATTTTAGAGGCAAGGATGTTGTGTGGGACAGTATCAAATGCTTTGTACAAGTCCAGGTAGTTGACATCAGTCACTCTTCCCTTATCCACCAATGTTGTAACCTTGTTGTAGAAGGCCACCAAATTTGTCAGGCACGATTTGCCCTTAGTGAAGTCGTGTTGGCTGTCACCAATCATCTCTCTGTTCTCCATGTGCCTTAGGATAGTTTCCAGGAGGATCTGCTCCATGATCCTGCCAGGCACAGAGGTGATACTGACTGGCCTGTAGTTCCCTGAGTCTTCTTTTTTTCCCTTTTTAAAAATGGGGGTTATGCTTCCCCTTTTCCGGTCAGTGGGAACTTCACCAGTCTGCCACGACTTTTCAAATACGATGGAAAGTGGCGCAGGAACTTCATCCGCCAGTTCCCTCAGGATCCTCGGACGCATCTCAACAGGTCCCATGGACCTGGGCACATTCAGATTCCTTAGATGGTCTCGAACCTGATCTTCTCCTGTGGTGGGCAGTACTTCATTCTCCCAGTCCCTGCCTTTGGATTCTGTGAATTGGATGGTGTGGCTAGAGCACTTGCCAGTGAAGACCGAGGCAAAAAAGTTGTTGAGTACCTCAGTCTTCTCCATGCTGGTTGTTGCCAGGTCTCCTGTTTCACTCATCGGGGCGGGGTACAGTCTCTTTCATCTTATATATCTATATATATATAGTATATATATACACATGCACATACATACACCGACACAGAAGACTTCTACTAATTCAAATATAGTCTAATTATCATTATTATAAAAACATTTGCTTGACTTTGAAGGTACTGTTACTCCAAAGTTCTGCAGTATACTAAGAACAAAATGCTTCTATTATACATATAATGGTCATTTGTAATACTACATAGAAAAGTTTCAAGGGAGTTGGTTAGACTTAGATTTTCTTTGATGTGTTTTGGGTGGGAGGTGTTGGTTTTTTTCTTGCACTTATGAAAAAACACTTCACACATTACTTCAGAATCCCTTTAAGCTTTTTCTTTTTTGTTTTAGGAAAAAAAACCCCAAACAACAGAAAAAAGAAACCAAAAAGAAAAGTGATATTCTCAATTGCTACATGTAAGATCATATAAGCATGCAAATTTTTGCCCCAGAGAGGTATTTACAAAATAAAGACTGCACTGCACATGCATTAGTTATGCAAGTTTTCTAATTATGATAAAGTTAGTTACATAGTTAAATGTCATAAAACCCTCAAGGGCAGTTCATCCACTCTTTATGGTATACAGAGAACAATAGCAGTTTATATTGAATATTGTCAGCACAAAGACAGTTAAATTGGACTTATAAAATATGATGGGAGTTCACAAATCTGACACTTCTAGATTTCATTTGGGCTGAAAATACACTGAAATGTCCAGAGTCCCTGAGGCATATCAATAAAAACTTTCAAACAAAAAGAAAGATTATCACATTTTACACTGTTACAGGGGTGGAGGAGGAAAGCAGAATTTGTCTGGTACCAATTATCCTTGGTTTTCCAAATTAGGTTCATCCAGTTCTAGCAATGCATCTTAGGAAGTCTTTTTAAGGTTTCTAATTCAGTCTGTGAACGGAATATTTACCTACTTAATACCATCTAAATGTTCCTTAATAATGCATTGTGTTTGCTTCAGTAAGCCTGCTTGCTGAACCGTTACACAGTCAAAATTATTCTCTGTAGGGAAAATTTATCTTCTAATGCATTATGCGGCTCCCCCCAACTTTGATGCCTATTCTAGTATGTCCTCATTGATCAATTTAACCTGTAGAAAACTTCTATCTGTATATTTGCATTTTGGGGGCTTATTTTAGATTTGTAATGCTTGATTACTAATGTTATTTAGTGTCTCTCTAATGAAGATAGTACTAGGAAATTATCTGCATTTCTGCCAATAAATATGTATTAGTTATCTGCCTACAGCATTCATTGACTATAGGGATGATTTGAGGTGTATGTATGCGAAAGGTGTAATCATACATGAAAGGTCCATACATTCTGTTAATGTAAACTTGATCCCTCTGGTTACTGAAAGTTAGAGACACAAAGCTGTGTTTTCAAAAGTGATTAATATTATCATTGTCTTTTTTTCTTTTTTAAACTACCTTATGAGCCTGATTTTCGTATTTTATTTAAACTAATTAAGGATCTGATTCACCAGATGTGGCAATAGAAAGAGGGATAAATATTGTGTACTCTAGTATCTTCATTCTTCATATGAGGGTGAGGAGTAAAACTTATGAAGTACATATTGGGACTAGCTGCGCCCAAAGACGGAAATAAGGGAAAAGTGACTTAAACACCTAACTTTCACAGGTGCCTCTGAGAAATTATCCAGTTATATAGCAGGAACTTTTAGTTTAGACCTTTTACCCATTATTTGTTGCAGTGGTATCCTAGCTGGACACCTGGCATTAGTGATTGAAGAATCTTATTGGAAAAAGGGATATTGAACAAGTTTTTTATATAATTTTTAAATTTTTTTGGAGGTTTTTTTTTGAAGATTAACAGTTTCTGTGACAGTTCATAAATTTTGAGAGAAATAGCATAAATCATAAGATAGTTTCCTTATTCTTCTCAAACAGCATGTAATTCAGACTTCATATATGTCAAGAACACTGACAGTGCATGCACTTGAGAGTTTCATTGGAGAAAAAAAATGTGTTTTGCATTATGCATCAGAAATAACATTGTACATGCAATGATTTTTCTAATTACCCACAGCAATGACATGCCTTGACCACTGCCAATCATGCTAATATAACTCAGTTTTCCCTAGTACTTATCCCATTTTTCTAGGCTTATCTGTTCTGTCCTGAGTTTCATATTTGGACTCTAAATTCTTAGGGGCAGGGACTGTACTACTTTTGTTTTTGCATGGCATCTGGCATGCAGAAGTCTTGGTGTCATACTAGAGCTCCTATTTGCTCTGGCAGCACAAATAATTAAAATTCTTTTCTCTCTGTTATTCCTCCATTAGTCTTCATTTTATTTAAACAAATTTTGGAAGTTGCGGTTGCACTAAGGTTATCTTTGCAGGCTATGTGATAGTCATAAATAATCTAATTATTTGCACAATTCCACCTCTAACTATGTTGACAGGATATTACTTATTCACATCTAAAATTGACAGAAACCATCCATAAAGAGTTGAAAACCATAGTAGAACATAGGGAAATAATCACTACTCTACAGGAAAAAATAAAAAAAAAAACTTGTTTAAATTTATATATATATTTATATATTCATTGTGACCTTAAAAATAGAAGTATTTCCCATATCAAAGCTAGTAAGTTACATGCCTAGATTTCTCAGTTGTCCCTTATCTTTCATATGTTTATCTAGTTGGTATTTTCTATGAAAAAAGACAATGCTGTATAACCACTGTATGTTTTACTTAGGTAAATATCATGCTATTATTAGATTAAACATTGGAAGAGAAAAAATCATAGCCTGTCCAAAGCTGATACTTTACATTTGTAATAAATGACTTCTCATTAGAACCATTTTTATCCTGTAAGAAAGCTTACCCACAGGACTATTTTGTGCTTATAAATGCTTTTAAACTGTTACTGCTTGAAACACGTTGGAAAAAATACAGTTTTGTCAAAGGTTTACCCTGTTTCAACTTGGCAAAACAAACTTTGTATGGGTTTACTTAAGAACAGCTTGCAAGCGTGTGTGTCACCATGAAAGAGAGGAGAAGCCCAAAGACCAAGAGTATCAGGCTAAAGTTGGAAAGTGAGATAAGAATCTGCAGCCCTGTACTTTGGGAAAGACATACCATTGAACCAATGGGGATGTTAGTCGAATGACAATCGACAAGTTCACACTCTTAGATGTTTTCTTGCTCAGCAAAATAAAAAAGATACACATGTAGTATGCATGGGGTAAGATAAAGCATCTCAAGTCTCAGCAAACCCACAGTCTGTTGGGCTAGCACCAAAAATACTGCCTTGTAAGCTATGTCTCTGTACACATCAGCTAACCCTGGTAGCTACCTGTTCATGGGCTCCTATCCCGCAACAAACAGGGAAAAACATTATCCAAAATCTAGAGGCGATCTAGATTATATGAGCAAAAGCAAGTTGATTGGGATTGCATTGACCAGAGGTTGAGAGGGGTGCACATATAACCAGTTCCTATGAAACATCTGGAACAATTTTTCATGTCAGCACGGAAGTCTTTTACTTCTAGGTGGTTGCTGTGAAACTTACACATATTTTATCCCTGTATGTGGCCATTCATATATGTGAATTATTCTAGTGATAAAGCAAAGAAATTCTGCAGTATTCTTTGGCCATTTATGACTTTCAGTTACACGTATCTAATAAATATGTTTTTAGCAGCTAGCCTTTCTGTCAAGCTAAAATAGCACATTTTCTATTCGTTAAAGTAATTACTTCTATAGTTTTATCTATGTGGTGAACTTTATGACACAAGATATTCAAGCATATTTAGCATACAAACAAGTGTGATCGAGAAATGACAATGTGATAGGATACTAACTTCAAGAGTTCCTGAATCTTCTTACAGCCAGAACTGAAGGATCTCACCCTTTTCGTTATTCCTGAAGAATATGTACACTGCCTCTATTTCTTTAAAGGTAAGGGGGGAAAAGGCATAATAGAAATCTGCTTATATCACCATAGGGATAGTAGAATTGAAACATAACATCTTGCACATTTGCAAAAAAAGTAAAAATCTTTGCCACCTTCTTAAGGAGAAGTCAGTACAGTCATTGAAGCAATTGATTTCTAGAAAATTAGAATCTTATGTGAGATTAAATTTTCTATTGTTCTAGCTACTAAGAAACGTAAAAAATATCAGTTATAAAGGAAACATGACTCAAGCATTACTTTCATCTGGGAGGCAAAACAGAGAACACTGCCTGTCTTGAAATTCAAAATGACTTGTCCTGCTAAGAAAGCACATAGCATTATATCAATCACTGTTTGTCATAATTACAGCTTTTATTTTATGTCAGTTATGACACCTGTTTCTCGTAATAAAAAAATGAGAAAGCTGGAAAATGCTCTGGAATAGAAACAAGTATGTTCTAAATTGTCTGAAAGTAAAGTTTAAAGACATTTCATTTTTTTATGAAGTTATATTAAAAACTACATTACATTTCCCTACAATTATTTTGGCAAGAAAAACTTACCTATTTTTCCTCTGAAAGTAGGAATTTACCTTTTACTGCATAAAACACTACAGAGAGAAAATGAATTGAACTGTTGCTCCTAATCCTACAATTTCAGAGCTGACCATAGCTCAAACACAGCTCAAGTAACGTATGACAAAGGCTCTACAAGAAGAGTGTATTTTAACATATTTCTTCCTAAGGGACAAAGAATGGGAGCAACTTCTCTCCTGAGTCTTTTAAATTGTTTCAGCAAAGGGTGGTCATTTCTCTTATATTAAGGAATGTTCTCCAAAATATGGCCAGAATTATAGTGAGTATCTGTTAGATAACTGCTCAATAGCCTGCTGAAATGTAAATAAAGAAGCCTCTGACGCTGCAACAAATTGACACTTGTTTCACAAAGAAATAAAGAAGTATTGGAACTGGAAGTTAAGTTATTGGAAAGAAAATTCAAGTTCAGAATTTATTTAGATCTTTCTATAACATGCTGAAACAAATGCATATAAGAAGGCTGCAAACACTGAAAGGATGTAGAAGTCAAGATGATATTGAGAAGCATAGTGAATCTTCACACAACTGTTCATGTGCTGGAAGTCATGAGGAGCATGTAAACCCCGATGAGGCTCACAGGTGATTGCTTCTAAATACCATGGAAATTTGTGTTGGTATTTGAGCTGTTCAGCATATTTAAACTATGTGAAAAGTGGGACAAAGATGACCACTGAGCAGCTGAAGTTTGCTAAGGTTTTGACTACTTTGAAAAAAAGATCTAAAACTATCTGCAGTGATTTTCAGCTGGCTTCCACAATACTCAATATCTGGGCAATAAAATGAATCAAAAAATCCTGGTGCAAACAGGAGCTGAGAGTCTCTGAACACCTGCAGATATATGAACAAAAATCCAAGAGAGGTTGGAATGGGTCATATCTTTTAGTAAGAAGTATATTTAGTCTTTAGGAAAAAAAGAAAGTAAAATTCAGGATTTCAGGCTACTACATCAAAGTAGGAGCAAACCCAGATAACATCATCATGAAGGAATGCATTAGAAAGAAAGGAAAACACTCAAAAATGTTCTTTAAGTATTGCCAAAAAGTGACATGAAGGAAAAAGGGGGAGGGGGAAAGACACATCTTTTGAAATTTCGTATTGGGTATGATGAACACATACAGAGGGGATACTTGATGCTAGAAATCCTGCTAACCTCTTGAAACTGAGCTTGACCATCTGCCTAAAAATGACTTTTAAGTGAGTTAAGAGGTCAGATCTGATCTTATTTCATGGAAACCTGCATTGATAATGAGAAAACAAAGCATGTTACTAGATAAGAGGAATAAAGACTACCACTACGCTCTGTTCCTGTTTCTGAAGTTTACTTTGTTCAGCATTGTAACACCTACATTTAACTTTAAACACCTACATTTATATTTGGTGTCCTTCTTTAGTAACATTTTCTGCTTGCACAGACCAACTCTAAAGCTTCTCTCTTACACCTCAACTGCTTTGTCAGCTGTAGACTGCTGGACACAGACTCTGATATCCTGCAGAGATATGCATCTCTCTGGCAATTCCTGTCCTCTGTCAGCCTCGGTTCAAGTCATTATATCTTGAGGTGGGAGAGAGAAAGAACACAGCCCTTATATGCTAGGGCACAAAGGCCTGACATGAATCATAC
The DNA here is from genome assembly GCF_018139145.2 of Gymnogyps californianus. Taxonomy (NCBI): domain Eukaryota; kingdom Metazoa; phylum Chordata; class Aves; order Accipitriformes; family Cathartidae; genus Gymnogyps; species Gymnogyps californianus. Next base: position 74,415,042 of record NC_059472.1, on the reverse strand, counting down.
ATTTCAAGTTAAATCAAGTTTTACATGACAACTATCAACTATTTGAAAAATCTCTTATCCTAAAGAATCTGAAGGCATGATAAACCTACAGAATTAATCTTTAGTTAAATTTGATTTTAAATAATGCTTAAAGAAGAACTTATCCCTAGTAAAACAGAGCTGCTGTGCAGCAACATCAAATGATTAATGAAATTTACAGTAAGAGCCTTCCTTAGAAATAGCAGTCTGGTTGGCTATAGCATGACAGATTTTGTGTCATTACTATGCTACTGCAGAATGATAATGCAGTGAGGAGACACAAAGACAAATCCCAGAAGATCCACACAGTTTATTTAAGCAGTTTGCTTTTCCAGGTCTGTATAACCATAAAAGTTTTTGGATCTTGAGACAGCAAACAAAAGTGACCAAAGACCTTCTTGTGTGTAGTACAGAATCTATTGATATAGTTCTAGCAGAGGAGGAAAAAAAAACATCATTATGCTCTACCTGGTGTATTATGGTTAAAACAGTAATGGAAACCCCAGAGCTGTTTTACTTCACATGATATTATAATATATGACAAACTGAGCATAGCAACGAGAACTGTCGTAGAACATAAAAATATGGCTTGATTTTTTAGGTCCACTCTCTACTGAGTTAATAAATGAGCATTCATTTCAGTGTGTTCTTTACTCCTCTGTTTGCTCTTGCATGGAGAAGCAGCTGTTGCTAGCACAATGGATCAGAAAAAAATTAATGAATGCTCCAGACTGGCATCCAGTGTGGTGTTCTGTGGAATTCTGTGAGAAGTCTCTCTGCAGGAAAAGAAGAAAAGAAACAACCAAAGGCAACTGAAACTGCCAAAAGAATATCATAAGTTGGTCAAAACTGGGTTACTGAACCAGATCACATTTCTGGGAAATAGGCAGAGATGAAAGATCAGGCCAGTGGTAAGAGAGAACTGGACTTAGTTTTACCTGGACAAAGATAACCCTCAGAAGGCCATACAGTTATTCACGGGGTCTCTCAGACTGAATCTCCCACTTCAAAATCTCATATAGTAACTAACCCAATATGTTTATGAAACTCCAAAAAGCCAAGTGCCATTAGAAACTGCAACACACCTGCTGAGCTCAGCTCGGACATGGCTGCAACATGGCAGAGGCAGGCGCGTGTACTCCTGGAGCATCAGGCTGCTGATGAATCTGTCTTGGCATGCAGCCTGGAGTATGGTGAAGAAACCAGTGCCATGCTAACAATACAAAAAAGGCTAACAAGATTGCCTAAGACTGATGGAAATATAAATGAAAACATGAATTAAAAGAGACTTTAGAAAACTTAGAAAAAGGGATTGGCTTTGGAGAAACAAAAGAGAATGCAGAGAGAGGAAAGCAAGTGGCAATGGACATTTAGAATGGTTTAGATATACTTTGGATGCAAGTATTACTCTGTAAGCATGTGCAAGTGTGATTTGGACACCAGGTTTTAGTATTTACAAATACTAAAGCAACTGCAAGTATGTTGTTGCTTGTGACTGAATTCTGAGGTCACTTATGAAAGGCCTTTTGCTGAGTTAGGTGCAGGTCATAGAAGAGCACATATGCTATAAATTGCTTCCTTAAAGGCCCAGTTAACAAGTATTTATCCTAACATAACTATTTTGCATGTAGAACTTGAGAAAAACAGAAGACAACTGATATCACTTGAGTACTAATGCATACAACCTCTTGCTTGCATACAGCTGCACCAATATAAAAATACTGTATTTTAATGTCACATTCCTTCTCAAGTATAGAAACAGTTAAAGCAATGTATGAGCAACTGTAGGGTTTTTCCAAGTTATTCTATATACAGCTAACCCCATTCCTATTGAAAAGCTCCCACTGTTTTCAGAGAATGCCAAGTTAGATCAACTCTTGGTACTTTTTAGAAGAAAGAATTTGAAAGTCTTCTGTGCAGTACTATCTTATTGAACACAGTTTTACTGAGAAGAAACACTGTTACACTACCACAGCTTAACAGAAGTCAGCCATCTAAGATGTGTATTTCAGTCTCCAGCACTGAGGAAAATTGAAGCTTAGAGTTTCTTAGCTGCTTCTGAACTAGTCATTTATGTTTTGAAACTAAATCACTTAACTCTGAGAATCTGCCATGTCTAATTCCAGTAGCAAGATCTCCTTTCAGCAAAAGCTCCCAAACAGGAGTGATCTTTCTTCAGTGAATGTAACCTTTCCCCATTACTACCACTGCCTCTTCCAAAATCATTTATGCCTTCAACAAAAACAACAAAAATCAATACAAACCCTTCTATTTTTAAAATATACAGCAAAAGCAGGGACCGGTTGTATAAATTCCAGTATATTAAATATTGCTTACAAACTTTTTAACTATTAAAATTTTCCTATGACTTACAACCTTTGCACTACTGAGAAGAGAGAAGGGAAAGAAATCAAATTATATAACAGCGTATTTGTTGTTTCTCAGCTTTCTGGAGAATCTGGGGCTGCTTTGTTTTAAATATTTACTATACCAAAAATCTCATTGCTGTAAACATATTTTACACAAGAAAACAGAATTTTAGGATCAAAACACGTCATTTCCCTAAAGCAAATTCAGTAGAACAGTACAAAGCACAAACTGTCTTGATAGGCTGCCATCATTCAAACAGCAAAAATATTATCAAGTTTCACAGAATTTCCCCCTTCTCCCTCCAAAATAGCTATGGAACACTCTACAGATTTAAAACTGAGATGCAATGCAACTGAGGGAGTAAAAAAATGCAGAAGGTATTACTTCTATGGGAAGAGTTAGACGGTAAAAAAAAATAATATTAAAGGTACTATTACAAAGTGGAACCAAACAATGATGAAGATAATGGTCCATCTTGAGTGTAGAGAGGCCTTACAGAGAGATCTGGATAGACTAGAGAGCTGGGCAATCACCAACTGTATGAAATTAAACAAGAGCAAGTGCCGGATTCTGCACCTGGGATGGGGATATCCTGGTTATATGTACAAACTGGGGGATGAGAGGCTGGAGAGCAGCCCTGCAGAAAGAGATCTGGGGGTTTGCATTCATGGCAAGTTGAATATGAGTCAACAATGTGCCCTGGCAGCCAAAAGGGTCAACTGTGTCCTGGGGTGCATCAAGCACAGCATAGCTAGCCGGTTGAGGGAGGTGATTGTCCCCACTCTATACTGCACTGGTGCAGTCCCATCTCGAATACTGTGTGTAGTTTTTTGCGCCTCAATATAAGAAGGACATCAAACTGTTAGAGTGCATCCAGAGGTGGGTGACCAAGATGGTGAAAGGCCTTGAGGGCAAGACTTATGAGGAACAGCTGAGGTCACTCGGTTCATTCAGCTTGGAGAAGAGAAGGCTGAGGGGTGACCTCATTGCAGTCTACCGCTTCCTCAAGGGGGGCAGTGGAGGGGGAGGTGCTGATCTCCTCTCTCTGGTGACCAGCGATAGGACACGAGGAAATGGAAGGAAGCTGCATCAGGGGAAGTTCAGATTGGACATTAGGAAAAGGTTCTTCACTGAGAGGGTGAGAGGGTGGTCGGTCACTGGAACAGGCTTCCCAAGGAAGTGGTCATGGCACCAAGCCTATCAGAGTTCAAGGAGTGTCTGGACGATGCTTTTAGTCATGTGGTTTAGTTTTAGGCAGTCTTGCAAGGAGCAGGGAGTTGGACTCAATGATCTTTATGGGTCCCTTCAAACCTAAGATATTCTATGATTCTAAAGGACAGATATTTGTACCCTTCTCTCAGCTTTGACTGTTGTGAAAGAGGTTAGATTGTGTGATTGCAATAATTTTTCAGGGCCTACAAAGTGTATGGATGACTACGCAACTACATGGAGTCTTATTGAAGAAGCTGGGATGTCTTGTTCACATAAAGACAAGTGAGAAAAAAGGATTGTTCTTTACAAGTAGCCCTTACTAGAGTTTAAATCAAGGTAAGCAGCACTTGTGATGGGGTAATCAAAACCCACCACATTTTGAATACCTAGCAAGAGAATTTCATTTTGGAAAATATACTTAAGAAAATGAAATGCAAACTAGGAAATGAAGCTTGTTAGAAGAAAGCAAATATGGGTTTAAATTATAGTAGCGAAAAAAAAGACATTTTTAAGTGGAATTGGTTTGTTAGGAAATTTGCACTGCCTCTATGAGGGTAAGTCAGGCAAAAGACGATTTGGCAGCAGCTTCTAGATTGAGATATGCAACAAATCAGAAAGTAGAGTCACTCCCTGACTTTACAGGAGTAACAGTGTTGGAATAAACTGACAGAACCATTATTGCCATTGCTCTTTTCCAAACATGTACTGTAGTTTGTCACATTTCAGACTGGATCGCACCGTGACATAACAAATTCCCCGGCAGAAACCCAGCTACAGGAGACTAATTTTCTTAATGCTTGCTTACCCCATCCATTCCAAGTGCCATTTCAATAAAATAGAACTGTGTTGCTCCACCTCCTGTCAGACACCCAGTTCACATTTCATACTAAGATATTTAACTTCTGTATTTGTAGACATGCAGCATCATAGTAAGCAAGAAGGCATATGAACAGAGAAGCCCTAAAAGCATTAAAAGGTAATAGTATTTTTTGTTATTATCTGGGGGGCTGGAAGTGGCTGGTGACAGAGTGCTATTAATAGCATAAAAGACAATAAGAAAAGCCAGGGGGTTTATTACTTTTTTGGCCTGAGAGTTTGGTGAGTTTTATTTTTAAAATTTTCTTATGCCATATGGATTTTACCCAAACTCTACATATCTGTCTAGACCCCTTCTTTTGCATAATAAATGCCAGAAGTTAAAGATCATACTGCTTAGTTCATATAAATATTTATTTATTTTAGAACAGAGCTAGTTCTTATCTACTATACTGTTATATACAATATGTTACCTAGTGTACAGTGTTCAGTCATCACTAATCTTCCCCCAACACATGCTATTTATGTTATTTCTGTATAATCATACCAATTTTTATGATTCTGAAATATATATATACACTATAAAAAGTAAAGTACATTTAAAAATATTATTTAACCTCTTATGATTCCTGTCAAAATACTATGTTTTTAAAATAGACAGAGAGGATGGTCAAAACACATTTGCAAAAATGAATATATTTCTAGCTTTGTAACACATTGCAGATTTTGGCCAGCTATTTTCCACTCAGCATGAGAAACTTTGCACCATATGTCCAGCTCTCATTTAAAATGGATATTTATCTTATTTGGAATAACAACCATGAGAATTATCTGGTCCCCAGTTACCTGGTAAAACACCAGCTATCTTTGGGTGTTGGTTTTTTTTCTTTTCCTTCCAAATTAGCACTTTGACTCTGCTTCAGTTAGAAAGACCTCCTTGCAGTTTCAGACTTGGGCTTACCCATTAAATTATGAAGTGCCAACTTTGCATGTGTCCTACTAAGTTCTAAATATACCTTTCCCTTATATTAAAATGTAACACATTTTAATCAGTGCTTGTGTTGATAATGCTGCCTAAAGAAGCAATAAATTCTGACACTGCAGAAAATCAAGAGCCCTTTTTTTAAAGCTGCAAATTAGGTGTTCTACACAGAACCAATATAGATAAACTTGCAAAGATCAGTTCAAATCCAAATCCTATTATACAATGGCAGTAGCAAGAATACCAATCAGAGCAGCTGCTGGAAGAGGAATATTTGTACTGCCCACGTTTTTGCAGATTATCTAAAGCAAATTCCCTCATGCTGTTGTCACTAAGCTGTTACAGTGAGAACCAGCAGATGGTTAATCAATCCCAAAATGCCCTTCAGGAGCTACAACAGCTGTGTATGGTCAGCACGAGTAAACTCATCCAGAGTAAATGTGAACTGGGAACTGTGCAGCATGGAAACACAATGGTTTCCTTTTCTTGTTACAATGAAATAAGCCTGCAAACATTTCTTAAGCTTTGAACTTTCCAGAATAAATTCAGTAAGATTTCTATAGCAGTCTTGTGTAAACAGCCTACATATAACAAATCCAGAACCAATTTATTAGTGGGGACAGTTTTAATTAAATTGAATTATTCCAGCCTGAGCAAAATGTACTACCCGCAAATTACAGATAACAGCCCTGCAGTTGTTAATCTGAGGAGATCTTTTAAAGTTTCAAATAATTTATTCACCAGAACTCCCATGTACCCCCAAACACTTGTACACATCTTTGGGTTCAAAAAGAGGGGAAAAAAAGTGCCATTATTAGACAATCCACATACCAATGTACAGAAAAATATTTGGAGTTATTTCTGCATACACTGATGCTTAAAGCAAACAGAGTTCACAACCTTTCGTACTCTGACATCACAGACTAGGACAACAGAATGTGTCAGAAGAAGCCATATATGCTTGGAAAACAAAAAAACAGCAAAATATTCAAAAAGTGGCTTAAAGGTCTTGTTTCAGTAAATTTAAGAAATTCTTTTTTATTTTAACTTTTAGCTGAACTTTTATGAATTGATGCTAGACCATGTTTTCATACATAAGTATTTTAAATGGACATGGTATCAGCAAAGTATTTTGAGTTTCCTTCCCCTGAAAATTTCTGTTAAACTTTCCAATTTAAACTTTGATTTGGGAAAGAAAAAATTTGCAGGAGAATTTCCAGCCAATCTTACTAGTGAGCTCCACAAAAGGGTTACAAAAGCTATGAAAATTAGTTGTTATCAAATTTTTCAAATTTAGGAATCACAGCAAGCATAAAAACCTCCCCTGTCCTGAGTAATAATAAAATAATAAATTAAATACCAGCGACTATGTAGCTTTTTACAAGTTTTAGAAATGTTGTACAAACATGAACAAAATTTCACTATATAAGACCGTGCTTCACTCAGTTCTCCTTTACATTTAGTCTTAATCAAGTCAAAACCATTTTCCCAGACACCACGTTAAGATTACCATAGGTAAAATCTGTTCTTTGAAAACAAGGAACACTTGAAATTCTTCATTTGCAAACAGTTCTTACATCAGATGATAGTAAGTTTTCAGAATTGCATTTATCAAATGTATATAGAGTGATAACTGAGCAAAAGGTAAAAGATCTGTTCTGCTTCTGGTCTTCTATCACATACAGGATTATTTCCCTACAGCGCTACTTTAAAGAATTCTTTTCTTTAACCCACTATTTGTATATTGTATACAATGAATTTCCGTATTTTTTCTTGAGATTATTTTGTAGTCTATGATGTGCTCTCAATTTTATCTCACTGCTCTTAGTTGTAACTTTGGGGGAAAAAAAAAAGGTTGCACTATATAATTCCTCTCCACACATAGTGTTTACGTTTCTCAGATGTTTCTGGTCCTGATCGTCTCCGTTAGTCATCCCTCAGCCAAGCCCTCCTTCATATTTAGCTACTTCAATGTTTCCTCTTAAGTCAATTTTCCCTGCACCTTGATCATTTTTATGCTATGTGAGAAGTTATCTTTGGCTTTTCTGAGGCTCCTCTACCTGGAGAGAATGGCTGCTTCTTTTTATGTCCTTACAAGTGTACGTCCACAGTATAACAATCCATGGATATATTTTTCAAGCAAGAATACACATGTTCTTTTAGTGTTATAAAACAAGGTATAAAGTTGCAATATTGAATGATATTTTATTCCTGGATAGCTTATTTAAGAAATAATAAAAAATAACTTAGTACCCTATATAAGAGTAACACTATATCTCAAAGGTTTATCCCTCAGCCTGATTTAATATACATGGAGACCAAGAGAATTAATACTACTCTCTCTATATTTCTGATATCAAATGCAGTCATTTCAACTATTGCCTACTGTAAAGTGGCAAGTTTCATACAGCACTTAATGGATTCTCTTTAAACTACTTTGTGAAAACAGAAAGTGTGTCTCATTTGGAACTATTGATACAGATACCAAAAACAAAAAAGAAAAAAAAAAACCAAATTCTAGAAAGAATGTAAAAACTAACAACAATCCCACAGAAAACCCACACCCACAAAGGAAAATAGGAAATACCTTGATTTTGAAGTGTTTATAGTATAAACATCTGTTGTTGATACAATTTGTGAAAATGGTTGTTTTATTTTTGATAGAACAGAAGGCTGGTCTTCGTCCTCAGAATTCCAAAAATGAATGGAACAAAAAGAAGAGAATAGAGATAGTATGAGAAAACAAACTGGATGCATATACTAAAGCTGCATTGAGAATACTAGATGTATTTATGTTCTTACAGGGTTCTCTTCGCGAAGAATATATGGAGATAAATTTCGAAGTCCAGCAAATACCATTTTTTCCCCTTCTAGTAAACACTATGATTCACTGTTTTATTATTGAGAGAGCTCTCAGAAGAGAGACTACTTGCAAAACAGAGAAATAAAGAATATCCTGCCATCAATAAAGCTGGTCAGAAGTGGATAATTTTAAAAGGGGAAGGTAGGGTGGAAGACACTCACTCAGGTTTTCTGATAACGAAATATTTGCCTTTGGCTTAACAGCACTGAAGTGTGCTACCTCATGGAAACTGTAGGCTGTGTTCTGTTCACCCATGTGAAAAAAACCCCACCACAGTATTCATGCATTTCAGACTTAAATTTTGGTAAAGGAAAAGCCTATCCTAAAGGAAGTAAAATATTTTCTTACAAAAACAAATAAACAATACACAAAAACCCCAAACATTCAGTGGGAAGCCCAAAACTATTCTCAATAATGAGCTCAAAGAAAATATGTATAGACATGCAATCAAGATGTGCTGCAAATGCTTAATTAAGACAAGCTTAGTAAGTAAACAAGAATCCATAGAATCACACTACTTAAAATTACAAAGATGATGCATGAAGTGCTAAAGTCTGAGATCTGCTGGCCAAAACAAGGAATCAAATCCAAGTTCCTTCCATTTTTCTTCTAGATTTCTCATTTTCTCACTTGCCAAGTCTTCAGAAAGCCAGTTACATCTGACAAAACATAAAACAGAATTTTCTAGTTGGAAAGCACTGCTTTACATAAAACCAAAGATCTTTTCTTGAAGGAAGCCATCCCCAGCTGCTGATTTAACCACAAATGTATGATGCTAGACAGAAGAAACTATACTAGAACCTCATTCTTCAGTGTGTTAGATTTGGTTTTGTTTTTTGGATTCACACTTTCACTTGGGAAGATAGAACATATGGAAATGCAATTGTACCAAAACATTGGAAAACCAATTACATCAAAACATTGGAAAACCAATACTTCCAAGCTTTGAGGCAGAGCAGAGCTGGAAACCAATTTTGTGACATACTTCTGTCTTGAAAAATAAACAATCATGTTTTTCTTTATCTATGCTGGAAAGACAAAGACAGACAACCTGTTAGTCTGGAGTCCTGAATACCCAAAAAACTCACCAGTTACTTATTTTATTTATACTTCTGCTTTTATTGAACAAGAACTAACAATCTTCATTGCGAACCCATCTGACAGGCTCGCAAAAATATACGTTCTTGATGTGGAAAATAATTCTTCCAAGAAAGTTCTATGAACCACCAGTAGGAAGCATGTTTGTTTAATCAAAACCACATCTTTCAGCAGAATTACTAAGGTTTTGGAGGAGCTGGGGATAACACTGCTCAATGCCGGACAAAGGAGACTGACAGCTGCTGCAGTAGATGAATTTCCACAAGCTTCATTCTCCAATGTCACTGCCTCTTTCACCCTTATTTCTCATTGCACAGCACTGTTTCAACCATAGCTTTGCTAACATCTACTTTTTCCCTTTTAATTTAGAACAAATCAGGAAGTCTGGGCAGAAACTCTTGGCAACTTTTAGTTATGTCATCTTCCCTAATGTTATAATCAAACTCCGTCCTCCATTTTGAATTTTCAACACATGCTTGAGAGTTATCCTTACAAAGATACACCTGTGATTCCTTCCAGTTTTACCACTAAAACTCACCTTTGTATTAAGTTTACAGTAAAACAGAACTCCAATGTCCACTCCCACAAACAGCTAAGATAAGCAGCCCATCCATCTGACGACTGTTTACCACTTCATTTTTCACTTTATCATTCTTTCAGGACTCATCTGTTTCTTTTGCTTTATAGCTATATTGTAATCTATTTGATTTTAGTAATGTTTTCTTTCTTGTTTTCTTGAACTGAATTAACAAAAAACGTCCTGCGTGGCAATCAATATTTCTGATAAAAGAAACATCCACTGACACTTATAGGGTAAATTAAAGGCCTCTGTTTTCCTTTCTCTTTAACAGCTGAACAAACACACATCCAAGAAAAGTAGAAGGTTGGTAATTCAAATACTAAATGAATAAAAGGGGGTTTTTGTTGTTTGTTTTAAAAAACACAGCATAGGAAAGAAGTAGATATTTGATTACTTCCTGCATTACCAAGTTAGTCTCAGCCTATATTCAGGACAGAACTGCAGGAATTACTTATTTTGGGATCTTTACTAAGCAAAAATTTGGGGAGAGAATATTTCATTCACTTTATTTTTATGATTACTTCATTAAGTTGTTGTAAACTTGTCTCAGATAATTGACTTTAGTTGAAAACGTATTTTATTTCAAGAGCTGAAATGTATCATCTTGCTAAATATTTTTCCTTGATTCATTTTATCAAAACTATTTGATGGAGAACAATTATCTTATCAATTTCCTGTTGCTGATCCCAAAACCATTTTTCAGCAAAATTTGTTAAGTTCTATTTGAATATAAGTAATAGCCAGATTTGGGGTAATTGGGGGCAGAAGCATTTATAGAAGGATAACAAATATTTTTCAAGTCTTAGGCCCTTCTCTATCAGGTAATTAGAATAAGACCAAATGTTTATTTTATTTCCCAGTATACCCTTAATGCCTTCAAATCTCAAGGTTCAAGACAAGATATTGAACTAGACGGACCTTAAGTCTAAGCCAGTATTTCTATGTATATTGTGATTAATGAGCCCTGTAATTACTTATGATATTAGGAGATTGATATGAAGTTGATATACACCATAAAGAAATACTGGACATGAATTATCATGCAAATTTTTAAAAAAAGCTTTATTCCAGATGATATAGTGGTCGACTACTGCAGTAAAGTTGTATTAGTTACTGCTTGGTACCTAGAAGCAGACACCAGCAACATATAAATGCTTACCAATATACTGTGCAAGTATTTTCCTATATTTTTTTCTAAGTCCAGGAAATTCTGTACTATCACTAATGCCATGCCTTTGTACTTGCTAGTTGACAGCAGGTGTAGTTGTTTCTTGTTTTGAAGTCAAAAGATTAATAGTGGTCAGATCCTTAGCTGTGAAGCACATCAGAAGAGCTTATTTTAGTGTCACTCCAGCACTTTTCCCTACAGAGAACATGGCCTTGAAGATGGAAGCATGAACAAGGAAAGGAGCAAAAAGAAAAGCTCCTGGTTCATTAAGAACTCTTCTCAGATCTCTCGCACATCTAAGGATAGCTTTCTAGCTTCTGCTAGAAAAAAAGGTTGGTTCTTCTCTCAACAACAAATGTACAAATGTTATTAAAATGTTATTGCTCATGTCTATCTTTTCTCCAGTTCAGATATTTTCTACTTTATAGTAAACGGGATGCATCTTCAAATATCACTTACAATTTTGTCTGTTGAACTTAAAAGCTCGTGCCTTTTTTTCCTGGTGCCATACATTATTATCACTAACCTTTAGCCTTCTTTTATTGTATTATACATGGAATTGAAGGGCAAATGAAAATTTGAATTAAATTTCTCTATTAATGTGATCAATACCATAGCCTAACTTAGTTTACATGACATGAACAACACACATTAGTTACCTACTCTTGTGGAGTATGTCTACCATCTTCCTACAGATTTCTAAGGAAATTAAGCTGATACAAAGCTCATGGAGTCTCAGAGGATGGGAGACCATTCCTTGTAATGTCCACTTATTTTAAACCTGGGTAACAAGCATCTGGATAATACAGGGGGAAAGGTTTGCAATAAAGCCACAATACATAAAAAATATCCATTGTACCAGGGCTATTAATCAGTAAGCGGTAGCAGGCCAGAAAAGTAAGAGAGAAAATTAAACTGCTATAAATGAAAGATAATGGATGTCTGACAATGTCATGTTCCATTAAGTGATTTAGCCAGCACACTCTCACTAGCCCTGTAACCTGTGGCATCAATTTCCATAGCAACAAATGGCAATGTTACCAGCCAGAGCACATCCAGCAACAGAGAGAACGAGCTCTAACAGTGGAGTTCAAGAAAGGAAAAAAAATCTATTATAGCAACATAAGTGTATACTGTACAAGAAGGAATCGCATGCTGGACATGCCTGCTTTGTGAAAAAGATATTTCTTCATGCCTAATGGCTCATGTTTTGGCCAGTTCCTGTTTATGGCTTGGAAGAGGTAGACACTGAGAAAAGATCACACAATTTATTAGCCCAGGATGTAGGCAAGCAGCACAGTGCTTTCCCTTCCTTTTGGAGAAAGTTTATTATGGAGGAAGATGTATTATGTTGCATTGCTATTTGTGAACCTGGTACCAAGAAGTCATTCCTGTTTTGCACCAAGGAGCCCCCATGATGAAATTCCTGGATCACCCACAATGTCTCCTGGAAACTCCACCTGGCATTTCCTACACTCTGCCGACTTGCATAATCACATCATAGGCAACCTAGCACTAACTCCACTCAAGGTGAGTTCAAACACACACAAAAAAAGTCCTTTCAACAATAACAACAACTTCTTTGCAAGATGCTATACAGCATAAAGCCTCTGACATTTCCTTCCTGACCTTACTTCAGTGATCATGACTGTGGCATCCAGAGATTAACAGGTTTCAAGAAAAACTCTTTGCAGATGGGCAGAGCTTCTGTGGCCAATGCACACCAAACAGCCACAGTAGGCTAACAACAGATTCCCCAAGCTAACGCTAAGTTCACTTCAGAAACAGAAAAGAATTGTAAACGTTGCAAGAGAAATATTTTAGCAGATATTTACCCTGTTGATTTAACTTGGCCTGTTTGGGGGTTTAAAACTGGAGAGGAGAACAAAGCTGCAAGATGGAGAAAACTCAGTTATTGAGGTGCAATGCACAGGGTGTAAATCCACACTACTTTTCCCAAATAGAGCAAGGGGCAGTTTGAGCATTAGGGTTTACTGAAGTCACTGAGGAAGATCAAGTCTTCAAAAACCACATGAGATAAAGAAAGGTATTTCTGGAGAGTGAGATACTTCTTGCTGTTTTATAGTTTCTCAGGGGTGGAACAGTTTCTTCCTCTACCGAGTTGCACTCAGGTGATGTAATTTATATGCATGGCAGGGGAAGTGTATAGTAATATGGGTATCTCTTACTGGATGGCCTACAATCTCCAGGTGACTTCCATTAACATACTTAATTTAGAAGCTAAGCTAAATTTGCTTTCAGGGAGACTGATTCACAAGCATAGAAGTTACTTTTGGAGAAGGTTCCTAAAAGTCAATGTTCTTAAGTTACTTCAATAGTTTTGCTCCCAACGTTTTTAAAAATACACTTGATAATTCTGAATCTCATTTCCAGGTCCCCACAGGACACACTAACTGTCTCAAGGGTGGGACCAAAATGAGGTTTTGAATATTAGCAAGTGTCTTGGAATGGGTTGGCTTTAAGCAGGTTATACTTGAGTTTCTCTGAGCAACATTTAATTTGCCTGGGTGTTGTAGTGATTATTTCATTACTACTGGTATGACACCTGGAAATATTTCAATTAAAAAGTACCATCTAATCACATTGCCTTTTATGGAACTTTTAATTAGAATAAGATGGTCAGGGTATACATGTTTGTTAGCTTGGTTTTCTTTTTGAAAGGTTTGAGTGAATTTATTAGGCATATTACTCTCCATTATTTTGCTAATGACTAAGAATCATTTTGGTAGAACCATGTTGTCTTTCATTCTTAAAATATTTCATCGGGCTTTTCCATTAGGGACTGTATACAGTTATTCTCCTTTTTAAAAAAGATTCATCACTTTTAGATTTCCCATTTTGTATTGATAGACAAACTTGCCTTGCTACCTTAAACGTTCCCCATATGTTGTATAAAATGCTATCACTTCAAACAAAAATGTCATTTAATACTGAAGCTTTCAGTGCAACTGTTACTTTGCTCACTGTGTGACTCCTATTGCTGCACAGAAATGCACACTCCAGTTGAGGAATTGCAGTGCATAGTACTAAGGATTTACTCCTGGTGTTACTGATTGACAGTCTTGTGTTTGAACAGCAAACTGAGTTATCTGAAAAGTTCTTTCATCTTTAACGGGTGTATATAATCAACAACATCACATGATTTCTTCAATTTATCAAGAAGTTGAAATAGTTACTCCCCTCCCACCTCTTTCCTTCCCCCAAAACCCCCATATCACACATTTGTCTGGCCCTTATTTAATATAATGCACATTAAAATCTTCTTTAAAAAAAAAGTAAAAGCTAGTATAAAATTTTTTTCCCATTTTGTGGTCCAAGATTTTGATACCCACAGAAGTGACTACAGTTAAAACAGTTTCTTCTTCTCAACAGGGCAGATAATTTAAACATGTAATTTATGGAAGACTTGAACCTGTAAGTATATGAGTTATTACACAGGTTTTTATCTGCAAGATTTCCCATTAGGTTTGATGGGATGTGTAGTTCTGATTTATAAGTATAGACATTACTGTCCAGTGTAATTCATAATATTTTGTTAATTACAAGGCCTATTCAAAGACATTAAAGTGCAGAAACACCAATTCTATTTTGATGACCATGCACTCATTCCATTTGTGAGCAATAAAACCTTAAGGAAATAATGTTGTTGTTAAACACAGTTATTTAATTCCAAACATCTAAACCATTAAAAAAAGTATGTACTATTTTATGATTACTAACCATTATTATTTTAAAAATTCCAAATTTTCACTGCTGTGTATGAAATATATTCCCTTTATCTATAAGCTGAGGCTGATGTGTTTATTCTAGAGGCAAAGAGGTATTTTTAAAAAAACTAATGATAATTCTGAAGGAGAAGCAATAAAAAAGCCCCTGTCCTGAGCACAGCTGCATGAGGGAATTTCCCAACAGAGTATTTAGGTATTTGTGTTCTGATGCAAGAGATGAAAAATGCTTCATGAACAAAATCTTGGGACAACTCCAAAACAGGAGCTGAATAAACTAATGATAGAGAGGAAGAAAAAAAAAAAGCTCTGTAGCTTAAACAGAAGAAAAGAAGGAGAAAAGTAGTCTAAGCCTCATGTAGCTATGAACCTGCAGATAAATTGGAAGCAAATTTTGATTACTGTTTCACTTGGACAACACACACTGGTTGTGGTACAGTAGGTTTTTGACATTATCATATGACAAATCACGAGAAGGTGAGTAAGAAGCTACCAAAAATACTGTAACCTGCAGCTCCTATACTTTTTTATTAAGAAGTACATTTTTAATTTCCTTGCCTTCCCTCTAGGAGCTTGAGCCCTGCTCTTCTCTACAGGCACTTGTGGTACACAAAGGTTACCTGTTTTCAGAATTACTGCCTCAAGTTCACATACTGACTGAGGGAACTATCCTTCAGTAAAACAAGGGAACTTTTACTACTGATAGGAAACAGCTTAAGAAATCTGAATTAAATTTTAATTGTTTAGATAACCGAGGTTCTCTGCTTTAACCTAGAAGGGAAAGAGTTTCTTTTGGGAACAGTTGTTTCCTCCTCCCCTCCCAAAAAAAGCCTGTTTTCAAATCTTTCCATAGCCTGTGGAAAACCATCACTATGCAAGCTGTAAAGCAGGTACCAAATGAATTATACAGAACATCTTTGTGCTGCAAATGGCACCGTGAGGGTACGATTGCTCTATTGTCCCTAGCCAAGGTCAAGCAGTCTTTCACAGGTATCAGTGTAGGGGGATTTTCTTCAGCTACCTAGAATTTCATACTTTTTATTGTTCTTATTAATGCTTTCCTCGCTCCTAGTTAATGATGAACATGAGGAAACCGATTTTAGGCTCAAAAAATATTTACCCCAACCCCTCCACATGTGAAATCTTGTTGCATCACAACAACAGCCTTCAAAACAAGTATACATTGCCCTCTTATAGATGACAGTACTTAGTGCTTTTCCTGCACAAATGTCATGCTCTAGTTTCAGATAATCCTCCATCAGAATTAGCTGAAGAAAGTAATGCTTTGAGTTGTCACAGGTGGAAGAAATATCTACAATTTCAGATATTGCTAATATTGATACAACATATTTAGCCATTTATACTCCTATTTTTTTCCATGGCTTTCCACTTTGAGAGCTTAATCTGATCTGTAGTATTGTTATACTTGGACATAAAAAACAGCATGAGAATTATTAAAGAATTGAGCATGGGTTTGGCACATTAGCTGTATTGCCATATTTCACATTCTGTTACTTTTGGCCTTCTATGTGCTGTGATGTGCAAATCACATCCACTCAAGCCAGCAGCAAAAGTTGCCTAAAAATCAGTACTATTTGCACTGGAAGCAGAAGCTAGTGATCCTCTTTTCTCATATCTAGGACAGAAAGGTATTTTTCCAGACAGATCTGAAAAGCAGATGAGACTTTACTTCTAAAGTATGACTACCACAATCTACCATACTGTGGGGTGGGGGGAAGGAAAATTAAAAGAACCACGGAGAATACAACATCTTAAACACATTGCAACAAATAAACATACTCCCAAGCACGTGTATTTTGTGTCACAGCATTTTTAAGCCTTACAGCTATGAAACCAGCTTGTAAAAGCGAAGGATGAAACAGTCCTTTGTATGTTTTTTTCACCCAAAAGAGGAGTTCATTGATAGGATCTAAGCTGCAAAATGGTCAGCTTTTAAATGGCTCTTGAGGAACAGTTACAAATCCAGACGCTCACCAGGAGAAAGGACACTTAAATCCATGAAGAATTCTCACCTGCTGATGAGACCAGTTGCAAGCAGAATGCCACTCCACAGAAGCAAAATTGTCATTTTTCTTTCCCTTTAGCAAACAGAAGATATTGAAAAAAGCATAGCTGCATCAAGGGGATTTGTGTGGAGATGTGAATTGACTGTTCAAAAGAAATGAAAAAAAAACTTGTTATATGTTTTAGCATTTACGGAATCTGTGACTTTTTAAACTTCCCACTGTGATGCTATAAACATGCTGTCTCTAATGCTGCCAAAGCTTATTGAAACCCCTGGTAGGTAATGCCACAATACTCCACGCACCATGAAATTCAATTACATTTAAGAAAATTACGGTTGAGTTTAATTACTTGTGTGCACTTTGGATGAGCACATGTTCTGTTTGAGGATGTGGCTTGCAGAGGTCCTGACTTTCAGATCAAATGAATTCACTCATATGTTGTGCATTTCCTTTTGAAATAAATTTAACTGCTGAAGATTCCTTGCATTTCTGAAAAAAAAGAAAATGAAAAAAAAGGAAAATGAAAACAAAAAAAGAAAAATCACAATGTTCCAGTGAAGCTTCAGAAAAAGAAATAATTACTCTTCTGTACAGAACATGCAAGAAAGAATTCCACAAGACTGATATGTTTCTGTTTTGCTTATGCAAAATCCTGGAGAAGAAAAAACCCCAAAACCACACATACAACAGGTATACAGTTTTCTTCCCTTTTCTTATTTTGTATAAGATAACCAAATCAGTTTTACAAAATAACCTGGAAAAACATGATAATAATTACTACTTGGTTTATACATATGCATTTTTTTTCTGTAAATCAATCTATTCTACTCTGTTCTCCCAGAGGAAAGAGCACAACAACACTAAATAGGTAAATTCTCCTGCCCAATTGCAGTTCAGATAACATGTCCCCAGTTAAATGTCTTGTTATGCTTGTTGCTAGCTGATGAAATCCAGAGTTTTCATGTTGAATGCATACTATAAAATTCTTCTATTCCTTCAAATGCAATATTATGATGACTATTCATTATCTATTGGTACTGAAAGAGAATAATGAGGAGCTGTACCTTTTTTAGTAATACTCATGCCCTAGCTTCCTCAGGGTGTTTTCGCTAGGACACACTGTTTGTTAAAATTCGTATTTTCCTAACATTACATTATTTCCTCTGAAATACTAATGTAGGTTAAGGATAAATGCTCTGTTCAGAGGCCTCTTAAGAACAAGGGTATTGGACTGACTACTGACGTGCTGCAATGTCTTGCAAAACCAGTCATACATAGAGTTTTGTTGGACCTGTCAGTTATTCCTTAAAGGCCCACAGGAGTGAAAAGACAAGTTGCACCAACAGCTCTGAATCATGCACCCTCTTCCCTTTAAAGGAAGCTGCAAATATGAAAACATGATATCTCAGTATGTAGTTATTGCAGGGTCAGCTTTAAAAGTGACTGCCTTTTTTAATTCAAAGTTAGGCTGAAAAAAATACACAAGCATGAAGAACTGTTGGTGACAAATAGCTTTCTTGCTAAAATTAACAAGAACAAATAATTTAACTGAATGCTGCAGAAGTAACATAATTAAAGTTAGAGGAAAAGTATTCTTCTTTCTATATTAGGCCAAAGCAGGCTCTAACTACTACTGTAGTAAGACATAATGAAAAAGAAGAGGGGGGACAGGGAGGAAGGAGAGAGGAGGTAGGAGGGAACAACAAAGTAATAACACATCTTAATTGTACAATATGGATCCTTTCTGCCTCTTGGGAAGTGAGGCATTATACATAGTGGTTTTAAATCAAGTTTACCAATTGTAAGACAGTCTCTGTATGGTTCTCATTGCTTTCATTTAAGAAGCAAACAGTAGAAAAACAAAGAAATGAAAAAAAAAAGAAATCAGCTCTGCCAGTGATTTTTCATCTAACACCTGGTATTGTCATGGCTTAAACTGATCACAGTAACGCAAATTCACAGAGGATGCTGTGTTTATTTTAAACACACTGTTATCTCAATAGCCCAGTTTGGGGGGGAAGGGAGGGGAGGAGGAGGAATGGAAAAAAAACTAACAGAAAAAAAAGAAAGCAGGAAAAGAAAGACTGAAGAGGACATTTTAACACTTCCTTTGTCATCAAAGGAATAACGCTTCTATTGTCTGACTATACACTGGTGATAAATGATATCATTCCAAGTCTTCACAATACCAAACAAAATACTACACCAGAGATGAGCTTCGCAATCCTAATAAACCACCTTTTAGACATTCCTTTCCCAGCTTAGTGGCCTCAAAGTTAATGTAACTCTAATTTAAGATCTTTTGGGAACATAATAGCACCACTGAAATGGAAGAGAGAAAGCTCATCTTGACTCTGATCTCCCACACTTCTCACTAACAGGGAAGGTGGCCATGTAGGAAACACTGTCCCCATGAAGAACAGCCATAGGTATGACCACAGAGGTACAGAGTTAAATCTTACTGGGAGAGCTGTTATTGTTGGTATTGCAGTATCAGTATGCAATAAAAAAGATGATAGTCATTCAAATAAGGGGGACAGCTTTCAAACACCGTTATTTCCAAAGTCATCTGGCTTCATTCAATCTTCCTTGATACTTGCAGTTGCAAGGAAAAGAACTTATTTGCTTGCATAAACTCCTAGTAGACCTTTTGTGATGAGAACACTATTTCCAAGCAAACTTGACAAGACATAGCCTACTTCAGTTCCTGATAATAGCCCAACCTAGGGCATTAATTCTGTAGCACAGTATTTTCTACATCATTTCATCAGGAGCCTAATAAAACAACGTGAGATATCAGGCTGGCTACAGAAGTACTACAGGTTATCTGAAGAAAGATATTCCACCTGCCACTATACCCTAGCATCTGCCTGCTCTCTCTTACCTGCCAGTCCATCTCCCCTTCTATGAGTGTGACAACCAGGGAAAGGAGAAGAATTTACCTTGTTTCTTTCCACAGGAGCAGCTCTTGCAGCCTTAACTCTTCCAAAAGTTCATATTCCCCAGCTCTCACTCTCCTAAATCAGCAGCATCTCTTTGTTGTAAAACCACTGCTCCTTCTCACCAGAAGAGTCCAAATAAGTCTTCCACCCGCTCACCCCTCTCCCTGCTCACTCAAGCTCTCCTGTCACCCTTTCTGTAGATTGATCTATGCAGTTAACCAGGGTCTTTAACATTTTCATAATCAGAGTTTTGGGGAAGTTTACCCCACCCTGAAAAGGCAATGGATCAGTTTGTGGGCCTATTTGGTTTTCTTACATTTCATTGTTTTAAAGAGCAGCATTAGGACTGGAGTTACAAAAATACTTAAACATATGCTAATCTAAAAAAGATTAGTCATTTGTCTTCACATAAGAGTAAGTTTGGTTTGTGGGGGGTGTTTTTTCTTTCTTTTTAATCTCTTAAATTTCACAGAAAGCTATGCTTTAACTCCTGACTTTTCAGTGCAACAACTTCATTCCAGAACATGAAGTTATTTTCTCAGCAGCAATGTAAATATTTTTCATTAAATTGCTTAGTGAAATCATGAGGAAGGAAAACATGGAAACTTAAAAAAAACCACATTAGCACATCAAAGCACTCTGAATTCCCACCAATCATTTTACAATTTTTTTTTTTGTACACAATATTGGAAAAGTTTGAAACTGTTCATTTGTGAATTCTCTATTAAACCATCTATAATTTAAAGCACAGAAAGTGAATGTATGCCCCCTATATGCGGCTGAGTTGCGTAGCACACCTAATTGGATGAATCAACAACTGCAGGGAAGCATGCTGAATCTCTTCAGTGTACTTACTCTGGATTAAACAGCACTTTACTATTAAACCACAAAATATGTCTCAGAACTGACTCTCCTTGGACAAGCTGTGGCCCGAACTGACCCGATTGTGATTTTCCAAGCCCTTCCCAGCCCTCATTTCCATACAGCTTCTCTACATTTACGGTAAGTATGATGTGTATCAGTAAGCTGAAGGGGCCTTACCAATTGTGGTCCTTTTGTGATCAGTTTGTTTAATGATGCCGCCTTATGTGTTCTATCTCCTATTGCCTCTTTCTTTCTGTAAAAGAGATGTTAGTAGTTTGTTGCACTTCATCTTACTGAATGTGAAATATTACAGATTTTTGGAGAACTGCAAAACTATCTAGCAAATTCCTGTAATGATGACACACAACTAACTCTTCCTAGGCCCTGTAAAATCCTCTCAACCGGACTTTATATCTTAGAATATGCTACTGTGACTCAACTGAAAAGTATATTGATGTAATATATTCAGGACATAGATAGCATTTCATGATATTGAGCAATACTAAAAGGTTTTAAAAGCTATTTCATAGCAGTGAAAGTCTTAATAGGAGCCAGTGAAAAGCTTATTTCAGAAGCTAGATTTTGAAAGATCTGGTGAGACCCCACCCAGAGTACTGTGTTCAGCTCCGGGGTCCTCAGTACAGAAAAGACATGGACCTGTTCGAGCGGATCCAGAGGAGGGCCACAAAAGAGATCAGAGGGATGGAACACCTCTCCCCTCTCCTATGGAGAAAGGCTGAGAGAGTTGGGCTTGTTCAACCTGGAGAAGAGAAGGCTCTGGGGACACCTTATTGCGACCTTTCAGTACTTAAAGGGGTCTTATAAGAAAGATGGGGACAAACTTTTTAGTAGTGCCTGTTGTGATAGGACAAGGGGTAATGGTTTTAAACTAAAAGAGGGTAGATTTAGACTAGATATAAGGAAGAAATTTTTTACAGTGAGGGTGGTGAAACACTGGAACAGGTTGCCCAGAGAGGTGGTAGATGCCCCATCCCTGGAAACATTCAAGGTCAGGTTGGATGGGGCTCTGAGCAACCTGATCTAGTTGAAGATGGCCCTGTTCATTGCAGGGGGGTTGGACTAGATGACCTTTCAAGGACTTTTCCAACCCAAACTATTCTATTCTAAATGCTCTATGCTGTTTGGGCATATACTTCTAGCACTTTCTAAATAAAATTCTTATAACATATAAATCTAATCTACAGTTTATTAATTAAATTCTTCTATAAACATATTCTATATTTCATATCCTTGCAGAAATTTTACCTTTAGAAAAGTTTAGATATATTTAAGACACATTTATTGATACCAAAATTACAGAGTAAAATTTGTATTTGTCACTGGAGATGAGCTGTGTACATGCCCCTGAAGTCAGACTGAAATGTATTTAATGCCTTGGATGCACAGAAAAAAATGTAAAAATAAACTTAGATTCAGTTGAGGAGAGGTTTTTTAATTCATTGGATCAGTGACAGTCAAAATGGCAATGATAGACTATATTGGGAATTATTTGGAAAGGAACAAAACAGAAACAGAATATAATTCTGATGGGTAAATACATGGTGAGCCTACATCACTAATTCACTATGTAGTTCTCATCCCTCCTGGTAATTAGAAAAGAACAAATTAACCAAATCAAGAAAGAGAAACAGAGGATATTTAGCTATATGAAACAACATCCATTAATATGCAATAGACTGAGATTTTTAGCTTGGAAAAGAAAAAAGAAGACAGATATGATAGAAGTCTGCAAAATCTTGAGCGGTATGCAGGAGGTAAAGAGGGAACAACTATCATACAGAGATATAATATCTGCCCTTCCTCCCAGCAAAAGTACTTGTGAGAAGCCAGTAAAATTATCAGGCAAAAGATTTAAATTGAAGCAAAAGAGAAGTACTTTTAATAACACACTAATGGTAGAACTCACTGCATGAGCAGACTTTGGAAACCAAACGTGTAAATGGGATTAAAAGGGATTAGACAACTGGATGGAAAACAGACCCATTCATGTCTATTAAACTTTCTGGTCTGCATGTAATCTCTGGCTCAGGAAGTCCCTAAATCACTGACTGCCAAAAGCTGGAAGTATATAACCAGAGAAAGGATTACTCTACACATGCCTGATGTCTTCTACTCTTTCCCTAAGCAGCTGCTACTGGCGTCTACCAGAGATGGGTTGCTGAGCTAGCTGAACTTTTGGTCTCATCCACTATGGCAGGTCTTGTATATCTCAGTCTCATAGCCCTAAATGTTGACATATGAATTAATTCTACTTATTTAACCTGCTCTTGAACTTACAGGAGAGCATTAAAATAGCTTGTGTTCCCACATAATAAAAATTCTAGTTCTCACAAAACTTAAGCTTAGTGTTCAAGCTTTGACTTTCCAGGAATATGAGGCCAATGCTCAAAGTCAGTGTCCATATAGATGTACAAGTTACCAAAATTTAAATCCTGAATTATGAAAATCAATTGGGAAAAAACCAAGCAAACAAACAAAAAGCTGGTGTCACTTTGTTCTTCACAAGCAAAAGTTCTTGGTGTAAATGGTCCTTCAGCACTCAACCTGAGGCCCAGCTGTGAAAGAAGCTGCTTGCAGATAGTACAAAATTGCCTCAGTTTAATCCAAGTTCTGCAACCTTTGTTGTTTTTTTTTTCTTCCTATGAGGACATACTATTTTAAAATATCTGCTATATACACTTCGTAGCATTTACTTGTAAGAGATTATTCTGCAATGTGCTGTTAAAACAAAAAAAGGAAAGGGAAACAGAGTGTTCCTATTAAAATACTGCCAGCCCATCTGGTCAAACTTAATGTGTGTTCAGCCATAAGGTGAGCTACAGATTTGAGGTGTTTGATCTCAACTTGAAGGCATGGCTCTGTAGTCTTGGCTATAACCATTTACTTCTTGCTGTATTGGTTTAAATTAAGCTATAATCTTCTGAGGCAATTCTAACTTGTATAAGCCAACTTTAAAGTCTTATAAATTTCCACTTCTGATTTAACACTTGTTTATCTAAACCTTAGAGTTGGTCAGTAACATTCGGACAAAATATTCCCCCATCAAAATATATATGTATTCATCAAGATTAAAATTACTTCCTAACTTATGATGGTTGGGTATTATAAATTTCTGATGGATGCCTGGGTGTCAACATTATCAATGCTCTCTCAGCATTAATTGTGAACTGGCAGATGGGCTGAGAGGTATTCAGGACATGTACAGTTGGCATTCTTCAAGGCTGACGCTTTGCAGCTTGCAAGAGGACTGCTTAACACTAAACCAGCAGGGCTAGGGTGGATGATGTTTCCATGAGTGTTAAGGCTCACTTTATAGGCCAAGTGATAAGCTGCAGCAAAGCCAGCGACATTTTCTGCATCACTGTTTTCCAGTTTTCCCTCTATCTTTGAAATTTTTTTCCCCAAAGGTATTTGTGACTCTTCAGTTTTACCTTCAGGTATTTTCACTGCACTTGTCTTGACCATTAACAAACAGACGGAACTTTATTGCTTTGTCATGAGTGATTGTCTTACACTTTCGACCTAATGAATAACTTTCTGCAAGGGTTTTCCCCCAAAGCACTGCTGAAGCTTGTTGACTTTATCCAAAGCACTGTGCAGCTGCGCTCTAGCAGGGAAGAAGAGCTGTTGTTACTTGTTGGGGGTTGAGATGCTGGAACTCATGCAGGTAGTTGGCAAAGACCAGCATTTCTGAAGTATGCTGTTTAATGAGGGTAATGATGTGTTCCTTACACTGGGCTTCAAATACTTTTCCTATGCATTTGTGAACAGTGGGCTCTCAAAACAAAAGACACACATTCAGCATCAACTTAAAGCTCCTGCAGTTAGGTACCCAAGTGATTAAAAAGGCATTAAAAATAAGCAAAATACACATATGGAGGCTGACAAGTGCTAAGATATATCAAAATAACAGCATCTCATGAATATACTAGTAAAATTATTACATTTTGTTTTCAAGAACATTTGTGCTGATGAAAATCCTTCTATACATTGGATAACTAAATTTGTTGGCTTGTTTAAATATGCATTTATGGCACCTGTTTTCAACGTTCTTTGGCCAATACTTTTTTTTTTTTTTCTTATAGGGAAGTACAAGGGGCTGACAACTTTCAAATGCACTGAAGTTTAGAATTAAGTTGTTAAAAATGAATATATGACATGGTTGCATAAAAAATATCAGGACAAGCTGTTGGTCTTTGTCACACAACACAGGCAATCAGGTCTCAAGCTGCTGAAATAAATGAAAATTTCAGCCAGCTGTCAGGCTGTTAAACTAATTTTGACAGAATCAGGGATCAGGATAGCCACATAAGCAGGAGAAGGCCAGTGTTTGCCTAATCCCTGATGGCTGTAAACTTCATCTGCAGTTTGAGTCAAGCTAAGAGTCAGAAAGCATTTGCCTGGCCTCTGTAGACTGGCAGCAGGAAGAGACAAAGACTGCTTGGTGTGGTGTAACACTGAGTGTTGCTAAACATAGCACAAAAAATAGATATTTTTGTACTTCCTAAGGTGGGAGACTGAAGATGATACTGCAGGAGATCACGATCTAAGGGTGTGATGGGAAATTAAAAAGAGGGTGTCGTGGTTTAACCCCAGCCAGCAACTAAGCACCATGCAGCCGCTTCCCCCTTCCCCCTCCCAGTGGGGTGAGGAGGAGGAAAGAGGGAAAAAAAAGTAAAACTCGTGGGTTGAGATAACAACAGTTTAATAACTAAAGTAAAATATAATACTAACAATAGTAATAATGAAATACAATAATAATAATAGTAATGAAAAGGAATATAACAAAAAGGAGGGGGAGGAAGGGAAAAAAACCAAACAAACAACAACAAAAGAAAAAAAAACACCAGTGATGCACAATGCACAATGCAATTGCTCACCACCCGCTGACCGATGCCCAGTTAGCTCCCGAGCCACGATCTGCCCTCCCAGTTAACTCTCCCCAGTTTATATACTGGGCATGATGTCATATGGTATGGAATAGCTCTTTGGCCAGTTTGGGTCAGCTGTCCTGATGGTGTCCCCTCCCAGCTTCTTGTGCCCCTCCAGCCTTCTTGCTGGCTGGGCACGAGAAGCTGAGAAATCCTTGACTTAGTATAAACACTACTTAGCAACAACTGAAAACATCAGTGTGTTATCAACATTCTTTCCCTACTAAATCCAAAACACAGCACTATACCAGCTACTAGGAAGAAAATTAACTCTGTCCTAGCCGAAACCAGGACAGAGGGCTTTGTAAAATCCTAGGGATTGTCATTCTTTTATTCAGCCCCATTGATGAATATCATTCTTTGTCAAGTTTAGAAGCATCATCTGTCACGCTCTGTTGGTGTTAAAGTGACCTTTGAGCTGGAAGTGTTTAAGTCATCAGTACATATGTTTGGGCCCTACAGAATTAGGTCTTTACTGGACAGAGTTCTTTAATATTTAGATGTGTCTTCAGAAAAAGGATCAGGGGAAGACCATAGCAAGAAAGTTACTGAACCCATTATGTTTAATTTGCCTCAGAAAGATTAGCAGCCAGAAGTCTTGGTGACCTGATGTCTGCAGAATGGTACTTTTTATTTAAGAAACATGAGACTTGAAAAAACACACAATCCCCTTTGTTAGTATTTGTCCAATCTCAAGTAAAATACATTCAACATTCAAATTCCCATTTGATTATATTACAGCTTTAAAAATCCTCCTTTTTCCAATGTTTCCTATTTTGTCCATAGCCCCCAGTCTGGGGGCATCACATTACACAGTATGTCATGACTGTATTATCCACCAGTTCAAACCTGAGCATTTTTTTCTTACCTCTTTTGTGCTAGAGAACTTTTGAAAAAATTTGTAAATTAATGGTGCTATAATAGTAAGAGGCAGAATGTGGCAGCTATCAGCAGCTTAGGGAGTTAATCTCTGTCTTTTTTTAAAGCATGTTGCTACCTTGTACAGTTATGAACATGTATATTACAATGGAAGTACAACACGATAAAATAGTTTTCTGAATCTGTAGAAAGTACTGGTATGACTAAGGAAGGGATGTGCAGTTCATTGTACTTTCAATGCTTGCTGAGTCTGGAAGTCAATGTCAAAATTGAAAATGTTAGCGTAGTTTTCTAAGCAGAAAGAAGAGGTATAGTAATCAGTTAATATCACAAGATCAGGACATACTGGCTTTGGCTGTATGATGATTCCCTAGATTTTACAGATCTTTAAAGGGCAAATTACAACATATTTTTGAGTCTGTGATAAGCAGAACTTGCCTGGTAAAGCTTGTTTCAATAAAACTTTTGCTTTAAAATACTTGAAAATGTTTAGATGTAAGGCATCAATCCAACATAGGAAAGAAATTAAATAGGATGCCCACCAAGTAACTTAACAATTTAGAAATTTACTTGTTCACAGATTTTACAATAGGATCTGTTGATTTTGAGGTCATTAGATTTATGGTGCTCTGGAAAAAAAGAGGGAAATCTACAGCTTTTGTGAGAAGTAATGTGAAAATCTCTTTGCATTTAAGTGTCCAAGCTACTAGTGCTGTGGCACTTGGAGCACCAGTGGCGTGATCCTGCAAACAGCTGTAGTTGCAGCAAGAGTCTGAGCTATCTCTCCCTAGCTCCAGAATCTCTGGCTGAACTCCCTGACATTAAATAGTTCTTCAGTGACACAAATAAAGTGAAATGGAAAGTGCTTGAGTGGAGGATGAAATGCCTTCAGGAACACAGAGATTAAGCACACTCCTTATTAACTCAGGTCTTGCTGAGGTTGAAAATCTTCATCTTTACCTCCCGGTAAAAAGAGACAAAGTATTTTATTTGTCCGAACAAGTTTAATAACATCCTGGTTTTGCAACACTGTGCCCAAAAACAGCTCAGCAAAGGCAAACAATGCTTCCAAGTGAGTTTTTCCTTCTTCAACCCCATCTGGCCCTGCTCTTGGAGATCTCAAACCTACCACAGTGGTTTATAGTCTAGCAGGGAATGAAGTTAATATGTGACTGGGTTCAATTTCAAGGTTGCTTCTCCAGGGTATCAACATACCTAAATGTGCAAAAAAATAGATAACAGGTTTATTTACATTGTCAAAGAAATAATTTTGAATCACTGAGCTTCCAATGTCACCCCTACACCAGATGTTTGGACTTCAGATGTAAAAAAAAAAAATACTTGATCTACTAATTCTTGACATTGTACTTCCCTGCCTCACAGAGGAGTTGCAAGGGTCAATTGCTTCATTGATTAGGAATCTCTCAAACACAATGATCATAGTTAGCCAGGTAGGACCTAATTATGAAAGCCCTCCTCAGGAAAAAGTCTCACTAACAAAATATGTGACTATTCCCCAAGCAAGCATTATAGAATTTAGCTTTGAGACTATATCTACCACAGCATTCCTATAAGTACTATGTGCTGTGCAGTATGGTATAAGTACTATGTACTAGGCAGCACATATTATGTGTTGTTTTCTGACAAGGCATTTTCTGATTTGTGGAAATTGGAGGGAGCATTGATAATGACAGTGGATATTTGTATCAGCCAATCTGAAAAAGCAAGCAGCAAATGTCTAGCTCTTATTTTTCTTGCTCTTAAAGATCTTCATGGTATTGTTGGATTACTTCCACAGTCTCTTTGGATTTTACAGAAAGAGATAGTGTGGTGGTTTGCAGTGAAAATTATTCATGTTAAACTAATGCTCCTTATAGGTCTCTTATCTACTCTCCAGACAAGAATTTAAGGGACGTTCATGTGACTGAATTATGTCAGAACATACAGAACATTGATAAGGGTAGGCAGAACTCAAGCTAACACACAGATCCATCATACACATAAAGTACTCAAGTTGCATGTGTACTCTGGTCACTGGCAGGGAACTCCACACAACAGAGTCCAGCTGCCCCAACGGGACTGCTGCATGCTCGGGAACTCCAGGTGGATGAATGACAGTGGGTCTTGCTAATGCTAGTTGATTGATCTTTAATGCTGTGCATCACTCTGGTAGCTCTGGTCCTGGTTTCTGAGTCTCCCAGTGAGCAGGAATGTTGAAGATATTGACATGTCTTGACAAGACAACCTTTTTGTTAAATTCTTCTGTTCTTTACTCTCTTACCTTCTTGAGCTCTCTTTGACCAGCATGTTTGGAAGCCTGGCCTCTTCTGACAGTAAATGTTATGGGATTAAACTAATTTGAGGAATTATTTTTCTGTCTCCCTTTATTCCCTCCCTGAATGCATTGTGTTGGGAATATAGTGTCCCAGAACAAAGAGAGGAATACCTCCATACCCAAAGTATGATGTAAAATATACATAAATTGTCCTGTACTGGTCTTCTTGCAACTTTTGATCTGAACTGCATGCAGATAATGTTCTGCTTGTATGTTTTCAGCATGTCCTAAATCATATCAGGGAAATGCTAAACCAATCAGGCATAAAGATTACCCTCTCATAGAGATTCCCAGTCACTTCAGCTCTTGAAGTATTCTTTTTTTACTACACTTGGTTTAGTCTCCCTAGGGTAGAAGGGCCTTTTTGCTTTAAGAACAATGATCCTGTAGACAAACCCAACAGATTTTACAGGAACACAGTGTACACGCAATATAAAAAAGTGAGGCAGACAAAAATAGACTCTAAATTGGGAAGCATTTCTGACCATTGCACAACCTTCTAGCATAAAGGGGGAACATTTGATGACATATTTGCCCTCTGTGCAATATGAAAGTTTCCTATGAACTCAGAGGAAAACAGCATGGGATTGGTACTTGGAAATCAGATTATGCTAGCTTGAACAAGGTCTTAAGTAAATGCTTCACTTAGGGCACGCAGTTAAAATTTCTCTAGACCCAACTATGTGCTCAAATGCTTTGCTGAATCAGGTTCACAGGGAAATGAAAAGAGTCTATTCTTCCTTTTCCTGCTCTAGAGAAGTCTGAGAGAAGGTATTCTAGGAGAAATGCAGTTCAATAGAAAACTAATTAATGTTTATACTTGCTAATATTTCTTTCAGGTTTCTGAACAACAAAATCCTGTGATTTGTGAAAACTTGTAAGCAAATCAAGGTATTTCCTCCTTGGAACACAGAGTATAGAATACCTTTTGATTTTTTAATATTTTGGAAAATTATTTAAAAGTTATTTAAACTTTGATTTCTTTCATTTCTACCATAGTACATAGGGAACGATGTTCGATTGCCAGTCAGAGTGACCATTAAACTGCCTGTCAAATAGGAAACAGGTTTGCCACGTTACTATGTCTTCTTTTTGAGTGAAAAATAGTCAGTTATATATGTGGGAAGGAATATGTTTTGTCTGTGTAATTTTAGTTTCCCTAAAGTGTTTCAAAGACTGAGTCAATTTGGTGCAGTTCCAACCCAAATGCTCAAACTCCAAGGGGTTTTATTGGCAGTTTCCCTTTTTTTTCTACTCTAACATGGGGAACAAAATACTGAAGTAGTCTGCAGATCTTAAGAGCTGGCACTGAAACTCGGTTTTTTGAGATTAAAAAATGAGGTTTGAGGTTTTTAATAAGAGCTCTTTAAGAGTGTACTGCAAAAGTATACTGCAAGACTCATTCAGGGAGAGACTGCAATGGCTGAGGGGATGACACCTGATCCTGACCCATGTTCCTGGCCTGACCTCGGACGTGCCTCATCATACCACACCCGCCTGGCGGTTCGGGCTCTGGGTTGACCCTGCTGCCCTCCCTCTGTGTCCATCATTGGTGTTTGAAAGAAGCCATCCATCTCTGTTACATCAGGCCATTGCTCTCTGACAGACCTTGCTGCAAAGGAGGTCATGGTCATTTGTAAAGCCTCTGTGCAAAATGTGCCATTAAGACTGAGGAAACACCTTTCTTTTCTCTGTCCACACCTTCTTTTCTATTTCACTGCATCTGCATTACTGAGGCATTTGCCTGTTTCTAGCCTCTTTCCTCCCCATGCCGTTGGCTTTCGATACACGTCAAAGAAACGGTATCAGTAGTATCACGCTGCTGGTTTTGCTGAGGACAGACCCTGTGCTCTTATCTTTCTGTCTCCCTCACCTGATTTTTATGCCTGTTACTGCCCATGCTCCTCAGCCCCACGGGTAATCTGACAGCAGCAAGTGGAGGTAATATGCCTATTTAAGCTCCTTTTGAAAACTTGAGAAAGCAAAGTGTTTATAACTTTCTTCACTCAGCTGAGTTCAGACACTTGCTGTAAAACGAATAGCTGGTGTCAGAGCTAAAAATAACTGCACTTTTTTAAATTAGCATGTCCCATCTTGACATTATTCATTTCTACCGTGTATTACATTTTGTCTGAGAGATAACCACCTTTATTATGATACAACGGCATTCAGGTGGTGTCATTTTTTACTCTTTTTTTTTTTCTCTTGGATCTCCCTGCCACCATACAGAGGTTTCATTACTCTTTAACCCAACAAGAATATATATATACACACACATGTGTATATATACATATAGTCGCAAAAAGAAATGCAGTTTTCGTATTGTTAAACAATATCCATAGTAAAAAAAAAAGAAAGCTTCACAAAATTCTCTAGCTTCACCCTCAGTAATAACTTAAAATGAATGTGATTTCATAGCCTTCACAGAGACATGCGAGAGATGAGGCGCTTGTTCCTCTGCTTGCATGAGCTCAGACATGTGGATGGGTGGGAGTATTAAACTGAACAAACAATGCTCCCAGCTGGGAGAAAATGTAGGGGGAGGGAGGACGGGAAAAGACAAAATGGAAGGTGTTCTGGCTCTCTTTCTCTACTGCCACTTGTACTAAGGAAGATAAGGACAGTGTGAAGAAGAAGATCAAAACAAATAGAGCCAGTCCTAAAAGGTACTCAGCATCTTAACTTCCACTGAAATCAGTATGAACCGTGTATCACCTCACTTTAACAGAACTGGGATTTATCCCCTCTCATGTCAGAGCAGGGGGAAACTTCTTCCACTGCAGTTCATTTCTGGGTCTGTTCCTGGGGTGGTGGGAGTCCAGTCTGGCCACCATGACCTATTCCAGAATAAGCCACGGGGGCAGGAGGGGGGGTGTTGCTAGTGGCAGGATCTATCCCAGAAGTTACAATTGAGTCACCCTCTTTCTTTACTAGTATTTTGTTTTCACAAACGTTGCAGCATATCAGTGCCCTCTAATTAACACATACTTCTTTTTCTTTCTAGACTGATAATCAGATGTTGGCATGACCATCTTTGTATTAGTTTTCTCTCACCAATATACTGTGAAACTATAGAGGAAACAGTGCCTTAGATCACAAATACGCATCGAAATAATAGAACTACAAAAGAGTCTAAGATGTTTTGGTTTATTTGTATTTCTCCAGATAAGCTTAGAAAATGTTAATACAAACTTTCTCATCTTCAGGACAGCAATAACGTCCATTCTGAAGGACCTTCCTTTTTATTTTCAGATACAATTGGCTGGTTCACTGACTTGTGAAGTACGCATGTCTAAATGCTGCATTTTGATTTTGACCTATCTTCATTTGTATTAAATGATAAATATAAAACAATCAGAACGTAATAAAAGGTTTCAAAATAAAAAAAATACAAAACATTTAGATAATGATGTAACTGTATAAAGAAATGAAACATGGAACTAGTGAAATTTTTTCCTATTATCTTTGGTGACTAAGTATTTTATTTGCCTGAATTGCTATAGATGTTCTTAAGCATAGAATTATCCAGTCTTCAAAAAAAAATCTGTCAACATATTTCTGTTCTATTTTGGTACTTCTATTGACTTTTCCTATAGTATATTAGCACTATTAATTTATTCACTAAGTGATCTAACTAAGATTTGTCATAAGTGATTCTCTCTCATTCTCTGTATTTCTTGCTCAAGATATAGATACTCTTTTTCATAAATAGATGCATACAGGTATAACCTCCAAAACACAGATAAATAGATGTTAAAGGTTTAGAGAAAAATAAACAAGAGTGTGCTTTGGATAGCACCTCAAAATTTTTGATGGTTGTCTGTTCTTGTATTTGCTCAGGCCACCATCATTCAAAGTAAGCCCTAAAGGACTAACCTCTTTGAAGAAGCTCCTCTTCATGCTCATGAACTGTATCCTTCTTGGACTCAGTATTAACCTAATATTCAGCTTGATGCTCTTCATCCAGGAACCAATCTTGCCTGAGCAATCAATCATTTTGGCAGTAAAACACAGAAGAGTTCATCCCTACACTGTTCACACCAGAATCCATGCAATCACCAGTTTCTTCAATCAATGAGCAAAGATGTTGGCAGGGCTATTGTAAGAACAGATGCTTTTGAGAGTTCTTAAGCAAAGGCCCTAGTGACAGAGATATAACTTCCCGTCACTAGTTATGAATGTATTTCTGTGTGGATAGCTTAAACCGTCTAGCGTCCATGTCTGGAAATTCAACACTTCTCCCAAATGGGACCACAGTATCACTGAGATGATAATGTTAAACACTGTAAAAAGAGATCAGGGTTAAGCAAAAGGAAGCTAACCCTCCATCCGCTGGCAGTTAGTGACCATCCTTCAGTGCCTGTAAGCCTGTTATCACAGTACAGCCTGGCCAGCTTGTGACAAGGTTTGGGTCCTAGCCTAAATATTCTGTCACCAACCCCCTTTTGTGCTCCAAATCATATGTAAGCTTTTGTTTCTTGCTCATTTTACAGCGGATTTGCACAATTGGAAGAAAGGCACATTATGTCATTAAATCTGCTGTTCTGCCCTACTCTTAGCCCTGCTCTTCACTGTAGCCATTAGGCTGAAACTCACTGTTCACCCTTGTCTGCTATGGAACTAAGTATCCCAATTTTACCCCAAACCAAAATCATTCCAGCAGCCAAAAACTGCACAGCATCTGGGCTTGGAGCTATTCCAGGAGTCGTCTTTATGATTTATTATACCACAGTGCCTTCTTAATGCTGCAGCTCAGGAATGAAATGAGTGAAGCAGCTGGACCAGTGACAAGTATAAAAAACCTTATACCATCATCCCTGACCCTTTTAGAGCAAGGGATAGGTAAGTAAAGAGTATATAAGTAAGCATACCTGCACTGCTATAGGAGCATGAGTAAGTGCAGAATGCCAGGAGCTCACCATTGGCAGAATAACCTCATTTCTTTTTCTCCTTGGAAATTTTTACATTCACACTTATTCTTTTCCAAAACCTTTTTGTCCTTAATTGCTAAAACTAAATTTGGCTGTAAAATCAATTTAGCTGAAACTGTGTACTCATACGTCTACAGCATTCTGCTGAGTAATGCAGTAATCATGGTAGAACTTAAAGAAATTTGGAGATGAGTTTCCTGTCATATAGAGCCAGATAATTTTTGTGAACGTGCTGCTATTGGAAGGACTTATCATAACTGCCCCCTTTTGCTTATATTCCTCTGTAAAAATCACTGAAAGGAAAGAAGAGGAAGGAGGAAAGAAGAAAGAGGAAAGGTGAAGGGGGGAAAGGAGGAGGGAGAAGGAAAAAGAAAAAGGGAAAAAGTGAAAGAAAAGGGGTAAAGAAAAAATATTACATGATTCAGCTCTAAAAATTTTAAGGAGATCTTTGGTTGTATTTAGGAAAATCCAAAGATACTACTTCTGCTTGTAAAAATCTACAAACTATAGATCAGGAACTGGAAAGACGGAATGGAGGAAGCTCATATGCAAGATACAAGGTGAACTATCAGTATCCCCCAGTATCGTACAGCCATTCTTATATTTAGGCACATATGTGTAAATTGAGATTTTCCCTTTAATATATATTTATAAAATTTAATGGATAGATAATTGCAGCCTCCCAGTTTTCTAACAATGATACCCTTTGCCTATTAGATCTCTTTTCCATCAATGAGTAAATGTGTTAGAACTTGTAGAGTAATATAGCATTTAGCATGAAGAAAAATTTCACAATTTGGCTTTAAAGAGGCACTAGATCCTAAAGTCTGATTCCAAGATATCTAAATCTACATAAACTTAATTCACAAAGTAATAGATGATACATAAGTTTAAGTGTAGGCTTAAGTCTGTTTCTAAGTGCACAGGAACAAGATTCCGTTCTGTAAAATATTTTACTGGAATTTCTGGAGAATAGCACTGGTAGTGACATGGAAAACAATAGGTAGCCACTTGATGCAAGAAGGATATAAAAATCTGACCCATTCAATTTTGCATCAACTCAACTGCTAGAAAATGTTGTTCTTTTGTTCCTTAAACTCTAAAAGGGGCAGCTTTCCTGACTGTGATGGTCTTGATTACCATCACTTTCTGTTTATATAAATTAATCTCAGACTTAAAGCTATGCTGAAAATTTCTTGTCAGTTTTGGTATTCACTATTTTATTCTGACTTGCAAGATATTGTCTCAGATTGTCCATGCCTGCTGAAGACTGTTTCAACCTAAAATAGAGAATATTGCCTCACTTATCTGGTCAGTGAAGATCTCTAGCAGATGATGTCTGAGGTTGTCACCTAACTCTAAAATGGTACTTAGACCTTTTTATTTAAAATATGCATTATTATTAGCCTCATTCTGCCTTGTTTTTCTGCTGGAGATAGAATGTCAAAGCCAAATGTAAGCCAGAAATACTTCCCTGTGGATGTAGACACATATTGGAAATGAGCTGGGAAACTGCAGGAAACAAATGAAAGGGAAATAAATGACAGCAGCTTCTTGTAACATCCTTGTTTGTTGTTACAAGGCAGAAGAACATGCTTGGTTTAACTCATGTAAAGAACAGTCTGCATAAGGAGTAGAAGTAGAGCTGGTCTGACAGCAAAAGAAACCTTGATTTTATAAAGGAATACAAACATGGTTTGCTAAACTGAACACACTGACCAGATATAACATATTCTCACTGAAAATGTCTTTCATTTTTTTGTACACCGCAACCTTCTCGGTCAGGAACTTTTGATAGAAATGCAATATACTGTGGATTTTGCTTTCTGCTTTATTAATCCCAAGTGCCTTTAGTATGTAAAATCTATTCTATTTTCAGCTGTTGGACAAAAATACATCATATTCAGTAAAAGAAATTTGAAACTCATTAGATTTTTCAACCACTGTACTGGCTGATGTCCTCTCCCCCTTTGTTTCTCCAGGGAAACTGTTCTGATTTTTCAGTGCTCAGCTTACACGCTAGTCCATTCCCAACAGAGCTTTTTATTTTCAAATAGAACGTAATGTGGAAATCCACAAGCTACCTCCTAAAGTCCCAGAGCTGTGCTATGATGAGACTTCACCTCAGCAAATGAAAAAGGCCTTGTTAGGCCAACTGTACACAGGCTTGTTTCTAGTGTACTGCTTCTGATTTTGGAGCCTGGAAGTTAGGCATTGCTGTGACCAGTGCTGGTAAGCTAATGCCCTTCTTTGGATCAAGTCTGTAACTGCCTAGTAAATATTCTGAAGATTAGACACTCATATAATGGAGCTGAGATGTTTGACACCACATCACATCATGCTTTATATGGAAAGTCTGGAAACTAAAAACAGGAGATCTCAAGGGATCTTTACAAAGTAGGATAGCCAATTCAATGAGCTATGATTTTCAGTGGAGGCTGAGCTGTTCTTTTATTGGAATAAGATGTGGGTCACAAAGATTTCGCAAAGTATGTTTAATTCTTGCTAGAGGCATTGCTAAACTTATCAATAAATAAGGGATATGACAATTTTACTACCTGGGTGTCCTTAGGAAGTCTCATGGAGCAATTAACTCTACTCTCTTGCAAGCAATTTGACACAGTTCTAGTTTGCACACATCATAAAGAAAAAGCAAAGATACTTACCAGCTACGACATCTGATATGCCATATCATATAAGACTTGCCTTAGCAAATTATTCAAGGGATATTAACTTTAAACATCTTTTCTACTGAATGTCCAAATAAATTTAATGTTATCAAGGTGATTAATTCACTCTCAACAATAGCCATAAATGAATTCAAAGGCACTTCTATCAATTCCGATAAAAAGAGTAGAAGGCCAGAAGAAATGTTGTTAGTAATACTGAATTACCATCTTGGAATCAGCAACAAAATGTAGGATAGAATATACATGTACTGTTTTTCACATTGTCATTTCATAGCTTATGAGTGACTTGAATTTAGAGAACTTTTCAAGTTGGTAATTCTGGAATCCATCTTCTAAAAATAAACATTATCAGCTGTTATCGGATCAGTTTCTAAACCATTTCAATAACATTTTAATAGGACCCATGGCTGTATCACAGTACAGAGCACCGGAAAAGATGATTAATTACAAAATGTTCCGAGTTGCTGTTGACTACAGTTTTCACTTTGTTTGATACTTTATATTTTTAAAAGGTCGTTTTTGTTCATAACATATGAGATAATTTTTAGTTACTGTGTCGACACCATTTGATGTTGGTTTCAGGATTTTCTGACCCTCTATATTCCTCTCAGTGTCTCAGATCTGTCACTGAAGTCACTGAGCACTGCTCTACCCCTAGGATAGAAGATAATTCTAGGCGCTAGACCCATTAGGAAGCTCTACAAGCAATCTTTACTCACAGACTGTCAGGGATAGATTCAAACAACAAAACACCCAACAGACGTACTGCACAAGGCCGAGAATGTCAGGTAAAGGCTTCTGAATGTAAAGCCATAGCACTGACAGTCCATTCTCCTTACCCAGCACGTGAGTCTAGAATATGTGCCAGTGCTGTCACCCATATTGAAAAGCTAAGGCTTTGTCAACAAAGCTCCTCTGCTTCACTCACACAAGCATAGGATGCCTTTGGTCAGAAATGCTGCACTTTGCACCCAGCTTCCTGATGGTAGAAAGTCTGGACTTTTATGTGTGTGTTGGGTTTGTGTAGCAGGGGGAGGGGCTACAGGGGTGGCTCCTGTGAGAAGCTGCTAGAAGCCTCCCTGGCTCCAAGTCGGACCCGCATCTGGCCAAGGCCGAGCCCATCAGCGACGGTGGTAGCACCTCTGTGATAACGTATTTAAGAAGGGGAAAAAGACTGCTGAGGTAGAGAAGGAAGAAGAAGAAGAGCTACAACAAAGAGAGGAGTGGGATGTGAGAGAAACAAACAGCCGTGCAGATACCAAGGTCAGTGAAGAAGAAGAGGGAAGAGGTGCGCCGGAGCAGAGATTCCCCTGCAGCCCATGGTGAGAGGGCAGGCTGTCCCCCTGCAGCCCATGGAGGTTAACGGTGGAGCAGAGATTCCCCTGCAGCCCATGGAGGACCCCACGCCGGAGCAGGTGGCTGAGCCCAGAGAAGGCTGTGACTCCATGGGAAAGCCCACGCTGGAGCTGTTTGTGAAGGACTGCAGCCTGTGGAAAGGACTCGCATTGGAGAAACTCATGGAGGGCTGACCCCTGTGAGAGGGACCCCACGCTGGAGCAGGGGAAGAGTGTGAGGAGTCCTCCCCCTGAGGAGGAAGGAGCAGCAGAAACAGCATGGGATGAACTGACCGCAACCCCCGTTCCTGTCCCCCTGTGCCACTGGAGGGGAGGAGGTAGAGGAATCGGGAACAAAACTGAGCCTGGGAAGAAGGGAGGGGGGTGGGGAGGGTATGTTTTTAAGATATTGTTTAAGATAGTGTTCTATTTCTCGTTATCCTACTCTGATTTGATTGGTAACAAATTAGATTGATTTATTTTTCCCCAAGTCGAGTCTGTTTTGCCTGTGACCATAATTGGTGAGTGATCCCTCCCTGTCCTTGTCGCAACTCGCGAGCCCTTTTGTTGTATTTTCTCCTCCTCATCCCACCAGGGGGGAGGAATGAGCGAGCAGCTGAGTGGTGCTTTGTTGCCGGCTGGGCCTAAACCACGACAATGTGTTCTGGCTGTGATTCCTGAGGTACTTTTGAAGGGAAAACAAACTGCATCTTTAAGATTTAGACTATTTGGTTATTACAAGAGACAAACAGATGGATAAAAAAAAAGTTCCAAAACTATGATTTTTTTTGACATTCTGTGGCAAAATTTGAAACAGGTGGTAATATTTAAGCAGGCACCAACAATCAATCAGCAATAGTTGAAGGGGGGAGTGGGCTGCATTAGAAACAGTGGCTTTGTTTCTATTTACATTCAAGTTGTGTAGAGAGAGCTTACCACAACAGGACTGTAGTTCATAACTCTGGACAGTACACAAAGGATTCCTTTTAACTAACCTTACTTATTTTAATGTCAGACATCCAGGCTAAGCAAGTCATACAGGTTCCAAGGCAGAGGATGAGTTGTTCCATCATAAAATGTTTCCTCTGACTGCCATAAGTATTATAGTGTGATAATAATGTAATTAGTATTGCAATAATTGTTGCTATTGCTATTAATAGCAATACAAGCACAGTATCAAGGATCAAGCTATCTACTAATTTGGTGGAATACGTGCAATGCTTTCACATTGCTGAGAAATGAAAGAGAGAGAAAGAATCTAAATGTCTTTTTAAGTCAGCCATTGGTTCTTCCTGGTTGTAGTTTCTATCTGGATTTAACTTTATCCATTCACTCTGCTTTTCTAGGTATTTTCATGTGTAGAGCTACTGCAGCTTCTCAACACCTCTGGCAGGAAGAGAACATGGGGTTCCAACCTCCAACATTTTTCCTACCTTCTACCAGATATCATTCAAGAATTACACAGATATCTTTCAAGAATTCTGTTATTACTGGGAAAGCAGAACCTTTCTGAGAAGCTGCTGTCCATAGTAAGTGCTTTATTGCCTTTAGTAAGTGCAGTGAGTTTTTAAAGCTACTTTAAGTCCTGCTTAAGGTCATATTATCTGTCTTTCACACAAGGGGATGAGCTAGTGTCGTGGTTTAACCCCAGTCAGCAGCTAAGCACCACGCAGCTGCTCCCTCACTCCCCCCCTGCCCCACTCCCAGTGGGATGGGGAGGAGAATCGGGAAAGAAGGTAGAACTTGTGGGTTGAGATAAGAACCGTTTAATAACTAAAGTAAATACAATACTAACAATAATAATAATAATGAAATATAATAATAACAATAATAGCAATGAAAAGGAATATAGCAAAAAAAAAGAAGAGGGGAAAAAAAAAAAACAGTGAGGCACAATGCAGTTGCTCACCACCTGCTGACCGATGCCCCAGCAGTGATCTGCGCCTCCTGGCCAGCTCCCCCCTGTTTATATACTGGGCATGATGTTTCATGGTATGGAATATCCCTTTGGCTAGTTCAGGTCATCTGTCATGGCTATGCTCCCTCCCAGCTTCTTGCACACCTGCTTGCTGGCAGAGCATGGGAAACTGAAAAATCCTTGGCTTAAGATAAGCGCTACTTAGCAACAACTAAAACATCAGAGTGTTATCAACATTATTCTTACACTAAATCCAAAACCCAGCACTGTACCAGCTACTAAGAAGAGAGTTAACTCTGTCCCAGCCAAAACCAGGACAGCTAGTCAGCTCTTTTTGTCTATAACAGCAGTTGTTTATCTAATTACTGATATGTGGTGTAGGACACTCCCCAGAATCTACTTTTAACATAGAACAAAAGTAAAATAAGAGTCAAGACAAAAAAATATTTTCTTGGCTTACTGAATGTTATTTCCTGTTCTGAAAAACACACATGTGGCAGAATGAGTTATAAACAGCCTTACTTCAATTTTGTACACTCCTGTCCAGCCAAGCCATATAACTACAGCTCACTTTTTTTTCTGTGTACATAAGCTGTTGACACAAAAATATACTTTGCATAAAGACAGGGAAAGAAACATGAACATATACTCTTCCATTGTTCAATTATTTGTTTTGGTTGTCATTGTTTTACATAGACTGTTCAAACAGGTTTTAGAAAAAGGCTTGTTTGCCCCAGACATTTAAAGGCAAATGAAGAAACACAACAGGAAGAAGCCCACTTTTTAGTAGGCAAGATTTAGTTCAGCATACCGTGGATCTTTTACAAATATATTGAATATGTTAGTTGCTTGCTTGTCATTTTCCCTGCAAATATTATTGCTATACCTTACATCACCTACCATTTTCAGCATGTTCAACATTCCTCTGTTGCACCCCCAGAGTGCTCCCCAGCTAGCTGATCACCGACAGTCCAAAGTGCTGATGAGTATAATCACCAAACCTTGACTCATGCTCCATGAAGAGGGAGCTAGGTTTCTTCCTTTAAGGAGCCTGAAAATGAACATCTTTCTATCACAATTTGATCATGGAGTATGAAGGCCAGGTAGGATGTTATTTACCCTTTCCCTTAAAGTAGCCTTAATAGTTTGTTTGTGGGTTGCATAGAGAAGCTCTTCTGCTCTCATGCTTGATTGGACCAAGATCAATTTTCTAAGAAGTAAAAAGCATACTTAGTCATTAAACAAAAAGGAAAAGGGAACTGAGACAGAGCTACAACCTGCCTGCTATACAAAAAGCATGGGAATTGGCAATTCAGTAGAAGAATCTGGTTTTCTTTAAGGCTATTAAAAAAAAATAGCACTGGCTTCAGTGATAGCAGGTTCAAGACATGTCTCAGGTAAGACTCCAAGATAAAATGTGATGCTAAAAGAAGCTGGTCATCTGTCATGGGAAGCTGAGCTCTTTCCACTTCTGCGGGAGGTGGGAGAGTTTTGTTTCTCACAAGAGACACTTTGCACTCCCACAGGATGGGGAGCTAATTTAGAATTACTAGAAACCAAAAAAGCCAAATCCTTACAGATTTGGTGTTATGTGACTAGGTTATACCTTTTGATCAACACACAAAATGAGAACTGTTTGGGTTTTTAATAGATATTTTCTCAAATACATGTTTTTACAGTGCAAAGCACACTATTCACTGACACAGTAAGTCTGACAGCTGGGCAATTAGGTTGTGAATTTTGATTTTATTAGCTATGGCCCAAATTGACAGTTTTACCCAAGTATAAGTAAGAAGAATTCCATTTAATATTTTGAGTCTTTGTAGCAGGTCATCTACTGAATATGTTGCTGTAATAGAAAGAAATTTCTTAATTTAACTTTGAAGTGCTAGAAGCCGCTAATAGAGTCTTTACCTTTCTGTTGTATTATAACTCACGTGCATGCAGAAGGTTTTATCTGTCTCTGTTTCATAAATCTTATAGCAAAGTAATCTTACCTAAACAAAGGTGAGAATGAAATCACATAAAGACAGTAAAACAGAAGTCTCTTCGTTTTGTTTGACTTTCTTCCTGTAACTCCCTATACCTGTCTACCCGAATGACTGAATTCTCTGGGACAGGCAGCTTCCCCACCACCACTCCCAAGGTTGTTCTGGGCCTGCTGTAGAAATACAGCACCTTCTTTCCTAGTGCAGCAATCACAGCTTAGACTATGTTTCCTGTAAGTGTCCCGCTTTTGGCTTGATGTTTTTATGCCATGTTAAATCAAACTGCTTAACATGCAACTGAGACAACGAACTGTTTTTATTCCCAGAAAACAGTGAATGGTCAAGTGTCCTCTTTGTTTTCTAGGATTGGTTGAAGTTTTTCATGAGCCTTCTCTGGTTTTCTTGGGTTTGGCTTGGTGTTTTGTTCCTCCACACAAAAGCTGGCTTTCTAACAATTGCTTTTGCTGGTGTGGATCACTGTCTTCTTTCCTTGGAAAATGTTGACGTTATCCTGAAATCTTAAACCTGCAGATATTCTCTAGTGCTCATTTACTTACTTTATGGGAACCACACAGACCATATTGCTATCTTTTCTTTGCACTGAATCATTATTTTTCATGACACACTGTGGCTTTTGAAATTATTGCCTCTTTTCATGGAGAGAGGTGCTATGGTATAGCACAGAAAATATACTCACGGCAAACGAGGCCTATAGGAGAGAATTGAGCAAGAAGATACACAAACTGTAGCTCCCAGTGGAATACTATAATGACACATAAAAATCCAAGTGCTTGCAGAGCTGTTTGAAATCTTTGCACCAAAAAACCTATTCCTTTTTGTTTGATTCTACTATGCAAGAAAAATATTTTCCAAACTACTCTGTTATTTATATGATGTAATGAGCATCCGAACTCCTTGACACATTGTTGGCAAGAGACTACATTCTGACTCGTGTTAGTTACCAGGGGACATGCAAACATTCTTTTTATTTTTTGCATGTTGCTTATGTTATTAACACTTCCACAGTATATGGTCAGACAACCTATCTTTCAGTAAAGAGGTACTGGGGAAAAAATGGACCCTTACTTAATCTTTTATACTTATCTGTGCTTTTGTATATACCTCAGGCTCCAAGTGCTTGGACAGTTCTTTAAATCCATATTACAAAAAAAAAGTTAAATCACAAAGAGAATACAGATATATTCAGCCTTGCAAGTTTTTTTTCTTACACAGTAATATAAAAAAGGCTAAGAAAATGAAACTTTCTGTCTCCAAAGCCAAAAATATTGTGTTAAAACCACATTAATCTAAATCCTTCACGTTTGTACCATTTTTTAGAATAATTAAATTTGTAGTATTGCAATATGATGGTTACTAGCGGTTTGAGTTTGTTTCTTGGTATAGTACTGAAGGGGTTTTTTTGCTGAAAAATAACTATTTTAGAATAAGACAAAATAAAAAGTTAAATATAACTTGAAATACCTTTTCAAGTTTACCCATTAAATAGTCTTGCAACAGCAACGGAGCCAACGGCAGTTTAATGTTCAGCTGAGTCACCTGAACTAAAGAATACTGAAATAATGGGATTCTATCATACACTTCTTATTGCTGTTCACCATTTTATTGAACACCCATTGGAAGCATTGAGACTCTGTAGAGACAGAATTTTTTTTAAAGGATACAAATACATAACAGGGACCATAAAGTGACAGTTCTCTGGGACAGTGCCATTTGTGGCTAGATATTTTGTGCAGCATTTAGTTTTGTGATACCCTAGTTTAAATTAGGGCCTTAAGGATTACCTCCCCTTCTAACAGGAATTTGAAGGGATCACTTTCCAACTTAAGTACTTCCCTATTG
Organism: Gymnogyps californianus; assembly: GCF_018139145.2. NCBI lineage: Eukaryota > Metazoa > Chordata > Aves > Accipitriformes > Cathartidae > Gymnogyps > Gymnogyps californianus. The sequence goes on along the minus strand of NC_059472.1, from coordinate 74,371,469 downwards.
ACATGTTACAAGAGAGATGCTACTTCCAAACCATGAATATTCCTCTATCAAAGTAGATTAAGGACTTAAAAATATTTTCATCTGAATTCCGTATTTGAAAGTAGATTGGGACGGTTAGGCTGAGCTACTCTACTCCACAGATAATAAGCAAATCAAATTCTGTGGAAGAACACAGGTATTGTCCTACTTCTAGCAAGTATTAGATTTCTAATCCAGTGTGCATCTTTAAAAATAGAGTCATTAACAGCTAATACATTTGCAGAACTAAGAATAAAAATGCTTTCAAATATTAGGAATAAGAGTAATTTTGAGTGTACTGTTGTATTGCCTCCATCTTTTCTGAGACAGTTAAAATTAATCTTATTACTGTGGTGATTTCACAGGCAATCTAGATTAATGTTTGCAATTATTGGACACTAGCATCTGGGAATTGCTGGTTTGGGAGTGCAAACACTTATTTAGATAACCTATACATTTATATTTCTTATTAAGTATCTTTCAAAAAAATCAATATGGCAATTAAGGCAGATGATAGTGTAATCTTTAGTAATTAGCAATTGATCTTCAGCTGCAAGAAAAATACTAATAGGCTTTCCTTTTTATTACAGCTCTAGCTGGACAAGCCCTGTGCCAGGAATATGAAAGCCCCAGGCAAAATTCAAGGATACTTTTTATTACATTCATTTCAAAAGAAAAGAAACAAAAAATTTGTAAGTCATAATATATCCAAATACTAGCAAAAGACCTTCTTCACTAGCTTCTTAACTCACGCACACCAAATTGTTTTCCTCTGCTCCAAAAGAAAACATCCACATATGTTTGTTTGAATTTCAATCTTTTAAAAGATTCATTTTGTTTATTTGCCTTATAATGTTCCCTGAATTCCAGGGGGAAAGGCATACTGAACCCCTCCAAAAAAAGAAAATATTTAAAAAAAAAAAAAGTCAAAAGAGAACACAAATGAAACATTTTTTTCATATTCTAAATCAGAAAAGTATTAAAATTAACTCATTACAATTTGCAAACCTAAATAGAGCTCAAGCATCTCTACTTATTATTTCTACAGTGTCTATAAACTTATATGTATTATTCACTGACTCTTGCAGGAAAAGACCAGAAGTGTTTGGATTGTTAAAATTAGTTGGAGGAAAGCTGAAAGAGGAACCATTCCTAACTATAAATATCTCCTGAAGTGAGTACCAGGGAAGGAAGGGAACTATTGAATCATACGGACAGTCACCAAAATTATACATAACCATGAATAAGGGTGAATGAGATTTAGAACAGGATTATTAATCATTTCCCTCTCAAGACAAAAAGAAGGGCAAATTTCTTCCCCCTCCCTCCAAACCAAAAAAAACTCCAACCCAAAAACTCAAATCCTTTCTGCCCTTAATTTGAGGTTAGTAAGTTTGTGAAAAGCTCTGTGTGGCTCATGCAAAAACTAAAAGACTGAAATCAGCAAACTAAAATAAGGAACCCAGTTTGTAGCTTTTGGGGAGTTCAAATACAGTGTTTGCATCAGGGCAATGTCACAAGACCAGCACAGATATTACCAGAATATCTTTGGCTGAGGAATAGTTTGGGAAGTTAATGTATACTGATAAGATGTTATACCTATAAAAAGTGGCTGCCACATGCAGTTACAGGTGACTGAAGACTACCATTCCTGCAGCTGTTGAGCTGCACTTAATATGTAAGTGAAATTTTACTTAGAATCAATAATTTCACACCCTCTGTATGTTCTTCACAGCTAATACTTTGATTGTTACATTAGCAGTCTTCATCAATACAGGATTAACAACAAAAACTAATTAAAAAAAAAAAAAATTCCTCCCAATTCTGTTTCCTGGTTGTGCAATGGCTGGAGTTTCTGTATCTTATGGATGATTATAATTATTTCTGTTCTATTCTTCCATGACTTTCTATTTTCCACAGTACTGACATGAGGTATTATAACAATGAACAGTTCACCTACTGCTGTTGTCTCTTCACTTCTGTCTGCTACTGTATACAAGTCCTTACCCTTGCTGTGAATCGGTCCTTTTTTTGACTTTCTTCTGCAAGTACCTTTCTCTATTCTATCAGTTATCTCGTCACTGGTTCGGCATGGGTTGAAGTATGTTAGCTAAAAGGAATAGCTGATCTAATAGATTGCCTTACTATATGGGTATCACTGGGGAAACATAAGTGGATCTCTTCTGTAAATATGAGAACATTGTTATCACTGCAGAAAAACCACATTAGCAATCATGGGACTTCCAGGGCTCTCCCATAAATATATTTGGCAACTAAAGAAAGCAGTGTGCTGTTGCTGAGATGCTGTATCAGCAGCAGTGGCAGAGCACTTCAAGTGCTGTTGCTGTGCCCAACAACATACAGAATAGCTCTGGAACTTCTGTGACTTTCACAGACTGCAGTTGCTCTGCTCAGATCTAACTTATTACTCTTTTTGCTGCTAACTATAATGGTCTTCCTCTTAGGGAATACAGATCTGTGACTTGTATATTGATGCACCGTTATGTACTGATCTTTCTTTATCTCTCCTAGTAAAGTATATCACTTCCATTTGAATTTAAGGTCACTTCTTCAAACATTAAATAAACTAGAATCTGCACAAGCTGTAAAGATGCCTATTTTTAAACCATCATCCAGGATGCTGACCACTAGTATAGATAAGTAGCAACAGAAATCAGAAAATATTTGCAGGTTCTGCAGTTTCCAGAGCTCTATTCAAGGAGAGAGTAATGTCAACCAAATGATACCTGAGTACTCAAGAAATTATGCTTTCTATTAAGTAAATAATTCAGCTCTGTCTTCTTCCATTTAAACAATCCCACAAAGTGTATAATCCACCTCAAAATTAAAAACAAACAAAAAAAAGAAAACCCCATGATTACTGATAAAAATGTTTTTTTTTGGCAACTTCAAATATATGCAGCTCTTCTGGGATCTATCATTGCACTTCATTTTGTCAGCCTGCAAAAATAAGACATACATTTTTTATTCTCATCTTGATTAGGCCAAAATGAGGAAATTACTACAATAACAGAATCCAATAGTAGTACATTTTTCAATGACTTTATTTTTTTTAAAGATCAAAAAAGATTACTGAGAGAATAAGTCCAGAAAAGCAGCTGATGCAAATATATTTACTCATGTGGGGAAGTACCTTATACTGTTTTTAATTTCCCTGAAACCATTATACCTCTAGTCCAGAATATCTCCCTTAATTTTGACTCCCAGTTCCTTGGGCTGTGTTCATGGCTGGAAGGTGAGGGCCAGCTACTTCTATTGGTATGGTGCATGACCACAGGGAAGAGGCACCATGCCATCTACAGAAAATTAGATTAACTGCCCAGGATTAACACACTTATATAGTAAATCCTGTGACATGTCCCTATCTCAGCTGACTTTATAGATGTTTGTCAAAAACTAGAAGCATGTTTAAATTGGGTCTTGCAGAAAATAAAGAGTAAGGTTATCTCATGGATCCCATTTGATCAAAGATCTTTGACTTATTAACTGATATAACATGTGCTGATCTTCATGAATAGAAATATTATCTCAGAAAAACCACTTAAAATATTGAAGCTTTTTTTTTTTTTTTTTGCAATGGTTTAACACTGATGTGGGTGAGAGTAGAATTAGGTCAACTGCAGTACATTTGTGGCTAAACTGCACCCTGAAAATTAGCTTTTCAAAGAAAACACAAACAGTTTTTCAATTAAAAATAGTAGAAGGAACACAATGCAAGTCATATTGATGTCTTATTGCAGACTATGTTTTAAACATAGGGGAAAACATGTGACCATAAAACTCTCATCTGTCAGCTTAGAGCAAGGATATCTTACCAACTGTTGTAGAGCTTACCTACTGCTGCATAAGTACAAAATGAGTAGCATCATCCAGCTCTATTTTATCAGAGAAACAGAACACTTTCTAAGCCTATCAGCTGAAATCGTGTCCTGAACACTTACTCTTTCCATCACAACAGTGAGTGAGAGACAGTTTTATTAACAGTGAAAGTAGCTACAGCAGGTAGGGAAAATCCTCCTTGATCTTACACAGATCAAAAAGAAAATGTTTATGCATTTATATATTTATTTAGGTATTCGCTGTTGATGACTACCTCTCCAAGTAAACCTTTTTCTGGGTGAGAGAATGGGAAAGACAAGCCTTCATTATTGTGATTTACTTGTGGAAAATGTAATGTGACAAGACTTGTTTATTTTAACATATCTGTTCTTCCTTACTGTACAGTCAAATATATCCTCCAGTTAGACTTGTCTTTGAAGTTGTGTGACAGACCTGAATGTCACTTCAATGGCAATGTATTTCTCCAATGCAATTTTTTAAGTTCACCAAAAGAATGATGTTTTGTTACAGACTATTAGAAAATTGTATGTGCACTGCATATTTGGTGTTTTGTTGCATAACACACAGTCATATTCAAGCATCATCAGCTGATAGACTTCAAATACTACATCTATTTTTTGAGGTAGCAAATATATACACAAGGTCTCTATCTAAAGTAAACTCAGATGTGATTTTGATCATCCCTAAATGAGTGCTGAAGTTGTAGGTTGAGAAGCAAACAGTTAGTTCATCAATAGTTTAAACTGCTGTCTCGTGTTTAAGGAGTCACAATCTCACCTCTCTGGGTAAAGTAGTGAACCTCAACAGAAATTCAGATTCAGACCAGTGCAATATGAATGGGGTTTGAACAAAAAAAATTTTGGCAACTGGCTAGACAAGAGATTCCCTTCTTTCAGCACATCATCCTTTTAAAGGCAAGAGACAGACCTCTACCTATATAGATATATAAATCACTACATTGATCATCATGGAACAACTGCAAGATACATTTGGCAAAACTAGGCATAACAGTGGATGAGTAACCAAACAGATGGAAGGACAGAAGAAAAGATACTGTAAAACTTTTGAGTATAAAATGATGGTCACAGAAATTTTAGCAAAAGGCTAAACTATGCAGCCCTTTGCATAGCAACACAACTCATTTATGCCTAACACGTTCACTGGTTATTAAATAGGAAAGCATCATCATCTTGTTTTTCCTATCATTTCCAAGCTGGTAATGAATCAGATCTATACAACTTTCTAAACATGGTAACAGTAGACTCTGAAAGTGCCTTTTATTCCATAGACTTTACTTGTCCCTTTGTATTGGGTTTGCGTGTCAAGGTTTTGGTGGCGGGGGAGCTACAGAGGTGGCTTCTGTGAGAAGCTGCTAGAAGCTTCCTCCATGTCCGATAGAACCAATGCCAGCCAGATCCAAGACAGACCCGCTGCTAGCCAAGGCCGAGCCCATCAGCAACAGTGGTAGCACCTCTGTGATAACACATTTAAGAAGGGGAAAAAAATGCTGCACGACAGCAATTGCAGCCTGAGAGAGGAGTGAGAATATGTGAGAGAAACAATTCTGCAGACACCAAGGTCAGGGAAGAAGGAGGGGGAGGAGGTGCTCCAGGTGCCGGAGCAGATTCCCCTGCAGCCTGTGGTGAAGACCATGGTGAGGCAGGCTGTCCCCCTGCAGCCCACGGAGGTCCACGGTGGAGCAGATATCCACCTGCAGCCCGTGGAGGACCCCACACCAGAGCAGGCGGGTGCCCAAAGGAGGCTGTGACCCCGTGGGAAGCCTGCGGTGGAACAGTCTGTTCCCGAAGGACTGCACCCTGTGGAAGGGACCCACACTGGAGCAGTTCATGAAGAACTGTAACCTGTGGGAAGGACTCACATTGGAGAAGTTTGTGGAGGACTGTCTCCTATGAGAGGGACCCCATGCTGGAGCAGGGGAAGAGGGTGAGGAGTCCTCTCCCTGAGGAGGAAGGAGCGGCAGAGACAACGTGTCATGAACTGACTGCAACCGCCATTCACCATCCCCTGTGCCGCTGTGGGGGAGGAGGTAGAGAAAATCGGGAGTAAAGTTAAGCCTGAGAAGAAGGAAGGGGTGGGGGAAAAGTGTTTTAAGATATGGCTTTATTTCTCATTATTCTACTCTGATTTGACTGGTAATAAATTAAATTAATTTTTTTCCCCAAGTCGAGTCTCTTTTGCCTGTGATGGTAACTGCTGAGTGATCTCCCTGTCCTTGTCTCGACCCATGAACCTTTTGTTATATTTTCTCTTCCTTGTCCAGCTGAGGAGGGGAGTGATAGAGCAGCTTTGGTGGGCACCTGGTGTCCAGCCAGGGTCAGCCCACCACAAACTTAAAGTTCTCAGCTTTCTGATTTTCTGTCTCACTTGTGTACACTGACAGACATAAATATTCTGTCATCACCTATTTGTTTTGACTTGGCCTCTCAAGCTTCTCATTGTTTGATTTCAAGGACTAAACAATAAGATCAGAGAGCTGAAATGTATGAAAATAAAGCACTTGTAAAGAGTACTGTTCCAAACTTTATTCTTTCCACTAAATATAATTACCTCCGGCTGAGTGGGTAAAATCTCTAGGTACAGACTGTGCTTGAAGATAAGTCATTTCTGACAATTCTAAAACACAGACTTAGTTTAATAGGAGCTGGAGAGAGTTTTGGCACTTTGACAGTTTGGTAGTTATAAGCAGCTTTGTTTGCAGACTATATTGTACATTGGCTCTTTGAGGTTCTAATGAGATGTGTGATGCATTGGTGATACTCTTAGTCTCCTGGGTTGGTGAGACTAGAAAAATACCATGACCACCAAGAGTCACCTGTCCTAAATGAGAGTGTAGGAAGCCTGTGGCAACATGGCTGACCCTAGATGCAGGTCTGTAGTGCACTGAGTAAGATCTTGTAATAACCACAATTACAGCCAAATTGCTTATATTGTAGAGAATAAAGGAACTTCCACTCACTGCCTGATTTCCTGGCTTTAAAGTTTAGGAGTCATTGCTGAACATACAATAGAGGATGTAGGGACATGGCTGGAGGGGTGAGCTTATACCATTCAACTTAAAATTTCATATTTTAAACTCATTAGTGAAGAGGAATATTATGTAACAGTTCAGCATTAAGACAATACCATTTAGTGAATTTTTTCAAGCAGTTTGGCTCAGCTAAGGAAACCTAAAGGAAATAAAAAGGAACCAAGCCCTACCCAATGCCTTAAGTCTAACTGCTTGCTTTTGTCTCCTTTCTTTTTAAAAAAAAAAACCAAACAGTCACACTTTGGTTGTACATTAGGAACCAAACCTAAGAGAATTCTCTATTTTTAATTTGGTAGGACTACAAGTTAGTTGTTTTTTCATTTGTTCCGTTTGTGGAAGAGGTGGAGGTTAGACTCTTTCAGAGTCTCAGGGAAAAAAAAAAATCATCAACTGTGTCATATATTTCCTAGTAAACGTAACTTTCCGTTAATTACCAAGAGACCCCATACCAGTTGGAGAAAATACTCTCAAAGTCTAAGGAGACTATAGAATCTAGTTATGACTAAATTAATTATTTGACTTAATCAGTTCATTATGTATATATTCAATGAACAGATCTAAAGTTCAGAGACATACACCTTCCACAAACTGTCTAAGGACCTATATAACTTCAGACGGTATTGGTCAGCTTCATCGCCCTTATTTACTTGCCTAGGCAGGTTTAGGAGCTAGGTCCTCTTTCTTTATTCATCTCACAAGAACCTTAAGCTATTTCTCCCACAGATGCATAGGTCTTCACCCTCTGAAACTTTACCCAAACCCTGTTTCAATGTTACATCAGAATTAAGTCACAAGCCTAATTCCTTGCCCAAATAAATCAGGCAGCCAAACCTATGCCCACTCAGTAAAACCTAATCTGAGGCTTCCAGATAGAGTAGCACTCACCTGTCTATATAAAAACTTTCAGTCCCTTGTCACTTATCCTTGTCCTTGAGAGAGTTATTGAGTCTCCAGTTTGCTTTCCAATAGCTATTAAGATTACAATATGTGTTAAAATGAGGCTAGATGATCAGGATGGGGGACAGGGACATTAGAATAGAGAGCCAGCAACTGTGGAGATGCAGGAGAAAGCTGGAGCATAGGCTAGAGATCAGGGAGGAGCCACGAACATATGGGAAGGAGGGGAGACTCAAGACTGGTGTCTTGAGTGCCTGCCTTAGTCACTGGGGCATGTGGCCAGTCAAGCATATAGCTTTTCATAGGAAGATATGCAGGGGCATGGTTAGGCAGAAGCTACCTTGTCCTAGAAACCACATCCCTCTGACAATGCTTCAGCTTCCCAGATGTTATGGATGAAGCCAGCAGCAAGAAACACTGGCCCAAATCCAAAACTTTACAATAATACTACTATTGTATGTCTTTGTTGGTGCAGAAACCATGCAAAACATGTAAACATATCTCTTGAAGACCCACTAACTGCTTTCCATGCATGGGCTGCCAGTCCACACAAACCAGACCCTGTGCAAATACATGAAGGTAGTCTGAAACTGAACAGAGATGGTCATAATTTTCCCCATAGAGCAGTAAGCTGAGAGCTGGACCAGACATGAATTCATCTGAAAAGACAGAATTTCTAGAAGGCTGTGGATAGCTAATGGGACACTGTACAGTGTCAGCTGGCAGAAGGCCTATCCCATGAATTTGATGGCCATCTGTAACACTAATGTAGGATTCATCAATACCCTTGACAAGTTTCCAGGGCCTGTTTCCAGCACCAAAGTCATGTACCAGCTCAGTTTCAGCTCATGCCTCACCCAAAACAAATCGTCCAACAGCTAACTCCTCTGTTTTTGCAACCAGTACTCAAAATTGCCTGGATTCAGCAGATAGTGTGTACCACCTGTCCTCCTCCACATACACACTCCCCTAAGTGCCTCCTCTGCATTCCTGAATGCTAACTGAAAATAATTTCCTCTCTTTTCACAAGAGACTGCAATCATCTCCTTTCACACTCAATCCTCATTTCTGACAAGTGCCTCCAGACACCTGAAAATAAGTCCTTCAGTCAGACTTACTGCAGGCACCTCTAAGACATCAGGCCTCTGGAGATCTCAGACTCCAAAGGCAGAACCTTTCAGTCTAGGAACCCTCTAGGATATCTCCTGGAAAGCCTGTTATCCTTCTGCATTCTCCAAAACATATACCTCTCTTAAAATCTACCACTCTCAAAGATCCAGACAAGAAAAAGGTGCAAACACCTAGCCAGGAGGAAGAAGCAGACATTAGCAAAAGTGAGGAGTCCCTTCAACATTGTGGGATCACTGGGACCTTCACCATTGTGACAGGGATGGTCAACAGGGATAACTAACTTCAAACAGTCCTAAGATCTAGTTTTCCCAAGAGTATAAGATGCAGGTATATAAGAAGAAATAGTCCACTGGCCCACTATGCTCACCAGAGGCAGAAGGTGCTAAATGAGTAGCTGTTCATATGCTGTCACCTAAGAAAGAGGTGACCTATGCATAGACTTCTGAAGCACAAGACTGGTGGGCAATATTAGGAGAAAACAAGGGACATATTACAAAAATAGAAAAGGCAGGAAAAAGAAATGGTGCAAAATGGGAATTTTTTTTTAAAGGTTTTTTATGCTCTGGAAATTTCTCTGGGAAGGATGTGTCAGAAAGTGTGTAGCACCTATACTTTGGTTCTGATCCAGTGGAAGCAGTCCCCTCCTGTGCCACTACCATTTCAAAGAAAAGGGCAAAAATTGGCCGGTTTCATTCCCAGTAGTCTTGCACTGGGGTCACAGCTCCTTTTCTGCCTTGCTAACTTTGACAGGATTTTTAGTCAGTCAAAGCTTTGAGGTAGATATTTCTAGGACTTTTCATACAAAAAAACCCACTCCAAAAGAGCAAGATGCCTTTAAACTTAAAGAAAGACTGAACTGATTGAAATATAAATAGAAAATTTAACTTTTTAAACAGAGAAATTCCAAAATTACTATGTCAGATGGAATAGAAATAAGAATGTTTTATAACCAATTCACTGTGTCAGTGAAGGCATGTCTTTGTTTCCAGGAGCAATTTCAGTCTACTTAATAGCTTTCTGAGTGGCACCAAACCCCACAAAATCCCTCTGGTCCCTTGGTAAAAGGAGTGCATCTCCTCTAGACCATCCCTAGAATGGTTTTTTGCCTTTGCATGCTTGTTGCTCCCATGGGAGAAGCAATCTCTGCCTCTGTCTACAGCAGTCCACCTGGCCTGTTTGTCTTTAAGAAACATAGCACACAGGGGAGGAACCAGAAAATAAAACAGATAATGTTCACTACCATGACCCCTTTGCAGTCAGGGGGAACAGATGTTGACCGTTGGACAGGATTTGCCATCAGCACTGTAGAGGAGACTGTCTTCTCTGAGGGGCCAGTGCTTCCCTGTGAGTCTGAGTTTCTTGTCTTTCCTGAAGTTGTGCCAGCTGTAGAGCTCTCTGTCTCTTTTGTTTCTCCTCTTGCAAGACAAATGAGAGCTTTTGAAGAGAGTTTTTTTGCACCTCTGAAGTGGACAGAGTCAAAACCTCAATGGCTAAAGAATTGCTGAGGAACAGCATGATCTCCTATTGTGTGAGCAACCACATATGAGCTCATTAGATATTTGTAAACACTGCTCTATTCTCCCAAGGTGGACATCCTTTTCCCGTGGCTCTCTGCAGCACCACTGAAGTTGCTAAGTGCATTTGTAAAGCACTCAGTGTGATGATGGAGTTGGCCAATCTGCTCAAGCCTCCTGCTTCCACTTTCCACTTCTCTCCAACGCCAACAGCTACTGCTGAAAGCTGTGGAGTCATTAGAAGAAGTAAATTAAATTATAGCAGCCAGGTTGGCTGAAAAATGTTCATCACAGGCTCCCTTTGAGCTCTGCCTGAGGGGTGGCTGATGCCCTAGGGACACAAGAAATGGCAGGGAGATTAACAGTCCGAGTCTGCATGGACAGATGTGTCTCACTTTAATCAGATGTTCGCCTTTTGTTAGTTTGGTCTGAACATCACAGTGTGTGATCTGCAAGAATGAAATGCTATTTGGGGACGTATGACTGTGAGTCTAAATGCATTTAAGGGGAGAGGAACACAGGATTACAATCAAAGGCCTCTAAAAAGCCAGGTGTGTCTCTGTATTGCTTTTGATGGTCTCTAAGAATATTTTATCTATTTCCTATGGATTAAAAGACAGGCTTAAGTACTCAAGAACTACTTTTCTCATTCTAAGAAAAAACAATGAAAACTGAAAGGTAAAAGTGAGAACAAAATATATATTTCTTTGTAAAGATTAATTTTAACAATGCTCAGACTGATCTAGAACATACATAATTAAAAACTGGAAACAGAAATATAGTAGACTGAATCATTGGCTTAATATAAAATGTGGTGTGAAATTCAGACTGAATACAAAAAATCAAGTTGAAATCTTGAACACCAAAACCAGGAAATGCGAAATCTGTCATGGTACTGTTCTGTGTTCTACTTAGATGATTTAAATTTTATTTCAAGATAATGATGAAAGCACAAAGGCATTACCGTGTCACCAAATGAAAAAAATAATTACTCTGGGACCATCCTAAGTTTCATTAAGACAAGCATCAATACAATCAGTCCAAGCTTTACCGATGACGCTCAAGTAACTGAGGAAAAAGCACAAATGAACTGGAGAAACACTGTAAAGAAGAGATAATTCAGAAAGCAGTCTGTGGAGACAGTATATAGTGGATCTGTAAAGTGTTGTGTTAACATGTCTAAAAGATTTCTGAGCTAAAGCCACCTGCTGTACAACAGAACAGCTCATTTCCTTCCAAAAGGTCTCTGCAGAGCTCCCTCCATGCTGCACAGTGTCCCCTCCCTGCAGAAACCTCAGGTTTTAATAGTCGTTTTTCCAAGACGTTTTTGTAGGTCTGGCAACAATGGAAGAATTAGAAATGTCTCTTCTCTCCCATTGGACATGTTACCTCTGCTTTTCCATACTTCTCTCATAGCCTTTTCAGCTGTTGATCTAAAAAGTTGACTGACTGACAAATTTTAAAGCCAATGAAAATATATTGTCAGGGTGCCACAAGGGCCGGGTCCCATCCCACCACCGTAGACAGGAGCAGGGCAGCCAGGGGGCACTGGGGCAGCCCCAGCCCTGGGAACTGGGCACCTGCCTGGGTATAGGGACAGGCCAAGGCTGGGCTGGGATGTGGGCCCAGGAGTGGGCCTGGCTCAGTGGGGCCCACAGCCAGGCAGGGCAGGGCTGTGGGGAGCTGGAGACCAGCTCTGCTGCAGCATCGCTGGGGCAGGGACTGGTGTCCCCAGAGGGCTGAAATGGTGTCCTGGTCCGTGGGCAGGATTTGGGGAGCCCCGGGGGACACGGGACAGGGCCCGGAAGTATACGTTCATGATAGAAACATTGTAATGTTAGAAATAACTCTCTTCGTACCATTTCCAAGAGCAACTAAATGTAAGCACTAGTTTCCTAGACAACTAGGTCTTCTTTGGAAACATTATTCATAATAAGAAGCTTTACAGTGGTTTTCAAAAAGCTTCAACTTCCTGTGGAGTGTTGTGTTATCCTTCCTAACACCTGTACTAAAACCTCAGAACTATCAAAGGTGATTTGCAATTCATTAGTTTTATCACCTCTTCAAAAAAAGTTGTTTTAGAGATCAAAGAGAGATCTGAAATCCCAAACATCTGAAAAAATTAGACCTAATGTTATGTTAGAAGATAAGGACTGGCTCCAGCATAGGACAACCTATGCACATCATAAGTAGCTGACAGACAGAGTCTAAAAGGGGTTGTGATGATAATGAGGTGGCAAGGGAAAATTCACTTAATCCACTCACTTTAAGGCATCAAGAACTAAAAGCTGTTCTATACTCTCCTATTCCAGCTCCTTTGGCAAGGTGTTTTGATGTTGATGAGGGGGTTGCAAAGAAAAGGAAATAAGGACATCATCCTTTTTTCTTTCATGGCATGATGCAAATCAGAAAAATGTTAATAATTGTATGTCAGTATTTCGTACTGATAGACCAATATGAAATATAATTTTATACCATATTATAAGCGTAAGTAAAGAATCTATAATGATGATACATGACACAGATCCCCCAAAAAGGGTGTGGAGGGGTACACTCTCACCCAGAAAGCTGAATAAATATTGGATGCTAACAACTGCATACAGATGGAGGGATTGATGAACTGATTTTCTGTAAATCAGTGAAATGGTGAGATGTCATAAGAAACCTGAAGAGCATGAACAGAAGTCTTTGATGCATGAAAGGCTTATAAGACTTCATTGAGTAAACGTCAACACAAAGATCAAGGCATCAACAAACTCCATCATCAGCAGTATTGCAGTTCTCTATAATTCTTTGCTGTTTAACAGGTGAAAATGGTCTCCAATTAGTGAATAAATAATAATTATGAATATGTAACATAAAGTATACTATTAAAATTAAGGGCTGCCTCTTATTGACTTTGTTGACCCTTGGTGCAAACCTTCCCACTACTTATTTTCTAAATAGATAATGCCTGCAGAAGAACAAAGAGAAGTACATGCACAGAGGTACATGGGCAAGTAGATGAGATACATGTAGATCTCATACTGAGATACTGACACATGCACTGAGATACATGCAGCTAGATTTTCCATAGCAACGTAAGCTCCCTTCCAGTAGGCAGAGTTTACTCTTGAGGTTCTGACAAGAAACTGAATGAATGCCAGAGAAGGCACTAGAAGATGTCTTCAAATCATATCATTAAAGCTATCTGGCATACAGGGACAACCTTATGGGCATGATTATTGGTGATTTTCTGAAATCTGCAATGGTCAGAAAATACACATGCACACACACTCTTATTGACAAGAAAATCTATGGAAAAGGGAATGTATTTCTTTAGGTTTTTAGTTGATTGGCACTGTCACAAATTTAGACAATGCATTCAGGAGGGTCCAGAAACTTTATATTTTGTGGAGGGGATGAAGAAGTTGTTTTTACTGGAAGAAGTAAGTCCCATAACTATATGACTGGCATCTCTGAAGAAGCACCAAATACATTATGGCTCGCAGTGAAATCAGAATTCAGGAAGAATGCAGGCATTCTATCAGGAAGCCCGGTATTGAACCTTCATGTTATAGGTAGAAAATGTATTATTGGAAGTTAAAGCTACAACACAGCATGCACAGACCACAGTAAAAGGCTACATGTGAAGGAAGTTTAGGAGTTGAATATTGAGGTTTTCTTACTGCTATTGCAAGCTGTTCCGGTATTTACTGTTTGCCTAAACATATGTATAAAGATACATTGTTCCTACTTGCAACATGTTCTGCTATTTTCTCTGTATCTTGGGCATCAATCAACTTAGAAGCTTTTTCCTTTGTGATAATACAAACACACTTTCCAAGTTTTATATGACATCTATATTCCAGTAAAAAAAAGTATATGTGTCTATGTATGGACATACATATCTGTATCCATACATATATATGCATATGAAAGTATGTGTCTATGTATGTATCTCCATGGAGTGAAGGGAAGACAACAGAACTGTTCAGAAGTACTTTGGACAGCTCAAACAGGTTTTACTACTACTATCACTACCAAAAAAAAAAAAAAAAAAAGTTCTGTGACCACAAAACCATTATACAATTAAAATCAAGGCAAAAATTACCAACAGCCAAAATTCTTCTACATCAAAATGAAAGAATGCCAAAATCCTTGGGTTATAACTGTCTCTCTTCAGCACTGGTAATTAAGGACATTTCCTGCAAGTTATTTGAGGTGTTCATGCAGCCGTGCCACATTATTTCCTTACTCACTTAGCTTTTTAGGCTTCATAAACCCTTATCTTGAACATCCAAATTGGGATCTCTCATGCTTGTAAAGTTGAAGATATTTTCTTCTCTGTTTCTATTCTTTCATGCATTTACAGCATTACATCCAATGAGGATGCATTTACTTCACACAATGGGCACAGTAACTCAGGGTACATGGTCTAGTGCTCTCCTTTTAGACAAGTGAAATGATTATCGAAAACACAAATTTTCATGACAACAGCACCTTATTTCCTTGAGTAAAATAATTTCCCTTTCCTATAATGGAGTGATCAACTATTGATAAGTGCATGCTTCATTTCCTACTGAAAGAATTCATTTCCCTGTTCCTTCAACACCGTTTCAAAGTCAAAGAAAACTTTATACCAATCAGACTGGTTTTTGGTCTTTAGTGACATATTTCTGAACTAGAATGATCATTGGTGTTGTGGAGACATCTTGAGGACAGCAAACTCTTCCCAAATCTGGCAAAGTTAGATTTACGAGTCCTGCCTGGACTGAAACACAAACAGCATTAGTCTTGCCCTACAATGGATGAGCTGCTGATGCAGAGAGTCTGTCTCCTGACCCATGAGTAGGTCTTTGCAGTACAGCACAGGTGCCTCCTCATTGGATTGGGATGGAAGTGAAAAGCAAACCGGCCTGGTGGTCCAATCCTGTTAGTAGATCTGAGCATCCTGCTTGCATGTAAGCCATGCTGCAGCTGCTTGATGCTGACTCTCACCTGCCTTTCACTGCTCTGAGTTACTCTCTAGCCTTGATGCTTGACAATACTTTCAAACCATTCAAGTCAAATTTGAGTATTTGACAAATCTAATTACAATGGCATACGTTTCACAGCCTCCACAGCACGGTTCTTTGATAACTTTCTAGATAGGTTTATATTAAATTGCATTAATGTTGTACTTTCTAGTCAGATACATTTTATTTGTAGCACTGTGCTCACACTTCAGAGCCAAGAATGTGGGCACACACAGAAGTTCTGAATAATCTTTATCTTTAAAATGATATTGTCAAATCAAAGAATTTTCTGTGGCTGATACATGGTAGTGCATTATTTAGACTGGGCTTTGTCTTCAAACAGTGGAGCCTTTTATTAGCTTCTCAGCATTTATCTTATTTAGCCATGAAAGGAGGCTGGACTGTCATGTCTTTGGAACAAATCTGAGGGAAACAAGAGAGATTTTTTTTCAAAGTGGGCATACCTTAATAAGTTCTTTATTTTTCTGATCTAACTAGTTGTATCTATTTTTTTTTTCAACTTAGAGAAAAAATGTCTCATATATACCATATCTTCCATTGCATTCTCAATATTATTCTGGTTTTGGCCAATTTGTTGTCCCTTAACATTCACTGTAGAGAATTCTTCACAGTAGAAATAAAGATTCATGAAACTGAGGTGATAAGAACAGAGTTATTTGTACAAAACTAATGATTCTCAGTGTTTTATGTTTCTTGTGCTTGTAATTGTTTTATATCTCTCATTTTCATTTTTTATTACACATTCTGCTCCACATTTGGGCCTTGGCAAGTTGAGAGAATTGAGGAATATTTCTCAAAACAGTAAAATCTTTCAGTTCAGGAGTAACATTTTAAGTGCAGTCACTGTATTATGCAGTTCCCAGCAGATGATTTTACATAATGAGTCTCTTTTTAGTAGAAACAACTCAAAGTATCAATTGGTAGTTTACTCCTATTCTTATTCAGTACAAGGTGACTTTCATTAAGAAAATGGAAAAGTACATTTTTATGACTGTGGCATTATAATTCTGGTACTGTTTTTCACTTAACTTTAAGAAAATATAATTATATTTGCTGATATAATAATCAGTACCAGATGTGTCAAATGCCTTTGATTAGAAAATGAAAGCTATAATCCCTGTTGTTTTCTGTGAGTTTATATTAGACTGCAATCATAACAATTTAAGGTGTAACATCACCCATTTCAGTGGCTTTTCTGAAGCTAAATTATGCCTTGACTTTAATGAGATCATGAACACAAAAATATACAGGTACCTACAGCTGCAAAGCAAACCTTGAGGGCCTTAAGATTGTTTAGCTAATAAAACAGAAGAACATTCAGTATAGGTCAAATACACATGTTATTTTCTAAAGATTTTTTACCACAGCAGAATTTATTAGGCAAAATCCAGCCAAGAGATCCATCTGCCTCTAGAGCTGCACTGTTAATGACAGAGATTGAGTGCAGATATTAATTTTCTACGCAGTTCACACAATGTATGATTTTTGTTTTGTCCCAACAGTTTTTAGTTCCCTCTTTTCTCTCAAAGTTCAAACGTTTCACCACATTGTAAGTTTCCCTAAAACAAAAAAATTATTCTTTCAGATGACCTTTCTTTCTTCGTTCCTTTCATAAGAGGCAAGCAAAGAATATCATTTAAGCCATTTTAAATATTTCCCTTATCAATCAGAAACAAAATTTGCACTTAAATTATTTGGGTATTCAGGCACTAAGCATATGAAGAAAAACAATAATCTAATGAAGTTGAAATAATCACACTGATTGTTGCAGCTGAGCATTTTCATCAGACATTTATTATCTTTCCTTCCTTTTGTCAGCTTCTTGTAAACATGTTAAATGTATTAATCAGTCTGTGCATAGATTTCATAAAGATGGCTGTATTACCTGTTCTATTAATAGACGCAATATTTCCCATGCAAAATATTGATTACAAAAAAAATGTTAGAGTTGAAAAGGTTGTTTCATTCAAGGTTAAATAAAGTTTGGATTGATAAACGCATTCAACAGAAAAACCTACAATGAGGTGGGATTCAATTGCTTAACATCTGGTGTCAACTGAGATGCCTTAAAGTATCTGAGGTATTTGCATGGGACTGACAGATAAGATACAGAACTCGCAGAAGAACTGCAAACTTTGGAGGAGCAGCTAGGTCAAATACCCCACATCCCTTAAAATAGGACTAGTCACTTATGCTTAGGCAACCAAATGTACTTTGGCCAGCAACTTTCTACTGTGTAGAAACTCACTTTTCTTTTTATAAGCCATATGATATTTTACCATGAATTTTTTCTTCAGAGCAATGTTATACACTATACTCACTTGTGCTGGTTTTGTCTGGGATAGAGTTAATTTTCTTCATAGGAGCTAGTATGGGCTATGTTTTAGATTTGTGCTGGAAACAGTGTTGATAATAGAGGGATGTTTTCCTTATTGCTGAGCAGTGCTTACACAGAGTCAAGGCCTTTTCTGCTTCTCACACCACCCCACCAGCAAGTAGGCTGGGGGTACACAAGAAGTTGGGAGGGGACACAGCCAGGACAGCTGACCCCAACTGACCAAAGAGATATTCCATACCATATGACGTCATGCTCAGCATATAAAGCTGTGGGAATAAGAAGGAAGGGCAGGACATTTGGAGTGATGGCGTTTGTCTTCCCAAGTAACCATTACGCATGATGGAGCACTGCTTTTCTGGAGATGGCTGAACCCCTGCCTGCCAATGGGAAGCAGTGAATGAACTCCTTGTTTTGCTTTGCTTGCATGCGCGGCTTTTACTTTCCCTATTAAACTGTCTTTATCTCAACTCACGAGTTTTGTCACTTCTACTCTTCTGATTCTCTCCCCCACCTCACTGTGGGGGAGGGAGCGAGCGGCTGTGTGGTGCTTAGTTGTTGTCTGGGGTTAAACCATGACATCACTAAACTCAATAGTTTCTTTTGCTGACAGTGAAACCTTTGATCAGGACTGAGATACATCAGCCACACGTACACAGAGATGATGGACACAGACAGAGACCTTTATAGCTGGTGCTGCCAGAAGATGCTCTCCCCCCAACAACTTTTCACTGCGTACCAAGAGGCAGTTACCACAGGTGATGCTGTGCACCTCCATAATCTATTTCAGCAGGGCTGATTTACAACAGCTTTCATTGCCTTGTAAATTAATCCAGCAGACATTTCTGGAAAGGGCTGAAGAGTATCCACTTCAGATCTGCTATTCCAGCAAAAAGGACACAGCAAAGAGCTGATGAGGAGTGACTTCTCAATCACCAGAGCTGTCTGGAAAATGATTGTCTGTTGTCAACCTCACTTCACCGGTAGCTCTTCTTACTTCTTATCTACACGTTAGCATCACCAAAATGTGAGGTATTAAATCATTTAATATGAAGGATGGTATATATTCAGAAATAGATTCTGTTATTTTAACTCACATCTCAAAGCATAACTGTGTCTATAGCAAAGGGGTAGTATAGTCTCTCCACATGGAGACCTGGAAGACAGTCTGCTTGATAAAGACTGAATGTCTCCTTCAATATTTCAGTGCACATCTTCATTCAAGTGCCAATTAAGTGCCATTTTGCATGATAACTCATGAGATTTTATTGATAGAAACACATTGTTGATTCTCACCTACCTGTTCTGAACGAGAGGAACACTGGATGCCCCATAGGCCATTTTCACTGCTAGGGCCATTGGCACCAAATGAGGCAGGTTTTCTTTGGTGAAGTCTTTGAGTGAAATCAGTGTCTATCCTTTCTGTATGTCTGTATAAAACTAACAAAGAAACTGGACCCCTGTCCTCTCCCAGAACGGTGAAGAAATCCTCAGGATCAATAAAATCCAATCAGATTATTTTCTGGAGCCGGAGACTCTTAAAATGGGCAAAGAATGCTTGACAGCATTTACCTTGTCCAACACAACAACTGATATGGTATTTAAAATACCAGGTATGCCATACATGAAAAGAAGTCATCTTTCATTGCCTCTACTTTTTCCTACACACATCAGCATTTGGCCATTGATCCATGTGTGCCTGAACCAGACAACACGGCTAACTCTTCATATGCTATGCCGGAAAAGATTAAACAACAGTATCCTATTAATGCCAACTTTGCAAATAACTGTATTCTATTTATATTCTTCATCAAAAGTTTATGTCATGTTTTCCATATTAGGTAATTTGCATGGTCTCCACACAAAAGGCAAAGCTGGAAACACGAGTTAAAAAATGGACCTATGAGCGTTCAAAGTCTTTTAACTGAGAACTGCACTGAAACAGACAGTCTTCTCACTACCTCCTCCAGAAACAATTCCGGTATTTTTTAGATACCTGATTGCAAGTTCCCCAGTTTCATATCTATTGTATTTTCAAAGTCAAATAAGAGCTTGTTTCCACAGGTTTCTGTGCTATGGCTCTGCTTAATAACAACATCCACTTGTACCATAAACTGTATTTTTTTTAACTTCTTCTGGGAACACTATTACTGTCCTTCAAAAGGAAATCTCATCTAGTATAGACAGAAGTTTTGAACTCTCCCTTGCATACACCCCCTTTTAGCTTTGAATGATTCTTCAGTAATATCTTAGGACTGCAACACATCCTCTCAACATATTCCAGTAAATGTGTGCTAATGAGGCAAATCTCTGGGACAAACTCCGGGAATTACTTAAAATTTACAATGAAACACAAAAAAACTTGAGGCAAAACAGTAGGTCTTTAGTTAGCTATCAACATGATCAAGGTGATTGCTGAATGTTTAAAAAGAGAAACTAATGAGCTTCAACAGGTAAACTTTCATTCCTTATAAACTTTCTACTATTGAAAATAAAGCTCATAAGCCTTTCTAGTTTAAATGTTGGTACTCTATTGATTATCATCACTGAATATATGCAACAAATTTATTCCCTGTCACTGAAGTCTGGCAGTGACTTAAGGCAATGCTCCTTGTGCCTTCCAGGATATGTTTAAGTTCTCTAATATATACAGCTGACTGAAATCTAACATGAATATATCATTTAAGTGGCATCTGCTTTCTTATCCCACATCATGATGCAATACATGCTATAAACCAGGAAATATCTAAAAAAGAAAAAAAAAAAAAAAGAAAACCTCAGCTATATTGTCATTTGAAACAAAATTCCCACACACATTTACAAATGAATCTGACAATCTGTTGCTGGAAGACTGTATCAGTAGAATTAGCACTATGTTTTTGTCTGCAGTTTGCTATTTTTGAGGTACACAAATAGAGTTCATAATGTTGTCTTTTCACTAAAAATCTTTTTCATCTAATTTGACTTCGATTACTCCTGAGCTTGGAAATGCAATGTCTAAATTACGGCCACTGTCCAAAGACCTTTCTGTGTTTCTTTCTGGCCTGATTCTAACCATGGACACTATGTACTGACCAGGAAGCACGAAAGAAACACAAGAGATGTGGTTTTTTACTATAGTAAAATAGCTGTAATGTTTCTAATGCTTCACCCAGATTAGCACTGCAATTATGGTTGACTAAAGGCAAATGTCTTCACACGGTTTCTTTATAAGTTTTCATTCATTTGAAAGATTATATCACCGTCACTGGCAGAAAAACTGAAGTATTTTATTCTCTACTGACAGAGTTTACAGATGAAACATGCAATATCTCCCTAAACTCAGACATTCCTAGAAGCCTAGCATACCACTCTAATTAAACTACTGTCAATGGATAATTCTGAAAGTAGCCACAGGAAAATGCCTGAGATCAATTGCCTCTAGCTTTAGTAACTTAATCACAGTTGATGATACATGTGTTATGTATCTCTCAGATATTAGTGATGCGGTCAAGCCACTCTTGTAGAAGAACATGCCTAGTCCATACCTTTCTGACTTAGACATTTTGGCATGATAGAGTTCACATTGCTCTTCACTACTCTTTTTACTACTTTGCTGAGACAGAAAACATTCATTTTAGCAGTCTGCAGCACCTGCAAATCAGGCCCTATGATATATTGAAACACATGAAGACCATCTGAAAAAAACAGCCAGTGAAAGGATTTAAAATGGTAAAATGTATTTTTTATTTTTGTCAGAAAAATATTGATTTGATAAAAATCATATTTTGGTAAACTGAAGTTTTCAATAATGCTTTCAAAGAGAATTATTTTTTAAGTATTCGTTTCAATAAAGTCAAACATTTCCTTTACATTTTATGCAATGTAACTTATAATAACCATGTCAAAAATTGCAGATTTTTCTAGTAATTGATACAGCATGTTGATATTACTGTAACAAAATTCTGATCTCATTAAGTGTTTCAACTACATATTTTGAATACAACTGTAAATGCCCGTGTTCCTAAAGGCCCCTGTATAATGACTTTGTGGTCTAAAGGAGGCTCAATGAAAGTGACAATTGGGTCAACAGAGCAGAACAGTGAACAAACACATCTGGAGAAAAAGCTCTGTGAGGTAACTTTGCAGGGGACTTGAATTATACCATACCATAAAAAATTCAGATCTCTGGAGAAATTTTTCCTCTCCTTTCTGACATTTTGGGTAAGCCAACATTCAGAAATTTCACTTTCGGTTTCATGTATCATGTCTTTTTTCTTTTCTTCTATTGCATGGCTAATGGCTCAGTTATTTTTCTCAGTTCTCTTCAGGCAGTCCTGGCTCGTTGTGATACTAGATAAGCAGACAATTAGCAGCAGTGCCCCCCAGTGTGTTTCATGCTATTCTCATTGTCTGTGTCCTGAATTGATTCAGGAATTCACTTATTGCTTTGAATAAACACTTTCAGAGTTCTTATTCTCCCAATCTTTTTTTTTTTTTTCAAGTCTAAAAGGTTCTTTGAAGAGGTATCCAAGCAATATCCAAGAAAGCAGCTTAAAAAGAAAATATTCCAAGGTCTTTTTTCTAATTAGGAAATCTTGCAGTAATCTAACTAATTGATTTAAGTGCGAATACATAAATTTCAAAATGAAGCTAAATAAGTCTCAAGGGCTTATGGTCCCTTGGTAATGCAAATAAGGGTTAGCACACTTTCATGGCAACTACCTAATTATGTGATTGGAACAAGCTTTGAGTGATGTTCACACAGAAAGTACAGACTCTTTATTGCTCTCTGCCACAAAAAACACAATTGTCTTTTTCCAATGTGTTTTTTCAGAAAATATTCTGATATTCTGGAAAACATAAAATTTGAGGGACTATTTTTAAATTGTCCTTCCTCTGTTCTCTTCTTTTTTCCTCCTCTTCTTTCTCTCCACACCGCTATTTTTCATATCAAAAACAGGCCTCCTCTGTCAAATACAGTTGTAATTATTGATACTCCTTGTCTTTGTCCTTCCAAATGCAGACATTTTCAAGCCATTTCAAGAAACAGAACAATTAAGGATCTAATTAGAATCTAATCTAATTAGAATATGTCTCTGTTTCCACATACATTAAGGAAACCTTGACCGTTTCCAGTCAGCTCTAGTTTATACTAGTTATAGTCCAGTCTATAGTAGTTATACTACTCCTTAATATGTGTGTAAATATAACAGAAGACAAAATCTACATTGTCAAAACACTGTAAATATTTAAGAACTTTAAAAATGTCATTTCCAGAGAAACAGGTATGGAAAAAGGCCTTAGCAAAAATATCTATGTCAGATGTCTTCATGGTCCCATAGTGCTATTACATAGGACACAGATTTAAGAATCATTCACTGTTAGGACTTAACTAGTTGCATTTTATTTTAACTTGCCAAAGGTAGCTCTTGAAAGAATTCATGTGCATTTGGAAAACAAACCGTACAATAGCGGCTTCCCTGGATTTTATTGCTCTGTCTCCATTTCCACTTTCATCATCTACTTCCACATTTTGCCATAACAGCATGGTAAAAGGGAGAAGTTACAGGACCAAAAGATTAAGGCTTTATTTTGTCTTACCTATTGATATAACTCAGGATAAATCACCTCTCTGATCCTCATTGAACTTAACTTTAAATCTAATCTATAGATTAAATATTAAATAATAAGTTATTTAAATATTTAAATGTAATATTAATACTTACAAGGATTGTATACATGTTTGTTTCATACAGAGAAGCACAGAAGCTATTAAGCAAAAGTAACAATAGTATTTTATGTTATCCCTAAACAGTATTTTTCTGTGTTCTTAGTAACAGTTACAAATTAAAAAAATAAAGATCCTGTCATCTTCAGACAAAATATTTCTATTTCACAGAGATTCAGAAAATTATTTAGTGTAACTATTAAACGTGTTCTTTCATTAAAAACAAAACAAAACCCAGAAGAAACATTGCAACTAGGCAAAATAACTGCCCAAAATAATTCAATAAGATCAGTATAAAGTTCAGGCTTTTTTTCTCTGTTTCTCCCTCTTTTTTATTTTTCCAGTGAAAATATTTCCTCTTCTTTTTAAGGGAAAAGATTTCATTAGAAACAATCAAACTGAGGTCTTATAACTATTTTCTTTTGTAAAATGTTCTAAGATCTATACCTACTAATTGCTGCAGGAGAGCTCAGGAAAATGCTTATCTTTTCCAATTCTTCTCTTTTGTACTACCAGTTTATAGCTAAAGGACAGACCCATTCAGTTCTTCTCAAACTCTAAGCCATTGACAAGTCGTGCAAATACCACTAACACTCCTAATCGTCAACCAGATCACAAAACAAATATGACGTTTGCATGGTGATTAGTTTCACCATTAAAAGCTGATGCAGATACACTGCCAGCTGTTGGCTTATCTGACTTTGATAATTTAATTAGGTTGCTTTGTCACATTGGGAAGACACATAACAGGACAGGCAATCATGATAGACACTTTTTCCTTACTGGGCCACATTCATTTCTTCCCTCTATTAAAAGACAAGAAGCTTATCTTCCTGTTGGTGTACACTTAAACTCAGTGCTACCAGAAGTATGATATTCCATCAAGGCTAAGTAGACCAAAAGCAGGGCATTCAGTAAGCAACACTTTCAAAGACTAGTTCCTTCAGACATGAACTGCTGTCCAACATTGGGTGCTCAGACCCCATTTCCACTGCTTTTAAAAGTCTTCCTTATCTTTTTGCTAGAGGAAAAGAAGCAGGAATTCCGATTTTGAGGTTTGTTTGACAGACTATTAACCACTGCAAAGAGCAAATAACTACATCTATGAGAGGTGGAAAGACTGGCAGTCAATGAATAAAGGAAGAGTAATCACTGTATTCACCTTCATTTCAACATGTACCTTATTTACAAGTTCTATACAAATTCAATAGCAGCTATTTTCAGTCAGGCCGGGATCAGGTCGAAGCATGTTATTTTAGCTCTGGGAGAGTACTTAGCTCCCAAGAGTCAGGTCCCGACAAATGTTCAAAATCTTTACAGATAAAGGTAAATAAGGATTTCTCCTTATTCAGTGTTTCTGCACTGATCACTGTATTCCTCCAAAACATGACATTTAATTTCCCTTATCTAAGCATCCTTTGAAAGGTGTGGACTTGTTCTCTAGAATCAGTTGTCTTCCTACCTTATATGAGCTTTCTGCTATAGTATACATGAGCAAAACAATATATCCAAAGACATTTGATTTCATTTTGGCTGTGAATATTGCATCAATATCATTTTCACCAAGTATACAAAACTGACTACATTGATTAATCACAGAGCCAAAATGGTATGCTTTATTCAAATTTGTTTACTCAGAATTTTACTACATGATTAAAAATGAATGGAGTATATGTTATATTATTTACTAAATCCATTATATTTTAATGATACTACATGTATATTCACACTCTGTTTATGTTCATATTTTGTATCTATCATCATACTGTCTGGGCACTTATCAACTGTAGTAAACAAGAGAAGTTCTCCATCTTCTATGAGATTTGGTATCATTGTATTTTAGTTTCCATATTGCTTAGTTATTTCTAGGACTAACCTCCATGGTTCTTCTGCATTCTGGGGAGATTTATTTACTCAAGACAAAATAAGTGCCTTTTGCCCCTTTATGCCTCTGGGGATGACTGGAAGACGGGCTGGGACTTGATCTCTAATGTTTATATAAACATGAACTTACTGTAACTGAGTATGTTATGTAGCCCTGTGTTACAGCTGAAAAATCTGCTCAGGTGTTTTGACACAAATAGTAGAAGTCTGAATCAGGACTTTGTTGCAAGTCTGAACAGAGTTTATCCCATTCACATATGCCTATGAGTTTCTTATGTTTGGGTTCAAATATCTGATTCGCCTTGAGAAGCTGCTGGCCTGTGAGTGCTTCTACAGGTAATAGGACATTCTTTGACGGAAGTAGCTATTTAAGTGCATTTAATTACTCCTTCTCTGTTGCCTTTCATTGCCACTTCTGCTACATAATATAATGACCAATTTTTTCTAATTTTGTTAGAAACCCTAGAAACTGGGTTTCTAGGAAGAAAAATAAAAACCTTGACAAGATTAATTCAGTAGAAAGTGATGTGCTTTTTTCTATACTTTAATTAGAAGACAAGAATCCTTTCTTATTTATAAACAATGAATTTAACAGAAAAAAATGTACCAAGTTTATCAGATCAAAGCTTATTTAAATGAACTCCAAACATGTTACACTCTGCCTTAGGAGTTGTTAAAAATGACTCTTTTAATCAATTTAATTGAAACAGATTCTTGAAATTATCCAAGATATCATATATTTCCTATTTTTCTCTAATTTCCAATGGAAGACAGTGTCTTGAATCTAAACAAAATTAAGGCTAATTCCATAGTTCTTGTTTCCTTTCCACTGCTCTGTAACCTGTATCAGAGTTTTAGTGAAGGATGAAAGAATAATTCTAGTGAATCAACAATTAGCTGAAAAATTGTTCATTCTTCACATTAAAACAAACTTGCTCTAAGCTTTGGGAAAGTTATGGCAGTAGGGGTACCATCAGCATTTGTCTAAAGATATCCAAATCTCCAATATCGAAGAAGAACACAGAGCACAGAGTAGAATTTTATTGAACAAAATAGAAGTTGCATGATATTACGGCTTTTTGTCCACAAACTGTGTTTCTTTGTTGACATTTCTGTGGAGTTATGCACCCCATGCTGGCTTGCCTCTTGTTCTTCTTGAACTCTGAGTGTGGTTTTGGCAGTGTTTTCAGTGCACACGCGTGTATGTTCAGGAGTGCTTCCAACAGAAGCAGAGTGAAGTTTGGTACAAATAGTCAAAGAATGACCCAAGAAGTGGGAGAGATTTTGTGGAAAGCAACGCTGGAGCTTCTTGGCTGTAGGAGAACACAGCTGTGCACATGCACACACACACATTGTTTAACAAGTAGAATAAGGAAAAGATTTTGGCACTAGAATAGAGGAAAGACTAAATTATTTCAGCTAAAATAGAAACCTGAAGCTTAGTCAAAATTTGGAAATGAACTAGGGCCAACTGAATATATATATTTTAGTTTCTGAACCAGCCAATTAAGATCTTGCCCCTCAAATTTCTAATTTTAGGGTTGAACTGGAGCTCAAAGTGCTGAAATTAGATAATAAAAAGAATAGTTGATGTATTTCTGGCCAGTACCACATGCACTGGCTAACAGTCCATCAAGGAACTATCCAAAATGGAATAAGCCCTCCTAAATAAGACACAGATTGAGCTGTTCTTTGACATCTTGAAGACAAAGGTAGAAACTACCTGGTAGAGTGGAAGAGTCTGGTAGCAGAAGTAGATTACAAATTCTCCCCTCAAGGAAATGCAAGTATTGGAAGAAAAATGTTGGAACTGCAAAGCTTGAGAAACACAAAATGGGGAAATATTGCCATGTGAAGGTCTTTATCAAAAGGCATGTGTAACAGTTTTAATCAGTACTAAATCATACCATGAAAGTGGAAAAGGCATCTGCCTCTACCGTTTAGAATTTCAGTACCTGATACCGACTGGCTCCAGGGCAAAAATAGATTATCATGAAATCTGAGGGGGCATCTAGTTTTGCTGTACATAAAGGTATGGGAAGTCTACTCTGTCCCCATCTTAAAAAAACGTCTGAAGAGGACATGGATGTCAGTTATACACTGAGCATCCAAGACATATGCAAATTTTTTGTGCATTCAAGTTTAAGTTGCTCTCATCTAACTGTAGGCATTTAATTGAGATGCTTGGCTTCCACAGGGTCTCTCTACAGTCAGTGGAGAGAAGAAAGCACTTCCTCCAGGTAGTTCAGGCCATCACACTCATCATGTGGAAGTGCACTGATTAGAGGGATAGCCTAGGGTGATGAGGGTCCTTTGCGAAGTACTTCACTTAATACATAAAGTTAGATTGACTGCATCTGAGGCTTAAGTTTTAAACAGAATTTATATTAAAACCTGAAGCAGCTTGGTCTGGTTTTAATTTACTGAGCAACTCATATAATATACATTATATATTTAAGAAATGTGCAACATTTATGCAGTCCTTTAGACTAGCATTAGAATATTCTGATGATTCATAGATAAAAAATTAACTTATTTTCACAGCTCTACTCTCCCTGCACTACCAATGCATAATGCTCAAGGGGTTCATGGCAATATGCCATGAATTCTTACCTTTCTGGAGCAAAGTCTCCCTGGTTTGCATAACAGATTCTGTCCATTGCAATGCCTGTGTCTAGTCATACATCCTTTCAGTCCTAGGCACCACATTTACAGCACCAGAGGGCAGAAATAATTCAACCTTTATTTCAAGAAAACCTCTGAGTTTTCCACTGTTGTTCAACTTTTTATTGACTTGACTTGCAGTCTCTTACAGATAAATATGCTAACAACTCTGTAAAACCACAAAAATTAAGACAGAGGTAATGATGAAAACCTTTCAGAAGAATTATTCTTATATATGTTTTCGATCTATTGATTGAAATAGCTCCAGCTGCTGTTGATCAAGTACTGAGAGACATACTAGCCTGCTTTTTACAAGAAAATAAGGACTAAAAGTCAGAATTAGTATCCAGATGCTGCTAAGAGGAAAGATTCTTGTGCAAAAAGATTTTTTTTTCCTTTAACAGCAGGTACAAATTTTAGAGGCAGGAAAGCGGTGTAAAGTAAGGAGTTTGAGAGGATAGCATGCACTTCCACCTGACTGTGTACCCATCCTAGGCAAATGGGTGCTGCAGCTAGGCCAGTTCTGCCAGACAATAAGTGCAGGTGATTGGAAGCCAGAAATCTTCATTTCAGCACATGACTACTTTGTCCTACAGCCACTGGAAAATTCCTTTTTCACTTCCATCACCATCTATTTCTGTAGGATAGCATCATAATTATGTACTGAATCACAAGGCAGTATTTCCTAATGATCTGTATCCTCTTTTAAATCTTTCTGTACAAACATATTTGTTACTTTTGTGTGTTTCTGTCTTCAGAACAATGGCAAAAATGAATGGCAAACCCCCAGGTATTTGGATTTCACATAGGAAGAAAGTCTCAAAGTTGGATCTTGATTTCAGCCGGTAAGAGAATGTCAGGCCATGGATCTCTGGAAAGGTGTATAGTATAAACAGAAACAAGATAATCCCTCCTATGAAAATAATTAGCATATCCTCCATAATTACAGTTTGCCAGACATCAGACATCATAATAGGAGCTAAAGAAAATCATAGATGTCCACCCATCCATGTGCTTCTATTTGTATCTCAGTGCATTTCTTGTCAAAACTGCAATAATAGTTATTCTCACTTAGCTTCAGACTTGATTCAAATACTCTTGAAACCAAAAGAAGAATACCTTTTTAGCATTATGATTGGGATCTCAAAGAGAAAAATTTACATGTAGAAGGAAAGGCAACAAAAAGATCCAAAAAATAACTTGTATCTATGCTTATGCATCACAGCGTTGCTTTTGACTTAGTGCCAGTATATTTAGCACTTGTTCACTGGGGTATCTTCATAACATTGCCCATGGTGATGTCTAAATATAAAAGGAAGGGGGGTAAATTGTACTAATAAACCACAACACTTTTTGTTGTAGTCTTGCTGCAGTTCACTGTAGCCAGGTCGGAGTTTCAGAAGGGTGCAGCTTCTGGGTGTTCCCAGAGCAGGAGGTCTAAGAGCTGGAGCACAGTCCCCAAAGGTCGCTCTTCTCTGCAGTCCAAGGAATGACTGCTCCCAATGTAGATACACATGCAGTAGTTTTTGTAAAATCCTCACATTTCCAGCTGTGTACACAACACAGGACAGAGCTCAGCACCATCTATAAACCTGCTCAGCATCTGCACAGCCAGCCATGCTGAGCTCCTTGTTGCCATGGCTATACCGCTGTTTAGTGTCCCAGCCAGGTAATTCAAATTTACATCTGCAAATGCAAGCTTCAGTCACTCCACTACCTGTGGTGTAAACATACTCTGAATTCATGGATGTCAGGCTGCAGTCTACCAACCACCTGTGGTTTACAGATACCCATTAAAGACTATAGACAAAAAAGCACACTGTCTGTCAATCCTGTACTCATCTGATACATAAATTGCTACCTTCACACACACAGAGGAAGTATATCTAGCTGTGCTCCTCCTACTCACATAAAAGTAGCTTCACAACTCATTGTTTAATCTTGGGCAAATTGCTTAATCCTACTGTACATCTATTTTCCAGTCTGCTAAATGCTTTGAAATGACAAGGATTATCTATACCAGAAAAATGCTGTGAAGTAGCATTCATTAATACTTAGAAAACAGTTAGAGATTATTAGATAAAAAGTGTTAACATTTTGATATTTTTCTGTCTTAAATTATGTTAAAATGGTAATTATTTATAATTGAAACAGAAAAACAAAATATGGACAAAATTTAAATGCATGAAAATATAAACATGGAATCCAAATAAACAGCTATAAAAATGTCATTTAGAAGAACTGATCATGTCATGAAAAGGCACAATATGCCTGTAAAACTGTCTTTAAAACAGCGGGAACCTCATTTGGCTGCATTTCCACAGTAGCACCTGTTGGTGGCTTGGTAGGAAAAAGACATTTTTCCTTAAAAAAAAAAACAACTAAAAACAAAGAGCCCTCAAACGTGCATTTCAGAGGAAGACAAAAGTGCAGCATCTGTATAATGTGGAGCTGCATCTAAAATTAGATAAGAAAAACAATCTCTTGCAAAAGTATTAACAAAGCAATATGCTGTTAAAGCAGGTTTATGATACAACCTGAATGGTTTTTAAAATATATTTCAAGGTTTTCAGGCTGTGGATGATTCTATAAAGCTCTTAGCCACTTGGTCTGAGCACAAAGGTGGTGATTCTAATTTTAGTTCGGGGATGCAGAAAAAAGCCAAACCATGATATTTGAGTATAAAGGCTAGAGACGAAAAATTTGTTAGAAATGGAAGGAAAATACTTAACTTTTTTTTGAAAAGAAGTTTTGAGCAATAAATGAGTTAGAGTTACTGATGATAGTTGTGATTCACAGGATTAAAAAATATTTGCAGTGTTATTTTTCTCCATTGTTTCTGAAATTGCTCATTAAAATCTTGTAGACTTTTTCAAGATTGCTACCTATACAGACATACAAATATACTTATGCATAAATCTTTTGGGGAGGTCAGCAGTTCTAATAGGCAATGAACTCTCTCCAGAGATACTTTTTTAAGATTAATGACATAAGCATATTTTTATCCTGAAATATGCTATCAATCTGTGTATGTACTCCAGATTAGAGGATATATTTGTAATTTTGTAATTTTAATAAATCCTACTTAAAATTTCTAGACGTTATAAAGAGCAAAACAATACTACAGTTGAGTTCCAGTTTGTGACTATTTGTGGATATGAGACTGCATATGGGAGCTGGATGATTCAAACTGAGTATTTTCAGTGGCATCATATACATAGAGTTCATCTAGCAATTATTATAAATCTCTGGTCATCCAGCAAAGGAACAGATCCTCTTCCCTCCCCTCCCTGTCATGAAACTGCTTTATAAGTTCTGAATACTAATTATCAACACCTATAGATTAACACAGGAATAACACAGAGTTGTCAATCATTTCCCTAGAATATTCACTGAAACATTTAATATACTGAATATTTAGAAAAATAAAGAAAGGTTAGTTTTTCTCAGTACCTCAGAAGGAAGAATAACAGTAGCTGTTTGCCCAAATTAGTACTGTGAATGATTACCTTTTACATGAGTGCCTCTAGATTTACAGATTTAAATTTGAAGCTGTAGGCAGTTTCAGCCAATGCAAAATTTGAAGATATGAGAACTCCGCAGGTAGGCATGTCACTTTTAAGCCAGCTGGTATGAATAACCCACTGCAGGAGCAGTATGTTTGCTCAACTAAAATCTATACTAAATCTATTGTAAACTAAATCAATAGTCAGGCAATTAATAAAAATTACCACCTTTCAGAAGGGCTGAACATCAACAAATCTTTCAGTGAGTATTAAGCTTAAGATAACCAAGCATGAATGTCCTAACTTCTGTATTATGTGTAGCCTCTACTTTAGGCTCCGACAGTGAGAATTGGGTATATAAGAGATATATATCCATGAAGAAATGATGATTCCTATCATTGAAACTGACTATTCAGAGGTGCTTAACTTGCTAAGAGGAGATCTGTATTTACTAAATCACAAAGGCTGAGAAAGACATAGCGAAGATACGAAAAAGCTCTCACATTTCATGAAAAATGGTTTGGATCAGATCACTGGTTGCTATTCAAAATAAGGGAAAATTTACTGCAGTGATGAGAATAAAAATAAAATTCATTAGAAGGAAAACACTTTTGGGAAATAACTTAGCAGTCCTACTAGTAGATTCTATACAAACTGGAGTAAGTAACAAGCAAGTAATTTGGATTTATATCCAGTCTCCACCTCAAACATTGCTGAGCTAAATGATAGGAAGTGAACCTAAATAATTATTTCTATAAAGCATTAATAGGTTTTTGGTCTTTAATACACTTTATAGCAACATAGCTATAGTAATATACTATAGTAATATAATCTATGATATTCCTCAGATACCCATATCTGCTGTTATTTTGTGTGCTAGCATTGAACACAAGTTCCCTCATTCCTTAAAATTACAGCCTGATTGATAGATTCTTGAAACTAAGTACGTTTAAACATTCAGATCTCATTTTGTTGATCCTGAGATTGTGGCAATCATATATATTCCCTGGAACACAGTATTTTTCAAAATATAACACAGATTATCTTTAGGCTATCAGACACAGATAAAAGCTGTACACAAAAGCACAGCTGTAGAAAAAGCACAGATTAATCTGAGAAGATGTTTTGGCATGTTTTCTCTTCAATGGCCATTATTACTGCTTTTGTAATGTAGAAGGATGGAGGGAAAGATGCAGGAAACTCTTACACAACCACATGGGCCAGATCACATACTGTGTTCATAATTTTTCCATTACTTTTGAAACTCTGTTCAATTATTTAAATATAAATCAAGCTGCGATGAAGTTCAATAAACAGTCTTCTTTGTTTTGTCATCTTTTTTCATTCAAGTACAAAAATGTGAAAATGGGCTAGGTTCTCCCACCACACTGGTCAGCTCAAGATCTTACTAAATTCAAAATTAAATGCAGTTCACTTCTCAGCAGGAAATTGACTGACCTGGTGTGTCATTTTTTTTATAACACATCTACTTTGTGAAACATACTAATCCAAGTTCAAGGTTCTTCATCACCTTCTCAGCCTTCTATCTGACAGGAAGATATATAGAGGCAAGCACTGGGTAGCTAAGGTAAAATATGAAGATATTGATTTTTTAGGTTGTAGCAGATTAAGTAACCTGTAAAAACCAAAAGTCATCAGGAAGAAAAAAGGTCCAAGTCAAGTGCCCTCACGTCTTCAATCTGAGTTGTTATTTTTGGATGATTAAGAGGAAAACATTTTATTTCTTCAGAAACCAGTATATTTATTGCCTTGCTTTAAAAGCTAGAATGCTAGTAGTTGATAAAGCACATTTTCCTGGACTGTACCAAACACATACAAAAAGATCCACCGAATCTAAAACTAAAGTTACCTGTTTCTATACAAGGAAAGGCAAATGCCTGCCATCTTTTCCTTTGCGTGGAAATGGTACCCATATGTTCAACACATAATTCAAATCATTATTAAAAAAGTGCTTCTTGAGAAAAATCGTTAGGTCTGATGTTTCTGATATTCCTTAGGTATGCTCACTTCTCCCTTATTCCTTCCAAAACAGAGGGAAAACTGAATTCTCAGTAATCACAGGGACCAAGATATTTTGCCATTGTTCTTGCACTTTCATACCAAAATGTTTTCTGTTAGCTTGCAATAGCAGCGGAATGGGGCCAGATGATTCAGAAAGTCACCTCCAAGATGATGCTCTTGTGGCACGTGGCTTTTCATTTGAAAGGTCAACCTTGAGCAGAGATGATTTAGAAGTATCCAGAAGGTGATTACCATTAGAATGAAGGAAAAAAAACCCATGAACTTCTCCAGTTTTGTGATGAACTTGGAAAAATAGTCTTTGATTAATCCTCCAAACTGGCGTATCACGGCTCGATAATTTTCACAGTAATAGTAGAGAAGACACTTGAAATTTTTGATGTATATTGTAGCTGGGTCAAATATCCATACTCATCCAGATCATGTTACCAAGCTTCTCAAAGAGACTATTGGCAATGTTACTGGGCTGGCAGTTCAAGCGAACTGCCACTTCCAAGGAAAGAGGGATCAGACTGTCAAGCTGCAAACCTGGATACAATCCCTCTCAAAAAACAGCATGCTGCTAAGCATGCCACCAGGCCAACCATGTGACAAAATGTTCAGCTCTAGATCTTGTTTAAAATACAAAATCAGTCTTCATTTGCAATACACAGCCTATATTGCTTCTCTATTGCTTTCCTCTCCCTCCAACTCTGCTCATCACAGACTCTTCCTTTCTTTTGCTGAGATTTCTGTAGCTTCCTCCTTCATGCAAGCCTGGTCATTTTGGAGATACCAAATCGTCCACATTCAGTAAAAGCAGGGCATTATTTGGGACTGTTTTATCTTTCTATCAGAGAAGCGTGAAGACCCTTAAAGGGTAGAATGAAATAGCTCAGTGTGACATTTGTACACATCTTTGGATGGCTTCTCTTTCCTGTCCAAGGCGGTATTTTGGACGGACCTGTAATACATTACAGAATGAAG